>NC_073229.2:57190000-59690000 GCF_029281585.2 Gorilla gorilla gorilla | reverse complement strand
AGCTACCTCTGTGGCTTCAGAGTTACTCTTCTGTTATGACACTCCATGGGGTCTGACAAGTATTCTGTTGTAATGGAATTTGGCATAATGCATATACTTCTTCATTTTTCAGAAAAACGTGATTGATGAGGCAGAGAAATAGTTCCTTTCCTCTGTGATGAAATTATCAAGTTAAAAAATTATTGAAATGATTAGGGCAAAGTTTCCTAATTCTCTTGCATTCTCTGTTTCATTTCCCAACATAGACCCCTGCCCCACCATGAGATAGCACAGATTAATTTTTAAGATTAATATGAATTCAACTGAATTTTCTTTGGAGACTTTTAAAAAGAGAGTTTAGGGACCACATTTATGTAGCCTAGATTGTCCTGAAGTCAGAATTCAAGAGTAGAAGTCTTTTGTCATGTAGGAAAGGCAAGGCTGTGAATGTGAAGGTGACGGGTATTCTGGGGTTGCCTGCTCAAGGGAAGAGAATGCGTCTTTAAGAGACAGATGGCTGAGTGCTAGCCATAGCACTGGCCCTAACTTGCCACGTAACTTCAATCAAGCTGTTGTCTCTGAGTCTCATCTGTACAGTGGGAATAATGATGCCTGCTTTCCATATTTCATAGAGTTGTTGAGAGGCTCAAAGGAAAATACATATGAAGAATGTTTTGTAGGCAAGAAGATGCCATCTCTGCTCTCTTGTCTTTTAATTTTCTATAATTTTTTATCTTTTAAGACAGAGTCACACTGCGTTTCCCAGGCTGGTCTCAAACTCCTGGGCTAAAGTGATCCTCGGCCTCCCAGTGTTGGGATCATAGGTGTGAGCCACCATGCCTGGCCTAAATATTTATTAATTTGCTTAAAGGTAACAGTAAGCCCATCACATGTTAACATAAATAATTTTTTTTTTTTTTTTTTTTTGAGACAGAGTCTCACTCTATGGCCTAGGCTGGAGTACAGTGGTACAATCTCGGCTCACTGCAACCTCTGGCTCCCAGGTTCAAGCAATTCTTGTGCCTCAGCCTCCCGAGTAGCTGGGATTACAGGTGCCCGCCACCATATGACCTCAGGTGTTCTACCCACCATGGCCTCCCAAAGTGCACGGATTACAGGCGTGAGCCACTGCTCCTGGCCAATATATATATATATATATTTATTTAATTTTTTTTTTTTTGAGATGGGGTCTTGGTCTGTTGCCCAGGCTGGAATGCAGTGGCATGATCATAGCTCACTACAGCCTCCATCTCCCAGGCTCAAGCAGTCCTCCCACCTCATCCTCCTGAGTAGCTGGAACTACCTGTGCCCACTGCCATATCTGGCTAATTTATTTTTAGTAGAGATGAGGTGTTGCTATGTTGTCCAGGCTTGGTCTCAAACTTCCTAAGCTCAAGCGATCTTCCCACCTTGGCTTCCCTAAGTGCTGGGATAACAGGCATGAGCCACTGTGCCTGGCTGATAAAATATTTTTAAGGAAAAGTAATTATTTTTCCAAACAAAATTTCTTGAGAAGAGTAGCATTGTTTTTAATTTTCATAAATCTTTTGAATGTCTGGCATAATAGAAGACTGTGAAATACTCATATCTGCTTTTGCATTCAGTCTGTTTCAATGTTATTTTGGTTGAAGAATATGAAGAAAATTCAACCTCCCACAGATGTGTATTTGGAAAAAGGGAGTATATTCATAACTTTTTCAGATAATTGTGGATATTCTTTGATGCTATCAAAACTCTGCTAAAGGTTATTTGCAGTGTGGAACCTCAAAGTATATTAGTGAACTTTTTATATTCCATTAATATTTATTGGTTTATTTTGCACTTTTTTTTTTCTTTTTAGGGATGGGGGTCTCGCTATATTGCCCAGGCTAGTCTCGAACTCCTGGGCTCAAGTGACCCACCTGCCTCAGCCTTTCGAAGTGCCAGGATTACAGGCGTGAGCCACTGCACCTGGCCTTATTTTGCACTTTGAATGGATCTTTTACTAATGTGTGATTTTGTAGTGTCATGCATTGGTCATTTGGAAAACACTACACATCTCCTAAATGTGGACACATTATACAGTATCAAAAAATCATATTTATTTATTTTTATTTTTTATTTTATTTTATTTTATTTTTTGAGATGGAGTCTCGTTCTGTTGCCCAGGCTGGAGTGCAGTGGCACCATCTCGGCTTACTGCAAGCTCCGCCTCCCAGGTTCAAGCAATTCTCCTGCCTCAGCCTCCCGAGTAGCTGGGACTAAGGCACACGCCGCCACACCCAGCTAATTTTTTTTGTATTTTGAGTAGAGATGGGGTTTCACTGTGTTGCCCAGGCTGGTCTTGAACTCCTGAGCTCAGGCAATCCGCTCACCTCGGCCTCCCAAAGTGCCAGGATTACAGGCATGAGCCACCGTGCCCGGACTTATTTTAGTTTTGTGAGACAGAGTCTTGCTCTGTTGCCCAGGCTGGAGGGCAGTGCCATGATCTCGGCTCACTGCAACCTTTGCCTCCCTGGTTCAAGCAATTCTTGTGTCTCAGCCTCCTGAGTAGCTGGTATTACAGGCATGCGCCACCATGCCCAGCTAATTTTTTTATTTTTAGTAGAGATGGGGTTTCGCTATGTTGGCCAGACTGGTCTCGAACTCCTGGCCTGAAATGATTTGCCCACCTTGACCTCCCAAAGTGTTGGGATTACAGGCATGAGCCACCGTGCCTGGCCCACTACCAGTCTTATTAGAAAAAGTCATGGGAAGCTATCAAACTTACATTGGGAGATACAAGTCAGTTGTTAGAAATTCTGTTTGACTTAAATGCTTGAGTTTTATCAGGCCAGGCGCGGTGGCTCACGCCTGTAATCCTAGCACTTTGGGAGGCTGAGGCGGGCAGACTGCCTGAGCTCAGGAGTTCAAGACCAGCCTGGGCAACACGGCGAAACCCTGCCTCTACTAAAATACAAAAAATTAGCTGGGCGTTAGTGGCGTGTGCCTGTGGTCCCAGCTACTCAGGAGGCTGAGGCAGGAGAATTGCTTGAACCTGGGAGGCAGAGGTTGCAGTGAGCTGAGATCACGCCACTCCACTCAAGCCTGGGTAACAGAGTGAGACTCCATCTCCAAAAATAAAAATAAAGGCTTGAGTTTTGTCATAACCGACAATGCTATCAGGCTCTACTTTATTTTTAAGAACATGTCTGCCAAATATCCAGTGAACAACTAGTCTGTTAGCTGTTCTTTCAAATAAAAATGGTGTTCCATGAAGCTATTAATTCAGCTCCAAACTCAAATTGCAAGAGTGCTTTTCCTCAAGACAAATGTTGTACTTAAAAGTGCTTGATGCATACATACATGCATTTAATCACATAAACGTGTACTTAAATAAAACAATTTTTATTGTCTTCATCAAAGATCTCTTAAATGAAACAGGTGGTTTTTTTTTTTTTTTTTTTTTTTTTTTTTTTTTTTGAGACAGTGTCACACTCTGTTGCCTAGGCTGGACTGCAGTGGTGCGATCTCGGCTCACTGAAACCTCTGCCTCCCAGGTTCAAGTGATTCTCCTGTCTCAGCCTCCCGAGTAGCTGGGATTACAGGTGCGTGCCACCACGCCCAGCTAATTTCTGTATTTTTAGTAGAGAGGGGGGTTTCACCATGTTGGCCAGGCTGGTCTCGAATTCCTGACCTCAAGTGATCCACCTGCCTTGGCCTCCCAAAGTGTTGGGATTACAGGTGTGAGCCACTGCACCCATCCGGCCTGAAACAGGTGTTTTTTTTACTGTAGCAGTGAAGAATACCTTGACCTCTAGCACAACTTGGTGCAGTAGCCTTGATTTGTGCTAAGGCAGCAGTTTTACCCATTGCTACTTTTGTATCATTGTGCAAATGTCATCACAGTGACAATGCAGATAATGTCTCAGTATTATTAGGAAAATTGTTTTGATCTCAGGCACCCCACTATCCCCCCAGCCCAAAGGGTCTCAGAGATCCCTAGGCCTTTCCAGGTGACACTTTTTTTTTTTTTTTTTTGAGATGGAGTCTCACTCCGTTGCCAGGCTGGAGTGCTGTGGCACGATCTCAGCTCACTGCAACCTCCAACTCCCTGGTTCAAGCAATTCTCCTGCCTCAGCCTCCTGAGTAGCTGGGATTACAGGCACACGCCACCAAGTCCGGATAATTTTTGTATTTTTAGTAGAGACGGAGTTTCACCGTGTAGGCCAGGCTTGTCTTGATCTCCTGACCTCATGATCCACCTGCGTTGGGCTCCCAAAGTGCTGGGATTACAGGCGTGAGCCACCGTGCCGGGCCTCCAGGCCACACTTTTGAGAACACTAATCTAATACATGCTCACACCACTGAGAAACTTTTCCTCCTGTATTGCTATTCTGGGAGCATCCCTTCCATTGGAAGTTTTAAGTGGCTCCCAAATTCTTCACTCAGCAAAAGCACCTTGTTATGGAACTAACATTGAATAAGTAACAATCTTTCTTCTCCAAGAATTTTCTTGGGGATTGCTGAGTAAGGGAATAAGACAGATAATTAGAGTTATAATGTTAAGAATTCCTTAAAAAGAATTATGTTAACTGTGATGGACGACAAAGGGAGAGCTAAATTCTGAATCTAACTCTGAGGTCTTGAACCTCATGATAAATCCCGACAAAACCAAATTGAAACACTCCACTTCCTCTCCTCCTATCAAACCTCTTTTAAAAGCGCAAATTGTTAATAAATTGCCTACACAGCGCTTGGTCCAGGCATTGTAGTTTCCCCCTTCCTATTGTGTGTGGTGTTCTTTTTTTTTTGTGCTTACCTAGTTCTCCTGTTTACAGGTGTGTAACTTGAGCCACTACTATAGCTAATGTCTGTTTCTTTTACTTGTCCTTATATTTAAATGTAAGTCTTTATCTGCCTTAGCTATGTGTTGGGTGTTGAAATTGTTGATCTTATTTTGGGAGACTCCCATCCCCTCCCCCCACTACCACCCCGCAAGTGGTTTCAAGACAGTGCACCTAGGAGACTGCTTAACCTAAGCCTTTTGTAGCTTAGGTGCTGTTCTGTTTCCCAATGGACCACTACCAACTCAGTCTGGTTTATTTCCCAAGCCTTACAGTCTGCTGAACTTTTTCAGTTCCGGCAGCGATCCTCTAACTTGTGGGGGATTTCCATAAAACAGCTGAATCTCTCTTGGGTCATCAGTGGCAAAAGCCAGACACGTGCTCGCCCGCCTGGGAGCCAATAGTAACTTTTGCAAACGCTGCCTCCGGAACCCCCACGGTTTGAGGGCTGCTGCTTTAGGAACAACACAGAAATAACGTCTTTTAACAGAATAAAACAAAACATACGGACGGGATAGTGAGAAAGCCTTTGTCCTTCGCAGTGGGGAGAGGTGTTAAAGGTGAACCGAAAAGAGTATGGGAAACTCATGTAAAATACCTTTACAGTTCCCCGGGAAGAAGGGGGCGGAGATGGGCTCGGGAGCGTCTCTGGCCCTTTAAGGAGGAGGGACAGACATAAGAGTCTGTACCTTTAAGAGTCTCTTTGTCTGGAAACCTTCTTATTTACCCTCCTGTGCTTCAACCAAACTTCGACCAGCTATTCACAACGTCCCCCTACGCCGCCGCCCCTTACGCCAGGCTCAAAGCGGCCGCGCGTTTGTGGCTGACCCTAAACTTTGCGCCTGCGGCGCGAACCCTCGGAACGGGTGCCGGTGCCGGGGTCGCGGCCCAGCGCTGCGCCGTTGGCGCAATGCAGGGCCTGAGGGGCGGGGCTCCAGCGGGCGGGCCAATAGACGGGCAGGGGGCGGGGCCGTGTTCGGTTGTCTCGCGCCCTGGTGACAGCTCGCGCGTGCTGATGATGGCGGTAAATAGAGGGGGCCGGGGGAGGGGACGGAGGAGGTGGGGAGGCAGCAAAGTGGGTAGCTCCAGGGGGTAGGGGGAACGGGGGCCGGGGAGGCCGCGACGGCCAGGGAGCCCATTCTAAGACTCGGAGGCGGGGATAGGAGTCTCCGGCTCACTAGCCCTCCCCTTTAAAGAAGCAAAATCCTCACACACCGGGTGAGGGGCGACAAAGGCAGCGCGCGCCTCGCGGGCTGGAGGAGCGGCGGCAGGGGGCGGGACCGCGGCGCCGGCGGGCTGGGGGCGCCCGGGGCGGGGGCGGCGGGAGGCGAGAGCCGGGAGTCGGGGCGCGCGGGCGCCTTATTTTGGCGGGGTGGGCGACGGCTGGGTTGGAGCAAAAGCGTTGAAGGGAGAGGGAAAGGAAGGCTTGGAGGCGATGAGGGGAACCGGGTTGAGAATGAGATGAGGAGGATTAAGGGGAGAAAGGGTTAGAAGCCAGGGAGAGGAGGAGTGAGAAAAAGCCAGCCAAGGAGATAGGAAGGAGGCAAAAGCCAGGGTGGGCGTTAAGGAAGCCGGGCAGGGAATGAGGTTAGGGCTGGGGAAAGGGATCCTGGGGGTTAGGTGTAAGAGCAGGGGTTTGAAGGGGAAATCTTCGTAGCGGGTGGTGTTGGGGTGAGGGGTACCGGGGTAAGTGTTGGAAGTGGAAGACAAGGAGAGGCAGAGCTGGGGTAATAGTTGGGAGTAGGAAAGAGAGAGTGATTAAGAGCCAGACGTGACGAGGGTGTGAACTAGTGCGGAGCGAGATGAGCTGAAGGACTGGGACCAACGGTGTGGTGGGAACTGCTGGCGAGGTTCTGAGAAAGGAATGGGTTAGTGGGTGGGCGATGGATGTAAATTCTGTAAAGTGAGGGAGGGCAAATGAGACCTGGACTTGAACCAGGTGGAGTCAGGAATAAGAGTGTGGTGGAAGGGCGAAAGGAAACAGATAAGAGATGGGTGTCTGTAGGACGATTCTGGGACCAGAAGAGCTGAAAGGAGACTAGAGTTAGGGTATAAGAAGTGATGGCCATCTGGGACAAGGATAACTGGGTAATTACGTTAATTGAAGAGGTTCAGCAAGATCCAAGGTGAAAACAGTGAGGTAAAGAGACAGGGCTAAAAGCAAATGGTGAGAAGAGCAGGAAGAGATGGGCCCCAGAATTTAAAGGATGAGATGGGGAGTAAGGGAAGAGAGGGGGCTAAGAGAAGCTGGGGGAGTCCTGATGGATGTAGAACTGGGGTAGACTGCAGGGGGGTGGGAATCGAACGTGCGTGTTATGGGGAGTTGCTCCAGAAGGTCTGCAAGGGTCAGGGTAGAAATGCTGTAGTGAAAGATCAAGTGTAAGAGAGCCTTTGGTGCAGAAGAGGAGGAACCATGGTGAGTGAAAGGGGACCTAGAGACAGGGGTAAAGACTAAAAAGTAAGGGCAGAGGTGGGGGGTGCAGGAAAGGAATTCTTTGTTGAGGAGAGAACTGTGTGTTGAAACTGTGAATCCTTTTGTCCCTAAAAGTAGGAAATTCCAGAAACCTCTTTCTCTCAAGAAATCTTGAATCTGCTTCCACCCTTCATTGCTTTTGATTTGACTTTCCTGTCCACTTTGAAGAAATGAGACTCATTTTGATTTGATTTTTTTCTTGTATGGATGATAAAGCATAAACTCTGGGTGTTGAAAACCTCTGCATTTCACTAGTGTTGTGATAATTCGGGGAAAGGGTGTGCTTATTTAGGGTGTACTCGTGTGATGTGATAGTTTTGGTGTTGTAGGAGTGTTGCACCTGACAA
This sequence comes from Gorilla gorilla gorilla, assembly GCF_029281585.2. Taxonomy (NCBI): domain Eukaryota; kingdom Metazoa; phylum Chordata; class Mammalia; order Primates; family Hominidae; genus Gorilla; species Gorilla gorilla. The sequence continues at coordinate 59,682,396 of NC_073229.2, read as the reverse complement.
GTGCTGGGCTGTGTTTTATGGACAGCATTTTCATTTTCAATGGAGAACGCACTGTTGTTGGGATAGAGAAAGATGAGAATCTGTTTCTTTTGATTAATCAACCAGGTTTCTGCTTATTGTTTTCAGTTGCTGGAGAATGTTAAGAAATCATTTCAGAGAAAGGCAGATAACCAACCAAGGAAGTTTACTGGGGGAGAGATTAAATCAGAGCTGAGGGCTTTGAGTTCCTGATCTGCCTTTAGCTTTGTGCGGGACGTTTCATGCTGTAGTTGGTAACTCACCCATTTAAGAAAATGGCATAAAGAAAGGGAGAATTGTAGAGTAGTGGAGGATTTTAGAGTAGCAGACTTATTTTTTAGGGCAAATAAATTTATGAGTAATTTTGATGGAAAAACATCTCTATAAGATAATACTGCAGCAAGCTTGGTCTTTGGACAGCTCCACTGCCTTTCATGTTTTATGGTTGTGAATAAAGAAGGCCAGATTAATACTAATTTTCTAGAAGCTTTTGATTTTTAAGACACCTTTAGAAATGAAAAGGAAGATAAGAAATTTGGGGCAAAATTTGGTTATTCTTACTTAGAATCTTGTTTTAATGATTTTATTCAGAAGCTTTTACATTTAGCTAAGAATATGAATGAATATTTGTTTTGCATTTGATGGTGCCAAAGGATAGCATATGATTTACTTAGGGAAAAATTCAAACAATTGTTGAGAATCTTGTTTGGGGTTATTTCATTGTGTACACTCAGATGCACAAAGATACTTTTTTTTTCAAAGTTGGGTAAATTTTGGATTGACACTTTTGCTGGTGTTTGTATAAATAACAAAGATTAGGTTTATGACTTTTGTAACAGTTTAACAAAGATTAGATTTTGATTTGTGGATTTGAGCAACAATGGTTATTAATGTATATGAATAATTTAGAAAACTCTTTCTGCATTCAGCTACTGTGTTAGTGGCATAGTATTTAGTTTATGGTTTGTTTCCTGGATTGTATTAAGCAAGTGTTCAAGGTGACTAGATGTATTTAGCAATTTAACAGAGGATCTTGGTAAAATTTACTATTTTTGCCACTACATTTTAAAAGGATTAGTTTGATAATGTTGACTTTCAAGATGAAGAATAACTTTGATATGAGGCACTTGTTTCAGTGAGATGTGTGTGCATATTCTTTTTATAGATGTGTTTGGGCTGGCGTTAGTAGGACGTACTCTGTATGGTATTGCCATGTTTATAATGTAATTGTAATTGTTTAATGCTCAATATCTTTATATAAGTGATTATAGACTTATTTGATATTGGTAAAGAAGAAAATATAAACTGTAAGATCAGCCAAGGGAAAGAGTGAGTCCTGCCTTTTGTTTCTGTATGCAACGGCCTTAGTGCGCTAAACCACTGAGTCTCATTGTCAATGGTTATTTCTCAGTCGCTATTTCTAAAACTGAAAATGGATTTTTAAAAATTGAGATAATACTGTTTATCAATAAGGACTCCAATGATAAATTTAAGCTTTATTTTCATTTGTTCATCAAGTACAGTTCTACCCAATTTAACTTTATTTTGGTTATAATCTTATTTGCTAAGCAAAAGCTTTTAAGTTTATATTTTTAGATTTAGTAGGCTGTACATAATTAAATGTTTTCCTGGTTAACCGTAGATTCTTTGGATGGGAAGAGACCTTGAAAGGACCTCTAGTTTATCCTGCAACTCCAGTCAATATCCCACTTAAATCATTCCAGGTAGATAAAAATTTATCCTATTTTTTAAAACAAATCTTCAGCAGTAATGTGGTAACCTCTGTAGATAATCTTTGCAAGCATTTAATAATTTCTCTATCAGGAGAGTCTGCCTTCTCTCCAACCAGCACATGCTTAGTGCTATATATGTGTTTGTTTCCTCTTGCCCCATTCTCAATTTTTGAGTAAAAAATATCTGTGTACTTTTGTATTTATAAGACCTTAGTTCTTCATAAACTTAATAATAGTAGCCAACACACATATAATGCTTTTGTGCCAGATACTTCTGTAAGCACTGCAAATTGTAACTTGTTTACTCCTCAGTGGCAATCCTATGAGGTAGGTACTATTACTATTCTCATTTTACAGGTGATGAAATAGAGGGTCCTTGAGATTAAATGATTTGCCCAAGGTTATACTCAGACATTCCTACAACTATTTATTTGGTAATTATCTTATATTATAAATAATACTATGTTTTGTAACCCAGTGATACATTTAATCTTTATTTTAGTTCAAAAGCTAGAATTCTACCAAGTGGTGGGATGGGATTCCAGCCTTTGCATTTTGCCAGCAGAGTCTGTGCTCTGGTTTTGCCTCTGGCTTGCCTGTTGTGAAGTTCTCCCTCACCAAGTTCTTCTTCACATTCAACACTTAACAAGTCTTGTTTGCCAATCTTTAAAAATTATCCCTGTAGTCCTGTTACTAACCTTTTATCCAGTTCCTTTCTAGATGAGGAACCTGGGGTAAACACCGTAACGATTATGTATAATGTAAAGATTACATCAACGTTGTTGCATGCTTCTATTTTTTCATTCCAAAATTGTATTTACAAAACAAACCCAAACCAGTAAAAAATGCCTTATTGCATTGCAGATTACCCATCCACCTTTTTAGCTAGAAAACTGCCCTGGACTTGTTATATACTATGACACGTTTATAGTTGAAAGATTATTGCTGTTTGAAGAAAAATGGATTTTTTCTGATTTCAGATTTCAGTGCAAATATCCATAAGCAAAATCTGTTTATACCCTCACTAATTTTTTAGTATTTTCTCTTTATGTGTGCCTAAGTGATACACCAATTTCCCCATACATTATTATTATGATTATTATGATTATTATTGAGACAGAATCTTGCTCTTTTGCCCAGGCGAATGCAGTGGCGCCATGTCAGCTCACTGCAGCCTGGACCTCTCTGGGACTACAGATGTGTGCCATCACACCTGGCTAATTTTTGTATTTTTTGTAGAGACAAGGTTTCACCATGTTGCCCAGGCTTGTCTCGAACTCCTGGGCTCAAGCAATCTGCCCACCTTAACCTCCCGAAGTGCTGGTATTACAGATGTGAGCCACCGCGCCTGGCCTTCTAATACTTTAATTGGTTAAGTAAATTGATCCACTCGTTTTTTTTTTTTGAGATGGAGTACTGCTCTGTAGCTTAGGCTGGAGTGCAGTGGCACGATCTTGGCTCACTACAACCTCCGCCTCCCAGGTTCAAGCGATTCTCCTGCCTCAGCCTCCCTAGTAGCTGGGATTACAGGCACCCACCACCACACCCAGCCAAGTTTTTGTATTTTTAGTAGAGACGGGATTTCACCTTGTTGGCCAGGCTGGTCTCGAACTCCTGACCTCAAGTGATCTCCAAAGTGTTAGGATTACAGGAGTGAGCCACCGTGCCCAGCTGATCCACTCATTTAAAAAAAATAATTAACGATTACTGAGTGTTTACTAGGTGTCCAGCATTAACTGAGTATGTGAATTGTTTGAAACTTGAGACAGCCCTATGAGAGAACTTCTGTTGTTAATACTCTATTTTTTGGTGACTCTTGATTTTATTGCAATTTTTTAAACATATGGAAAAGTTGCAAAAATGATACAAGAAATTCTGTATACCCTTACTCAGTTTCACCAATTTTTTTCATTTTGCCCCATTTGCTTTATCATTTTCTCTCACTTGAGTATTTTTAAACAAGTCAAATTGAAGAAAATGCATATGAAGACCTTAATTTTAAAGAAGAAAAGGGGAGAATGTTTTGAGTATTTCAAAAAGTTTAGTTTGTGTTTAATTTTAGTCTCAAATACTTGAAGCAAAGGAATCTCAAGATTGGGTTGAGAGTGGATTTTGTGTTTTTATGGTCTTGTCTCCAGTACATGCTGAGATTCTTTCACTTGTGAATGATGGGTTTGTAGGTCTCTCCCATTAGAAAAAACTGTGTCATAGAGTACCCGTCTGTTGGGAACCTCCCTAGCATGTGGCATGGTGTGCTCATGCATGGATGTGTCCTCAGGACATGCTAGCTATGGAGGTATGGGTGATTATTTTGAGAAACAGGAGCCATGGGGCCTTTCAAAATCACAACCAAGAAATAAGTTAGGTGAAATACATATTTTAAAGACTCTTATGTAGCTTCAAGGAGCTGGAAAAGATCAAAGTACAAAATGTATTGCTTTAAGAATATTGGTTGGCTGGGTGCAGTGGCTCATACCTGTAATCCTAGCACATTGGGAGGCTGAGGCAGGTGGATCCCTTGGTGCCAGGAGTTTGAGACCAGCCTGGCCAACATGGTAAAACCCCACCTCTACTAAAAATACAAAAATTAGCCACACGTGGTGGCACGTGCCGGTAATCCCAGCTACTCTGGAGACTGAGGCAGGAAAATTGCTTGAACCTGGGAGACAGAGGTTGCAGTGAGCCGAGATCAAGCCACTGCACTCCAGCCTTGTCAACAGAGCGAGACTCTGTCTCAAAAAAAAAAAAAAAATTGATTGGGATTAATACAAATAAGTTTGCCATATTATGAGGGGGATGAATGGAAATATCTTAATATTATATTACCTTCCCCCCAAATAAACCTAAATTTTGGGAGTCTTTTCTGTTGTTGTGACATAAGGAAATTAAACTGACTCCCTTCCCATCATTTAATCTTCATTAAAATGATGGCCTGTCCATTTGATAAACTCGTGACCTGAAGGAGGTCCTCTCAGTTTAAGTGGAAGGAATATTAACTGTATTCTGACAAATGTAAAATACGGCACTGGTGGCTGGGTGCGGTGGCTCACACCTGTAATCCCAGCACTTTGGGAGGCTGAGGTGGGTGGATCACTTGAGGTCAGGAGTTCGAGATCAGCATGACTAGCATGGAGAAACCCCGTCTCTACTAAAAATACAAAATTAGACAGGTGTGGTGGCGCATGCCTGTAATCCCAGCTACTCGGGAGGCTGAAGCTGGAGAATCTCTTGAATCCGGGAGGCAGAGGTTGCAGTGAGCTGAGATCGTGCTGTTGTACTCCAGCCTGGGCAACAAGAGTGAAACTCTGTCTCAAAACAAAACAAACAAAAAAACGGCACTTGTGGGCTTCTTTTCCTTTTCCCCCCACTCTTTAAGCAATTATCAAAGCTGTGAAATATAGCTCCTTGTTAAAGCTGATTGTAGGCCAGGCACAGTGGCTCACACCTGTTAATCCCAGCACTTTGGGAGGCCGAGGCAGGTGATCACTTGAGGCCAGGAGTTCGAGACCAGGCTAGCCAACATAGTGAAACCCTGTCTCTACTAAAAATACAACAATTAGCTGGGCATGATGGTGCATGCCCGTAATCCCAGCTACTTGGGTGGTTGAGGAACAAGATTTGCTTGAACCTGGGAGGCGGAGGTTGCAGTGAGCTGAGATTGTGCCACTCCATTCCGGCCTGGATGACAGAGTGACACTGCATCTCAAAAAAAAAAAAAAAAAAAAAAGGTGATTGTGATAATTAAAAACACTCCCCTTTCATAAGGATGAAAAAATTACAAATTGTTTGGAAAGCATTCTTTCTAGTCATGTGTTATTGTTTCGGAGACATGGGCTATTTTTAAAGACTATAATACTATCCCTTTTCCATTCACATGTTAATAGAAGTCTGGAAAGTAAGGCATTCTCCTGAAATTTTCAGGGTTTTTTATTATATGTCAAGTTGTAAACAGCATTCTGTGACAGGTATTTTCTCTCTTTGTCTTTTATTGAGCTAATTAGTGATTTACACTCTAGTAGCATCTCTTCCAGCTTTACTGTGTGAAAATGTCTGCTACTCTGTGCCTTCTATGCAGCCAGGGCTGGCAAATGATTGGGGGCAGATGTTGGTTAGCACATCAGAAGGATCAGGGATAAAATTTATTTTTCTTTTGTGTTTTTTAAGATATGTTTTAAAGGCTTTTGTCTATGTCTTTGCCCCACTCCATTATTCCCTACCCTCATTCAAATAGGAATGTTGTGACCTCCGTAACCTAGAGCTACTGTTCTTGATTCAGTTTTGGATTGTTTTCTATCCTGTTCCCCACCCCCACCGAAACGTTGTGTCGTGGGATTTGGGGAGGATTAGCACGGCAGTCTGGCATAGTTTAGAGCCCAGGAAGCTGGTCTTCACCGCTCCCTCCCATCATCAGAATACAGAGCTTTCAGTCATTGCCTTTAGAACCCAGCAGTGCTTCTTTTGCTGGGCAAATTGTGTGAAAGATGGGAGGGCAGCACTGTTGCTAGTGAGTTAGGAGGATACTTTTGTATGATGCTCGTATCTATCCAAAGGAAGGATGGGCTCTACTGTTGTGTTAGCTTTTTCAAAATGCAGCAGAGAATGGCCAAAAGGTAATTTATAGCTTGGCTTTAGCATTTTGTCACATTGGTGTCCTGCTCTTTCCTGCCTCCTGCTCTCTCTTTCAGTCTCTGACATGGGAAAGAAGATGTGTAGGATATGTTATATGCTCACTTGGGTGGACCATGTGGGTGCATTAAAATAGCAAGAACTTTGACTTTGAAATAAAGTCTTTAAGGATCAATTTGTTTTGTAGATATACATTGTAGTTGAAAATGAAAGGAAGAGTAGATAGGGGTTTACTGATTTATCAACTTTTTTTGAGACGGAGTCTCACTGTGTCGCCCAGGCTGGAGTGCAGTGGTGTGATCTCGACTCACTGCAACCTCTGTCTCCCAGGTTCAAGTGATTCTCCTGTCTCAGCCCGTAGAGTAGCCAGGACTACAGGCATGCACCACCACGCCCGACTAATTTTTTGTATTGTTAGGTGGAGATGGGGTTTCGCCATGTTGGCCAGGTTGGTCTCAAACTCCTGACCTCAGGTGATCTGCCTGCCTCGGCCTCCCAAAGTGTTGGGATTACAGGCGTGAGCCACCACGGCTGGCTTTGATTTATCAGTTTTGAGCCCAGACCTTTCTAGAATGCCAGGTAATTTATGGTACTTATTTTTGCAGTTATGGATATTAACTTATCAGGACAATAAGGTCAAAGTCCCTGTTAGAGCTAATTAGATTCTCCTTGACAAAAATTGGAGGTAGCAACAAAGAAAATCAAGTAAGAAAATGTATGAATTGCTCAATTCGGCCGTCATTGCTAATAGCTTTATGATCATAGACATCTAGCCCTTGACAGCGAATCAGCATTTATGAACAGAGGTCATCTCATTTATGTAAGCATTCATAGAGTATGTCGGACTATATTAATGTTATATTTTTATAAACCAGAATGCCAAGAATATCCCTATAGATGGTCATTGCTAACATTTACATCTTTAACTCTCCTTTTTTATGTTCTAATACAACCACCTATATCAATTGGATGCTTATGTCTATACACTGATTGCATGCTTGTATCTAAAAGAGGTCAAAGGTCAGGTTAATAAACATTGCATATAAAAAAGTTAAATATGGTCAACTGATTAGAGGGGTCTTATAAGTAAAGATGAGAAAGCAAATACATCACCGTGGAATTGAATATACTCTTAAAAGAAATATTTTAGAAATGTGTGACATAACTTGAAGAGCTTATAACAATGCATTTCAAGTGAAAGGTAAGTGTGCTTTAATGAAGACATCAGTCTCATCTGTGAGTGGCTTCATTGTCTGCTCCGTGCTGAAAATCCCAAATTGGGCCCAGTGTGTAGTTTACCTTGTTATCCCAGCACATTGGGAGGCCAAGGTGGGAGACTCTCTCTTTTTTTTTTCCTGAGACAGAGTCTCACTCTGTCCCCCAGGCTGGAGTGCAGTAGCATGATCTCGGCTCACTGCAGCATCCACCTCCCGGCTTCAAGCCATTCTGCCTCAGCCTCCTCAGTAGCTGGGACTACAGGTGCGTGCCACCACGTCTGGCTAATTTTTCTATTTTTAGTAGAGACAAGGTTTCGACATGTTGGCCAGGCTGGTCTCGAACTCCTGACCTCAAGTGATCCACTTGAGCGGGAGGATTGCTTGAGCCCAGGAGTTCAAGGTTACAGTGAGGTATGATTGTGTGCTGACACTCAGTAATCTAAATCTGAGATACTGAAGTACTGCAATTTTAGAGCCTTATAGGCAGCTGTTGTCCTACTACAGGTTGCTATTATTTTCCTTTACCAGTATTATCATGTATACTAGTTAACATTTGGAATTTGTGGCCTTTCATTAGGAGACATCTAAAAAGGGGTGAACGGGTAATTTTTTTTGTTTGTTTGAAAATGTTATTCTCTGTGCCTAGGGAATATGGAATAGACATGTCACTCTGCACTGAATGCGTTAATCAGTTTTTGTTAGCAGCATGGCATAATGAGTATATTAACTACAACACCTACGTTGGCAGCCAGCAGTGTGCTTGTGAAATCTTTTAGAAAACAGAAATCTGGTGAGAAGTGTTCCTGAGCAGTTGAAGTATTGTTGGGTGCAGAGGGAGGGCGTTACATAGAACAAATAAAGTAGAAAAAAATTATCCTCCAAAAAGTAGTTGTTTCACCACTGAAAGCCATGAGACTTTAAGACATTTTATCTGTGGATTGACATGTGGCTGTCTAATTTATGTAGGACTTACAGAGTTCTTTTTGTATTTTGATTTTTCATTCAACTTTGTCATTTAAAGAACTTCAAGGTACATTTCCATTTGATGAAAAAAGTTTTGTAAAACATTTATTTTAAGGATGGTTTCTCATTTTTTAGTATATATTATATGCTACTGTAAATTATTTTTCCCTTCCACTTCCAATTAAAACATATCTGACTTAAAAAAATACCTTCAGCAGAAATAAGAAAAGTTTCTATTTAAGCAGAGTTCTTGGCGCTTAAGAGATGTTCAGTAAGTTTTTATGGAATAAATTAATGTATGCATGAATGAAAAATATTATTCTGAATTTGGACTTCCTACTCCCTTAATTTGGGTACAGTATAGCTTTGGTGTACAAGGGCCTTCTGTTCAGCCCTCATTCCCATGTCTATTTTCCTCCCCACCTCACAGGCACACTCTCTAATGTGTTTGATACGTCCTTGATTCTATGTGCATCTTTGTAAAATACTTACTGATTCTTTTGGTGTATGTATTTTTAATTACAAAATTGCTCATTATACCACACTGTTGTAGAATTTGGCTATAGAATTCTCCTTGTAGAAATGCTGTAGATCTTACTCTGGTTTTTACTTTTTTCAGTGAGCACTATGTTTTAAGATCTATGTTATGGGCCGGGCGCGATGGCTCACGCCTGTAATCCCAGCACTTTGGGAGGCCGAGGCGGGCAGATCACGAGGTCAGGAGTTCAAAACCAGCCTGGCCAGCATGGTTAAACCCTGTCTCTACTAAAAATACAAAAAATTAGCTGGGTGTGGTGGTGCGCACCTGTGGTCCCAGCTATTCGGGAGGCTGAGGCAGGAGAATTGCTTGAACCCAGCAGGTGGAGGTTGCAATGAGCCAAGATTGCACCACTGCACTCCAGTCTGAGTGACAGGGTGAGACTCCATCTAAAAAAAAAAAAAAAAAAAAATCTGTTCATGTGGATGTAGATTTAGCTAACTGCTTCTAGCTGCGGCGTAGTATTCTGTGGTGTGTATCCATTCCCATAGTGATGGGCACCTAGGCTACCATAAACAATGATACCAGTAACAGTCTTGCACATGTCCATTATGGACATGTTTGAGAATTCTCAGGGACACAGACCCAGGAGTGGCATTGCGGCATAAGTACTATGAGGCTGTTGAATGGTTGTATAAGCTTATACCCATAAGCATTGTGTTCCTATAACTGCCCCTCCCAACACTTGGTATTGTCCACATTTCTAATTTTGGCCTTTTAGTAATGTCTCATTTTAATTTTAATTAATTAATTAATTTATTTATTTATTTTGAGACGGAGTCTCGCTCTGTCGCTCAGGCTGGAATGCAGTGGCACGATCTTGGCTCACTGCAACCTCTGCCTCCTGGGTTCCAGCTATTCTCCTGCCTCAGCATCCCGTGTAGCTGGGATTACAGGTGTGTACCACCACACCCGGCTAATTTTAGTAGAGATGGGGTTTCACCATGTTGGCCAGGCTGGTTTTGAACTCCTGACCTCAAATGATCCACCTGCCTCGGCCTCCCAAAGTGCTGGGATTACAAGCGTGAGCCACTGTGCTTGGCCTTTTTTTTTTTTTTTTTTTTTTTTTTTTGAGACAGAGTCTCACTCTGTCTCCCAGGCTGGAGTGCAGTGGCACAATCTTGGCTCGCTTCAACCTCCATCTCCTGGGTTCAAGCCATTCTCCTGCCTCAGCCTCCCGAGTAGCTGGGATTACAGGCGTGTGCCACCACACCTAGCTAATTTTTTTGTATTTTTAGTAGAGACGAGGTTTCACCGTGTTAGCCAGGATGGCTTTGATCTCCTGACCTCATGATGTGCCCGCCTCGGCCTCCCAAAGTGCTGGGATTACAGTCGTGAGCCACTGCGCGTGGCTGCCTTGGTGTTCTTTACCGAATGGAAATTCTTGATTTTGATGTAGTCACATCCATCATTTTTTAGCCTACTGTATTTGCCTTATTACTGCTTCTTGGACTTAGATCATCCAGATTGTCTCCCTAAATTTCTTTTAGCTTTATGGCTTTACATTTCCCCTTAAGTTTTTAATGTATATGGAGCAATCTTTGGATGTGGTATAGGTTGGATCCAGCCTTATTATTATTATTTTTTTATTTCCCAATACCATCCACTAAACTAGCTGAACTTTCCAGTTGATTTGTAGTAACACCCTTATTGTAAATCAAGTTTCTCACCTTTCTATTCTATCTCATTGGTGTATTTATCTCGAAGTTTCTTAAAGGGGGCACAGTTAGTAGAGTAGGTATGTTTAGCACTGCTGGGCCTGTCCACTCAATGTCAGTAGTGTTGCCCTGTCATTGTGACATCCATGATGGCCCATGCATTTCCAGACACACCCTAGATGAGATCCTGTACCATATCATGTTTATTACTGTTCCTTTCTAGTATTTCTTAAGATATGGCGGGATGGATTCCCTGTATTTGCTTTTTTTTTTTCAAAATTGATATAACTATCTGTGGATCTTTTTTTTTAAATATTTAGATTTAGTTTATCTAGTTTCCTCCCTCCCCAAAATGTCCTGTTATAATTTTGATTAAGATTGAGATTATAATTTGATTTAGATTAATTTACCAAGCTTTGGCATCTTTTTACAAAGTTAAGTCAGTATATCCATGAGTATGAAAGAATGAACATAGTATTTTATTTTATTATTATTTAACTGGAGGAACTATTGGGTATGTATTATGTTTTGTAAGAGAATAGTGTATTTTCTCAAAGTTTGAAAAGGAAGGAAAACTATACTTTATGCAGAAGCATAAAGTATAATGAACCTTCTCCAATGACATCATAATATGTTAAACATTCTTCTTTTTCTCTTTGCTGGTTTTATGACTATGACTTTTAAATATCTATGAGCAAAACCATTATTTCCTGCCCTTAATGTTTTTCAAACAAAGCCACGCCTACTATTTGAGTTTTTCAAATACTTTGATTTTGTTTTGCCTTGAAACTTAGACTTTTTTTTCCTTTAGTTTCTTTTTCCCCTTAGAAATCTTGATTGGAAAAATCATATTTTTAGATGTGATTTTAAAACATTTATTTTAACCTTTCCAAGAATCTTTTTGAATTTAGTTTTTATTTAAGACTATATATAGCATAAAAAGAATATTACCTGCCTTTCCCCTTCCCAACATTTTGCCTCTCTAGGGACCTCTGTTTTCTATTCTTCTAGCTGTGCTTTTTTTTTTTTTTTTGGTATTTAATGCCATATTTCTGAACAGTAGGCTTATGCTTACAAAAATCTGTGTAGGGGCCAGGCAGGGTGGCTCACGCCTGTAATCTCAGCACTTTGGGAGGCCGAGGTGGGTGGATCACGAGGTCAGGAGTTTGAAATCAGCCTGGCCAACATGGTGAAACCCCATGTCTACTAAAAATACAAAAAATTATCCGGGTGTGGTGGCAGGCGCCTGTAATCCCAGCTACTCGGGAGGCTAAGGCAGGAGAATTGGTGGAACCCGGAAGACAGAGGTTGCAGTGAGCCAAGACCACACACCACTGCACTCCAGCCTGGGCAACAGAGCGAGACTCCATCTCAAAATAAAAGAATAAAAAACAAATAAAATAAATAAAAATCTGTGTAGGTTCTTTTCTAGACCTGCCCAGCTTTTATCCTGGGATCTACTTCCCCTCATATCCTGGGTATTTCCTTTGCCTTCTTACGGAGAACCCCCTGTTTTCCTGGACTTGATATCTTTCTCCTTTATTGTTTATATTTTAATTTGTGTGGAGCATGTCCCCCAGAAGCTCCTGAGAAAAAGGTGCATGAGATGTAAATTTGTTTGGGAATCTGCATATATGAAAATATCTTTATTTTCTTTTATACTTGATTTATAGTTTACCTGGGTATAGAATTCTAGATAAGAGAATATTTTCTCTGAGTTTATCAGGCATCACTCTATTGGCTTCTAGCTTCTGTTGCTGCTGACGAGAAGTCTGATGATGTTCTGATTCTTGGTTATTTTTTTCCTCCCTGGAAATGTTCTGAAATTTTAATATAATTAGCCTCATTCTAGGCCTTGTTTTGTCTGTTATGCTGGACGCTTGGAGGGCCTTTTCAATTTGGTAACACTTTTCAGTTCTGGGAAATTTTCTTGAATTTTTAAATTCTAACCAATCTCTTCCTTTCCTTCCCTGCCCCCAGTTTTCTCTGTTCTTCCTCTCGAACTCTTAATACTTGTGTTGGAATTTCTAGACTGATGAGTCCTTTACTTTTCCTTTCCTACTTCCCATCTTTTTGTCTCTTTATTCTACTTTCTGGGGGGTGTCTTGAACTTCATCTTAAGACCTTTCTAATTAGTTTTATATTTATGCTGTCATATTTTTAATTTTTAAGTTTTTTTTTCTGTGAATGTTGCTTTTTAATAGTCATCTATTTTTGTTTCAGATGGACTAGCTCTTATCTGAACATGTTCTTTCCTCAGCTTTCTGTAAAATCTGTGTTTCCTTAAAATACATTACTTGTTCATTTCATTTATTTTGATCTTTCATTTAGGGAATTTCCTTAAAAGTATAGCTTTGGCTGTTTTACTCATATTCAGGAGTGAGCCACGAAAAAACTGAAAGCTGGATTTGCCCGAGTGTCAGCTTCTGAAAGTTAACTGGTGGTTTATTCTTTGAGAGGACACCTCTAGCAGTCAGTATTTGTGCTTTTCTCTTGACCAGGTTCATTCCCAGAAAGAATGTTCCTATTATCTGCTTAGGGCTTACAAACCTGGCTGTATCATTTGGGAAGCTGAGTGGGGAAAATGGCTAGGGATGTTTCACCTTTCACGATATCAACTTTCTCTTAATCACCATCTTTTTTAGACTGGTGAGCCTGCCCCTAATTGTGCCTAGTCCAGAGTCTCTCTAGTAATCTTTCCAGAGAACAAACCTCCCATCCTCTGCCCAGCAGCTGCTTGGAGACAGGGCAGCAATCTAGGGGTAGAACTTTTACTCCATTCTCCTTTTTTTAGCTTTGTTTGCTATCCCCACTTTCAGAGGCACTTTGAGTTTTTCTGGTTTGTCTTAGCACAATTCAGTTTGATTTGGGCTTCCCCTTAATATAGAGAGACCCTCCATCTCTACATAAAACTAAAAAAAAAAAAAATTAACCAGGTGTGGTGGCATGCACCTGTGGTCCCAGCTACTTGGGAGGCTGAGGTGAAAAGATAGCTTGCACTCTGGAGTTTAAGGCTGCAGTGAGCCGTGATTGCGCCACTGCACTCCAGCCTGGGCGACAGAGGAAGACGCTGTTTCAAAAACAAACAAAACATAGAGGCAGAGTCTCGTTATGTTGGCCAGGCTGGTCTCAAACTGCTGGCCTCAAGCAGTCCTCCCACTCTGGCCTCTGAAAGTGCTGGGATTATAGGCATGAGCCACCATACCTCTCTGACCTATGTTTAAAGTTAGAAAGCATTTTTGTAGAATGAGTGCAGATTCATAGTTGAGTAACTTCTCAAACAAGGCTAACTTCCAACTGAGTTTTACCACAGGCAAAAAACCTACTTAAATAAATTTTATGTTCCTTGCCACCGATTTAGGGTTACTAGAATTGCAGCAATTCAAAGCAATTATCTTGGGCCTATGTGTTGCTGCTTCCTTGCTTTGTGATCCTGGGTCATTTCCTAATGAAATTGGGGCCTCTGTGCTTCATGCTGTAAAATGCTGCTGACACCCACCTCATTGTGAGAATTAACTGAGCAAGTGTACATGAAAACACCTCACACAATATGGTATCTAGGAGGAAGTATAATAAATATTCATAAATGTTTTCTCATTAAAATTACTGCTTTGCTGACAAAATTGCTATATAGTATTTATAAGAAGTGCTTGATAATGACAGAATTAATGATTTTAATGTATGCTGGCAGACTGAACTTTACCAATTAATATTTATTATATGTGGGACATATAAGAAGCAGGATTAGATTTAAGCAGAGTGATGAAGTAGCAACTCTGGTATATGCTATATAGAAGGTGATTTTTGTGGCTGATGCTGCCGCTCTACAAACTAAATGGGATTTGGTATTGTTTTTATTTGCATTTATCTTGGATGACTGAGGAGAATGCAAGCACATTCCTTTGCTCTCAGGTCACATTTTTTGGTGAGAAGGAATTCCAAATCTGGCTAAGATCGTATGTCCTTTAGTTCTTATTAAGCTGTCAGTTAAAATTATAAAGACCCAGATACCCAACACATTTTAGGATTCTTGAATTCTACCTGAATGATGAAGCTCTTTTATCCCAGCCTGCCCCAGAACACCTGGGATGTTTGAATATCAGTGTTTCTTTTTGCTAGAATAATGACCTAAAGTCTTTGCTTTCTTTGGTAGCAAAGAAAGAATACCTAACATATGTACAGCTCTTGCCAGTTTATAATGCACTTACACACATTTTCTTATTTGATCTTTGCAGCTCTTTTGGAAGAAAGTAGAGCTGATGTTACATCTTTTACAAATGAGCATCCCAGCTACTTGGGAGGCTGAGGTGGGAGGGTCGCTTGAGCCCTGGAGCCTGGAGTTCAAGGCCAGCCTGGGCAACATAGTGAGACTCTGTCTCCAAAAAAAGAATTTTATAAATGTTAGGCAGCATATTGCCTAGGAAGTAAAATTTAAGATAAATGTAAAAAATGGGGTCCTCAGCCCAGCGTGGTGGTGGCCCACGCCTGTAATCCCAGCACTTTTGTAGGCCAAGGTGGGCAGATCACTTGAGGCCAGGAGTTCAAGACCAGCCTGGACAACATGGTGAAACCCTGTCTCTACTAAAAATACAAAAATTACCTGGATGTGGTGGTGCAAACCTGTAATCCCAGTTACTTGGGAGGCTGAGCTATGAGAATTGCTTACCTGGGAGGCAGAGGTTGCAGTGAGCTAAGATCATGCCACTACCCTCTAGCCTGGGCAACAGAGCGAGACTGTCTCAAAAAAAAAAAAAAAAAAATGGGATCCCATATCAGTGATTCATTAGACCAGCAGTATATATTAATGTGTCCTTTGTACCATGTACTATGCTGTGTCAACAGGACACAATAATGGATGATAAATAACCCTTCCTCCCAGTCTAGCTCACAGTCTAGATTGCCATTCCATGTATACTGTAAATACAGCTTTGTGGACTGCATTTCTGTTTAATGGTGAGGAAGCATTTTAATAAATAACTTCTAAGAAGTCAATTAATGTGGCAAATGAACAGCATTTTTACCACCTAGATTATTCTGAATCATAGTCAAAATGTGTAAATGCAATCCTGCTACCCTTTGTATTTCACAATAATTCAAAAATCTCTGTTTTGCAGTTTTCTGTGCAGAGGCCTTGAATTTTTTTTTTTTTTTTTTGAGACGGAGTCTCGCTCTGTCGCCCAGGCTGGAGTGCAGTGGCGCGATCTCGGCTCACTGCAAGCTCCGCCTCCCGGGTTCACGCCATTCTCCTGCCTCAGCCTCCCGCGTAGCTGGGACTACAGGCGCCCGCCACCACGCCCGGCTAATTTTTTGTATTTTTTAGTAGAGACGGGGTTTCACTGTGTTAGCCAGGATGGTCTCGATCTCCTGACCTCGTGATCCGCCCGCCTCGGCCTCCCAAAGTGCTGGGATTACAGGCGTGAGCCACCGCGCCCGGCCTAGAGGCCTTGAATTTAAACTTAAACCATTATTGAGAGTCATAAATGGACAAAACCCGTGGCAAACTAATACTTTTGAATGTTAGTAAAGTCAGCAGACCTTGAGCCTTTTGTTCATGCTTTCTGTGTGGTGCACTGAAATGTGAAATGTTATATGTTTCTTATTTACTCTGGGCGATATGTACAACATTTTAGAATTTTAAATTGAGTGGGACTGGAGATAACATAATTAATCAGTGGCAGAGTGTGGGCTGAAACCCAGGCTTCCTGATACCTAGTTTATTTAGTTCTCTTCCCGCTATCCTATGCTGGGCTTCCTAATTTAGCAGCCAAGGGAGATTTAATTGTAATTGCTGATTGTGGTCTCCTTAAAACTTTAAAGTTTTCTTTATTTAGCTGTAAATGCATGTAAATTTTTTCCTTATTTAGTTGTGTGAATTTCCTCTGCCTTGTATCTTCCAAGGCATTTGGGCTGTTTTAACTTCGATTATGGCCGGTTGCGGTGGCTCACGCCTGTAATCTCAACACTTTGGGAGGCCGAGGCTGGTGGATCATGAGGTCAGGAGTTTGAGACCATCCTGGCCAACATGGTGAAACTCCCTCTTTACTAAAAATACAAAAATTAATCACGTGTGGTGGCACGCACCTGTAGTCCCAGCTACTTGGAAGGCTGAGGCAGAATCACTTGAACCCAGGAGGCGCAGGTTGCAGTGAGCTGAGATTGTGCCACTGCACTCTAGCCTGGGCAACAGAGCGAAGCTCTGTCTTAATTAAAAAAAAAAAAAAAGTTCAATTAGATGGCTGATCATTTATGATTTAAAAAGTCATTTATGACATTGACTTAAAAATATGTCATTCTTATAGACTTTGTACCAAAATGCAGAGAAAGTATCTAACTCAGGTTCTGAGCCATTGATTTGTTGGCAGTGACAATGAGGATATGTTTCCACTCCAAAACAGGATTAGATGCAGCTTCCTAGATTATTATGACTGCCTTGCCTGCTTTCACAGCTATCTTGAGGCACTGAGGGGATGTGCGTGGAAACACTTTGAAAAAACATAAAGTGACGTAACAATATATTTTGCTTTCATTCATGAATCTTCTAATTGTATATTTGAGACTTTTTGTCGTAAGACATTTTGCTATGTGAGCTTATAGACTGAAATAGATTTAGGGCTGAGCATGGTGGCTCACACCTGTAATCCCAGCACTTTGGGAGGCCGAGGCGGGTGGATCACAAGGTCAGGAGTTCGAGACCAGCGTGACCAACATGGTGAAACCCCATCTCTACTAAAAATACAAAAATTAGCCGGGTGTGGTGGCGCGTGCCTGTAATCTGAGCTACTCGGGAGGCTGAGGCAGGAAAATCACTTGAACCCGGGAAGCGGAGGTTGCAGTGAGCCAAGATGGCGCCACTGCACTCCAGCCTGGGCGACAGGCTGTCTGAGACTCTGCCTCAAAAATTTAAAAAAAATGAAATGGATTTGGATAGGCCAAAAATGTGACTGGGTCAAGGAAAACACTTAAGTCCATCAAGGCCTTGCTGATAGTAAAATAATGGAGTGGATGGGTAGTGGAAAATAAGGATAGTGTGCTAGTGCCTTAGAATGTAAAGGGAAATAATAGGCAGACTAGAAAGTTTTGTCTGTGTTGCATATCCAGCCTCTCCATTCTTTGGTCAGTATTTATTGAAGCACCTACTAAGGATGAGGTACTTTTTCAGACATAAAAGATATTATTTACTATCACAATAAGTAAGACAAAGATGCTATTTCTCTCCTCCAGGAGCTTACAGGGCAAGGCACTTACAGATGAGATACAGCATAGGTTAATAAATGTTTGTAGTTTGGAATGTGCCACCTTATTGAGCTTGCTGAAAAAGATATAATCTTGGTTAAGTTTATTTACTGACTTAAATGTATTAATATTCTCTTGGTCCACTTTTTAAACTTTAAAACATATAAAATATACATTAAAATATTTTGAGATATAAAATATATTTTAAAATATGTAACTAAATCTTAAAATATATATAGATAGTATATTTATATGTATTTTTAAGATAACAGATCTATTCTACTTTGTAAGTCATCTGAACATTCCCTACCTTACTACATTAATATTAGGGAGCTATCAAAGAATGGGCATTGCTGCTGTGACATCACCCAGAAGTTAGTTTTTGGTGTTTTTCTTTCTCTCTCTCTCTTTCTCTCTCTCTCTCTCTCTCTTTCTTTTTTTAGACAAGGTGTCACTCTGTCACTCAGGCTGGAGTGCAGTGGTGCAATCACGCACAGCTCACTGCAGCCTTGACCTTGTGGCCTCAAGTGATCTTCCTGTCTTAGCTTCCCAAGTAGCTGGGACTACAGATTTGTGCCAAAACACACAGCAAATTATTTTTTGTAGAGGTAGGGTCTCCCTGTGTTGCCTAGGCTGGTCTCAAACTCCTGGGCTCAAGTAATCCTCCTGTCTTGGCCTCCCAAAGTGCTGGGATTACAGACGTAAGCTACTGCTCCCAGCCTGGTATATTTCCGAAGAGCAGAAACCTGGGTTTGAATCCTTGCCTTGCCACTTAACTAGCTGTGGAACTTAGGTGTGCCACAGTTTCCTCATCTGTCAAATTGGAATAAAAAATATCTACCTCACAGCTGTTGTGAGGATTGAATTTGTTAATATATGTAACAGCATTTAACTGCGTTTCTGGCACACATTAAACACTGTTATCAGTGTTGCTGGCTATCATCACAATCATCACCATCGTCATCATTGTTATTGTTTGGCGGAATAAGAGTAAATTGGGTAAGGTTTCAAGAATGGATTTTCTCCTTTTCAAGCCCTGAAAATTGCTCTAAACTAAAGGTAGATAAAGGAAGGAAATTAAACCTTTGTTGATCATCAGCTATGTGCCAGGCAGTGCACTGGTGTTTTACTTGCGTTCTCATTTAATCCCTACACCAGTGCTGTGAAGTAGATTAGAAAACAGGCTCGGAGAAGTTAAGGAAGGTCTTGTAATAAATGGACACCATGATGATGACTGGTCTCTGTTACTCCACATCATGTGCTCTTTTCTTGCATGAGCCAGACAGCCCCTGAGAGTTCAGCATGTTTCAGTAACAGGTAAGCTTGGAATATGGCCTCCTGACTTTGGGAACTGCCTTTCTAATGACCATTTAAAGGGATGTCTTCCACATTTTTAGTTAGTTCCTACTGTAGTGATTTGTTTTATATATCTGTAATTTCACTTCCCACCCATTTAAAAGTATATTGCAGTAGTGTAAATGATATAAGTGGGACCTGGATAGAAAATATTTGAATGTATAGAATCTTATTAATAGTTTTCAGCATTGAGCTGATTTATTATAATTTCCCAGTTTTCAAGATCACCGTCATAATTATTGAAGTTGTTACCCTTCACATTTATTAATATAACTTTCCTAGGGCTTTAAGCCTAAACTCCATATGGTTACATACGTGTCCTAGGTGCTGCTTAGTGTAGAACTGATTATTATAGTCAGCTTTTGGGGAGCATCCCAAATTAATTAGAATAACTTGGATTTAATTGTAATTAAGTTAACTTTAAATTTTTTGGTGTTCTTATATTGAAAGTAGGGTCATTTGGGGGACATTTTGTGGATGTGAAACCCCTGTCCATAAAGTGTCAGCCTAGCTTTTCATGGATACGGTTGCCTCAGATCCCCGAACCTAGAACTAGAAGTTGTAAGCTCTCCCTAAAAATATTTGTGTTTTTGCTAGGTTTCATGATCTTGTAACCTCTTCTGCCTCCTGGGACCTACTTTCTGGCCTCGTGCCACTGATTTGCACCATAGTGCACCCACATGTGAAACTTGGCTCTCTCTGATTTTCAGAAAGGCCCTATTCACACAGGGCATTTGCAGATTTTGTGTACCTACCTGAAGAAAGGGGCAAAATAGAGGTGGAGTGAGCCTTTGCATTAATGCAAACAACTTCCCTACTAAAACATTCCTGTTCTTAAAATGTTTTCAGACCTCCCTTGACCCAAGAGCTTCACCCCCACCTAATCCCAGCTCTGCTCCATTATACTAACTCTTTTCTTCTTTTTCTTTCCCTCTCCTCATTCTTCTCCCCATTCCTTTCAGCGATATAAAACCAAATTCTTCCCTGTCTAATGCAGAGCAATTTCCCTTTCTTGACAACCATTCTAGGATCTTGACAGCCAGCCATTCTGCAGCAAACCACCTACTCCAAGGGGACTGGACATGAGTGATGGGAGCCCATATTATGGGAACATATTTTCTTTTTTTTTTTTTTTGGAGGTGGAGTCTCTCTCTGTCGCCCAGGCTGAAGTGCAGTGGCGCGATCTCGGCTCACTGCAAGCTCCGTCTCCCGGGTTCACGCCATTCTCCTGCCTCAGCCTCCTGAGTAGCTGGGACTACAGGCGCCTGCCACCACACCCTGCTATTTTTTTTTTTTTTTTTGTATTTTTAGTAGAGATGGGGTTTAACCATGTTAGCCTGGATTGTCTCGATCTCCTGACCTCATGATCCGCCCGTCTTGGCCTCCCAAAGTGCTGGGATTACAGATGTGAGCCACCGTGCCCGGCCAGGAACATATTTTCTTCTTTCTTTCTTTTTGTTTATATATATGTACTCCAATTTAAAACTTTTAATTAAAAAGTAAACTTTAATGTCGAAAATGCAAACTTGGGGAGGACAGAAAGATAACACACAAGGCTGTCACTTCACACTTGGATGGTTGCACAGCAGTCGCGCAGAGGCACTCCTCACTTCCCAGACGGTGGGGCGGCCAGACAGAGGCACTCCTCACTTCCCAGACGGGGCGGCGGCCAGGCAGAGGGGCTCCTCACTTCCCAGATGGGGCGGCGGACGCCCAGCCGGGAACATATTTTCTTAAAGTTTCTTCGAAGAGGAACTCTGTGTTAGCTGTTAGGATGACACAATAGAGAATTTTCTTTCCTCTTACAGTGGTGGCCCAGCTTGCCGATCTCAAGCTTAATACTGAGTCCTACTTTCTGATAAGGTGTCAGAAACCTTAAACATACATATAATTTGTCAAAATCATAAACTCTAGATGTCTTTGGCTAATATATTGTCCTTGTGTACAGAATATATACCGCTTTTAAAGAAGCATGCCGCTTACATATAGGTCATAAACCCACTTAGCACAAAAGAGTCACCACCTCATGCCATCTTGTTATATATTTTGCTTACGCAAAAATAATTTTAGCTTTTGATATTCGAGTATTTTTGTTACCATGAATTTGTGTGTTTTTTCCTGAGTTTCAGATTGTATGCAAATATAATGTGTAATTTTTAAGACCTAAAACAAATGCAGAAGTGCTTTTTTTCAGGAAGTAAACCTTTAATACTTCCATTTGTAGGTCAGTCTACCCATAAGTGACTGACTCTGGTTACTCTTAGCTGAAAAGAAAGATCACAGTTTTTTTTTTAACTCTTACATCAGTTTTAAGGACTTGTAGGGAGTTTAATGCATTGTAATTTACTGGTCCTTTTTTGAATTTGTAATTACAATTCATGAAATTGCTTTTTTCTTGCCATGTATTAGCCCAGTCTTACAGATTGTTTCCCACTTGTAGGTAATAGAGAAGAGGAAACCTAACCAATGACTGTGGAATAATATGGAAGAAGATGGAAAAAACTTGTTTAATGGGTAAGAAATAAAAACTGTAATAAAACATTATTAATGAAAGCTATTTATAATAATAGTATTATGTGTGGCTGAGGTTGGCATACTATGAGGGTAAATGATCAGTTACTGGTTGTCTAACTCCATTCTGAACTTTCACCGCTTGCTTTCATCTTAACCTCGTGAATTTTTTAGTACCACGAATTAACTTAAGCTAAGAGGGGACACAGCCATATTTGAAGTTAAAATGGGACCTAAAGACCAGCAACCATACTGAAACAAGTCTAGGGTAGGTCTTGAAACTTGGTGGTAAGATAGAGATCATATCTGTCATGACCTGTCAAGAGTAATTATCTACCCCTTCTTTTTCTCCAAATATGTCAGTTGCTATGATGTTTGTCCCACCACAAGGATCCCGTTCATTTGAGCAAGTGCAGATGTGTGTCTGGTGGTAATCAAATAGAATTCTGCTTTGGGAGGTTGAGGTGGGAGGATGGCTTGAGGCCCGGAATTCTTTTATTTATTTATTTAGTTTTGAAATGGAGTCTTGCTCTGTTGCCCAGGCTGGAGTGCAGTGGTGTGATCGTGGCTCACTGCAACCTCTGTCTCCCGGGTGCAAGCAATTCTCTTGCCTCAGCCTCCCAACTAGCTGGAACTACAGGCACCCGCCACGACACCTGGCTAATTTTTGTATTTTTGTAGAAACGGGGTTTCATTATGTTGGCCAGGCTGGTCTCAAACTCCTGACCTCAAGTGATCTGCCCACCTTGTGCTGGGATATGCCTCCCAAAGTGCTGGGATTACAGGCGTGAGCCACTGCGCCTGGCTGAGACCAGGAATTCTAGCCAGCCTGGGCAATATAGCAAGACCTCATCTCTACCAAAAAAAAAAAAAATTAGCCAGGTGTGGTGGCTAGCTACTCGGGAGGCTAAGGTGACAGGATTGCTTGAGCCCAGGGGATTGAGGCTGTAGTGAGCTATAATCATTCCACTGCACTCCAGCCTGGGCAACAGAGCAAGACCTTCTTAAAAAATAGAATTCTACAGAAAGCTCAGTAAAAGGTTTGACTTTAAGTTTATGAGATATAAAAGTTTTTTTTAATTATGCAAGTTTATACATTCATATCAATAATTTAAAAATAACAGATAACTACAATCCTCTACCTGAATCTTACCCTCCTCCCAGAGTCTATAAGTATATGGCATGTATTTGTGCAACCTTCTTTGCCTAGTGGTTAAAAACATGGATTTGGAGCCAGACCGTTTTTAGCCAGTCACTATTAACTTGACATTTGGACATGTTATCTCTGTGCCTGAATTCCTTGGATATAAGGTGAGGACAATAAAATGCTATCTCTTAGCAAGTGATTAGTTAATCCATATAAAAGACTTGAAATAATGTCTGGAATGAAGTAAGTGTTTAGTAAATGTTAACTATAATTCTCATATGTATCCCAGTTAGCATTTTTATGTACCAGCCATCCACACATAAATTTTTCTCTGATACATTCCAAGAGTTAAACCATCTCAGATAAGGTTAACCATGGTGGCAAAAGCTTTTTAGTTTTTTTCATGAGAAGTTTTCTTTTGACTTCATCTCTGAGTATGCTGCTAGATTATGTGTGAGGATAAAGTTCTATATCTTTACCTTTTACTGTATATCTTAGGCTGTATATGATGTTTATAGTTATATATGAATAAACAACTATCTTCAGCCTAACATAGGTTCATCTTGCCTGTAAAAGTATCTTGTAAAGCAGGATACACAATTCTCTTGTTTCTAGATAGCTATGTCAAATGCTGTGTTGTGTTTCTGTCAATCTATTTTGAAGGACATGCCTTCTTGAGTTTTTTTTCTTTTCTATTTTTTTTTTTTTTTTGAGATAATCTTCCTCTGTTGCCCAGATTGGTGTGCAGTGGTGCAGTCTTGGTTCACTGCAACTTCCACCTCCCAGGTTTAAGCAATTCTCGTGCCTCAACCTCCCGACTAGCTGGGATTACAGGCGTGTGCCACCATGCTCAGCTAATTTTTGTATTTTTAGTAGAGATGGGATCTCGCTATGTTGGCCAGGCTCTCTTGAACTCCTGGCCTCAAGTGATCCACCCACCTCGGCCTCCCAAAGTGTTGGGATTACAGGCATGAGCCACTGCACCCAGCTTGAAGTATTTTTTTTTTCCTTTTTGCACACAGGATCATAGTAATTATTTTATTTTTTATTTAAAGAGACAGAGTCTTGCCGTGCTACCCAGCTGGCCTTTAACTCCTAGACTCAAGTGATCCACCTGTTTGAGCCTCCTGAGTAGGTGGGACTATAGGTACCACTGTACCTGGGCTAGAGTCATAGCAGTTTTGAAGATTATCTCTGATACTGTTTGTATGGCTTGTCAGCACTTTCTTAGGTGGTGTAAACAATTAACTATTTTAAGAAGGAAGAGCACTTAGAAACAGTAATCTATTTTTATTGTTTCCTGTTATCTCAGTGTTAAAATTAAAAAAAAAAAAAAGGCTAAGAACAGAAACAGGCCAGGTGTGGTGGCTTACGCCTATAATCCCAGCACTTTGGGAGGCCAAGGCAGGTGGATCACCTGAGGTCAGGAGTTCAAGACCAGCCTAATCAATATGGCGAAACCCCATCTCTACTAAAAATACAAAAATTAGCCGGACGTGGTGGCGCATGCCTGTAATCCCAGCTACTCGGGAGGCTGAAACAGGAGAATTGCTTGAAACTGGGAGACAGAGGTTGCAGTGAGCTGAGATCACGCCACTGTACTCCAGCCTGGGCGACAGAGCAGGACTCTGTCTGAAAACAACAACAACAAAACAGAAACAGTAATCTCTTTTTAGTATTTCCCTCTTGAATTGCTCTGGATTAGATTAGATTATTATGGACTATTCTGTCTGCTGTGACTATAGATAGTGAGGCTATTTTAGAAGGCTAAAATATAAAAAACAGAAGTTGGCTGGGCGCGGTGGCTCACACCTGTAATCCCAGCACTTTGGGAGGCCAAGGTGGGCTGATCACAAGGTCAGGAGTTCGAGACCAGCCTGACCAACATGGTGAAACCCCCATGTCTACTAAAAATACAAAAATTAGATGGGTGTGGTGGTATGTGCCTGTAATCCCAGCTACTCAGGAGGCTGAAGCAGGAGAATCACTTGAACCCGGGAGGTGGAGGTTGCAGTGAGCCAAGATCGCACCATTGCACTCCAGCCTGGCAATGCACTCCAGCCTGGCAACAGAGCGAGACTCCGTCTCAAAAATAAATTAAATAAATAAATAAATAAATAAATACAGAAGTTAACATTTACTAGTATGTATTGTGTGTCAGGAAATGTTTTAAGTGCTTTACTCATTTATTCATTATCTCATTTAATCCTGTCACTTATGAGGTAGATACTGTTATTGTCTTCACCTTAAAGCTGAGAAAAGTGAGGTGCAGATTAAGTAATTTGCCCAAAGTCACATTGCAAGTGGCAGCTTCAGGATTTAAACCTAGGCCTATGCTATTGACCAGGGGAGTGCTGGCCTAGTTAATAACTCTTAAAAGGTTTACTAGGGTAGTGAGAATTTAAATAAGACATAAAAACCAAATATCTCCTGAAAAAGTCACTGTAACTATTTGATTTTGTTTGCCTGTGTGAAGGAAAATTTGAAATCATGTATCTTAAGTATGGGAAAAATGATATGAGATGATTATTCATAAATAATTATTTTTCTTGACCATGCTTAAATGAATATTACTATTTTGCTTCATTATGAATCATTTATAGTAGATAGAAATCACCTAACTAGCTAAAGAACGACATATTTTGTTTGTTTGTTTGTTTGGTTTTTGTTTGTTTGTTTTTTGAGATGGAGTCTTGCTCTGTCGCCCAGGCTGGAGTGCAGTGGCGTGATCTCGGCTCACTGCAAGCTCCGCCTCTTGGGTTCACGCCATTCTCCTGCCTCTGCCTCCCGAGTAGCTAGGACTACAGGCGCTCACCACCACGCCTAGCTTTTTTTTTTTTTTTTTTTTGTATTTTTAGTAGAGACGGGGTTTCACCATATTAGCCAGGATGGTCTCAATCTCCTCACCTTGTGATCCACCTGCCTCAGCCTCCCAGAGTGCTGGGATTACAGGCTTGAGCCACTGCGCCCGGCCAGAAGAACATATGTTTAGAAGGGATTAGAGTTGATTTGTAGATTGCCATTTAGCTGCTATTCATAGAAACTTGCAGACAGAAAGATTGAACTGTGCAGCAGTTTGGAACTGATTGATAATTGGAAATTGCTCTTTCATCCTGTTAAATAATATTTGAGTGACAGTCAGCAGAAAGTTGTAGAGGAGAAGAAAAGCTAGGAGAAAGGTGACTTACAGGTCGTGTAATTAGAATGTGATGGCCTAAAGAGTAAATGTGCGTTAACAATTGACGTTTATATAGGAACTAGGAGGAATTGTAGTATGTGGTTTTTGTTTTGGGGTCTGGCTTTTCTTTTCTTCAAATAGCAATTCACTTCTTGTTAAAATATGGTAAAGTACAGAGTAAGCGACAGTTAAAGTAACAACAAGTACACTAATAAAATGTCTTGGCCCTCCTGTAAGTGTGGTTGCAGGTAGTCAGTGATGTTTTTCTCTTTTTCTTTCCATCTTTTTTTACCCCTTTCCCTTGTTTGAGAATCTCTTCTGAATATTGATCAAAGTTATGGCCCTTATTGCACATATCTTTTAAAACAATGTCTTAAAGGGTGGTCTGGGGCCCCTCGAGATCCTTTCAGGGGCTGATGAAGTTAAAACAATTTTCATAACAATTCTAGAATTTCTACCCTCGTTCTCTTACAAGTGTGCAATGAAGTTTTCCAGAGGCTACATAATGTGCAGTTGACTGAACGCAGAAGCAGATAGGAGAATACAGCTGTGTTCCTTAATCCAGACTTTAAAAGATTAACAAAAATGTAAAATAAGGCCACTCTTCTCATTAGATTTGCTGTGATGAGCACTGTGGTTTCTTTCTATCTCAGAACATTGTAATGATCCCAGTGTGGGTTGAAAGTCATGATGTCTCTCCCACTGATATGTACCAAACTCAGAATGTTGTTTGTATGAGTTGCTCCCAACTTTGGACAGGCCCTTTCATGTTCTTTCAGCCTATTGTTTTACATTATTAACTGAACACCTACTGTGTTCTAGCCCTGTTCTATAAAAACAAAAAAAATCTCTACCATCATGGAGCTTATGTGCTATTAACAGCTTCCATTTTAGCCTTTGAGTTCTTTGCCTTAGACACAGCTGCCTCTTTAGGGGAATCTCAGAGTTGATAGCACTGGTGTGTCTCAGTGGCTGAGTGCTGAGGATAGAGTGGCTTGACATTTTGCCAATTTCGATTATTAAAAAAGGCACCATGCAGGGCCGGGTGCAGTGGCTAACGCCTGTATACCAGCACTTTGGGAGGCCGAGATGGGTGGATCGTGAGGTCAGAAGGTCGAGACCATCCTGGCTAACACGGTGAAACCCTGTCTCTACTAAAAATACAAAAATTAGTGGGACATGGTGGCGGGCGCCTGTAGTCCCAGCTACTTGGGAGGCTGAGGGAGGAGAATCGCTTGAACTCGGGAGGCGGAGGTTGCAGTGAGTCGAGATCGCGCCATTGCACTTCATCCTGGCGACAGAGGGAGACTCTGTCTAAAAAAAAAAAAAAAAGGCACCATGCTTTGGAAGGCTGAGGTGGGAGGATTGCTTGAGGTCAGGAGTTCTAGACCAGCCTGGGCAACATAGTTAGACCCAGTCTCTGGGGAAAAAAAAAAAAAAAAAAAAAGGCCAGGCATGGTGGCATGCACCTATAGTCCTAGCCACTCAGGAAGCTGAGGCAGGAGGATGGCTTGAGCTCAGGAGTTCGAGGTTACAGTGAGCTATAATCACATCACTGCACTCAAGCCTGGGCAACAGAGCAAGACCCTGTCTCTTAAAACAAAAAACAAAAAAACAAGCCGAGCATGGTGGCTCATGCCTATAATCCCAGTATTTAGGGAGGCAGAAGCCAGAGGATTGCTTGAGTCCAGGAGTTTGAGACCAGCCTGGGCAATATACTGTGACCCGCTCTCCAAAAATAAAAATGAATAAAAACATAACAAAGGCACCACATGGTTTAGGATTTTTCAAATTTTACGTGGAACCCCAGCGTAACAATAAAGATAGGCCTATCCTGCTGTTCTTTTGGTTGATTTTACCTTGTTTTGCTTTCAAAGTTAGTGCTAGTTTTGTCAAGAAAGAAAGAAAATGAGGGCTGGGCGCTGTGGCTCATGCCTGTAATCCCTGCACTTTGGGAGGCCAAGTTGGGTGGATCACCTGAGGTCAGGAATTCAAGACCAGCCTGGCCAACATGGTGAAACCCCGTCTCTACAAAAAATACAAAAATTAGCCGGGCATGATGGCGGGTGCCTGTAATCCTAGCTACTTGGGAGACTGAGGCAGGAGAATTGCCTGAACCCAGGAGGCAAAGGTTGCAACAAGCCAAGATTGCACCACTGCACTCCAGCCTGGGCGACAGAGCAAGACTCCGTCTCAAAAATAAATAAATAAATAATAAAAATAAAAAAAGAAAATGAGATACCAAAGGATGTTAAATTTATTCTAATTGTTTTTTATTATTTGAAGAAAAATATTATTAAATGCGTGAGATTTTCTTTGCCTGGTGAGTTGTTCCCCAAACCCTGTAATTTATTTAATAGACTTTTATACAAAAAGATATGACTTGGCTCATTAGATTGAGTCACTTAATACTGACTTGAAGGTTAACTAATATGGCTGTCAGACTCTTTGCTCACTGGCTAGATGTCTGTCTTATCACTCACTAACTTCAGCCGTTTCTAAATACTGACAACTGGAATGCCATTAGAATATTAATGGAAAAAGAAGCTGACATTTAAAACGTGAATGACCCAAATTTTTTTCCAAAGATTATTTTAATTTTAAAATATACTTTAATAGAATTTTTTTTTTAATTGGGTGGCATTTTGGCCTTCCCTTCATTGAAAGTGTGAAAGGAGATGTTTTGTTTTGTTTTGTTTTGAGACGGAGTCTCACTCTGTCGCCGAGGCTGGAGTGTAGTGGCGCGATCTCGGCTCACGGCAACCTCCGCCTCCCGGGTTCAAGTGATTCTCATGCCTCAGCCTCCTGAGTAGCTGGGATTACAGGCATGTGCCACCACACCCAGCTAATTTTTGTATTTTTAGTAGAGACAGGGTTTCACCATGTTGGCCAGGCTGGTCTCGAACTCCTGCCCTCCGGTGATCCGCCCGCCTCAGCCTCCCAAAATGCTGGGATTACAGGCATGAGCCACTGCACCCAGCCCTATTTTTTCTGTCCTTATGAATTTATGCCCTTTTTAAAACCGCTTTGTTGTGATTTTAAGAGGGAAAAGAGGTAAATATATTCATTCTGCTTTGTTTTACTGGAAGTCCAGGGTTTAACATATATTATCAAGTGCATGCAAAATACTAAGAATTGTGTTAGACATTTGGTCTTTTCTCTAATTTAAAAATCCCATCAAATTCTGTTGAGGTTTATGGCCAGGTGTGGTGGCTCAGGAAATCCCAGCACTTTGAGAGGCTGAGGTGGTAGAATTGGTTGAGCCTAGGAATTTGAGATCAGCCTGGGAGACACAGCGAAACTGTCTCTACCAAAAAAAAAAAAAAAAAAAATTACAAAAATTAGCCAGGTGTGGTGGCACATGCCTATAATCCCAGCTGCTCCAAGGGCTGAGGTGGGGTGGTCACCTGAGCCCGAGGAGGTCAAGGCTGCAGTGAGCTATGATCATGCCACTGCACTTCAAAGTGGGTGAGGGTGAATCAAAAATAAATAAATAAATACTGAGGTTTAGACAATTCATTTGCATTAATGTTCATCTAATTTTTTGAGCACCTTCTATATGCTAGGCACTATCACATGCTAGGCACTATCACATACATTATTTTATATAATCACATCAACTCTGTGAGAACATTAAGACAAATTCAGGAAAGTTAAATAATAAATTTAACTTATACAGTGCCTAGCTGTTGGATATTAGATAGCTGATGTGGTTTTTAAGCAGGGGAATCAGTACAGAATGAAAATGCTGTTTTTGTTTAATACCCGTGATAATACTTAAGATTTACTGTAGTAGATCCAGAAAGATCGGAGGCGTCAAGATCCACTAGCAATTAAAACAGTAATAATGCAGGCATGCAGTGTAAGGACAGATTTGGGGCAAGGGTATAGCAGTGGAAATGGGGAGGGTGACTAGGTTCAAGAAGTCAAGAAGCAAGGGGGGCATTTGAATTCATACTCTTAAATGAGCTATCATAATGAAGAGCCTAGACTAGGATCTAATACTCCCATTTCTGAATACAAATTAGTAGGCTTTAGTAACTGACTTGATTGTGACATGAATAAGGAGTTAAAGAGAAAGTCAGGTTTTCAAGTCAGGTAAATAGGAGCGCCATATCTAGAACTGGAGGAAGGTAGGAAGAAGTGCTGAATTAAGGAGCAGTTAGTATATTTAAATATTAAGTGTGAGAGGCCAGGTGCGGTGGCTCACATCTGTAATCCCAACATTTTGGGAGGCTGAGATGGGCAGATTGCTTGACGCTAAGAGTTCGAGACCAGCCCAGCCAACCTGGCGAAACCCCATCTCTAATAAAATACAAAAAAAATTAGCCAGGTGTGGTAGCGCACGCCTGTAATCCCAGCTACTCTGGAGGCTGAGGCATGAAAATTGCTGGAACCTGGGAGGTGGAGGTTGCAGTGAGCCAAGATCACACCATTGCACTCCAGTCTGGGCGACAGAGTGACTCTGTCTCAAAATAAAATAAAGTCAAACAAAATAAATATTAAGTGTGAATTTCATGGTTGGTTAAAGATATGAACATCTAACATGTCTTCTGTCTTCTGTATTCCTTTGTTTTTTGATATTTGTCTGAATGTGCTGTAAACATATCATACACTATTAAAAAAATTGAGTTCATTAAATCACATTGTTTCCTTAATGTACTCTTATTTTTAAGCTGATCTTTTAGTATTTTTAAATCTGTAGTTTGAGGACCATCTTTTCCTTTTGAAACCATGTACTCTGATTTCATTAGAACACAAAATATTTTTACAAATCAATATTACAAGGCTGAGAGCCCAATAGAAAAGACATGAATTGACAGTTCACATAAAAAGAAAAAATAGATCAATATTCACTATAACTAAAGATGTACAAACAAAATATATGTATATATTATTTTTCAAATGTCCTATTGAAACATATTTAAAGATGTATCAGTCTCCAGTATTAGGGAAATGCATTCTCAAATACTACTGGTGGGTAATTAGGGGATAGTGTAAATTAGTGTAACCTTTTGGAGGCCAGTTTGATGATCTCTATCCAAAATTTAAATGCGTATATCCCTTGACACAGCAATTCATTTTCTGTAAATTATGTCATAGATGCACTTGTGTAAGTGTCCCATGATAGATACCCAACCATATCTATGGTGTATTGTTTATAATAATGAAACACCAAAAATGGCATAATTCTCCTCTCGTGGGGGCTAGTTAAATGCATTATGCAGTTCATATCATAGCATATGCTACAGTCTTTAAAAAGAGTGACGTGGCCGGGTGCGGTGGCTCATGCCTGTAATCCCAGCACTTTGGGAGGCCGAGGTGGGCGGATTGCCTGAGGGACAGGAGTTCGAGACCAGTCTGGCCAATATGGTGAAACCCCGTCTCCACTAAAAATACAAAAAAATTAGCCGGGCATGGTGGTGTGCACCTGTAATCCCAGCTACTTGGGAGGCTGAGGTAGGGGAATTGCTTGAACCAGAAAGGTGGAGGTTGCAGTGAGCCGAGATCACTGCACTCCTGCCTAGGCAACAGAGTGAGGCTCCATCTCAAAAAAAAAAAAGAGTGACGTAAAGCCAGATATATGGGAAAATGTCTAAGATATATAAGTTAAAAAAGGAAAAATTTAGAATAACATACAGGATACAATTTACATTAAGCATTATGTTTCTAAATGCATAAAATATTCCTGGAAATGTGCCCCAGAAGGATGCTCAGTTAACAGTAGTTACCTCTAGGGAGGCTACTGGAGACAGAAAGCAGCGGGAGAATACTTATAGAATTTTAATGTTCTATACTTATATTGGATTTATTTATTTATTTATTTTGAGACTGAGTCTCACTCTGTCGCCCAGGCTGGAGTGCAGTGGTGTGATCTCGGCTCACTGCAAGCTCTGCCTCCTGGGTTCAAGCCATTTTCCTGCCTCAGCCTCCCAAGTAGCTGGGACTACAGGTGCCCGCCACCATATCCAGCTAATTTTTTGTATTTTTAGTAGAGACAGGGTTTCACCATGTTAACCAGGATGGTCTTGATCTCCTGACCTCGTGATCCGCCCGCCTCGGCCTCCCAAAGTGCTGAGATTACAGGCGTGAGCCACTGCTCCCGGCCCTGGTTTTATTTTATTTTTATTATTATGTTTTGAGGCAGAGTATCACTCAGTGTTGCCCAGGCTGGAGTGCAGTGGTGCAATCTCAGCTCACTGCAACCTCCACCTCCTGGTTCAAGCGATTCTCCTGCCTCAGCCTCCCGAGTAGCTGGGATTACAGGCGTGTGCCACCATGCCCAGCTATATATTTTAGTAGAGATGGGGTTTCACTATCTTGTCCAGGCTGGTCTCGAACTCCTGAGCTAGACAATCTGCCTGTCTCGGCCTCCCAAAGTGCTAGTATTATAGGCATGGGCCACCAGCCACTGTGCCCGGCCGATGAGTTCTTTAAAAAATAATAATAATAATCTGCCGGGCGCGGTGGCTCACACCTGTAATCCTAGCACTTTGGGAGGCTGAGGCAGGTGGATCACGAGGTCAGGAGATTGAGACCATCCTGGCCAACATGGTGAAACTATGTCTCTACTAAAATACAAAAAAAAATTAGCTGGGTGTGATGGTGCACGCCTGTAGTCCCAGCTACTCAGGAGGCTGAGGCAGGGGAATCACTTGAACCTGGGAAGTGGAGGTTGCAGTGAGCCGAGATCATGCCACTGCACTCCAGCCTGGCAACAGAGCAAGACTCCATCTCAAAATAAATAAATAAATAAATAAACAAATAATAAAAACTACAATAATTTTCAAGCATATAAAAACTGATAGTAATTTCTTAATATCATTGAATAGTAGTCAGTGTTCAAATTTCCTCATTTATCTCATTTAAAAAATTGTTTGCTGATTTGAGTTAGGATTCCAGTAAAGTTCAAATGTTGCAATTAGTTGATTTTTTTCTCTCTGTCTGTCAACTGCCTCACCTCCTCTCTCTCTCTCTTTCTCTCTCTCTCCCTCCCTCCCTCCCTCTCTCCTTACAAGCTATATGTTAAAGAAACTAAGTCATTAGAGTCTTGTAGTGACTCTAAAGAAACTAAGTCTAAGTCTTGTAGAGTTCCCCTCAGTCTGAATATTGGTGACTGTATCCCAGTGGTATTGGATACACTGGTGGAAGAAATACTTAATAAGTGTGTATATTTCCATCAGGAGATACCTAATATCTGGATGTCTCTCCTTTTTCTTTTTGTTGAGTAGCCATTGATGGTCATTGCCTAGGTCTGCTAATTCATGACAGTCTTCCGTAAATGGGACTATTAGCTAGTGGCTCTTGCCAATATATTAAGTATTCTAGGATATACAACATTTAGACACAGGTTACACACTTTCTTTTTATATTTTCTGCAACTATTTCCATTGGTATTCTAGTTTATTTTACTACAACTGCCTTTTAATGGGTCTTCCTGCACCCTTTCATAGTAGTTTAAAGTACTCTTTTCGATCAGAAAGTTTGTCTTATTTTTTGAACTCTAATTTAAAAATTACTTTAGCTTTCTCAGTTTTTATCAGAATATTTTTTCACCTCTGTATGTAAAAAGAATCTTAAACATAGCAATTAATAATTTGCCAAAGAGGACACCGAAGTAGAATGTTATTTGTTTATTCATTCGGTCTTTAATTCAACAAAATTTATTAGGTTCCTGCTCTGTTCTCGGCATGATGTCTTCTTCAGGTTTGTTATAGTTGGGACACAGTCAAGCAGACAGACAATTACAGTACAGCATGGTAGATGCTGAATAAGGGAAAGTACACACATGTGCTCGGAGAGCACATAGAAGGTACGCTTAACCCAGCCTTGGAGGGTAGTGGAAGATTTCTTGGAGGAAGGAGTGACTATACCAAGATGTGATGGATAAGTAAGAGTCAGGCTAAGGAAGGAATGGATAGCCAGGGGAATGATGAAAATGTTCTAGGGGAGGGAGCAGCTTATGGGAAGACCCAGAAGTAAGAGAGAATAGTTCCTTTGGGGAACTTAAAATGCTTTAGAACAGCTGGAGCATAGTCATGGGGTAGAGAAAGAGGGATGAGCTAGAGAGGTATGCAGGATCAGACTATGAAAGACAAGCCATGTTAAGGAGTTTGGACTTTCTCCCCAAGGCAGTGAGAATGACATATTTGGGTTTTAGGCTGAACTCAGGAAGACCCATTAAAAGGCAGTTGCAGTAATGTGGGCTAGAACTGATGATAGTTTAAATTAGAATAGAGGCAATGGATGTGGAGGTAGTTTTATTCATTCTTTCAGAAAATACGTACTTAGTATCTTTTTTCTGCTAGGTGCTGTTCCAAGTGCTTGAGATACAGCTGTGACCCAAATAGAACTCTCTGCCCTCATGGAGCTTATCGTCTAGTGGGGAGAAAGACTATACATAAGTAAATACATACTATGTTTAGATAGTGATAATTGCTAGGGAGGAAAACAAATTGGGAAAAGGAATAAGAGAGTGTTAAGTGGGGAATGATTTTATAATAGAGTGACCAGGGAAGGCTTCACTGAGAAGGAAACATCTAAGCACACATCTGAATGAAGTGAGGATGGCAAGCCATGTAGATATCTGAGGGAAGAGCATTCTAGGCAGAAAAAAAAAAAACAACAGAATTGCACAGTTCTGAGATGAGAGATTGCCTGGTGTGTTGGAAGAACAGTGAGGAGGCCAATGTGGCTCATGGGGAGTAAGTGAGAGGAAGAATAATGAGATCAGAGAGAAAAAGGGGTCTTAGCATCTAGGGCCTGATTGGTCATTATAAAGATATGATGGAGAGAAATAGTCAAAGCTCATAGGGAAGAATTAATAGGATTTGGGAATTGATGGGATATGGGAAGTGGTGAAGGAGGAAGGAATCTTGAGATAGGGAACTATCACTAAGATAGGGAACACAGTGCTCTCATAACATGAACGCTGTGACTTGATTTAAAAGAATAAAGCAGCTGGAGCAGGCAAGCATAGATACCTATTATTGTGTAAATCTCTCTTTTATGACAACCTTGGGGAAGAGGTAATATTTATTACACCCATTATGATGAGGGGGAAGTCTCTCACCATAGAATGGGTTTTTCTTGGGTTTTGGTAGGTCTCTAATTAGGGACAGACTTTGTTCAGCAGCCAGGAAGATACCTGAATGATGGGGCAGCAATGCTAGGCTAAATATGGATGGAGCCCTTAGGATACTGAAAAGTGCTTGCTGATACACAATGCCACATGCTACACACACACACACCCCATTTGCATTTTGTCTGTATCCTCAGTCTTTAAGATGTCTGCTAAATCCCTGGTTGACATTATCATAGTTGAATAGTATAGCAGCTGCTTCTACTGAGAGAGAAGTCACTTTGACTGTGTCTGTACTTAACATGGTTTCAGGAGATTCATCCATCCATTGAATCCTCACTTACTGATGAACTATGTAAGTATGCATGTAATGCCTGTGTTACAGAGATAACAATAACAGGCTCATTATTCCGGGTCTTAAGGACTTCAAAGTCTAATCAGGTGGATAAAGGAAAACAGGAATTACAGTTAGGCATGCCATAATCTTGGGTGTGAAGAAGGTATTAGAATACCAAGGAAGAGTTCCTCATACTCTAGATGAGGTTAGACAAACTTTATTTTTTTGAGACTGGGTCTCACTCTGTTGCCCAGGCTAAAGTGCAGTGGCTGCAACCTCTGCCACCCAGGCTTAAGTGATCCTCCTGCCTCAGCCTCCCAAGGAGCTGGGACTACAAGCATGCACCACTATGCCTGGCTAATTTTTGTATTTTTTTGTAGAGATAGGGTTTTGCCATGTTGTCCAGGCTGGTCTTGAACTCCTGAGCTCAAGCGATGCACCTGCCTCAGCCTCCCAAAGTGCTGGGATTATAGGCATGAGCCACCGCGCCCAGATGAGATCTTTCTATAGTAAGATACAAAGAGGGTTAAAAGGAGATAATATGCTGAAAGGAGATAACATGCTTAATACAAATTTTATTAAGCTTTTTGTGTGTTTTCCCTTTACTTCCAGTTTTATTTTTTAGGTAGATGAGTAAATATGCCTCAAGGCCACTGTCACTTTAGCACTAAGATAAATAACTGGTTGAAGAAGGCAGATGTTGATAGCCACACTTTAGCCTTTGTAGTTGAAGATGGCAGCCACTGACCAGCAGTTGCCATATAGCCAGCAGATCCCTACCAGTTGCACACACTGGTCCTTGATTTGCAGCTGGAAACTCCATGAACAATAGTCTCCCCTTATCCTCAGGGGATACATTTCCAAAACTCCCAGTGGATGGCTGTTTCAGTACCATGGTATCCAGCACCACGGGACAGTACTGAACCCTATATATACCATGTTTTTCCTGCATATACATACCTATAAAGCTTAATTTATAAATTAGGCACAGTAAGAGATTAACAACAACAACAATAAAATAGAACAACTATAACAATATGCTGTGATAAAAGCTTTGTGAATGTGGTCTTTCTCTGTCTCTCTCAAAATATCTTACTGTACTTGTACTCATGTATTTTTGGACCACAGGTAACTGAAACCTCAGAAAGCAAAACTGTGGATAAGGGAGGAGTCTGCATTGAGTTTGGCACAGTTTGCACCTGGCATCCTCTCTTCAGAAATAAATATATCAGGTGCTTGTCCATGCCCCCTAGGCTTATCTGCCTCTGTGATTTCTCTGAGTCCCCAGTGGTGCTTTATCATTTGAAGTTGCATGTTAGCGTGTCTTCGGAGTGTTTCTTTTGCAAATTCTGCATATCTTTGTTCAACTTACAACACAGCAGCTATTTGGGAATGCAAAGCAAAGGGAAAAAAGTATGTTTGAGGTTTGAGAGAGCGCTGAAATGTTGGAGCTTATTAATATTACAAGTTTTTTTTTTTTTGAGACGGGGTCTCACTCTGTCTCTCAGGCTGGAGTCCAGTGGCGCCATCTCGGCTCACTGCAAGCTCCGCCTCCCGAGTTCACGCCATTCTCCTGCCTCAGCCTTCCGAGTAGCTGGGACTACAGGCGCCCGCCACCACGCCCGGCTAATTTTTTTTTGTATTTTTAGTAGAGACAGGGTTTCACCATGTTAGCCAGGATGGTCTCGATCTCCTGACCTTGTGATCCGCCTACCTAGGCCTCCCAAAGTGCTGGGATTACAGGCATAAGCCACCGTGCCCGGCCTTAATATTACATGTTTTTATTTATTAATTTACTTTTTTTTTTTGAGATGGAGTCTCACTCTGTCGCCTAGGCTGGAATGCAGTGGCACGATCTCAGCTCACTGCAACCTCTGCTTCCCGGGTTCAACCGATCCTCCTGCCTCAGCCCCCCTAGTAGCTGGGATTTACAGGCATGCACCACCATGCTCAGCTAATTTTTGTATTTTTAGTAGAGACGGGGTTTCGCCATGTTGGCCATTCTGGTCTCAAACTCCTGACCTCAGGTGATCCACCTGCCTCAGCCTCCCAAAGTGCTGGGATTACAGGCACAAGCCACAGTGCCTGGCCTAATATTACAAGTTTTTAAAGCCTTAAGTGTGTCGAGTTTCCAGTGGTGTGAGTGAAAAAAGGGTCTGAAAAAAGGTAGCTTTAAATAATAAACCTATAGCATTAAAATGGCGGGATCAGATTGTGTGGCAGTAAGCAGTTAGGTTTTATAAGTGACAGATTAAAAATTTATTCCTTAACCATTTTGCAGAGTGCTAAGGGTCAGAAAATAATAAAAGTACTTTTCTTTTGTTTGTCTGTTTGGTTTTTTTTTGAGAGAGAGGCTCACTCTGTTGCCCAGGCTGGAGTGCAGTGGCGTGACCTCGGCTCATTGCAACCTCTGCCTCCCGGGTTCAAGTGATTCTTGTGCCTCAGCCTCTCAGGTAGCTGGGATTACAGGTGTGCACCACCGCTCCTGGCTAATTTTTGTATTTTTAGTAGAGACGGGATTTCACCATGTTGGTCAGGCAGGCCTTGAACTCCTGACCTCAGCTAAGCCGCCTGCCTTGGCCTCCCAAAGTGCTGAGATTACAGGCGTGAGCCACCGTGCCTGGCCAATAAAAGTACTATTAATGAAGAAACAGTACTATGCCAAAAAAAAAAAAAGTCTCTATAGCAGAAGAGCTCAACATCAGCACTGGTTATTTCCTTGAGAAGCTCTTCCCTAGAAAATTGTGACATTTAAATCATAGAATTATAAGATTAAAAGGCTCTCCTGCCAGGCACAATGGCTCACACCCGTAATCCCAGCACTTTCGGAGGCCAAGGTGGGCGGATCACTTGAGGTCAGAAGTTCGAGACCAGCCTGGCCAACGTAGCGAAACCCCATCTCTACCAAAAAATATAAAAATTAGCCGGGCATGTTAGTATGCACCTGTAGTCCCAGCTAGTCAGGAGGCTGAGGGACGAGAATCACTTGAACCTGGTAGGCGGAGGTTCCAGTGAGCTGAGATTGCACCACTGCACTCCAGCTTGGGGAAAAAGTGAGACCCTGTCTCAGAATATAAATAAAAGGCTCTCCAAGGCATTGTTCTAAGGATTTGATCTAAAACATGGTTTCTCAGACTTTTTGATTTAATGGATCTTTAAAATGCACACGTGTGTGTACACATACATGCACACACACATATACACCAACCTAAACTAACATCTGCTATCATCAACATACAAGAAAGAATATTTTAACACCAAGAACATTGGAGACATATAATCTCTTAATAAAGAAACCAGTGTTTCCCAAGAACAAAATAGATAGGAATCTTACCCTGGTGAGTGAAATTATTAGTCTGAAGATTAGTAGTTGGGGAACTCATTCATCTCATTCATCTCGACTGGTAGATCAAGATCCTATTTTGGGTTAGAATAAATTACCTTGGGATAGAATGAACTCGCAGGTGATTTATCATATTAGTTGGAAGTATGTTCAGGGAAATCTTAGTTGAACTGTAGTTTATGCTGCTCCTTTTTTTTTTTTTTTTTTTGAGACAGAGTCTTGCTCTGTCACACAGCCCGGAGTACAGTGGCGGGATCTTGGCTCACTGCAACCTCCGCCTCCTGGGTTCAAGAGATTCTCCTGCCTCAGCCTCCTGGGTAGCTGGGACTACAGGCGCACACCACTACACCCAGGTATTTTTTGTATTTTTAGTAGAGGTGGGGTTTCACCATGTTGGCCAGGCTGGTCTCGAACTCCTGACCTCAGGTGATCCACCTGCCTCAGCCTCCCAAAGTGCTGGGATTACGGGCATGAGCCACCCCTCCTGGCCTACCCTGCTTCTTTTTTTTTTTTTTTTTTTTTTGAGACAGAGTCTCGCTCTGTCACCCAGCCTGGAGTGCAGTGGCGCGATCTCCGCTCACTGCAAGCTCCGCCTCCCGGGTTCATGCCATTCTCCTGCCTCAGCCTCCCGAGTAGCTGGGACTACAGGCGCCCGCCACCACGCCCAGCTAATTTTTTGTATTTTTTAGTAGAGACGGGGTTTCACCATGTTAGCCAGGATGGTCTCGATCTCCTGACCTCGCGATCCGCCTGCCTCGGCCTCCCAAAGTGCTGGGATTACAGGCGTGAG
This sequence comes from Gorilla gorilla gorilla, assembly GCF_029281585.2. Taxonomy (NCBI): domain Eukaryota; kingdom Metazoa; phylum Chordata; class Mammalia; order Primates; family Hominidae; genus Gorilla; species Gorilla gorilla. Next base: position 59,642,666 of record NC_073229.2, on the reverse strand, counting down.
CCACCGCGCCCGGCCTTTTTTTTTTTTTTTGAGACAGAGTCTCGCTGTTGTTGCCCAGGCTGGAGTGCAACGGCGCAATCTTGGCTCACCTCAACCTCCGCCTCCCGGGTTCAAGCAATTCTCCTGCCTCAGCCTCCCAAGTAGCTGAGATTACAGGCATGCACCACCTTGCCTGGCTAATTTTGTATTTTTCTTTTAGTAGAGACGGACTTTCTCCATGTTGGTCAGGCTGGTCTTGAACTCCCAACCTCAGGTGATCTGCCCACCTTGGCCTCCCAGAGTGCTAGGATTACAGGCGTGAGCCACTGTGTCTGGCCTACCCTCCTTCTTAGTAAGACTCTTAGTGTTTGCCTTGGTACCTTGAGATGGCCTTACCTATCCAGGTTCTTTGTACTTATTTCTCATCTTCTATATGAGATTGTAAACTCTGAGGTCAGAGATCTTATATTGGACAAATGTTTTAGTGCTTATCTTTTTGTGTGTGTGGTAAAAAAACATAAAATTTACCATCTTAAACCCTTCATTTTCAAGAGTACAGTTCACTAGTATTTAGTATATTTGCATTGCTGTGAAACAGTTCTAAAGTTTTTCATTTTGCAACAGTTTTTCATTTTGCAAATCTGAAACTCTATACGCATTAAAAAACTCTCCATCCTCTTCCCCAGTCCCTGGCAACCACCATTCTACTTTGTCTCTATGAATTTGACTTCTTTAGATACCTCATATAAATGGAATCACACAGTATTTGTCTTTTTCCGATGGGCATATTTCATTTTGCCTAAAGTCCACAAGGCTCATTTATGTTGTAGCATGTGTCAAAATTCTCCCCCCTGGCTCTTTTTTTTTTTGAGATGGAGTTTCGCTCTTGTTGCCCAGGCTGGAGTGCAATTGCGCCATCTCGGCTCATTGCAACCTCCACCTGCTGGGTTGAAGCGATTCTCCTGCCTTAACCTCCCGAGTAACTGGGATTATAGGCACATGCCACCACGCCCAGCTAATTTTTGTATTTTTAGTAGAGATGGGGTTTCTCCATGTTAGGCTGGTTTCGAACTCCTGACCTCAGGTGATCCATCCACCTCGGCCTCTCAAAGTGCTGGGATTACAGGTGTGAGCCACTGCGCCTGGCCAGAATTCTTTCATTTTTAAGGCTGAATAATATTCCATCTCATGTGTATACCACATTTTGTTTATCCGTTTATCTATTGATGGACATTTTGGTTGCCTCCACTTCTTGGCTGTTATGAATAGTGCTGCTATGAACATTGGTGTTAAATATCTCAAGGTCTCTTGAAATTTCATATGAGTTTTAGAATTAATTTTTGTATTTCAGAAAATTGCTGCTGGGATTTTGATAGGACTTGCATCGAATCTGTATATTGCTTTTGGTAGGATTAACATTTTAACAATACCAAGTCTTCCAATCCAGGAACATGGATGTCTTTCCATTTATTTGTGTCTTTAATTTCTTTCCACAATGTTTTATAGTCTTCATCGTCCAAGTCTTTCACTTGCTCAGTTAGTTTTATTCCTAAGTGTATTTTATGCTGTTATTAATGAGATTTTAAAAAATTTCCTTTTGAATTGTTCATTGTTAGTGTATATAAATACAGCAGATTTTTGCACATTGATTTTGAATCCTGCAGCTTTGCTGAATTTGTCTATTCTAACAATTTTTTTGCAAACTCGTTAGGATTTTCTTTTTCTTTCTTTTCTGAGATGGAGTTTCACTCTCGTTGCCCAGGCTGGAGTGCAGAGGCACAATCTCAGCTCACTGCAACCTCCGCCTCCTGGGTTCAAGTAATTCTCCTGCCTCAGCCTCCCAAGTAGCTTGGATTACAGGCATGTACCACCACACCCGACTAATTTTGTATTTTTAGTAGAGATGGGGTTTTACCATGTTGGTCAGGCTAGTCTCGAACTCCTGACTTCAGGTGATCCGCCCTCCTCGTCCACCCAAAGTGCTGGGATTACAGCACAGGTGTGAGCCACCGTGCCCGGCCCAGGATTTTCTATATATTAGATCATGTTATCTGAGAACAGATAAATTTACTTATTTTCTTTCTTTTTTTTTGAGACGAGTCTCGCTCTGTCTCGCAGGCTGGAGTGCAGTGGCGCGATCTCAGCTCACTGCAGCCTCTGCTTCCCAGGTTCAAGCAATTGTCTGCCTCAGCCTCCCGAGTGGCTGGGATTACAGGCGCCCGCCACAACGCCTGGCTAATTTTTTTGTATTTTTAGTAGAGATGGGGTTTCACCATCTTGGCCAGGCTGGTCTTGAACTCCTGATCTCGTGATCCATCTGCCTTGGCCTCCCAAAGTGCTGGGATTACAGGTGTGAGCCACCGTGCCCAGCCCAGCTAAATTTACTTCTTTTCCAATTTGCCTAATTGCACTGACTAGAACTTTCAACATTATGTTGAATAGAAGTAGTGAGAGTGTGCATGCTTGGCTTGTTCCTTGTCTTAGAGAAAAGGCTTTTATTCTTTCACCACTGAGTATGATATTATCTGTGAGGGTTTCATACATGGTCTTTATGATTTTGAGGCAGTTTCCTTCTATATATACTTTGTTTGATGTTTTGTCATAAAAGGGTGTTTTGTTGAATCTTGTCCAGTACCTTTTTTGCATCAATTGAGATGGTCATCTTTTTGTCCTTATTCTGTTAAAGTGATGTGTTACATTGATTGATATTCATATGTTGAATCATACTTGCATTCCAGAAATGAGTCCTACTTATTGATAATATGTAATTCTTTTAACATGCTACTGAATTTTCCAGTATTTTGTTGAGGGTTTTTACCTCAATACTCACGAAGAATATTCATCTGTAGTTATCTTTTCTTGATGTCTGTGTCTGGTTTAGTGTCAGGGTAATGCTGGCATCATAGAATGAGCTTGGAAGTGTTCCCTTCTCCTCAGTTTTTGGAAGAGTTTGAGAAAACTTGGCATTCATTATTTTTTAATGTTTGGTAGAATTCTCTAGTGAAGCCATCTGGTCCTGGGCTTTTCTTTGTTGGCAGTTTTTTGGTTAGTGATTTAATCTACTTACTCATTGGTTTTTTTCAGCTTTTCTATTTCTTCATGATTCAGTCTTGGTAAGTTGTGTGTTTCTAAGAATTTATCCATGGCCAGGCGCGGTGGCTTACGCCTGTAATCCTAGCACTTTGGAAGGTTGAGGTGGGCGGATCAGGAGGTCAAGAGATCGAGACCAGCCTGGCCAACAGGGTGAAACCCCATCTCCACTAAAAATACAAAAATTAGCTGGGCGTGGTGGCGCACGTGCAGTCCCAGCTACTCAGGAGGCTGAGACATGAGAATTGCTGGAACCCAGGAGGCGGAGGTTGCAGTGAACCGAGATGGCGCCACCGCACTCCAGCCTGGCAACAGAATGAGACTCTGTCTCAAAAAAAAAAAAAGAATTTATCCATTTATTCTAGGTTATCCAGTTTGTTGGTGTGGAGTTGTTTATAGTAGTCTCTTATAATCCTTTTTATTTCTGTGACATCAGTTATAATTTCCCCTTTCATTTCTGATTTTATTTTATATTATTTATTTATTTATGTATTTTTTTTTTTCTTTCCTTAGAGGCTGAGTCTCACTCTGTTGCCCAGGCTGGAGTGTAGTGGCATGATCTCAGCTCACTGCAACCTCTGCCTCCCAGGTTCAAGCAATTCTCCTGCCTCAGCCTCCCGAGTAGTTGGGACTAGAGGCGTGCGCCACCTTGTCTGGCTAATTTTTGTATTTTTAGTAGAGATGGGGTTTCACCATGTTAGCCAGGCTGGTCTTGAACTCCTGACCTCAGGTGATCCGCCCACCTTGGCCTCCCAAATTGCTGAGATTACGGGCATGAGCCACCGCACCTGGACCTTCTTCTTTTTTAATGTATGCTTTTACAACCATAAATTGACCTCTTAACACTGCTTTTCCTGTATCCCATATGTTTTGATACATTTTCATTTTTATTTGTCTCAAGGTATTTTCTAACTTCTCTTGTGACTTGTTTGATCCTGTGGCTATTTAAGAGTGGATTGTTTAATTTCCACATATTTGTGGATTTTCCAGTTTTCCTTGTGCCATTGATTTCTAGTTTCATTTCATTGTCATTAGAAAAGATACTTTGTGCCGGGCACAGTGGCTCATGCCTGTAATCCCAGCACTTTGGGAGGTCGAAGTGGGTGGATCATGAGGTCAGGAGATCAAGACCATATTGGCCAACATGGTAAAACCTTGTCTCTACTAAAATACAAAAAATTAGCTGGGCGTGGTGGCACGTGCCTGTAATCCCAGCTACTTGGGAGGCTGAGGCAGGGGAATCAGTTGAACCCGGGAGGCAGAGGTTGCAGTGAGCTGAGATCATGCCACTGCACTCCAGCCTGGCAACAGAGCAACACTCAGTCTCCAAAAAAAAAAAAAAAAAAAAAAAAGAAAGAAAGAAAGAAAAGATACTTTGTGTGATTTTAGTCTTCTTGAATTTGTTAAGATTTGTTTCGTGGCCTAGCATTGGTCTTTCCTAGAGATGTTCCATGTGCACTTGAGAAGAATGTATATTCTGTTGTTGGGTAGAGTTCTCTATATATGTCTATTAGGTCCATTTGGTGTATAATGTTGTTCAGGTCCTCTCTTTCCATGTTGACCTTCTGTCTGGTTGTTCTGTCCATTATTGAAAGTGGAGTTTTGAAGTTCTCTACTGTAATTGTGTTGCTCTTTTACCCTTCAATTCTGTCTAAGTTTATTTCATATATTTAGAAGCTCTGATGTTTGGAGCATAAATATTTATTATTGTGTATCTTCCTGGTTTACCCTTTTATCATGTCATTTTTTATCTTTTATGAGAGTTTTTTATTTAAAATCTATTTTGTCTGACATTAATATAGCCACTCCTGCTCTCTTCTGGTTACCATTTGCATGGAATATCTTTTTCCAGACTTTTCAATCTATGTGTCCTTAGAGCTAAAGTGAGTCTCTTGTAGACAGCATATAGTTGGATCCTTTTTTAACTCCAGTCAATATATGACTTTACATTTAATTACTGGCCCAGCATGGTGGCTCCTGCCTGTAATTCCAACACTTTGGCAGGCCAAGACAAGAAGATCACTTGAGGCCAGGAGTTAGAAACCAGCCTGGGCAACATAGGGAAGACCCCATTTCTCTCTTTCTCATTTTTTTTTTTTTTTTAGATGGTGTCTCACTGGTGTTGTCCAGGCTGGAGTGCAGTGGCGCGATCTCGGCTCAATGCAAGCTCTGCCTCCTGGGTTCACGCCATTCTCCTGCCTCAGCCTCCCAAGTAGCTGGGACTACAGGTGCCTGCCACCGCACCTGGCTAATTTTTTGTGTTTTTAGTAGAGACGGGGTTTCATGTTAGCCAGGATGGTGTCAATCTCCTGACCTTATGATCCGTGTGCCTCGGCCTCCCAAAGTGTGGGGATTACAGGTGTGAGCCACTGCACCCGGCCAGGGAAGACCCTATTTCTCCAAAAAATATATATATATTTTTAATTAGCCAGATGTTGTGGCATGCACCCGTAGTCCCAGCTACCCAGGAGGCTGAGGCAGGAGGATTGCTTGAGCCCAGGAGGTCGAGGCTGCACTGAACCACGATAGTGTCACTGCACTGTAGCCTGGGTAACAGCGTGCGAGCCTATCTAAAACAAAACACAGGCTACCAATAGGGAGGGAAGGATTTACTATTGCCATTTTGTTAATTGTTTTTGGTATATTTTGTAGCTTTTTTTGTCCCTTCTTTTTTACTGCCTTTTTCGTGTTTTGTTGATTTTTTTTTGTAGCGATGTATGTTGATTCTCTTCTCATTTCCTATTATATATATTCTATAGATACTTTGTGTTTACTGTTGTAATTGCATAAATCATCTTTAAAGTTACAGCATTCTGTTTTAAATTGTTAAAAACTTCATTCACATACAGAAAACTACTTTGGAGTTTCTGCTGGTAAATCTGGGAATGGAAACTCCCTTGTATGTGATGAATCGATTTTCTTTTGCTGCTTTGAATATGTTCTCTGCCTTTGACTTTAGATAATTTAATTATAATGTGTCTTTATGATCCTCTCTAGATTTATCCTTGTTGAAGTCCTTTGAGGTTCTTTAATGTGCATATCCATTTATCTCCTTAGATTTGGGAAGCTTGCAGCTGTTATTTCTTCAAAGAAGCTCTCTGCCACTTAGTCTCTCCCTCTTCTTCTGAGTTTTCATAATGTGCATTTCAGAATGTGTTGTCCTGATCATGCCCTATAAGTTCTTTATGTGCTCTTTGCCAATCTGTTTCCTTTTTGCTCCTGTGACTGTACTTTTTCTTTTTTTGAGACAGAGTCTTGCTCTGTTGCCAGGCTGGAGTGTAGTGGCGCGATCTTGGCTCACTGCAACCTCCGCCTCCTGGGTTCAAGTGATCCTCCTGCCTCAGCCTCCTGAGTAGCTGGGACTACAGGTGCTCACCACCATGCCCAGCTAATTTTTGTATTTTTAGTAGAAACGGGGTTTCACCATTTTGGCCAGGATGGTCTCAACCTCTTGACCTCGTGATCCACCTGCCTCAGCCTCCTAAAGTGCTAGATTACAGGTGTGAGCCACTGCACCCGGCTGACTCTACTTTCTTTTGCCTGATTAAACCTGCTATTGAACCCCTCTAATAAATTTTTCAGTTCAGTTATTGAATTTTTCAAGGTCCAGAATTTCTGTTTGGATCTTTTTCATTGTTTATCTTTTTGGTCATGGATTGTTTTCTTCATTTCATTTAGTTTTGTATCTGTGTTCTAGCTCATTGAGCATCTATAACAGTTATTTTAAATTCTTTGTCAGGCAGCTCACAGATCTGCATTTCTTTAGGGCCTGTTTCTGGAGTTATATTTTATTCCTTTAATTCAGCCATATTGCCCTGTTTATTTGTATGCCTTATAATCTCTTGCTGGGCTTTAAGCACTTAAAACAAACAACCATCTGTCCAAGTCTTTGTCTAGTGACTTTGCAGAGGAAGACCTTTACCAATTATCCTGGCTGTTGGTTCCAGGATCTCTCAACCTTTTTCTGACCTCTTGCTCCCCCTGATGTCTGCCTATGGAACTTCAGTGCTAACATCCTGCTCTCCTCTGTTTTCAGTGTCTTCTGTACTCTGGAACCTGTCCAGTCAGTATTCTGAGTCATATGAGATAGAAATCAGTCTCTCAGGAAGCCCCAGACAAGCCAGAATGTTGGACACATGGTCAACTCTTTTGTTTCTGTCCAGAAGGAGTAGACCCAGTATGGGGGGGTTTCCTCCAACTTGCTCTGTGCTATGCTACATAGGAAGAAGGACATGAAAGGACACGCCAAACACTGAAATTTCCTACCCCTTTTGCTGTAATCTCCTTTTGGTTTTACAGTGGCCTGGTGCTGTAGCTTCTCAGCTCTTCTTCAGAGCTCTCACAAAGGTATTCTGGTCCATATATTGTTAACACACTAAACACACTCTTGCTCTCTTGACTTTGCTCATATTGTTCCTCTCTAGGAAGGGCCTCCACACTGCCTCTCACTCATTCATTTGTTCAGTAAATAATCTGAATATCTATTTGGCCATATTGTTGGCTCTGGAAATATACTGAAAAATGCACAGTACCTGACTTCTCTGTGTCTCTGCTGGGGAAGGATCTGTTGCTTTCTAGTCTACCATCTTGTTGATATCACTCCTCTAATGATTTTCATTTTATTTTTATTATTTTTTTCAGACAGAGTCTCACTCTGTCACCCAGGCTGGAGTGCAGTGGCGTGATCTTGGCTCACTGCAACCTCCACCTCCCAGGTTCAAGGACTTCTCCTGCCTCAGCCTCCCAAGTAGCTGGGATTAACAGGCGCGGGCTACCGTGCCTGGATGATTTTTGTATTTTTAGTAAAGGAGGGGTTTCACCATGTTGGTCCGGCTGCTCTCGACCTCCTGACCTCAAGTGATCCACCTGCCTTGGCCTCCCAAAGTGCTGGGATTACAGGTGTGAGCCACCGTGCCTGGCCATGATTTTTATTTTTAAAGCATTTTATTAAGCATTGGAGATATGAGGAAATGGTAGCTGCCCTGAAATAACTTACCTTTTGGCTGCGAAGACAAGATTTATAAATTAAAGCTATCAATATTTGGTAGACTATAATAAGTGAGGGGTTTATGCCTTAATCCCCAAAGAAACAATCCTGCATGTTAAAATCTCAAAAGATCAAAATCCCCTAAAGTCTAAAATCCCCAAAATCACAATCTTGAAAGATGAAAATCCTGAAAATGTAGTTCTGGAAAAAAAAATATTTAAAAAATTATTTAAAGGACATTTACTTACTTTTTGTTTATTTTATTTTTAGAGACAGGGTCTCACTGTGTTTCCCAGGCTGGAATGCAGTGGCTATTCTCAGGTGTGATCATAATGCACTACAGCCCCAAACTCCTGGGCTCAAATGAGCCTCCTGACTCTGCCTCCCAAGTAGCTGGGACTACAGGCACATACCACCATGCCCAGCTTATTTACCTTTTTTTTTTTTGAGATGGAGTTTTGCTCTTGTTGCCCAGGCTGGAGTGCAATGGCGCCATCTCGGCTCACCACAACCTCCGCCTCCTGGGTTCAAGCGATTCTCCTGCCTCAGCCTCCTGAGTAGCCACAGGTGTGCGCCACCATACCCGGCTAATTTTATATTTTTAGTAGAGACAGGGTTTGTCAGGCTGGTCTCAAACTGCGACCTGGGGTGATCTGCCTGCCTCAGCCTCCCAAAGTGCTGGGAGTACACGGGTGAGCCACCACACCTGGCCTATTTACATTTTTTAAAGGAATTTATTTGAGAAACATGTAAAAACATAACAGAAAGCCTGGGCGTGGTGGCTCACGCCTCTTATCCCAGCACTTTGGGAGGCTGAGGCGGGTGTATCATTGAGGTCAGGAGTTCGAGACCAGCCTGACCAACATGGTGAAACACCGTCTCTACTAAAAATACAAAAATTAGCCGGGCGTGGTGGTGTGTGCCTGTAATCCCAGCTACTCAGGAGGCTGAGGCAGGAGAATCGCTTGAACCTGGGAGGCAGAGGTTGCAGTGAGCCGAGATTGTGTCATTGCACTCCAGCTTGGGCGACAGAGCGAGACTCCATCTCAAAACACAAAACAAAACCAAAACAAACAAAAAACCCCAGAAATCTTCATAAGCTACTTTACACAATAAAATAGGTAATATTTTTGCAAGCATAAACCCACTCACGTATATTAATAGTAGTTATACAGATATAGCAGTTATGAGCAGATGAACCATATTCATAAAGAAATAGGTCAAAAAATGAAATGTATAAATGGATATCACTGTAGTTGGTAATTGTGTGTACCCAGCTTTATAACTGTGGTCTTCTGGAATACCATGATGTATAACGCAAGTCTTTTGATGAAATTGATCAAAACCATCATTGGCCGGGTGCGGTGGCTCACGCCTGTAATTCCAGCACTTTGGGAGGCCAAGACAGGTGGATCATGAGGTCAAGAGTTTGAGACCAGCCTGGCCAACAGAGCGAAACCCCATCTCTACTAAAAATACAAAAAACTAGCCGAGCATGGTGGCGGACGCCTGTAATCCCAGCTACTGGGGAGACTGAAGAGAATCGCTTGAACCTGGGAGGCAGAGGTTGCAGTGAGCTGAGATGGTGCCCCCCACTCCAGCCCGGGCGACAGTAGGAGACTCTGTCTCAAAGAAAGAAAAAAAAAAAAGAAAGAAACTGCAACATATGCAGTTGCCTAAAGAGAAAAACAAATTTTTAAACAATCATTTAGGAAATTGTTTGCTTATTTATTTTTTATTTATTTTGAGACAGAGTCTCGCTCTGTTGCCCAGGCTGGAGCGCAGTGGCACAGTCTCCCCGTAACCTCCGCCTCCTGAGTTCAAGCGATTCTTGTGCTTCAGTCTCCTAAGAAGCTGAGACTACATGGGCACACCACCATGCCTGGCTGATTTTTTGTATTTATTTATTTTTTTTTTTGAGATGGATTTTCGCTCTTGTTGCCCAGGCTGGAGGGCAATGGTGCAATCTTGGCTCACTGCCACCTCCGCCTCCTGGGTTCAAGCAATTCCCCTGCCTCAGCCTCCCGAGTAACTGGGATTACACGCACCCGCCACCAGGCATGGCTAATTTTTGTATTTTTAGTAGAGACCGGGTTTCACTATGTTGGCCGGGCTGGTCTTGAACTCCTGACCTCAGGTGATATGCCCGCCGCAGCTTCCCAAAGTGCTGAGATTACAGGCATGAGCCACCACACCTGGCCGATTTTTTGTATTTTTATTAGAGACAGGGTTTTGCCATGTTGCCCAGGCTTGTCTGGAACTCCCGAGCTCAGGAACTCCACCCGCCTTGGCCTCCCATACTGCTAGGATTACAGGTGTGAGCCACAGCACTCAGCCTATTTCTTTTAAAGATACTGTTTTGCTTTGTTACCCAGGTTGGGCCTGAACTCCTGGGCTCAAACGATCCTCCCAGCTCAGCCTCCCAAGTGGTTGAGACTACAGGCACGTGACATTGCACCCAGCTGAAAAATTCTGTGTTCCACAAATGCAGATATACAAAAAAGACATCTCTTCATTTATTGAGGAAGTTTCGACCTTTTTTTCCGACATACGCAATGCTTATACACAAAGCCAATGTGATGATGCACTTTTTTGGAGTCATATTTACAAAATACATAAAACAAATTATAACTCCATAAAAGTATATAATTTAATTTATACTTTTAGTACTGGAAATGATGCAAAGATGAAATATATAGCACAGTGAATTGTAAAAAATAGTGCTAGCAAAGTTACTGACTGGTTCGAAACTAATTATGTGCATGGTAGGATAAGAAGACACATACTTAGCCAGGCGTGGTGGCCTACGCCTGTAGCCCCAGCTACTCGGGAGGCTGAGGCAGGAGAATCACTTGAACCCAAGAGGTGGAGGTTGCAGTGAGCCAAGATGGCTGGGTGCAGTGGCACATACCTGTAGTTCTAGCTGGTTGAGACAGAGGCAGAAGGATCAGTTGAACCCAGGAGTTTGAGGCTGTAATACACTATGCTTGTGTCTGTGAATAGCCACTGCACTGTGGCTTGGGCAACACAGCAAGACTCCATGATATATATATAACATATTCATATATATATAGTATTTATATATAATATATAGTTTTCATATATATAGTATTTATATGTGAATAAGCTGACTAAATAGTGGAATAAAAAACTTAAGAAAAAACACAAAAACTAAAAATCAAATTTAACTTATGAAAAATGTATTACAGGAATAAATTCTGGGCAGTTAGTTGCACAGAGGTTGTCCATAAGACCTGGCTGACTTTTGCAGTAATTTAACTGTATTTTGAAGTCTTACCTCACAATTAATAGCTGCGATTAAAATGAAAAATAGGTTTTTTTTTCTTTTAGGGCATGGCTCTCCTTGTAGAATACATTCACATTTGACATACACTAACATGATATACACAAACATGAGCATTTCCTATTAAATTTGCCCATCTTTTGTGCCATACTTCTATGTTGTTTTGGGTACACAGAAATCCATTCCACGTGAAATCATACACAGACCACAGGTTTGGCACAAATAATACTGGTGATTGAACAGCAACACCATTGTGTATGTGTTTTTTTTTTGTTTTGTTTTGTTTTGTTTTTGAGACAGAGTCTTACTCTGTCACCCAGGCTGGAGTGCAGTGGCATGATCTTGGCTCATTGCAACCTCCACCTCCTGGGTTCAAGTGATTCTCCTGCCTCAGCCTCCCAAGTAGCTGGGACTATAGGTGTGAGCCACCACACCCAGCTAAGTATGTGTCTTCTTATCCTACCATGCACATAATTATTTTTGAACCAGTCAGTAATTTTGCTAGTTTTTTAAGGCAAATATGGCTTTAATTCATTAAAAGCTTCTGGAATTTCATCAGCTGGAAGGAATGCCAGTGCAGACAAGTTTTTATTTTCTTATTAGAGACACGGTCTTGCTCTGTCACCCAGGCTGGAGTGCAGTGACACAATCTCAGCTCACGGCAACCTCTGCCTCCCAGGTTCAAGTGATTTTCCCGCCCCAGCCTCCTGAGTAGCTGGGATTACAGGCGGGCGCCACCACACCCGGCTAATTTTTGTATTTGTGGTAGAGACAGGGTTTTGCCATGTTGGCCAGGCTGGTCTTGAGCTCCTGACCTCAGGTAATCCACCCCCTTTGGCCTCCTGAAGTGCTGGGATTACAGGAGTGAGCCACTGCGCCCGGCCAAATGATGCATTTTTAAACGGAACTGTGCGTTGTTGTTGTATCATGTAACTAATCTACTCATCTGAATTTTCTGCCAAATGCAAATAAAAATAGGATGGGAATAGGTCCACCTAATATGATACAAGTAACATGCTACAGCTACCCTGCTTACAATAAAAAATGAACTTCCCCAGAATTCAGCTTTCAGAATTTCAACATGCTGAATTTTAATCTTCCAGGATTGTGATTTTCAGGATTTAGATATTAGGGATTTTTAGACTTTAGAGATTTTGATCTTTCAGGATTATGGCATTTGAGATTGTGTTTTTAGGGATTATGATTAGCATTGGTATGTGAGCAACCTATAATACAATAAGAGCTCAGAGTAGGACTTCACAAGTAGATGGGCCTTCAATCTAGAATCGAAGAAAGAATAAGCTTCTCTGGATGGTAAGCTCCTTGAAGGCAGGGACTGTGTCTTTTTTTTTAACTATAATATTTCTAGGGCCCACAGAATGCCTAATAGATATCCAAATTATTTACTGAACAAATGGGTAAGCAGAAGGGAAGTACAAGAGACCCTTCTGGGTTGGGGGGATAGTATGAACAAAGGTGAGAAGGCAAGAGTGTGGTTAGTTTGGGAGACAGACAATGAGTAATTTAGTTTGTCTACATTGCAAGGAGCCTATGGGGCCTATGGGAAATACTCAGAAATAGTTGGAGAGGATGACAGGGGCCAGATAGTAAAAAGGTTTTTTTTTGTTTTTTGTTTTTGTTTTTTTTTTGAAACAAGGTCTACAAGGATCTTGCTCTGTCACCCAGGCTGGAGCGCAGTGGCAAAATCATAGCTCACTCCAACCTCGACCTCCTTGGCTCAAACAGTCATCCTGCATAGCTAGGACTACAGGTATGCACCACTCTGCCAGGCCAATTTTTAATTTTTTTTCCAGACTTCATAGTAGCAGAATTTTATTTAATTAAAAATGTTTTTTAAAAATTAGACATTACAAATTCAGAACCCACTATTTCAATTAACTGAAGAAAAATAGGAGGTTGAGCTAAGACTTTGACAAATTATATTATAAATCCATCCACAGTGTTATAAAAGGAAAAGAACAAAAATAGCAATAGTTTATACATGTCTTTAAAAAAGCAAGTTTAGAAAAAGACCAGATTAAGTCAAGCCTAACCCTGTAAATTATAAAAGAAAGAACCTTGAGATTCATCCAGTTGCTCACTTCCTCCTCTCTTTCCCATTTCCGTGGAGTCAGCCACTACTGTTGGTTCTTCAAAACTCCTTTTATGTGCCAACTTCTCTAAAAGAACTTCACTGACCCAAGGTCTCAATAAATGCCATTATTGTGTTGTTCCAAAATCTCTATTATAGCACTTCTTATTTTTAAATTTTTTTTTTTTTTTTTTTTTTAGATGGAGTTTTGCTCTGTTGCCCAGGCTGGAGTGCAGTGGCGTAATCTCGGCTCACTGCAAGCTCCGCCTCCCGGGTTGACGCCATTCTCCTGCCTCAGCCTCCTGAGTAGCTGGGATTACAGGCGCCCGCCACCATGCACGGCTAATTTTTTGTATTTTTAGTAGAGACAGGGTTTCACCGTGTTAGCCAGGATAGTCTTGTTCTGACCTTACGATCCGCCCGCCTCGGCCTCCCAAAGTGCTGGGATTACAGGCATGAGCCACCGTGCCCGGCCTATTTTTTTTTTAAATGTTAATAATCAATTCATTATACTGATATTTACATTATGGTATTTGCTGAGACAAACTACAGAAGGTATTGCAGAGTTGTTTTTTATTTTATTTCAATAGTTTTTGGGAACAGATGATTTTTGGTTACATGGATAAGTTCTTTAGTGGCAGTTTCTGAGATTTTGGTGCACCCATCACCTAAGCAGTATTCACTGTACCTACTGTGTATTCTTTTATCCCTTACCCCCTCCCACCCTAACCCCCAAGCCCCCCAAATCCATTATATCATTCCTATGTCTTTGCATCATCGTAGCTTAGCTCCCACTTATGAGAACATACAATATTTGGTTTTCCATTCCTGAGTTACTTCACTTAGAGTAATGGTCTCCACCTCCACCCAGGTTGCTGCGAATGCCATTATTTCATTCCTTTTTATGACTGAGTAGGAGTCCATGGTATATATATTCCACATTTTCTTTATCCACTCGTTGGTTGATAGGCATTTTTGTTTCATTTATCTTTTGTATTTTTTTTTGTTTCAATTTATTTTAGGTCTGTTCTGATCTTCGTTACTCTTTTCTTCTGCTGTGTTTGGGTTTGGTTTGTTATTTCTCTAGTTCCTTGAGGTGTGGCCGTAGATTGTCTATTTATGCTCTTGCAGACTTTTTTTTTTTTTTTTTTGAGACAAGGCCTGGCTCTATTGTCCAGACTGGAGTGCAGTGGCACAATCTTGGCTCATTGCAACCTCCGCCTCCTGGGCTCAAGCTATCTTCCCACCTCAGCCTCCCAAGTGGCTGGGACTACAGGCATATGCCACCATACCCAGCTAATTTTTGTATTTTTTGTAGAGACAGGGTTTGCCATGTTGCCCAGGCTGGTCTCACACTCCTAAGCTCAAGCAATCCACCTGTCTCAGCCTTCCAAAGTGCTAGGATTATAGGCATGAACCACCACACCAGGACTCTTTCAGACTTTTTGATGTAGACATTAAATGCTATGAACTTTTCTCTTAGCACCGCTTTTGCTATGTCCCAGGGGTTTAATAAATTGTGTCACTATTATCGTTTAGTTCCAAGAATTTTTTAAATTTCCATCTTGATTTCGTTGTTGACCCAAAGATTATTCAAGACCAGATTATTTAATGTCCATAGTTTCGAGCGTTCCTTTTGGAGTTAATTTCCAGTTTTATTCCACTGTGGTCTGAGAGGATACTTGATATAATTTTGATTTTCCTAAATTTATTGAGACTTGTTTTGTGACCTATCATGTGGTCTATCTTGGAGAATGTTCCATGTGCTGATAAAAGAATGTATATTCTGCAGTGGTTTGGATCCATTGTTGGGGAGCTAGTGTGGTCTTTTGAGGGTGTTATAGAACCTAGTTTTGTCATATTAGCAAAATTACTTTTCTGATTCCTTCTCATTTGGGTAGACTATTTCAGTGGAAAAATCTGGAACTCAGAGCCTGATGTTCAGATTTATTTATACCACAGAGTGATCCCTTGATGCGGTGCTCTCCCCCTTCCCCTAGGGATAGGGCTTCCTTAGAGCTGGACTGCAGTGATAATTACTGCTCTTTTGGGTCTAGCTACCCAGTGGAGCTACCAGGCCCTGGGCTGGTTCTGGGGAATATCTGCAAAGAGTCCTGTGATAGATTCCTCTTCAGGTCTCCCAGCCATGGATAATAGCACCTGCTCTGGTGGAGGTGACAAGGGAGTGAAGTACACTCTGTGAGAGTCCTTGGTTGCAGATATGTTTGGTGGGCTGGCTCTCTCAAATGCTGGTTATGCTAGCAGCGAAACTGTCATGTGGATAGACGCAGGACCTCTGGTTAGCCAGGATGTTGCAGGCAGTGGAATTACCCAGTCTGCCATTGATGGGCATTTAGATTGGTTCTATGTCTTTACTATTGTGATTACTGCTGCAGTGAACATATGCATGCATGTGTCTTTATGGTAGAGTGATTTATATTTCTTTGGGTATATAACCAATAATGGGATTGCTGGGTTAAATAGTAGTTCTGTTTTAAGTTCTTTGAGAAATCACCAAACTGCTTTCCACAGTGGCTGAACTAATTTACATTCCCACTAGTATTGTATAAGTGGTCCCTTTTCTCCACATCTTTGCCATCATCTGTGATGTTTTTGACTTTTAAATAATAGCATTCTAACTGCTGTGAGATGGTATCTCATTGTAGTTATTTGCATTGCTCTAATGATTAGTGATGCTGAGCATTCTTTTCATATGCTTGTTGGCCACCATATGTCTTCTTTTGAAAAATGTATGTTCATGTCCTTTGTCCACTTTCTAATGGGGCTGTTTGTTTTTTGCTTGTTAATTTAAGTTCCTTATAGCTTCTGGATATTAGACCTTTGACAGATGCATAGCTTGCAAATATTTTCTCCCATTCTGTGGGTTGTCTGTTTACTCTGCTGATAGGTTTTGTTGTTGTTGTTGTTCTTTGCTATGCTCTTTAATTAGGTGCCATTTGTCAATTTTTGCTTTTGCTGCAATTGCTTTTGGTGTCTTCGTCGTGAAATCTTTGCCAGGGCCTGTGTCCAGAATGGTATTTCCTAGGTTTTCTAGAGGTTTTATAGTTTTAGGTTTTACTTTTAAGTCTTTAACCCATGTTGAGTTGATTTTTGTAGATGGTGTAAGGAAGAAGTCCAGCTTCAATCTTCTGCATATGGCTTGCCAGTTATTCCAGTGCCATTTATTGAATAGGGAGTCCTTTCCCCATTGCTTTTGTTGACTTTATTGAGTATCAGATGGTTGTAGGTGTACGTTTTTATTTCTGAGCTCTCTATTCTGTTCCATTGGACCGTGTGTCTGTTTTTATATCAGTACCATGCTGTTCTGGTGACTGCAGCCTAAAGTATAGTTTGAAGTTGGGTAACAGTGATGCCTCCAGCTTTGTTATTTTGCTTATGATTGCGTTGGCTATTCAGGCTCTTTTTTGGTTCCATATGAATTTTAGAATAGTTTTTTTCTAATTCTGAGAAAAATGTCATTGGTAGTTTGATAGGGATAGCACTGAATCTGTAGATTGCTTTGGGCAGTATGACCATTTAAACAATATTGATTCTTCTTATCCATGAGCATAGAGTATTTTTCCATTTGTGTCATCTCTGATTTCTTTGAGCAGTGTTGTAATTCTCGCTGTAGAGGTCTTTCACCTCCCTGATTAGCTGTATTCCTAGGTATTTTGTTTGTGTGTGTGTGTGTGTGTGTGTGCACACGCGTGTGTGTGTCTGTTCTGAATGAGATCATACTCTTCATTTGGCACTCAGTTTGGATACTGTTGGTGTATAGAAATGCTACTGATATTTGTACGTTGATTTTGCACCCTGAAACTTTACTGAAGTTGTTTATAAGATCTAGGATCTTTTGGCCAGATACTATGGGGTTTTCTAGGTATAAAATTATTTTGTATTTTGTATTTTTATTTATCGATTTACTTTTTCTTATGCTACCTTGTCCAAGATCTAGTTATAACATTATATCATCTGCAAATATAGTTTGACTTCTTCTCTTCCTATTTGGATGCCTTTTACTTCTTTTTCTTGCCTGATTGTTCTGGTTAGGAATTCCAGTACTACGCTGAGTAGGAGCCGTGAGAGTGAGCATTCTTATCTTGTTCCAGTTCTCAGGTAGAATGCTTCTAACTTTTACCCATACCGTATGATGTTGGCTGTGGGTTTGTCATAGATGGCTGTTATTATTTTGAGATACGTTCTTTCAGTGCCTAATTTATTGAGGATTTTCAACATGAAGCGATGTTGAATTTTATCAGAAGTCTTTTCTGCATCTATGGAGATGATCATGTGGTTTTTATTTTTAGTTTTCTTTATGTGGTCAGGGTGTCCTATTTCAGAGCCTTTGGGTACTGCTTTGTGAAGAAAGACCTAGTGTTCTCTATGAGCCAAAAAACCCCCTTCTTTTTCAACTCCCTTCCAGCTTACTCTACCTGTGTCTGTTAACTGTTTTCTTACTCAATTTGTATTGTATTTATTTATTTTGTATACAGAGTGTCACTCTGTCACCCAGGCTGGAGTGCAGTGGTATGATCATAACTCACAACAGCCTGGAACTCCTGGGCTCAAGTGCTCCTCTCACCTCAGCCTCCTGAGTAGCTAGGACTACAGGCACACATTACCATGCCCAGCTAATTTTTTTATTTTTTATTTTTGTAGAGATGGTCTCACCATCTTCCTCAAGCTGATCTTGAACTTCTGGACTCAAGCAGTCCTCCCACCTTGACCTCCCAAAGTGCTAGGATTATAGGCATGAGCTACTGTGCCCAGCCAATTTATATCGTTTCATAAATTTTACTTTACCTACCTTTTGTTAGCTTGGATTTTCTGGGTTTTTTTGTTTTTGTTTTTTTTTTTAGAGTCTCGCTCTGTCACCAGGCTGGAGTGCAGTGGCGCAATCTCGGCTCACTGCAACCTCCGCCTCCCGGGTTCAAGTGATTCTCCTGCCTCAGCCTCCCGAGTAGCTGGGACTACAGGTGCCTGCCAACATGCCTGGCTAATTTTTTGTATTTTTTTAGTAGAGACGGGGTTTCACCATGTTGGCCAGGATGGTCTTGATCTCTTGACCTCGTGATCCACCCACCTCGGCCTCCCAAAGTGCTGGGATTACAGGCATGAACCACTGCACCCGGCCAGATTTCCCAGTTCTTAAAATAACAGTTGTGTTTACTTCCCAATTCCTTCCATTTTCCATACTTGACTAACCTAGCAAATCTAAATTGCAATTAAATTGGCTTTCATGACTGCATTTCAGAATCTTGTAATGGAAATGTTAATGGCATGAGCATTCGTTTAAGTTGGCTAAAGTCTCCTTTGCATGCTAAATGTGCGTTTGTCATCCTTCCATCTCATCCACCCATCCAAAAGTCATTATTAAGTCTTTTCCCCTCTGGGATATACCAAGCAAATATAAGACACAGCACCCAGTGGTAAGCAAGCTGTGTTCTCTAACCTAATGATTGCCCCTTTGATGGTGGGTAGAGACCCAGATTGAAGACTAGTGGTGGTTTGGGCTTAGAGTGATTCATCTCCTTAAGAATCATCAGTCTTCTTTCCTTATTACCATCTCTCCACTTCTACTCTTAACATTATTTTTTTCTTTCCTATTTCTTGAATACAATCATATACTATAAAAACTGAAGATAGGCAGTACTGAGCTGGAACCTTGACTCAGCTATTTTCTATGTGAGTGTTCTTGAGAATACTTACTGTATTAGTCCATTCTCACATTGCTATAAAGAAATACCTGAGACTGGGTAATTTACAAAGAAAAGAGGTTTAATCAGCTCATGATTCTGCAGGAAGCATAGTGGCATCTGCTTCTGGGGAGGCCTCAGGAAACTACAATCATGGCGGAAGGTGAAGGGGAAGCAGGCACATCTTACATGGCTGGAGCAGGAGCAAAATAGAGAGTGTTGAGGTGCTACACACTTTTAAACAACTGGATCTCGTGAGAACACACTATCACAGGAACAGCTTCAAGAGGATGGTGCCAAATCATTCATGAGAAACTGCCCCCATGATCCAGTCACCTCCCACCAGGCCCCACCTCCAACACTGGGGATTACAATTCAACATGAGATTTGGTGGGGACACAGATCCAAACTGTATCATTTACCCTCTCTGATATTCAAGATCCTCATATATAAAATTGGGATAATAGTGTCTGGGCATTTTAGGACTAAAGAAGATGTGAAAAATACCTGATACTTGATGTTGTTTACTAATTTTTATTGCTGTTATTATTGTATAATCATTGTTTCCATTTTCTCAACAGCATGAGAGACTTTTTAGATAGTGCTCAGTGCTCGATATTATGATAGAGTGAGGTAAAGTATGGGTATCATAGGAATGGAATTGGTAGTTATTAACTAGAGAATCATAGGTCAGGCATCTCAAGGACATCAGAGACCCAAGAATGCCCCATACTGCAGAAGAACTCATGAGAACTTTAAATAGGACAAATTTCCTTTAGTTGTCTACTTTGATTTCTTCCTAGTGATGGGTGTGCATGTTTCAATGTTCTTAGCTATTCAAATATGTGTACAGGTGAAAGCTTTGTTTAAAGTTTTAAACAAAGTGGACCCACTTAATATACTCAACATGTTTTCTAGTTTTGTGCTCACTTTACCAACATTGGCAGTGTTTTGCCAAAAGGGCAGAATTGAGCAACAGCTTCGTAGATAAACTGCCAAGACAGATTTGAAATCACATGCTGAATAGTGTGGACTAGGTTAATAACTAGGGTTTTCCAAATGTACTATCACCCCAAACTTCATCATTTGGCCCTTTCTAGGGTCCAGAAATCTTGCTACTACTTCTTACATTTCAGAAATCTTACACACATGCTGTGATAATCTTGTCCACCTTTGCCTTATTTTAACCTATATTTTTACCCATACCAATAAGAACTACTGAGAGAGAAGGTTTGGTATAGTTATTTTACATGGATTTATTTGCACTATTTGAATTTCAAATTAGAATCACTTTTCTAAAATCTTTCAAAAATTGTTCGAGTATGGAAGAAGTTATTGGAGTAGTGTTTCCTGTCAGTGCTTAAATACTTTATTATTATAATTCTGAAATTATTTCTACTGAGAATTAATGAGAAAACATTTACTGAGAAGCAAAAGAATAAAAGAAATATTTGATTATATTTATTCTTACTGAGTTTTTTCTAGCTGCTATTGAAGACTATATGAATCTGAACAGTATGAGGAAACTATAGAACTACAGAAATACTGTGTCAAGGCCGGGCGTGGTGGCTCACACCTGTAATCCCAGCATTTTGGGAGGCTGAGGTGGGCGGATCATGAGGTCAGGAGATCGAGACCATCCTGGCTAACACAGTGAAACCCCATCTCTACTAAAAATACAAAAAATTCGCCGGGCATGGTGGCGGGCACCTGTAGTCCCAGCTACTCGGGAGGCTGAGGCAGGAGAATGGTGTAAACCCGGGAGGTGGAGGTTGCAGTGAGCCGGGGATGCGCCACTGCAGTCCAGCCTGGGCAACAATGCGAGACTCTGTCTCAAAAAAAAAAAAAAAAAAAGAAAGAAAGAAAAAAAGAAATACTGTGTCAATAGAAATACCGTTTTAACAAGCACAAAGCCAAGAAAATCAGTGATGCTAGATACTGAATTTCTATGGCACTGATCTTTGAACACCCAGCAGGAATAAACTACTGAGTGCAGATACCATGGCAATGCAATTAAATTATTCTGGTGTTTTAAGATTTAAGGCATCCAATTAGTCAATCATTTTAGTTAGTTGATATTTTTGGAATGTTGCCTAATCTTGTTTTGGCTGATTTCTACACCTAAAGCATAGTGTTTGGTATATTGTAGGCAAGTGCTCAGAAATTTTTTTTTTTACTAATTTCTAGTGATAAAGTGCTTGCCAAAAATACCCTTTCATGGAAGCTGGTATCCTTGAACAACCCAGTCCTCATAATAACACCAGGTTTCTAGTTGGGAAAAAACACGTTTAAGTATGTCATATTTTTGGGAGCCATTGAAAATGGCATCCTTACCGTGCTTGTTTTTTTCTCTTTGCAAGCAACACACCATGTGTGTGAGCTGTTTATTGAAAGCCAAGTCTTTTTAAACATTTGACTTTTTTGCCTGCACATACCCAATTTTGTTTATACTAGGACTTAGGCATTTGCCAGTACATACATATGTAGCTAGGAAAGCATGATAGTCTTACATAGTGCCCTGCAAAGGAGCTAGAACTGGGAGAGAATAGGTTAAATGAGCTATCATCACAGAATTTCAGAAGATAATTGTCTCTGCTCAGTTAATTTATCAAAGGGAAGCAGCTCCACCTAGAATTACAAATCAAGACTATCAGGTAACATGAGTAAAAGATGCCCAGGAAAGATTTGGGGTCAAGTTCTTAGTTCTTTATATCAACAGCCTTGTGCAGGGGGTGAATGGTAAAAAAAAAAAAAACAGTACAGACTTTGCCTTAAGGAGTTTGGACTATGGTTAGTAAACCAGATAAAACAATTGAGGACTGTGAACAATGAGGTGTTCTTTGAGGGAGAGATTCACTGGGTAGTAGAATGGTCAGGAAAAGCCTTTAAAAAAGGACAGGACCTAAGCTGGTTTTTGAGGGTTAGTACAGAAGAGGAAGGATAGCATCTCAAGGAATTGACTGTTCTTGGGACATCTGAAGAAATAGTGAGTAGACCAGTCCATCTGGTTGTTTGGACGCAAAGAAAGGGTGGGAGATAATATGAGAAGCTTGTTTGGGGTCAGATTGTGTGTGATACTTTTGAAGGTCTGTCTGAGGAACTTGGACTTTATCATACAGACAGCCCATTAAAAGCGGAGGTTATGGGTTGTTGTGGTGGTGGTTTTAATTTTAGTTTGGAGTAATGTTTAATGTGAAGTATGGATTTAGAAGCTCAGGAGAGTTAGTGGTGAAGAAAAATGATTAGTTTATTTCAAAAATGGTAGCTCTACCTTTTTTTTTTTTTTTTTTTTGAGATGGAGTTTTGCTCTTGTTGCCCAAGCTGGAGTGCTGCAATGTTACGGTCTCGGCTCACTGCAACCTCTGCCTCCTGGGTTCAAGCAATTCTCCTGCTTCAGACTCCCGAGTAGCTGGGATTACAGGTGCGCACCACCACGCCCGGCTAATTTTTTGTATTTTTATTTTTATTTCTGTTTTGAGACGGAGTCTTGCTCTGTTGCCCAGGCTGGAGTGCAGCAGCACAATCTCGGCTCACTGCAACCTCCACCCGCTGGGTTCAAGCGATTCTCCTGCCTCAGCCTCCTGAATAGCTGGGGTTACAGGTGCATGCCACCACGCCCGGCTAATTTTTGTATTTTTAGTAGAGACGGGGTTTCACCATGTTGGTTAGGCTGGTCTTAAACTCCTGACTTCGTGATCTGCCCGCCTCGGCCTCCCAAAGTGCTGGGATTACAGGCGTGAGCCACTGCGCCTGGCAATTTTTTGTATTTTTAGTAGAAACGGGGTTTCACCATGTTAGCCAGGCTGGTCTTGAACTCCTGACCTCAGGTGATCTGCCCACCTCTGCCTCCCAAAGTGCTGGGATTACAGGCGTGAGTCACCAATCCCAGTCGATAGCTCTACCTTTTATAGTGACAATGCAGGTTATCTTGTGTGGAGGTTCCTATCAATCAGCCTGTACAGGTAGCACCAGTGTATAACAATCTCTTGGCCAGTCAGCACTGGTGCTTCATTGCTGCTTTCCTAAAATTTTTTTTTTTTTCTTGAGACGAAGTCTTGCTCTGTTGCCCAGGCTGGAGTGCAGTGGTGCGATCTTGGCTCACTGCAACCGCCACCTCCCAGGTTCAAGTGATTCTCTTGCTTCAGCCTCCTGAGTAGCTGGGATTACAGGTACGCACCACCATGCCCAGCTAATTTTTGTATTTTTAGTACAGATGGGGTTTCGCCATGTTGGCCAGGCTGGTCTCGAACTGGTTAACCTCAGGTGATCCACTGGCTTGGCCTTCCAAAGTACTGAGATTACAGGTGTGAGCCACCACGCCTGGCCTGCTTTCCTAAATTTGAATTGGTTGCAAATCTGTTTTGTTTGCTCCATCGTCTTTCTGTCATTAACATACTATTTATTTATTTTCAAAAGTATAAACTTATATGGAATTTCTGTAGGGGTTAAAGTAGACACTAGGTTACCAAGGCATAATTTCCCAAGACTTGGAGACCTGTGATCACTGGGAGGATTTTTGGATCGATCATCTGAACTTAGCTATATTAAACATTGAAACAATCCTACAAAATGCCTAGATGAGACAGGTTTACAGGTAAGTTTTATCAGACCTTTATGGAACAGATAAACCATAGAAGAATTAAACTGTTTTAGAGAAGAGATAAAGTGGGAAAGCTGCTATCTCAGGTTTTGAGGTTAGTATAATCTTGGTACAAAACAGGGAAGGTCAGTATATTATAAGAAAATGAAAGGCTAATCTTCTAAAAATGGATTTGAAACATCTAAACAGTACTAGCAAATTGAATGTATTATTGTATTAAAAAACAAAACATCAAGACCAAATAGTTTGTTTAAATTATTATATGCAAGGATGGTTTCATATCAGAAAATACATCACTGATATCATCCAACATATTAATTTTTAAAAGGAGAAGGTCTTCTTATTAATAGGTTCAGAAGAAAACATTATATGAACTTTAATATTTAGTCTGATTAAATTTTTTTCACAAAGCTAGAAATGAAAAACTTTCTTAACCTAAAGTGAACCAAAACTTCCTTTGGTGGACATCACACTTAACAGTAAAACTACAGACCTGTTCCCTCTCAAGTTAAGAACAGTACATGGTGCCCACTATCAGTCTTAATGTTTACTAATCAACTGAACTTCCTGGTTAATTCCAGAAGACAAGAAAGAGAGGACCAAGCTGTCTATATTTGAAGACTATGTAGACATCCATAGAAAATTCAAGAGAATCCGCCAGGCGCGGTGGCTCACGCCTGTAATCTCAGCACTTTGGAAGGCTGAGGTGGGCAGATCACCCGAGGTCAGGAGTTCGAGACCAGCCTGACCAACATGGAGAAACCCCATCTCTACTAAAAATACAAAATTAGCCGGGCATTGTGTTGCATGCCTATAATCCCAGCTACTTGGGAGGCTGAAGCAGGAGAATCACTTGAACCCGGGAGGTGAGGTTGCAGTGAGCCAAGATCGTGCCATTGCACTCCAGCCTGGGCAACAAGAGCGAAACACCATCTTAAAAAAAAAAAAAAAAAAAAAAAGAATCCACAAATTATTAGAACTAATAATAATAGTTCTGCAAAGTTGCTGAGTTTCAGATCAGCAACCTTTTGATTCAACCATACAAAATTATAATTTATGTAGGTCAAAATGGTCAAGTTAAATATTTATTTGCAGTTTCATATGATTAAACCTAATACAGAAATCAATCACATTCCTGTCTACCAGCAATAATCATTTAGTAAATGTATACTTTTTTAAAGATTCTATTCACAGTAGCCACAAAAAAACTATAAAGTATCCAGGAAATATCTAAACAAGAAATAAATATCTTGGGGAGAAAACATAATCAAAAGACCTGGATAAACAGAGAGATAGCATGTTCATGGATGGGAGGACTTCATATAATAAAGAGATAATTTTCCCTAAATAAGTTTATAAATTCAATAAATGCCAATCAAAATTTCAAATGATTAAGGGTGAGGCTAGGAGGAAAAAATCCAGATGTATTGACAACCTAAGTGTAAACTTCAAACTTTTAGAAGAAACTGTCGGCAAGTACCTTTATTACCTTGGCATAAGAAAGGATTTCATAAACAAAAGATGAAATTATAAGATGCGTGTCATATGATTGTATTAACTGTAAATCTTATGTATGACAAAAGATGCCTTAAACAAAAGACAAATTGCAGACAGAGGATAGTTACAACACATCTGACTGCCAGAGGCCTTGTATTCAGAATATATAAAGAACTCTAATCATTTAATATGAAAAATATAAAACAGCCTAATCAAAAAATAGGCAAAGCTTGATCTCTTGGAATATGTAATGCCTATTATTTTGTTTCTGCCAGTATTAAATATGATGTTTCTATTGATAGCACCTTCAAAGCAGCTTAGTTTTTTGAGACAGAGTCTTGCTCTGTCTCCCAGGCTGGAGTGCATTGGTGCCATCTTGGCTCACTGCAACCTCCGCCTCCTGGGTTCAAGCAATTCTCCTGCCTCAGCCTCCCAAGTAGCTGGGACTACAGGCACATACCACCATGCCTGGCTAATTTTTTTTTTTTTTTGTATTTTTAGTAGAGATGGGGTTTCCCCATCTTGGCCAGGCTGGTCTCGATCTCCTGACCTTGTGATCTGCCCGCCTCAGCCTCCCAAAGTGCTGGGATTACAGGTGTGAGCCACCACGCCCAGCCGCAGCTTAGTTCTTATTAGTTTTGGTAAGTTCTTGTGTGAGTGGTAGCTTTAGTGGTGATTATGTATGTTTTGTCAGCTGACAGTAGAGAAAAAATAGCCAATAGATATATGAAAGAATGTTCAATTTTACTTTAGTAATTTAGAAAATGTAAATTAAAAAAAATTTTAAATTCTGAGAGTGGTCAATCAAATTTGAGTAAGCCAGTTTTGTAATTCATCTCACAGCTCAGCCATGTACCAGCAGTGCAACCTTGGAGAAGTTTCTTTACTTCTCTGAGCCTGTTTATTTTGTTTAAAATGGGGTTAAAATTATTGCCTCATTAGATTGTTGAGAAAAATAAATGACATATATTAAGTTTTAGAACAGTGCCTGGATGTAGTAAGTGTTCAATAAATGATAGCTGATTTAATTATTTGTAATGCAACTTAATTATCAAAATACCAAAAAGTATCCGGACCCAGGCAATTTTTTTTTTTTGGAGACAGAGTCTTGCTCTATTGCCCCTTGCTCTATTGCCCAGGCTGGAGGGTAGTGGTGCGATCTTGGCTCACTGCAACTTCTGCCTTCTGGGTTCAAGCAATTCTCCTACCTCAGCCTCCCGAGTAGCTGGGACTACAGGCGCCCAACACCACTCCTGGCTAATTTTTGTATTTTTAGTAGAGACGGGGTTTCACCATGTTGTCCAGGCTGGTCTCAAACTCCTGACCTCAAGTGATCCATCCGCCTCGGCCTCCCAAAGTGCTGGGATTACAGGCGTGAGCCACTGTGCCCGGCCTGACTATATTCTACTTGGAGAAATCTTAAATAAATGGGGAGTAACCTACCTCTGAAAATGCCAGCTAGCTAGCTTCTTACTCAGAGCCCTCCCAGGTGGCATTACCTTGGTGAAGTCATAACTAGGGTCTAGACCTTATCTCTAAAGGTTCTCAGCCTCAAGTTTGTGAGAATAACATATGATGCCCAGTTTCTTGGGAACTGACTTATATGATCAACATCATTGGAGTGAAGATTCATTTTCAGTGAGAAATAGAACTGTTAAGCCAACTACTATTTGAGTTTGGTTGTTATTACATTCTCTCCCTGTAGCTGAGGTATGTGGAAAATCAATTTTGGTTTTCTGTGCAAGGAATCAGTGCAGAGGGAGTCTGCTGGATGGTTTTAGTGACTGTTGGTATCAGGCCCTTATATGATATCAACAGGCTTGAGTAGTTGTATTTTTTAGTTGGGGGACTTGCTGTCTTTAGGTGAAGGAAGAACACTGCCTAACCATTGGTCAGAGGATGCTCCCCTCTTACTGCTGACCTTCAATTTGTGGTCAGGCAGTCCTCCACAGTCCTCCACAGGAGGCTGGCAGTCCTCCACAGTCATACTCTCTTTGGCTCTGTGACGTTGTATCTAAGTCACTTTGATTGGGTTTGGGGGGCCCCAGAACTCTGCAGTCACTCAAACCTCAGGGTTTTAGTATTTTTAGCAGATGGATTATTGTGTCCACTGTATTTTTTTTTTTTCTAACTTCAACCTCAGAAGATAAAACCTTAATTGCTGTTTTGGAGACATTTTATATCATTGTCATGTGACAATTCCTTATTTCTTGAACCTGCTCAATGACATCATCACCTCAACAGTCCTGCTCCCACCTTCCCATTAAGGAGCAAATCATGTCTGGAACAATTCTATGGCATATTTTCTTTGTCAGCAGACTTATATATGTTGGCTTCTTAGAATTAGTAATGCATTAAATGGTCCCTTAGAGATCTATTGTTTGGTCTCTTGGAATGCGTAATATGTATTATTTTGTATTTTGCTTCTGCCAGTATTAGATAGGATGTTTCTTATTCATAGTTCCTTCAAAGCAGTTTAGTTCTTTTCTTTCTTTCTTTCTTTTGAGATGGGATCTCACTTGCTCTGTCACCCAGGCTGGAGTGCAGTTGCGCGATCTCAGCTCACTGCAGCTTCTATGCCTCCTGGGCTCAATTGATCTTCCCACCTCAGCCTCCTGAGTAGCTTTGACTACAGGTGCATGCCACCATGCCCAGATAACTTTTTGTATTTTTTGTAGAGAAGGGGTTTCACCATTTTGCCCAGGCTGGTCTCGAACTCCTGGACTCAAGCGATCCACCTGCCTCGGTCTCCCAAAGTGCCGGGATTATAGGCATGAGCCACTGCACCTGGCCCAGTTTAGTTCTTATTAGTTCTGTTAAGTTTCTGTGTGAATGGTAGGTATAGTGATGATACATATTTTGATAAGTTAATTGTAGCTAAATTAGGTGGTTTGATGAGACTGTTGTCCTGTCCTCAAACAGGCTATTCTTTATTTACCCTTGGCTATAGGCTGTCTGTGATCACTAACTTAAAAATAATAAACATTCAATGGTAGGCTGTCTTGAGGGAAAAAAGACAAAAATAATTTTAAAATTTACTGAGAAATCAGGCTCACACAACAGCTTGTTCATAAACTAAAGGTTATTCTAAAGGTTAGTTTAGAATAATTACTTTTCTAGTTATTCGTATCTCTTAAAAACTTAATAAGTTACATATATACTTTGTTTTATTATTGAATATTTGCTAAGGATATACCTCACTGATATAATAATTTCATGGGTATGTACAGTGTTCAGCACATTTACCACAGGCAACATAGGAGAGATGCTGGAAAAAATTATGAGGTCAGTGAGACTTATTTTTCGTGTTCTCATATCTTTTTTTTTTTTTTTCTTTTAAGTGACCTCTCTTGTTGGTGTCCATTACAACCTTAAGGCTCGGAACTTCCTTCTGTGGGATCTCAGGCAATGATTCATGCTTTTCCCTTCCTCTTCAGTTTCCTTCTGTCAACATTTACATAGGCAGTATCATACGCCTGAGCTCTGCTTTCCATCTCCTGCTACAGTAAATTAACCTGCACTTAGTTATTGGTAGTTGATTGGCTTAGGGTGTTTCCCTTAAAATATTTGCCTTTAATAGGGACTTTGATGTCTTAATTCAAATGGTGAGACTTACTGGCACACCAGGAGGTTGATATTTTAAAATAGGGCAGAGGTAGCTAAGATTTGTGGGACTTAAACTGTAGTAAGTTCATTGCCTGGATATGCACTGGCCCTCTTTTTGTGGTCAGCCTGTTTGATTCTTGTACAAGTTAGGGCCCAGTCCTCTCACCTCTTGTGCCTGCTCACTATAGTTGAGTTCCCAGAAGTACGTCTGCTTTATTCTTGTACAGGAGATGAGGGTTCATGCACAGTTCACGTCTTTGAAATGCCTTCTATGCCTTATTTGAAAGAAGGCCCCCTTTATATTTTTGCCATGCAGCACATTCTCTTGGACCTGTAAGTATTCAATGGGCATACCCCCACGGGAGAGTGAGCTAAGGCTGATTCTGCTTTCTTTAATTTGACTGCATTTTGTGATGCTATGGGCTTGTTTTTGTTTTTTGTTTTGGAGACAGAGTTTTGCTCTTGTTGCCCAGGCTGGAGTGCAATGGCGCGATCTCAGCTCACCACAACCTCTGCTTCCCAGGTTCAAGCGATTCTCCTTCCTTAGTCTCCTGAGTAGCTGGGATTACAGGCATGTACCACCACGCTAATTTTGTATTTTTTAATAGAGACGGGGTTTCTCCATGTTGGTCAGGCTGGTCTCGAACTCCCGACCTCAGGTGATCTGTCCGCCTCGGCCTCCCAAAGTGCTGAGATTACAGGCATGAGCCACTGTGCCCGGCGATGCTATGTTTTTTTTGTTTTTTTTTTAAACATCTAAATTGGACTTTTATTATCCTTGCACTGTGTTGCTATTAAACAATTTTTCAAGATTTAAGAAAATGGATATTAGAAAAACCCTCAAATTTGCTTTAAAAAGATAGTGATTTTTCTTGTTTTTAATATAAAAGTGTCCTCCATTTTCTTGTTTAAGAATAGCTTATTATGAACACCTTATTAGATGAAATTTCCTGGATAAAATCAAAACTAGAGACTCAGTTACTGTAAGATGCTGAAAACCAGCCTGACTTTAGGCTCTGTGGAGGCAAAAATAACTGGCCTGGGGATGAGTAACAAAGCTGGCCAAGTCAGCCAGTATTTTGATTAGGTTTAACTACTTTCAGAGTACGTGGCTATCTCATTTGAGCCTCCCTCAGAACAGCTCTCTGAAGTGTAGGTATTAGTGCTCTCCAACTTCAGGCACTAAGAAACTGAGGCTTTTAGTGCACCTTTTAAATTTAGAATGGTATGGAGGAGGAGTGCTTCACCATTCAGCCGATTCCCTTCACTGTCCACCCACCACACACACTCACACACACTCTCTCTCCCCCTCTCTCCTGACCCCCCCCCACCACCTCCACTGCCCACTTCAGAGAGGTTGGTTGGATATTGAGAGAGATTACCAGTACACTGCAATAATGTTAGGAGCTGTTCCATGAGGGGAAGGAAGATCTCTTGAGAGTTGGGGAAAAGAGAGTCTGCCCACAAATTCACTTCTATGGACAGTTTTTGGTGGTGGCCCCTGGGGAAGAAGACTAGAAATTACCTTGGTACCTTGGTTGATAAGAAATGTCAAATGATTGACATTTGACTGACTGAGGCTCTGCTATATTGCCACTCTGCAGAGTACAGACTCTTCATAGCCTGCATTTTGCAGTCATCGGCTTATGGAAAAGATGTGGGGAGGGGACTCTTTTTGTAATGGCTAGTGCTACTAACTAGAATTCCTTAGGTACTCTATATACCATAGATACCAGATTGCCTATTTCTAAATCTTACTTCCTAAGGAAAACATAGTAAACCATTTTAGCTCTGTGCTTATCTTCAGTAATCTTGCTGATGCCTCAATTTTTAAGATTACTGAAACACTGAATCTTCTCAGTGCCATGTCCTTTTTTAAAATAGGTAATGTGATTTTTTTCCCCAAAAGGTACAAAGGTTGACCACTGAGTTTCCTTTCCATCTCCATCCCACAAAGCATGTGCTGTCACCAGCTTGTTTATCCTTTTATTTGCATGAGTGTGTATATGTATGCTTGTATGTATATTCATGATATATTATACACATTGTTCTGCCTCTTTGCTTTTTTCACATACTATATTTTGAATTGTTGTACATATAGCTCTGCCCCTTTTTTCGTTTTTTAAAAATAACTGGTGGTTTCCATGTATGGCTGATTTATAAGTCATTTAACCTATCCCCTATTAAAGTACATGAATGATGAATGATCTCTTTGTAGCTTCCAATATTCTCCTTCTGTATTTATTTAACAAATACTCCTGTGTATTTGACTCCTTTTCTTTGGATATTTGTCATCTTTTCTCTTGAAACCAAGTACTTAAAAGTTGTCTTTTTTTTTTTTTTTGAGATGGAGTCTCACTCTGTCGCCAGGCTTGAGTGCAGTGGTGTGATCTCAGCTCAAGCGATTCTCCTGCCTCAGCCTCCTGAGTAGCTGAGACGACAGGCGCGCGCCACTACGCCCAGCTAAATTCGTATTTTTAGTAGAGATGGGGTTTTACCATGTTGGCCAGGATGGTCTTGATTTCTTGACCTCGTGATCCGCCCACGTCGGCCTCCCAAAGTGCTGGGATTACAGGCATGAGCCACCGCGCCTGGCCTAAAAGTTGTCTTCATTCATGCAAAATATGATGGGCCTCCTTCCTGACAGATATGCTTTGGTATGTTGCAGGAGAGGCACAGAACTAAATGGACTGCTGTCATTTAAGCAGCAGGACATCAGGAAGACGGGTTCCCATTTCTTAGAACAACCACCAAAATAACCGACACCAGCGTCTAATCTTGAGGATCCATTTGCAAATTCCAGTCAGATTTATTTTCTATTCACAGAAATTGTTCCTTTTTTTCTCTGCAGACAGTTCCTAATGTATATGTGTCTGCCATACAAATGACCATGTGTGGAAAGCCCTCTTCAGCCATGTGGAGAAAGTGGGAGGAGGGAGATTCCCAATTTCACTGCCTGAGCTGCAGCTGGGAAAGCAATTCTTGGCGTCTCAAGTTGCAAGTGTGAAATAATTTTCTCAGAGAAAATACTTTTGGTAGTTAACTGTTATAGTGGTAGCACTAGTATTCTATTACTCTACTATACATACATTATGGATTCAATAGGCTTTTTAAACTAGACCAAGTGCTATTTTTCACATTGTTTCTATGATTGAAAACCAACCTGTTGGTTGGTGTTTGTGAATACTGTGCTGGATCTGTGTGGCCAGATTTTGCTTCGTAAAACCAGTGTCATGTAGACTGGGGGTAACCTTTATGTGACTGGGGTCAGAAAAACAAAAATATTGGATTTTTAAATATATAATTTTTGTGCTGTTGTTTGCTGAGACTACAGTGAGACTTATAAATGTATAGGATGAGCTTCTTTCCATCTGGATAATTGGAGTCCATGAGGAAGGAGCAGAATTGTTAAAAAATCAGGAGTGCAGTGGTGCGATCTCGGCTCACTGCAACCTCCACCTCCCAGGCTCAAGCAATTCTCCTGCCTCAGCCTCCAGAGTAGCTGGGATTACAGGCGCCCACCACCACACCCAGCTAATTTTTGTATTTTTTAAAAGAGACAGGGTTTCACCATGTTAGCCAGGCTGATCCTGAACTCCTGACCTCAAATGATCTACCCACCTCAGCCTCCCAAAGTACTAGGATTACAGGCATGAGCTACCATGCCCGGCCTCGGACTTTTCTTTCCCAGTAAAGGGGAAGTTTCAGAAAGAGAGAACAACATTTGGCTAAGCAAGGGCATTTCAACAGACTGACTAAAGTGGCTTCATGCCCTCCAAAGACAGAGATAATCAGGAAATTTTGTGGACAAATTGTGGATAAAAATCTGACGAGGTTACTGAAAGAGATTTGGTAGGGTGGTGGGGTTGGGGGCAACTTGAGGCCCAGACAGAAAGGCTGATGCAGGCACTCTCTGTGACTAACACTACTGAGAAAAACTGCACCACTTTGATTTGGTGTGGGGGATCAGGTGGGAGGTGTTTTTCAAAGGGTACATTTCAAAGTAAAATTAGAAATGATGGTAAAAATGAAGAGTATCTCATAACCTATCTAATTTGTGAATAGCTTGTATCTCAAGGTTTTCTCTTACTACTGATATATTGCTTGCTTTTTTTGTCTTTAAAAGTATTTTTTTAATTTATTTACTTATTTATTTATTTTGAGACAGGGTCTTGCTCTCTTGCCCAGGCCTGGAGTGCAGTGGCACAATCACAGCTCACTGCAGCCTCAACCTCCTGGGCTCAATCAATCCTCCCATGTCAGTCTCCCGAGTAGCTAGGACTACAGGCACATGCCACTACACCCAGATAATTTTTTGTAGTTTTTGTAGAGATGGGGTCTTACCATATTGTCCAGGCTGGTCTTGAACTCCTGGGCTCAAGCGATCTGCCCGCCTTGGCTTCCCAAAGTGCTGTGATTAACAGGTGTGAGCTACCATGCTGGCCTAAAAATATTTTTATGTTATATTTCAAGCATACCCCAAAATAAAGAGAATAGTATAGTGAATTCCATGTACCTGTCAACCAGCCTTAACAATTATAGACATTTTGACAATCTTGTTTTTTCTGTCCTTCTACTATTTTTTTTTTCCTGGAGTACTTCAAAGCAAATTCCATATATCAGTCATAATATTAATATTTCACCTATAAATATATCAGAGGTATTTCTACATACAAAGATTAAAAATGGAACCACAGCACCATTATCACATCAAATTAATAATTACTTGGTGTCATTTAATACTTAGTCCATGTTCAGTTTCTCTAGTTGTGGACTAAGGGTGGTGGTAGGGAGGGAAGCTGGAAGAAGGGGTTACAAAGGGGCACAAGGTAACTTTTAGGGGTGACTGATGTGTTTATTGTTTTAATTGCAGTGGTTTCACAACTATATCATATATTAAAACTTACCAAATTATAAACTTTAAATATGTGCAGCTCACTGTATGTCAATTATACCTCAATAAAACTTAAAAAAAAAGCTAAAAAAACTAGCTAGATACAGACAGTATTTTAAAACATTTTTCCCCAGTTATCTCAAAAATATCTTTTTATGGTTGGTTTGTTCAAGTATGGATCTAAATAAGAACCACAGATTGCATTTGATTGCTGTGTCTCTAGGTTTCTGATAATCTGGAGCAAATCCACTCCCACTTGCCTTTTTTTCATGCCATTTATTTGTTAAAGAACCCATATGACTGACTGATCTTGTAGCATTTGCCACATTTCGATTTGGTGATTTGGCTAACTGCAGCCTATGATAGTATGTTCTTGGCTCCTATGTTTCCTATAACCTGGTAGTTAGATCCAAAGGCTTCCTTGGACTCAGGCTCAGTTCTTTTAGCAAGAGTATTTTATAATAGGTAATGCTGCTATGAACCTTTCATGGCATTGAATCAGGGAGGTCTAGTTGCCCTAGTTTCATGCAAAATTGATCAGTAGAGTTAGGTATTACCAGCTTTATCCATCTATTATAACATTTCCTGTTAGTTTTCACCTAATACTTTTAAGAAGCCACTGCCAACATCCCCTATTTTATTAGGAGTAAATTACTCAGATCTGTGTATGTGTTTGAATAATGCTTGACAACTGTACTGAGGTATAATTTTCATAAACCACACATATGTCAAGGGTACAATTCAAGAAAGTCTGACATATATACATATATACACTTTGATATGTATATATGTATGTATTTTTTTAATGATTGCCTGTCTAGCTGCTGTAGAGAACATGGCGTTAGAGAGGCATACTACAGGGATGAACCATGATTCCTTTGGTCAGCTTTTAGAAGGGTAAATCCTGATTCTCTCAGTGGTAGGGATAAAATTTTCCCATGTGGCAGTAGAGAACAGGGAGCCATTAGTTCGGACCTTGTTTTATCACTAGCTTGTCAGGGAGATCATGCTAAAAGAAAACAAAACAAAACAAAAGACTTTGAGTGGCTTTTGGGTTTCCCCTTACAGGTTTTATTGTATAGATATTCTAAATACCTGCTTGCAGATATCCACATGCTGTTTGGGGGTTTATTATTCGAACCCGATCTTGTATCTGGCTCTTCTCCCCAACTGATTTCCTGTTCCATTTCAAAAGCACAAAATCTCAACAAATATTTTAAAAAGAGAAATCTTTTCATTTCTGTACAGACTTTTATCCCCACTTTCCTTTAGGGAGACTTAATACTAATGTGGTAATCCCAAGCAGAATGACACACAGGAAGTAGTTTGCATTGTGCAAGTCTCATTGTACATGTGCTGCACTTAATGGAGCTGATCTATGTGCCATTGGATCACATATACAGTGTGGCTAAAGACAGAGTATGCTGCTTATCTTCAGTAAAAGGAAGAGTTAGCAAATGAGATCAAGGGTTCTGTTGCACAGGATAATCCTTTCTTGGCTTAAGAAAAATTCTGGCCTGTGAGTGACATCTTTCTTCCATTGGTTGGAACATTCATGTGTTGGGATTCATAGGGAAGTTGGGTTAGCTGACCAAGGTGCGGACAGAGCTGATTCCCCAGGTTAGTGAGGGAACTGTTATTGAGCAGGGCCTAAGCAGTGGGACAAATTGGGGACAGGATCCTGGGGTGGCTCAAAATGCATGTCATGCTTGTTTAACATCAGCCCTGTGAATGGCCTCACCAGGTTGTAGCAAGTAGGCCCCTTTGATCTGGAGGCAGCACAAACTACTAAGCTCTGAAGCTTAATCCTTACCCAGCCAATCTGGTTCTCATCCACTTTTGGCTGCCACTTCTCCTCTGCAGAGAGTCGAGGATAACATTTCTAAGACTGTGCATGTGTGTGTGTGCGTGTGTGTGTGTGTACACGTGTTCTCCTAGTGTATTCAGAATCCTTGAATTTAATATGACCAGTCTTCTTTTGCCATCTTGCCTCCAGTCAGCTATCCTCCTGGAAAAGGGGTTAGGTTTTAGGTACAGAACTCTTATAGCAAGAATATTAAGTTAATTAATCAAAAAGTCTGATCCCTTCAGGGCCAGCTTGCTTATTAGCTTTGTACCACAGGTGACATCTCCTTAACACCCATCAGTCATCTTACAGATCTTGATCACCAGGAGATCTGGATGAAACTATATATATAGCTCAGTACAGGATTATCACTGCTACCAAACAAAAAAGTACAAAACATGTTCAGTAGTTTCACCCTGAAAATATCATTAATAGTAGTATACCATAAAGCAGATATTATTATGTGAAAATTCAACCTGAGATTCAAAAGTATGTGTGGGAGTGGCCCGGTGCAGTGGCTCATGCCTGTAATCCCAGTACTTTGGGAGACCTAGGCGGGTGGATCACTTTAGGTCAGGAGTTCGAGACCAGTCTGGCTAACACAGTGAAACCCTGTCTCTACGAAAAATACAAAAATTAGTTGGGCATTGTGGTGCACACCTGTAGTCCCAGCTACTCAGGAGGCTGAGGCAGGAGAATTGCTTGAACCTGGGGGGCAGAGGTTGCAGTGAGCTGAGATAGCGCCACTGCACTCCAGCCTAGATGACACAGCGAGATTCCATCTCAAAAAAAGAAAAAAGAAAAATGGTAGTGGGCGCCTGTAATCCCAGCTACTCGGGAGGCTGAGGCAGGAGAATCACTTGAACCCAGTGGGCGGAGGTTGCAGTTAGCCAAGATTGCGCCACTTCATTGCAGCCTGGGCGACAGAGCAAGACTCCATCTCAAAAAAAAAAGAAAAAAAAAAAAGAAAGGCCGAGCGTGGTGGCTCATGCCTGTAATCCCAGCACTTTGGGAGGCCGAGTCGGGTGGATCATGAGGTGAAGAGATTGAGACCATTCTGGCCAACATGGTGAAACCCAGTCACTACTCAAAATACAAAAATTAGCTGGGCATGGTGGTGTGTGCCTGTAGTCCCAGCTACTCGGGAGGCTGAGGCAGGAGAATCGTTTGAACCCGGGAGGCGGAGGTTGCAGTAAGTGAGATCGCGCCACTGCACTCCAGCCTGGCGACAGAGCGAGACTCTGTCTCAAAAAAAAAAAAAAAAAAAAAGCATGTGTGGGAGCCAGGCGTGGTGGCATGTGCCTATAATCCCAGCTATTCGGGTAGCTGAGGCAGGAGGATCACTTGAGCCCAGGAGTTTGAGTCCGGCCTAGGCAGTATAGCGAGATTCTGTCTCTAAAATAATAATATTAATAGCCAGGTGCAGTGGCTCATGCCTGTAATCACAACACTTTGGGAGGCCAAGGTGGGCAGATCATTTCAGCTCAGGAATTTGAGATCAGCCTGGGCAACATGGCAAAACCCCATCTCCACCAAAAATACAAAAAATTAGCTGGGCATGGTGGTGCGCGCCTGTGCTTCCAGCTACTTGGGAGGATCACTTGAGCCCAGGAGGCAAAGGCTGTGGTGAGCTGAGATCATGCCATTGCACTCCAGCCTGGGTGACTGAGTAAGACCCTGTCTCAATTTAAAACATAAAATAATAATAATAATAATAATAATAATAATAATGTGTGGAACTCTGTGTGAGTACACTAAAAATTATCAGGTTTTTACTTTACATGAGTGAATTTTATGGCATGTAAACTACCAATAATTTTTAGTTTTTAAAAAGTATCAAAATATATAATCCTGTATTTAAATGATGCTTAAAGTTTTAGGAAATAGATAAAATTGAGAAGAGAGCTGAGGACGGAGCCTTAAGGAACCCTAAATTTCAAGGAAGGGAGACCTGAAAACAGAGATGTAATTACAGACACAGGAAGCAAACCAGACAAGAACAGTTGTCTAAAATTCAAGAGAATGTTTGTGCAGTGTTAAGTGTAGAAAAAATGTGTATGGGGACTGAGAAAAGGTTAATGAATTTAGCTATAAGGAAACTGCTAGTGACCTTTGAGAAAACAGTTTCTACAAAAAGGAGGTGTTAAGGAGTGAATTGTGAGGAGGATGAACCTGCACATTACTCTTGCCAGAAGGAGAAAGAATCTAAAAATAGTGTCAAGGATAGTCTAGAGGCAGGGCAAACTTTTGTCTGTCTGTCTGTGTATCTCTCTCTCTTTTTAGACAGAAGACACTTGAGAATATTTGTAGCAAGAGGAAGGAAGCAAACAAAAGAGAGCAGAGGATGAAGGTACGGAGGGTATGGAACAAAGCATTTGTGCCATGTCAGGTGTTCTGCCTTTGTCATTTCCCTGCATGGCTGCAGGGATGGCCCCTTTCCATGGGCAAACCAGTGTTGTATGCCAGGCCCAGTTCCCTAGATGAACTCTACTCCTTTTTCATTGAAGAAAGCAGATCCTAATGCAAGTGAGCTATTATCATGCTGGCATAACCTTACATCTGCTGTAACCTATGATTAGACACTCATTCTTGAACATCAGCACTTGATTACTGGTGACAAATGAGTGACAGCACACCTCACAAGGGCTCTGGCACACCTAGCATGTTAGGTCTTGTTGATTGTGGCCAAGAGCTGCTGCATAAGTGGACATTCCAGCTCTTGGGTCAGAGAGCTAAGAACACATTTTGTCAGAGCTTCCGAACCCTTCTTAGAGAATTCAGCCTCTCCAGGGGGTCTTTGAGCTGCACTATGACTTATAGGTTACCCCTCATCCACCCCCTATTCAGAGACAATGGCACTGATAGGGAAAATGGGAAAATGCAGCAGCCTGTGAGGACACTCTGCCCATTCAGCAATCTCTTCCCCCACCCACTGTCCCTTAGCAAAGGACTTCTGAACAGTTTCTCTAACCCTACCCTTCTCAGTCTCTGCGCCCCCCCCCCCCTTTTTTTTTTTTTTTTGAGACGGAGTCTCGCTCTGTCGCCCAGGCTGGAGTGCAGTGGCGCAATCTTGGCTCACTGCAAGCTCTGCCTCCCAGGTTCACACCATTCTGCCTCAGCCTCCCTAGTAGCTGGGACTACAGGCGCCTGCCACCATGCCTGGCTAATTTTTTGTATTTTTTAGTAGAAATGGGGTTTCACCATGTTAGCCAGGATGGTCTCAATCTGCTGACCTTGTGATCCTCCCATCTTGGCCTCCCAAAGTGCTGGGATTACAGGTGTGAGCCACCACGCCCGGCCCCCTTTTTGTTTTTGTTTTGATTTCTATCTTGATTTTTAAATCTTTTTCTTAACTATATATTGATATTAGATTATGTTTTCCCATACTTCTTGGAAATGCTGGCAGAAAATGAAATTCATTTTTAACATTTATTATTTGTAAATGTGTATTCACTGTGTCTCTTTAAGCAGTCTATGCAGGTTTTGT
The DNA here is from genome assembly GCF_029281585.2 of Gorilla gorilla gorilla. NCBI lineage: Eukaryota > Metazoa > Chordata > Mammalia > Primates > Hominidae > Gorilla > Gorilla gorilla. The sequence continues at coordinate 59,603,585 of NC_073229.2, read as the reverse complement.
GGTAGATGTAATTCTAGGTACACTTAGTAAGTTAAAGGGTTAAAATACCCAGCGCTGTCGCATATGGCAGTGAGCAGAATCACAGATGTTGATGATACCACGTAATTAGTATTCTTTTATGTAAATGAAGGCTGTCAGCATGTTACCATAGTGTCTACTCTCTGAAGCTGGAATTTATGCCACTTGGTCTCACCAAGACCAAGCAGGATTATTCTACGGTCCTTAGTTAACAACTGAGGAGAAATCAATATGATGAGAGAGCGAGAAGAAATGGAATTCTCTCTAAAGTAGATTTACCCTCTTTTTTTCCCCCAATTTTGTTTTTCTTGATTCCCCTTCAACCCCCAGAAATTTTATTTCTGGTGATGTAGTTATACAGTTAAGACCTGCTGAGAAATTTGCTATTTGAGAATAATTGAAATACTCCAATTAAAAGGCATCATATTTTCAAGCTATAGATTTTTTGAAATATTTAGAATCCTAATGTTGTCATCTCTCATATGGAGAGTTTTTAAAAAAATTATATGATAAATCTAGAAGTTTTTCATCAGAACAAAAGATAAATGTTGAAAAGATTTAATTATCTTTTCATTTAATACTTAGTGATATTTATAGAATGCTTTTAAATATTGATTATGGTTCTTAGCTCCAGTTGATTCAGATTTTTAAAATAAAACTATGGTAATTAAAAAGGCAAAAGCTGATATTTTGTCAGGTTTACTTTCCTCCTATGCAGATCGACCAAGGGTGTGCAGGACATTTATTTAAAGCTGCTGATCTATTTAAAACTTGTTGATGTAGAAGTATTCAGACACATCATGTTCTTTCCCAATTAATTACACTGTAAGTTTATCAGTTTTGGGTACTAGGTGCCTGTCACACTGGATGATGTACATTTTAAGTGGAAATGTTAGAATGATGGCCTTTGAGAATATGAAGGGAAACCTGTACACATCAGAAAAATATAAAACAGAATTCCTCTTTTTGCCAAATGGGTGCTAGGCCCTATTCTGAAATAAAGTGGTCAGAGTATGTGTGAGAGGTGAATTAAACACATCTTTCTTGACCCGAGTATACCTGAGGTGGTATTCTCTTTATTCTCTATTTTGTTTGTTGGTTAAGGTGACTTTTATCTTTTGTGTCACTCTTAGGAGATTTCCATTTCATGATCATACATGTTTTTCCTCTAGAGAAGCTGGTCTGCCTAGCTTAAATCAGTATGGTGAGGTGCAAAGTAGCCCTGTGTTTTTCCTGAATGGATTTACTCTGCCCATATGGCAGGTTAGTGAGTCGCCACGACAGATTTGTAATGGGAAAAGGGCTGTGCAGGAGAGGATGTGCGTGATCAGCAGATTTATAGATCAGAAAATGAAATCAGAAGAAAGAATTTCCAGAGTGCCCTTTTCATTTGACAGCTCTCCATGGAGAGGATGTGGAATGGTTTTTTAGTGTTCTTCTCTTTTGGCTTTTGGTTGTCCCAGCATATTTTTTTTAGCAGAGGAGTTGATTTTGCAAGGCATCAGTGTTCTGGGTGTGGTGTTGCTATATTCATTTACAGAAATAATTCTCTCTTTGTAGGATTTGAAGCTCTGCTGTATTTCATATGATAAAATCTTGGTAGCAATTAAATTCCTGAAGACACATCAAGGCTAAAATGGGGATTTGCCAGGCATCAGGTTTTGAGTTGTAAGAGGAGGCTATTCAGATGTGATTTAGCTAGTACCGAATCTTTCGAAGGAAAGGAAACAAAAAGCAAAGCAGAGCAAGCTAAAGATAGTGTCCTGGTGTGTTTAAGTCTATGCTGTCTTAATATAATACCATAACCACTAGCCACATGTGACTTAAAATTAATTAAAATTAAAAGTGCAGTCCCTTAGTCTCACTAGCACATTTCAAGTGCTCAGTAGTCACGTGTGACTAGTTACTATAGTACTGGACAGCACTGTGATATATTCATATAGAGAATATTATCAATAATAATGTGTAATAATAATGAATTCTCTATCTGTATATATTCTCTATAGTCTCAATATATCAATGATATATATGATTGATGATACATAGAGAATATATATACAGATAGAAAATATTGATATCCCTCTCATTGATATATAGAGAATATATCATTGCAGAAAGTTCTGTTGGACAGTATTAGTCTAAGTGGAAGAATTTGAGAAAAAAAATTCTTTCTTTGATTTCTATGAAGAGTCTTTCATCCCTATACAATTTACTGGATTAATGTACTAAAGTTTTGTTTATTTATTTTTTTTTTTTTGAGACGGAGTCTTGCTCTGTCGCCCAGAGACTGGAGTGCAGTGGTGTGATCTCGGCTCACTGCAAGCTCTGCCTCCCGGGTTCATGCCATTCTCCTGCCTCAGCCTCCCAAGTAGCTGGGACTACAGGCGCCTGCCACCACGCCCGGCTATTTTTTTGTATTTTTAGTAGAGACGGGGTTTCACCGTGTTATCCAGGATGGTCTGGATCTCCTGACCTCGTGATCCACCCGCCTCGGCCTCCCAAAGTGCTGGGATTACAGGCGTGAGCCACCGCGCCCGGCCTGTACTAAAGTTTTAATGTGCAAAAAAATCATCTGGCCGGGCGCAGTGGCTCATGCCTGTAATCCCAGCACTTTGGGAGGCCGAGGTAGGCAGATCACCTGAGGTCGGGAGTTCAAGACCAGCCTGACCAATATGGAGAAACCCTGTCTCTACTAAAAATACAAAATTAGCCGGGTGTGGTGGCGCATGCCTATAATCCCAGCTATTTGTGAGGCTGAGACAGGAGAATCGCTTGAACTCGGGAGGCGGAAGTTGTGGTGAGCCTAGATTGCGCCACTGAACTCTAGCCTGGGCAACAAGAGCGAAACTCCGTCTGAAAAAAAAAAAAGAATCATTGAGATTTTAGAAGCCTCTCCAGGTTCAGATTCATCAGGACTGGAGTAGTAACCAGGAAATCTGTATATATAACAAGTAGCCTGGGGAATTCAGATGTTGGTAGGTAGTTCAGGGACTGCATTTTCAAAGAATATTGAATTAGTGAGAGTGAGAAATGGGAATTGTCTGCATCTTGATATTTTTCCCTCCCCTTCATTCCTTCATTACTTTCTTTTGTGTCCCAGGAATTAGTTGTAAGCATCAATGTGTACCCATTTTTGTACCCTTAGTTGGTACTAAGTAGCAAGAAGAAAATTCATTTATTTACTATTCCATCTTTTAATGTATGTGTGTGTTGATTTGGCTGTGCACTAAGAAAAATCAACAAAAATGGTTATTTCAATACTATTCCAGACTGTGTGAGAGGGTAATTCTGACAGAATACTTTTGACCACTAAGAGTTGAGCACCCACAAGTCTTGGCATTATAAGGGGGTAAAAACAGAAATATACATAATCTCCTCTCTGAAGAAGATTACAGTATTCCCCCCTTATCCTTAGGGGATATGTTTCAAGACCCTCAGTGGATGCCTGAAACCACAGATAGTATTGAACCCTATATATACTATGTTTTTTTCCTGTACATACATACCTATAGATAAAGTTTAGTTTTTAAATGAGGCACAGTAATAAACAATAACATAATACAATAGAACAATTACAACAATATACTGTAATAAAAATTATGTGAATGTGGTCTCTTAGAGTATCTTACTGTACTGCACCACAGGTGACCAAAACCTCAGAAAGTGAAACCATGTATAAAGGGAGGCTACTGTATATCTTGTTAGAAAGTGGGTAAACACATCCAGAAAAATGATGTAAAGGGTGCTTAGCAATAAGAAAATCATGATCTGGCTTGATTGAGGGTAGTCTAGGTCGCTTCCCTTTGTATGATTTGAGGGTTTCTTATATAAAGACATGCCTCTGCCATCTGGAACAGGCAATAAAAAAGGGAAGAATCTCTAATTTGGTCCTGCAGTATATTTACTTATTTGTGGGTTTTGGCACACATAAATAGGACTAGGCCAAAAACAGCATTTGGAAAATTAAAGGGGCTACTCAGTACATTGGATTTAGAACTTCTCTGGGTTAACCTCATAATCATGAAACTGCATTTGCTCACAGAAACGAAAAGTAGAGAATAAATGGAGGTGAAAGAAATTCACCTTGAAAGAGGAACTACCGGCCGGGCACGGTGGCTCACACCTATAATCCCAGCACTTCGGGAGGCTGAGGCGGGTCACCTGACCTCAGGATCACCTGAGGTCAGGAGTTCAAGACCAGCCTGGCCAACATGGTGAAACCCCATATCTACTAAAAATACAAAAATTAGCTGGGTGTGGTGGCCCTTGCCTGTAATCCCAGCTACTAGGGAGGCTGAGGCAGGAGGATTGCTTGAACCTGGGAGATGGAGGTTGCACTGAGCCAAGATCATGCCAATGCACTCCAGCCTGGACAACAGAGTGAGGCTCTGTCTCAGGAAAAAAAAAAAAAAAAAAAGAGGAACTATCTTTAGGGAATTGAATTATTTATTTTTATTTATTTTTTATTTTTTGGAGACGAAGTCTCGCTCTTGTCCCTCAGGCTGGAGTGCGATGGCACACTCTCGGCTCACTGCAACTTCCACCTCCAGGTTCAAGCAATTCTTCTGCCTCAGCCTCCCGAATAGCTGGGATTACAGGCGCCTGCCACCACACCTGGCTAATTTTTTGTGTTTTTTTTTAGTAGAGACGGGGTTTCACCATGTTGGCTAGGCTGGTCTCGAACTCCTGACCTCAGGTGATCCGCCCGCCTCGGTCTCCCAAAATGTTGGGATTACAGGTGTGAGCCACTGCACCCGGCCTATTTTATTATTTTCTTTATTTTATTTTTATTTTTATTTATTTTTTGAGACGGAGTCTCGCTCTGTCACCCAGGCTGGAGTGCAGTGGCGCGATCTCGGCTCACTGCAAGCTCCGCCTTCCGGGTTCGCGCCATTCTCCTGCCTCAGCCTCCGGAGCAGCTGGGCCTACAGGCACCAGCCACCGCGCCCGGCCAATTTTTTGTATTTTTTAGTAGAGACAGGGTTTCACCGTGTTAGCCAGGACGGTCTCGATCCTCTGACCTCGTGATCTGCCCGCCTCGGCCTCCCAAAATGCTGGGATTACAGGCGTGAGCCACCGCGCCCGGCCTATTTTCTTTATTTTTTAATTTTTATTTATCTATTTATTTTTTGAGACGGAGTCTCGCTCTGTCACCCAGGCTGGAGTGCAGTGGCGCAATCTCGGCTCACTGCAAGTTCCACCTCCCGGGTTCACGCCATTCTCCTGCCTCAGCCTCCTGAGTAGGTGGGGCCACAGGCGCCCGCCACCACGCCTGGCTAATTTTTTGTATTTTTAGTAGAGTTGGGGTTTCACCGCGTTAGGCAGGATGGTCTCGATCTCCTGACCTTGTGATCCTCCCGCCTCGGACTCCCAAAGTGCTAGGATTACAGGTGTGAGCCACCGTACCCGACCTATTTTATTATTTTCTTTTTGAGACGGAGTCTCTCTCTGTCCTCCAGGCTGGAATGCAATGGCGCGATCTTGGCTCACTGCAACCTCCACCTCCTAGGTTCTAGCGATTCGCCTGCCTCAGCCTCCTGAGTAGCTGGGATTACAGGCGCCTGCCACCACGTCTGGCTAATTTTTTTATTTTTTTAGTAGAGATGGGGTTTCACCATGTTGGTCAGTCTGGTCTTGAGCTCCTGACCTCAGGTGATCCACCTGCCTCGGCCTCCCAAAGTATTGGGATTACAGGCGTGAGCCACCGCACCCGGCCTTTTTTTTTTTAATTTTAAAGAGACTAGGCCAGGTGTGGTGGCTCACACCTATAATCCTAACACTTTGGGAGGCCAAGGCAGGAGGATCACTGTGCCCAGAAGTTTAAGACCAGCCTGGGCAACATAGTGAGACCCCCATCTCTACAAAAAACAAAATTAGCTGGGCATAGTGGCATGCACCTATGATCTCATCTACTCTAGAGGCTGAGGTGGGAGGATCACTTGAACCCAGGAAGTGGTGGCTGCAGTGAGCCAAGATCACACCACCGCACTCCAGGCTGGGTGACAGAGTGAGAGACCCTCTCTCAAAATATATAAATATATAAGTAAATAGATAGATAGATTAGATAGAGACAGGTCTATGTTGGCTAGGCTGGTCTTGAACTCCTGACCTCAATCCTTCCACCTCAGCCTCCCGAAGTGTGCAAGCCGCGGTGCCCAGCCTAAGGAATTTTAAGTTCTGGTATTGAGGGGAAAACGCCTTTCAAAGTTCCAAAGATATAAAAGTTTTCTTTTAAAATAGTTGTATAGCAGCCTGGCGTGTTGGCTCACACCTATAATCGCAGCACTTTGGGAGGCTGAGGTGGGCGGATCACGAGGTCAGGAGATCGGGACCATCCTGGTCAACATGGTGAAACCCTGTCTCTACTAAAAATACAAAAAAATTAGCTGGGCGTGGTGGCGCACGCCTTTAGTCCCAGCTACTCGGGAGGCTGAGGCAGGAGAATCGCTTGAACCCGGGAGGTGGAGGTTGCAGTGAGCTGAGATCACGCCACTGTACTCCAGCCTGGTGACAGAGCGAGACTCTATCTCAAAAAAAAAAAAAAAAAAAAAGTTGTATAGCTTCTTTCCCTTGGAGAAATTGCCCACAAGGCTTCTCTGATTATTGAATTGAAGAAGCATTATTGGGAGGGGGAAAAAAAAACATGCTTAGGATGTTCTACTGTTTTAAAAAGCATTTTCATATATATCAGCTGGAAGATTCGCTGCTTTTTTTTCTTTTGTTTCGGTAGTTTGGTTAAATATTATACCAGTAGAGCCACTTCACCTCTTGTCCTAAGTCAGATTTGTCCAGTTCTTTACTTACCTTTCCTTTCAGTAAAGAAGGTAAAAGTTTTCCCACCCTTACTGCAAGATGCAGATGTTCTTTTCAAAAAGACAGATGTTGGCTGGGCGCAGTGGCTCGTGCCTGTATTCCCAGCACTTTAGGAGGCCAAGGCGGGCAGATCATTTAGGTCAGTAGTTCGAGACCAGCCTGGCCAACATGGTTAAATCTCGTCTCTACTAAAAATACAAAAAAATTAGCCGGGTGTGGTGGTGCGCGCACCTGTAATCCCAGCTTCCTGGGAGGCTGAGGCAGGAGAATCGCTTGAACCAGGGAGGCAGAAGTTGCAGTGAGCTGAGATTGCACCACTACACTCCATCCTGGGTGACAGAGGGAGGCTCGACCTCAAAAAAAAAAAATACATAAAAAATAAAAAATAAATTAAAAAACACATATACGGCTGTGCACGGTGGCTCATGCCTGTATTCCCAGCACTTTGGAATGCCAAGGTGGGCAGATCACCTGAGGTCAGGAGTTCGAGACTAACCTGGCCAACATGTTGAAACCCCGTCTCTACTAAAAATACAAAAATTAGCAGGGTGTGGTGGCGTGGCGTCAGTAATCCCAGATACTCGGGAGGCTGAGGCGGGAGAATCGCTTGAGCCCGGGAGCTGGAGGTTGCAATGAGCTGATATCCCGCCACTGCACTCCAGCCTGGGCGACAGAGTGACCCCGTCTCAAAACAAAAAAACATATACAATGTTCCTTAGTCACGTCTGATAAAAATGATACTTTGTACTGGTGAGGACTTTCTTTTTCTTATTTTTATCTTATATCATGTTATCTCTGCTTTGAAAAACATTGAAATCGACCTAAAATTGACTTTTTGAGTTTCTTTATCTCTCCCACTGGTATGTGAAACACCATAAAGTTTCAAATTTGTGCTAACCCTTCCGTAAGAGTCTTCCTTTTTAAGTAATTTAACTGTCCTGTAACTCTCTGCCTTTATACCAAATGTGCCTTTTTTTAACTTTCAAAGGAACCAATTTGGAGTTGAAAATGAATGTATCTAGAGTTGAAATATCAATTGCAAGACTTTTACTTTTTTTTTTTTAAGGAAAATATTTTTCTAAAAGTGTTTTCTTTTTCTTTTTCTTTTTTGGGGACTCTGTCGTGCCAGGTTGAGAGAGTGGCGACTTCTATAAGACATGGATAGATGCAAACATGTAGGGCGGTTACGGCTCGCCCAGGACCACTCCATCCTGAACCCTCAGAAGTGGTGCTGCTTAGAGTGTGCCACCACCGAGTCCGTGTGGGCCTGCCTCAAGTGCTCCCACGTGGCCTGCGGCCGCTATATTGAGGACCACGCCCTGAAACACTTTGAGGAGACGGGACACCCGCTAGCCATGGAAGTCCGGGATCTCTACGTGTTCTGTTACCTGTGCAAGGACTACGTGCTCAATGATAACCCAGAGGGGGACCTGAAGCTGCTAAGAAGCTCCCTCCTGGCGGTCCGGGGCCAGAAACAGGACACGCCGGTGAGACGTGGGCGGACGCTGCGGTCCATGGCTTCGGGTGAGGACGTGGTCCCGCCACATCGCGCTCCTCAGGGACAGCCGCAGATGCTCACGGCTCTGTGGTACCGGCGTCAGCGCCTGCTGGCCAGGACGCTGCGGCTGTGGTTCGAGAAGAGCTCCCGGGGCCAGGCGAAGCTGGAGCAGCGGCGGCAGGAGGAGGCCCTGGAGCGCAAGAAGGAGGAGGCGCGGAGGCGGCGGCGCGAGGTGAAACGGCGGCTGCTGGAGGAGCTGGCCAGCACCCCTCCGCGCAAGAGTGCACGGCTGCTCCTGCACACGCCCCGCGACGCGGGCCCGGCTGCCTCGCGCCCCGCTGCCCTCCCTACCTCACGCAGAGTGCCCGCCGCCACACTCAAGCTGCGTCGCCAGCCGGCCATGGCCCCAGGCGTCACGGGCCTGCGCAACCTGGGCAACACCTGCTACATGAACTCCATCCTCCAGGTGCTCAGCCACCTCCAGAAGTTCCGAGAATGTTTCCTCAACCTTGACCCTTCCAAAACGGAACATCTGTTTCCCAAAGCCACCAACGGGAAGACTCAGCTTTCTGGCAAGCCAACCAACAGCTCGGCCACGGAGCTGTCCTTGAGAAATGACAGGGCCGAGGCATGCGAGCGGGAGGGCTTCTGCTGGAACGGCGGGGCCTCCATTAGTCGGAGTCTGGAGCTCATCCAGAACAAGGAGCCGAGTTCAAAGCACATTTCCCTCTGCCGTGAACTGCACACCCTCTTCCGAGTCATGTGGTCCGGAAAGTGGGCCCTAGTGTCGCCCTTCGCCATGCTCCACTCAGTGTGGAGCCTGATCCCTGCCTTCCGCGGCTACGACCAACAGGACGCGCAGGAATTTCTCTGCGAGCTGCTGCACAAGGTGCAGCAGGAACTCGAGTCTGAGGGCACCACACGCCGGATCCTCATCCCCTTCTCCCAGAGGAAGCTCACCAAACAGGTCTTAAAGGTGGTGAATACCATATTTCATGGGCAGCTGCTCAGTCAGGTATGTGTGTGCCTACCATGACAATGAGAGGCTTGTATGTTAGCTTGGGCTTCCTGTGAGTGCCTTCCCCGGGTTATTGGGCTAATAAGAGTAGCCCACATTTGCTGTGATTATGCAATTTGGAGGGTGGCCATTGTACCTTTCATTCTGCTGTACATTATGATGGCCTTTTGGGGAAACTTGCCTAGTGTCTTTCCGGCCAGATTTTTAGTTTAACTTGCCACATCGCTTAATTTTCAGTGAATATCTTTAATTGTTATTGAAGATAGGGGTAATATAATATTCTCATTGTTATAATTAAGTACCCATTGTTGGTGTGCCATCCTTTGATCAATTTGAGGGAACAGAGTTTGCTTGTAACCCTGGTTCCATAATAGTTTGAAAGAGCAATCTCCCTTCTTTACATACAGGGAAGGAAGGTAGCTGCGAGCATGCTAAAGGCCAGTGCAAGCCTCCTTCCTGTTCCCCATTACCTTTTATTTCCTGCATCTTTAGCCATGTAACCTAAGCAAAGATGCTTAGACAGGGCCTTGCGAGAATATGCAGAAAGAGTATTTTTATAGTTAAAAAAAGGCAGGTGTGCCGGGCACGGTGGCTCACGCCTGTAATCCCAGCACTTCAGGAGGCCAAGGTGGGTGGATCACCTGAGGTCAGGAGTTAAGAGACCAGCCTGGCCAACATGGTGAAACCCTGTCTCTACTAAAAATACAAAATTAGCTGGGCGTGGTGGCGCATGCCTGTAATCCCAGCTACTTGGGAGGCTGAGGCAGGAGAATTGCTTAAGCCCAGGAGGCGGAGGTTGCGGTGAGCCGAGATTGTGCCATTGCACTACAGCCTGGGTGACAGATGGAGACTCTGTCTCAAAAAAAAACAAAAAACAAACAAAAAAACGTGGTGGGGGGTGGGTTGGTGAGCAACTTAAGAGTTTCAGGTAAAACCTCTACACTATGTTTGTGTCTTGGTTTTTAGGGCTCTGAAAGAATGATGAATGGGATGGAAAGGGAAAGTTTAATTAGGCTTTTGTTTTTGAGCATGTAAAAGGGGAGTATTTATCAGCACTTCTTCTGTCTCCCCTCCCCTTAGGAAGAAAGGTGCACCTGGGAAAGTTATAGTGGGAATGGAGGTCTAATCACAGCACTTTGAGGCTCTGCAGACAGAGGGGTTCAGTGTAGGGCTTCTGCAAGTAACAAAGGCAAAAAGAGAGGCATGCTGGGCCCCATGGAAGGTCTGAAGTCAAGAGGAGGAATGCCAGGGTGAGGGAAGCAGGCAGGGACCTGCAAATCTCTGTCAGACTGATCCCTTGAGTGACTGCATAATAACTTGCAGTCTGTACTACTGTACTATTGAATGGTAGAGCATATTTTGGGAGAGGTGAAAAGGGGGGTTAGTATAGTCTCTATGCAGTATGGTTTTTAAATTCCAGCTAGCATCCCATAGTTAGAAATGTACATCAGAAATAATATACTCTAATTCTTTTAAAATTATGTTTATTATTTTAATATTACTATTTTTTGAAAATTATACACTTAGTTTTGATAAAGTGTGTCTTTTATGAAGCAAGTAAAACTGTACACAGGAAGCATGGAAGTTATATAATCTGTAAATCAATCTTTTCATTCTAGGTCACATGTATATCATGCAATTACAAATCCAATACCATTGAGCCCTTTTGGGACCTATCCCTGGAATTCCCTGAACGCTATCACTGCATAGAAAAGGGGTTTGTCCCTTTGAATCAGACAGAGTGCTTGCTCACTGAGATGCTGGCCAAATTCACAGAGACAGAGGCCTTGGAAGGGAGAATCTACGCTTGTGACCAGTGTAACAGTGAGTGCTGTGTGGAGGAGGGGGCGTAGTGGGGAAGAATAATTGGAATATCAGTTTAAGGTGCTGCTTTGTCCTCTTTAGTCAAAAGTAACACTAATGATATTGAATGGTTCTAAAGCATCTTTTAAAGATCTTTTTCTCCCATTTTTCTAAAAACAAAAAACATGGACTTGTTTTAATTACGTATTAAAAAACAAAACAAGGCTGGGCGTGGTGGCTCACGCCTGTAATCCCAGCACTTTGGGAGGCCAAGGCGGACAGATCACTTGAGGTCAGGAGTTTGAGACCAGCCTGACCAACATGGTGAAACCCTGTCTCTACTAAAAATACAAAAATTAGCTGGGCATAGTGTCAGGTGCCTGTAATCCCAGCTACTCGGGAGGCTGAGGCAGGAGAATCGGTTGAACCCAGGAAGCGGAGGGTGCAGTGAGCCAAGATCGCGCCATTGCACTCCAGCCTGGGCAACAGAGCGAGACTCCATTTCAAACAACAACAACAACAAAAAAAAATGAAACAAAGACCTAGGAGTTGATTGACCTCCTGATTGACATTAGTTGTCATCTTGGAAGGGATTTTAAAGTTGTGGCTCCTGAAATGGGAACTCTGAGAATGTTAGTACTTAGCTTCTTAGTGCTGTGGGGCTGCTGCTTAAATTCATGAATGTAGAGTCTGACAGTTCTTACTTAATCTAAACCCAGATGGTATAGCCTTTCTGAAGGGTGCGATATCAGAAAAGCAAGCTTTTGTACTGAACTGGTAGACTTAATATCTGTCAAAAGTGATGCTAAAGATTGGTACAGTGGAACCAAGAAAGCAAGTCTTAAGGTGCATTGCTCAGTGGCAGCTTCATGAAATATTTTCTGCATTTTGTTTTTATTTTTCACATGCCTGAAAAGTTCACATTTCAGAGAGGATCATACGGAAGTATTTCTGTGTTGTCTGTAATTTTAAAATGGAGGCATGTTTTCAGGGCCCTTCCATCTTGCCACACTAACGCTTAATGCTTCTGCTAATCCAGTATGGACAGAGGAAATGCAGAACAAATATGTGGATGCTTATGTTTGGGGTTTGTGGCATATATAGATTTGGAAACTAAAAGTATAAAGTTAATGGATTGTGCAGAGACCTAGAAATCAATTTTCAGTCACATAATAGTTTAGATTACCAGTTTTGAAGAAAAAAAAAATCTTAGGCTAGGTGCAGTGGCTCATGCCTGTAATCCCAGGACTTTGGGAGACCCCAAGGTGGGCGCCACTGCAGTCCAGCCTGGGTGACAGAGCGAGATGCTGTCTCAAAAAAAATAAAATAAAATAAATTGTGGGAAACCTGTTCTGCTCTTTGAAGAATCAGAACAAAAATCAAAAGTCAGGCTTGAGGCCAGGTGTAGTGGCTCATACCTGTAATCCCAACACTTTGGAAGGCCAAGGCAGGAGGATTGCCTGAAGCCAGGAGTTTGAGACCAGCCTGGTGGCATAGCAAGACCTCTTTTAGGGAAAATAAAAACAAAAACAAAAACCACAAAGTTATGCTCGATATCATTTTGCCATTTCAAAACAAAATTTGAAATTTTATACCTGGTTAACTATAGACTCACCTATCCTGTTCCATTTTGAGATACAGAGTCAGGTGAATCAAATTGTTTCATTAGAGTAATATTTAAAAAAAAAGAAAACAGTGATTCCTGAAGCCTTTTACTTGTAAGGAACAAAAGAATATTAACAGCTGTAACTCCATCATTTTTGGATAGGATAGATTAGGCAAGAAATAACTTTTATCTTTACAAGAAAAGATTGTTCTTTGGTTGTCAGATATGCCAATTTATCAGGATTTCTCTAGGCAAGTACAAATAATGGCAGAGAAGGAAACCTATGGTGAGGGGATGAGATGCATTGATCTGTTGCCTGTGAAGTTTCAAAACTGTCAGTCTTCTACCTGTCTTCCTGGCCAGCTTAATGAAATGGAGACAGAACTGATCAATCTCAGTTGAATCAGTAATTTCTTTTTCTTTGTGAATTTCATTTTAGGGAAACAAAGCCTGACTCTATATTGTCTTCATCTTAGCTCACATACTCCCTCTGCTGAAGGTGGCAGTCACTGCCAGGGTTCCTAGCCAGAGCTGCAGTAATTTTCAAAAAAATGGTCAATAGGAATATAAAATAAGGCCAAGCCCCTCTGTGAATTCCATTTCTGTTCATGCCCCCACGTATTGTGACGACTACACCCTGGTAAAAGCTTCTCCTATGGCACACTCATTTTGATGCAGTCTATTATGAGAAGTACACCTCCACATCCTATTGTCACAGAAAGCTCTGTGATACGTCATCTGGCTGTGATTTGCTACCTTTCATGAGTAGTGCAGACAGGACTTGGAATCAGATGCCCAGTTGCTCTTCAAACACTGAGCCCATGATATCAACAGCTCAAGACAATTACCAGGGACTGCAGTAGACCACTAATTTTCTACTCTCATCCATTTACCAATTTAATATAACAAAACAGCCATCAGTAAATGGTTACAGGAAAGGCTTCTGATAGAAACTAAGAGAACTCTATTTCCATTATTTATTTGCTGAAATTTAGAAATGCATTTCCTCAAGGCTGGGCACAGTGGGCTCACACCCATAATCCCAACACTTTGGGAGGCCAAGGTGGGAGGACTGCTTGAAGCCAGGACTTCGAGAAATGCATTTCCCCCACAGTTAGAAACAAAATTAGAGACTGATCACTGGTTCTGCTTTGGAGTAGATGAATTTAGCCTACCTGTCAGCTTTGTCCTTGCATGTCCAGCAGTGTGCTTTTATCTAGGAAATATGTTTCAAAAACTACGCACAGCATAAAAATATAGAACAGTTTATTTTCTAAATGTTTGAATGTGCCATAAGCAAATCATGCTAAAGGAAAAAAATGTGTTTAAATACTCCATCATTTAGTAATCTTATCCTTTTTTCCTAAGCCTGAAAGATATGCATTATTTCCTATTTTACTGGTGAGGAAACTGAGGTTCAGAGTTTTGAATAACTTATCCATTAGCACACAACTAGTTGTGAGCAGGAAGTAGAATTAGGCTTACCTAGTGCAAACAAAAAGCTTTTTAAAATCATATTGTGGGGTGTCATAATTGAAGTTATAAGCCATTGTGAAGACATGGAACCTTAACATATGCTTCTACTCTATGTGCTTGCTGCTGCACGTTCCATTATATTCCATTATACGCAAAGTTGCTGATGGCAAAAATTGGAAAGATTTGAGTTGCTTGTAACAGTCGACCCAAATAACAATGACTTAAAATGAGAGATTTTATTGTTCTGTTACATAAAACAAGTCTGAAGGACATTCAGGGCCAGCATGGTGGCTGCACGGTCATCAGTGACCCAAGCTATTTCTGTTTTCTGTTTTACTATCCTATTGCAAGACTTCTGTCTTCAAAGTTACCTTTTGGTCCAGGAGGAATTCCATCGGTTTCAGATAGTGGGAAGGCCAAAGGGATGCACCTTACAACTGAGTCAGCCCTGTCTAAGCAGAGTCCCACACAGTCATTCCTTTCATCTTAGCCAGAACTTCCATGGCCACACCATGCAGGCGTGTGAAGCTGGGAAATGCAGTCATAAAGAGTGTCACATTGCGCCCCCCAAAAAATTGAGGTTCAGATACTGAGAAATATGGAGAATGCATATTGAATGGCAAGTCACTGTCTCTGCCATGCTAGAAAAAACTCCTCACAACCTATGTCTTATACCTTCCCAAACCACATAGGCAAACGACGAAAATCCAATCCCAAACCCCTTGTTCTGAGTGAAGCTAGAAAGCAGTTAATGATCTACAGACTACCTCAGGTTCTCCGGCTGCACCTTAAAAGATTCAGGTGAGCTTGCTGTGGGAGTCCCAGCTGGGTGAGAGCTGTGGGAATAGCTGCTCCAAAGGCTTTGGTGAGGGCAAATGTCTTCTATGGTGTTGGGAGGGGAAGCCTGTTCACTTGAGACCTCGTGTTTTCCATGGAGATTAAACCGTTCACATCCACTAAGGCAAATTGATGTGGGAGCCCAGCAGGACTGGGCTTTTGTTCTCATGCTCCTGTGTAATTAATTATCCAGCCTGCACTGGGTGTCTGTGCTTAAAAGATTTTCTAGCCTGGCTTGGACTTATGTAGATTCATCTTCAGGATGAAGTATAAAATAATCTGCAAAAGAAGCACAGGCAGGAAACTACAAAAAGACTGTTGCTTGAATTGCTTGTTTAGGGATCTCTAGGTTTAGAGTACTTAATGGAACATTAACAGCAAATAAATGGGCCAGGCGCAGTGGCTCATGACTGTAACCCTAGAACTTTGGGAGGCCAAGGCAGGCAGATTGCTTGAGCTCAGGAGTTTGAGACCAGCCTCGGCAACATGGTTAAAACCCTGTCTCTACAAAAAATGCAAAAATTAGCCAGGCGTGGTGGTGTGCACCTATAGTCCCACCTACTCGGGAGGCTGAGGTGGGGGGATCACCTGAGCTCAGGAAGGTTGAAGCTGCAGTGAGCCTTTATCAATCACACCACTGCACTGCAGCCTGGGCAACAGAGTGAGACCCTGTCTGAAAATAAATAAATAAATAAATAAATAAGTGTGAACACTGATTACCACCATTTTATTGATGGGAAAACCAAAACCAGAAGGTTAAATTTTCTCAGTTTCCTGTTTTATTAATACCTACCTCTACCTACGATTATATATGCCAGTTTTTACTAGTAACAAGCTTATATCCATGTTCTAGGTGGTCTGGCCGTAATCATCGAGAGAAGATTGGGGTCCATGTCGTCTTTGACCAGGTATTAACCATGGAACCTTACTGCTGCAGGGACATGCTCTCCTCTCTTGACAAAGAGACCTTTGCCTATGATCTCTCCGCAGTGGTCATGCATCACGGGAAAGGGTTTGGCTCAGGACACTACACAGCCTATTGCTACAACACAGAGGGAGGTGCGTGCGCTTTACTCTGTGGGGTGGGGGACACGGAAAGGGGTTGATTTATCCACATTTTATTGTTTTCCTTTTATTTCCATCCCATGGATTACCTAGAGGGAAATTACATACATCAAAATGCAGTGGAAAGAATTGTGAAAATTGGGTTGGGCGCCGTGGCTCACACCTGTAATCCTAGCGCTTTGGGAGGCCGCGCTGGGTGGATCACCTGAGGTCAGGAGTTCGAGACCAGCCTGGCCAACATGGTTAAACCCCGTCTCTACTAAAATAGTACAAAAATTAGCCGGGCGTGGTGGCGGGCACTGGTAATCCCAGGTACTCAAGAGGCTGAGGCAGGAGAATCGCTTGAACCTGGGAGGCAGAGGTTGCAGTGAGCCAAGATTATGCCACTGCACTTCAGCCTGGGTGACAGAGCAAGACTCTTATCTCAAAAAAAAATAAAAAGAATTATGAAAGTTGGATTCAAATTTTGGGTATATCACTAAGTAACAACATATGGTTGTTCTAAGAATTAAAAGGAACTGACATGTAAAAGTGCTTAGAACAGGACCTAGGCCCTGTGCAATGGCTCACACCTGTAATTCCAACACTTTGGGAGGCAGAGGCGGGAGGATTGCTTGAGGCCGAGGGTTCAAGACTAGCCTGGGCAACATAGCGAGACTGCATCTCTACAAAAAATTTAAAAATTATCCAGGTGTAATGGTGTGCACCTGTGATCCTAGCTACTTGGGAGGCTGAGGTGGGAGAATTGCTCGAGCCCAGGAGTTTGAAGTTGCAATGAGCTATGATTTCACCACTGCATTCTAGCCTGGGCAACAGAGTGAGATCCTGACTCAAATAAATAAATAAAAAGAGCAGTTGCCTAGCACATAGTGCTTATTCAGTCACTGTTGGAGGATACTGTAGTATTATCAAAAGTATTGGTTATTGATAATATTACTGTTTTGTGGTAATGCTACTTCTGCACACCCCAGTTTCCTTCCTGGTTATGCAGAAACAGTAGAACCTGTGTAACCTCAAGGAGATATTGTATGAATCTCACTAGCTGCAGCTTATAATAAAGCCGAGAACATTTACTGAGCACTTACTATGTTCTTACTACTTCCCCTGCCATGGGAAGTGTGGGGATGCAAGGACCCCTCCAAAGGAGCTTTAGGTCCTCATCCTCCAGAGTGGAGTCTTCCAGCTACTGCAGTGACTGATGGGCTGCAGATGTGTTTTCAGCTGTTCACTCTTTTTGAACTGCACAGCCCTTGGGGCAGCCAGAGCCTGTGAATAAATACTTTTTTGTTCCTTCTAAATTTTCCTTCATCACTCCCCTCTATTTCCATTTCTCCTCTCCTCTTCCTCCTCATCTCCGCATTGCTTAGCCTGCAGTATCGCAGCTCTTTCTAGAAGGCCCTAGTGGACAATGGAAAAGCCTGAAGAAAACAAAGATAAAAATTGCAGTCAGTTGGCTGGGTGCGGTGGCTCACGCCTGTAATCCCAGCACTCTGGGAGGCCGAGGCGGGTGGATCACGAGGTCAGGAGATCGAGACCATCCTGGCTAACATGGTGAAACCCCGTCTCTACTAAAAATACAAAAAATTAGCCGGGCGTGGTGGTGGGCACCTGTAGTCCCAGCTACTCGAGAGGCTGAGGCAGGAGAATGGCAGGAGAATGGCGTGAACCCGGGAGGTGGAGCTTGCAGTGAGCCGAGAACCCAACCACTGCACTCCAGCCTGGGTGACAGAGCGAGACTCTGTCTCAAAAAAAAAAAAAAAAAAAAATTGCAGTCAGTTGATAAGCAGTACTGTGGGGCTTGGTGGGGTTAAAGCCAGTGGATACACAAAAGTCTGTCAGTTTCATTTACCTGTCCCTTCCCCACCAATAATCGAGGGTTGGCTCTATTCAGAACTTCTCTGTCCCTTTCTTCATCTCCTGATTTTGCCTGCTGACTAGAAATATGAATTGGGTAGTCATTTTCTCTCTTTTTCTCCTTTGGTTTCCTAGGTTTTTGGGTCCACTGCAATGACTCAAAGCTGAATGTATGCAGTGTCGAGGAAGTGTGCAAAACCCAGGCCTACATCCTTTTTTACACTCAAAGAACAGTGCAGGGCAATGCAAGAATCTCAGAAACCCATCTCCAAGCTCAGGTGCAGTCCAGCAACAATGATGAAGGCAGACCACAGACATTTTCCTGAATGGGAGGCATGTATCAAAGACTGGCTTTTGTGTATTGGTGTCCATACATCTTTCCTCTTATAGGAAATAAGGCTACTGCAGGAACAGATTACTAGGTTTGCCTTGCTGGGTCTAGAGTAGAAGGTGCCAGGTGATTCGTGTCCTGTCAAAAATTTTGTAGTCTCTTTCTTTTGAATGAGTTTGGGAGTTCCCTCCTTTCCTAAAAACAAAAGAAGTAACTTCTATGAAGATCCTTGCATCAGTTGCTTCTGAATATAGAGGGATCTGGGTGGAGGAAAGCGGGGGGGGGGGGGGGGGTGTAAATCAATCATATCCACACAGGAGAGCAGCCATGTTTTCTCTCCATGATGTGATTCCCCTGCTAATCAGGACCTCCTTGCAGCACCAGAAGAACCCTCCGGATGTGAGCAGCCCTGGACAGAGCACGTGAGGAGGGGCCCTGGGCTAGCAGTTTGCTGGATGGGATTGGCTCCAAGATGGGAGATGAAGTCTAAAGGGTTTATTCCCACAAAGGAAGTAACCTTCAAGGGTTTAAAACAAACTTCCTTTTTTGGGGATAGCAGCTGAAGAGTGGAGTGAGATGCATGGAACAATTTTCCCCATGCAAAGTGGGATGGTTTTCATATGTCATACCCTCCCTACTTGCTGCTGTCATTTAATCATTCCATACTTCTGAGACTGGCATGAATACCCCTTCATTCTAAAGAAGGGGCAGGTCATATAAAGAAGCAATAGACTAGCACATGTTCTATGCTGAGCCAAAGGACACTCCTGGCTATCCCAGTTCTGTAGCAGATCCCTGGTTCAGGTCTAGGGCAAGCACATGGTTTGGTTTAAATTGATTCTTAGGTTTTCTCAGAACTCAATTGAGGGTGGGCAGAGATAGCTGATGCTCCAGGGCTTATTGAATGCCTGTCACCCGTTCTCACTTCAGTGCAGCATGCAGCTTCTTAGCCTGCAGCTTCTTTCTTGCTCCTGGAGAGCTAGAACATTCATGTTCACAGGGTTTGGGAGCTTTTGGTTCTCTAGGGTATGTTAACTGCTTAGGAGTCCACCTCATACATATCTGGAGTTGATTACCAATGGCCTTGACCTGTTTCCTCCCAAATCTGATAATCCCTACTGTTGCTTTACCCCCCATACTCAGTCCATCAGAGAAAACAAGAGTGCCCCGTCCTTTCCCCCAGTGCTAGTAAAATACATCTTCCTTTTTAAATTGGGTCAGTTTCTAAACAGAATGAAATTGCCCAGATAAAAACCCTTGTCCCCATCAGGCACCACTTCATTCTTAGTTCTTCACTTAGATTTGCTGGTGAAAGTAAATGCAAACCCTAACTTTTGTTGCTGTGGTCACTGCAGTGAGCCTCACTCAACCTGTCACTATGAATGCTCATCTTTTGACTGAGTATATCATATTAATGTTTGAATTCAGGTAGAAGTACAGTTGTCACTTGAAGGGAGTAGATGTGGAAGGGCGTTCGGGGAGGAGTGGGAAGTGGGGAAAGCCAGGCTAAAGAATGAGGGTTATAGCTTTAGCAATGTTGATGAGCCACATTTCCCACACAGATCTGTAGCATTTGCTGTTGACCTCTTTTGAGATGAACTCTCCCATAGGCCCTGCCAGGCAGCACTGAGACATGGAGGAAATTCAGACAAAAAATGGCTCACCCTGATAGGGAAGGAGTGACTATATTTTAAATTAAACTTGCTTTTTCCAACACTGTGAGGTTTCTGTAATATTTAGCTTTTATTTGGAAGCGATAGCGTATGGCATTTTTTATGCTGTTTGGTTTATATTGTCTACTGCAGGCTTCTTTGTATAAGCTTTGCCTGGGCTCACCCTCTCCTGGACACTGTTTTAAAGTGTCACCGCTGTCCATGCTGCCAGAGGCTCTGATGTGAAGCTGTACTCTCAAGATCCACGTTTTTAAGTCGGCATGATTAGTAATGACTTTTTGTGGCAATAGAAAAGCCCATTAACTCAAAAAAACCAAGGAGAGTAAAAAGGAAAGGAAACTATGAATCGTGCCTCATCTTTCATTGAATCCTATATTTATTATTCTAGAAAAAGAGAACTTACAAGATAGAGAGGAACTAATAGAGCATCTACTTTACCCCTCAGGCTGTCTAGTGGGGATAATTATTAATAAACATTTAATGGAAAATTCAAAGATCTTCCAATTTAATTTTTAAAAATAGTTTTATACCAAATATTATAAGGATTTATTAAGCAGATTAAGGACTTTGTGAAATAAGTGCTTAACCTAGCTGAGCACGCATATATCAAAGTAATAAAAGAAACTAACATCAGAGTCTCCACTGAGCTACACATTTGTGAAAGGTGCCCACTGCAGTTACAGACACCTCAGGTACCCAGAGGCGGCAGCACTAGACACTTAGGACATTAGTATTTAAGGAGATTTTTATTAAAGAAGAGTTCCCTGCTGCATAAGCCAATGGCTATTGTGAGGGAAATGCCCCTTTGCCTTTAATTTATTTACGTACTGGGTATAGATGAATGTCTCAGTTGCATCTGAAATTGAATCATTCTGAAGAGAAGAAAATAAGAACCAGGTAAAAACTGACTAGATGCTGCCAAATCAAACCCAACGTCTCCTAACCGAACCTTAATGGGCCTGCTTCTCTCCCAGGGCAAGTAGTTAAGAGTCTCATTCCAGGAACCCTTTGTAGTTAGTTGGCTGGCATGTTTACTTGCTGCTGTAGCCAGCCAAGATGAGTGGACCTAGGCCCTCAAAAAGGATTTTTTTTACCTCAATCTAGCCTGACCCTCATATCTGTGGTTGCCTCTGAGACGAACATCCATGCTAGTATAAAAATAGTTGGGAATGCCCTTGGCAGCCAGGAACTAAAGCTCTTATTAAATGGTGGACAGAGCTCTTGCCAGCTTTGATCCAGCCCCTCAGTCTCGGAGTTATGGGGCAGGGTTGGGGGGCAGTGCTACACTGTAAAGAATTTCCAGGCTGGGCGCGGTGGCTCATGCCTGTAATCCCAGCACTTTGGGAGGCCGAGGAGGGTGGATCACAAGGTCAAGAGATTGAGATCATCCTGGCCAACATGGTGAAACTCCGTCTCTACTAAAAATACAAAAATTAGCTGGGCATGGTGGCGCGTGCCTGTAGTCCCAGCTACTTGGGAGGCTGAGGCAGGAGAATCGCTTGAACCCGGGAGGCAGAAGGGGCAGTGAGCCGAGATCGTGCCACTGCACTCCAGCCTGGCGACAGAGCGAGACTCTGTCTCAAAAAAAAAAAAAAAAAACACACAAAAAAAGAATTTCCAGATGTCTCTTAAAATGTCATGAATAAAATTGGAAACTGTAGAAGTGTTAATGTGTCCTATGGACTCAATAGCAGAGTTTATTTTTGTTTTTAATGGCAAGGCTTCTAGAGTCAATGACTGTATGAGTTTGCTACTCTGGCTGTGCTTACAGCTTCATCCAAGTACAAGGGAAGAACCAATGAGGTGGACTGGCTGACAGTGGGGCATGCCCCAGCATAAGCCCTAGAGAGGTCGACAGTAGTGCAGAATGAAAACTTGGTCGGGGATGGCGGGTGGGGGGGTGGGAGGGGGGTGGGCGGGCCGGGAGGGAGAAATGGAGTTTGTTCTACTTACTGATAAAGCTTTGTGAACTAATTTTATACAATTCATAAAATTTGGTGCCTTGTACTCAATTACGGTTTGCATGGAATTGAAAAGATTAAGGGAAAGGATTTCTTCTTGTCATTTCAAGTGGCAAATGGGTCTGTGTAGTGTTTAAAGGACATCTGGTATCACAGACTTTTAAAAAGCATTTCATGTCTCTTGTGTGTGAATGCAAATTATTCTTACCAGCAAGTTCTGAAATTACGTTACAATGTCCAAATTCTTTGTATTTGTGACTGTTCATCAAATGGCTGCTTTTCAAGGCAGACTGTGTACTCCATTGTTTTTCACTTCCCTTGTCATGTTCCATACATTAACTTGGGCCTTTTTAAATCAGGCTGGGGGGGGCTACCCCTTCTTAAATGTATACTATATCCCTATCTGAGGTTACCTCTTGTGAGTGGAAGGGTTGCTTTCCCAGGTGGTTGGGAGAGCACAAATGTTGAGAAAAGGCCTTTTAGTCTTTATCAAAACAATGACTAATGCTGGGCAACATATAGCAGAAGTCAAACAAAAATGATTCCTCCTGAAGTGGTACCTTCATTGGTTCTGATGTTCTTTTGCAAAAAATGTCCGGAAGCAGTATAGAAAACCCCCTGTATGTGAACCTTAGATTGTAAGGCAAGCCAGTGCACTGTGTAATATGCAAAGGGAGTGGTGCAAAAGAGAAGGCACCCGTCCCAGCTCTCCATGCCCTTTCCCTGGCAGGCGCTGACTGAGATGGCGCTGAGTGAATGTGGAAGGTGCTAAGACCCAGTCTCTTCACTGCAGGGCTGTTTACAGCCAGTTTCTTTTACTCTGACCTTAAGGTTTCCACTGAGCACATGAAACTTCAACATATGGTGTTTAAAAGTTTCCCACTCAAATGCACACTTGAAAATTGGGTCCCTCAGCCTCATTACTGAACTAAATAAGTGAAGAGGTTGTATCTTTGGGGTAAAACTTTCCAGGGCCACTTAATTTTTTAACCAGTTAAGTATGCATCTTCCTGGTGGTTCAGACTTTTTAAGTCAGTGCTAAAGCTGAAAAGCGCCTTCTAAATATGACTGTGAGTTTAGTTTGTATCTTACATTTAGTAACTGTTCTGTTGGGCCAGGACTATGACTTTAATTACTATGTACTTATTCATCCCACACTCTGCACTAAATACACCATAGCTACTATAGCATTGTGGCAGGCACTCATTTTTGTGGACTCATTCCATACTTCTGCTGGCATATTTCGTTTAAAATCTAGCTAAAGATTTTCATAGTACTGTGTTAACTAGCCAGGGCTGAAAAGTGTGACAGGATATCAAATTGACTTTCCTTGGGGAAAATGTTGCTTTGGCAATAGTGAAGTCCAACTCCTTCATTTACCGAATTAGTGATTACTCATCAATTTTTGAAAGTTGTAGATTAAGTAGTTTTATTTACTAAATTCTTAACCACTTTGAAGATTTAAGCCAGTTTAAATGAAACATTGGCTGGATGCAGTGGCTAGCATCTGTAATCCCAACACTTTGGGAGGCCAAGGTGGGAGGATTGCTTGAGGCCAGGAGCTCAAGACCAGCCTGGGAAACATAGATTTGAAATCTTTTCAAAAATGTATAAAAATTTAATAAATAAATAAATGAATCCTTACTCAACCATCATTATGGCTTTAAAACCCAACCAACAGTAAACACTGACTTGAAGCCAAAACAGTAAATTTTGAATGAAATTTGAATTATGCTTTTGGAAGCTGCCATGTCTTAATTCTTGCTGGATTTTGATTTTCAATTTTGGAAGTTTTTATCAAATAAAACTGTTCAGTCATGAGTATATCAGGTAGCAGCCTTTAAGGATCTAAGTTTCATTCCTATAAAGAACAGGAAGTGCTGGTATTTCTTGTCTTACCAAGTGGTCTGATGCAGGTCTAAATGGGGGTTAGCATCTATACTATGGCTTAAAAGTTTCCTCCTTGGTCACCATTTGGGAGGTGATGGCTTCAAAGCTAAGCTTTGCTCTCATGTGACCCTTCTTTATCTTAATACCCAGTAAGATATAAACCTCTCAGAGTCAACCCAGTGTAGACTCAAAGGGTCTTAGCTTCATCTATCAGATAAGATCTATCTGATTTATACAAATGGTGCTGTTTTTATATACATACTAAAAAAATCTAATTCTCAAACAATTTTCTTAATATTTATGCCAGCAAGGTCAGGAAAGACTATTTTGTCCTGTTTATCTTTAGTAGTGAACAAACTGCTAGAGACATCTGTCATTCTTAACAGGCCACTGTGGTCCATATATACTGATCCTCCTTTCCAATTAACGTCCTTTAATCCCATACTAGTTCCATAAGAGACTTGGCACATAAAAGCAGTATTTTTTTTAATGCCTAATAAACTGACCAGAAAAAAATATTGCCATGGTGGACCTGTTTCTATCCACCTCTTTCTATGGCTATATAAGTCTATACATGCCAGTTCCGTACATACTCCATTTCCAAAGAGCCCCCAAACCCTGGACAGTAGCACTACCATGAATTTTAGGGTCACAAAACATTTCCTTCTGAAGGAAGCAGCTTCCTCAGCAGTGTCACTTTAGTGACCACTGCCCAGGCTTACTTAACTTTGCCTCCCCCTACACATCACTGCCCTCTTTCTGCCACCAAACCTCACTATTCCAGCAACGATGCCTCCCTGGTGTCTGGAAAACCCATCTGGTGCACTAAAATGCTATGCAACACCAAATGGCTTCTTCCCCTAATATTGCTCAACAATGTAAATTCTTCAAGAATAAACTTCATGCTATGTTAACATCAATGTATGGTTACAGCTTCCCTTTTTTTTTTTTTTTTTTTTTCCTTTTAAAATGAAGCAAACCACCTCCATTAAAATCCATGTTTGGGGCTTGTTTTTGTTTCTCAAGTGTGAAATATAAATCATGTTTTTATGATTTTTGTAAATCTTTTTACACCTTGTTTTTGTAAGCAAAAGTTTCTTATTAAAAGAATAAAATGACTGCCTTTGTGTGCGGTATTTATTTCAAATGTTTGTTAAAACAGCACTGTTATTTCTCAGGACAAGAGAAAAGATCACCCCCTGCAGAAGCTTGGGAACTATGTACAGAACTTTACAGAATAGAGGCAATACTTTAGCTTAAGCCTGTCTGCTGACCAGAGAATGGAATTCTGCGTGGACTCAAGGAACAAAAGGAAACTAGGCAGGGAAAGGGAAGAAAAGTGCCCATCTGAATCAAACTTCAGCTGCCATCAGGGCACATCTTGTGGTGGTCACAGATTGTAGGCTGTTTTTTGGAAGATTCGGGTTCAGCACAGGATTCCATTTGTCTGCAATCAGATGATAAGATGACAGGTGGCATTAGAACTGTAAAAGTATGGGAGGGAAACTGGTAAGAGATACTTAAATCCCTTGCAACATCTGAAAACACATTTAACTAGGAATAGTTGAGGGTTTTACATCACATTCTTTTGTACATTTCATGAATACTTGACAGAAAACATTGCTTCACCCAGTCTCTAGGTCTCCTAAGACATGCATGGGTGTGGTTCAGTGCTTACCTACTTGGCTACACCCCTGGCTGAGGTGCCATGAGGTCAATGTCACTCAAGTTCCTGGCCAGCCAAACTCCCGCAGCAAAGAGTCCCAAATTTAGTATCAAGTTCCTGGAAAAACAATGTGTTTTATTAACCCTGTGGTCACTGAGTCAGTTGTACAGTTAACGAAATGTACTGGGGGGAAAGGCTTCCATCACCACCACCTTCCCGAGGCGTTGATACGTGGTTGTGACGGCAGGTTGCTCAAGACCCACGTGGGAATTTGGAGTTCATTTTTGTGCCTAATAAATGTAAGGTCAGGCTGGGCGCGGTGGTTCACGCCTGTAATCCCAGCACTTTGGCAGGCCAAGGCAGGCGGATCACGAGGTCAGGAGCTCGAGACCAGCCTGGCCAACATGGTGAAACCCCGTCTCTACTAAAAATACAAAAATTAGCTGGGCGTGATGGCGCGCGCTTGTAATCCCAACTACTGGGGAGGCTGAGGCAGGAGAATCGCTTGAACCCGGGAGGCAGAAGGGGCAGTGAGCCGAGATCGCGCCTCTGCACTCCAGCCTGGGCGACAGAGTGAGACTCCGTCTCAAAAAAAAAAAAAAAAAGGCCGGGCGCGGTGGCTCACGCCTGTAATCCCAGCACTTTGGGAGGCCGAGGCGGGCGGATCACGAGGTCAGGAGATCGAGACCATCCTGGATAACACGGTGAAACCCCGTCTCTACTAAAAATACAAAAAATTAGCCGGGCGTGGTGGCGGGCGCCCGTAGTCCCAGCTACTCGGGAGGCTGAGGCAGGAGAATGGCGTGAATCCGGGAGGCGGAGCTTGCAGTGAGCCGAGATCGCGCCACTGCACTCCAGCCTGGGCAACAGAGTGAGACTCCGTCTCAAAAAAAAAAAAAAAAAAAGAAAAAAGAAAAAAGAAATGTAAGATCAAACGCAAAGCCCAGCTAAAGCACTAGTCCAGGGCCGAAAAAGCCTGTTTACGTGCTAGCACTTCTTCCCTTGATCAGGGTGACATTACAGATACAGCCACATGACAGAAAGATCGCTTTTGCCACACGGGAACTCTCCTGGCCAGGGACCTCAGTGAGGCACAGCCAGAGCTACGAAGACGCCACAATGCTGGTAATGTTAAAAAACAAAAACCAAAAACCCTGAAGCGCCAGCCTCGCAAGAAAGGGGAAATACGGACGTAAGGGCCAGAAAAGGACCAAGTTCCTAGGGCTCGGTTACCTCCGGAAGTCATTCCTATCAGTGGCAAAGCGGTAGACGCCCCGAAGCCAATCTCCCACGTTGTCCGGTATTTCGGGAGTTTCATTAGCCGAGCCAGCAGCGCTCACCGGGACAGTGCTGGAAGCCATAGTGGAAAGTTTCGCATGGGCCTCGGTGGAGGAACCGTATCGGCGTCGCCGGTGAATGACGCACCTCCGGTCTGGCACTTCCGGTTGCTACCGGCCGGCAGAGGGGGCGCTGTTCGCTTAGTCCGACATCCGGAAGAGGGACGGCCCCCTGCTGCGCGTCCACGAACTCTAGGAGGGGAGGAGCGCGGCCCGGTTCTACGGTCCCCTACTCCCGGTCCCACCTCCGGCTCTCCAGCCGGTAACCGTCACGCGTGCTGTGGTCATTTAATTGGCTTGGGAGAATGGTGGGGACGGGGCTGTCCCAGCCTGTGGAGGTGGGGGTAGGGGCTATCTCAGCAGGGGAAGCGTAGCTTTGGGGAATGGGTTTTGCCAAGAAAGTCTCCACCAAAAGTCTTAGAACGCGCAGTACTGAAGGGGGCGCACTCCAAACTTGTCACCTCGCCGCCTCTTGCGGGCGTGCGCCTGACTGCGTCTCAGTCTAGGATTGTTAGGGGGAGGCTAGCCTTGTTCTCCCGCTTTACAGACCCCTTTCCTCCCACTCACATCCCCTCTCTGAGCTGCGCCACTAGCACATGGTGCAGTGCTTCTTAGAGGCGTTGCTGTCCTCTGCTTGGAGGCTTCTGGGGGTCTTCCAGGACTGGGGAAGGCGCTCGCCTAAGAAAAATCCTTCAGGTTCCGAGTCAGAGGAGGAGGAGCAGGTGGAGAAAGGGGTGTCCTTGGGATCACGAATAGTCTCCAGGCGGCATTGCTCCTGCCCTTTGGGTGCCTCCGCTTTGTCCCCAGGTCGGTTCTCCTGCTGGGGACTGGATCCAGGCAGCCCCCTCTGAGTTTGCAGGCTGGAACCGCCGGCAGCAGCGAGAAGGAGTGTTCGGGAGAGGGTTGCAGAGTTCACCGAGGTTTGGTCCCTTCCTTCAGTTCGGTCGGGTTCAGTCTCCCCTGTTCCGGGCCGGGTCGGAAACGCTGGTCTCAGAGCCGCGGAGCTGGACCTCCACCGCAGCTAGTGGGGGTGAGGCCCAGCCTCCCGCCCCGCCCAGCCCCTGGGCCGTGCGCGCCGCCGCTGCCGCCGAGAGTCCTCGCCAGGGTCCCCCGCCTCCACCAGAGGGCGTCCGCCTCCCGCGCCTGGGAGGGAGTCTGGCGTCGCAACCCCGACCGCGGCGCGGGGTGGGTTCGGGCGGCCCTTGGAACGCTCCGGCCAGGGACGCGCGGTGAGAGCTGCGGGCCCCGAGGCTTGGGTCTGGGGGGTGCGGTGGGGGCGCTCCTGGAGGGACGGGACGGCGTGGGACCGGGGCGAGGGTCCCAGCCCGGGAGAACCCCCACAACCCAGCCCAAGCTCCCTCCCGCTTTGCTCTGCATCCTCTCCCTTACCAAGGAATGCCTGCCCTTCCAGTGCCCCGGCCCAGCTCGAGCCTGCATCCGAGTAGCGGTTCTCGAAGCAGCTGGGGCAGCAGGGGCTTCCCCCAGGCAGGGCATAACGTCCCCCGCCCAGAGGCCCGGCGCAGTCCCGGCAACAGAAGTGGTTCTCATGCCAGCGCTGTCCCTCCGCCTCGGTGCAGCGCCAGGAGAAGATCAGCTGGGAGAGGGAGAGGGAGAGGGGAACTTTTCATTCATTCATTCACTCATTCATTCATCCAGTAACCACGCCTTTTACTCAGTTAACGCTAAAGCACGTCTGCACACATTCCCATTTAATTCACTCAGCCACTTTTGGACGCAGGGAGGACTGATTGGCTTAGCCAGGATCCCAGCTAGCAAGTGGGACAATCCCAAGTGCGACCTGGGGGTCTAGACTCCCAACCCAGGGCTCCAGGCTTCCTTTGATGCTGACATCAAGGGAATTTCTAACATGATGAGGCACAGCACTGGGCACTTGGCATCTACTGAGATGAGCATGTGTCCAAGACTCCCTGCTCTAGAGAAATTCTATGAGTCCAGGAACATTTGAGGGACTCTGCAGTGGGGGAGGCCAGAGAGAAGGGCACTGGGTCCTACATGCCCAGAGCTCAAGTCAGAACACAGGAAACTTGGTAGTCCCAGGCTGGTTCCTACTTCTCCCCACTCCCTGATACTGGGAGAAACTGGCCCAGGAGAGTGTCCCTTTGTATCCTGCCACTCTGGACCCTGGGCAGATCCCCAGTTCCTCCCCTCCAGGCTGTACCTGGTCACAAGCCGGGCAGCGCGGGCGCAGCAACTCTGCATGATGACGGCCGCAGTAGAGTTGTCCATCATGGTAGAAGTAGATGAGGTTTATCAGGGCCTGGCCACAGGCCTGGCAGGCAAAGCAAGGCTGGTGCCAGCAGCGCTGTTCCCCTGCTCGGGCTGCAAACACTCCGTACTCCCCTGGCTTCAGCAGCTCCCTACACTGTCAGAGGGGAGGTGCTGAGGTGGTCGGAGTAAGCACTACCATCCTAACTTCCCTCCTTGCTTGTGCAATCCGATCCCAACCTGTTCTCGCCATACCCTAGCAAGCCCACATCCACTGCAACCTATACCAAGAGCTCCCAAACTTGGTTTCTGTTTTTCCTGTTTCCCAACCAGAATCCCAGAAGCTAGCCCCTTCTGCAGAAATGGGAGGGCAAAGAATAGAGGAAGGGGAATTTGGGGGGAGGGGTGCTACATACCTTCTCACAGGTGTGTCCTTCAAGTTTGGGAAGTACCAGGCGGGCTACCCCCTGTCCCAGGGCTTCCTGCTTCCGCCTGGCACAGAAGAGCCGCAGCTCGGCCCGCTCCTCCTCCCCAAGGGCCAGGCAGTAGCGCTCCTGCAGAAACAGTCCTCTACAATTACTGGGAGAGCTCCAGCAGAAAAGATTGAGCATTGGTTGGAGGAAAAAGGGCTTGGCTGCTGGGTCAGAGAAAGGTTGTAGAACCTCAGGGAGATGCCAGAGATAATGGCATAGAAGAGGAAATAGAAGGAAAAGGAAAGGAGCTCAAGAAAGCCACCTCAGTCTCACCCTGCCCCCCTAGGAATGTCATCAATCAGGTCCTGACAGGCCCACAGCACTTAGCCCTGTAACCATTAGGTCCTTGTTCCCAATGAGCTAAGAGCTCAGTATCACTTCCCATTCTTGCATTTCGTCAAATTATTTCATATACTCCTGTCTTGCCTCCCCAATTGAATTGTAAGCCTTTAGGCTGGGCACATGTAGACCCTCAATAAATACGTAACAACCATACTCTCTACATTTGTACATTCCATTATCCGTTTCAAAAGTCGTTCATGTCCATTTTCTCATTTGCTCTTGAACTAAGCATTGTGGTGGGCAGAGCAGATGTTATTGCACCTGCTATCGCTATTGCCAGTGTGAAAACTCAGGCAGGGGGAGAATGACGCCCCAACCAGTGCCATAGCTGGGCATTAAATCCACATCCCCTAACTTCTGGACTGAGGTTCTTCCCACAGTAAGAAAAGAGATGGGGGAGGGAAAGGCAAGAGAGGGAAGATGGGGAGAGGAGACCCACATCAATGTCCTGCGGAGGGAGTTGCTGCAGGAGGGTCTGAAGTCCAGTCCAGTTGGGGGCTTGGTTGGTGTCCAGGCAAAGGGAACCCAAGCTCAGAACTGCAGGACCCTGAGGAGACATGGAAGAAGGGGAGGAGTGAAACTAGGTTTTTCTTTCCTTTCTCCTTTCCCCCTCATCATTGCCACCTCTTCTCCAGTCTAGAGCAGCTTCTAAGCATGCCCTCCATTTGGGAGGGTCCTCCTTGCAGATCCTCACTGAGTGCAAGGATAGCTGACTGATGCCTGCATGTGTGGTCTTCCTTGAGGGAGGCTGGGGAGGCCCCACACCCCAAAACAGCTTCCCTTCTTATGCTTTCCCTTCTTAACCCCCTTCATGCCTTGGGGCCAAAGCCCCTAGAGTCTGGTTTGATAATACAGACCCCCTAGGAGAGATAATGAATACTCATGTGAATGAGTTTAAAGTCAAAACCCCATGTTCTAAGCAGGTGCAGAGACAGGAATTCCTGAAAAGAAAAAGGCAACAAGAGATTAGGCACGAAGTCAACTACCTCCGGGTTGGTGGAAAAGGGTGGCCACTCCACAGGATAGAGGACATGTTGGTCTCAGAGGAAGGGCACAACTCTACTACCTGAGCATGGGTATCCTCAGGGTCCTCCCCCGGCAGGTGGCCTGAGTCACTGTCTGAGTTGGCTGGTGGACCTGGATCCTGGGGCTTGGGGCTGTCTTCTTGGTGGGGCCAGCCAGAGTTCTGCACTGACATTTGTGGCAAAGCCTACCCCAAAACAATAAGAACACCTCCATGTATTAGGCCGTTACAATGTGCTAGGAAGTGTTAAGTGCTTTATAGGTATTATTTCCCTCAGTCCTCCCAACACGCAAACAACTTAGGTAGCATTATCCCCATCTTACAGATGGCCCAACTGAGGATCAGACCTTGAGTAGCATGCCCAAGGTCAAACAGCTAGTAAGTGGCAGAGCCAGGTCTTGAGGTCAGGTCTTTTGGTCCAGAATTTCTGAAGTTCAAATTCTGGGGTCTCCCAAGATCGGGATGGAGGTAAGAGGAGGCCCATGGTAGAAGGAGAGGGCGCTTTGCCTTTCTGGTGGGCCTTTGGGCACTCTCTCCTTACCTCATCAGCCTTAACTTCCACCGTTTCTCACCGTGCACCCACAGCCCCAGTGAGCCTCCTTGTTCACAACTTCCTACATGGGCCCAGTTTTTCCAGCTATATAGGCTTGGGCCTCTGGTTAAAGGATCCCCTTACCAGGAAGCCCTTCTCAGCCTCTGTGACCACACCAGCTCTCCCTTCCCTGAGCTCCTGAAGCAAGCAGTGCCCCAAGATTTAGCACCTAATGTTTTTCTCTTTGCTCCCTGCATCTCTCTCGGCTCCTAATCTAGTCTATAAGTTCCTCAAAGACAGAGGAACACCTTGCACTTTTATATATAGCAGCAATTGCATTGGATAATCTAAGTTCATCTCTTCAGCTTTCCTCTCGGCAGCTCCTGATACGACCATAATATCTTGGGGGTAAGAAGTGACTATTGGCCGGGCACGGTGGCTCCCGCCTGTAATCCCAGCACTCTGGGAGGCCGAGACGAGCGGATCACGAGGTCAGGAGATCGAGACCATCCTGGCTAACACGGTGTAAACCTCGTCTCTACTAAAAATATAAAAAAAATTAGCCGGGCATGGTGGCGGGCGCCTGTAGTCCCAGCTACTCCGGAGGCTGAGGCAGGAGAATGGTGTGAACCCGGGAGGTGGAGCTTGCAGTGAGCCAAGATCGCGCCACTGCACTCCAGCCTGGGCAACAGAGCAAGACTCCGTCTCAAAAAAAAAAAAAAAAAAAAGAAGTGACCATTGGCTGGGCACAGTGGCTTATGCCTGTAATCCCAGCACTTTGGGAGGCTGAGGCGGGCAGATCACCTGAGGTCAGTGGTTTGAGACCATCCTGGCCAACATGGGGAAACCCCATCTCTACTACAAATACAAAAATAAGCTGGGCGTGGTAATGTGTGCCTGTAATCCCAGCTACTCCAGAGGCTGAGGCAGGAGAATCGCTCCAACCTACCTGGGAGGCAGAGGTGGCAGTGAGCTGAGATCATGCCACTGCACTCCAGCCTGGGCAACAGAGTGAGACTCCGTCTCAAAAAAAAAAAAAAAAAAAAAGCGACTATTAATGTAGAGAAAAGATGAGCCCCGCCCTCAAGGAGCTCATAGTGGGTAAGACAAAGATGAAACCAGGTAGAATGGGATCAGAGCTCGGGACAGACACACACAAACCCTGGAGAAAAAAATAACCAGAGCAAACTTTTTAATAATATTTACTCTGTGCCAAGGACTCTTCTAGAATATTACATAATATAGTCCATCCTCACAATAATCTTATGAGGTAATCTCTTTTATTCCACTTGACAGTTGAAACAAGTTAATTAACTTGCCCAAGATCATACCAGAGGCTAAGGGAAGCCTTAGGGGGACCTGGCTTGTGAGAGCTGGTATAGATTCTGAAAGTAGCTGGGCAGAGGAGGGTCATCATCAAATCCCTGGCCTCTCTAGGACTGGGCCAGGGATTCGTACTGGGGTTGAGGTGAGGGTTTGGACTGTAACAGTTAATATTGCTTCCCAGCACTGAACCCTCCTCAGCACCGCCCCTCCACTCCCACTTCAAATGTCCTGTGCCACCCTTCCCTCCTTCCTGGCTTCACACCCACCTGCTTCCTTCCTCTTCTGTCCTTCAGGTCAGGTTTCCTGTGGAAGGTGGCCAGGATGGGCTGTTCACACCAGGAGTAGCCACCAACAGCACTGCCCCTGCTCCAGGCAGCAAGAAAGGAGGGGGCATCTGGGGCCCCAGGAGGGGACTTGCACCCTCTTCCATTTTGGCTCTAGTTTGCATAGAATTGTCCAACACAGAAACAACGCTCAGAAATCAGGCCTCTATTCCTCACCCTTCCAATCTCCCCAAAGGCAGCCAAACTCCACCTCCACCTAGCACTGGAACACCCTTACTAACAGGCCAGCTGGATTCCTTCCATAATTCCCTTCCCCCTCCCACCTCAGATAAGGGACAGAGCTGAACCCCTTGTCTTGCCTCCGTGCAGGTGCAAGAGGGCTCAGGAGCTGGACATCCCCAACACCCGCTGCCCTGAAGGGCAGAGCCCGAGAGGACTTAGGGCTTGGGGAGGTGGAAGGATGGGAAGATTTCTGGGGACAGTGGGAGGGAGAAGGAAGGGGAGCGCCCAGTCCCGCCAACTGCCCTCTCGATAGATCCCCAAAGTTTTTCTAGAACTTGGCGGGCCCGCCTCCGGGGCTGGGACGCGGTGTTTCCCGAGTCCGCTGGGGTTCCCGGTCTGGCTGCTGGAATTTTAGGGGAGGGGACCAGGACTCCGCTGGGGTCTCACCCTCGCTGTGCGTCGCTGTCCGGGCAGTTCTGGACCGACTCTGCCGTCAGGCCCCTCACCCGGTCCCCACCCCAAGGCTTCAGCGCCCGCCCCCGTCCGCCCCCGCCCGCCCTAATAGCGCGGCCCTTCCTCTCCCACGCCCCAGCGGCCCCCGCCCGCCCCTCCCCGGCTGGTGGAGAGGGGCGGCTCACGGGGGGGCCTGGAGCTGCAGATTGGGGGTGGGGGTGGGGAAAGGAAAACAAAACCACATTTGTGGGATCTCAGGGTGGAAATGTGCGGGCTCCACGGCCTCTGCCATGCAGGTGCAAGGGCTCTCTGGCTCGGACTGCGCCCAGCAGGCATCCAGCAGAGGCCGGGAGCCGCGTTTACGCTAGGTTTTCAACCATTCGGTGAATGGAAACGCCTCGCCGGGCCCGCAGCCCTGTCTCTCCGCAGTTCCCAGGTCTCCCCAAACTCTCCCTGTGGTCTCCCAGCCCCGCTCCTCCGCGTGTTTCCCTTCAGTTCTCTCCCCCTTGTCCCCAGTGGTCCCCCTGGCCCCTTGCCCTCCCCTCAACCCTCTTCCGGGTTCCATCGTCTTGCCCTTCTCTTTTCAGGTCCCTTCAGACCCTCTCCCCTTCCCTTCGTTTCTCGCCCAACCCTCCGTCCCCTTTCCGCTCCCCGGAGCACCCCCAACTTTGGCGTCCTCAGCCCCGCCTCCGCGCCCCGCCTCCGCCGCAGGCTCCGCCCTGTCCCCTCCGGGCTTGCTCAGCCCCTGGCCAGGAGCGCCCTCTGGCGTCTGCACATGCTCACTGCTCCCGACTGCAAAGTCCTCCAAAGGGACCTTCTAGGCTGCGTGCCGGTCGCACCCGCTCGGGTCCGCCCGCCCGCAGCGTCTCGTTGGTGCTGCCGGTGACCTCCGACCCCGCGGCCGCGGGGCGGGGCGGGGAGGCCTTAGCTGCGGGCGGGCGGCGGTTGCTGCAGCGGGACCCGGGAGCGGGGCCCGGCGCCGCCCGGGCCGCGGGGCGATGTGAGTCGGGGCGCGGCGGGGCGGGGACGAGGCGGCTTCACCGAGGCCGCGCCGCGCCGCGCCGCAGTCTCCACTCCCTCCCTAGGAAGCCCCGGGCGGCGGGCAGGCGGCGGAGCACCGGGGCTGGGGGCGGGGATCCGGGAACAGCGCGCACCCAGACCTCCTCATTCCTTACGGGCATCTAGAAATTCCCCTTGACAGTCCTGTAGCCTGTCCTGCAGCCTCTGGCTCCCCCAACCCACCTCTACCCTCTCCGCCCTGGACACATCATCGCATCTCCTGGAGCCCTCAGAACCCCCTCACTCACTCAACAAATCTCCTGCTATGCCCACGGACCCACCATTTCTCTTGGATGCCCCCAAATGCTTCCACTGCCCGGAAATTCCTAGGATCCCTCATATCCCCATTCTCCTTGCACTATCCAAAATGCCCACATCCAAAATTCTTGCTCATGTTTCCCCAAACGTCCTCATACATTTTCAGCCCCCACACCCCCCTCTCACTCCTGCCCCTGATCCATACCTATCCCAGACCAGAGGCCTCTCCCCATTTCCACTCAATGCAGTCCCTCCTCAGTGAGCTATCTGATACATCCTGATATCTTAAGGAGAAGAGATGGTGATAGGGAAATGCAACCCCTCCCCCATCTTGCACCCTAGAGTTCTTCGTTTCAGTGCCCCCGCCCTGCCCCGTCGGTGGCTCAAGCCCCAGTATTTTCCCAGCAACCTGTCTTTAGTCTGTGCACACCTCCCTGAGCCTGCTTCTTCCTTCCAGAAAATAAGCCAGACCAAGGGGATGGGGTCCTTTTACCTGGAAGTTGTCCAAGGATGCAGGGTGCAAGGGGCCCTGGGACGTGTTTCTCCAGAGCAGGATTGTGGGATGTCCAGGGTCTGCAGAGTCCTGGCTTGTTGACTTGTCTACCTTGGGCTCAGATGCCCTGAAATTTTGGCTTACTGTTAACATTTATGTTTAAATTAGGCCTTTTAGAGCTTGGGGAGCAGAAAATCTATCAAGCTTCCAAATGCGAAATTGAAGCAGCCTGTCTTGGAAGATGAACATGTCAATTTTAGTGAAGTTTGTCTTACGTTTTTACCTCTACAAGTTATTTAAGCTAGAAGCTCCCCAGTTTATAGATGGTTCCCCCAAAAACTAAGGCCTTAGGTGGGAGTTTGGGGGGGGCGTTGACTTAAGTCTCCCAGATACTTAGTAGCAACAAAACTGACCGAAATATTGGTTTCCTCAGTCTTAAACCAGTGCTGTCTCTACTATATCACAGTGTCCTTTTGAGAAAGCTCTTTGTAGAGTTAAAGTTCTCTGCAAAGGTAAGGTGATGGTTTTGGTGTTTGTTGTAACAGGACTCAGAGGGAGATAGATCTAAAGTGACTTAAAAGGTCTTGGGTCGTCTTAGACTTCAAACTCATTGATGTTCTGGGAGTCTGTCCCTCTCAGGGCCCGTGGGGCTTGGGATTTGTGCTCCCTTTGCCCTTGATTTTACTTTCTTCATTGGTGTTTTTGTTCCATTAGGGCTGGAACAGATACCCAGGTGGGATGGACTGTCAGGTCAGTTTTCATTAACAGTTGGGGGTGAAGATAGAAGGTTTTGTTAATCAATGTCTCTGTTTCCTATGCTAGGTGAGCCCCAGGTGTATCCCAGAGGGATCCGGGTGACTTCTCTGCAGAGCGTTTGCCATGACAGCCCACCAAGGACGGGGGGAATAAAGTGGGAACCCTTCCCCATGCCCCTCCCACGGTCAGCTCCCCGATGGCCTGGGTGAGGTAAGAGCTGTGTATAGGGGTCAGTTTTATGGTGTTTCCCAAGTTGCGAGGAACAGAGGGTACAGGTCACCTGGTTGTTCAAAGCTTTACCATTCAGCAGGAGTTCTAGAAGGATAGCCAATCCTACAGACTCATTTCTTGTGACAAGTTGCAACCCCTTAAAACTTCTGCTTGGTATTGGTCCATACATTTCTTGTTCCCTTAGGTCTTTCAAGCCTGGGTGGTGTCCTCTTCATTCTAGGCACAGTCCTGACTATTGTGACATATAATCCAAGTACTGGAATCCTGGAGGGGAAGAGCCAAATAGTAAGGCCTCTGTTCTCCCCTTCAGAAAAAGGGAAGGAAACCCAGCATTTTTTTTTAATGAAGAAATATCCAATTGAGGTTATTAAAACTGTGCACGGTTTTAAATGTTCAGTCTTCTGAATATATCTTTATGATCACAATGTAACAACTCATTTGAAGAGGACTTCAGAAAGATAAATTTGCACTGGATGTTGGGATGGTAGTAAGGGAGAAGAGAGAACTTCGATGAAGTGGAATGGATGAGGTAAAAAGGGAGGAAAAAAGAGACAGGTACAGGCCAAAGTGTCTGAGACCCCCAAGTGACAGTTTCTTTGCTGAATCCAAATAAGGGGCTCGGGCTGGCACCCACCTCCATCTGCTGCAGATCACTTCTCCTGGACCCCTACTTTTCTTCCTGCCTGTGTCCCTGCCTTCCTTGTCATTACGTGGGTCAGAATCCTACATACTTCTCAAGGTCCAGATCAAATGTTACCTCTGAGAAGCTCTCTCCAGCCCCCCATTGGCATTCATCCTTAACACATTGTAACTTGAATTAACGTTTATCCAATGTGTGTCTGGCCCTGGATTGAGAATGTGAAGTCTTTGAGGGAGGGTCTGTATCACACAGTCTCTTGGACAGAGTAGGTGATCACAATGACGTGCTTCTGCCCAAGTTCCCCAGAGCAGGGTTTTTTGAAGCTGAAGTTGGTGACCCGCATATCCTGTATGTTTTTCCTAGGGCAGGCTGGCTGCTCTGACACCATGGGGAGCTGCTGCAGCTGCCTGAACAGAGACAGCGTTCCAGACAACCACCCCACCAAGTTCAAGGTACCCAGAGCCCTCTCCTCTCCTGTGTTCCCAACATGGCCTCTTGGGCTCAGACACAATTTAATGGAGTTGCCTCAGCTTCTCTAACAGCAAATCAGATGCCAGGCTGAGGTTGTGGGCTTATGGAGACTTCTTGAGCTCACACCCTCTCAAGTAGCCTGAGGAAAAGAGGCCCAGACCACTGCTGTTTTCATGGCTCTTGATACTACCAAGAACGAAGAAATGCCATAATGGTGCTTTTGGAACTGTTGTCAGTATATTTTTATAACTTTATATATCCCCCCCTTTTTTTTTAGAGAAAACAAAATTCTGTATTTGTGAGTTAATATATGTAAAGTATTTAAAATAGTGCTTAGTGGCCAGGCACGGTGCCTCATGCCTGTAATACCAGCACTTTTGGAGGCCAAGGCAGGCAGATCACCTGAGGTCAGGAGTTAGAGACCAGCCTGGCCAACATGGCGAAACCCTGTCTCTACTAAAAATACAAAAATTAGCCAGGTATGGTGGCACACGCCTGTAATCCCAGCTACTCAGGAGGCTGAGGCAGGAGAATCACTTGAACCCGGGAGGTGGAGGTTGCAGTGGGCTGAGATTGCACCGCCGCACTTCAGCCTGGGTGACAGAGCGAGATGCCATCTCAAAAAATTAATTAATTAATTAATTAAATAGTGCTTAGCACACAGTAAGCACAACATCAGTGTTTGCTGTTTGCTGTGGGAAGCTGAGGGCAGACCCAAGTCGACCTGTGCTCTCCCCTGCCCACCTCTCTGTAGAGGGAGCCTCCTCCTTCCTCATTCTGGAGCATGTTGAAGCACATGTTTCTCCTGCCCACCAGAAGAGGGGGCCCTCAGTAAGGGCACACAGTTGGGGAGGTGGTAGAGGAGATATGCATTGGTTCTGCCTTGGGCTTGACTTTCCTAGGTCAGGGTGTCCCAGTCTCAAGATTTTGAATTTACAATTGAACCCCTTCCTCATTAACATCTGGCCCTTGGATACTAAGGCATGGGCTGTCTGGGGTCATCTAACATTTGTTATCTAACAAACCGACCTTGGAAGTCAGCCACCTACCTCTTCCCTCACTGTCCATATGACAAAACTCAGCACCAGAGAAGTAGGATTTGCCCAGAGAACTGCCGTGGGTCCATGGCACTGCTTCATATAGTTATGTGGCATTCAGTAGAGTCTGTGATAGTCAGATATGACCTTTGGTTCCCCACCTCTTGTCCTGCATCAGATTGTCTCCCAGTGGCTCAGGGACCCATGCAAACGCTTGTTGGACTCACTCATTGACCATTCTGTCTTCTCCCCTCCAGGTGACAAATGTGGATGATGAGGGGGTGGAGCTGGGCTCTGGGGTGATGGAGCTGACGCAGAGTGAGCTGGTGCTGCACCTGCATCGGCGTGAGGCCGTCCGCTGGCCTTACCTCTGCTTGCGGCGCTATGGCTACGACTCCAACCTCTTCTCCTTTGAGAGTGGCCGCCGATGTCAGACAGGCCAGGGTGAGTACCAGGCCCTGCTCCACCCTGGGATAGGGGTTTATGCAGGACTCCAGGGTTCCTAATGTATAGATTAGCCCTCAAGAGGTTAGTGTTATCCCCATCACCTGTGGGCAGTAGAGTGTGATGTATTCTCCCTGCAGTCAGAGGTCAGGGGTGGTAGGTTATTCCATAAGGTCAAGGCTAGAGCCAGCCACAGCTCTCTGAAGGAGTGGCATAGTCTGAATTTATCTCTTGGGATCCAGACTTAAGCTGTGCGAAAGGAATCCTGCATGGGATTGTGTTCAGTGCAGTTTGGGATTATGACTGTGCAGAGGTGGAATGAACAAGCTTCTCTGATGAGGCTGCCAACAAAATAGTGAGCCTCCGAGGTCATGTTTGCTGGAGGAGACTTCCCTCCATGCATCTTACCCTTGGAATTCATGAGGCAGAGGCAGGGGCGCTGGGTGAGCAGGCAGAGCGGGCAGAGGCATCCTTGCTCCTAGTGATGTTTGATCTACACTTGGGTTCCCAGAGGGGCTACGCCTGGCCCCAACACGGGGTTCTCTACAACTCCAGTCTTTCCCAGTCTTTTCTACTTCTCATCATATTTTGCCAGAGTAGTTATTTTTCTTCCCTGTTTCCTCCCCATCCTATTTGTGCAAACCATAGTTGTCCCATTCCCCAGGCTAATTGTGTCTTAGTTGTAGGTATATGCACAGGCACACCCCACGTAGCCTCCCCTAGGTCCCAGGTCCCCCTGTTACAGAGGAGTCCATGCTGGCCCAGTACCCCAAGGGTATCTTTGAGTCCCCTGATTGACAGACACTCAGCCCAGTCCTGCTGTTCCTGGGACCTTGAGTTTCAGTGTTGCAATTTGAAGGGCTATAAGGCTGGCTCATTGAGGAGCCTTGTGATTGCCTTGCCATATTTGCCTTTAGCTAGTCTGCCCATGATTTCTTCCTTCCCGTGCCAGAGTTTAATCTATGAGGTCAGGGACCTATAGACAGTAGGCATTTGCTTTCTGGCCACACACTGGGCTAATAAGTGAAGAAGCAGAGAACAGAGTAGACCCTCTTGTCATCAGCGATCTGAGGGCTGGTGCTCTGGATGGAGCTTTTTTTCCTAGGAAGCAGGGGGTGTTAGGCAGAGGAAGATGGGGGAAGCACGTGAGGCAGAGTGTTCGCTCACCTGGCTGGGCGCGGTGGCTCACACCTGTAATCCCAGAACTTTGGGAGGCCGAGGTGGGCGGATCACGAGGTCAGGAGATCGAGACCATCCTGGCTAACACGGTGAAACCCCGTCTCTACTAAAAATACAAAAAACTAGCTGGGCATGGTAGCGGGCACCTGTAGTCCCAGCTACTCGGGACGCTGAGGCAGGAGAATGGCATGAACCCGGGAGGCGGAGCTTGCAGTGAGCTGAGATCGCACCACTGCACTCCAGCCTGGGCAACAGGGTGAGACTCCGTCTCCGAAAAAAAAAAAAAAAGAATGTTCACTCATCTAATACTATCCTTTCCACCTTGGCTTTTGGTTTTGTTTTTTTTTCTTTTCTTTTTTCTTTTTTTTTGAGACAGAGTCTCGCTCTGTCACCCAGGCTGAAGTGCAGTGGCACAATCTCAGCTCACTGCACCCTCCACCTCCGAGGTTCAAGCGATTCTCCTGCCTCAGCCTCCTGAGTAGTTGGGATTACAGGTGCCCACCACCACGCCTGGCTAATTTTTTGTATTTTTAGTAGAGACAGGGTTTCACCGTGTTGGCCAGGCTGGTCTCGAACCCCTGACTTCAGGTGATCCACCCTCCTTGGCCTCCCAAAGTGCTGGGATTACAGGCGTGAGCCATCATGCCCGGCCTCCACCTTGGTTTTGATTCTCTTCTTGTGACCCCTGAACACACACATCCTTATGAAAATGATTTCGCTTCAGAGGAATATAGCTGGAGTGTTCAATGTGGTGTGGGCGTGCTGGGGCAGGGTACCTTGGACCCAGCCTTTCTAGTAGCTCTTGGATTCTAGAGAAGACCTAGAAAGAATGCTCAGGGCCAGGCGTGGTGGCTCATGCCTGTAATCCCAGCACTTTGGGAGGCCGCAGCAGGCGGATTACCTGAGGTCAGGAGTTTGAGACCAGCCTGACCAACATGGTGAAACTCCGTCTCAACTAAAAATACAAAAAATTAGCCAGGTGTAGTGGCAGGCGCCTGTAATCCCAGCTACTTGGGAGGCTGAGGCAGGAGAATTGCTTGAACCTGGGAGGCAGAGGTTGCAGTGAGCTGAGATCGCACCATTGCACTCCAGCCTGGGCAACAAGAGCAAAACTCCATCTCAAAAAAGAAAAGAAAAAGAATGCTCAAGATGAGGAGAGGCTCTCCTGCCCCTACAGGCCTGGGACTGGAGTTCAGGGACATTTCCTGCACATTGTGCATCTGTTGAGCTCCTCTGGTCCTTCCCTATTGCCTAGGGTCATTTCTTCCTCTCCTTCTCCAGGAATATTTGCATTTAAGTGTTCCCGGGCTGAGGAAATCTTCAACCTCCTTCAGGATCTGATGCAGTGCAACAGCATCAATGTGATGGAAGAGCCTGTCATCATCACCCGCAATAGCCACCCCGCTGAGCTTGACCTCCCTCGAGCCCCCCAGCCGCCCAATGGTGAGGAGACCCCAGTGTACACACACACACACACACACACACACACACACGCCCAGGAAGGACAAATCTGAGGGACAAGTTAAGCTGGCAGGTTGGGAGAAGGCTGGGTGAGCCAGCCTTCCAGGACAGTTGTCCATGATCAGAACCATTCTTGAGGATCGGTAAGTCCTGGGCTGGGCTAGGTGACTCAAACTGAGGTTGTTGAGTCCTGGGCCTTGTATTGACTGATGGTTGGGGAGCAGACAGGAAGACTTTGGGTTTCCGTAGAATTGGCAGTCTGGAGTTTTTTTGCTTTCTTCCTCTGTCTATTGGGTCATCCCCATATACCTTCCTTGCTGCTGGTGCAGGCATCCCTGGCCATGACCGTATTCTGGAGAGGGTCCTACAATTTCTGCTTATTCAGTCATTGAATTCAGATCAGGCACCTGTTTGGTATTCAGCGCTCCTTGGACTGGCCCATGGGGGACAGGAGAAATAGAAGCACAGTCCCTTTTTTTGAGGAGCTTCCCTGGACCTTACTGGCAGACCTAGAATGAAGCAAAGGGACGGTCCAGTGACAACAAGATGTGCTTTATGCGTTTTGGGTGAGGCTATAATGGAAACAGTGGTGAGGTGCTTCAAGCTGAGCTTGAGGGAAAGGGCAGGGTTTGAAGAGCAGAGGAAAGATGAAGGATAATGGGGGGCTGGCGGCTCAGTGGGGTTTAACCACTGTGAGGCCCTGAGAACATCTGTCCTCCATTAGAGGAGTCCCAGGATGCCACACACACAGCTGCAAGTGGTTGTCAGGTGGCTTAAGTTCCCCTCTCCTGGGCTTGTCTCTCCTGTGCTCAG
Organism: Gorilla gorilla gorilla; assembly: GCF_029281585.2. Lineage (NCBI taxonomy): Eukaryota > Metazoa > Chordata > Mammalia > Primates > Hominidae > Gorilla > Gorilla gorilla. The sequence continues at coordinate 59,561,015 of NC_073229.2, read as the reverse complement.
CTCTAGGCTACACTGTCTCCAGCTTTTCCAATGGCTGCCCTGGAGAGGGCCCACGATTCTCAGCTCCCCGGCGGCTCTCGACAAGCAGCCTGCGGCACCCCTCGCTTGGGGAAGAGTCCACCCATGCCCTCATTGCTCCTGATGAGCAGGTGAGCACACAGCCGGCCAGCCCCTGCCCTGTTGGTCTGGGTGGGGACAAGGGATAGGAAATAAGGCCACCTCCTCCCAGTAAGGATCACGGGAAGGGGAAGAACATGGTAACGGTCCCTTCCTGTCCCCAAAAGGGAGCAGCTTCCTCAGAAGGGTTGGAGGACAAGGAAGAAGAAACTCCAGGTCTTTTTCTGTGTGCTTCTTTTCTCTCATCCTGTCCCTTCTGTTCTCTTTTCTCCCTGCCCTGGGACACTCCTGCCTCACTTGGACTCTTTCCCCAGTCCCACACCTATGTCAACACACCGGCCAGTGAAGATGACCACCGCAGGGGCCGCCACTGCCTGCAGCCCCTGCCTGAGGGTCAGGCACCCTTCCTCCCGCAGGCCCGGGGTCCTGACCAACGGGACCCACAGGTGTTCTTGCAGCCAGGCCAGGTGAAGTTTGTGTTGGGCCCGACCCCTGCTTGGCGGCACATGGTGAAGTGCCAGGGCCTCTGTCCCAGCCTGCATGACCCCCCACACCACAATAATAACAATGAGGCCCCTTCTGAGTGCCCAGCCCAGCCCAAGTGCACCTACGAGAACGTCACCAGGGGGCTGCGGCGAGGGGCTGGCTGGAGACTGAGCCCAGAGGAGCCGGGCTGGAATGGCCTTGCCCACCGCCGGGCCGCCCTGCTGCACTATGAGAACCTGCCCCCACTGCCCCCTGTGTGGGAAAGCCAAGCCCAGCAGCTGGGAGGGGAGGCTGGGGATGATGGGGACTCGAGGGATGGGCTCACACCCTCTTCCAATGGCTTCCCTGATGGTGAGGAGGACGAGACCCCACTGCAGAAGCCCACCAGCACCCGGGCCGCCATCCGCAGCCACGGCAGCTTTCCTGTGCCACTGACCCGCCGCCGCGGCTCCCCAAGGGTCTTCAACTTTGACTTCCGCCGGCCGGGGCCCGAGCCCCCAAGGCAGCTTAACTACATCCAGGTGGAGCTAAAGGGCTGGGGTGGAGACCGCCCTAAGGGGCCCCAGAACCCCTCGAGCCCCCAAGCCCCCATGCCCACCATCCACCCTGCCCGAAGCTCAGACTCCTACGCCGTGATTGACCTCAAAAAGACCGTGGCCATGTCCAACCTGCAGAGAGCTCTGCCCCGAGATGATGGCACTGCCAGGAAAACCCGGCACAACAGCACCGACCTGCCTCTGTAGGGACGTCCCGGTCCTCACCACCCTCTGCCCCACCATGATCCAGCCTCTGCCTCACACTCCTGTCCTCTGAACCCACCCTCCCCAGGGTTCAGGGTTGCTTTGCAGAAGGCATGGAGGTGGGACCAGATGCTTCCCTGTGCTGGCTGGAGTCCCCAGAGATATCAGCCACCGAGTCTCCTGGTCTGTCTCCAGGCTGGGGAGAGAAGGGTGACCAGGCGAGGAGGGAGCCGAGACGTCAACTGTGAAGGGTTCCTGTGATTGCGTTTAGCGCCCTCCCGTTCTGTCCATTTGTCTTGTCTGCCGCCTGTCCGTGTGTGTTTTTTTTGGTTGGAATTTTGAAACATTTTGTACCTGTTGATTTTATTTATCAGTTTATTTTTCTATTTATTGTTTTAAATGTAATTTAACATATTTATTATTAATATAATTATTTTTAAATTCTGGCCCAGTGGATATCATCTTCTTAGGGAATCTTTTCTGGTGTGGTCCTGGGTTGGACACAGGGCAGGCCTAATCGAGGTAAGGGCTTCACTCTGGGGAATTTGGGTCAGTTATGGTTTTTGTGACAAGTCCATGATTTTTTTTTTTTTTGAGACAGAGTTTCGCTCTTGTGGCCCAGGCTGGAGTGCAGTGGCGTGATTTCAGCTCACTGCATTCTCCACCTCCCGGGCTCAAGCAGTTCTCCCGCCTCAGCCTCCCAAGTAGCTAGAGTTACAGGTGCCTGCCACCATGCCCAGCTAATTTTTGTATTTTTAGTAGAGATGGGGCTTCTCCATGTTGGCCAGCCTGGTCTCGAACTCCTGACCTCAGGTGATCCACCCACCTCAGCCTCCCAAAGTGCTGGGATTACAGGCGTGAGCCACCGCGCCCGGCCAGTCATTTATTTTTCTCCTCCAAGAAGCCCTGGTCATGAACCTACAGTTGCCAGGGATGGATGCTCTGTTGAAGGAAAGGGGTGGGATGGCTGGAGTCCTAGAAGCCAAAAGGGGAGCCTGTGAGGACTGCCCTAATGAGGTAGAGCCCAGCCCTCTGAGGCTGGTAACAGGTGAGGAGTGCAGCGGAGTGGGCACAGCTACAGAAGAGACACCTTCACCTTCTTGGGGAGCCCTCACTGACGCCCCTGCCAATAGGCAGGCCCCAAAGGGCACTGCTGTCCTTTACCACCTTGGCCCAGAGATGGATCCTGGATCCTCCTTAGCTGCCCCCAGCATGGCTGAGTCAAGACCAAACCTTTAAACAGGACTTTACTAAAATCCTAGGATTATAGCAAAATGAAAAAACACAGTGTAATGTGTAACTAGATAATCTGGCTTGCTGAGTGTCTTTCCTAGAGAATGTCCCTTCAGGAATGGACTGTTAGGATGCCTCTACCCTGCCACAAGGCTGGGCGCTAACAGAGCCGCCACATTGGAGCACCTGCCTGGAAGCACCGGGTCCAGCGGGGCTGTGCTGCACACACAACCTAGTGCTGATCTGTTCCAGGAGCTCCTTTCTCTGTCCTAAGGCTGCCTCTCTCCTCCTCCTCCTCTTGCTGGCTTCCTTTCCTCCAAGACTCCATTTCTGTCTGAAACCCCAGTGCGGTTCATCTAAAGGAAATCCTGCTTTTGTGATAAGCCACTCAGGGCCCAGGTGAAGAATGAGAGTTGTGTTTGTCCAACTTGGGGAAAAGCCTTGTCACTGTTTGTGCTCCAGCTCCCTGTCCTGTGGAGCAAGCAGACCTGTCCTCTTCGTCACCAAGGAAACAAGCCCAGGCGAGACACCCCATCCAGTTCCCTCCCCCTCCTACTGTCCAGGACACTGCTGCCTGGGCCTCATTTCCTGGAGCCTACCTCCTCTGAGTGGGGGTTGGACTGGAAGCTTTCAGACCCCCCGACCTCAGGTGTCACTTTCTGTCAGTGAAATGGGCAGTGACGACTGGCCACAACAGGATGTGAAAAGGCCCTTTGAGTGGGGCCCAGCAGAGCTCAAGAGGGCAGCTGCCACAACCCCAGAGCTGGCACCAAACCCTTCTCCCCCTTATATCCTTTTGATCTCTGGACCAGAGGGGTCACCTGCTGCAGGCTGGATTCATTGCAGTTTTCCACACTGTAGTAGGGAAATGCTGTCTTCTCTCTGCAGCTTAACCAAGCAGCTCAATTCTGTTTGGATGTCCACATACACTACCCCTGCTACTACTCATGACCTCCACAGTCGGGGTCGTGGGTGTCTCCAAACAGGAGGGTGGATATGTGGGGGAAGGTATGGCTATGCCGGGACCAGGCTTAGGGGTCCTGGCCGTGTTTGTGACTCATGGGTCAGTGCAGGCTCCGCCTTATCAATGGACAGATACTATGATGGGGTAGCCAGAGGCTGGCTTAAGAGACCTGTCCTGACTGGGTCATTATCTCTGCTACCTTAAGCATTTGGTTACCCAGTTGGGCTCGGCTTTTGTACCTGGAAGACATGGAGCTGGTATGAGAAGTAGCCAATGAAACGATGAACATGGCACCACTTTGGAAGTAGACAAGACTCCTGCAAGCTGTGTTAAAAACTCAGCTGTTCCCTGGCCGGGCGCGGTGGCTCACGCCTGTAATCCCAGCACTTTGGGAGGCCGAGGCGGGCGGATCACGAGGTCAGGAGATCGAGACCATCCTGGCTAACACGGTGAAACCCCGTCTCTACTAAAAAATTAGCCGGGCGTGGTGGCGGGCGCCTATAGTCCCAGCTACGCGGGAGGCTGAGGCAGGAGAATGGCGTGAACCCGGGAGGCGGAGCTTGCAGTGAGCCGAGATCGCGCCACTGCACTCCAGCCTGGGTGACAGAGCGAGACTCCGTCTCAAAAAAAAAAAAAAAAAAAAAAACTCAGCTGTTCCCTTAGAAGTCACAACTCTTAAGTCCCCCCAGGCTGTTGCTTTGCTGAACAAATCAAGAAGGGGCAGTTATTCTCATTCTCTGGGTCGCCAGATCCTGGCCTGACCCCTGGGGTCTCCCTAGAGCAAGTCATAATTGCTTCGATGACCATTTTGTGGGGCTTGGGGGTGTCGAAGGAGTCGACTTCCAGCTCAGTGTGGCCCCCAACCTTTCCTGTCCCCTCCCCTGGTCACTGCCTCTGGCCCATGAGGTCTACTACAGGAATTTTCCTCTCGAGGGAAGGACAGGGTGTGAGTGGACAGCTTTCCTGGAGGGAAGGGGTGGGTGGGAGCGATGCCCAGGAGGGTAACTGCCGCCCCTGTGTTTGAGCCCGCCCTGCCGTCAGGGTGTGGTGCACAGATGGAATCAGTTTCCATCACCATCATCATCCAAAGATCATCACCAACATCAGTGCATGTTTGCCGGGTGCTGGGTTCTCTTCTTTAGAAACAGGCCCTACCCACCCCTGGGCTGCCCTCAGGAAAGGACAGGATCCAGCATCCTGTCTGGGAGTGACATTTCAGGTCAGACCAGGAGGGGCCCTTCCCCAGGTCCCCCCGGGTAATAATAGCACTTTACAAGGGTATAAACACAGTCAGCTTTCCACAGGGCCTTGTCGAATATTTATCTCTATCAGGCCTCACTGGCGGGATGTTATCATCACTGTAAAGAGGAGGAAACAGGCCAAGAGGTGACGTAACTTGCCTCAGGCCGTGAAGTTAATTGGTGGCTTGGGCTAGGGCTGGATGCCTGTCGTGTGTCTCCTCCACCCCCTGCTCCCTGCCTGGCCTGAAGGAGCCTCATTCTCTCAGGTGGGCTGCAGGGAGACTGTGTTGGGTGCTTCTCCCTGGGTTGAGTCCCAGCAGGGGATCACATTCCAGTGCTCCCACTCAGGAATCCTGAAATCCAAGCCAAGGCCTTTCCCAGTTAACTACAGGGTGAACCTGCTCTCCCCTGGGGCCTGCCCTACGCCCACCTACCAACTCTGCCCCTCTACTCTCATTTCCTCAGAAATGGCTCCTGGTTGTGTCGACGGGAGAGGCCAGGGCAGGTGTGCAAGAAGAGGCTTGACTTCACTCGCCCCTGCCTGCCTCTCCAGAGAGCAAATCAGCCTCATGGGAGGCCCTCAGAGCTTAGGCTTCCTGAGCTCTGGGGCGCTCTCTGACCAATATCTTCAAGGGGTGTCCTACTCACAGGTGGGGGTCTTGTAATGAGGCACCCGTGGGCTTTCAGAAAGGTATAGGGAGGGCAGAGGCAAGGGTGGGGAGGGCCTGTGTGAGCCCTTCAGGGCTCTGTATAGTTCACAGGCTCCAAGACAGAATCTCAGAGCTTGTAGGGCAGCTAAGCTAGGACCCATCCAAGGATTTCTGCAACAGGAGTCCTGAAGATACTTACATTTCCAGGACAGGGAGCTCACTACCTAACAAGCCCTCCCTTGACTCAAGTATTATGAAGTCCCTACAGTTCTTCCCACTGGGTCCTAATTCTGCTCCTGGATCACAGCATGGCTAAGTCTAGTCTCTCTGCCAAGGGTGCTGAACTTTGAAAGTTGGCGTCACCACTTACTAACAACTTGACTCATGCCCCAGTTTCCTCATCTGTCACACAGGGATAATAACAGTTGTTGTGAGGGTCAAACAAGAGAATGTCTACCCAGCATGAAGCATGGCGACTGGCCCATAGTAGGTGCTCAGTAAGTGGCAGATGTTATTTTTACCTGAACATGGTCTCTTTCTTTCTTTCCTTCTTTCTTTTTTCTTTCTTTCTTTCTTTCTTTCTTTCCTTCCTTCCTTCCTTTCCTTTTTTCCTTCCTTCCTTCTTCCCCTTTCCTTCTTTCTTTCTTTCTTTCTTTCTTTCTTTCTTTCTTTCTTTCTTTCTTTCTTTCTCTCTCTCTCTCTTTCTTTCTTTCTTTTTTTGAGATGGAGTCTCACTCTGTAGCCCAGGCTGGAGGGCAGTGGCATGATCTCAGCTCACTGCAACCTCCGCCTCCCAAGTTCAAGTGATTTTCCTGCCTCAGCCTCCTGAGTAGCTGGGATTACAGGTGCGTGCCACCACACCCGGCTAATTTTTCTATTTTTAGTAGAGATGAGATTTCACCATGTTGGCCAGGCTGGTCTCAAACTCCTGACCTCAAGTGATCTGCTGTCCTTGGCCTCCCAAAGTGCTGGGATTACAGGCGTGAGCCACCACACCCAGCCTTGAACATGGTTCTTTCCAGCATGGCTAGGTGTCTACTGCTTTGTGTTCTAGTTTGACCCAGAACTGAGTACCCAAGTTAGCATAAGTATAATGTCTGAGTTAGCACTTTACTGGCCCTGTTGGCTCTCGGGCCCTTAAAGCTGACCCTGACCTGAAATCACCAGGTCTCCACTTAATCAACTGCAGTATTCCTCACCCCTAACCCCTTCTGTATTGGAGTCCTTGGCTTGTTAACTGTCCGTTCATTCAGGTGACATTTCTTCTACATGATTGGAGTCTGTTCTGAAATTTAGAGGTACTAAATTGTCTCTAAGACAAGTGAAGAGTAGAGAGGGGTGGCTGGGGGTGTCTGAGAGAAGTGTCTGGGAGGAGGGTCTCCGCTGGGGGTGGATGGTGAGGCTGGAGTACCTGGAGCTCTCAGCCAAGTGCTTCCGGGAACTTGGTTCTGTGAGCCCCCCTGACAAGAAGGTCTTCTCGCCACTTGTTTTTTGTTTGTTTGTGTATTTGTTTGTTTGAGACGGTTTCGCTCTGTTGCCCAGGCTGGAGTGCAATGGCATGATACCGGCTCACTGCAACCTCTGCCTCCCGGGTTCAAGTGATTCTCCTGCTTCAGCTGGGATTATAGGCACCCACCACCATGCCCAGCTAATTTTTGTATTTTTGGTAGAGACAGGGTTTCACCATGTTGACCAGGCTGGTCTTGAACTGACCTCAGGTGATCCACCCGCCTTGGCCTCCCAAAGTGCTGGGATTAAAGGCGTGAGCCACCATGCCCGGCCTCGCCACTTGTCTTGCTTCAGCAGGTGAGTCACTCTCTGGGTCTCTCTGGGCTCCCGTTTCTCCAGGGATGGTCATTCCTTGCAGAGTTGCCTGTGGAGAGGAGTTGGATGAGTGACACAGGAAAGTGAGAGCATCAGCTGTGCTCCAGGTGCAGGTTGTCATTAGGCTCACTTTTTTTTTTTTTTTTTTTTTTGAGATGGAGTCTCGCTCTGTCGCCCAGGCTGGAGTGCAGTGGTGTGATCTCGGCTCCGTCTCCCAGGCTCAAGCAATTCTCCTGCCTCAGCCTCCTGGGTAGCTGGGATTACAGGCTCCCACCAACACGCCTGGCTAATTTTTGTATTTTTAATAGAGACAGGGTTTCACCATATTGGCCAGGCTGGTCTTGAACTCCTGACCTTGTGATCCACCCGCCTCGGCCTCCCAAAGTTCTGGGATCACAGGCATGAGCCACCTCACCCTGGCCATTAGGCTCATTTTTAAGGGATCATTAGTATAATGACTGAGTTAATGGGTGGGGGCAGGGAACCATTAGCCCTGCTGATGAAGGAGGGTGTCTACAGCTGTCTCCTTCTCCCTGCACTTTACCCCCATAGCTGGAGAGGCATGATCCCTTGGGGGACCCTCCTTGTTGCCTCCCTCCACCTGCCCCGCTTCAGCCTGGCCTGGTTGCCCTCTGGGTAATAGCGTCCCAGAAAAAGTGTGTGAGGTGACAAGATGGAGAACTGGGGGCTCTGGCTCTCTGGGGGAAAATAAATGTAAATTGTAATTAAATTGTTCATCTTGACTGTGTGCTGCCTGGGTTGGAGAGAGCTGGGCAGCTGCTGGGGAGGAGGTGGGAGCAGCAATGGCAGGCGGGGTGCAGGACATCAGGCTGAGGGGTATGTGGGGTGGGGAAGAGTTACCAGCGATCCTTTGAGGCTCCTTGTCTCTCTGGTCCAGTGGGCTGGTGCTGGCCACTTTCCCCAGTGAGCTCCTGTCCCTGGGATTAAATAGCCTGAGGAACATATCAATTTTTTATTCATGGGGGGTGGGGGAGGGGAGACACAATGTACAGTCACACAAGTTAGTGACTTTGATTTCCCAAACACTGGACACAATGGGCCCAGGATACAGAATCTGGGTTGTGTGGGCTGAGTCCAGACAAAGCCCTGACTCCTCAAAGCTTGCAGTCTAGTTGGGGGAATGAGGATCACACCAGACAGGATTATGGGACACGTGCCTATGCCATTTGGTAGCTGTGTGACCTCAGGCAGATCACTCAACCTCTCTGAACCTGTTTCCTCATCTATTAAAGGAAACTAATGACTTACCCCATAATGTTGCTATGAGTTCAATAGGAAAACACACATAAAGCTTTCAGTGGGTACTTGGCACAGAGCCCAAGCTTAGCTTTGTTATGGTTGTCACAGTAATGAGTGATGTGGAGAAGCTTCCTGAAGGAAGTGGACCATGAGCATGAGGAGGACTTGGGGACCAAGAGGGGAGTGTGGGCTTAGCAATTAGCCTGGCGGGAGGGCAGTTGGGAGGGGAAGGACTGGGCTGTTGGGAGGAGAGAAGCAGATGGGCTGTGAGGTGGGAGGGCTGGGTTAAGGGTGGTCAGGGAAAGTGGAGGCGACTGCACTTTCCAGGCTATGGAATGGTGGGCTGTGCGCCTGCGTGTGGATTGCATGGGCCAGGCTGTGGATCATGAGGAGGCGTGGCTCAGACTAGGTGTGGACATTCACTCACCACTCATCCAACACATATTTTTGTTTTGTTTAATTTTTTGTTTTTGTTTTTGAGACAGAGTCTCACTCTGTCGCCCAGTCTGGAGCTCAGTGGCGCGATCTCGGCTCACTGCAACCTCCACCTCCCAGGTTCAAGTGAGTCTCCTGCTTCAGCTGGGATTACAGGCACGCGCCACCACGCCCAGCTAATTTTTGTATTTTTAGTAGAGACAGGGTTTCATCATGTTGGACAGGCTGGTCTTGAACTCCTGACCTCAGGTGATCTGCCCACCTTGGCCTCCCAAAGTGCTGGGATTACAAGCGTGAGCCACCGCACCTGGCATAATTTTTTCTTTTTTTAAAATCTTAATCTGTCTCCTATTCATAACCAACACATACTTATGGAGAGCCTGCTAATGTGCCAGGCACTGTGCTGAGTGCTGGGGACAGAGCAGCAAGGAGGACAAATACAGCCCATGCTCACGTGAACTTACATTCTTCTAATGGTGAGGCGATTAACTGGCAAGTATTCATACATTAAGTTTAGGGAAGAGATAACTTTAAAGAAAATTTAAAAGGAAGCCAGATATGGTGACTCCTGCTTGTAATCCCAGTGACTTGGGAGGCCAAGGTGGGAGGATCACATGAAGCCAGCAGTTCGAGACCAGCCTGGGCAACAGAGCGAGACCCCCATCTCTAAAAATATACATATATTTTTGAGAAAGGGTCTCGCTCTGTTGCCCAGGCTAGAGAGCAGTGGCAGGATCTCAGCTCACTGCAATCTCTGCTTCCTGGGTTCAAGTGATTCTTCTGCCTCATCCCCAGAGCAGATGGGATTACAGGTGTGCACCACCATGCCAGGCTAATTTTTGTATTTTTTGTAGAGAAGGGGTTTCACCATGTTGACCAGGCTGGTCTTGAACTCCTGACCTCAAGTGATCCACCTGCCTCAGCCTCCCAAAGTGCTGAGATTATAGGTATGAGCCACTATGCCCGAAATCTAAAAATGTTTTTTTAAAAAGAGGCTGGGGGCCGGGCGCGGTGGCTCATGCCTTTAATCCTAGCACTTTGGGAGGCTAAGGTGGGTTGATCAGGAGGTCAGGAGATCGAGACCATCCTGGCTAACACGGTGAAACCCCGTCTCTACTAAAAATACAAAAAATTAGCCAGCTTGGTGGTGGGCACCTGTAGTCCCAGCTACTCGGGAGGCTGAGGCAGGAGAATGGCGTGAACCCGGGAGGCGGAGCTTGCAGTGAGCCAAGATCGTGCCACTGCACTCCAGCATGGGCAAAAGTGCGAGACTCCATCTCAAAAAAAAAAAAAAAAAAAAAAAAGAGGCTGGGTATGGTGGCTAACGCCTGTAATCCCAACACTTTGGGAGGCTGAAGCAAGAGGATCACTTGAGCTCAGGAGTTCAAAATGTGGCTGGGCAACATAGCAAAACCTCATCTCTACTAAAAATTTAAAAAAAATATTAGCTGAGCATAGTGGTATGCTCCTGTGGTTCCAGCTACTCAGGAAACTGAGGCAGGAGGATGGCTTGAGCTTGAGCACAGGAGATTAAGGCTGCAGTGAGCTGTGTTCACACCACTGCACTCCAGCCTAGGCACAGAGGGAAACCCTGTCTCAAAAAATAAAAAGAAAAAAAGAAAAGAAAAATGCACAAGGAGTAATGTGGTTGAGTGTCGGGAATGGGCATGTCAAGGAAGACTTCTCTGGGGAGGTGACATTGAAGCAGAGATTTGAGTGCAAGACAGAGGCTGAATGAACAACTGAGGGAAGGAAATTCCAAGCAGAAGGATGACAAGTGCAAAGGCACGATAGGGAGAATGTGCTGGATGAGTTCAAGGACAAGCAAAAGGGTGAAAGGAGGCCAGTGTAGCTGTCCGAGGGAAGAAATGGAGTGAGTAGGGGATGAGGGCATGAGGAGGATCCATGCCCTCATGAGGACCAGGACCTGGGGGAAGCATGCAGATTTTACTTTAAGATCAATAGGAAGCTATTGGAGGGTTCTGAGCAGATGAGATCCGGCTTAGGTTTTTGTTTGTTTGTTTGTCTGTTTTTGAGACAGAGTCTTGCTCTTGTTGCCCAGGCTGGAGTACAGTGGCGCGATCTCGGCTCTCCGCAACCTCCGCCTCCTGGGTTCAAGCGATTCTCCTGCCTCAGCCTCCCAAGTAGCTGGGATTACAGGCGTGCGCCACCATGCCTGGCTAATTTTGTATTTATAGTAGAGACGGGGTTTCTCCACGTGGGTCAGGCTGGTCCTGAATTCCTGACCTCAGGTGATCCGCCCGCCTCCGCCTCTCAAAGTGCTGGGGTTACAGGTGTGACCCACCGCGCCCAGCCAAATGTTTATCGTATAAGCACCCAGTACTTGGTAATTTGCTACAGCAGCCCAAACTAGGATAGGAGGCTACTGCTATAATCTAGAGGGAGATGATGGTGGCTTGGAATTGGGTGGTGGCAGTGGAAAAGGGGAGAGGTGGACAGATTTGGGATGTATTCTGAAGGTGGACCCAATAGGGCATTGACAATCGAAATATAAGTAGGATATGGGAAAAGGAAAAAGAGGATTAAGGAGGACTCTGAGGTTTGGGGTCTGACAACTGGAAGAAGAGAGAACTTTTACTAATATGGGAAAGGAATTTGGGGGTAAGAGGGGCAGATTTGAGCTGGAAGCCTGGGGGGACAGTTCCCTTGACACTGTGACCCATCCCTGGAGCCAGAGATTGCAGAGCAGGGTCCTTCAGGCACCGCCAAGCACTCCACCAGCCCCGAACTCCTGAGGGCAAGGCCAGGCCTTGTGGAGGCCCCACCTCACTGCTCCTGTCCCTGTGATTTGGTCTCTGCTGTCTGCTGGACCTGTGACCAAGTGTAACCTGGATGCCAAGCCCCACCACACACCCAGGGCTTTGGGACATGCAGCTGTGGGTGGAAGGGCATATTCATGTCCAGAGCAGGTCTGGGGAGTCAGCAGAGAGAGCACAGCAGAAGTGAGACAGACTCCCTGGAGGACAAGCCCCTGCGGCCTCGGTCCTAGCACTAGGCAGCAGTGAAACATTCTCCTACAAAGGGAAAAAGTGGAGATTCTCAGAGATCCTCCTGGAACTTTAGGATCGGGGACTCAGCTCCCTGGAATCTGAGCGGGGCTGGGGGAGGGTCCCCAGACTTGGCAGGAAACAGGCACAGTCAGACAGACACCTCCCAGGTAACCTCAGAATCAGCAAAAGGGGATCTTCAGGCAGGAAGTCAATGCAGGTGGCTTTAAGGCTCATCTAAGGCCTCTGGATCCTTTCTCTTCCCCATCACTGTGGGGTGCATGAAGACCCCCTGAGTTTGGGGTTCCCCCTGTCTGCTCTAGTTCTCAGTTTTCCACACTGTACAATGGGCACACAGAGCCAGTCCCTCTGGATGTTGGGATGTTGGGAAGAGTTGATGTGCTATACATACCTACCAAGGGGCATCCCTCTGGAGGCTGCTCAGCCCCAGCCCCCGTCATGGGCCCCTGGTGTCCCACACTAGGAGTCCCTGAGCACAGGGAGAGCCGTGGCCAGAGGCACACTGCTGCTCACAGGCACACCTCTCCAGAACCCAAACTAGATTGGCCAGGATCTGAGCTGGCTCCAAGGACCTGGGACTGTAACCGTATCCATATGAGGCTTGACTAGGGGCCATGGGGTGGAAGACGTGAGGTCCAGGCCTAGAGCTTCCTGAGCCCATTATCAGTGTTTGGTTTGGGACTTTTGCATTAGGCTCGGTTCCTGCTCCTTATCCAGGCCCTGGTGATTACATTCTTTGGCGTTTGATGTGCCGGAACCTGGACACTGGACTCTCCCCTTTCTGCCACCCAATTCTTAACCCCACCCAGAGAGACCTAGTCTGGGACCACATCCAGCTCAGTCCAAACAACCCCTCCTTCATGGCCTCTCTTACCTGCACTGCCTCCTGCTGCCCCTCCAACTCCCACAGGGTACTGGGAGAACAAGGCATAGGAGCATGGGTTCCTCCTGGCGCCTCTGGAACAGGTCTGGGAGCTCCCTACAAAGAGTCCTATCCAGACCCCCGCCAGCCCACACTCCTCCCCTGCCTGGATCTTTCCCCCTGCTTTCTTCAGGGCTGCTCCTGCCTTCCCATTTCCTCCTCAATAAAGGCCCCTCTACCCTGATCTGCTGCTTCCTAAGCTCATGGCTGGGCTACGGTGGGGTCTCTCCCTCCAGCCTTGGTGAAGAGGTAGAAGCTGCCCATGAGCAAGTGGCTGCTCCTTGCCATCACTGACTTCCATTTCTCTGAAGGGCTGCTCTGGTACAGAGTCAGGGGGTGATCAGGGGTGGGGACAGAGGTGTCAAGTGTGAGTGTCCTCCAGGCCTGGTCTTTTTTTTTCTGAGACTGGGTCTTGCTCTGTCATCTGGGCTGGAGGGCAGTGGCTCAATCATAGCTCACTGCAGCCTCAACCTCCTGGCCTCAAGCAATCCTCCTGCTTCAGCATCCAGAGAAACTTGGACTACGGGCGCATGCCACCATACCTGGCTAACCTGCCGGGTCTTGAAAGACATCAAAGTTCAGGAGTTCCTTCCTTCCCTGGATCCAGGGATTAGATTAGATTTCTCTTGGAGCAGATTAGATTTCCTGCTCTCGTACGTCACGTTCAACCCTGTCTCTCCACTGAATCCATCACTGATGGCAGCAAGAGATGATTAAATAAAGCAATGAGACTGTGGCCCATCTCAGCCCCAGGCCTCATGCTAACCTTGGCTGGAGAGCCTTAACTTGTGGTTGGCTGGACTTAAGAGAAACTGGGCTATGAGTGAAATCAGCTGAACTCCCACCTGCCAGGGTCCTGCTAAAGAAATGCAGGAGCGGCTCTCACTCTCAGACTTCCTGAAGAAACACCAGCCTGACCCTGCCAACAAACATCTCAACTACGTCAGGCATCAGTGAGAGAGGCTTATACACTGCAGTCCCATAAGATAATAATACTGTATTGTTACTGTATCTTGTCTAAGGTTAGACACACAAATGCTTACCGTTGTGTTACAGTTGCCTAAGGTATTCAAGACCATGACATGCTGTGCGGGTCAGGGTAGGAGCAACAGGCCCTACCACACAGCCTAGGTTTCTGTAAGTGCACTCCATCATGTTCACACAAAAATGAAGTCTCCTAATGACCCCTCTCTCATAATACATTCCTGTCATTAAGTAATACATGACTGCCTGTACACCTGAGTGGGTCAGGCTCTGCCCACCCACCTGTCACCACCCACCTCCTCACAGGGGTGACTCACTTCTTACTGTGTCACCAAAGCTGAATGAAGCTGAGTCCTGAGAGGACACAGCCCCATTCTCAGGGAGCCCCAGTCTGAGGGGAGACACAGCCCCGTCCTCAGGAAGCCCCAGTCTGTGGGGAGACACAGCCCCATCCTCGGGGAGCCCCAGTCTGAGGGAGACAGCCCCATCCTCGGGGAGCCCCAGTCTGAGGGGAGACACAGCCCCATCCTCGGGGAGCCCCAGTCTGAGGGGAGACACAGCCCTGTCCTCGGGGAGCCCCAGTCTGAGGGGAGACACAGCCCCGTCCTCGGGGAGCCCCAGTCTGAGGGGAGACACAGCCCTGTCCTCAGGGAGCCCCGGTCTGAGGGGAGATATCTTAAAGACTCAAGACAGTGGGGAAGTCATCTGTCAAGGTCAGAGTCATCCCCTGTGGGAGCTGCTGAAGGGTGGGACTAGGGGTCACTGTGGGCCTGGGGCCCAACTCACCTTCAGTGGCTGAATCTCTGTCCCCAAATGTATTACTCTGGGGAGATCAAGCTGGGGACACCCTCAGAGCTTTATGATCCTCTTTGGCATGGACTCAGCCAACCTGGCGGTGCCGTCATTCTGTGAATGCCCAGCTGTCCTGCGTGCTCTTCTAGAGCCCACAGGAGGGAGGTGCCTAGAGCTTGTGGGAGAAACAGTCCCTCCCTCCTGTGAGCTGCAGCAGTAAGTCCCAGAGTGGCACAAGGCATCATTCTTGTCCTCCTGAAGCTTCCAGTCTCTCCAGAAAGGCCAGGAGCACAGGCGGGGATGAGCAGTGCACATTATAGGCCGTATGTTTCATGATGTCCAATATAGAGTCCAGAAAGAGGCCCCTCGCCCGGGCACAGTGGCTCACGCCTGTAATCCCAGCACTCTGGGAGGCCAAAGCGGGTGTGGATCGCCTGAGGTCAGGAGTTCGAGACCAGCCTGGCCAGCATGGTGAAACCCTCATCTCTACTAAAAATTCAAAAATTAGCTGGGCCTGATGGCTCATGCCTGTAGTCCCAGCCACTCTGGAGGCTGAGGCAGGAGAATCGCTTGAACATGGGAGGTGGAGGTTTCAGAGAGCCGAGATCGTGCCACTGCACTCCAGCCTGGTGACAGAGCAAGACTCCGTCTAAAAAAAAAAAAAAAAAAAGAGGCCCCCTTGGAGGGCTGGGGATTCAGGCAGGGGCTACATGGAGGAGGCAAGGTGGGAAGAGCCACCAGAATTGGAAGTGGCAGAGGCAAAATGTGAGGGCACCAGGCAGGAGAAGCCACAGGAGCCAGTGTGGCATTCGGCTCACCATTTAGGAGAGCACAGGGTCCAGGGTGGGGTGTAGGTCACCACTGGGACCGGATGGCGCTGATGTGGGGGTGAGGGGAGGGGAGGGGCAGTGTGGTCCTGATGTGCATGCTTCGCTCCTAACAGCCAGGCACAGGCACTCCTTGGAGGGCCGTCTGTTCTCCCTGCCCGCCGTCTCGGCAGAGGCCTGGGCTTTGATGTTGTGACGATAGGTGGGGGCAGGCAGCCAGCTGGTGCCCGAGTGAGCTGAGAGTACAGCTAGCTTCCTTCCTGCTGAGGGAGGCTCCGACGTCCTGGTTCTCCTGAGGGCCACCCCCAGTGGATTCCCCTCCTCTCAGGGGAGCAGACCCAGGGTTTGGCCATCACCAACCAGGAGTACGGCCTAAGCCAGAGGGAGCTGGACACCACCTTCGAAAGCATTCCCTTTGATGTGATAATAGGGCTGTCCTATCCATCTGTCTCTGCACTTGGGGCCACTGCAGTCATGGACTGCCTTGTTAAGTGGAATCTGATTCCAGGGCCGTGGTCAGTTTCTGTCTCAGCAGGTGAGAGAACCCTGCCCAGGAGCCTCCTCCTCCTCTCCTCCATGTTGATCTATCTCTGAACAGAAGCTTCTGTTCACAGTACCACAGCCAGGGACTGTGTGGGTACAAGAGAAGCAGGAGGGTGACAAAGTGGGCCAGGACTGCTGGGTTGATTCACAGAATGGGTTCCTGAAACTGGGGTCTGATCACCCTGCAGCTGCTTCTTCCCGAGTCTGTGTCTTTGGTTTCATAGCCAACAGGATGAAGTTACTTCAGGAGAAGTCACCTTTGGGAACATGAACAGCCAGCTGTGCACAGGCAAGGCCAACTGGAGCCCTGTGAATGCCAGAGTTATTGGCAGGTCCCTTTGTTTTAACCCATTGTGTCCATAAAATCACAGGTGAATGCACCTGTTATATACGTCTGCTAAAATTTATTACAATAAAAGCGTGGCTGTTCAAAGGAGGTCACTCATCCCTATTTCACCTGAACTCTCCTCTGCATCTTTGCCATTGTGGGCTATGTTATGATGGGTGAATGTGTAGTCTCCCCAGCAGCCCAGGACTCCCTGAGAGCAAGGACTGCCTCCCCTCATTGCCATTGGGGTTCTCTGAGGACTAGCGTTCTGTCTCCTTTCTTCTCTCCCTTCTCCTCCTCCTCCTTCTTATTCTATCTATCTGTCTGTCTGTCTATCTATCTATCTATATCTGTCTATCCTCAGAGACCTTTGTTCTGATCTTCTTTTTAAAATGTGATTGGCTGGATGCGGTGGCTCACGCCTGTAATCCCAACACTTTGGGAGGCTGAGGTGGGCGGATCACAAGGTCAGGAGTTCGAGACAAGCCTGGCCAACATGGTGAAACCCCGTCTCTATTAAGAATACAAAAATTAGCAGGGCGCAGTGGTGGGTGCCTGTAATCCCAGCTACTTGGGAGGCTGAGGCAGGAGAATTGCTTGAACCTGGGAGGCAGAGGTTGCAGTGAGCCAAGATCATGCCACTGCACTCCATCCTGGATGAGAGAGCAAGTCTCCATCTCAGAAAATAAATAAAATAAAATAATATAAAATAAAATAAAATGTGATTTTGGCCGGGCATGGTGGCTCATGCCTGTAACCCCAGCACTTTGGGAGGCGGAGATGGGCAGATCACTTGAGGTCAGGAGTTCAAGACCATCCTGGCCAACATGGTGAAACCCCATCTCTACTAAAAATACAAAAATTAGCTGGGCGTGGTTGTGCACACCTGTAGTCCCAGTTACTCGGGAGGCTGAGGCATGAGAATTGTTTGAAGCTGGGAGGCGGAAGTTGCAGTGAGCCCAGATCATGCCACTGCACTCCAGCCTGGGTGAGAGAGCAAGACTCTGTCCTGAAAAAAAAAAAAAAAAAGTGACTTTATAAAACTTTTGTATTGAAGTATAATGGATACACAGAAAGTAGTATCTATCAAGATTACAGCTCACTGACTTCTCACAAACTGAACATACCCACAAAACCGGTACACAGATCATGAAACAGAATGTTATCAGCGCTCCCCAAAGATCCTTTTTCCTTTTCATGCCCTTCCTCTAGCCCCCCACCGAATTTAAAGAAAAAGACTCATACTCAGCTGATAGTGAGGGCCAGCTTTGTCCTGGCACATTCATAACCAGGGCCTTATTGAATCATTATAGCAAGCCTGCAGGGTAGGTATTATTCCACTCTACAGTCAAGGAAACTCAGGCTCAGAAAGGGTAAGTGAGTTGTCAGGGTCAAAGCATTCACAGGTGGTGGAGATTGGCCTTTTAAGTCAATTGCATGTCACACATCACATTCTTTAATATGTGCAAAGAAGAGTGAGTGAAGAATTTGAATAGAGTCCACAAGTCATCAGAAATAAATCTATGTGGATATATCCAATATTATTTTCCCAGAAACATCCCTTACTTCTTCTGGGAACTCCTCCTGTCCACACTCTTCAAAATGCTTCCTGAGGGAGCCACCAAATTCTTATATGATCCTACCTGCTGGCCATAGTTGATTGATTCAGGAGAGGACACCTGACCTAGGATGGGCCAATCAGAGAACTTTCCTGGGAATTTTGGGTTAATTATTTCTCTGGAAATGTAAGACTCAGCTGCTGTTGGTCAGTTAGATGGAAAAAGCCAACCTACAGGAGGAAAGAGAGAAGAGAGGGCAAAGCAAAGAGAAGCAGGAATGAGAAATGGAGAAAGGGTCCTAGTAGTGTTTGCATCTCAGATTCTAGCTGATCCTAAGGCTCCACCCTATCCCTCCCCTTCCTGAAGCTGGGCTGCCCTGTGAAATGCGCCTTCATCCATCCAATACAACCTCCTTTCCACCAACCCAGAAAGGAAGCAGTCATCTGCAAGCAAAGGTATGTTAATCAAAGACCAGAGAAAAAATAGTTAATCTGTCTATTCATGCATTTAGATATACAGAGATCTATTTCCAGATGTTTGAGATACAGACAGATAAAATGGACTCTTCTGTATTCTATCAGGGTAGAATGGGGATAAGGTAACCTACGTTGTGTGATTGTTGTGAGAATTGCAAGATTAAACCCATAGAAAGTACCCTGCCTGGCACATCCTCAGTGATGGAATATTTTGGCAGGAGAGTAAGAGCTCATTTTAAAACCCTGGGTTCAGTTCTTCCTTACAGTAGAGTCCCAATGAATAAATATAGAAGGAATGATGGGAATAGAAAAATCACCAGCACCACTGTAATAACTATTGCAGGCATGAACCATGAAGGGATGTTACAATTAGTGGGCAGAATGATGACAAACAGTATACTTGCTTAGCCTCAAAGTATCTCTCCTGAAGATACTTAATCATTACCAATGGAAAAATGGTAATTTTACTGCAGAGAAATCTGGTAGACCTCACCTCACCACGTGATCCAGGTTAAATTAGCAGTAATAAGACACATTAATATCATGTACGTCCTGGTACGGTGCACTGAGAAGGGTACATCTCTGTGGCATACTTCCCAAAATGAATGCCCTTAATCTCATATGAGCACACGTGAGAGTAACCTAATTGAGAGGCATTCTACAAAATAACTGATCAATACTCTTTAAAAGTAGCAAGATGAGGCCAGGCACAGTAATTCTGTAATTATGAGTTACAGGCATAACTCATGCCTGTAATTCCAAAACTTTGGGAGGATGAGGTGGTAGGATCACTTGAGGCCAGGAGTTTGAGACTAGCCTGGGCAACACAGTGAGACCCCGTCTCTACAAAAAAACTTTAATTTAATTTAATTTTAGAGGTAGGGTCTTGCTCTGTTGCCCAGGATGGTCTTAAACTCCTGGCCTCAAGTGATCCTCCCACCTCAGCCTCCCAAAGTACTGGGATTATAGGCATGAAACAGCATGCCTAGTCAAAAAAAAATTTTTTTTTTTTTTCTGAGACAGAGTTTCACTCTTGTTGCCCAGGCCGGAGTGTAATGGCACCATCTCGGCTCACTGCAACCTCTGCCTCCCGGGTTCAAGCGATTCTCCTGCCTCAGCCTCCCAAGTAGCTGGGATTACAGGCGTGCATCACCATGCCCAGCTAATTTTTTCTAGTTTTAGTAGAGATGGGGTTTCACCATGTTGGCTAGGTTGGTCTCGAGTTCCTGACCTCAGGTGATCCACCTGCCTTGGCCTCCCAAAGTGCTGGGATTACAGGTGAGCACCAACGCGCCCAGGCAATTTTTTTTTTTTTTTTTTGAGACGGAGTCTCGCTCTGTTGCCCAGGCTGGAGTGCAGTAGTGTGATCTTGGCTCACTGCAAGCTCTGCTTCCCGGGTTCACGCCATTCTCCTGCCTCAGCCTCCACAGCAGCTGGGACTACAGGCACCCGCCACCACGCCTGGCTAATTTTTTTGTATTTTTAGTAGAGAGGGGATTTCACCATGTTAGCCAGGATGGTCTCGATCTCCTGACCTCGTGATCCGCCCGCCTTGGCATCCCCAAGTGCTGGGATTACAGGTGTGAGCCACTGCACAGGGCCTTTTTTTTTTTTTTTTAATGGGCTAGGCATGATGGTTTGTGCCAGCTACTTGGGAGACTAAGATGGGAGGATCACTTGAACCCAGGATCAAGGCTGCAGTGAACCATGATTGCGCCACTGTACTCCAACCTGGAATACAGAGTAAGACCCTGACTCAAAAAGCAATACATAAATAAAAGAAAGAAAGCAAAAAGAAAACTAAATGCCATGTGGAATCCTAGACCAGATCCTGGACCAGAAAGAGGGCAGGAATGGGGAAACTGGGGAAATTTAAATAAGGCCTACAGAATACTTAATAGCATTATATCAGGGTTCATGAATGTATTTGGTTAACAGAAAAAAAAAGTAATCTATCAGGGTTAATTTCCTGGGTTTGGTAATTATATTACGGTTATTTACATAAAAGATGTTGACATTGGGGATGTTGGATGGAAAGTATGTGGGAACTCTCTGTACTATGTTTATAACTTTAAGTCTAGAATTTTGTCAAAATAAAAATTAAAAAGCATAAATTTTTGAACTTGAGAAAAACAGACCTCAGGTCCAATATGTCCCCAATAGGTTCAGTTGAACTAATGGTATAAGTATAAAAGACACATACAACATTTAAGGGAAAAAACTATAAAACCAAGGCAATAGCTGAAATTATACCTAAAAATTTATGTAGACAGCTGCCAGAGACTTGAGGTTTTTAGATCACTTGTCTCCTGAGCCAAGGTAACAAACTCAGGGGTTAGAGTATACAGGGAAAACTCAGATACGAGGCCCAATCTCACACCCTCTGCAAGAGACCCCACTACCAGTATTCCTCAAAAGGTGGTCCTTTGACCTCTGCTTGAGTGACTCTGAGAATGGAGGGCTCACTATTGTACTCCTTTGGGTGATTTTTAGCTTGTGAGCCCAAGTGCTATTGATAGCAGTGAGAAATTGGAAATAACCCAAATGAATAGAGCCAGGTAATCTTAGCTACCAAGATGATAGAGCACTGCGTGGCCACTGAAAGTGACAAAAATGTGGCCTATTTTAATGCACAGAAATGTGTATATGCAGTAATCCGAAGTGACAAGGGCAAAACAGAAGTTGCCTTTACACAATGATCACAGCTATGTTCAAATCTCAGTGTGCACAATAAGAGCTGGAAGATAATTTAGAAGGCCACAAATAGTTGTAATTTTGAGTTGCCTTAATTTTTTAAAAGGTGATCTATGTATAGAATTTTAAATGAAATTTAGTAGGCAGAATTTTATTTATTTATATATTTATTTATTTTTTGAGACTGAGTCTCACTCTGTTGCCCAAGCTGGTGTGCAGTGGCATGATCTCGGCTCACTGCAACCTCTGCCTCCTGGGGGCTCAAGTGATTCTTGTGCCTCAGTCTCCCGAGTAGCTGGGATTGTAGGCACCCACCGCCATGCCTGGATAATTTTTGTATTTTTAATACAGACGGGGTTTCACCATATTGGCCAGGCTGGTCTCAAACTCCTGAACTCAAATGATCCGCCCGCCTTGGCCTCCCAAAGCCCTGGGATTACAGGCGTGAGCCACCATGCCCAGCCAAGTATGCAGAATTAAAAAAAAAAAAATCCTCCATTAAGGGACTTGGAGATTGTCATGTCAAGATTCATTGAGCATGTCATCATGGAACATTAGCTAGGGAGGGATTCTAAGGCCATGTCTGAGCCCTGTGGGAAAGTGACATGATTGATTAGTGATGTCTGCCAATGATGATGAATGAGTAGTGGTAGTGTGCCTGTTATGTAGTTGCCACCTCTTCCAAAGACATTCCCATTCCTATTGTCATTTTGTCATTTTTGTAGATCTTCTGAAAGATGAGTTTGTGATACCGAAGGTACCATGTGCAGGAAGAAACCTCTTTCAGTTAAAAGCTGTAGGATTTTGGGCAAGTCACTGGGATATAAGATGGTATGAAATAAATACCTTAAGGGAACAGAAGCAAAATTCTCCACAATAACAGTCAGTTTGAGAATAGGTGGGCTCAACAGAGAAGACTCTGTGGCATTCGTGCTGAGTCTTGAAGGATGAGGAGATTTTACAGGTGACTATGCTCGGGAAGGGTATTTCACATGGAGGGCATAGCACGGATAAAGGCATGGAGGTGAGGAAATAAGAGGCCTCCTGGGGAGAAAGGAAAGTGTAGGTTAGTTGTAGAAGATGATTTTGGAAATGTAGGAAATGGAGAATGTCCTGAATGCCAAGATAACAAGTTTGAGTTTTATTTAGTTAGCGGTGGGCTTCTGATGAGTTTTGATGCAAGTGATGCTTAAAGGAAATGAGACTAGAAGGCGATAAGAAAAAGCCTGGGCACCACCACCATGAGGGGACCTGAGGACCCAGAATTTGACAAAATCTCCTGGGGGTGTAGGCTAGCAATCAGAGCCCTGGGATAACGGGGTGTGGGAGCTATAACTAAGCCCCAGCAAGACAATCTCCTGAGCTCTATCTATTGTTCAGAGATTTCCTGAGCTCTGAGCCAGGCACAGGGATGCAAAAGCCATGGGCTCTGCTCTCTGGGAGCTTCTAGTCATGTGGGTTTTTTTCAGATATGGGGGGCAGCAGACAGGGCAGACCACAGGCAGGAGAGGACTTGGGATCTGACCGAGCTGTCAGAAGATCAATTGAGTAGGCAGGGGCCGTAAGCCCCAGGGTCTGGCAGCCAAGCAGGGATGCCCTAGCTTGATGCAGTTGATCAGGGACTCTCAGAAGGGATTTGTTGTGACTTCTTGGGTGTTTGCGGAAGGTTAGCCTGGCAGCAGCCAGACTCCTGGAGTCCTATCAGATAAGAAAAGGGTCCCTGAAGCTTTTGTTGGGGAATCTGGAGGCCTCACATGACTTAGGGGATCCCATGAATTCTGCTATATTAACAGATTTGGCAAGATTCCAATGACCTGGGCCAGGCGCGTGGCTCATGCCTGTAATCCCAACACTTTGGGAGGCTGAGGCTGGCGGATAATGAGGTCAAGAGATTGAGACCATCCTGGCCAATATGGTGAAAACCTGTCTCTACTAAAAATATAAGAAAATTAGCTGGGCGTGGTGGCACGCACCTGTAGTTCCAGCTACTTGCGAGGCTGAGGCAGGAGAATTGCTTGAACCCGGGAGGTGGAGGTTGCATTGAGCCAAGATCGCGCCACTGCACTCCAGCCTGGTGACACAGCAAGACTCCATCTCAAAAAAAAAAAAAAATAAAAAGATTCCAATGATCCTATAATTTTATTTACCTGCTTCCCAAATATGGGGACTCCCCTCAACCCAGGGAAGGCACTCCCTATCTTGTCTTTCACCTCATAGTCCAATGTACCTCTGGGGACTGCAGGGAGGAATGGAAGCTGAGTTGGCTTGAGACACCATCAGGTAGGGACCTCCCTCTCTGTGCCAGATCCAGCTGACTTCTAGTCCTCCCTCCCCTCCCCCATTATAAGGCTTGGGGAAACTCCAGGGCTCTGGCTGGGCAGTGGGTAGCAGTGGCTAGAGTGGCAAATCCCCCACCAGCTGGATGATATCAGTGTTTACAGATCTGGTCCTGGCCTTTTGCCTGGGGCCTGAGGACCTGACAAATCTGCCTGGAGCCCTGAGTGTGGGGTACGAGGTCGCAGAGAGGCTATTGGCATGGGGATTTTTTTCCCACTCACTCCAAAATGGAGAGCTGTCCTGGGCCAGGTGAGCAGGCACTGGGCCAGCTCTAGGTCACCTCAGGCAATGGGAAGCTGGTAGCTGGTAAGTGGGGTGGGAGTTGGGGGAGGTGGGAGAGGCGGTGCCGAAGATGAGGGATAGAGGAACTAACAAATCAGACTTGGGGGCTGCACAAGGGCTTGGGAGTGGGTCATGGGAGACATAGGCATTTTAGGAGAACTGAAGACAGAGGCAGGGACGCAGCGGGGCAGAAGAGAGAACGAGGAACAGCAGCAGGGCGCAGGCCTGTCCCTCCTCATATGCCCCTGCTCCAGGCCTCTGATCTAGGCTGGTACAAGAGGCACAACCAGAAGCTGGTGTGGCTTACTCTATGAGTGTGTCCTGAGCATTTGCTGAATTATGACAAGCATTTCTCCAAATGTCCTGTTTGACCTTGAAAGCCTCTGAAGCTGCTCAAATAGCTGTGACTTCAGCCATTGTCATCCCAGTCCCACCACCAGCACCAGAACTCCCAACACTGCCATCAGTACCACCCTCACCATCACCATCATCGTAACCAGCATCCTAGCTACTAGCTACTGACCTCCTGACCCCCTGACACCCCTATCTCCTCCCCTGAGGGTTTGAGGGTGCTAGGAGTTAGGAGTTGAGTCAAAGCTTCAAGTACATAACCTAGAGACAAGCAGTTCTTAATGATTTTGCCCATCCAGAAGACACTTAGCAGTGCCTGGAGATATATTTGGTTGGCACAATGGGTGGACTGCTCCTGGCATCGAGTTGGTAGAGGCCAGGGATGCTGCTAAACATTCTATAGTACACAGGATGGGGCCCACAACAAAGAACTATTTGTTCCAAAATGTCGACAGCACTGAGGTTGCGAAACCCTGGCTATAGATCCTATCTATCCCAGCACTCTGCCTCTACCTTTTTCTGGCCCTCGTCCCTAAATGCACACATTATGCCTCTGGTTTGGGAACAAGACGTAATCTTCACCACTCCATCTTACAGCAACTTTCTCTCTTATCGCTTGCACCTCCTGGCCTCCGATGCTTGAA
The DNA here is from genome assembly GCF_029281585.2 of Gorilla gorilla gorilla. NCBI lineage: Eukaryota > Metazoa > Chordata > Mammalia > Primates > Hominidae > Gorilla > Gorilla gorilla. The sequence continues at coordinate 59,536,297 of NC_073229.2, read as the reverse complement.
CTAAAAAGTCAATAAGATGAAAGGCTATTGCGGCCACCCTCAAGAAGGAAAAATACACAGAAACAATTGATACACGAAGCACAGGGTACACCCTGGGTTGAGGTCATGGCTGCCCAGGGCAGGGAGGCAGCAACTAGACTAATCTTGGGCGTATAAAAGAGGAAAGAGTGCCCAGGTCTTCACTCCACTGCGACTGCAGAACTCAGAGTTGCTCTTCCTCTGTGGCCAGTTGGGGACCAGCATCATGAAGTGGATGGTGGTGGTCTTGGTCTGCCTCCAGCTCTTGGAGGCAGCAGTGGTCAAGTGAGTCTGGGACCTGGCTGCTGGTGCGGGGAGCCTGGATGGGAGCCTAAAGCCCTGCAAAGGGCAACTGGGCCAGGGGACACCCTGCCTGTCTCTACTCTGGGACTTCTGCTAGGGGAAGGGAAGTCTCCCTTTGCTGATGTTAGACAGGACACATGGGTGGAAGGAGACACAGCCCCTGCCTTCAGGAAACTTCCTATCAAAGGGAAAAGCACGATCCCTTCCCCCATCTGATGAGGAAAGATGGACCTGAAACAGAGGTGGTAAGGGTGACTACTGCCCAAGCAGCCCTTGAATGGCAGGTGTGGATTCTTCTCACAGAAGGGAGCAATCCTTTTTGGATAAGGGCTATCTTATCCACTATCCTCTCTAAAAATTGCTTTAAGGCTGAAAATTTACTGGCAGATGCCAAAATCATCTAAGCAGAAACACCAGTAAATGTAAATCTCTATACCCAAGGGGTCAGGAGAAAACTCTGGAGTAGATGGCATGGCTCACAGGCCATCAGGAAGGCGCCCAGCCTGCCATCCTGCCTGTTATTTCTCTATCCAAGAGTACTTCCTGAGGCCAAGAGCTGGCTCCTCTCAGAAACTCCTATCAATATGCATATTTGGTAGAGGTGGTTAATTAGCCTTCATAGCTCAGGGTGAAGGGGTTTAGCAGAGAATTTCTGGAGAATGCAGAGTCCCCAGGGAATGGGGATTAAGCAGAATTCTGGAGCCTAGAGCAAGGCCAGAGTGGACCCCTAGAGACTCCCAAGCAATGGCAGCAAGCAAGTCTGGGAAGGAGAGTGCCGAGGAGGTGACTGAGCCCATAGGAAGGGACAGAAACCGTGATTTATAAGTTCCAACTCCAGAGCTGATCTGTGCTCCAGACCACCCAGGCCAAATTCCCGTGGTCCTGGTGTCCTGAGAGGAGCAGTGATGGGGCCTAGGCCATGCGATTAGCAGCTGGGACAGAACTAGGACTCTGTGTCCTGAGTCCCAGCTAGTGCTGTTGCCCTTGCTCCATGCTCTGTCACATCCAGCTGGTGCCAGGTGCCTGAGGGCTGCCGTAGAAAGGAACTCTGGGGTGAACTTTGCCATCTCTGAAATCTTCTTTGTTTTTTTTTTTTTGAAACAGAACTTTGCTCTTGTTGCCCAGGCTGCAGTGCAATGGCACGACCTCGGCTCACTGAAACCTCTGCCTCCCAGGTTCAAGCAATTCTCCCACCTCAGCCTCCCGAGTAGCTAGGATTACAGGCGTGCGCCACCATGCCCGGCTAATTTTGTAATTTTAGTAGAGATGGGGTTTCACCATCTTGGCCAGTCTGGTCTCGAACTCCTGACCTCAAGTGATCCACCCGCCTCGGCCTCCCAAAGTGCTGGGATTACAGGCGTGAGCTACCGTGCCTGGCCTGAAATCTTCTGTTAAAAATGTGCATTTCCTGGGCTGGGCGCAGTGGCTCACGCCTGTAATCTTAGCACTTTGGGAGGCTGAGGCGGGCGGATCATTTGAGGTCGGGAGTTTGAGACCAGCCTGACCAACATAGAGAAACCCTATCTCCACTAAAAATACAAAATTAGCTGGGCATGGTTGCCCTTGCCTGTAATCCCAGCTACTCAGGAGGCTGAGGCAGAAGAATCGCTTGAACTCGGGAGGTGGAAGTTGAGGTGAGCCGAGATCAAGCCATTGCACTCCAGCCTGGGCAACAAGAGCGAAACTCTGTCTCAAAAAAAAAAAAAAAAGTACATATCCTGGGCCAGGTGCGGTGGCTCACACCTGTAATGCCAGCACTTTGGGAGGCCTAGGCAGGCGGGTCACGAGGTCAGGAGATCGAGACCAGCCTGGCCAACATAGTGAAACCCTGTCCCTACTAAAGATACAAAAAATTAGCCGGGCATGGTGACAGGCGCCTGTAATTCCAGCTATTCGGGAGGCTGAGGCAGGAGAATCTTCTGAACCCAGGAGGTAGAGGTTGCAGTGAGCGGAGATTGTGCCATTGCACTCTAGCCTGGGTGACAAAAGTGAAACTGCGTCTCAAAAAAAAAAAAGTACATATCCTGAAAAGGGTAATGCCTAAAGTCCCTCTTCCTTTCCTGGGGAGGAATCTATGGGATATTTGACAGCAAAGGGCCAGGGAGATAGGAGGACCCTTGAGATGGGGTGAGGAGTGCATGCATGGTGAAATGAATGCTTTTCTGAATCTTAGAGCAAGTGCTGAGAAGAGCTTTGTAAGAAAGAGGGGAAGAGGCAAAGGGAGGAAGAAACACACACACACACACACACACACACACACACACACACACACACAGAGACAGAGACAGACAGACAGAGACAGAGAGCAAAAGGCTGAGAGAGAGAAAAAGACACACACAGACAAGGGAGAACAAACAGAGTGGCAGGGAGGTTGAAGCATGCAGTTAAGAGGAGAGAGAGTAAGAGAGGACTGGGAAGAGAGGAAGGAGGGAGGGCCTTGCCTCATACGCAACCCTTCTGTAGAGTGCCCCTGAAGAAATTTAAGTCTATCCGTGAGACCATGAAGGAGAAGGGCTTGCTGGGGGAGTTCCTGAGGACCCACAAGTATGATCCTGCTTGGAAGTACCACTTTGGTGACCTCAGCGTGACCTACGAGCCCATGGCCTACATGGATGTGAGTCCTGACCCTTCCTGGGGGTAGCCTTCTCTCTGGTGTGGGCTGGAGGGAAGGGGCAGGTCCCTTCACTCCTCTGCCCATGGAGAAGCCTGGGGCCCCTGGATCCCTCTGGAACTAACAGCTTGCTCCATGGCCCCCAGGCTGCCTACTTTGGTGAGATCAGCATCGGGACTCCACCTCAGAACTTCCTGGTCCTTTTTGACACCGGCTCCTCCAACTTGTGGGTGCCCTCTGTCTACTGCCAGAGCCAGGCCTGCAGTGAGTGCTGGGCTGGGCAGAGAGGGGTGGTTGGCAGGGCAAGGCACTGATACCCTCTGGGGAGGGCCAGACTTCCAGAGGGAGCTCAGGACTGAGGGGAGCTCAATCCTGGGGAGGACCAGGGACATGTGCAGGGCCACACAGCATGCCCAAGCCAGAGGAAAGATGCTGGTCCTGCAGCTGGATGGCCCCTTTGCCTTCCCTGCCAATATGTATCCCTTTGCTTATGCCAGCCCCTAACTCCCCACTCCCTTTTATTCCACTCTCCCCATTCTGTTTACTCTGGGCAGTGCCATTCCATTCCATGTGACTAATTTCCAGTCCATTCCATCCCACTCCATTCTACTCCATTCTATTTTGCTCCACCTCAGTATTTACTAAGTTCTCACTGAGTGTCTCCAAGAGACACAACAGAACAATATAGGATGTGGGCTCCGTACTATAGTGGTTTTGGGAGACAGGCAGTGTTTGCTTTCTTAAGGTTGCCTCGGTCCCTGCTGAAGCCTTGGTGTTTGGGTCCTGACACCTTTGGCCCAAGGGGTCCCTTGATGTCCCCACCCTATGCTATGACTGGCTTCTTGATGAGTGAAGGTGGGGGGCACTTGGGGATGCCCTGGAGGGCTGGGGGGAATGCTGGGATGTGGTGCAGGCCCATTCACTTCTTCATCTGATGAGTAATTACTCAGCACTGCTGTGAGCCAGGTGTTTTGCTGGGTACCAGGGACTCAGGGCTGGGTTCTCTGCAACCCTGTCCACAGGGAGGCCACAGTCCTGAGGCATCCCAAGATTCTGTAAGTCAGAAGGGGCTTTGGGGACAAGGCTGGCCAGCTCCCATTGGCCTTCCAATGCCACCCCTTGACTTGGCAACCAGGGGTGCTGAGGTCCCAGGATGTGAGCGCAGCCTGAGCGAGAGGCTGAGGTGGGAACCCGGCAGCCCTGAGAGCTGAGCAGCCCTGCCCCGGCTGACCTGACTCCCCATGCCCTGACTCCCCTGCAGCCAGTCACTCCCGCTTCAACCCCAGCGAGTCGTCCACCTACTCCACCAATGGGCAGACCTTCTCCCTGCAGTATGGCAGTGGCAGCCTCACCGGCTTCTTTGGCTATGACACCCTGACTGTGAGTGGGCATGAGGAGTGGAGGCTGGGGCTGTGAGCTATAAGCTGGAGGGGACAGTTAGATGGAGTCTTCTGAAACACGGTGGAATGCTAGTGTTCTGGTGTGCAGGACAGGAAGGCAGGACAAGACAGGTCCATTCAGTCACTCCCCCAACACTCACTGGTTGCCACCATGTGCCAGGCACTGGGGCACCATACTGAACAAGAGGGACATGGTCCTTTTCCTTAAGAAGCATAAGGCCTGGGGAGCTCAGAGAAGAAGGAGACGGGTGAGGAGGTGAGCTGTGGCAGTCAAGGAAGGCTACGCAGGAGAGGTGGCTCCTGCAACACCTGTCAAGAGGCAGAGGTGGCTGGCTACGGTGGCTCACGCCTGTAATCCCAGCACTTTGGAAGGCCAAGGCGGGCAAATCACGAGGTCAAGAGATCGAGACCATCCTGGCCAACATGGTGAAACCCTGTCTCTATTAAAAGTACAAAAAATTAGCTGAGCGTGGTGGCACGCGCCTGCAGTCCCAGCTGCTCGGGAGGCTGAGGCAGGAGAATCTCTAGAACCAGGGGAGCAGAGGTTGCTGTGAGCTGAGATTGCGCCACTGCACTCCAGCCTGGTGACAGGGCGAGACTCTGTCTCAAACAAGCAAACAAACAAACAAACAAGAAAACCAAAACAAAAAAGAAGGGGGCAGAGGTGAGGAAGGGATGAACAGAGGCTTGAGGAGTCTCTAGGGGAACCTGGAGGAGGTGAGTGGAGTCAGACTGGTCACCTCCCCTCGTTTGTGTCCCCATTAGGTCCAGAGCATCCAGGTCCCCAACCAGGAGTTCGGCTTGAGTGAGAATGAGCCTGGTACCAACTTCGTCTGTGCGCAGTTTGATGGCATCATGGGCCTGGCCTACCCTGCTCTGTCCGTGGATGAGGCCACCACAGCTATGCAGGGCATGGTGCAGGAGGGCGCCCTCACCAGCCCCGTCTTCAGTGTCTACCTCAGCAAGTGAGCAACCAGCTGGCCAGTCCCCACCTCCCGGGGTGCTCCTCCGGCCGCCCTGGGCGACTGAGGCTCAGTGCTCAATGCTTTGGGGTTTGGAGGCATCCCAGCGGGCATCTGGCTCCAGTCAGTCTCGCTCCAGGGCCTTCCTTCCTGGGCTTCCTCTCGAATCCTCTCCCAGCCACCCGACCACACCCCATCCCTGCACCTGTCCCCAGTCCCCTCCGACTTGTCTTTGCATTCCATGGCCACGATGGAATGAATCTCTTCCACAGCAGCTGAACTTTGCCCTGAGTTTTGCTGCTCTGATTCTCAGCACCCCTTGGACAGGCTTCCTGGTGGAGAAGCGGGTGGGGCAGTTCGCTCACTTCCTTCTGACCGAATGTTTTCTACCTGTATCCCTCTTTTGCATAGTAATGTATTGCTTCATCTCCTTTTATCTATTGTTCTAGCCTGGTCCTGGAGTCTTCTGGTCTAGGTCCACTGCTGACCCCTAGCAGGTTGTTATCCTTGCCAGTCAACACAAGCATGTGCAGGCATTTAGTGAGACAGGCAGTGGGTGGGGGTGAGCGGCCTGGGGCCTGCTTTTCTTTGTTCTTCTTCAGAATTAACCAGCAACTTGCTTTTGTTTTGTTTTGTTTTGTTTTGTTTTTTTGAGATGGGTTCTCGCTCTGTCACCCGGTCTGGAGTGCAGTGGCGCAATCTCGGCTCACTGCAACTTCTGCCTCCCGGATTCAAGCTATTTTCCAGCCTCAGCCTCCCAAGTAGCTGGGATTACAGGCATGCGCCACTGTGTTCGGCTAATTTTTGTGTTTTTAGTAGAGACGGGGTTTCACCATGTTGGCCAGGCTGGTCTCAAACTCCTGACCTCACGTGATCCACCCGCCTCGGCCTCCCAAAGTGCTGGGATTACAGGTGTGAGCCACTGCGCCCAGCTTTAGCCAGCCACTTTCTAGAGACAGTTAGCTTCATTGGACTAATCTGGGGAATCTGAAGTTCAAGGACCTCACCCTGTTACTAATGTTGCTAACTTCCTCTCCACCTCTGTTTATGATTCCTCTGCGTGTATACAGAGCAGCTCCACCCAGCTCCACACTCCAGCTACCAGAGAAGCCTCTGGAACAAACACGGAATATCCTTACCCCCCTTCACCAAGACCCTACCTGTCTCCAATCTCAGCAGAAAAGTAACAAGCTGGGCCCGGGTGGGGATCCCGGTGACATGTCTACCAGAGGCAGGAAGCGGAGGGGAGAGGAGAGCAGAGTGTGGGCTGGGGGTCCCAACCACTAGGGGACCCCCCAGAGGTCAGCATCATTCGGGAGCCTGAGGCGCTGGGAATTCCAAGGCCTGGCCAGAAAGCCCCAGTCTAAGGGATGCATCCCCGTCCCCAGGGAGCCCCAATCTAAGGGATACAGCCCCATCCTCAGGGACCCCCAGTCTGAGGGAGACACAGACTCGTCCTCAGGGAGGCCCAGTCTAAGGGACACAGCCCTGTCCTCAGGGAGCCCCAATCTAAGGGATTCAGCCCTGTCCTCAGGGAGCCCCAGTCTGAAGGGAGACTCAGTCCTCTCCTCAGGGAGCCCCCGTCTGGATCAGGGAAGGAGCTCTGTTTCCCTGTGGAGGTGACTGCTCAGGAGGGAAGTCCTTTTCCATGGCACTCCCTGACTTCCCCTTCTCTTTCTCTCCTGCAGCCAGCAGGGCTCCAGCGGGGGAGCGGTTGTCTTTGGGGGTGTGGATAACAGCCTGTACACGGGGCAGATCTACTGGGCGCCTGTCACCCAGGAACTCTACTGGCAGATTGGCATTGAAGAGTGAGTCTGCGGTGGGGCCCTGGGGATGTGGCACTTCCTTGGAGTGGGCTTCCAGGCCATGTCACACACACACACAGTCTGGCACTGCTCTGGGATGGGGCAGAGGACCCCTGAGGCTTACTCCTACAAAGCCACAACTGTCCTCTGCAGGAGTGACAAAGCCCAGCTCAGCCTGGAGAAGAGAGTGGGTGTGGACAACATAGGGAGGGGCAGGACCTGGACTCCCGAACATTAGGGACCCTGCAGTCCAGCCCCATCATGGGCTCACAGATTAGAAACGAAGGTGTGTTAGCAACTCATTTGCTCAAAGTCCTTACAATGAATCAGTGGACCTGGTTTTCAGTGTTTTTAGAAACTTCCTTGACACTTTTAAGGAATAGGTCCCATGGCATGATGCAGGGGAATAGCCGGATTGATCTTTGCAGGGTCCTCACTTTCCTCAAGAAAGTAGCTGTAGCTGTTTGTCCCACAGTGGTGGGGAAAGCCCGCCCCAGCTGCCCTGAACTGGGGGAGTCCTGAGGCTGCCTGTCTTCTCCCCATACAGGTTCCTCATCGGCGGCCAGGCCTCCGGCTGGTGTTCTGAGGGTTGCCAGGCCATCGTGGACACAGGCACCTCTCTGCTCACTGTGCCCCAGCAGTACATGAGTGCTCTTCTGCAGGCCACAGGGGCCCAGGAGGATGAGTATGGACAGGTGTGACTGGTGAGGGTGTCTCTCTTCCCCAGGAGGCTACTCCAGAGGCATTCATGATTTCTCCTGGGAACACAATAGCCAGCTGGGCGCCGTGGCTCATGCCTGTAATCCCAACACTTTGAGAGGCCAAGGCAGGCAGATCTTTTGAGCCCAGGAGTTTGAGACCAGCCTGGGCAACATGGCGAGACTCTGTCTCTACAAGAAATACAAAAATTAGCTGGGTGCGGTGGCATGCGTCTGTGGTTCCAGCTACTTGGTAGGCTGAGGTGAGAGGATTGTTTGAGCCCAGGAGGTGGAGGCTGCAGTGAGCCATGATCTCACTATTGCACTCCAGCCTGGGTGACAAAGCAAGACCCTGTCTCGAAAAAAAAAAAAAAGCCTAACTCTTGACCTCCATGCCTCTATCTGCCCAAGGCACTGGAGGCAGGGGGACCTGGGACGACTGGGGCTGGGTGCAGGATGGGGGCCTGGAGGCTTGTTCAGGCGGGGCCAGTTGCTTGTGCTGAAGGGGAGAGGGAGGTTACTATTAGGCAGGAATTTCTTCTGAGCTGCAGTCACTCAGCAGAAACAGAGGAAACGCTTGCTGGACTTTGGGATAAGAGCAAAATGACTGGAATGTGGGGCTGAGTATGTGAGCAACCAGGGCTGACCCTTTATCCGCACCTCTCTCACCTCCACAGGGCCATGCTCCCCTGCGCTTGTCTGTCTTGAGTCCAGCCAAGGGTTTGTTTAATTAACCCAAGCCCACTACCACTAATTTTAATTTTGGGAGACCAGTGGGGTACTCATTATGCAGATCTGTGTTTTTCTTTTTTTTTTGTTTTTTGTTTTTGTTTTTTTGAGACGGAGTCTCTCTCTGTCGCCCAGGCTGGAGTGCAATGGCGTGATCTTGGCTCACTGCAACCTCCACTTCCTGGGTTCAAGCAATTCTCTGGCTTCAGCTTCCTGAGTAGCTGGGACTACAGGTGTATGTCACCACGCCTTGCTAATTTTTTTGTATTTTTAGTAGAGATGAGGTTTCACCATATTGGCCAGGCTGGTTTCGAACTCCTGACCTCAAGTAATCTGCCTGCCTTGGCCTCCCAAAGTGCTGGGATTACAGGTGTGAGCCACCGCGCCCAGCCATCTGTGTTGTTTTTGTCGTTGTTGTTGTTGTTGTTGTTATTGTTGTTTTGAGACAGAGTCTCACTCTGTCACCCAGGCTGGAGTGCAGTGACACAATCTCAGCTCACTGCAAGCTCCGCCTCCTGGGCTCAAGCAATCCTCCCACCTCAGCCTCCTGAGTAGCTGCGACTACAAGTGTGTGCCATCATGCCCAGGTAATTTTTGTATTTTTGGTGGAGGCGGGGTTTCATCATGTCACTCAGGCTGGTCTCGAACTTCTGGACTCAAGCAATCTGCCTGCCTCGGACTCCTAAAGTATTGGGATTACAGGCACGAGCCATCGTGCCCGGCCAGATCTGCATGTTTTAAAATGCCACTTGCAAGCTGGGCATCATGGCTCATGCCTGTGTATGTGTATGTGTGTGTGTGTGTGTGTGCATATATATATATATATAGGCACTTGCAGAGAAAGAGCAGAGGTTCAATCTTTAATATGGGAAATCGAGGCAAGAGGAGTTAGGAGGCTCTGGGATCACTCCAAATCACACCCATTCTGAGTCCATGGGTATAATGCCAGCATTACCTACACAGGACTTTCCCTTGGAGCTGCATTCTCTAGTCCAAAAACAGGCTTAGAGCTTGGGCCCGGAGCTCAGGCCTGGGATCCAGGGGCTGAGATGATGGGGCTGGTGGGTGCTATCAGGGGGAGGATGAGTTAACCAGGGACCTATTCCTCTTGCAGTTTCTCGTGAACTGTAACAGCATTCAGAATCTACCCACCTTGACCTTCATCATCAATGGTGTGGAGTTCCCTCTGCCACCTTCCTCCTACATCCTCAGTGTAAGTCCTGGTCCCTGCAGGCTGAGCCACCATGATTGGGGTTGGGAGGAAGGGCTGGGGAGCCAGAAATGCTGAGTCTCCTGCCTTGTGCCATTTTCCGACTCCGCGCTTGTACTCATTTATCTTCCCCACTCATTGATTCTAAACCCCCTTCTCTGGAACAAGGCTATGAAATAGAAGATTGTCATCTATGATCAATTATTATTAATTAGTGGGGAGAGGCACTGGGCTCTTTGTTGAGCACTTACTAGGGCAGACCACTGTGCAAAGCACTTTGCTTCATGATCCCATTTAATTGTCACAGTATTTAATGAGGGAGATACTCATTTCTGTTTTACAAATGAAAACTTGGAGGTTCAGAGAGGTTGAGTAACTGACTCAAGGCGACACAGCTAAGGTTTGAATCCAAGTTGGTTTGGCTCCAAGGTTTAACCACCAGGCTGATCTGCTCCAAATTGGGAGCAGGAGGGAGGTCTGTGGGAAGAGAAGTTTCCCATCATGGGGAGAGGAGACCCTGCTGAGGACCACGGCAGCCTGAATGTACCTGTTCCAGAAATCCTCCCACCCGCTCTGCTGTGGTGGCTCAGTTGGCCTATGAGCCCTCAAGGCAGAGACCCTGGCTCCCTCAGCTCTGCACTTGTGCTCCCAGCCCAGGGCTCAGAGCTGAGCAGGGCCCAGCTTATGTGTGAACAAATGAATGAGTGCTGCCTTTCTGTGTTGAGCAGAACAACGGCTACTGCACCGTGGGAGTCGAGCCCACCTACCTGTCCTCCCAGAACGGCCAGCCCCTGTGGATCCTCGGGGATGTCTTCCTCAGGTCCTACTATTCTGTCTACGACTTGGGCAACAACAGAGTAGGCTTTGCCACTGCCGCCTAGACTTGCTGCCTCGACACGTGGGCTCCGCTCTTCCTCTTGGCCCTGCACCCTCCCAGGGCATTGTATCTGTCTTTCCACTCTGGATTCAGCCTTCTTTTTCTGGACTCTGGACTTTCTCTAATAATAAATAGTTCTTCTTTATGTTGGTCATCCTGTTGTTTTTGGAAGGGAGTTTTCCCTGAGTGGCTACAAGGTTTCCTGGTGGGTCACTGTGATTCTAAGAGAAATGGGACCTAAGGCATGGCTTGGGATGGGCTCTGTAACCCTCAGAGCTTAAAGTTCATACTTTTCCCCTGGAAAGGGAAGACAGTGGTAGCGCCATCATGGGTGGGTGGGTGGCGGGCCGGGGGAGAGTGTTCCTACTTGAGTCACAGAGAAATCGAGCCTATTTGCTCGAACCAACTCAGCAAGGGATCTTGTCCCTTTGGACTTCATCCCTGTCCTCCTCAGGAGCCTCTTAGCAAAAGATCCAGAAACCAGGAGCAACATGGTATGTGGGGAAGGAGGAGAGAGAGGAAGAAAAAGAGGAGGGGAAGGAGAAGAAAAGCAGGGGAGGGGCTGGGGGAGGAGACAAGGAAAAAGGGGCGGGGAAGAGGAGAAAGTAGAGAATGATGCCTCCGCACCCTGTGAACTTCCAACAAGGGAAGGTGACATGAAAGGAGCTCAGACAATTTCTGTCCAGCAACATGACAGCAAGCTCAGGCTGGTGAGTGGGGCGTGAATGTAGAACCCATAATGGGGGCAGGCTGCCTTCTACCGTCATATTTTACCCTGTCCTTCGCCAGGCTCACCCTGGCCTTGCCCCTTATGATCGGGGCAGGGATAAAAGTGCGAGATCCAGGTCCTGCACCCTACTCCTGAAGAGAAGCTGGAATTTGCCACAGGTGGAGTTTCTATGGCAACAGCACACCATCTGAGACCCTCTCTTTCTTAGACTGCGGAAGGACAGCAGGCTGCAGGTTCCTTTTAGGGGGTCGGACAGGCTACAGAATGTATCGTAGTGAGCCCTGGTTTGCGACATTACTGAGAGGAGAAAGAAAACTTGCAAAGAGGTAGAAGTGGATCAGAGGTTCCAAGTCAAGAGCCTCTTTCCCTGTAAGCCTTAGTCCGCTGAGCGGGACTACAAATCCCGGCGTGCCTAGCGGGACTGCAGCGAGAACTACGCTTCCCAGTGGGCGCCGCGGCAGAGCGGCTGGGAGGCGGGGCGGGTGCTGCCCTCTGCCGGGCGCGGAGGGAAGTGTGCGTGGAGTGACAGCCGGAGCCCGGGCGCCGGGCGCGGGGCTCGGTGACAGCGGAGGCGGCGGCCCGGGCGGGACGCAGGGAGCGGCCGCGGCGCCGACGGCGGCGGGAAGGGCGGACGGGGCGGGCCTCCCTGGTGGCACGGGGCCGGAGCAGGCCGGGAGCAGGTGGCGGGCACAGCTTGCGGGCCAGGCACCCGAACTTGGGACAAGTTGCCGGAGCCGCGGGGCGCGGGCGGCGGACAGATTGACCTTCAGAGCGAGGTGAGCGGGACCGGGGAGCGAGAGGCACGAGGAGGGCCCGGGACCCCCGACCCAGGCTCCCTGGCCCCTATCCCGTGGGTCCCGGAGACAGGTGGGCGGGTGGGGGATGCCGGCAGGAGAGGGAAGCAGGACCGTGCGCGCCGCCACCCACCCGCAGTCCATCCGCCCCCGGGCGCCCAGCGCGTGGCCCGAGCGGCGCTGCCCGCCGAGCCGGGAGCCCCCTCGGCCCCTCCCTTCAGGCGCGGGCCGGGGGCGGCTTCTCCGCGACCTTATGTAACCGGGCGGGAGGGGCCGGGCGGGCATGGGCCTTCCCGGCCCGGAGCTGGGAGTCGAAGGGGCGGGAGGCGTGATGGTGAACTCGCAAGAAGTTTGAGGGACGCGCGGGCCCCGCGCCCACTCCCCCTCCACCGGACACGGCTGGGGCCGGCGATGCCGGAGAGGGGGTCGGAGGTAGGGGAGGTGTGCGGGGGCTGAGTCTGGCCAGGCCAGCGGGGGAGTGGGAGGGCCAGAGCGGCGCCACGCCCCGGGGGCTGGGCTGATGGGGGGGCGGGTGGAAGTACCATCTCTCCCTCCCTTCCCGTCCCTTCCTCCAGCTCGGTCTCTTGAAGAAGCCGCCCCTGGCCCCGTCCCCTCGAGTCCCTGGGCAGTCTCCTTCTCCCCGTGGGTTATTCTATGACCCTGGGGAACACCAACCCCGGAGCGCTCCCTCCGTGCGCCCCGTTGTCTGCCTCCCCCCGGGTTCCCAGCTGCCTGCCCGCCCCCCGAGTTTCCCCCTCCCCCCGTCTCGGTCCCCAATCCCGGAAAACACGCCCCCTTCCCCCCGATCCCCCGAGTCCGTGCCGCCCACCCCTGGGCTGTCCCGACCAGCTCTGGCCCAGCGCGTCCGCTCGCCTCCTGGAAGGGAGTGGGCAGATGCCAGCTCGGCCCCCTCCCCGCGCGGGGTTCCGGCTTCACGCACGGCTGCCCCGAGCTGCTCCGGGCTGCGCGAGCAGGTTCGCGCCGCAGCCGCCTGGCGCGCCCCAGCTCCGCGCCCCGGGTGAGGAAGGGAGGGAGCCCGGGGCGGGGCTTGTCTGCGCGAACCCCGCTGGGCCCAGGCCCCCGCCCTCCGCTCTCCGCCAGCCCCTGGCCGCTGCGCCTTCCCCCGAGCCCCCCTCAGCTCCAGCCGTCGTTCTCTCGCCTGTCTGTTCTGGGGACGGTTCAGCGCGGAGCTTCTGCACTCAACTTGAGCGCAGTTTTTGGCTTAGAGCTCGCTGGGGAAGTGCAGGTTAATTACTGCCCAGCTCCCATCCCCTGCCCTCCCCCCATCCCGAGTGAGGGGCTGCTTCATCCCTCAGGGAAAGGGACAAGACGGATGCAGGCCCCCAGTGACACCTCTGGGGTGTGGCCTCAGGCCCCTGCACCCGCCCTGGCCGAGATTCCATTGGCCCAGACCTGGCACTGTTGGGCAGCTGGGGATGAGGTTGGAGACTGGTCTCTGGTTTCCTTCTGGGTGGACAGATGCGGATGCACTCGGTTAGAACGCAGTTCTTGGTGCCACGACTGGGAGACAGTCCTCAGGCCCTCCCCTCAGGGAGCTCACTGTCCGGGGAGGGACAGCCAGCAATAGTTCCTGGCCGGCCAGGAGAGGCAGAGGCAGAGGAAGGGGAAGGGTCGGCTGCCTTGAGGTCCCTGCCTGCTAACCTGACGGTATGCTTTCACCATGCCGGTGACCCCAGCCCCAGGACCACGAGCAACTCGCCTGGCTCCCTTCTCTCCGTCTGCCTCCTGGCCGCGGGGCCCGGAGAGCTGGGAGCCAGAGGGTGTAAATGAAGGGCAGAGCTGTTTGGGTGACTGACTCCATGCTCTGCTTCTCCCCGAGGGAAGCCAATGGTGCTTACCATTTACAAGGCTTGTTACAGCTGCAGGGTTATTTTGTCCTCAACTCAGCTCTGGGAGGCAGAGCCAAATGGGGACCCAGGTATCTTGGTTCCGGGTGCCCTGGAAGGAGTTCAGGGGATAGGGCAGGGGACACCCTAGGTGGGCACTGAATCTAGGGAGAGCCAACTGGGCTTTTACGGGCTAATGGCCTGGTGACTCACAGAGGTGGGCAGGGAGTGGGCCAGGGCAGGCAGGAGCCCTTCCAGGGTCCCACGTGCGCTGTCACAGGCCTCCTCAGCCTGTTTCTGGAAAGCTGAGAAGTAGGTGGAAGGGGACTCCCACCCCTCAAGTCTGGCTGCCCTTTGAGGGTCTAGCTCTTGGCCCTGAGCCCTCCTGGGGCTCTGTTTATGGCTGTAATTGCATCATTAGCCAGAGTTAATAGAGTTACTTAGCACCTGCCCCCACAGGGAGTAGCCCAGCCACCCCCTGGGTTCTGTCTCTTCCTTTTCAAAGTCAACTCGGTTTCTGCAGGCAACAGGGGTTTCCCCAACCACAGCTGTCATGAAAACCAGGTTGGGCCTTTGTCCTGGGGATGGAGGGCAGTCAGCACTTGGGGCCCGGCTTGGGGCTGCCCTGGAGATGACCATGGAAATTGGGTTGGCCTCCTCTGATCGGAGGGCGGGAGTTCAGGGTTCCCAGAGCTGCCAGAAATGTTCACATCCCAGGACGCGGTGAACATATATGCATGTACAGTGTGGATCCTCATCTGAGAGGAGGGAGATGAAAACACACCCACCTCACAGGCTGTTGTGAGGACTAAGGGTGCGGCAGTGCCTGGTACATGGTGAGTACATGATGTTGCTTTCTGGGTTGGTGTGGGGTTTGTGTAATGGTTGTGAGTTTGTGTGTGTGGTTAAAGTGTCTAGGAATGTGGGTAGAGATGAACTGTGCATGTGTGTCTATGAGAGTATAACAATAAAACAAGATTATATTAATAGAATATTCATCTCTTCTTTTATGCTGTACTAGAACAATATTATAATAAGATTGATTATATAATAGTTGCCAACATTTATTGTGTGTTTAGAGTGAGGTGGGAATTACTGTTTGCATTACACTTACTTACTCAGAGAGGTTAAGCAAGTCACTTAAAATCACACAGCCTGGAAGTGACAGGATTGGAATTTTAACCTAGGTCCAATTGACTCCAAAGTCTGTGTTCTCAGTCCCTAAAGAAGACCACTTCTGCAAGGGGTTTCCCAGGAGTTCTCTCTTAAAAGGTGGGGGTGTGGTGGTCTGGGGACCTTCTTTTCTCTATCCAGGGTTTCCTGCTCTAAGCAGATCTTTGGGAGGCCTAGGTGGGAGGATCGCTGGAGCTCAGGAGTTCGAGACCAGCCTGGGCAACATAGCGAGACCTGGACTCAGTTGAAAAAAGAATTTGTATGAAAAAAATAAAAATAAAAAAGCAGGGTGGGAACTTGCTGAGGCCCCTGTCTGAGCACCATACCTGTTTCCTGGCCTTTCTTCTGAGCTGCCAGCATGGGTGACCAAAGGACCTCTGGCTGGAACCTGTCTTGACTGGCCAGGGAAGGAGACTGGTTCAGGCAAGACTTCCTGGGCTTCTTTGGAAGCCCCAGACACCCAGGAAGGGAGGAGGCATCCTTACTGATGGCCTTCTAGGTGCCCGGCTCTGTGCCATGCACTCCACGTCCATTAACGTACAGTGCAGCCCTCAGCAGGCCCTTGTTTAATCAGATGTGCAGAAGAGGCTGTGGGGATCATTGGGTGAGAATGGGACGGCAGTAAAGTCATAAGAGCACTGGACCAGGAGTCGAGAGACCCCACTGTGTCTCTCACTGGCTGTGTGGCTGGGCAGGTCTCTGCTCCGTTCAGCCTCAGTTTCCATATCTGTGAATCTGGATCATCTGTGGGATTCCCTCCAAAGCAAACCTTCTACAAATCTTTGCCAAAGGCACCAGGGAGGAAGAAAAAGGAAGAGAAAGCAAGGGGTGGTGGGGGTGGGTTGTTAGGGGTGTTTGGGAGATGCTGCAGTCCGCAGAATTGAGCTTTAGCTAAAGACTGGTCCTGGTGAAGCAACCAGGAAGTTTTTCTTGGGACAGCCATAGCCACTATATATTGAGCACTGGACCAGTGTCACCGGGTCAGGGGGTTGTTGAGAACGTGGGCTCCGGGGCCAGGCTATGTGGCTTGCACAGCTCTGCCACTTAACACTGTGTGAGCCTCGGCAAGCTGCTTAACCCCACTGTGCCTCAGTTTCCACACCTAAAAAGTGAGGGTTCTTGCAGCACCCACCTACTAGTGCTGTCGTGAGGGCTGAGTATGCCGATATTGATGCACATGTAGTACTTAGAATAGCGCCTAATGAACTGTTATGACTCAGTGAGTTATTTATTTCTCATTCTTAAGTGAGGAAATAGAAGCATGGAGAGCTCTAGGGAAGGAATAAAGACCTATGGGTTGCAAACAGGCCTCCCCATGTGTCTGACGTTCTCTGATGTAATGCTTTACGTGGGGCTTCCCACCACTCTCTGTCCCACCACACCAGCCTCCTCTCCTTGTTGAACAAGACGGTGCAGGGGGCTTGGCAATGCCTGAGGCATCTCTACCACCCCTGCCCTGCCACTTGGGTTTCCCTGGGTAGCATCTGGCCTGGCCACTGACCAGGCACTCCTAGCTGTGGCTGTCCCCTGCTCTCCTATCATCTGTCCCTCCTCCACATTGCACCAGAGATACAGATCCCCTTGGCTGTGGTGTCACTGGGGGGCAGAGATAAAATCGCAGTGATAGGGTAGGATCTGGGACTTATCATGCCCACAGGAAATGCTTTGCTGTGAAGTGGCAAAGCCGTGGGTGAGAGCCAAGAGGAGCAGAGGCAACAGGCAGGGTCATCACCAGCTTTCCTTCCTGGCTCTTAAGTGTGGGCTTAAGGAGGAAAAATGAGGTCTGGACACCCATCTTTTGTCCAGCTTTCTTATGGGGAGAGCCACCTGGCCCCATAAGATCCAGCACCTGCTTGCCAGGCCATGCAGGCCACCTGGTTGGCTCTTATGCATTCAGCGGTGGTCCCAGAGTAAGATGCGGTGCTGTAGGGATTAATCCAGGAATTCCACCAGACTCTCCATCCAGAAACCCATGGCTCATATTCCCTCCTCGTAGCCCTTCCTTGCTCCTTCCCTATAAGCAAATCTTTCCCTCCATCAGGGCACACATTTCAGAGAAACCGGGGCACTGTTCCATCTTACTGCAGCCTGGCTGGGTATTATGATCACCTGCGGAACTCTTAGACAACACCATTGCATCTGAATCTCTTGGGGAGGGGCCTAGGCATCTTTATTTAATTTTTTTTTTTTCTGGGATGATTCCGATGCCCTTTCTCTAGGGCAGTGGTTCTCAAATTTGGGCATGCATGAGAACTCCCTGGAGGAATTGTTTAAACACAGATGCTGGGCCCCTCCCGGTGTTTCTGCAAATTCCATGTGGTCTAGAATTTGAATTTCTGACAAGTCCTCTAGTGATGCTAATGCTGCTGGTCCCCAGAGCACACCTGGAAAACCACTGCCTTCAGGTCCTACCGCTTTGCAGCTACCCAGGTGAGAGCCGTCCTTCTCCTGGGTTCTGTGTCTCTGACTTTGGGCCTGGTAGGCCTGTCCCCTTTTGAAGGCAGGTCGCCAGGGGCATGGACCACTTCTGAGAAAATATGGTGTCCCCTCTACAGTCAGTCCTTCCCATTTCTCCACCTGTCCCCACCTCCCATGAAACTGTCCACTGTTCAGCCTTGCAGCTCTTGGTCCCACTCTCTGGGACAAGTGCTTAAAACTGTGCACTGGTTGATGAAGGCAGGATGAGGCGGACAAACAAGGATGGCGCTAGCTGAGGGGCCTCAGAACATGCGTCAGGGTCTGAAGCTGCTGTGAAGGTGCTTGGAGCTAAAGTAGCATTATTACAATAATTGGGGAGGTGTTCAGAGAGGACCCTCACTTTGTTGAAGGGAGGCTCTTAAAATACTTCCTGTTATTTCACTTTCCCACCCTATGGAGGGCAAGTATTTGATTCCAGTTTGAATCGTAGTTGTTGTTAACAATAAAAATGACACAGACACACACAGAAATAAGCTGTTCCCTTTTCCTTTCCTCTCCCAGACCAGAGATGTAGGGAGGGGAGGGGGAGGGTCCCTGCTGGAGGTAGTGGAGTCTCTGTCATCTTCTAGGTGGTCCTGGGCCTTGAGAGAGTGGATGGTTGGGAGAGCCTGGGGGCTGGCCCCTGGGGGCAGGGGTGTGGAGTTGTTTGTGGAAACTGGAGGGAGTTGGGGTGAAGCCTGGTAGGAGGTGAGAAGAGGAGGCAGGTCCCACAGCCCTGCTGCAGGGGAGGCGAGGCGGGGCCGGGAGTGGGGGCGAGATTGGTGTCTGAGCCCGCCAGTCCTCAGGTGTCTGGGCACAGGGGTTTGGTGTGTTTTGGTCCATGCCGTACCCCTAGCACCTAGAAGAGAGCCTCATATATAGTGGCTGCTCAATAAATCTTTGTGGAATGGATGAGAGAATGGGATTGAGCCCCCATTGTGTGCCCAGAAATGCAGACACCAAAAAAATGCTCTGTCTACCGTCTCTACCCTGCAGGTGCTTCACCAGCTGACACCCAGGGGCGTTGCCCACAGGTCCAGAAGGCGCTGAGCCCTCTGCCTCTGCCCTGTCTCCCTCCCCGCACAGTGATCCAGGCCCAGCCTCCTTCTGGTGTGGGGCTCACAGTCTGTTCCTCCCCACAGAGAGTCTGCCAGCACCTCCCCCAACCCCCCCTCCCCCGAGTTCTACCAGTGGGTCTGTGGGGTGGGGCTCCGGTTTGTTTTCTCCTGTTTGCCAAGGGAAGTCACAGCCTGTCCTTTGCCTTGTTTATAATTGCTTTGAGGACAGCACCTGCCGCGGCCCCCCACAGTCCCTGAGGGGTGCAGAGTGGCCAGGAGGTGACACACTATACTGTCCACCCCCTGCCGCCTCTTGTCCCCTCCCAGCTCTAGCCAGGTGCACTTTCTGCTGCCTTGCCAGGACGGCACTGGCTGGCCTTGCTTTGGGGCTAATTGGAGCCATAGAGCTGGGGGTGTCAGAGGGCAGCTGGTGCTGCCGCCATATTGTCAAGAGGAGGGGATCGAGGCCCAGGGATTCAGCAGCACAAGGCCTTCAGTGTCAACAGGCATGTACTGAGCACATCAGAGGTACCTGGCACTGGGCTGGCCAAGCAGGGCGGGTGGGAACAAGATCACAGCTTCTCCCGCAAGGTGCCGATGTCCTAGCCAGGGAATCTTAGTAACCACAGAGGGCAGAGAGGAGCAGAATGCGAGAAGCTAGTGTAGACTAATGTACTAAACAACATAAGCGCGGTGATACCTGCCCTTTGCCCTGAAGAGCATTCTCCTTGGGCCTCTTGCTGGCACAGAGACCTTGACTCAGTGTGGTTTAGGCCCTCAGCCCTTTCCACCCCCTGGACCCCAGGAAGGGCAACTCTACTGCTCCCTGGGCCCTCTCACCTGGGGGTCACCTCTGCAGGCTCTGTTCTGGACAAGTCCTTCCTTCCAGGAGGACTAGAGGCTGCTGGAGCCTTTGAAAGGAGGCTCTGAGCCACCCACCTGCCACTTGGAAGCTCTGGGGCCAAGGGGAGATGTGGTGCTGGATCAGGGCCGACAGCTCAGGCCTCCTTGGACCTGCCTGTGACTGAGCCTCCATGCTTGGGCCTGGAACCTGGGGGCAGTGCCTCTGTTCCTCCCACCTCCAGAACCTTCTTTTTTGTTTGTTTGCAGACAGGGTCTCTCTGTGTTGCCCAGGCTGGAGTGCAGTGGCACAATCATGGCTCACTATAGCCTCAACCTTCTGGGCTCAAGCAATCCTCTTACCTTAGCTTCCCAAGTAGCTGGGACCAGAGGCACGTGCCACTACACCTGGCTAATTTTAAAAATTTTTGTAGAGATGGGGTCTCACCATGTTGCCCAGGCTGGTCTCAAACTCCTGGGCTCAAGTGATCCACCTGCCTCGGCCTCCCAAAGTGTTAAGATTACAGGCATGAGCCACCTTGCCTGGCCACAAGCCTTTTTTCTCCCCTCCACCCTCCGCCACCCTCTGAGCCTCCATCTAGTTCCACAGCATCTGCAGCCTTGGACTATCTCTCTCTCTCCTGCTCTTTGTCTCCCCTTCTCTCCTTCCTCTTTATTTCCTTCTCTGCCACCTTCCTTCTTTTGATGTGTTCAAAGGATGACCAGGGCCCACCCCACCAGTACCTTTCTCACAGTCAGCCTCCAAGTCCTGCTGTCAGGGGCCCAGAGGAATGGTCCACGGTAGGGTGAGGTGGCTGCGAAGGTGCCCAGCCTGACGCAACCCCCTACCCATGGCCAGGAAGGGGTGTGTGGTGGCTGGGACATCCTGGGCGGGGTGGCGGGTGAAAGAGGCTATGGTAGTCGGCTCCTGTGGGCTGAGGGGCAGCCAGCAGCCTGGGCCAACTGGGGGAAGGGACCCTCCCTAGACAGCCCCAAGCATTATCACTACTCCAGACCTGTGCCTAACTATAGGTTGTCATCCACTTTTTTGGATCTAATTATAGTGTTTTGCAAAACTAGGTATGGGAAGAAAATACTGTATCTATTTACTTATATCTCATTCTTTTCTTTCTTTTAAAATTGTGAAATATAGCATAGTTGCTTAAAAAAGCATAAACATACACATATAATGTAGTAAATAATTATAAAAGTGAACCCCTGGCTGGGTGCGGTGGCTCACGCCTGTAATCCCAGCACTTTGTGAGGCTAAGGCAGGCAGATCACGAGGTCAGGGGTTTGAGACCAGCCTGGCCAACATGGTGAAACCCCGTCTCTACTAAAAATACAAAAATTAGCCAGGTGTTGTGGCACGCACCTGTAATTCCAGCTTGGGAGGCTAAGGCAGGAGAATCGCTTGAATCCGGGAGGTGGAGGTTGCAGTGAGCCAAGATCGTATCAATGCGCTCCAGCCTGGGCGACAGAGCAAGACTCCATCTAAAGAAAAAAAAAAAAAGTGAACCCCTAGGCAACCATCACCCAGGTGAATAAACAACAGAATGTAGCTTGTACGCCAAAATCAACTCATGTGCCCTCCACCCCCAGAGGTAATCACTATCCTGACTGTACGATAATCAGCTCCTTGCCTCTTATATCATGTAACCACCTATGTCTGCATCCCTTAGCTGAGTTTAGTTTTGCCTGACTCTGAATTTAATACAGATGGAATGGCGCTGGACATGTTCTTTTACATCATGCTTTTCCCACCCAACAGTGTATGTGTGAGAGTCACTTATGTTGTGTATAGCCGTAGTCTGTTAATTTTCTTTCTTTTCTTTTTATTATTTATTTATTTTTGAGATGGAGTCTGCTCTGTTGCCCAGGCTGGAGTGCAGTGGCGTGATCTCGGCTCACTGCAACCTCCACCTCCCCAGCTCAAGAGATTCTCCTACCTCGGCCTCCCAAAGTGCCAGGATTGCAGGCGTGAGCCACCGGGCCTGGCCTTTAATGTATATTTCAACTTCAGTAAATATTTTATTAAGTGGTCGTACTACTTTACTCCTTGCTAGTGGCCCATAGAGTTCCTGTTGCTCCTTAGCCTTATCAACACTTGGTCTTGTTAGACAGTTTAATTTCTGCCATGATGGTGAGTGTGTAACATGTCTCATCCTGGTGTATTGCATTTTCATTCTCATTTTTAAAATATATAATTTTGGGGTATGTTTGCTGACATCTATAATATATTCATGCATCGGGGTATATATAAGCAATTTATAAGGAAAGAAGCATATATTGAGAGTGCTCAAAAGTTTTTACTGATAGGAATATATGATCAAAACGGTTGAAAGATCAGGGTAATATTGAATGCCAGGAAGGGGGTTGGCATGTAGCTTGGGAGTTGGAAGGTGATATTGGTCTTGTGGGGAGACCCCCTAAGTGGCAGTGCCTGCTGGGGCTAAGAAGCCTCTTCCCAGAGGGTACTGAACCACAGAGTACCCACCACCCTTCAGGCCCTCTTGCCTAGCACATCTGGTGGGGGAGAGGGGGAGACTCTCAGGCTAGAGCCCTCAGCAGGTGTACCGTTCAATTTGGAATTGGCAGGTGCCCATCTTTTAGGTGCTTCTAGGGCAGTAGTTCTCCACTAGGGGTGATTTTGTCCCCCTAGGGGACATTTGCCAATGTCTGATGATATTGGCCAGGGATACCACTAAACATCTTAAAATGCACAGGACAGCCCCTGTAACTAATTACCTGGCCCTGAGTGTCTGGTGTTGAGGTTGAGAAACTCTGATCTAGGAAAAGAGCCAGGAAACAGATTTGCCATAAACTTGCTGCATGGCCTCGAGGAAGTCACTTAAGTGATTTGAGCCTCAGCTTCCTTGGAATCTGAAAAATGGGTAGCAAGCGTTGCTGCCCTTCCCCTTCATGGGGCTCTTGTCAGGATGGGGGAGATGGTGAATGTACAGGCATTTTGCGGGAGGCGTCCCTGCAAAGGGGCCTTGTGGCTGTTGCGTTCCAGTAGAGCCAGGCCTTTTCAGCACTGGCCCTTCTTCCTTGACTGTGTTCCCTGTCCACCAAGCTGGAGGCATCAGGTGACCGCTGTGAACCTCAGTCCTGGTTCGTGCTGCTGCAGGGGCTGTGAGGCGCTTCCCCCACAGTCCCTGCGGGCCCCAGCCTTTTGATGAGGGCTGCAGAAATGAGGGGTTCTCTGGGAGCCTTGGGGCCCAGGACAAAAACATTTCCAACTTTGTCCTTAGCTGGATGGGAGTCCAAGGTTGTGGGGGTGATAAGAGGTATTTATCATGTTCCTTATCTGAGGCCCCATTGCAGTTCTCGGGCAGCAAGGGGCGGGAGCCAGAGGTCCTCCCTGGGGGCTCTGCACACCCAGGCCTGGCTCCTACTCATCCTTTGTGTCCTTCCAGAATTTGCCAGCCCAGGGAGGCCCAGGGTTGGACCAGAGTCTGGGTCCATCCTCCCTGGGCCTCTCTGGCCTCACTGTTCTGGGCTTCCCTCACACTGCTGGCATCTCCTGCCTTCTCCAGGAGCCACGGCCTGCCTCATCTCCTCTCTGCTGCCCGCTTCCTTCCTGAAACCTGCACTCACGAAAGGGCCCAGTAAACTCATCCACCCTGAGACGCAGACGACCGATAATAGCTTAACCTTTCTTAATACAGGGTATTTGTTTATCAAAGATGGGAATCCCTTGGCCACCAGAAAGAAGCACTAAGTGAAATCTCTGCCCAGTCTCTTTGGCAGGCTGCTAAAAAAGTGCTGGGGGTGCTGAGGAACCATTGAACTTGCATGTGTATCAAGAACAGTTTTTGCACAAGTGAAAAGTGTGCGGTGGTGTGGATCTTCCCAGAGCTGCCCAGGGCTCTGCTTGATCTCAGGCTCCATTTCAAGGTGGGCTGTAGTACGGCCTCGACCTGGGTGTCTGGAGGCCCTGCGAAGGCCCAAGGCCAAGACTGCAGGTGTATGGCCAGTCAGGAAGATGGTGAGCTGTGGGACTTCTGGCTAGAAGGACACATGTCTCTAGGAAGCAGGGCTGGGGTTAGGGTTAGGCCCACCCTGGACCTGGTGGGATTGGGACTCTGGCAAAATTCTTGCTGCTCTGTGTCTCTCCATCTGCCTAGGGCCCTCTGAGGTCAGGCTGGGGTCAGGGCGGCCATGAGAGACCTCCTGTGGGAGGACCGAGGAGCGCTGTGGGCGCCTGGAGCCGGGTGGGTGAGATTGAAGCAGTCTGTGTTGGGTAGGCTGCGGTGTGTGACTGTGCCGTCGGGGCGCAGTTCCCTCTGTGCTGTGAGTAATCCTCGGCCGCATTTGCAGCTCCCAGGGGATTGTGCAACTTCCTCTCGGGCTGAGGTGCAGGGGGCTGGGTGAGAAACAGCAGCCGCCGGGGAAATGAGGAAACTGAGCCCGGCCCTGGGGCTGGGGTGCGGCCCTGGGCTCCGGCCCCTGGAGGAGCTGAGCATTCCAGGGGCCTCCTTCCAGGGGGCTGCCCTCTCGAAGGTATGAGAGCACACGTGTGCATGTGTGTGAGTGTGTGCATGTGTGTGAGCATGTGTGTGAATGTGTGTCCATGTGTGTTAGCCTGTGTGCATCTGTGTGAGTGTATGTGCATGCGTGTGGTGTCTTTGGGGAGGTGGGTGGGTAGGGATGAGGCCCTTCAGGCTGCACTGGCATTGGGATGTCTTTGGGGAGTGTGGGGGTCTCTGAGCATGGCCAAGGCTGGGGTGAGGGAAAGAATGGGGAAGAAGGTGGCCAAGCTCTGGAGTGCAGGTTGGACAGCGTGGGAAATCGGGAGTCAGCCAGAGTTGTGCTTCAGTTTCCTCATCTCTCCAGGCTTATTTCAAGGGTCGAGTGAGAAGGTCATGGGCAAGATGTGCTTAGCATGTCACCGGCCAGGCCACAGTGAATACCCATTTACATTAGGGGCTAGGAGCATATGCTCTACATCCACCTGCTTGAATCCTGGCCCTGTCGTTTTGCAGTTTCATGATGCTGGGAAGTTACCCTCCTCTGCTTCCTCATCTGTAACATGGAGATGACAGTTATAGTGCCCACCTTGTGAGTTCTGAAGAGTAAAATACTTTACTCACATAAAGTGCTCGGAATAGAGCCAGCCTCCCACTAAGTGCCTGCACAGGTTAACACTTCACCAGGACATAGCATGTTTGTGTGCAGATGGCAAAAAACTGCCCAGGGCTCCTGACGATCATTTTTGATGGTGGAAGTTTGAGCTGGAACTGAGATTGATAGTAAGAGCTCATGTTTACCTGGCCTTATTCCATGTCAGGTACTGTGCCCAGTGATTCACCTGTACCAGCCCCTTCACCCTCAGTCACCCCATGAGGGGGATGCTGCTATCATTCCCATTTTGCAGATGGGGACATGTAGGCCCAGGGGCTAGAGTGACTTGCTCCAGGGCAGCTACATCAGTGAGGGAGAATGGCAGAATGGTCCACTCAGCCCACAGGTGGGCCCCTCACCCACACCCCTGCCCCTTTTCTGGGTTCCAATAGAAGTATGGGAGAGGAGGAGGATGGAGGGTCTGCTGGGAGGGGTGTGAGGGCTGGCCTTGCAGCCTGTGGGCTCTGGCCAGGGAGCCCTTTCTTTTCTCTGTGCCATCCCCAGTGAAGTAATCAAAGTAACCCACAGCTATAAAGAGTTAAATTAATATAGGGAATGGAGCCAGGTGCGGTGGCTCACGCCTGTAATCCCAGCACTTTGGGAGGCCGAGGTGGGCGGGTCCCCTGAGGTCAGGAGTTTGAGACCAGCCTGGCCAACATGGTGAAACCCCGTCCCTACTAAAATACAAAAAATTAGCTGGGCGTGGTGGCATGTGCCTGTAATCCCAGCTACTTGGGTGGCTGAAGCAGGAGAATTGCTTGAACCCAGGAGGCGGAGGGGTTCAATGAGCCTAGATTGCACCACTGCACTCCAGCCTGAACGACGGAGGGAGACTCTGCCTTAATAATAATAATATAAGGAATAGTTTATTAGTAGTTGGAGTTGGAAGAGACTTCCTAGGAGAGTGAGCTCCCTGCCAGTGTGTAGTCTTGAGAGAGCAGTTGAAGGCCACTCATCTGTGGGCATGAGGGTGCAGTGGTTCTGAATCTGGCTTCAGATTCACACAGGCCTGGTTTTCAGCTCTGTCTGAGCCAGTTACTGTTTGGCCTCAGGCCTCAGTTTCACCACATTTAAAATGGGGGTGATAGCAGTTCCTATCTCCTAGGGTGATGGTGAGGATGAAATAAGACACCATAGTAAAATGCTTAGCACAGGTCTGGCCTGGAGTAAGTGTCTGACAGATGGATGCCATTATTAGGCACCTGTTGTAGAGAGGGCCACGCGCCAGGCAGATAGTTGGGCTGCACAGATATTTTTGGAGGGAGGTTTTTCAAATTGTGGATCAGGGCCACTAATTGGACCCTAATTCAGCCATGAAATCAGTTTGGTGGGTCTCCATGAATTTTTTTTTAATGAAAAAGAAGAGACTAGAAAATATTCAAGTGTATTGCTCAGTATCAGTAAGCATTGTTGTGTAGAACATGTTTCGTATGTGTGTGTGTTTGTGTGTATGTGTGCCTAGTGTCAAATAAAGTATATTTTTCTGTGAGCCATGGTCCAAAACTTTGGCGCCACTGCATTAGAGATTCTGTCCCTCCTGTGCCATGTTTATAGAGCACCTACTGAATATAAGGCGCAGCAGCAGTGCTATGGCCAGGATGCCTGT
Source organism: Gorilla gorilla gorilla (assembly GCF_029281585.2). NCBI lineage: Eukaryota > Metazoa > Chordata > Mammalia > Primates > Hominidae > Gorilla > Gorilla gorilla. The sequence goes on along the minus strand of NC_073229.2, from coordinate 59,510,052 downwards.
CCTCAGCAAACCTCATGGTCTGACTGGAGAATCAGGGCCCAGTTCTTAGCAAGGTGGTTACCAAGACTGTGGGTCAGCAGAGGAGGGAACAGAGTGGTCAGAGAGGGATTCCTGGGTGATGACCCTGTGTCAGGTGGGGACGATGAGAGGGGGTGATGCCTGGGGTGAATGGTTGGCCTGGGTCCTGGGGGCTGCGGCTGGGGGCTGGAGAGCTACCTGGAAAGGTGGGAGGCTGCTGTCAGTGGGAGGCTGCTGTCAGTGGAAGGCTGCAGGGTCAGGCCTGGCAGGAGCTGCCCATGCTCGCTGGAGCAGGGGGTTGGGTGGAGGTTGGGGGCTCAGGATTATTCAAGAACATTACATTTATTGTGTACTTTATTTCCATGATTATTACATTGTAATATATGATGGAATAATTATATATGGGTGAGGGCTGTGCCAGTCTCCCTGGCTGGGGTGGGGTGGGGTAGAGAAGGACTCGGCCTTACTGATGCCCCCTCCCCCAGCTTGCAGGATCTGTAGTCACTATGGGTGAGACCCACGTGGGCCTGGCCTGCAACCTGGCTCTCAGCTTGAGCCCTATCCAGAAGCCAGAAGACTTCCCACTATTTAGATCCCTGCCCTGGCAAGTGCTTGGCCTAGTCAGGACCTCAGTTTCTCCATCTGTAAAGGAGGCACACTGTCTCCTGAGCAGCCAGCCTCCTGGGTGGTGATGCCCATCTTGTGACCTATTGTGGATGAACCGGCTGCAGGAAGTGTGAAGAGCTCTGTGTGGGTTATGATTGTCGTCTTTAAGGCTGGGAGGACTGGGGAAGGTCATGAGGACATCAGCTGCCTGTCTGGAGAGCCCCTGGCCTCCCTACCCTGTGACCTAGGGCAGTGGGAGGAGAAGCCTGTGACCCATGGCAGGCTGGGGATATCCCCAGCTTTGAGTGCAGGCAGCCCAGTAGGGGCCTCAGATGATGAGACCCAGATCTGGCCTAAATCTGGGAACCCCCAACCTCTAAAGCTCCACTCTTCATTGAGTACCCCAGGAGTCCCAGCTTGAGGGGCTGTGGTGGCAGGTGGAGAGGCAGTAACCTAGGACTGATTGGCAGGGGCCAGTTTCCAGGAGGCTGTGGGTGGCTTCCAACCCACTGAGCACAGAGCCCAGAGGCTCAGGCATGAGCTCCCACAGTAGAATGTGGTGTTTAATGACAGGTCACATATATTGGCACTCCTGTGTGCCAGCGCTGTGCTAAGCACTTTTATATATTTGCAAACTTTATACAACAACCGAATGCAGGTCTTTTTATTATCCCATTTTACAGGGATAATAAAATGGGCCTCAGGAAGCTGAGGCCCAGAGAGGTTAAATCTCTCACCCAAGGTTACCTAGCTAGTAAATGGGAGAGCTGGCCTGAGGGCCTGAGTTCTGGATTCGGGATACTAGAGTTCAAATCTGGGTAGTGCCACTTTCTAGCTGTGGGTCCTCAAACAGTGACTGAATCTCTCTGACCATTGGTTTCTTCCTCTGTGCCTTCCTCAAAGGGTTGTTGTGAGAGCTATGTGAGATAAAGACTGAGAAGTACATAGTACACAATAAGGGCCGAATAAATGGGACCTGCTGCATGACCTGCATGCCAGTAACTGCCGTGTGACCCTGGGCCGGGTGTCTGGCCTCCTAGGTCTCAGTCTCCTCAGTTGTGTGACACAGGGCACTGACCCCTTCCTTGCTCCTCTCAGTAGGGTTGTTGAGGATGTTGGATGGGTCCTGAAGGAGACCTTCAGTGAAATAGAAGTGGTAGACCAGCGGTCCCCAACCTTTTTGGCACCAGGGACTGGTTTCGTGGAAGACAGTTTTTCCATGGATGGATGGCAGGGGAGGGTTTCAGGATCATTCAAGAGCATTACATTTATTGTGTACTTTATTTCTATTATTATTACATTGTAATATATGATGAAATAATTATACAACTCACCATAATGTACAATTGGTGGGAGCCCTGAGCTTGTTTTCCTGCCACTAGACGGTCCCATCTGGGGGTGATGGGAGACAGTGACAGGTCATCAGGCATTAGATTCTCCTAAGGAGCATGCAGCCTAGATCCCTCACATGCACAATGCACAATAGGGTTTGCACTCCTATGAGAATCCAGTGCCACTGCTGATCTGACAGGAGGTGGAACTCAGGTGGTAATATGAGCAATGGGGAGTGGCTGCAAATATAGATGAAGCTTCGCTCACCTGCCTGCCTGCCCACCACTCACTGCCTGCTGTGTGGTCTGGTTCCTAACCGGCCATGGATTAGTATGGGTCTATGGCCTGGGGATTGGGGACCCCTGTGCTAGACTACTTGAATCTCCAGAGCTGTCAGGAATTCTTTAGGGTTTGCAGCTAACCGCAGGTCCCAATGGATTGTGTTTGGGCCTGCTTCAGGCTTTCATGTTTCCTGTTGGCCCCTGCAGGCATTTGAGTTGGTGGCTCCAAATCTATTCCAGGGTTTCCCAAGATGTTTCTGTGGAAAGGTTTAGAGGTCAAGCAGGCACAGGAGACTGTAAGTCAAAGAAAAAAAAAAAGAAAAATAGGGGTTGGGGGAATGGGGAGATGATAGTCAAAGGGTACAAAACCTCAAACAGGGGGAATAAGTTTTTTCCTTGAGATATATTGTATGGCATGGTGAATATAGTAAATAGTAATTATTGTATATTTCAAAATCATTTAAGAGTTAATTTTAAATGTTCTAGCCTGGGTGTGGTGGCTCATGCTTGTAATACCAACACTTTGGGAGACTGAGGTGGGAGACTTGCTTGAGCCTAGGAGTTCAAGACCAGCCTGGGCAACATGGTGAAACCTGTTACTACAAACAAAAAAATACAAAAATTAGCCGGGTATGATGATGCATGCCTGTAGTCCCAGCTATGGGAGAGGCTGAGGTGGGACGATCAATTGAACCTGGGAGGTTGAGGCTGCAGTGAGCTGTGATCATTCCACTGCACTCTAGCCTGGGTGACAGAGCGAGACCCTGTCTCCAAAAACAAACAAACAAACAAACAAACAAAATAAAACAACAAAAAAAACCCCCAAAATTCAAATGTTCTTACCACCCAAAATGACAAGTATTTGAGGTGATGTATATGTTAATTAACTTGATTTAATTATTCCACATGGTGCTCATAAATCATAGCATCACCTTGTACTCCATAAATATATACAACTGCACAAAACCCCAGATGGTTTTCTTTGCTGTAGGGCTTGTCAGAGCCTGTGATATGCTAATTTTTGTTGTACATCTCCAATATGTGGTCACGATATATACTCTAGGGTATCTCAAAGGCCTGGTGTTTAAAGCCCCATTTTCCAGATAGAGAAACTAAGACCTGGAATGAAACTTAGGAAGGGATTTTTCCAGGTTGTGCAGTTACCTGTTACAGAGCTAGGGCCAGACTCCTTGCTCCTGACTCCATGGCCAGTGCTCTGCCCAGGATACCTCTTCCTCTTCCTTCTTCCTTTGTCCTCAGAGAAGTGTTGTGTGTGCTGCTGTTTCCTCCTGAGAGCTCCTTACCTTTTTCTGGCCCCCTCCTGCTGGCTCCCAGCATTAGAGGGTGTCTGTTTCCTTCTGGGCATTGCTATGAGATGGAGCTATGCCTAGTTTATGGCTGCTGGGAGATCCTTCTCAGACTAATAGATGGCAATAAGGCTTCATCCCAGCTGCAGGGCCCCTAGCAAGTTAATTCCATTTCCTGAGCCTCATTCTCCTCAATTGTGTAATGAAACTCATCATCTTGTCTGTCTTCTGGAGTTTTTGAGAAGTTCAGCTCTGATATCATACATGAACGTGCTCTACTAATTTTCAATCCATTTGCAGATATCCATGAGTCTGACAGTTCTTATAATTTCTGGGGGCAGTGAGGACATGGGAAAAGGAGACCCTGGCTGTGGGAGCTAGCATGGTTGGGGCCCTAAAGTTCTGATCCCCTCCCCCGGCCACAGTTGGTGTCTGCTTTTCAGTGTACTGCTGCCTCTCTCTGCTCTCAGTTCCCCTGAACATGTCTGAAGTGGGCCGGTCTAGCTGACTCGAGGGACCCATGTCACAGGTGAGACATGAAATGAAGCACGATTTTCGAGCTGGGGGGCCCTATTTTCCTAGTTTCCTGCTGGGAGTTGGTGTTAGAGTGGGGAACAACTCAAGTGACTTGGTGCCTCAATACATACAGCTCTGCCTGGAGCAGGGAGTTCCCACCAGCTTCTGCCCAGTCCTTTGATGCCCCCACCCTTCATGGAGGGTGGCCGGTCACCTGGCTTGTGATGTGGGGTGCACGCGGGCATGCCGATGCCTCCATCAACACAGCAGTTAGGGTCGAAATGCTCCAGGTCCTCTGCTAGCTGTGGGGGACTCTGAGTGATGGGCCAGGGGGTAGGCCAGGCTGGGTTGTGAGGTGGGAGGAGGTGGTGGCTCCCTGTCAGAGAGTGTCCTCTCCTGGAGGGCTGTTTGCCCAAGTTATTCTTAGCACAGACTCATTATAGAGTCTATTTTTAGCCCTGTTTCTAAGTGTTGCCAACATCTGGTGCAGCCAGCACTAAAGGGGGTGGGGGTGGCAGGGGCTACTCCTTTGGACATTTCTGGGGACTGGAGCCTCTGGCAGGAGAGCAAGGACAGAATCTTCTACTTCCTGCACCTGCCACAGCTTGAAGCTTGGCATGCAGTAGGTGTCCTATTCATGCTTGTGCGTTGATTGCTCTCCCAGGATCTCATCCTTCCAGCTCTAGCTCCTGTGAGTGGGTGGGTGGTGGGGATGGTGTTACCACAGCTGGAGAGGATGAGCTGAAGGTGCTCATCAGATAGGCTTTCCCACATCCACCCCTCAGGGGTCCAGTTGGCCTCAGACCCCTGCCGAGCGGCCTCAGAGGAGGGAGGCAAGCCCCAAACTAGGGTGCTTGTGACAGCTACCGCTGAAGGAGGAGCCAGCAGACATTATAGGGAGGGGGTGTACCACTGGGGTGAGACTGCCTGGGGTTGAATCTTAGCTCGGCTCTTTCCTAGCTGTGTAAACTTGGGCAACTCATCAACCTCTGTATGCCTCAGTTTCCTCCTCTGTGAGATGGAGATGGGAGTGTAGTGTTGTGAGGATTAAGTAAGATAATACTGTATGAACTGCCTAAATAGAAAGTGCTGTATAATAGAGAGGTGGTCGTATTAGTAGCAGTGGTAGTGCTATATTACTGAGAAGCTCCGTATGTGACATCCTGTTGGGGTGAGTTGGGTAGGAGACCTCTCAGCTTTTCTTTGAGTGAGATGAGGCTTGCAGTGGGGCTCAGAGGAAGTTGTTATAGCCAGGCACCATGACAGTGGTGATGTCTGCAAGGCTGCAGTGGGGGTCAAGAGCTATGTGCTGGGTTGGAATCTGGGCTTTGCCACTCACAGGTTGGGTGACCTTGGATGAGTCACTTAATCTTCCTGAACGCCCATTTCTTTATATACAAGAAAGAAATGATAATACCTGGGTCATAGGCATGATGTACGTGGAGCTTTTTGCCCTGTACTGGGAGCATGGGAGGACCTGAATCCGTGAGACTTTTTTTTTTTTTTTTTCTTAATTGAGACAGATTCTTGCTCTGTCGCCCAGGCTGGAGTGCAGTGGCGTGATCTCGGCTCACTGCAAGCTCCGCCTCCTGGGTTCAAGCGATTCTTCTGCCTCAGTCTCCCGAGTAGCTGGGATTACAGGCATGCGCCACCACACCCGGCTAATTTTTGTATTTTTAGTAGAGATGGGGTTTCACCATGTTGGTCAAGCTGGTCTCGAACTCCCGACCTCAGGTGATCCACCCGCCTCAGCCTCCCAAAGTGCTAGGATGACAGGTGTCAGCCACTGCGCCCGGCTCATGAGACTTTTTTGGGAGTGGGGGTGTTGCTGTGTCCCTTTCCCATGTGGAGGATGGGGTCCTGTTGTCTTGAGAGTCTTGGGAAACAGCTTGGCCTGGAAGTTGGGAGGGCCAGGGCTGTGGTCCTAGCTCTCCCTAAGCTGTGTGGTCCGCACATACTCCCTGCTTCCTCCAGACTTCCGCAACATGGAGAGGCCAGAGAAAACTGTGGTTTTCAGATTCTTTGTCACAGTCCCAGAAGGTGCCTTGGGTACTGTCTGGGAGCGTGGGGGAGGCCCTGGTTGGAGGCCAGGTGGGGTGGTCCTCCCACTCCCCATGCTGCTCTCCTGCTCCTCATACTGACTCCTGGTGCTCCATGGAGCTGCTTCATCCTCATGTTTTACATATCAAGGGTCCAGGCCGACTTTGTCTGAAAATGGGAGTGCTGCTGCTAAAATCAACCTGGGACTTTCTGGTAGGTGACTCCCAGGCTCCCTGTCGTCTGACATTTTGTGCCCTCTGACTTGGCATGGACTCCCGGAGGAGTGCCAACCTGTATATCAGGGTCTGGAGTGCTGTGGTCACTGGATTCCCTGAGGGCTGGAGTCCCTCGGGGTGTGGAGGGCAGAGGAGGCTGCCTCCAAGGCCTCTCTGGGGCCGGGCCGCCACTCAAGGGTAGAGCTTCCAGCGCTGCCCCAGTCTCCCTGCACCCTCGGGATGGGGGTCCCCTGAAGACAATAGTCCATCTCAGAAGCAGTGTCTCACAGGAGGGAGGGGTGATATGGGCAGAAAGGCCCTGCCAGAGTGCTGGCATGTAGTAAGTGCTCAAGAAATATTTGAAATGAATGAATGGAATGATACCATCAAGGCCGCACCTCTGATGTGGTGGTGAATTTTCCCTCGCCTCCCTTTTCTTCCTTCTCGCCCCTGCTCCCTCTTCCCCATCCTCTGCTTTATCTGACCAGCCATAAGCTACCCCAGCCTGGGCTCCAGATTCAGCCTTATTCATAATCTAGAACAAAGACACTTCCCCAATGTAAGTTACAGTTTGTTCATCTGGAAAACAAATACGATGGGCTCAGGTTCCGAAGGCCCTTTGGTTCTCACCGTCTCTTTTCTCAGGGCATGGGAGTGATTTCTCAGGGTAGGGGTGGTAGAAGCACATGCATACACACACGCACACACACAGACACGCACGCATACACACGCACACACATGCACACATGTACACGCGCACACACGTGCACACACACACACACGTGCACACACACACGCACACACAGGACTCAGTGCAGTGGTCTTGGCTGGGAAAGGTCCTTGCCCTCTGACCAGGAAGGAGCCCTCGGAGCTGAGGTGCTCCCAGACTCAGCACTGTTTGGGGCCTACAGGATGTGGTGTGGCCCACTCTAGCTCAGGCTGGGGGGTTCCTGTGGGTGTCAGGGGATGGGTGGCCATCCAACTGTGTCCACTGGGCTGGGCCGCCACTGTGACTTTGTGTATGACCTTCAGGGAGTGTGGGTGGCATGCATCAGGACGCCTATCTGTGTCGTTATGACTGGGCATGAGGGAGGGTGCCACATGTCTAGCCAGCCAGGGAGCAGGGCCAGTTAGCTCCTGTTCCTGGGTGCCTCCTGGCTCTGGGGAGAATAGAAAATGATTCATGCAAAGGGGCCCTCCCTGTTTTGGCCACAGCCTGAGGAGTAAGGTGGCCTGGCTGTCTGCCTTTCCCTGCTGCCCACCAGGTGCCAGAGTTCTCCCCTCCTTCCTCGCCTCAGACCGTGTTTCTCCCTGGGGGTAGGTGGCTGCCCTTCCCTGCAGCCTGACACCCTCTTAGAGACAATTAGAGGAGTAGGCTGCCCATGCCTACAGCTATAAGAGTGAGTCAGCGTAGGGACCGGAGGGGATCAAGTCTCTCTGAATCCTGCGGCCAGACGGTCCCTGCACCAGAGGAAGTGGCCCGATGAGGCCTGGGCTGGGATGCTGTGGTCAGCACTGATACCAGCCGAGTGGCTTTCCAGCTTGAGAAGACCTGCCAGGGACAGGAGAGGACAAGCTCCACCTGCCCACCACCCGCCTCACCATCCTGGCTGCAGCCAGCTGGTGACTCATTCTCCTGGGGAGTGAGCCAGCTCCTCTCCTGGGGTACCCCAGCACCCTGGTGCAGGCTGGGTGGCCAGGAGTCCTGGGTGCCTCAGAAAACCTGTGCTGAGCCCAGGGCCCTGGTAAGCTGGGGAGGGAGGACTGAGGCCCTCTGTATGGGGTGAGGGTCGCAGCCAGACTTCTCTTGCTCCTTCTCCTGGTCCCCGCAGACTTCACCCTCCCTCTGGCCAAAGAGGAGGCTGCAACCCCAGATTACGTAATAGGTCCAAAATGCCTCGCAAGCGAGCAGCCCAGCCAGTGGCTAGACTCAGGAGTCCTCATTACCCAGTACCTGCCACCAGGGCAAGTTCCCATTCCCTTCCTAGGCCGGGTGGGGGAGTGGGTGGTGCTTGCTCACCCCTGGAAAGAGCTGTGCTGCCTGGGAGGGGGTGGGGAGGCTTTCTCCAGAGACATGAATTCTTGGCCTGACCCCAGATGCCAGCCTGCCTGCCCAGCTCCACTCCAGAGTAACGCTGGGTGCACACACAGCCCCATTGTGTGCCTGGGCCCCGTGCCTGCCCAGGGCCTGGCACCGGCTCTATCAACAGCAGTGGCTCCGTCAGCTCCTCAGCAGCCCCTGCCAGTGCTTGAGCCCTTGGGCCCCTGGTGAGGAGGAAGAGGGAGGACTAGTGATTAAGGGTATGAGTCCTGGGTGGGGTACCAGGACCTTTTGGATACTATCAACTATGAGAGACAAGAGCAGGGAGACTTAGTCCTGTTCCCCGAGGAGGAAACTGAGGCCCTGAGAGGCTTCAGTAACTTGCCCAAGGCCTCATGGCTAGTGAGAAGCAGAGCTGGGGTTGGAGCCCAGAGCTGTGGCTGAGCCCCTTACTGGTCTCGTCACCCAATCCCAGACCAGGACTCAGGAAAAGGCACGGTGCCCTTTTTCCACAGCCCCACTTTGGGGAGCCTCTTTCTCGAAAACATATGTCCCCAGGGTAGAAGAGGACCCTGGGACGGTAGGATCTGGAGTCCTGTAGGACCCTGGGACGGTAGGATTTGGAGTCCTGTGTGCTCGTGAGAAACATGGGGGTTCATTTTCAAGGATGGTGCTGGTGGCCAGACAGGCAGAGCAGGTTTCCAGAGCTGGAGGACAGGCTCTGTGCCTCAGTTTCCCTGCTCTACCCGCACTGTACATCCACTGTGCCTTCTAGGTGGGGATAGAAGTATTGAGGTGAGGTATGGCCGGGGCTGGGGACTGGACCCCCACTGCTGAGCTCTATAGGCTGGTGCGAAGCCCCCTTCACCAACCCAGAACCCCACTCAATGCCTCATGATGGTTCTATTCTAAGTTGGGTCTGAGCCATCCACCTCCTCAGCTTTCCCAGCCTGAAGAGGCCTCTGAGCTGGGTGAGCCTGCCAAGGGGGCAGCCCAGCTCGGTGCCATGAGGGCCCTGCCTCTGCTGCAGGCCCATTTTCCCCCACCCCCCTGCCAAGGTGAGGGTGCCCAGACATGACCCTTTTGGGGCCTGCCCTGTGTTTTACTTTCCAGGCTAGGCTTATTCACTCAGAGAGGCTTGACCCCCTGGGGCTTGGGGGAGCTGAAGGGCTCCTCCCTTCTCCAACAGCCCACCCTTTTGTTCCCCTGTCTGTCTTGGGCATGAAGCCTGGCTCCCTCCTTCTATACCACCTCAGCGCTCTTAGCAAAGGGACGGGGAATTCTGCAGTGACTGCAGGATTGTGAAATGCCAGGGCTGGACCTTGGGGACAGGCAGGGAAGAGAGATGCTGGAAGGGGACACCGAGACTGTGTCCTTTCATACCCCACCTGGGAGGCCAGTCTCCTCCATTCTGCTGGCGCTCATTTTCCTGCATGTATACCATTCCCACCCACCAGTCAGCACACCTTCACCTAAGGCCACAGCGGTGGGGACGTTGAGCCCAGAGGGCCATGTCCGAGTGTCCTCTACCTGGAGCCTGTGTGGGAGAGGAGGAAACCAAGAGACAGCCCTCAAGGAGTTCACACTGCAGCTGAGAAAACCAGAGAGGTGACTTCTTTGTACCTGTTTCTCATTTGTAAAATGAGTACAGTAGTATTTCCTACTTCCTAGTGTCATTGGGAAGGCCAAATGAATTAATACATGATAAAGCCAAGGGCCTGGCACCGGCTCTATCATGGCTTTAGAAGCCATCCTTGATAGATGGTTTTACAACTCAATACAAGTTTTAGTAGTATCCACAGTGGTAGAAGAAATACAATATATGCTATCAGGTAATGATGTTTTTTCCAAGCTGGATTGTAAGAACCATAGGGCAAGGGCTGTCTTATTCATCCTTGTATTCCTGTTTCAGACACAGAACCAGGCTTGGAACAGAGTAAGTAATTGTGCCCAAATGGTGATTAGAGGTGGGTGAAGTCAGGGTGTGCTGTCTGGAGGAGGAGGAGACCCTGGAGCAGGGCTTCCAGAGAGGAGGAGAAGTTGGATAATCTGTGGGAGAGGAACTGGGGGAGGGTCTGGGGGCCCAGATTGGGTTGGGATGAGAGAGCAAGGAGGTCCCCTTGGCTGCACCCAGTGTTTGTTTAGGGAGAGGGATCCTGCATGCTTTGGAGGCCCAACTAGAGCGCTTGGACTTTATCTGGTAGGTAGTGGAGAGCAATTGGGGGTGATGGAGCAGGAAAAAAATGGTCTTTCTATGTTGCTCCATCTGTTTCATTTTGTTTTTGCTCCCTTGTTCTCTGAGGAATATTTTCTTTCTTCATTTCTCCAAAGACAATAAATCCTCTCTGCTCTTCAGCCTCTTCTTTCTGATCCCTAGTCACCCCTGTCCCAAATCCCTGCGTTCTGTTCTTGGCTTCTTCTCCTTGGCCATCCTGGCCTGTTGTCCCTGCTGTGCTTTTACCTGGCTTCCCCTTCCTTTATCTGGTCCCTGACCCACCTTCTCTGGAATAGGAGTTGGGTGGAGTTGGACTTGCTGAGAGATGGGTACTGGCATGGCATGACCACATGGTGGGAGCTGGTATGAAGGCAACTGAGCCAGGAGGTTATCCTCTATTCTGACGTGACTCTATACATCCTTCAGGGAATGACTCTGCCCCAGTTATGTGGCTAAGGCCCATTAGAAGGGTCTTACTTTATATTTGTCAACCTGTTTAATGAAAATGTAGATTTCCAAAATAGATAAGTTAGGGAGTGATGGGATCTTATTTTCTCGTTTATAAATTTAGTGGAAAGATCAGCACTTTGGGAGGCCGAGGCAGGAGAATCGCTTGAGGCCAGGAGTTCAAGACTAGCCTGGGCAACATAATGAGACCCCCATCTCTACAAAAAATAAACAAATTAGTGGGGGCATAGTGGCACACACTTGTGGTCTCAACTACTTGGGAGGCTGAGGTGGGAGGATCGTTTGAGCCTGGAAGGGTGAAGCTGCAGTGAGATGTGGTTGCGCCACTGCACTCCAGCCTGGATGACAGAGTGAGACCCTGTCTCAAAAATAAAAATAAAAAATAAATTTAATGGAAAGGGATATTGAACCAGATGGGAACAATGCAGACAACTAGTGCCTTTTTCATCTCCTTTTAAACATCCATCCATCTACCCATGCATACATCTATCCATCATATCCACCTTTTCATCAATTATATCCATCCATCCACCCACCATTATATCCACCTTTTCATCTGTCCACCCGTCCATTTAGGCATGCATCCATTATATCCATCCATCCATCACCCATCCATCCACCCACCATTATATCTACTTTTTCATGCATCCACCCATCCATTTATGCATGCATCCATCTAATGTTTATTGAGCACCTATCCTGTGCCAGGTACTGCATTAGATACTTTATGTTTAATCCTTACAGAAATTCTCCAGGATGGATATTGTCCTAATTTTACACATGAGGATACTGAGACCCTGGGAATTTAAGTAAGTTGATGAAGGTCACACAGCTAGAAAGTGACAGATCTGGGATTCAGCTTGACTAGGTTCAAAACACACACTCTTAGTGTTTAATCAAATGGCCTCTGTTGGTGTCACCAGTGCCTAGTTCTAAGTGTGGAACATAATAGCTGTGTTATTGAATGAACGGGCATGCCAAGGTTCTGGAATGCTGGAGCTCTATAGCTCTATCCTAGGAGCAGCCTGGGGGCAGAAGGCAATGCTGGGCTTCTAGTCCTATTGGCATTTGCTACCAGCAACCTAATGTTGCCATCACTACCCCCGATATGGAGGTTTCTTCTCCATGCAACTTGCAACTCTGGCAAGTCCTGTTTTCTTCTCTCTACCATCCCAGCTCTCCTTCTGAGGGCAGTCTTAACCTTCCGCCAAGTGGGGAAGTTCCAAGTACACATTTGGCCATTGCATCCAGCTTGACCAGTCTCCCCAGTGACTGGTCTTCCCCTAGCTCACACCTGCCTCTCTCCTTCCCTGTAGGGTGGGCTAGCTTGCATTACTCTGACCCTTTTATTGGCCCCTATTTCTAAGCTTTAGAGTTAGCTGTTCAGTATCAGGTCATAACTGCCTCCTCAGGGCCCATTGGGTGAGGCAAGGATATGAGTGCAAATAGTTTATTTGGGAGGCTCCCCCAGGGAGCACCAGTGGTAGAGTAGGATTCATGAGACAGGAAGGGAAAGAAGCTGATAAAATGTGTGTGAAGGAGCAAGGTGACTGTGGGCATCTGAGGCTCACTGCCATTGGAGGCCTCTGCAGAATATGCTTTAGAGTTCCCCAGTCAAGTGATAGGTGTCTTTGGCTAAGAGGTGGGGGGGAAGGGAGGGAGCTAACTTCATTGGTTCAGGCACCAATTCAGGTGCTGGCACCTGGAAATCTTCAGGTGGGCACTTTTGACATCGTGAGGGCCCAGAGCATGTGGCTGGGGCCCTGATAGCTTTTGCCACCTCATCAAGCCCAGCCCTGGGGGTCTGCCAAGCCCTCTTCCCACATCTCCCTTTCTATGTCCAAGAGGCTTCCCCAGGCAGACCCTTCCCCAGTCACCAGTTCCACGCTCACTGTGTTTCACAGATACTTAGGGAGCATCTACAAGGTGCCATGGACAAAAAGAGGAAGCTGTCAGGATGCCTCCAGGCACTCACAGCAGAGGAAAGTGACCTGTGCGACTGAGGCGCCTGCCATGTGCCAGACACTGGCTCGCCCATCCCAGGCCTTGTGCAAGGCCAGCAATGCCCCTGTGGCATGGCATCCTCTCCTAGAGGGAGGTACAGACGTGCTGGGCGCCACAGAGCCTAGAGCCGTCTTCCACTTCCCTCCCAACTCTAGCATCCTGAGGCTGTGATTGTAGTGGTTTTTCTGACTTCCTTTTCCTTTCTGTCACTGCCTCTGCCTCTTCCCCTAGCCCCATGGCTGCCACGTGGCTGCCTTTTAGTCAGCCGGGAACTGAGCCTCCTAGTAGCCTCCCTCTGTGTCTCTGTCAGGAACAGGATGCAATTCAGGGACATTTTGGTGGGGGAGTAATTTCGTGCAGTGGCATACCTGTTTGCCCTGGCACAGGCTCTGTCATGTCTGCTTCTTGGAGAGCAGCCTTCTTCCCCTGGGCTCCACCTGTTCCCATCCCCAGCCCTCCCAGCTTCAGGCTACAGGTCTCGCACCCTATAGGGCTGAGGGAATGGGAAGAATTAAAAGAGGGAAGTGGCGTGTAGGTAAGGCCTTCTGGGGTGGGAGCTAGGGGAAGGGCAGGAGATGGGGATGGGGCAGGGGCTGGGCCTGGCGGTGTGCTCCCGCTGGAGACGTGGTCCTGGGCCACAGGCAGGCACGCCAAGTCACAGCCCCTCTGACTTCTTCCTCCAGCCACCAGCCCCAGCCTTTCCCCTTGATGTTTCATTTCCAAACCAGGTCTGCTCTGGGTGCGTGTGCTGGGGTGGCAGGGGTAGGAGTGTGTCTGCTTGTGCCATTCCCTACCCTGTGGGCAGGCCCAGCCATGGCAGCCCGAGTCTATCATCTCCCCACTCCGCCACTTGGATAGGAAGGTGGCTGCACTCACTCCAGGCAGGTGTGTTGTTGGGAGGAGAACAGAGCGGATCGGTTCAGGCATTGGAAGGTGGGGTTTATGTCTCAGGTTTGAGCTCAAGCATCTTGGGTCCAGGGAGAAGGTGTAAGGCAGCTGCTGCCTGAGTCTCAACTCTATGGGGGAAAGCAGAGCAGCTCCGAGCCTTGGGGCTGGGCAGGCAGGAGGGCACGGAGCCCAGATGAGTGGAAGAGAATGATGATGAGAGAGCAGACTTCCCGATGCTCCTCCCCCGACCCCATCACATGCAGAGTTCAACACACCCCACTCCTCGCTCTGTCCTGGTAAAGGCAGAGTGCTTCTTATGGTGTTTAAGGACAGGAAAAGGGCTGGAAGTGTGTGTGTGTGAATTTTGCTTCCTGTTCCTTTCATACCTGGGTGTGGGCAGGGGGAGATGGGGGCAGGTTGGGGGACAGCTCACTCACTCCATCCGGTGGGTGGGTGACTTGGTGGGCTGTTGGAATGTTGCCATAGGAGGCCATTTCTCCTCTGTCGAGGGGAGATGGTGGCTTCCAGGTCAGGTCTCCTCCTCTGGCTCCCTGGCAGAGATGGGGTGGGAATGCCAGCCGGAGCACACATGGACAGGGCAGGAGCAAAGCTGAATTCTGGGTCTAGGGCAGCTGACAGCATTTGGGAATCCTGGGGTGGGCCCCTGTTAGCTCTTCCCAGAACCCCAACTCTTGGGCAGGATGGGGGTGGGGGGGTGTAAGGGTGGTTGGGGGTGGGTGTAGGTGTGTGTTGTGAGAGGAGAAGAGCCCCCACTGAGTTCCTGGGCCACTGCCTGTGCTGTCTAGTGGCCTCTGCCAGCACTGGCTGCCCCGTCCTGCCCCCACCAGGCGTGACTCAGATCGAAAGCAGAAGCTGCCAGACACTGCACAGGGTGAAGTGAGGCAGAACCAACTGTGCTATTTTGGAACCTGGTTAATTCCCCCTTCTGCCCCCCACCTCCCTGCTCTCAGGGCTCCCATCCCCTCCAGCTGTCTGGCACTTCAGCTTCCTCAAGGGGACAGTTGGGGCAGGCCTTGGTTTCCCCTGGCATGGACGTGGAAGGCCATGCTGAGGCCCCTGTCCTTGCTAGGCCCCTCTCCCTGGCCAGAGGTGCTGGATTCTGGGGACCCGCGCTCTGGGGTTGGGGAGGAAGAGCACCCTCTCCTGGTGGGAACTTGTGGGCAGGGCGGCCCTGGTGAGATGACGGTCACCAGGCCTGGCACCCACTCTGCCCCGCCCATCTTTGGCCGCTCTCAGGCCAGCTGTCAGCTGCCTCTCCCAGGGGTGTGAGCTGACGAGAGCTTCAGGTGGGAGCCTCTCCCGGCAGTGAATCTGAGGGTTGGGAGGGATTTCCGGACCCAGAGGGAAGATATTTTGGGGCCGAGGGCCTTTCCAGAACCCATGAAATCACACACCCTGCTGCGACCAGACTGACCCTCCCTAGTTGATGGTTCTTTTTTGGACATCCTAGGCCTGCTTGGGATTCTGGCCCCATGATTTAGGGTTTCTTTGGAGCCCATCTGAGTCTGGGGGGCCCTGTGGTGGTGGAAGAGGTCCAGCCTGCGGTGGTGAAAGAGGTCAGTGGGTGTGTTTCTGAGCTGAAAATGGGTGTGGAGTTGAGAGCTGTCACCTCTTCATGGACAGGGTGGATGAGGGTCCCTGGCCCTTCAGAAGCTGTGTCGTTGGGAAGAGGGTGGACTTTACAGCTGTCCCGTGTGAGTGTACATGGGAGTGGGCACAGGCCTTGTGGTATGGCTGCCTCTCAGGGAACCCTGAAGTCAGAGCTCCACTCTGCTGATTACCCCCCAGCAACCTGGTGAGGAGGATGTTGGTGTACTGGGGGAGAGGGGAGTCAGCAGGCAGGTGACCAATTAAAATTTGGGTCCTTGCCAACCTCAGGTGAGCAGGACGTAGGTTTCTCATTGTTCAGATGGAGCTGGGGTTTAGGCAGGTGGGAGGCAGAGGCAGAGCCGTGTGGAGGAGAGAGTGGGCTCCTAGACCTGCTGTGGGAGCCTCCGCACTCCCAGGCCTCCTGCGGAGCACACAGGCCCAGGCACACACTGTCCCAAAGGTTGTCTGCTCTCTTCTGGAGCCGCTCTTTGGGCAGGCAGGCAAGTCCTGGTGCGGTGTGTGTGTGCTGGTGAGTGTGTATGTGTGGACAGTGGCTTATGTGTGAGAGGTGTGTCTGCATGAATGGGTGTGTCTCATATGGTCTGTCTGGGTTGCTTTTCCACTGGTAACCATCTCGGCTTTGAAGCTGTTTCCCCATAGACCTGGATTGTTTTCCCCTCCTGCACGGGCCAGAGCCCCAGCACCCAGCGAGCCAGAGCCCACCTGCAGCCTTGCATTCTGGCCTCCACCTTGGCTCTTGGGCCTGAGAATCAGGCTGCTTAATTTCCCTGTGGGGCTCAGAAGGGCCCTGCCTGTCCTTTAAAATAGCTCTGTGCTTCCACCAGGGGCCTGTGCTTCCCTGCTGTGTTCTCCCACCCGCCACCAATTTTCATGCTTGGAACTAAGTCCCCAGAAGGCAACAAGTAAAGTTTCTTTAATGTGCCCACACATCTCCCAGGGCAGTTTGTTAAAATGCAGATTCTGACTCAGTGGGTCTGGGCAGAGCCTGAGAGCCTGTTTCTAACCAGCAAACAGGGCGTGCAATGCCTTCAGAGGCCCTCTCCCATCTAAGGCCCTCACTGTCCAGCCAGATGGCTGGTGGTCACCCAGGCAGGGAGCTAGTACTCACAGACCACCTCCAAGGTGCTAGGCACATCACATATTTCAGTTCCATTTACCCCCTCACTGACTCTGAGGAAGGTGGCATTACCGCCATCCTGTTGTACAGATGGGGAAACTGAGGCTCTGAGAGGTTAAGCACCTGCCTCCAGTCACAAAGCTGACAAATGGCAAAGCCAGATTTGAATTCTGGTCTGTCAGGGTCCAGAGCATATTCGTGATCCACTAAGCCCGGCTGTCTTCCAGAGGGCGGACTCAGGACAGATGACGCGGTGGAGGTGGAGGCGGGGTCAGAGGCTCTGTTGGGGAACTGCAAGGGTAGTCCTGGGTGGTTTTGGGTGGAAAGGATATCTTGAGGGGAGGGAGGGTTGAATGGGAGTAGTTCTAGAGGAAACAAGAGCTGAGGGGAGGCTGGTGTCCTGCACCCACCTGCTTAGCCAAGAGCCCCTTCACTAATGGGCTCAAGACCCCCTACCTGCCTCCTCTGGCACTTTCCAGACAGACTCTCCACAGGGGCACCCAGCACACTGTGGGGAGACCAGGCGCCCCAGTTCCGCTACCTACCAACTGTGTGACCTCAGGCAAGTTTTCAGCCTCTCTGTGACTCAGTTGCCCCCTCTGTAAAACAGGGGATATGTGAACGCCTCCATCATGGTGGATGGAGCTGTGGTGAGGATTAAATCGGTAACACATATCAATGCAGAACAGTGCCTGGTGCAGAGTACACACTCAGTGTGCATAGTACTAATGCCTCTTGGTTTGCACCTGAGAGAAAACAGGCCACCTTCTGTGAATTTAATGCAATCGTCTATGCTTATAGGTGTTTTTGTCCTTTCTTCCTCCATTCCCCTCTTCACTGTCTTCTTTTGTTTAGGAAGACCTGACTACTTCAGTTGTACAGTGGTCGTTTCCAAAGTACTCAGAAGCAGGTTCGACTCTTAAAAACAAAGCCAGGGAGTCGTTCTTTACAGCAGACCAGCCACAGGGAGGCTGGGGAGGCTGGGGCAGCAGATGATGGAGGAGGAGCAGCCCCAGGAGCAGGGGCAGGAGCCAGGCACTGGTGGGGTTGGAGTGCTCTGAGGACTTTGGGCCTGGGGCAGGGAGGGCTGAGGCGGGGGTGGCTTAGGCACTGGGACCCTGAGAGCCATTATTAGAACTCAGGACAGATGCAGGGGGTCCTGGGCCTGCGGCTGGGTTTGGGACCAGGAGCCAGAAGCTGCTCTGCATGCCCGCTGTGTGCCCGGCTGTGCTCGTTGTGCCTGCCTCTTCTCACACTTGGAGTCAACGAGCCTTCCCTGCCCTAAGCAGCTGGCAGCTAGCAGAAGATGCTGGAGTGTGGATTCTTTTCTCCTGAGGAGATGGAAAAGCAAAGGCTGGATCCTAAGGCTGCCATGGCTCTGGAGAGGGAGCTCCCCAATGCCAGGGCAGCCAGCACATGGGACAGTGAAACCGGTGCCTGGCCCTTCCCCTCCCAGCCCTGCAGGCCGATTCCACCAGACCAGCCCTCCACACGTCCATGCTGCCAGAACCATCAGCACACCAGGCAGGCGGCGGGGAGCCTATGAGAGGTCCCACACAGCCTCTGCATGTTATTCGTGAGGGTCTTGAGGCCCAGAGAGGGGGACAGGACTTGCCCAAGGTCACGCAGCTGGGTGGTGCATACCGATGCAGGTCTTCCAGTCCCACTCTGGCCTTAGGTAGGCTTTTGTGCTGGGCCTGTGGAGGCTGAGACAGTCCTTGCAAAACAGACTCATCTCAGAGAGTCAGAGCTTGTGGGCCCCAAGTCCACAATGGCATGAACTGACCAATCAGATAGAGTCTTAGGCCTCATCTTCCCTGGGGAGGGACCTCATTGACCACATAGGCTGACGTAGCATCCATGAAAACTTTAGCTGATCTTTCCTGCAGGGGACATGAGCAGGTTCGCTGGGGTGGGCCAGAGGGTACTTGCGGCAAGTGGAGTTTCAGTCTCTAAACCCGTCTGTCGCCCTCAGGCCCCTTTCCTGTCCTAGGAGCCATCTATGGCTGAGTCCCACTCCTCCCCCAACCCTTACCACCCTCACCTCACTATGGTCTGGTGCCAGATCTCTGATCCCTGGAATCACATTTCTGTCTGACCAACTCATATAGCCTCCCCTTCCGCCCCCTCCAACCCAGGCTCTCGGGTGGGCTAACTGTCTCAGCGAGATTCAGATTTGTCACCCTCTGAGCCTCCTGGGCATGGATGTCTTGGCTATTTAGCAAAAAGTATCTGTGGGTGGGGTCTGGGAGGGCTGAGGAGCATGCAGGCCTCTCTGGGGAACCTCTGTAGGATTCACTGAGGGTGACATGGGATGAGGGGGGCGCAGGACTGGGAGTGCAGGGGACAACAAGCCATCTACATGGGGAGACCTTTCCTATGGGCCCCAGGTTTCCTCTCCTGGGCTGGAGCTGGTGGTGATCACATACCTGAGAGACCTGGGCTTGAACCCCCACTTCACTGTGTTCTTGCAGTGTGACTTCTGACAAGCTGCTTAATCTTTCTTTTTTTTTTTTCTTTTTTTTTTGAGACGGAGCCTTGCTCTGTCGCCCAGGCTGGAGTGCAGTGGTGCGATCTCAGCTCATTACAACCTCTGCCTCCTGAGTTCAAGCCATTCTCCTGCCTCAGCCTCCCAAGTAGCTGGGACTACAGGCATGTGCCACCACGCCTGGCTAATTTTTGTATTTTTAGTAGAGACAGGGTTTCACCATGTTGGCCAGGCTGGTCTCGAACTCCTGACCTCAAGTGATCCACCTGCCTCAGCCTCCCAAAGTGCTGGGATTACAGGCATGAGCCACTGCGCCCGGCCTACTTAACCTTTCTGAGTCTCGGTTTCCTATCCTGCTGGTGTTGCTGTTTATCCCATCAAGTGTTTGTGGGGATGAATGTGATTGAACAGAGGCCCCTTGCGCAGTGCAATGTGGGAGGGACTCGGAGCGTTTGCCAAGTGGGTGATAACTGAGTGTGTGGGGGTCACTGGACCAGCAGCCTTTGAGGGCCGTGCCTCTCTTTCTGGAAAGTCTGATGGGTGGGATGGTGTGGAGGTTCTGAAGAAGAAAAGTGATTTCTCTGAAACTTCCTTGTAGCTGAGGAGACTGGTAGGTGGCAAGGAAACAACTAGAGAACAAAGCATGGCAGACACAGGCAGGAGGCTGGAGTAGATGGAGTGCCCAGGAGGCGGGTGCAGGGGCACAAGGGGTGGGGGTTCAGTCCCACCACTCCCCAACCCAGGAGAAAGGTGGCTGCCTGCTAAGGGGATCCTTAGACTGCAAGCGGCAGCTGAGGGATGCGGCTACACGTGTGTGCACATGGACATGTGTGCATGTGTGCGTGCATGTGTGTGAGAGAGGAGAGAGAAAGAGAGAGAAGCAGACACGGAGAGACAGAGGGTCCACATGGGTGGCTAGGCCGGTCCGTGCATATCACAGGGGTGGAATCCTTTTCTAGTTTCTCCTTTCGTGTTCCTATTAGCTACATGTCCCTCGTCCCTGTCCTGCCATGCCCAGTGGCAGTCTTCTTTGCCAGGGCCCAGCTGGTCCCAGTGGGACAGGACAGGGCGACTCCCTGGTCTGCAATGGCCTTTGAAGCTGCTCCCCCTGTTGTCCCGGGCCAACAGTCTGACCAGCCAGGAGGCGCCAGTTCCCACCCTTTCCTGTGGGATGTGAGCTGAAACTTGGGGCTGATGGGCCTGAGCTGTGGGAACAGGAGGCCATTAAGTGGGCCAGGAGCTTGTGTGACCGCCCTTCCTCTCTTCTCTCCTTCCTTTCCCTCCTCCCCACCTCCTGCTGGTGCTCAGAGATTTAAAAACAAGCCCCTGACTGCCCCCTGCCCCCAGCCCTGCAGTCTCCCGCAGCGCATTCCTGCAGGGGGTCTGGGAGAGGCGGTGCAGAACGCATCCTGGGGTCTTGCTCTGCTGCCACTGAAGCACATTGTGCAGATCTCCCTTTTGGAGCCTCTGCTTCCTCATGTAATTCATTCTTTGTTTCTTGATCTTTTTTTTTTGAGACGGAGTCTCGCTCTGTCGCCCAGGCTGGAGTGCAGTGGCGAGATCTCGGCTCACTGCAAGCTCCGCCTCCCGGGTTCACGCCATTCTCCTGCCTCAGCCTCTTGAGTAGCTGGGACTACAGGCGCCCGCCACCACGCCCGGCTAATTTTTTGTATTTTTAGTAGAGACGGGGTTTCACCGTGTTAGCCAGGATGGTCTCCATCTCCTGACCTTGTGATCCGCCCGCCTCAGCCTCCCAAAGTGCTGGGATTACAGGCGTGAGCCACCGCGCCCGGCCTCTTTGTTTCTTGATCTTTATTCATCACAAATAGAGGTTGGTCAGTCCTCAGTAAGTGTCCCCACTTGGCAGAGCGGTTCCATTTCATGAAATATACTGAAGACCACATCCTGCATGACAGCCTTTGTGTGCTGTTGAAGACCATAGCACTCAGCCATGGTGATGCAGGACAGGGTCCCGGAGGGAACCTTCCAGGGTGATAGTGACATTCTCCATCTTGATCTAAACAGTGATTACACAAGGCCACACACCTGTAAAAATTCATTGAGCTGTACACTACAAATCTATGCATTTTGCTAGGATAAGTTACACTTCACTAAAAGGGAAAAAGACCAAAACATGGCATTAAAACTGTTAAAAGCATGTGCGTGTCCCATTGACCTCATTTCTGCTTCTGATATCAAGGACCTTTCAATCAAACAGTGCACACTTACCAGGTGTCTTGGGTTTGCTATGTTTCTGTATCGAAAGTTGCCAGCTAATATAATAAAAGGCTATATTATGAAGTATCTCCAGTGTGCCAGGAACTGTGGTAAACACTCCGACTACTTATCCCTTAGAACCCAAAGGAGTGGACATTGTTATTGCTCACCTGCCTCTCTCATCTCCTGCAGTGAATGACATGATATACAAGCTCTGGAAAAGAAAATCTTAAAAGACCCAATGCTTTTGGAGAGGAAACAGAGGGCTCCTGGTAATAGGAAAAGCTGGCCTGAGGCCTTCCTGCCCCTATCTAGTAAGGAGAGACTGAGGCTGGGGTTACCACTAGGCTGCTCTGCCCCAGTCTGGGCTTTCAGATGGTGTGTGTGTGTGTGTATGTGTGAATGAATGGGTGAATGGATGGGACACTTTCCCCAAAGGAACTTATGCAGGGATGCCCCCAGTGGGCCTGGATGGAGCAACATTGAACAGTGACCAGAATGGTGACACCTCCCCTCTGCCCACAAATTCACACCTGCAGACAACTTTCACACCCAGCCTCCTCACTTAGAGCACAACTGCTCTGAGGTAGACGTGGCCCCAGCTGGCAAGCCCTGCTTGACTGATGGGGAGACTGAGGCCATGCCCAGACAATTGAGTCCAGCCCAAGGCTAAGACTTGAACCCAAGCACTTGGCCTTTCCCACAGCATCATATGGGCAGGACTGCTGGCTCCTGGGAGTCGTAGGATACCTTTCCACCCCTCACCCTGTTTGGGTCTGGGCCATCTGATGCCCCCTCCCCAGGCCCTACAGTGACTCATGACCACCTCCGTAATTTGGAATGGCTTTGTCCATGAGGATTATGTGATGTCCTTGTTCTGTTTCCTAGTTCATCAGGACTTCCTCTGCTGCCTCCTCTGCCAGAGGGGGCTGAGAAAAAATCCCAAGTTTGGTATTTTTTTCTCTCTTCCCTTCCCTAGGCTGAAAGGTTCCTAGGAGGCCACAAAGCCCTTCCTTTGCCTCCAGGAATCTCGCACCTGTTCAGGAAGCTTTTGTTTAGCGGTCAGTTTCTTTCCCCAGGACTGACCAGGCAGCTCCCCCACGACTGAGAGTGTAACAGACTGAATCAGAAGAAAACTTCTTCCGACCACAGAGGTGCAGAGCGTCATCAATGGCTTAAACAGGCCTCCCAGCCTCTGGGCTTGCACACTTTGTTGTTTCAGCCGCCAGACATATGTTTTTCTGGGAACACAGGAAACTATCTCTGCTCTTTGAGGAAGGGTAGAATTTTTTTTTCTGCCTGTGTTTGGGGATTCCAGACTGTTCCATCATCCCGGACACCCTCTGGCTCCTGGGCTGGATGAACGAGATCAGCTGCTGAAACTCTTTGATCGGAGGGAGGCTTCTTCAGTGAGAATTCCTAAAACAAAACGTGGCCGCCCTCACCCTGAATGCAGGACTGAGGCCAAACTCCCAGCCCCAGGGTTGGGGCGGTGCAGCCAGACTGCCAGGGTCCAGCCTTGCCACTCATTAGCTCTGTGACCTTCAGCAAGTGACCACCTCTCTGGGCCTGTGTTTCCTCATTCCTTGAATGGGGACAATAATGGTACCCACGTCACTCATATCATGAAATAATTATGATAATTACATAAGGTGCTTTGAACAGTACCTAGCACACAGTAAGCATTCTATGAGCATTAGCTGTTAGCATAAAATATTTTTTTCAATTAGAAAGATATACATCTTCATTCTAGAGAAAGAATAACATTCCAAAAGGCTTTTAAAACCACACAAAATACTTATGGTTACATCATCCAAAGAAGTCAGTAATAATTTTATATATTTCCTCCCAAGAGGTTTTTCTATACATATTTTTACATTGTGATGATCAGATTTTATATACAATTTCCCCCTACATCCTACATTTTGTCACCTGACATATCCTCATGTTATTTATTGTAAGTATAGCAGTCCATCAGGAGGGACACACTGTAATTTATTTAACTATCCTATAACTGGACATTGAGGTTAGTTTTGACTTTTTTCTGTATAATGTGAAGTGCATCTTTATGCACAACATCCTTTTCTGCATCTATGATTACTTCCTTGGACTGGTGAATATTTTTCAAGGCTTTGACATATATTGCCAAATTGCTTTTCCAAAGAGGTTGTACCAAGGTATGCTCTGGCAGTTGTGTTGAAGGTGCCTGGTACCAAAGGCATTTTAAAGTCATAGACACACTTGGGGAAGGGGGGGGGGGGTTGGAGAAGGAGTGGTGTTGGTGAAGGTAGTTTCCCTAACTCTTCTTTTAAACTATTTAACGTCTGCCCTCATTCTTTTTTTTTTTTTTGAGATGGAGTTTCACTCTTGTTGCCCAGGCTGGAGTGCAATGGTGTGATCTCAGCTCACTGCAACCTCTGCCTCCCGGGTTCAAGCAATTCTCCTGCCTCAGCCTCCCAAGCAGCTGGGCCTACAGGCATGTGCCACCACACCTGGCTAATTTTTGTATTTTTAGTAGAGACAGGGTTTCACCGTGTTGCCGAGGCTGGTCTTGAACTCCTGACCTCAAGTGATCTGGCTGCCTCGGCCTGCCAAAGTGCTGGGATTACAGGCATGAGCCACCGTGCCAGGCTGGTCTGCCCTCATTCTTATGTGATTTTAAAATGAGAATACAACACACATACAGAAAATTATAAATTGTAAGGGAGCAGCTGTACAAATTATTGTAAATATGACACTCTCATGGCACCAACACCCATATCAAATTACAGAACTTTCCTAATCCTCTTACCCACCAAGCCATCTTGTGTCCCCTCCCAGGCACTCCCCCAAGGGTAATTAGGATCCTGAGTTCTAACATAGTAGATTAATGTTGCGTTTTTTTGAACTCATATACGCAGAGCATGCTGTATACGCTTTTGTGCGTGGCTTCTTTCTTTAACATTATGTCTGCGAGAGTCATCTATGTCATGTGTAACAACAGTGCATTTGCTGTCATTGCTTTGTAGCATTTGATTGTATGGATGTACCACCACTTCAATTTATTTTATTTATTTATTTTTTTGAGATGGAGTCTCACTCTGTCACCCAGGCTAGAGTGCAGTGGCATGATCTCGGCTCACTGCAACCTCTGCCTCCCGGGTTCAAGTGATTCTTCTGTCTCAGCCTCCTGAGTAGCTGGGACTACAGGTGCACACCACCACGCCCGGCTAATTTTTGTATTTTTTAATAGAGATGGGGTTTCACCACGTTGGCCAGGCTGGCTTCGAACTCCTGACCTCAAGTGATCTGCCCGCCTCAGCCTCCCAAAGTGCTGGGATTACAGGCGTGAGCCACCATGCCTGGCCCACCACTTCTTTATCTATCTTTCTTTAATGGACATTTGGGTGGTTTCCAGTTTTGGTTCCTATATACACAAACATTCTAGTATATGTGCTTTGGTGAACACGTGGATGCTTTTCTGTTGGGCATGCATAGGAGGGGGTCCACGGGTCATGGAGTGTGTTTTCAGCTTCCTGCTCCAAGTTTTAAAGGATCATTTAGAGGGCAGAAAAATCCCCAAGGCAGTTCAGGCCTCACAAGCCGCTGAATGGACTGGCGTCAGCTGACAATAGTTTGAGGGCACTGCATGAAGATGGTACTCCCCTCAGAAGCCCTTGTCTGGGGCTGTGGTAGAAACTGAGTGGGGCCCTGGCCCTCCAGCTCCAAATGCTTGGTGGCTGCTGGCCCTGGCTCTGTGCCTCTGCTGGCCACTCGGTGTCCTTACCCAGGGACCGCGGCTGGCCTAATGACCACTGCACCGAGCAGGGCAGGGCTTGGGCCAGCCCGGGTGGAGCTGGGGGGATTCCTTCCCCTTGGCGACCCACCTTTGGACATGACTGGAAGCCCTGAAAGCAGGTTGGGCCCCCCCATAAACCCCCAGAAGCTGCTGTGCTTCCTTTCTCCTGTTAACAGAATCACACAAGTCGCACATATTCCCACTGTAAGAGCTGAGTGCTTCTCCAGTGGAACGAAGAACTATAAAAATCCCTCTTTATCCCTCCCCCTCCATCACCCCTTCCCACTCCCCTCCCCAGCGGTAACAACTCTGAACAGTTTGGGGTGCTGGGAGAGCCCAGAATAGTAGTTAAAGAGTGGGGGCTGTGAGCCAGCCTGCCTGGATCAAATCTCCATTCTGCTACTTAATCAGCTGTGTAACCTTGAGTGAGTTCCTTCACCTCTCTGTGCCTCTGTTTCCTCCAGGAAAAATGGGGATAATACTAGTACTCAGCTCATTGGGTTGTTGGGAAGAAAAAACAGAATTAACATTAGGAAAAGCACATTGACCAGCCCTGACCCATGGCAGTCATTCACGAAGCATTTAGCGGTTGGTACTCTGATCTTCCTGTTGTCTACACATATACCATTTCATGCTTCATGGGCTCAAGCTGTGCATTTTATTCTGCAGGTTACCTTTTCCACCCAATGCTGTATCTTTGATATCTTCTTTCCTATGTCTGAGACTTTCCTATTCTGGGCTCCTCTTTCTCATTGCCTCTGTCATGGAGACCAGTGATTTCTCCCTGTCTTTCTCCTCCCTGTGTCCACATCTTCCCTCAGGTACGGCTCTGACAAGACTGGTTCATACTAAGGTGTAAATGACTGACAGGCAAGGCCCACACACAGGCTGGATGAAACCAGCTCTGGCCTGACCAGAGGAGACCGGGATCCCTGGTTATGAAGCGACTGCCACACACTTACCTTGAATCCTCCCAATGGCCCCAAAAGGCAGGTGCTGTGATTAGCAGGTGCTGCGTTTTACAGAGGAAGACAGCAAAGCACAGAGAGGTGAAGTAGCTTTCTGAAGTCGCCTAGCCAGTAGGGGCAGTGAGCCTGTGGGATTACAGAACTCATTTTGGACATGACTAAGCTGGAACCCAGTCTGGGCTTTGAGGCAGAGTCAGCTGAGAGGCTGTGGGTGGACAGCAGCAGGAGGCAGCTGGAGGGTCCTGGGGGTGTTGATGGGGGCAGCCATGTGACTGGGGAGAGGCAGGGATTCTCTGGGGGCATCAAACCCTTCCTCTCAGGAGGAGGGTGTTACCTGGGAGGGGCAGGGGAGAAGGCTCTCCAGGGAAATGCCCCATCCCTGGTGTCTACATGCAGTAGGCACTCCAGGCCCCCAGTGTTACTGAACCTGCGCACAGTGGACCCTTTCCAGGCATGGTGGGTCTGAAGGGCCAGATGGTGGGAGGGGCCTGGGACATTTTGGTTCTCCCCACGTCCATCCTCTTAGTTCTTCCTGGCCAGACTGGGTGTCAGGGGAGGCTGTGAGTGGACCCTCAGGATTTTAGAGTGAGTAGGCGTGCTTGGAGGCTAAGGGTGGGGGGATTAGCATGTCCTGGACCACACCCATCGCTCTCTGATCCCCTCAGGTCCCTCCCTTACCCCATACCCATCCCACCTACACCACACTCAGCAACCCAGGCTGGCAACCAGGGCCAGGGGAGAGGGCTGGAGCTTCACTGGAGGACAAGCTTTGTGGGTGTGACAGCTCCAGCGGTGGGGTTGGGGAGCCTCACTACCCTGCCAGCCTCTGTCAGGGGACAGTAGCTAAGGCTACTGACACCCACTGATGCACAGACACCTCGCTGTGTCCACTTCTCCAATGGCCTCTCCCAGGAGGCTCACCCAGATTCTGGCAGGGGGCGGTGGGGCAGGGATTCCCAAGTCCATTATGCGGATGAGGGAACTGAGGCTGGCCCAGCCAGTGAGAGGCAGGGTCCAGCCCAGGCTCTCCTCATAGCAAAGCCAGCTCCAGTCCAGGCGAGGCCAGGCCAGACGCTCAGCTCTTTGTCAGAGAAACAAGGGGATCGTTCTCCCCTAGCCCTCCCTGTGCCGGCTGGCACTGCCAGGCCCGGTGCCCACACCCCCACCAGGGCCAACTGAAGTCAGATTGTCCCCAAGGGTGGGGGGGGTGAGCCAGTGCCGTGTGGGTGGGTGTGTAGGGGGTACAGCTGCGAGGGGGTGGGTTGGGCTGGGGTCAGAGCCTATGAGATCTGTAGGGCTAGTGTGCGTGTGGTGGGCAGTGGGGGTACAAAGACAGGGATAACCCTCTGTAGCAGCATAGGAAGGGAGTGGGCAAAGGCATGGGTGGAGGCTGCAGCTGTGTTCCTGCTGCAGGATGGGAAGGGAGTGGTGGGCATCTGCTCCTTTCTTTCTGGGGACTGCCCCGTTGGGAGCTGGGTGGGGAGACCCAAGGAGCTGAGACAGCCCCTTTACTGATTCATGGTGTAGAGGGGCAGAGAAGGAAGGAGGGTGGGGTGAGGGCCACTGCCTGCCTTCCTACCTTGTCGGGAAGGCACAGTGGTGGTGGGAGGAGCCCTGGCTGGCAGTCAGGTGGCATGGGCTCCATTCCTGGGCCTGGCAGCCAGGCAGCCTGCAATAAGCTTCCTCCCTGCTCTGTGTGGAGACCCTCTCCTCCCCAGCATGGGCTCAGAGGCCATGCTGCCTGGGGCTGGGTTCCAGCTCTGTCCCTTTCGCTGCTGAAAGACACTTAATCTCCTGTGCTTCTGTTTCTCCTTATCTATAAAAGGAAAGTAATATGCAGAACTACTTCATAGGGCTCTTCCAGGTGAAGAAGTCTGGAACATTGCCTGACATACAGTAAATGCTCAAATAAATTCGAGTTATTCTTATTTCTATTATCTGGTGATTTTCACTGAATATTTGCCAGTTCTTTTTGCTAATGCTGACTAAGTCCAGTGTCTGGCATTAGCCAGAACATGTCAGCCTTTGTTGCTTCCCTTTGCCACCCCCTGAGGTCTGGGCCTCATTGTTAGGAGCTTGAGACACAGCTCTGGCTTCTGGTCCACACTGTCAGTTCGCCTGCCAGTCATGTGCCCATCCATGTCTCATGCACTCAGCCTCCCAGGTGCTACATACTGTGCAAGACCTATTAATTTCATATAGTGCTCCAATCTTCTGAAGCAGAGACTGTTTACTAATGAGAAATTGACTCTCAGAGAGGTTAAGTGACTTGCCCAAGGTCACACAGCAAAGAAGTGGCAGAACTAGAATTCAAGCCCATATTTTCTCAGTTCAAAGGTCCTTGCTCAACCACAAAGTCATACTGCCTCTTGCAATATCCCCAAGATGGGACCCTCCAGGACCTTCATGGGGTCTGGACACACTCAGGAGCCCTGCACCTCTCAGAGTCTCAGCCTGTCTCAGCTGGGGAGGACCTTAGAAATTACTGGGTCCAACCCTTTCATTTTGTGCATGGAGAGATGGAGGCTCAGAGGGGGAGGGGACTTACCCAGGGTCACTTACCTAGGGTCAGTCAATGAGCTAGGGACAGAGTGGGTCAAGCTGTAGGACTCATTCTTCCCTGTCTTTCCTTCCAGACTGGGCTGGGGGGCTTAAGTCACACCTGTCCCACTGAGACCTGTAGAAGATTAGGGCTGATGTGCTGGTGGGAAGTCCTCTCTGGGCTCTGGCAGTGCCAGGTGCCTGGAAGTGGCCCTCCCCATACAGGCCCTCCTAAGCCTGTGGACTTGCCCTTCTCTTTATTACACTGTAGGCTCCATGAGCTCAGGAACTGCAGTTATATCCCCATTGCCTGGCTCACAAATAAGATACATTTCTTCACACATGCATTCAGCATATGCCATGTCCCAGGTCCTGAGCCAGAGTCCCATGGTATAGCAGTGAAAAAGACAGAAAATGCCTGCCCTCAGGGAAGTTTGCATTCCCAGTAAGAAAGAGACAGACAATGAATGAAATAGCTAGGCAAAAATGCGTCGTATTTAAGATGGTGATAAGTGATATGGAGGAAAATAAAAACAAAAGGGAAGGGGCATAGGGAGTGGTGGTGGAGGGCTTTGTAATTTTAATAGGGTGGTCCTAGAAGGTCTCTGTAAGGTAACATTTGAGCCTTGGAGGAGGTGAAGGAGTGACCCATGATGTCATCTGGGGGGAGAGCATTCCAGGCAGAGGGAACAGCAAGTGCAAAGGTCCTGAGGTGGGGGCATGCCTGGGATGTTTCAGGGATTTCAAAGTGCCTGGAGGATGTAGCCGGAGCAGATAAAACAAGAGGGAGAGCTGGCAGATGGGGTCAAAGGGGAACACAAGGTGGGCCAGATCCTAGGGGGCCTTTCCAGTCATGGTAAGGACTTTAGCTTTTCCCCTGAGGAAGGTGGGAACCATGGGGAGTTGTGAGCAGAGGGGAAGACAGGATCTGACTTAGGATTTAACAGGAGTTAAATGAGTTGCTCTACTGAGTTGCCAGTAGAACGTCCTAGGGCAAGCCAGAGGAGGCAGTCTGAACACTGGGCTGCTCCTGCGGGATTCCAGGTAAGACCGAGGATAGGCTGGGCCCACCTTGTGGCAGCAAAGGAGGATGGATATGAGGTCGGATCTAACAGGATCAGGATGTGGGCGTGACACAGAGAGGAGTGGAAGTTGACTCTTAGAGTTTGGGATTTACCAACTGCAATGAGTGAAGAAGACAGAACCTTCAGTTTTGGTCCAGGAACCAGGAAACTTGGATTCATGTCTCAGCTGTCACCCGCTTGCTCAGCGACCTTGGGCAAATCTCTTCCCCTCTCAGGGCTCGGTGTCTTCCCCTCTAAAATGGATGCGGTCCCAGTCATTCTGGCCTCCGCCTGCCAGCCCCTGTGCTTTGAGGAGGACACGTGCCTCATATACCTGCCGCCCCTTCTCGTCCACAGGGAGCCAGCGCCGGCAGCCACCATGGCATCACGCATAGGGTTGCGCATGCAGCTCATGCGGGAGCAGGCACAGCAGGAGGAGCAGCGGGAGCGCATGCAGCAGCAGGCTGTCATGCATTACATGCAGCAGCAGCAGCAGCAACAGCAGCAGCTCGGAGGGCCGCCCACCCCGGCCATCAATACCCCCGTCCACTTCCAGTCGCCACCACCTGTGCCTGGGGAGGTGTTGAAGGTAGGGCCTGTGCTGGCCTGCCGCCCACCCTGTCCCCACTAGTCCCAGCCTCCCCTAGAGCCCTTGCCTTTTCCGCCTCCCAGGTGCAGTCCTACCTGGAGAATCCCACATCCTACCATCTGCAGCAGTCGCAGCATCAGAAGGTGCGGGAGTACCTGTCCGAGACCTATGGGAACAAGTTTGCTGCCCACATCAGCCCAGCCCAGGGCTCTCCGAAACCCCCACCAGCCGCCTCCCCAGGGGTGCGAGCTGGACACGTGCTGTCCTCCTCCGCTGGCAACAGTGCTCCCAATAGCCCCATGGCCATGCTGCACATTGGCTCCAACCCTGAGAGGGAGGTGAGTGAGGAGCTGGCCAGTGGCCATGCTGCTTGCAGAGCTCGTGCCCACTGCTGTGCTTCTGAGACTCCCAGTCTAATGGCAGAGGCAGGGGTGCCACCTTCAGGGAGACTCAGTCTGAGGTGGGGACAGAGCCCTTCTCAGGGAGCCCCAATCTCAGGGGGGAAGACACAGCCCTGCCCTCAGGGAGCCTCACAGAGGAAACGCCATCCTTACTTTCAAAAGCTCTGCTAGGAAGTCAGGTGCCGTGGCTCACGCCTGTAATCCCAGCACTTTGGGAGGCTGAGGCAGGCAGATCACTTGAGGTCAGGAGTTTGAGAACAGCCTGGCCAACATAGTGAAACCCTATCTCTACTAAAATACAAAAATCAGCTGGGCGTGGTGGTGCACGCCTGTAATCCCAGCTACTTGGGAGGCTGAGGCAGGAGAATCACTTGAATCGGGAAGGCGGAAGTTGCAGTGAGCTGAGATTGAGCCACTGCACTTCAGCCTGGGCGACAGAGTGAGACTCCTTCTCGAAAAAAAAAAAAAAAGAAAGAAAAAAAGAAAGCTCTGCTAGGGAGAAACAGAAGACTTATCCAGGAAAGCCCAGCACACTCCCCAAGCCAGAGACAGAAGTGAGATCAAGGAAGCTCCCTGGGCAGGTAGGCTCCTTGGCAAGAACCGTAGCTTCATGTTGGGCCAGTGGGACCTGGACAGCTCATCTCTTCTCTGGGCCTATTTCCTCTTTCCCCAGATAAGTAGGTTGGGTGAGGTGGGCTCCAAGGTCCTTCCAGGTCAGTGGTTGTCCCAATGCCTCTTTCCCCTGCCCACCTCGTGGTGGGCCCTCCCCAGATGGACTTTTCTCTTTTCCAGTTGGATGATGTCATTGACAACATTATGCGTCTGGACGATGTCCTTGGCTACATCAATCCTGAAATGCAGATGCCCAACACGGTACTCCTGGCTAGGGTGGGGTGGGTGTGCAAGGGTTCTAGGGAGGGGGGCACCCACCGTGGCTCTGAGCCTGGAGAGAGTGGAGACAGGGTTCTCACTGGGCAGAGCTGGCATGTTTCTGTAGAGATGAGTCATTTTCACTAAATAATGTGACAAGGGCCGGGGCCAAGAGGAATTATGAAGCAAGAAGGATGTGCCTCAGCCTCTGTGCACCATGGGGCTTCAGAGGGGAGAAGGGGCTGGGGACACGGAGCGGGCCTGTGGGGGGAGCTTTCCAGGTTGGCGAAGGGGCAGAGGGAGGCAGGGAGAGCACTGCATGGGTGGAGGGGCAGTGTGTCTATAGGAAGGTGTGGAACTAATGAGCTCCTTTGGGGACCTGGGCCTCCCCTCCTTTACCAAACCCAGGGCCCAACAGGCAAAAGCCTGTCTGTGTCTCTTACTCCATAGGGCAAGTGATCTGGGGCTGGCCTTGTCCCCAACCACAGGAACACTCCCTCTGGCAGCTTCCTGCGTCTCCTGGCAGAGGTGGGGTAGCAGGTGGGGAGGTGCTGGGCTTGGAGTCAAGAAGCCTGGCTTCTGGCTTTTGCTGTGACCTTAGGAAATCCCTCAAGCATACTAAACCCCAGTTTTCTCAGCTGCAAAATGGGGGTGATGCTCTCTACCCACAGGATTGTGGGAAGATTAGATGAGGGAAGAAATTGAGGGCAAGCTCTCTACAAAGGTGGCAGGTGTGTACGCTGAGCAGGTGGGATTGCCAGCGCCCCTCCCACCCACTTTTCTTTGGAGCTCCTGAACCTCAGCTACTTACTCCTGCCTTTGGGCATGAGCCTTTCACCCTGATCCTGGCCCCAGCCCATGCCACCAAGGGAATGTCCCCAGTTCCTGTGGTGGGGAGTCAATCCTCTGTCCCCACTGCCCTGGTGACATCGCTGAGTGGCTTAGTAGGAGCTGGCCGGGACTGGTTGGGTCCAAACCTACAGCTAGCAGGGGCAGTGAGGGCTGAGGAGGGAGGGAGGATGCAAGTGATTGGTCCCTTTAGTAGTTCCTGTGTACACTGTGGGGTGTCTGGGCCTGTGATTTGTTCTGCATGTTTCTGTGGCAGATCTTTCCAGAGCTCAGATCTCTCCCTGTCAAGACTCCTGCTTAAACTTCCCTTGGCTGCCCATTCCAAAATTCCAGTATCTTTGCAAGTCAAACACTGTACTGGGGATCCAGATACATCTGCCCTGCCTACAGCACCTCCACCCCCACCACTTCTGCCCTTGAGCTGCTGGAATTGTGCTCTGCCAAGCTGCCCTGTCTGCTTGTGCCCTGGTGGCTGCCCGGAGTGCCTTGCCTCACATCTCTGCTCAAGACTCAGAGTTCCACACCCTCCAGGAAACCGTCTGGAAACTCTAGAATTGATTAGATGACCTGCTCTAGGGCTTCCATAATGCCTGGGGCCTAATCCTATCACATATTATTGGTTGGATCACTCTCTCAGACACTCTAGGCCAGGGGCTCCTTGAGGGCAGGGACTACATCTTATAATAGCTCTGGACTCTGCAGACCTTCAGGTTGAATTGCTGGGTGAAAGGGTCCAAGGTGAATTTTGACACTCCAGGTGTCCCCAGGAAGGACTGCTCCTGGGATGATAGGCCCTAGAGGGGGCTCCCCGTGGAGAGGGGGATACTCATGGGTCTCCCTCACCCCCTACCCCATAGCTACCCCTGTCCAGCAGCCACCTGAATGTGTACAGCAGCGACCCCCAGGTCACAGCCTCCCTGGTGGGCGTCACCAGCAGCTCCTGCCCTGCGGACCTGACCCAGAAGCGAGAGCTCACAGGTACTGCCTCCCTCTACCCCTGTGCCTTTGAATACCCGACTCCTCCCTCCTTTTCTCCCTCCCTCCCAGCTCCTCTCTCCTTCTCTTTTGGCCTCCAGATGCTGAGAGCAGGGCCCTGGCCAAGGAGCGGCAGAAGAAAGACAATCACAACTTAAGTGAGTCCTGCCCCGCCCCTCTCCCTGCCTCCCTCTTCCTCGTTCTCACCTGGGCTGGCTAAAAAGCCACTCCCTGACCTGCACTGGTGGAAGGCTTCCCTGCTCAAGGCCAATTCACTTGCAGATGGCTTAAGCCCTCCCATTGCTGTCGCTCAGTGGTGCCTGGGACTCTTAGTGCTGTCTTTCCACTAGGCCTCTTTAGGAGTGGGTAGGAAGAATTCCTGTAAAGGATATTCATGAAACCCCCAGTTTATCAGGTTGTTTTCTGGGTTAAGGCATGGAACCTGGGGCATCAGAGTTCTGTGTAGCAGGGAAGAGTCCTACCCCAGGCAGCTTTGCTGTGCTACGAGCATCACCATGGCTGATTCTACCTTTCAGTGCTCTTAATTGTGTCTGGCCTTTGCCCTGGACCCCCTAATTCCTGTAGAAATCCCAATCTGTTGGTCACCTCTTACTTCCTGGAAGAACTAAATCTAAGCTGCAGGTTGCCCTGAAGCACCCCTCCCTGGGCTGGGTACTTCTCCCCATGGGGTGGGGGGTCCCCATCCCTCTAATTGCTCCTTCTGGAATCTGTTACCTTTAGTTGAAAGGAGACGAAGGTTCAACATCAATGACCGCATCAAGGAGTTGGGAATGCTGATCCCCAAGGCCAATGACCTGTGAGCAGGTTTCTGAGGGGGAGGGTGATGGGTCTGGGTGGGCAGCAGCTGACAAGTATTATCTGCCCTTAGCCCCATGCTATTTACTAGGATGGGAGGAGAATTCCTTCTAGAAGGTCATCTATTTGAGAAAAGATCTCTCCCTCTCCCAAATCAGGAAAGAATCAGGAAAGCTCAAGACAGATGAGTTTCTGTCCTGGAAGTGAGGCTGAGGTCAAGGGAGGCTTCTTGGAGAAGCAGTCATGCTGAGAAAGTTTTCTTAAGGCCATTGGGCTGGCAGACAAGAGGCCGGGCTCACGCCTGTAATCCCAGCACTTTGGGAAGCTGAGGCAGGCAGATCACTTGAGGTCATGAGTTCAAGACCAGCCTGGCCAACATGGTGAAACCCCATCTCTACTAAAAATACAAAAATTAGCTGGGCACAGTGGTGTGTGCCTACAGTGCCAGCTACTCGGGAGGCTGAGACAGGAGAATTGATTGAACTCAGGAGGTGGAGGTAGCAGTGAGCCGAGATCTCGCTACTGCACTGCATTCCAGCCTGGGCAACAGAACGAGACTCCATCTCAAAAAAAAAAAAAAAAAAAAAAGACAGTTGTTTGAGGGGCAGGAGGATTGAGAATCCATGGTAGGCTGGGCTGGAGTCTTGGTAGTCTTGGGAAGGAGGCTGCTCTGAATTGCCTGGTTTCATGACATTAATGAGGTGGGCAGTGGCAACAGAAGTCACCAGGGAGGGCCCATTCTGTGCAAACTGAGATCAGCCACCGCCACCTCCAGGTCTGGGGTTGCTGGGTAAGACTGGGACAGGCCACATAAGCTCTGCAACCAGAGCAGTAGCAAGGATTTGGCCACTCTTCTGAGCATGCACCTCTAATTTGCCTGGCCTGCTGCTGCAGGGACGTGCGCTGGAACAAGGGCACCATCCTCAAGGCCTCTGTGGATTACATCCGGAGGATGCAGAAGGACCTGCAAAAGTCCAGGGAGCTGGAGAACCACTCTCGCCGCCTGGAGATGACCAACAAGCAGCTCTGGCTCCGTATCCAGGTCTGGTCCTGAACTTGGACTTCTTTGGTAACTCTGACCCTTAACCTGGCTCCTGGCCCCACGGGGCAGTACTTGTACTTCTGAAGTTGGAGACACAGGAATGATGCCCATTAGGAAGGAGGATGTATCAGTTAGGATGTTTTGTTTTGGTAACAAACAATCCTCAGCATCTTTAAGCAACACATATCAGCTGGAGGCTCTGTTCTGTGAGGCCCTCATTCTGGCACCCACGCTGCTGGGACCCAGCTCTCTGATGGCACATCTAGAGCTGGCTCTTAAAGCCATTGTCACTCTTAAGGTGCCACATGTCACTTCTGTTCAATGGGCTTGGCCAATGCAAGCACACTCTACAAGTACTCTAACCTCAAGAGGCAGGAAAATGCAAACCTATCATGTGCCTGGAAGGTAGAGAGCTGGAATCATTTGGTGGGTGGCACTAGGAATCTCCACAGGGCCAACCTAAAGAACCAGGAGCTTGGTAGAGTCAGCCCTACCAGCTGGAACTGAGACTTCTAGTCCTGGCTCTGAGCTGAGGGCCTCTTGTCCTCTTTAGACCTGAGGCTGGCCCTTTACACAAAGGGCGATTGGACTGCACCCTGTTTCTCTTTCTTATGGTAGATGATACGATTTACATTAAAATCTAGCACACACAGGCACAAAGTGAAAAATCAGTTTCATGAAGTAACGCTCCGCTCGTCCTTAATAGATGCAATGCATTCTAATAATTTCTATTCTAGTCTAGTCTAGACAAGTCAATTTCAATTAAAAAAATAGAAAGCTGGTCAAGACTCACTACAGTGGCTTCACAACCCACTAATGAGTTACGACTTATAGTCTGAAAAAACACTGGTCTAGACTCTAGAGCTACCCTATGCTTTCTTCCAGCGGAAACACTTTGGGTCTTGGGTGCCGTACGGCAGGGGCAAGTGCTGTGATAGAGGCCCAGGGGAGGGGTCCTGGTGGCTGGTGCCCATAGGTGTGTTCCCCAGCCTTCTGTCTGCTCCCCTGCAGGAGCTGGAGATGCAGGCTCGAGTGCACGGCCTCCCTACCACCTCCCCGTCCGGCATGAACATGGCTGAGCTGGCCCAGCAGGTGGTGAAGCAGGAGCTGCCTAGCGAAGAGGGCCCAGGGGAGGCCCTGATGCTGGGGGCTGAGGTCCCTGACCCTGAGCCACTGCCAGCTCTGCCCCCGCAAGCCCCGCTGCCCCTGCCCACCCAGCCACCGTCCCCATTCCATCACCTGGACTTCAGCCACAGCCTGAGCTTTGGGGGCAGGGAGGACGAGGGTCCCCCGGGCTACCCCGAACCCCTGGCGCCGGGGCATGGCTCCCCATTCCCCAGCCTGTCTAAGAAGGATCTGGACCTCATGCTCCTGGACGACTCACTGCTACCGCTGGCCTCTGATCCACTTCTGTCCACCATGTCCCCCGAGGCCTCCAAGGCCAGCAGCCGCCGGAGCAGCTTCAGCATGGAGGAGGGCGATGTGCTGTGACCCTGGCTGCCCCTGTGCCAGGGAACAGGGGCCGGCCTGGGGGCTGGGAGGGCCGGGGGCACCTCCCTCCCACCCTTCAGGCTGCACTGTGTGTGAAGTAGCCACCTGCCCTGCCTCCCTCCTCCCCGTTGGCCCCTGTTTGGACTTAGTGCCTGTCTGGCAGCCTGTGGGGTCAGGAGAAGCACCCCCAGGGCAGCCCTCCTGACTGGCGCAGTGGGAAGAGGCCTTCAGTCCCTCTCCCGGAGATGGAATCGTGGGGCAGGGAGGGGCAGGGTGTTCTAGAGGTGAGAAGAGGGCCTGGTGGAGATGCCCTGTCTTCTGAGCCCGAGCCCCTCATTACCAGTGAAGGACATGCTTGAGGGGTTCGGGAAGCTCCTCATCTGAGGCAACTGGTCCTGGGGGTGCTCAGGCCTGCCTTTTTGGGACTCAGATGGCAGGAGGTCCACCCCGCAGCCTGGTCCTCGGCTCTCCCACAGGTGGGCACCCCCACTTTGGTGCTAACAGCTCTCCACCAGGTGGTGTGAGCGCGGGGGCTGCCAGAAGCGGGAGGGGTCACTGCCGGAAGAGCAGCTGCCCTCCGACCCCTCACTTTGTGCCTTTAGTAAACACTGTGCTTTGTACTTGCTCGTCCTGTCTCTTTGGAGTGGGTCTAGGGCTGACAGCGAACGGGAGAATTCAACCCAGCGGGCCCCCTCCAGAGTGCGGATGCTGCCTGAAGGGAGTCGGGGTGGGGGGTACAGGGAAGAGGGAACACGCTTGTCACCTGGTGTCCCCACGCCTCAGCCCTGCCCGGGGAAGACGAGGGGTTTGGGTGCTGATGGGGGCACGGTCCCTCCTCACGGCCACGAGGTGGCGCTGCGGCCACGCCGGTTGCACACCTCCAGCGGCGGCCGGAGCGAGACTAGTTGATGTGGCGAGCGGGTTGCTCACAAACCAAGTGCGCCGCCCTTAGCTGCTTATTTGGGGCACCCTGGGCCCGGGGTGGGGGGCATGCTTCTTCTGTCCCACCCCTCTTCTGGGGGTGACCTCCCCAGGTGGGCGGCCACCCGGCTTGAGAAGCTGTAGCTGGGCGCTCTGGAGGCGGCGCTCGCGCTCTGTCTGCCAGACTGGCTTCCCGGTAACTGAGGGGCTGCGTCCTGCTAGGGCTTTGGGGAAAGGGACCCCCGTGAGCTAGACAGGGAGGAGACGGGAGTCCAGGACGGCGCGTGGGGGGTTATGGGCCCGGGTCCCCCCGCCCCGCTCTGGCTCTGGCAGCGAGGCCTGGGCGCGGCCTTTCCTCCGAGCGGCAGTCCTTGGGCCTCTGCTTGGAGACGTTGGTGTTTATGACCTCGCCTAGGAGGGGGACATGGGCTGGGGACAGTCAGGGTTCGAGTGGCGGCTGCTCGAGCCCCGGTGCCTGGCGGGAACAGGGAAAGGGCTTTTCGGGCTTCATCCAGTTCTCCTCTGCTCTCCACGGCCGCTTCAGGCAGAGACCAAAATGGCTCCCCGTCATCGCCCTGAGAGGCTGAAGGGGCCTAATTAAAAAAAAAAAAAAAAAAAAAAAAAAATCCCGGGATGAAAATGGCTAATAGGGCAATTTCCTCTGTGCCGAACGGGAGATCAAATCAACGTTGAGCAATTAACGTGCGAGGGGAGAGAAGGAAAATGGGCCGGGCGGCTGGGCGCTGATGGTGGCCGGGCTGGCGCAGGTTGCAGGATTAATATCAAGGTCAGATGGAGCCGGGGATGACCTTGTGGAGCCTGAGCCAGCCGGGGCGCTGGCGCCTCCTCCTAGTTCCAGGTTCCACCCCACCACCTGGGACTTACCCATGCCCTGGAAACCCCTCTGAGCCCCGTCTGGGTCAAGCCCTGAACTCTGTGAGACACCTGATTAACTAGGCTTGGCCTGCCTTGGCCGGGGGATGAAGGCTCCGGGAAGTCCCAAGGCCGGTCCTTCAGGCCCCTGATAAGTCTCTCCCTACCCCACTGGCTCTTCCACTTCACCCTGGGGATTGACCTAGTGGAGTGGAGGGCTGCCCACCTGCTTCCTCTCACAGCCCTTCAAGATCACGGATAGCCCTTCCTGCCAGCAGAGGTCTGCTAAAAAGAAATAAATATTTAAAACATTTTTAAAAAGGAAAAAAAAAAAAAAAAAGAAAAAGATCACTGATATCCCCGCCTCCACCTGCCTGTTGCTTTCCTGCCCCTGGGCTCCTTCAGCCTGGCCACTACCTCTGGCATTGGAGTATGGACTGCACATTCGACAGGACAGAGGGTGTGAGTGGGGTTCTGTCCACAAGAGGGTGCCCTGGGCCAGGACTAGGCAGCTGCCCCCCGCGGCTGGTGGGGGTGGGGGAGTCTCCGCTTCATTGTACATTCCAAGCTGTCTGCCTGGGTGGCTCCCATCCTGCCTGGGAGTCCTGCAGTCCTACCGATTTGGCTGAGGCCGGCCCAGGGACTACTTCCGGTATTTCAATAAGCCACCAGAAAGTGTTCCTGTTTCTGAGACCAGCCTGAAGGACCCTCACTTTGTGGCTGGAATGGAATCTGGCTGGTGATTATGAACGACTCTGATTCAATAAGAGGGCAATGCATCCTTTAGCAATATTTATTTGGTGGACAACACCTTTCCAAGTGTCAGGTCCACGGAGGAAATTCTTTTTTTTTTTTTTTTTTTTTTTATGATGATGAAGTCTCACTCTGTCTCCCAGACTACAATGCAGTAGCGCAATCTTGGCTCACTGCACCCTCCGCCTCCCGGGTTCAAGCGATTCTCCTGCCTCAGCCTCCTGAGTAGCTGGGACTACAGGCGCACACCACCACACCCAGCTAATTTTTTATTTTTAGTAGAGATGGGATTTCACCATGTTGGCCAGGCTGGTCTCAAACTCCTGACCTCAGTTGATCTGCCAGCCTCAACCTCCCAAAGTGCTGGGATTATAGGTGTGAGCCACCACACCCGGCCTTTTTTTTTTTTTTTTTGAGATGGAGTTTTGCTTTTGCTGCCCAGGCTGGAGTGCAATGGCGTGATCTCGGCTCACTGCAACTTCCGCCTCCCAGGTTCAAGCAATTCTCCTGCCTCAGCCTCCTGAGTAGCTGGGATTACAGGCGCCTGCCACCACGCCCAGCTAATTATTTTGTATTTTTAGTAGAGATGGGGTTTCATCATGTTGGCCAGGCTGGTCTTGAACTCTTGACCTCACTCAGGTGATCTGCCCTCCTTGGCCTCCCAAAGTGCTGCGATTACAGGCATAAGCCACCGTGCCCAGCCTGGAAATTCTTTTTTAAAAGGCAGAGTAGGGCCAGGTGTGGTGGCTTGCACTTGTAATGCCAGCTACTCAGGAGGCTGAGGCAGGAGGATTGCTTGAGGCCAGGAGTTCAAAACCAGCCTGGGCAACATAGCAAGACCCTTAACTCTATTTTTTTTTTAATTAGCCAAGCATGGTGGTGTACACATGTGGTCCTAGCTACTCAGGAGGCTGAAATGGGAGGACTGCTTGAGCCCAGAAGTTTGAGGCTGCAGTAAGCTATGATCATGCTATTGCATTCCAGCTTGGGCAATACAGCAAGACACTGTTTCTAAAAAATAAAAAGGCAGAGTAAGGACACTGGCTGGTGTGGACACAGGAGGGATGAGCCTGTCCAGCCCCTTCATTTTAGGGAGGCTTAGAGAACAAACAGACATGTACAGTGGGAGAGGAAGCAGAGAAAGAGGTCAAAGCTAAGAGGACGAGAAGCAGTAGCTCCCTTGGATCCCTTGTGGGGCCCTCGGCAGGAGCCAGGCTGCTGGGGTAGCAGAGGTGGTGAGGGTGGAGGATGCAGACAGAGCCCCAGCCCCTGACCCTGCTGTCTTCAGCTCCAGTTCCTGCATCTGTCTATCCCCAACAGCTGCTCGGCCTGCGTTAGTACCTACCTCTTCAGCCTTAGGAAGTTCTGCATGTCCAACTGCATCTGCTGGGCGGCCGGCTCCACCATCTGTAGAACAGGGCCTGGGAGGCTGGGTTGCAGGGCCTTGGAATGTGCTGCTTGGAATGCCATGTTTCCATTATCCATGGTTCCTTTAAAGCAGAGATTCTTCCTTTACTGTTTGACGCCATTAACTTAGATGAGAGTCTGATACATGCTACACACCTTCTCCCCAGACAAACACACACATAGCCTCCTAAAAACTAACCTCAGGTTCAACACTCAAGCTCTCAACCCATGCCCTGTGCTCCATCTCAAAGCCCATGCCCCTCCCCTGTCTTTCAAGCTGCCTGGCTCAGCTGGAGCTGCCAGAGAGCCCCTTCCCAGGCACCTGGGTGTACCTCCTGCCCCTCACCTCCCGCCCCTCACCTCCTGGGACTCCTACCTCTCGGGGCCCAGGCCCATCCCCCTCTCAGACTTCTCCAGCCTCATCTTTTTTCTTTGCTCTGTTCTTTCCAAGGGGGGCAGTGGAATTTATACAATATTTAAGCAGCCAGAGCCGAGTCTGGGAAGATATTATTAATGTAAAAGGGACGGGCTGCAAATGCTTTTGGACCTGGTTACAATTAGAGGGTGATTTTTCTAAAGGTCAATGAATTCAGATAATATCCACAGGGGGGAGAGAAATTTAATACCTTTTTAGTGAATTAATTAATTATAATATTATATCGGCTTGGGGTTCTTTTCCAGAGTGATTAAGGGAGCGATCTGTCTTCTGTGAGGCCGGAGACCGGCGCCTGCCGCCAGCGAGGACCCTGGCGCAGGGCTCAGGATGGGGGCCCTTCCCTCTCCTCTCACCCCTGCAGTGGCCAAGGAGCTAGGGGCTTGTTAGGCATGAAAGAAGACAGGCCAGACCTGGTCAGGGCTGAGGGTGGTGCAGGTATTGGCCTTTCCCCTTGGCCTGTCTCCTCCACCCCCGGGTCTGGCCCTCCTGCTGCCATGTCACCAAGCCTCATGCCATGGTGGCCTGAAGAGCTGAGATATGGGGTATGGCCTCCTTCTTTACACTTGGAGAAACTAAGGCTCACGGGCTTCAGGGACATGCCTTAGCCCCACTGTGGGTTAGGACAGACTGAGGTGGCAGAGCTGGCTGGAAATACTGAGAAGACAAGAAGGACCTCCCTAATACCTCCCAAACCAGGCCTTCTGGAAAATCTCCACCAGCCAGAGGTCTGTGGAGCTGCCTGGGAAGCTTCTCCATCTCCAAAAGAGGCTCTTTCAGGGTGTATAGTGTGCCCAGCCTCTGCTTATAAAATGAAAATGCCCCAGGAGTATTGATACCTCCAGTTGCTGTGAGGCCTAAGATTTCTGTCCCTGGAGGAATCTGAAAGTGGCCAGGGAGTGGTGCTTTTCACCCATTTATTCATTTATTCATACTCAGTCAAATGTTCATCCAACAAACATTTGTGGCACACCTGCTCTTGTGCCATCAGAGAGACCTAAATATCACCTCTTGAGCCCCTGCCCACTTCATCTTAAGCCCCAGCTGCTCATCTAAGCAATGGAGGGTGGGGTAGGGAGAGCTCCATGGTCCCTTTCTGTCCAGACAACAGTCCTAACTCAACCTGAAGGCAAGAAGACTGGCTGGGATGCGGTGGGTTTGTGGAGCAAAGTGGGTGCTCATTCACTCAGCATACCCTGAGCACCCACTTTGAGCTGGCCCTGTGCTGGGTGCTGGGGATATGTGGATGGATAAAGGCCAGCTGGTCCTGGTGACAGAGTGGGCACAGGGAGGCAGATGTGAGCCTGCAATCATGATTCTTTGTGGGTTCAGCAAAAGGAGTAGAAGTGACATTAAGCTGGGTTGTGAGGGACCAGACTGACAAGGGGAGAGGGAAGGCACATGGAAGGAGAGGGAGGGGCATTCTAGGCATTGGACACAGAGTGTGCAAAGGCCTGACAAAGGGGGGTACCTGCAGATTAGAGGGGATGGTGGGACAGTAGATGAGGCCGAGTGGGCGGCCACCTTCGTCCCCACCCACGGGCCCAGGCATGTTGACAGGAAGACAAGGCCATAGGTCGGGTCCAGGAAGGCAGGGAGCAGCAAAGCCAAACAGACTTGCTTTTTTTCCCTTGTTTTTGAGACAGGGTCTGGCCCTGTTGCCCTGGCTGGAGAGAAGTGGAGTGATCATACCTCACTGCAACCTCAAATTCCTGGGCTCAAGGGATCCTCCTGCCTCAGCCTTCTGAGTAGCTGGGACTACAGACACACACCACCACACCTGGCTAGTTTTTGTATTTTTTGTAGAGATTAGGTTTCACTATGTTGCCCAGGTGGTCTCGAATTTATGGGCTGAAGCCATCCTCCTGCCTCAACCTCCCAAAATGTTGGGATTACAGGCGTTAGCTGGTGTATTGCACGCTGGGCCCAGATTGCATTTAAACGTTGGCTCTGCCATGACTTGCCATGTGATGGAGCCTCTCTGTGCCTCAGTTTCCCTATCTGTAATGGGAGATTGCAATGTCTACCTCCTAAGGATGTTGTAGGAATTAAAGGAATGACTGAAGGGAAGAAGTCGGCCCTGCATTTAGCGCATGATGTGGCTCCAGATATCTTAGACTGTACATGGCCCTCGAGAGGGTGGGTGGGTCAGGGCCATGCCTTCTATTGTGCCCGAAATTCCTTTCTCCTCTCAAGGGGGTGCCAGCAAAGGCCCTACCCTGGGGACATTTTTGGGGGGGGGAAATCAACATTTTCCTCCCCTCATGGCTCAGCCCCATCTTTCCCCACTCCCTTCCTCTGTCCCTCTTCTCCCTTCATGCAACATCCCCTCCGCCCTGACTCCCCCGCAACAGCCTCCTCCCCCACCCTCTCCTCTCTCTCCATGTGCGGCGGGCCGGGGAGGGCCTTTCCATTGTACTATCTTTGGGCCCTAAATTAAAATTGATGACATCTTGAAATGAGCAGTGAGGGTAATTTTGCTTCTGAGCCGGGATGCTAATGAGGCCCCTTAATGGTGCAAACGCGGAGCTGACGGGTCGTGTGTCACGCGCCGCAGCGAGGGGGGTAATGGCCGCGGTAAGTGCCGGTAATTACACCCTGTCTTGCTGTATTTTGGCAGGCCTGGTGGGAGAGTGGGGGCTCAATCACCACTGGCGGGGGCACCCCCCACCCAGCACGGGACTGACAGCCAGAGATACCCACTTCCACCCAGCCAGGCCCCTCGACTTCAGCCTCACCTAGAATGAGGGGCCTGGGCACAGCCCTCTTGCCCCATGCACACATGGCATGCAAAACACATAGTCACACATGCCACAGTCAGACCATTGTGCAGCCCCACCCCCACTCCACACCTAACTCCACAGCCTGGGCACTCCCCCGGTATGCACAAAGCACATGCATGGACACACACACACACACGCACACTCACCCGTTACGCTCCCCCATACACTTCTACACTCTGCAGATACACACTGCTCCATATACACAGCCTGCACAGCACACACACATGCACGTGCACACAAATACATTCTCAAAGAGCACACACACATGGAGCGCCTACTGTGCTCTATGAGCTCTATGTCTGCCAACTCTACTCCCAACTCTTCTGAAATAGGTGTTATTCTCATTTTATGACACAGAAACTGAGTCTTGG
Source organism: Gorilla gorilla gorilla (assembly GCF_029281585.2). Lineage (NCBI taxonomy): Eukaryota > Metazoa > Chordata > Mammalia > Primates > Hominidae > Gorilla > Gorilla gorilla. Next base: position 59,465,742 of record NC_073229.2, on the reverse strand, counting down.
GAGATTCAGCAACTTGTATAAGATCACACAGCTAGGCAGTGACAGAGACAGGACTGGAATCCAGCTGTTTTTACTTTGCAACCTTTCCAGCCCCCATATTTCCTCCTATGTATGCATGCATATACACCTCTCACTGTACAAACACACGTGTGCATGCACATGTGCACAGTCATCACCCACAGATCACGTAGATCCTCTGTGTACCCAAAGACGCATACAAAGGCATTGTTCAAATACCTACGCGTTGCTGACACACATATGCAAAGTGTGCTTGGTGTGTACACACAGATGTGCACTTGTGTCACATGGTGTTTGCACCCCTCACACATGGTGAGCAGGATATCATGGAGAAGGAAGCCTAGATTCCTACATGGGGAACTAGGCATATAGCCTCTCCAGGCTTTGGCATCTCAGTCTCTAAAGAAGGGGAAATAAATACTACTCCACTTCCCTCTCCAGCACTTAACTGTTGTTAAGGCAGAATGACAGCCACACAAAGGACTGTGACGTGCCCTCCTACAAACCCCCGGCAGAATCACACAATAGGTGCACGTATATGCATTGTATGAGTGTGCATGCACTGTCCAAGTGGCGTCTAAGCTCTCTGTACATGCAACATTGTATTTAGACACATCTCTGCACACACACTGTACACATGCTGTGAATACACATCGCAGCACCTGTGCAGTACCCTCAGTGTACCTGCCAGTGAAACTGGAAACCCCACAAAGCCCGTGGGTACTTGTCATGTGTATATACTACATCCCTTCCTCCTCCCCCCAAAAAATATGTATCAATTCTATGATTACGGTAGAGGTTAAAAGTATAGACTTTGGTGTTTGACCGCCTGGGCTCTGCATCACTTTATTTGCTGTGTGAACTCAGGCAAATTACTTAACCTCTCTGTGCCTCATTGTCTTCCTCTGTTAAATGGGGATAATAAGAGTGCATCTGCCTCAAGGGATGCTGTCAGATTAAATGAGTTGACAGATGTAAAGCACTTAGTGCCTGGCACGTAGTAAGCCCCAGTGAGTGTTGTGATAAGGTGTACAACTACAACAAAGGAACATACCTCGGGGTGTGGCAAGCACCAAGGAGCAGGCAGTGGAAGGCAGAGGAGGGAACACTCATATACGGCTGGGGCAGTCAAGGAGGGCCTCCTGTAGGAAGAGGGGTTAGGGCTGAGCCTTGAAAGACTGTAGTTCCGTTTACTGAGTTCCTGCTCTGTGTCAGGCCCTGTGCTACGTGCTTTATATGAATTATCCCAGTGAGCCTTCTGTGAACCCTGGGAGGTGACCATGGTTATGTCCATGTTAGAGATGAGGAGGAAAAGGTGCAGAGAGACTCAGTAACTCGTCCAAGGACAACAAGGGCCTAGATAAGAGAAGGAGAAGAGGCACAGGAATTCCAGGCGGGATGTGCAGCTTGTGTTAGAAATAGAGCAACAGATGGGAAACACACCCAGAGGGCCTTCCTTGCTACACTGTCATAGTTTCCAGTTAATGAGAAGGGGGTGAGCATCTGGAGGGGGGGCTGACCTAATTGCTGTGTCTCTTGCAGTGACAACAGGGACCTGTGGGGGGTGGGAGTGGCTGGCACTGCCCACAGCATGCTCAGGGCAGGGGCCAGAGCTGGGCATCTGATTCACCTCCCTTGCCCCCTCCCCCACCAAGAGCCAGGGCCTGACCCAGTTCAGGAAGAGGTGGGTGCTCCCGCTTAGGCCCTGGAGACCAGGCCTGGATCCCTGGAAAGGGACCTGGACAGGTGAGAAGCATGGAGGAGTTGGTGAGGGGTCAGTGAGCAAATCTCTGCCCACTCCACCCTGAAGCCAGCACCGCCGCACCCCGGGGCTGGTTCCTGGAGATGCCTACATGAGGAATAAGCTGTGGGCCAGGACACTGAGGCTCCCCTCAAACCGGCCTTAATATCCCTGTTGCCTCATGTCCATTAAACTGTGCAGGGCCTGACAAGCTCATTCACCACCCCTTGAAGAGATCATAGATTTTTTCCCCTCGGTGTTTTTCATGGGCTGTTCCTATTTGTAGTGCAGTTCTTGACATTCAGCAAACAGCTCCCCACAAATAGCCTCCTGTCCCCCAACCCCATAAATAACCTCTAGCCCTCCTCACCCACACACCCACCCTTTTTTCTTGCTAGCATAGAGAAGGTGGGGGGCTAGGTGGGGAAGGAGGGGAAGGGCCATGGCTTCCGAGGCCCGGGACGTGGGTTGGCATCCCACCTCCTCCCCTTCCTAGTGTCGGGGCTTGGGGAAGTCCTCCACCCTTATCTCTGTGCCTTTGTTTTTTCCTCTTTGGTCAGGTGGGGACAACAAGGCAGCCTCCCAGGCTGGGGTGTCTCTGGGGTTGGTGTGAATCACATCCAGCAAAGCACTTGGCCCATGCTGGGGTGGGGGGTGTTACCCAAGGAGGGATCACAGCATTTATTGTCCAGATCAGGAGACTCTGAAAGTGGAAGGGGACACTATTAAAGATCACACCAGGGCAACACATGACTACTGGGACTGTCTTGGGAGCAGCAAGATGAGTCATCACTGGTCTATGAAGTGTCTGCAGCCTTTCTGTCCATCCCGCCTGGTGGGATGGGCTGGGGCGTCTGTGTACACACATGGAATGGCTAGGGCTGGGCCACCTTGGGGAAGCAGAACAGGCTGGGTGCGGAGGTGTATAGAGAGGTGGGAGCAGTCTCAGGAGCCGGAGGTGACATCCTAGACACAAGGAAGGTGGAGCTGTTGGGAGTGGCCCCCAAGGCTAGACAGAGGAGAGGAAATCTGAGGTGGGAGAGTAGGGTGGGGGGACTCAAATCTGCAGACAGGCTTGGAGGCATGAACAACCTCCATTCCAGATCACAGTGACAGCCGCCCTCGTGGAGCACCTGCTTGGCAAAGAAGGCACTGCTCTGAGTACTTTTCATGCATTTGCTCATCCAATCCCCACAATAAGCCTATGGAGAGGGTACTATCCTTGTCTCCATTGTACAGAGGAGGAAACTGAGGCACAGAGGGGTTGAGTAACTCGCCCACCACCACACTGCTAGGAAGGACAGAGCTGAAATTTGAGCCCAGGCAGCCTGCTCCTGTTCCCTGGGGGCCCTCCCTTCTCCTGGCTCTGCAGAGAAGTTAAGCTGTGTTGCTGGGGGGCAGATGGCTCCACGGAAGGGGCAAGTCCCCTTCCCAGCCCAGGTCCCAGTTTCCAACACTGTGGGACCCGGGAAATTCTGCAGGAGGCTTCCAGGCCAGGGGAGAGCAGCTTGGCTTTGGAGAAGGCCTGCTTGGACCTGGCTCCACTCCTCACTCGCAGTGTGAACCTCCTGGGTATATTTCTCAGTTTTGTGGAGCCGGTCTCCTCAACGTGGAAGAGGCCTGTTCCACTGGGCATCGGGAGGTTCAATATTCTCAGCTGTGGGAGGCGACTGGCGTGAGGCGGGCCTTTCGAGAAGGCTGGTTCCCTCTCACTCTCTGAGCTGGGCCTGTCCTGGGCTCCCCTCACCCCAGGGAGGAAGAAACTCAGCGCTCTGGAACACCTGCTTTACTCCTCATCTGGGCCAGGGGTTTGAAGGAGGAGGGCTGCAAAGGCCAGGATCCAAGGCGCTCAGTGATCATTTGTGTCACGATTATGGAAGGGCAGCTAGCTTCAGGCCAGGGCGGTGAGTGCTATTCCAGCTGAGGCTCTGGAGCAGGCTGGGCTCAGGCACTGGGCTGGGTGGTGGGGTTGCCACCAACTCTGCGCCCCTCAGGTACCTTAGCTGGTAGGTCCTAGGAAAGGGGTGGGGGACAGAGGGGACTGCCTCCTAATGAACAATTAGTGTCTGCTGCGTGGCTAATCACGTGGTTCGGTGTAATTAAGAAGTTAATTAGTGCTGTGTCAATTAAGGTTTAATTAGTCCCCTCTTCAGAGAAGCCTGAAAGACCCTCCTGCTGGAAGCTTCTGGAATGGAAGGTGGGGGAGCGGGAGGCAGATGGAAGAGGGAACAGTGGGTGTGGAGGGGGCCCCACTTCCTTTTGTGCCCCTCCCAGTTCTGGGATCAGTGACTTGCTGCCCCCAGCCCCACCCGACTGGCCCTGGTCATGACGACTTTGGGGCCCTACAAGGCTCTCTTCTACCACCAGGGCTTGCTCACCCCAGAGTGATGCTACCCTGTGGCGCTCTTGTGGGAGGCCCTCTTAAGCCACTGCACCCGGTTCTCTACATCTGCTTTTGGGTAACTTTCTTTTTCTTTTCTTTTCTTTTTTTTTTTTTTTGAGACAGAGTTTTGCTCTTGTTGCCCAGGCTGGGCTCACTGCAACCTCCGCCTCCCAGGTTCAAGCGATTCTCTGCCTCAGCCTTCCCGAGTAGCTGGGATTATAGGCATGTGCCACCATGCCTGGCTAATTTTGTATTTTTAGTAGAGACGGGGTTTCTCCATGTTGGTCAGGCTGGTCTCGAACTCCTGACCTCAAGTGATCCACCCACCTTGGCCTCCCAAAGTGCTGGGATTACAGGCGTGAGCCACCATGCCTGGCCGTCCCTAGTCTTTTTACCACTCCCTTCTTCCATGATGGACATCATTGAACGTAAGACTTTCAAGCACATCTTGGATAATTTCTTTAGGACATGACTAAGAGAAAAGATGAGGCTTTTGGTTTGATCTTCTACTAACCCTCCTCTGCCCTTGCCATCTAATCAGAGTTGCTTGGGGCCATCGCTGCCCTGACGGCCTCTTTTCTCTAGTGTCTGTTCAACCCGCTGCAGCCGCCTCATGCCTGCTTCCTCTGCCTTTCATCTTTTTACTCTTGATGGTATTATGAGCACAAATTGGCTCCACCTTCCAGGAAGTTCTGACCTGGACGGTTCCCTGGTGCTTCCGCGAGGAAACCCACAATCCTTGGTGGTCCCTGTGTCGCATCCCCAGCCTGGCCGTTGGCTACTTCTCTGAGTTCCCCCAATCATTCAGCTGGACAAGGCTCCTCTCCTGTCCAGAGGTGCCCATCTCTGACCTTCTGCAACTGCTTCTGTTGGATATTCCTCTGAACTCCAAATTTCCCAAACCAAACACCAGCTGCTCCATGAAACTTTTCCTGATTCCCTCCTCTCAGAGGGATGTTTCCAACTTCAGAACAAAGGATGAAGAAGGCTGGTAGAGATTATGCCTCCTGCTTGACCTCCTGCCAGGTGTTGGTGGGATGGCATTGCTGGGCCATGGCAGCGTGTGGTCAGTGAGGGTTGTGCAGTAAGCCCCCTACTCTCTGAATGGAAGGAGGCACCCAGCACCGTCACTCTGACCCAGAGCCGTCCTTGCACTTCAACAATCATTTCTAAGCATTTTCTGAATGCCAGGCCCTGACCTAGATCAGGAAACAGACAGATGAATAAGACTAACCCTTGCCTATAGTTTAGTAAACAGCCCCTTAGGAAGCAACGTGGGGAGTGCCTGGGGCTCCTGGGAATGCAAAGGAGAGGCCCCCAGCACCACCTCCAAGGTGGGCACTGCTGGTGTGACTGGCACGAGCCTTCGTCTCCCTCCTCCCATCCCCCAACCCCAAAGGGGTAGCAGGAAGACCCACTGGGGGAGGGAAGCGGAGAGATTTGGCTCGAGGAGGGAGGAAAAGAAATGGAGAACAGAGATAATTGTTCCCATTTGGCAACTTTTTCTAATTAGGGACCAATTATGTCCTTGGGTACCTAATCGGGGACCTGGTAGATTCTCTAATTTGCTAGGTAATTACTGGCCAGTAGTTCTACCAGCATGAAATTTGGGGGAAAAATACATGATCACAACAATTGAATTTTCTCTGTTTCAGACGCTTTGCCCAGAAGACAAGCTGGGTGCTCTGAGCTCTCTTTTGCCTCTGTTAACACCGCCTCCCGCCACCTGTCTCTCCTCAGGCTTCCACTGGGCTGTGTGCCCTTCCTGGTCGCTGAGCTCCAGGAGCTGGCAATCTAGCTGGAAACCATCAGCCAACACCACAGGGATATGGGGACATCTGTGTTTTTGTCTCCCTCGAATTCATCCAGCTTTTGGTAACATGGAATTACTAGGTGTGGGAAACTGTTCTAGGTAACACACATACACAGGCACAGACAGCTTTATTAAATTCCACAACCCACTGATATGGGCATCATTGTTAATCCCATTTTACAGATGAGAAAACTGAGGTACTAAGAGGTCAAGTTAAATATAGGAATTTACCCTAGAGAAATGATCCAAGATGTGCTTGAAGGTTTTATGTTCAAGGATGTCCATCATGGTGTCATTTACAACGTCCAACACAATCGGAGCCGGGGCAGATAGTCCGACCTTGAGTGCTCACACGCTATTCCATATTGTACCTTTCCATTAAATTGCTCTGCCTCAGTTCTCCTCTGTGAAATCATTCCTAACCACAATGCAATACCACCTTACTCCTGCAAGAATGGCCATTATCGAAAAATTAAAAAATAATCAAAGTTGGCGTGGATGTGGTGAAAAGGGAACATTTTACACTGTGGGTGAGAATGTAAACTAGTACAACCACTATGGAAAACGGTGTGGAGATTCCTTAAAGAACTGAAAGAACTGGCTGGGTGCAGTGGCTCATGCTTGTCATCCCAGCATTTTGGGAGGCTGAGGTGGGTGGATCACGAGGTCAGAAGATAGAGACCATCCTGGCTAACATGGTGAAACCCTGTCTCTGCTAAAAATACAAAAAATTAGCTGGGCGTGGTGGCACATGCCTGTAATCCCAGGTGCTCGGGAGGCTGAGGCAGGAGAATTGCTTGAACCCAGGAGGCTGAGGTTGCAGTGAGCAGAGACAGCACCATTGCACTCCAGACTGGGTGACAGAGCGAGACTCCATCTCAAAAACAAAACAAAACAAAACAAAACAAAACAAACAAACAAAAGAACTAAAAGAACTACCATTTGATCCAGGAGTCCCACTCCTGGGTATCTACCCAGAGGAAAAGAAGTCATTATACGAAAAATATGCTTGGACACACATGTTTATAGAAGCACAATTCACAATTGCAAAAATGTGGAACCTGCCCAAATGCCCATCAGTAAACGAGTGGATAAAGAAACTGTGGCATATATATGACGGAATACTATTCACCCATAAAAAGGAATGAATTAATGGCATTTGCGCAACCTGGAGGGATTGGAGATTATTATTCTAAGTGAAGTAACTCAGGAATGGAAAGCCAAACATTGCATGTTCTCACTTATAAGTGGGAGCTAAGCTATGAGGATGCAAAGGCATAAGAATGATACAATGGACTTTGGGGACTCTCGGGAAAGGGTGGGAAGGGGGTGAGGGATAGAAGACTAAAAATTGGTTCAGTGTATACTGCCTGGGTGATGGGTGCACCAGAATCTCACAAATCACTGCTAAAGAATTTACTCATGTAACCAAATACCACCTGTTCTCCAAAAACCTATGGAAATAAATAAAAAAAAAAAGAACTAAAAACATGCTATGTTCAGAAAGAAAGAAAGAAAAAAGTCTACTTCATAAAAAATAAAATGGCTTTATTGAGATATAAAGCCATTTATTGCACATATTTAAGTGTACAATTTGATAAGATTTGATGTATGTATCCACCCATGAAGCTATCACCACAGTCAAGATAGTGAACATATCCATTACCCCCAAAGGGTTCCTTATGATCCTTTGTGATCCCTCCCTTTTGTTTCTCCCTATCCCACCTCCAACCCCAGGCAACTACTGATGTGCTTTCTGTGCAATAGATTAGTTTGTACTGTTTAGAATTTCACAAAACTGGAATCATAGAGAACGCACCTATTTTTCTCTGGCTTCCTTTAGTAGGCATAATTAGTTTCATCTGTGAATCTAATGAGATGCATAACTGAGACACATTCATGTTGTTGCATGTATCAGTATTTCTTTCCCTTTTAATGGCTGAGTAATATTCCATTGTATGGATATACCAGAATTTGTTTATTCATTCAAATTTAAAGACATTGGGTTGTTTAGAAGTTTGACTATTGCGAATAACACTGCTATGAACATTTGTCTGCAAATATTTGTAGGGACAAGTGCTTTCATTTCTCTTCAGTAAATACCTAGGAGTAGAATGGCTGGGTCATGAGGTGGGTGTATGTTCAACTTTTTAAGAAATTGTTGGTCGGGCACGGTGGCTCACGCCTATAATCCCAGCAGTTTGGGAGGCCAAGGCAGGTGGATCATGAGGTCAAGAGATCGAGACCATCCTGGCCAACATGGGGAAAACCCGTTCCCTAAAAATACAAAAAAAAAATTAGCTGGGCATGGTGGCACGAGCCTGTAGTCCCAGCTACTTGGGAGGCTGAGGCAGGAGAATCACTTGAACCTGGGAGGCGGAGGTTGCAGTGAGCCGAGATTACGCCATTGCACTCCATCCTGGCGACGGGGTGAGACTCCATCTCAAAAAAAAAAAAAAAGAAATTGCCAAAATGTTTTCAAAGTGATCATATCATTTTACATTCCCACTAACAATATATGAGAATTCCAATTCTTCCACAGCCTCAATAATATTTAGTGTGGTCAGTTTTTAATTTTGGCCATTCTAATAGATATATAGTGATATCTCATGGTGGGTTTAATTTTAATTTCCCTAATAACTAATGATGTCGAACATCTTTTCATATGTTTATTTGCCATCTGTATTTTTTCTTCGGGGAAGTGTCCAAATCTTTTGCCAGTTTTGTTGGGTTGCTTGTTTTCTTTATTGAGTTTTGAGAGTTGCTAATGCATTCTTGATAAAAATCTTTTATCAGATATCAAATCCTTTACCACTTTCCTGGTAACGAGTTCAGAGAGCTCCTCCATTTTTCTTGCAGAGAAACTAACGCTAAGGGAAGGAAGTACATCAGTCAATACGTTTCCAGCTAAAAATAATAGAAAACCCAACTAGAGTGCTTAAGAATGATTCTATAACAGGATGTTCAGAGATAGTGTGGTTCCAGGATTGGGTAATTCAGTGGTGAAGATGTCATAAGGAGTAGATAGTTTTCTTCTTTCCACTCTGGAGTCCTTGAGAGTTTGTCTTGACTTCTTAGACTGGCTCCCTTCAATAGGCCCAAGGTGGCTCTTTTTTAAAAAAATTCATTCAAATATTTTTTTGAGCAGTTAAGGAGATACAAAGGTGATTTAAAACATGGTCAGAGGTGAGGCAAATGCACAAGTAATAGAAAGCGAAGGGCAAGGTTCACTGAATCACAGCAGTCAGAGAAAGTGCTTTTGGGAACCAAATTGTTTCCAGCCTGAAGAGCCATGGTGGCAAATCAAAAAAGGGGATTGAGATTAAAATAGAAGACTTCAGTCTGGATTGTTGGTGACACTCAGTATGGACTATATTTGTCTCTCCTTTTCCTGTCTCCCCATCTTTGGGCTTAATTTACCAGTAGTGCCCAGGACTGTTCCATGTGCTTTTTCTATACTTGCTTGCATTTTTGTTTTAATGTCTTCTACAGAACAAGGTCCTTTGGGTGTTTTAGGAGTCTTTCCTGTTTTTTAAAGGATTCTTGTCCTTTTGATCTTGGTGTTGATGATGGTTTTGAGACTTTTCCATTCTGATCTGACTTTTGTGCATTTCTGGCTGGAGTGTCTTGTATAGATTTCTTCACGGCGCTTCTTCAGTTTCCTCATCATCAAAATCATCTTCTTCATCATCATCATCATTATCATCTTCATCAGCAGCAAGTTTTACTTATTTTCTGTGGAATCTTGCTACCACTTCCAGGGGCAGACTGCTTTCCAGATGTACTTAAGAGTTTCACATCCTCCTCCTCTTCACCTTCTGACTCTGCATCTTCCTCCACAGCTACTAAGTGCCGTCCACTAACATGCACTGGCCCTGAACCACACTTCAACCATAAGACCCCTAGTGGTGTTATTTCAAAGCCCCCAAGGGAAACCATTGGTTGTGCAGACATTTTCAAAGTTGCTAGTGTTACTTTAATTGGACTGCCTTTGTAATTCATTGCCTCTGCTTCAACAATGTGCAATTCATCCTTTGCACCAGCCCCTTAACTGACTGTTCTTAAAGATAACTGGTGCTCATTTTCATCATTATCCACCTTAAAGTGATAATCTTTGTCGGCCTTTAGTTCACAACTGAATAGATAGTTCTGGGACCTCAGTGGGCTCATGTCCACGTCCATCAAATCTTCCATCAGGTGGTGCCACGCACTTAGGTGGGAGAGAAGGCAGATGGAGATAAACGACCACTGCTGGAGAGAACAGCTGCACAGGACAGAGTCACAGCAGGGTGGCTCTATTTTTATAATCAGAAAGTTATAAAATAATTTTCAAATATGTTATACCAGACTGTGACTTGTTTTTTCATTCTCTTAACAGTGTCTTTTGGAGAACAGAAGTTCTTAATTTTGATAAAGTTGAATCCATCAATTTTTTAAAAAGATCTGTGCTTTTGTTGTTCCATCTAAGAAATATGTAGCAAACCCAAAGTCACAAATATTTTTCTTCTTTGTTTCTTCTGGAAGTTTTATAGTTTTAGATTTTGCACTTAGGCCTATGATCCATTTTAAGTTAATTTTTGCGTATGGTGCAAAGTATGGTTCTCTTTTTTTTTTTTTTTTGCAGATGGATAGCCAATTGTCCTAGGACCATTTGTTGAAAATATGATCTTGCTCCATTAAATCATCTTGTCACCTTTGTTAAAAATAAATTGATCAAGGCCGGGTGCGGTGGCTCATGCCTGCAATCCCAGCACTTTGGGAGGCTGAGGCTGGTGGATCATTTGGGGTCAGGAGTTCGAGACCGGCCTGGCCAACATAGTGAAACCCCATCTCTACTAAAAATACAAAAAATTGGCCAGGCGTGGTGGGTCATGCCTGTAATCCCAGCAACTTGGGAGGCCGAGGCAGGTGGATCACCTGAGGTCAGGAGTTCAAGACCAGCTTGGCCAACCTGGTGAAACCCTGTCTCTGCTAAAAATACAAAAATTAGCTGGGCATGGTGGCAGGCGCCTGTAATCCCAGTTACTCAGGAGGTTGAGGCAGGAGGATGAACCCAGGAGGCGGAGGTTGCAGTGAGCCGAGATGGCACCATTGCCCTCCAGCCTGGGTGACAGAGCGAGACCCCGTCTCAAAAAAAAAAATATATATATATATATTTTATATATATATATATATTTTTATATATATTATATATATATTTTATATATATTTATATATATATTATATATATTTTATATATATTATATATATTTATATATTATATATATTTTATATATATTATATATTTATATATTTTTATATATATTTATATATATTATATATATTTATATATATATTTATATATATATATATTTATATATATATAAATACAAAAAATTAGCCAGGCATGGTGGTGGTGCGCACCTGTAGTCCCAGCTACTTGGGAGGCTGAGGCAGGAGAATCACTTGAACCTGGGAGGCAGCACCACTGCACTCCAGTCTGGGCAACAGAGTGAGACTCTGTCTCAAAATAATAATAAAAGAAAATAAACTGATCATATATGTATGGGTCCATTGCTGGACTTTCTATTCTGCAAATCTATTTGTCTGTCTTGATTACTGTAGCTTTATAAATCAGGTAGTATAAGTCTTCCAAACTTCTTCTTTTTCAGAGTCTTTTGGCCCTTCTAGGTCCTTTTTCTCGCCACATAAATTTTAGAATCAGCTTATTGACTTCCATGTAAAATCCTGCTGGATTCTGACTGGGATTGCACTGAATCTATAGATAAATTCTGGAGAGAATTGACATTTTCACAATATTGATTTTTTTATTAATAAACACAGTATCTTTCCATTTCTTACTTAACTCCGCTCAGCAATATATTTTACTTTTCCAGTGTACCCAGTCTTACACATCTTTTTTCAGATTTATTCCTAAGTATTTAATAGTGTTTGATGCTATTATAAATGTTTTTACAAGTAATTTTGGATTGACTAGCAGTTTATACATTTTATCAATTTTTCTCAGAGAATAAGCTTTTAGTTTCATTCATTTGATTTATTGTTAGTCTGTTTTCTATTTCATTGATTTCTGCTCTGTTCTTCAATGTTTGTTTTCTGCTTATTTGGGGGATTATTTGCTTTTCTTTTTCTAGTTTTGTCAGGTAGAAGTTTTGATCATTGATTTGAAACCTTTCTTTTTTCTAATAAAAAGATTCTGTGGTATAAATTTCCCTCTAACTACTGTTTTAGCTGCAACCTACAATTATTTATTTATTTTATTTATTTATTTATTTATTTATTTATTTATTTATTTATTTGAGATGAAGTCTCACTCTGTTGCCCAGGCTGGAGTGCAATGGCACGATCTCATCTCACTGCAACCTCCACCTCCCAGGTTCAAGCGATTCTCCTGCCTCAGCCTCCTAAGTAGCTGGGATTACAGGTGCATGCCACCACGCCTGGCTAATTTGTGTACTTTTAGTAGAGATGTGGTTTCACCATGTTGGCCAGGCTGGTCTCAGACTCCTGCCCTCAAGTGATCTGCCCACCTCGGCTTCCCAAAGTGCTGGGATTATAGGCATGAGCCACCGCGCCTGGCTACAACCTACAAATTTTGATATGCTGTGTTTTGCTTTTATTTTCATTCTGCCCAAAATATTTCTTGGCGTGTGGTGGTGGTGGGGGTGGAAAGCCATGAAAGGGCCTCCCTCCCGCAACCCTGCGCCTGCACCCCGGACTGCCCCCTCCTCTGCAGGGCCCCCACTTTCTCCTTCCTTTCCCTGCAGCTGGATGCTGGGGCTTTGGCAGCAACCCTGCCGGCCCAGGCTGGATCTGGAGACTACAGAACTACAGGGTGATCCTGGCTGGGAATGTGTATGGTAAGGGCCTTTCAGAAGATGGGGCTCAAGTGGGACTTTCAGGAATGTGCAGACACTGTAGTCACTCAGGGGCTCCAAGCTTCCAGAACTGGGACGTCAACAGGCTTCGTGAAAATGATTCTAGTGGCCTTCATGCTTTGCAAGGCAGAGGATCTGATGGGGCCCCGTCTTAGTCCACTTGGGCTGCTGTAACAAATGAGTGGCTTATAAACAGCAAAAATTTATTCCTCACAGTTCTGGAGGCTGGAAGTCTGAGGTCAAGTGTCAGCATAGCCAGGTTCTGGTGGCGACTCTTTTCCCAGTTGCAGATGGCCGTCTCTTACTGTATCCTCATGTGGTGGAAAGCAGAGAGCTTGCTCTCTTCCTCTTCTTATAAGGATGCTCATCCCATCATAGCGATCCACCTTCATGACCTAATTACCTCCTGAAGGCGCCACCTCCTAATACCATCCTATGATGGCTTGGTGTGTCAACATATGAATTTTGAGGGACACAAACATGTGCACCGCAGGTCAGTTGGCCATTGTGTCTGTCATTTGCCTATGTATCCTCAGACACATTCCTTGCCCTTTGTCTGCTCTGCTCTGCCCTGCCCTACAGGGATGATGGCCCTTGCAGCCTCTGTTTCTCGGGCTCTTATTTCAGCTGGCTTCCATCTGAGTTCAGCCAGTGGGGCCACTGGAGGGAGTTCACAAGCTAGAAGGAAGGGAGAAGCCAGGAAATTTGTCTCCCTTTCTCTGCCTTGGGTGGGCTCTCCAGAAGCAGCTGTCTCCTCTGTGGCTCCAGCTTCCCCAGGCCGCCTTCCGCAATCACAGATTCTGCTAGGCAGCCCCCTCACCACTGTGGTTTTAGCTCTTTCCACATGGTTCTGGCTTCTGGGCTCTGGTAACACCTAACACTACCTCCTCCTGTTTTCTCCCTATCCCTTGTTGGTATTGCTAATCTCTGGGGTGCCTCATCATACCATTGGCATCTTGGTTCTTCCATCATTCATGTAACCTATTCCCTGTATTAACAGCCTCCCCCACCACACACACACACACACACACACACACACACACACACACACACACACACACACACACACACACACACACACAATTTGGAATATGCTGAATTGTCCTAACTGGCTCCAACTGATAGATTCATCATCCAAAATGGAATACCCCCTTTGGCTAGAGTTTTAGGAAAAGATCCCCAAGAGGTGGCAGGCCTCCTTTATGGCTCAGCCACACATCTGCAGTCCAAGTTCAAGGTATTATCAAGTTCAGGGATGCCACATTGTCCCACTTCAAGGGGCACCATTCATATAGAATTGAAGCCCTTCTCTGGGTAGCAGGATTGCTTTCACTTAATATACTGGCAAGATGCAAGGCAGATTTTAGTAGGAAGACTCACTTGGGGCCGGGCACGGTGGCTCACGCCTGTAATCCCAGCACTTTGGGAGGCCAAGGTGGGCAGATCACCTGAGGTCAGGAGTTCGAGACTAGCCTGGCCAACATGGTGAAACCCCGTCTGTACTAAAAATACAAAAATTAGCCAGGTGTGGTGGCAGGTGCCTGTAATCCCAGCTACTCAGGAGGCTGAGGCTGGAGAATCACTTCAACTCAGGAGGTAGAGGTTGCAGTGAGCCAAGATGGCGCTGCTGCACTCCAGCCTGGGGGACAAGAGTGAAACTCTGTCTCAAAAAAAAAAAAAAAAAAAAAAAATCACTTGGGGCCTCTGTCTTTCGGGGAATGAGATGTGTCTTGAGCATCTGTTTTTGTTTTGTTCTCCCAATGCTTCCCTGCTTCTTCTGGAACAGTATACCCCACACTTTGGGAGCTGCTCCTGTCCTCCTCCATGTGGTTCTGATGAATCCATCAATTACCAAAGCTCCTTCTCCAGCAGAGGTAAACAGATGACCCAGGCTTGACCAATCAATGTATCCAATGAAACACTGATTCACCCAGAGGATGGGCATGTGATCCCAGAGAGCCATCCAGCATGCTGTCCTGGGATTGAGAAACTATGCAAAGGGTCCTTTCTCTCACCAGGGTTGCCAAGATCTCTGGTTTCTGTTCACCTTGTTTTCTTCCCACCCACCAATGTGGAGGAGATCTATCTTCAATAGGAGACATTGAGGCTATCGCACAGGGAATCTCAGAGTTGAGACAGAAGGAAGAAGACAGAGAGAATCCCAGTGGCACTGGGTCCCCAGCTCCCATCCTGATTCCTGAAGCTCTTTCTTTAATTTTACAAATACCAGAGTGTTCCTTCCAGCCATGAGCGCCAATGAAGTCCTTTTGTGCTTAAGCTGGTTTGCACAGGATTTCTGTCACTAACATGGTAGACACAGGGCTCTCTGAATTCCTTACCAGGAACGTGAGACTTTAGGACAACCCCTCCATTCATCTCACAGAGAAACTAATGCCAAGAGAAGGGAGTGCATCAGTCAGTATGTTTCTAGCTACAAATAGTAGAAAACCCAATTAAAGTGGCTTAAGAATGATTCTATCACAGGAAGTTCACAGGTAGTGTGGCTCCAGGGTTGGCTAATTCAGGGGTGAAGGTGTCATAAGGAGTAGACAGTTTTCTTCTTTCCACTCTGGAGTTCTTGGGAGCTTCTCTTGACATCCTAGACTGGCTCCCTTCAATAGGTCCAAGGTGGCTTGTTCTGTCTGGGTTATGGACAACAACCACTTAGGACAGAAATGGGAATGTCCCTGTCTGATGTCCTAGAAGCCTCTGGAGAGTTTTACTCTTATGTTTCATTGGCCAAGATGGTGTCACATGCTCATTCCTAAACCAGGCACTGATGGGGGGATGAGACCACCATGGTTGGCTTAGAGCAATCGTGGTTCATCCCCTGGAGTTGGGGTCTGCTCTCTTTGAATCTCATGGCTGCTTGGAGAAGAGTAAACTAAATCAGGGGTCTGTTAAAAAAAAAAAAAAAGGAAGAAGGCGAGGCACAGTGGCTCATACCTGTAATCCCAGCATTACGGGAAGCTGAGGTGGGAGGATCCCTTGGGCCCAGGAGTTCAACACCAGCCTGGACAACATAATGAGACTCCATCTCTACAAAATATAAAAAAGTAGCTGGGTGTGATGGTGCATGCCTTAGTCTCAGCTACTTGGGAGGCTGACGTGGGAGGATCACTTGAGCCTGGGAGGTTGAGGCTGCAGCATCACTGCACTCCAGCCTGAGGAACAGAGAGAGATTTTGTCTCAAAAAAAAATAAAATAAAATAAAAAAAGAAGAGGCAAATGGCTGTTGGGTAGGGTAGTTGAGACAGCTAGCTGTCCCCTCATATCTAGTCACCCTTTCTTCCACAGTAATAGAAATTTCAGCTGGGCATTTGGCCACCCAGAATAAAGATGACATTTTCTAGCCTCCTCTTATGGTTTGGCTATGTCCCCACCCAAAATCTCATCTTGAATTGTAATCCCCATAATCCCCATAATCACCACGTGTCAAGGGTGGGACCAAGTGGAGTCAATTGGATCATGGGGGCAGTTTCTCCCACGCTGTTCTCGTGATAGTGAGTGAGTCTCCCAAGATCTGATGATGAGCATGTAAGCATCTGGCATTTCCCCTGCTTGCACTCACTCTGTCCTGCCACCTGTGAAGAAGGTGCCTGCTTCTCCTTTGCCTTCTGCCATGATTGTAAGTTTCCTGAGGCCTCCCCAGCAGTGTGGAACTGTGAGTCAATTATCCTTTAAAAATCTTTTCTTTATAAATGACCCAGTCTCGGGTATTTCTTCATAGCAGTGTGAGAATGGACTAATACACCTCCTTTGCAGCTGAACGTGGCCATGTGACTAAGTTCTGGCTAATGGGAAGCTCGCAGAACTTTCACACAGTAGGTTCCAGGAATCTTCTTGAAGAGGGCTCTGACATGAACCTTCTAAACAGGACAGGGGCTGAAACACACCTTCTCTATGTGGTTTGTTCCCACGTTCACCTCACACTGAAGCTCATCCCCTGTGGCTGGCCTGGGTAGTAGAGTCCAAGGGAGAGGAGGTGGGGAGGGGCTCTGTGGCAGACCCTGGGGCTGAGTCCCCAAAGGTAGCCCCCTTTCTCCCTGCCCAGCAGTGAGTTGGGTTTGTCTGGCCATCAATCATCACTCCCCTTAGTGGGTGAGGGCAGGTTCTGCCAATGCCTGCCTGTTCGCTGGTCCTTCTCAGGGAGGGGCACCCTGGCCCCCTTCTGCCTCTGGGAGCTTTTCTTCCACAGCCCAGCAGGCTAGGAGCGCTGGAGAACACTCCCTGCTGGGAACAGTCCCCAACCGGCAACCATGGGTTTGCTGTGTAAATATCGCAGTTCCCTCAGAAGCACGTGTCCAGTTGCCCACAGTGGTAACCAGCTTGATAACACTCCTCACTCCCCTACTGGTGTTTCCTGGAACCCCCTCCTAAGCAAATTATTTGCACTTCAATTCTTGTCTAGAGTCAGCTTCTGGAGGAGTCCAACCTAAGATGGAATATGATCCAGTGTGGGCAAAGATGTAAGTAGAAGCCTGTTGGGGCTTCTGGAAATCGTTCCCTCCCTGCTCTGGTAAAAGGTGAGGGAGGAGAAGGCCCCCTTTTCCATCTGTCTTTTTTTTTTTTTTTTGAGACAGAGTCTCGCTTGTTGCCCAGGCTGGAGTACAGTGGTGTGATCTCGGCTCACTGCAACCTCCGCCGGGTTCAAGGGAGTCTTGTACCTCAGCATCCCAAGTAGCTGGGATTACAGGCATGCACCACCATGCCCAGCTAATTTTTTGTATTTTTAGTAGAGACGGGGTTTCGCCATGTTGCCTAGGCTGGTCTCGAACTCCTGAGCTCAGGCAATCCACCTGCCTCGGCCTCCCAAAGTGCTAGGATTACAGGCATGAGCCACCACACCCAGCCCACCTGCCCTTTTTGTTCTCGAGGGATGCCATGTGTAAAGACACAATGCTTGGGGCTGTAGTAGCCATTTTGTGACTAGGAGGGGAGCCATGGACCACATTCTGGGCATGACGGAGCAGGAGGTTGGAAGCCAGGATCCTTGATGGTGTCTTGGAGTTTCCTGATCAGCTCAGGGCTCACCCACTTCTGCATTTCTAGTTAAGGAGACAATAAATGTTCTTATAGTTGAGGCCATATTTATTTGGGTTCTTTGCTGCTTGCTGCCGAGCACATCAATATTGATACAAGCCTTGTCCCAGAGGAGTTACCTTTGAAATCAGGTCCTCCCACTACTACCTTGAGCCCTTGGGGTAGAGCGGGAGGCAGAGGGGGGCACAGGCTTGAACTCCACAGGTGGCTGAGGGCCAGGGGTCCTGGACGGGAGAGGAACATGGGGGCAGCTAGTGTCTGGGGTCCCAAGAATAGGGGATGGGGAGGGCAAGAAGGTAAGTCCTCCATTAATCCGGGCCAAAAGGACCATTGTTATTGTTATTATCATGAAGCATCTCGAGGCTCACACTCGTCCTGGCCTGGCTGGGCCCCCCTAATGGTCCCATAAATCCCAGCCATAAAGAGTAATGGGGGGAGACAAATGAGATAATTAGGAATAAATCTCAGCGCGGTCTCTATTCATCAGCGTCCCTAGAACTGGCCAATCTTCCGAGCCATTAGCCAGGTCCTAATTAATGCTGAGCTGCCCAGCTCTGCGGAGGCTCCATGCCTGGGAGGGACCCGGGCTAAGGGGCACCACTGCCCCCACAGCCCGCAGCGGGCGACCTTGGGAGGGGCCGGGGGCTGTGTGCCTGCAGCCTGCTGCTTCACCTTTCCGTCTCCAAGGGCCTTACTTTGTCCGCACCCTCCTGTCTGCCTCCTTGTCTCTGTCTCCTTTTCTTCATCTTACTCCATCTCCCCGACTACCTTCAATCCTGTGTTTCTCTCTTACCAGATGGCCGCAGTCTATGTTGTTAGCTATGGAAGATCTGAGTTAGAAGGAATTGTGGGGCCACCTGTAAAAACTCTCCACCATCTGTCCTTTCTGCCACCCTGTCAATACCTGGGCAGGGACCTAATCTACACCGGCTCCCCCAGAACAGTCCTTGGAACAGGGATGACCCCTGCCCTGCCCACCGCTGTGGTGGTCCATCTTTCCTGGGGCAGTTCTTGCTAGCAGAGTATTCTCTTATTCCTGGAGCTGGGAATGCTCTTTCTGTTATGTCTGCTTCTCGGTCTTACCCCTACCTGCTGGAGGCTGAACATAAGCCGCACTCTCCTCCTCAAGCTCCAGGTACTTGAAGGCCATTCTTGCCTTCTCTTCTCCAGCCAAATGTGCTGAGCTGCACTCGACAACTTGAGGTTTCCAGCTGGGTCTCCTCTACTCAGGGACTTCTCTGTACCACCCATGGTAGTCTGACCCCACGGTAACTTCTGTTGTTTTAATCTGTTAGCTTTCCCCTCGTTTTTCTTATAACACCCCTACCTCTTTGGGAGGTTTCCCTTCCTTGATTCTATCAGGGTCTGGAGGGGTGACCAAGTAGCCCACTCTCCCAGGCCACAGAGGCAGCACACGATGAGGCCTGGCCAGCCGCAGCCCTCCGTCCCCTGGCACCGTGATTGGCTCAGGGATGAGCCTGTTGATGTGCGGGGCCAATCAGAGTGCCTCCCTGGCCTTTGCTATGTGGCCCCAAGGCAGTAGAACTGAGACGGTGCCAGGTGGACCGTGTGTCTACCCCTTCCCACTCCACATGTATCTGTCTGCAGTAGGAGGAAATGTGCCCCGCACCCAGAAAGAAGCAGACCCAGAGATGGCAGGGATTGTGAATGGGACGGTGGCTACGGCCTGGGGAAAAGCGGTGAAACCAGGTGAGAGGCAAGGAAGGGCTGGGAGATGCCTTTTCTCCAGAGGAGGCTGAGGTGATAAAACGGCTGTGACTGCGGATGCCATCCCATACCGTGTGTCCTCACCAGCCTAGGAAAGTCAGAGCACAGAGGAGCATCTGCACAGAGATGACAAGGGACCGGGTCTGTGAGCTCTGTCCCCATGACCCGCTACTCCCCCACTGTGACCTGAGCCTCCTGTCCCTGCTTCTCCCTCACCTCTCTTTGCCCAGGGCCAGACCCAAGGACGACTAAGCTGTTTTCCAGCTCGGTCAACAAGTGGAGTCCCGCTGCCCCCTGCTCAGCCCTGGGATTGTGTGCAGCAGTTGGCCTGAAAACCCCAGAGACCAGCCCCAGCCCCCACAACTGGACCATCACCCTGGGGAGCAGGTGAAGCTGTTGAGGGTGATGGCACGGGGCAGGGGTGGACCTGCTCAGCCCAGTGTCAGAACTGCTTAGCGGTGTTCTGTCCTGGCAGCTCTGGAGCCATGGAGGCCACGGGGCCTGAAGCTCAGTTTGCCCCGCTCTGAGTATGAGAACAGGCTATGCCAGTTAAAGTTCCAAATACAGGGAGAAGCTGATGGAGACTATGGAGGCAGAGGGGTCCGGCTGATTACCCTCCCCTCACAAACCAGCCCCTGGCTCAGCTACTTGCTCCGCCGTGGGGCCACCCCTCTTAGGTTTGGCGCACAAGATCACTGAGTGGTCATGGACAGCACTAGCCACAGATGGCTAAACTTGGCCTCACCACCTTCTCTCCCACAAGCAGGGGGTGCTTGCCTTGGTTTAGACAACCCAGGGGGCGGGGTGGCCTCTTAAGATGTCTCCCAGGCAAAAGTGGCCTGATCTGCTGCTCCAAAGATGAAAGAAGACTGGAGAGAGGCAGGTGTTCCCTGGACACTGTGGCCACCATTACGGCTGCAGTCTACCCACTCTTCCGTCGTACACACAGGGAACTAAGGCCTGGGGAGGAAAGGGCCTCTTCCCCGGGGCCCACAGCACAGCCAGGCCTAAAACTGTCTCCTGGCTCAGCCCAGCCATTGGAAAGCAGAGCCTGGGAGCCTGTGGTAGACCATGAGGAGAGGGACGGGCCCAGAGCCAGGGCTTTTGCCATTTGCTGCCCGGCAGGGATGAGGGCCACGTGGGCAAAGACAGGGAGGTGAGGAAGGCAGGGCAGGTGTGGGACGAAGCTTGAATGGATAGGCATGAGTCTCCACAGCCCAGCCTCAGGCTGGCCAGGGGTGGCGGCGGCTGCAGGCTGTGAAATGTGTGAGTGTGTGTCTGTGTGTGGGTAGATGTGGTGTGAGTGTGTGTGTGGTGCGGGTGATGGAATGCATGAGCCTGCGGAATGTATGTGAGTACGTGACTGTATGGAAAGTCTGTGTGAGTGTATGTGTGTGTGCATACAGGTGTGAAGTGGGTGTGTGTGTGAGTGTGTGTGTGTGTGTGTGTGTGTGTGTGTGCTGGGGGGCTGGCTAAATCCTTCCCCTGTCCCGCCCCAACCCAGCTTAGCCTCTAGGGTTTCAGCCACTGTCCTAAAGAAAACAGCCTGGAGCCTGCAGCAGGAAATCGCTGTTTGGATTGCAGAGGCGCCTCTTCCTGCCACAGCCCTGCGGAGCAGGGAGGGCCAGGAGCAGGCCTTCCTGCCCACCTGGACCAGATATCGAGCTGGTCAGGAGCCCTTTCATCCCCTGATCTGGCCTCCCTAACGCCCTTCAGACCCCAGCCTTGAGGACTGAATGGGAAACCCTCCCACCGTTGTCTCTCGAGGGCAGTGGGAGAAGTGGATGCCCCTGAGGTTGAATGAGCCGAGGCTGGAACACCCTCACAGAGGAAAGCCGGGCAGTCCAGCAATCCCACATTCACGAACATTCTGCCGATACAGCTCATTCATGCAAAAGGGTGTGCCTCGCTCAGCCTGGTTTGTACCAGAGCGCCTGAGAGTGGATTAAGCAGAGCTGGGGGTCCCTGGACTGTGGCGCATCCATCCAGGGCAACTCAGCCAGCTCTCCGTGTGCTGGGAAGAAAGCTCCCCAAGACATGGCCAGGTGGGAAAAACAGGGTACAGTACAGTGTGTACAGGATCCTCACATCTTCGTAAAAAAAGAAAACACATACATGTAAATGCTTGTGTGTGCACAGATTAGACTTTCAAACCTTCCGTACCTTGGGCAGGCAATAACTAAGAAAATATATAAAAATACGCACAAATAGATACATGAGTGCTGGGGGTGCCTCGGGGACCCTCTACCGGCTTGATTGTGAGACCCCAGGCAGGTCCCTTCCTCTCTGTGTCCTGAATTTCTTGTGTGCTCTCAGAGGTCAGGAAACCTTGAAGATGGTGAAGTGAGGCGTGTGTGCGTGGGGATGGAGTGGGGAGGGGGTGGGGGACTAGTTTGCGTTGCCTGTTAGAACCTCCTCCTTCTGCTGCAATGAAACCCACTCCCAAGGCCATAGGCTGCTCCCTCCTGTGACATTCCTTAAGAGAGTTTGGATTTCATCTGGCCCTTTTCCCCAGTCCCCACTCCTTCCTTCCAGAATCCCTCGGAACCACTCCAAGCCTTCATTCCTGGAAGCAGTGCCCACTAATACCCCTGCAGCCCCCGTCTGAAGGCCTTCATCAGCTGAGTGTTCTCCAAGTTGCCCTAACTGTCTCAGAGCCTCTCATGCCCCCTGGACCTCTCCTGGCCTCCCCCAGGTCCAGGATATGTGTGGGGGGTGCTAGTCCAGCCGGCCCCCTACATCAGGGTCCAGCTGCCCCGAGGGCGGCCCTGCGGTCCTCACAGCCGCCATTGCTTCTCAGGCCCTTCCCTCTACACTCCAAGGCCGCCCCACAGATGGCCGTAGGGGCCCATGCAGTCCTGACAAGGCTTCCTTCTTTCTCAGACGCCTGGCAATAGGGGGATGCCTGAGGCTGGGTGTGTGACCCCCCACTGGGCCTCCAGTGAAGCCCAGGGGCAAGTCTGGGCTGCCCCAGGCCTGGAGTAGCCCCCTCCCAGGCACCCCTCTGGCACTGTCATGGGCATCACCTATGCCTTGGAGCGACTTCATGGGGAAGAGCTGGAGAAGCTGAAGTCAGCAGGAGATTAATTAATCAAAACCCGAACACATCTGCTGTTAATTAATTCCATGCCAAGGTTAACTCTTCCCTCTGGGCTTCCCCTCCCTTTGGTGGGAAGAGGGAAATAATGGTGGGAGACAGCACCCCCTTCACCTTCTTCCCTTAGTGGGAAACATGAAGAAGGGAGGGGAACGTGAAGGGCAGGGCAGTTTCTGGGTTAAGAAAGCAGAAGAGGCAGGGCCCCCAGAGGGCAGGGCAGCCTCGTCCATGTGGGTGCTTTTTAGGGGTGGTAGGGGGCGTTTGCTTTTGAGAGTCAGGGTCCATGGCAATTAGTCATGAGTCCTGAGGAAATCTGAGATGGACAAATATCTTTATTTACAGCAACAGATAGAACAGACCCTCCCTCCCTTCCCTTCCTTTCACCTTCCAGTATTTTCCATACTGTTCCCCTTCCCGCCCCACCCCAGGCTCTCGCCTAGCCCTGCCCTCTGGGGTCACTGCGTGGGTTAGGCCCCCACAAAAGCCTAGGAAAGGGGACTGGAGAGGGCTGGCTGAGGGTGGGTGGGGCGTCTCTTTTCACATTTTCCTGTCTTCTAAGCCTGGGGTGGAGGAGAGAGGCAGGCACCAGGAGCAGGGAGAGGTAGAGAGCTACGGCCCCACCGGCCCACCCTCCCCAAGTAACTTTCACAGTGTTCCGCAGCCCTGGCTGCCCCCTGCGGCCCCCACCCCAGCCCTGCCCCTACGTTGTCCTGTCAGGTCCTCAGCAATGTATGAACCTGGTAACCCAGTAAAGAGTTCAGGCTTCTCTGCCATGGGCCCACCACCCACGGCTGAGGAGGTGGCCCCTCTGAGTGCCCCCCACTATTTTCAAGGCTGGGGTTCTGAGAGGACATGGGTGGGTAGGAGAGGACCAGGGAGAGGGGGCTTCTCAAGCCTTGGGTGACAGTCCTGGGCCTGGCCCCACTCAGAGGGACCCTGCTGGAATCTGCAGGGGCGCCAGGCTGGCTTAGCCCCCGACAGAGGCTCAGGAGGAGAAGCAGAGCCCACAGCACTCCATGCAGATCTCCAGGCAGTCCGCGGACTCGCAGCAGGCATCCAGGATGCCGCAGTCCAGGTCGCAGGGCAGGTCGCAGTCGGCACACTCGCCAGAGCCACAGCAGCAGCAGCAGAGGCACGAGTCCTCCGAGCTGCAGGAGCCGCAGGTGGCGCAGTCCAGGACGATGTTGCACAGCGTCAGGAACTCGCAGAACAGGCAGGACAGGATGCAGTGGACACAGCAGTCTGTGGGGTGGCGGTGGAGAGGGGGACGGGCGAGAGGGGGGAGGGATGAGCGCGTGTGAAATAGCCAGGGGTGTGGGGGCCCGCGGCAGCCGCAGCAGCAGGGACGCTGAGTGTTCACTGTGTGCCTGAAGCTCCATTTTCTAGGTGATGACCCCGAGGCACAGACAGTTAAGCACATCGGAGTGGGCAGTCTGGATCATCCTTGTTCTTAGCCACCCTCTGTTTATTTGTTTAACCAACATATGGAGTGATACACGTTCTTGGCACTGTTCTGAGTGCTGTGCATGAATTACATTCATTTAGGCCTCCAATGACTCTATGAGGCAGGGGCTTTTACTAGCCCCACTCTACAGATGAAGAGACTGAGGTTAAGAGAAGTCGGCCGGGCCCAGTGGCTCATGCCTGTAATCCCAGCTCTTTGGGAGGCCGAGGTGGGCGGATCACCTGAGGTTAGGAGTTCGAGACCAGCCTGGCCAACGTGGCGAAATCCCATCTCTATTAAAAATATAAAAAATTAGCTGGGCGTGGTGGCACACGCCTACAATCCCAGCTACTCGGGAGGCTGAGGCAGGAGAATCGCTTGAACCCAGGAGGTGGAGGCTGTAGTAGTGAGCCGAGATCACACCAGCCTGGGCAACAAGAGCTGGACTCTCTCTCAAAAAAAAAAAAAAAAAAAGAGAGGGAGAGTAGTTAAGTCTACACCCAGAATCCTACCACCTGGCTCATCTCTCACCTGGACACCTTCGACAGCCGGCTTACTGGTCTCCCTTTGACCACTGCCACCTGGCATCTCCACTCCACACCGCAGCCAGAGGGATCCTTTAGAAATACCTGTTGGATCCTGGCCCTCCTCTGCTCAGACCCCTCCCATGGTTCACATGTCGCTTGTGATAAAAGCTGAAATCTTTGAAGTGGCCTCTGAGGCCCCCTGTAGTGTGGTCCCTGTGCCCTCTTAGTTCTCTTCTCCCACTCTTCTCCTCCGGATCACTCAGCTCTGGCCACGCCAGCTTCCTGGCTGCTCCTTGGCCATGCAGGCGCTGATTCCTGTGCCTGGAACAATCTTGCCACAGGCACGTGCTTGGCTGAGTCCCTCATCTCCTTCTTTGCCCAAATGCCACCTCTCACCGAGGCCTTCCACCACCCGCTTCAATACCGCAACCGGCTGGCTCTGCCTCACACTCCCTGCCCGGCCCTACCTGACTGCCTTCTTCTTCCCTCAGAGGACATCGCCTCCCACTGTACTACACGGTTCCCTCATATTCACTGTCATCTCCTTCTACCGGATATGTAAGCTCCAGCAGGGCAGGCATCTTTGCCCATTTTGTTCAATGAAAGATTACAAGCCGCTAGAACAGCACCAGACACACAGAGGTGCTCAGTGAATAGAATAGAAATGCATGAAGCTGCGCTGGGCACCAGCTGGGAGGTGGTGGAGCTGGGACTTGAATCCAGGCTGCTGGCTCTAGAACCCACGTCCTGCAGCCCTCCGTGTGCTGGGGCCAGGCCATGGGGCAGAGCGTGCAGCTCTCCTGGCCAGGGGGCCCCCTGGGAGGTTCGCTGTGCTGTGGAGGGTGTAACCCTGTTCTCCTGCATTCCTGTGTGGAGGGACTGGGGTCTTGTGATCTCTCTCCAAACTGGATAGGGTAATTATCTTCAAATGTACATCTAATGAGGTCACCACCTTGTTTAAAACCCTTCAGTGGCTCCCTACTGCTCTCCAGATAGTCTAGGCTCACTGCCTGGTTGGTAAGGACCTCCCAGGACCCCTGCCTGCCAGGAGTCTCACCTTTGGCAGTTCACCCTCCAGCCACACTGGCCATTTCTCAGCTCTGTGCTCATGCTCTCCTGGCTGGAGCCTCCTTCTGGTCTTTTAAGGCATGTTCAGACGTCGCCTCCAAGCCTTCCCAGGATTCCCTCCCCAGATTTCTGGGCTGGTGTGAGTGGTCCCCCTGTGTTTGCGTAATCCTCTGCGTGAGTTTATCATTGCACTTATCACATCGTATGGCGATTACCTATCTACGTCTCTCATGAGAGCTTTATGAGGTCATGAACCAGGTATCCAGCACATAGCAGGTGCCTAGGACATTTCATTTTATTTTTCTTTGAGACAAAGTTTTGCTCTTGTTGCCCAGGCTGGAGTGCAATCTCGGGCACGATCTTGGCTCACTGCAACCTCTGCCTCCGGAGTCGCTGGGATTACAGGCGCCCACCGCCACGCCTGGCTAATTTTTTGTATTTTTAGTAGAGACAGGGTTTCACCATTTAGGCAAGGCTGGTCTTGAACTCCTGACCTCAGGTGATCCACCTGCCTCGGTGGATCCCAAAGTGCTGGGATTACAGATATGAGCCAACGCGCCTGGCCAGGACATTTTAAATGAATAAATGGCTCCTTCATAAATAAGACTGTTGGGACTGGGTTTGGTGGCTCACGCCGGTAATCCCAGAACTTTGGGAGGCCGAGGCGGGTGGATCACCTGAGGTCAGGAGTTCGAGACCAAGCTGGCCAATATGGCGAAATCCTGTCTCTAGTATAAATACAAAAATTAGCTGGGAGTGGTGGGACGCGCCTGTAGTTCCAGCTACTCAGGAGGCTGAGACAGAAGAATCGCTTGAACCCAGGAGAAGGAGGTTGCAGTGACCCAAGATTGCGCCACTGCGCTCCAGCCTGGGCGACAGAGCGAGACTCCATCTCAAAAAAAAAAAAAAGAAAAAAGACTGTTGGGCAGAATCTGCTTTGCAGAGTGGGAAGGTTTCTGAGCATGTTATGTGCAAGTGTGTTTTGCAGATGCCCAGGCCAGGGTCCCTTCACATGGACAGGAATCACTGGAACATTCTGAGGTAAAGGTCAGGCCATCACTGAGCTCAGGCAGCTGTTGGCCATGTTCAACTGATGGCCGGTGAGGAGGGGACTGGCTGCCCCCGTGGCCCTGCAGAGGATCTTTGTGTTGTAGGCGCATCGGCTGGCTGGGTGTCGGGATCCTCTGACCTCCTACTGCACCTTGCAGCCCTGCCCTGGCACCATTTTATTCTGCTACATGTTCTTTTTTCCTCCCTAAACAGAAAATTTCTGTTTCCAGAAACAGAGTGGCTTAAGATGGATCAACCCAGGTGGCTCCGTTCCTTGTCACAGCAACTCTGGGAAAGCAGGGATGGGGAGGGGTTTTGGGGGGGGGGTGGGGAGGTGGCCTTGAGAAGGCAGGTACACCTTTACCCAACAGGTGTACTTTGCAAGGTTCTAAGATTTGGTCATGCGTCAGGTTCCCTGCAGGGCTTGTTAAGCACCACCAGAGATTCCAATCCAGTAGGCATGGAAGGAGGCTGAGATCCTGCATTTCTAAGAAGCAGCCTGGTGAAGGTGCTCCAGTGGGCCCATGTGTCATGCTTCGAGGAACCCGGCTTTGGAGGCCTCTCCCAGGGAGAGATGGGATGGGTGCTTACCTTCCTGTGCCTGGAGGGGGATCTGGGAGGCGGTGGATTTGCTGCTGCTCTTACTCTTCTTGCTGCCCTGGCTGGCGAGAGATGGGTGTGTCTGCAACTTCCGGTGGGCCTTGGGGCCACCCAGGGCACCATTCCCTGCCCGTCTGGTGCCACCCAGCTCTGAGGGGTGGCCAGAGCCATTCGGCAGAAGTGGGGTGCAGCCCAAGGGGTTCCCCTGAGGCTGGCCTGGAGAGATGAAGAGAAAAGTGTGATGGGAAAAGGGTGGGGGTCATTCAGCCCCCAGAGCTATGCTCGAATCCTGCCTGCTGCATTCTTACACTCTTACACTGCATTCATACACTCCAAAGCACCCAGCCAGACCTGTATCCTGCAGATGGGGAAACTGAGGCCCACAGAGAAGAAATGACTAGTCCAGAGCCACGCCATGAAATTGAGCTGGGCCTAGCTCCTGACTCTCAGTTCAGTGCTCAATCCAGAAATGACAGATGTATAAGGGCAGGGGTTCGGAGCCCTAGACCTCTCCTTTGTTCCTCACACAAAGTCCATTCTCCTGCTCTTGTCATCCTGGGGTTTTGGCAGAGTGGTGGCAGTGGCGGTGCTGGGGAAGAGGGGTGGTTTGGCTGGGGTTGGGAGCGCAGCAGTGAAGCAGTTAATCTTCACCTCAGCCTCTGCCAAGCCCCCAGCTGTTATTGCCCTTGGTGCACTGGGTGATTTATTGGAAACATCTGTTTGGAGATGAACGCCTGGCTCTGGAATCCAGGGGCTCCTCACTGCAGCCCCTCTACCTCCTGCTCCTTCCTCCTGGTGTCTCCACTCAAGCCTCTGCCCTCCGCACCCCCAACCCCATCCTGCCTCTATGGGCAGCTGGCAGAGAGTTTGAGGAGGGGCCCTTGGGGTCTGGGAGAGGAGGGAGGGAAGAAGGCAAGAAGAAGGGCAGTGGGAAGACCCCTGAAGCCAGGACCCCTGGGTCCCCACTGCAGGCTGAGGGACCAGACTTCAGCTTTATCAATGGGGTACAGGCAAGGTGACCCTGGAGACCCCCCAAACCCCGAATTCCTTCCTGCTCCTCGCTCAGGGATGTTCAGTTCTGGGTGAGAACCAGCTGGCTCAGTTCTGTTCTCAAGAGATGAGAGGAGGTGTGTATGGTGGGGGGAGTGAGGAGGGACTGAAGAGGGGTCACTGAGAGCTCTGGGGCCCCTCAGCTGTGCAGGGGTCCTGACTCCTGGGCAGGACCCTGTGGCCCCAAGGACCCTCTGTAAATGTGGGGCACTTCAGTCCCTCAGGAGCTGGGATCTGGATCCCCATCTCCCTCCAGGCCTGGTCTGTGTATGTGAATTGTGTAGGAGATGTCTTGGGGGCCCTGGAGCCCAAGGAGAGGGGAGGGTGGCCTCGGTGCCTCCCTTGGCTGAAGACGCCGGGTCTTCCAGTGATGGCAGCAGTCACAACATTGCACACTGCCTGCTTCCTGCACGCCAGCCCTTCCAAGTACTTGCTGCTCACGGATCCCCTCAGTATTGCTAGTCTTCTTTTACTGATGAGGAAACTGAGTCCCGGAGAGGTAGAGGTACAGTAAGTTGCCCAAGGTCACACAGCTAGCAAGTGTCAGAGAGGTACAGTAAGTTGCCCAAGGTCACACAGCTAGCAAGTGTTAGAGATTAGGAGCTGGGGCTCAGAGGGCAGAGGCCAGCATGGGGGCAGAGGCTGGGAGACAAGCGACTGAGGAATAAGCTACTACTACCACGACAATCACTACCCTCATAACTGGTGTTATGTACCAGACACAGTGCTAGAAGCTTTAGGTGGAGCAGCTTCTTTTTTTTTTTTTTTTGAGATGGAGTCTAGCTCCGTGCCCAGGCCAGAGTGCAGTGGCGCAATCTCGGCTCCCTGCAACATCCGCCTCCCAGGTTCACACCATTCTCCTGCCTCAGCCTCCTGAGTAGCTAGGGACTACATGCGCCCGCCACCACGCCCGGCTAATTTTTTGTATTTTTTAGTAGGGATGGGGTTTCACCGTGTTAGCCAGGATGGTCTCGATCTCCTGACCTTGTGATCCGCCCGCCTCGGCCTCCCAGAGTGCTCGGATTACAGGCGTTGAGTAGGTGGAGCAGGTTCTTTAGGCATCGCAATAGATCTACTACTGGCCCCATTTCACAGATGAGAAAACAGAGGCCCAGAGAGGGGAAAACTTGCCAAAGGTCCTCTAGCTGGGAAGTGGAGTGGGGAGGGCATGAAGATTGGGAGAAAGGAGCTGAGGACAAGGTGGGGGATCGGGGGAGGGTGGGAAGCAGGGTTCTGGAGAGGCTCCATGCTGGGAGCCTCCAGCAAGAGGTGTGGCTGGTGCCTGCATCTGGGTAAACAGGGTTAAGGCTATGGGAAGTGGCCAGGCCTGAATCATCAGGCCCCCACCTCTTGGCCCCACACAGGGTGACTGGGCCAAGTCCTTGGCCAGCTTCGGTGCCCCTTGCCCTTCTGCCTAAACATGGGCACAGTGACCAGAGGGCGGGAGTGTGCGGTGAGCTGAAGGATCTGGGCGATGTGGACAGACACAGAGCTTGTCTGTGGCCATGGCCGTGGGGGCTGAGTCACAGAGCAAACACTCAGGGCTCACAGACACAGGAGTGTCTGTCCCATTCCCACCAGACCCCCTCCTCCACTGCCAAGGCGCTGACCTCTTTCTCTCAATTCTGCTAGTGGGTGTGCTGGAGGAGACCGAAGGCCGTGCACTAGTGGGATTAGTAAGCCTGACTTCCAGGGAGTCCAGCTTAGCCCCAGATGCCCTGGCTGGAGGAGGCTCCCAGCTCAGCCATGCCAGCTGGGCATGCAGGCAGGCACTGCAAAGAGTGTTGGGCCGGGAGACCTGAGTTTCCCAGCTTGGGACCTGGGTGGGCCGTTCTCTGTGCCTGTTTCCTCATCTCTAAAATGGGCTTCGCAGTAGCCATCCTGCTGCCTCATTGCAGGCTGATTAGGAGTGCAAGTGAGCCCACTCAGGGAAAGAAAGTTGGAAAGTAAAAATGTGTCTAAAGATGTGGGCAAATCTTCGTTAGTTATAAAATGATCCCAGCTGTTGCTTCTCCTGTTCTTGAGGGTGAAGGTGGAAAATTCTCTCCCTCCCCCCAGGACCTCCTTGGAGAACTCGAGCCAAGCCTGGGAATGGAGCTGAATTTTGTTCCTTTCACCCTAGAGCAACTGGGGGCTTCTTCCTTTTACCCCTGATTCCCGGAAGGATGGAGATGCATCAGGCCCTGGCTCCCTGCCCGACCCCAGCCCCGACCCCAGCCCCGACCCCAGCCCCGTAGCTCTCTTCCTGAGGCAGGGAGTGCCTCTCTCCAGGTAGCCGCATGCTCTCTGTCCTGAGCCGTTTTGCCTGGAGCCTGCCCACACTCCCTGCTTCCTAGCCACTTTGCAGTGGAGGTCTTCCCCTTGACAGAAAGCACAGTGACAGTGCCCTTCCCCTTTCTGCTGCCTGTGCTGCCACACTCAAGGTTCTGGCCAAGCGGGTGCACCCATTTTTGCCAACCCATTTGGGTTGAGTTCCCTAGTGCAACCCTACATGTTGCCATCCAACCTCCTGGCCCCCTAGGACTCACATGTCACAGCTTCTGTGGGGACGTCGAGGTCAGTGCTGTCCAGGGCCTGGGGGATGCCAGGGCCATTGCCTTGGGGCATGGGGGTTGCTGCCTCCTCCAGGGAGCCCTCCTCTGGTGCTGCCTCCGCAGGGTGAGTGGATCCTGTTACTACCTCCAGCCCAGGAAGGAGGGATAGGGTCTGGGCTAGGAAAAAAGCAGATGACTGAGGTCCATTCTCCTGGGGCCTTCCTGTTTGCCCAGCCGTGGGCCCCGCCCCACAGCCCAGCATGCCCACTGAACCCTCATTCTTTGTCTGTCTGCATCAGTTATGCAGCCCTTACTCTAGCTGACAACAGCACCGGGCTCCAAAATAGAAAGCTCCCAAACCACAATCTGGGAGTGAGCAAGGGTGTGCATGCATTTGAGTGTGTGCACGTGTGCATGTGGTGTCGGGAGGGGCAGAGATGGCAGAATATAAAGAGAAGTAGGGAGAGGAGGCAGAAACACAACACGGGAGAACAGATGGACGGTCAGCAATGGAGAGATAGGGACAGGCATTGAGAGTGACAGGGAGAATCGAAGGGACAGTGAGAGGTAGAGGTAAAGGGAGATCGAGCATCGGACTGCGAGAGATTGGGCACGGAAAAGGGATCCACAGTGACCCAGTGACAGACAGCCTGGGACGGGAGCGAGACGCAGCAATAGCGCGGAAGTCAGTAATGG
The DNA here is from genome assembly GCF_029281585.2 of Gorilla gorilla gorilla. Taxonomy (NCBI): domain Eukaryota; kingdom Metazoa; phylum Chordata; class Mammalia; order Primates; family Hominidae; genus Gorilla; species Gorilla gorilla. The sequence continues at coordinate 59,434,072 of NC_073229.2, read as the reverse complement.
AGAGAAAGAGATGGGGCAGGGGCAGAGGCGACAGAGAAGGTAACACTGTGTGATACAGAGCGTGGAGGGAGACAGGGGAGAAACTGGGTCAGAGAGGATGATGGTAGAGGAGTCAGAGGAACCTGGGGGTGAGAAGCAGGGAGGGGCTACAGTCAGGAGGAGGACAAGGAGCCGGCCGGAGCACTGGGGAAGAGGTGAACCGCAGCCACATGTAATTACAGTGGCACTGTGCAGGGGCGGCAGGAGGCAGAAATGGAGCCACCTTCAAACCCACAGCTCCCCAGCCTGCAGGACTAGGGCCCCTAGGCTCAGGGGGAAAAAGGGATGGGGGATGGGAGGTGAGGGAGGGAGGAAGAAAGGGGTCCGAGCTTCCACACACTCAGCCAGGGGTCAGGGGCGGGCCCAGGCTGTGGCAATGAAAGGGTGTAGGGTGCAGCCTGGGCCTCTCATCAGACCTCAGCCTATGCAGTTAGTTGGAAGGACAGGGGTCTAAAGAGGGTGGCCTTCCACCTGCCCCCTCCCCAAATATCATGTTGGGAGAAGGAGCAAGGAGACACAGAAACAAGAGACTCAGAGATGCAGAGGCCAAAAAGCACAGGGAGAGGCAGGACGACACAGAGGGGAACACAGGAAGAGGCAGAGTGACACAGAGGGGGACATGGGCAGACAGGGAGATGATGAGAAACAGCAGGGAAGCCCAAAGAGTACACACCCCACAGAGAGACCAGAAAGAGGCACATGCAGAGACAGAGACACAGAGAGACACAGGGTAGTCTTGGGAATTGAAATGGAATCAATCACAGAGAATAGTGAGGGGTTGACACAGAGAGGGAGAGAGTGGGGGTGGGGGAGAGAGGCAAAGAGAGGGAGATGAGAGATCAAAGAAGAGAGGAGGGAGGTAATTAGAGGGATCAGTGGAGGCTTGGGCATGCAGGCCTGGGGGATGGGAGTTGGAAGCATGCTGAGGAGAAGATCCTGTGGCCCAGCTGCCTCCCTGGGCCCAGAGCACAGCCCTCTGTGGCCATGACTCTCAGTGACCCTCATGACCCTTGTTCCAAGGGGTCTGGTCCCCCACAGCCAGGGGAATGGACGCCCCAGAGGCCCCATGTGGGAAGCACAGAGGGCGGCAGGCCCAGCAGGCATGCTCTCACCTGCCCAGGGAAAAACCACAGGGCTTGCCTGGAGACAGGAGCTGGGGCAATGGGGAGGGAGGGCTGGCGCTCCTAGGATTTGTGCAGGGCAGGAGAGTTATTTGCTGGGAACCCTTCCCGGGGCCCATGGCTCCGCGGAGGCAGGGGTGGGTTCCTTCCAGCTCCATCTGCTCTTTGGGCCTGTTGAGAGCTCCCCTCATAGCTGGGTTAATCATTGGGAAATCAAATAGCTTTTGGACGATCAGAGGATTTGGACAAGGAGGAGCAGGCAAGTGGAGACGCTGGTGCTAGATGGTGCCTCTCCTAGCCCTGAGCCTGGTCTACACCAGCTCAGATATGGCTCTTGAAGGCTAAGACCAAGTTGCCAGGAAAAGGGAGGCTCAGGGTCCTAATTTCCAGGAAACCAGGGGCCTGCCTAGCTCCGGACCCTGGCCTCCAGAGGCATCTTGCTATGGCCCTGGGCCCTGAACTGGGGGACCTGACTCTCCCACAGGGTGTAATGAGACAGAAAGATCTGAGTGAGGAGCAGAAGATCCAAGCCCTACATTCACCAGTTACCAGCCTGGCAAATTATCAGAGTTGGGTTACTGTGCACGGAAAGGGCAGTCCAAATCTCATGCCACAGGGTTTCAAGGAGGAAAGAAAATGCTCATCAGGGGTTGCTCGCGAGCCTTTCACCCACGGCCCTACTACTCTTCCCTCCTTCCCTTCCTCTCTTCTTTCCTTCCTCCCTCCTTTCTCTCTCTTTTTTTTTTTTTAAATGAGTAGTTTGGCTTCTGACTTTTCCCCTTCCTTCCTTCCCTCCTTCCCTCCCTCCCTCCCTCCCTCCTTCCTTCCTTCCCTCCTTCCCTCCTTCCTTCCTTCCTTCCTGTGCTGTGTGGTTTAACATTTATTAAGCACCTACGAGGCACCCAGCAATATGACAAGTATTGGGTATACCCGAGTGAGAAAGACCAGCTCACTGCCTCGGAGTTCTCGGTTAGGGGAGAGGTGGGCCGGTGGCTCTTACATACCCAGAGGTGCAAGAGTTACACTGGCATCTGGAAGAATGGTGGAAGCACAGAAGACGGGCACCTAGCCCAGATGGGTGAGTGTGTCAAGCAGGCTTCCTGGGGCAGGCAATACTCACACTGAGTCTTGACCAATCAGCAGCACAGAGGGGGAGTTTTGAGAAGAGCAGCAGGAATCAAGACCCCCGAGTGAGCCGCTACAGAGCGAGCAAGGAAGCCACATGCTGTGGGGTGGTGTTGAGGCTGGGAAGCCTAGAATGATAGCGGGGCATGACAGGCCTTGTGGTCACTTCCCAGGCTTCCTGCTGAGGTCACCAGGGCTCACAGAGGTGACACTGTGAGTCGTATGGTAGAGAGAGCCAGGACTTCTGCTCCCTGCCCTGCTCCCCCTCCTCCCCGCAGTGTTAGAGGGAGGAAGGCAAGGAAGAGGGTTTAAGGAGCCTGGAGTTCACATCTCCACCTGCCTTACCCAAAGCGTCTCCGCTTTCTGGGCAGCCTCTCCTGACAGTCACCTACAGGGCTGGTGACCTTGGATCTGGTGGGAACAGGAAATTACAGAGTGCAGACCAAGGCCCGAGGAGGCCCATCCCGCAGGAAGCCTACCAGGCATCAGACCGTGGAGGAAAAATGAGGAAGGAAAGAAAACCAAGTCCAATAATCCCGACCTGGAGACACACAGAGGGACAGAGAACCTCCGGAGCCAGGAGGGGCCACAGAGGGGACCCAGCAAACCAGCACGGAGGGCAGAAGAGGGAGCTGTGCCAGATATCTAGACACGGGGAAGCAGAAGGAAAAGGAAGAAGCAGCTGCAGGAAGACCTGGTCTGCAGAGGAGACACTGCCCGGGTGGCCCAGACCCCTAGGTGTGGACTGAGAAGCAGCTCCTGCTTGGAACAGATGGGGCAGAGGCGCCAAGAGCCCACTTTTCCATTCTGTAACCAAGAGACACCGCTGTCCAGCCACAGAGGGGAGAACATCTCAGGGGAGAAACTTCTGGAGGGTGGAAGTGTGGGGTGGGCAGGAGGCAAGGGGGTGGCCAGCAAAGGTGAAGGAGACCCCCCGTGTGGATGTGCAATTCAGGTACTGCAGAAGGTGCCTGCCAAGGGGGTGAGTGGATGTGGCTGAAGTTCTTGCCCTCCTAGTAGGTGCCATCTGCTCACCCAACTGCACACCTGCTCCATCTGACCAAGGGGCTTCCTTTTTCGAATCTGCACCGGGTGCCACACATGCTGGCTCTGAGCAGAAGCCCCCAGCCCTGTGCTCCTCCTCTCAAGGGTGGCTATCTACAAAGGGGAGATACGGAAAGGCAACAGCCCCTTTGCTTCAATACACTCTCATTCCTAACACGGGGTAAGATTCTGGTAAATGCCTGGAGCTCTGGAAAGACTCCCCAGATGGGAATGGGAGAGTCATGTTTAAATCCACAAGCCCAAGAGGAAAGGCCGAGACTCACACCCTCAGCAAGGACTCTGTGGCTTCTCTCTGCTTGCCGTCCACCAAGTTGAGGGGTGGTCCTGGACCAACAGGGAGTAGGGGGGAACCTCTTTCAGGTGGGATGGTTTCAAGCCTGCACAGTGCCCATGGGAGTTTCAGCCAAAAGCTCCCTGGCTGGTGTGGAGAGAGGCCTGTGTTCCAGAGCTCCACGGCCTACTGCCTTAAGTTTAGCCTTCGTCATTGTCTTTGTGGACCGTGGATCTGGGCTTCCCACTTGGAACTCTGACTGTCTCTGGAGAGGGAAGGCCAGAACCTCATATGGTCAGAGAGTGGTGGCTGGAACCCCACACTTCAATCTTTCCTTGGCTTGGCATTCAAGGCCTCAGTCTGGACCTTCAATCTATCAATGTACCAGGATCCTGTGTTCCAGGCAGACTGGCCTCCCCACGGTCTGGGCCATTGCCGGATCTTCTGACCAGTCCACCCATGCTTATATTATTCCTGTTGACCAGAAGGTCCTACCCCTCCCACTCTCCAAACCCAACTCATCCTGGACCAAGCTCAAACTTCATCTCTTCCTCTAGACAGCTTTCTCTGACCCAGTTGCTAAGAATTTAGCTCCAGTGTCCCCTCTTGTTAATTACAATTTGCTAGTGAAATCCTGGCTTCTCACCCAGACTACAGCCCTCCCAACTCACTCCCTTGGAGTGGTGTCCATATTCATCTCTGCATCCCCAGGGGGCACTCGGCAAATGCCTACTGGGGAGTACTTTCTGGAGTTTGGAATGCCCCTGTCAGGGGAAGGAGAAAGAGAAAGAAATGAAGACTAGGGGTGGCATCTGGACCTGAACCCCAAGAAAGTCAGAGAGGGTGGACTCCTTTGATGCACACATGGTTGATGCGAATCCAATGGTCACACTCCCAGGCCACCAAGCTGAAAACTAAAGAGGGCCTGAGCTGGCCAGTTAGTCTGGGACAAGTTGGTTTTATTTTAGGTCTGAAGGCTCCAAATCCCCAGGAAATTCAATTTAGAACCATGAACAGGAATGTGACGCCCCAATGCTGGGCAAAAATGTGCCTGTGGGCTAGGGAGCCAGGCTCCCGGGGCTCTCAGGGGTGGGTGGGGAGGAGGCCATTAGGAGAGCCAAGGGTGTGGGGGCTTGGCCACCTGCCCCTACCAGATCTGCCCTGAGTCCCCTTGTGCCCTGTCTGCATCTGGGGTGGCTGAGGGAGGGGGCCGACTTGCTCCCTGGCTGTCCTGCCAGCAGAGCCCCTGGGGCAGCGCTGTGGCCTTGCTGTTCTGTCAGCACTCAGGGAGTAAAGCGTGGGGGATTCTGGTCTCAAATTCAGGCATCTGTGGGGTTTTGGCTGGGTCTCCTGCGGTTTGGGCTTCCTGGGCAGCAGGCTCATTCTCCCAAGGCGGTGGCAGAGCGAAGCCTTGAGTTATGAAAGCCGCATTGTCTGGCCCAACCCAGGCTGGGGAGGGGGTCTGCTGGGGTGCTGGGGGGCCTCAAGTTACAGCCCAGAGCTTAACCCTCCCAGTTGCCCACGCTGGCCCCGGTTCTGTGCAGTTAGCCCTCTCCTCTTGCTGCTGGAGCTGAGAATGGCTTCAACAAGGAAGGGGATCTTGGAAGGAGGTAGTGGAGGGAGAGCAGAGAAAATGGATAAGGGGAGGGAGAAAGCTGGAGAGAGTAAGAGGACGGGAGAGCAGGAGGCTGAGGAAGGGAGGAGGCAGGAGGGAGGCCCAGCGGGACAGGGAAGGTTCCCAGACACAGAGAAGGACCCTTCCAAGTGCCCTGCCCCCAGCTGTCCCTCTGGGCTGAAGGAGTCCAGTTCTCGGAGGCGCTCATCCTGCAGAAGGCCCCGTTGCAGGGGCCCCACAGAGACAACAGGCAATTTGAGGCTTGGCCAAGATGGGCTGTAGACACGCTGGCCTCATCTATGGCTGTTGGCCAGACATCTTCCACTCGTCCTCACTCCGGTTTACAGGACCCCCTACCTCCACAACTAGGCGTCCACACCAAGTAGGTGGGGAGTGGAGAGGGGCCTCCTAGAACAGGCAGGCAGGCCGGCTTCGAGGGTGCATGTGGAGGCTGAGGCCTGAGAAGGGAAGGAGCTTGTCCAAGGCAAGGCAGGGAGTTCGTGTCAGAGGTTCAGGAGCAGACCTTCATTATTCAGAGTCAAAGAGGGGAAAGGGGGAATGGCGCTGGTGGGGAGGAAGGCAACGACTTAGACAGTGGAGATTCCAATCATGAAATCCGGGTCCATACTCCTGCACGCGGTTCCCCTGGCCCTGAACACATCCCAGAGGTTCCTGACTTCTCCTTGACCCGGACTTCCATTTGGGAGGTTTGGCTTAGGCATCTGGCCAGTGAGGGGAAGGGACTGAGAACCAGGGCCGGCGAGGCCCCTACTCCAAACCCCTTCAGGGAGTCACAAACCGTCCTTGGCATGAGAGGCTCCCCCAGGAATCGCGGGTAGGTTACAGACGGCGCCAGGCGCGGGACGGGGCATTTCACTTGGGCTGTAGACACTGGGTTGGGGTGCGTGTGTGTGCACAGGGCAGGGGCGGCAGGGACTGGCCGGCACGAGAGGGAAGGAAGGCGAGGGAGAAGGGATGGCAAGAAAGAGGGGAGGGGCTGGGTCCTGCAGCCGCTCGCGGCAGACAAAAGTTTTCGGGAAGCGCTGGGCTCTGGTTGGGCTCGGGGAAGGGAAGTAGAGAAAGATTCAGACAACGCCCCCTCCCCCACACCAGGCCCCCACAAATATTTACACACTGGGCAGAAACAGTTGAGACACAAATCCCAGACGGACAGACAGACACCGCGGAGTGTGTGTGTGTGTGTGTGTGTGTGTGTGTGTGTGTGTGTGTCTGGTGTCGGGAGTTGCGGGGAGTTGGAGCCAACTTGGCGCAGCCGCAGCCTCTGTTCAGGGCCCTGCCTCCTTCGCCCAGCCCCCTACTCTCCTTGGACCAAGTCCTCAAATCCAGACTTTTCGTCCCTACCCCCACCAAGCTCCCCGGAACGGTCTCCCCGCGTCTGGGGACGGAGAGGAGAACTAATAACTGGCCCCTTCAGCCGCCCACCCGCCCCTGTCCAGCTTCGCTCGCCACTCCCGGTCCTACCTGGGCCCGGGGCTGCGCTGGGGGCTCCATAGGGCGCGTCGCAGCCAGAGGGGCGCTGGCCGCTCACCTGGTACATCGGCCCCGGACCTGCGGAAAACAGGGCTCAGCGGGCGGCGCCGGAGGCGGGCAGGGGGCGATTCCCCCGCAGATGCGCGCCTCCCACGTCCACTCACTCGTGCGAGCCGCGCTACGCTCTCTTCCAGCCGGATCCCCGCGCGGGGCCCGCCATGCGCGCCTGCTCCGGGCGCCCCTGCCCAGGTCCCGCTGGCTCCCGGGTGCTCGCCTGGCGCCCCCTCCCCTCTCACTCGCTGCTTTCTCCCATTTCGGCGCCAGCTCACGCCGTTCGCCCCTTCCTTCTTCCTTCTCTCCCTCCAGCCCCCCTCGCTCCTCCCCTACTCGCCTCTCCCCTCCCCTCTTCCCTGGCCCACCCTCTCCCCGCCCCCTCCTCGCCTTCCCAGTCGCCCCTCTGCGGGTCCCCTCCCCCGCGCCGGGCTTGGCCCAGCCAGGAGCCGGACACGTCTGTCCGCGGGGCGCCCGAGGCCCGAGCCCCCACAGGAAGCCGGCTGGGCGCGCTTCCTCCGCGCTCTCGGAGCGGGGCCTCAGTCTCCCCAACTCCCTGCTCTCTGAGGCCCGGAGATCCGCGGGCTGCACGTTTTCCTTTGCCTGTCCAAACTCTGCAAAAGTTTCTGGAAAATCAGGAGAAAGAGAGAAACCTCAACCACTTCGTGGAACTGTCTGAATAATTGCGGCCTCCGAATCTCTTTGCCCCAAAGATGGGCGCGATCAAGTTTCTCAGACAACTTTTACCCATCCCCTCGGTCTCCTCCCAGGGTCCTAAGCCAGGGACAGGGATCTGGGCTCCCAGGCCACCCGCCCACAGCGCCAGAGTTGTCTGTCCGGGAAATCCGGTTAGTGACCAACCAGCCTGCCCTGTGCCGCAGCAGCCCAGAGCATCCTCGACCCTCCTGCCCCTACCAGCTGTGCGTGGGAATGTGTGTCAGAAAACCGACTTTGGGGGCAAAGAGAGGTCCTCCGAATTCAGCCCTTCTTTGGGATCCAGACTGAATCCGAGGGCTTCTAAGATGAGGGTTCGGGGAGAAAGGGGAGGGAGGGAGCCTCTCCCGGTGGGGCCAGCCGGGCGGCGCGTCTGGATGGTGAGCCGTGGTGGTAGGAAGGAGCCGCTGCCAGGCAGTCCGAGAGGGTTCAGGGACCCTCAGCGCGACCCCGGAACCTGGTCCCCGAGAATGGGGAAGACTTTGGAGCCTGCGGCTCTCCAGGTGGGGCTGGGCGGGCCCGTGGGATGATGCTCAGGTGGGGCAGCCCCCTGGGGTGACAGCGTCTCGGCCATACTTGTCTAGGGCCGCCTAGGAGCCGCGTCTGGGCTCCCCGCCACGAGGGCCAGTGAGCACACTGGAAGGCAGCGGCGGCACCAGGCCACCTTTTCTAGTCCCGCGTCCAGCCGGGTCTGGAAGTGGAGAGCTGGGACGCAGGAGGCCGGGCGTCCCACCTCCCCACTTCTTGGACTCTCCTAGCCCCCACAGTCGCTACTTACGGCTATCGCAGGTCCTGGGGCGCCGTCGGGGCCAGGACCGGGATGGCCCCCACGGCGCCGGCAGCACTCTCGGCACCCGCGGCCACGTCCCAGCGATGGGCTGGGGTGGTTGCGGCCCGGAGGAAGGTGGGGCGGGACAAGAAGAGAGTGTTCCGCCCCCCAGGCCGGGCTGCTAGCTGCGGGGGTCTGTCCTAGTGCCCCAGGAGCCGGCCGGGATCCGGCTGCTGTCCGGGAGCTCTGGAGAACTGAGCCAACTCCCCCTTCCTGGCAAGGGCTGAGTCACCCGGACGGGACGCGCCCGCGCCTGGGCCTGGCGGCTGCTGCATTCTTACCTGCTTACCTGGGCGCGCACGCTGGGCCTCACCCACCTCCAAAGGCAATCCTCACCGTCTCTCTCCGTTTCCTCCCGCGTATAGGGCCCCCTCCCGAACCCCAGACCTCAGTGCTGCACCCCTCCCCCTGCTTTCTCGTCTCAATCCAGGGCCCCTAAACTCTGCATCAGCTCAGTCCCGGAGCCTTACTATTCCAAGTCGCCTGCTTGATCTCAAAAGTCCTCTGAATCTGGCCCAGTACTAATGTCTGTTTTGTTGGAAATGTAAATTATGCTTTAAATTTAATCCCACATGCTGGTTATACAGGTGTGCTCATTTTGTAAGGATGCAGCAAGCTGAACATTTATGATGCAGGCACTTGTTTGTATGACTATTATACTCGAATAAAAAGTTTTTAAAAATCAACACATTAAAATCAACATTCCAGTTCAGAGCATGATAGGGTATGATGGCCAGGCTGGAGGCCTGGCATGGGAGCTCAGATTCCAGACCCACCATCTACTATATTTCTTCGGGGAAATCCCTTTGCCTCTCAGCCTCAGGAGGGATGAGCACTGGGGCCCAGGACCAGGACTGGGGTGAGGTAAGTGAGACACTCACCTGGTGTGCAAGATTTCGGGGATGCCAAGATAAGGATTTTTTTTTCTGGAGGCAGGATTTTGCTCTGTCCGCCAGGCTGGAGTGTGGTGGTGAGATCTCAGCTCATTACAATCTCCACTTCCCAAGTTAAAGCAGCTGGGACTACAGGTGCTTGCCACCACACCTGGCTAATTTTTTTTATTTTTAGTAGAGACGGGGTTTTACCGTGTTGGCCAGGCTGGTCTGGAACTCCTGACCTCAAGTGATCTGCCTGCCTTGGCCTCTCAAAGTGCTGAGATTACAGGCATGAGCCACCGTGCCCAGACTGATAAGGAATATTTTAAGGCAATATTTTAATATACCAAATGGGCAAACTACAGTTCTTTGGGCCAGCTGCCTTGTTTTGTAAATAAAGTTTTATTGGAAACAGGACCAGGATTAAGGTAATTTAATCATGCAAGTTCAGGGTCAGATCCTGTCTTTATCTAAAATGTGGCGTTTTGTTTATCATAGACTTTTTGGCATTAATCTGGATTTTTATACATATTGCAGGAAAATATTGTTTTATCTTAATTACTGAGTTTTTTGATGCCCCCTTAAGTTTGGAACCTGAGCCAAGTGCCTCATTCACTCCAGGTTTCACATGCCTCACCCTAGACCCGGCCCTGTTATTGTCTCTTCCTGAAGGACCTGTCCAGGAAGCCAGGGTAAATGAGGGGAGATCAAAGGTGTTCCCTCACCCAACACTCTCACACACACACATATGCACAGCACCAAGTGGGCTCTGCACCCAAGCCCAGGCCCAGCTTCCCCGGGGCCCACCGATCAGTTCAGAATAAAGCGCAAAGTCCCTCAGTCTCCATGAACTCGGCCCCACCTGCCTTGGCCCTCATCTCCCCTTACTTATTCCCTGCCAGCCATGCTACTTCCTTTTCTCGGTTAATTTGCCAGGCACCTTCTCGCCTCAGGGCCTTTGCCCTTGCTCTTTCCTCTGCCCAGAATGTGCATCCCCTAGATACCCACATGGGCCCTTTCCTCATTTCTTCCGCTTATGTCAGCTTCTAAGAGAGGCCACCCCAGACTTCTCACTCTCTGCCCCCAACACCATTTTATTATTCTACCCAGACTTTTTCACCACTTGGCCTATTCTATATTTGCTCATCTGTTGGTAGAGTGAAAGGCCCTGAGAGCAGGGACTGGCTTGTCTGCTAGTGTATTCCCTAGAGATGTGTCTGCCACAGAGAGTGCAATACATTTTCCAATTTCAGAGGTTGGAAAACAGAGGCCAGAGAGGGGAAGGAGCTAATGCAAGTCATGTAGTGAGTTAGTGGCAAAACCTTACCAAATCCCAGCTTTCCAGACTCCCACCTCAGTATTCTTTCCTGCCTTCCAGGGCTTATTCCCCACTCTCCACCCCAGAGCCTTCCAGGCAACAAAGGGGACAGAACTGCCTTGCATGGGCTCTGCCCCTCACAATACCCTTCAAAGTGGAGCAGGCCAGCGCACAACTCCTCCCTTGCAGTTCATTCCGCAAGACCACAAGGTCTGGCCCAGCTCCAGCCTCTGGCGCCCACCCCTCCTCGGTGGCCAGCAGAACGCACAGCTCTTCCCCCACTTCCTGTCTCTGGCAGAGGGCCGGTCTGCTGGGCTGGCTTCTGCAGCTGGACCACAGCTGTGGTCTCAGTGCCTGGAGAATGGGGTCAGGACACTGGGAGAATGGGACCCTCCCAGAAGAGGGATGCATAAATTGGGGTGTGTTTGTGTGGGGTGAGGAGAAGCTGCTGGGTGGGGATTGAGAGCCCCCAGCTCTTTCTTTCTACCCCCATCTCGGATGGGCACTGAGCAGAGAATGGAGCTCTAACCCTCCCCCCTTCCTGAAGAAAAGAATGTGCAGTAGGATGAAGGGTGCTCTGGGCCCCATGCCTGATTCTAGCCCTCCCTGCTACCCCTGGTGATGGAGGATGACGGTGGCGTGTCAATTTCAGCGGTCATGTGTTGAGCCTGTTCTATATGACGAGCCTTTGCCAGATACTTCTAGATTTGTTATTTCCTTTAATGCCTACAACAGTCAGCATAGTTATTAACCCCATTTTACAGATGAGGCAACTGAGGTACAATGAAGTGATGTGAAGAGACTTACCCACTAATAATGGGTGGAGCTGGGACTTGGACCATGTTTTCTGAAGCCAAACGCAGCACTCACCCCAATCCCAGGCATGGCCTTCAGCGTGTAGAAAGGACTGTGATGTTCTCTTTCATGTGCTGCCCCCCTCCCCAAGCTAGTTGCTGAAGATAGGGACATGGCCCTCTACATCCCTCCTCTGTCTCATTGTGTTGGGGTACCAGGAACTTGGCAGGGTATATAGGAAGAATGGGGCTTGGATTTGTGTCATGGAGACCAAATTTGCATCCTGGCTCAATCACTTCTACCACCCTATGTGATTTTGAGCAAATCACTTGAACTCTCCAAGCCTTTAGTTCTCCTGTTTAAACGTGGCAAAGGCGTTGGCTGTCAGCAAATGGGAACTCTCGCCCACCACGTCCCTCCCCAGGGGAGGGAAGCTTCAAAGGGCAACATTTCTGTTGTACTAAGTTTTATTTACAAACCCTTAACCTCATACTTATGGTATTTTATTTTATTTTATTTTATTTTATTTTATTTTATTTTATTTATTTAGAGACCTTGTCTCAATGAGCTACAGGTGCATGCCACCATGTCTGGCTAATTTTATTTTATTTTACTTTATTTTTGTAGAGATAGAGTTTCACTTAGTTGTCCAGGCTGGTCTCAAACTGCTGGCCTCAAACAATCCTCCTGTCTTAGCCTACCAAAATGCAGGGATTACAGGCCATTTCAACAATTTTTAAGTGTACAATTCAGTGGCAATAATTATATCACAATGTTGTGCAAACAGCACTACCATCTATTTCCAAAACTTTTCACCACCTCAAACAGAAACTAACTATTAAGCAATAACTCCTTCTATTAATTTCTTAGGTCTGTCATGACAAAGTATCAAAAACTGGGTGGCATAAACTGGTAGCAATTTATTATTGTCTGATAGAGTTGGAGGCAAGAAGTTAAAATGAAACTGTGGACAGGGCTGTGCTCTCTCTGACAGCTCTGGGGGAGAAGGCTTCCTTGTCTCTCCTAGCTTCTGGGGCTTGCCAGCACTCCTTGAATCGCCTTGGTTTGTGGATGCATTGCTCCAGTCACACGGCTGTCTCTCCCTGTGTGTCCTCACATCAGTGTCTCTCTATATATGTCTGTGTCTGAGTCCACATTTTTTTTTTTTTTTGAGATGAGATCTCTCTCTGTTGCCCAGGTTGGAGTGCAGTGGCGTGATTTCCACTGACTGCGTCCTCTCTGCTTCCCAGGCTCAAGTGATCCTCCCACCTCAGCCTCCCAAGCAGTTGGGATTGCAAGCGTGCACCACCACGCCCGGCTAACTCTTGTATTTTTAGTAGAGATGGGGTTTCGCCATGTTGCCCAGGCTGGTCTCAAACTCCTGAGCTCAGGAGATCTACCCGCCTCAGCCTCCCAAAGTGCTGGGATTACAGGCGTGAGCCGCTGTGCCTGGCGTGTCCAAATTTTTATAAGGACACCAGTCATATTGAATTAGGGATCATATTAACCTGGTTAAATCTGCAAGGACTCTATTTCCAAATAAGGTCACATTCTGAAGTACTGGGAGGTAGGACTTAAGCATATCTTTTGGATTTTTATACATATTGCAGGAAATTACACAATTCAATCCATAACACTCCCCAGAAAAAGCTGGATCAAAGTAGAAAAGTAAAGAAGTGAGATAAAAAGTAAGTGTAAATGAACCTAATATAAATAAAAGTAAATGTAAATATATGTTTCTTCCTAAACCCCACTATGGAGACAATGATGTGCTACTCTTCCTGAAGGAATATATGTATTTAACAAACAGGCTTGTCTTACCCTACTGGTTAAGCTTTTCCTGGAGCCCACATTGCTTGGACAATCTGATGAAAGCTATAAGCACCCTCTCCAAAAACCTCCCCCTTAAGAAAATGTAGCATTTCCAATACAAGCTGGGGAGATTCCTGGACACCCCAGAAAGCCCCATTGAAGAATATTTGCCTTAATTGGAAGGACTGCTCCAAGGGTGGAAACTCAGGCATCTGGGGAGTGGTGTTGGGGATGGGAAGAGAGAATTGCATCCACCTCTGTGGTCCTGTTTCCAGTCTGTAGGTGTTTTTTAATTATTTATGTATTTATTTATTTTTTGAGATGGAGTCTCGCTCTGTCACCCAGGCTGGAGTGCAGTGGCGCGATCTCGCTGCACTGCAAGCTCCTCCTCCCAGGTTGACGCCATTCTCCTGCCTCAGCCTCCCGAGTAGCTGGGACTACAGGTGCCTGCCACCACGCCCGGCTAATTTTTTTTGTATTTTTAGTAGAGACGGGGTTTCACCGTGTTAGCCAGGATGGTCTTGATCTCCTGACCTCGAGATCTGCCCGCCTTGGCCTCCTAAAATGCTGGGAGCCACTGCGCTCAGCCTCAAGTCTGTAGGTTTTTTAGGGTAATCTAACGTTATTGAAGACAATAAATAAGGCAAAATCGATGGGAAGTATAGAAAGTGAATTGAGTCGGATAATCAGAAAGCACTTCCTAGTAGCCAATAGAATAAGACAGGACTGTGGGTGAGGAGGGAGGTGGAGAGTGGAGGAGAGCGTTGGGTGGATTTTTTTTGTGTATCCTGGTCTCTGAAGATGCCCATGAACTCTAGTCGGGGTGACAGGTGGCCTGGCCTAAAGCAGTCAAGCTGATGGGTGGGATGATATCAGATTTCCACTAAGGGGGAATCACTGAGAGTTTGGGTTTGGAGTTTCCTTTCTGCTCTGGCCCTTGCAATAAGAAGAAGCAAATAAGTTTCACATTGATTACCCCATTTATTGCCCTCTATATCAATTGGAGCCCAATCAGGAAAATGGAAGGCACTCTAGGCACCTCAAGGAGAAGACTGTTTAATTTAGGGAGTTGGTTACAAATGTCTTGGAAAAATGAATGAGCAAAGGGAGAAGGCAATGCTCTGAGTTGAGGGAGCTGCTACTGCCCGTGGGCTGGAACCAGATGCACACACTTGCTGGTGAGCAGCTGGAAGCACTGCCACTGCCGAAACAGGATGCTGCCACTGCCGCTGCCGAGACAGGACGCTGCCACTGAGCCACAACCAAGGAGCCTGCCCTCCCAGGGATGCTGCTGGAACGCCTACCCTAGGGCCGCCACGGCTGCTGCCACTGCGGAAGTCACCTCCAGAAGCAGAGAAAGCTGCTATTCCCTTCCTTATGCCTTCCCATCTCTCACCACTTTATCCCATTGGCTGAACTTAACTGGAGTTCAGGAAGTGTCATATGCAGGCTCCCAGGCCCTGCAAAAGAAAGAAAGGAAAGAATGAATCTGAGAGCCAACAGGCAAAGGACCAGCACACCATAGTAGCTAAAGCAGACCCCAGCCTCTTTCTCTCCTCCCTCCCCCAGATTATTGTCTTTCAACCTAACTGCTTCACAGCCTTTACACTAGAAGTAAGTGCATTGTTTGCAAGTGTGTTTTGTGTCTCTGCTCACTAGAACATGATCGCCTTGAGGACGGGATTCTATCTTGTCTTCTACACTTTCTCCAACACTTAGAACAGGTGCCTGAGCCAGTGCTCAAAGAAATGTTCTTCCTGACTACTTTTGTCCTCTCTCAAGTAGAGAGAAGACAGAGTCTAACCCTGTTGCCCAGGCTAGAGTGCAGTGGCAAGATTACAGCTCACTGCAGCCTCAACCTCCGAAGCTCAAGTGATCATCCTACCTTGGCCTCCCAAGTAGCTGGGATTACAGCTGCACACCACCATGCCCAGCTAATTTTTTTTTTCTTTTTTTTTTTTTTTTGTAGAGAGGGAGTTTCGCCATGTTGCCCAGGCTGGTCGTGGACTCCTGAGCTCAAGCTCAGCCTCCCAAAGTGCTGGGATTACAGGAATGAGCCCATCCCACTCTCTACTTTTAATATACAAAGAAACCAAGGTCTAGAAAGCTCTGACTTGTCCAAAGGCATGCAGCTGCCATGACATGTCCTGCTGGCCAGCCTCAGAAAGGTCTTGGGTGAGATAGGGTTGACTTGGCAGCTGCCCACTCCCTGCCATACCTCTGGGATCTGGCTGCCCCAAGCAAGCTATAAGCCATGACGTTGATGCCTTTTTCACGTTTCCATGTGCTCTTGGAGCTGAGGGCAAGAAGGGGTGACTCAGCCGTGACCTCCTAGGGGCTGGTAACTTCCTTCTGCTCCAAGAAATAGGACATCCCGGTAGCTCTGCCAAAAGGGCCATGATGGAAATCAGGGCGTAGCAACTGAGGCAGGGACTGAGAGACAGGCACGAGGCCCGTGCTGGCCCCTCCCTCCTCAGTTCCCCAGGGTGGAGCGCTCAATGGCAGAGTCACCGCTATACCTATACTTATGGCGACCATATTTCCCAAACCAAAAATTCTTACATGTGGTTAGACACATATGACTGTCCCTATGAGGGAAACGGGAGAGAGAATTAGACATAGGGTCTATCCTAAGGTTTTTCAACCTCAGCACTATTGACATTTTCGCGCTGGATGATTCTTTGTTGAGGGCTGTCCTGCTCATTGTAGGATATTTAGCAGCATTCATGGCTGCTACCCACCAGATGCCAGTAACATCCCCAACCCCCAGTCATGAAACCAAAAACGCCTCCACTAGACATTGCCAAATGTCCCCTGGCCTTGGGGGGAGGCAGGGGTTCAAAAGCACTCCTGATTGAGAAGTACTGGTCTGTTCTTGAAACCCAGCGTGTATTCTATTCTGGACTGTCTAGGGGCCTGGAGATGGTGCCCAGTCTGATCGAGAAATATGGCCCTTGTCCCTCAAGGGAGACAGGCACAGCCCTGTCTGTAGTCTAAGGGTAGAGGTAGAGTCCTGCCCTTGGGGAACTCCTGAGCTAATGGGGGAGATTGGACAGTAGTCCCTAGACAGGTTGAAAACACAGTGGTCAAGAGCATGGACTTTGGTGCCAGAATGCCTGAATTCAAATCCTGGGTCTGCCATTCATAGCATAAGTTACCTCTTTGTGCCTCAGTTTCTTTATCTGTAAAATGGGCATAGTGATAGCATCTTTTTTTTTTTTTTTTTGAGCCAGAGTCTCTCTCTGTTGCCCAGGCTGGAGTGCAATGGCGAGATGTCGGCTCACTGCAACCTCTGCCTCCTGGGCTCAAGCGATTCACCTGCCTCAGCCTCCTGAGTAGCTGGGATTACAGGCGTGCGCCACCACGTCTGGCTAATTTTTGTATTTTTGGTAGAGATGGGGTTTCACCATGTTGGTCAGGCTGGTCTTGAATTCCTGACCTTGTGATCTGTCCACTTCGGCCTCCCAAAGTGCTGGGATTACAGGCGTGAGCCACCCCACCCAGCCGATAGCATCTGTTTTTAGAATTTTATTACATTTAAAACTTTTTGTAACAAACTTTATTTTTTAGGACACTTTTAGATTTATAGAAAAATTAAGAAGTACAGAGAGTTCCCATCTATGTCACTGCCAGTTTTCCCAATTATTGACATTTGTTGCAATTAATGAACCAATATTGATACATTATTAGTATTGTTTTAAAGCCCCTAGTTAATTCATATTTCCTTAGTTTTTACTTGATGTTCTTTTTCTATGTCAGGCTCCCATTCAGGACATCACATCATATTTAGTTGTCATGTCTCCTTACGCTGCTGTTGGCTGTGACAGCTTCTTAGACTTTTCTTACTTTTGATGACCTTGAGAGCTTTGAGGAGCACTGGGCAGGTATACTGCAGGATGTCCTTCTGTTGGAATTTGCCTGATGCGTTTCTCATGATTAGACTGGGCTTATGGGTTTCTGGGAGGAAGACCACAGAGGTAAAGTACAATAGTCATGGGCCAGGCACGGTGACTCACACCTGTAATGCCAGCACTTTGGGAGGCCGAGGCGGGCGGATCACGAGGTCAGGAGTTCGAGACCAGCCTGGACAACATAGCTGGGTGTGGTGGCATGGACCTGTAGTCCCAGCTACTCAGGAGGCTGAGGCGGGAGAATCGCTTGAACCCGGGAGGCAGAGGTTGCACTGAGCTGAGATCGCGCTACTGCACTCCAGCCTGGGTGACAGAGTGAGACTCCATCTCAAAAATGACAACAACAGAAAACAATAGTCATCAAATCATATCAATAGCACATCCTACGAACCATGACTTATAACCACTGATGTTAAACTTGGTCACTTGGCTGAGATCGTGTTTATCAGGTTTCTCCACAGTCAAGTTACCCCTCTCCTCTCCAAACTGTACTCTTTGGAAGGAAGTCACTATGTGCAGCCTATGCTTAAGGAATGGGGAGCTCAGAGGGTTTTGGGGCATGTTGAATAAGGTTAGAAATGGAAAGTCCTTAGGGCAGTGCCTGGTGTGTGGCAAGCCCTATATAATGATTTACTGTTAGTGTGATGATGCCGAGACAGGCTGGAGGGGAGATCAGTGTCCACATAGAAAACATGCTTAGGACAGCTTGATAGATAGTGTACTGCATTAGGCCGAACAAAGGTCCCCCCAAAGATGCCCCAGGAGTTTATAAGTATGTTACCATACAGGGCAAGAGGGACTTTGTAGATGTGATGAAGGGCGTGGAACCTTGAAATGGGAAGATTAGCCTGGATTATCAAGGTAGGCCAATCTCATCACATAAATCTTTAAAAGTGGAGAGCCTTGCCGGGCGCGGTGGCTCACGCCTGTAATCCCAGGACTTTGGGAGGCCGAGGCGGGTGGATCATGAGGTTAGGAGATCGAGACCATCCTGGCTAACATGGTGAAACCCCGTCTCTGCTAAAAAATAGGAAAAGTTAGCCGGGCATGATGGCGGGCACCTGCAGTCCCAGCTACTCTGGAGGCTGAGGCAGGAGAATGGCGTGAACCCAGGAGGTGGAGCTTGCAGTGAGCCAAGAACACACCGCTGAACTCCAGCCTGGGAGACAGAGCGAGACTCCGTCTCAAAACAGAAAAAAAAAAAAAAGTGGAGAGCGTTTTCTGGCAGAGATAAGAGAGAGAGTATGACAGCCTAGCAGAGGGCAGAGGCAGGCAGCAAGTGGGGGACTGTACCCCTCTTGGCCACCTTAGAGGGTGGAGAGAGGGAGCCAGGCCCCAGAAAGGCAGGCACTCTGCCAACACTTCAGCGTAGCCCCATGAGACGCGTGATGGGCCTCCGACCTGCAGAACTGCAGTAAGACAGGAAACTCACATTGTTTAAAGCCGCTGATGGAATGACGGCAGCGATAGGAAATGAATTCAGGTACTGACAAGCACAAGGCTGGAAGTGGAACCATAGTCCTAAAGCAAAAATGCCTACTTACCAACTACGAATGAATCAGCCCTCCATCCCTGCAAGCTCAGTTTTTCCTAACAATAACAACCACGAAAAAAAATCAATGAGTCTACCATTTCTTGAGGGACAACTTTGGGCTAAGTGCTCCGCTAGGCCTTTTAAAATGTTGTGTCATGTGATCTTCACACCATGTAATACTCTTTCTATATTAATAGCGTAGACAGAGGGAGAGACCTCTTGTCCTTCCTTCTTCTCTCCCAGGTTAGCTCCTTGCTGATAATTAACTCTCAACAAGTCAAAATAAGCTCTTCAGTAAGCCGAAGTCCCTTTAAATCCAAAGAATTAGTTGGAGTGGTGTGTTTACTATCTTAGAGGCCTCAGTTCAAGAGTATCTAAAAGACAGTCTCGTAGGTTTGACAGAACATCCCCAGAATATCTGGAATATCCTGGAACCATTCATTCATTCAATACGCATCTGTTGAGCACCAGCTCTTGAGCCCCTGCCCTCAAGAAGCTCAGTCTCTGTGGGGATAGTGAGGTGTGGACAGGCATAACCACAGCCTGGAGCAGTGTGGGTTGTAGCCGCCTTCAGGAAGCATACCATGTTTATTTAACTGGGGAGGGGGCATAAGGCTGTGGCAATCTGGGAAGGCTTCAAGGACGTGGCGCATTTAACTTGGGCCTTTAAGAACAGGTAGGCTTCACTAAGCAAAGATAGTGCCAGAGGCATTCCAGGTAGGACAAGCAAACGCACAGAGGCAGGGGAACAGAGGCCCATGGATCTTCTATGTCTCATGGCATCCTTATTGAGTAGGTGCCAGTATTGTCCCCATTTTGCGGAAGAATAAACTGAGGCACAGAGCAGTTGAATGACCTGCCCTAGAGAACACTCAGCTTATAAATGGTAAGCTGGGTTTACAGCTGCAGTCTGACTACAGAACTCCCTCTCTTAATCTTTTCTTCACATCTGCTGGGGAAATGCAAGTTTAGCAGGGTGAATTCAGTTCATGGGTGCCAATAAGTGAAATGCATTTAACCATTCCCTTTGTCATTCAATAAATATTGACCACATACCCATTGGGTGCTAGCTCTGTGCTAGGGGACTTAGCAGTGCCCCCCCACCAGGAGCTCCCATCTGAAGGAGGAAGGAGATGTGTGGATGGAGACCTGCCTCACTACTCAGTGAGTGCCCCAAGAGAGGGGGACAGAGGAAGGAAATTGTGGATGTGAAAAGCTGGCTCCGGAGGAATCCTTTTTTAGGAAGATAAGCGAGGGAGCCAAGTCAGTGGAGTCAGGGAAAAGCAGTCCAAGAGCCAGAAGGCAAGCCAAGAGGGCAGAACCACGCCCACCCCTAACATCTGCAGGACCCAGGAAATCCCACGAACCGCCCCTGGCTCACAGCCAGCCTCTTTCTGTTCACACTCCTGGCTTGTCTTGCAGAGTGAGGAGCGTCATGTGAATGAGCATTCGAGTGCCAGCAATGCCTTCAGGCTCTGGCCTATAAACAGCTCCACCTATAAACAGCTGCCCCTGGTTACTCCTCAGGCCAGGGGACATGTACCAGAATCACACTTTAGCCTCATAAGGACAAAGCGAGGAAAAGGAGGAAAATAAAACAAAACCAAAAACAAAGGGGCATGAAGAAGCTTTTGGAGGTAATGGCTGTGTTTATTACCTTGATTGTGGTGATGTTTTCACAGATATATGCATAAGTCCAAATGCATCAAATTGTATATAGGAGATGGGTGCAGTTTTTTTGTGTATCAACAACAAAGAAGAAAAAGGAGGAGCAAGAGGAGGAAGAAAAACAGAAAACAGACATATAAAAAGAAAATAGATGATGGGGCTGGGGGAGGGGAGGAAGGGGAAGTGATGCTAATGGGTGCAGGATTTCTTTTTGGGGAGATGAAAAGGATCTAAACTTGACTGTGGGGATGGTTCACAACGCTGAATAAATGAAAAACCGTTGAATAGTATTTAAATCTGTGAACTGTATGATACATAAATTACATCTCAATAAAGCTGTTACAAAAAATAGCTATATGCTGGGGCACGTGGAAGCTTCAATAAGCTTCAAGGAATTGAAATAATATTTTAGAAAATAAAAATAATAATAGGCCAGGCACGGTGGCTCACGCCTGTAATCCCAGCAGTTTGGGAGGCCAAAGTGGGCGGATCGCGAGGTCAAGAGATCGAGACCTTCCTGGCCAACATGTTGAAACCTGGACTCTACCAAAAATACAAAAATCAGCTGGGCGTGGTGGCACGTACCTGTAGTCCCAGCTACTTGGGAGGCTGAGGGGGAGTTGCTTGAACCTGGGAGGCTGAGGTTGCAGTGAGCCGAGATCACGCCACTGCACTCCAGCCTGGCGACAGAGCAAGACTCCGTCTCAAAAAAAAAAAAAAAAAGAATAATAGGGCAGGCCAGGTTCAGTGGCTCACGCCTGTAATCTCACACTTTGGGAGGCTGAGGCAGGTGGATCACTTGAGATCAGGAGTTTGAGACCAGCCTGGCCAACATGGTGAAATCCTGTCTCTACTAAAAATAAAAAAAATTAGCTGGGTGTGGTGGCACGTGCCTGTGGTCCCAGTGACTCAGGAGGCTGAGGCAGGAGAATCACTTGAGCCCAGGAGGTGGAGGTTGCAGCAGTGAGCCAAGATCATACCACTGCACTCCAGCCTGGATGACAGAGCAAGACTCCATCTCAAAAAAAAAAAAAAAAAAAAAAAGAAGAATAGGACAAACTGAGGGAGGAAGCCCTTGCAGGCTCTAGAAGAGAGCCTAGGGCTATTGGGGCAAATAATGTCCAAATATTGGTTACCTGGCCCATGGCCCAGCGACAAGTTATATGTTCCAGGGAGGTGTGTTTCTTTGACCCCATGAGCTCCCTGCTCTATCAGGGACCCTGGTTGTCCAGGTCTAAAGGCCATTTTGGATAGAATCATGGAAGCCCTAAGAACAGGTTTCAGCCTTTCTCCCTCTTCTCCAGGGAGGCTGAGTGGAGCAAGGATAAATAGGAGGCCACCGGCCGGGCGCGGTGGCTCACGCCTGTAATCTCATCACTTTGGGAGGCCAAGGCGGGTGGATCACCTGAGATCAGGAGTTTGAAACCAGCCTGACCAACATGGTGAAACCCAGTCTCTACTAAAAATAGAAAATTAGCCGGGCGTGATGGCACATGCCTGTAATCCCAGCTACTAGGGAGGCTGAGGCAGGAGAATGATTTGAACCCGGGAGGTGGAGGTTGCGGTGAGCCGAGATCATGCCACTGCACTCCAGCCTAGGCAACAAGACTGAAACTCCGTCTCAAAAAAAAAAAAGAAAGAAAAAAGAGAGGCCACAAGGTGCCCGGGGCTTGGTGAGAGAGCAGTGTCTGTGTTGCAGGGGCTTTTGGAGACGTCCCAGGGCATTAGGTGGAGAATGGAAGGTGGAAGGCACAGAGCACTCTTTCAAGAAATTTGGCAGTGAGAGGAAATATAGCAAGAGGAAAAGAGCTGGAGAGGGAGGGAGGACAGAGGGAATGTTTTTGTTTGTTTGCATTTAGAGGGCAGTAGACAGGAGTATGTTTTCGTCTGAGGGAAAAGGAGTGTGGAGAGAGAGAGGGACTGAAAAATCAGAGGAGAGGGAAGAGAATGAAAAGGAAATATGACCAAAAAGGATCTTTTTTTTTTTTTTTTTTGAGATGGAGTTTCGCTCTTGTTGCCCAGGCTGGAGTGCAATGGTGCGTTCTCACCTTACCGCAACCTCCACTTCCCAGGTTCAAGCAATTATCCTGCCTCAGCTGGGATTACAGGCATGCACCACCACGCCCGGTTAATTTTGTATTTTTAGTGGAGATGGGGTTTCACCATGTTGGTCAGGCTGGTTTCTAACTCCTGACCTCAGGTGATCTGCCTGCCTCAGCCTCCCAAACTGCTGGGATTATAGGTGTGAGCCACCCTGCCCGGCCCCCAAAAAGTATCTTTTTACCTCATCAGCCAGGGGATTTGACAGCCTTATGAAAAAAGCAGGACCTCTCTTTCTCTGAGGGAAGGTAGGGGATAGATTGAGGGAGCCCTAGCTGGACGGTCTTGATTGTCCCTGAAATAATTACATGTATTGAACATTCACTCACTGTGTGCCAGGCACTGTTTTAGGTGTTAAGCATGTCATATCTTGCTCATTTCTCACAACCACCCTCAAGGTCAATACAATCATTGTTCCCTTCATTTAACAGTAGGGAAAACTCAGGCACAGAGAGGACTGGTAACTGGCCCAAAGTAATGCATTGAGTTAGCAATGCTCTTAGACATAGGCAGAGAGGCCTCTGACCTGAGGTCTGAATGTTTGAAGGCTCTGCACGTCATAGCCACCCAGAAAACAAACTTATTAACAAAGGAAGACTTCAGCTACTGGCCATAGTGAAGTTACAGAGATGAGATTTACTGTCCTGCCTTGAAAAACTAGGGCTCCAGATAAAGTAGATGAAACAATGATTTTTCAGACTTTGAACAAAGGCAACTCAGGACTATGATCTCTGAGAAAAGGGAAACAAAAAAGGTGAGCCCTATAATTACCTCCAGCTCACGGCCTGAGGCAGTTTGCAGGCTTCAGTACAGGGACAGGGAATCCAAACAGAGTTTGGAGTCTTGCTGATTGAGAAAACAGAGTTCAAGAGGCCAACGGGCTGGAATTTGCAGGGCAGAACACCAGAGAGGAGGGAGCTGAGCATATATCCAAAGATCTGCAGAGATGTCTTCTTAAATCTTTGGCTGAGTACTGATTTGCACATGCATGAAAGGCAAGGCCTGGGAAAGAACCACAGAAGGCAGAGCAGTGCCTGGAGCTCACACAGGGTTGAGATTAGTTTCTGTTCCCAAAAGGCAGAACGAAAAGACCTTGTAATACATGGGATATCAGGTACAATTCTCAAACGGGTATTGCCTTAGTAGAGGTCTAAATTAACCTTAGACTAACAGCTCGTCTGTATCTGTCCTAACAAATCTTAAAAGTAAGCATCAGAAGTAAAAATCTGATTCCAAATGTGTTAAGTGTGTGGCCAGAACCAAGTCTGACACTACTTAAAGGAATGCAACAAAATGCAGCCCCAAACAATGTAAAGTTCACAATGTTCAGAGTCCTGTCAAACTACAGATCAATTACTTCATAAACATAAATGCAAAAATTCTAAACAAAATTTTCGCAAATCAAGTCCAACAACATATAAAAAGTATAATACACCATGGCTAAGTGGGGTTTATCTCAGGAACACAAAGTTGGTTTAATGTTTGAAAATCAATCAAATTTAATTCACTATATTAACAAACTAAAAAGTGAAAACCATGTGATCATTGCAATATATGCAGAAAAAACATTCGGTAAATCCAGTATTTATTCCTGATAAACACTCTCAGAAAGCTAGGAATAGAAAGAAATTTCCTCAGTCTGATAAAGAGCATCTAAAAACAAACAAAGAAACAAACAAACACAACAAAAGGCATACAAAGAGATAGAAAGTGTGACCCACAACCAATGGAAAAATCAATCAGTAGAAACAGACCCTGAAATGAAGAGATGAAGAAATTAGCAGAAAAGGACATTGAAAGAGATGACATAAATATGACTCATATATTCAAGAAGGTAGAGAAAATCATGAATATAATAATGAAAATGTGATTTCCGGGAACAAAAATACAGCATCTCAAATAAATAAAAAAATACAGTATATTAAATAAAAAATACACTGGAGTGGATAAAAAGCAGGTTAGATACTATGAAATAAATTATTTTGAAGATATAGCAATAAAAAATCTAAATAAAATACAGAGAGAAAATGAGGGTGGGGGGAATAAACAGAGCATCAGTAACATTGGAGGTAATATCAGACAATCTAACACGTGTAATTGGAGACCCAGATAGGGTGAGGAGATAAAAAATGATATTTGAAGAAATAATGGTTAAAATTTTTCTAAATTTGCCAGGCACAGTGGCTCGTGCCCATAATCCCAGTGCTTTGGAAGGCAGAGGTGGAAAGATCTCTTGAGGCCAGGAGTTCAAGGCCAGGCTGGCCAACATGGCAAAACCCTGTCTCCACTAAAAATACAAACATTAGCTGGGTGTGGTGGCATGCACCTATGTTCCCAGCTACTTGGGAGGCTGAGGCAGGAGGATGCTTGAACCTGGGAGGCAGAGGTTGCAGTGAGCCGAGATTTTGCCACTGCACTCTAGCCTGGGTGACAGAGTGAAACCCGGTCCTCCCCCCGCCACCCCCCAAAACATGCAAATTTGATGGAAACTAAAAACAGCAGATTCAAGAGGCTCACGAACCCAGGCAGAAGAAACATGAAGAAAGCCACACAAAGACAAAGATACATCATAATCAAGTTGCTGAAAACCTGGCTGGGCACAGTGGCCTGTAATTCCAGCACTTTGGGAGGCCAAGGTGGGCAGATCCCTTGAGTTCAGGAGTTCCAGAGCAGCCTGGGCTACATAGTGAAACCCTGTCTCTACAAAGAAAAAAAATTCTGAAAGCCTGTGTATTTCGTATTGAATTGTATTTGGAAAACCTGTGTATTTCAACTTGCATAAGGAGCCAAAGAGAAAAGAAGCATTTCACACAGAGAAACAAAGGAAAAGAATGACAATATATTTCTTGCAAGAAACTATAGGACATATATGGCAAGAAGCCATAGGACAATGGGAAGATATCTTTAAAGTAGCAAAAGAAAAAATAAATTGTCAAGCTAGGTTTCTATACTCAGTGAAAACACCTTTCAAAAATGGGCTGGGCACGGTGGCTGATGCTAATCCCAGCACTTCGGAAGGTGGAGGTGGAAGGATCACTTGAACCCAGGACTTTGAGATGAGGCAACATAGTGAGGCCCTGTTTCTATTAAATATATATATAGGAGGACTAACACTAACTGATTTCAAGACTTACCATAAAATTACAGTGTGATATTCATGTATAGACAAATAATTAACTGGTATTCACCAATTATAATTTGTATTTTTTCCTTTTCAATTGTAATAGATAATGCTGAATATTTTAAAATAAAAAATTTAAATTTTAAAGTAAATGATTCTAATTTTGATTTTATTACATTTACTTTAAATGCATTCATAATAATACATTTAAATGTATATTTTGAACACAATTATTTTATTTTTAATCTTTATATTATTACTATTAATATATTACGTGAAAATCTTGATTATAAAAACATACCTGATTTTACTGAAATAAGAGCATGAAAAAGAAATGTTACAGAATACAATATTATACCTCATGAGTCATAGATGTTTTATTGATTTTTCATCCAAACATTGACAGCCCATCAAGAGGACCCACAGACATGCAGTATTAATTAAATTCGGTGATTTTAGGCTCGGAGCCGTGGCTTATACCTGTAATCCCAGCACTTTGGGAGACCAAGGCAGGAAGATCACTTGAGGCCAGGTGTTTGAGACCAGCCTGGCCAACATGATAAAATCCCATCTCTGTTAAAAATTCAAAAATTAGCCAGGTGTTGGGGCACATGCCTATAGTCCCAGCTACTTGGGAGGCTGAGGCACGAGAATCTCTTGAACCGGGGAGGCGGAGGTTGCAGTGAGCTGAGATCACACCACTGTACTCCAGCCTGGCACAACAGAGTGAGACCCTGTCTCGATAAATAAATAAATAAATTCAATTACTGTTATATTTTGCTATCTTTTATCATATGAAAACCTAGCTCTGCAGGTGCATGTGCACACACACACGTATTTTTTGGTTACTAGGAAGATATGTTTGCCAGCTAGGAAGCTGGGACACAGTTTATGTAATGGGTGGACAGCTTTATTTGTAACCCTTAACTATCAAGACTCCTCCTTTGGGAGGCTCCTTTGCACTCTTGTCCTGGGCTGCAAATGTGAGGGGTGGGGTGTGCCCGGCAGGTGATAGACCCAGGACTTTACCCATGTGTTCTGGCCCCAGGACCCACTGCACCACCCTCCATGGGAAGAGAGAGTGGGGAGAGTGTTTGGGGAGAGTACAGCATGGAGAAGTCTCTGGAAGAGGCTTGCAAATACGCCACAAAAGCTCTGTGGGGCTGGAATTTAATATTGAGGAGGAAATGTTTGATGGGTGCGGGTGGTAAAGAGGACAGATTAAGGGTGTGAGGTCTGCGGGTATTGACTATTTCTCTGGGGACAAAGGGGTGTTATCAGAAGACAGCTTGTAGCCTGGAGCTGAGCAGCCCTTGGGCTCTGATGTCTGTGTTGAAGTGGCTCTCTTTATTTAGCTAACTCCCTACTGCCTTCAGGAACGGAAAGCCAGTGTCACTTGGCAATCTTAAAAATACATGCTGGGGAAACAAAGCAAGGTGCTACATTTTAATACTTTTGCTGCCAGATGCTGCTAAATTCTGACCCAGCGATTCACTGGTGCTTGAGAGCCGTTGCAGACAGGCTGCACTAGGCTGAGATGATTCTCTTTGATGGTGTCAGAAGAATTGAAAAAGAATTCAAAATGCAAATTTGCTGCTTCCCAAGGTCCACCAAATCATCTTCAGGACCCCAGTGGTACAGTCAGCGTGGTCTGGGAAAGTCTGGGAGAGGGTGCTAGTCCAGTTGGGCAAGCCAGGTTTCCACCACTTGTCCAAACTTACATGCCGGGTACGCTGTTTTCAAAGACAGCCACAATTTCTCCTCTCCCTAGGTCGTGTCACTCCTCCTACCAGGAGGTAGAGGCTGTTTCCCCTCCCCTTGATTCTGGGCTGGCCTTGGAACTGGCTTTGACCAACAGAACGCACCAAAAGTGTTGCAGTGTCAGTTCCAGCCTGGGCTTTAAGAGGCCTGGCTGCTTCTGCCTGTATTCTCTTGGAGCCTTGGGCCACCATACAAGAAGTCAGTCCACCCTGCTCGAGAAAGAAGGTCAGCCAGCCTCCACCCCTTCCAGCCACCCCAGCTGAATGGCTAGCTGAATGCAAACAAATGAGCAATGCCAGCCAAAACATAATGGGTAGCTGCTGTTTTTTTGTTTTTGTTTTTGTTTTTTTAGATGGAGTCTCGCTCTGTCATCCAGGCTGGAGTGCAGTGGCGCTATCTCGGCTTACTGCAGCCTCCGCCTCCCGGGTTCAAGGGATTCTCCTGCTTCAGCCTACTGAGTAGCTGGGATTACAGGCACCCGCCACCACGCCCGGGTAATTTTTGTATTTTTAGTAGAGACGGGGTTTCACCATGTTGGCCAGGCTGGTCTCGAACTCCTGGCCTCAGGTGATCCTCTCAACTCGTCCTCCCAAAGTGCTGGGATTACAAGCGTGAGCCACCACGCCCATTCTAGCTGCTGTTTTAAGTCACCACATTTAAAAGTGATTTTTGCACTGTGTAGAGCTTTCCACGTGTTATTTTTTTACAACACAATGTTCCCCACAACATTCCTATGAGAGTGTTATCTTTTTTTAATATGAAAATTTTATAATAAAATTATTTTAAGCATCCCCCGCCCCGGCCATTTGCTAAATTAAATCCATTGACTCATTCTGCTCTAAAAATAAGGGAGACTGTTTGATATGATCATATAAAATTGGTCACGTTCTTGTTTGAAGTTTGAGGAGTTTTTGGCGTAGAAACTGCACAAATAAACATTTCTTTGTTGTAGTTTTTTAATTTTAGTTGACATGTAATAATTGTACATATTTACTGGATACAGAGTGATATTTTGATACATGCATATGATGTGTAGTGATCAAATCAGAATAATTAGCATATCCATCATCTCAATCATTTATCATTTCTTTGTGTTATGAGAGTGTTATCTCCAGCTCCACTTTACAGATGAGAAAACCAAGGCTCAGAAGGGTAACTGCTGGATTCCATGAGCTGAGGGATCATGTCAGACTTCCTTTGGGGAAAGCGTCATCTGCTTCCTTTCTCTTGAACTCTCGGCTCCCCTCAGCCTTTTCTGTCTCAGACTCAGGCATCCCGCCCAACATGCTTCTTGGGTCACCAAGCTGACCCTGAAATCCCTCCTCCCTCTGGATTAGCTGGACGCTCTCTCTGGTGGGTGAGAGGGGAGGGATAAGTTTGACTGTTCAGCATGCTAATATGTCCCCAAGCAAGTCAAGCAGGGTATCCTCGCTAAGCCACACTGGGACTCCGAGTTGAGCTATATGCAGAACTGGTTGACTAGGGGCCCCTCTGGGCATCTTTTTGCATGAATTTACCAATGTGCTGGCGGGCATTCCTTCGGAGGCCTCAGAAGAAAACGGAAGTTTCTGGAGCAGTTGCCTGGGACAGAGGTTCAGATGGAAGGGAAGGCATGAATACAACAGAGGGTGTGGTAGAATCTGAAGTGTCGTTCAATCTCTGGTCCATACTTCCCCGGAAATGTTGGAACACTGAAAGCAGCATTGTTCAAAACTTCCTTTCCGTAAGGATTTAGGTAGATAATGTCATACCTTTGGTGGTGTTTGGAAGGCAGAAGCGAAGCAGAGGCCACTTTCTTGCCCCTTTCGCAGCTTTTGTTCCCAGGTGAGGTGGTGGAGATGTGAAGTGTTTCTGCAACAACATTCCAGGATCCATTCTGGAGTTTGCTGGGTGTTGACAGGAGGGTTTGGGGCAGCAGTAGCAGCTTCCTGAGCCCTGGATTGCAGCCATGGGGTGTGTTCTTAAACTTTTAGCTCCAGTGGGGCCTCAGAGGGAGGAGTCCCCTGGTGGGCCCCAGGTGGCCACCTCCTCTTCTGTGGAATGCTGTTCTCTTGAGAGGCTTAGGTGATGTTACACAATTCCGGTAGGAGCCACCTGAGCCTCTCCAATACTTCCTCCTTCTGGATGGCTTTGTCTTCCCTCCTCTTGTTCCCTCTGTTCTCTCTCTTTAAGTCCTCTCCCCAAGAGAGCTGCTTGTCTAACTCACCACCTGAGCATTGGGGAACATGTCATTTCTACTCTGTGGGCCTCAGTTTTCTAACCTGTGAAATGATAGGGTTGCAATGAAAGTTCCCTTCTAGCTTGAACCTGCAATGATTCATTCCACAAATGTGTAATTGCAGTCCGCCAGGTTCTGGGCTAGGTGGTGGGCCACAGGATGAAGGGGTCTGGTCCCTGTTCTAGTGGCTCTCACCTTCTGGAGGACACACAGATGAGTAAGCACAGAGTGACAACCCAGAGGGCTCCGGACCAGGTTGAGAGCATCAGTTGGTTCCACTGAGCTTGCTAAGAAAGGCAGGAGCATCCTGACTGCCCCTGCCTCTCCTGCCTGCTCCCTAGACACAGCCACTTTCAGTTCTTCTAGAGGATTCTTTTGATTTTCAGCATCATATGGGTTGAAAAGAGACTTGCATTGTTACTTTTTGATTTTTCAGTTTCATGTACTCATTAAGCCCACACTCCATGAGACATGGATTCAATCCCTTTCACCCGCTCACCCCCTTGTAACCTTGCCCCAGCAATCCCTGCCTGTCTCCCCTACTCCCAATACGGTTACACCATCCTTTTGGTTAAATTAGGATTCTGTGTTTTCATTATTAAGACTAACTGTCATGTACAGCTAAACCACATAGTATGTTATTATTACTTTTCCTTCAACATTTTGCTTAGTTCTCTTTATTATCATATTAGGGATTCAACCCTAAATCGTCCCCATAGTACACTAGATCTCACCAGTGTGTTCACGTGTCAGGCATTCTGTGAGTTTCATCTTCTGTGGGAACTCCCTTCCAGAGCCTTTGCCTTCTTTGGTCTGGCCTTGTAGCTCTTTCCTCCCGGGATGGGGTCCTCTAACCTCTTCCTTATGCCCATCCTCTGCTTCCCTTTTCTTGTTTTTGGTGGAACACATCCTTCACCCTCCTATTGTGAGAAGTGGTGAGTGGAGCTGCATTTTGGGAATTTGCATGTCTCAACATGTTTTTATCCTGCACTTAATTAATAGTTTGGCAGAGCATGGCATTTTAGGTTGGAAACAGTTTTCTCTTAGAGCTTCAAAGGCAATGTTCCATTATTTTCTATGACAGTGTTGCACATTCCAGTACTGTTTTTAATGTGCTCCAGGTGTTTGTAGGATCGTCTCTTGTCTGCCATGTTGTGAATTCCTTGATGATGTGCTTTGGTGAAGGTACATTTTTACACACACTTTGACCCATTCAGTTAGACAAGATAGAAACTCATGTCGATCAATTCTGGGGCATGGTTTTAAGTTACTTAGGAGTTTTCTCTTTCCTGATTCTCTCTTTATAGGCCTCCTATTATTTAGATGTTGGACCTCCTGAACTGGTCCTCTAATTTTATTTTTTCTCTTCTGTTTCCCTTTGCTGCTGTTTTATTTGCTGTACTTTGTGGAAAATCTCTTTGACTTCCAGCCTTCCTGCTGTAGTTTTCATTTCTGCTATCATATTTTTAATTTCTAAGACCTCGTTTTGTTCTTGGAATGTTCATTTTTGTAACATCTTCATCTTATTTCATGAATGCGATATCACATCTCCTTAAGAATAAATGATTTTTAAGTTTTCCTCTATCTGCTTAGTAATATCCTCTGTGTTGCTTTTTGTCTGTTTTTATTTCTGTTTTTCATATTAGGTGTTCTACTCATATCTCTGTTGGTCCTTGCATTTTTATTGAAGAATAGGATTCTAAAAGCTCTGTGTCTGTGAGTGGGCCTTGCTGACCTGACCTTTGGGAACCCTTGATGTCTATGGCTCTCAATCCCCCTGGAGTGTCCCTGCTTCAACCACATCAGTGTCTCCCAGCCCAAAGACCCTCTACCCCTCCAGAATATTCATCTCCCATCATCTGCCATGGTATGGGGAGGAGAAGAGGCCTGCCTGTACAGAGTGGCAGAGTGGGGTAGGGCGTCTGGAGGACTCACTACTCCCTAAACTGACTTTCAACCAGTTTGCCTGATTTTTCTTTTTTTCTTTAAAAAAAATAGGCTTGTCAGAGCATGGTGGCTCACGCCTGTAATCCTGGCACTTTGGGAGGCCGAGGCAGGTGGATCACCTGAGGTCAGGAGTTTGAGACCAGCCTGACCAACATGGTGAAACCCCGTCTCTACCAAAAATACAAAAATCAGCTGGGCGCAGTGGTGCATGCCTGTATTCCCAGCTACTTGGGACGCTGAGGCAGGAGAATCACTTGAACCCAGGAAGCAGAGGTTACAGTGAGCCGAGATTGCACCACCGCACTCCATCTTGGGTGACAGAGTGAGATTCTGTCTCAAAAAAAAAGGCTTTTTTTTTTTTTAGAGCAGTTTTAGCTTCACAGCAAAATTGAGTGGAAAGTACAGAGAATTCCCATACACCCCCTACCCCACACATGCACAGCCTCTTCCATGATTAACGTCCCTGCTGGAGTGGTACGTTTGTTACAATCTATGGACCTACACTGACCATCGTTGTCACCCAAAGTCCACAGCGGTTCATTCTTGGTGTACATTCTGTGGGTGTGGACAAATGTATAATGGCATGTACCCACCATTATAGTATCACCCAGGGTATTTTCCCTGTCCTATAATCCTCTGTGCTCTGCCCGTTCATCCTTCCCTCCCCTCCAGTCCCTGGCAACCACTTGTCATTTACTTGGTTAAAGAGTTGCCATTACTCCCACTTCTTTTCCTTTTTTTTCCTTTTTGAGACAGAGTCTTGCTCTGTCACCCAGGCTGGAGTGCAGTGGCACGATTTTGGCTCACTGCAACCTCTGCCTCTCGGGTTCAAGCGATTCTCTTGCCTCAGCCTCCCAAGTAGCTGGGACTACAGGCGTGCACCACCACACCCAACTAATGTTTGTAGTTTTAGTAGAGATGGGGTCTCACCATGTTGGACAGGCTGGCCTTGAACTCCTGACCTTAAGTGATCTGCCTGCCTTGGCCTCCCAAAGTGCTGGGATTACAGGTGTGAGCCACTGTGCCCGGCCATTACCTCCACTTCTAGAAGTACCCAGTGCCAGCCAACAGTCCCTGAGCCTTGGTGGGGAGGTCCACATGCAGGGTGGGCTGCCTCTCAGCTCTTCTCATGCTGCCTTAGGACTCAGCTGTCTCTGCCTATCCTCTCCAAGGGTTCCAGAATGTGTTGCTGTTGTCCCCAGTCTGGTTCTATTTGTCTCTCTGAGGCTATTCCTTAAAAGAAAAATCCCTCTACTGTAGCTCAGTAGGGCTCCAGGACGGCATGAAGGAAAGTGCATGAGCTCAATCTGCCATGTTTATTAGAGGCTGCTCCCATTGGGTCTTCTGATGTCACCTCAAATTCAACTTGACCCAGACCAATCCTCTCATCGTGTACTACAAATCGAGCTTCTGCTCCGTATATCCTGACTTCTGCCAGTGGCTTCTGCCACTCCGTTACCTAAGGCTGAAAGCCATAGGTTCCCTGTATATCTTCATTTTTTTTGCCTCCCACTTGTGGAACCAGTCTCACCTCTTCTCTTCCTTTGTGGGTGGGGCGTCCCTTCCATTTCCCTTCCTCTCTGTTCACAGCCACCACCCCCATCCAGCTTCTCACACCCAGGCCTGAATGAATGGCCTGTTGATTTTCAAGCTTGTCCCCCTCACATCTAATCTACAAATGCCTCTTATAAAAAAAAAAATCATGATCATATCATTCCTCCACTCAAAAATATAGTTTTTATATTTATTTATTTATTTATTTATTTATTTATTTATTTATTTATTTTGAGACAGAGTCTTGCTCTGTCACCCAGTCTGGAGTGCAGTGGCGTGATCTCAGCTCACTGCAACCTCTGTCTCCTGGGTTCAAGCGATTCTCCCACCTCAGCCTCCCAAGTAACTGGGATTACAGGCACCCGCCACCACGCCCGGCTAGTTTCTGCATTTTTAGTAGAGATGGGGGCTTCACCACGTTGGCCAGGCTGGTTTCGAACTCTTGACCTCGGGCAATCCGCCCACCTTGGTCTCTCAAAACGTTGGGATTACAGGCGTGAGCCACTGTGCCCGGCCAAATACTGTATTTCGTCTAGAGTAAAAAGTCCAAAGTTCTGAGTCAGGCCAGTGATTTTCCATAATCTGACTCCAGTCTATGTCTCTGGGCCTAATTATCCTACCATGACTGCTGGACACGGGCACTCTGAACAGATCAGCTCCTTTCAGACGCTGTGCCCTTCACGTGCTGTCCTCTCTGCTCAGGCACCTCTTAACACCCAGCTCAAGTGCTTCCCTGGTGTGAAGTTTCCCAGGTTACCCCAGGGAAGTTGCACACATCCTTTTCTGGGTTCCCATCCCCAAACTGAATGTTGTATTGTCATTCTTCTGCTTATATATCTGTCTATATCTATAAGCTTCATATATATATGTCATTCTTTTGCTTATGTATGTATCTGTTTGGAGTTCTTTGAGGAGACAGACTGTGTCTTATTCATCTTGTACTTTCAGAGCTCAGCTTGGTGCCTTGTATGCAGAAAGTTCTCAATAAATTTTGAATGTATGAATGATTAACCTCGGTTATACTTCATAATTTGTTGCTTTCTATTCTTTTCTATGCAGCTGCCTTCTCTCTCACCATATTAATAACAATTTTTATGGGAAAGCCTTTTGTAAAATTAAACTCCTTGGGAGTGTCATAAGAAGACCCTTTTCTATATGGGGAGTGCTTACAGCAGAAGGGAGTCAAGCATATTCTTTTGTATGGGGCCTTATCTTGACTTATTTTACTTCTTTACATATCGGTGTTATTTTCTTTCTTTCTTTTTTTTTTTAATTTTTAAATTTTTTAAGACAGAGTCTTGCTCTGTTGGCCAGCCGATTCTCCTGCCTCAGCCTCCCCAGTAGCTGGGATTACAGGTACCCGCCACCACATCTAATTTTTTTAAATTTTTTTTTTTAGTAGAGATAGGGTTTGGCCATGTTGGTCAGGCTGGTTTTGAACTCCTGACCTCAAGTGATCCGCCTGCCTCGGCCTCCCAATGTGCTAGGATTACATGTGTGAGCCACTGCACCTGGACAACCTGTCAGTGTTCTTTTTCCAGCTGCTCTGTTAGCCCCTCAGGGTAGGGCCTGTGCCTACTCATTGCTTTCCATATTACCTGTAACACCCAGCCCCAGGCTGGGTGTAGAATCGATGCTCAATAAAGGTTTGTGGATTGACTGGGTGCGCTCTGGGATAGGGAAAGATACACACGTCGGTTTGGGGTGATTCTCCAATGCGGAAGCAAAGTCAGGAAGCTGGGGTTGGGTCGTGGCAAAGGTGTGACAGCTGAGGACCAGAGCGGGTTGTGGGAGAGGGCACCCGGGGACAGCCAATGACAGCTGAGCAGTCTTTGCAAAGCAGGAAGCAAGAGAAGGATGAGGAAGGAATTCCACGGAAGAAGTAGGAGAGAAACTTGTGTGAATGGTGTAGTGGTTGGGTGGGGGTGGCAACTGCAATAGAGGAGGGGTGCAGGGAGGTGAGAAGGCTCCCGGGGTGAAGGCCTTAGCAGGTCTAACAGGCAGGCCAGCCCTGTGTTCCCTGCCACCTCCCTTGCCTCCTGTTCACACAGGTGCTCCACACTGCGGCCCATCTGCCAGAGCCGCCTTTGTCTTAACCATTGAGGAGCCCCTGAACTGCCCCATACCCTCCTTCAGTGTCATCAAGCCCAGGCCTCTGCTTGGGGATGGGATTCCCACCCGCTCTTGACTTCCCACTGCCAGCTGTGAGTCCCATGACTGTTTCTAGGCTGCCCTTCCCAGAAGGGATCCCCACCCCTGTTCCTGAGTTCCCGGGGAGATAACAAGGAAGGAGACATCAGAACCAGGGGAACTGCTGAGTCTGCTGGAGAAGGGCTGGCTCATGTATGCACTCATAAAGAGGTATACAATCTGAGCCCATTCTGCCTTTTCCCTTGCTCCTTTTTTTTTTTTTTTAATTGAGACAGAGTCTCGCTCTGTCTGCAACCTATGCTGCCTGAGTTCAAGTTATTCTCATGCCTCAGCCTCCCGAGTAGCTGGGACTAGAGGCGCACACCACCATGCCAGGCTTTTTTTTTTTTTTTTTTTTGTATTTTTAGTAGAGACAGGGTTTCGCCATGTTGGCCAGGCTGGTCTCGAACTCCTGACCTCAAGTGATCCACCTGCCTCAGCCTCCCAAAGTGCTGGGATTACAGGCATGAGCCATCATACCCGGCCCCATGCTCCTTAAAAATACACTGAGGCACATATAACCATCACTGCTGAGAAAATTAATAATAAAACATTTTCTTGACATTCCTTGGCTATGTCCCACCTCCTCTCAACCTCTGGGGGTCTCCTCTCTCTCTCCCTTTGCTGCTTACTAAACTCATTGAAAGAGAGACGTACACCTGTGCCTCTACTTGCCCTCCACATACAGACTCCCTAACCCAGGAGTCCCCAACCTCCAGGCCATGGACCTGCTCCGTGGCCTGCTAGGAACTGGGCCACACAGCAGGAGGGGAGCGGCTGACAAGGGAGCATAACCACCCGAGCTCCGCCTCTGTAGGCTCAGTGGTGGCACTAGATTCTCACAGGAGTGTGAAGTCTACTGTGACCTGTGCATGCAAGGGATCTAGACTGTGTGCTCCTTATGAGAATCTAATGGCTGATGATCTGAAGTGGAACAGTTTCATCCCGAAACTATCCCCTCACCCCCACCCTGGTCCATGGAAAAATTGTCTTCCACGAAACCAGTCCCTGGTGCCAAAAAGGTTGGGGACCCCTGCCCTAACCCACCATTCTGCCCTCACTCTTCTTAGAAACTATTCTGTCCTAGGGCATCAGAAGCTTCCAGTTGCCAAGTCCATGGAAGCAGCTCCCAGGCCTCGAATTTTGGGAACCCTTTGGCCTCCGTCACAGTGAACCCTCAGGACTGCCCTCTCTTGTGGTTCTCCTTCCTTGCCATCCCCGGACTATCCCCACCTTCCTTTGTGGCCACATCTCCTGCCCCACCACCAGATGTGGGCCCAGATGTGCTTTGCCAATTTCCATCTGTCCAGTCCTGGGCATGGGAGCCACTTGATGTCCTGCCACCCCTGCAAACCCCTTTAACATTTTATCTTTTCCCTTGCTTGTCTTGAGCCCACAGGGGCTGAAAGGATAAGAATTATTCCTGCAGCACGGACCCCAAACCTTGGGGCCATTCTTCTTTTATTTATTGATTTATTTATTAAATCCCCCCTTTATTTATTTATTTATTTATTTATTTATTTATTTATTTATTTATTTAAAGGCAGGGTCTCACTCTCTTGCCCAGGCTGGAGTGCAGTGGCACGATCTCAGCTCACTGGAGCCTCCGCCTCCCGGGTTCAAGCAATTCTCCCACCTCAACCTCCCGAGTAGCTGGGATTACAGGTGCGCCTGGCTAATTTTTGCATTTTTAGTAGAGACGGGTTTCACCATGTTAGTCTGGGTGGTCTCGAACTCCTGACCTCAGGTGATCTGCCCACCTTAACCTCCTAAAGTGCTGCGATTACAGGCATGAGCCACTTGCACCTGGCCCATTCTTTTTTTTTTTTAAGTGAAATATTCCAGCCACAAAAAGGTACAGAGAAGAACAGATTTAACCTCTGTGTTCCCACCACCCAGCTCCAATACTAACAATTACCAACAGACTTGAAGCCCCTTGAATACTCCTCCCCATTGCATCCCCCTCCCCAGAGTGACAGCCACCATCTTGAATTTGTTATTTATCATTCCTACAAATTATTTAAATGTTTGCTACATGTATGTGTGCCCATACATGACATATAGAATTATTACACGTTTTCAAACATTATACAAATAAGAACAGTCTCTATGTATCTTTCTTCAACTTACTTTTTTTTTTTTTGCTCAAATTTACCCTGCTGATGGGAGCTCTTTATTTATTCTCTTTGCAATATAATATTCCATTGTCAAATGTGCCACACTTGATTTCCCTCTCTCCTGCGAATAGACATTTAGGAAGACCCTGTTGAGCTCGTTCCTGACCTCCTTTCTCTCAGGTAGCCAACAGCCCCTCTTTTACTCTGTTGTTTTGCAAAAAGCCTCCTGACACTATTTTCTAAAGCAACCCCCCACCCTACTTAGGCCTTCATCATCTGTCACCTGGACAATCCCAAGAGTCACCTAATTGGCTCCTGTCACCCTATATGGTTCCACTTGGCCTATTCCCCCAATCTCAGGTCAATCCTGTTACTTCTCTGCTCTAAATGCCCCTGTGGGCACAGCTCCCCCAAGCCCCAGCTTGGTCCCCAGCTTGATCTCCAGGGCCCTCCCCTGTCTGGTGTCTGCCTTTCCACTATCACCTCCCGGTAACCCGGTAACCCAGTCTCCCTGTCCGGCCTTCCTGGCTGTCCCCAGGTGTCCTGCCCAGTCCACCTGTGTGTTTTCAGCTATCCCCTGCCTTGCAAAGCTTTCCTGCTAAGTCGAATCTCTATGGCTCTGCTCTGCACACCTCTGAAGGTCACAGCACCACTCACTGGCCCCTGCCACACCTGTGAAGTACCCATTTAAGTCCAAGACAGTCCCTCTGTGGATGGAAACTCCCCAGTGGCATCAACAGCAGCAGCAGCATCGCCACTTACTGGCATTAGCAGGTGTGGGCATGCTCATGCCACCAAGCCGGGTGATTCTCCCCTTAACCTTCTGAGTAGTCAGGGAGTCCTAGGGCCACTTTATAGGAAACCACACCCCAATTCACCTGCCCAAAGCCCAGGGCCAGTCAGTTGGTAATGACAGGGATGGGGCCAGGTTTCTTTTTTTTTTTTTTAGACGGAGTTTCGCTCTGTTGGCCAGGCTGGAGTGCAGTGGCACGATCTCGGCTCACTGCAAGCTCCACCTCCCGGGTTCATCCCTTTCTCCTGCCTCAGCCTCCTGAGTAGCTGGGACTACAGGCGCCTGCGACCACGCCCGGCTAATTTTTTGTATTTTTAGTAGAGCCGGGGTTTCACTGTGTTAGCCAGGATGGTCTGGATCTCCTGACCTTGTGATCCGCCCACCTTGGCCTCCCAAAGTGCTGGGATTACAGGCGTGAGCCACCGCGCCCGGCCCTGGGGCCGGGTTTCTAAGACCCTGTTGACCTCCCTGCCTCGGCCTCTGTCTCTGCTGCCTCCATTTAATTTTTTGTTTTCTTCCACATTAACCTTCCCTAAGCTCCATCTCAGTTCCCCTGCAGGCCTAGAATGTTCTTTCTTCTCCCCTCTTTCTACCCAAATTTCCGCTCCTCAGCTCCAGAACTCTTCCAGGGAGTCTTCCAGGATACACTGGTCCCCAGTGAGCACTTGGATCTCCCTGAGCCCCTATGGTGACTGGCACCCAGGACTCCATTTTATTAAAAGCCATTATGTATTGAGGGCATATTATGCACCAGACATCTTTTTATATATCATTAATCTTCTCAACAAGCCAGTGATGTAGAGATTATTACCCCACCCCATTCTACAAATGAGAACTCTGAGGCCCAGAGAGGTCCAGTGGCTTTCCCAATGCCACAGAGCTGGCAAGCAGCAGAGCCAGGATTTGAACCCTTGTGTTTACTCCCTCACAGCACATGACAGTCGGCTGATCTCCATCTGTTTCCCAGCCAGAGAAGCAGCTCTCAGAGAACAGAGACCCACCCTGTGTTTCTCTGGTGACCACCCACCCTTACCCCCTGCACCTGGCCCACTCCTGGAGCCCAAGCATGGTGGCCTTGTGTAGACAGGCCTGCATTCCAGGTCCCAGAGCAGGACGGGCCCTCGTGGGAGGGCCAGGGCCAGAAGCCCAGAGTGCCAGCTTGGTTACCCAGCCCACCACTGCACTGTCCCTGTTAATTCAGCCAGTCTTCTGAAGGTTGCCAGCCCCCACGCCCTGTCCCTGGCCCCTCCCGGCTAGGACAGAGGGCCTTTCAGCCTGGGCTGCCACCATGACTGCCTTCTCGGGAGGGGCTGTTTTTCTAAACTTTTGATCCTGAGGCGGATGCAGACTGCAGGCCAGTGAGGTGTTGGGGGTTCTGTGTGGTGGGATGTCCCACCCTGGGGGTCCATTTCTGGTCACCTAGAGATGACTGCAGATGGAAGGG
Organism: Gorilla gorilla gorilla; assembly: GCF_029281585.2. NCBI lineage: Eukaryota > Metazoa > Chordata > Mammalia > Primates > Hominidae > Gorilla > Gorilla gorilla. The sequence continues at coordinate 59,394,593 of NC_073229.2, read as the reverse complement.
ACCTCTGGTGTTAGTATATCGGGTAGTAGCATGTGCATGTGTGTGTGAAGGTGTGTGCTGTGCATGAGGGGTGTCATTTTAAACTCCCCACCACAGACAAGGGGATCTTTGTCTGCACTGCTCTGCCTCACCATCCCATCAGAAGGGCCCCTGTCTGATTATTTTTATAGGGTAATTCAGACTTTCTTTCTCTGCTTCACTCTGTCCTTCAGTGACTGCTTCAAGATCAATTTACCTTATTCTGCTTAGAGTAGCATGGCAGCTGGGGAACTCAGAAGCCAGGGCCTAATTCCCAGCTTCGAGGCGCTCAGAGCCTCAGTTCCCCACTCGGAGCCTCCAGAGAAGGAGGGAAGCAGCGATCACCAAAGTAAATCGTGTCACTAGACAGCAGGGGCAAACCACAGGGTCTCCCTCTTCTCTTTCCCCACCGTCAGCCACAGGTTCATTTTTTTTTTTAACCCAGAACCCAGATTGCTCATCTGCAAAGATTCTTTATTCTTAATGCTTTATCTGCTCATCTTTGACTCTGCCTCAGTTTCTTCATCTATAAAATGGGGATAATAATACCTAACTCAGAGTCGTTTTGGGGATGAAATGAAATATAAAGCTTCTAGGATAGTGCCTGGCACATAATGAGAGCTCATTAAATGTTAATAATTATTACTATTAAAAACAGGTACTGAGCCCTCCGCTGTACGGCGGCTGGCATTCTCAGGGAAGTTGTTCTGTGCCCCGGAAACAGGCAAGTTTGTCCAGAGGAGCCGGTCTGCTTTGTTTAAAGCGCCCTCTGCTGACCATCGGCAAGAAGGCCTTGGGCAAGGTGACGAGTTCATGGTGGGGGAGCGAAGTGCTGAGTGCTAAGGGGAAGGGGGACTTCTGTAGGATGCAGAGCACAGAGCGCTACTTATCCCACCCCTAAAACGTCCGGCTTGGAGTATTTCTCTTTTTTTTTTTCCCCAGGTTCCAAAGATAGCTTCCCCAACAGGGCTCAGCAATGCTAAGACCAGGACAAGCTGCCAGCTGCAGTTAACAACAGTCCGCTCCCTGGCTGTGAGTTAACAGTAGGAAGGAGAGAAGCTACATACCTAGCATGCAGGGCTTCCTGACGGCAAAGCGTGATGGGGGTCGGGGGTGGGGTGGACATGTTGGTTCATACTTCGAATAAGGTAATAATTGTGGGAGGGCTGCCCCATGTACAATGTCAGATCAGGAAGAAAATAAATTACTGAGTCTATAAGCCCAATGCACCCAGAAGGTGGTGGTTCATAACAGCTGTTTCTTATATTGCAAGACCCTCTCCTGTACCAGTGTCCAAAATATATCATCACCCCACCTGCAAATGCACTGACCATTCACTATATCCCTGTGAGAGGAATAAAAAGAGGACTCTAGTTGAAGCAGGAGAAACTGAAGTTAGACTGCGGGAAGGACGGTCCTGAGAATAAAGCTAGGTGCAGTCTTGTCCCTCCAGAGTCTGGCATAGAAAGAATGCCCCCAGGGCTGGTCCACAGAACTGACCCTCTTCTTGAAGGGGGCTGGGAGACTGGCAGCCAACACCTAAGGATTCTCTGGGGCATTCTGGTAGGTCCCAGCTGGGAGGGGAAGAAGGGGAAAGGGGAAGCGGCCGCAGCAAAATCATGGGTAATCGTTTTTATTGCATTGTAGAGAATGCCATTGTCCACAGATTACATGCAGCTAGGTTTACCGTACAAGGCCCTGGCAGCCTCCACGGAGGGCTGGGAGGGGCAGATTACAAAACACATCAGTGCTACTTCTTTAAACAGTGTCTGGTGGGGAGACTCTGAGACCAAGCTGAGCTCCCCAGCCCCTCGAGGTACCGTGGGGGACAGGGAATTCACCCCAGGCCCTACACAAGCGTCCAGAGGATTCGGGCTGTGGTGGAGCAGGCCTGCAGAGTGGATGAAGGTGAGACAGAGAAAGCGGGGCGAGTGAGCGACAGACAGAAATAGATGGACGAAAAGGACAAAAGACATGCCTGAGAGTAGAGAGAGGTCAGCAAAGGCTCACCCTCCAGGTCCTTCTCCCAGCATTTGGCTGGAGAGTTCCAACAGTTTGGTAATTTGTGGGAAGGGTGATTGACTCCAGTTCAGCTTTCTCAACACCCTCCCCTCCCCTGCTCCCCAAATACACTCTTCCCTGGGCCTTGTCCCTAGGGACAGGCCTGGGACTCCTTTCTGCCCTCAAGGAGGGAGTGTCCAGAAGGTGGCATAAGACCAGTGAGAGCCGGGTGCAGTGGCTCACGCCTGTAATCCCAGCACTTTGGGAGGCTGAGGCTGGCGGATCACCTGAGGTCGGGAGTTCGAGATCAGCCTGACCAACATAGAGAAACCCCGTCTCTACTAAAAATACAAAAAAATTTAGCCCGGCGTGGTGGTGCACACCTGTAATCCCAGCTACTTGGGAGGCTGAGGCAGGAGAATCACTTGAACCTGGGAGGCAAAGGTTGCAGTGAGCCGAGATAGCATCACTGCACTCCAGTCTGGGCAACAAGAGCGAAACTCCATCTTAAAAAAAGATAAAAAATAAAGACCAATGAGACGGCTGAGGCCCTGGGGATGTGCACAGGGTTCTGAGGCGGCGGGAGGGGCTCTGTGTTGAGGAGGGGCAGCAGGTGGGGAACCAGGACTTAACACGGGATAAGAGCAGGCTGATGTGCTGGGGCTGGGGGAGGTGTCAGGGGCCATCTTTGGCTTAGCAGCTTGGCCCTTGGCCTCTTTCCTTGCAGCCTATCCAGGGTCCCCTTTGTACAGGTTGAATGATCCCGTTTCCGCCGTGAGCCCACTATGATGACCATGGTCACCACACAGTGTGCCACGTGGGTGTGCATGCACACTAATGGTCCTACTGCTTCAGGATGCCACCACCACACCTGGGCACTACACACACACGCCTATCCAGGCAGCCCCCTCGAAGACGTGGACAATGGGCCCGGAAGGACACCGGGGAATGGGGGTGGATGTCTCCAGAGCTGGTGGCATAGGTAAAGGAACCCTGCGGCGGTGGTCCTCTCCATCCCTGCAGCAAATCAGCTGCAGCTCCAACACTCTGGCAAGAACTTGGATTTCAAACTAGTGAAAGAACTAGGGCAAAGGATTGGAACTCTGGAAGAAAACAAGAAAATGACAGAGAACCCTGTTTAAGCGTGGAAGGGACAGGAGGCACAGGGGAACCGGAGGTGGGTGGGCCCTGTCCACAGTGAGGGCACATGCCCAGCGCCCCTGCAGGGCTGCTCATTCCATCCACTCACAGAAACCACCACCACAGCGACCCTCACGTTGCTGCTGCTCTGCCCAGGCTCCCCGAGCAGAGCGATCTTTCAGCTTTAATGCTCCTCCCCTCCCGCACCTCGGTGACACACACAGGGCCCGGTGAATAGAGGACGTTTAATATTTCTGTGCTGGTCAAACGGAACACAGGTGGGGAATACATGGGGAGGGGGCAGAGGGCCCCCTGCCTCTCAGGAGGGGTGGCTTGTGAGGGGTGTATGTGGGGGGTTCTTGGGAAATATCCAAGGAGTCTTCTCAGTAAAGGGGCCAGGCCAGGGGTGTTATGAGCATCCGATACGCCCAGTCCTTGGCCTTGAGTTGGGGGTCCCCCATAGGGGGTCTGTGGAGAGTCTGACTTTTTTCCAGCTCTTTTGCTAGAATCCACACTCCCAGCATGACGGGTGACTTGGTCCTAGAGAGGGGTCTGGAGAGCCCCCAGGAAGCAGCCCAGGGTCGGGGAGGAGGGCTCCCGTGCCCACTCCTGAGGGGGTGAGAGCCCGCTTTCTCCCCTCCTTTCTCCTTCCCCCAGGCTGGGCAGGGGCGGAAGGGAGGTGGGCAGGGCCCTGCCTCCACTGAGCCCCAGGGTCCTTGGGGTGGATGGAGGAGGGGTGGAGAGAGAAGGTCTTGGCCACCAACAGACACTGTAAACTTTGGTTTAAAACAATAACTTAAGTGGAGGGAGGGCTTCCAGCCTGGGGCCGGGGTGGGAGACTGGGAGGGCAGGTGCTGGGGAGGCGACAAAGGAAAAAGCCAACAAAAAGTTTTGGTTTTTGCTTCCGGCATAAGAAAGGTCTTTGGTCATCCGTTTAACTGGGGGGGGCGGTGGGGGGAGAGGCGGGCAAGGAAGGGGAGCTGAGGGTGACTGCAGAGGAAGGGGAGCTGAAGGGGGCTGAGAGGACTGGAGAGAGGCCTGCAGGCTGGATGTGGGTGTGGAGCCGGGGTCCAGCCTGGCCTTCCCCTGGGCTCCCGGCCCAGGCCCCGCCTCTGGCCTCAGGGGGAGCTTGGCTCCACCTGCAGAAGCGCACCTGGCACAGACCTCTGTGGGTGAGGCGGTACCAGGCCTTTTCCCATGGGGGCGGCTGGAGGACCCCCCAGCAAACGGGGGTGGGGGTGGAGGCCTGGCTCAGCCTGGTTCTGTCTCAGGTTGGGGGCGGGTCTGGAGCCAGGTGGGCCTGCTCACACGGACCCCCACAGGGCACACAGACAGTCCCACCCCAGCAGCAGAGGGGGCTGTTTCTTCTGGGGATGGAGGCACAGTTCCTCCACCCAGGCCAGGGCAGGGTGGGAGCTGGGGTGGAGAGTTCTTTCTTCACAGTACGGAAAAGAAGGCAGAAGGGAGCACGAGTTAGGAAAGTGGGGGCCTCTGGCCAGAAAACACAGCCAGAGCCAGGTGCCAGGGGGCCCTGGGTTTGAGAGGGGTGGCTAAGCCCCGCCTGCGGGTCTCCATGATGCTGAGGGGCCCTGTGGGGAGAGCTGGTGGGGGAGGAGGGCCCTGCTGCTGCTGGTGGTTGTGGGGAGGCGGTTTCAGATGTGGGGAGGGTCTGAGGAGGGGTCTGAACCCTCCGTGTCCTCTACTGGTCCAAGACCAGGGGTTGTGTCCCTGGGGGTGGGGACTGTCCCTGCCCCTACGTGTTTTTGTCAGGTCACACTGGGAGCTGCTGGCCCGGGCCTCCCCCGTCTGAGTCCTGGACTTGCCTTGAGGCTCGGGAGGGGCTGTGGAGTTGGGGGAGATGGGGCCTGGATTCTGGAAGGGAGGGGTCTCACCCCAGCCCTGCCGGTCACTACAGGCCCTTAGGACAGTTCTTCTCCCGGCAGCTCCTCCTCCAGGTCCCTGTCTTCCGGAGGCCCCGAGGCGCTGGGGTTAGGGGCGCCCAGGGGAGGCCCGGGCTGCCTGTCTTCCTCTGCCTCTGCTGGCTCCTCCTTCACCTGCACCTGGTGGCTGAGGCAAAAGTATGGCATGGGCACCAGGCGGCTGTCCTCTGATGCCCTCTGCCCCCTGCCCCCCAAACTCACCCAGAATTCTGGGGCACAGTGGGGTGCCCACAGCCCCCTCCCCAGGATCCCATCAGACCTGAGGGCTGACCTCCCCTAGGGCTCTCTTCAAAGAAAAGCTGGTACTGGGGCAGAGACTGCTCTGGGTTGGGGAGGAGAGAAGAGGGGAGCAGAGGGGAGATGAGCGAACGGAGGAAGGAGAAGAAAGATAGGAGAGAGGCCAGACGAGGTGGCTCACACATGTAATCCCAGCATTTTGGGAGGGCGAGGCCAGTGGATCACCTGAAATCAGGAGTTCGAGACCAGCCTGGCCAGCATGGTGAAACCCCATTCTCTACTAAATACAAAATAATTAGCTGGGCGTGGTGGCAGGCACCTATAATTCCAGCTACTTGGGAGGCTGAGGCAGGAGAATCACTTGAACCCAGGAGGCAGAGGTTGCAGTGAGCCAAGATCTTGCCATTACACTCCAGCCTGGGTGACAGAGCGAGACTCCGTCTTAAGAAAAAAAAAAAAAAGAGAAGAGAGGAGGAGGAAAAATAAGAAAGGGGGAAAATGGGGAACAGAAGGTGGGGAGGTGGGGAGAGGGGATAAGAACAGGCAGGTGGGACAAGGGAGGGCTGAGAGGGCTGAGGGAAGGAAGAGAGAAGCCACTTGTCCTGGGGAGAGGCGTGGTGGGGGTGGGATGGGGAACCCCACCCAGGGTGGGGGATGACGCCTTCTCCCTGGTGGTTGAGGGGTGCTGGGGTGGGTGGGGGTCCGTGCTGTGTGCTCACCTGTACTGGGGCGGGGAGAGGCGAGGAGGGCTGCTGCTGCCGTTGCTGGGCAGCGGCTCCACGGGGGCACCCACGTCATCGTGGCTGAGGGGCAGCAGGCTGCTGGCGGAGCCAGGGTTCAGCATGCCAGGGCTGTTGAGGAGGGGGAAGCTGCTCTCGGCCAGGGCGGCCTGGAGGGGCACAGGGTTGGGCCTCGTCAATGGCTCCACAGGATGGGGCACACTCAGTCAAGTGCTGTGCCTTCCCCGCCCACTAGAGAGCTGCCTGTGTGTCTGCCTACTGGCCCCACGGGCGGATCTGTCTGGGCAACCCCCAAGCCCCATCTCAGCCTTTGAATGTAGCACCCCTCCCCCATGGCTGGAACTCTGACCCCCCGACCTCCTACCTCCCAGCTTTCCTGGAACCTGGGTCTGGCTTATCCCCTCTCCCAGGGAACAGAGAACCCCCAGACTGACAAACCAGGAAAGGGGATGCTATAGGTATGCCATCCTCCCAGCTGCCTGCCTTGTCTGAACCCAGCCTTGAAAGCAGAGGTGGAGGCTGGCCCCGAGTTGGGGTGGGGCAGAGAGGTGGGGTCTTGGAGAGTTTGGGTCTTCACCCTCCTTCCCTCCTCTGGTGAGTCCTCTGCAGGGGAGGATGGGGGTCTCTTGTATGAGAAAGCAAGGGGGCGGGAGGTAGAGGTGAGTGGGTGGGCTCTGGGCCGGTCACCTGGTAGCTGGCATTAAGTGCTCCATAGCTGAGGCCGGAGATCATGTTCTTCACCAGGGTGGGGCTCCTGGAGGACAGAGAAGGCCATCTTTGGCTCACTCATTCACTTAGCTCTTCATTCACATCTCTTTACTCTCACTAAGTAAACGGCCTGTGCTGGGAATGGGTCCCATTCCCTATTCCGGGAGGCCAGGGCGGATCAGCCGCTGTCTTGGAGCTGTGTGTGTACTTGGTCTGATTCGGTCTTCACGCTCAACTGGCCCTGCAGGAGCAGCCCCTTCACAGGTGGGTGCGACGGGCTTGGTTCAGGGACCTGTCCAGGTCTCGGAGCTGGGAAGTGGGAACTGGCATCCCCCCAGTGTCTGCCTTCACATGATGCTGCCCCCCCACCCGTTTTCTCCCCGGTCTAGATTTTCCAATGTTTGGCAAGGTCCAATCTATAGTCTCAGTAGTTACACACCTGGTCTGCCCACACTGTCTTGCCATCCTAGATTCTGGGACATGTCAGACATACGCTCAGCCTGTCCCACATGCTCCATACAGAACGCTTCTCTGCATGGGAAGGTGTTCGGGAGTTGGGACAGGAAAAGCAGTGGCTGGGGGCTGTCCCTCTTCGTGTTGACACCATCACAGAGCTCTCACAGAGCTTAAGGAAACAGCCAAAGGTCACCAAACTGGTGAGAAGCAGAGGTGCAAGCGCAGCCAGGCCTGGAGACTGGCCCCTAGACATTCACCAGGGGATGGCTTCCCTCCATTCTCCAGGCTCCCACACTGCCTGGGGTGCAAAGGCTCCTGCCTGGAAAGCAGGCATCTTTGAGGGGAGCAGACACCCCACACCTCAGAGACATCCATCTAACTTGCTCTCCTCTCCTTACCCAGGGGCTCTGGCCCAAGGGGCACAGCAAGCAGGTGGCTGGGGTGGGGGTGTTTGAGGTGGGGAGAAGGCCACTGCTGCTACGTGGAAGCCAAAGGGAGGTCCTGACCCTGTCCCAGGCTCCTCAGTTTCTGTTTAAACTGCCAGGTGGAGGCCAGATGCAGTAGCTCACGCCTGTAATCCCAGCATTTTGGGAGGCCGATGCGGGCAGATCACCTGAGGTCAGGAGTTCGAGATCAGCCTGGTCAACAGGGTGAAACCCCGTCTCTACCAAAAGTAAAATAATTAGCTGGGTGTGGTGGTGGGCGCCTGTAATTTCAGGTTCTCGGGAGGCTGAGGCAGGAGAATCGCTTGAACCCACGAGGTGGAGGTTGCAGTGAGCCAAAATCGTGCCACTGCACTCCAGCCTGGGCAACAGAGCAAGACTCTGTCTCAAAAAAATAATAGGCCGGGTGCGCTGGTGCACGCCTATAATCCTAGCACTTTGGGAGGTCAAGGCAGGTGGATCACCTGAAGTTGGGAATTCGAGACCAGCCTGACCAATGTGGTGAAACCACATTTCTACTAAATACAAAAAAAAATTAGCTGGGCGTGGTGGTGGGCACCTGTAATTCTAGCTACCCGAAAGGCTGGGGCAGGAGAATTGCTTGAACCCGGGAAGTGGAGGTTCCAGTCAGCTGAGATTGTGCCATTGCACTCTAGCCTGGGCAACAAGAACAAAACTCCTTCTCAAAAAATAAATAAATAAATAAAATAATAAAATTTTAAAAATAATAAATAAATAAGTAAATAAATAAAATGCCAGGTGGTGAAGCTGAGCACAAAAGACCAGGAGGGCAGAGACCTGGTCCTGGAACCAGCTCTGCCACAAATCTGCTCTGGGGCCTCCTGCCCGCCCCTGGCCCTCACTGGCTCTCCTCTGCCGTAAGATGAATAGGTGGGGTCCCGGGACCTCAGAGGTCTAGTCATCCTGATAAGCTGAGAGAGCGGGTGCCCTGGGAGTGGCAGCCCCTCACCCATGGCCCGTTGGCTGGCATCTGCCTGTGTGCCAGCTCTGGCCAGGGCTACTTGGGGCCCCTGTCTCTCTTTGCTACCAGGCCTCCTTCTTGGCCCCTTCCCTCAGTCAGAGTGAGGACATAAATGTCTGCCTTCTGATTATCCATCACTTCCGGATTCCAGCCCCCTGTCCCCAAGCACTAGTCTCCTCTGCTCCTTTCTCCCCACACCCCTTCCCCCAGCCAGGAAGGATCTGGTGCACATGTGTACCCTGGAGAGGTAGGGGGTGGGGGTGAGTTGGCTCCTGCCCCCTGGGCAGGTACACCCCATCCAGCTCTGGACCCACATACCCTGTCATCTTTGGCGGTCTCCGCTTCTGATACTCCCGCTCGTCCACAGTCCACACGGCACCCTTGACGTTCTCCACGCGGACGAAGCACTTGTGCAGGCTGAGGTTGTGGCGCACGGCGTTCTGTGGGTGCAGTGAAGAGGAGCTCAGAGGCGGCTTGCTTGGCCAAGCACAAACATGATAGTCCTCATCCCATCCCACATCCCACGCAGCAGTGGCCCACCTTCCCCAGCTCAGGGATGAGCAGGGGAGGGGGGTGGGCTGGGAGGAGACCCAGCCAAAGGGAAGGCGGGCCCCTACCCTTTCCATAGAGCCAGGGGCTCCCAGCTTCTTCACCATGGATGACCCATTTTATTAGCTGCCTCCTCTCTCCCTGCCACATCTTGGAAAGTTCCGTCTACTAACTAAATGCTATCCAGTTAGTAATAATCTGTTTCATCATCTTCGTTAATCAAAGACACATGTAATTGTTACTCAGGGCTTTGGATCAGCAGCAGATCACATTTGGGCCCTGGCATCTCTGCGAGCCCAGGATGCTTCATCTCAGCTGCATGCAGAATTTCCATTAAGCTTTTAAAAGTTTGGGAAAGAGCTCATAAACCCTCACTGCCACCTCCACTGACCCACAGGAGCCTGGGAGCCATGCTTTGGCTGTGGCTCAGAACAGGCAGCTTATATTTTGAGAGCACAAGGTATACAGTAAAGGCCTCATACATACTTGTTGAAATAAACGGGGAGAGAGGAGAGTGTGGGTTGACAACCCAGAGGCAGAAAGAGGAGAGAAAGAAGATAAGTCACCTTATCTGTCCCACCTCCTCCTGGCAGGATAACTTCAAGAATTGAGGTCATCTGGTTTGTAGGACGCTTGGGCGAGGGCTGGGTGCTTGGCCCAATTCCCCCCCTCACCACCATGGGAGCCCGGACTAGGGCCCTAGTCTGCCCCACCTCATCGTGTCCCTCAGTCCTGTCCCTGCACCCTCCTCTCTCAGCTGTGCTGCCCCCACGGCCAGCTCCCAGTTATCACCATCCCTGCCTGCATTCCTGTCCCTGTTACCTGTCCTCCCTTAGCCTCCCCCGCCTCGTCCCCATCCTTGTCTCCTCTTTACATTTCTAAACGGGGAAGAAAGCGGGTAGGGCAGGCAGCCCGTGCCCCTGGAGATCCCTCTTCCTCTCTCCCTTCCAACTCTTGCCACTTGCAACTGGCCCGATTTCATTACCAATTTTAATTTGCCTCTAATTAAATCCTGTGTATTTTTCCGACTCGCTTGCTAATCCACGAGGGAGGCGGGCGGCTGGAGTGGAATCTCTTGGAGCGATAATTACAAAGGGCCTAATCACGCCGGGGCTCCTGCCTCGGAATAAATTTGCCCGCATTACGGGGCTCCGATCCTCCGCTTTGCAAATGAGAATGACCCCAATTTCCGAGGATGGCCTCACCGGGGCTTTTTTCCCTCATTTCGAAGCCTGATTCGTGATGAGAGACTAATTCGTTACGCTGAAACATTAACGGCAATTTAAGGGGTCTGGCAAGGGCTTCGTAAACAAAAGGACGGGCCCATAACACGGGCCTTGGGAGGGGATGGACACGGGGAGGGCCAGCAAGGACCATCAGCTTGGCAGATGGCAGCTCTGTCCCTGGATGAACGGCAGCTGGCTGGGCCCACACCATGCCCGCTCCCAACCCTTCTGTCCTGGTCTGAGGTGGAAAGTATCTCAGGGTTGGAGTCAGCAAAGGTGAAGAAGGGAAAGAAGAAAGCACAAATAATTCGGGAGAGGAGCAGAGATGACCTGAGGGGCTGAGAAATGAGTGGAAAGTAGAGTTGGAAGGGAAGCAGAGTTGGGTATAGATGGCATATTTCCCAAGTAACATGAATGCATTTGGCTGAAAAAAACCAGAAGGTCAAAGTGGACCTCAAGCTGGATGGATTCTGCTGTGCCATGAGGAAGGCTCAGGCAGTGGCCTCAGGCACAGAGGCAGCAGCAGAGCACTGCTAACTGGGAAAGTCACCCACTTAGTTGTTCACTTTCCCCAGCCCAGATGCTTCTTACTGGACCCTAGACTAGGTGAGGGGAGATGGGGGTGAAGAACTAGGAGGAACACACCACAGAGATGTCAAAGGCTGGGCTGGGCAAGGGCGGCAGGGTTAGAATATCAGGGGGGTGGCTTCAGGATGGTCACTGAGTAGTTTAAGGAAGTCACCTAAACCAGGTCACCTAACCTGACCTCAAGAGAAGAGAGAATTAGAAAATTGCAGCAGGGCATAACAGGTAAGACAGAAGGAAGGAAGGAAGGTAGGTGGCTTAGCAGTACTTTGCCCCCAAAGAGGAGGCTGTCTTATGGAAAGGAGGCTCTATATTGCTACCCCTAAAGGCAAAAGATTAATATGCATTATTAAACATTAGGTAATAATTATAATCATCCCTTACGTTTGTAGGACTCTATCATTTATAAAAACCTGGTATCTGAACTGACTTGGAGGTTGGAGACTGGACCAGGTGGTCCCAAGCAAGCCCTGCTGGCTCAGAAAGAGGGCAGGAATGTGGTTGGCAGAAAATGACATCACTCATAGCCAATTAGAGCAGCTGTCCCAACAGCCTCCCAGCTTCTCTCCCAAGCTTTGGGAATTGGGTATGGGCATATGAAAGTCATGATGCAGTCCCTTCTGCTGCACTTAGCATAATCCCAGGGCAAAGGGTAGGCAGGCACTGTGCAGACCCCACCAAGTCCTGGGCGCTGGTCGGGAGGAGGGGTTAAGTAACACTTGTTGAAACCTAGTGGGATTGGGGGAGGTAGCCCGTTTAACTGCAGTTTCTTCAGTGGCCAGCAGGGGGACTCAAGAGCCAGGGATCCAATTAAGGTTCTGAGAGGGAGTCCTTCCCCACGTCTAACCTTCCCTGCAGGGGCCAACACTCTCTCCTTCTTCCCCCCGCCCCACTCCCCCCCCCGCCCCGCCCACTCTCCCAATTTAGATATCACCTTCCCACCTTGAGAGAGACACACACACACACACACACACACACACACCCCTACACACACACACACACCCCTTTTGGCTATGGAAAAATAAATGGCCTAGTGCCCCAGCATCTGTGTCCCATTTTTCTAGAGTCCCCCTCTTGCCTGCTTCTGCTCTCCCAGGAAAACTTATGGCTGAAGGTGTTGAAATGACTAATTGGATGGAGACAATTATCTTCCTGCCAGGGATGGCAGAGCTGGGGAGGGCTGTGAGTGCCGTCAGTGCCCCAATGTGTGGTCCACGGCTCTTGGTCCATCCGTGTGTCTACACCTGCACTTTCCTAGCCCCACCTCAGGCTTCAGAACATGTACCTTAAGCCAAGGTATCCAGACCCTTAGGGTCTCTGTGAAATTCGGCCCAGGCTTCTGTATCAAGCTTGGGCATTAGCAATTCCTAGAGGCCCTACCTCATGGGGCTGGCGTCTTTGGGGCCCTTGGGGGTGTACTCTAGAGAAGGATTGCTTCCCAGAAAGGAGGCAGCACCATGCTAGAAGGGATCATTAAAAGGTTATGGAACAATCCACAGCTCCTGCTGAGGTGGGCGTGGGCACACAGCCCTGGCTGGGTCCTTGGGTGGCTGTTTCTGCAGGACTAATGGTTTAGGGAACTAATTGTTAGGCAGCCTTGGTCTCCATGGGATATGGCAGGTCCAAGGGTGACTGGGGCCCAGAAGGTGGAAGGGGCCTGCTTCACCTTCCAGGTGGCAGTGTTTCTGCGGAAATAGGCGAACATCCTGGTGAACCAGTTATAGATCTCATTCAGGGTCAGCTGCCTGTCAGGGGTTTCCAGGATGGCCTGTGGGGAAGGAACAAGCAAAGGGACCGTCAGCCTGGGCCTCGAAGGGTCACAGCCCTGGGTTCCCTCCCCCAGTATCTCTCCCTTCTGCCTAGCCCCGAGTTCACTTTGTGAGAAGACCTGCTCAGAAATGTGTGGATAACAAGATGGGTGGTGGCTGGTGGGTCCCCTCAGAGGGACAGGCTGGTTATAGCTTGGCCAAGGATAAAGAGGGCAGGAGCCTCCAAGGGCTATGTATTTGTACAAGAAGGATTGGAGCTGCTTCTGGAGAGAAAATGCCTTTAGTACCTGGCCCTGGACCGAGGGTGAAAGCAGTCAGTCCTGTCTTTCTTGGGAGAGATGTCCACGGGGTGGAGGCTGTTTGGAATTTATCCTGATTTTGGCAAAAGGCACCCTAAGCACAGTGTGTGTGTGACAGAAAGAATGTGTGTGAGGGTGTACATGCCTGTGTGGGTATCAGGGAGGACATATGTGTCGATGTAAGTTCATGCTTGAGTGTGAATACTATGTGAACATTGGTTACATGAAGATCATGGGCTCGAGGGAGAAAAGACGAAGGAGACAGACGAAGAGTGACCCTGAGTCTATCATGGGGGGCTGTGTACGTGGAAATGAGCACATGAATGCCACGGTGGGTGTCAGTAGGAAGAACAGTGTGTGCACCCCCAGAGACACATAACCCTACGCAGCAGGCTGACAGGGCTCAGCCTGCAGGAGAGCCCCACACAGCAGAGAGGGAAGACCGCCATGTGAGAGGGAGCGGGACAGCTCCACTGCTTGGCCCCAGGACCCTCCTGGAGGCAGGGGTGTGGCGGGGGCTGGGGGAGCAGCCTGTGTGCCATTCCCCACCCTCCTCCTACCTGCCCTGCTCACCTGGCGGATGAGGGAGGCGTAGGTGAAGGGGGGCCGGACGTCGGCGTTCTTGTAGAACTCATGATTCTGGGCCAGCTCTGGGGAGACAGGCAGAGGATGAGGTAGCCAGATATGGGGCTCAGATGGGAAAAACAGCCTCACTCTGCTGTCGCCCTGCAGCCCCCAGCCCACCCTCACCTGAGGAGATGGGGGAGCAGAACTTGTCGCTGCTTCTCCGACGGGCTGGGCCCCCACCATGCAGGGAGGCAGAGCCCAGGCCAGGGGGCCGTAGAGGGGTGACAGGGGCTGCAGCCGAGGTTGGGGGGTGCACGAGACCATCTGGGAACGAGTCTGCTGCAGAGACGGTCACCTTGGAGAATGAGGAGGAGCCGGGGACCGGGTTCAGCTGTGAGCAACGGGGAGGGTACTGAGACCAGTGCCCGAGGGTGGGGGTCCCGAGGCTCCAGGGTCTGTGGAAGGCTCTGGGAGGGGCGGGGAGGGGAGCAGCACTCACTGGCTGGCTGAAGGGCTTGGGTTCCGAGGGCCGCATGTGCAGGTGGGCCATCATGGCCTGCAGCCGCTCGCTCTCCTTGGCGAGCTGTGGAGGGTGGCAAAGCAGGAGGTGAGCGGGAGGCTGAACCCTGGAGGCAGTGTTGTCCCACCCCTCCACCGCCAGGCTCTTCAGAAGGCCGCCGATTCCCACCCCCATTCGCCTCCTTGCCTCAGCATCCACGCTCCCTCTGTGACCCGCTCCAGGGAGGCCTCAGCAATGCTCTACCCCTCAAGGGCTGCCAGCTCCATGAAGCCTCTCCCTTTCTCCCCCGGACAGTGACCATTTAAGCCCTCCCAGTGCGTCCTGGCTGGAGCTTATCCCTGCCTCTACATGTTGGGAGGCTTCTTCCTACCCACCCACGGGGGGCGGCCACTGTGCCTTGTGCAGTGGCACTTGTGTGTGAGGGCCTTGCATACTGAATGCAGATGCAGGAACGGATGAATGGCTCAGACACCCCATTCATAAACTCAATGGGTCTCTCATGACCACCCTCTCACGGCAGGACGCTCTGCTAGGTGCTGGAGGGAGATGGGTAAGCACAGAGGAGCTGCCCTGAGTTGCTTCCTGGGAACCGTGTGCTGCCGAGTGTCCCCTCTCAAGTAGCTGGGATACTCCGTTGGGAAAGCCAGGCTGCCTGGGTTCTAATCCCAGCTCTGCCACTCACAGGCAAGTTACTTTAGCTCTGTGTGCCTGTTTTCTCCATCTGGAAAATGGGGAGAATAATGGTACCCACCACATAATGTTGTTGAGAGGATTCCTTGAGCTATATAAAGTATTTAGCACAGCACAAAGTAAGTGCTCCATATGTTAGCTGCTAATAATTATTTTTGATGTTTCTATGTAGCGTGAGTCTCTTCTGGACCTCCCAGCAGAGACGCCCCCAACCTTGGTTTACCCCTCAGAATCCAGCTGTCCTCACCTCACAACCATGGTCATTAGGACCTAGAAAGCATAAGATGGTGGCTTTGACCATAGGACCCTTCCATGAGACCCTCCCAACAGAGCCCACCTAGCAAGTCAGTGCTGTGGGTGGGCAGGTGCTGGAGCCCACCATGTCCCTCCCCAGCATCTTCTGGGCCACACCTGGATCTCCAGCTGCTGCACCACCTGCATCTGTACCCGGCACTGGGCTGTACTCCGGTCATCCAGGGCGTGCTCTGTGTTGAGGTGTCTTCAAGGGGAAGAGAGGAGGAGAGAAAGTTGGCTCCAGTTTCCCTGCTGCCACCATCCTCCCATCCTATCCTCTAATCCCACCCATGGCCTGAAAAGCAGACAGACCAAGAGATACAAAGAAGAGAAAGAGGTGGAAAAACGGGGCAATGGAGGAAGGCTTCTCCCTTCTCGTCAGCCTCCTTTGATGTCTTTGCTAAAATCCCAGCTACAGAGAGATCTAATTGCAAATGAACTAATTAAGTAAACCTCTGACGAAGCGTGAAAACAATTTGTTTGACCCTGATGCTGCAAGGGTCTGGGAGACAGCGGAGTTAATCAGTCAGTGACAGAGCCTGGCACGGCTGTGGCAGCTGGCCGCCTGCTGCCAGCCGCCTGTCCACCTCCCGCCCTGCCTGTCTGCGGCCCTCAGCCTGTCACTCGCCATCACTCCCCGGGGCTGAGGCTGGAGGGGAGCTGGGGAGGGTGGGGGGAGGAGAAATGCTTATGTTTGTCCTCTCCTTCTCCTACCCGCACCCTGTGCTGGGGATGGAGTCGGGGGAATGCAGGCCCAGAAATATAGATAGGGTAGGGAGTGGGTGATCAGGGAGTCCGTGGGGGGCAGAGAAAGAACTAGAACCCTCTGGAGTGAGGACAGTAGTACAGCTAGTGAGAGGGCTCCCAGAAGGGTCAAGCTAGTGGGCAGCGTTGGGGGAGGGGCCCTGTGGGGAAAGGCTGCTGGGGGAGGGGCTGGGGGTGACACCTACTTGATAAACTGGCCCAGGTCTTCACACAGGGTCTCACAGCCTGGCCACTTGCACTCTCCGTGTCCGTACAGGGGGTGGGAGCCGGGGCTCTCCTCGTGGGAAGAGCTGGGAGGACAGCAGGGAGGTGGCCGATCAGGGACCCTGAAGACCCCAGCGGCCCTGTAGTCAGCTGAGCACCAGCTCCCCTGCTGGTGACATTTCTGCCCCAATACAGGTTTCCCAGCGGCCAAGCACCATCTGTACACCCCGGGAGAGGGAGTGAACCTCCGGTCCCTGGGCTCCACCCCCTCCCTCACAGTCCCCATCACAGGGCCAGCCCTCGGGGGTGGGGGGCCAGGTCTACCCCCAGGCAGGCCTTTGATGCCCCTCCCAGCCTGGACCCCTGTACCTGTCTCTCCGAGATGTGAGCACAGTAGGCTGTCCGTTGGGCAGGGTATGGTGGGAGAGGGGGGGTGAGACCTTGGGGGGAGCGGCAAACGAGGTAGCGGTGGCGGCCGTGCCGGTGAGGTCCAGCCCCTCCTGCTTGACGCTGTCCTCGGCAGGCTGCCCAGGGGCACCCTCGCCCTTCCACAGCTGGGGCAGGTCTGTTGGGCAAACAGCTGCTGTGGGAGAGACAGGGGAGGCTGGCAGGGCCCCACGAACACTCGGCTTTCTACCTGGCCCCAAGAACAGGGGCTGCCAGCTCTTGCGTACAGGCAGGGCTGTGGGGTTGGGGCTGGGAGGGGAGGAGTGGTGGGTGCTCACCTTGCGGAAGGGTCTGGAGGGGCCCCGAGGCTTGGTTGGGCTGCAGGCTGACCAGCCCCTGCCTCTGCAGGTTGAGCAGGTGCTGCTGCTGCAACTGTTGCATTTGCAGGAGCTGCTGCTGGAAGGCCAGCTGCTTGTTCCCCAGTGCCTGGTGAGGGGCCCGAGGGGGCGGGCAGAGAGGGGTGCCATCAGCTTCAGGCATGCCATCTGGCCCCCACCCTGCGGCCACCCCCTCCCAGGGCCTGTCAGCCCCTGGAGCTGCCGTTGTGGCGTCTGCAGCTGCAGTGTCTCTGCTCCCGGCCCAGCTTCCATAAGGCTGCATGCCTCCTCGCAGTAAACACACGCATGCACGCACGCACGCACGCGCGCAAACACACACAGCCAGACCCAGACACGCAGCACGACGCCCTCCCTCCTCCCGCCTCCCTCCTTCCGCTGCTTCAGCTCCCTGCACCGCAGCTGTGCACGCCTGGGGGTGCCTCATCACAATGATCGATGAGCCTGTCAGATTCTGGGGGCCACTCCTGCCTGGAGGGCACCCTTCCCACATGCCCGGGGTGCCCCCCTTCTGCTCTGGGGAGGGAGTTTTCTCTCCCCCAGCTCTTTTCCTCTCTTGCTTTTCAGATACAGAGAATCAAGGAGTCTGACGGGACTCACTGGGACCCAGGCGTGGAGAACAGTCACATCACCACTGCCCAGGCGCCCTGTACTCGCTGGCTCACCCACTCTACCTACCCCCACCCATTCAGTTCTTCACACAGGCACTGACAAGTCAGGCTGTCAGCAAGTCTCTTTTGAGCCCCAGGAGCCAAGCATGTCCTGGGTGGGTTGAGAGGCAGAGATGTCTCTGCCTGCCTGCTGGGGGTGGGAAGCATGGGGTAGGGTGGGGGCTGGCTATTCAATAGAGAGACACAGGATAAACTTAGCCTAGAGATTTACCTGCTGATAACACAGCAATTACAAGACTGCTGAGGGGGAGACTTGGGGTGCTGGAGAATTCCTGGGTGTCAGGGCAGCCTTCTGGGAAGAGGAAACTTAGAGCTTGGGGCTGCGGTTGGGCAGCAGGAGAGATGCACAGGTATGGGACCCAGGGGAGAAGGGCCTCCAGGGCCTGGTATAGAAGCTCCGATGGGGTAGGGGATGTAGGCTGGGGAGCTCTGAGAGGAGACTGAGGGGTGGCTGGGCAAGTCATAACAAGAAGGGGAAGAAGCTGGGGGCAGGCTGAGGTAAGGGGAGGTGGTTTGCTGAGGGACTCAGAGATTCGCAGGACAAGGAGGGGAGGGCTGAGGTGCTGGGTCACAAAGAGACAAGGGGGCAAGAAGATGGTGCGACCACATGGCACATGAGCGTGGCCCAGCAGACGCCACACACGGGGGTGACACGTACACACCTGTCTACACCCACATGCACAGAGACAACAACACGAGGCAAGGAGAGAAAGAATGAATGAGGATGAGGGGAGATGGAGACACGTAAGAACCACCATCCCCATTTCCCCCACACTGATCCTTGGTCCCTCCCCTTCCTCAGCCTTTTCTAGATTTTTCTACTATTCCTGCAAGGCAATTCCCTCCTGACCAGCTCTGGACACCCAGCCTCTGGGCAGGGGGTGAGGGCGGTGGTGGGCCCTGGTACAGCCCCTTACCTCTTTGGGCTGCGGCTTCCCAGCCTGCTGCTGGGTGAGAAGCTGCAGGTGGAGCTGCTCCTGCTGCTTCTTGTAGTACTCCTGCAGCTGGGGGGGTGGAGGAGGGTTACCACTGGCAGGGTACTGCTATCCCCACAACCCCAGCCCTGTCCTATCTGGGCTCCTGGGGGCAGAAGGGAGTTTCCCTAAAACATGGTCTGGCTTTCCCCAGTCAGCCTGGAGGGGCCCTGAGCAGGGTCTGGGTGGGGAGGGAGGGAGCAAGGGATGGAGGAGGTTCATTCCCACAGCTCTGAACCCTCCCTGCTTTTGGTGGATCTCCTGAACAGGTCACAGGGGACAAGGTGCCAGGATGTTCCAGTACTTTGCCCTTCCCTGTTCAGGAGATAGAAGTGGGGCCAGCATGCAGGGAGGGAGGACCGGGGAGTATCATGGGGGCAGGGCCGCCATAAGAGATGCCTGACCTTTGACCTCTCCCCACTACCCTAGAGGAATGCAGATCAGTCTGGCCTGAGCAGTCTCTCTGGTTTCTGGGACAGCTTGGGCCCTTGGTGAGGTGTAAACAGGGTGGGAGGAGCCAGGCCAGGCAGAGGAGGAGGGACCAGCTGCCCTGGGGCCAGACTCACCTGCTGGAGCATGAGGGCTTGCTGCTGCTGGAGCAAGGCCTGCAGCTGCGGGGGCGACAGGATCTGCTGCATCTGTTGCGGGGTAAGCATCTGCGGCGACATCATGGCCACCGACACAGGCACCTGCAGGATTCGGCCCGTTAGCCCTGTCCCCTGGACCCCAACCCAGGAGGAGGCACCACCCAGGGCCCCACTCTCAGCGTGGCAGAGTGGCTCCCAGGGAGGCTGCCTGGGTTCCAATTCTGGCTCTGCTGCCTGCTGGCTGTCTCTCTCTTTGGACAGTGACTTACCTTCCTGTTGTCTGTTTTCTTTATCTCTAAAACGAAAACAGTGATAGTACCTACCTATTAAGGTCACCATAAGGACTAATCAGTGAATACTTAAAACAAGGCCTGGCACACAGCAAGTGCACATAAGGGTTGGCTATTATCATAGGACGGGCTGTCTTTAGAGCAGGAAGATTAGGCTCTAGTGACACTGGTCAGTAGAACCCATGCTTTGGCTGGTTCCCCCCAGTAATGGGGAGGGGCAGCATACCAGGCCACCCATAGTCTCACGCAGTCTATTTTGAGACCACTTCCTGCAAGGTGGGTCTGGCTGGGAGGGCAGTCTACAGCATGGGAAGGATTCAAAACGTGGCCCACCTTGCACGAGGACCTGAACTTGTCTCCTCTCACACACCCCGGCACACCTGCCTGGACAGCACACACAGTGGCCAGAGGTGAAGCCCACGGAGCGCTCTTGGTGCCATCCTGGTCCTAATGTGTGTGCATGTGTGTAGCTTTGTCTAGGGTGGGGTGGGAAGAATGGCAGGCAGGGAGTTAGCAGGGCAGGCTTCTGCACCTAACTCTGCACTGAGCTGGCTGTGTGACTCTAGCAAGTCACTTGCCCTCTCTTATGTTTCGGTTTCCTCAAACATAAAACATAAGAGACTGGGCTGTAAGAGATGATTCCTTCTAGGCTGGAACATTCAGGATTCTCAAAGTAGAAGAGCTTTCTACCCCCTGCCCTGGGTCAGGCCTCTATAGAAGGCCCAAAGAATCCAGCTACAGGGAAAAGATTCAGAGAAAAGCAATGACATCATTCTCTTCCCAGCCCCACCTCCCCTGAACCCCCCAGGCTTGTGCAGTCATGGACAGGCAGGTCTCAGTTGCTATTTTGTCTTGTTCCTGTATTAGCAGGACAGGTGCTCTGATGGGGCTGTCTGCCGCCCCCTCCACTCTGTGACCCCATGCATACAGGACTCTTCTCTAATTTCCTCTCTCACTCCCAAGCTGTGGCAGAGTGCCTGGCACACGGTAGGTACACTAAGTGTTAGCCCCCCCTGAGCTGAAATGCCTTCCCTGGCACCTCAGAGGCCCCTCTGCCAGCCCGGAAGCAGGAAGGGAAGGTTACAGGGCTAGCCCAGTCAGAGAGGAGTGCTGTGTAGGGACTTGTCCTAGGCTGTGACAGGCTAGGTCCTCAGGGGACCCTCTCCCAAGCCTCAGCCTCACCTGTGGGGTAGGGGAAGAGGAGTTGGATCTCTTTTCAATGCCTGGCAGAGGCAGGACTCAGCCTTGAACCACCCCTTAAACCATGGATTAGGAAATCCCCAGGCAGAGAAGCAACCAGGGAGGTACAGTGAATCCAAGGACATTGGGGAATCCCATGGCTCCCAACACCTCTCGCTCACCCCATCACTGGCGGCTGTCCCTGCCCCTGGGCTTTACTCCCCTATCCCAGCCCATCTCTATCCACATGGGCCTGGGAGGGGTAACACCTAGCTCTTTAGTCACGGGCATACCATGTGAATGAAGGCTCCGAGGGACCTCTAAGCCAGTGGGGGATATGCCCTTAGGAGTGTTTTTTGTTCTTTGTTGTTGTTGTTGTTTTTTAATCTCATTTTTACCAATGAGGAGACCAGGAAAGTCTGGTGGCCTTAAGTGGCAGGGTTGGGATGTAAGCCCAGGTCTGCACACTCCATAGCTCCCAGGGTTTTCACATCCTGTGCTGCCTGCCCCACCCCAGGGCAGGTCTTGGGAAGGGTTAGGGAGAGAATGTGGAGGTGGGACGTCCGGAGGCTGAGGGGGCTGATGAGGCTGAGATCCCAAAGGCTAACTTCCTACTCTACGGTTGTATCCTAGAAGGACTCTCTGAAAGCCAGGCTGCAGGGGTGGATGTGGGGGCCTGGGGTTGGAGGCAGACAACGGCATAGACCCAACTCCAGAGCCAGCCCCTACGTCTGTTGTTGGGTGTTCCAGAGGCAGCTGGGGAGGCTGCTCAAAGAAGGTGGGTTTTGCCATCCAAAGACATGGAACAAGTACCACTGTCCTTTCTTTCCTCCTCCCAAGGGGGTGCCCAACAAAGAGAGGCATCTTGGTGCAGGTGAGCTCAGAGCCCTAGATTTCTGGGTCAGGTGACCTTGGTTTTTGTCCCTGATATTTACTAGTCTTGAAATCACCAAGCCTCACTTTCCCTGTCGGCTAACTGGGATTTGGGGCACCTGCCCTCCCTGCATCATTAGCAGATGTTGCTGACTGCTTATTATGTGCCCGGCACGGCACTTGGCTAAGCCCTTTACATGTATATCTCATGGAATCTTCACGGCAACCCTGTGAGGATGGTGCCATCATCATTAACATCTCACAGATGAGATGGGAAAACTGAGGCCCAGAGAGGTTAAATAACCTGCCCTGACCCTGACCCGGAAGGGACAGTGGGAGCAGGGGTGAAAGTGACTTGTACGCCATTAAATTCTATGTAAACGTGAAGAAAATCACTTTTTAAAACATTCTGGATTTTCCCTTTCCCCTCCTTCTCTGTCTCCTCCCCTGGTGTGCCTTAGGGTGCTGCCTGACAAAGGTCACTGAGGACCAAGGCACTAGGCCACTCATTCTCACTGCTGTGAGAGCTGAACTAGAGATGAACATGGCCCGCAACAGGAAAGACTGAGACCAGACACTCAGAAGATCTTTCCAGGCACCAGGACTGTGAGTCACTGACAGGAGCATGTGAAAAAAGGATGTGGCCTTTCCTTCCTCCGGCCCTTCTTACTTGGAAGCAGGGGAATGGAAGAGATGACCTTGGAAGGCCTCCTTGGCACTTGCTTTTCCTGCCACTTGGCTGAGCTGCTGCCTGTGGAGGCTGCTACAGAGATCTGGATGGATTACATGGTGTGCACTCGTCTCGAGGTGGCCCACTGGGGTCACAAAGGGTCTGGGAAGTGGCTGCCGCATGCTGATCTCCTGAGTTGGTTGACCTCATCCACCTCTCCCCGTGCCCCTTGGGGGTCTGAGAACTGAGCTGGAGCTCCTCTGGTGTCCCGGCTGGCCCCTCGCCAGGCTCAGATGCCTCAGGATGGGTGCTCTGCAGCTAGCAGGCTCAGCAGGGCCCATGAGTCACCATCTGGAGAGTAACTGGGCAGCTAAGTGCTAACTTAAGCCCTGGCAGTGTAAGCCCTGGGCCAAACGCCGGCAGCTGCCTCCAGCCCCTCCCTCAGGGACCCTGCACCCACCCATGAATACAGTGTGCTCGGCTGGATGGTCTGACTGGAAGGAACAGGGACAGTGCCTGACACACAGGAAGCTTATTTGAGGGCTGAGAGTGGGAACGAATGCAATTTGCTGCCAGGGTCAAGAACCCAAATTGTCTCTTGAGTATGGGGTCCCTGTGAGCGGGGGGCAATGTGAGGAGATCAGGCCAGAGTTTGGTTTGGCTTAAACTCTCCTGCAAATGACCAGAAGTCCTCAAACCAATTCTGGGCTGCAGCTGCAGCAAGGAAAGATAGCAGTGAGATATAAAGAAGAACTTCTGAAAATGCCAGATGGGGATGGACGAAGCCAAGGCCCCAGCCACCTTTGCCCCCATCATGTCCTCAACTCTCGGCCACCTGTGCCGCCTTCTATGATAGGCCTCTCCCTGGTGGGGTCCAGGCCTGGAAGGAGGGCCCCTCACTAGGCTGGAGCTGGAGACCTGACAATAGTTTTGGAAACTCTTCTGAAGCTGGCTCTGGAGGAGAGGGATGGTGAACGTGGCTGGGAGGTGCGTGGGCAGAAAATCCTGCTGGGGAGCAGAGCAGTGTTCTGTGGGGAGCCCTGGGAAAGGAGCTGCCCTTGATCTCCCTTCATTATCCACTGCACTCAGGCTCAAGATGCACTCTTCTGCTCGGGTGGGGAGCCCAGTCCTTGCTCTCCCCTATCCCCTCACCAATCTTGAGCTCACAGAAGAACATTTCAAGGCCCTGGGCCCTACTTCAGGACAAGGATCTGACCTCCTTGGAGATAATAAACTTAGGAATAGGGGCAGAAGGCAAGGAAGGTATTCAGGGTTGGAGAAGAAATAGAGGGATCAATATAGGTAGGGAATCCAGGCTCCTGGGGAAGCATGGCTCCCTGGCCCCAAGAACCCCCATCTCCCTGAGACCCTGAGAACCATCTGGCCTAGGCTTCTACACCAGGGAAATATTGGCATTATTACCAATATTGTGCCAAGCACAAGGGATCGTCACAATGCAGAGATTAAAAGTGTGAGTTCTACTGGCCGGGCATGATGGCTCACGCCTGTAATCCCAGCACTTTGGGAGGCAGAGGCGCGCAGATCACCTGAGGTTGGGGGTTTGAGACCAGCCTGACCAACATGGAGAAACCCTAAAAACACAACGCTACTAAAACCTACTAAAAATACAACCCTACTAAAAATACAAAATTAGCTGGGCTTGGTGGTGCATGCCTGTAATCCCAGCTACTTGGGAGACTGAGGCAGGAAAATTGCTTGAACCCGGGAGGCGGAGGTTGTGGTGAGCTGAAATCGCGGCATTGCACTCCAGCCTGGGCAACAAGAGACTCCATCTCAAAAAAAAAAAAAAAAAAAGTGTGAGTTCTGGAGCTATTGGGTTCAAATCCTCACTCTGTCTTTTATTTGTTGTATAACTTTGGACAACTTTCTTAACCTCTCTGGGCCTCAGTTTCCTCATCTGCAAGATGGGGCTAGAATAGCACCTCTCCCATAGGACTGCGAGGATAAATGAGATAGCTGTAAAGCGCTTAGTGTCTACACTTCATGGTAAGCACTCTGTATATGTCAGTTGTTAGTTTGGGATGTACTCAGTATTTGTTGAATGAATGAATGAATGAATCAATGAATTTTTGGAAGTAACGAGACAAGGAGAGAGAAGGCCTGAGAAAAACATCATTTTATCTGTCTTTCTGACTCTGAAACCTCTAGACCTCTCTTATTTTGGAGGGAGGGAGTTTCCTAAGGAAGATTCCATAGTTTCCCTTCAGCTCTCAATTATTTCAGATCTGTGACCCTTAATCCCCAGCTGAGCAGTCCTTCTGGATGTCTTACCCCAGTCCCTCCCACTACCATCAAGCTCCTACCCTCCTACCCCTGGGTCAGCAGCCCCTTTCTGGTTTGGGGGAACGTTTGCTGTTGTCCAGCCTACTCCTTCCTGTTCTAAGCTGGGTCCAGGGCAGGCAGGATTCAGAGTGGAAGCCCAAGGACCACTTCAAACCCTGGGATTGTATGTGGGGATCATTAATTTAAAGAGACCCAATCCTGACCAGCATGGGTATGAGAACCTTTTAGATCTCATTCTGATGAGATCTTTCTCTTCCTCTCTTTATTGACTTTCCAGATTGTGTCTTCCCCTCCTCCACCCCAGGCCACGCCCTGATCTTTGCCCAGCTCCTCCCCTTTGAGGGTTGTCTCCTTAGGGTCAAGAATTTTAAAAGAGGGTTACTGTTAAGGCTGCACATCTGTTGGGCACCTTGAACTTTTTCCAAACATAAACTTGTTTTACATAAAACTCAGACTTTGTCAGAGCACTGGAATCTCCACCCAGGACAAAGCCTGGTCCTGGGTCCTTCTCTGAGCACCCCGCACCCACCCCACCCTCCTCTTCACTTCCCTCAGCACCCAGCCCCAGACTCCAGAGCACCTCCAGCTCAGAACCAACCATACTCACCCTTCTTCCCTTAGATAAACTTCCTTTCAAAGCCCAGCTTAATCCCTTCCCCAATTCTGAGCCTCCCTCTGCTGGGGGAGGGGTGGGGGGGAGCATGGATCCCGGGCTGCTGGGCAGAGGGGGAGGGGAGCGGCTGCCCGAGTAGTGACCCAACCCGGACTCAGACTGCAATTCTCCCAAGTTCTTTGTGGCACAAAAGGTAAACAGAAGGCCTGGCTCCCCCACCCCCCACCCACCCCCCACAGATCTCCCCTCCCCCAGCCAGCCAGATGGGCTGGCAAGCTGGGGGGAAGGGAGAAGGGGAAAAAAGGGCAGATTGTGCAAAGGAAAACAAAAGAGACAGAGAGACATCAAGAGACAGGAAGCATGGAGAGACTGCGAGAGAGCTGGTGGATGAGGGATAAGGGGGGAGGATAAGGGAAGGGGGGACTTGGTGACGTGACTGCAGCAACAGAGATGGCCTGGGAGGGGCTGAGCCCCAGACACAGGAACACAGAGGGACAAAGGGAGTGACCCACAGGGACGCAGAAACATGAGAAGTGACCGAGAGAGACCCTGAAGGGAAGAGGCAGGGGAGAAGAAACAGTGAGAGAGGTACAAAGAGACAGGGAGAGCTGCAGACAAACTTTGAGTGACAGGGACAAAGAGGCTAAGCTAGCGGAAGGTCTGGCTGATCAGGTGGAGACGAGAGAAAGTGGAAGCCTTTTTGCCCCACCCCTGCAGTGACTGTATTTCCTTTGAAAAGTTGCCCACTTTTTGGTGTTGGAACTGGCAAGAGCAGTTCTCCAACGGGTCCTTGCCCTCCCTCTGTGCCAGGCCCACACTCCAGCCCAACCCAGAGCCAGCGGGGTGCTCTCTTCCTCACCTGCACAGCAGAGGCAGACTGTTTGCTGTCATTGTTCCCTGGGGAGCTCAGGCCTGAGGCCTGCTGCAGCAGGAACTGCCGGGCCACTTGGAGAGCCTGCAAGACAGGGGCTGAGTCAGCAATGGCCTGGGAGGCTGGGTGGGATCCAGGGATTAGGGAGTGTTTGGGGCAGTAAGGAGAAGGAGATCAGGGTAAGGTGGAAGGTCTTGGGGGTGAGAGGGTCATGGGTCCATAAGGGCTTGGGGTAAGGGCAGTAGGAGTCACTGAGAAGAGCTGTTGGGGTTCAGGGATCAGAGCCTCTACAGACTCAGCCTGGGACCCAGTGAAGTTTTGTTAGGACTCAATGGGGACAGCAAACGGAAGAGCCCATGGTTAAAAAGGGACTCTTAGAGGAAAATAAAGGGGGTTGACTCAGGGCATTAGTAAATCAGTACTATTTGTTGAGCATCTACTATGGGTCAGGCACTGTACAGGCAAGAGCTTATTTAATCTTCCTCTGTAAGGCTGTGAGGTAGGTATTATTGCCCCATTTTGCAGATGAGGAAACGGAGTCTCCAGGAGGTTAAGTAACTTACCCAGGATCATACAGCTAGGCGGCATCAGAGCCAAGATTTGAGCCCAGGAAGCCTGGCTCCAAGGCCAACTGCCTTACTGGGTGGTCAGTCTGGGGGCTAAAAAGTAGCATTCACTGTGGAGCCAGAGCACACAGTTGGGAGGATGAGGGAAGAGCCCTGGGGTCAGTGGCACAAGGTCTGAGTACCGTGTGACTTTCTGAGTTCAAGGATTGTACATGCATGCTGCTGGAGGAATTAGATTAAGTTCTGAAAGGTATACTATCAGCAGAGATGCATGGACCATCGTGCTGTGGGCTTGGTGGCCACAGTGGCTTAGACTGAGCTGAGCCAGAGGGGTCATAGGAGTGGGAGGCATATGGAGATTGCTGGAGGAATCACTCCAGTGGGTCAGTGTGACAGTCAAGGAGTAGGAGGGGCCCGGAAGGTAAACTGATGGGCAGTGAGACGTCTGGTAGGAGTGAGGGGTCAGGAGGGCCCAGGAAATTATCTATGAGGCCAGTCAAGCCCTCTATGTCCTCACTATGCTTCAGTGGGAGGTTTGAAGGCAAGTTCTGAATCCACATTTCAGGAGCACAAAATTTATCTGCTTCCAGGTTGCTCAAGACCCCCTTGGGAGCCAGTGCAGGTGTGTCTAAGCCCTTGACACAGGGCTCCAACCTTAGGCAGTCCTGGGTCTGAATCCCAGCTGTGCGGCCTGCCAGCTACGACCTTGGGCAAGTTATTCCAGTTCTCTGCACTTCAGTCTCCTTATCTGCAAAACTGGGAAACTACCCATCTCCAAATTACTAGGGGGATTAAAGGACCAATGTTTGGCATCCAGTTGGCATTCGGGAAGTATTCACTCCCTTCAGCTCTCATTAATCTCTCCACAATTCTCCACTTCACCTCCTCCAGCCTCTCCCCAACATAGCCTCGTGCCCTGCACACTTATTAGACGAAATGCGCCCGCCTGTGGCTCACTCTCACATCTGTCCACACACGCACTTGTTTTTTCTGTATGGGCCCCTATTCTCCTACCCCACCACAAGCACCTTCAAGGCAAAACCTTTTAAGGTGGAATATGGCTGCACCACCCATCGCTCAACAAGCAAAGAGAGTGACCACTGTGTACCAAGCATATACACACAACCACCTTCGCATCCGTTCATCATCAGTGCAAACAGCCGAGCCTCCTGAGGCTTTAAATCTAGTTTACCCTAGGATGGCAACTAAATATGCACTGGCCTATTGACGGGAAGGTGTCCTGCAGCAAACCTGGAGCTCAGATTGGTGTGCTCCTCACAGGCCACCCCCACCCCACCTCCTTCCCTGGATGTCACACCCAGAGAAGTGCCCTGGGCTTCCAGAGGGGGACAGGATGTTTCTCCTCTTCCAGATTCACTTCAGAAAGCAGAAATCTGACATTTCTAAGTCAAAAGGCTCTGCGGAAAGAGGAGGAAGGGTGGGGTGGGGGGTTGCGGGTGAGGAAGGGCAGGGAGTCAGGTGGTCATTAGGAAGGAGCCCCTGCCTCTACTACCTTGCTTTTACAAACTCCTCCAGGTCTACTGACAAGTGCTCTTTGTCCTCCAAAGGTGGAGGTAGAGTAGGGTTGAGGGGGTACAGGGGTCAGAGGTCAGGGGACAAGGGGAGGGGAAGAAGATGGCTCAGAGAGGCTGGCCAGCCCAGGCGACCCAAAAGCGACACTGGTTGGGGTGGGGAGATGACGCACTCCAGATCCCCGGGGGACAGGAGGGAACAGCAGGGAGGGGCTTCTGGGGGCAGTTGGGGGCAGAGCCCTGCTCAGTCTCCTGGGGTGGGGTGGGGGGTGGCCAGGGGAGTTGACTCCCACTGACTCTCTTACTTTGTGGTCCCCTGGAGCATGAAATTACATGATTTACAGGAAAAAAATGGCAAGGCCTTGCAGTCTCATTCCTGAGACCTCCCCCTCCCTGTGACAGGCCCTTCCTCCCCCTACACCCCCTACCCACAACCCCTTTCCTTCTTCCTGCCAAGACCAGGCCAGATGAGAGCCAGGTAAGACCTTAGGTCTGGCCAAGGCTCCCCTCCCTCAGCTTCCCACCATTCCTTCTCATACATGGGTCCTCACTCACCACTCTTCTCACATCTATGAAGTACCTGCTGCGTGCCAGGGACCAGGCTAGGGGCTGGGGATACAGAGAAACAGAATGTGGCCTCTGCCCCCGCAGGGCTCACAGCTCAGGTTCTGTGATGATAGCCTCTAATATAAAGAATGATAGGCCGGGTGCAGTGGCTCATGCCTGTAATCCTAGCACTTTGGGAAGCCAAGGCAGGCGGATCATGAGGTCAGGAGATCAAGACAATCCTGGCTAACACGGTGAAACCCCGTCTCTACTAAAAATACAAAAAATTAGCCAGGCGTGGTGGCGGGAGCCCGCAGTCCCAGCTACTCCGGAGGCTGAGGCAGAATGATGGCGTGAACCTGGGAGGCAGAGCTCACAGTGAGCCGAGGTGGCACCACTGCACTCCAGCCTGGGCAACAGAGCAAGACTCCATCTCAAAAAACAAAACAAAACAAAACACAAAACAAAACAAAACACGAATGATAAGAAACTAGTCAGCCTGAAGTGGGGGTGAGTGCCAGGGGTCAGAGAAGGCTTTCTTCTACCTGGGGAAGTCTGGGAAGGCTTCCCAGAGGTGGTGGCAGCACTAACTGGAGTCTCGCCATCTGAAGGGCGAGTTAACACGGTGAACGAGGAGGGTCACATCGACTACGCTGCTGCACCAGATGTGTTCACACTGCCTGCTGGCACTGCGGCCTGGAGATCACTGGACTGCCCACCTCAGAGAGACGTGGGAAACAATGGGTCCCAACTCCGGCAGATCCCCAGCCCCACTTTCCTTGAATATGCCAACCAGACTGGGGCCTCCTTGAAAGCACAGATGTTGTCAACTGTAGCTGTGAACCCCCATCTCCAACCACCAGCACACAGCAGACATGCGATACCCACTCACAAAACTCATTTTAGTCTAGGCTGAATATGGGAGGCTGGCACAGGCTGACACTAAGCTTAACAGCTAACATTTGCCTTGCAGTTTTCAAAGCACTTTTTCAAACATTTAATTGAAGCTTCACAACATTGAGCTAGGTGGAGCAGGTATTGATGTCCCTATTTTACAGACAAGGAAACTGAGGCCTGAGGTTCCACAGCTAGGAAGTGGCAGAGTCCAAACACCTCTGACTGCTCAGGGCTTACTCCACTGAGGGGTCTCCATGATCCCATGCACAGTCCAGTGAGGCCTTCAAATCTGCCTTCCCCCTAATCTGCATGTGTTCAGCCCTCCAGTGAGAAGGGGAAGTGAAGATGGTGGAGGTGGAGGAAGAAGACCAAGAAAGGAAACTCCAGGGGAAAAGTGGGCTCAGTTTCCCTTCCCTAAGGACAAGAGATACCCAAACACAGCCCTGGGTGAGAAAGGTGTTCAGATACCCACACCAGGAAGAAGCCATTATGGAAAACCTAGGGGAGGAGGAAGAGGGGGCTTAGGCAGAGTGGAAAACTGGGAGCCATTTGGCCTCTTGAACCTCATTTTTTTCCTCCTTCTACCCCTTGGACTGAAAACCCAGTGTCCAGCTCTGTGGTTTGGGGATGATGTCCAGTTTTCCTCTAAGGGAGTGTACTGTCCATTCATGCATGGACTTCAAGAGAGATCTGGATCCAAGTTCTGGCTCCACCATATGCTGGGTAACCTTGGGCAAGTCACCATCTCCTTGAGCCTCCGTTTCTTCCTCTGCAAAATTGGAACAACCCCATACTTTCTTCATGGGGTTCCTGGGAACAGCACGTGGGACTGTGCACATGGAGTACTTAGCACACTGCCAGACACCCAGTAGGTCCTGGACGAACACTATTATGATGATTGATCTTTCACCAGCAGCTCCTGGTCACTTGCCTGGTGCCACCCGGAAGGCCTTGCTAACCAAACCCTCTTCCAGCCCAGCCCCCATTCCCCCTCAAGCTTAAGAACTCAGTCTCGCTAATGAAGCTGAACTCTCCTCCCCCCATCCCCCATTCAGAAGTCATTAGCAGGATCTCCGCAATTAGGAACAAATGGCTTATAACGGATGGCATCCAGGGAGGGCGGTTGGGATGGTGGAGAATGAAGCTGTAGCTTTGAGGGCAACAGGGAGCTGCTATGAATAGAAAAACAAGTCTCGGTGCTGTGGAGTCTCTCTCTCCCCTCCAGGATAGGACCACACTCCCATTTCTGGTTCTGGGAATTCGGGGTTGGTGGAGTGGGGGGTGGGAGAGGGGTCATTCTCTCTCAGGAAGCCAGGTGCGGGGCTATTTACCAGTCCTTTCAGCAGGCTGGAGGATCCCAGATCTGTGTTGGGGTGCCAGCCTTATTCTCTGTGTGTGCAGGAGGGCAGGGACGTGATAATCAGGGAGACAAGCTTGAAAGGCTGTTGAGAATGAGAAGTCGAAGAGCTTGGGCCACAACCCCTGGAGAGCTGCAAGTGTTAGAGGGTATCTAGTCCAGTATTTTTCAAATTGCTGCTCATGGCCCAGTAGTGGGTCATAATATCAATTTAGTGGGTCAAAAAATAGGTATTTTCTAGTTCACTGATAGACGGAGAAACAGAGATCCAGAGATGGGCAATGATTTGCCCAACGGGACACAGTGGCAAAAGCAGAACCTGAATGTACCAGACCTGAAACTGGGCTCTGCACAGGGAAGAGAAACCAAGCGCTGGCTGGGCAGGATGGAGGAGGTACTAGCAAATTCTGGTTTAATTTGGATTGTGGTGAGGGGCAGCCAAAACAAACAAACTCCAAACTTCCTTTGTCTGCCTCTGGCTGGTTTTGGCAAAACTGGGATTCAATCTTATCTAAATTGTCTCCATAATTAATTTTCACTGGGAACTGGCTGGATTTAGGAAAAGAAGGGACTAGAAGGGTATTTGAGGGTGCTGGCCCACCTCGCCCCATTCTGAGCCAGAAAAGCATCCCCAGGAAAGCCTATTACCTTTACCTCCAGAACCACAGCATGACTATTAATTTAACAATTTAATGAGTGGTTATTAAGCCCCACAGGGCACTCACAGTGTCCTCAGTACTGGGGACTCAGCGTCTTTAATGGGGCTCACGTTCTAATGGGCCGAGACAGACACTACACAAAGAGACATGCAAACTCTGAGCTGGTGGCGAGTGTCCCATGGAGGCTGGCTGGGTGGCTGGCTGGCTCTAGGGTGTGTGGCCAGGGAAGGCCTCTCTGAGGAGACACAACATCAGGAGGAGGCAACTCTTCCAAGGGAGAGTATCTGAGGTGGAGGGAACACATGGTGCGAGGCCCTGCCGTGGGAAAAGCTGGGTGCATTATGAATTGAAAAGCCAGTGTGGCCAAGAGAAGAGTGGCCTGAGAAGAAGTCCCAGAGGTGTGCAGGTGCCAGATTATACAGGGACAATGATTTTTTATTCCATTATACACTTGAAAAATCGCTGAAGGATTCTGAGTAGGAAGTGATACAGTCTTTCAGGGTAGATACTTACTGCTGGTAAACAATGGATGCCTAATAAGCACTCACTGGTTCAAAGTAAAGAAGGAATATTGCTTCATCTACCCCTCAAAATGCAACTCCTCAGGGACCAGAGGGTGGAAGAAAGGGGTACAAGAAGGAGGAGTTAGAGATTAGTGGTCCTGACCACTGAGGGAACTGACCTGGGGGGAGGAAAGTTCTCGACCAGCCAGGCTTTGTCCTCCAGCAAAGAGACATAAAAATGAAATCACACAGAGAGGGGGGACAAGGAAGGTGGGGAGAGGAGACCATAAAACCCCTGAAGTTATTCCGCACCTTTTTCCCTTGGAAAAAAAAAAGCTTTTTGGAAAAGGCTGTAAATTTTTTTTACACCAACCTCGTAAAAATGACATCGGCGCATTCTCAAATTAGAACCATTAAAATGAAAACCAGCAATGCACAGACACAGACAGGCCCACGTGGGTGGGAGACGACTCACATCCTGGGTGTACAGCCCCAGTTTCAGGACGCCTTCCCTACCAAGTGCCTTGAAAATGCCTCCTCTCTATAAGGAACTAGTTTCTGGCCTCAGAGAGATGAGAATTTACAGCTGAACTCAACAGCGTGGATGAGGAACGGCGATCCTTCAAAAGGCTCCTTCATTCTCTCCATTCCCTGCACCACTGCTCTCAAACTCAGGCAGGCTTCGCACCAGCAGTGCCCGGCCTCTGCCTGCTTCTAGCAATGATGCAGCCCAGGGCTCATCCAGCTCCTGCAGCCAAAACCAGCTCTGCAGGGTGTCATGAGGGGGAGAGTCCTCAGTGCCTGGAAGGAACTCTCTGACCTCCAGCAAGGAGGTGAAATCACCAAGGTGGTGGTGGGTGACCGAGTGGCAGTGATGCAGAAGTTCCCGTGATCACTTTCCTCATTCTTGGTGGCATTTGGAGGTGGCTACCAGACATACATCCCTCCCACCAGTATCTGTGGAGTTCTCTGGAAGTGGGTCTGTGCTGGGGTTTGGGTTCTGAGCCGCTTCACTCTAGCCACCTCTGCAATGTAGGGTTGGAGTGGGGGCAGTGGTGGTGGGGGATGCAGTTCTCATCCTGAAGATTCCTGCTGGGCCTTCTCAGAATAAAGGTGCTCCCCCAGGGGAAAAGCCAGCTCTCCTACTGAGGGTTCCAGGCCAAGTTCTGCCCTGATGAGTGACCCTAGGATGCAGCCTTCCCCGCTTCAATCCTCAAGATAAATCCTTTCTCAGAAGGAACATTCATCTCCCTTCCCCAAATTCTCCTCTGTATCCCCAGTTCTAATCAGCAGGGAAAAGAATTCTGCCATGAAGGGGAGGTGAGGGAGGGAAGAAGAGGGATTTCAGAATTCC
Organism: Gorilla gorilla gorilla; assembly: GCF_029281585.2. NCBI lineage: Eukaryota > Metazoa > Chordata > Mammalia > Primates > Hominidae > Gorilla > Gorilla gorilla. The sequence goes on along the minus strand of NC_073229.2, from coordinate 59,361,232 downwards.
ATATTAGGAGGGAAGCTGGGGGCTCTCCTGCTGGTCGAGTGGGCTGGCTCCTTTTAGTCTCAAGAAAGCAGGGGTCTGCAGATCCCTCCTCCAGGCCCCAGCCCCGCCCTCTGCCCTCCTAGCACTACTCCCTCCTAGGGGAATTTTCCAACATAGGAAATAGGGCGGTCTTTGGCTCTCAGGGACCTGGGAGGGGTACAACAAGGGGGATGGTTAAGGCCCTCTCCCGGCCAGAGCACTCCCCAGCTCCTCCCACCTCCCACCTGCCCTTCTCTCACTGTGTCAGGCCAAGGAGGAAAGGGCAGTTTCTGAGCATTCCCCAGCAGCTGGTATGAACTGGTGTGATGTCCGTAAGCCTCCCCTCTGGAGAGTGCAGGCCCCAACTCTCCCTCCATGCCATGGCTCCTCCACGGGAGGGGCTCATTCTCCAGAAGAAAAAAGAGAATGCAGAAGGTGTGGGATCAGACAGGAAACAGTAGAATCTGGGGCACACAGCCAGCAGTCCTGAAGAGAAATGGGCCCTGGACCTGCAGACCAAAGACAACTGTTGACTGCGTGTGTGTGTGTGTGTGTGTGTGTGTGTGTGTGTGTGTGTGTGTCAGGGGGTGGTGGGGGCCAAATTCACCCTCTGAATCCTCCCCTTCCCCTGCTGTCATCCCTCTAAGTAGCTTGGGCAGAGGAGGGCCAGATGGGGGAGGAAAAGGAAAGTCTCTCCCATTCTTCTTCTCCCCTCCCCCAACTGCCTGACATTCCCCCCATCTCTTTGAAGGGGGGGTGAGGTAAAAGCCCATTAATGTGCAGAGCCCCCCAACCCTTTTGAATCTCCTCACAGGATGTGAACGGGATGGGATTTGGCCCAGTTGCCACGGCAACTGCAGTGGGAGTTCCCAGACGCTAGGCAACCCTCCCGTGACCCTCGCTGACCTGTCACCCCCGCAACCCATGGACAATGGGAGTGCGCGCTCCAGAGGCCCAGGACGCCTTTCAGCGCGGCCTCAGCACCGCCGCCAGTGGCTCTGCCTGCCTCCACCCCACCAGCTCGGCCCTCCTGGCCCCAACTTGGCCAGCGCACCCAGACCAGCCCCCAAGACCTCCCCTCCCAAAATCTGGCACACACTTCTCCAAGGCTTCATGGCCCCTATCAGAGAGAGTCCTAAGGGTATTTGTGGGGTCCCTGAGAAAATCCCCACACTGGGAACATTTTCATACAAGTGAAATCAGATTAGAATAAAACACAAGGGCAACTTTCAAAGAAAAGAGCCATCCCATAGGGTAAAAATGCAGGGAGGGGCACTGTGGTAGAAGCATTTGCCTTGGCGAGGGAGGGGACGGATGGGCCGCGGGTGTGTCTATGGTCTAGGGTATTCTTTAACAGCAGCTGGGGATCACCAATGCCAGCTGGCCGGCACGGAGCCCAGTGCAAAGTAAGACTGAAGGTGTGTTTGCAGCTTGACTGACTGCTCCAGAGCCTACTGTACTTCCTTCACCTTCTCCTCAGGGTAGACAGATTCCCCATGGGGCATAAGACTGCAGACTTGGTGAAAGCCCCAAAGACAGCGTGGAGGTGATATAGCTCTGTCACTCACCAATGACCAGGCTGGGATGAAGGAGGTGGAAGCTGGGCCTTGAGGGCTGAAATGGGGCAGCCAGCCAAGGACCCTCTCCCTCTAGTCAGACCTGGCCTGGCAGCCAAGCCAGGTCACCCCCCAGCCTCTGTTTAAACAAGCTCCCAGCCTGCTCGTTGCATGGAAACAAGTGCCTGCTCTTGTTCCAAAGTGACGTGGCCACCCTCTTCAGCACTGTTTGTTTCAGCCTAAAGTCCTGTCACAGGCCTGACTTCTGACTCGCCCTGTTTATCTCTCTCCTCTCTGTCAACTCATTACTCCCAAAGGCCAGGATTGCATTTCCAGGGCTTGTTTACTGAGAGCAGAGGGACAAGGACCAACAGACAGACAAAGGCAGAGGAGCTTGGAGAGCCACAGAGAGTACGAGGAGAATGGGACCAGCGTGTGGTCCACAGACCCTCTCCTACCCCACTTCCTATCGAGTTTGCAGATGGCACTAGAGTGGCTACTTAGGGCCAGCGGGCAGCGTTGCTTTTCTATCACAGAACCCTTTCATGTTGGAAATGAAATGCTCTAATTTACTCATCAACAGACATTTCCTTAGCACCCACTATGCTCGAGGCCTCGCTGCCTCCATTTCCCACAGTGACTGTGTGATGGAGAAGCAGCAAAGGGGCAGGTGTGCTGAGCCCTGAACTAGGAACTGGGAGAGTGAGGTCTACGCAGCCTTTATTGTGCCATCTTGACAACTCAGTGCCTATCTCTGGCTGTCTCATCTGTGAAACTGGAATAATAATATCCACCTTACAGGGATGGTGAGATAACAACACAGCATACGTGAAGACCCCAAAGCACCAGAGATGAAAGGCATTGGTTTGTCCTCTAAGTCCTTTCAGGTTGGGGTTGAGAAGGAGCAGGAACCCAAAGGGCCAGGCTCTCTTTCCCATACTTGTTTATCCTACAAGTAGGAACATTTGTTGTTGGGGACCAGAAAATGTTACCCTTGAAGCTCCCCCAAAAGCCTCGTTCACACATTCAGGGTAGAGGAATAGCCCATGGACTATTTCATTTTAATTGGAAATCTTGTAATTTTAATTTTGCAAGGTTCTTTTCATAGTTTGGAGCCAACAAAACCTTTTTTAAGTCTCAAATATGTTCCTTGGCCCTGGGCACTCTGCCCATAGTGAGCCCAAATGGATAAAACAGCCCTCTGCCTGCCTCCAACTCCCCACCCCAGTTTATTTGTGAAACAGATATAGGATTTTCCAGGACTGTGGGATATTCCCCAAAACAAACAGGAATAACTGGAATGTGGAATATAGATGGGAAAACATGGCTCATGTGCAACGCAGAACCAAGAAACCTGATCAGTACAGACAGTTCTGTCTTTCCCCACCCTAAACATTTCCCCAGTTATCCAGAGAACTGTGATCGTTCTTCGTTTTCAGAAATTTTTTAAAAGAAACTTTCCAGTTTCAGTACTCCCCAACCCCTACATTTAAAATTCTTCATAACTCTGTCTGCACAGTCACAGAGATGGAAGAGCTGGCCATACAAAATGGGTGGCCTTGGAGATTTCTGGTGGGGTGTGTTTTGCTATTATGTTGGTAAAGGGTAGGATATTGCCCTTTAACCTTCTGTCCCCAGCAAATGGCACAGACTCTGTGGGTCTCTTCCCCAGAGAACGTGCTTAGGAAGGCTTGGGAGATGCCAGCAAACTCCTGAAGAATATCTCCCTAGGGAAGGGAGTCAGGCCCTTCCCTGCTCCAGTCTCCACTGCTGGCAAGAGAAAGTGATTTTTGAAGTCCTCTGTTCCACTGACATCCACATCGACAAATGAGCTGCATGTGTTGCACACCCAAATTGATCCTAACAACTCTGTACTTTAGGTGCCAAGGAGGCCAGGGCTCAGGCAGGCTCATGACTTGGTCAAGGTCATGCCACTGGTTAAGGGGCTGGCTGGGACTTAAACCAGGTTTCTTCAATTCCTGCTTTAGTGCTGGCTGACCAGCTCTGTGCAGGGGAGTCAGGCTTCTGATGGTGTTGCTTCCAGTCTGACTTCTGGCTCCAAGGAATATGATGGGAAAAGGCCCCTTAAGGGTTATGAAGTTGGGCTGTGGGAGAAGGAGTGCAGAGTCCCAGGGTGAACTTGGGAGAGACAGCAGGGCCATGGAGGAGCACATGAGAGTACTGTGGTACACACATGTGTGCATGCATGAGGCAGGAGTGGGGTACCGAGCAGGGAGGTACACACAGAGCCCTGCTTCTCCATGTTCCTAGCATACCCCGCCCCCTGCCCCGCTCAAGGGCCAGCACCACCAGCAGTGATTCCAGGAGCAGAGTCAAATCAGAGAAAGAGAATCCCAAGGCCAGGGCTGTTGGCTGGGCAGGTTCTCCTCAACTTGTTGAACATGACTCTCCCTTTTTCCCCGGGTGGGACCAGGACATGAGGCCCCTGCTCTGTCATCACCCAACCAGATCTAGACCCATCCTAGTGCCTCTAGATCCTCAGAGAGGTTGGTCTTAAACTCCCGAACTCTGCACTTTAGGGTGGAAGAGGAAATAGAAGACACAGACAGGGATTGCCAGTTTGAGCCCTAAAAGTGGAGGCCTGTCTTTGCCTACCTCTCTTGGCCTTTACCCAGCTGCCTGGGCCTCTCTTCACTGCTGGAAATGGAGGCCCAAGCTGACTCGGAGGCAGATAATGTTTTGCAACAGAAATAATGTGAAGATCCCCCTGTGTGCACAGCACCCTCTTAACCCTGTTCATTTAGCCAGTTTCCTAGCCAGTGTGCAGGTGAAGAGTGGAGTGCCCACCAATCCAACATGCCAATCTCAAGCCTGCTGCCCAGGTGTGTGTGTGTCTCTTCTTATTGGCATTTCTGGGACAGTTTCAAGCTTCATGATCTCAGACCTCCGAGTCCCACTTCTATCTCTTGAAAATGCTGTGGTGGCCTAGGCTCAAGGTGGCCACCAGAATAGGTGGGTGGACAGGGAGTCCTTGGAGGCTGGACTGTCTTAAGAATGGTAAAGTGAGGCTGCCTGGCAGGGAGTGGTGCTCCAGCAGCCAGGATGAAGTGGAATGCAGCCTAGTGCCCCCTCTCCCGCTCCCAGATACCCCAAGGCTCACCAGTTCCTACCTGTTGCTGCTGGAAGTGCAGCAGCTCCGCGGGACTCATCTCACCATTGCTGTCTGCACCTGTGGTCACTTCCCTGCCCGTGCCACTTGCAGTTGTCCCTGTGGCCCCACCGCTGCTGCCATCGGCTTGCCCAGAGAGGCTGCCCACGCCATTCTGACCAGATGGAGCCGACCTGATTGTCTCCGAGGCAGATTCCACCATCATGTCGCTCTAGCGGTACCTGGAGGAGGAAGAGAGACACAGGGGAGAGGCTGAGGCTGAAGGCTGAAAGGGCAGTGACTGCTGACCCCCAAAAACATAACCATCGCCACAGGAGTAGCTGGGCATCTACTTCTCCTCAACTTCCCAGAGGCTGCTCCTGGGATGCCTGATGGAATGTGGCTCCTCCCGATGTCCCCCCAGGTGAGGGGTGGCTCCACACCCTCAACCATGTTTTCTTGACTTCTAGGAGACCTCGTGCTGGGGTGAGGAAGGGAGGAGACAAAGCCCTTGCACTGCCCCTCTGGGTGAGGATTTTTTGCCCCAGTTGAGGTTTTGCACTGTTTATAATAATGACATGAAGAAGGGCTATTTTAGGTTTTTTGTTTGTTTGTTTGTTTGTTTTTGAGACAGAGTCTCGCTCTATTGCCCAGGCTAGAGTGCAGTGGTGCGATCTCGGCTCACTGCAGCCTCCGCCTCCCGAGTTTGAGCGATTCTTCTACCTCAGCCTCCTGAGTAGCTAGGATTACAGGTGCCTGCCACCACGACCAGCTAAATTTTTGTGTGTGTACTTTTAGTAGAGAAGGGGTTTCACCATGTCGGCCAGGCTGGTCTCGAACTCCTGACCTCAGGTGATCTGCCTGCCTCAGCCTCCCAAAATGCTGCGATTATAGGCATGAGCCACAGTGCCTAGCCCCCGTCTGGGTCTTAAACCTACACCAACAAAGCAAAGACAAAAGTTATTCACTAGGAACCTATCATATTACTGCCTTCCTACCCCCACCTGAAATGGACTTTGTGTTTGCTCCCATCCCAGGACAAATGACCTTCCCCAGGCCACAGAAGGTCCAAAGCAACAATTATTCTTCTATAAAAAGGGCTGCCACTTGCCCAGCACCTACTTGCCCAGCACCTACTGGGAGCCAGACACTGGGCTTCATCATGGAGGTGTGCAGTGAAGGAAGCCCTGGTTCCACTTTCCATCTTCCATTTTAAAGCCCTCAGCCTAGCACCTGGTCAAAAGTAGACACTCAGTAAGGTTAACTCACTCTCCATAGGAACCATGATTTCTCCTCATGAGAACTGTGGGAGAGAGTTATCACGCCAATTTTACAGATGGAAAAACCGAAGGTCCAGAGAGTTAGGTTACATACCCAAGGCAAAGAGTCAAGGTCTGGATCCCCTGACCCCAGAAATGCCTCTCAAGGAGTGGCTGAAACATCCCCCTAGAAAGAGAGGGTATGTGTTTGGGATGGTCAGGACAGTAAGGAGGAGGTGGAGGCCTAAGCTTCTTATAACTCATAGAGGTTCCAATAGCTTTTAAAATTTAATTTAATTAATTTATTCATTTTATCTTTTTGAGACAGAGTCTCGCTCTGTCACCCAGGCCGGAGTGCAGTGGCACAATCTCGGCTCCCTGCAACCTCTGTCTCCCGGGTTCAAGCGATTATCCTGTCTCAGCCTCCCAAGTAGCTGGTACTATAGGCACGCAACACCATTAGTAGAGATGTTAGCCAGGCTGGTCTCCAACTCCTGGCCTCAACTGATCCACTTGCCTCGGCCTCCGAAAGTGCTGGGATTATAGGCATGAACCACTGCACCTGACAAGGTTCCAATATCTTTAGTATGAAAAGCTGTTCTCAAATTCTGGGGGCTCCCCAACTACCCCCGAGTCACAGTCCCTTGAGAGGAACATGGATTTCAGTCAAACAGGTCAGACCATGGTTGGCATCCACTACTGATTTTTGATCCATCTTAAACTCCCCAACCCTCAGATTCCTTGTCTGTGGTAGGACAATGTTTCTTGGCACCTATGGGGGATTGGTTCCAGGATCCCTGTGGATACCATAATTTCCAGATGCTCAAGCCTCCCAGTTTGTCCTGCAGGACCTGTGGATACAAAAGTTGGCCCTCCCTATCTGTGGGTCCTGCACACTGCAAATACTGTACAGTATTTTCCATCTGTGGTGGATTGAATCCACGGATGTGGAACCTGCAGATAAAGAGAGCCAAGTATATTTCATCCCAGCCTCCAAGTCTTTTGAGGAGAAAATAAACATGCACATGGCACCTGACAGAGCAAGCCCCCAATATTGATCAGCGCCTTCTCCACCCACCATAATTGTAAGGGTGAGGACATTGAGACCCAAAGAGGTCAAGGACTTGGCCCAGATTGCACAGAGATCATCGAGGGATAGAAGCCACATGAGCCTTTAGCAAGGCCCGTGGAAGCCAGCCAGTTTCTTTCCTCCCAATTCGATCTCTTTTGGCCTAGGCACACCCTATAACCACATGGTCTCCCTGACCCGACTGACAGATGAGTGCCTTGTAGGTAACAATGAGAAACTGTGGAAAGAGACTGGACTGTGATTTCTCTAGTTCCCTCCCCAAGGCAGCAGCTCCCCAAAGCATTTCCCTCCCACTCCCAAATTCTCTCCTTTCACTCCAGAAGAACTCTTCTCCCTCACTCTACCAAGCCATTTGCTCAGCTTTCATCCTGGCTGGAAGCAGAGTCGGGAGGAGATAGAGAACTGCAAGGGGTCCACAGAAGCCACATCCCTGTTCCTGTGGCCCCTCTTCATCTGTGACTCTGGGTGTCACTGTCCCAGTAAGTCTGAGTGGCCTCCTGGGTGCCCTGTATTTGTGAATTTCTCTGTATGCTCCCAAGGGCTTGCTCTTCCCCCAACCCAGCCGCTGCTCCACTCCTAAGTTCTGAGAGGAGCTGGGCTGGAGTAAGGGCAGGATGGGAGTGATGGTTCGGAAGAGATTGAGCACTCGGTCTCAGGCCTTAATGGCCATGTCAGCCTGAGGGCTAGTGGCGGTGAAATGATGGATGGGGTGGGCACCATCCTCCACTTGCCACAGCACAGGGCTCCATCACCCTCCCCTGAAACCACCCAGCCAGCAGCACCTTCCCCCACTTGGGCCTGGGCCTCAGTTACATGAGGGGGATGGGGAGACAGGAGGGAGGGGGGCCTCTCCCCCAACCCTGGCTCTGCTGGTGGTGGAAAGCAGCTGCCCGCTCTGATTCCAAGTCTAGCTTCTCTGAGATCTGAGAACTCCTGGGCCCCAAGGGACAAAGACCAGAGCCTCAGGGGTGTATGCATGCAAAGGAGAAAGGAAAGAGAATCTGGCAGTTACTTCCCTGGGGTTAGGGAGAGTGGCCCCCTTCCAACACTCAAGGAGTATCATAAAGTTGCAGATCAGACAGTAAGTTTGGAAAAAGAGAAAGAAGGAAGGAGGAGGATGCAGACAGAGGTGCTCCTTTCTTTTCTTTTCATGGGGGGGGGGGGCATACAGAGTAACACCCAGGGAACAACATAATTGCTGCAATGTGGTGTATAATAATAGCTATTCAGGGGCCGATCATTCATATTAAACAGGGTGAAGCAAGCCTCTCATTTGCATGCTTGAGATTATATGCATTTGAAAAGTCATTTCCGCAGGGTGTGTGAATGGCATTAATTCCCATGTGGCATGCTCTGCCCCCTCCAGGGTCTTTACCCCACTGACACACACCCATACACCTCCTTCCATGCTCCCGCCCACCTAACAACATACCCCCCAAACCTGCATGACAGGCACTCCCAAGTGCTTTCCGAATTCTCACCTCTGCCCTGGGATACCTGCCCGCCAAGGATGAGCACACCAGAAGCCTCATGTCTCGTGCCCACCTCTCCACAGGGCGCCGCGACAGCACCGGTGTGCTCCCTGCACTGTGGGTGAGCAGCTCTGGGTGCCTGGGACCCAGTCAGCTAAAGACAGGATGGGGAAGGGTGCTGGCGGGAGGCCTTGATTATCAGTCCCCTGTAACTACAAGGGTGTGGGGTATGGAGGAGAAGTCAGTGTCCACAGGAGCCTGAACCCTGGCTAGGGGAGCAGGCAGGGGCCTGGGCTCAGCCACACACCATTGTGAATCCTCTGCCTTCCCTTTTCTCTGAGCCTCTACTTCCCTGTCTCTATACAAATAGGTGGTCCTGAAGGTCTCTTCTCACTCTCAGTCTGGCATGTGGACATGAAACCACAGTACTTCAGTGAATACTGGTAGGCACTGATGGTTGGTCTGCTGGAGTCACAGCCGGGTCCCTTTCACAGTGGACTCCACCCAGTGTAGATCTGAGCTGCTTCCTCTGGTAATGAGGGGCAAGCTCCAAGAGGTCCTCCTTTCTTCTCCACACACCCCTATCTTCCCAATCCATGCTCCTCCCCCAGCCACCAAGGTCCTCAGCAAGGAGCAGCTGAACACCTGCGGAACAGGAAGGCAGAGGCTCTGAGAATTAGACCATCTGGTTTCTAGGCTCAGCTGTGTGACCTTGGGCAAGTCACTGGGGTGCTCTTTCTGCCTCCATACAATAAGGTAGGGATTGGCCAGGGGTCTAAGGTTCGCTAATACTGGGCTCTTATCCCCCACCCCAGACTTTCCATATGCCTCTCCTACCACATGTTGGGGGCAAATGGAGATAGCACCGGAGGCCGAGTTATTTTGGCAGGTCCAGGATTTGTCTGAGGCTCAGGTCCTGCACTTAGGCAGGACCTAGTGGCCCAACCCTCAGCGTTCCCCGTGGGGGAGCCAGGGCACCTCGGAGCCTATGTCAGGCCTAGAGGCTCCTGCAGATGCCGTCGGAAGGAAGCTGGGTCAAAGCCGCGGCTGCCTCTTCCGCTCTGAGGCAGTCTGCGGGCCGCTGGGGGCTCCCACTTCCCCGGAGGCTCCTGGCTCTTCAAAGAACCTGGGCGGGCGAGTGCGCAAAGAGGGACGCCCTTGGAACTCGCCGGAGACCGCCCCGTCCCCTCCCTGGCCGGAAGTGACGAGTTCCACCTACCTTGGGGCCAAAGGGGGGACCCACGGGCTGGGGTGCTTTTGTGGAAGGAGAAAAGAGACGGGGAACCCCACATGCGGAGAAACCTTTTGTGCCTTTTCGCGGGCCCATATGGCGTAGCGAGTATTAATTACCGTCGCTTTTTAATTAACAATCGCTTAATCTGAGCCGTAACATTTGCCATGACACCCCGCGCCTCGCCGCGAACCCGCACCGCCCGCCCTGCCAACTCATCAATTAATTTTTATTGACGTTTTCTTCCCCCAAACAGGCACAATACCAGGGTTTTCCAATTAACACCTCTGCGATCTCTAATTAGTGCAATTAACAGACTGATGGATGCCCGGAGTTTACCCGCGGGGGAGGGAGAGAGGGGCGGGGCAGCCCCCAGCGCGCTCCTGGGCGCGCGTCCTGCCGGGAGCACACGTGCACGCGCAGCTGGAGTGGAGATGAGGCCCCAGTTCTTAAGAGAGACACGGGTGGGGAATGACCACAGGTAGCCCGTACCCAGAGCAATGGTGGCGGTTGGAATTTAAATAAGATATCGTTTCCAGTTCTCCAGAAACCTATAATATAGTCTGGGAGACAGCAGGACGTGGCCCAGCTGACAGCCTGACCCTGTAAGTTGGTGTCTAGCCCCAGCGCTAACACCAATTTACTACTGAATGACTTCTTTCAGAGTGGTGGTGGTGCGGGGGAGAGTCTCACTTTGTTGCCCAGGCTGGTCTCCAACTCCTGGGCTCAAGTGATCCTCCCTCCTCAGTCTCCCAAAGTGCTGGGATTACTGGCCTGAGCCACCGCACCTGGCCTACTAGAGTGACTTGGAGCAAGTTGATTCTCCTCTTTTCTTCTCTGTATAATGGGGAGAACTGGACTAGATGTAGCCATCTCTTTTATAATTTATAATTCCAACAAAGATTAGGAAGCAGATTGCAATAAGAGGTAAGATTTCTTAAAATACAATAGCACGGAGTAGAAGATGAGAATGACGGACCACAACGTTAAATCAGGGGGTTGCAGACCTGAGTGCATCAAAGTCACCTTGGAGAGCTTGTTAAAACACAGATTACTGGGCCCCAACAGAAGCTGCTAACCCAACAGGTCTGGAGTGGGCCTGGGAATCTGTATTTCTAAGAAGTTCCTAGGTGATGCTGATGGTGGTTGTCCCAGGCAATGGGGCTCCAATGATGAACACTAACTTTAGTTATGAGTTTCCTGCTGGGCAAAACTAGATGATATATCTGCAAAAGCCATTCAATCATTCAACATGTATTTAGGGCCCCATTAAGCTAAGCACTGGGGATCTACCTGAAGGAAAGTGAAATGTGGACCCTACTGAACAAGACAGTGCAGCAGTGTCCTTAGATGCTCTGAGAGCTGCAGGTAAAGGGCTCAGCAAGGGCAACTGGTAATAATGGAGGTCCTAGCCCCTTCTCTTTTTTTTCTAGATAAACCTGGCACTTATTTTTCCTCAAAACAAGTTTCCTAAAAACCAGTGGGGCTTTAGCCATGAACAAAGTCATGCTTCTCTCTCCTCCAGTGGTTGGCCAGGAGCATGTTTCACCAGCAATGACCCTTCATCCATTCATTGGTGCGACCAATGTTTAAGTACCTACAGTGTGCCAGGCTCTGTGTATGCAGACTCCAGCAGAGCAGGACACAGGCCTTGCTCTTGTGGAGCTTATGTTCCCATGAAGAGTGTACAAATGTTAACTAAATACACAAGTAAATGGAGAAGCCCAAGTCAGATACATTCTATCAAGTGTGAGTACAGGAAATAAATGGGGATCTAAGGTAAGTGGAGAGGGGCAGGGAAAGCCTCCTTTTGCCAGGAAAGGGCATTTATGCTTAGATATGAAGGCTGAGTAGGTACTGGCCAGGCAAAGTATACAATGAATGCAGGGCAAAGAACGTACGCAAAGGCCTTTATTTTACAAAAGAAGGGTCGTCAGTTTCAGACTTTTCCAGAATGAAAAACCTTTGAAATACATACATTTCTAGATTATATAAAAAGATACACACGTGGATACCAGAGCACAAGGATGTCTTCTAGTTCCTTCTTTCTCTATTTGTTTCTTTCTAGCTATCCTGCTATATCTTACTTGTGTCAAGAGATATAAAACAGAGGGCTTTTCAGAGCAATGAGCCCTGGCCCTACAAGTAACTGCAGGATGCTTCCCAATCCAAAGTCCCAGGGACCAGCCTCCCCCATTCAGCCCTGGCCCCAGAGGCCCACTGGCTTCTAGCTTCAGGCTCCAGGTAAGGGGAGGGCTCCAGGGCAGTGGCCACTTTGGGCCTCTGGCTTACTTAGCCAGCCACTCATTTGCCAGATGAACTGCTAACCCTTCCTGGCCTCTTACTACCTTTGTGACATTGAGGAATGAGGTCACCAGTCTGAGCCCTGGTTTCCTTATCTGTAATGTGGGGCCAATGCCAGTACACCTTCCTTCCAGGGTTGCAGTGGTATCAAATAAGACACACTGCATGAGGAAGATGTTTAGAGAAGGGTAGTTACTATAATTCCAGGAGTCCAGAAAGTCCTGCTACAACCCACCTGAGTGGGCTATGGTTTAAAAATTGATCCCACCCCCCTCTCCCAGCCCTTGGTTCAGCACTTGAAGAAAGTGAGTCAAGACCCATGGGTTAGAATGTGGCTATAGCTCCAGAATAGGTCCTGAAGCCAGAGGTGGGTGATGTGAGTCACGCACTGCTTGGCTCCCTGATCGTGCCAGCAGTTTCTCTCCCCAAGCACATGGGGCTCTGTGAGTTCCACAGTAGGCTTAATCCCTCTCCAAGCCCCTGCCCTCCTTGGGCACTCCTCATTGTGTGGGTCAGAGGCTGGCAAGCTGGACTTCCCTCTGTACCCCCATCTCTGCCTGAGTTCCTGGCCTGGGAGTCTCCCTCAATGACTGTGACATCCTAGAAGCTGCCTACCCCAACTCTAGGGACCATTCAAGGCCTCTTAGCACAACACTTGGGTGCTCGGAGGAGCTCAGTACAAGTGGCAGGGCAAAGACATTCCTATCTGAAAGGCTCCACCAAAGCCTTCCATTTGTAAGGTGAATCTGCCATCCTGTGCTGTCTGTTCCAGGTCCTCTCCCAAGTTCCAAATACATTTATTTCTGAATCCTAAAAGTAAGAGACATCCTGGTAGAAAATTTTGAAAAAAAGAAAAAAAAATAGAGTACTCATAATCCTACCTTGCAGAGATCTAGCCCTTTGGGATATATAGCCTTTCCGGTCAATCCATTCTCACTCTCTCTTGGCATATAAACATTTAAAAAGTGAAATTTGGGTCATAATCTATAGATGGTTTGAATTTTCATCTTTTTCCACTCACCACTTACTATCATAAGCATTTCCACATGCTATCAAATATTTTAAGCAACAGTTTCTAATGGTCACACAGTTGCTTGAATGGGCCGCATGTTCCAGAATGTATTGCGCCAATCCCCTAGAGTTGGACATCTAGGCTGTTAGCTATGTTTTACTATGACTCTGCAGTAAATGGGAACAGGATACTCTACATTTTTGACTAGTTGCATAGGATACATGTTTAGAAGGTGGAACTGCATATTTTTAAGGTTCTTGATATATTCATTCCCAAACTGATGCCCATAAAATTCATACCAATTTTGCCCAGTTCTTCTTTAGCAAGCAGTCACATCTCATAAGACTCTCGAGCCCTAACCTCTTTAGTGATTTCCCTCAATTCTCCTCAGCTCCTTCTCCAGGAGATTCTCAGAGCCTGAATAAGGCATTTGCAACTCAACACTACAGACCCTGTTAAATCTGGGTGAGTTCCCTAAGGTCAGAGTGGGGTAGGGAGCCTTCACCTGCAGCTGATACTGAGCACAGTGGGCACTGGGGTTGGGGCAAATGGAGGTGAGCAAAACGCAATCCTTGCTTTTGCCGGGCTTGAAATGGAGACAGGAGAAAGACTAATGGGCAGGTAAGTTTTCCTTCTAAACATCGGAATCATCTGGGGAGCTTTAAAAAAACAAACCAACCCATACCTATGGCCCACCCTAAGTCAATTAAATCGCACTCTTCAGGGAACTGGACCCAGGCGTGGATATTTTAAAAAGCTTTCCAAGCATTCTAAATTCCCAGTGCAGCCAGGATTGAGAACTTCTGTCTTACACAACACACACAGCTTTACAAATGTTATGTTAGACACTGGGGACCATGGAGCCTGGAGGGAGTAAGGGGTGCTCTGGGAAGGCTTTCTGTAGGAGGTGGCTTCTGAGCTGAGCCATGACGCAGCAAGGCCTCGGCACTCAATTTGTGAATACATTTTATTGTTAAAAACCATTCGCTTGCCGGGCGCGGTGGCTCACACCTGTAATCCCAGCACTCTGGGAGGCCAAGGCGGGCAAATCACGAGGTCAGGAGATCGAGACCATCCTGGCTAACATGGTGAAACCCTATCTCTACTAAAAATACAAAAAATTAGCCGGGCATGTTGGCGGGCGCCTGTAGTCCCAGCTACTCAGGAGACTGAGACAGGAGAATGGTGTGAACCTGGGAGGTGGAGCTTGCAGTGAGCCGAGATGACGCTACTGCACTCCAGCCTGGGCAACAGAGCGAGACTCCATTTCCAAAAAAAAAAAAAAAAAAAATTCACAGAGTCCCCAAGAGTGCTTTCCTATAGCCCCTCCCTCCTCTCTCCCCCATGCAATTTTGCGCTCATTTTGACAGAGGATGGAACCACACTTCAAAGATGCCAAAGACTTGACAAGGTTACCTGACTGCTAAGTGGCTGAGCCAAACTGAAACCAGGTGGCTCTCCTGACTCCTAAACCAGTGCTCCTCCCCGCGTCCTAACTCCCCGAGTCACTCTGGAATCCAAGCCTTCCCTTACCCCTACCACCACCCTCCACCTTACCTTTTACTGGCTCCATCCCTGAAACGCTCCCACAGGCCCTGGCAAGGTGGCCTCCCTCAATACCCCTTCCCACTACACAGACCAAAAAAAAGAATTAACAATACAGGGGGAAAAAAAAGAAAGAGAACCAAAGATCCCACTCCATCTCATTAAGAAAGTAAACATAAGAGCCATCTAAGTGTCTAATTAAGCTTCTAATTAGTCCCTGCTTGTTACTAATGCAAATTAGATTACTCCGCTTAACTACAGCATGTCCACAACACCCTTGTTAATTGCGGCCTTTTGAAATTAAATTACTCCCTAATTAGCATATCAAAGCCATTGATTCGGAGCTGGGAAAGATGAGGGCAAGAGGAGCCCAATGCCAAGTTTGGTTAATCAGAGACGGCTAATTAAATAGTGACGTCTTATGTGGGGGGCCTGCTGGTTAAGGGGTAGGGGCAACTCGCCCAGGGCCTGAATGGCCATCTGGAGCCTGGTTCTGGTGGTGCCTTTGGCACCAGGGTTTCCTTTGGGCACAGGAGGGGCTCTAGCGGGCCTGGGACAAACCACTGAGTATGGCCATTTCTGGGCCCCTGGCTGTTCTGCCCAGCCTGCCCCTGACATGCCTTGGCTCCTCCCTTCATTTCCCCAGATGTAGGGGGCAAGTGATGACTTTATCATAGAGGGGCTCACCCTGGCAGGGATGGGCTGATTTCATCTTGAAACAGGCCCCCGGAGACACAAGGCCTTATGGTACAAAGACCTAACCTCTATGGTAGAAAGAAGGGAAAAAGAATCACCCACCACCATCAGTTCTTTTTTTTTTTTTTTTGAGACAGGGTCTCACTCTGTGTCGCTCAGACTGGGGTGCAGTAGCGCGATCTTGGCTCACTCACTGCAACCTTTCCTCCTTGGCTTAAGTGATCCTCTGGTCTCAGCCTCCCGAGTAGCTGGGACTACAGTCACATGCCACCACACCCTACTTTTTGTATTTTTTGTAGAGAGGGGGTTTCACCATATTGCCCAGGCTGGTCTCAAACTCCTGAGCTCAACTGATCCTCCCACTTTGGCCTCCCAAGTGCTGGGATTACAGGCATGAGCCACTGCGCCCATCCCACCATCAGTTATTAAGTAGCTGTGTGGGAATTAGATTTGGGTCAGGGTGTCCTTATAGGTCCTCTCTCTGAGATCTTTTTGTACAGACCCTGCAGTCTTTTTTTTTTTTTTTTTTTGGAGGCAGAGTCTCATTCTGTCGCCCAGGCTAGAGTGCAGTGGCACAATCTAGGCTCACTGCAACCTCCGCCTCCCAGGTTCAAGCAATTCTCCTGCCTCAGCCTCCTGAGTAGCTGGGACTACAGGTGCCTGCCACCACGCCCGGCTAACTTTTGTATTTTTAGTAGAGATGGGGTTTCGCCATGTTGGCCAGGATGGTCTTGAACCACTGACCTCAGGTGATTCACCTGCCTTGGCCTCCCAAAGTGCTGGGATTACAGGCGTGAGCCACCGTGCCTGGCCAGACTCTGCAGAGTCCTTCAGACACTGTCCCACACTAGATTCTCCTTGAGGAATACTGGGGACAGGTGAATCTCCATGTCAAAGCTGCAAACCAAAATGCCTTCAGGGGCTAGGCTGGTCATTTAGGAGGCCAGGTGAGGAGGGCACGAGGAGGCAGCTGCCACTCAATCCCAGTCCATCCTTTCCACACAGAAATGCAGGCTCAGTGTTGACAGGGCTTGGGTTTTTCAAAAGGAGCAGAAGTGGGGATATTTATGTGAAATTTACCATTGTAATGAACTGTGTGTGGGTCAACAAAACTCAGCAGGGATGAGGTTAGTCCACTTGTGACCTCAGCCCTTATGGCCAGCATTTCAGAAAGGCAAGTTCCAGTTAACTGTGACTTGGGGCAAGTCAGGTAACCTCTCTGGGCCTGGGTACTTCACCTATGAAATGAAAGTGATAATTACCACTGCCTGGAGAATCTTTCAGGGTTGTTGTGGGGATAAGAACAAGGAGGTATGTGAAATGGCAAAGCACAGTTCCTCAGTCAGGGTCTGGTGACTACCTAGCTCTACCTGCCACAACAACCTCCCAGGTTTCCTAATAGGGATGTCCTATTAGAACTTTCTTCCCCCATCTTCCATGCAGGGGGCAGAGCAAGGGCTTCCAAGTGTCCTTGAAAATGCTGAGGGCTTGTTCCTGCAGATATCTGACCTGACTGTTGGGAGCCTTGGAGGTACCACACACCTATGCCCTCTGCCCTGCGTTTTAATGGATCAGCTCTGGCAGGGGCAGCAGCTTCTGAATGACAAAATCCTGAGGGTTAAAACGTCCCTAACTTGGTCCTTCTCTACCTCCCCTGTCCCCAACTAGGATGCAGTCTGTTCCCAGCTCTTCCTCCCTCCCCTAGTCCTCCTAAGTTTCTCACCAGTAGCCCCTGGAGCACACAGGATCACGGCCAAATTCCCAAAGGGTGAGATTCTGTTTACTTAAGGAGAGATCAGACAGGGTCCAGGGGAGGGGAAGTCCTCCTGCCCCCACCTCTGAAAGGGCGAATCCCAGCCAGTACCCAGTCCATGGGTATCCATCCAAGCCAAACTGGGCAAAGGGGCACAGAGCAGTGGTTTTATTTTAGAAAATAAGTGCAATTAAAAGAAAGGCAGAAAAAAAGGAATGGGGGAGGAGAAGGCTGCCCTGGTGTGAGGGGGAGGGGGGACGGCGGCGCACAAGGGCCAAGCTGAAGCTCGCCTCGCCTCGCGGAGCTCTCTCTCCCAACGAGATTCAATTAATTGATAACATGAGGCATCAAATTAATTTCTGGAGAATGTGAGATTCTGATGAAGGGAAATCTCGTCGATGGGGATCAGGTGGGAGGGGGCAGGCAGCACCCCTTTTAATCAGGCTCCACTGCCTAATTGGGAAGGAGGAGACTTGCATGGGTCGTAGTGTCCTCTGCCCTGAGCTCCACAGCACCCCTTTCAAGAAGGACCCATGGAAGCAGTAGGCTCCCGATGCCCTTGGAACAAAGAGGGTGTGCGTTGAGACCTTCAGGTCTCTTCTTGCCTGGCTCCCAACCCACAGCTTCAGGATGGTGAGCCCGAGGACATGGGGCTGCAGGTGCCCTCTTCACCCACTGTACAGTTAGGAAAACTGAGGCCCAGAGAGAAGACGGGTCATGCCTAAGGCCGAAGAGTGAGTTAGGAAGTTGGCAGCAGTGGGCTTACCGGGGCCCCTCATCATGTACCTGTGTGGGTACAGACCGTTTAGGCCTAGATCCACAAAATCATCTCTGAGCACAATCGGTGGGCAGCTTTCTCTGTGGCTAAAAACTGCCATGCTGCCTGAGCCGTCCCCTCTTCCAGTGTTTCCGGATCCCCAGCTGCCGGGCCCGAGCTAGCCCAGCTGCAGTTATTTTCTCTGCGTCTGGTGAGTGCTGAAAACCCCTTGTGTTACATCCCTGTGCTCAGGTCTCAGACATGCAGGAGCTTCCAGCAACTGGAACTGATGCGCTCAGTTAAAAAGGTAAAAGCTCACTGAGGGAACAATCCAAAGCAAGTGCTCAGCTGGGGAGGGGAAACAGGTAGCTCTGGCTCTCTGGGAAAAAAAAGCTCAGAGGCTTCCTGAAGGAGGGATTCTCTCAGTGGACCAACTCTACACCCTCAGCATGGCCTGACCATCCAGCTTCTCCAGCTCCCATCCAGAGATGCAGCCTCAAAAAGCCTGGTGCTTTGCTCTGAGTGCTTACAGCCGCAGCCTCTCGCTGGGTCTCCCACAAATCCTGATGTTTCATATCTCCCCAAAACTCTCCCCAGTGCACCCCTTCCTTCCAGGATGCGGATGTGCATCTGCAGGGGAACCCCAAAGGAAAGGAGGAAGTACACCGCCACCCTCTTTTGAAGCAACTTCTTTAGGCCTGGGTCTCCATAGAAATGTTCTCCTAGAAACGTAAAGCCAGCCGGGAATGGAATCCAAGGAAGCCCCCCTGAGGAGATGAGAACGGAAGCTACCCCAACCTCCCACCCCCTGGTTTCATTTCACACGGGGAGGCCCTCCTAAGGGCTCTCTGGGTGGCACACATGTCCTGTCTCAGCTGGGGGTTTCAGGACCCACGCTGGCTCAGGTGGCCAGTGCCCACAGATCTGTGCTCCGGCCCTTGTTCTATTTCTGATTTTCCAAGTTGCACGTGAGCCACCCCTTCTCCGGGTCCCTCCTGCTGCCCTTCACCAGCCTGGCCTCCAGCACACAGTAGGCGCTCCACAGTGTTCGTAGCATGGATACAACTACTGAGTCCCTGGCTCCATTCCCTAAGCCACCCTACCTTCAAGTCGCCATCATTTTGCCACCCTTTTGCTGCTACTTGAGTAACTTCTGCTCCCACCAGTCCTGCCTACCTTGAACAAATGCCGGATGGTCTCTATTCTACATACTGTTAGTCTGAGGAAAACCCACCACGTCGCCCCATTTTCCATTTACATGGTAGCCTGGGTCACAGACCATCAGAACTGCAGCAGGAAAGGAAACACCATTTACCTCTATCTTGCACTATCAACTGGCTCCACCCACCATCAGGCCTGGCTGTGGAGGCTCCAGTTGGCCAGAGGATGGGGCCCAGAGAGGTGGGCAGAGCAGCTGGGATTCAGTGAACAGGCGGCTGTATGGCTACCATCCAGACGGGAGAGAAGGAAGGTGCAGGGCTGTGCCAGAGGGACAGCCGGGAAAAGACCCTGATCTCAAGAGGGATCCTGGGACCAGGATCAAGGCAAGGAGGGCATTCGCCAGGCCCAGGCATGTCCAGCCCGGCGACACACCACAGCAACAGTGACTCCACGGTCCAACACCTGCGGCCCTGTCCAGATGTGTACCTTTTGTGCCAGGAGCTCTTGTTTTCTAGCTCAGGCAGGTGTGCCCTGCGTCCAGGTTCTGCAAGGGCCCAGGAGCAACATCTCACAAGACCACAGCATCCGAAGTGGCAGAATTCAGAGGAAAGAGGGTTCCCACTGTGATCCCGGCTTGGTGGAACTGGCAGCGGACTGAAGGTGTGTATTTCCACAGAGAATCCTGGGAGGCAACGCTGAAGGGAGCCAATAACTTCAGGCTCAAGGGGAGTTTCCTTCTGCTTCTTTGAGATGATCCATTCAGTGATAGGTCCCAAACTGGTCTGAGACTTGCTGCCAAAATCTCCCATAAGGACGTGTAGGCTAGGCTTTCCAAACCCTAGAAATCTCCCTTTCTGGAGAGAGGGGTTATCAGTCATTTTTCCTCCTCTGCATTCTGGGGAATTCTCTCTCCCATTTGTGTGTCTCACAAGAACCTTAGGAGTGCCTGGGGAATGCTCCAGGGTTGTGTGCAGGTGGAAACACCAGATTCTGCACCTACAGTCCCCCTCTCCACTTAAAGGGAAAAGAGAAAGAATTCACACTAGAAGGCAGGCGGCCTAGGCCAAGCTTATGGAGGAGGGAGGGAGGAGTGGCAGCTCCTCCCATCCCTTCCTTTCTCCCTTCACCACAGCACACGCTCAAGCCCTGCTGGTTATACTGGGAGTCGAGGGCCCCATATTTTAGTTCCAGCTCTGCTACCATGTAGCTGTGTAACCTTGGACAAGTTGCCTCTTCTCTCTGGACTTCGTTTTCCCAACCCATAAAATGAAGATTAATACTTCAGTATTTCCATATTCAACCAACATGTGGCCTGGCAGTGCTAGCAAATTAATAATAAACGCCATCCTTTGATCAGTACTACCATGCACCCGGCACTGTGCTAGGTACTTGACATCTGCTCTCTCATCTAACTCCCAAACGGAATCTCTAAGGTGGGTATTATGACCTACTTTACAATGTAAGAAAATTGAGGTTCGAAGAGCTTAATTAAGTTCTCCAGAGTCCCATCTCTAATGCCAAGTTCCAAAGCCTTTTCCACTCTGACACATGTTCTGCCCTGGGGAGGCCTCAGTTCCTTGCTCTGGGTTCCAGAGTTCTGGAACCAAATCTGAGGAGGTCATTCCAGCCAACGGAGCCTCAGAGTCCTGTCAAAAATAGTACCTGCCCTGCCTTGGTCTAGGGAAGCTGGAGGGTGGTAAGATCTGTGAGAAGGGAAACTGGTTTCCTTGCTCACTCGGCGCCTGGCGTTTCGGGTAGGAAGGGTTAAGATGCAGGGAAGGCTTCTTGGGGAGACAACCCTTCCCTCCCCTTGCACCTCACACCTCTCCTCTGAAACAGACACCCTGTTCCCATTCTTCTCCCCCCCACCCTCCCCCCCACCATGTGATATCTGTCTCTCCTACCCCAACAATCTGAGGTCCAGAGAGCAGACCCCAGCCTTCATTGCTTGGGTACCCCAGTACTCAGCCTGGGACCTGCCCAGGCAGAGTAGGGGCTCAGCAAACATTTGGGGGAATTACTGGATCAAAAGCAAGCCTTCCTCTCCCAGTCCCTCTGCTTCCCTCCCACCAAGGAAGAGGTATGTTTGGGGTAGGGGCCCAGCAGGATATGCACATTCCTGGCAAGAAGGGACCTACCTGCCTACAGCCAGAACGGAAGTTTTCGGCTCTAAAGGCAGAGGAAGGGGGCTGGGGGCGTCTAGATGTGAGGAAGATCCCTACACCGAAAGGGACAGGAGCAGGTCCCTTTGCAAGTGGGACCCTTTGCAAATGCTCTGGCCCTGGCGTTCTCCAGCACTGGGGTCAGGTCTTTCTCTCTCCAGGGCTCAGGGGTTCCCCAACTCCGTAACTCCTGGGAAACCTGTCCAGGACAGGGAGAAGGATAGAAAACCCCACCCAGACGCCCAGCCCTTGGTGCCAGGAGAGAAGGCTCCCATGGTCTCCCAAACTTAGTAGCAAGGCTGGAGCCAGGATAAAGTGGGTCCTGAGGGTCCCGCAGGAGAGATTCAGCGCTCACCCTGGCCCTGGGTGTGGAGGCTGAGAGGGGGCAACCACAAAACCACCTCTTCCCCTTGCCACCTTGCCCCACTGACTAGAGTGTGAGTGACTCCCCCAACTCACAGTTTTTTGAGAGTTTCAGATCGAAAGGGCACCATGGGAGCCAACAAGCTGTCCAGGTACCAAGAGCAGAGCCCCAGTATCCTCCCTCCAGCCACCAGGTAACAGAGCCCCAAAACCCCGAGGCAAAAGTTTCTCAAGTTGAAAAAAAAAAAAAAAAAAGGCCTTCAGACTTCCCCACAGCGGTTTTCCGCGGGGGCGGGCAGAGGTTTTCTGAGGCCGTGGCTCCCCTTCAGGCGGCTGGGTCCACTGGGCCTGGCCTTCGGCCCCTGCACCTACCGGCTGGTTCGCAGCGGGGGGAGGGGGTAGGGGGAGAGCTCAAAATGCCCGGTGCCCGCAGGGCATGGCGGTCAGGGGGCCGTTCAGCCCTGGTTCTCTGTGGAAAGTGAGCTTCTGGGTTCGACAGTGGGACCGGCACAGACCTTCCCGCAGCTACAGGCCATACGACAACCCCGCTGCTCTTTCTTTCTGCGGGCACTCGGGCCAGTCCTAACAATTGCCCCTCAAGCTGTGTGTGCTGCCCTAACCCTCAATCCCGGACCCGAAACAGTGCGTGCTGGGACGAATCTAGGCAGGTCTCCGAAACCGGGGTGAAGATGCTGAAGTTCAGGTAAAAACCCGCATTGGCCAAAATGCTCCCGGGCTTTCTCGGGAGTCACCCGAATGGCAACTTCAGACTCGGGTTTGCTTCTCCGGACTCCCCACCCCTATTCCCGGCTCCAGGCGCCGCGGTCAACCTGCGGGGAGACTAGGCGTTGGGGTGCCAGACACGCGGTGATCTCCAGACGCCCGAAACGCCAGGCGCCGAGTGAGCGAGGAAACCACCCGGGAGGGGGCTGGCCAGGGAAGCCGGGGAGCAAAGGAAAGAGCGGGGCGCGCTCTGGGCTCAGGGTTCCCATACCCTTTCCCCCCAACCTAGGATCGGGGTGGGACGCAGGTGTGTTCACGAGATCGCCCCAGTTGGGGGACACAGGGAATCTGCCGCCGTCTGGGCCTGTCTCAAAATCCGCATTCCACGAAATTACCCGGTCCTTTATGGGGGCGGCCGGGACCCCAGGTCGCATTCTAGCGCCACTGGCTCTGCTCTGACGCAGCCCAAGGAAGTTTGTTTGGCGTGGATGAGGAGCCCGAGGCTGAAGCGCCGCCGGTCAGAGAGGTGCTGGGGTTGTCCAGGGGAGATACCAGACTCCTCAGTTGGGGCGGGGGGGTCCTGCTCGGTCACTCCGGGCTCCTTCCCTGGTGGCCTCCGGGCCCCCGTGGCCGCCCTCTCTTCCCCCCTTACGTGGTGAAGCGGGAGCTCTCTCCACAGCGGGTGAGTAGAGGTGTCAGCCAGATCGTTTCCCCACCCTCCACCTCCGGCGCACAAATCACAGGGGCCATTTCCAGACGCTCTCAAGTCCCCAAGAAGTTTTCCGCTCTATCCCCGAGCTGACCGAGCGATGGAAAAGGGGCTGACTGGCCCTGGCACTTCCGAGGTGCGACCTCAGCAAGACAAGTCCCCTCTTCACCAGAGACGACACGGCGGGTAGGACCGCGATCCCCCGCTCTCTTGCCCCCATTTTCATCTGTCTCCGGCGCGTCCTGGGGAGTCCGGTACCGACTAGAGTTGGGGGGAGCCACTTCCCTTCCCAGCTCTGGAAAGTCTGGGCCGGGAAGTATTCTTTGTCTGACTCGGGGCGGGGAGGGGGTCGCGCCCCCGTACACCCCATTCCCAGAGGCCCGGCGGGGAGGGGGCGGGGCCCAGATTCTTGGGGAAGGGCGGGCCTCGGTGGCCTCTCCGGCCGCCCCCCTCCCCGCCCCGGCCTCCGGCTGCCCCCACTCTCGCCGCGCCACAGCCCCCACCTGTTCCCGAGGCAGCTCCGGCCCGCTGGGGCCCGGGCCAGGGGCGGAATGTCGCGGCTGCGCGGGGTCAGTGCGCCACGGCCGGCCCTGGCTGGAACAAAGTGCGCCGGCCCGGGCCCGGCTCCTCCTGGCGCCCGGCGCCCAGCGCGTCTCGGGCGGGCAGTTTGCAAACACAAAGTGAGCCAGCGAGCGGGCGAGAGAGTGCGCGAGCGAGGGAGTTGGTCTGGTCGCCCGCCCAGCCCCCACCCGCGTCCCTGGGCCCGACCCGCCACCTACCTGTCCCGCCCGGCCGCTCCGTGCGGGCTCCGGCCCGTCAGCCCGCGCGGGGCATGGGGCTCGCTCCGGTCGCAGCCCGGGCCCGCCGCCGCCCGCCGGGGCTGCCCTTCCGCGCCGCCCCGCGCCGCGCAGCTCCCGGGCGTCCTCCCAGCGCGCCGGGCCGACCGCCGCGCGCCTCAACCCCGCCGGGGCATCGCACTTTGTGGGCTGCTTGGCTCGCTCCGGCTCCGCTCCTCCTTCCCGGTCCTTCCGCGACGCTCGTCAGCCCGCTCCGGCTCCCGGGCTCCCGGACCCCGGCGTCCCCGCCCCCGGCCCAGCCCTGGTTCCGGCCCGGGCTCCTCCCCGCCGCGCCGCCGCCGCCTGCGCCGCGCCCTCCTCGCGGGCTGGGGGCTCCGTCCCGGCCGCCGGCCGCACTGTCCGGTCCGCAGGGGCGGCGGGCTCCGGACTCCGAGGGGCTGCGACTGAGCCTGGGCTGCGAGTGGCTGCGAGCGGGCGGCGCGCGGGCGGGGCGGGAGGGGGCGGGGGAGGAGGAGGGTGGAGAGGGAAGGAGGGAGCGCGCGGAGAGCGAGGGAGGAGGGAGCGAGAGAGCAAGCGGCGGAGGGAGGGGAGACCAACTTCTAGTGCTACCATAATTCGCCTAAAGCAGGTGCAGCAACTTTCACCCCGCCTGGCAGCCCGCTGAGAGCGAGAGAAGACCACGTGCACCAAACTTTAGGGGAGAAAAAATGGGAACGTGGGGAGAAGACGTGGGGCGGCAGATCTGAAAAAGATGGTAGGTGGAGGGACCCCAGGGATTCACCCTGGCCTCGGACTAATCCTATGGGGCGCTTGCAAACCCCGGCCATCCCCTGGAGTCTGGAGGTACGGCCAAGTCCTGATCCCACACGGTTCACTGGTTCCCGGCGGGCTGCGCTCGGCGCGGGGAGTGGCCGGGGGCCCAGAGACGGAGCCAGTGTCAGGCCCGGGCCCTGTCTGGCCTCCCTCCTGCTCCCCACTGCGTGGGGGCTGAGGGTGGGCTTCCTGAGCCGAGGGTAGAGGGTGGGGAGGCCCCTTCAGGGCGTTGTGAACGGTCACCCCCGGGCGCGCACTGCCTCCCTCTGCGGAAAGGGAATTTCCCGTAAAGTGCTCTGCGAACCAGTGAAGAAGGGGCCCAAGGCCAGAGCCATGCGGGCAAAGTGAAGTGCAAAGTTGAGGCAATTATCCGGACAAATTAGATTGTAAACAAAACCCCGCGTCTCTGAACATCGCTTTTGCCCAGGGGGACTGGAGGGATTGTGGTGGTGGCGGCGATGGTGTGTTTGGGTTGGGAGGGGGAGGTCTGGGTGAGGAAATGCCCACGGCCCAAGGGGGAGGGCTGTGTTGGTAGCAGACGCACCACTCAGAGTCCCGTGGAAATCTCAATACCCGTCCCCCTCCCCGCCCCACACACGCCGGAAACATCTCCCATCTGTCTGCATGTGTTGGGGGTGGGGAGAAGTGAAGGAGGCCTCAGGGGTCCTCATGAAGTACCCCAACCCAGCTCAGTGATGCCGGGTCCCCATGACCAAGGGAGGATCCTGTTGTGGGATGAGGACAAGAAGACAATGGCTCTTGAAGCCTCTCCTGGCCCTAAATCCTCAGGCAGGTGGACAAGAGGCTGGCATAGTATGTGAGCCCCTGTGGAGTGGGAGCTGGAAGCCTGAGGTGTGGGGTCGGAGCTGCAAGGATTGATGCTTAGTTGCCTGGGGGGAGGGGATTTCTTGGCCCTTCCAGTGGTCCTTGAAAGAAAAGGGGACCTCAGAGAGGAGGCACCCTCTTGGGTTGTTTTTCATCACTTCTGTCCCTTTTCTGCAATGTTAGTGACACCTGCACAGGTCCACATTTTATGTATTTGCCCTGTTGGGCAAGTGTGACAGGCATACTTAGGTCCTACTGGAGCATTTTAGATTTCTAGGTGTGAAATTGTGCAGGGAAGACTCTAAGTGCCATTTATGTGGATATCTCAGTGTCCTTTCCAGTGTGGCAACTGAGATAACCATAGCCATAAGAATAAAATAATAGCTAACATCTGAGTCGTACCACCCACCAGCCATTTAATCTTCACAGTAACCCCAGGAGGGAGATATTTGTATTATCTCCATTTTATAGAAGAGGAAACTGAGGCACAAAGAGATCAAGTCACTTGCCCGGGCTTACACAGCTGCTGGTCAGTGATGAGCCAGATTCCAACTAGAGCCACTTCAGTGAGGACAAGAAAGAAGCTCATGGTGGTCTCTGAAGCGACACTGCCTGCTTGTGGGTTAGCTGAGGGGAAGGATATTCTGGGAGAAAGAAAGCCCTTGGTAGTACTATCTGATTTACCTTCTGTTGAGGCCCAGCTCTGGTGGAAATCATGGTGTGTGGACAGCCCTAGGCCAAGCCTGGAGTGGCAAGTCCTTGTGTCAGACCAGCTGGGCCAGTGACGATGTCCTCAGTTCTCCTTCCTATCCTTCTTGCAGCAAAGGCTGAGGGTGGGGTGAGAACTAGGGGCTTTGGAGACAAAAGAGAGAATTTCTGTAGGGGGGTATTGAATGAGGTGACCTCCGAGGGGCTTCTCCAGCCCTTTTCTGGCCGGTTCACTGAATGTTTTTCCCATCTCCTTCCTGCAGCAGCCCTTGTACCTTACACATGGGCTCACTTGCCCAGAGGGATTGCCCTGGGAAATGCTTCACTTTCAGTTCAGTTTACCCCTCATCTCCAGGCCAGTTCAGTTCCCAGCTCCCTGTGAGCTACAGTGGGGACTCAAGGCATCAAAAGACCCTGTCTTGTTTTCACCTAAAGGGCATTTTAGCGAGGAAGACAAAGCCTCCCCAAAGAAAGATACAGAACAAATGCCCCGAAATCAAAGAAGCCAGTCCAAAGCCCTTCTTCCTGGTGCAAGAGCTTCATTAAGAAGGTTGAAAAGAGTAGCCCTTGGCTCCAAAGTGGGAGTGACCGGGAGCAGGCAGGAGGGTCCTCTTTCTGTCCTTGTTCCTTCACAGGACTCAGGGCAGGTGCAGGTGCTTTGGCGGTGGCCGGAACCAAGGCTCATGGCTTGGCCCCTCCAGGGGGGCCATAGTTAAGAGCACAGGGGCTAGAGTCGGGCAGCCTTGGGTTGAACTTCAGCCTCTGTCACTTAACCAGTGTGTGACCCAGGCAAGTTACATGATGTTTGAGTCTCAGTTAACTCACTCATCACCTCACTCATCAATTGGGAGGTTGGGAGGCCTCCTTGGGTGTTTGGGAGGGAGGATGGGCAAAACTTCTAGCTTGGTAATGTGTTCCTCACATGCTTTCCATAATTACTTATTTTCCCCTTGATGAGCTCCAGGGTCCTCACTTAAAATGACGAATGCTGACCTCACAAAACTGCAAATCATGAGTTGCCACTTAGTAAATGCTTGCCAGGCAGTCGAATAACGTGCTGTTCAGCTTATCACCCCAGCAATGGTGACTCTTCTCCAGGTGAAGCTAAGAGAGGTCAAATGACTTGCTCAGTTCACATAGCTAGGAAGTAGTGTGGCGAGGACTTGCTCCCAGGTCTCCTGCTCTGAAGCAGACGCCCTTTCCCAAGGTCAGCCGCCACCCTATTGTGGAGGTGAAGTGGGCTGATGGATGAGCTTGTTCCTAGCAGCAGGCCTGATACTCAGGAGTAGGTTGGGGTGGTAGTGGTGTGTACATCTAGAAACATTTGCTTCATTCCCATGGTCCCAACAAACCTAAGCCGAGACAGTTTATGTTTCTTTTATTATTATTATTATTATTATTATTATTATTATTATTATTGAGACAGAGTCTCACTCTGTTGTCCAGGCTGGAGTGCAATGGCACAATCTCGGCTCACTGCAACCTCCGCCTTCTGAGTTGAAGCAATTCTCCTGCCTCAGCCTCCCGAGTAGCTGGGACTACAGGCTCATGCCACCATGCCCTGCTAATTTTTGTATTTTTAGTAGAGATGGGGTTTTGCCATATTGGCCAGGCTGGTCTCGAACTCCTGACCTCAAGTGATCTGCCCGCCTTGGCCTCCCAAAGTACTGGGATTACAGGCATGAGCCACTACACCTGGCCAAAAACTATTTTTTAGTTATTGAGGAATAAAACTTCATCAGCATAGGCCGGGTGTGGTGGCTCATGCCTGTAATCCCAGCACTTTGGGAGGCCGAGGCAGGTGGGTGGATTACCTGAGGTTGGGAGTTTGAGACCAGCCTGACCAACATGGAGAAACCCCATCTCTACGAAAAATACAAAATTAGCCAGGTGTGGTGGCACATGCCTGTAATCCCAGCTACTCAGGAGGCTGAGGCAGGAGAATCGCTTGAACCTGGGAGGTGGAGGTTGCAGTGGGCTGAGATCGTGCCATTGCACTCTAGCCTGGGCAACAAGAGCGAAACTCTGTCTCAAAAAACAAAACAAAAAACAAAAATAAAACCCACTTTATCAGCATAATACAGTAATTCCACTCCACTCCACTCCTAAGTATATGCCAATAAAAATGCATATGTACATATGTTCACCAAAAGGCATACACCAGAATGCTACGCCATCTATTCGCATGTGCTCACTATTCACAACAGCTGTCAACAATGGAATAGGTGACTAAACCACGGTCTTCTCATCCGTGGGCTAGTCCTTGGCAATGAGAATGAGCAAACCATTGCCACGAGCAACAACATGGAGGAATCTCACAAACACAACGTTGAGCATAAAAGCCAGACATGAAAGAAAACGCAGTTTGATTCCATTGATAGGAAATTCAAAACCCAATCCAATGAATTGATGGCATTAAAACTCAGGAGCATGGCTGTTTTAGGTGGGGGTGTGACAGAGGGGCACGAGGGGATTTCTGGGGGTCTTTTTGAATTTGGGAGTTGGTTACATGCATGTGTTCACTTTGTAAACATTAATTGAGCTATACATTTTATGCTTAAAAGTGAAACATGTAAAAATCATTGCTAATATAGGCCTTTCCGTGACTCTCCTTCTTTCCCATTCTCCATCCTTCCCTTGTGGTTTCCTGAAGTTGGCCTTCCCAAGTAAGTTTTCTACTCTTACTCCTTTGGTATTGCTTGGGTATCTCAAAATTTTCTTTTGTTTTAGTTATTTATTTTTATTCACTTTTGGGGCATAGTAAAGTATCAAGCAATTAAAATTTTAAATGAAAGGTAGCCTGCTCCTTGTTTTTACTTGTGTTTTGCTGAACTTCATGCTGCCGAGATGAATGTCTACATGTTTGTTGCATGTGTTGTGTGTGTCTCTAGGTCACTTACTTAAGAGGCTGCTGGAGAGGATTCTACCATATCAGTGTGTCCCATCTTGTTTTGTTACCCAGCCTCCCACTGATGGGACAGTTCGATTGTAGTGAATATTTGGGTATTATGGTCTCCTTGCTGCAGTAGGCTTCCTTCTGTGACCTCCCTCCCCACTGTGCCTCTCCTTCCCCGCTGTGGTTCTTCTACTCCATAATCTTTTCCCTTTCCCATCTCCCCACTGTTCCTCCATTCCCTGCTTCCCAGTCTTTCTGACTGGGAAAGACCTAGGATCTGTGCCGATTGGAGGTGAGGGAGGGATAGGAGAGGGACAGCCTTTTCCTTTTCCACAAAGGCTCCTCTTCCCCAAGATCAATGATGATTTAAAGAAAGAAATATTTCATTAGGGGTTGACATCTTAATGAACCATGCCAGGAACCTTCAAGGCACTCTCTAGGCTTCCTCGGTTTTAAGCGGGGCTCCTACCTCTGGGGGAGGCTTATCAGTTTACCATATTGCCCCAAGTAGATGACCATGGTAGTGTGGGTAGCCGTGCCAGGGGCTGTGGAGGAGAGGGCCCCCAGGACTGGGGCGAGGCTGGCTTGTCCTTCTAGGTGCCAGGCTGACCGGGTGCCTGGGCCGTTGGAGATATTTGGAGTTCCTTTTGGGACTTTTAGGGAGTCAGAGACTCGGGCCTTGTCCAAAAGGTGGTGGGCATGGGACTTTGGGCTGATTGGTGGAAAATCAGTCATTAAAGATCAGGAAATAAGCGATAGCTTGACAAGCAGTGAGCAATTTTCCACTAATTGGAACACAGCATCTTTAGGTCAAATGAGATCCCTACATGGAGGGATTTCTGTGCAGGAAGAGAGCAGGACACACAGAGAGGGGCCAAGAGAGCAGACCCAGTGCCTTACCCCCCCCCCATGCACCCCACCCATGGGGGTGGGGATGGGGTGGAGGATGCATGAGGGTAGCAGAAGCCCCAGGAGTGGGCACAGAGAAAAGAATTCCTTTTTCCTTTATTTAGTTCTTCCTCATCTTTTTTTTTTTTTTTTTTTTTGGACACAGAGCTTCCGCTCTGTTGCCCAGGCTGGAGTGCAGTGGTGCAGTCACAGCTCACTGGGCTCCTGGGCTCAACTGATCCTCCCACTTCAGCCTTCCGATTAACTGTGACCACAGGTGTGAGCTACCATGCTACCATGCCACAGAGACGGGGTCTCTGTGTTGCGCAGGTTCGTCTCAAACTCCTGGACTCAAATAAATTCTCCCGCCTCAGCCTCCCAAAGTGCTGGGATTGCAGGTGCAAGCCACCTCGTCCGGCCCTTATCTTTTAAGAGCTATCCCACATTTTCCATCCACTTGAAGACTTTTGGATTTAAGTCTCAATTCTGTCACTTTTCTAGCCCCAAATCCTGAAGCAAGGGGCTTAACCTCGGTTTACTCAACTGCAAGATGGGAAGAAAAATGAGAGTCTGGCAGAGAGGTCGTGAGGACAAGTATGGCTCATGTAGGATTCTTCTCAGTTTAGGCATTGGATAGACTATAGCTACTGTTATTCTTTCTTGATTAACCCAGCCCACTTTTGCCTCTTTCCAGGTGCTCTTTAGCACTCCTATGTCATTGATGTTATAATGTGTTGTTAGCTAACTTATTTAATAAGCTCCCAGTAACTTTTAACAAACCCTATTGTTTGTTAACTGTTTAGCCATTTTATGCCTCATTTCTCCAACTAGATAATAAACTCCTTAATTTAGGGACCCACAATTTCAGTCATTTGGGGATTTCTCATTGCATCCAGCTTAATTTCTTTTGCAAGGTAGTTGCACAGTACATGCATATTGATTTACTTATTATTTGATACTTTAGAGCAAAGTTTAAAAAACAAAAAATAGCCTAACACTTTAGGGCAAGTTGGTGTCCCGCAGGTATCAGCTGCATGTTGTAGGACATATGTAATAACTGTGTCTTCAGTGATTGCAAGGAAAGAGCTAGCTAGGGTCAAGGGGGAAACCTTGGTAGAAAATGGGACAAGGAAGACTCTCATTCCCTCAGAGCCATCCCATTCTCTCAGAGGGCTGTGCTCCCCATTCTTCTCATCTCTACTCTGGCTTCCTTTCTGCTTGTTGACTTAGGATGCCTTCAGAACTCTGTTCTTAGCAGAGGATGCATTCCTTTCCCATGGATCCTGGAAGACCTGGGGCTTGGAGTCTCAGCTGCTGGCACTGGAGGGTGAGGTGGGATATGAAGGAGGGAAGTTAAAGCCCAGGTAGACTCACATTGAAAATAGCTGCCACCTGTTGAGCATCAACTGTTCACCAGGCACTTTTAATATGTATCTCTGATTCCCACAACAGTCCTATTTTTTTTTTTGAGAGAAAGCAGTGCTCCAAATGTCAGAGGCAATGAATGTAGAGTAGAAATAAGGGAAGATAAGAGAGTCTTTATACATCCCTTATTGTGTGTGGCATCTGGCTGGGTCCGTGGAGTGGGGCTCACACACTTCCTCATCCTTGTAATTCTATGCCAGGCCTGGGCCCCAGGCCCCAGCTCCTTCCTGGTTCTCCTGCACCCCCTCTTCTTTCTGGTCTTCACCATGTGCCCTAGGGTCTTCTCTCTTCCAGTCCCCTCTGCTCTTGAGCCATGGCTCTCCAGTCCCCAGGACCTCTCTCAAGGTTGTTAGGCAGCAGGAAGTCCCCAGAGCCAGGCAGCTGAAGGCAAACTGAAGCTGGGTCTTGCTTAAAGAAGAACCACCCAAGCATCAGACACTGTGCTAAGCACGCTCCACACATGACCTCATTTCACCTCCCAACAGTCCTCTAAGATGATGCAACAGATACTTGTTGGTGCCCTGTCTGGTGCACTGTGACTTTTCACCCCTAAGGCTTCCAATCAC
The DNA here is from genome assembly GCF_029281585.2 of Gorilla gorilla gorilla. Taxonomy (NCBI): domain Eukaryota; kingdom Metazoa; phylum Chordata; class Mammalia; order Primates; family Hominidae; genus Gorilla; species Gorilla gorilla. Next base: position 59,329,394 of record NC_073229.2, on the reverse strand, counting down.
TAGTGCCTGACTTCCCTAGCCTAAGGGTTTCCTTTGGGAATTAGAGCCCACTTTTCCACTGTGTGGGAGACCAGAAGTGCCAGGGAACTAACACTTCCTGGGGGAGCCCTCCACCCATAACTGATGGGAATTGGTATATAAATACCCCTACTCCCTCACTCCCCTTGTGGGATAACTCCGAGTCATGTGTGCCATGCATACTCCCAGGGTTTCCTCTGTGGGACTGAGCCCATCCTGTAGCTGGCTTGGTAACATATACTTTGTTGCCTCCTTTCCTTGTCTTACTTCCCCACTTTTCTACTGGTATTTCCTTCACCTCCTAAATCAACCATTTGCAATGGAATAGTGTCTCAGGGGCTGCTTCTGTGGGAACCCAGCCTAAATCAGGTTGATACTATTATTATCTTCATTCTATAAATGACAAGACTAAAGCTCAGAAAGGTTGAAATTCATACACGGTTCCACAATTATGTAAGTACAGCACCTGTCTTCATACCCTGGCTTGTTACACACCAGAGTGATCACCTCATTGCTCTAGTATACGGCTTCTTGAGGGCCCTTTCCCTCTCAAGAAGACTGGTTCAAGGCAATTCCCCTTGGCCTCCTGCCTTGAGAGGTAGGAGGTGGGGAGCAGGGTGGGTCAGGGGTACACTGGGAGTATTTCTAGCCCACCTAGCCCCCGTCTCCCTGTGGGACAAGGGCAAGCACTGGCAAGCAGTCATAGCCAGTCTCTGGATTGCAGGCAGAAAGAGAAGCAGAGAACACCTACGGGGCTGGAGATATGATGAATAGAAAGAAGTGAAACCACCTGGAGTGCTGGAAAAGGAGAGGATCGAATCAGGGGTACAAGGCGAGGGCAGGCTCAGGGCTGAGGAATCTTTCTGAGCATTTGCAGTACACAGCAGCTCCTGCAAAAACAGAAGGAATGAGATGAGAGACAGGAAAGGATTTATTTTTTTCTGTCTTATTTTAGAGTCAGGATCTCACTTTGACACCCAGGCTAGAGTGCAGTGACATGACCATAGCTCGCTGCAGCCTTGAATTCCTGGGCTCTAGAGATCCTCCTGCCTTAGCCTCTGAGTAGCTGGGACTACAAAAGGATTTCTTGATGTTAGAGTTTGCTCAGCCAGGGAATGTGGAAAGTCCCCTGCTGAGAACCTTCGGACCAGACAAGAAATTGGCCTCTTTTATGAGAGTGGAGGTGGGCCCCTTGGGACAGGAAAGACCTGATCCCTCCAGAGACAAAAGTTACCTGGTGAGAACACCTTCATGTTTTCTATTTGTTTGGTTTTCATGACACCTTTGTCTTAGTTTAGGTTCTCCCTGAAGCAGACTCTGACAGTGATTCAAGCATAAGTGGTTTATTTGGGAGGTGGTCCCAGAAATACCAGTGGGGGAGCAGGGCAGGGAGAATGAAGGGAAGGCAGCCAATAAAGGGAGTGTTATCCCACTGTCAGCAAGAGGAGTGCAGTCCCACTGAGGACTTGAGCATGCATAACACACACCACACACAAGCCAGCCCACGGACGCAGGCCTTAGGGTACTCATCCACCAACTTCCCCTTCATCGTGGGCTGTGTCCTCCTTCTAGGTGCATTCACTCTCCAGCACTTCCGGCCTGCTCTGGGCTGGAGCCAAGGGTGTTTCCACGGCCAGGAAAAAAGCCTCAGGCGAACAGCAGGTGTTGGCAGTAAGCAGGCTTCTACCTTTAGAGGCGAACACTGAGAGAGATGGGCAGGGTGCCAGTGCCTGCCACACTCTGCCAGTCTGTTCTCCTGCTTAACTTTTCCTTTTCATGAGTCTTTGTGGGCTCATCTCATCTCCCTCTGTCCTGTCTGAAGCACTGGGCATTGCCCCACTCTGTCCTCGTCATCTGTGCTCTCAGACAAGCCCATCTACTCTCATGGTTTTACCTTCCACTTTTGAGATGGTGGCTCCCACTACTATCCTGTGTGGGACCTGGATCCCATGTGCGTGTTTGTGGGCCTCCAGGGATGGCACACTCAACATGTTCCCAGCCCAAGCCATCTTCTATATCCATAACATGCTCCACCTCTGCATTTTCTCGCCATTGGTGGCACCATAATCTACCCAGTCACTCTAGAAACTAGAATCATCCCTTGGTTCTCCTTGTCCCTTCCTCTTCACATCCAGTCACCAAGTCCTGTGGCTTCCAAGGCATTTCTCAGTCATTCCCTCCTCTTTACCTCCACTTCTCCTACTGTTGGTCAGGGCAGGACCTTCATCATCCCCCATCTGGAGTATTCCAATAGCCTCCTACCTGGCCTCCCCACTTCCAGCCTTGTCCTCTTATGGAGCCTCTTTTCAGTGCATCCTCCACAGTGGTGAAAAAGTTCTATCTAACATGCCAGCCCAGGCCGGGTGTGGTAGCTCATGCCTGTAATCTCAGCACTTTGGGAGGCTGAGGCAGACGGATTGCTTGAGGCCAGGAGTTCAAGACCAGCCTGGACAACATGGCAAAACCCCATCTTTAATAAAAATTAAATAAATACAATTCCAGCCTGAACTTGTCATGCCCTGCTTAAGATGCATTCAAAATTCAAGCACCTTGGTTGGGTGCACAGGGTACAAGGTATCCTTTCTTGAACCTCTGGTTCTATCCCTGGCCACTCCCAGCTCTGCCACCTGGGACTTGTGGCATGTGCTACGCTCTTCCATGTAGCTAGGCTTCCTCTCAGACTGTGTCCTCTGTTTGGAATATCTTTTCTCCCATATGCTTTCACTGCTGACTAAGACCCAGCTCAGATGGCACCTCTTCTTGGAAGTCTTCCTGAATGCCCCAGGCTGGATTAGACACTCTTCTTTTGTGTTCTTGTATCAGTGCAAACATCAGAAAATCCACTTCAAATGGGCTTAAATAACAATGAAAATTGACTGACTCTTGTAACTGAAAGTCAAGGGAGCAGGACTCGCTGCAGATGATGTGTGATCCAGGGGCTTAAAATGATGCCCTTGGGTGCTCCCATTGCTTAACTCTGCCTTTTCCTGGGTGGGCTTTATTCTTAGAGTCCTTGGAGGGAGTCCCATCAGCTTCAGACTCACATCCAGCCCACTTCAGTCCAGTGAATTGTTCAAACCAACACTTAGCTTATTTGGACTTGACTAGGGATTGACTTGCCCTTCTCCAAACCCATCAAAATGGGTTACAGTGTTCTACTTCAGGGGTTGGTGGATTATGGCCAAATCCTGCTTACCACTTGTTTCTGGAAATAAAGTTGTATTGGAGCACAGTCATACTCATTTGCTTATGTATCATCTGTGGCTGTTTTTGTGTGACCGGGGCAGAGTTGGGCAGTGGAGGCAAAGACCAGCAAATTTTGCTGTATTTTAACCTCTACAGGCTATGAGGCAAAATTGAGAATATGATGCAGGGATTTACATAACAAGAGAGAAAACAAATTTCCATAAAACTTTTATTGATGAAATTAGAATGACAATAATAATTGAGAACTTTTTTTTGTACTACAGGTCTACTAATAAGAAGAATGAAATTTGGGGAAAGGGGATAACATTTTGCTTGGTTGGGGTTCAAAGTTAATGCTCCCTATTATCAAAGCGACCACCAATGTTCATCTGTGAAAACCACTTAGCTAACAGACCATACAAAAGCAGGCAGGATTTTGTCTGTGAGCCACAGTTTGCAGACTCCTGAATTAAATCAAAGCATTACAGAGCTAAGGGAAGAGACAGTGGGAAGCTGATGCTGGAGATGATACTGACCCCATAGGTCTGTGGGAGGCATCTTATAAGGCATTTCTTTATAAGGCAAGTTCATGTCCATTGAGCTCCTTAATCCTGACAACAATTCCATGAGGGTAGGCAGGGCAAGGATGGTTGTACACTCTTCAGAGAGGAGACTGAGGCTCAGAGAGAAGTGGCTTGTCTGAAGTTTCATAGCAAAGCCTCTCTGGGACACCTTTGAGTATGCTAAGACATGGGCCTTGGAACATGTGCTTTGTTGAGTAATTGAACAATTATGGTGTCTCCTGGTTGGAAGACAGGCTGAGCCTGCAGAGGGACAGGCTGGTCTGAACATGGTCTGGAAGGCTAAGTTTCCAGCTGGCTCTGTGACATCCAGTGGTCTCCAGGAATGGGGCTGGTCAGCATGGTGCCTAGGAACCCAGTGTGGCTTCAAGGTTCTCTGAGCATAGGCCTGTCTCCCTGTGCAGGACTGGGGATACCAGCGTAGCAGCTAGAAAGAAATCAGGGCTGGGCGTGGTGGCTCACACCTGTAATCCCAGCACTTTGGGAGGCCAAGGCAGGAGGATTGGTTGAGACCAGCCTGGGCAACATAACGAGACCCCTTCTCTCTCTTTTTTTTTTTTTTGAGATGGAGTCTCTCTGTGTTGCCCAGGCTGGAGTGCAATGGCGCGATCATGGCTCACTGCAACCTCCACCTCCTAGGCTCAAGCGATTCTCCTTCCTCAGCCTTCCAAGTAGCTGGGATTACAGGCACCCACCATCATGCCCGGCTAATTTTTGTATTTTTGTAGAGACAGGTGTTTTGTAGAGATAGATGTTTCATGTTGGCCAGGCTGGTCTTGAACTCCTTACCTCAGGTGATCTGCCCGCTTCGGCTTCCCAGAGTGCTGGGATTACAGGTGTGAGCCACCATGTCTGGCCATGAGACCCCTTCTCTACAAAAAATACAGTAATTAGCCAGGCATGATGGCGTGTGCTTATAGTCCCAGATACTCAGGAGGCTGAGGTAGGAAAATCTCTTGAGCTCAGGAGGCAGAGGTTGTCGTGAACCAAGATCTCACCACTGCATTTCAGCCTGGGCAACGAGCAAGACTCTGTCTCAAAAAACAAAAAAATAGAAATCAGACTTCAGGCAATAATGCCCAGCCCCACAAACAAAGATTTTGACCCTCTACCTCACTGCCTGCAGCCTTCAATGCCTGGCCTCATCTGGGTTCCTGAGGAGCAAGCCTGCATCCTGTGTCCTGTGGGCAGGCTGTGGGCAGCCCTCCTCCAGGCTTACCTTGCCTCAGGTAGGGCTGCCCAAGGTCAGGGAGGGTGGGTGGAGGCAATCAGATGTGAAGGACAGATGCTGAGCTCCTTTCCAGGATGATGATTTGTGGGTACTAAGCATGTGTGTTCTGGTACATACAAATACACAGACACTTCACACATTCCCTGTCTCACACACGTTTTCACACTCCCATAGTCACCTCCATTTTCACTACCACCATCTCATACTCACATACATGCACAGTCTCGTGGTTTCTCACTTTTTTTTTGAGATGGAGTCTGGCTCTGTCGCCCAGGCTGGAGTGCAGTGGCACGATCTCAGCTCACTGCAACCTCTGCCTCCCTGGTTCTGGCGATTCTCCTGCCTCAGCCTCCCAAGTAACTGGGATTACAACCATGCACCACCACACCCAGCTAATTTTTGTACTTTTTTAGTAGAGACGGGGTTTCACCATGTTGGCCAGGCTAGTCTCGAACTCCTGACCTCAGGTGATCTGCCCGCCTTGGCCTCCCAAAGTGCTAGGATTACAGGTGTGAGCCACCGCGTCCAGCTGGCTTCTCACATTTTTTCATGTACTCTCAAGCTTGCACAACATATTCATATGCACAACATGTTCATACATACCTCTATTAGTTTCCTGGGACTGCCACAACAAAGTATCACACACTGGGTAGCTTAAAACAACAGGAATTTATTGTATCAGTTTTGGAGGCCAGAAGTCCAAAAGCAAGGTTCCTTCTGAGACTTGTAGGGAAGGGCCTTTCCTTGCCTTTGCTGGCTTCTGGTAGCCCCAGGTATTCTTCGGTTTGGAAGTGCATCACTCCAGCCTCTGCCTCCATCTGTCTCTGTGTCTTCACATGGACACCTTATAAGGACACTAGTCATAATGCATGAGGGCCACTCTATTCCAGTAGGGACTCATCCTAACTGATTACATCTGCAATGATACTGGTTCCAAATAAAATCATATTCGGAGGTTCTGGGGTTAGGACTTCAATATATCTTTTTTGGGGAGGAGCACAATTCAACCCAAAATACCACCTATAGCCATAAAATCTCACATACATAGGCCATACTGCCATAGTGACGCAGATATAAAACACACATTCCCATAGTCACAAAAATCACACACTCCCATATACACTTTCAGGATCAGACACTCCCATGGTCCCCCCACATGCATGCATACACACACGGCGAGGTCATCACATACACACTCCTTTAGTTTCCCAGTCTTACAGCCCTACACACCCCCTACAGTCACACCCGTTCGCACACCCTCCTGCCCCCGCCTCACTCCCAGAGGCCACCCTGTGGAGGTCATGCTCAGAGACCCGGCACATTTGCAGCCTCGCACTTGGCTCATACATCTCACATCCTCTCCCACCCACACAGTCTCTCCCCTCTGACTCCTCCGCCCAGCTCACCAGTTCCCGCACCAACCCTCATGGCAAGGAGGCAACAGACTGGCTCTGTCCCACTCCAGCGGGGGCACCAGGTGGCTCCCTCCTTGTCCTCTGGAATCTTGTGGTGCCCCCACAAGCCTGCCTTTTCAGGCTCCCACGCTTCCCTCTCAGGGACAGACAGACAGACACATCCACACACTCTCATGCTCACACACGCGCCCCTCCGGCAGCCCCACGGCAGCAGTCTGTTCCTCATTATGGGCCAATGCGCCTGTTTACTCACCCAGCTGGAGATGGTTAGAGAGTGATAAATAATGAAAGAGAAAACAGGCTTTTCCCCTCTGTGGCTTCTATTTATGTAACATGTGTCACTGTGCATTCACAGACTTTGTTTCGGAGCTGGTTGCAGGAAATAGTTTATTTTTTCCGGACGGTGGCTTAAGGGGTGGGGAGGTGGGGGGCAGGGTTTGGGTTTCTGATCTCACGCCCATAGGAGTTTCGGAATCTGGCTCCCAGAGTCCTCTTCCCCTGGTGCCTCCTCTCCTCGCCTCCGCTGACATCCCCGGGGTGGGCATCATGGCTAGAGGCTGCCTCAGAACAAGGTTCTCCCACTCCACCTATTTGGAATGGGCTGGGGTGGTTGGGGGCCCCTCCCAGCTGCCTCTGAAACCTCCCAGACAGATGGGCTTGTTTTAAGAGCCAGACAGCTTGAGGCTGGACTCCCAGAAAGGAGGCAGTTGGACAGGGTCTTCCTAGGTAGCCTGCACCTGTTGTTGGGGGAGGATGCAAAAGGATTAATTCTATAAAATAAGAAAAAAAAAGATCCATATCTCATGTTCACTTAGCACTTTCATCCCCGTGGTCTCTCTGAGGCCTCACAACTTTTAATGGCTGCTTCCCAGGTGAGAGAACTGGAGGAGGGCTTGCCATGGTCTGTGCAACTGGCTGATGAGGAGCCAGAACTTCACACTCAGGCCTCTGAGTCCAGAAGAGCCTCACACACCCCACTGTCTCCTCCTCCCAAGGATGCCTCCCTTGGTAAAGTTCTGGTTGCCCTCACTCATTCTAAGGTGGATGGGAGTAGTTATAAGGGTGTGGGGGTTGGAATTTGGGGAATGGTGAGTCATCAGAGGTCTGAGAAGTGTCCCCTTCTCCACCCTTTCCTAAACATTAAGGTGAGCCTCCTTTGGGTGACAAGTCAGGGAAGGAAGAAGCAGCAGAAGGCTGCCCTGCTCCCCAACCCCCAGTGCAGGGAGGCTCTTGGGAAGCTGGAAGGGCACCTGCCCCCACCTGAGCCTGTCTTTTTGAATGCCAGGGCAGGGAGACAATGTCTTTGTTTGACATGGAGCCCTGGTTGTATCCCAGGCCACCTGCTGGGGGGACCCAGAGGTTCTGACCTTTGAGGAATATAGCATCCACTATGGAAAATGGGCCCAGAAGCCCCCAACTCCTGCAGACTGTGGGGGATGAATACATACAGGTGCCATGGGATTAAGGTGCAGGGCAGAATCCTGCCCAGTGACCTCAGAGTTCTTGCAGGGAGCATCCCACAGGAATCTCCTGGCTGGGGGGTGAAGCAGCCACCTTCCCAAGACAAGGACTTTAAACACGGTCTGACAAACAAGAGCGCATATGGGCCAAGGGCAAAAGAGAAAAAGTGCTAAGGAGGTGTTTTTCAAATTTAGTGGGTGTCAGATTCACAGGGGAGCTTATTAAATGCGGATCCCCAGGCTCCTTTCCCAGCGTTGATTCAGCAGGTCGGCGGGGTGGGGGCCAGGAATCAGCATGGTTAGCAAGTTCCTGAGAGTTCTCGGACTGGTGGTTTCCCAAAGACTGGGAGACAACAGTGCCCTATGTGGGCCCTGGAGGCAACCCCCCTGCCCAACGCACAAAGATGAGATGCAAGCATCATGGTTAGGTCAGGAGGGAATTTGACTTCCCGCAAAGAGTGAGAATGATTTGGTTAGAGAATGATAAAATGTATTTGGTCCGAAGGAAGGGAGGGAGGAAGAGAGGAAGGAAAATATAATTTACCAATACCTATATGTGCCAAGCTATTACATGATGCTTTTCGTTTTGCTTTGTGCTTTTGTTTTTCAGAGACAGGGTCTTGCTATGTGGCCCAGGCTGGAGTGCAGTGGCACAATCAAATCATAGCGCACTGCAGCCTCGAATTCCTGGGCTCAAGTGATTCTCCTGCCTCAGCCTTCCGAGTAGCTGGGACTACAGGTGCATGCCACCATGCCTGGCTGTTACACGACATTTTTACCTGGCTGCTTTGACTTTTTGACATTCATATCCATTTTTGGAACCTAAAACGCTGTCAACATTCTATTTCTTATTACCAAGTAATGCTCATACAGACATACCCGCCACAGCCCGAGTCAAAACTTTGTGTCAGTTGGGATGTTGTGCACACCTTGGAGCATCTACCACATGCCAGGCATTGCGCTTTGCATGTACTGCTTTGTTTTTTACTGCACTGCAACACCGACAGGCAATACTATTCCCATTTTACTGATGAGGACAGCAAGGGTCAGAGAGGTTTAGTCACTTGCCTAAGGCCACCCGGCTACATCAACCCTGGCAACAGGAAGAGCTGGTGCTTTTGTTTTTTTACTGATCCAGGGAGAGGCCCTATTAGGGAGGTAGAGGGACTGAATCCAGATCCTGCTTTATAGCCCCCTCTCCAGGACTCCCTCCCTCCCACTCTGGAATGGAGAGGTGGATGGAGAGGCACCCTCTCTGCCACTCACTCAGCCCCTCTGCCTTTGGGACCCTATGAACTCTCATACAGCCCACCCAGCTTGCACCCTGAGCTCTCTCCCAAGAAGCTGAGCACCTGGGGTCTCAGGCACTCCCTTCCAATTCAGTCCCTGGAGCACTTATGGCTCTGAGGGAGTCCCCGGAGAGGGGGCTGAAAGAGGTGGGGGAGCTTAAGGAGCACCTTTCCTGGGCTTCCAGGAGCCTCTTACATCCCTATCCCCTTGGCAGAATGGGTGTATCACAACTGGAGGGTGGGGGTGTATGGGGACAGCAGAACTGGCCAGACCTATGGTCCCAGATGTTTGTTCAGGCTGTGGGCTGAGCCTGATTTCAGATGTGTGGCAGCTTCATGGGAGTCCTGCCCAGTCTCCCACATGGACACTCACTTGCTTACTTGCACACACGCGTGCCCTCATGCGACTCCCCTCCACACAGAGTTCCACTTGTGAAAACCCAGACAAAGCTCCAGACTAATGTCCCTGTGGACAGTGACATGAATGGTAAAAATCATCCTCAACCCCAGATGCTCTGCACACGCTGACTCTAAACTTCACATTGATCCTGCAAGGATGCTTTCCCTGATGACCTCCCCCTACTCACCACACACCTTATAGATGAGAAAAATGGGCTTCAGAAAAGCCAACTGACCGGTCTGAGGCCACACAGCGACCCCACGGCAGAGCGGGGACTGGGGTCTGTCTGTTGTGGAGCTCACCCGCGTCCCTCTCACCAGGCTGCTTTTCCCGTCTGGCTCCCAGGACCCAGCAGGTGTTCAGCACGTCCACTGATGAATGTGTATGTCTGTGTTTTCTTTCACACACAGTGCAGGCTCCAGCTGCCCCTCTCTCCAAACCCACTCTGAGCTGTGATCTCCCTGCAGGCTCAGAAACTTGCAGACCGCTTGGCTTCCTCTACAGCCAGAACTAGCGCCAGCCTGAATTCTCTGGGCTCCAGCCTCAGTTTCCCCTGAGTTTCTTAGGCCTGCACACCTGAGCAAGTCCCTCCCTGCTTTGAGCAGACCCACAGCACTGGTTGGGCTCCTGCTCCAGGCCTGACCCCCACTGTGGAAGCCTCTGGGGTCCAGCCACCTCCATTCTCTCTTCTTCCCAAACGTCAGGCCTGGCACTGCCCCCGCTCAGCCCCCGCTCCCTATGGCCCCCTGGGAGCCCAGGCTTTGCTTGAGGGCAGCAAGTGAAGCCGGCTGTAACAGAGAAACCTCAGGCTCCTCTTTAGAAGTCCCCGGAGGAGGCAGATCTGAGGAAAGGCTGCCGAGAAGGCGCCTGCAGCAATGTCAGCTTGAGAACAACCCGGCTGACAGGATGCTGAGCGGGGATTAAGGTTGGGATCAGGGAAGCCGGGGAAATGAAGGCAAGTTCCCTGCTCCCCTCGCTGCCACTGCTGCCGCTGCGGCTGGGTTTGTCTTCTTGTTTGTTCTGGCTCTGGGAAAGTGGGCGGGGAGGGAAGTGGGCAGGGGTGAGGTGGGGAGGTGGAGGAAAGGACGGGGGAGGTGGAGAAGTGCTGGTATGGGGGTGGAGGGAGGTGGAGGGAAGGACGGGGGAGGTGGAGAAGGGCTGGTATGGGGGTGGAGGGAGGTGGAGGGAAGAGAAAGTCAGGCCTCCTCTGGGTCTTGGGGCTCAGCCAGGGATGGGGCAGAGGCACAGATGGCCCTTACCTGGGACCCTTCCCCTATACCTGTCCCTATAGCTGGTCCGCCAGCCAGTGGAGCAGCCAGTCGCCCCCCGACCCCCACCCCGGAACCCTCCATCATGTCCTGAGTGTGGGTGGCAGGACCAGTGAGAACACAATTGACCTTGCCCTGAGAGGCTCCCAGCTCAATGAAGCAGATGCAGTCTACCTCCAGAGAGGAGGTGAGCCTGTTTCCACCTGTCTACACATGCAAGATCCCCTGTTCTGGGGAAAGACCATTACCCCAACCTGCCTCATCATTGACATGTCACAAGAGTCCAGCCAAATGGGCTACTGATTTCCAGGTCATCCAGTGCACCACAATTCCAGTGAAACCTCATATCCTTGCATTGCCATTGGTGTGGTAGTGAAGAACGTGGCTTCTGGTTTCAGACTGCAATGGGTCACCTTTTGGCTCTGCCACTGATTTGCTATGTCACATTGGGCAAGCTGGCTAACTTTCTATGCCTCAGTGGGATAAAATCATAGCACCTCCTTATAAACTTGTCAGGAAGATAGAGGGAGCGGACACGTGCGAAGCGCTTGACATAGGGCCTGCCATGGAGGACAGAAGACATATGCCATAGGGTAGCTTTATTTATTATTGGGTCAGAGTACAGGAATAAGTGTGGCAATTTGAAGTGACTTGGCTGAAAGCTTCCTGGGGGAAGGGGTGTGGAAATCTGATTTTGGAAGCTGAGACTGGGCAGGGGTAGAGAAGTGAATTAGGGGTATGGAACAGAGCTCCCATTTGCCAGGTGAGTGAGTTAAGGATGTATCTGGTGAGAGGCAGAGAGGATGCATTTTCTAGGAGCCCCCATCCCAGCCAGGCTTTCTCCAAAGTTCCCACTTTAACTAGAGGTAACTCTTCCAGCCCTGCCAAGGGCAAGCCAGGGGTGCCAAGACCATGAAAAGATGCAGTTTTTCATGGTGACCTTCCCAGAATAGAGTCTATTCTAGAAACTCTAGCCATTCAGGGAGACTCCACTTGTACCTGGGTTTTCTGGACCTGGCAAGGGAAGAAACAGGCACAGAGAGTACAAACCTGGAGGCAGATCATCCCTGGGGTTGGGTTCCAGCTCTGTGACTGATCATCTATGTGCCTTGGAGCCAGTCAATTAGCCTCTCTGGACCTTAGCTGCCAGGTCTGTGAAATGAGATAGTAATATGTACCTTAGAGTTGTATGATGAGTAGTTACTTCATAACTATCCACTGTTGATATTCAGCTTAGCAAAGAGTTGCTGAGGTCCAGCCAGCTACTGGGGCCCCAATGAATGAGAGACCCTTTCCTAGCCCTTGATAGCTGGTGGCCTGCATGTGAGTCCAAATATGATGCTGAAGGCAGTGGTGCTACCTTAAAGGTCCACCTGGGAACCAAAGAGAAGGAGTTCCTGGCATCCACATCCCAGGCTGCAGGGCCTGCTCCCCTGGCCCACCCTGCAGCCCTGCTTGGGTGTCCCTATCTCTGGACACCCTGGCCAGCAGGCTGGGGATGGGGAGAGTGTTGTGGGGGGAGGGGAATGAGAACCTAGGATGGGGTTCTGGGGTTCTGGTAATTGGGGAAAAGCTCTCCTGGGTCAGATTTCTGGGGCAAAGCCTTAGGCAAGGAGGCCCAGTCCCTGCAGAAGTGTGTGAGGAACACTTTATTGGGGATTTTATCTCTAGGGGCCTGGTTCTAGAATTTTAAAAAAACCTTTTCTTTTCTTTTTGTTCTGTTAATAGAAGTTATGTATATTTATTGTTTAAAAAAATGGAAAATACAGGCCAGGCATGGTGGCTCATGCCTGTAATCCCAGCACTTTGGGAGGCTGAGGCGCGTGGATCATGAGGTCAGGAGTTCAAAACTAGCCTGGCCAAGATGGTGAAACCCCGTCTTTGCTAAAGCTATAAAAATTAGCCAGGCGCGGTGGCAGGTGCCTGTAATCCCAGCTACTCGGGAGGCTGAGCAGGAGAATCGCTTGAACCTGGGCGGCAGAGGTTGCAGTGAGCCAAGATCCAGCCACTGCACTCCAGCCTAGGTGACAGAGTGAGACTCCATCTCAAAAAAAAAAAAAAGGAAAATGCAGAAAAGCATAAAAAAGGAAATAAAGATCAGCCATAATCTTCCCACCCAGAGATAACCATGGTACGACTTTAGTGTATCTCCTAGTTTTTTTTAAGCTGACTCTCATACACACATTTACACACACTCACATGGACACACACATTCACACACACATATTCACAAATAAACACTCACATGCACTCACACATTTACATACACATATATGTAACTTTTTGTTACATGTTTAATGTACACATGTCTTTAAAAGTTTAGAAACAAGATCATGGAATCATGAATACATCACCATTTTGTCAACTAATATTTTTATTAAATAAAATATTGATAACTTTTCCCCCAGGTCATGACATATTCTTCTCCAACATAATTTAAAATGACTGTATAGTGCTCTGTCTTTGGGCATAAGGCATATCATTTTATCAGTCATCACCTGTTGGTCATCCATTCATTTCTAGATTTTTGCCATTATGAATAATACTGAGGTGAACACCCTTGCAGAGAAATCTTTGAGGGGGTCGCTAACTTTCCAATTGTCTATTCATGTCTGACTACTCCCAGCTTCGATTTTGAGCCTTTCTAGGCAGGATCTGTGTCTGGTTTGTTGTGACCCCAAAGTCTAGCTTGGCTGCTGGTTCACTGTAGGCATCCAATAATGGTTGAATTGAGTTGCTTTTCTAGAGCATGTGCCCTGGGCTGAGGAATCGGGAAGGTGGACTGATGAGGAAAGAGCCCACCTTTCCTGCTAGAACACTCAGGGGTCCCCAGTGCCTCTATGCTGGACCTGCTAACTTCTCCTAGGAAAACACCTTCCCAAGCACAGAGCCGCTGGCCATCCCAGAGGCTCACTGAATGGCCCTCCTGTATCTCTTATCTTCCCAGGCAAACTGAACCTTGCCTGGACCCTCCCCCCTCATCCCCTACCCCACCCCCATCTCTGACTCTTGCGTTCTTTTGTTGTGTTTTCAAGCTGAAGGCCCAGCAGACAGAGCCCTCTCACCTGCCCGTGTCTGCTGGACAATGTTGCGGCAGCTCCCAGCTCCCCATGCAGTGGCCTCCTCCGTGGCCCCCACTTTTGACAGCACAGCCCACTTGGCTCCTGAGAAGTGCCCATGTGGCACACCTCACCCCTGCCCCTGCTCTGCCTGCCACTTCTCATGGCACCAAAGGAGCCTTTGTCTCTTCCTCATGGGGGCTCTCAGCAGATGCTGACGTTCTGACTGAAATAGATTTGTAGAATCATGGATTTTGAAGTGGGGACCCAGGTCCCAGTGTTTCAGTGGGTCTTTAAAAAAGAGAGAAAGGGAGAGAGAGATGGAGAGAGAGAGAGAGAAAGTGGGCAAGAGCACGAGAGGTAAGAGGCAAAAGCTGAGAGGTAAAACTTACTAACTTAATTTCGCCTCACCAGCATCCACACTCCCAACCTCCTGGAATTTCTTCTCTTCTTTTCAATTTTAATCTCTTCTTTTCCTCTCTTTTCTCTCCCTCTTCCCCCTTTTCACTCCTTTCCTTCTCCTCTTTCTCTGTCTCTCTCTCAGTTCTGACATGAACACCCCCCCCACCCTCCTGTCCCCTCTCCCCTCCTCTCCTCCTCTCCCCTCCTCTCCCCTTCTTTTTTAAGTTTTTTTTTTCTTTTAACTTTCAAGGTCATTCCGGACTCCTGACGCCGCCAGTCCCGCGGTGAGACGTGAGCGCCATTGGCGTCCGTGGCCTCTGTTTCCGTGGCAACCTAGTAACCATTAATTTTCAATTAAAGGAGACAAAAAGCTCGATGACAGCTCCAGGTCTGCTGAAGATGTCAAGAATCTGTATTAATATACAGCAAGAGAGCATAATTGTGTGTCCATCTTCCAGAGCAGCGAAAAATGGAGGGATAATTACCAGCTCGAAAGCCACTCTGTAATTTAGTTCTTACTGTCACCACAGCCCTACACATTAGCATAAATTAAAAGCAGAGTTTATTGTTATCAAAGTGCATTGATATCGCCAGACCTGCTTTCTTCCTTTTAACTGTTTGTTGTGGGTGAGTGACTCCCCAACTCTTGCCAGGGTCTCCCCAGGGTGGGGAGAGTGGAAGTGTGGCTGCTAGACCTGAAAGGTCTAGCTGCCAGCCTCCTTCAGGGCAGGTGGGGACAAGGGTCAGCGTGTTGCCCCTCTGATAGGGTCTGGGGATGATGCAGGGGATGGAGGAGGCTTGGATATTTATTCACCTTTCACATGTAAATGCTTTGTTTTGCCAACGAGTGCTCCAGCTCTTTGCAGAGGGGGCTGCTGCCCCATCGCGGGTCCCCCTTTAGTGCCTAGTACAGTGCAGGGCAGGTGATGAGTGCTCCAAGGCAACGTGTTAAACAAAGGAATGAGTGCATGTGTAGGGGTGTTCTCCCGGGGTGAATGTCAGTGGAGAGACATTGCATTCCCTGTTCAGGGCGTGGCCAGCTCAGGTGGAGATGCTCCTGTCTGTGGCCCAGTTCCTGCTTGGCCACCCAGGACCCCAGCTCCCCAGAGGGGTCCCTCTGGACCCCACACCCCTAATCTTGCCACTTGGCCACCCACCTCCATGGCCTGGGTCCTGCCACGGCCACCGCCTTCATACTCACCTCCGAGTGGTTGGAGAACCTCGAAGTGTCTCGCTGCCAGAGTACCAGTGACAGCCACAGAAATCATGAGTTTCCGTGAATGGGGGATGCGGAGTTTTCTTGTATTCTATCCAGAGAGAGCTGTCCTTCAGAGGGGAATTTAGTGTAATTACCCTTAAGGGAGCGATCCTTACACAGTCAGTCACAACACTGACCTCCTGGCTGAGATTTGACAGCAAAATTGCAGGCTGTGTACTCAACAGAAGGGGCATCCTCCTTTTTTGGGTGTTGAGGGGGGAGGCGGGAAGGAAGGAGGAGGAGGGAAAGGAGACTCAGAGGCTTTGAAAAGAAAAGCGCTGGCTTACAGCTGCCAGGCGAGCGGGTTCTCCTTGGCAAGGCGTCTACAGGGCAAGGAGAAGGTGTCCAGAGATCCCCTGGAACTTCACCTGGCTCATGAAGAGGGGCCAAGGTAGGCACTCCAGACCTTCAGATCTTTGAGCTCTGGTTTGTGATCTTAGCTAAAGTTAATCTTATTGTAAGAAGGATTTGGAGGGTACTAGGCACTATTTGATGAACTTCTCAGGCATGTTTTCCCAAACATATCTGTCCTCGGTCCCTCCCCGGTGCTAGAAGTTCCACTGTTCCTTTTACCTTTAAGTTGACAGATCCAAGACCCTGTAAACCTGCATCTGGGTTACCTGGAAGGACTAATGTGTTAATCTGTGACCACTCCAAATTTATCATGGATGCATCTCCCAGATGTGCTGGCCCATCACATGACTGAAGCCAAAGGACATAGGGATCAGGCAAGTTTCCGTGAAGGATTGGAGAAAATCTGTTGTATGGGTAGATCTTGATGGACTGTGAAGCCTGGCAAGGAATGGAGGTAAATCCCCAAATCTCAAAGCTGGAAGGGACCCCAGAAGCCAACAGGTCCCAACTTCGCAGAGAAGGAGTCCCCACCTCTCTGTTCTATCTCTATCCAAAACTCAGGGCTGGGCGCGGTGACTCACGCCTGTAATTCCAGCACTTTGGGAGGCCAAGACGGGCAGATCACCTGAAGCTAGGAGTTTGAGACCAGCCTGGCTAACATGGCGAAACCCCTTCTCTACTAAAAATACAAAAATTAGCCAGGCATGGTGGCACGCGCCTGTAATCCCAGCTACTTGAGAGGCTGAGGCAGAAGAATCACTTGAACCTGGGAGATGGAGGTTGCAGTGAGCCAAGATAGTGCCATTGCACTCCAGCCTGGGTGCCAAGAGTGAAATTCTGTCTCAAAACAAAAAACAAACAAAAAACAAAACAAAACAAACAAAAAACAACTCAGCCACCTCTGCCCACACACAATTCCTAATAGCACGAGCTAGCTGTCTCTATAGAGGTCCATCCTGCTGTTAAATAGCCCGGACCATTGCCAAATTCCTCCTGAGTGCAAATGAAAATCTGTGTCCGTGAAACTTCTTCCTTCCTTTTGGAGCCCCTTTGGAACAAATCTAGGCTTTCTCTGGAGGGACAGCCCTTCAGCTACGTGGGGACCATGCTCAGCTATTCGTCTTCTTCTCCTCCAAGTCTGGGACCCAGTAGACTCATCACCATCTGGCTCATCCTTTCAGGAAAGTGCCCAAAAGGAGTCTGAAAGGGCACAGGACAGCCCAAAATGCAAACCCAATGTTTATTGAGCATCTGCTATGTTCCAGGCAGAAAGACCCACCATATCTCTTTTCTTTTTCTTCTTTTTTTGGAGACGGAGTCTCGCTCTGTCACCCAGGCTGGAGTGCAGTGGCACGATCTCAGCTCACTGCAGCCTCCACCTCCCAGGTTCAAACAATTCTCCTGCCTCAGCCTCCCAAATAGCTGGGACTACAGGCTCATGCTGCCACGCTCAGCTAATTTTTTGTGTTTTAGTAGAGATGGGATTTCACTGTGTTGCCCAGGCTGGTCTCAAACTCCTGAGCTTAGGCAACCCGCCCGCCTCAGCCTCCCAAAGTGCTGGGATTACAGGTGTGCACCACTGCGCCTGGCCCCATATCTCTTTTCATCCTCTCAACCAATTCAATGAAGGGAGGATATATTATTCCCATTTTACCATAGAGAAAAGAAGGACCCAAGAAGCTTCAAATCACTTGCCCCAAATCACCTGCCAGCAAGGGGCAGAGCCAGAACTGGGAGCCCGGACTCCTGACCCAGGCCAAAGACTTTCCTTGAGAATCCAGCTGCGTTGGTCCCTACACCCCTTGGGCACCACTGGGTTTGGGGAATGAGCTCTGCCATCATTCTCCTGTCTCTCTACCTCCATGATGCTTTTCTGCAGGGCCTTTCTCTCCACTTGGCAGGGAGAAGGAATTCCAGGGAAAACCCAGCTTAAGTCCTGCATCCTCCCTGAAGGCTTCCCTGCCCATCCCAGGCCTCAGTAACTGCTTCAGTATAATGACAACATTGGACATTATTTACTGACCACAGGACTATGCTTCAGCACCTACCCTAAGGTATTTTATTCAATCCTCCAGGCTTTTGCCCTGGCTGAGGGTGCTGCCTGAGCTTCTCTCTCCTCAGATACCTGCATCTCCTTGAAGGACCACCTTCTCTGGGAGGTCCAACCTAACCATCCTTTCCCAGGTCTTTGTACCCGCTTTATTTCTTTCTATAGCTCATGTCACCTTCCGAAGAGTATTTAATTTACTGATTATTGTGCTCATTGCCTATCTTCCTCCTCTTTAAGTTCCAAAAGGACAGAGGCTGTATTTTGTTTACTGTTGCATCCCAAGCACCTAGAACAGTGCCGGACATACGGTAGGTGTACAAGCGATATTTGTCAAATGACAGGAGGAAAACTCAAAACCCTTTGAGGCAGGTGTGTTGTTTTCACAGCAGAGAGGAACTAGGGCTCTAGTTCTGGGTTAGGTGGCTTGTCCAAGGTCACAGAGCTGGCCATACCCAGCTGTGTATTGGGCTGCTGAGTATGAGGCTGTTTGGGGTGGGTCTTGAGCCTGAGCCTGTTCTGAACTTTGAGAGTGTGTGTGTGTGTGTGTGTGTGTGTGTGTGTGTGTGTGTATTTGGTGGCTTCCTAGGGGATTTCTGCCTGCATTCCAACCAGCAGGTCCTTCCGGGCACCCCTCCTCTCCTTTACAGGGCTTCTTCCCTTCCTGCAGCTCCTTTCAGCCCCTGCTTTCTTGCCCCAAGCCTGGAGAGGCCTGTGAGTGCAGTCCAGCTAACTTCCCTCCCCTGAGCTCATGGGTCCCCGCCTGGGCTGAAGTCCACACCAGGAGCCCAAGGTGCCCCTGGAAGGCCCCCACCCTGGCCTCCGAGTGGTTCCTCTCCCCAGAGATGTAAATCCGGGCCCCAGAGTGGCCACACAGAACATACATCTTAAACAAACACTTCTCCTTGCTGTTTATCTCCCTGGCCTTTAAACAAACTCTTTCAAAGGTTTCTGCTGATAGGAGAGATTTACTGAAAACCATTCCTTGCTTAAAAGCCCTGGGTTTATGCTGCTGGGGTGGGGGCAGTGGGGCCTTCAGGCCTGGGGTTTCTCTGCCTCCGGACCACATGTTTATCCTCCAGGCCTTGATAGAGGAGCAACACAGACTAATCTTTATGGAAAAGAAAATAATAAAAGCAGGAAAGGGGAGGGGGGGAGGCTGGGGTACGTTTGGTTCTTGTCACTGACTCCAAGAGGTTGTGGCAGGTCCGGGTGTGGCAGTGCCCACCACACTGTAGCCCTGCCTGTTGGGGGTGGGGTGAGCTGAGCATCCGGGAGGGGTGGGGCTCCCTTGAACTTTGGACAGAAGGCCTTTGGGCAGGTGAGCCTCTTCTCCGGCTTCCAGAGGCCAGAGTGGGCCTCTCCCTGCTGGATGGGGGTTGGAGGGAGGGCAGCAGTCACATGATCATGTCTATTCCTGCATCAACCAACACTCAGAAGGCACCTAGCCTGTGCCAGGACCTGGGGGTGGAGAGAGGAATAGTTGTTAACAATTACTTTAGCATTTCTGTGGGCCTGGTACTGTTCTAAATCGCTTACATGAATCAACTCATTTAATGGCCCCAGAAGTAGATTCTATAATTATCCCAGTTTTGCATATGGGGAAACCAAGTCACAGAAAGATTACTGGCTGTACTCCAGAGGTTTTGGTTTAACTGGGATGCAGGCTGGGCATTGGATTCCAGGATGCATCCCAAGTGGAAAAAGATTGACATTCCCATTTCCCACCCACTCCCCACTTGTCCTTCCAATAATACAGTATCTCTTCCATTTCAAGGCGTCTCACAATTCATTGACAGTGGTATTTTTTTCTTAGGGGATCATAAAATAATGGTGCATCTTACAGTCTTAGGTTCAACAAAATATAGTAATAGAAAACTAACCTCTACCAACTGTGGGGACTGAGCTGGATGATTTGCATCCATTATCTCATTTAATCCACCTCCCAAAGCTGCAACATAGGTCACAGGAGCACCTCTGATGAGAAAACTGAGGCACCAAGAATTCAATAACCTGCCCAAGATCACCCAGCTGGTGGGAGGTGGAGGCAGGATTTGAACCCTCAGTTAAATGGCCTAATATTTATCCCCAACCCTTATAGAGCACCTTATATGATTCAAACTGTCTTCCGACCTGTTTTGTCCATTGAGGAAGATGCTGAAATCCAGAAAGTTTAAGTGACCTGCTCTAAGTTACACATCTGACTTCTCAACCTATAACTGTGGGAGAACCATGGGAAGTGGGTTTCGTTGTTATTATTGTTGTTTGCTTGTCTTAAGCCTACCTGGGCTTTTATAGCTAGAAGCCACTCCTAAGAGAACATGACCAGGAAAGTGGGCCAGGGCCAGGGCAGGGGCCCCTGAGAGTATGGGCCATCCTGGGGTCTTGAGTGCTGAAGGTTGGAGCCAAGGCCTGTCGTGGGACCTCCCAAGGGCGGAGGACTTGAGCAGGGGCAGATGTCATTGCAAAGACTCCACTGACTTCCGTCTCTGTTTTGTTTGTGAAGCGAAGTTGCTGCAGTGGCAGGTGGGGAGGCAGCAGAAGGCCAGGTAGGAATTTCCAGTCCTTCCCTGGGCCCATAGCTCAGGCCGGAAGCCACTCCCTTCCTCCATGTTTGCTTGCAGCGGGCCACACCCCTTCAGATGGCACAGACTGACACCCCCTTCCGGTCCCCCTGCTCCAGGCCAAATACTTTTTCACTCACATTAAAGCACCTTTCAGCACCTGGTCCCTGAGCTGGGGAGCATTTCCAGGGAGGAAAGAAGGGAGAGGGTATGAGGAGGAGGCTGGGGGTGGGTTGAGGGAAGGTGAGGAGCTGGGGGTAGTGGAGACTAGGATGAAGTTATGTGAGTGATTGTCTTGCACCCATCATCTTTCTTTTTGTATTATTCTTTCCTTATATAGTGACATCCAGTTTCCAAAACCTTTCCTTCCTCCTAGCAACTCTTACCCTAAGATACTTAATTCACACCAAGGTAAACATGACTAATAACAGCTTCCAAAGTGATCCTTTCAAGGGCATTTTGGCAGTGGCCTCTTTATTTGTTCATTCATTCTTTGATTTCCTCAACAATTTCCTTTGGCATTCCTGGAGACCCTCCATCCTATCTCGAAGGCTTAGCTGGGACACCTCTAAGCTGTTTGGTGGGCTGCTGTCCAAACTCTGGGCTTTGTGGGTAGTGGCATCCACACCCTCTGACAGCATGTAGGTATATTGGCAGCAGCCCAAGCTGTCTTTTTTGCACCTTCAATGGAAGGAAAGGCAATTTCTCCTCATGAAAAAAGTTTGGGAGACTTTACCTAAATGTAAAGGGAGGTGCTTTAATGATATATCTCCAGGCATCAAACCCATCAGTCCATCTGAGTTTGGTCATGGGCTGAGCTCCCCAGGGCAGCTGGGCAGGAGCCCTTCCAGGACATCAGACTTGGGGTAGAATTTCCACCCTGCTGGCCCTCAGGGCTCTGCATAGATTTCTCTCTCTGTCCTTCGTGGTAGGGAAGTGGCTGATCATGAGGAAAACCCTGAGCTCAGAGCTGGAAGATATCCAGGGACCCATCCACCCAGTAGTTTGCAGAGGACAAAGTGACTCAAAAGTATACCGAAATCCAAAATATAAAACAGCTAAGAGTTAAAGCTCCAGTTGAAGGCAAAGGTCTAGACCCTGCCTCCTCTGCTCTCCCACTTGGCCCATAAGTGGTCCAAAGCTTCTCTGTGGACCTCCAAAGCTCAGGAGAACGCGAATAGAATCCACTGAGCCAGTCTAGTGATCCATTTTATAGACAAAGAAACTGAGTCAGAGCATGATGGGATGGATGTGAGTCCTTAGGGGCCTCCACCCTCCCATGATCACTTCTGGCTCATGTTCATTCCCTGTACTCATAATGTACCCTTCTTTCTAACTTGACCTGCACAATTCTACGGACTCTTCAGGCTCAGCTCAAATGTCACCCTCCACCATGGAGCATTCCTCAATTCTCTCCTCCAGTTCTGGCCTTACTCCCACCCAGTTCCGTGTTCCTGGAGCTCACTGCTTTTGCATCTCTCTTAAGTTCAACCTCTCATTTCTGCCCATTTGAAGCAGCTCTTTTCTCCCTTGTCAGGCTGTTTGTCTCCTTGAGGTCAGGAGGTTTTTTAAAAATCCCAAGCCTCCAGCCCATGAGTAGGTGTGCAATCACAGTGAGGCTGCTGACATGTTTTCTTGGGTGATGGTGAGATGCTTTGCCCACTGGGGTCAGGGTCTCCCTACTGGACGGCCCTAGTTCTCATCAATTTGGTGGGGAGGGCATAGAGTTTGATTAAACAGTTCCTTGGATACCTGAAGTAGGGCAGGGAAGGGGACACAGAACCTTCAGAGCCTGGGGAGGAGGGACCCTTCTGCTCTAAATTGTCCACTCGCTCCATCCTCAAGAAGATGGAGAGCAGAAACAGGGGCAGGGGAAGAGAGCTGGGCCCCACACACTTCCCACCATCACTGATTTCCCTCTTCTCTGGCATTTTAAGAGCTCAGACTCAAACCCTTCAAGGGCTTTTGAAACAATTAGATTTGAAAGTGCCCAGTGCTTGGTCTAATTGCTTAAAAGCCACTTCAGGCTTCAACTGACCCAGAGTAAAGCCTGGGGGGTGGGTAGAGGGGAGGGGAGACCCGAGACACTCTGTCGCCCTGTTTCCCAGGCCTTCCTGGACAACCAAGGCCTAGGTGAGTGGTGATGCCAAATAAGGGCCTTCAACTTTTCCCAGGGGGGCAGAGCCACCATACTCTTCCTGCCCCTTTCCCAGCCCTTGCCCCCAGGGAACCGCTCACATCTAACCTTTCTCTAAGATACCTTCTCATGCAAATTCCAGCATTCCTAGGGGTGATTGGAGCACTTATGTCCAGAATCAATTTTCAGTGTCAAAAAGTGGACTGAGCCAGTGTAAAGAGGCCGAGAAGTATCAGGAGAGAAGCCTTGGTGTGTCCAACTCAAGATGATGCTTTGCTTCTGGGATATTCTGAGATTGGGGATTTTGCAATCTCTAAGTCAGTTCCATCTCTCCATGCTTTCGTGATTACTCTTCTCCCAAGTTCTTTTCTTTTTTTTTTTTGAGACAGAGTCTTGCCCTGTCACCCAGGCTGGAGTGCAGTGGCACGATCTTGGCTCACTGCAAGCTCCGCCTCCCAGGTTCACACCATTCTCCTGCCTCAGCCTCCCGAGTAGCTGGGACTACAGGCGCCCACCACCAGGCCCAGCTAATTTTTTTGTATTTTTAGTAGAGATGGGGTTTCACCGTGTTAGCCAGGATGGTCTCGATCTCCTGACCTTGTGATCTGCCCGTCTTGGCCTCCCAAAGTGCTGGGATTACAGGTGTGAGCCACCGCGCCCGGCTCCCAAGTTCTTTAAAAAAAAAAAATGTATATATATACACACACAAATTATATATATATACACAAATATATATACACACACAAATATATATATACACAAATATATATATATACAAATATATATATACACAAATATATATATATACACAAATATATATATACATATTTTATTTTGTTTGAGACGGGGTCTTGCTCTGCAATCCAGGCTGGAGAGCAGTGGCATGATTATGGCACACTGCAATCTTGACCTCCCAGGTTCAACTGATCCTCCTGCCTGAGCCTCCCCAGTAGCTGGGACTACAGGAGTGTGCCATCACATCCAGTTAATTTTTAAATTTTTCAGAGATGGGGTCTCACTATATTGCTCAGGCTGGTCTCAAACTCCTAGCCTCAAGTGATTCTCCTGTGTTGGCTTCCCAAAGTGCTGGGATTATAGGCATGAGCCACCGTGCCCAGCTTTAAATACAGTTGCAGCGTAAAATTCTTCTCTTTGGCTTAAGACCTTGCAATGGCTCCATGTTAGATAGGAGCCATTGCAATGTTAAGTTACAGAGAAGCTCCCCCAGCCTTCCAGCCCCTCTGTAATTTGCTCCCACCTCACCTTTCCAGCTCCATCTGCCCTGCGTGCCCTTGGCTCCAGCCCACTGTGGTGCCTTTTCACAGGCCATGCTCTTGGCCTCCATTCCTTCACCATTTGAATGAAGTCATCTGTTTATGTGCCCAGCAACAGGCCAAGCAGAGGGGACACTGAGATAAATGAGCCACGGTCCCTGCTCTCGGGGGGACACATTCTAGCTGGGACATGAAAACATAAACAGATGATTCCTTTGCCAAATTCTTCTTGAGCACCTCTATGTGCCAGACCTGAGGACACTGAGGTGGACAAAACAGATAAAGTCCCCACTCTTGTGGAGCTTAGATGGTTGAAGGAGAAACAGACAGAAACACATAAGCAAAGAGATATACAGTCTGTCATGGGGAGATGAATGTGTGAAGTAAAACCAAGTAGGGGGGAAGAGAAGGACCTTGGAGGTGAGGATATTTGAGCAGCAACCTGAGTAAAGGGAAGGAACTGCTTGTGCAATGGTCCTGAGGCAGCAGTGCCTTTGGGTTTAACGAGGAGCAAGGAAAGAGACCAGTGTGTCTGGGGAAGAGTGAGTGAGGGAAGGAAGAAGGGAGAAGAGTAGAGGGAGCAGGGGGGCAAATCATGAATGATACTATAGCCCCGCCAGGCCTTCGGATCCTATGGTGAGATGAGAGCCACTGGGGATATCGAGCAGGGGGTGAGGTCAGTAAACACATGTCTTTTTTTTTTTTGAGAAGGAGTTTTGCTCTTGTTGCCCAGGCTGGAGTGCAATGGCGCAATCTTGGCTCACTGCAACCTCCGCCTCCCGGGTTCAAGCTATTCTCCTTCCTCAGCCTCCTGAGTAGCTGGGATTACAGACACGTGCCACCACACCCGGCTAATTTTGTATCTTTAGTAGAGACGGGGTTTTGCCGTGTTGGTCAGGCTCATCTGGAACTCCTGACCTCAGGTGATCTGCCCGCCTCGGCCTCCCAAAGTGCTGGGATTACAAGCGTGAGCCACTGCGCCCAGCCCAAACACATGTCTTAAAAGGCTCACTTTGGCTGCTGGTGGAGGACAGCCTAGAGGAAGGGGCAAGAGTGGAAGCAGGGAGAATAGTTAGGGA
Organism: Gorilla gorilla gorilla; assembly: GCF_029281585.2. NCBI lineage: Eukaryota > Metazoa > Chordata > Mammalia > Primates > Hominidae > Gorilla > Gorilla gorilla. The sequence goes on along the minus strand of NC_073229.2, from coordinate 59,304,372 downwards.
GCCACTGCAATAGTTCAAGCAAGAGATGGCAATGGTCAGGGTATTAAGAAGTGGTTAAATTAGTGATAGTTATAATAGAGTGTAGATACTAGTATGAGAGCACAAGCCGGGGACTCCCTACCAGACCTGGAGGCGGGAGTGGGCTGTTGACAAGAAAGGATTGCTGCAGGTTTGACCATGAAGCCAAATCTTCAAGAAGAAGGAATTCGTAGAGACAGGAGGTGAGAAAGTGGGGCAGAGGAGCAGCACACACTGCAGTGTGTACTTTATGTCTTGCAGGGACCTGGGGACAGTGTAGATAGGCCAGAGCATCATTTAGAGGCAGGGAGTAGGGCAGGCTGAGGCTGGAGGGCTTGAGAGGGGCTGGACACCAACGTCAACGGCCAAGTTGAATTTGGGTCTTCTGTGTGCAGCAGGGAGCCACGGAAGAGTGTTAAGCATGGCTCCATCATGATCCAGTTTGTGTTCAACGAAGATCACTGGCTGTGGAGGGGTGGGCAAAGGACTGGGGCCTGGAGGACCAGTTAGGAAGCTGTTGCGGTGACCTGGTGATAGATGAGAGTGGCCTGGACTAGAGGGGCTGTGATGGGGCTTGGAGAACTGTTTAGAAAGGAAAGTTGCCAGGATGTTCAGATGTTGGCTGATCAGGCAAAGAGATTAGAAAGCAGAAGGAAGAAAGAGTGACCCACCTTCAGCTCCAGTGCCTGTAGACAAGGGGCCCTACACTTAGGGCCCTCCTTTGGCCCTCCTCACAGGGTAGGAGTCTGTTCAGAAAGAGGGAGCCACCCCCACTCCTGAACCATGCTCCAGATGCCCAGGGCCCTAGAAATCCCTGCCCTAAGGGCCTGTACCCTGCATCCAAGACCTCTGCAGGCCACCTCCCCAGGTTCAACCTCCAGAGGGGAGCCTGTGGCTTGGCTGTGAGTTGAGTGTGGGGCATGCAGTCAGCAGTTGTGTGTGCGGATTGGAGTATCTACACACGTGCTCAAAGCCCTAGTTTAAGGTGAAGGTGGGGATGGGAAGGGAAGAGGCAGGCTGAGGGCAGGGCTGGGGGAGAGCAGAGGGAGTTTCTCCCCGCGCCGTGTCCCTGTGCAGAACTCCAAGAAACCTGAGAACTCTAAATTCAAATCCAGCCTTCCAGATCTTTAGAAGGTGTATGTGTCAGCCTAGGAGAATAGAACATATTTTATTAAACAGTTTGTTAACTTGATTTTTAACTTTTAAATATTTAGACATATGGAATGTGGGTCTCCATTTGTACTTTTGCTTGGTCTAGGAGGGGTGAGTGGAAAACTCCCAAGGGCCAGGATTATGTCTTATTTGTCTTGTTCACCCTCCCCCATCCCCCCAACCTTGGACCCCTGGACCTTGGTAATTTCCATCAAACTGGGAAAAGAATGAGATCCCAGCCTGATAGTGAGAAATACAGACTTGATGAGACCCCAGTAGGCAAAAGAAAGGTTGGTCAGGCAACTGACTGCAGAGGGCTTTGGAGGTGTGGCCAGTGGCTGGTGAGGAAGCTGACCCAGTGTCCAGGGGGTTAAGAGCAGGCAGACCACCTGGGTTCAAAGCCCAGTTCTGCTCTTTAGGACTGTGTGGCCCCAGCAGGTTGCTAGCTCCTGGTGCATCAGCTGCCTTCTTCTAAGACAGGGTGACGATAATAATCCCTAATGGCCCCAACCGTCTAGTTTACCGGGGGAAGATGTAGTGTTTGGCATGTAGTGAGTTCTATGAAAGTTTGTTATCATGTGAAATGACCCCTTGGAAGGAACTCTTAAGCCCAGCTAAGGGGCAGCTCCTGGCAAATCAGAGAAGGAGATGTTGGTTTTGGTGCCAGACTTTTCTCCTCCCACTTTCAAGATTCCCCATAGCAGATGGGGGCTCAGTGACTAGGCTGTTCCCCCTCGTCTACCAGGGCTGTCTGTGGCCTGGGGTAACTCCCTCTATTCTCTGTGTCTTCAAGCTCCACCAGCTCCATCCTCTTGTTCCCTGGGGGCTTTGCCAAGCCACGCACTTGCTAATCCTGGAGGACCTCATTCACAGGAAGATAGTGGGCCCAGCGCTGTGTTGAGTGTCCCAACAGGTTATCTCATTCAATCCTTTTTTTTTTTCCGTCAGGGAAGTTGAGACAAATTGTTCACTTCTTTTAATAATCCTCTGAGCACTGTTCCAGATATTCTTATCCCTATTTCCCAGAGGAGACCAGAGCAGAGAGAGGTTAAGTATTTCAGTATTTCTCAGCCGCAGAGCTTGGACTAGAATCCAAGACTGTGTGGCTCCAGAGCCCACTCTTGACTTCGATAAGTCCTGCCTTATTCAGAACTAGTGGGACACTCCTGCTTAGGAAAGAGGTGGGACTTTCTGGAGCCAAGGCCGTGTCCCACAGGAGGCACTCTGATGGGACGGTAGACACTGAGGCAGGCTGATGGTGGGTTGATGTTCTGGTTTGCTGGGGAGAGGAAGTTCTTTTGGTTTCCTTCAGATTATTGCTAAGGGCCTTCCAGGCAACCAACCAACCAACCAACCAACCAACCCATCAACCCTTTCTTTTCAAGGGACATGACTATGGGTGGGTCTGGAAAGACAGGTGCTTTGTGTGTTGAAAATCCTGAGGCAGAGAGCTCTGTTTGGCAGTGAGTGTTCCAGACAGCGGGGATTCTATAGAGACAAGGAACTCCCCCTTCCACACTCCAGCCCTGTCTCAACCCTACAGCCTGTTCCTACCTGGATGCTGTGGAGGCAAGTTGATAACGTGGACCCTCCGAAAGCTGCCAGCCTTGGGGATCAAATGCCTGTGAAATAACACGCAGGCATCACATGTTTGTTGAGTGGAGACAGAGATGCCGCGTCCTGGTCCTTGCTCTCTAGAGCTTCCAGTCTCCTAGCAGGATGGGCATACACACTGGGGAAACTATCCCATGGAAAGAGCATCGGGGAGCCTGGCCCTGTGGCCCTGACGAGAACCCTGTGTGACTTGGACAAGTCACTCACCCTTTCTGATCTTGGTTTCTCACCTGTGAAATGAGAAAGTTAGAATTGATCACTGGGTTAAACCTTGTTTTTCCTCTTAAAATTAGCTGTAATGAAATCCAACACAGAACTCTGCTATAAAAAGTAGAGCTGCTCTGCTTGTGAGAGGCAGGAGCCAACCTTCTCTGGTTTCTTCCTCTTCTTTCAGGATGATCCCCAAGGGCGGCTCTCAGTGTCTTTCACTGAAGGCCTGACCCTCATGGAGCAGCTCAGGAACGGCCTCACGGAGGCAGTCCCCGAGGGCTTGAAGGCTAGAAGGATTTTGATGAGTGAAGGTGTGGGGAGCGCACACCGGGCAGGAGGCGCTGTGTGAGAAAAGATGCAGACAGGGAAGAGCCAGCCCGGCTGGGGGTGGGAAGTGCTGGAGGAGAGGGAGTGCAAAGAACCCAAGAAAGAGCCCTAAGGGGATGCCCATGGGAACTTCACAGGAGCACCAAGGGGGAAAATGGTATCTACAACTGGGAACTCAAGTCCAGGCCCCCTTCCTACAGAGATGGGTGGGGTGTATACTCTGCTATGAGGGGAGGGAAAGAACCAGCATCAAGGAAACGATACAGTGTCCACTTTGGAGGTTGCTTTAATGGTGAAATTAGTGAAGCTAGCTAAAGCCTCGGGACAGAAGGAATGCTACATAGGCATTTGTTAAATATGGTCATACCAGAGCGGACCCTGAGCTTGCCAAAGGTCTGCATCCCTCCTGGCCTTGGGCCCAGTGCTGGTGGTGATAGCTTAGAATTTCAGCAGCTTCTATGCTCAACAGTTACAGTGATTATGAGATGTGTGTGTATGTGTGTGTTGGGGGCATGTGGCTGCAGGTGTCTTTCAGCCACCTTCTAACATGCATGCTAGTGCACACACACACACACACACACCCTCTCTTAGTCTTTTCTCTGGGGCTGGTGCACTCCTCACCACCCCCACCCCTTCATCCTCCAAATCCCCACCCCATCCCCTTTGCTTCAAGTCCATACCTTGCTCAGCCTTCTTCCTCCCCTCTCTCTGAGTCCCTGGTCCTCCCACCCACCATAAATCTGTAACTCGGGAGTGTGTGTGTAGGGGGGAGGGGGTGGAAAAGCAGCAAACCAAACCAACCCCAGCTAATGAAAACGGCGATAAATCTCTGTCTATCAGGTTTGTTGTGAGCACAAACATTGCCAAACAAGGGCCCAGATGGCCTGCAGGCCCTCCTCCCTACGGTCTGCAGAGCTTTAAATGGAAACGGTTGCTTTATACATCTATTTACTACTTGGAAATGGGGAATGACTGAGACCAGGGGTGCCTGGCCAGGAAATGGGGTGCAGACCAGGTGTGAGTTCTCTGCCCTCCCTGCCTGAGCAGGACTGCTGTCTAGTCCCCAGCCTTCACCATTCCTGTTCCTGGTGAGCTCTCTCTGACATAGGTCATTGGGCTGGAGTGGGGAAGAGGCTACCTTGCTGGCTGACATTCTGGTCTCCACAGCCTGGCCTCAACCTGCTCCAACACACACTCCTGGCTAGCTGGACCCAACTCCTCACTGTTGTTTTTAAAGTTCTTCATGTTTTGCCTAGAAGCTTTCCCTGTTTTCCATACAGCCTGCCCTGGATGGGTAGAAGTGGAAGCCTACCTGGTCTTTCAAGGCCAAGCCAAACCCCACCTCCTCCAGGAAGTCTCCCCATCCCTAGTCCTCTCTGGGCTCCATTCCTGTAGCATCAGCCATGGACAGCCTAGGCAGTCTTTACAAGACAACCGCTTTGGAGGTGGACAGGTCTGGGCACACAGCCAGGCTTTACCACTTAGCTAAGGGACCTTGACAGGTTAATCTCTCAGCCTCAGTTTCTTACTCTGTGTAATAGGTATAATTATGATGCCTACTTCTCACCTGCCAAATAAAAATAAATAAATGAAGCAAGTGTAGAACGTGCTTAGCAAAGTGAGGAGCACAGTCTTAGAGCTTTGGACGTGTCAGCCTTTATTATTGGTGCCATCCAGTCATGACTGGGAATGATTCTTCTCTGTGCCTCATCTTTTCACAGAGATGTGTGCGTGTGTGTGTGTGTGTGTGTGTGTGTATGTGTGTGTGTGTGCACGCGTGTCTCTGCATGTCCTAGTTTGGTTTCTCCTGAAATCAGACCCTGAGACAAGAACTTGGGTGCAGGTAGTTTACTGAGGAGGTGATCCCTGGAGGCTGGAGGGAGGGAAAGGGGAAGTGAGATAGGGATGGGATAGGAGAAAAGCCAGTGAAGAGTGGTTAATGATCGAGTTTCATTGTGGGCAATGGGGGCCCACTGAGGAACTGTGAGAACACACCATGGAATTGTCCCACGGAGTTCCAAGGCAGCCAGGTTGCTTATCCACCCATTCTTATCTCTTATTAATAACTTGGGGGTTGCCCCTGCAGTGTTAAATCCCAGCTGTCCTGTGGGCTGAGTAAAGCTCTCTTGGTCTCTGCACTGGAGAAACTCTGCAGGTGAGAAGCAGAAAGGCTGCTTAGGGTGGACAATTCCTGGGCTTGCTGACACCTTCCCATCACAGTGGCAGATGAGTGGAGAAGTGGGCTAGAGGACAGAGGGTGAGGCACGAACAGCATCCTCTGCTGAATCATCACCTTTCAAGCCCTGACAGCCTTCAGCATGGCATTTTGCACACAGTAGGCATGCTGTAAGTATCTGTGGACCAAAAGGAGGTTTAACATTAGAGCTGGGAAAACCTGGACTCTCGCCATTGCTCAGTTTTTAATTCATTGTGTGATGCTAAGCAAGACATAGGATGACTCTGGGCCACATCGTCTATAAAATTAAGACCTTTCTACCTTCTCTGCTTATGCCATAGATGGGTTGGAACAAGCTAGAATGATGTTTGGGGAGTGCTCAGAACAGGTAAGAAGTGGCTGTGATGATGATGATGGTGATGATGATGATGATGATGTGTGTAGGGGATGATCCAAGCGGGATCTAGGCATGATCCAAGCTTGAGGTACCTAGTTATGTTATTCACTCTGTGGTCAAAACACAAAGGTGTGTTCCCCTGGCCCTGGTGGGATGACTCCTGCCTCTTCCTATTCCAAGACAACCCCAAAGGTAAAAGATGGAAAAAGAAAAGGCCATGGGGTTAAGATCTGCTGACTCCTCAGTGAAAAGGATCCCACATTTCCCTGCCTACCAGGGATAGCCTGTGGTTCCTTTTACCTGGGTCAGTAGTGGGTTTTACGGATGTCTGATGAGTGTAGAAACCATTTCGTACAGCAATCCCGAACTTGGCAGTGGGAGGAATGGGGGTGGGGGGGTCTTGGAATCCCTAGGGAGCCCATGGATAACCCTTAAGAGTCCCTAAGTCCCTAAAAATTATAAGTAAAAAATGGCCAAGCATGGTGGCTCACACCTGTAATCCCAGACTTTGGGAGGCCGAGGTGGGCCGATCACCTGAGGTCAGGAGTTTGAGACCAGCCTGGCCAACATGGTGAAACTCTGTTTCTACTAAAAATACAAAAATTAGCCTGGTGTGGTGGTGGGCACCTGTAATCCCAGCTACTTGGGAGGCTAAGGCACAAGAATGGCTTGAACCCGGGAGGCAGAGGTTGCAGTGAGCCAAGATGGCGCCACTGCACTCTAGTCTGGGAGACAGAGCAAGACACCATCTCAAAAAAAAAAATATATATATATATATATTTATATGTAAAAATGGAGTGCTTGAGTATACGTGTACACTAAGCCACTCCAAATTGGTGACCTGAAGCTTCCAGCAAATTCTCAAAGGAGTTTGTGACCCAAGAAAAGTAGATTTGCTCTATCCCAAATCTCCCATCTCAAAGAGGAGGACACTGAAGTCCAGAGAGGGTAAGCGACCTGCTGGGTCACACAGTAGAGGCTGGATAGAAACCAAGGTCTCTAACCCTGTGTGGCTTTGTGGGTCTGCTAGGCAGATCTAAACAGTTGGGTCTGCCTGGCTGCACAACCAGAAAAGCAGGCTGGTTCACCAGGACATTGTGCTGAGAGTCCAGGGCACATTACAAAGTCTCTACTTGCTCCTGGGGGGAAACATCTCACAGGCATGATATAGTCACTATTTTCTGGGGATGAGGTTGAACACTGGGCTGTATTTCCATGGAAAACAGAACAAGGAAAAACTAGACCAAATGTGGAAAGAAATGGAGCCCTCTGTTACCGAGAAAGAGGGCTGGGGCAGGGAGTGCTCTTAAAACTCAAGTGAAGCTTGGGCACACTGGCAGTCCTTAGTTTCCAGAGGCAGAGATGGAAATGATAATCATACTTACCCCTCTAAGTTGTGAAGATTAAAGAAGATGATGCAAGTGAAAATGGCTTATAAATAGGAAAGCAGTACACAAATGCTAGTAATGATCTTTACAGCAGCGGCCTGGTAAATACTTGTTTTGCTGCTGGGAATAAATTGTATATCACCTAGATGTCATTACCCAATTCCGGACAACTACACCATTGTCCTTCAAGCGGTTGCAGCCTACTGTTGGAGCGAGAGCCCTGGTTTTGAAATCAAGCCTGAATCTGCACCTCAGCTCCACCACCTGTGCACGTGTGTGACTTTGGATAAATCATGTAACTCTCTCAGCCTCGAATTGTCCATCTGCAAAACAGGGACACATGCCTACCTCATAAGGTCATAATGAAGATTTGATGAGTTGGTAAAAATGAAAATATCTATAATGGTGACTGGCACACAATAGTTACTCAATAAACATTAGCAATTTTTTTCCTGTTCCTCAACAGTTTCTAACTTTGGATAGTTTGTTTGCTGCATAGTTTCTGTCCTCTTCTCCACTAAAATGTAAGCTCTGCAGCACAAGGACGTGCCTGTCTTGTTTACCGCTGTGTTTCCCAGGCTGGGCACACAGTGTGCTACAGATATTTGTGAAATGAATGAGTGGAAGTGCAAAAGCACGTTTTTAAAGGATGGGAAGGAACTCTGACAATGTGAGAATGCTCACATTGGATCAGCCCCAAGGGGGACCCGGAGCTGTGCCAAGAACCCTATTAGGGGTCAAGAGAGTTGGCCTCTGGTCCTAGCTCTGCCGCTTAACTGCTGAGCCACCTCCGGGCAATTTGTTGGCCTTCTCTGGCCCTCTTTGTGTTTCCTCCAGAGCGTGGGAGCCCTAAGACTCCAGGGCTTCCCTCTTAGAGGCTGACCTCCAAGGAGCTCTGGCCAGCTGGGAAGTGTGGGATTTCGGGATAATTCAGGGACTAAATAAAGAGAAAGGAGAAGTGGGAGAGGATAAAGACCGGGAAGGAAGAAAAGTCAACGCGTGGCTGCGGCGCTGGGCAGCTACGGGTGGGGGTAGACTGGGGGAAGGCCGCGCTGGGCCAAAGCACGGAGCTGCTGTGCGCGCCCCCAAGCATGTCTCCGCCGCGGCTGATGCGCCCGAGCCTCCGCCTGCCCCTCCCTTCCTTGAGCGCCTCGCCAGTTCCCGCCGCCACTGACTTTCTGACTTCTTAACTTGTCAGCAAATCCCAGAGTTAAAAATGCACACGCACCCCGGCCAGCCGCCAGCAGGGCCGTCTGGCCGAGGCTCCAGATGTGGGGCCACCGCGCGGGCCGCCCGCCCCGCCGCGCAGACTAAACAATCGGCCTTGGCCGTGAGCGCAGCGCAATTCCAGATGCCGCGTCCCTCGCGCCGCGCGCTAATTGGGCCGCGGGCGCGAGGCTCTGTCAGCGCCAGTAAGGCCCTGCCCAGGGCGGCCTTGGCCCGGCGCCCGCCCGCTGGGCTACCTAAGGCGGGGGCAGGGTGGAGAGTTGGAGGGGAATGGTTGGCGGGGGGGGGGGGGGGGGGGGGATGAAGGGGGGAGAGAGAGGAGGGAGGAGAGGAGGAGGAAGAGGAGGAGGTGGAGAGAAGAAGACACAGTGAGACAGGCCACGAGACAGCGTCAGCTTGAGACAGAGAAACACGAAGAGGGGCAGACAGAAAGGGACAGAGACATTCTCAGAGAGATAGCTTCAGAGACAAAGAGAAAGCCAGAAGCACTGAGCCATATTCAGATTCAGAAGGAGACAGAGAAGGTAGAGAGGGAGAGAGACCACAGAGAGTTGGAGAAACAGAGGCAGGGCAGACTGACACGAGAACAGAATCAGGAGAGACCAAGACAACGAGAAGGAAACCAACGTGGACGCGGCCGGGAAGAACGCAGGCGGTGGGAGCGCAGGAGACCCTCATGTTTACCACCGGGTCGCTGCTGCCTGATGGGTGTCTAACCCCTTTTGTTTTATAGTACCTCCTCCCTTTACATTCTCACTTTTTATCATTCTTCCTAGACCCGGGCGAAGCCGGGAACTGAGCCCACCCGCGCGGTGATCCATTCCTAGTCTGGCTGGGGCACTGCGTAGAGAAGGAACCTGAGCCGTCGAGATTTCACTCCTAAGCCTGGGCTTGGGGACAGGGGTTCGCCCTGGACGCTGCGGGAGGGTGCGGGATGTGGCTCCGTGGGGATTTGCCTAGAGGCAGGGGATGCCCCAAATGACCCCTGTAGGGCCCGCCCCCGGGCAGCCACCTCGGCAGCACCCTCCTTTCCCATGCGCCCTGGGGCCTCTTCAGCTCTAGAGACAGGAGGATGACTCAACACAGGTTAGTCAAGACCCAGGGCAGGGAAGCCCACCGGGGACCACCCGGGGGAGCCCCCCAGCCTCGCGTTCCGCCCCCGCTGGGAGGCCCGGGCGCCCCGGGGGTGAGGGCGGAGGGCAGTGCGGCGGCCCGGCGGCTCTTGGCGGCCCCTCTCTGACAATCTTTCCTTTGTTTGTTTTCTTAAATCTGGGAGGCCCGAATTCCTGCCGGATTCCGTAGGTTTCACTCAGGAAGGAGGCGCCCCCACCCCCACCCCCTCTCACGTCGGACTCGGCTGCAGGGGGAATGGCAGGTTCCTCCCGGAGGCCAGCGGCGCGCAGCCCCACGGCCCGGGCAGGGCAAGAGGGTGCCCGGCGCGGCGGAGAGTCCCGGGCGCCCTGCCCGCGCGCGCCACCGCGCAGCCCCGCCGGAGGGCCGCGGGCAGCCTCGGCAGAGAAAATTAAAAGAAAAAAAAAAAATCAAACCAGGAGCGCTTTAAAAGACACAAAGAGTAGCCCTCCCTCCACCCAGCTTCATTCCACACCCCATCCACCTCTCACACTCCCCCACCCCTTTTTTATTTTGGTCTCCAAACTTGAGCCTCATTAATTTCCAAAAAAAATTTCCCCCAATAAAAGGCAAACATGGAAAGAAAAACAAACTATTAGAAAATAGAGGAGGGAGGAAATGTTATTTAAAAGGTTAGCAGACCGCATCATTTTCCAATGATATTATATACTCCCAGCAGTATCCAAAATATATATGGGCCCTGGGCCAAGAATGTAAAAAAACTTTTTTTTGAAAAAACCCTTACTTAGACACAACATCTGGACCGGAGAGCGAACAAACCCCCCATTTATCACACTTAATCCTCCAATGAAGCAATCGACAGTTGACTTCTGTTTTGCTAATTTAGTTGCTTTCAAGCGCCGGCCCAGTCCAGACCGGGAATTAAGTGTCACTTGCGGAGGGCCTGCCCTGCCCCCGCCCGTCTTCGCTCCCTCCCGCGCCCAGGCTCTCAGATAGGCAAAAAAGGCCATTAATGAAGAAAGAAACTTTTTACGAATTCCCTTTACCCCCGCCCACTCGGGTCAGTGAAAACCTCGACTGTGACCTAGCTCTGGCCCCCGCCCAGTACCCGACACCCACTTCCTTGGCAGCCACGCCCCCACCCGCCAGCTGCCTCCCCCCAAGACTTGGTGGAGCAACGCATCACCCGGCACAAACTCTTGCAGCTCCAGGAGGTCACCCAGCTCACCGCCTTCTCCGCGGATTGGCTAGGTGTTGTCATCCTCGTACCTGGCACTGCCTGGTGGCCTGGCAGCTTGACCCTTAGGCCTGGAGAGGGCAGGGGAGGGTCGTGGTGCTTGGCGGTAGGGAGCTTCCATTCCCCCCGCCCCGGAAGTGGATGAGAGGCAGCAGCTCCCGAGGTGGAGGCCCTTGGCCAGCAGTGTCCAGAGACAATGGGATCTTGTGAGATTGCAAGCGGGAGAGAGAAGAAATCAGGGAAAGTGTATCATTTGAGGATTAGTCAATAAATCCCTGGGACCCTGGCCCAGTGGGGCTGGTGCCAGACGCAGGGCTGGCCCCAAGTGCAGACTTCCTTCCTTAGCAACCTTCCCTTCCCTTCCCAGAGGCCTCCTGGGTCTCTCTCTCCTCACCTCTCTCTGTCCATCTCCATGGCTCCTCTCCTAAACTTTGGAGCCCAAGGCATAGCCTTTTGTCCTTCCTCTCCCCCTTGCTGGAAAAAGTTCTACAATGGAGCAGAGAAGGTTTGAAGGTGTCCTCAGGCACCTGCAAACAGAAGAGGCTGGAGAATGTGTCCCAACTCCAGCCTGCCCGCTCCTGTTCACTCTGATCCAGCCCACCCCCCAGTCCGCAGCTTTGAGCCCTGGCAGAGTCCACAGGAACAGCCTGCACTCCTAAAAGAGGCCCCCAGTACCCTGAACCCCAGTCCTCTGCAGGCTCTCATGGTGGTCTGGCTGGGCCTCAAACTTCTTGGGGAGGGGCCCTGAGTTCTGGCCGCAATCCAAATGCAGTCTCAAACCTCCTGAGTCCATCCTCTAGGCCCATGGAAGCCTCGTATCTGGAGCACCCTCCATACTCACTCATGAGGGCATTTAGTATATTCCAGGCAGTGTGCTAGACTCAGGACATTTGGAGACTAATGAAACTCTCTTCCTGCCCCTCCCTTGGACCTAAGCCTCTACTGGGCTTTATTTTCTGTTCATATGGGGATACCATATTACCCAGCTATACTCCTTCCATAACCAGTTATTGAGCACCTGCCATATGCCAGACACTGTTCTAGGCACTGGGGGTTCAGAGCTGAGCAAAGGCCATTTCTGCCCTCCAACTTGCCAGGGAGACAGACATGCTGACAATTAATTCCAAGACTAGGCCAAAAATAAGGGGCCATGGGAGGCATTTATAAAAGCCTCAGAGGAGAGACTGACTCACCTTGGCTGGGATAGAAGAAGGGGTGTTGGCCGGGTGCGGTGGCTCATACCTGTAATCCCAACACTCTGGGAGGCCGAGGTGGGCAGATCACGAGGTCAGAAGTTCAAGACCAGCCTGGCCAAGATGGTGAAACCCCCATCTCTACTGAAAATACAAAAATTAGCCAGGTGTGGTGGCGGGTGCCTGTAATCCCAGCTACTCGGGAGGCTGAGGCAGAGAATTGCTTGAACCCAGGAGGAGGAGGTTGCAGTGAGCCAAGATCGCACCACTGCACTCCAGCCTGGGTGACAGAGTGAGACTCTGTCTCAAAAAAAAAAAAAAAAAAAAAAGAGAGGGGGCTGTGATGGATCACAGTGTGGTGGGGGTAACTTCATCACTCTAGCTCTTAAAGCCCATCCTGGGGGACCGTACAGCCTAATGGTTAAGAGCAAATGGTGTGGTTTAACTTCCTGCTCTGCCACATCAGTTGTAGGACCTAGGGCCTCTTAGTCTCTCTGAGCCTCAGTGTCATCATCTGAAAAAATGGGACTAACAATAGGAACTGCCTTGTGAGTCTCTGACACAGTAACATGGGGCAAGCAGCTGGCATACAGCAACCTCTGACTGAATGTCCACTTAATTAGCCTTCTTTCAAAGTATTTGAATAAACTAGCTTGTAGCCTCCTTGCCACCCTCTTCTTGTCCTCCTCCTCAACTTGAGGGCCTGGCACAGTGCTGGGCACATAGAGTAAGTGGTGGAATAAATCAATGGGTACAATAGAAAGCCCATCAAACCTTGGCTCAAGTGCTGCTAGGTAGACAAGGCTATGGGCAGTGGACCTGAATGTTCCATTTCTTTGTTCTGATACCTGGCCATAGGCTGGTTGGGCCATGATGGCTGTTCTTCTTGCTCCCACATTTCCAGAAGTCAAGCAGAGTATGACCCTCTGAAGCCCCCTTTTCTCTGCTCAGTAGAAAGTCAAGAAATGTCTTCTAGCCTGGAGCCATCATTCTGTGACTCTGGTTTGGGCTGAGTCTTGACTTGCTGTGTAACCCCGGGCAAGACATGTCCCTCTCTGGGCCTTGGACTCCTTATAGGTAAAATGAGTAGGTTGGACTGGATGCTCTCCAAGCTCCTCTGCAGCCTTTGTGTTTGATGTCTGCTTCTTCTTTCAGCTGGGGGAACCTCATCGTCCTTGCCAGAGCCTGCTTACCTGGAGGTGTGGTTTTGTGCTCTCCCATTTCCCATCTGCTTCTTGGCTTTTCTTTTCTTTTCTTTTCTTTTTTTGAGATGGAGTCTCACTCTCACCCAGGCTGGAGTGCAGTTGAGCGATCTCAGCTCACTGCAACCTCCGCTTCCTGAGTTCAAGCGATTCTCCTGCCTCAGCCTCCCAAGTAGCTGGGATTACAGGCACATGCCACCACGCCCAGCTAATTTTTTGTATTTTTAGTAGAAATGAGGTTTCACCATGTTGGCCAAGCTGGTCTTGAACTGCGGACCTCCAGTGATCCGCCCACCTTGGCCTCCCAAAGTGCTGGGATTACAGGCTTGAGCCACCGTGCCTGGCCTTGCCTCTTGGCTTTTCACTGTGGTGTCCCAGTCTTTTTCCCTTCTTGCTCCCCTCAGCTATCTTCCTCTCTTTCTCTCTCTTATTCTGTCCTAGCGTGTGAATAGTATGTGGATGAACTGCTGATGCTTAACTTTCTCCTGGGCAGCTTTCCCCTCCCACCTCTACCCGGCTTCTTGACCCCCAAACACAATCTGGGCCTGAGGAGCAGACCTCTCCATCTGTCCTCTTGCCTGGGCTTCTGTCCCTGAAGACCTTGGTGGTGCCCTGACCCTTGACTTTTGACTTCTGAGAGAATGGGAGAATGGCATCCCAGCTGGACCAAGACAGTGCCTAATATGGGTCTTCTGTCCCTAGAGATGGACAGGCTTTATATTCCCTCGCCGCCCTCCCCCCAAAGTCCCAGGCTCAGGGAAGGGGACAGGAAACTTTTTCTAAGTGTAGCTGACACTCAGCCCTGGAACCCACCTCCTTCACAATGCCATCGCCCACCTCTGAAGCTGGGAGAACCCCTTGACAGATGGGCCTGAGGTTATGATCGTCACTAAGGAACCACTTACTGTCAGGAACCATTTCCAGAGAACTACTGTGTGCCAGGTACTGTGCTATGAGCCAAGAGGAGGGGTCTGTGTTGGGGTAGAAGGGACTGGGGGTGGGACAAAAGCTGGGGGGAATCCCCAAGAAGGGCATCACTGCCAGGCCTAGGGCTCGTGGGCAGAGGGTTTGGCAATGCCTGTGCGTGGGCCCAGTTGGAGTGGCACCTGAGATGGAGCCAGGCCTTGGAGGCAGGTAAACAGGACGCTGTGTGCTGGGTGTGGTGAAGGGAAGGGGGATACAGGGGCACAATGGACCATTGTGTGCTCTGGAGTTGCCTTCACTTCTGGACTCTCTACAACCCTCCCACTAGGCTGTACAAATATTGAGACATATGGAAGATGTGGTCATAGATACCAAGACAAATGGAAGATGATAGTCATCTGCTTTTGGACTCTTCTGCTCTTGCCTAGACCACAGTGGACCAAGGGGTTGTGGTGTGTGCTGCGTGGCCCCGCAGGAGGGCAAAAGGAGGGAGCATTTGGCTGCTGGGATGTGGTTGACAGAGATCTAATCAAGTCTGGTGATGGGGCTGTGGCCTCAGCTGGGCCACTAGCTAGCTGTGTCTGTCTTTAGGAAAGTCACATTACTGCTGTAACCCTCAGTTTACTCATCTGTAAGATGGGATAAGGATTACCGTTGCTCTGTCTACCTCACAGTAATGTGTGGCATTGTGACAGAGCCTTGGTTGTTGTTAAGGGGTGTACACAGGGCAGAGCTGGTTGTTCTTGCTTCTGTTGTTACTCTGCTGCAAGATCCTTTTTGCCTGACAAACCTCCCCTTTGGGTTCAGATGTAGGCAGAATTGATGGGTACCCATGTGGGACTATTGAGAGACCTAAGGACAGGAATCAGGACTTAAATTCTCTAAGTGTTCAGCCAACCAATCTTCATTCATTCATCATTCATTCAGTCAACATTCTTTTTTTTTGAGCTTCCTCTCTTATGTCAAGCACTTTGATACCCTGGGCCTTTGAAGATGAATAAAGTATGTTTCTTGTCCTCAGGGAACTCCCAATCAGCTGGGAAAGGGGCTGAACACACACACACACACACACACACACACACACACACACACACAGCATTAACATACAATAATAATGAGTATTTATTGAGCACTTACTATGTGCCAGGAATGGTTCTAAGTACTCTATATACATTAATTCATATAATCATTTTCATTTTGAAGATGAGGAAACCAAAGCACAGAGAAGGTAAGCAACTTGCCAAAAGTCTCACAGCTAGGAAGGAACAGAACCAGGATTGACCCCAGGCAGTCTGTCTAGAGCCTGTGTTCTTAGCCAGTACCTAGTACACACAACATGCGTGAACCTACACTGACAAGGGCAAAAGAATAGTAAAGAGAAGAGTGGGCTGAGCCTCTGAAGAAATGGAAAAGGAGAGGAGGGATTGGCTATAGTCCAGCTTCCACTAGGGCAGGAGAAGGTGAAACAGGCTTGACTAAGCTGGACAGATTTGCGATGTCTCAGACAGGAGGTCCTGGGATGGGTTTCCAAGGCAGGAGGCTGAGTCAGGCTTCTTTGAAGGCGGCAGAGAGCTAGTTGGGATAGATTCCCTGCCAGCCCTCTGCTTGAGGTCCTTTCCAGCCCAAAGCTCTGTGAGGGAGAACTTTGGAAGGTTCCTGGTAGGAGAGTGTGACACCTACTCCACATATAACTTGAGTTTCCCAATTCCAAACCCCGTTGGGCCCTTGCTCCTTCTCTGGGCCGTAGTGTGCTGGGAGCTGGGAGTTATTAAGTAGGACTGAGTGTGCCAGGAGATATTGCTCAGGGAGCAAGTGATGGAAATTCACCTCCAACTAGTTTAAGCAAAAGGAAGGGATTTATTGGCTCAAATAACCAGGAAGGATAGGAGTGTGTGTGTGTGTGCGTGTGCACGCACGTGCATGCACATGCATTGGGTCAGGGGGCAAAGTTTAGGGACTGCCATGCCTCAAAAGATATGTTCAGCTTTCTCTCTTGCATTCTTTCTTGATCTCATTCATATGGTGGCTATGCTTTTTGGTGTGTGATAGCCTCATCTTTTTGTTTTGTTTTGTTTTTCCTGTCGCAATTGATCTTCCTCTCTAACTGCAGTGGGGGCGTGGAGAGGGAGAGGGAGGTCAAGACTTCTCTCATCTGCTGGAGGGCAGAGAGAGGTGGGTAGAAGAGCCTGGCAGCAATTTCATGCTCACATCTCAGAAGAAAAAGAGGATTTGCTATTCCCAGCACCCTCCATCTATAACATTTTAGCGAAGAGCTCCTTTTGGCCTAGCTTGGGTCATGTGCCCACCTTTTGGACAAATCAGGTGTCCAAGAAAGTTATGTTTGACAATTGGCTAGACCTGGCTCATGGGCCCACACTGAGGCCAGAGGAGCTGGGGAGTTGTAATTGGCAGCCCCACAGAATTGCATGGAAGAGAGGAGCAGGGGTTCAGTGAAGAAAGGGTTGTAGTTACCAAAAGTAGACAAGGCTGTCCACAACAACACCCTCTCTCTCCCTCCCTGGCCCCTACCGCAGAGGACAGAGGAAGCAGTAGAATAAACTTAGCACACCTTCTTGGAGCTTCCACTTTATCTCAAGATTTTGGGGGAACATTTTAAAATGACATTTAAAACATTATTTTAATTTATAATACACATAGTTATACTATGGAGTAAAATTCAAAGCTCATAGGCTTTTGAGATAAGATGCAAGATGTCAGAAAAGTTTTGGACTTGTAGGAGGCTGTTTTTCTTATAGAATCTCCCCTTCCTCCTCCCTCTATATTTGTTCAAGCTCCCCTGATGTTAAGGATGCTTGGGCAGCGATGGATTTGGGGCTGGAAAGTTGGAGATGCACTAGAAATGGAAATAACATGGATTTTGGTGCCAGAGAGATGAAGCTTAGAATCTTGCCTACCATTTTCTAGCAGTGTGATCTTAGGAGAGTCACATCCTCTCTCTGAGCCTGTTTGCTCCCCTGTGAAATGGGTACAATGATGCTTGGTTGGTAGAGAACAGGTGAGAAGGAGTATGTGACCTAATGCTGAAACACACGGCCCGGTGCCTGGCTTGAAGGAGACACTTTGTAAATGTGAGCTCTCATTTCCCTCCTTCTTGTGTCTGCAGGTTCTGCAGGCCAGCCCTGGCAGTCCAGAGCCCTAGGAGCTGAGGAAGGGGGCCCCTCACATGGCCCCAGCTAAACCTCTACCAGTCTTGGAAGAAGACTTATGAGTTGCTCCTCTTGCGAGCTATAACTGTAGATATGGGCATGGCGATAGCTGGCCTTGCCACCTTGTAGATACTGAATAGGCCATTAGTGCTTTACTGGTGTAACATTAGCCACTGAGGAGCAGTTCATTGTCCCATTTCCCCAGAGCTCCTGTAATAACTTCTTTTGTGGTATATATTACCCAGCACCACAGTGATGCATTTACCTGTTTTTAAGTCTCTTGCTGCCACCCGTTTGTGAATTCTTGGAGGCAGGAATTGTTTTCTCTACCTCTGTTTCTCTGGCGCTCAACACAGAAGTTGGCACGGAGTAGGGGCCCAGTGATGGACTGAAGAAGGAATGAGTGGACACACCTGCTGCACTGAGGTGCTTTTTGTCCAGGTAACAATGGTTACTACCACTGTTTATTGAGCCATTACAATATATCAGGTATGTCCTGAGAACTCTTTCATTTTTAAATAATAACCCTTAAAACAACCCTATGTCTTAGGAACTATAATTTGCCTCCATTTTATTTATTTATTTATTTATTCACTTATTTATTTATTTAAGACAGAGTCTCTCTCTGTCACCCAGGCTGGAGTGCAGTGGTGCGGATCTCGGCTCACTGCAACCTCTGCTTCCCAGGTTCAAGCAATGCTCCTACTTCTGCCTCCCAAGTAGCTGGGATTACAGGCATGCACCACTACGCCCGGCTAATTTTTGTATTGTTAGTAGAGACGAGGTTTCCCCATGTTGGCCAGGCTGGTCTTGAACTCCTGACCTCAGATGATCCACTCTCCTAGGCCTCCCAAAGTGCTGGGATTACAGGCGTGAGCTACTGCGCCAGGCCCTGCCCTGCCCTGCCCTCATTTTAGAGGTGAGAACCTGAGGCCCAAAAAGCGTTAAGGAAATTGACCATGGTCACCTGGCCTGAACGTGGCAGCATCAGAATGCGAGTCCACTTCTGTTCGATGTCAAAGCCAGGGAACCAAACGTCTATGTGCTTCTGTCTTCCATTTCAGGTTATACGGAGGGGCGGAGAGAAGAGAGCTAGGGTATAGAGAAATTCTTAGGAATAAAGCTGAAATGGGGGGTCCACTAGAGACAGAAAGGCTTGGTGATCAGAGATGATTCAGGGTGCGGCTTGCGGGGGAAGTGGAGGGGGACTCTCGGGGCTGAAGGTCATGGGGAAGTTCAAGGGGACTTTGGGTTTGGGGAAACTGGGTTGGTGGTCAAATACTGTGGGGGGAGGTGTCAGGGCAGTGGCTTCCCCTTGGAACTGGCTGGAGACAGAAGCAGCCCCTTCAGGTTGTTTTCAAGCAGGATTGGGGGTGTTTAATATTAATAGTAATGACTGTGGCGGGAAGATAATAGGCCTCAGTCAGATGAGAAGGGGGTAAGCGCTTATCTATGGCTGCTGAAGACACATGTCTTTCACCTGCTCCTTTAATATCCCCCTTCTTTCATTCCACCGCCCACCCCCTCCCACCAGCCTAGAACAAAAGGGGTATTATGGGCCGGGGTGTTTTCAGGCTGCAGCCAAGGAGACCTCCCCTTCCCCCTCTGCCTCCCCCCGCCCAGTTTGAATGAGGCTTTCTCCTCCCGCAGGAGATTAGCTCCGTTTGACAAGGCAGTGAACTTTGGGAGGGGTGAGTGGGGGTCTCCTCCGGGAGCCTCCGGAGTGCAGCCCTGAAGAACGAATGCTGCCGGAGAGAGACCCCAAGAGACAGCCGCAAAGACAGACGCACGGAGTCAGCAGCAGGCAGACAGACAGACACAGAGCAGGAGGCATCGAGGTAGAGTTAGATTCTTAGATACAGGGACACACACACACACACACACACACACACACACACACACACACGCACATTCTTCAGGATGTTGGAATAAGCAGGGAGAGACAGGGAGAGACACACATGGAGAGACAGACAGACACACAGACATCCACAAAGAACAAAGGGACAGAGAAACACACATACATGGACTCTTGCCACCAAATAGACTGACCCAGAGAGAAAGAGGCAAAGGCAGAGAGAGAGTTGAGGGGATAGAAGACATAAAGAAGGAGACACCAAAGAGACAAATAGGATGAGAAGAAAGGAAATGCAAGAAGGAAGTGAGAAAGTGAAATTGTCAAGAGGCAGGGGGAAAAAAAGGAGACCCAGAAGGAAAGTTGTAAGAAGGCTGCTGAGCCCTTGACCTTCCTGAGTCTGCCCCTACTGACCCTGGCCTTGGACCCTGAGGAGTTAGGCCGCCCTAGAGTGGGCATTTGCATAGCTTTGGAGGACTAGGGGTAGATATGGAGCTTGGGGTGAGAGAAGGAAAGAGACTGGGAGTCTCCCAGTCTCCAGACTGAGAGACTGACACGGAGATAAAGGTAGTGTGTTAAGACAAGAGGTGAGTAGAAAATGCCCACAGGAAATGTGGATTTCCTTGATAAGATAGCCCCAGCCTCTGAAGGGACTGTCTGATGGGCATGAGCAGGTGTGGAGGGGATGTGTTGGGGAACAGGGTTCTTTTGGGGGCCATATAGAAAGAAGGCTCATCACTTCTGCTGGTGGCCAGATGGAGAGAGGAGGAAAACCAAAGGCCACTTCTGCTATCACTATGACTTCCAACACTATCCTCCTGGTGGAGAGATCCAATGGCATGGACCATTGGAATGAGGGAGCTGGGCTGTTAGACCCAGACACTCCTGGGTTCAAATCCCTGCTCTGCCACTATGTGACTTCAGGTAAGGGACCTAACACATGTTAATCCCACTTTCCCTATCTATAAAATGGGAATAACATAAGTGTTTTCCATATGGGTGGCTGTAAGACTCAAATTACAATAAAGTATTTAGCGCTATCAGAGACCCAGAGTAAGGATGAACATCTATTGGCTACTTATGTTTGCAGACCCTGTTCCAAAGCATCTTTCAGGTATTATATCTTTTAAATTTCAGAACTATCCCTCCAATCATAGACTAAAGAACAATGTAAATCATAAACTGTTAAATGGTGGAGATATGATTTGAATGTGGACAGTTGAAGCTTAATCACCACTGCCTCTCACACTGGATACTACCCTTATTAATAAGAGACAGACAGTCCCAGTCTTCACCATTCAGAAGGAGCTCCCCAGCCTTTTTGGGAGGAAAAATGGAGTTTTATATACCTGAAGGGACTTGCAGTTCTTACGGGTGGAAGAGCAGGTGAGGCAGTGGTGTGCTGGTAAATGTTCAACAGTTGGCTCTTCAGGAGGAAAAAAAAGCATTTGCCAATTTCCGTCCTGTAAATACTCCACTGTGGCCAACTTCAAGCTACTAACGTGGCATTCGCTGGGCCAGGAGTTGGGAAAAGATGCCTGCAGTCTGCCCTGGCGAGCCCATGTGAACTGGCTCCCACACGGCCCTGAGTAAGCGGGGCCCAAGTTGCCTGTGTGAAGAGATGACTTCAGTGTGCCCATCTTTCCTGGCTGCTGGGAGCTTCAAACCTCATTCAAGAGAGAAGGGGCACCTGCATTTTGTGCCAATGCCAGGGGCTGCACAGAAGGTTCCAGACCAATGACACATGCTATGGAGTCCATAGAAATTCAGAGGTGGGAGAGAGTGCTGGGGGCTGGCTGGTGGGATTGGTGTCTGTTTTGTGTAACCCTGTGTCCTCTGCAGTTGGGAACTCCTAGACACAGGAGTGGCCTCTTCTCCCCTGACCCCATCGTTTCTCCCCAGCCTTGGCCAGTCCTTGCACTCCCTTGCCCTCTGCAATGCCCAGAACACCCCTCTAGGTGCTGTGAACTCCCAGTGTGTGGTAACAACAGTGCTGGGGGAGGCGTGGCACCAAAGACCTGTACCCCCTTCTTCTTTGGAGCCCCAAGTGCCTTCTGTGAAACCAAATACTTCCCCTAGTCGCCCACCAGGACACCTGACTCCCTCCTGAGGCCCACTCAGGGTGAAAGCCGTTTCCTGTCTGGGTCTTGGTAACCCCCTGAAATCCCGGCCTCCCTCCCCCGATCCCTTCCAAATGCTTATTAAGCCGTTTGCAAATCCAGGGCTGAACCGCGGCGTGAGTTTAATAAAGCAGAAGACAGATGCCATCCATCACGGGGCCGGGTGGGGCGAAGCGGGCTGATGGGCTCACACCCTTCTGGCTGCTTCTAGGTCAGCCAGCCACACATCCACACAGACCCTTCTCCTTGTCCAGGACCTCCTGGCTGTAACCACTCTTCAGCTCACCTCCCTGTCACAGATCCTGATCAGAAGATCACTGGCCCATGGTGGACAGAGAATGGCCAGGAATCGGGAGGTCAGCCCAACCCCCGCATTCCACATGGTTGTCTGCAGCAGGCAGGACTGCAACTCGGGTGCAAAATTTAAAGGGAGGCAGGAACAAAACTTCAGTAACCAAGATAAATCATATGTTAATGCAATATTTTAAGAAATCAAACAATGCAACAAAAAATTCATGATGAGCAAAACCTTATAATTTTAAACAGACACAGGATCAGTCTCCTGGATTGTTCCTCTAATATCACTCATCAGGCACTGATAACGGCCCCCTCAAATTCAGCGGGTTCGATGTTCAGATGAACCTGGTCTGTTCCCAAGCCTGTTCCTTCTGTAGTCTTCCCACTTCAGGAAAGGCGATTCCTGACCAAAAAAACTGGAGTCATACCTGACTGCTCTCTTTTTCCTATACCCCACATGCAACTCTTAAGCCATCTCGTTGGCTCTACTTTCAAAATATGTCCAGAATCTGACCACTTCTCACCCCCTCTATGGTGGGCCCCTGGTTCCTGTCTTCACCTCCTCTCCCTGGGAGGACTGTGGGGCCCTCCTCCCTGGTCTTCCTGCATCCCCTTCCCCCATGGGGTACTCTTTCCACAGAGTGGCAGGAAGATACTGTAGAATTCAGACAGTGCCAGTCTTCTACTTAAACTGCACCCCTACCCCTGCTTCCCCATTGCACTGGGAGGAAGAGCCAGGCTCTTACAACAGCCGCAGGGTCCCACATGATCTGCGCCTACCTTCTCTAACATGCCTCCTATTTTTCTTTCCCTTGCCATCAGTTCCCTGGACACAATTGGCAGGCTAAGCACACTCCTGTCTCAGGGCCTTTGCATTCACTATTCCCTCTGCTGACACTCTTACCCCAGATGCTCGTACTGCACCTACCCCCGCCAACCCCCATGACGCCCACTATTCCCCTGTGCTGTTTTTCACTTTTTTGTTAGTTTGCTCCTTGAGGACAGAGTTTATCCCCTTTGGGATTCCAGGGCTGGGCACTCAGTAGAGACGCAGTCCATGCTGTCTGCCAGCCCCACTGTGGCGTAGCCTTCCCCACACACCGGTCTTTGAATAGAAGTCTCATCATTAAAAGCACTTCCTGGCCGGGCATGGTGGCTCACACCTGTAATCCCAGCACTTTGGGAGGCCGAGGTGGGTGGATCATGAGGTCAGAAGTTCGAGACCAGCCTGACCAACATGGTGAAACCCTGTCTCTGCTAAAAATACAAAAATTAGCCAGGCATGGTGGCACGTGCCTGCAATTCCAGCTACTCAGGAGGCTGAGGCAGGAGAATCACTTGAACCCGGGAAGCAGAGGTTGCAGTGAGCCGAGATCGTGCCACTGCACTCCAGCCTGGGCAGCAAGAGCAAAACTCCATCTCAAAAAAATACAATACAATACAATACAATACAATACAATACAATACAATACAATACAAGCACTTCCTCCTGCCTGTGTGCTAGCCTATGATTCTCATCTTGTTCCAAGCCCTGCAAAAGACAGCTCCTCCAGGAAGCCCAGCTCTTGGACAAGGTTGTGGGAACCAGAGGCAGAAGTGTGGTGCTGTGAAGGGCTCTGAACAGGAACCAAGAGCCCTAGGATTCAGTCCTGCTGTGGGTCCAGCTTGTTGTGTGTCCTTGGGCAAGTCACTTCTCTCTGGTCTTTAATTCCTCCTTTAGAAAAGAAAGCGTTTGAACCAGGTTCCTTCAAGCTCTGACCTTTTCAGATTTTAAAGTCTTCCGAAACTGAGAGCCTAATGTGGTCATCAGTGGAGTCAGATTATCTGGGCTCAAATCCTAGTACCACCATTTTTAGATAGGCCAAATAGATGCTCTAGACCTCTGTGGTTGCATCTGTAAAATGGTGACAACTGTAGTCCTTATGTCATAATATTGTTGTGAAAATTACTTGACAGAATGCATTGATGTACGATGGCTCAGAAAGTACCTAAAAGACTCAATAACTGTAGCTGGTTTCATTGCCATTAGTGATAGATGTGGAGAATTCCAGAGTGGTATAATTGGCTTTTTATATTTTACCAAATACATATATTTATAAACAGCAGCAGGAAACCTTTTTTTCCAAGAAAATAAAATGGCGGGCTGGTCATGGTGGCTCACGCCTACAATCCCAGCACTTTGGGAGACTGAAATGGGAGAATCGCCTGAACTCAGGAGTTTGAGACCAGCCTGGGCAACATAGGAAGATGCCATCTCTATAAAAATAATTTTATAAAATGGCTGACAAGGGGCCAAGGGAAGGCCTGTCTCTCAGTGTCTCGGCTCTGGGCTGCCCTGGTCCCTCTCAGTCTGGTCTAATATCCCAGACAATCTGTTGGATGCCTCTAGGCCTCCCTCCAAGGACTCCCACATCGTTATCCTCTGCACCCCAGCCTCGTCCCTCCTGCAGCACCTGGACCCAGCCCTCTCCACCAGTGTCCCCTGAGCCTGGGCTCCTGATCCCACAGAGACCCAGGCCTGGCTGCAGCTCGCCTTTCACACCCAGATATAGGAGCAGGCGCGGGAGCCCTGCCTGGGGCTGGGCTGGGGGCCAGCGCAACATCTGGGATCGATTACCAACGGTGGCTGCGGAGTGGACTCCTCTGCCTGCCACTCACCTATCTGCTGGGGTGACAGAGGAGATGGGAAAAAGGTTTTCACAGCTGGAATAAATTGACGGGAAGTGGAGGGGGAGGGTCGAAAAGAGACAAAAAACAACATTGAACTCAAGATGGAAAAAAGACAGTATTAGAGGAGGTAATGAAGAAAATATGTGTGTGTGTGAGTGTGCCTGTGTTTGCACATAGAAGTGTGTCTGGGCAAGTGTGAATGTGTGTGCGTGTGTCTGGGGTATGTGTGTGTGCACCTATGTGCGTGTACACTCGTGTGTCTAGGATAAGCGGACATGTGTGTTTGTTAGCAAATCAGCCAGGGTCTTTTATTTAGTGTTGTTTAGTATTTTGTTTATTTTGAGGGCCGCCCACACCTACTGAAGACTGGGCAGAATGCCTGTTTCTGGTCTCCCAGGACACACCAAGCTGGAGGAAAAAGGGGAAAGGGGGTTGGGGAAGGGGAACCTGGAGGAAGAGAGGGAAGAAAGCAGGCAAGAATGAGCAAGGAGATACCAAGAGGGCAAGAAGGGAAAGGAAGTGGCAGAAGGGGAACAGCAGAAAAATACAGACCTCAGAAAAGGAGAAGAAAACAAGCCGAGTGACCCAGAAAACACCAGTGGCCTTGCCCTCAGCCCACCACCTGGTCCCTGCTCCTGCTGCGCTGGAGTCCCCTGGACCCGGGCCCCAGAAGCCGTGTCCATCTGTGAGTGACAGCCAGGCCAGGCCTCTCTCCCTCCCTCTCCTCCCCCACCTGCTGACCCCACACTGCTCCCCTCGTCCCTCCCTCCTCCTCCCACTTTCTCCCTCCCAGCCCCCGCCACCACCTCTGAGGCCAGGCTGCAGGAATTCCCCTCCTTCCCCATCTGCTCCCCACTGACACACTGCAGCTTTCAATTGCCCGCTCATTAGTCACCAAGATATTTCCCCTGGACCGCCCTCCTCTCCAACTCTGCTCCAATCCAGCCAAGGCCAGCAGGGTCCCAGCCTCCCATCAGGCTCCTGTTTGCAGCGGACTATTCTGTAATAAGCTTGTCACAGGCAGCGGAGCCACTGCTGAGGGACTTGGCCCTTATGGTGGAGGGGCCCCTTGGAGGCCCCTGAAGTGTGTAGGAGGGGCTGGGGGCGGGCCCCCCACCGTGAGCAGCCCACTTTAGGCGGCTAACGCCCTTCATAATATTATCCCTGTTGAGTCCATAAAAGCCCCCTCTGGCGTTACAGCATTTGAGAGACTATTAAATTTTAAGGCCTTCGGCCTCCGGGAAGGAGGCAGGTTGACGTGGGTGTTTTGTGGGCTCCTGGTTGCATGGCAGCCAGAAGGAGACTGAGGAGGGGCCAGGGCCTTGGAGAGGCTGCAGGGGCAGGGGAGAGGCTTGGGGCCAGCCCAGGGCCCAAGAGCTGTCTGTGTGTCCTGATGGGTTGGCTCTCACATTTTTGAAGACTGTGGGACTGGCCATCACTGGTGTGGGCACAGGAGAGCCAGGAGAAGAAGGGGCTCTTCCCCATGAGCCTGGGAGCGCTGAGGGACTCTGGGCCTTCAGGAGCCATGCTGTCTCCCGTAATCCCTGGCCAGCCGGTGCCCCCTCAGGAAGGCCCCGTTCTCTGGCCTCCTTGGCAGGTGTTTACAGTGGGGTATGTGTCAGCTGCTCTCCCCCCAGGTCTTAATGCCACCCACATCTAGAGACTGGGGCTTTGGGTTGGTGCCCTCCCCACCTCTCCCGTGCCCTTCTGCACCTTTAGGCCAGCTCTGCGAGAGCAGTCAAGGCCCCATCAGAGGCACTCTGGGCAGGTGGAGAGGCCCTGCCCAGGAGAAGAAAATCTGTGTGCAACCCAGGCTCTGCCACTGATGAGGCTTGTTCTTTGGGCTTCATGTTTTTTTTTAGCTGCTATCTGAGGGAGTTGGACTGGATAATCCCTTAACTTGCACCAACTCTCTGAGTCTAATTTCATTACTTTGTGAGAGAAGGAGGGAATATTATGTTCAAGTAAAACTGCAGCACATTTATAGTAATGGCTAACGTATTTGGGCACTCACAATGGACTGGGCATTTTACATACATTCTCTCGTGACAGCAACCCTCTGATGTGACAATTATTCACCCCCACTTTTACCAGAGGAAATGGAGGTATAGGGAGATGAAGTGTCCTGCTCAGGGCTGACTGGCTCTAGAGAGTATTGCTTTGCAATTTTCAGTCCGTTGCATGGCCCTGACCACCTATTAACCTGCTATGTGCTAGCATTGTGCAGGAGGATTCAGGATAGTGTGGTGGAAAAGACACAGCCTGGTCCTCTAGAAGTTCTCAGTACTCGTGTACATGTTCTCTCAGTCAACCCCTCTGAACCTCGTTTTCCCCCTCTGCACTTGGGGAATACCAAAGGTCCCCACCTCATTGGTGGCTTTGTAATGAACAGCAGACATGCAGAGCACTTAGCACAGAACCAGCCCATGTGGTGGGCTCCTTGCATGTTAGTTCCTACTGTCACTGTCACTGCCATCCTTACAGGTTGCAGGAGCCCTGCTTCAGCCAGCTCAGGAGGAAAGTGATCCAGAGAGAGGCCATGTAAAGAGGTCAGTGCAATGCAGTCTGCAGATGAAAAGAGGCCAACTAACTGTCACCAACTCTCTCTTCTCTTTTCCTAAGGCCTGTGATTTGGAGGTAATAGTAATAACAACACCTCACATTTGTAAAGTGCTCTCTTTAGCATTTCAATTCAATTCTACAAATATTTACTATGTGTCGACCCCGATTACCTTTTTCTAATTGTCAAACCCCTCCCCTTGGCCCCAGCACACACATGCACTTGCTCATATACTCCCGCACACATGCACGCACACCCCATCCACCTCCTGGCATGCAAATGTAAGCACTGGCACATACGCACACATGTGTATGTACATGGGTGCATGTGCGTGCACACACACACACACACAGACACACACGGCTGCTGCTTGCTCTCTCCTGCCTCCCTCAGCCTTTGTATATGTTTTGCTGTTATCTTGGGTGAGTTCACCTTCAACTCCAAGCCTCTAAGCAGGCGGACACCTTGATTTTATAAGTCACCCTGAAGATCATGGTTCTGAGGGGTCATAGAAAGGCACTGAGCTGCATGATTCGCATATGGGTGTGGGAGTCAGCCAGCCCAGTTCGAGTTCCTGCTCTGCTAGGCAGTGGTCCTGGAGAAGTTACTTAACCTTTCTGTGCTTCAGCTTCCTCATCTGTAAAATGAGGATGATGAAAGTAGTCACCTCATAGGGGCGTTGTCAGGATTAAACAAGACAACACACCTGTCACTGTGTCTGGTCTGCCACTGGCGATGGTGTTGAAGATATGATGACAGACGTGCAGGACTGGTCTCCTGCACAGACAATGCAGCATTACTGTGAGGGATCCCAGTGAAATATATTTCCCCTCATCAGTCTCTGATCAATGTCACTATCAGTCCTTTAGGTGAATGTATTTATCCCTTATTTAGCTATCCCTGGAATTCAATAGCTTTTCATCTTCACGTGAATGAGTTTAGCAGATCCCTTACAATTTGACTCTAGTTAGGGGAATGTTCCTCCCTTCCATTCTTCAGGAAATATTTACTGATCACTTCCTATGTGCTGGGTGCCAAAGACAAAAAGGTGAATGAGATACAGAACCTGCTCCCCAGAAACCCCTGTCTAGAGAGGGAAACATACCATGGCAGTCAGTGAGAAAAGCTATGATGGAGATGAGCTCAGGGGTTGAGGGGGAGGCAGAACAGAGTCCCTAAGATGGAGGGGACCAAGCCTGGGAAGGTGATCTGGGGGAAATGAGTGCTCAAGTTCACTGGAAGGAGGTGACAGACGGCGCTCCAGGCTGGAGGGCGGGAAGGGACACTGATTTTGCAGACCAGGCAATGTTGGGGTGGGGAGGGGGGCAGGGAGGTGGGGCACAGCTAAGTGGAAAACAAGCTGCACCTACTCAGAGGTTTTCTGGAAGCTTCTGCTGTCCTACTTTTGTGGCCTTGCCAGTGTTTTCTTCATCCTGGAATAGACTGGGGATGTCTGCTGCTAAGATCGGACAAAGCATCTGGCTTTGTATAGGGGACTGGCTTGTTGAAACTGAGAACCATGTTCAAGTCTTGTTGGGATGACAGTGAAGGGCAGGTAGACGTCAAATGATGTCCCCATAGCCAGCTCACTGGGTGCACACTCTTATCTCCGGGTTTAATAGTGTCTCTCTCGTTTTCTGCTGTCTGGATGCTGTTGAGTAAATGCTCACATGCTGTGACTCCCCTTCAGCCCCTTTTATGCAGCCCTCACCAGCTAGTGTGTCTCCTCTGCCTGTGCTGTTGGAGCGATATCCCTGCAACCAACCAGTGCAGCCTCCCTTTATTTTACTGAGGCTCAGAAAGGTCATGTGAGTTTGGGGTCAGTGGCGGAGCTGGGGCTTCGTTCCAGGGCTTCTGCCTTCATGCCCGGTTCCTTGCCTGCCCTCCTTGTATTTGCCATAGAGGTGCTGGCGACTCAATCCCAGGACCCAAAGGGAAGCTGCAATGCCAGAGGAGAAAGGACCAGGCTTTACAGGAGAGACAAGCTCGGAAGTCCACCCCCAGTCTCTCTACCCTGGGCCATCTGCCCACTCCGAGTCACTTGCTTCTATTGCTCCAGTTTGCCTCCAAGCCTAATAACACTGCTTTTAAAAACAGTATTCTTATTGATGTAGAATATACGTATAGACATGAACATAAATTGTAAGTGCACAGCTTGATGAATTTTCACTAAGTGAACACACCCATGTAAGCAACATTCAGATGAAGAAAAAGAACATTTATTAGCACCTTGGAATATGACATCACGTCTCCTGCCAGTACCTGTTCACCTACTCCTCCCCCAAAGTAACCATTATACTAACTTCTTTATTTTGTTTTATTTTATTTTATTTTATTTTCATTTTTAATAGAGACAGGGTCTCCTTGTGTTGCCTAGGCTGGTCTCGAACTCCTGGGTTCAAGGGATCCTCCCACCTTGGCCTCCCAAAATGTTGGGATTACAGGTGTGAGCCACCACTCCTGGCCTATACTAGCTTCTAATGCAATAGATTAATTTTGCCTGTTTTTGAACTTCATGTAAATGGAATGATATGGTATGTAAACTTTTTAAAAATTAAAACAAGTTTTTTTTTTTAAGAGACGGGGTCTCACTATGTTGCCCAGGCTTGTCTTGAACTCCTGGACTCATGATCCTCCTGCCTCAGCCTCCCGAATAGATGGGATTACAGGCACATACCACCCACCTGGTTTCCTAATATGTAAACTTTTTGTGTCTGGCTTTCTTTGCTTAATATTATGTTTGTAAGATTCACTTATATTGTTGCATGGAGAACTAGTACATTCTTTCTCATTACTTTCTAGTGTTCCACTGTCTGAATTTACCTCAATCTATTTCTGCATTCTACTGTTGAGCTTTTCCCGATTTTTGCTATTATATATAGTGCTGCTATGAATATTTGCTGATGAATAGAATTTCTGGGTCATAAAGTATGCATGTGCTCAGTTTTAGTAGGTAATGCCAAACAGTTCTCAATAGTTGTTGAACCAATGTATACTCTCACCAGCAATACATCAGAGTTCCAATTGCTCCACATCCTCATCAACACTTGGTATTCTCTGTCTTATTATTTTAACCACTTTGCTGGATGAATGGTGGTATTGCATTGTGAGTTTAATTTTTGTATTTCTCTAATGACTAATGAAATGAAATCCATTTTCTTTTGTGTATTAGATATTTGAGTGTCCTTTTTTGTGAATGCTCATTCAATTTTTTTGCCAATTTATTTTTTTTTATTTTTTTATTTTTTTATTTTTTATTGATCATTCTTGGGTGTTTCTCGCAGAGGGGGATTTGGCAGGGTTACAGGACAATAGTGGAGGGAAGGTCAGCAGATAAACAAGTGAACAAAGTTCTCTGGTTTTCCTAGGCAGAGGACCCTGCGGCCTTCCGCAGTGTTTGTGTCCCTGGGTACTTGAGATTAGGGAGTGGTGATGGCTCTTAACCAGCATGCTGCCTTCAAGCATCTGTTTAACAAAGCACATCTTGCACCGCCCTTAATCCATTCAACCCTGAGTGGATACAGCACATGTTTCAGAGAGCACAGGGTTGGGGGTAGGGTCACAGATCAACAGGATCCCAAGGCAGAAGAATTTTTCTTAGTACAGAACAAAATGAAAAGTCTCCCATGTCTACCTCTTTCTACACAGACACGGCAACCATCCGATTTCTCAATCTTTTCCCCACCTTTCCCCCCTTTCCATTCCACAAAACCGCCATTGTCATCATGGCCCGTTCTCAATGAGCTGTTAGGTACACCTCCCAGACGGGGTGGTGGCCGGGCAGAGGGGCTCCTCACTTCCCAGTAGGGGCGGCCGGGCAGAGGCGCCCCTCACCTCCCGGACGGGGCGGCTGGCCGGGCGGGGGGCTGACCCCCCCACCTCCCTCCCGGACGGAGCGGCTGGCCGGGCAGAGGGGCTCCTCACTTCCCAGTAGGGGCGGCCGGGCAGAGGCGCCCCTCACCTCTCGGACCGGGTGGCCGGCCAGGCGGGGGGCTAACCCCCCCACCTCCCTCCCGGACGGGGCGGCTGGCCGGGCGGGGGGCTGACCCCCCCACCTCCCTCCCGGACGGAGCGGCTGGCCGGGCAGAGGGGCTCCTCACTTCCCAGTAGGGGCAGCCGGGCAGAGGCGCCCCTCACCTCTCGGACCGGGTGGCCGGCCAGGCGGGGGGCTAACCCCCCCACCTCCCTCCCGGACGGGGCGGCTGGCCGGGCGGGGGGCTGACCCCCCCACCTCCCTCCCGGACGGGGCGGCTGGCCGGGCGGGGGGCTGGCCCCCCCACCTCCCTCCCGGACGGGGCGGCTGGCCGGGCGGGGGGCTGACCCCCCCACCTCCCTCCCGGACGAGGTGGCTGCCGGGCGGAGACGCTCATCACTTCCCAGACGGGGTGGCTGCTGGGCGGAGGGGCTCCTCACTTCTCGGGCGGGGCGGCTGCCGGGCGGAGGGGCTCCTCACTTCTCAGATGGGGCGGTTGCCAGGCAGAGGGTCTCCTCACTTCTCAGATGGGGCGGCCGGGCAGAGACGCTCCTCACATCCCGGACGGGGCGGCAGGGCAGAGGTGCTCCCCACTTCTCAGACGATGGGCGGCCGGGCAGAGACGCTCCTCACTTCCCAGATGTGATGGCGGCCGGGAAGAGGCGCTCCTCGTTTCCTAGATGGGATGGCGGCGGGGCAGAGACGCTCCTCACTTTCCAGACTGGGCAGCCAGGCAGAGGGGCTCCTCACATCCCGGACGATGGGCGGCCAGGCGGAGACGCTCCTCACTTCCCAGACGGGGCGGCAGCCGGGGAGAGGCTGCAATCTCGGCACTTTGGGAGGCCAAGGCAGGCGGCTGGGAGGTGGTTGTAGCGGGCGGAGATCACGCCACTGCACTCCAGCCTGGGCACCATTGAGCACTGAGTGAACGAGACTCCGTCTGCAATCCCGGCACCTCGGGAGGCCGAGGCTGGCTGATCACTCGCGGTTAGGAGCTGGAGACCAGCCCGGCCAACACAGCGAAACCCCGTCTCCACCAAAAAAATACGAAAACCAGTCAGGCGTGGCGGCGGGCGCCTGCAATCGCAGGCACTCGGCAGGCTGAGGCAGGAGAATCAGGCAGGGAGGTTGTAGTGAGCTGAGATGGCAGCAGTACCGTCCAGCTTCGGTTGGGCATCAGAGGGAGACCATGGAAAGAGTGGGAGAGGGAGACCGTGGGGAGAGGGAGAGGGAGAGGGAGAGGGAGAGGGAGAGGGAGAGGGAGAGGGAGCCCCAATTTTTTATTTATTTTTCCTTGCTTTTTAAAAAAACATTTATTATTATTGATTTGTTTGTTAGTTGGTTTGTTAAGAGATAGGATCTTGCTCTGTCACCCAGGCTGGAGTGCAGTGGCACAATCATAGCTCATTGCAGCCTCGAACTCCTGGCCTCAAATGATCCTCCTGCCTTGGCCTCCCAAAGTGCTAGAATTACAGGCGTGAGGCACTGTGCTGGACTGGTTTTCTTTTTCTTATTGATTTTCAAGAGTTCTATCTATATCTATATATCTGTATTTTCATCTCTATCTCCTGGATATGCATCTTTTGGTGAATATATATTTTACATATATATTTTCTCATCCTGCAGCTTGTCTTTTCACTCCCTTCAAAGTGTCTTTTGATGAGCATAACTTCTTAATTGTAATGTTGACCAGTATATCAATTTATCCTTCATGGCTAAGTGCTTTTTGTGTTCTCTTTTTAAGAATACTTTGCCAACCTTAAAGTCATGAAGATATCTTATATTTCTTCTAGAAACTTTATTGTCGTATTGTTTCCATTTGGATCTACAATCCATCTGGAGTTGATTTTTGTGTATGCCGTGAGGTAGGGGTCAAGATTCATTTAAAAAATACAGCTTGGCACCATCTTGACCTCTGACCCCATCCACTCCCAACGAAAGCCCTACTTTAATCAAGAAGGGCTTTTGTGTCCAAATGTGTCCTTTGACAGCTGAATTCAAGAGCAGCCCTCTGGGCCTCTGAGTAGGGGCCAGAGCTGAGCTCAACATGGGAGGTCCCAAAGTGTGCTTGGCCCACCTGTCCCGGGGAAGTGGCCTGGCAGATGAGAAAAACAGGGACAGAGGGATGAAGCACCTTCTCCATCTTTCAGCTGGGACTCTTTCAGCCACTGAGCTCCTGTGACGGGACTTAAAGATGCCCATGGAGTCCTAACTCAAGGATTCCAATTCAGAACCTTGGGACTGCCTGCTTTCATACTCTGCCCATATTTATTCACTCAAAAAATGTTCAATTGCCTAGTCTATATTGGCCACTGGTCACTGATGATACAATAATGAACAAAACAGACAACAAATCCCACCCTCATGAACCTAACATTCTGGTCGGGGTAGAGAGGCAATTAGAATACAGGCATACCTCAAAGATGTTGCAGGCTCAGTTCCAGGCCACCAAAGTAAAGCAAATATTGCAATAAAGCAAGTCACATGAATTTTTTCATTTCCTAATGCATATAGAAATTATGTATACACTGTACTGTAATCTATTGAGTGTGCAATAGCATTATGTCTAAAAAAATGTAGCTGCTTTAATTTTAAAATATTGTTAAAAATGTTAATGATCACTTAAGCCTTCAGTGAGTTGTAATGTTTTTGCTGGTGGAGGGTCTTGCTTTAGTGTTGATGGCCGTTGACTGATCAGGGTGGCGGTTGCTGAAGGTTGGGGTGGCTGTGACAATGTCTTAAAATATGACAATGAAGTTTGCGTAATTGATGAACTCTTCCTTTCATAAAATATTTCTCTAGTATGCAATGTTGTTTGATACCATTTTACTACAGTAGAACTTCTTTCAAAATTAGAGTGAATCCTCTCAAATTTTGCTGCTGCTTTATCAACTAAGTTTATGTAATATTCAAAATCCTTTGTTGTCATTTAAATAGTGCTCACAGCATCTTCACCAGAGTAGATTCTCAAGAAACCACTTCCTTTGCTCATCCATAAAAGCAATTCCTCACACACTAAAATTTTATTATGAGATTCACTTCTGATTCTAGTTCTCTTGCTATTTGCACCACATCTGCAGCTATTTCCTCACTGAAGTCTTGAATCCCTCAAAGTCATTCGTGAGAGTTGGAATCAATTTCTTCCAAACTCCTGTTAATGTTGATATTTTGACCTCCTCTCATGATCATGAATGTTCTTAATAGCATCTAGAATGGTGAATCTTTTCTTTTTTTTTTCTTTCTTTTTTTTTTTGGATGGAGTCTTGCTCTGTCGCCCAGACTGGAGTGCAGTGGCGTGATCTCGGCTCACTGCAAGCTCCACCTCCCGGGTTCATGTCATTCTCCTGCCTCAGCCTCCAGAGTAGCTGGGACTACAGGCACCCGCCACCACGCCCGGCTAATTTTTTGTATTTTTAGTAGAGACAGGGTTTCATGTTAGCCAGGATGGTCTCGATCTCCTGACCTCGTGATCTGCCCGCCTCGGCCTCCCAAAGTGCTGGGATTACAGGCATGAGCCACCGTGCTGGGCCTAGAATGGTGAATCTTTTCCAGGAGGTTTTCAATTTACTTTGCCCAGATCCATCAGAGAAATCACAGTCTATAGCAGTGATAGCCTTACAAAATGTATGTCTTTTTTTTTTTTTTCTCATGCCTGTAACTCCAGCACTTTGGGAGGCTGAGGTGGGTGGATCACAAAATGTATGTCTTTACAAAATGTATGTCCTTGCAAAAATAGACTTAAATAATAAGACTTGAAAGTCAAAATTATTCCTTGGTCCATGGACTGCAGAATGGTCGCTGTGTTAGCAGGCACAAAAACAACGTCCATCGCCTTGTACACCTCCATCAAGGCTCTTGGGTGGCTAGGCGCATTGTCAGTGACCAGTAATATTTTGAAAGGAATCTTTTCTTCTGAGCAGTAGGTCTCAATCGTGGGCTCAAAAAATTCAGTAAAGTATGCTGTAAACAGATGTGCTATCATCCAGGATTTGTTGTTCCACTTATAGAACATAGGCAGAGTAGATTTAGCATAATTCTTAAGGGACCCAGGATTTTCAGAATATAATTCAGCATTGGCTTCAACTTAAAGTCATTAGCCCCTAACAAGAGAGTCATCCTGTTCCTTGAGGCTTTGAAGCCTGGCATTGACTTCTCTCCAGCTGTGAAATTCCTAGATGTTATCTTCTTACAATAGAAGGCTGTTTCATTTACATTGAAAATCTGTTGTTGGCCAGGCACCGTGGCTCACGCCTGTAATCCCAGCACTTTGGGAGGCCGAGGCGGGCGGATCATGAAGTCAGGAGATCGAGACCATTCTGGCTAACACGGTGAAACCTTGTCTCTACTAAAAAATACAAAAAAAAATTAGCTGGACGTGGTGGCGGGTGCCTGTAGTCTCAGCTACTGGGGAGGCTGAGGCAGGAGAACGGGGAGAACCTGGGAGGCGGAGCTTGCAGTGAGTGGAGATTGCGCCACTGCACTCGAGCCTGGGAGACAGAGCGAGACTCCATCTCAAAAAAAAAAAAAAAGAAAAAGAAAAAGAAAAGAAAATCTGTTGTTTAGTGTAGCCACCTTCATCAGTGATCTTAGCCAGCTCTTCTGGATAACTTGGTGCAGCCTCTCCATCAGCACTTGCTGCTTCACCTTGCACTTTTATGTTATGGAGGTGGCTTCTTTCCTTAAATCTCATGAACCCATCTCTGCTAGCTTCAGATTTTTCTTCTTCTTTTTTTTTTTTGGTTTTTGTTTTTGAGATGGAGTCTTGCTCTGTTGCCCAGGCTGGAGTGCAGTGGTGCGATCTCGGCTCACTGCAAGCTCCGCTTCCCAGGTTCACGCCATTCTCCTGCCTCAGCCTCCTGAGTAGCTGGGACTACAGGTGCCCGCCACTACACCCGGCTAATTTTTTGTATTTTTAGTAGAGACGGGGTTTCACTGTGTTAGCCAGGATGGTCTCGATCTCCTGACCTCATGATCTGCCCGCCTCTGCTTCCCAAAGTGCTGGGATTACAGGCGTGAGCCTCCATGCCTGGCCCCAGATTTTTCCTCTGCAGCTTCCTCACCTCTCTCAGCCTTCACAGAATTGAAGAGTTAGGCTCTTGCTCTGGGTTAGGCTTTGGCTTAAGGGAATGTTGTGGCTGGTTTTATCTTCCATCCAGACCACTGAAACTTTATCCGTATCAGCAATAAGTCTATTTCACTTTCTTTTTTTTTTTTTCTTTTTTTTTGAGACAGAGTCTCGCACTGTCGCCCAGGCTGGAGTGCAGTGGCACAATCTTGGCTCACTGCAACCTCCACCTCCCAGGTTCAAGCGATTCTCCTGCCTCAACCTCCTGAGTAGCCGGGATTACAGGTGTGCGCCACCACGCCTGCTTAATTTTTTTGTATTTTTAGTAGAGACGGGGTTTCACTGTGTTGGCCAGGCTGGTATCCAACGCCTGACCTCGTGATCCACCCGCCTCGGCTTCCCAAAGTGCTGAGATTACAGGCGTGAGCCACCGCACCTGGCCTCACTTTCTTATTATTGGTGTGTTCACTGGAATAGCACTTTTAATTTCCTCCAAGAACTTTGCCTTTGCATTCACAACTTGACTAACTGGTGTTAGAGGCCTAGCTTTTGGCTTATCTTGCCTTTCAATGTATCTTCTTCACTAAGTTTAATCACTTCTAGCTTTTGATTTAAAGTGAGAAGTGTGTGACTCTTCCTTTCACTTGAATGCTTATTGGCTAATGGAGGGCTATTAATTGGCTTGATTTCAGTATTATTTTGTCTCAGGGAATAGGGAGGCCCTAGGAGAGGAACAGAGATGGGGAAATGGGCAGTGAGTGGAGTGGTCAGAATACACACGGTGCCCCAAGCAATTATGGTAGTAACATCAAAGATGGCTAATCACAGATCACTATAATAGATATAATAATAATAATAATAAAATTTGAAAGCCCATTGCAGTGGCAGACACCTGCAAATCCCAGCTACTTGAGAGGCTGAGGTGGAAGCAACGCTTGAGCCCAGGAGTTTGAATCCAGCCTGGGCAACATAGCAAGACTCTGTCTCTCTCTTTTTTTTTTTTTTTTTTTGACAGAGTCTCACTCTGTCACCCAGGCTGGAGTACAATGGCGCTATCTTGGCTCACTGCAACCTCCGCCTCCCAGGTTCTAAGTCATTCTCCTGCCTCAGCCTCGGGAATAGCTGGGATTACAGGCATGCACCACCATGCCCAGCTAATTTTTGTATTTTTAGTAGAGACGGGGTTTCGCCATGTTGCCCAGGCTGGTCTCAAACTTCTGACCTCGAAATGAAAAAGTTTGAAATATTTCAAGAATTACTAAAATGTAACACACAGACATGAACTGTGCACATGCTGTTGGGAAAGTGGCACCAATAGGCTTGCTTGATGCAGGGTTGCCATGGACCTTCAATTTGTAAAAAATGTAGTATCTGTGAAGCACCATAAAGTGAAGCACAACAAAATGCAGGATGTCTGTATAAACAAGTAAAATGTAGAAAGGAAAGTATGAAAAAAGATGATAGCTGCTACGGAGAAAAATAAAACAGGAAAGAGAAATAATGAGTGCTGGGTGGTTAATTTTAAGTTGGGTGGTCCGGGCAGGGAGGCATCACTGAGAAGGTAACATTTGTGCAAAGACCAAAGAGCCCTGCAGATAACAGGGGGAAGAGCAGTCTTAGTAACAGGAGCAGCAAATACAAGATCCCAGAGGCAGGAAATGGTTACACAGGTGCTGGAAGAGCTGAGAAGCCAAAGAGGTACTGGTGAAGCTATTTAGTAGAAGCCACTACCGCTCTTAGGCTAGACAGAAAAAAGAAGGAAGCAGTGTTTTGGGAACCCAAGGATGGGGTCAACCAGCGGAAGCTGCAACCATGGTGGGTTGCAGGGCCCACAGGGGCCAAGAGCTGGAGCCATGGAGGAAATGTGGCTGCAGATACTACCTGGGTAGTGTCTTGAGGATTTTTTTTTTGAGACAGAGTCTCGTCTGTCCCCCAAGCTGGAGTGCAGTGGCAGGATCTTGGCTCACTGCAACCTCCACCTCTCCAGTTCAAGCAATTCTCCTGCCTCAGCCTCCCGAGTAGTGGGATTACACGCGTGTGCCACCATGCCGGCTAATTTTTGTATTTTTAGTAGAGATGGGGTTTCGGTGTGTTGGCCAAGCTGGTCTCGAACTCCTGACCTCAAGTGATCTGCTCACCTTGACCTCCCAAAGTGCTGGGATTACAGGCATGAACCACCGCACCCACCCTACCCTGACTTTTATCTTGCTCCCTCTCTCCAGTCTCCTGCCAGAGCCTCCTACTGGCTAAACCTGGCTAGCAGCCAGTCTCTAACTGGCTACCTACCAGGTAAAAGCAGCCTACCAGGGCAGCCTCCTGAGATACAGACCAGAGCAGGAGAGAGGAAAACTGGATTAGAAAATGGACCTTTCAACAATAAGATATCTTCTCATACTCACTAGCATGGCTAAAATAAAAAAGACTGATCCTACCAAATGTTGGCAAGAAGAGAGAGAAACTGGAACTCTCTTCCATTGCTGGTTATGTGTAAGATAGTAAAATCATGTTAGAAAACTGTTTGGCAGCAGCCTGGGCAACATAGCAAGACTCCATCTCTACAAAAAAATCAAAAAATTAGCCAGGCATTGTGACTTATGCCTGTAGTCCCAGCTACTCAGGAGGCTGAGAAAGGAAGATCATGTGAGCCTAGGAGTTCGAGGCTGCAGTGAGCTGTAATTGTACCACTATGTTCCAGCATGGATGATGGAGACAGACCTGGTCTAAAAAAAACAAGAAAAGAAAAGAAAACTGTTTGGCATTTGCTAGTAAAGTTGAATGCACACCTAACCTATGACCCAGCAATTCTACTCCTAAGGATATACCCAAAGAGGAATGAGAACACAGGTCCGGAAAAAGACTTGTACAAGAACATTCATACCAACAATGTCAGTGAAGCCAAGAAACTAGAAACAACGTCAAATGTCTACCAATAGGAAAATGGATTAAATATTATGGCACATTCATACAGCGGAATATGTATTACAATAAAAATAAACTGATTACTGCTACATGCAATGATGTGAATGAATCCCAAGACATGCTGAGTGAAATACGCCAGACACAAAAGAGAACATACTGTGTGACTCCATTTATATCCAAAGATGCAAAACTGACCTGTGGTGACGAGGGGTCCAAAAAATGGTTGCCTGGAGGAAGGAGGACTGACTGGGAAGGGACACAACGGAACCTTTCTGGGATTATGGAAATGTTCCCTACATTCATCTGGGTGTCGATAACGCAGACATGTTTGACAAAACTCATCTAACTGTCCACTTCAGATCTGTGCATTTTACTTTATACAAACTACACCTCAATAAAGGAAGCAAATGCAAAAACCAACAAAAAAGACTTAGACCTCTGTCTCCCCTTCTGCCATCAGCCTAGCTTGGGCCTCCGTGCAGGTCCGGGACTGCTGTTTCATCTCTCAGCTGTCAGCCATCTGCAGCAGGCCCCCATGGCTCTCCCACATCCTGCACACAACAGCAGATCCATCTTTCTGAAGCAGCTGCGGGGGAGAGCAAGGAGCTCTGGGCTTGGAGCTTAAGGATTCCGGTTCAAATCTCAGCTCCATCTCTTTCCAGCTATGTCACTTGGGTGAGCCACACTGCTTCTCTGAGTCTCCTTTCTTCATCTGAAAAATGGGAACACAACACCTCCTTCAGAGGACTTGTTGGGAGGATGAAAATGGGATTTTGTCTGTGAAAGGGCTTTAGAAACAAGAAGCCAGCAACCATAGGGTGCGGTTCATACCACCCAATTGCTTAGGAAGTTTTGTGGAACTTTCCAATGGATCATTGGTCCCAGTTATTCACTCTTACTTTCTATGTCCTATATCATCACTCCCTTTGTCATGTGACTCTACTTTCCCGCCACACTGGTGGTAGGCTTGGTCATGGTAGACTTGCTTTGGCCAATGCCATGTCAATCAATGGATTTGACCAGAATACAGAATTAAAAATGTCTGTGCTCTTTGGCTTGGTCTCTTGTCTCTAGAGTTTCTGTGATTGCCATGCTGGCTCAAGGAGAACGTGGAGCAGTCTGGAGCCCAACCCAAAGTCCGCGAGTGAGAAGACAAAGGCTTGTTGTAAGCCGTAGTAGTGTTCATTTGATTTGCTAAGCAGCACTACTGTGATAAGAACTGACTAATACAGCCTCAAGGTCATCATCGTCTCCAAGCAGGTCTCTATCCACCTACCTCTCCAGCCCCATTCCAACAACTCGATTCCAGTCAAACCAGTCCATCCAGCATCCCACAAAATGTAGCATTCCCTCTCACTCCCACTTGCCTAACTTAATGTGCAGTTTTCCCTTCCTATCCTTCTTCCTATTGAAAGCCAAAGTTTTCCCCCTTTACTCAGTCTATATCAGTCATACCTATCCTTCGACAGGTAACTGAAGTACCACCTCCCCAAGGAAGCTTTCCTTGATGCCCCCCACTGTGGTGCCAGCTCCCTCTGCTGAGCTCCTGCAGCCCTATAGGTCCGTGTCTCTCATGGGATGCTGAGCACACTCCGACCAGGACCATAATCAGCTGAATCTTTCCAAGTGAATAGTGACATCTTTCATCTGGCCTGTGATTTAGGAGTCTTTTGCTGAGGATGGAATTGGTGCTTGGGAAATACTTGCTGAATGAATGAATGAATAAATGATTGGGTGAACGAAAAGATGACTCACTGATAGCTCCTGTGTAACCTGTTGCAGAATATCCAACTTTCTTAAAATTGTGATCTGCAAGTCTAGCTTCGGGCTCAATCTAGAAGTTCCAATTGGAATGGAGAAAGGGGCAGTGAACATCACCCACCCAGGAAGAGACAGGACATATTTGCCCCAAGGGGTCATGGGGAAAAGAAGGGTGGTAGCCCTGACCCTATACTTATCCCTTCCCTGTGCTCACCCCATTTCCTTTCCTATCCCTATCTGCATGTCACTGAATGGCTATAAGGACTTTCTGACTGTAACCTCTCAACCAGGCAGCTAGAATCTACATGCTGTCTTACTTATCTTGGTTTTCATCTTAGTGTGGGTGCCCAGTGCTTTGCATACAGCAGGTGCTCAATGAATGTTTAATGTCTAAAGGAATGAATAATATGCTCTTTTAAAGTTTGACTGGAAAATTATTTTATATTTGGCAGTTTGGGGCCCAGTCTCCCTGAGTTCAGAAATATCTAAAAATTCCAACATCAACTATTTTGGGTTTGGGGTGATGATGGCAGAGACTAACATCCTTCTGAAAGTTAAAGGGCATCTCTGTTGCTTAAAGGAGCCTTCTGAGTGGGCAAGGGGGCATCCATGAGAAAGTCCCTCTTCAGAAATTCCCCCCACACTCACACATCTACTTAATGACTAAAACATGGGGGTTAAAAAGTCCCTCTTAAAACTCAGACACTCCTTTAGGGAGATGCTACCACCCGACCCAAAGTTAAAGACCTTGGCTGGGTGGTGTTACAGGCAACAGGCAGAAGGGAAGGTTTTGCTCAAGGTCAGGCTGGCAGAGCTAGGCTGGTGGCAGAGTGGGGGCTTAAAACCAGATTGAGCAAGAGCCAGAGAAGGGAAATTAAAGGGGGTGGGGCTGGGCACAGCGGCTCACTCCTGTAATCCCAGCAGTTTTGGAGGTGGAGGCAGGAGGATCGCTTGAACCAAGGAGTTTGAGACCAGCCTGGGCAACACAGCAAGATCCCATTTCTACAAAAAAATTTTAAAATTAGCTGGGCATGGCGGTATGTTCCCATAGTCCCAGGTACTCAGGAGGCTGAGGCAGGAAGATCATGTGAGCCATGGAGGCTCGATCATGATTGAGCCACTGCATTTTAGCTTGGGTGACAGAGTGAGACCCCCCATCTCAAAAAACACAAAAGGGGAGGGAGTAGATTTTAAGACAAATGTTCCTCACCCT
Source organism: Gorilla gorilla gorilla (assembly GCF_029281585.2). NCBI lineage: Eukaryota > Metazoa > Chordata > Mammalia > Primates > Hominidae > Gorilla > Gorilla gorilla. Next base: position 59,262,618 of record NC_073229.2, on the reverse strand, counting down.
GCATTTTTATCTAGGTCCCTGGGACATAGGCCTAGATATGGAGGGGTGGATTAACTTAAGCCTCCTTGTGGATTCCTATGCCTGGGTTCTTATTCCCCTAAACAGTGTGAAGGAGTAGATGCTGGGGTAATCATAAGTGAGAGAGAAACCTATTTTTTTTTTTTTTGAGACAGGGTCTTACTTTGTTGCCCAGGCTGGAGTGCAGTGGCACAAACATGGCTCACTGCAGCCTTCTCAACCTCCCGGGCTCAGGTGATCCTCCAACCTCAGCCTCCCAATAGTGGGAGTACAGGCATGCGCCACCATGCCTGACTAATTTTTTGTATTATTTGTAGAGATGGGGTTTCGCTATGTTGCCAGGCTGGTCTCAAACTCCTGAGCTCAAGCGATCCTCCCACCTTGGCCTCCCAAAGTGCTAGGGTTACAGGTGTGCACCAAGGTGGCTGGCCAGAAACCTGTTTTTATGGCTTGGCCATGAATGCCTACTTGGGTGGGGAGGAGGAAGGAGGCACCTGGATGGGAGTGCAGGAGAGGAGGGCAGGAGAGTTGGGGCCTGAGAAAAAGAGTCTTGGGATCACACTGCCTCCATCCCACTCTGCAGGTAAGGCCCAGTGCCCACCCTTCCCCAGGGCACAGAGGTAGGGTTAAGCCTTCTGCAGCTGATGCAACTGGCCAGGGGTGAAAGAGGAGAAGGAGGTAAGTGAATTAAAGAGTCATAACTCCTAGGGAGTGACCCCAGTGCTCTATGGGGCCCACCTGAGCCCCGCATCTTCAGGATTTATGCAGTTGCCATGTCTCCTTGAGGCCCTGCCTCCTAACTCAAGTCACCAGATTATTTATTCCTGCTAGTGTCAGCTGAGGGGACTGAAATCAATGCCAGCTCACCCAGAGCACACAGGGGAGCAAGTAGGGGAGAAGGATCAGGGCAAGAGCAGTGTATCCATGCAGACAGACAGACCGACAGACAGACAGACAGACAGACAGACACACACACACACACACACACACACACACACACACACACACACACACACACACACACGCCAGAATCGGCCCACAACCCCATCCCCCACAGCCACAATACAAGTCTGCAAGCCCCAAGATAGACCCAAGCGCCTAGTCCTGACAGCGCCTAGGGAATTGTGGAGGTTATTTTAAGGTTGTTTCCACATCCTTATCTCCCCCGCCCCCATCCAACAAACAGACAAAAACAAACAGGCCAGCGGAGGCCTAGGCTGTTCACACGGAGAGGCGGACCCCTCCATCCCTCCTCCACTCTCGGACTCCTCCCAACCAAATTCCTCCAGGCAGGGCCCCTATCGCCTCATTCATCTCTTCTGAGGGGGCTAACCCTGCTGTCCATTCTGAAAAGCTGATTCCTCTAATTGCTTTTTCCACCTCTATTTCCTAGGAATTCACTGGCAAGGCCTTGGATAGGATGGGATAGGGCTCTTGCTGGCCAGGTGAGCCCCTGCGCTTCCTGGCTGAGCCCACTATCTTGGCCGTTATGGGTTGGAGATCCCAAGTGGACTGTTGGTTTTTGCTGTAGGGTAATTTGTGACCTCCGTATGAGACCGTCCCCGCAAAATACTCAACTCCTGTCTCTGCAGAGAAGGAAGCTTTATAAACAGAAGGAAAAGCTAAAGCAGGATATCAGAGGGCCATACGGTGAGGGGCTTCTTTGTGTGCCAAGCCCTGTTGGGGTGGAGGGGGGACTTGCAGAAAGAGAACTATAAGACACTCATTTAGTCAGCAAATGTTTGCTGGGTGGTTACTATGGGACAGCACCATTCTAGGCACTGCAGAGTAGCTGGTGAACCTGACAGCCTAGGCTGGCCCTCTTGGAGCTTAAATTGTAGGTGGGGGAAAGAAAGAAGGCCAGGGATGTGTCTGGAGCCAAGTGAAGAGGGGAAGAGGGAAATGAGACTGAGTTGGAGAGGTGGGGCCCAGGGCAGTTTGGCAGGCTCTTACCAGTTCAGATTTTATTGCAAATGAAATGGCAAAGGCAGGGGTCCCAGGGTCCCTCCCAAGGCAGGTCCCTGAGTGCACATGTTTGTTGAGAGAGAAAGGGAACATCTAAACGATGAAAGCAGTCTCCTAGGAGCTGGGATTCTCTGTGAGGGATGCACAGTCCCACTTAGTGAGGTGAGAGGCAGGGGTTCTCCCTGCTAATCTCAACTAAGGGAGCCGTAGACCGGTCCAGGCTTCCCGCTCCCATTCATCTCTATTCACCAACTCCCCCCTCCCCACTCCCTGCCTCCTCACCCCACCCCCTGCTTCCCACTTTTTCTCTGTACTCCCCATCTGGACTTCCAGGTGCTAAGTGGCCTTTGCGTCCCCATCTGACTTAGGTCAGGGTCTCAGGAGTTCTGGGTCTGGGTGTTTGGGCTCTGTGGACAGTCAACACGGCAAAGGCAGCCTGGGGTCACAATCCAGAAGTGACCCCAAGCCTTCTGGGCCAGCCCGAGCCCTGGTCAAGGAGCAGAGCCCTATCCCCTATCTGGCACCCAGCACCTCCACCTAGTCCCACCCCTATCTGTCTCTCTTGAGGCTACAGCTCCTCCTTTATCCCCAATGCAGGCTGGACATTCTTAGGACAGTCGTCTGAGCCCTAGGAGAGACCAAAGAGACTCACTAGGCAATCAATCAAGCAGTCAATCAGTCAATCAACCAGCAAGGCAGGGACCAAGCTCCAACTGAGAAGAGATTCACTAATTTGGAAATGTGTGGGTGTTTAATCAAAATGAAGAAACTGCCCTGCTTCAGAAGAAAAGAGTGTCCTTCCAGCGACCGTTTGGTGGCTTTTGTGTTTTTTCTGTGGGGGAGGGGCAGGAGGCAGGCTCTTACTTGATTATCTGTGGGTGGGGGCTAGTAAATGAGTGGGAAGTTGGGGGTGCGGGGTCTCTGTCTTCCCCCGCATCCATAACTCGTTTCTTCCAACCCAAATGGTGGGTGCCGTCCATAGGTTAGGCCTCAGTGTTGACAGCAGCAGGGGTCTGCCCGGCGCTTCCTACCCCACCTCCACAACTCCATCCCTTGGCCTCTCTCTCTTCCCTCTATTCTCCCAGCGTCCCTCCAGCTCACAGTGGCTTTGGCATGGGCTAGAGTAGGAGGGGACGGTGAGATCATCAAAGTCCCTTGGGGCCCAGGAAGTCCCAACGGTGGCCAGCGCCTGAAGGCAGAGTAAGGACCCAGGGTGCCCAGGAGTTCCACCAGGAGCCTTTCTTGGATTCAAGCCTGAGCCGCAACCCCCACTTTCTGGCACAAAGCTGGAGGCGGCGCCTCCCTAAAAGCGCGCCCCGAAGCCTCGCGGGGTGTCCTTTCGGCTCCTCCGCTTGGGTCAGCGCAGCTGCGGATTCACCCCACCTAGGCCTGGCAGCCGACCCCTCCTCTCCCCTCCCCCGTCTCTCTTCAATCCTCTCCTTCCCTCCCACTGCGCGTTAGCGCTCCCTTCGCGTTTTTCCGACGGTCCCGCGGGTCCCGCCGAGTGACTAATACAGCAGGTTGAGCAACGAGCCGGCGCTGGCGCCCCGGAGACGGCGGGTCATCCCCCTCGGCGCTGCGCAGTGCCCGGGCCTTGAACTTCCCCGGCCCCCGCGCTGGCCCAGCTGGCTTCCGCCGTCCAGTCCGGCTTAGCAGCTCGCTCCGGGTGCCTAGGACGCGCGGCCCGGCCCTGGCCGTCCCTGAGGGCGCGGGTGGGGCGGGGCGCTCGGGGACCCCCAGACTCTCCAGGGTGGGAAAGGAAGGTGTCTCCTCTTCCCGAGCTCGAGCAGGGAGACTGCGTGGGGAGCGGCGCCCCGAGAAGGCGAGGACCAATGCAATGCCTGGCCCTCGCCGCCTTCTCAGCTCAGTGTCTTTGCACGTTCTGGAAGGTCGAGTGTGTTTGAAGAATGTTTGAAGAATGCAGTCTGCACCTCCGGCTGGGGCTGTTGAGGGTGCCCAGAGGCACTCGCCCCAGAAACGTGCGCGCGCTCACACACACACACACCCCTCTTCCTCAGGCCGCCGCTCACTCTTGGGGATCTCACTTTTCTTCTCGCTCAGGGACTCCTACGGTTGCCCCTCTTCGCCGCCCTTCGCACCACCCCCTTCCTTCCCTCTTCCCCACCTTTCTCACTGTCAGCGCCTACCGCATTGTCTGTCTGTCTGTCTCTGACCGTCTCTCTCACTCACTCGAGGTGTTTATCTAATTGTTTCCCCGAGCTCCGAGGCAGGCTCTCCTGCCGTCAAACTCTGCCATCCCCACTCTGCCTGTGTAATTTAAAGCTGTAGTTAAATTATGACTTCTCCGGACCTGTTGTGGCACCTACGCCTAAGCCTAATTAAATGATCACATCCATTCTGAAGGCAGCTCTCTTCTCCCCTCCAACGTTAATTACAACATAAGAGGCTTTAATGGCCCGCCTCACCTCCAGCTCCTGGAAAGAAAGGTCAGGCGATTAATTTTCGTCATTAATCTTTTCCCAATGTGGACACTGTGCTGTCACCGGAGCCTATTAAGCCCCCTTTGTCCCCCCTTCCAGCCTCCCTCACCCCTCACCCCCTCCTCCCTGAGTGACTGCAGAGAAGGAAAATATTTAAGAATCACTTTGTCTCTCTGCTTTCCCCCCACCCCCTTTCCTAGAGACAGCTTCTCCTTGGGGGTCTCTGGGGTGGGGTAGTGGGGGGGGGCCACCAAGTTTGTTTCCGGGTGGGTTCAGGCAGCACCTCTGAAGACTGCTCATGTCTGAAATGTTATGAATCCAGCAGTCAGGCTGGGGAGCAGAGGGGCTGGGTCTGTGGCCTTCCATCACTCCCAGGTTGGGGAAGAGGCAGGGCCTGCCACCCTTGTGTGGAGGCAGAGATGAAGACAGGGCTGCCACTTGTCCACCCTCCACCTGGATCCCTATAGAAAAAAGCACTGTGTTGGCACCTAGGGCTTTAGCAACTAAGAAAGACCATTTTTCTCCTGCGCAGGCCTAGGTTTCTTCTCCATAACCTCCCACTTTTTCTTTATTCCTTTCTCCCTTACCCTGCAACTTTAGCTTCATTAAATGGGCGATAATCTAGATTTCTGCAGTTGTGGGGGGCTGAGCAATGGCAACTCTCTGGGAAAGCCAATTCCAGACCCATGCCTAGGAACTGGAGATCGTGGTGGTGGTCCTGGGCTCAGAGTGAGGAGTGGTCAGTAGGGAGGGGCAGCAGATAGAAAAAGACTGCCTGTGAGGGCCGAGGGGCACATGTGTGCATGCAGACTGTGGAGGACCTGAGACCACGCCTTTCCAGCATTCCCACTTCCCGAAGCAGGCAAAAGAGAGGTAGAAGGAGGAATGTGAGCAGGCTCTCTGTAGACAGCTTTTATTTCAATCCCAGAATTTATTCGCTTTAAAATTCTAATCCAGAACAGAGTCCCCAGGAAGTGGAGGGGGTGAGGGCGCGGCCAGAAGGGGCATCAACCTGGCAGAAGCACAAGGGGTGCCATGCAGGTGGGGGACATCCTGACGATACAGGGTGGCTCTGGCCACTGCTCTCTGTGGGGCCCAGCCCTGTCCCAGGGAAGACGGTTCAAAGGTGCAGGCCAGTAGGGTGATGATTAGAAAGTGACCACACCAGGGGGTATGGTGGGAGCTGCATGGAGGGTAGGAGCCCATGCAGACAGGCGATACTCTGCATCAACTCACAGTCCAGAACACACATGCTGCATGCCATGCCGTGCTCTCTGCAGCGCTCCCCACACATCCATGCTACTTTGTCCACACAGGCCAAGCCACCTATCCTCTCCAGGCTGAGGGAACTCATGACTCTCCTGGAGCGGCCTTGCTTGGAGCACAGACCCATCACCTCAAGGAAAGCTGCATTGGCCCTCCGCCAGGCCCCAGAAACCCAGGGCTGCTGTGATTTCTAGAACTTCTGGCACTATATAGAAAGATGCTAAGTAGAAGGCAAAATGTCACTGGGACCCTGAGACACACCCCCACACCCAACCAGCCAGGAAGAAAGGGCAGCTCAGCCACAGCATTCACTGACCCATTGTGCCCAGTGACAGAGTGAAGTGAAGCCCTTTTGGGAATCCACAAAACTTGTGTGAGGCCCTATTCGGTTCTGGACTGGGGCAGCAGGGAAGGTGAGGAAGCCGGTTTGCAAAAGGGACTCGGAAAACCCCATCAGTGACCTGAACTGTCTTGTATCTAGCAAGGCTGGTTAGTCCTAAATCACTGGTTGTTAAAAGAAGAAACTTCTAGGAAGCCCAAGAAGAGTTGGCCAGGACCCAGGAGCCTTCGATTCCTCCCACAGAGGCCTGCTTTCTAGGAAAGTGTCCCCTGTCCCCTCCACCTCCCTAGAGCTGGGCTCCGACTGGCTCCTGCCACAAGGTGGGCATCTGCATCCTCTTGTGGCCCAGAAGCAAACCTCCCCATCCAGAGTCAGCCCCTCCCCTGACGCCCGCCCCCCCCCAGCTCCACCCCAAGGACATTGGGGACATCACGTCCACAGAGCCCTGCACAGCCGGATAATAATAATTAATAACCATTAGGAACAATACAGAGAAGACCAGTGCCCAGTCAGCCCAATGTGCAGTCTTGGCTTTTTTCTTTCTTCCTTTTTTTTTTTTTTTCTACTTTAATGAAAACAATGATTTGACTTTGAAGAAAGTGACTTTTTTAAAGTGAAAGCTGGATTGAGTTCCTCATCCGCCCCTCCCCCGCATGCTGCCCCCCTTCCCTTCCGAGCTCCTCCTCCCATCTTGCCCCCACCATTTTTCTCTCTCCCTTTTTTCTTTTTCTTTTAATACTCTGCGTTCTATCATGCAAATCCCCTTTCAAATTATGAGAGTATTAGAGCCATCAACGGTAATGTCACCGCCACAAAATGAGAGTGGGGACTTAAGCACCTAACGAACAATGAAATGTGCGAGCCCTGGGACAGGACAATTAAGAACTGGGCTTAGCCAGCCAGGGAAATTTATTGCTATCAAATCCATATTTCTATTTTCCCCCTGAACAGTAACCTATTTGAATATGATTAAAGGGTTTCATTACGGCAGAGAGAAAGGCCTGTGTCCCGTGGTTCCTTGTGAGCTCACAAACACAGGCTTGGAGCTGGGTGCCCCTGTGAGGATATGGGTGGGGGCCAGTGGGGAGGGGAGGGGAGGACCCAGGGGTCCAGAAATTGAACATTAGGGAGCCGGCTCCCTGTGTAGGCAGGTCTGGTTGGAGAAAGTGGTTGGCTAGAAATGGGGTCTGGGAGTCTCTGGTTCTCTGACTCTTGGCAGAAGGTACCAGAAGATTCATTAGTAGATGGGGAAACTGAAGCAGCTTGAGGTTGTTGAACAATAAGAGGTTGGGCAACTTGGTGAAGGACACTCAAATTTGTGAGAGTGGTAGATCCAAGACTGGATGCAAATCCAGTGCTATCCTTTCCTTTCCTCCCTTCCTCCTTCCTCCCCCCTTCTTCTCTTCCTTCCTTCCTTCCCCCTTTTCCTTCATCCTTCCTTCCTCTCTCCTTCCTTCTGCCTCCCCTCTATCCCTATCTCCTTCTCCTTTCCCTCCTCCCTTTCCTCCCTTCCTCCTTCTTTCCTCTCTTCCTTCCTTCCTTTCTTCCCCTATTTTTCTTTCTCCTCTCTCCCTCTCTCCATTCCTATCTCCCTCTCTTCATCCCCATCTCTCTCTCCTTTCCCTTCTTTTTTTTCTTTTTGAGACGGAGTTTTACTCTTGTTGCCCAAGCTGAAGCGATTCTCCTGCCTCAGCCTCCCAAGTAGCTGGGATTACAGGCATGCGCCACCATGCCTGGCTAATGTTTGTAGTTTTAGTAGAGACGGGGTTTCTTCATGTTGGTCAGGCTGGTCTCGAACTCCCGACCTCAGATGATCCTCCCACCTCAGCCTTCCAAAGTACTGGAATTACAGGTGTGAGCCACCACACCCGGCCCCCTTCTCCTTTTCTTTTCCTTCACATTTTGTGTTGCCCCACAGTGCTAAGTGCTCTAGAGAGAAATGTACAGTCTGGAAATGTACAGTCTGGGAAATGTACAGTCTTGGAAATGTACAGTCTAGGGAAATGTACAGTCTGGGAAATGTACAGTCTGGGAAATGTACAGTCTTGGAAATGTACAGTCTGGGAAATGTACAGTCTGGGAAATGTACAGTCTGGGAAATGTACAGTCTGGGGAATGTACAATCTGGGGAAACGTACAGTCTGGGAAACGTACAGTCTGGGAAACGTTCAGTCTGGGAAATGTACAGTCTAGGGAAATGTACAGTCTGGGAAATGTACAGTCTGGGAAATGTACAGTCTGGGGAAATGTACGGTCTGGGAAATGTACAGTCTGGGGAAATGTACGGTCTGGGAAATGTACAGTCTGGGGAAATGTACGGTCTGGGAAATGTACAGTCTGGGGAAATGTACGGTCTGGGAAATGTACAGTCTGGGGAAATGTACGGTCTGGGAAATGTACAGTCTGGGAAATGTACAGTCTGGGGAAATGTGCAGTCTGGGAAACGTACAGTCTGGGGAAATGTACAGTCTGGGAAATGTACAGTCTGGGGAAATGTACAGTCTGGGGAAATGTACAGTCTGGCTGAGGAGATGAGATGTAGAAAAGGGGGCTGAGAAGAGTTGGAGACAGTGGATGGCTGAATGTGAAAAGTGGTGCCCACGCTGAGTTCTGAAGGGGCTCAGGATGGGTTCCAAGGGGCAGGGAGGGGGTGGGGTGGCAAAGCCCCAGAAAGATCTGCTGTAACACAAACAGATGGCAAATAATTTTTCTTCCCTAGAAGTCTGCACATTATCACTCTGATCTATAGCAGAACCTTAATAAGATCTGGCTGTTGCCCCTTCCTGCTTTGTCAGCTACACCTAAACCAATAATGATCATGATCATGATACCAAGAATAATTCTAATGCTCCTGTGGATTTTCAGATCACTTAAGTTTATAACGTGCTTTCACACCCCTGTCCTCAAATTCTCAAAATAACCCTTTAAAGGGGGGCAGCTTGCCCAGCAAGCTACTCCCCAGCCCCTACTTGTGGCAGCTTTCTTCTTACTGGAAGCCCTAAACAAAAGAATTCTGGCCTGTGGAGGCACTGTAGTCCCAGCTACTTGGGAGGCTGAGGCAGAAGGATCACTTGAACCCAGGAGTTCGAGGCTACAGTGAGATATAATTCTATGATTGCACCACTGCACTCCAGCCTGGGTGATAGAGTGAGACCCCCCACCTTTTTTTTGAGACGGAGTCTTGTTCTGTCGCCAGGCTAGGGTGCAGTGGCACCATCTTGGCTCACTGCAACCTCCACCTCTGGGGTTCAAGCGATCCTCCTGCCTCAGCCTCCTGAGTAGCTGGGACTACAGGCGTGCACCACCATGCCCAGCTAATTTTTTGTATTTTTAATAGAGACAGGGTTTCACCACGTTGGCCAGGATGGTCTCGATCTCTTGACCTCGTGATCCGCCTGCCTCAGCCTCCCAAAGTGTTGGGATTACAGGCGTGAGCCACTGTGCCCGGCCAAGACCTCCTTTCTAAGAGAGAAAAAAAAGAATAGTGGCCTTGCCAGAGAGACCAGCTGTAACTCCTGTGGCCATGGGTGGGTGGTGGGTACATGGAAGATCACCCTCACGTACAGCACATGCGCACGTGAGCAAACGGCGAATCCTATTCCATAGGAAATAATTAAGCGCTGAATCATGTGTACTGAGCTGGGAGGAGGCTGAGATCACCCAGGGATGATTCCAGAGTGTGGGGCAGGATTTGGAGACAGAGCCCTGGCCTTCCAAATAGGCCCTGGATATGAGAAAGAGGGAAGCCCAGAGAGAGACTTGGGAAGGGGCAGCCAGCCAGGCTGGGGATCTGAGAAGGGATGCGTTGATGGTATCACTAGAGTGAGGGGAGGGAGGGCAAGGTTTGAAGTCAAGGTCGGTGTGCTCCTCAGCTCCTCCAGCCTTGGTCTTCTCCTCTAGCCTTTCTGGTTCCCTGTCTTGTCTTCTGGTGCTTCCCCTCTCCCTTCATTGGACAACCCTGAGTTTCATACCTGGAGCTCCCAGAGACTGCAGTGGTGCACCCTGGGAAGCTGGATGAAGCAGCGCTACCCACACTAGGATCTGCCTTCAGCGGCCCACTCTCCCACGAGGACATATGCTGGCCTCATGCTCTGGAAACTTGGGCATCACCAGGGTAGTGAAGGAGGCACATGAGGAGTTGATCAAGGGTGCGAGAAGATCCCTTCTGATACTGGGCAGTGCCCCTCTCTGGTCTTCCTCCTCTCCACCTCTCATCCATCTTACAACAACTTCCCCCATGTGCACCCCACTCCCTCCTGCTATACTTTTCAGAGTCTGCTCTTTTTTTCATTCACTCATTCATTACTCCTGCATTCATCCATTCAACCAACATTTACCAAGCACGCTCTGGGATATAAAGATGTTTTATACTGCATCCTTGTTTGCAAAGAGCTCATTATCTATTAGAGAAACGGGCACGTGCACAGCAAAGAATAATGCCTAGAGGAGCGAGGGACAGATTCCAACCAGGCACGATCACCCTCTAAAGTGGGCAAGGCAGATACTGTTCTCACTTGAGAGGTGAGCAAACTGAGGCTCAGAGTTCTACTAAATAGCCCAAGGTCATGGTTGAGTGTGAGAAACAAAAACCCACACACCTGACAAGAGAGTTGGCTTGTCACAAGTTCCTACCTACTTCCTTCCAGTTCTTCCTTCCCTAAAATCATCTAATCTCACATTCAGTCCTGGCCTCTGTTCATCTACCCACTCAGGAGTGTTGGTTAAAATAATAAGCCCGTATACTGACCAATAAGAATGGATGCTGGTCATAGCAATGGAGCAGGGGCCTGAGGCCCCCTGCTGGGCGGGGTGCTAATGTTTACTTGCTGAATGGTATGAGGTCCAGCAAGTCCCAGATGGTGGGAGGTTGGCCTTCCCTGGTTAGGGGCAACGACTACTTACTAACTTTAACAACCAGCCTCGGCACAGTGACATACAGCACCTGGCGATCAGTGTTGCATCCATCCACTCATCCATCTGTTCATTTAGCCATGATTCCCATCCATCTGTAAACCTATCACCCCACGCTGGCCCCACCCACTAGGATGCACTGAACACTGTAGGGGAGCATCTTTGAAGTCAAAGACAAGCTTCCTTCTCCCTAGGAGCTTACGCTGGGGAGTTGGGGAGCCAGGACCGACCCATTCAAATGTTAAACAACAGCCCAAGAGGTGTCTCAGGGAAGTTCAGGACGGGTTGCCTAGTGCCTAGCACGTGCCTGAAGGGTTCAGAGCAGTTAAGATGTTGTGTATGTGGGTGAGGAAGGAGAGAGCAGGGAGGCTGTCAGGGTGCAACTAGCCTTTGAGCTGGAGCTTTGAGCAAATGATGGTAAGCCTCTCAGCTTCTCCTTGGCCCGGCCTCCTTCTCTATCCCTAATGTCCAGGTCTGAGTATTAGTTTGTTGTGGGCCTGCCTACACGCTCCCTCAGAAACCAGAGGGCAGGGACCCAGAGATGCCGCTTACTCTGATCCTGGCCTCTCTCTTGGGCACACACAATGCCTCCTACAAGGAAGGAGCCAGCCTGCTGTTGGGTTTCCAGCTCTCCCCCTCTATCTTCTCTTTCCCTCACTTTCCTTCCTGGGGCTGTCAGTTTAATGGACAGGTGTTTAATTCCAGCCTGTCAGGCGCCTGGAAATGCCAGCCTCACTGCACATCAGTTGGTGGAGTTTGCTTTTAAAAGAGTGGCAAGAAACTGAACTCTGCTATCTGCAGCTGAGCCCTCTCTCTGTCTCCATCTCATTGGCAAATGCGGTTGCACCTTTCTTGCTGTTTTCCATTGAGGCACCTGAGCTCTGGGAAGCAGAGAAGGCAAAGAGCCTCTCCAAGTGCCTCCAGTGGAGGTTGAATACCTGAGTGCCCAGTGTGACCAGCTATGTCCTTGGCATGTGCTGGGCCTGCTTTTTAACTATTAAGTCATGCCATAGCTAAAACACACTGCTTCTGCAGCCCTGGGGCAGAGAGACAGCTGTCAGCTTCTCCAGCCAGTGCAAGCTGCTGCTTCTTTCTGTATCCACCCTGCTCCGGTATGAGCCAGGAACTGCGTGCTCACCTCTGGCCTGGGAAATACATGGAAGCAGCCCCAGGAATCTGCCCATAGAGCTCTGGCAGCTTAGCTATAGGGGTTAGAGCATGGTCCACAGTTCACCGTTTAATGCTACCACAGAAGGACTAGCCAACCAGCTCCTCTATGAGTCTTTGGGAGAGGGCGTCAGGGCTGGAAGACCAGAGGTTAGAAAAGAGAACCTATCTTTGGAGGTTGGGGATAAAGCTTGAGGAATTGGGTCAGAAGTAGGGGCCTTTGGGGCATATCAACTAAAGCCAGAGGACGGAGTTCACAGCCCGGCTCAGGCAATGAAAGCACTTGAGTGGCATCTCAGAGGGGTGCTGGGCTCGCCCTGGCACATGGCTTCCCTCTAGTTCCTTTTCTGCCCTCCCATGCCCATTTCCCTCCTGCTTGCTTATCTATTTCTTTTTGCTTTGCCATCTCCTACCTGTCCCTCACACAGACCTCCACCCACCACATACCCCAACGAGGCATCACAGTTCCTAACGAAATGGAACCACTGCCAGATGAAATATATTACTATTAAATACTTAATTCTTCTTGTGAGCAGAGAGCAGGCAGTATGAATACGATTATTAAAGAAAATTACTTTGGCTGATCAGATATTTCTGCATACTAATTTCTGACCCCTCTTCCCTCACTCCCGCTTCTTGTCCCTTAGAGACCAGGACAGATAAAATTCCATCACAAATAGCTGATTACTGAGGCTTGCATTAAAAATCACATTTTCTCCCCGCCTCTCCCTCTCTGGAGCCTTTTCTATGCTGATGTCCTTGCTTGAAGAAGGGGTGTCCCTAGATAGCAGCTACCACTGGACAACATCTAGGGAGACCCTATTTCATCCTTCTCCTCTCCCCACACATTTTCTCTGATATCAGCAGATCCACTTTTCCAGCTAGTTCCCTAAATGGCCAGAAGATCCTGCAAGCTCCAGGGCTCCTGCTCTCAGCTCCTAAAGCATCTCATCACAGCCTCTTGCTCTACTGTTCTGTGCTTAAGAACATGGTGGGGCTGCCCACTAACCAAGATGGTTGACTTTGCACCAGTGGGATGTCAAGATCTTAAGAGAAGAACAGGAAGTGGGATCAGACCCCACCTTAAAAGGGAGGGACTTCATAACTGTTCAGAGCTTTTTGATTGGCTAAGCTTTAGACCTCTTTGTAAATATCTGGGGAATACAAAGTGAGGGAATTCATTCATTCACCCATTAAAATCAGCAAACTTGTGTGTGTGTAGAGATGCACATATGTAACTCCAATGTCTAACTCAAAATTACACTTCAAATTTGTATGCCTTGGTTTTCTCATCTGCAAAATGGGGATAATAGCTGTGCCTACTTCACATGATTGTTGTGAGGATTAATGAGTTAATTTACAAAAAGCATTTAGAACACTGCCTAGCACTTAACAAGTATGATGTAAGGGTCAGCTATCATTACTATTATTGTTATTGTTACTATTATTACTATTGCTATATATAATTTTTAAAATGTACTCTCCACCTGCTCACGAATGACTCTTCCCCATAATTCCCTATCAGAGAGCATTTCCCCAGGCCCCTTTCCTAGGTTCCCACTTGGCTTAGCAAGGTTCTCAGTGCCTCCTGGATCCCCTTCTCAATGACCCCTTGACCCCACTCTGAGACCTCCACCTTGGTTCCAACCACTAGTGCAAGAGCAATTACCAGGGTTCTGGCAATCAAGGGTGGTGAGGGGAGGGAGCTAAAAATACACCCATTTTCCACAGTCCCATAAGCCTTCAATTTACCTGCTTTTATAAAAAGATGCTTCCTTAGGTGTCACCAGCAGAAGGTATAATTACAGCCTGGAAATGTTAATTCCCTTGCTCCTGATATGTGGATCGTTGCTCTGCGGGGCTCCTGTCCTCCTCAGAGCCCTGGGAGGGGAGATGATGGGCAGGCGGTGGGAGGGAGTCAGAGTGGGAGGCAATGCCAGGCCTGAAGGCCAGTAGGGACCACCCTAAATGAGAACAGGAAGCAGTGGAGGAGGTGCCTTCTCATACCTGGCTACCCCCAGGAATCTCCCAGGCCACTGGGGCTGGAGAAGGTAGACACTCAGATAGAGACAGATGTGGGGAAGTGGGAACTCTAAGGCACCTGTTTCAGATCAGTGAAACTGAGCTTTATCAATGCTCCCCAGAACTCACTTTCCCTTTTTTTCAAATGAGCTAGTTGTACTGTTTTCCCCTCCAGGTCACAGTGAAGTGACACCGCTTTGGGAATGCAGAGAGGACCTATAGGTCACATAGACAGTCATTCCTAATGCATTTTCCCAGTGGGCTTGAGTGTTTGCTCTGGGGCAGGTAGTGGGACAGGGTAACAGAGATCACAGTGCAGATAGGGAGGAGATGAAGATAGTCATGGTAGGGTGTGGCCAGGGCTGTCCATAAGTAAGCAAAGGGTGATCCAGGGACCAGGAAGGAGCAGTCTCCCTCAAGACAAGGGATCATTCTTGAGCTTTTTTTTAAATTAATTTTTTTTTTTTTTTGAAACAGAGTCTCACTCTGTCACCCAGGCTGGAGTGCAATGGCATGATCTCAGCTCACTGCAACCTCCCCTTCCCGGGTTCAAGCCATTGTCTTGCCTCAGCCTCCTGAGTAGCTGGGATTACAGGTGCCCTCCACCATGCCTGTCTAATTTCTGTATTTTTAGTAAAGATGGGGTTTCACCATGTTGGGCCAGGCTGGTCTCGAACTGTTGACCTCAGGTGATCCGCCTGCCTCAGCCTCCCAAAGTGCTGGGATTACAGGTGTGAGTCACCATGCCCAGCCCATTCTTGAGCTTTGAAGGACAAGCAGGGTGTGGCTTGCTAGTCTCCTTGCCCCCATCTGTCCTCCTTCAGTTTATCCACACATGATAGCCAGAGGGATTATCCTAAAACCTAAGAGAGATCATGTCATTCTCTGCTTAGCATCCTCTAATGGTTCCCCATTTCACTCAGAATTATCACAGTGGCCTCAAGGCCCTATTCATCCTGCCTTCCATGCTGCAGTTTCGGCCATAGCGCTCGGTAGCACCTACTGTTGTGTATTATAGTCATCCATGGGGCAGGACTCCTCGCTGATACCAAAATCCAGGCACCTCAGGTCCCCTATATAAAATGGCATAGTATTTCTATATAACCTGTGCACATCCTCCCATATACTTTAAATCATCTTTAGATTACTTATGATAACTAATACAATATAAATGCTATGTAAATAGTTGTTGTATTGTTTAGGGAATAATGACAAGAAAAAAGTCTATACATGTTCAGTACAGATGCGACCATTGGAAGCTTAACTACATTTTCTGTCTATGTTTGGTTGAATCCACGATGCAGATGTGGATATGAGGGGTGACTTCTTTGTTTTGTTGTAGTCTCTATCCCTCACCATGATATAAAACTCCATGAGGACAAGGATTTTTGTCTGTTTTGTTCCCAGGGCTCAGAACAGTGTCAGGCACACAGTAGGTGTTCATTAAGTGTTTGTGAATGAATGAGACCCTTCAGGAAGGATTTCCAAATACAGGGCAGAGTAAATGCAAAGTGCAGTGACATGGAAGGGCCCCATGCATTTGGGAAACTTGAGTTCCATACGCCTGGTGCATAAGATGCCGGTGGAAAAGAGGAACAGGATGAGACCAAGGCCAGTGTGGCATTTTTCTATGGAAAAGGCAGAGGAGAGCAGTGACATGATTATATTTGTGTTTCTGGGAGATTCCATGGGCTGTTGAGAGTGGGTTAGAGCTGAGCAAAGCTGGAGGCAGAAAGACCAGGAAGGAAGCTGTGTAGGCATGCAGGGGAGAGGATGAGGCCCCTGTCCAAAGCAGGGCAGGCGTGGACAGAGGTGGGTTTCTAAGAGGAATAGGGGGTCTGCAGTGAGAAGCAAGGTGCCAGGCCTCTTCCCCCTTCTCCAAAACAGGTCATCCTGCTCCCCAGTGGAACCCCACTCCCAGCCAGGCTGACACCCATTCTCAGCCTGGGAAACCCTTCCCTTCAACACTCCACCCAATCCCTTTCTCTGGCTCCCATCCCTCTGTGCCACACGGAGGTCCTCTGAATGACCACAGCATCCCTCAGTAGCCACTCCTGCCATTGCTTGTCCCCACCTGTCATGAAACATTTCATTAGGGTGTTTCTTGTGAACTTCTTGAGGGCAGGGACTGTGGTGTTTCTGTTCCAGACCTGACAGAATTGCACAGTGGTTTAGAGCCTAGGACTTTTGTCTTGGGCAATCTTGGATTTAAATTCTGAGTCTCCCACTTAGTACCTAATTGACTTTCAGTTATGTCCCCATCTGTGAAATGGGAATACAAGTTTTTTAATTTTGATTTTTGCTGTTTTTTTGTTTGTTTGTTTGACAGTCTCTCTCTGTCACCCAGGCTGGAGTGCAATGGCACGATCATGGCTCACTGCAACCTCTCTCTGCCTCCCGGGTTCAAGCGATTCTCCTGCCTCAGCCTCTGGAGTAGCTGGGATTACAGTCACACGCCACCATGCCCGGCCCAGGATTGCTCTGAGGATTAACTGAGCTAATGCATGTAATAGATATTAGCAAGATGTAAAGTGCTCTTATAAACTCTCAGAGCATCCTGTACTCCTGCGCTGCACTTCCCACGCCTGTAAATACTAAATTGACTGCGTCTTTACGGCTGGCTTTCTTCCCCACTAGACTGTAAGCACCACGAGGACAGGAGCCAGTATAGCCTAGCATGATTCCTCAACATAGTCACAGTTGTTAAATAATTGTGCTGACTGAGTGGATTGCTGTATTACTAAACACTTAACACATTTAATTCAACTGAAACTCAGCTGCTAAAGAAGAGAGAATTTTAATCAATCCAAATTGGCCATGGTTCTCCCCAGGACCCCCAGCACTTGTGGGAGCACAGACAGAGTGGACTTCCCTAGAAGACAGCGGGCGGGGCTGCTGGGCTGGACAGGTGGGTGGGCAGCTGTTTCAGCACACCCTTTCATAGAAGGGGAATATGGAAGTCTGAGCCTTGAAACTTTGACCTGGGCCCAGCCTAGGGCAAGGTAGGTGCAGCCTGCAGGGTGACCTGGCTGAGTCCAGAGTGAGGTGGCTGCCTTACCCCCCACACTCCTGCTTTAAGTGGAAGATGCTGGGATCAGAGGGAGGGGTGGGGCTCAGCCTGCCTGACCCTCTGGGGAGCTGGCAGGCCTGAGATGCTGCAGAGCACTGCAGGTCCCAAGGCTGTATATACATAGGGCCGGGAATGTTTATTTTTCCTTATTGACTTTCTCCAAATAAACCCCTGCCCAGCAGAAAGGGGCTCCCAGCAGCAGCTGTTTACCCAGTGTTTGCGATAAAGAGGCTTCTCCATAGCAACAGGTGGCAATGTGCAGCTCTCAGGGAACATGGCAGGGCCTCGCCGCAGGGCTGTGTTTACCCAAGGGGAAAGAAAAAGAGGCAGAGGGAGATGGAAGGAAGGAGGGGAGGAAAGAAGGGAGGAAGGAAGGAAGGGAGACAGGAACGGAGGAGGGAGGGAGGCAGACCAGGAGACTGTGGGCTTGGGAGTGAACGGGAGGGTCCAGGGAGGAAGCTCCAGAAGATGGAGTTTGGAGAGTTTCTGTCCTCAGGAAGCTTTCACTGAGAGTTCCTGGTGGGCCCAGAGGAGGGAAGGCTGTCAGGTGATGTGTGAGAAGTGTGTGCCCGGCTGCGCTGGGGTAACTATGAGTGGGAGTACCTTGCATAGGAGCCAGGGGGCACCTGCTCAGCACAGGCTTGTGTGGCCTGGTCAGAGTGTTAGTCTAAGTCATTGTCTACTGTGTGTGTGTGTGTGTGTGTGTGTGTGTGTGTGTGTGTGTGTGTGTGTCCATTCTGCCCTGGGAGGGAGGTTTTTGTTTTCTAAGACTGCTGTAGGAGCACACAGTCTTGGTGTCTTAAAGCAACAGAAATGTATTGTGCCAACTAAAATGAGCAGCAGGGAGACCAACTCTCCAAAGCAAAGGTTTATTTGGGAATAGCAGGGGATTGCAATCTGGGATATGTGTGCTATAATGGGTCATAGGCCCATAGTAAGTCCAAGGGGGTTGGGGCCAGGAGAAAGCTTTTAAAGACAAAAAGGAGAAATCGTGTAAGCAGTTTTGAAACAAAGACCATGGGTTACAGGGTCTCGTAGGAATTGGCATAAGCTCTTTGGTGAAGATACCCATTGTTAGGCAAGTGTCCTGGGGCAAGTGGCTTATCTGGAATGTTGCGGTTCTGAGGAATTCCTTGCATAGCTCCCATCATAGACATATATGGATGAGGGCCTCTTCTTCATGGCCCCCTGGCTCCATTTTCTTAGGGTTTGACAGTGACTGCATTTCGATTCTAATAACTTTCACAATTGTCTCACGGTTCTGGAGGACAGAAGTCTGAGATTAAGATATGGCAAAGTCAGTCCCTTCTGTCAGCTCTGAGGAGACTATGCCTCTGTTCCTGGCTTCTGGACTGCTGCAATACTTGCTGAACCTTGGCTTGAAGACACCTCACCCCAATCTCTGCTCCCATCATCACATAGCATTTTCCCTATGTGTCTCTGTGGCTAAATTTCCCTCTTGTTATAAGAACACCAGTTACTGCATTTAGAGTCCACTCCAATCCCGTATGACCTCATCTTAACTGGATTACATCTGCAAAGAGCCTATTTCCAAATAAGGTCACATTCATAGGTACCAAAGGTTAGGACTTGGCATCTTTTTGGAGGACACAGTCGTACCCATTACTGGCGGAGTTGACATGAGGGGAGGGACAGCTGTCTGGAAGGCTGGGGTAATGAAACTGCTTGCAAGCCTCTCAGCAGACAGCTTCTTCATGTTCTTGCCATTCCTTCTCTTGCAAAAGGAGGCGGTGGTTCTGGGGTGAAGAAGGCGGCCCCACCCCACTGTCTCATCTAGGTGAAGTCCTCAGGCAGCGGGGAGAGGAGAACTTGCCGCATAAGGAGTGAGTTGCGGGCGACTTCGGGAACCCGTGTCCATGTCTTACTAACTAGTTGTGTGACTTTGGACAAGTTACTCCTTCCCTCAGTGCCGCTGTGTCCTCATCTGTACCAATGATACCCACCCCACAGAGCTGTCAGAATTGTGAAGCCCTTGGAACAATCCTTATACATAGCAGGCACCACCCGAAGTATGGCCATTCTCAGTATTTTCCACAAGCCTTGGTTTTTCCACCAGGAGTGCATGGAAACCCAGTTAGGAATGCCACACCAGGGTGCTGCCCATTCCTGCGGAAAGCAGTGACCTGGGCACCAAGATGGGCATGATTTGATGTGGGCATGTCCCTGGCGGAGGAGTCTGTCCCAGAGACCTGGTGTGGGTGAGGACATCAGTGGGAGATCTTCAAGCTGGAAGCAGGGCTCTCCTGCCCAAGCAGGCAGATGCACACCGGCACCCCACTCCAACTCACCCAGTGTGCTCAACCCCCGAGACTCAGCAGCTGAGTGTGTGAAGGGAGTCAGCGACCAGATTGAAAGCACACACACACATACACACTTGCATACATACAACTCACAGATATAGACGCTTGCACACTTCACAGAAATACACACACCTCACAGACACACATACCTTATAGACACACACCTTATACACACAGCTCACAGACACACACACGGCTCACAGACACACACCTCATGGGTACACGTACCTCATAGACACACAGCTCACAGATGCACACACAGGCATATCTCACACACACACATACTTTATAGACACACACCTCACACACACAGCTCACAGACACACACCTCATGGATACACACACACAGACTTTATAGACACACAACTCTCACACACAGCTCATAGACACACACCTCATGGATACACACACACAGACTTTATAGACACACAACTCTCACACACAGCTCACAGACACACACCTCATGAATACACACACACATACTTTATAGACACACACCTCACACACACAGCTCATAGACACACACCTCATGGATACACGTACCTCATAGACACACAGCTCACAGATGCACACACAGTTCACAGACATGCATACCTCACAGACACACATACTTTATAGACACACACCTCACACATACCTCACACACACGGCTCACAGACACATACCTCATGGATACACACACACATACTTTATAGACACACAGCTCACAGACACACACCTCATGGATACACATATACCTCACACATATGCATTTCACACACACACCTCACACATACACAGTTCACACACACACCTCACACACACGCCTCACAGACACACATCACAGATACACATCACAGATACACACATCTTATGCACATACCCATCACAGACATGTACACACCTCACACACTTCACACACACACCCCTCACACACAGACCTCACAGACATGTCATACAACTCACACATACCCTTCACATACACACACACCTCACACACACACATTTCACACACACACGCACACACACCTCACAGACATTCCCCGCCCACCACACATACGCACAGATGCAGACTTCAGCCACGTAAGAACCCATCTCTAGCCCGATGGGTCCCAAGAGTCCACACAGCACAGCAAAGCTCAAACGTATTTGTTCATGCTCCAATCTTTCTTGAACACCTACTCTGGGCTAGGCGCTGTTGGAGGAATGGCCGGAGACGAAACATGAAGATTTCATTCTTGTCAGGGAGACAGATGAAAGAAAAATGAATAAGCAAATTATAGTGTACATTACAGGGAATTTAGTGCTATGGAGAAAAGTGAAGGAGGAAAAGGGATTGTCGGGAGGCTGTAATTTAAAATGCATCCTTCACGTCTTCCTAGGGTCCCCTTTTCCCACAACCCAAGGCCCAGATGTGAGCTGAAGGCCCGCAGGCCCCAGTCTAAGCCACTCTCCTCTGAGTGGGAAGGGCTGGGGACAGCGGCCAGAGTTGGACATTTGCCTGGTGCCTGCTGGACTGGCTCCTGCAGCTTCTGTCAGGGTCCCCAGGAGCTGGCGTCCCTGCAGCGGGGCGGGCAGGCACCCCCCAGAGATCTGTTGCTCTCTAACTACAGTGTGTCACCCTCCTCGTTACTATTCTCATCCTCATTACAGGGAAATGTCCTCGCACTCAAACACAACAACCACGCAGCGCAGTTCCATAGCCCCGCGGGGAGACAGGGCATTTTTCTGGAGCTGCTGGAGAGAACAGTCAGAGAAGCCTGGGGAGGAAGAGTTGATGCCTTCTGGAGTTTCTTGTGGCGGGTGGTGGGTGGTGGGGGGAGCCCTTTCCGGGTGTCAACTTTTTCTTTCCTCTCTTCCCCCAGCTCCTGTTTTCATCCTTACCAATGAGAATTCAGCTAATTGTTTACTCCAGGCTTGTGCCTGTCACCAACTAACCCAGGAGGCCCTCAGAGCCAAGCCCTGCCCTTTGCCTCATTCTTTGTAACTGGACACCTGCAACAGTGCTGGGCACACAGTAGGTGCTCTATAAATGCTACTCGAATGAATAAGTAGGATAAATACATGCAGAGTTTGGTAGTTCAAGGTTGGGCGTATTGGCTCACGCCTGTAATCCCAGCACTTTGGGAGGCCGAGGCAGGCAGATCACCTGAGGTCAGGAGTTTGAGACCAGCCCGGCCAACATGGTGAAACCCCCACTTTACTAAAAATACAAAAGTTAGCGGGCATGGTGGGCACCTGTAATCCCAGCTATTTAGGAGGCTGAGGCAGGAGAATCGCTTGAACCCAGGAGACGGAGGTTTCAGTGAGCCAGACTGCACCATTGCACTCCAGCCTGGGCAATGAGAGTAAAACTCTGTCTCAAAAAAAAAAAATAGAAAAAAGAGTTTGATAGTGTAGAAGTGTGGCCTATTGCCTGAGGCCCATGGGTGGTGCAGTGGGACCCAGGAAGGGTGAGAGAGAGACAGGAGCTTCCCCATCCCTCCCTCAAGCAGCTGAGCTCATCTGGAATCACAGTCCTTGGAGTTCCACCGTTATAGAATCTTTCCTTTGTGCTAATGATGACCTCTTCCTCCCAGGGCTCTCATTTAAAAGACAAACGTACTCCATAATGTATTTGGTGACCTGTGGTGTGGTGTGAAATGACCTGAGGCAAGTCCTTGAACTCTCCTGGGCCTCAGTGGCCTGGTCTGTCTAGTGGGGACGTGACTCAGACCTACCCCAGGGTTGCTGCCCTGGTTCCATACTTTTCCATGTATTACCTCCCTCTGCGGAGCTAAGTCCCCATCCTAGGGGCTGCTCAGTGAATGGTGGATCATGTCAATATGTGAGGCAGGCAAGTGTGCTCCTCTGACAGGATGGGTCACTGAGGTGATACCGGATGAAGGAAGAATCTGCTTGACTGATCCTTTTCCCCAGGGCTGGCTGGCCTTGGCTTTGTGGAAGAGACTGGGGTAGGTAGGGGTGGGTCTGGAAGGCAGGAGAGAGGAGAGCTGGGGGACTTAAAACCTCAGGCATGGGCTTGGCTCCTGTGAAGACAAGGCGAGGGCCAGCATCTGGGTGACTGGGAGGGAGAAGTGAGAAGGTGAGGAACGGCGGAGACTAGCAGGTTTACTTCCCGCTGCAAGCGATGAGCACAAGGGAGACAGCTAGAGAACAGAGCCCTCAGAAAGTTTCCAGCACATTCCTGCTAAAATTAGCCCCAGCTTGCATACGCAACTCTATATTTAAACCAGCGGCCTGTCAGAGTCACTGTGTTGTGCCGCCAGCACACGCCTGCGGGTTTGGGGCCCGGTGCCGAAGCAGGGGTGCAGGCAGCATCCCAGGGCCTGAGCAAGCCGCCGTCTGCCTACCCATGCCTGCTTGTGGAGAGTCACCCGGGGGTGCATGAGTGGGCGGGCATAAGTGTTGCTCCCAGACAGTGTGTGAGGCCTCCTGCCTCTTGTCCCCGCTCCAGGGGCAGAGCCCCAGCAGGACAGACGGACACAAACACAGATACCGATACAGCCACATGCAGAAGGGACAGGGCAGACAGGTGTAAAGAACACTCTGGGAGAAAAGAGGGAGGAGAAAGAAGACAGCGATGGAGAGAGGGGAGAGGGCAGAACGAATAAGCATCTGTGGAAAAGGCAGGAGGGAGGGAAACAGATTCAAAGACAGCTTGACACGCAGGTGGTATGCCCCACACTTGGGCTGTCTGGGAGATGGCGTGGGGGTGGGGTCTCAAGGGGAGCTCAGCCTCTCGAAAGAGCCTTAGCCTTCTGACCACCAAGCCACCCATACTCACACTCTCTAAGGGCGAGGGGAGCCCAAGCTGCTCCCCTCCTTCCCTGCCTGCTGCCCGGCCCTCTCTAGGGAAAGCACTGGCTGATAAGAAGCCACATTTTACCCGAGGCTTGGAACATTAACTTCGTCACTGAAAAGGGGATGTTTTATTACCCAGGAATATTTCTGCATCTCTTCAGAGATCTTGCTCGGCCCCCACTCCAGCAGCAAGCCTCTTTTGACAATTAAACCCAGCTCTCTCTGGTTAATCCTAATGATCTAGCCCTGTGTAGGCCCCAAAGAGGGGATTTTATATGTGGGCAAGTGTCTCCTTTATCCTGTGTGGCTGACCCCTCTCCCTTGCCTACCATTTTGTGTGCGTGCATGTGTGTGTGTGTGTGTGTGCATGCTGCCGTGTGCATGTGCGCATGCTGCGGACAGGTGGGGCGATCCCTGGGCCCTCCCACCAGGCCCTTCCTGCGGCTCTATTCCCCTTTGGTTGCGGACCTGCAAGAATCCTCAGAGAGCAGTCAGTCTCCGATAAAATGACAGATGGGATAACTGAGTCTCAGAGAAGGAGCGTGACTAGCCCAGGATCACTCAGGGAGTTCACGGCTGATCTGGGCCTGAATCTGTTTTTCCGTACTTTCCCGTGTGTTATTCCCCTTCTGCAGAGCTAAGTCCCCATCCTCCTTAGTGTGTGCCTAGCTTGGACATCCCTTCTCTTTGAGACCCAGTTCTAACTTCCAGGCAGGGTGAACAACTGTCCTGGTTTTCCTGTGACTGCCCTGGTTTCAGTATTGCAAGTCTGAAGCTCAGCACCGGAAGCTGGGATGGTTGACCGCCCGATTTCCAGGTCAAAAGGATGACTCCTCTTCATGGGCTCCCAGAAATATTCAATGATAATGCCTAACATTTGCTGACCCTCTCTACATGTTAAGCACTGCTGTTCTAAGCCCTTAACACAGATTCATTCATTTAATTCTCTCAATAACACTTTGAGGTGGACACTGTTGACCCATTTTACAGATGATAAAAGTGAGATAGATAGAAAGAAGTAAGACAGCACACCTAGCTGAGAAGGGGAGAGGCAGGATTTAAACCTGAGTGCTTGGGTCCCAGGAGAAGCACTCTTAGCCACTAGGCTATCCGATCCTCTCTTAGAGAATGCCTGTTGTGGTTAGTACATAAGGCTGTCTCCTTGCTCAACCAAACTCAGCAGGGCAAAGTCCCATGTGTCCTTAACCTCTGTGCCTGGCACAGTGCCAGGTGTGTGATAAGCATTAAGCATAATTTTGTTGACTGGGTCCATGCCTGGCCTGCCCTCCACTCGGCTAGCACTCATTCCTTTCCCTTGTCCCATACCCTGGGCCTCTCATCTAGAGGGCCCCTTCTCAGCCATCTTTGCTCCTGTTTGGCATCTTCTCAGCTCCTTAGCCCTATATTCCAGTGTCTTGAAATAAACTGCTTTCTTGTGAGCCAACAAAGTTCAGAAGAAACCCATGCACGTGTTCTGAGAGGTTCCAGACTGAGTCTTTGGCCTGAGGCCAACCCAGCCCCACCCTCTCTGCATGGCCCCAGGATAGGAGTGCCCCAGATTCTAGCAGCAAGACCCTGTTGGCGACCTCTGGCTTCTGGGGCCTCTGTTTCAGCCACCCTGCTCCCGTGTGGGTGCAGCCCCCACACAAGGTTATGGGTGGTACAATTCTTGCGGTTTACTCTGTTTCCAGAAACCCTTAGTGAAATTACAGCTTTAATTAAATACAGCTGGCTGTATGTTATACTCTGTATAATTATCACTTAGACAAAAGTTCAAACAAAGTTTATTGTAAATTCTATTTGACAGAAACAACTGGAAGAGCTGAGGGCTATTGGCCTGCCTGAGTGACAGAGAGGTGGAGCCACTGCTGCTCAGTGGGAATGGAAAGAAGGAGCCTTCTGAGGGATACAGGTGTGCATGGGGCATTTGGGAAGACAGCGCCCTGGATCCAGGTCAGAATAGGTTGCCATGTGATACTGGACAAGTCCCTGCCCCATCTCTAGGGCTCAGTTCCCTTCCCTGGGGTAGAGAGGTTTCATTTATCTTGCAGATATTGACTGAGAGCTACTCTGTGTCAGGCACTGTTGTAGGCCCTGGAGCTCAGTGGCCAACCAAGCAGATAAAAGTCCTGACTTCAGCTGGGCTCAGTGGCTCACGCCTGTAATCCCAGCACTTTGGGAGGCTGAGGCGGATGGATCACCTGAGGTCAGGAGTTCGAGACCAGCCTGGCCAACATAGTGAAACCCCATCTCTACTAAAAATACAAAACATTAGCTGGGCATGTTTGTGCATGCCTGTAATCCCAGCTACTGGGGAGGCTGAGACAGAATTGCTTGAACCCAGAAGGCAGAGGTTGCAGTAAGCCGAGATCACATCATTGCACTTCAGCCTGGCCAACAGAGCCAGACTCTGTCTCAAGAAAAAAAAAAAGTCCTGATCTCATGGAAGCTTAAAGGCAAACAATACATGCATAAATAAATGTGTAATATAATGTCAGGTAGCAATGAGTAACCTGAGGAAAAATAAATCAGGGTAAGGCGAGAGAAAGGGATAATGGAAGGGTGAGGAGCACTATTTCAGGAAAGGAACATGAAAGGTGACATGAAGCAAGGATCTGAAGAAAGTGAAGGAGTTAGCTGTGGTAAAATAAGGAGGAAAAACACTCCAGGCAGAGGGAGGAGCCTGTGCAAAGGCCCTGAGGCAAGAGCCCATTCAGCATGTTCAAGAAAGGGCAAGGAGGCCAGAGTGCTTGCAGTAGGAGAAGGGAAGAAAAAAGTGGTAGAAGATGAGGTCTGAGGGGGGAGTGGAGCACAGAGCATGTAAGACCTGGCAGGCCTTAGAGAGGACTTTAGATTTTATTCAAAATGTGATAGAAGGCCACTGTGAGGTTAAGAGAAGGAGAGTGACATCATGATCTGATTAGGATTAGATTCAAAGTAGGATCACTAAAGCCCCTCCCAACTCTGACTTGCCCTGACTCTAATGCCCATTGCTGAGGAACAAACCACCTCAAAACTTAGTTGCTTAAAACAAAAAATTTATTATTAACTCTCATAGTTCTGTGGGTTGACTTGTTCCAGCTAGGCAGTTCTTGCTTGGGGTATCTCACCTGGTTCCCAGGTAGTAACTGGAATGGAGTTGCTTGAAGGCTGGATTGGGTGGGATGTCCAGGCTGTCTTCTTCACTAATATACCTAGCATTTTAGCTGGGGTAGGTGGAACAGCTGGGTGCTTGGCCAAGCATCACTTTCTCTTTCTTCCTGGCCCCTCCACATGGCTAGCTTGAGCTTCCTCATGGCATGCTGGGCTATGGCGAGTTGGACTTCCTATACGGTGTGTGACAGGGACCCTATCAAGAGACCCAGGCAGAAGCTGCAAGGTCTAGCATTAGAAGTCACACAGTGTCTGGCCGGGCATGATGGCTCATGCCTGTAATCCCAGCACTTTGGGAGACCAAGGCGGGCAGATCACGAGGTCAGGAGATCGAGACCATCCTGGCTAATGGGGTGAAACCCCGTCTCTACTAAAAATACAAAACATTAGCTGGGTGTGGTGGCATGCGTCTGTAGTCCCAGCTATTCGGGAGGCTGAGGCAAGAGAATCGCTTGAACATGGGAGGCGGAGGTTGCACTGAGCTGAGATTGCGCCACTGCCCTCCAGCTTGGGCGACAGAGTGAGATTCCGTCTCAAAAAAAAAAAAAAAATCACACAGTGCCACTTTTGCCACATTCTATTGGTTACCCTGGGCTGTCCCAGATTTGACATGAGAGGGGTCAGTCCTACACAAGAGTATATATTTGAGGAGGTGTGATTCATGTTGAGGTCATCGTTGGAGACAAGCTGCTATAGATACCCACTAGAAAAGCCAGATAAATAATAGCGACTATTCATTGAGTGCCTACTATGGGCTGGGCACTGTTCTGGTTTCCATATTTTAATTCATTTAACCTTCATATCAACCTCATGAGGTGGGTACTATTGTTAGCCCCACTTTACAGATGGGACGTCTGAGGCACAGAGAGGTAAGCATCTTGCCAAAAGTCACACAGCTAGTGAGTGGGAGCTGAGATTGAACCCACGCTGTCTGGCTCCAGAGTCTTTGCTCCACCAGACTCAAGTTTCCTTGGCTGCTCCAAGAGAGACACTCCAAAACAGCTGGAGACAGAGGGACCCTTCCCTGGTATCCCCAACTTCCCTCATCAGGGCATAGTGGGTATCTTTGATTGAATTGGTTTGCTGAAATGCACAGCCTAAGGGAATTTTTCCAGGTGTGAAAGGAGAAGGCTTTCTGAGCCTGTTGCCCAAAATACATCCACAGCCCTTGAACTTGGTACGTACAATCACAGGTCCATGACACTTTTTTTTCTTTATTTCTTATTTCTTCTTATTTTTTTTTTTTGAGATGGAGTTTTGCTCTTGTTGCCCAGGCTGGGGTGCAATGGCGCGATCTTGGCTCACTGCAACCTCTGCCTCCCGGGTTCAAGCGATTTGCCCGCCTCGGCCTCCTGAGTAGCTGGGATTACAAGCACCCACCACTACGCCTGGCTAATTTTTTGTATTTTTAGTAGAAACAGAGTTTCACTATGTTGGCCAGGCTGGTCTTGAACTCCTGACTTCAGGTGATCCACCCGCCTCAGCCTCCCAAAGTGCTGGGATTACAGATGTGAGCCACTATGCCCAGCAACACTTTTGAATGGAAAGGAATCTTCAAAATTAAGCCAGGTGTGGTGGCATGAACCTATAGTGCATGCCCACTACGGGGGCTAGTTCAGAGTAGCCCTGGCTACTCTGGATGCTGAGGTGAGAGGATTGCTTGAGCCCAGGAGTTCAAGACCAGACTGGGCAACATAGTGAGATCCTGTCTCAAGATGAAAAAAGAAAAAAAAAGCCCAAATTGTATGGTATGGACATGAGAACCGAAATTGAGAGAGTCAGGGACTTGCTCAGGGTCACCACATTAACTTGGCAGTGCCAGGGACTTGCTCAGGGTCACCACATTAACTTGGCAGTGCATCAGTAGGATTTGCCCCATGACCATACGTGGGTGGGGTCCTCACTGAGGTCTCTGCGGGTGGAAACTCCGGTACAGGGCAGGGCTGGAGTGGTAGCCCCAGCACCTCTCTGCTCCAAACTCAGGCCACGTGGTGTGCATGGCCCTGTGCCTAAGCGTGTGCAACTGCGTCAGAGCTCTGAGCTGGAGAAGGCAGGCATGAGCTTGGGGTGCAGTGGCACCCCATGATTCTTATTCCAGGCATGGGGTTGCTGAAAATATGCTGGTAGGAGCAGGGAATGAAAAGGGTTGGGTCTGCCATTTCCAAATCCATGGGCTTCTGCAAGGGACTGGGCCCCATACTGACTAAGTCCAGAGTGACTATAAGATCGATGTTGAACCCCAGCTCTCCATGGGGGTTGAGGAGGTTGGGTGAGCTTGGATGGGCCTGCCATGTTTTTTCCCCCAGGATCTCAAACCCGTGGCTGTCCTGATTTGGAGACAGGGGCAGATTGTTCTGGTCTCCAGGCCACCGCTGTGGACCTGCTGTTTTTCCTCCTTCTGGGCCCATCACCTGGCTCGGAGCATGGAGCAGGTTGCTAACTTCTGCTGACACTGGCAGGGGCAGCCGCTCCCAGCCTGATACCTCATGGCAGCCACACTTGCACAAATCTTTAATTGTTTAGTTTAAAGAATTGTGTTTTGACCGCGAGGGGATTTTGGCTGGAGCTCAAGAAGTGATAATGATATTTCGCTGCCAAGACGTCTCCTTGGCTCTCTGTGTGTTAATGTGCACTTTCAAGACGCTCCAATTAACTGCATCAGCTCTCAGGGAGAGAAAGGGAGAGGGAGCGGGCAGGAGAGAGAAGGGAAGGAGAACACTGGCGATGATTGGGAGGAGGCGATGGAGAGGAAAAGAGAGAGCCCACCCCCTCAATCTTTTTACTAGCAAACAAATTGGGGGGGATGGGTGACAAAGTTTTGAAGATGAGCTCCAAGTGAAGTGGTGTCTCATGCTTTGGAAGGGGAGACATTGATGAGACAGGGAAAAGTCTTGAGGTCAGGTGCCCTGGCCCAATAGGAGGCCTCGAGGGCACCTCCTTGCCAGGAGTTCTCCAGGTGGACCTGTTTTCATTTGTCTCCACCCTGGTCTCCCAGCTCTATCCAAGTCCTCCATGCAGGCCTCTGCCTACATGCCTTCAGTTTCCCCAGCACTCAGAGACGGGAGACGGAGCTAGTGCAGACCTCTGCTCTGATTCTAATCCAACCCTGCTCTCAGCCCATCACCACTCTGGCCTCTTCTCTCCTCCCTACTCTCCTCCCCCTCTTCCCAGCTACACTAATCTTTTAGCTGTTCCTTGAACGAGCTGGGCGTACTTACACACGCCAGGGATTTTGCATTTGCTGTTCCCTCTGCTTAGAATGCTCTTCACCAAGATATTTACTCGGCTGGCTTCCCTAACCCCTTGAGGTTTTGACTCAGATGTCACCTTCTCAGTGAGCCCATCTTTAAAATTACAATGCGTGCCCTATTACTCCCTAACCCCCTTCCCAGCTTTGTCTCTATAGCATTGACATACAATTTATTCTCCCATTTACTTTATTATCTGCTTCCACCACTGGCATGTCACCTCTGAGGGGGCAGAGTTTCGTGTTGTACTCACTGTTATATGTTATTTCCAGCAAGTAGAACAGAGCCTGGTATATGGGAGGTCCTCGATTAATATTTGTTGATTGCTAACAGAATGAACTCCGGACTTACCATTATGCCTTGTACCAACACATTTTCCTACCTTGAATCCAGCTCCAACTCCACATCCACCCTAACCCCACCTCCCATGACTCTTTCTTTACCCTCAAATCTCACTCACTCTCTTACCCCGGATTCAACCAGCTCTAGCCCTGCCCTTCACCTCTGCCGTTGCCCGTGCCCCCACCAATAAAATCTTGACCTCTTCCCCTGTGCAGTTGGCTCCTTCTTAATTAAATGTCCTCTGCCCTCCCTGGAAGCCTTGAGCTCCCATGTGCTTTGAGATTCTGCTTCCATCCTAGGCCTGGAAGCAGCCCAGGGAGGGAGGAGAGCTCCCCCATTGAAAATCTCAACAGGGGCCATCCCAGGCTGCGGATCTCCAGGGATTTCCTGGACTCCTTCCTCCACTCCCACTCACGCTGGCCCCAGGGATCCTCAGTTGTTAGAAGAGCTGTGGAGAGGGATTCTGGGCAGGCGCTGTCTCAGACCAGAGTGGCTGTGGGAGGCTCCTCCCTGGTTAGTTTACTTTACACCCCCTCCGAAAGCGAGGACTCCCTCGTCTCCCCTGATCTCTGTCTGCTCCCAACTCAAGCATGAAAATGACTTTTCCACATGCTGGGCCTTCCCCCGTCCCCTCGCACACACTCACACTATGCTCAGAAGCTTCCAGAATCCCAAACCCGCCCCAAAGCTGCCACTTTGCAAAGGCTTCCTCTAAAGCCACATCTGTCCCAGAGAGACCCCCGAAAGTGGAGGAAAGGGGTCGGCTGGCTGGAGTTGAGGCCCGGAGGCTGCCCAGATCGGGAGGAATGGGTGAGGGCTGAGGTCCCAACGGGATGGTCAGAACCCTCTCCCCGCACCTCCCTCCTGCTCTTACCCCCACCCACCCGCTTCCCCTCCCCCCCCACCCCTCCCCTTCTCGTACCCTTCAGGCCTCCGAGGGAGGGTCAGCTCTGCCGGCTCAAGTTACAAGAACTTGAAGACAGGAAGATTTAGCGAGGGAGCCGCGGCCAAGCACAGTGCGCTGTTTGTCCGCCTTTGAAACCAGAGGCTGCGAGGCGGTGGTAGGGGGCAGGCGGGAGGCCGCGGGACACTAGGGTGAATTATCGCTCCTTTCGGGTTCTGACTTCCAAGGCTCTGGCCGCCCTCCCCCAGCCCCAGCTCCTGTTTCTCCAGGTGCTGGGGTGTTTTCCTACGTGTTAATTTGCCCCAGTTGACGCGCCCATTCTTGGCCCCCGGCCCCCCAAGGGGAGACCAGCCCGCCCTGGGGTGGGTCAGGAGGGGCCTTGGGGGTGGAGAGACGCGTGAGGTGCGGCCCGAGCCCTCAGGGTCTAGCCCCGGGGCTGGGAGGGACAAGAGACGGGGTGGGAAGTGTGCGTTTGGAGTGGGTGGGTGTTAGAACAGACTGTACATTGTCCTCTCCAGGCCGGCGCCCCCTCCCCACAGCCCCAGCGAGTTCCTGGACGGGCGCGCGCAAGCACAGCGACCCCTACCGGCTCCTCCACTCTCCCCAGCCACCTCCTCCAGGAAGCTCGCTCGGGCTTCCGGGACCTGGAAGAGTCCTGTAGAGACTGTCTGAGAGATGCTTTTGGCCTCCCAGACATTTTGTCCTTGGGTCCTCACTAATACATGACGAGGTCAGTTTGGCTTCTAGGTCTATGACTTTTAGAGACGACATTTTAGAGTGGGAAACAGGCTCTGAGAGGCTCGGCAGCTTGCCCAAGTCCACACAACTACTGAGAAGCAAGGTTGGGATATGAACTAGGTTTTCTGAGCTCCATGGTCTTTCCCCTGGTGCATGCTGGAAGGAGAGGGGAGCACAGAGTGGGTGTTGGGGTGGTGTGGCAAACTCACCCATGGGCAGGGGAGGTGCCCAGCAGCCTGGAAGGCTCTGAGGAATACCAGGGACCAGCCTGGCCTTGCCCTTTGACCTGCGTACTCGGTGTTCATTGCTCCCCTCCCAGGCTGGGCTGGGGACCTGAGGTTTGGGGTAGGGTCTACCCCCAGCCCCAGCTAACCCTCAGGGTGGCCCCTGTGGGGATGCCCATACCTCCCTACTTCCTCTCCTCCTACAGTCCCTGCCCTGCAGGCCTGAGGCCCAAGTAGGGGGGCAAATTCCTATTAATTAGGCCTAGGAGTTGAAGGCTGCGGATTAGAGAGGGGCTTGTTCCCCTGCAAAAAGCCAAAAGCTGGCAGTACAAAGGGTCTCCTAGTGACAGGGCCTTTTCCCACTCCTCTTCCTGGGCTGGGTAGGGGTGCGGGTAGGAGGCCAGGGCTGGACTATGAGAGGGAGGAGGGAGGGGAGCCATTTCTGCTGACGGTTCTCCCTCTCAGGCCCGCTCTGCCTTGACGAGTCAGACAAGGGCCTGTGCCCTCCCCACTTCCAGGCTTCTCACCCTGACGCTTGCTCACCCCCCTCCTTCCCTCCTTCCTGGCTGAGGCCCCTCTCACCTTTCCTTCTCTTCCAAAGACTGATAGAACCACATCCCCAGGCAAACTCCTATTTGTCTATGGGAGGCACTGATGCACCCCCTTCCCATACTGCCCCTCCTCTTTCCCTCTTACCACACATGCCTCAGCCCTTATGAGCCCTGTCAGGTGAGGGGATGTGGGCAGGCAGGTCAGGGACAGGAAATGGTTACCTCCCTTCCTTGCCCCAAATTTCCAACCTTCTGAGCATAGACCTGTAATAGATAAGGAAAGAAGACAGGCATTCAGAATTTTGGGTGGTCACATCTTCCCATCAACCTCTCTGTCCATCTTCTCCCTTCACCACCGCCGACTGGAAGCCAGGGCTCTGTCCCTGCCCAAGACCAAACCCCGCGTCCTCTCCCCAACACACACCTTGCCCTTACCCTCCCAGACTTTCTGACTTTTGAGGCCCTGTTCCTTACCTCTTGCTCCTGGCAGAACCCCAGGGTAGAAGGGAAAGAAGGGTATCAAGGAAGGGGTGGGCACACTACAGGGAGGGAGGGTTCAAAGCCCTTCTCACAGCCCCTCTTGGCGGCTTGGTGTAATTTAACTGGATCAGACAGCCCTGGATTTGAATCCCACCTTACCACTCACTGCTGTGGTCCTGGGCAAATTATTTAGCCTCTCTGGGGCATGGTTTCTCATTTGGAAAAGAATCTTGTCTTTTGCTAATCTATCCTTTGCAGTTGGTTGTGAGGGCAAGCTGTACCCGGTACGTAGTAGGTGCTTTAGAAATGACGCTGTATCCCAGGCTTGTTGGCTAGTGAGAGCTCGTGTGGGCACTGGGGAACGCAGAAGGAAGAGAGGAGGCAGAGTTTCTGGGTGGGATAGCACCCAGCACTCCTGATGCTAGGGGCTCTGAAGAACTCTGGGTTTGTGCAGGGCATGGCTGGAGATGCTAATTAAATAGTCAGCAGCATCTTCACTGAGTTCCAGTGGTTTCCCTGGCAATCAGTTAGGCGTGATGGAAGATAGAGAAAGGTTCATCACTGATCCAATAGATTTTTTAAACACCTTCTATGGGTCAAGGCCTATGTTGGACCAATTGTGCCAGGGGAGATGGCCTGTCTTCATCATGTTTATGTTCTAATAAAGTGACACAGACAGAAAGAAAGTCAGTGGACATGAAAGAACACTGCAAAAATAATGGCAAGTAACTCTAAGCAAAAGGAAGAAAATTAACAAAGGGCTGACTGAGCTGGCTGGCCACCCAGGAGGATGCCATGTAGATGTGAGCTCTACAGGATGAGAAAGGGCTGGGAATAGGCCAGGTGCAGTGGCTCACACCTGTAATCCCAGCAATTTGGGAGGCTGAGGCGGGCGAATCACCTGAGGTCAGGAGTTTAAGACCAGCCTAGCCAACATGGCGAAACCCCATCTTTACCAAAAATACAAAAATTAGCCAGGTATGGAGGCATGCGCCTATAATCCCAGCAACTTGGGTGGCTGATGTATGAGAATCCCTTGAACCCAGGAGGCGGAGGTTGCAGTGAGCCAAGATCATGCCACTGCACTTTAGCCTGGGTGACAGAGTGAGACTCTATCTCAAAAAAAAGATAAAGGGTTGGGAACAGCCTGACAGGCAGAGGGGCAGAAGATGTAGGGCTAGAGCCAGTGAGGCAGGAGAGATCTTGGCCTGTTTGCAGAACTGAAAAAAAAAAAAAAAAAACCAAAACCAAACAACCCCCAAACCCTGGTGAGGCAATGATTGCAGGAAATGAGGGGAGAGTGGCAAGTCAGGAAGTGGGAGAGGTGGCAGGAGACTAGAGGCCATGTTGTGTGCTGTCAGCCCAGTCTAAAAAAAAAAAATTATATATATATATGGATTTGACCAAGCAGGACTGGCTAGTGGGTTGGAGATGAGGGGCGAGGAGAAGGGAGGAATTGAAGAGGACACCTTTGCTTTGGGCTGGAGTGTTTTGGCAAATGTGGTGCCATTTCCTGAGGGGGAAGCATGAGGGAGGAACACCAGAACGCTGCTTTGGTGGGAGGTGAACAGCTGGAGAAATGAATCGGGCGAGAAGATTAGGGCTGGAGATAAAATCTTAGTGTCTGGAGCCATATGGAGTCTTTAAATCCGTGGTCATGGATGAGACCACCTGGGGAAGGTGTGTATTGGGAACAGACTGGCAAGGTGGCTCAATTCTGTAATCCCAGCACTTTGGAAGGCCGAGGTGGGAGGATCACCACAGGCCAGGAGTTTGGGACCAGCCTGGGCAACATAGTGAGACCCCTATCTCTACA
This sequence comes from Gorilla gorilla gorilla, assembly GCF_029281585.2. Taxonomy (NCBI): domain Eukaryota; kingdom Metazoa; phylum Chordata; class Mammalia; order Primates; family Hominidae; genus Gorilla; species Gorilla gorilla. The sequence goes on along the minus strand of NC_073229.2, from coordinate 59,227,858 downwards.
AAAAGAAAAAAGAGAGAGAGAGAGAGAGAGAAACAAAGGGTTCAGCCTGGGCCAGGAGGAAGACCTAGAACTATAGCAAGGAGAGGCCAGCAACAACAAGTGAGGAGTGTGTGGGGCTGGGAGGTAGGAGGGGCTGGCAGAAGGCCATGGGAGCTAGGAGAGGAGATGGTTTCAGGGGGCACCTCCAAACATGGCTAATGCTGCTGGGAAGGGCAGAAAGTCAAGGACAGGTCAAGGACAGGAAAATGACTGTAGGTCTTGACCATACGGAGGTGGTTTCTGCAGAGCATGTCATGATTGAGTGCTGTGGCTGCAAGTTCAATGGCAGGAAGGAAAGCTCTCTCTAGCTGCAGCTATGGGGAAGAATTCCTGGGAGAGGCTCCCCGAGGGAGTAGAGGGTGAGAGGTTGAGTTGTGTTTCTTCCTCTGCCTTAAACCCTTTGCTACATGCACCCTCTCCCCCTGCTTCCTCAACACCCCAAATCCTGCAGTACCAACCATTCCAGTTGCAGCAGCAACTGCTAGCCAACCCCAGTATCCATTCTCTTCATCTTCTTTAGTAATAGAATCACTAATTCTGCTGTGCATGTTCCCATTCAGAAGAAAGACTGTATTCTCTGGCCTCCTCTGTAGCTAGGCATGGCTATGAGACAGGGTTTTGGCTCATGACATGTCAATGGAAGTATGTAGGGCTTCCAGGGAATCTTAAATGGAAGGAGAATCCTTCAAGGTTCCTTTTTGCTGCTGACTGGAATGTAGATCTGATAGCTGGAGCGTTAGCAGCCCTCTTGAATCATAAGGTGGAAGCTATGTACTGAGGAAGACAGGGCAAAATAACAGAAGGAGCCTGGAATTCTGATGACTTTGTGAATCTGCCCACCCTTCTCTGAGCTTCCCATATATGAAATTTCTGCATGTGTCAGAGAAATAAACTTTCATCTTTTATAAGTAACTGTTATCTTAGATTTTCTGACACTTGGAAAAACCTAATCCTCACTGAAATACTAGCAAAGCAGAGATTTCCTGGGAGCAGAGGGAGAACAGGGAGTCACAGCACCCTCTCACTTGGGCTTTAAGAAGTGTATAGCCCTGACAGTAAAGAATAGGGCCAAGACCTTACTCAGCTCCTCAGACACTGGTTCTCTGGAGGGCTTAGGAGCAGCCTGGGAGCCTGCCCTGGAGGTTGGTGACCAAAGGGTCTGCTCAGTCAGGACTTGAGAAGCACACCCAATGTGCCCATTATCCCATTTGCCCCTTACCTCCAGCCCAGTCTGCTCGTTACCCGTCTCCACTCTGCTGTAAGCCGAGGGAGGCTGAGCCCTCTGGCTTGTTTTTGGGTTTGGCCAATGTGAATAAGCAACTGGGGTGGGAGAGAGGGAGGAGAGGCTCAGCCCTAGGTCTCTCCAAGACTGCAGCTGCTGCAGGCAGCCCCTTTCCCAGGCCCCAGCCCTCACTGGTCGCATACAGTACTTTTGCTTCCTTTGCCTCTCGGGGTGATCATGGCATCCAGTGTTGTTAGTCTCTGGTGCCTCAATATCCCTAGTTCCTCCCCTTAACTCTAGAAATATGTCTTTATGTCTTCAGGTCTCTTCACTTGAACCAGTTGGGGGTAAATTTCGTTTCCTGTCGTGACCCTGCCTGATACAGCACCTTCTGCCCAGGCCACAAAACAAGCCATGGCCAGAGGGAGGCCAAGGGACAAGAGAGAGATTGCCAGAGGGCAGAAACACACAGGACAAAATGGGGCAGAGAAGCAGAAACAGGGAGAGATTAAAAAGGCAAAGGCTGGCCGGGCGCTGTGGCTCATGCCTGTAATCTCAACATTTTGGGAGGCCTGAAGGAGGTGGATCACTTGAGCCCAAGAGTTTGAGATCAGCCTGGGCAACATAGCAAGACCCCGTCTCTGCAAAAAAAAATTAAAAAATTTAGCCAGGCATGATGGTTCATGCCTCTGATTGCCTGATTGCTTAAGTTCCAGGCTGCAGTGAGCTGCGATTGCACCACTGTACTCTGGCCTGGGCAACAGAGCCAGATCCTGTCTCTAAAAATAAATAAATAGATAAATATATAAGACAATGGCCATCATCTTTCTTCATAGCCAAGAACCCTCAGTTTCGAGAGATGAACTTTAAGGACCTCCTCCTCCCCAGGAAGGGAGATATGGAGCTCATTACAAACCAGAGCCCAGAGCCCCACCTTACACCTGCAGGTTCAGTAACTAGAGAATCAGGGACCCAGAGTCTGCATTTTCAATAGGAACTAGAGGGGATTCTAATGCTGGGGCCACTGGGGTGCATTTTGAGAAACATTTTCTTACACATTTAGCCTAGCCTTAGAAAGAGTAGGTTTCACAGAACACTGAAAAAAAAAAAATCTCAAAAGAGAAAATGTCAGGAAGAATTTGTGCCTAAAGAAATCAATAACCAGGGCTGGGCATGGTGGCTCATGCCTGTAATACCAGCACTTTGGGAGGCCGAGGTGGGCAGATCACCTGAGGTTGGGAGTTTGAGACCAGACTGACCAACATGGAGAAACCCCATCTCTACTAAAAATACAAAATTAGCCGGGTATGGTGGCACATGCCTGTTAATCCCAGCTACTCGGGAGGCTGAGGCAGGAGAATCGCTTGAACCCGGGAGGCAGAGGTTGCGGTGAGCTGAGATAGCGCCATTGCACTGCAGCCTGGGCAACAAGAGTGAAACTCTGTCTCAAAAAAAAAAGAAACCGATAACCATAATAGCTGACAAAACCTGCGCTGTTTGGCTCAGCATCATGAACGCTTGTTATAACACCCTGCATGGAGTGGGTGCTTGGGGAGGGTCGGTGGTGCCACTGTGAGGAGATACCTGGTGTTCAGGCTGGCAGCAAGCAGAGGCCTGGGAAACCTCAGTGCAGCAGTGTGACCAAGAAAGAACGAAAGAGTCCGGCAGGAGTGAGGAGCAGTTGCCAGAACACGTGAGCAACCAAGAACACCTTTAGAGGAGGTAAGTGGGACCAAGTTTTATTTTAATGTTTTAACATTTTTACTCTAGAAATTTCAAGCATATACTAAATAGACAGAACAGTATGCACAGTCCCTATGCATCCCATCACCCAGCCTCAACATAGAGCAATTCATGGCCAATCTTGTTTCTTCTTCTTCTTTTTTTTTTTTTTTGAGACAGAGTCTCGCTCTGTTGCCCAGGCTGGAGTACAATGGCGCGATGTGGGCTCACTGCAACTTCTGCCTCTTGGGTTCAAGCGATTCTCCTGCCTCAGCCTCCCAAGTAGGTGGGATTACAGGCGTGTGACACCACGCCCAGCTAATTTTTTTTGTATTTCTAGTACAGATGGGGTTTTGCCATGTTGGCCAGGCTGGTCTTGAACTCCTGACCTCGTGATCCGCCTGCCTCAGCCTCCCCAAGTGCTGGGATTACAGGTGTGAGCCACTGCACCCAGCCTTTGTGTCTTCTATATTCTGTCTCTCCCTGTATTCTTTTGAAGCAAATCACATACATTATATTATTTCAGCCATAAACATTTTATATAAATCTGGAAAAGATAAGAGCTTTTCAAAATATCTTAAATACCTTTATTGCATACAAAAATTAAGTCTGTAACTGCACACCTAGCACCCAGAGCTAGGTTCCAAGGAAATGAAACGGCTCCTTGGAGAAATGGCTGAATCTGAGACTAGGGCAGGAAAATATACAAGAGGAGTTTGGAGGTCTTATAGTTCCAGAAAGTATGGAAGTGCTTAAAACAAAACAAAACAAAACAAAACAAAAAAGCCAAAACAAAACTCCCACATTGATGGGGGTATGTCAAAGGAACACAGGAGCCAACTGAAATAGCTCCCAATGGCCAAAACTGGAACAATCTGAGCGAAAAAAATAAATATACTAGTATTGGATTATTACCCAAAGTATAAAATAAATATCCCCGAGTCCATGCTGATATAAATAATTGAATAAATAAATAAATGGAGGAGAAGAGAGAACTCTCGCATGCAGAAGAAATCCAAATCTTTTATGGAGACACTTTGTCCTCACGGAGGAGGAGCGTAACTCCCCATGGCTTCTGTGTGGGCTGCGCATAGTGACTTCCCTCCAAAGAGCACAGTAGGAGAAGGGTGGTGGGAAAGCTTAACTTTGCAATGAAGTAATCTGGTAAGTTACTTGCCGAAGCACTACCCCAGCCAGGTAATGAAGGGCAACATAACAGTCACAAAACTTGCTATATACAATGTGATACAAATGGCACTTTATCTCTGTGACCTTCCTCCCCATTTTTTTAACCCTAGTCTAGTCATGAGAAAAACATGAAATTCCAAGAGAGAAACATTCCTCAAAATACCTGATCAGTACTCCTTGAAACTGTCAAGGTCATCAAAAACAAGGGAGGCCTAAGAAACTGTCACAGTAAGCAGGGCGGGGGGGGGGGGGGGGGGGTGGGGCGCATAAGGAGACATGACGATTAAATGTGGCATCCTGAAGGGGATCCTGGAATTAGAAAAGAACATTAGGTAAAAACTAAGGAAATATGAATTCACTGGGGGATTTTAGTTAATGTATCAGGCCAACCATGGTGGCTCATGCCTGTAATCCCAGCACTTTGGTAGGCTGAGGTCAGAGGATGGCTTGAGGCCAGGAGTTCAAGACCAGCCTGGGCAACATGGCGAGACTCCCACATCTTTACTTTAATAATAATAATAACAATAGTAATGTATCAATACTGGTTTATTAATTCTAATGAATGTACTATCCCAATATAAGATGTTAATAATAGAGGACACTAGGTACAGGGGGTATATGGGAACTCTCTGTACTATTTTCTCAATTTTTTTGTAAACCAAAAACTCTTCTAAGAAAAGGTTTATTATTAAAAAATTAAGTCTTGGCCAGGCGTGGTGGCTCACACCTGTAATCTCAGCACTTTGGGAGGCCAAGGCGGGTGGATCACGAGGTCAGGAGATCAAGACCATCCTGGCCAACATGGTGAGACCCCATTTCTACTAAAAATACAAAAATTAGCTGGGCGTGGTGGCGCATGCCTATAATCCCAGCTACTCGGGAGGCTGAGGCAGGAGAATCGCTCGAACCCAGTAGGTGGAGATTGCGGTGAGCTGAGATGACGCCACTGCACTCCAGCCTAGCGACAGAGCAGGAGTTGGTCTCAAAAAAAAAAAAAAAAAAAATTAAGTGTTTAATATCCACAAATATCCAGTCAGTGTTCACATTTTCTGTCTTTCTTTCTTTCTTTTTTGAGACCGAGTCTCGCTCTACTGCCCAGGTTGGAGTGCAGTGGCACCATCTCGGCTGACTGCAACTTCTACCTCCTAGGTTCAAGCGATTCTCCTGCCTCAGCCTCCCGAGTAGCTGGGATTACAGGCATGCAGCATCACGCCCAACTAATTTTTGTATTTTTAGTAGAGATGGGGTTTCACCATGTTGCCCAGGCTGGTCTCAAACTCTTGACCTCAGGTGATCGACCCATCTCAGCTTCCCAAAGTGCTGGGATTACAGGCGTGAGCCACCACGCCGGGCCCAACTTTTCCATTGTGTCATAAATCATAGGATTCAAATTAAGTCTCTGCCTTGATATTGGTTATGGACCAAATTTTGAATGAGGTGATATAAATTATTAGGGGAGAAAAACATCTAAATTGCATGATACATAATTTGGGCAGGAGAATTCGGGGCAGGAGGTGCATGTGGATTTGGTAGTCTTGGCTTGAGCATCACGGTAAGGGGAAGAGGGGGCAGAATAAAGTCTCAGGGTGGAGACATGGGGAGAGGTGGCCCCAAGTCTTCAATCAAAGGAAAGTTGTCTGGGTGCGGTGGCTCATGCTTGTAATCCCAGCGCTTTGGGAGGCCGAACTGGGCGGATCACCTGAGGTCAGGAGTTCGAGACCAGCCTGGCCAACATGGTGAAACCCTGTCTCTGCTAAAAATACAAAAATTAGCTGGGCGTGGTGGCAGGTGCCTGTAATCCCAGTTACTTGGGAGGCTGAGGCAGGAGAATCACTTGAACATGGGAGGCGGAGGTTGCAGTGAGCTGAGATTGTGCCACTGCACTCCAGCCTGGGTGACAAGAGCCATAGTCCACCTCAAAAAAAAAAAAAAAAAAAAAAGGAAAACTGACAGATATAATGGGCGCCTTGAGTGATAGATTCAAGGTCTTATAAGTGCCCTGTCTCTTGTCCACTGTATTGTCATTGATCTGCCTGCAGGATGATATCATTATAGGGCTCAGCAAAGAGGACGTGAGCTTTAGACTCAGCTCTGAGATCAAATCATTGCTCTGCCACCTCAGCAAGTAACTTAACTCCTCTGAACTTCAGTTTCCTCATCTACAAAATTTGACATATTTTCAATCTTTTAGGGCTATTGTGAAGATTAAGTGCAATAGTACAGCTGAAAGTGCCTGAGATTGTGTCTTTCCTCTCTCTTTCTCAGGGCAGAAGAAAAAGGTAGACTATTGCTGATCTAACAAAAATATTTATTTTGAAGAGAGGTGGGGTAAGGGGTGGTCACATGCACCTGGGGAGCAGGAGGCCTCCTTGGCAGAGGGTGCATGTCGCTCTTTGAGAGGTGAGCTCTCGGAGGGGGTTTTGATAATAATCGGAGGCCAAATTGTCATTGGGGCCAGCTGTTGCTGGGCCTGGAAGGTGCTGGATCCTTTAGGGGAGGCCTGGGTCCTGGCCTTGGGAGGAAGCTTCTGCTCTACTTTGGGGATCTTCACACAGGAAGCTGACTGAGGCTTCCTCTGAGGCTGGTCCCCCAAAGTGGTGGGCTTTTCTTTGGATGACAAGGAGGGGAAGTCTTGAGGGGTGGAGCAGGAGGCTGGGGTGGGGCAGGAGGCTGGGGTGGGCCAGGGGGGTGGAGCATCACCTTTGTCCTCAGGCTGTACTCACAGAGGGAGGGCCCAGAGATGGGGGGCAGGGAGAAATATTCTTCCCACCTCGGGGCCTGCTCCCTGGAGGACTTGGGCCAGGCCACCAGCCCCCCATACCGACTCCTGCCTGGGCACTTGGAGGAGTGCCTTGTTCCTGAGCAAAGGTGAAGGGATATTTGGATCAGAGTGGACTGGGAGAGAGAAGAGGCAATGACAGAGGAATCTTGAGAGAGAGAGAGAGAGAGAGAGAGAGAGGCAGAGAGGAGACAGGGACACCAGGGTGGGGATCAGAGATGGAGAGACAGCAAAGGAGGCAGAAGGCAAGAACATACACCCTGCTTCCTCCTCCCCCTCCTCTTTGCCACAGATGTCCTCTGCTGATGGGGTCTCACACACAGGTTTGGAGGTGGAGCTCACCCCACGTTCCTCTTAAAGAAAAAAAAAATGGAGAGAAGAGAGGGGACCTTCAGACCAGGAAGGGGAACCAGGATTGAGAGAAGCTCCTGGGTTTGGGGAACATGTCAGAAACCCCCCATCTCCTCTCACCTCTCCCAGTTAGTCCTCTCGTCCCAGGTTCCTGTTTTAGGCCTGTGTATTCCAGGCTGTTTGAATGCTGTTCCCACCATCCAGAATACTTTGCCAGCCCCCTCTCTGCCTGATAAAAATTCTGCCAGTTATGCAAAGCCCTCTCAAAGCCTTAACCGTTCTTCACCTTGAAACATTCCTTGCTTAGGTCCTCCTAGCCCCTCGCTCCTTTCTGATGGTCGTGAGCACATATTTGTACCTGGCATGTAAAGTATGCTGATTGAAATCTTATTTATTTATTTATTTATTTTTGAGACGGAGTTTCGCTCTTGTTGCCCAGGCTGGAGTGCAATGGCGCGATCTCAGCTCACTGCAACCTCTGCCTCCCAGGTTCAAGCAATTCTCCTGCCTCAACCTCCTGAGTAGCTGGGATTATAGGCATGCACCACCATGCCTGGCTAATTTTTGTATTTTTAGTAGAGACGGGGTTTCTCCATGTTGAGGCTGGTCTCGAACTCCTGACCGTAGGTGATCCGCCCGACTCGGCCTCCCAAAGTGCTGGGATTACAGGCGTGAGCCACCATGCCCGGCCCTGAAATCTTTAATGTATCACAGTGGGTTTTTTACTGTATATCTTTCTCTCTAACTGGTATTTCCTTACAGGTTGGGACTTGCGGTCATCTCTGATTGTGCCTGTCCTTGAGAAGGATCTCTAAATTCACTTTCCAAATGGACAAAAGGTCATGGGACCCAACCCATTTCATCCTACCCTCTCTGGGGTGATAGCACGGGAAAGACAGCTGTGAGGGAAGAAGTACCCATCTACATCCTTCAAAGTCCAAAAGAATATGAGCTCAAGGGTGCTGGCCACACCTCCCAATCCCACTGTAACATCATACATGTGAGTCACACACCCCAGGGAGCCATTGTGGCTTCACCCTGGGTGAACTCTCTGGAAGTTTCTGCACCCAACTGTCCCCTAGATCCTCTGTGCCACAGATGGTCTCGCAGACAGAGCCCTCAGCTCATTTGGGGAGCTCTTTCCTTCCCTGAGGGATGAGGCGGTTGCCCACTTTAAAATCCTCATGACGGACTCTGGAAAGGTGTTGGGACCTGGAGTTAGTCAGGGAATGGGCAGGAAGGGGCATCTGGCATATACCCCGGGGCCCCAAAACCCATGTCCGGGCCCTGGCAGTGACTGTGCAGTGCTTTAAGGGGAGGGCCTCTCACCTGAGCATGACACACTCAGGGCCCCACTTAAGCAGTAAGCAGTAAGGAAGACTGAAGGTAGAAAATCCAGATGGCTGAGAGAAGCCCTAAAGGAGAGGTGAGACCTCTAGGGTTGCTTGCTTTGGGACTCTGGGTACTGGCTTTCTCTTACAATTCACACTAGAGATTTTGGCAGCAAGCGCCCTTTAGAATTCACCAGACACTGCCATTTTCTCTTTCTCAATAAGTAGCCCCCTTCCTCCCACTCCCCATTCCCATGGTGTATTTTTGCCCCTCCCAGGAAGCTGTCCTCCTACTGGGCCCAGTTGAGGGTCCTTTCTCCTTCTCCCCTTGATACCAGCCACCTTGAAGGCATTTCTATTTAGAGATTGACACGAAACTTACACAATAACCGAATTCAATTTGATTACAATGAGGCCCTGTATTTATACGGTAGTGTAGCTGGAATCCTGGAGTCTTAGGATTGAAATGGATTTCTGAGCAAGAGGCTACAGGAATTTCATTGGCAGCACCATGGGCTGGGAGTCTCCAGGCTGTGCTGGGACACTGGCAGTGACGGGAAACTCAGTGCCCCACACAGCCGCCCACTTGGCTGTGAAAGAATCCCAGGCCCCTGGAGATGCCTTCCTTCTACTGAACCACAACCTGGACTCTGTTTTCGGGGTGTGTGTGTGTCTTTGGATGGGCACGGAGGAGGCACTACTAAGCACACAACCTCATTGAGAAAAAGAAGCTGTTTTTGTTATTGTTGCTGCTGCTTTTCTTCACGCCACCATTGTGGGTGGTGGAGTGCAGCATCACAAGAGGCGTGTCTAGCAAGGGATCCCTCCGCCGCAGGGGCTGGAGAGCCTGTGGTTTGAAGAGGGAGAGGGGAGAGGGAAGATTGAGTATAGGAGGGAGGAGGAACAAGGGCAAGAAAGTGGCCTGCACACAGGACTGCAGGGGGACGTGGAGGGAGGAAGGAGGCTTGGCTGGTAGGAAAACCTGAGGTCGTTGAGGGACAGAAGGAAACCTAGTGGTCTTTCATTCACAGAAATCCCCGGAGAAATCCAATCTTGGGCAAGGAACGTAATCTCCTGGAGCCTCAGTATCGTCAATCTGGAAAGTGGGTATAATATTTATAATATTATGCCCAACTTCCTAGGCTTGTGGGAGTTAAATGAGACAAATTGTGAAGTAGTGTCTGGCACATACTAGGTACTCAATACAATTCAGAAATAATATATTATTTGTAGTACTATATTATATTACAAATAATATATTATTATTTACTCTTTTGGGAGCCCCAGCTCTCCTTTCAGCTTCAGAATCTGGGCTCCAGTTCTTCCTCTATTTAAAAAATCTGTGCCTCCCACGTGTGTGGTTCCTCTTCTTAGTGGCTCCCTGCCGCAGACAGCAGCCATCACTGGGTGGAGCAGGGCAGAGGCTCCCCTGTCCATTACTCAGGGTTTCCAAGGCCCTGGCAGGGACTCCCTCCTCCTCCTTTCCAGGCGGCTGCAGGGACAGGAAGTGGGTATGTTTGGAGGGGGAGGGAGTCTTCCCCCAGGGGCAGACTTATGGTGTCCACAGCATCCCAGAGCCCAGAGCCCAGAGCTGGGAGCTTCTGCTGCCCTAGCTGCACTGGGACCTGCTCCAGCATCCTCCTCTTCCAAGCCCTACACCAGTGCCGATGGCTGCGCAGTTAGGCAACCTAGCCTGGGCTCCAGCACAAAGTTGCTGTGTGACCTAAGGCAAGTCTCTTCCCCAATCTGGGCCTCAGTTTGCTCCTGTGATAAAGGAGGCGATAAGAATTTTATTTTCATGATTTAATGGTGTAAGATAATCGGATGGGGAAAGAGAAGAAAGTTAAGGAAAGGAAAGATTTTACCAGTAGAGTCTAGGCACTGGTCTGCAAGGGAAAGTGTTTGGGGGAATTATCTGAATAACACTCCCTAATCAGCCGGGTGATCACAGGAGCGGAGGCCGGGTTTGAGCAGCTCCCAGAGTCTGAGAACACATCTGTCCCTCTGCTTTTCTCCTCTGGTTCTAGCCCGGCCCCTTCCAGGGGCTTTAACCCTGTTTACAGAAATGGGAATTTGCATGATGAAAATAACCCCAGCCGGACTGCGATTTTACTGCGCTTGGCACAGGGCTCGGAAAAAGCGGCTGCATAGCCAATTACTGGAATTTTTAAACACAAATAATATTTTATGGGATCAGTGGGCTGGCGCGGGGCCGCCGCACCCGGCGCGGCTCCTCCGCCCACAAACAAGCTCCGATTGTGCGGCAGGCGAGCGCGGCAGCCCTGGGGTGGGGGTGTGGGGTAGAGGGGGCGGGGGTCCCTCCGCGGGCAGGTGCAGCTCAGGGCTAGGCCTCCCGGGCGCCGGACTGGCAAGGAGCGTCGGCGAGGCCCAGGCCCGGGGTCCGGTGTGCTGGGCATCCCGGCTCACCTGCAGGGCCAGCCAGGAAGCGTTTAGTGCGCGAGGGCGCGCCCAGCGTTAGCTCCCCCGCCTGGCGGCCGCCCGCTGGGCCTGGCCCGCGCCCCGCGCCCTTGGCATGGCCGTGGCCGCCGCGCCGCCTCCGGAAGGCCGGCTTCCCGGAACGGCCCGAAGGCGGCGGGGAGTCAGCGCCGAGGCCCCGGAGCCACCCCTCGCCTTCCCTCTCCCGCCCGAGCCGCGCTGGCGCGCTGGAGGCCGACCAGGGAGCCCTAAGGGGCCAGCGCAGGTCGAGAGCCACCACCAGGGGTAGCGGTACAGTGCTAGCCCTGGTGGTGCCCCTCGACAGATCTCCACTAGGGAGCCCCATTCTTGCTCTCTCCGAGACCGCCAGACCTGGCCCGGGGCCCCCGAGGCTGGCCGCCCGCAGCCTGGGTCGCTCCCGGCGCTGGCTGCCAACGCCCCCCCTCCCCCTGCCCCCGCGCTGCGCACCCTGCCCCAGCGCGCACAGGGTTAAGCGGGAGCAGGTGTGTAGCCAGATGCCGCTGACCAGCCCCCTCCCTGGCAGCCGGGTCCGCCGCCTCCTCCTCCGCCCACCCGCTCAGAACCAAACAGTCCCAAATAAAAGTGCTATTGTTGCCGGGCCTTTCCCCACCCCCGTCGCTGCCCCGCCACCTGGAGCGGAGCCCGGTCCCCTCTTCACCTGCCCCGGGGCAGGCCGGGGGGAGGGGCGAAGGGGAAGTTGGGCCTCCCAGCAGGGACTTCCGCTCCCGTACCCCCCAGCTTCCCCTCTCCCAGTGCCCCCGACACCGACCCCTAGGCCTGGGGGTAGGCGCCCCCGCTTTGCGCTGAGGGGCTTCTTTCTGGCTAGACAGCCAGGTTCTGGCCTCACCCCCCACCCCTCCCTTTAGCCCCCATTCTCACTGGCTGGAGAAGCGGCGGGATTTACAAAGCCGGGAGAATACGGAGGTCTTGGACGATGCGCCCAGGACAGTGCCAGGCTCACTGGGGCTCAGCAATTGGCAGGTGGTATTGCTTTTTTAAAAAACATTATTTGTCCAGCAACAAGCCAAGGAAGGTAGGGCAAGAGCGATGCCCTTTACAGACAAGGAAACTGAGGCACAGAGAGGCAAAGTGTCTAGCCCAATGACAAGCCTGGTAAATGTTGTGGCTTCGCACAAAATTCAGGTCCTCTGACTCCAGCCCCGACACTACAGGGTCTCCGGTGCTCATCTGACGGACTAGAATGGAGGAGAGACCCCAGAGACTGGGAGTCTAGCGCCGCCCTGGACTCGCCGTGGGACCTTGGGCGAGTTACCTCTCCCCTCGGTTTCTCCGTTCTTAAATAGAGATGGGTAGACTGTCGTGGTTCCTGAATTCTCACGTTGACACTTGGAATCCAAGGGGCTGCTGGCCCCCAGAAGACTGGGGGCCCTGGGTGGGACTCTATGCGTGAGCCCGGCCTGCGCATGGAAAAGAAAATGTTTCCTCTTTCGCTCCCCTTCTCCCCCAGCTTTCTCCGCCCTGCCTCCATCCCTTCCCTGCAGGCCCCCAGGAGGCTGAACTGCGAGGTTAAATAAATATCTGACGGTGGCTCAAGGAAACAGTCAAGACCGTTGCGAGAGAAGAAACCCAGACCTCGGTGGAGATCCGCTCCTAAGCCCAGCAGCCCCCACTCCGCCCCAGTTGCATGCTGAGCCCTTGGCCCCCTCGGGCCTCACCCAACTTCCCCAAGATAGCCAGCCCCCTCCAGTACGGCCCCTCTCCTCTGGCCTCCTCCAGCTCTGGCGCTGGTAGAGCTAGAGCTAGAGCTAGAGCTAGGGCTAGGGTAGTGCGCTCAGGGTTACCGTATTTCCTCTTTGCGCTTTAGGTTTTGAGCGCAGGTATTTAAATTCTCCAGCCCACGGGAGAGTACTCTACGTACTGTGAAAAGAACTCTGTTGGGAGTCGAGAGATGTGAAATTTTGGTTTTGTTCTCTTAGCTCTACTATTAATCTTGCTCCTGACCTGCAGATCCATAAATCCAGTTTCCTACTTCACCTGGATATCTAGCAGGCGTCTCAAACTCAACTTGCTCTACTTGGAAATCCTGATCTCCACCCCGGTCCCCCACCTGTCAGTCTTCTCCATCTCAGAAAAGGGCAGCTTCATCTTCCCAGTTGCTGGGGAAGAAAATCTTGGAGTTATTCTCAACTCCTCTCTTTTTATGTCATCATTCATCCAAATGCCTTAGCAAATCTTGTTTATTTTGTCTTCAAAATATGTCCAGAATTTGCTACTCTTCACCACCTCCTCACTGAGCTCACTGTTCCAAGCCACCATCGTCTCCTGCTAGAGTAGTGCAACACCTCCTAGCTTGTCTCTCTGCCTCCCTTCTCCCTCTTAGTCTGTTCTCAACAGAGGAGCCAGGGTTGTCCCTTTAAAACTAAAGTCAGATCATGTCCCTATTCTGCTCAAAACCTCCAATAGCAGTATATCTCACTCAGAGAAAATGTTCCTTACAAAACCCTAGTGATCTGATCACCTCTCTGCCCCTTCTTGTCACCCTTCGCCTCCTCCTCATCACTCTACTCCAGCCATACCTGCCTCCTCGATGTTCCCCGGGCAGGACAGCACACTCCTGCCTCAGGACCTTTGCACTTGCTGTTCCCTCCAGATTCCTACAATGGTCTCCTCTCTGCTGAGGCTTTCTTTGACCAATGTCCCACCCCAATGCACACACCAGGCTCTCCACCTCCCTTGCCCTGCTCTATTTTTCTTAGTTGTGCTTGTCATCATCTAACCTGCTGCATATTTACCTGATGATTTGTGTATCTCCTGTTAGATTGGAGGTGCTGTGAAGACAGAGGCTTACAAAAAGTCTCAGCCCTTAGAACAGGGCTTCACACAAATAGGCACTCAGTAAGTATTTGTTGTAGGAATGAGCTAGTCACTTTCCCTTCCTGAGCCTTACTTTCCTCACCTGTGCAAGTGAGTTGGACCCAATGAAAGTCCCCCTCAGCTTTGAGTCTCATGGTAAGGGATGAACATTGTGAGAAGGTGAGAGGGAGAGGTAGACAATGGCACAAAGCTGTCAGTTAGCTCTGTGTTGGAGTGGACCAATGCATGGCGGAGAAGGCTTACTCCAGGGAGGCCCAGAGGGCCCACATATTCATTCGTTCATTCATTCATACATTCATTCATTCTTCACTCATTCAAGAAGTGTCCCTCAAGATCCCTGGTGTGCTCAGCCTGGGGCAAATCCATGGGAGACGCGGGGACATGCAGAGTAAGACCTGGGCCATCAACAGCTCTGCCCCATGTTGGCTGTGTGTCCCTAGGTGAGCCTAGGATCTCTCAGAGACTCGGCTCTCTCACCTGTAAAGGTCATAGATAATTTCACCTGCCCTACAGGACTCACGAATTAGACTGAGTGTCAAATGAGATAATCCCACCATACATACTTAAAGCGTATGACTGAGAAACAAGAATGAAGCTATACATCAAGATCACAGTCCTTTGAGAGCTTAGAGTATGGTCTTTGTAGCTTAGAGCCCTCTCCCTCCTATTTTCGCCTGGCTGTTGATGGGGTCCCTTGGGACTGACTGATTTTTTTTTTTTTTTTTCCCAGCCTTATACTTGAAATTGGCTTCCTTTCTGACCCCAAGCATCCAAATGAAGGCTCCCCCTCGTGGCATTTCCTGGAATAACAGGTCTCTGCACCTACTGAGCCTAGAGATGGTCTGCTAAATAGCACAGAAAGGAAGCAGGAAGAGGCCAGAAGAGGGAGAGTCTGAAGACTTAGGAAAGGGGCAGAGCAAACCTGCAAAGGAATGCTAGACTGGGAGGGACCTGGGACTGCCTCCTCACACCCCATTTTACAGATGAGAAGCTGAGGTTCAGGGAAAGGGAGGTTAGAGGCAGGACTGTAACTCAGGAATCTACACACTCCTGTGCTGGTTTCTTTACCCCAAGTACCATAGGCATTTATACAAGTTAATGAGCGAACAGTATAGATGACAAATTCCCTCTACATCTGGCAGCATCCCCTGAGGGCCTCTGACTATGCAGTATTTTCTCCCAGGACAAAGATTCCCAAATGTCAAAGACAGCATCCAGAGAGGCTGGTATAACTTCAGATCTAACCTATTTCAGAGGCAGAGGTTAAAGATAGACAATTCACCTGGATTTTTCTCTTCTTACTGGGGTATGGGTGCAGGGGTGAGGGTGGGCACACAACTAAATCCAGTCCTACTTAGAGATCCAAAATGACCAACTCAATCAGAGGGATGTGTGTGTGTGTGTGTGTGTGTGTGTGTGTGTGTGTATGTGGTGTTACAGTTGCAAGTAAGAGTGCCTTATAAAGTTTCTTTTTTTTCACCTGCATCTTATAATTTACTCCTCACTGCTAGTATTAGCCATTTCAGAGATGACAACAATGAGTTACCAAAGGACCAAGTGATTTGCTCAAGATCAGAAAGAATATTAGGGAAAGACCAATGTAGTGCATACAGAAGGCACTCAATATGTACTCAATCACCTATCCATAAGACTTCTTTGTTTTATTGAGTTGACTTTGGGAGGAACTCTTCCCAATCTGAGGTTGCTTCCCACTGTGCGGGAGATTCATCCTGCCTTCCTTGGATCCTGGCAGCCTGGAGGGGCCTCTGGCTCTCTATTTAAGGCAAGGGGGGAAGTCGGGCATGACCACAAAGAATGTAGCAGCAGAAGAGGGTGCAATGATGGGGTGGGCAGGGGAAGAGACTACTTGCCTCAGTTGAGCTGAGGGGCTTCCAAATAGCCTCCACTGGCTGGCTGATGGGAGGCCTGGTCTTCTGATCACCCTGGGGAGCTTGGGACCACTATGAAAATACGCTGATGTTGTCTAGGAGCCAGGAGTAAATCTTATTGTCCTATCCCCTTGATATATCAGCAGGGTGCTCAGTAGGTGGAGGAAATCCTGAAACTGGGTTCTGGTGCTTAGGTTCAAGTGCTTAACTTCAAGTGTGACCCTGCAGTTGTTGTAGAGCAGTGGTTGGGAACACAGGCTCTGGAGCCAGGCTACCTGGGCTCATGTGCCAGCTTCCCACTTAATAGATCTGTGACCTTGACTGCACCTCTTGGAGCCTCAGTTTTCTTATCAGTAAAATGGGGAATCATAGGACCTACTCAAAGGATTTTTGGATGCATTAAATGAATGAATCACATAAAATATGTAGGAAAATGCCTGGCACATAGTAACTGCTCAGTAAATGTTATTATTAGGAAAGACCCTTCTGTCTGGGTTACAAGATCATTACCTGTATGGTGAAAGAGATTGGGTTAGATCAGTTTTTTAGTTGCAGGGGCACAGCTCCCTGGAGAAGATTTTGTTTTGTTTTGCAGGAAGGGCAAAACTATAGAAAGTAAAACTTGGTAAAACATTCTGTTGGTGCAGCTTGCAGAAGATTTGACTGTTTTCCCAAAGGGGCATGAGTTTACAAGATGGATTCACAGAATTGGAGCATCTTAGGATCTTAGGAGCCTCAGATGCTCAGGGCTGTGACATTATTCTGTTGCTCTGGGGTTATCCTCTCCATCTAGACGGTGATGCCATCAGGGCAGTATCATGCTGGATTATTGGGAAAGCCAAGGCCAAACCTGGCAGCTCAAGCCTTGGTACCTAGAGTGTCTCTTGGGGTGGGTCCCAGGGTACTGAATGTCATGGATTGTCCTGCACTCAGCCTGTCCCTGGGGGCTGGATTTGGGTGGAAGAGGAAGGAGAGGCCTTTGTAGGAGAGGGACAGGCAGGCAAAGCTCCTTGCCGGTCATGTTTACTGAACTGCACTGAATTATGACTAAATGCCAAGATCTGGCTTCAGGCAATTGCCTAAATCATTTAGGGGTTGACAGGGAAGGGAGGGAGGGGACATGGGGAGCTGGGGGGGAGAATGTTCTTGTAATTCTTCAGTCTGAGGTACATTAAGGAGCCATAAGCCATGTCGAGAGCTTGAATTACATTAGAGAGATTATCCTGTTACAGTTCATAATCCTGGATAATATACCGTCTTGGAACACACCTGCCTGTGATAAATCTCGCCCTGTAATGGCCTGACCCTGGGGACCCAGGGATGCTGGGGCAGCTGGCAGGGGTTATCAGAGTGGACGCAGCCTCAGCAGAGGCACCTGTGAGTCCCATTGTCCTCCTTAGTGATCTTTGTGTCGTTTACTCCTGCCTCTGCCCAGAGGGAGTGGATGTAGCTGGGAGCTTCAAACTTCTCCATCTTTATTCAAGGTTCTTGGCTCCCTAAGGCCCCTCTACCTTAACTCCCACCCCATAACCCCACTCCCTGCTCTGGTGAGACAGGCTATTTGTGTTCCTGTCTCCAGACTCTCCTCTCTCTAAATGCTTTCCCCTTAATCTCTCCAAACCCAGCCTGGCATGTCCTGGTCAATGGAGACCTCTCTGAGAACCTGCACTAACATCCTCCTTGGCTCCAGCTCAAGTTCTGACTCTCTGATGTGAATGGGTGTGTTACCCGCCACCCAAGGGGTCTGCCAACCTTTTCTGAGTCTCTGACTCTCCAGCTAGACTGCTGATGCCATGAAATCAGGAACCATAACTACTTCCACAGCACTTAGCACAGACAGGCTCAATAGCCATGCAACTGGTTAATGGCAGAATCAGGGTTTGAACCCCAGTTGACTGGCTTCAAAGTTTGCAGCTACTGCAGAACACTGTCTCTCTGACTCGAGAGCCCTGTCCTGTGTCATTTGTAGGTCTAATTGCAATTTCTATGAGCTGTTAAATCCTTCCTAGACTGTATTTGCCTTGCACTGGGAAACATCACAAGCCAAAGGGATGACTCTCTCATGGTATAGCTTAGGGTGGGATGGCACTCAAGCCTCCCAGATTTATCCTCAGCCTTTTCAAGAGACAGCCCACTGAGAGAGCTCATTCACACTCCCCAATTAGCTTGGTCAGCTCTCTCCCACTTCCAGCTGATTGCTCAGTTTCCAGCTCTTGGGAGGCCTGGCAGTATCTGGGTACCTGCCATATGTTTCTAGTATCTCTCTGCATGACACCCTAAACCCCACCTGCCTCAGGCCCTGCTTTATCCCTCCCACCTGCCTTCCCCAAACACATACCATGTTGCACCTTTACCAGGAGACAAGTGGAGGGCACCTTTCTGGGCTTCTTGAGGTTAGCTGTGCTACTGGGGCTTCAGCTAACCCAGGTCATCAAGATCTTCCAAAAGGAGGCACAGCTACCATTTATGAAGTACTCACTAGGTGCCAAGCACTGGGTTATGCTTTTCACCTGATCTATCTCATTTATCCCATGCCAGTCTTATGAGCTAGGTGTTTCATGATTTCTATCTTACAGGTGAGAAAGCTGAGGCTCAGAGAGGTTTAATACGGTTCACAGGTCAATACCTAGTAAAGGGCAGAGCTGAATTTTTTTTTTTTTTTTTGAGATGGAGTCTTGCTCTGTCACCAGGCTGGAGTGCAGTGGCGCAGTCTCAGCTCACTGCAACCTCCAACTCCCTGGTTCAAGCGATTCTCCTGCCTCAGCCTCCTGAGTAGCTGGGATTATGGGCATGCGCCACCACACCCAGCTAATTTTTGTAGTTTTAGTAGAGACGGGGTTTCACCATTTTGGCCAGGATGGTCTCTATCTCCTGACCTCGTGATCTGCCCACCTTGGCCTCCCAAAATGCTGGGATTACAGGCATGAGCCACTGTGCCCGGCCAATAGAGCTGAAATTTAAACACATGCCTGCTAGCCCCAAAGCGTGTGTGCTTAACCCTTGATGCCGCACTGGCTTCTCATGGTGAGTGCAGGCACCCCAGGCTGCCTCCCCAACTCTACCTCGCAAGCCTACCCTTCTCCATCCCTTCTCATCCCCGTAGCCATTGCTAGCAGCCTCCTCCTGGCCCTTCTGTTGCCAAGTTCCAGAACTCCCCCACATTCCAAGTCACTCCGTGCTTCATGGATTCATTCCCTCTCTCTGTACTTCCACATTATTCATCCAGAGACGGGAACCACAGCAGTTTGATCATCCACCCATCCATTCATTCCCATCATTCATTCATGGAATCCTGAAATGTCAGGGCTAGCAGGGGCCTTAGAAATTATCTGGTCCAGTAGTTTTGCAACCACAATGCATTTTTTCAAAGAAAATCTTCTGTAAATGTTCCATAGAGAAATCAGATCAACAGTGGTGGTGGCGGGTGTTGTGGGGGGTGGGAGGCAGCTACTAGACTCCTGCCTTCTTGGTCCCACCTCATCCACTGCAACCCCCCTGCCCTGGACTCCCAGTGTACAGTTGGGAAGCAGCTGCTCTCCCCTTCCTCTCATAGTGTACAGCAGGGCACTGAGGTTCAGGAATAAAATGAGTTGTGCTACTGGTCAAGGGCTATTTCCAGACACCTAGTCGATGACAACCTGTTGCCTTCAGAAACTAACTGAGGGTTAACTGTTGCAACAACTCATTTTCCTCAGGCTCTGAGTTTCCCAGACCTAGGCCCTAGCCTCAGCTGCCACTTGCTACTTAAAAAGCTACACAACCTTGGGAAAGTAATCACATAACCTTTATAGCCCTCCATCTATTTCCTCCTCCTCTGAAAAATGGGGAAAATAACAGGACCTGACCGTTTTTAGTGTTCTATTCCTATGTAAAAAAAACACTCCAAAGCACAGTGGCTTAAAACAACCATTGTACTATCTTTCCTAGGACTGTGGGCTGGCTGGGCTCAGCTGGGTGATTCTTCTGCAGGTCTTTCTTAGAGTTTCAGCCTGATGGAGGCTGGGGCTGCAGTCAGCGGAGGACTGATTGAGATGCTGGGATGGCTGGACCTGTTGCTCTCCAGGCATCCTCAGGGCCTCTCTTCTCCACGTGGTCTTTCCAGTTGGCTAACCAGACTTTGTACATAGCAGCTCAGAGCTCCAAGATGCACAAAAGTGGAAGCTTCCAGGTTGATTTAGGGCTTAGGCCCAAAGTGGCATAGCCTCACATCTGCAGCATTCTATTAGTGAAGTAGTCAAGGGAAAAGGAAATAAACTTTACCTCTCAGTGGGGGAATGACCAAAAATTTGTAGTAATCTTTAACTTACCACAGTCTGTGTGACCATGAACAAGAAAATTACTTAACCTTTCTAATTTTCCCATCTATGAGGAATAAGTACATCAATCCATGGAAAGTGCTTAGAACAGTACCTGGCACCTAGTAAGCACTCACATGTTAACTGGTGCTATTTTTATTTCTAACCCGTATGCCTAGCAGTGTGCTAGGTAACTGGTGGTGATGGTGGGGTTACAAGAGTAATGGCAAACACAGTTTATACGTTTATACTCTTGATAATAAATAATCTAGTTCATGAGATAAAATTAACACACAGAGAGATCAAAGTACTAATTCAAGGCATTGTGTAATTAAGGAACCCATGAGAGGTACAGATAACATATACTTGAGGAAGGTGGAGGACAAAGAGATTGGATATGGGGGCTGGGTGGCCAGTGAAGGCTTTAAGGAGGAAGAGGGTGCCCTTGAGAGGCAGAGTAGTGTAGTAGTTAAAAGTGTAGATTCTGAAGCCAACCTCCTAAGGTTTGATAAGTTTTCGCATCTTAGCTTTGCCACTTTCTGGATGTGCCTATGTGATTTTAGCAAGTCGCTTTGCATCTCTTTGCCTCAGTTTCCTTTCTGTAAAGTCTATCCGTCTTATAGGGCTCAAGTGAAGAGTAAATGATTTATTTCTTATAAAGGGACTAGAACAATGCTGGACATGTGTTAAGTACTCAACAAAGTGGAGTTCACCTCAAAACCCCTAAAGAGAGGAGAGATTAGGTGGAGGGAAGAAACAGAGGCCTCCAGATGGATAAAAACAGTGACTGCATGCGTAAAGTAGGAAGACGGACGTGTCATGCTCAGGGACAGAGAGCCACTTTGCACAGGAGGAGATGTTTCTAGAGGGTGGCAGGGGTGATGGTGCTGGAGGATGGTAGGGGTAGCAGGAGCGAAGGTAGAGAGGAGAGTGAGGGGCAGACTGCGGGAGACTTTGAGTCCAGCTTTAGCAATCTGGACTTGATCCTTCCAGGCAAAGGGAAGCTATTGATGGTTTCTGACAAGGGAAGGATGCCATCTGGGCTATGTCTTAGAAAGAGACTCCTGGTAGTGGTGTGCAAGTGGGTTAAAGACAGGGAGACAGTTTAGGAGGCTGTTGTCACAATTCAGCCATGAAATGGGGATGTCCTGAACCAGAATGGAGGCAGAGGGAAAGTACAGGGACTGGCAGCCTGGAGAGGGAATTACTGCAAGCTCTAGGGGAGCCCTTGCCTCCTGCCCGTCGGACCCACCATGGCTGGCTGCTGGCTTCTGCCCTGGCTTCCTCCCTTCTGGGCCAGCCTTGAAGTCTGCATTCAGGGAGGGGCAAGGCACCAGGGAAGCACAGGGCCAGCTCCACAGCCAGAGCCTGGACTGGATCCTGCCTGGTCTTACCTGGACCAAAAGGAACAATTCTGGAAGCTTGGCTGTGGCCCAAGCCGGGCTATGGGCCCGGAGTGGCAGATTGTGAGCAGGGACCCAGCACTGGCTCTGTGTGTGTGTGTGTGTGTGTGTGTGTGTGTGTGTGTGTGTGTGAGTGAGAGAGAGAGAGAGAGAGAGAAAGAGAGAGAGAGGCTGAGAGGCTGAGAGTGTGTGACAAAGAGGAAAGACGGAGGACCATATGCCTATTTTCTTTGAGGAACAGCTGTCTCCTCAAGTGGGTGAGAGAGTCAGTAAGATAGGGGAAGTGGGGTTAGAGGGTCAGCTCCACATTCACAAATACATTGTCACAGGGCCCTTGTATGTGAGTCAACTTTTCTAATTTTCCAGATATGTTCCTTTTTTTCCCTCCCTTTCTAAATCTTTCCTTTTCCACTGCTTTTTCCTTTCTCTCTCCCCTGAGCTCACACACTCACACACAGCCTCAGGGCTGGGTATTCCTCTGTCTGAGGGTCCTGGAGAGGGGTGGGATGGCCACAGAGCAGGTAACTTTCTCTGTTCCACCCCTGCTGGGACTTGCCCTGGGACCACACCCTCCCCTCCTTCCCTCTTCCAACAAATAATGAATGCTCTAGGTGCTGGTCCAGGCCCAGGGACAAGCTTATTCTAGAGTCCCCCTTACCCAGTGCCTTTGCTTTGGAAGAGTGGGACAGGAAGGGACATCTTTGGCTTAATGTCCAGGGATAAAGTACCAGAAGAACGAGCTCCCTCGGTGCTCTTTTCTGGTTTGCCCATTCTCTTCCTGTTGTCTGCTCTTCTGTCCCACTTTTTTTAGGTGAGAAGAGCAGAGAAACTGGAGTCAGAGAAGCTGGGGTTCAAATCCCAGTTCTGCCTCTTTCAAGCTGTGGGATCTGCAGCAAGTTGCTCCACCTCTCTGACAAAGACTGGAATAACCTTCATTTCGGGAGGTTGGGAGAATTAAACGGGAAAATCAGTCTAAATGCCTGGCAAAAGCACCTCTGTCTGTTTTTCTTCTTGTTTCTTTTTCCTTATCCCATTTCCTTTATTCATTAAGGAACTGCTTACTTAATGAAGGAGGCTTCATTGTGCTGGAGCCAGAGGAGAGGAGCAGGGGTCCTGGTTGAGGCACCACAGGAAACAAGACTCCAGCCTGAGCCTCACAGCCTCACAGCCTCACAGCCTCCTCCCTTGGGCCCCTGCCTTCATCATGTCCTGTCTTTATCCTTCAGGAAGTGGGGAGCCAATGAAGGTTTCTGAGCAGGGGAGTGACTGAATCTCAGACCTGTGCTTTAGCACCTATGATCTGGTCGGGTGGGGTACTGGGGGGACTGGGACATGGTGTGTGTGTCTGGTGGGTGGAGGGAACGGGGCCGCAAGAGCCTGTCATGCCCTCCTTTCCTCCACCTTCCTGTGTCCCTCACCGTGACTCTCTTCTTTCCCCTTCTGTCTCTCCTCCGCTCCCTCCATTCCTCTCTCCCCTTCAGCTCCCCCTGCGGCTTGCCAGCTGCCAGCAGATGACATCTCCTTTCATGTTTGGGGCTGAGCACAGCTTTGAATGTTCGTTTGATTCCGTTAAGATAATAGCTGGTTCACTGTCAGATGCAGACTGATCAGTTAAAACCTTAATCACTGCCTGTCTCCTCACTCGGCACTTATTTTTTAAGAGATTAATCCCCTCAGCCCTGCTCCAGCTCACATTCAGCTTGGAAAAAAAAAAAAGGCAAGGTTTGTGTTATTCTTGTTATTGTTATTGTTATGATTGTCACTCTCATTATTCTGCATATTAACTCTGTCCCTCTCTGCCCTTTCAACTATTCTTTCTTTTTTCTCCCCCGTGGTTTCCCAGTCTTCCCCTCATCTCACTTGTATATTCTCTCTCTTTCTCTCTCTCTGTCTCTCTCTCTCTCACACACACACACACACACACACACACACACACACACACTCTGATGTGGCTTTCCAGATCCAGTGTGAGATATGTCCAGATATTGATATAGTGTGAGTATATACAATTCCCCTGCACACGCCTTCCCTACCTCCACATGCACACCTGGGTGTTCAGCACAGGGACAGGACACAGGACACAGGTCCAGGCACAAGTGGTCCAGGGAAGCCAGGAGATACAGCTCTGTACCATGGGCAGAGTCTAATATTTGGGGTCAGGCACATGTGCCCTGATTCTCTCTCAGAGACTCGCTTGCTTTGTGACCTTGGAGAGAAGTCTTACTTTCCTCATCTGTAAAATGGGATAAGAGCACTCACTTCAGGGAGGCTGTGAGCACTGAATACAAGACAACATATAGGCTACCCACAGCAGGGCCTGGCACAGGGTGGCAGCTCAGTGTCATTCCGGTTCCTTGTTCCTACCTCCCACGCTCCATGGAAAGATCCTTTCTAGAGGTTGCCTGGTCCCTCCTCCCCCACAAGATGCTGTACCCTCTCTGGGCCATTTTACAGACACTTCTCACTTTATTACCTATCTCAGCAGTCAAGCCTTACCCAGGATCAGGGAAGGATATTCTGCTTGACACTGACCTGTGAAGGTTGGATTTTACAATTTGCAATTAAAGCTAGAATTTTACAGAGGAAAGTAACCCAGGGGCCATCCAATCCAAACCCTCAAAGTACATGAAGAGAGAAAGGCTCAGAGAGGGGCTGACTTGCCCTGGGCCACACAGCAAGTTATAGCAGGGCTGGAAGTAGAATTCCGCCCTGGCTTTGCATACATCACCCAGGGAGATTCAGCCCAGCAGCCAGCCATGTACTCAGCAATTACTATGTGCCCAGCCCTAAGCCATTAGAGAGAGCAACCAGGCTATGCCACACTGGGTGTTACCCAGGGTGGCAGAGACCTGTTTCTGATCCAAATGGTACTATGGGCACAGCAAGGCTTTCTGAAGCGGGTGGAGTGGGGGATTTGGGCTAGCAGGACACTTAGACAGGGAGATAGAAGTGAGTGTCTGAGGGCCACCGGGGACACCAGCCCCATTTCTGGGTTTGAGGGCATGCAGCATATCCTGGACTGAGCGAGATGATCTGACAGAGGCCAGGAACTGTCTGCAGGATCCATCTCCTTGGAAGTGGGAGAACAAAGCATGAGGTGGTATTTGCAGTTGCAGAGAGTCATGAAAGGTAGGGGGAAGAACTTTCTAACCCTGAGGCCTGGGAAGAGATGACCAGAGAAGCCCAGCATCCGGGTCATTGGTGACATTCATTTCTTCACAGTGAGGCAATAAGGTCTTCGGCTCTGGAGCCAGACCGCCTGGGTTCCAATCACCTCTTTCCTTTTCCTCTTTTTCTTCTCCTTCCTTCATCCTCGGCTTTGTCATTTTCTCTCTCTCCTTGTTCCCCTGTGTAAACTGAGGGCAGGGCCAGGTGTGTGATGGAATTCTCTAGACTAGGTTCCAGGTGACCTATACCCACAGGCATTGGCCTTTCCCTGGGGAGCTGGGGTTAGCACCCAGCCAGACTCTTGGCCTAGAGCTGAGGTTGGAGGCAGGGAGTGACGATACCGTGGACAAGTCACTTCACCTTTCTGTGATTCCATTTTCTCTTCTAAAATAGGAATAATAATAATGTCTCTTAGCACTTGGCAGCTGATACACAGTAAGTGCTACGTGAGTGTAAGTTGTGACTATTTAGTAAAGATGTAGTGAACATGTAAATGTCCCAGGCCCTGCAGCAGGGGCTGAGGATACAGAGTTGAACAAGGCAGGCTCCCTGCTGTCAGTATGTGCTCAGCCCAGGGGGGAGGCAAGTAAGCTCCTAATTGTGGTCCCATGTGGGAGACACCTAGCCCACCTTCAGGGGATGAGGGACAGCCTCCTGGAAGGAGCAGCTTGTGGGCTTCATGAGGGTGGGAATTTGTTTTGTTCCCTGCTGCACTTCCAGTGCCTACAATGGGATCTGGTGTTCAGAGTAGGAGTTCAGTCAACTTTTGCTGAATGGACAAATGAACCAGCTGAGCGAGGTCCTAAAGGAGGAACAGGATGACAAACATCACTTCCATGGGCCTCAGTCTTCTCATGTATAAAATGAGGGCTTGGATAGGAGTCCAGGGACCTTCTGGCTATTCTCAAAATCCCTGCAACTCACGGGGTTGGGGATGGGGTATGGGGAAGCTTAGGAGGATGGGGTAGGGGAGTCCATGCCTATTGATGGGGGCAGGGGTAGGGTGATGGAGAAATTGAGCTGGGGGTGGGTTCCATTTCTGCTTAGAGGCAGGGGTCAGGAACATCCTCCCCCAGCTGCCTACACCAGCAGGAGGCGGCCCGGGGTTAATGGCATGACATCCCTGCGGCAGTCTGCCCGATGGGCTTCTGATGCCTTTTCTAATTTGGTGAGCGCTGAAGATTAGAAGGCAGGGAGAAGAGAGTTTTCCTCTCTCAGGTTATTATCCTGCCAACTCCCCTGGCGCCCAAGGGAGGGAGTCAGCGTGTTCCAGGAGAAAAGGAAGCAGGGCCTGGCATTCTGGATCGGGTGCCCCTGGGGAGCGGGGAGGGAGCTGGGGCTGGTGCAAATAAAATTGATGCTATTAATGGATCTGGTGCTGTTTGAAATGGGAGCAGGAGCCACCTCAGCAGCAGCAGAACTGGGAAGGGGGGAATGGAGAGGGAAGGGGGCTTCCTGGAAGTAGAACTCACAGGTGCTGAGAGCCGGGGTCTTTGCCTTGAAGAGTCCTCAGATCTCCTTTTCTTGAAAAAGAGGGGCAGCCCTACCATGCTGGGTCACACTGTCTTTCTCCCCCAACTCCCTGCCTCCAACCTCAGCTCTAGGCCAAGAGTCTGGCTGGGTGCTAACCCCAGCTCCCCAGGGAAAGGCCAATGCCTGTGGGTATAGGTCACCTGGAACCTAGTCTAGAGAATTCCATCACACACCTGGCCCTGCCCTCAGTTTACACAGGGGAACAAGGAGAGAGAGAAAATGACAAAGCCGAGGGTGAAGGAAGGAGAAGAAAAAGAGGAAAAGGAAAGAGAGAATGGAAAGAGGGAAAGGCCACCTGAGCTCAAGGCTCCAAACTGCACCAAGCTGGGGGATGGGCAGGAAGAGACACAAGGGTTGGGACCCCAGGGGCTTAAGAGAGGGAACAGAGGACAGCCAGCTGCAGAGGAGCCCAGTCCTACTGATGGATGCACAAGGAGGCCAATGGCATCAGAGAAGCCCGAATGGATTGCTTGGAGGTGAGTTCTGAGGTGGACTGAGACAGGGGGTAGGGCTTGGCAGAAGGTGCCTTGCATGATTAAGTCTCCACAGGTTCCAGGGGGAGCTGGCATCCTGAGTAGTGTCCTCTTCTGAAGCTACCCACACTCCCACCTCTTTTTGCCAGCCTTTTATTAGCCATCCTTCAAGCCCAAGCACTGCCTCCTCTGGGAAGCCCTCTCAGACTGCCCCTAGCCTGCTTTAGGAGTTCTGTTCTGGGCACCCTGAACATTTTGTGCTGAGTCTGATGTGACATCGAAAACCCAGTCTTTATGCCTTGATTATTCTCTTGAAGCCAGTGGCAGTGACTTATTTATTTCTGTGTCTCTGGGGTATAGCACAAGTCTAGGCAATAGTAGGGGTCAAAATGTCTTTGATGAGTCAATTGCATTAAAAAATTGCCATCAGCCTCTTCCTTTGTGCCAAGAGGAGCACCATTAGCAACCCAAGGCTGGCAGTTTGGCTACTCTGGAGCCAGAAAAGGGCGCGAGGACAGCCCTCCTGGCCAGAAAGAACACCCAGGGAGGCCTGCCGCTGATGACTAAAGTTCTCCCATTAGCCCATCTTGTTAGGTTAGGGCTGAGTGGTGTCATGAAAGGACACAGACATGCAGGCCAGAAGTAATGAGTTCCAGCTCTGCCCTGACCCACTAACCGGCTAGGGGATCTTAGGCTGGGTATTGACTCTGTCTGGCCTCAGTTTCCCCAATATGCTGAGGCTCTTGAACAGGATGCATTCTCAGGTCCTGCTGAGGCTGTGGCCTACGTTGAACTGTGCCAGCCCTGAGGTCATACCTTAGCTCCTCTGAGAGACTTCCCTACCCAGTCACAACTGAGACTGGGCTGAGAGGACAGGGAAGAGAAGGATGAGGGGTGGATGGGGTAGGGCTGCTGTGGAGGGACTTAGCAAGGAAAGAGCCTAGGGAAGGCAGGTGAGAGGGAAACATTGGTCCACATTGCCCACTGGGCCGCCTGCCAGCCCCCAGCAGGCAGCCACGAGGGTCCAGGGAGTGGTGGCCTTGTGGGGCACTCACTGGATCTGGCATTTTTTTCCAGACCAGTGGGGTACCTAATGTGTTAGGCACCCTTAGTAAATCATTTTTAACACCTCCCACATTATAAAATTATCACCATGATGGTGAATAACAAGTAAATAATAATGGCCAGAAAAGTCAGACAGTGTAACTGTTCTTTTATTCAACTCTGTATAATCGTACCAGGAAATAAACAAATACTACAGTACAAAAAGACAAAAGCAATTGATACTTGAAAATTATATTAATTTTGGGGGGTGGGGAGTAGGGGGAAGAAACACATGAAGAAAGGCTCCCAAGTTTGCCATGAGCCAAGATTGTGTCACTGCATTCCAGCCTGGGTGACAGAGTCAGACCCTGTCTCAAAAACAAAAACAAAAACAAAACAAAACAAAAGAATAACAACAAAAAGGAAAGCCTCCCAAAAGAGTAAACTGCAAGTTTCAGAGAATGATTTGCGTGGAGAATAACAGAATTGAAGTAGCTTGAGTCTGTTACTTTGTCTTTGCAATCACTGTGCATCATTGTTGATTTTGAATCTACTGTTTAAAGACAGGGACGTGCAGAACTATAGGATTTGAGACACAAACTGTGGCTGAAGCCAGCTCTAATGAATTTGAATTTAAACTTAATCTCAAAATGAAGAGTGTAGCTGAGTCCTGTGTATTCTGGGCTGACTATATACATGAGAGTCCTTCAAATTAACTATCAGGTAGTGTACAATCTTTACTAAAGGATAAGTAATAGAAATGTGCTAATTTGAAACTCAACAGTCACCACAGTAATTGTTTAGAACATAGCACAAGAGACAAGTTTTTTTTTTTTTTGTTTTTTTGTTTTTTGTTTTTTGTTTTTTTTTTACTTCAGGGAGGAGTATTTTATTACTGACACAAAATGGCTGGCGCATGGTGATAACAGAAAAAGCACATGACTTTTAGTAGATTTTATTATTGTTTTAAAATTCCCTACAGACAACAAACTTGTTCATTGCCTGCTCCTGCAGACACCCCCCCCCCCCCAACCCCTGTTCTCCACTGGGGTTTGCGTATTTGCAGCCCCATATTCCAGAAACTTTCATTCCAAGCCCTTCCTATTCCAGGCAAGTTAAGAAAGCAGAACAGAGGCAAATAGCAATGCATTCTAGTCAGGATTGTTGTTACTTACTAAATGTAAAGGACATCTATTAGTCATCCTTCTAGTTCAAGCACTGCCTCCTCTGAGAAGCTCTCCTAGACTACTCCCAGCCTGCTTTAGGAGTTCTGCTCAGAGCTCCCCTAACATTCTGTGCTGCTTCTGACATGGCATCTAAATCTGTCTCTAAGCCTGTCATTGTTTTCTCTTGAAGGCAGTGGCCCTGACTTACTTATTTCTGTGTCTAGCATACGAGTTGATATGGAAATTTTTCTTTGAATTAGACTTACTTGCCAGACTTGAGACACCTGGCTCTAGATCTTACAGGGACCCAGTTGAGACCAGCAATTCTCAACTGGGAGCAGTTTGTTTCCCTCCTCACCAGGGACACTTGGCAATTTCTGGAGGCATTTTTGGTTATAACAACTGGGGAAGGGGTGGGTGGGTGTGCCACCAGTATATAATGGGTAGAGGCCAAGAATGCTGCTAAACATCCTATAACGCACAGGACGGCCCCTACAATAAAGATGTATCCAGGCCAAGCTTGAGAAATCCTGCTCTAGAAGCCCAGCTTGGTCATGAGATGCCCTGGATGCCCACTTTGCTTTTCCAAGTCCTTAAGACATGACAGGAGGCATTGCATGGCTACCCCCAAATGGCCCTGCCTCCACGGGCCCAAGCACCCCAAAATCAGGGTGATTAGTGAATTCACTATAAATCCCCAAATGAAGCCGGCTGCCAGGCCTCCTCTTCTGTGGAATGGGAAAGAGGGTAGGGTTCTAGGGAGAGCTTAACTTTCCTGCCTGGCCTTGCTTCTCACCAGGTCCATGCTCTAACTCCCTGCAGCTCAGTTTCCTATCTCTAAGGGAGGAGGTAATAATACTGATTCCACAGGCTCTAGTGAGGTCCAGCCAAGGTAATGGCCACGAGGGTAATTGTGGTCTTGACTATTATGGGATCAGAAATGTGGGACTCGGGTTGAAGCATGCAGGCCTAAACACTCCCGTTCCTCTTCCCTCCAAAAGAAGATGTAGTTTGTGTTGGTGTGGGGGGTGGGGATTGGGGCGGATAGACCCTCTCTCTCCTCCCCACTCCACCCTTGCTCACAGGGAAAGGGAGGGAGGAACGGGGAGTCCCACCGGAGTCCCGGGCCTGTGGGTCTCCGCGAGCAGTCGGCAGGAGAGGGCAGGGTCTAGGAGGCCCTCGGGGGCGAGTGGCGGGCCCTGTCCCACCGGGGCCTGGAAGCCACCTCCCCAGACAGTAGCAATTATCGCAATCAAACAGTTGACACCAATTACGCGCCGGGCCGAGAGGCGACGGCGGCTGCGCGGGCGCCTCGGCTTTGCATATCTTAATGCGGACTGACAGACGCTGACCCACGGGGGCGCCGGCCTTGCCAGCTCTCAGCTGTTCCTGTGGCACCAATTTTCAGAGCCAAATTACTGCTAGGGCCTGCTTGTTTGCAGAATGGAACTGCGTCCCAAAGGCAGAGCCGTTTGCGCCTCCAGAGTTCCCGGAATCTGCAGCGAAGGGCGCGCAGGGGACGGCTGGAAAGGTCCTTCCCGGGAGGGCCGAGGGTGCACAGCGGGCCTGGCTATGTGGATCTGTGGAAGGCGCCCAGCGGGTCCCCGGGCCCCGCTCGGGGGACCCATGGCGCATTGCTGCTGGGAAGCCCAGGTTCACTCCATCCGCTCAGCACGTGCGAGGTCTCACTCTTCCTCCTCCAACCCCAGTAGCGTGAGAGGCCAGCAGGAGGGATCTTGCCAGATGAAAAGCTCTCCAAATGAAAGACAGCCCTCCCTGGACGCTTTCTTCTCTTTGGGAATTCAGCAATGTGTGTTTGCTGCGCGCAGGAGCGCTGGTTATTCACTCAGCTAGAGACTCTCGGGCTGGAGGCGGCGGCCGCCAAGACACCGAGCCTGAAGGGTGGAAGTGTGAGGATGGACTGGGCCTACCTTCATGATATGGCACAGGACAGCTCAGGGACCCATGGAGCCTTAGCTTCCTGACCTGCAAGGCCTTCTAATTTTAGGGCAAAAATCACTAAAGCAGTCCTGATAAGGTCATGAGTAAGTCCAGGTCCGGCATAGGCAGGATTGGAACCAAGGTCTTTAGGCAGTGAGATAACCAGGTGCTCGCCGCTCCCTTCACTAAACTTCAGCCCAGCTCCTCTGCCAAGACTGCAAACTCCCGGAGGATCCAGTTTGTCCTTCTACCCCTAGCACAATGCCAGGCACCCTGAAAGCCTGCTGGGTGGGTGAAGGTGGAATGGAACCAGCTCAGGAACTGGTTCAAGTCCCTTGCTTTCATGCAACCACCAAGTCCTTGGTTTACCATGACCTACCCGCCACCTCCACCCCAAGTCCCAGGGCGTTTGAGAGGAGCAAGGCCAAAAGGCTCTGAAGTGGCCGTGCCCTGGGCTCTGTGAGACCTCCTCACCTGGCGGCCTCTCACGCCTCCTCTTTGCTCATAGACAGTCCCTGACACGGGTGCAGTGTGGAGTCGCAGAGGACTGCAGTGAGGAGGCTCCCCTGGGGAGCTGGTAGACTAGCCATCTGTGCTGGTGGCCTCTGAGCCTGGCAGGAAGGAGGAGACGGATCACCTTACAAGAGGCTCTCCTAGACGAAGAGTTTCCCTAACTCGACTGTGTCTCTGCACACACACACACACACACACACACACACACACACACACACACACGCCTTGAGCTTCCCATTACCCACTCCAGACGGCCCGCCAAATCCTCATCTCTCAGACGCGCCTCCATCCTATTTTCCAAGCTTGTGAAAAAGAACGGTTTTTGGAAAACTGCTCATTCCTCCCTCCCTCCCCTAAAAGGTGTTCAGGCCTCCCCATTATTCAAATGAAAAGACAGACTCAGTAGGGGAGGGAGTTCCCAGAGGAGCTGAAACTGGGGCTGGGATTCGCTGAGGCCATAAAGTTCTGCGCCACTGATGGGATAATTCCAACTCTGCCTGCCTGGTAGGGCTCCGTCCTGGGGATGCCAATCCTCCCGCCTAGTCAGAGCAGTACCGGGGTAACTACCCCACTTTCGAGAGGTGGCCTGGGGATCCCATTTAAGTTTCAGCCCCACTCCTGGCCTGGGCGTCTCCACCGCAAAGAAAGCACAGTTTCTGCGCGGATATCCGGCTCCTATCTCTGACCGCGGCTCTTCTGAGTCTGGGTTCAGACCTTGCGGCCCAGGAATCCGAATTCTAGGCCGCCTGCTTTAAGACGCCAGGGCTGTGCTGCTGGTTTATTAGGGCTTCGTCCTGAGGTCAAGAAAGCGGGCACGAAGCGCTGGGGGCAGAGGCGTTGCAGGCGTCCCCTTAGGCCCTGGGTCGCCACGTGCGCGTTCCGTCCCTGTCCCCCTGGAGCAACTGCATTAGGCACTGTCCTTGCCACGTGTGGCGCCCGGCCAAGACGGCCGAGTCAGACACTGGGCCTGGGTGCCAAGCGGAAGTGCGTGAGATTCCGCCGTGAGGGCGTCGCTGTGAGCCCTGGCAGAGAGGAGGCCCGGGCCCCTTGGTTGGGCCGCGGGACAACCGAGGCCCAAGCCTGTTTCCCGCCGCACCGCGCCGCGCTCTGGTGCGCTCGGTTGGCGCGCCACGTCCCAGCACCGCTCCTCGCCCGCCCCCAAGCCTAGGGCGACTTTAACCCAGTTTGTAACGATTCCCTGCTCGGCCTAGAGGGCGAGAGACGCCCCCGACATAGGCGGCGAATGTATGTCGTGTCAGCAAGTGCATGGGCCCTAAAAGGCCGAGCGGGATTCCTGGGGATTAAAGATCAGACACAGGGAGCCCTGTTCTCTCCTTCTCCGCCCTCTTCCCCACCCCAGGAACAAGAAAAAGAAAAATCTGTTGGAAATGCACTTTTCCCCCATACCAGCCCCCTACCCCCAACCTCCTTCTCCTTCTGCTTTCACCGACTTAAAAGAAAAATAAAATACATTCCAGGAACCAGGACGGCTGCAGAGCAAACTCAAACCAGAAAATGCTTAAAGATGTTTTAATGACTTAAACACAGGGGCCAGTTTGTGTCTAAAAGTTTCCACATTAAAAAAAAAAAAAACCCAGCAAATTCAATATTAAATATCGTCCCGGCCCCCTCCTCCAGCCGCGTGCCCGCCCCTCCGGTTCCTGTAGCCTTCTGCGCGCTGCACCTCCCGGGTTTCCTCTGAGCCTCTGCTTTCAGCTGTGGGTTATTAGCACCCGGTGTGAACAGAGACCAGGCCCCTCCATAAAGTTTATATTCACATTCCAAAAACGTAAAAACAAGGAAAAGGGAGAAAAACAACACCCTAGGTACAAGCCCAACTGCTCCTGCAAACAGAGGCCACCCCCCACCCCCACCCTCAAGCCCAGGGCCAGAGGAACTGTTAACTAGCAGCTGACAGATTTTTACAGCAGGAATTAGGCCCTCATTTGGCTCCGGATTAGCCCAAATCTTCCATCTCATTACAGCCCTGCCTTGTTGGAGCCCCCCCTTTCTTGGAGTTGGGGAGTTGCAAGATAGGTCTTTGGGGTCCCAGCCAGCATTCTCACTCTCTAAACGGGTAGGATGGAGCAAGGAGACAGGGTGGACACAAGTAACTGGTGAGATATGGGGTCCTGGGCAGGGCTGGCAGTGGCCAGCTGGAGGGCCTGCAGGAGTTCTCTGAGGCGTTTCTCAGGTGGTGTGAACTGGACATCTACCTCTATGGTGAAGATGAGGTCATGTGGTAGAGAGGCAGGTGCTGGTTTAGAAATTGGTCTTATGAGTCCAGGGAAATCCCAAACCTTAGGAATAAAAATAACAATTGTAGCACTTACTGAGCAGCCTTGTATGTAACACTCTATATTGAGCCCTTTTATATTTAATCCCCATAGAAAAACCATGGCGTGGGCACTATTGTTACCATCATCTCATTTTACAAATGAGGATGCCAAGGCTTACAGAGTGTAGATATCTTACCCAAAGACGCAGCTGGCAACTAGGAGAGCCGGAATTCACACTAGGGCTGAGTGCCTCCAGGTCATACTGCCTCTCCTGCCAAGACTGCAGCAGGTGCCCACTCTATAAACATCTGTCCCTAAGCTCTTGGTCTTCTTTTCACCCAGTGCTATGGTCTGAATGTGGAAGTGCCCCCCAAATTTGTATGTTGGAATTTAATCCACAATTGGAGCCTTTAGGAGGTGATTAGGGTCATGAGGGTGGGGCTCTCCTAAATGAGATTAGTGCCCTTATGAAGTAACTTGTGGGAGCCTGCCCGCCCCTCCCACTCCTTCAGCCATGTGAGAATGCAGCAAGAAGGCAGCATCTTTGGAGGAGAGAACAAGTCCCCCCCCACCCAGATACTGAATCTGTTGGTGCCTTGATCTTAGACTTTCCAGCTTCCAGAACTGCGAGCAATACATTTTTGTTCATAAATTACTCAGTCTAAAGTATTTTGTTATAGCAGCCAGGATGGACTAAGATGCCCACTAACTGATTATCAGAAACTTTAAGCCCAAATTCCTGCTGACATAGTTCTGACCCTTTCCTGTTTTCTGTTCTGAGACAAAGACCCATGCTTCACCCTGTCTTGGGCAGGATGCACCCCTCTGGATTTAACAGCTGTTATGCTAGGACACTGGTAGGGCAACTGGCTTCTCTCCTGTGCTTCCTTGACCCAACGAAGCACTTTAGTGGGTGTGATCACCCCAGAATGCAGTTAGGGATTTGCTAAGAGATCTGGGGAAAAAGGGATGTTAAGGTCCCTAAAATGGAGAAGGGCTGGAGGAACTGGAGCTCTTGGCAGCTGCCCAGATGTTTGGCCTCCTGGGAGCTTTACTCTGCAGAGGCAACTCCAGCTGTTTATGGCATCTTGTTCTTGGGAAGTTCAGTGTGGTGTGGGAGGCAGTGATGGTGATGGAAGGGCTTGTGCCTGGACACAAAAGACTCGGTGAGGCCCTAGCCTTCTCCACTCAGGAGTGCTTTTCATGGAACAGGCTGCTGCATGGTCACACATTGCCACTTGAGAGTCCGGCTACAGTAGGAAAATGTCTGGGAATTCTGGAGTTCTTCAAAATCCCTTTTTTTTAAAAGTGGAAATTTAAGGAAATTTGGAAGCATGTGTCATACTTAGACTTCAAGTGCCCTTTACACAGTTAAATCACTTTGTCAGTTTAGGAATGTAAAAATGTTTTATGTATAACTTGGTTTGCTCATAAAATCCTCATTTGGGTATATTTAGAAATGTGAGGCCAGAGAAAGGGAAGTTGAAATTTGAGGGAAGATCTCCAACCCCTGGACTTAGAGCGAGAAAACAAATACAAGGTGCTGTATTTATTATGTATGTATTTATTTATTTTTTTGGTCTCCTCATGTGGTTACGCACATGCGTGATTCTGGAGTTTGGGTGTCAGAAGCTGCCCTCCTCTAGGAAAGGAGCTGCCTGGGGATCAGGGCAGGGAGTGGGAGAAACAAACTGAAAGAAACACCAAGGGCAGGCAGAGCCAGCGAGGTGAGTTTCCCTAGGGATTTGGAAGGAGCAGGAGCACGGCTGGTATAATGGGTAGGCCATTTTCCTCATGGCAAAGTCATCCCATCAGCAGCTGAAATCAAAGTTTCAGTGCCTCCTTATTACATTAATGAGTCCCCTAATGTAACAGGGGAACGGAGAGTCTCCCTGAAGTTGCCCAAGAACTCCTAAACTCAGTTCATTTCTTTTTTCTTTTTCTTTTTCTCTTTTTTTTTGAGATGTAGTCTCACTCTGTCGCCCAGGCTGGAGTACAGTGGCACGATATCGGCTCACTGCAACCTCTACCTCCTGGGTTGAAGCAATTCTCCTGCCTCAGCCTCCCAAGTAGCTGGGATTACAGACGTGTGCCATCACACTCAGCTAATTTTTGCATTTTTAGTAGAGATGGGGTTTCACCATGTTGGCCAGGCTGGTGTCGAACTCCCAACCTCTGGTGATCCACCCGCCTCGGCCTCCCAAAGTGCTGGGACTACAAGCGTCAGCCCCTGCACCTGGCCAACTCAGTTCATTTCAACCAACACTTATTAGGAGCCTCCAGGGATACCCATGTGAATTAGATCCAGCCTTTGCCCTTGCAAGAGCCAGATACAGACGACGTCTGAGGACGACAACTACTACTTACGGGGAATGGTCTGTGTGCCAGGCACCGTATCAAATTACATATGTATTATATTAATGTTAACACAGTTAATCTTCACTACAACCTCAAGAGATGAGTCCTATTTAATATATTTTACAGGTGGGGAAACTGAGGCATAGCTTGATTAAGCAACTTGCCCACGTTCAGCTGGGATCTGAACCTAGGCATTCTGTGCCCCAAGTCTGTGCCCTTAACCATTCCAGTATTCAGGATGCTCGGTGAGCATCGGGGAGGGCATTGTCCCTGGCCTGGGATGTCTAGTCGTTCCTTCAGGGATGACCCCTGAGTGGCGACTACAATCACGAGTGAGAGCTGGAGAGGCAGAGGCAATGGGGGAGAACATTGCAGACTGAGACAATGGCTCAGAGCAAGGTGTCACCATACAGACCTTAGCACTGCACATCAGGAGATACAAGTGTTTGGGAATTTCTAGAATATAAATAAAGTGTGAGGTCAGAGGGGGTAGGAGAGGAGGCTGGGGAAATGTAGGGGGAGGGCCAGACCGTAGTGTGCCTGTACCATGCTTGGTGCTGAAGGTATCTCCTGCAAGTGATGAAGGGCCGTTAAAGGGGTTTATGCCAGGGAATGATCCAAGACATTTTGCATTGTGGATAGAATTCTCTGTGGGAGGGGAGCACAGTGGAGAAATGACTGGATAGAGGTCAGAGGACAGGCAAGCACACCGGTCGTGAGCTAAATGGGGAACCTGAGTGGGTTACTTGACGTTGGGAAAGAAGAAATGATTTGAATTAGACAAAAAAGAGATTGTTTTTCATTTTTACTTTGTATATCTATTTGTAGTCTGCCTTATTCCATTGGAAATTTTCGGCTGGATCTCTTTGATTTGCTAAATTCTTCCTTGAATGTTTACTTATTTTTTTCCCCACTAGATGCTCACCATTGGGAAACGTAACACAGGTCACATCACTCAGTTTCTTTTCTGAAAACTGGCATATTTATTATAGCTGGTGACCATGCAAGCAGATTTACTGGGTTCAGTCCTGATTATACCTGTTATGTAATTATTAATAGCATCCCCTTTCACTCTACAAAGTGTCCTGGTTTGAATGATGAATTATATGGTCAACGTAATTACAGCACATATATGAAAAACTATTACAGCAGAGCCTTGACTCTATATGGTGCCAAATTACATCTAGGTACATTAAAATGATCTTACTTGCTCCAAACGATAATCCTGAGAAATAGGCAAAATGAAGGTTATTGGCACTCCTCTTTTCTTTCTTTTACTTTGTTTGTTTGTTTGTTTAACAATGAAGAAAAGGACATTTAAGTAAGTTAAATGACATGCTGAAGGCGCACATCTAGTAAGAAGTAGAGGAGGGATATGACTTGAGTCTTCTGCTATCTAGACCAGTAACTGTCTGCTACACCCTAGACTCTTGTCCTATGCTATGGTCGATTAAAGATGGCCACATGTTCTCTGCCCCTCCTCCCATCGAAAGGTGAAGTCTAATCATTTTCTTTGAATCGGGTTGGTTTTAGTGATTTGCTTAGCCAATAGAATGTGAGAGAAGTGACATTCTGGGACATCTGGGAATAGGTAATAAGTGAAGTAGTTTCTGATTAGATTCTTTGGGACACTCGGTCTGGGAAAGTGCCAGCCACCCTGTAAGAAGCCTAACTACCCTGAGACTGCCATGTTGTAAGGAAGCCCAAGTTAGCCATGTGATGGAGAGAGAGAGAGGTGCCTGGCCAACAGTGGTGTGCTGGTAAACCTACTCTGTGAATGAAAACTGCCCTGATTTATAGTGTTTGTTGATTTCTGACTGTAATTAGTCTCACCAGGGCCAATTTAAAGTTACCAATAGTATAACAACTGCTTGTAAAAATTTCTGAATATTTAACAATTGGCTGTTGCAAGCTGGTACAAGCCAGCTTAATACACCATGGCTTCCCAGCGTCCAGCCATATGAAACATCCTAGCTGAAACCCCAGATATTGTGAAGCAGAGAGGAGTTGTTCTTGTTGAACCTCACCTAAATTGCTGGGTCATGAGCAAAACAGATGATTATTGTTGTTTCAAGCTGCTAAGTTTTAGGGTAGTTTGTTACTCAGCAATAGCTAGCTATAGGATGTGGAAAGACAGGTATGCATGTCCTTGAAGAAATGAAAGTACTCTTGGCAAGGTGTGGTGGCTCATGCCTGTAATCCCATCAGTTTGGGAGGCCAAGGTGGGAGGATTGCTTGAGCCTAGGAGTTCCAGACCAGCCTGAGCAATATAGTGAGACCCCATCTCCACAAAAAATAAACAGAATTATCCAGGTGTGGCTGCACATGCCTGTGGTCCCAGCTACTTGGTGGGCTGAGGTGGGAGGATTGCTTGGGCCTGGGAGGTCAAGGTTGCAGTGAGCCATGATTGTGCCACTTCACTACAGCCTGGGTGACAGAATGAGACCCTGTCTCAAAAAGAAAGAAATAGAAGTACTCTTGAAAATTTAGAGAATCACTTCTCTCCCTGTTTTCTTTGCTGCCATTGAACTGGTAAAATATTTGAGGTGGGCTGGGCATGGTGGCTCACGCCTGTAATCCTAGAATTTTGGGAGGCCGAGGCGGATGGATTGACTGAGCTCAGAAGTTCGAGACTAGCCTGGGCAACATGGTGAAACCCCCGTCTCTACTAAAATACAAAAAAAAAAAAAAAAAAAAAAAATCTGGGTGTGGCGGCATGTGCCTGTAATTGCAGCTACTTGAGGGGCTGAGACAGGAGAATTGCTTGAACCTGGGAAGCGGAGGTTGCAGTGAGTGAGATCGCACCATTGCACTCCAGCCTGGGCGATAAAGCAAGACTACATCTCAAAAAAGAAAAAAAAAATTGGGGAGTGAAATCTGCAGTTCAGTTCTTGTTTGATTTTTTAAATCAAATTTAAAAAATTTGATTGCTTTCAGTTTGGACACGTACGCTCCAAATCTGCAGTTTTTGAAGTTGGAGATGGAGGTTGTGTATGCCCTAGGTGGATGGTGGTGTCTTTCTGAGGCATGGAGACTTTTGGGGGAAAAGCTGGGCTGAGAATTGGATGGATTAAGGTTGCAGCGACATTGGAGCATCTGAGTTAAGGTGTCCAGCAGAAAGGCTGAATTAGGTGGACCTGAGTTATGATTTTTAATATAGCTCAGCACCTAGTTTCTAACAATTAATTTACTTATTATAATTTCAGTGTTGGTTTGTTGCAAATTATAAAGCCAGCAAAGCTTATCTTCAGCCCATGTAACAACCACCTCCTTCCCAGTTTCTCCTAACTTTCGGTGCCCACTTGAGATCTTTTTCTTTCCCTGGGGAATGTGGATTTAAGTCTTATCTGTTATTGTGGAATGGGAAGTTTGTTTCTTAATGTATTTATTATCTATTGCTGTGTAACAAATTACTCCCAAATTTAGCAGCTAAAATAACAAATAGTTATTATATCACAGTTTCAGTGGGTCAGGAATTTGAGAATGACTTAGCTGGGTCATTCTGGTTGAGAGTTTCTCACTAGGTTGCAAGCAAGATGTTGGTTAGGGCTATAGGCTTGGTAGAGGCTGGAGGATCCATTTCCAAGATGGCTCCCTCACAGTGAGTGTTGGCAGGAGGCCTCCCTTTCTCCCATGTGGGCCTTTCCACAGGGTTACTTTAAGTCCTCACCTCGTGGCAGCTGGTTTCTGTGAGCGAGCGAGTGAGTTTGAGAAAGAGAGAAAGAGAGAGGAGGAAGAGGAGGAGGAGGAGGAAGAAGAAGAAGAGGAGGAGGAGGCGGCGGTGGAGGCAGCCACAATGCCTTTTATGACTTGGTCTTACAAGTCACATACTTGTGACTTCCAACATAATTTATCTGTTAAAGGCAAGTCACTAAGTCCAACCCACACACAAGGGGAGGGGAATCAGGTCTTATGTTTTGAAGAAAGGAGTACTGAATAATTCCTGGACATATCTGAACACTACCACACCTTTTAAAGACATTTCAGATAGTAAATCAGGCATATGTTAGGGGCTGGGGGTGGGGTGGGCAAGAGACCTATGTCCTGAATTCACACCATATCTACTTATAGTACTTTTAAGATGGGCCCTGTTCACATAAATGATTATATTGTAGAACGCTACA
This sequence comes from Gorilla gorilla gorilla, assembly GCF_029281585.2. Classification (NCBI taxonomy): domain Eukaryota; kingdom Metazoa; phylum Chordata; class Mammalia; order Primates; family Hominidae; genus Gorilla; species Gorilla gorilla. The sequence continues at coordinate 59,187,748 of NC_073229.2, read as the reverse complement.
ATGGAAAGGGACCTCAGAGGGCTTTCCAGGGGCCACAAACTGGTGATCATGGGTTTAATTTGTCCAGCAGATCTATTTTGTTTGGTGAAATCTTAATTTAAAAAATTTGATTGCTTTCAGTTTGGACACGTACGCTCCAATTTCCCTATCACTCCCTATTGTCTTATACTGGTCAATTTGCTCATTTGAGTGATCCACCTGACCCCTGGGGGTTCCTGAGTCCTCGAACCCCTGGTTCTTATCCTTGCTCTCATTTCAGACATAGGGAAACTGAGGCCCACAGAAGAGAAGTTGACTTGCCCAAGGTCGAAAGTTGAGTGAGTGACAGAGTTAGGTCCTGAACCCAGGTCTCCTGATCCTAGTTCAAAGCTCCTTTCACCTTTATTGGCTTGCCTTCCGACCTCTTGTCAAAAGTGGCATCACAGTCTTCCCCCTTGTCCTGGAGAGCATCCCCTCAGCTCAGCTCACCATTAATACCATTAATGACATCCCCCTCTAGCCCCTCTAGCATCAGGCATGAGTGAGGAGAGAGATATCTTTTATCCATATACAAAGATCTAAAGATGGAAAAAGTTTAAGTACCACAGCCCTAGAGAAAAAGAGTCAGGGAGTGAATGCTGGGAAAACATGGGGGGAAGCAGCGTGGTGTGAGAGGGAGACCCTGGAGGATATTTCAGTAGGTTAATAACCTAAGCTGTTGCCAAGTTGAAATTAGAAAGAGGAAGGATCTGCCTGCTGAATGTGGAGGAGGGGGCTAATCCTGTCCTTTGATAAATGGACGACATTCTAGCAAAATGAGATGCTCCGCCCCAGTGGCTGCAGGGGGACATTGGGCTGGGAGGCGGGGTGGGTAGGGGGCCTCTGGAGCCCCAGCAATGAGGTTAAGATGCAGAACTGCGAGGCATCAGTACATTAGCAATGAAATTGCAGTCACTTTGGCAGCTCTTTATTAAATAATCTGCGATAGATACAAATGGGCAGCAGTGTCTTAGTTTGGAGTGCTCTCCTGACCCAGCTTTTCCTGAGACCTGTCCCTCCTCCTGTCTTTGGGGTCTTTGCTAACCAATTCCCCAGCCCTACTATTTTTTCCCCTTGTTGCGCCTTCTCCCTGGTTCTAACCCAGACTTCTATGGTTCTTAGCAGCTGTAGCTTTTATCACCCCATGAGTGGGTAATGCTTTTCAGGCTGACCATGGTGGGTGCAGGGACTCTCTCCTCCCCACCTCGCCCATCCTGGTGTCCTTCATCTCTGAGGAAGACCTGGAGTGAAGAAGCCACCAGCTTTTTGTATATTTTATGGGGAGGAGCAGTCCTCCCCGAGTCTCCCCAAAGAGGGGTACATGGCTTGGCCTTCCGAGAGCTCCTGGGTGTGCTACCACTCCCAGCCCCAGAGATGTCTTTTTTCGGTCTCTTAAATTCACAGATTTTTATGCCTGTAGAGGTTTCAGAGCTAAGGACTAGGCCTGAGCAAGCTTAAAACAAGCTCTGTCCCCTACCCGCCCGCCCCATGCAGTCCCTCTCAGCTCTACCCTCAAGTCTTCTAAATGTTGAGCAGAAGGCCAGATATGACTTGATGGAGTGACATTCTGAAAGGGAAGACAGTCTAGGAGGCTGGGCAGAGCTCTTGAAGCCTGACTCATAGGATGCAATGCAGGCTTCTCCCAGTTCTCTCCTTCTTTCACTAGGGAAAAAGTGGAGATTTTTGTTTTCCATGCTGGGCAAAGTCCTAGGCACTGGGGGTTTAGAAAGAAAGGGGATATGGCCTTGTTCCTCCAATTGCTCAGTTTGGCAGTGTAGAATAATGATAATAATAAGAGCTTATCAGAGCTACTCTAAGCACTTCATATGCACCACAACATATGTGTAGATATCACTTAATTCTCACAATAATCTTATGAGACAATGACCATTACTATTTCCCATTAAATAGGGAGGCTTAGTAACTTGCTCAAGGTCAGGTAGCTAGTAAGCGGTTGAGATGGGATTTGAACCCAGGCAATTCGGCTCTAGCTTCAGAATCTGTGCTCTTAAAAATTAAATTCCAGCTGGGTGTAGTGGCTCACACCTGTAATCCCAGCACTTTGGGAGGCTAAGGTGAGTGGATCACTTGAGCCCAGGAGTTCAAGACCAGCTTGGGCAATACTGTGAAACCCCGTCTCTACAAAAAAATACAAAAATTAGCTGGGTGTGGTGGTGCATGCCTGTAGTCCCAGCTACTTGGGAGGCTGACATGGGGGGATTGATTGAGCCCAGGAGGTTGGGGCTGCAATGAGCCATGATCGCATCACTGGACTCCAGCCTGGGTGACAGAGTAAGTCCCTGTCTCAAACAAACAAACAAACAAACAAACATTCATTCCAATTCAGTGTAATTTTTGTGGTGGGGGTGGGAGGGAGCAGTATGAGACCTGAAAGAGATGTTAAAGATAATTCAGACCAATCCTAATGCGTCAGCTGAAAAATTGAGGTTCTGAGAAGCGGAGTAAATTTCCCAATGTTGGAATCACTAAGAGAGTGTTGAACTCATTGTCCGTTTTAATGGACCCCTTTCCCTTACCCCACAGCTGCTGGGAGTTTGGGGAGGCTTCTGGATCTGAGAGATGCATCCAGCAGGGAGAGGACGGGCATTCCAGGCAGGGAGCCCCGCAGGAGCCAAAATAGAGGCCCGAGATTCCTGGTGGCTGGCGCACAGGGAGCCTGGGGCAGGCAGCCAGGTGGGTGGAAAGTGGGTAGGGAGAGGTTGTAACGGTCCTAGCTTATTTTGCTAAGGAGACAAAGGAGAGTTATCAAGGACACCATGATGACAGGCACATCATTGAAACTCTCTCTGGTCATTGTGTGTGGAAGAGGGGCAGGAGGAAGACTGGCGTAGCAAGATTCCCGGAATTCTCTGATGTTCAAAGGACATTTATAAACCTTGGTAAGAAGAGTGCATAACAAGGACACAAAGGAGGAAACAAAGTGCCCACAGGTCAGATCCCTACCTTAACTAAAGTTTTCAAAAAAAAGTTAAAGAGAAGAAACTGTTAGAACGAGTTGAAAAGCCTCAGACCGATGGGGTTTTACGAATAGCTAATAGGGAGAATGGAAGTTTTCAACTGGTGTTTTGCATTTGTCTTCACAAGGAGAAGACTCTTTGGATTGAGGCATGTAAAGTAAACATTAGTATGAGAGAATAGAGAAGGGCAAGAGGCTGTAAGACAACGCCTAGTTGCTCTAAGCAAACTCAAGTCTCTGGAATCATGAGCAGTGAGAGACCCTGGGAAAGAGCTTGACCAAGTAGCCCAGGGAGGGTGGGAATTCTGGAAACTGCTGACTGGTCGTCTAAGGTTGACCTCAATTATGATCCCAGATGGGGTTACTGGGGGTATGTTTGTGATAGTCTTCCTACTTCCAGTTTTTATTTTTCAAGTAACTTAAAAAATAAGTTATATAAAACTTAATAAAAACAATACATGCAGATAGTTTCAAAAGTGAAATGATGCTAAAAAAGCTTACAGCAAAACCCAGTGGTCTCCTGTTCCCTGGCCTGCTTCACTCCCCACGCTGGTTACTTGCCAGGCTCACCAGAAACATTTTCAACCTTTTTCACTTTTTTCTTTTAGCTTTTCAACATGTTCTGGTACTTACTTCCATATTTTAAAAGAATGTGTATATAATGCTGTCTCTTGATTTATTCATTTTAGGTGATTTTGTAAACTTCCCTTGGCAAATATTACCAGTCTTCCTCCCCTTCAGAGCACATGGAAGACTGTACTGTCAAGCCCCTGCCTGTTCAACAGGAACATACGACTGTTTTTGGCAAATGAAATTATAAGAGGAGAGATGGTAAAAACTCATGCATCCTTCTCCATTCTCTGTGTCCTGCCATGGGACCAACGATGCCATGTGTTCCAGAGGATATTGCTACAAGCTGGTGGAGCTGCTGACTGAATCCCTGAATGATCACATGGAGCAAAGCCCCTGAGCATCCATGTGAGCAGTGTTGTGTAAGACAAAAGCATATTTTGCCATTTAGATTTTGGAGTTCTTACTATTGAATAACTTAGCCCATCCTGACTAATATATATCTTATTATGATGAGTTTAGCTATTTACACTCCTTATCTAAACCTCTTTTAATTACATCTCAATTTTTGGTTAAGCCCATCATCACTGTTTTCAATTTAATGATCATGTAAAGATTGTTCACTGCTGAGCTACATAGTATTTTATGATTAAATCTCATTTATTATAAAGTTATTTATTTTGCTAGATTTAGTAATTATCTCATTTTATGACTAAATTAGTTTTCTTTGATATTCTGACTAAAATCTCCTCATTCTTCAACAACTTTATACAAAACATACCTTACTACAATTTTCCACTCTGTCATATTGTCATGTAAGTTATCAGTTCTACTTTTCTTTTTTTCCTGGAGAAAGCTCCAAACCTCTCTCCAAACTTCTGCCCTAACATGGACTGAAGGCTCTCTGGGCCTACACAATTGTTGTTCCCTGTTTTCTGTTCTGCATGTTGTCTTCTTTTTTGCCTTAATTCCTCTTTTGGGTGTAGCCCATCCTCTAATAGCTTTCTGAGAAAGGGTTAATGGAAGATGTATTTTTTAGATTTTACATGTCTGAAAATGTCTTTTGACCATGCTTATATGTGATTGATAAATTGGTTGGGTATAAAATTCTAGGTTGAAAATAACCATGCAGATGGTACCAGCTGTCCACCAAAATCTTGGGCACACAGTCAGACTATACTTCCCAGCTTCCCTTGCAATAAAACTTAGCCATGTGATCAAGTGTTGTTTAATGGAAATTTTAAAACTCCAGACTTAGCCCATTCAAAACTTCCTGAGTTTTTCCTCCATGCTTTCCCCCTTCTGGCAATACAAATGGAGACAATAAAAATGAAGTTCTAGGGATTTGTAGAGCCATGAGATGCAAGGAGCATCAGTTCTTGAATGATCACACATGGAACAGCCCACCCAGTAATATATGTGGGCTAAAAATAAGCAACTGTTGTTTTAAGCCACTGAAATTTTGAGGTCTATTTGTTAGCAGCCTAACTGTACTCTAGCACAGAAATTGATTCTAGAAGTAGGGTGATGCCATTACAAAAATTAAAATAAATGGCATTGGCTGGGAAAAGGTGGTGAGAAAACAGATATAAACAGATATGCCTGATGAGCTAGGAGGAAAGCATTTAGATACCTGAGAACATTTAATCTCCTACTGGGTCTCTACCTATAGTGAAAGAGGTTGGAGAAAGGTGGGTGGGGTTTGTTGCCAGTTATTTAATTCACTTAGCAGGTTGTCAGTAGGAAAAAAAGAGCTCAAGAAAGAACTGGGCTATTTGTAAGCAGAGATCAAGGGTTGAAGAAACAGTTTCCAGACCCCACAGAGGAGGTGGTAACACTGAATAAGTATTTGAGCCATAAAGACCGATGAAGTCTTCTCAGTTAAACCAAAGGACTTATTCCTGCAGCAAAGATCAGGTTAAGGATATTGTCTCTCTAATAATCCTCTTGCTACAGATGGCCTTACAGTAGCTGATATTTAACAAATGGGGATTGGCATGGAGCTAAAAAAGCAAAAAAGAACTCAAACAGATTTAAGAATCGTGTATAGGGAATTTTGGAAGTGGTAAGTGGTGCATGTAACCAATGGGAAGCAAATAGATCAGAAATCTTTTTGCAGGAAGGAATTGTATTTCTCAAGAAATCACAAAGATGATCTTTAAAAAGTTCAGAAAAACACGTGGACCCCCAAGCTTCCATGAACCAAAAGTGCTATAAAAGCAGTGGGAACTCCCAAAAGGGGGATACTACTAATAACTCCTTCAGATCTGGCCACAGGAGATAATAGACAAGGGAGAATTTCCCAGAGGGCAGAGCAGGGGCCATGGAAGGCAAGGAGACTCCTCCCAGAGAAAGGATACAGGGTCTAATGCAGTAACCCCCTCTATTGCCAGGGCAGAGGGTCTTCACAATGCTTGTCTGGCAGGGTTCCATCATTGTTATGGACCAGGCACTGCCCGTGTCTCCCAATCTTAATTGCAATTATCCTATATTTTGGGTGTGTGCAGGGGTGGGGAGTAGAGCACAGTTCGTAAGTCTGTGGACCAAGAGAAATTCCATCAGACTTGTCGGAAAGGACTGTATATCACCTAGAAGTTCTGGACATTGAGCTGAATGCAGAGGCTAGATGGGGTTTTGCTTTGACTCCCTTGGAAAGGGACTGGATGTCTTCTACATGTGGCAAGAAGGCTACACACACCACTGACCGTGGAAGAGAGACTGCTGGCTGGGCATCCAAATCTGTTATTTCTTCTTCCTCAGCATGAAAGTAAGGTTATATTTCTCAGCTTTCCTTGCAGGGAGGTGTAGCCAAAGGGCTAAACTTTCCCCAGTGGAATGTGAGTGGAAATGATATGTGTCAATTTCAGGACAGGTCCATAAAGACTTCATCTGTGCAGTTTTCTATGCTCTTTCCTGTTTTACTGGCTGGCTGCAGATATGACAAGAAGACTCCAGAGGAAACATCATAACCTGTGGTCCACAGACCCTAAATTCAGGGAAATCTATGAACTTGGATGGGAAAAGTACATCTTTATTTTTCCTAACCTTAAACTAGTTGAGCATTTCTTTCTATTATAAATGTAGACAATAAACCACAGTGGTGTTGGCAGTATCTGTGACTTTGTCACCAGTAGAAATCACAGATATTTTCATATCACATTACAGTTGTTGCAGATAGCTCAAAATATCATTACATTCATCACTACTTAGAAACCGCGGCAGTTATTAGACCTGCCACTAGACTGCACATAATTGCAGTCTTCCTGTTGATAGACAGCTGTGCCACACAACTGGCCGATGCTGAGCAGGGGAGGCATTCCACCACCAAATGTGGAAGTCACATGTGCTCACAATCTATGTTGCTTTCCAGTAGTCCTTGCCTCCAATTGTTGATCAATTAATATGTGGAGGTAGATGCATTGTCAGTTAGAGGTTTGCAAAACTGGATGATTCAAATAAGAATTATTTATTTATTTATTTTCGGAGTTGGAATCTTGCCCTGTCACCCAGGCTGGAGTGCAATGGTGCGATCTTGGCTTACTGCAACCTCTGCCTCCTGGGTTCATGCAATTCTCCTGCCTCAGCCTCCCGAGTAGCTGGGATTACAGGTATGTGCCACCATGCCTGGCTAATTTTTGTATTTTTAGTAGAGATGGGGTTTTGCCATGTTGGCCAGGCTGGTCTCGAACTCCTGACCTCATGATCCACCCGCCTTGGCCTCCTACAGTGCTAAGATTACAGGCATGAGCCACCGTACCAGGCCGTCAGATAAGAATTCTTAGCCCTCTTCAATACTGAGAGGTGTGCAGGCCACAAGTGTAGTCAGTCTTCACAATGATATGTCTTTAAAAAATAAACGTAGCTTAAACGCACTTATGTTTTAAATGTATTGTCTTACTATTTATTCAATTAATACAGAAACACATTTATTACTATATCACAATGGTTTTTATTTATTTTGATAGTTATATGTCCATATAATTGTTTTGCTTTATACTACTATGTGTTTTGTTTTATGGATTTAAAAATGTTATCAGAAAGGGTCTGCCAGATAGTTAAAGGGGTCCAGGGCCCCAAAAAGGTTAGGAGGGGGCCTGTGGTATGGCTGCGCCTCAAGGTGGAAGAAGCTTGGGTCTCACAGAGGAGTGCCTGCCTATTACATGAACATCCATCCAGGACTACTGTGTGAGCAGAAATAAACTTCTGTTGTGTTAACTTGGGAGCGTATCCTCCCGAATGCAAAGATTGATCCATTGAATTTTTTTTCTTTTTTTTTTTTGTAGAGATGGTGACTCACTATGTTGCCCACGCTGATTTTGAACTTCTGGCCGCCAGTTATCAGCTTCCCAAAGCGCTGGGATTGCAGGCATGAGCCACTGTGCCCAGACCCTACTGTTAGTTTTGAGAAGTCCAGTGCCATACTAATTATTAATCTTCTGTATCATTTCCCTGCTTTCTGTAACTCTCACCCTCTCACCAATGTCTTTTCTTTTCATTTCCTTCCTTTATTTCCCTCCCTCCCTCCCTCCCTCCCTCCCTCCCTTCCTTCCTTCCTTCCTTGCCTCCCTCTCTCCCTCTCTCTCTCTCTCTTTCTCTCTTTCTTTTTCTTTCTTTTGGATTTTTACTTTCTCCCTTTGTTCTGAAATTTCACATGTGCTCTAGAGTAGGTCTTTTCTCCATGAATCATGCCAGGCTCTCTCAGTGGGTCTTTTTAGTCTGGGGACTCATATCTTTCAATCTGGGAAGTTCTGTTATCTCTTAGGCAATATTCTGGTTAGCTATTGCTAACATTGTAGCAAATCGCCCCCAACTTAAGTGACTTAAAACTATAACCGTCACTTTATAACCTCTCATGGATGTTGGAAAATCTTTGCTAGGTGGTTCTCTGCCATGAGATCATAGTGAGATGACATCTGGATCTGGAACTGTGGGGACTGGAGCAGCTGGGGTCTTATTGGACATCTCTCTCTTCTCAGGGCATCCTATGTGATCTCTCCACAAGGCCTCTTTTGGGCTTCCTCACAGTATGGTGGCCTTTTTCCATAGTGACAGCCAGCTTCCGTAGTGACTCAGGACTCTAGGGCAATTCTTCCTGCAAGCACGGCAGAAAGAATGTTGCCTTTGATGGCTACCTTCCTATCATACAGTCTCCCTCCTACCGTGCTGGTGAATATACAGTCACAAAAGCCTCTGAGGATTCAAGGGCAAAGGAACTGCAAAACTGGATGATTCAGATAAGAATTCTTAATTCTCCTTAATATTAAGAGGTGTGCAGGCCACAAATGTAGTCAGTCTTCATACTGATATGACTTTAAAAAATAAATGTAGCTTTAACTCACCTATTTTTTTTTTTTTTTTGAGACAGAGTTTTGCTCTTATTGCCCAGGCTAGAGTGCAATGGTGTGATCTCGGCTCACTGCAACCTCTGCCTCCTGGGTTCAAGCGATTCTCCTGCCTCAGCCTCCCGAGTAGCTGGGATTATAGACATGCTCCACCACGCCCTGCTAAGTTTGTATTTTTAGTAGAGATGGAGTTTCTCTATGTTGGTCAGGCTGGTCTCAAACTCCCGACCTCAGGTGATCTGCCCGCCTCGGCCTCCCAAAGTGCTGGGATTACGGGCGTGAGCCACTGCGTCCTGCAACTCACCTATGTTTTAAATGTATTGTCCTTCTATCCATTACAACCACCTCTTGATGGGGGCATGGCAAGATTCTAGAAAAGTATGTGGGATAGGGGATATTGTGACAGCCATCTTTGGAAAATACAATTTGCTACAATTTCCTCTTCCTTTCAGTTCTTTCTTTATATTTCTCGTAATAGTCAGTTTTGATCCTCTGGACTAATCCTCTAATTTTCTTATCTATTCTCTGTTATTATCCCTCACTTTATCCTTTTGTTTTACTTTCTAGGCGATTTCATTGACTTCAGCACCAATTCTACTACCGACTTTTACATTTTGACTATCATATAAAATTTGTTCTTTGTTCCTGTTTATTTTTTAAAGTATTGCATTCTTTTTTTATTTCATGGATGTAATATCTTCTGTTATCTTTCTGAAGCTATTCATTGTAATTTCTTTGAATTGTTTTGCTTTCTACAATTGCTACTTTTCTCCATGAGTTCTTTTTCTCTCTCCTTGTTCATTTTTTTCCCTATTATCTTTGAGGTTTTTCTTGAATACTTGATTATTCTTGGGTATTTCTCATTGGAAGTGCATGGGTGGGCTTGTGGGCTGGGGTATCTTGAAAAAGTGGCCAGCCAGCTACTTTTATTGAGATTACCAAATGCCAGTATTTGTTGGTCTTTTCTCTGGGGTCATTTGGTCTCTCCTGAGACGGCTTCTCCCATCTCCTGCGGGGAGCCCAGCTGCTGGTGTCTGGGGCTGAGTGGGGAAGGGTTTGATTTTCCTGTGCCATTTGATGGTCCCATTTTGGAGCTTCCCTGGTTTACTTATTTCATAGCTCTGTAACTCCAGAACAAACTCCTGGGCCCCTGCAAGACTGGGGAAGTATGATGACCTTATTGAGGAAGGAGAAGGTGGGTCCCTAGAGTGGTCTCACTAATCCTCACACAGCAATAATCCCAGCGCAAGACCCTCTGCCTTGCTTTCACTTTCTGCAGTATCTGGTGTCTCCCATTAATGATTTTTTCCCAGGTTTTCTGTAGCCAATAGGTTTTCCTTTCCTTGATACCGCCTGCAGCCACAGGGATTTGACTTTACTCCTCCTTGCTAGCTCATATGCCATGTGTCATCTGTTTTCTGTGTCTTATTGTGCTTCAGGGGTTTAGGCATCTTCTAGCTCCACTGAAGATGGAGTCGTATTTCTGTTTTTTTCTTTCTTTGGTACGTTGGGTGATATTCAAGAGGAGAAGGGGGCAAAATCTGTAAGAACTTTCTTCTTGAGCCCCAGTGAAGGGGACACCTCAACCAGACCCCTAAGCCTCCTGTGCAGGGTTAGAGTTATCTTCTGAATATCTTATGGGGCTGGTTTAGGTGTCCCCTTATCTGGGGCTCAAGAAGAAAGCTCCCTGTGCATACAGCACACACTGTTTACCTGACCATTTTTCTATTAGATTAGGAAAGCCTGCAGAGTACAGACTACTTCTTATCTAACCTTATTTTCCTAGAGCCCAAGAGGGTGTTTGGCACACAGGAAGCCCTCAATACATGTGAATTGATAATGAATGAAGAGAAGAAAGCAATTCCAAAAACATGAGCAGTATCAAGAAAAGAAACCTCTGAGAGAAGTTATTTGGTTATTTAGAATTCTCTTAAGGCTGGGGCTGAATGGCATAACCCTTAGCAAGTCCCTAAATGTGTCAGCAGAAGCAGTCCAGGCCTTTGCAATTTTAAATTCAGATTGTTAAGTTGGCAGAGGACAGTGCAATGAGGAGAATGGTAGAAGATGAGGTCAGAGGCTCTGTAGTTGGTGACAGTGGATGATGGCTTGGATTAGAAAGGCGGGGATGGAGGTGGTTAGAAGTAGCTAGATTTTGAATATAGTTGGAAAGTAGAGCCAATGTGATGTGCTGATAAATTGTATTTGGGATGTAGAAAAAAAGGGAAATCAAGGATACCTCCAGAATTTTTGGTCTGAGCAACTGGTTGCAAAGTGCTGCCATTTAAGGAGAAAGGGAAGGACCAAGGTTTCAGAACAAGAGTTCATTCTTAACATGGCAGATGTAGGACATGTGTGGAGGTGTGGAGAAGGCATGAGACAACAGACAGGAAGACAGAAGCCATGTTTGGGTTGAAGGTATGCATTTGAAAGTCAATAATATAGGGATGGTTTTTAAAACCAGGAGACCAGATAACATCGCTGTACTGGGTTGAATAGTGTCTCCTCCAAAATTTGTGTCTTATTTGGAAATAGGGTTTTTGCAGATGTAATCAAGTTGAGGTCATGCTGGATTGGAATGTGCCCCAATCCAATGACTGTTGTTCTTATAAGAGGAAAGAAATTTAGGCTGGGCATGGTGATTCACACCTGTAATCCCAGCATTTTGGGAGGCCAAGGCGGGAGGATTGCCTGAGCCCAGGAGTTGAAGACCAGCCTGGACAACATAGCAATACCCTGCCTCTACAAAATTTTTAAAAAATAAATTAGTCAGACCTGCTGGCATATCGCTGTAGTCCCAGCTACTCAAGAGGCTGATGGGGGAGGATCATTTGAGCTCAGGATTTTGAGGTTGCAGTGAGCTATGACTGTGTCACTGCACTCCAGCCTGGATTACAGAAAAGAAGAAGGAGATGGAGAAAGAGAAGGAGGAGAAGGAGTAGGAGGAGGAGAAGAAGGAGGAGAAGAAGAAGAAAAAGGAGAAAGAATTTGGACACAGACACACACAGAAGGAAGATGTAAAAATAGAGGCAAAGGTTGGAGTTACGCTACCACAGACATAAGTGCTAACGATTACCAGCAACCACCAGCAGCTAGAAGAGCTAACAGGAAATTCTTCCCTAGGGCCTTTGGAGGGAGTATGTTGACTTGATTTCAGACTTCTGGCCTCTGGAACTGTGAGAGAATATATTTCTGTTATTTTAAGCCACTCAATGTGGTACTTCATTACAGTAGTCCTAGGAAACTGCTATAGTCACCAAGCCCATGGTATAGATGGTGGGCAGATGAGTGCCAAGGATGCAGCCCTGGTAAACTCCATCCTTTAGAGGTCAGGAAGAAGAGGCAGGTCCTGCAAAAGAGACAGAAAAGGCACAGCCAAGGAGGTAGAAAGAAAACCAAGAGAGTCAGATGCTCTGGAGCCAACATGGACAAAGTATTTCCAGAAGAAAAAAAGCTTAAGGCACTTCAGGTGAGTTGGTTACAATGAGGACTGAGAACTGGTCCTTGGACTTGGCCATGTGGAGGTCACTGGTGACTTTAACTAGCCCAGTTTCAGTGGAATGATTGACATGCATTAGAGAATGGGAGGTGAGGAGGTGCGAAGAGGAAGTAGACAATAACTACTATTGTCCTTGATTTTATAGTTGGCAAAGAGCAAAAATGACTTTTCTGGTATAGCAACTTTGTAAAACAGCCATTACTATTTACAGAAAGATAAACTGAGGCTCAGAAGCATTAAAAGATCTGTCCAAGGCCGCTGGCAGACAGGAACTATAGAAACCTAGATCTTCAGAAACAAAAGTCCATCCTTTTTCCATGTTTCCAAATGGCAGTTGGGATCTGATGAATAAACCTTGGAGAGGGTCGGCACAAAACTTGTTCTTGCCTGCACTCAGATAGCATCAGGGCCTTCCTAGGAAACAACTCCATTTAAAGAAGTATTTCCCCAGCCCTTCCCCTGGGCCAGTCACTTACCCGACCTTGCCCAGTGGGTAGAGGTGCCTCCCTCCTCCTCCCAGGTGAGGGGAGTGAGGGGGTGCACAGGGATGGGGAACCACATGCTAAGTGGCTAGCAAGTCACCTTCTTCTCCATTCTATATCCTCAAGTAGGGGTTGAAAACTCAAATGTCTACTGGGGCTGGGCAGGTAATATACATGAATAAAATGGGCCTGGGATGGGTCAGTGGGAAATGAGTGAGTCTGTGGGTGAACTGGGCATGAAGGTCCCACCTAGGCTGGGTGTGGTGGCTCACACCTCTAATCCCAGCACCTTAAGAGGCTGAGGCAGCCTCCTGTCAACAGAGTGAGATCCTGTCTCTGCCAAAAAATTAAAAAAAAAAAAAAGCCAGGTGTGGTGGTGTGTGCCTGTAGTCCCAGCTACTCAGGAGGCTAAGACAGGAAGATTCCTTAAATCCAGGAGTTGAAAATGCAGTGAGCTATGATTGCACCACTGTACCCTAGCCTGGGTGATACAGCGAGACCCTGTGTCTAAAAAAAAAAAAAAGGAAAAAAAAAAAAAAGAAAACAAGGCAAGTCCCCACCTAAAGGTGTCAAATTCATGTTTTAAAAACTGGATGTGACACCAAATGCTGGCAAAGGTGTGGAACAACATGAACTCACATCCATTGCTGGTAGGAATACAAAATGGTATAGCCACTTTGGAAGAGCTTGGTAGTTTCTTACAGCACTAAACATGCTCTTACCATACTATCCAGTAATCATGCTTCTTGGTATTAATATAAATGAGTTGAAGACCGATGTCCACACAAAAACCTGCACTCAGATGTTTATAGCAGCTTTATTCATAATTGCCAAAGCTTGGAAGCAACCAAGATGTTCTTCAGTAGGCAAATGGATAAACTGTGATGCATCCAGACAATGGAATATTATTCAGTGCTAAAAATAAATGAACTATTGAGCCACGAAGAGCCACGGAGGAACCTTGAATGCATATTACCAAGTGAAAGAAGCCAGTCTGGAAAAGCTAGATACTGTATGATTCCAACTATATGACATTCTGGAAAAGGCAAAGACATGAAGACAATAAAAAGATCAGTGGTTGCCAGGGATTGGGGTGGAGGGATGAATAGACAGAGTACAGAGGATTTTTAGGGCAGTGAAGCTACTCTATATGATACTATAATGGTGGGTAACATGGCATTATACATTTGTCCAAACCCGTAGAATATTCACCACCAAGAATGAACCCTAATGTAAACTATGGGCTCTGGGTGATAATGACGTGTCACGTAGGTTAACTGATTGCAACAAATGTGCCACTCCAGTGCAGGATGTTGACAGTGGGGAGGCTGTGTGTATGTGGGGAAGGGGGTAAATGGGAACTCACTGTACTTTCTGCTCAGTTTTGCTGTGAACCTAAAGCTGCTCTAAAAAATAAAGTCCGTTAAAAAAATACCCCAAACCCCAAAAAGCTGTGTGTCTGCCAACGAATGTGACCATGACTAAATTTGGTCCTGGCCAGTGTGTGAACTCAGATGCCTTGAGCAACCCCACCAGACCTCCTTTCCAAGGAGATGGGGCTCATTCTGTTACCTTCAGGATGCCCTGACCTGGCATAGATGGGCCCCTGGAGCCTGCCCACATGACTGAGGTCTAAAAAAGAGCAGGCCTGAGGGCAGAGGAGACACTGTCACCCTACAGCCCTGTCCAGATGTCCACCCTACCCAAGATCTCCACCTGACTCCTCTTGGCACGTCTTGCCATCAGCCCCTACTGCCATTGTGTCACTGTCATCTACTTGCCTCTCCAGAAGCCCTTTTTTGGCTACCTCAGGAGGGTGATCTGTGTGGGCTGCACCAGTGGCCTCTCTGCACTCTGGCTGAAGAAGTAAGAGTGGAGGAGAGTGAGGGAAGGGGCTTGGTGCTCTCATTCCTTCCCCACAGGGTTGATTTGGGCACCACCAAAGATCACAGCTCTCTCAAGGTGGACTTCTGTACCTCCTTCTGGTTCCTTCTCCACACCCTGAAGATAAAGGGGTGGCTCCAGTTCTCTGCTTTTATAGCCCTGGACACCACAGTATCCCTTGGAGTTTCCCTACACCTGTCCACACCTTTGTAAATAGTCCCTTTTAATAGCGTTCCCCCAAAAAATTCATGTCCACCCAGAACCTCAGAATGATACCTTATTTAGAAAGAGCATCTTTGCAGATGTAATTAGTTAAGATGAGGTCACATTGACTTAGGGTGGGCCCTAAATCCAATGACTGTGTCATTAGAAGAGGCTACCTGAAGACACATGGCCATATGACAATGGAGGCAGAGGTTGGAGTGATGCAGCTACAAGCCAAGGAAGGGCAAGGGTTGTTGGCAGCCACCAGGTGCAAGGAGAGAGGTGTAGGATGGTTTCAGAAGGAACCGACCCTGCTGACACCTTGGTTGTGGATTGCTGGCCTCCTGAAGTCAGAGAGGAATAAATTGCTGTTGTTTTAAGACACATGGTTTGTGGTGATTTGTTACAGCAGCTCCAGGAAACGAATACGCCCTTTATCAAGCTTTCTTCCAGTTCTCCAAACTTGAGTGTGGACACGCCATGTGTTTCCTGTGGGGACCCTGACTGCTATAATTTTCAAGCTTCTCTCAGCTCCCAGGGCTTTCAATTACTCCCTCGTAAGTCCCGAATCCCTGATGCTGATGACCCTCCCTCCTCTGGTCCACACTGCCTTTCCAGCCCTCACACTGCCTGGTTCCCACAAACATGAACCAATGGCCTTAGCCCTGGTTTCTGGTCCTGCTTTGCATTTTTCCCAATAACCTTCGTCTGGTCTCTCCACCCAAATCTCCCTTCCTAAGCTGACCTCTATCTACCCTTTCTCCTCCATCAGGATGCTTCTGGACTTTCCAGACTGCAGGGAAGGGCCTTGTTAGCACTTGGTGTCAACACACTCCAGCCACCATGTGGGGAGGCGCCCCGGTGGTATTCACACTGGTGTTGGGCTTGTGCTTCTCCCCACCTAGAATGCAAGCCCTGTGAGGACAGGGAGGGTGCCATATTCTTTATTTCAGGTCTCACCGTGCTGGGCACACAGGAATGAGTATAAAGAAACAGGTTGACATATTTCTGGAACTCATGCTCTTGGTAGACCACCAGGGAAGAAAGAAGCAAGACCTTCTAGGCTCCTGGGAGAACCTGGAGTCCTCAACTCTGTGACTCAACACAGGGGCCCATGGGGCTTATTAGCACCCACCCATCTGTGACATCATAGTAGGGACAGGAGCTCTAGGCAATATGTACTAAGTAGACTTTCATGAACTCAACGAGATACTGCAAGAGGTGGGAAAAGTGTCCTCTCTCTTTCCAGCTACATCTGTCCTCTCTTCCCTCCCCTCACATGTCAGTTCCCAGCACAGACTGTGTAGAAGAGTGAGTCTAACTAGCTCTCCTACTTGAGGTGTGTGCTGGAAAAAAAGGATGTTGGAGTGCTCTGTTCTCCAGCCTGAGGAAATCAGACGTCTCCTTGCTCTTCAACCTCCCCTGCCTTCCCTGTGGACTCCTCTGTCTCCCTGATATTCCTAGCCATCATCTGCTCTTCTCTAGCTCTCAGTTTCCCCACTTCTCTTCTCTTTTTATTTTATTTATTTTTATTTTTATTTATTTATTTCTTGAGACAGAGTCTCACTCTATTGCCCAGGTTGGAGTGCAATGGCGTGATCTCGGCTCACTGCAACCTCCACCTCCTGGGTTCAAGCAATTCTCCTGCCTCAACCTCCTGAATAGTTGGGATTACAGGCATGTGCCACCACACCCAGCTAATTTTTGTAATTTTAGTAGAGATGGGGTTTCACCATGTTGGTCAGGCTGGTCTCGAACTTCTGACCTCAGGTGATCTACCCACCTGGGCCTCCCAAAGTGCTGGGATTACAGGTGTGAGCCACCATGCTCGGCCTCTTTTTATTTTATTTTATTTATTTATTTTGAAACGGAGTCTCGCTCTGTCACCAGGCTGGAGTGCAGTGGCAGGATCTCAGCTCACTGCAACCTCTGCCTTCTGGGTTCAAGTGATTCTCCTGCTTCAGCCTCCTGAGTAGCTGGGACAATTTACGTGAGCCACCATGCCCAGCTAATTTTTGTATTTTTTGTAGAGACGGGGTTTCACCATGTTGGTCAGGATGGTCTTGATCTCTTGACCTCGTGATCTGCCTGCTTTGGCCTCCCAAAGTGCTGGGATTACAGGCGTGAGCCACTGCGCCCGGCCTCTTCTCTTTTTAGATAAAATAATGAGATGCTACGTCGTAGGATCTGTCTCTGAGTCCACATTGCGGGAGAAAAGACCATTCTTCGGAAAGATGCAGAGTGAGTGGTGTGATATTGAGGTGGAAAGTGCTTCCCCTGCATCTCTTGTTTCTCTTCTTCTGAGTCCTTTGTCATCTGATCTGAATTTTCTCCCTTTTTAGGGAAGCCCCGTACCTCAAGGGATTGAGATGGGAGACTGAGGGAATCCTGGGGTCTCTGCCCTCTCCCTCACTGGGAAACAAGCTCTGTTTCTTCATGTGCCGGAGCCCTGCCTCTGTGGGTGCAGCCTGAGGACAAAGGCAGTGCTGCATCCCCTGATCCCCTGCCCCCTACAACCTCCTGCCCAGCCTCTTGGGTGCTCCTCAGCTTGTCATCAGGGAGGAAGCAGCCATCTCCTCCGATGACTGACTTCAAGCCTCAACTCTCCCACAGCTTCTCAAAAGCCAAGGCTGAGGCCAAGTCCTAGCTGCTGCCTTGGGACAGGTCAAGGGCCTCCTGCAATCTCATGCACAAACTGGTACCCATGAGCATGTGGCCTAAGAGATTTATTGACCCCTCTCCAAGTCCTTGCCAGAGGAATCCTGCACACCTATATCCACAATGAAGGGAGCCATATCCCCAGCTGGGTAGCCATATCCCTAATGATATCACTTATGAAAGGTGACAAGTCCTTTCTACCACTCTTATTTAAGTGAAAATATATTTAGTCAATTATGCTCTTTCTCTTGTGTCTACTGAAAGCATGGTAAGAGTCTGTTTTAACTGAGAATATTTTTTATCTCCTCATTCTACTCCCAAATGAGTTTTTCAGGGTCCTGTGGTCTTGATGGTCTTTCAACTATAGCTGCCTATAAACCCTGTACATAGGGGACACTATGACCCTTGGATCTTTTTCTATAATGTCCATGTTCCAGTGAGCCATAGAGCCAGATCCACTTGAATTCAATTTCCAAAAACAAACCTGCTGGGATTTTTATTGGAATTGTATTGAATCTATGCATTCGTTTTGAGAACTGACATCATTATAATATGAGCCTTCCCATTTGTGAACATGGTATAACCCTACATTTATTTAGGTCTTTAAGTTCCCTCAATAATGCTTTGTAGTTCAGTGTAGAGGTCTTGCACATTTTTCATTTGATTTATTCCTAGGCATTTGATGGGCTTTGCTGCTATTGTAAATTGTATTTTTAGAAGGGATTTTCGTAAGCACTAGTGATTGGTAGTGTAGGAAGGAGAGCCCCAGCAATACCTGCTCTTCGTCTTTAAAGAAATCCAAGCTTATGGAGATACAATTCATATTCCATACAATTCACCCATTTAAAGTATACAATTCAATGGTTTTTAGAATATTTGTAGGTATGTGTAACCATCACCACTGTCAATTTTAAAACATTTTCATCACCTTAAAAAGTAACTTCATGCCCTTTAGCTATTACCCACCTATTGCATCTGTTACAGTCTGAATATGTCTCCCCTCTAAATTCATATGTTGAAATCGTAACCCTCAAGGTGATGGCATTAGGAGGTGGGGCCTTTTAGGAGGTGATTACGTCATGATAGCAGAGTTCTTGTGAATGGGATTAGTGCCCTTATAAAAGAGGCCCAGAGAGTTACTTTACCTCTTCTAGCAAGTGAGGACACAGTGAGAAGTCTCCACCTGGAGAAAGTGGGCCCTCACCAGACACCAAATCTGCTGCTGCCTTCATGCTGGACTTCCCAGCCTCCAGAACTATGAGAAATAAATTCCTGCTGCCTATAAGCCACCCAGTCTATGGTATTTTGTTACAGCAGCCCAAATGAACTAAGACAGCATTTAAAAAGAATAATTTCATTTTCTAATTGTTGTTGCTGTTATAGATAAATACAATTTATCTTAATGCATCAATCTTGTATTAAAAAAACTTGTATTTAGGCTGGGCACAGTGGCTCATGCCTGCAATCCCAGCACTTTGGGAGGCCGAGGTGGGCAGATCATCTGAGGTCAGGAGTTCAAGGCCAGCCTGGCCAACAAGGTGAAACCCCGTCTCTACAAAAATACAAAAGTTAGCCAGGCATGATGGTGGGTGCTTGTAATCCCAGCTACTCATGAGACTGAGGTGGGAGAATTGCTTGAACCCAGGAGGCGGAGGTTGAAATGATCTGAGATCACGCCATTGCACTCCAGCCTGGGCAACAGAGCAAGACTCTGTCTCAAAAAAAAAGCAAACAAACAACAACAACAACAACAACAACAAAAATCTTATTATTTAGTGACTTGGCTAAATTCACCATTAATTCTAGTAGTTTGCAGATTATTTTGAATTTTCTATTTATATAATCATATCATCTATGAATAATATTTCTCCTTTCCCTCTACCAATCCTTAAATCTTTTATTTCATTTTCTTGTCTTATTGTCCGGGCTAGGATATCTAATACAATGTTAAATAGAAGTGTTGATACTGGATATTGTATCTTCTCCTGATAGAAAGGAGGAAACTTTCACTATTTCATCATTAAGCATAATTATTGCTGTAGGAGTTTGTAGATAGTCTTTATCAGATTAAGGAAGTTTCCTCTAAGTGTACTATGTTTATCATGAATGGCCTACTAAGTTCAAATCCTGAATCTGACACTTATTAGTCATTCTACTTTAGGGAAGTCACTTGCCTTCTCTGAACTTCAGTTTCTCCATCTTAAACTGCAGATTTCTATCTTAAAAGTTCTTGTGAAACTAAGGACATTTATAAGGGACACCCAACCCATAGTAGGTGCTCAGTTAAATGCCTGGCATTACATTGTCTTATTTATCATCCTTCTCCCCCAGTATATAAGCCCCATGAGGGTTCGCTTTGCCTCTGTTGTTCATTACTGTATCCCTAGTATTTAGAACAGTGCCTGACATATAGAATTTGCTTCTGGAAAAAAATGTGATTAACCAATGTAAATTTCCTTCTTTCTGGAATGCTATGGCTATTAGGCATGATTTTAGAACCAAGAATTATACTTACCCCTAGACAATCACAATGTTCTATTGAACACTTCCAAAGTTCGGTGCCGACTTTCCTTTTTGACTATTAACATGTGTCATATTTTCCGCTTCTAGATCATTTAATCCAGATTTGCAATCCCTTCTCCCCTAACTTTCTGTACACCAAGAACAGAGCTCAAGGGTAGAGTCTCAGCACTCCCAGCTGCACTGCATGACAGTAGACAAGTCCCTTCCCCTTCTGAGCCTCTGGGAGAGGGTCAGATGCCTCCAACTTAGGGGTTTCCTCCAATTGTGGTTCCAAGGCACACGCGATGCTGTGGCCTTGTAAATCTCCTGAGAATCTGCCTTGCTTTTTCCAAGTAACTCCTGAGAGCAGGAAATAAACCACCCCCCACAAATTCTGAAATCAGGGAGGTGAATGAGGAGCTTGCAGCCTGAGGGATGAAGACTAGAACAGGGACTCCTCTGGTCACTTCCAATGCTACCTACCCTCAGTTCACATCAGAAATTCCAGAGCACATCTTTCTCCCCTCCTGGGGAATGTTCTTCCTTTGCCACCGAATCCCTTCTGTCCTCCACATCAAGCGTTCTTAACCTTGGCATCA
The DNA here is from genome assembly GCF_029281585.2 of Gorilla gorilla gorilla. Lineage (NCBI taxonomy): Eukaryota > Metazoa > Chordata > Mammalia > Primates > Hominidae > Gorilla > Gorilla gorilla. Next base: position 59,167,016 of record NC_073229.2, on the reverse strand, counting down.
CTGGCATTTTGGGCTGGAAAATTTCTTTGTTGTGGAAGCTGCTCTGTGTATTATAGGATACACACTCACCCCAACTCATACTCACCATCCTCTTGTCTGAACTCTGAGCAGCCCAAACCAGACTTACCACCATACCAGGTGAGAATAGTGGCTAACATTTATGGGCACTACTCCCGTGAGAAGGTTCCATCTGTGAGAAAGTGGGTCCTCACCAGACACCAAATCTTCTGGTGTCTTGATGCTGGACTTTCCAGGCTCTAGAACTGTGAGAAATAAATTTCTGCTGCCTACAAGCCATCCAGTCTATGGTATTTTGTTACAGCAACCCAAATGAACTAAGACAGCATTTAAAAGGAATAATTTCATTTTCTATTTTTTGTTGCTGTTATAGAGAAATATATTTATCTGGTGTAATCCTCACAACATCCCCTTGAGTAAATATTAGCATTTTCCTCTCCATACTCCAGATAAGGATACTGAGGCTCAGAGATGTGAAGTCACTTGTCCAAAATTACATAGATAGTAAGTGGTGGAGCTGGGATTTGGCCCCGGCTGTCAGGTTCACCTGACAGAAGCATAAACCACTCATTCTATTCCATTAGATATCTCCTCCGTGATTTCCTGGGTGTCTATCTGCCTCCCAAGCTCAATTGCAAACCTTCGAAGGCAGGGGCTAAAATATATTCACGGATGCTTTACAGTGTTGAACACAGGGGAAGAGGGCCAAACATGATTCATTGATTGATTTCCTGCTACTGTAGAGTTTGGAGCATTAGAATATGTGAGCGTATGAATGAGATTGAGGACTAGGGAGGAGAAATTTCCAATTTCAGGCTTTAATAATTACAAATTCACAAAATGCACTTAATATAGGTACCCATCTCAATGAATCTGCATAATCTGAACACACTTGTGTAACTACATCAAGAATCAGAAGACCACCATTGGCCCAGAAACCTCCTTCATAATCCCTTTTAGCCATGCCTTCTCTAAGTAACCATGATTCTGCTTTCTAATAGCATACATAGATTTATTTTGCCTGTTTTTGTACTTTAAATAAATGGAACCATGGAGAATGTACTTTTGGGTCTGATTTCTTTTTCTTTTCCTTCTTCTTTTTTCTTTTCTCTTCTTTCTTTCTTTTTCTTAAAGACAAGGTCTTACTCTGTTGCTCAGGCTGGAATGCAGTGGGTGCCATTACAGTTCACTGCAGCCTCGACCTCCTGGGCTCAAGTGATCCTCCCATCTCAGCCTCCCCAGTGGCTGGGACTACAGATGCTCTAATTTTTGTACTTTTGTAGAGACAGGGTTTCACCATGTTGTCTAGGCTGGTCTCGAATTCCTGGGCTCAAGCGATCTGCCCGCCTCTGCCTCCCAAAGTGCTGGGATTATAGTTGTGAGCCATTGAGCCAGGCCAAGTCCAGTTTCTTTTGCTCAGCATGAGAGTCATCTATGTGGTTACATGTAGCATAGCTCATTCTTTCTCTTTTCTATATAGTATTCCAGCGTGTAACTACATCACAGCTAATTTCATAGCTAATGGACATTTGGTAGTTTGCAGTTTGGGGCTATTGTGAAGAGTACTGTGTAAACATTTTTTTGTACATGTCCTTTGGTGAGCATAGGACAGCATTTCTGTTGGGACAATGCCTGCCAGTGGAACTGCTGGGTCATAGGGTATGCATGCTTCAGTTTTAGTAGACACCATCAAAGTTTCTCAGTTTTTATATTTGGAGGCTTTTAAAGCCAACATTGATTTCTACCCCTCCTCAGGCTGCTTTTCTGAAGAGCAGTGGTATGGCCTCTCTGGAATCTTCCAGATGACCACACCTGGCAAGAACCTTCTTTACAGAAAAAATGATGTGAGATTAAAGGGAACGCATATATCTCAAGTCCAAGGCTTTCATTATGCACAAGGAGAAACAGAGGCTCAGAGACAAGAGCTGACTGGTCCAAGGTGGTGTGGTTCTACCTGGCCTAGAAGCCAAGCTTCTGGACTCCGGATCTTCATAATGCTTTTTTGAGTACCTGAAGAGAGATACTCATTGCAAAGACGATGGGGTGGAACTAGAGGCTGGTCGGACCCACCAGGATTGTAAGTGAAATATGAGGGTCCGGGGTGGGGGAGGTGGGGCTGGTGGCTGTCTTGTTCCCTATATTTTCCTTGAGTCTGGGCTAAAGCCAAGAAAAACACAAGCCTGGCTCCTCCTCCCACTAGGGGAAGTCAAAGTGAGGGGCTTTAAAATTAAAGTCTGGAAAATCTTCCACCTCACATCCTTCCTCCAGTCCAGGGAGAGGAGGGGGTGGTCTGTTGGCAGTAGGGACAGGGGTTCCAGGGTCTGGAAACAAGTTGGGCTCCCCACTCAAGGGGCTCACAATCTTTGGTAAAACCAGACAGGCCTTGGGCGTAGAGAAAAACCCCATTTATTGCGTTCTGAAATTCCATCCGCCAGGAGCCTGGCGCGAGCCTTAAGCCAACCTCCAGCGGAAGAAGTTAATCCCGAGCCACTCCCAGCTCCAGCCTCGGTCCTTACCTAGTACCCCGGACCCAACCCTATTCTGTAGCCCTCAGATTTCCGCAGCCTGGCCTCCGCCTCGGCGTCCACGTTCTCCTTGCCTGAAAGTCGCGTTCCATTTTCAAAGAAGCGGTTTAAGCCGACAGGTCCCAAGGGGATAAAAGACATCTCACCACTCCGCCCCAACTTCCCTCATCTCACACCCCCTCCCCAGGCCTGGAGGCCCTCGCCAGGTAAATGAGACCTAGGAGCGAGATAAAAGAGGGGTTGCATTTCTTTGCAAACTCTTCTGGCTTCCCCCCCCGACCTCCCCCTCGTCCCTCCCCAACCAGCTGCCTTCCCGCCCCGGCTCCCGCTCCGGGCTGGGGCGCCAACTAAATCTGATCAAAATGCAATTGCCAAGTCGTTAAGGTATTTGAATTAAAAAAAAAAAAAATCCCGAGAAAGAAAGTATTTGATGGCTAATAATCTCATTTCAATATAATGGGACCTTCTTCTGCAGAGAGCAAGACAGGTTAAGAGATATAATTATGACTTTGCAAACTCTCTCCCAAGCGCGTGAGACGCGCTGACAGGTCTGCGCGCGGCTGCGCCTGACTCCGCTCGCTCCAAGGGGAGACGCTTTGTCTGCAGGGCCCGTTAAAGAGACATGGTCCCTTTTCCCCCCCTCGGCCTACACTGCAATTTAACTGTCAGCCGCATTCTCGCTCCGGGATCAGTGTCTGAGTCCCACGCGAGGGTGGGGGTTGGGGTGAAAGAGGGGGACCGGACTTGGAGGAGGGGGATAGGAGGACAGCGAGGGGCTGACCTGTCAAACACTGTCCGTGGAACCCGGAGCTGGGCTTTCAAATCTGTTCCCTCGGGAACTCCTTGAGGTCCCGTCTACGCAGCAGGGTCCAGGAGGGGCAGTGATGAGGAGCGAGGGGTTGGGAGTAGGGGAACGACTCAGGCAGCGCAGATTTATCACCGTCTCCAAAGTGGCGCTTTATGAAGGACCCAAGAGGAAAGGATTCCTTCCTGCCATAATTGCTGGGTTTCAGCTGGCAAAAAGGAACCGATTTAGGAAGCTGGGAAGAGATGGTGGCGGTGGTGTTCATGTCTACTTTTTTTCTACTTTTAAAGAAAACTTCTTTAAAAAGAAAACTACAATGGGGGAAAAAATCCCCATATGACGCCCGGGTAGGGAATCTTTGAGGAAAGTGGAATTCTCCCGAGCTTACATCTTGCCCCTTCACGAAAGTGCGAGAAGGGAATCTCTAATGCGGTGTATACGTGTGTGCAGCGGGAGGAGTGGAGGCCAGCGAGCGGCCCCGTACTGAACTGGTATTGATTGCAGCTCGGGTGGACAGACTGCGGGAAAGTCAGGGCCTGGAGCTCCAGAGGTGTTGGAGCCCCGGCAGCAGAAGAGCTGCGCAGTGCCGCCGCGCAGAGGGACCCGGAGAGCGGGCTGGGAAGTCTAGGCGAGTGCTCACGGGTGTGAGCATCGCTCCAGGGAGAGCGCTCGGCTCCCAATCCCGCGAAGTAATTGGGAGCTGGAAAGCTCAGGCAGGGACGCAGGGAGACTGCACTTAAGCCGTCAGACACGCTTATCCCGCGAAAAGGAGCTGGGAATAAAGAGGACAGGAAGCCCGCGTGGTCCGCGTCTTCGCCTGCCCCCGACTCTCTCGAAGCCAATCGGAGCTTTACGCCTGGCACATCCTACCGCCTTCGGTGCGGCCCAGCGTTGCGATGCAGGAATTCGGAGGAAGCGGGTGCGCCGCCGCTCCTCCCAACACTCTGGGCACCGAGGCTCGAGCACCCTCATCCCCAGTGGTGGCCTGGAGGACGCTGGCCACGTGTCCTAGAAGAGGGGTGAGGCCATGGAAAGTCCCGAGGCACCTGCAACTGGCTAGGCGCCCCCTACCACCCCTCCCCCCGCCACGCGGCGTAGCTACCCCATCTCCAGTGGTGAGGCCCTCTTGCCGAGGTCCCAGGATTTCTTCGCTCTGCGCCCGGGACTGTTCCTGACTCCTTCCCGCTTTGCGCACGCACGTGCAGCCACCGCGACTCTCTCGAGTCATTCACGCAGCCGTACAAACGAGGGTGGCGCTGTCGCGTCCTGCGTGGACTGCGCGCAGGGCTGCGTTTCCTCGAAGTGAAGTTTGGACGCGAATGGGGTCAACTGCATCCGCCGGTCGGCTCACTCTGCTGGTCCCGGACGCAGGCTTCTCTGCCGCGGAAGATCCAGGGAAAACTAGCTCCCGCACCAGGAGCGAGGCTCGCCTGGTCTGTCCAGGTGGACACCCCCACTCAGCATAAGCTACCCCTGCACCCTCTGTGGGCCCACGGTGGCCACACCGTGCCGGATCAGGTCAGGCCTTCCGCAGTGGCGCCCGTAGTTGTCCCGGCCGCACCCTGCAGGGTGAGCAGGGGTCCTATCTGGAAGCAGCCCCCCACGCGCGATCCACTAGGGGATAGTTCGCTAAGGCGGGTTTCTGTCGTTCCCAGTGCATTTTTTTTTCTTGGTGTTGAGTGATCGAAGCGCGCGGTCGCCGCAGGGAAGCATTGCTCGCAGGAGCCCGGTGGCCTTGAGGGCGCAGGAGGGCTGGGGATCCCAGGGTGGCGGTTCGGGATGGGGCCGAGACCGCTGGGGGGGAGGGGGCAGGAAGGGCGCCGAGGACCGCTGGCCGAGGTCCCGGCCCGGTGGGGGGCGCTGGGGATGGCGGGCGCAGGCCCAGCGCGCCGCCGGCGGGGTCAGGGGCGAAGGGGCAGGCGGAGGGCAGCGCGCGGGGAGCCGGCGCGGCGGCTCGGGTTACCGCGGCCCGACCCTGCCACCCGCAGCTCCGGCGCGGGGGCTGGGGCGGACTCCGGCCGTACCCCGCTGTTTGCATTTCTCTGGCAGGCGGCGGAGCTTGGGTTGAAAGGAATCGCCTTCATTTGGAACGTTGTTTATTTTTCTTAACTAGCCAGCGCCGACGGACGACCCTGCGAGCACGGCGGCCGGACCCGGCCGATCCAGCGCTAGGAAGGGGTCAGGACTGGGGGCGGCCAGGCGAGGTGGTGCTGCGAGCGCCCGCACTGGGAATGTGGCCCGGTGCCCCAGCGGCCGGGATGGGGGAAGGGTCGTGGCGGGCCCAAGGACTTTCTACCACGTAGGAAAACAGACTTTCTCCTGCCAGAGTTATCATACCTTAGCTTTGACCTTGCCTGAGCCGGGGCAGCGAAGTGGTTAAGCTCTTTGGGTTTGGTGTTTGGTCGCCTTGGGTTTCAGTTTCTCCTCCTCGGTTTTTAGCTCCACGACCTTGGTCCAGTCACCTTTGTGACTCAGTTTCCTCGACTCTCAAATGGGTATAGTATGGTGCTTTGCTCCTTGAGTTGCTGTCAGGATTAGATGAGACAATGCACCCTAGCGCAAGAGATGGAACTTGCCAAGAGCTTAGGACACGCCAATTCATTTTGTGGGGGCTGTGGCGCAGGGTAGGTGGGGTGGGGGTAGCCAGCAAGCGTGGGGCCCACAGAGAAGGGGCTTGAGCTGGAAACCCATGACTCCCAAGCTCTGGGGAAGGTGCGGGCTGGGGAGAGTTCTGAGCGTTTTGACATGAAATGAATAAAATGCAAATGATATTCAAAGCAAGATGCTAATGAGGATCTATTCTTTGAGCGTCCACAGCCCCGGCAGTGCCCATAATAGTGGCGGGGCTGGTGTGAACTCGAGGATGGGCAGGGCCCTGCAGTGTCTCGAGTGTGTGTGTGTGTGTGTGTGCGTGTCAGCGCGCGCCTCCTCCGGAATGTGCGTAGCCGGCTCCGGGTGTGCTCGCGCCGACATGAAAATGAGGTCAGGGAAGGTCGTTCCACTCTGCAGCATAAATCAAGGAGGAAAGGAGAATGGATGTGAGAGACAGTCCCCGGAGACCGCCCCGAGAGAGACAGAGCGAGGGAAGAAGGAGGAGAGAAAAGTTCTGCGTAGAATAGGCGAGAAGCGGGCCCAGGCGCTCTCCCTCCCCGAACTTCCCGCCCCGATGGCTGAGCCGCGGCAACACCGCGTCCTTAAGCCCCATCCTCCTCCCCCATCTCCTAAACCTTTAACTCTTTTTTCTTTCTTTGCCCCCAAACTTAAATGTTCCTCCTCTAAGCGCTCTTTGTGTGAACAGTGAAGCTCCTGCCCCCAGCTTCCCCGGGAACGTGTAAGTGCCCACGCGCACACACCAGTCGCACGCGCAATCGCACACTTGTTACACGAGTGCTCAAGCCGGGGCTCGCGGGGGAGTCCTGCGGGGATCAGAATAAAATGTTCCAGAGAGGGCTGCTTTCCGCCGTCCCCCTGCCCGGCTACTGCGGCCCGGGCGCGTGCTTTCTCCACGCAGTCCGCGTCTGTGGCCTCCCCAACACTCTGCTACCGTCGTCCCCCGGGCTCTTCCTGCTCTTCGCCCTCCGCCGGCCGCCCAAGGAACGCGCAGCTCCAAGCCAGTACTTCCCTGTGCGCTGTCCTGAGACTCCGCTGGGTATATCGGGAGGTTCCGGCTGCCCTAGGCCGGAACACGGCACAGGTCCGGGGCGATCGCTCTCTGGGGAAGCAGGGACAGCGTCCCAGAGCCCAGGGTGAGAGAGGGAGAGGGATGTCGGTCTAACTACCCAGCATCTTCAAGACACCAGGACACTAGGACCAGAGGGAAGGATGCAGGGAGCAGGGCTGGGGAAGAGGAAGCAGTGCATAGAGGAGGCTGTCCCGTCTCTCTCTCTCTCTCTCTCTCTCTCTCTCTCTCTCTCTCTCTCTCTCTCTCTCTCTCTCTCTGTGTGTGTGTGTGTGTGTGTGGGGGGGGGGGGGCGGGGGGTTCCTGCTGCCACTCCAAGAATGGGGAGAAAGCAATGAAGAGATGAGCTGCGCCTACGGTCTGTGCTCTGGGCCCAGATCAGACTTACCTGCTGCCGTATTCTCTTCACCACAATGAATAACAGCAACAAGATGATGCCGAATGCCACACAGTAGGCACAAAATAAGCGCACAATACATATTGAATTAAATTTACCAACAGCTGTCACTATCACGATCCTTCCTGAGTCTCCACAGTTTGTAGATTAATTAAGTCATTCACTCATTCCACAAATATTTAGCAAGTGCCTATTAAATGACTGAGCGGCAGGAAGACAAGATCCCATCCCTCAGGGCGCTTATACATTCCTGGGTCAGAAAGACAGGAAACAGATAAACACAGTCACACAACATGGTATCAGGCAGGACAGCCCTTTGTGCTGTGAAGGAAAGATGAAGTGAGCCGGAGAGGAACTTGGGGAGGAGACAGAGACCCAGAAGAGAATGAGCCATGCAGACTTCTGAAAGGGCAGGGTCCCCGCGGAGGGAACTGCAAATGCAGTGGCCTAAGATGTGGAAAGTGCCTGGAATGGAGCTCAAAAAGGAGGAGAGAGGGTGGAGGTGAAAGGGAGGGTCAATGGAAAGTCAGGAGGGTCAGATTCTGTAGTGTTTTGTAGGCCATGATGAGGGAGAGAGTGTCTTGAATTATATACTAGGTGTGATGGGAAGCCAGTGGATTTTCTTTTTTTTTAGATGGAGTCTCACTGTCTCTCAGGCTGGAGTGCAGTGGGGCAATCTCGGCTCACTGCAGCCTCCACCTCCTGGGTTCAAGTGATTATCCTGCCTCAGCCTTCCCAAGTAGTTGGGATTACAGGCACCCGCCACCAGGCCCGGCATTTTTTTAACAAAAATTTTTTTTAGTAGAGACGGATTTCACCATCTTGGCCAAGCTGGTCTCAAACTCCTGACCTCAAGTGATCCTCCCATCTCAGCCTACCAAAGTGCTGGGATTAGAGGCATGAGCCACCGTGCCGGGCTGGAATATTTTTTAAAAAAGAGAACGATGTGGGCCAAGTGTGGTGGTTCATGCCTGTAAACCCAGCACTTTGGGTGGCCGAGGTGGGAGGATCACCAGCCTGGGCAATATAAGGAAATCCCATCTTTACAAAAACTAAAAGGTTAGCAGTCATGGTGGTGTGCATCTGTAGTCCTAGCTATACTGAGGAGGCTCAGGTGGGAGGATCGCTTGAGCCCAGGAGGTCAAGGCTGCAGTGACCTGTGATCGTGCCACTGCATTCAGCCTGGGCAATGGTAAAACCCTGTCAAAAAATGCAATTTTTGTTTTCGAAAACGATAAACAAAGACTAGAGAATTTAATTTATCCATGGGTTTCAGGTTTGAGTATATATATATTTTTATTTTTGAGACGGAGTCTTGCTCTGTCGCCCAGGCTGGAGTGCAGTGGCACAATCTCGGCTCCCTGCAACCTCCGCCTTCTGGGTTCAAGCGATTCTCCTGCCTCAGCCTCCCGAGTAGCTGGGACTACAGGCACCCACCACCACGGTGGGCTGATCTTTGTATTTTTAGTAGAGACAGGGTTTCACCATGTTGTCCAAGCTGGTCTTGTACTCCTGACCTCAGGTGATCCGCCCGCCTGGGCCTCCCAAAGTGCTGGGATTACAGGCGTGAGCCACCGCGCCCGGCCCAGGTTTGAGTATTTCTTAATCAATGATCTCCAAATGTTTCCCAGTCCAATGCGTTAAATATGAACGCTTAGGCAAGATTGCTCCGGAAGGCCCGGGAAATACTTGACCGGCTTATGCCCCTCCCACCCCTACTTTTGAGGAAGGTGCCCGGAATGGGACATGGATAGGGTCCCGGAATTGGCCTCCTCCGGAATCGGAATCTGAGCGAGGACTCCGGGATCCCCAGCCTGAGGACCTCCGGCGTTTCCACTCCCTGGCTCCCCGTCCCACCTGTTGCCTTTGCTATGCCTACCCTGGTTCTTTTTCGTGCTGTGGAGACAGCGTGGGCAACTCCAGTGCAAGAAGGTAAGATCCGGTGTCTCTCTGACGCTCCAATTCCGCTGCTCCTTAGGCGGAGGAATTCTCTCCTTTCCCCCAGTGAGTCTAGTTGTGGGCAAAGCAGGCTCCGTGGTCCCACACCGCCTCCTGGTGGTTATGAAGGATACTGCAGCCGGGGTTGATACAAGATACAGAACTTTTCCAGCGCCGACAGGGGGCGCAGGAAAAGGCTTACGGATTGCCTGGCAGGTGCCAGGTGTTTTGCGCGGAGTCTCACTTACTTTATTTAATCAATAGAGTAACTCCAGAAGAGAGAACTGTCATTTCCCATACTATCCTGATAAGGAAATTGGGGTCAAGAGAGGCAATGCACTTCGATTAAGAACATACAGCTAGTAAAATTGCAGAGTGATTCTCTCACATTCGCACCATCTCTTGGTGCACAGAGTGTGAGAAGAGTAAAATATTGGCTTCCATCCTAGGCCAGGAGCTCTCCCTCTCCTTGGCTCTGAAGAATCATCTAGAAAATACCTTTAGCTGATGTACTGAGCTCCCAAATTAGTCTCTGGGAATGTTCCAAGGTCCTTTCTCATTCTCCATTTGAGCCCATTTCTGATGGGTTCATGGGCCTGCAGGTTGAGACCGGTTCAGGGACAGCTAGGGAACTCTATCATGCATGTTGCATGGATGGGGAGTTAGAGGTCTCTGTCCTTTCTCTGAGATTCAGGCTCCTTGAGCAATCTTATCCCTGAAGGTGAAGAACAAGGTGCTTTGTTCTGAGTGGGGCACTCCTGCGACCTCAGATACTCAGACAGAACAAAAGAAGAGCATGGAATGGGTGACCACACTGAGTCGACCTCAGTTCTTCTCCATCTTTAATCCCAAGGTCAGGAGACCTCTGCTTGGCATAGGGCTCTTTCCTTCGTGTTTCATTTTAATTAATTAATTTAGAGGAGTGCAGTGACACAATCATGGCTCATTGAAGCCTCAAATTCCTGGGCTCAAGTGATGGTCCCACCTCATCGTTCTAAGTGGGACTACAGGTGTGCACCACCACACCCAGCTAATTTTCAAAATCTCTGTAGAGATGGAATCTCGCTATGTTGCTTGGGCTGGTCTTGAATCCTAATTCCTGGCCTTAAGCAATTCTCCAGTCTCAGCCTCCCAAAGTGCCAGGATTAGAGGCTTGAGCCACTGAGCCCAGCTGGGCTCCCTCTTTATCAGGCATTGGAAATGCTCAAGCTGCTTTTGCACCTGCAGTGGTCAGAATGGGGAAAGGTCTCTGGGCAGAGCCCCTCCCCTTCTCCTGCCTGAGATTCCACCCACTCTAGTGCAGAGCTGAGAACCATTCTCCATCCTCTGCTGCTCCCTAGTGGGCTGGGATGCAGCTGTCACTGGTCTCCTTCCCACTAGGCTGCGGCCACTTTCTGCCTTCTCTCCTTCCTTCTCCAGAGGGAGGCTCCTTCTAGAGACAGCAGGTATCCTGGAAGAGAGATGTGAAACTTCGGGAACGATCTGGCTGCAGAACATCCTGGAATTGAGTCCGCATAAACCCAGGGTCATTGCCCCCACCAAACGCTGAGTGCCCTGTGAGGAGCCAGAGGAGCCCCCATTTAGCGTGATGGATTCATATTTTAAAAGTAAAAAAGACAGACACAAAATGACTTTGACAATCAATTTTTAAAGCTGTTAACTTTTAAATAATTATAGATTCATAGTGTCCCAATCCATTTGGTGTTGCTGTAAAGGAATACGTGGGACTGGGTACTTTATAAAGAAAAAAGGTGTATTTGGCTCACAATTCTGGTGGCTGGAAGATTGGGCATCTGGTGAAAGCATTAGGCTGCTTCCATTCATGGCAGAAGGCAAAGGGGAGCCAGTGTTTCCAGAGATCACATGGTGAGAGGGGAAGCAAGACAAGGAGGGAGGTGCTGGACTCTTTTAACAATCGGCGCTCTCGGGGACTAATAGAGTTAAGTACTCACTCCTCCAAGGGCATGCATGTATTAATGAAGAATCCATGAATCAAAGGACCCCCATGACCCAAACACCCCCCAATAGATTCCAACTCCCAACACCATCACACTGGGGATTAAATTTCAACATGAGATTAGGAGGAAACAAACACCGGAACTATAGCATATACGAAGTTCAAGGGTAGTACAGAGAGGTCCCAGGTAACTTTCACCCACGTGTGGACTCTTGTAGCCCCCGCAGTAATCAAGACACAGAACCATTTCATCACCCCAAAGACCTCTTCCCTGCCATCCCTTGGTGGTCATGCCCAGTCCTCCCTCTCTCAACATTCTTAGCCCCAGGCCACCGTTAATGTGTTTCCTATCTCTGTGATTTTGTCATTTTGAGAATGTGGTATAGAAGAAATCACAGAGTATGGCTTTTTTTTTTTTTTTTTTTTGAGATGGAGTTTTGCTCTTGTCGCCCAGGCTGGGGTGCAATGGTGTGATCTTGGCTCACTGCAACCTCCACCTCCCGGGTTCAAGCGATTCTCCTGTCTCAGCCCCCCAAGTAGCTGGGATTACAGGCACACGCCACCACACCTGGCTAATTTTTGTATTTTTAGTAGAGATGGGGTTCACCATGTTGGCCAGCCTGGTCTCAATCTCTTGACCTCGTGATCCGCCCCCCTTGGTCTCCCAAAGTGCTGGGATTACAGGTGTAAGCTGCTGCACCCGGCCTTGTATGTCATCTTTTGAGACTTTTTCGTGCAGTACAAATTCCTTAAGATCCATTCAGGTTATTGCATGTATCAATAGTTCATTCTCTTTTATTGCCATGTAGTCTATGGATGTACTGCAGTTTAACTGTTTATCTGTTGAGAGACATCTGGGTTGTTTCCAGATTTTGGCTGTTATAAATAAAGCTGCTATGAACGCTCATTTACAGGTTTTTACGTGTACATAAGTTTTTATTTCTCTGGGATAAATGCCCAGGAGAGCAATTGGTGTTTCTTATGGTAAGCGTAAGTTTAGTTTGTTTTTTTAAAGTACTTGCCAAACTTACGGATGTAAAAAAAACGAAACTCTTATACACTGTTAGTGGTAATGTAAATTGGTGTAGCCGTTATGGAAAACAGTATGGAGGTGCCTCAAAAAGTTAAAGATAGAATTACCATGTGATCCAGCAATATCTCTTCATGCTATATACCCACAGGAAATGAAATCAGTATGTTGAAGAGATATGTACGTCTCCATGTTCATTACAACACTATTTATCATAGCCAAGATATGGAATCAACCTAAATATCCACCAACAGATGAATGGATAAAGAAAATGTACATATACACAATGGAATCATAGTTACCCTTTAAAAAGAAGGAAATCCTGTTATTTGCAACAACATGAATAAACCTGGAGGACATTATGCTAAATGAAATAAGCCAGGCACAGAAAGACCGCTACTGCATGATCTCACTTATATGTCGAATGTGAAAAAGCCAAATTCATAGAAGCAAGAGGAGAATGGTGGTTATCAGGCATGGGGAGTGGGGAGAAATGGGAAGATGTTGGTCAAAGGGTACAAAGTTTGTTAGGTAGGATGAATAAATCCCAGAAATCTAATGTACAGAAGGGGAACTATAGTTAAAAATACTGTATTTTATATTTGAAATTTGCCAAGAGAGTAGCTTTTAAGCATTCTCGTCACACACATATGAAAACGATAACTATGTAAGGTAATGAAAATGTTCATTAGCTTGATTGTAGTAATCAGTTTTACTATGTATATCAAGCCATCATGTTATACACCTTAAATATACACAATTTTTATTAAAAAATAAATTCTTAAACTATTTTCCAGAGTGGCTTACCATGTACACTCCCAGCAGTAGTGTGTGAGTGATCCAGTTGCTCTTCATTGTCACCAGCATTTAGTCTCATCACTATTTTTTATTTTAGCCATTCTGACAGATATGTGCTAATATCTCATCATGGTCCTACTTTGCATTTCCCTAATGGCTAGTAGTATGGATATCTTTCCATGTACTTATTTGCCATTGGTGAAAAGTCTTTTCATGTCATTTGCCTATTTTCTAATTGGATTATTTGTTTTTTTTTTACTGTTGGGTTTTGAGAGTCCTTTATATATTGGGAATATGAGTCCTTTGTGAGATCTGCATTGTGCAAATATTTTCTCCCAGTCTATAACTTCTCCTTTCATCCTCTTAATAGGGATTTTTGCAGAGTAAAAGTTTTAAACTTTGATTAAGTCCAATTTATTGATTTTTTTCCTTTGATGGATCTGCCTTTGGTGTTGTCTAAGAGCTTATCACGAAACGCTAGGTCCTAAAGATTTTCTCGTATGTTACCTTCTAAACTTTTATAGTTTTATGTTTTACATTTAAATCTATATTCCATTTTGAGTTAATTTTTATATAAGGTGTGAGATTTAAATCATAGGTTTTTTTTTTCTTATGGATATTCAATTGCTCCAACATTGTTGAAAAGGCTATCCTTCCTCCATTGAAATGCTTTTGCATGTTTGCCAAAAATGAGTTGGCCACACTTGTGTGGGTCTATTTTTGGGTTCTCTGTTCTGTTCCATTTCCCTCCATCAATACTACACAGCTTTGATTCCTGCTGGTATGTGATATAGGTCTTGAAACTGGGTAGATTTACACCTCTCACTCTAATTCTCCTTTTTCAGAATTGTTTTATCTTTTCTTTTATCTTTTTCCTTTGCATTTCCATGTAAGTTAAAGAATAATCTTGTCTATGTCTGCAAACAAATCTTGCAGGGATTTGATAGGAATGTCATCAAACCTGGCCGGGCACAGTGGCTCAAGCCTGTAATCCCAGCACTTTGGGAGCCGAGGCGGGTGGATCACTTGAGGTCAGGAGTTCAAGACCAGCCTTACCAATGAGGTGAAACCCTTCTCTACTAAAAATACAAAAAAATTAGTCGGGCATGATGGTGCATGCCTGTAGTCCCAGCTACTCAGGAGGCTGAGGCAGGAGAATCACTTGAATCCGGGAGGCGGAGGTTGCAGTGAGTCGAGATCATGCCACTGCACTCCAGCCTGGGCCACAGAGTGAGACTCCATGTCAAAAAAAAAAAAAAAAAAAAAAAAAGGAATTGCATCAAACCTGTATATCAATTCGGGGAGAACTGACATCTTTACTATGTTAAGTCTTCCAATCCATGAGTGCTCCATTTATTTGAATCTTCTTTAATTTCTTTCATTAGCATTCTGTAATTTTCACATGCTATATATTTGTTGTTAGATTTATACATAAGTGGTTCATCTTTTGTGAGTGATTGTAAATAGGATTGTATTTTAAGTTTTGGTTTCATGTGCTTATTGCTAGTATGTAGAAATATAATTGATTTTTATATGTTCATCTTATAGTCTATGGCCTTGCTGAATGCACTTATTAGTTTTAGAAGGTCTTTTTTTGTAGGTTCCTTGAGATTTTTTACATTGAACATCATGTCACCTGCAAATAGGGACATTTAATTTCTTCTTTTCTAATGTGTATGCCTTTTATTTCCTTTTCTTGCTTAATTGCACTGGCTAGAACTTCCAGTGTGATGGTTGAATAGTAGTGATAAGAATGAACAACGTTGGCCAGGTGTGGTGGGTCACGCCTGTAATCCCAGCACTTTGGGAGGCTGAGGCGAGCAGATCACTTGAGGCCAGGAGTTCAAGACAAGCCTGGCCAACATGGTGAAACCCCATCTCTACTAAAAATACAAAAATTAGCTGGATGTGGTGGCAGGGGCTCATAATCCCAGCTACTTGGGAGGCTGAGGCAGGAGAATCGCTTGAACCCAAGACTCAGAGGTTGCAGTGAGCTGAGATGGCACCACTGCACTCCAGCCTGGGCAACAGAGTGAGACTCCATCTAAAAAGAAAGAAGAATGGACAACCTTGACTTGTTCCTGATCTTAGTGAGAAACATTCAGTTTTTCCCTAAGTATGTTAGTTGTAGATTTTTTACAGATGTTCTATGTCAATTTGAGGACATTCCCCTTTATTTCTAGTTTTCTGAGAGTATCATAAATGAGTATTGAATTTGCCAAATGCTTTTTTCTGTACCAATTGATATGATCATGTGATTTTTCTTCTTTACTCTGTTAATATAGTGGATTACACTGATAGCTTTTCAAATATTGAACCAGCTTTGAATCCAGAATTAACTCTACTTGGTCATAGTATATAACTATTTCTACATATTGTCGAATTATATTTGTTAATATTCAATTAAGAGTGCTTGTATCCATATTTATGAGGAATATGAGTCTGTAGTTTTCTTTTGTTATACTGTCTTTGGTCTTGGTATCAAGGCACTACTGACTTTTTTCTTCTATTTTCTGGAAGAGACTGTGTAGAATTGGTGTTATTTTTATTTATTTATTTAATTTTTTGCTTTGAGACAGGGTCTCACTCTGTCGCCCAGGCTGGAGTGCAGTGGAGCAATCATAGCTAACTGCAGCCTTGACTTCCAGGCTCAAGCGATCTTCCCACCTCAGCCTTCTGAGTACTGGGATTACAGGCATGTGCCACCATGCTTGGCTAATTTTTGTATTTTTTGTAGAGACAGGGGTTCACCATGTTGCCCAGGCTGGTCTCAAACTCCTGGTCTCAAGGGATCCTCCTGCCTTGGCCTCCCAAGGAGTTGGTATTACAGGCATGAGCCACTGCACCTGGCCTGTTGTTAATTCTTTTTTAAAAGTTTGGTACAATTCTCAAGTAAAACCACCTGGGCCTGGAGATTTCTTTTTAATTACATATTTAATTTTCCAAGTAGTTATAGGAGTATTCAAATTATCTACTTCATATTGGGTGAGTTGTAGTGGGCTATGCTTTTTGAGGCATTAGATTGTATTTTCTCTAAATTTTCAAATTTAGGGTTAGGTTGTTCATAGTATTCCCGTATTATCCTTTTGATGTCTGCAGGGACTGTCATGATATCCCTGCCTTTGTTCCTGATATTAGGAAGTTGTGTGTTTTCTCTTTTTTTCTACATCAGAGGCTTGTCAATTTTATCGTCTTTTAAAAGAACCAGCTTTTCTTTTCATTTATTTTCTCTATTGTTTTTCCTATTTTCAGTTTCATTGATTTCTGCTTTTATCTTTATTATTTTCTTCTTTCTGCTTGCTCTGGGTTTATTTTGCTTTTCTTTTCTCTATGTTTGACTTAGACTGGGGTACAAGCCTATATTATTGACTTGAAAGTTTTATTTTTAGAAAATGAAAGCATTTTGGTGCTATAAATTTCCCTCTCAATACGGCTTTAACTGCTTCCCACACATTTTGACATGTTATGTTTTAATTTTCATTTGCTTCAAAGTATTTTTAAATTTCCCTTGGAACTTTCTTTTTCACCCATGGCTTATTTAAAGTGTATTGTTTAGTTTCCAAGTATTTGAAGATTTTATGGTCACATTTCTGTTATTGGTTTTTAATTTAATTCCACTGTGGTCAGAAAACATACATTATACGGTTGCAATTTTTTAAAAATTTGTTACAGTTTTACTTTATGGCCCAGGGTATGGTCAATCTTAGTATATGTTCTGCAAATGCTTGAAAAGTTGTGTATTCTGCTATAATTGGGTGGAGTGTTCTATAAAAATTGGTTGATGTTGTTGTTGAATTCTTCTATAGCCTTGATGGTTTTCTGTCTAGTTGTTCTATCAGTTTTTGACAGAGAGTATTGAGGTTTCCAACTATAATTAGTGATTCATTGTTTTCTGTTGTCAGTTCCATCAATTTTTGCTTCATGTATTTTTCAGTTCTGTGTTTTTGGTGCATACACATTATGGATTGCTATGTCTTCTTGGTAGATTGACCCTTTTATGATTATATAAATGTATTAGTCCATTCTTGCACTGTTATAAAGAAATACCTGAGACTGGGTAATTTATAAAGAAAGGAGATTTAATTGGCTCACAGTTCTACAGGTTGTACAGGAAGCATGGCAGCGTCTGCTTCTGGGGAGGCCTCGGGGAGCTTTTACTCATTACAGAAGGCAAAGCAGGAGCAGGACCAAAAGAGAGCAAGGTGGGAGGTGCTACACACTTTTAAACAAACAGGTCTTGTGAGAACTCTATCATGAGAACAACACCAAGATAATGGTGCTAAACCATTCATGAGAACTCCTTCTCCATGATCCAGTCACCTCCCACCAGGCCCCATCTTCAACACTAGGGATTGTGATTTGATTTAAGATTAGGTGTGGACACAGATTCAAACTATATCATTCCACCTCTGACCCTTCCAAATTTCATGTCCTTCTCACATTGCAAAATGCAATCATCCCTCTCAACAGTCCCCCAAAGTCTTAACTCATTCCAGCATTAACTCAAAAGTGTGAAGTCTGAAGTTTCATCTGAGACAAGGCAAGTCCCTTTCATCTGTGAGCCTGTAAAATAAAAAACAAGTTAGTTATTCCCAAGATATAATGGAATATAGGCATTGGGTAATCATTGCCATCCTCCCCCCAGAAAAGGAAAGAAATTGGCCAAAAGAAAGGGGCTATGGGTTCCATACAAGTCTGAAACCCAGCAGGGTAGTCATTAAATCTTAAAGCTCCAAAATAATCTCATTTGACTCCATGTCTCACATCCAGGCCACACTGATGAAAAAGGTGGGATCCCAAGGCCTTGGGCAACTCTGCCCCTGTGGCTCGGCAGGGTTCAGCCCCCTTGGCTGCTCCCAAGGGCCGACATTGAGTGCCTGTGGCTTTCCCAGGTGCAAGGTGTAAGCTGTTGGTGAATCTACCATTCTGGGGTCTGGAGAACAGTGGCCCTCTTCTCACAGCTCCATAAAGCAGTGTCCCAGTGTGGACTCTTTGTAGGGGTTCCAACCCCACATTTGCCCTCCACACTGACCTGGATGAGGTCTCCATGAGGGCTCCACTCCTGCATCAGGCTTTGTGCCTGCACATCCAGGCTTTTCCATACATCCTCTGAAATCTAGGCAGAGGCTCCCAAGCCTAAACTCTTGCACTCTGTGCACCCACACAATTAACACCAAGTGGAAGCCACCAAGGCTTATGGCTTGCACCCTCTGAAGCAGCAGCCCAAGCTTTACAAGGGCCCCTTTGAGCCAAGGCTGGAGCTGGAGTGGCCAGGTTGCAGGGAGTAGTGTCCTGAGGCTGTGCAGGGCAGCAGGGTCCTGGGTCTGGCCCATGAAACCATTCTGTCTTTCTAGGCTTCTGGGCCTGTGATGGGAGGGATTGTGGTGAAGGTCTCTGAAATGCCTTCAAGGTCTTTTCCCCACTGTCTTGGCTATTAGCAATTGGCTTTTCTTTACTTATGCAAATTTCTGCACCCTGTTTGAATTTCTCCCCTGAAAATGAGCGTTTCTTTTCTACCACATGGCTGGGCTGCAGATTTTTCAAACTTTTACACTCCGCTTTCCCTTTAACTATAAGTTCCAGTTTTATGTCATTTCTTTGCTCACGTATATGAGCGTAGGTTGTTAGAAGCAGCCAGGCCATATCTTGAACACTTTGATGCTTAGAAATTTCTCTTGCCCAATACCCTAAATTGTCACTTTCAAGTTCAATGTTCCACAGATCCCTATGGCAGGGGCATAGTGCCTCCAACCTCTTTGGTGATGCATAAGAAAAGTGACCTTTGCTCCAGTGCCCAATAAGTTTTTTTAAAAAGTGGGTCTGCTGATAACAAATTAGTTTTTCTCTTCATCTGAAGATGTCTTTATTTTCCCCTCATACCTGGAGGAATTTTTAAAACTAAATTTTGGGTTGATAGTTCTTTTCTTTTAGCACTTGAAAAGTGTTGTGTTTTCGATATAGCTTAAGATGGATTTTTGTTTGTTTGTTTGTTTTATCCTGTTTGGGATTTATACACCTTCTAGAATCTGAAGGTTTGTGTCTTTCACCCAATGTTTCTCTGAATACTTTTTCAGCCCCAACCTCTTCCCCCTCTCCTGTGTCTCTAGTGACATAAATATTGGATTTTTTGTTATAGTCCCACATGGTTCTGTTCATGTTTTTTTTTTTCCATTTATTTTCTCTCCATGGTTCAGTTTAGGTAACTTCTATTGCACCATATTCAAGTTTACTGATTCTTTTCTCTGTTTTCTCCATTCTGCTGATGAGCCCATCCATTGAATTCATCTCAACTATTGTACACTTTAGAGTTTCCATTTTGTTCTTTTTTGTATCTTTTATTTCTTTTCTGAGACCTTCTTTTTTTTTTTGGCTGAGACTTTCTGTTTTTTAAAATTTGTTTCTAATGTGTTTCTAATTATTTGTTGAAGCATTATAATATGTATGCATCCCAGCATTGGTGTCTGTTGAGTATCTTTCCTCATTCATTTTGAGATCTTTCTGGGTTTTGGTATGATGAGTAATTTTCTTATTTGATACCTGGACATTTCAGTATTGCGTTATAACTGTGGATCTTATCTAAATCATGTGTGGTAGCAAGCCTTCTCTGGCACAGATCTTGTGGGTAAAAGTGGGATGACACCTTGTTACTGCCAGGCAGGGGTCCAGGTTGTCCTCCTGGTCTCTGTTGATGCCTATGGGGGTGGGCGGGGGGTGGGGGGATTGCCGAGAAGGTGCTCCTTGTAACTGCTGAATGGAAGTGGCGGTCAGGCCTTCACTGATTCCACCCTGACTGGAAGGGGAAGGGGTGCTTCTACTGCAACTGCTGGGTGGGGTGGCCTTGTTAAAAACTGAACAGTGATGGCCGGGCGCCATGGCTCACACCTGTAATCCCAGCACTTTGGGAAGCTGAGGTGGGTGGATCACGAGGTCAGGAGATTGAGACCATCCTGGCTAACACAGTGAAACCCCGTCTCTACTAAAAATACAAAAAATTAGTTGGGCATGGTGGCAGGCGCCTGTAGTCCCAGCTACTCGGGAGGCTGAGGCAGGAGAATGGCGTGAACCCGGGAGGCGGAGCTTGCAGTGAGCAGAGATTGTGCTACTGCACTCCAGCCTGGGCGACAGAGCGAGACTCCATCTCAAAAAAAAAAAAACAACAAAAAACTGAACAGTGATGAAAGTTTTGATGCTCTGCCAGTCCTCCTTTGACACCACCCCAGTGGGGATGGTGAGGGGCACCCTCTGACTGCTGGTAGGGGTGGAGTCCAGGCTTCCTGTGTGGTCTCTGCTGACCCTGGGTGATTGAAAGTCCTGGCCTCCCACTTGGCCTTCTGTGGCTCTACTCCAGCGTGGGAGTGGGAGTGCCTTACTACAGCCTGGTGGGTAGAAGTCTGGGCTCCCTACTCAGCCTTTGCTGGTGTAGGTGAGGTGAGGCTGCAGTTTTTTCTGTTGTGTTGGCTAGAGTAGAGCAATTGTATCTAAAAGTTTTCTGTCTTGCCCTGCCTGCTTCTTTCCTGGTCCTTTGGTTAGAGAAAGCGGGCATTTCTTAGGGCTTTTTTTTTTTTTACTGTGTCGGTTGGTGTTTCTGGGTTGCACTTTTTCTAGTATCCAGTCTAGGATATACAAGGTAAAAAGAAAATCCAGGGAACTCACTGCAGTGTTGTTCCTTGTTGGTCCTCTTTCTTCTCTCCACCTTTCAGAGTTGTCTCATGTTTAATATATATATATATAGTACATAGTAAGAAGAATAGGAAAAAGGACATCTACTCCATCTTCCCAGAAGTAGAAGCTCTCCTACAATTATTTCTTTTTAATTTAATTTTGAATAACTTTATTATTTTCAAAATAAAAACACATCCAAAAAGTGAAAATGTCTATCCCACTTTTCCCCATCTACCTTTTGCTTATCCCAGCAACCATTGTTATTAGTTTATTGTTTTCTCCAGAATTTAAAAAATGCATATCAATGTTAATCAATTTTCATATTTCTTAAAGCACAAAAGTTAGCATATTATAGACAGAAATCCGTACCTTACAAAATACAAGATGTCTTGCTGATCGGCCCATATCAGTACATAGGGAGCTTCTTCATCCTGTGAAAATGCAAAGTATCCTATTGAATGGTGTTCAATAGCTTGGTCATTTAGGTTGTTTTCAGTCTTTTGAAATTACAAACAATGCTGTAACAAATATCAATCTACAGATGTTATTGCACATGTGTGTTTGTATCTGTAAGATAAATTCCTAGAAGTGCAATTCCCGAACACTGAAGATACATTCGTGCTCTGAGAAAGTTGCACAAGAGGCTGAAAGGTGAACCTTATTAAGGCGGTGGCTATAGCATGGCAAAGCTGACAGTTAATCTGGGAAAACTAGTCCCCTCTACTGGACACATGGCCTCATGAACCTGTTCTGGACAAGAAGGTATAAAAAAGGATACAGGGGCAGGTGTTGGAAAGGACATGTTATCTCTCACATCTGTTGCTATGTTGTTACCCCATGGCCAGACTGCAGATTTAGATGACTCTAGAGTGCTCAGAATAAGCTGTTCACGGTGATGGCCCCTCTTAGCCTACCTGGAATGGTCTCTGAAAGCAGCATGGAGGATGATTAGGAGCACAGAACATGGATGTGGACAGGGAGCCCCTTTCCTCTCAGGCCTCAATTTCTTCATCTGTTGAATGAAAGCATGGGGACAAACTTCTGTTGAAAGAGGACCCTTACCCTTCTTCATCAAGAACAGTGTCACTTCAACAGGCACATCTACAAGGCATGTATAGGATTCCATTTGAAGGAGCTTTCCACTGCTGAAGAGCAAAGAGGAAGCAGAAGAGGAAAGAAGGAATAAAGATGGGAAGAACAGAAGTAAGGAAAGCACTGGCTTGAACAACCTCTGGGTCCAGATCAGATCCCACAGGTGGAGTGGACAGAGATGGTTACAGTTGCATAACCATCAACACAATCCAGACACAGAACCATCTTATCACCACCCCAGATCCCCCCAGTCCCTGAAAATCACTGATCAGTGGTTTCTGTGCTGACAGTTTTGCCTATTCCAGAATGTCATACATATGTAATCATGCAGTGTGCAGCCTTCTGAGTCTCGCTTCTTTCCTAATGCATTTGAGATTTATCAGGTGTGTCGTGTGTGTGGGTACTTTGTTCTTTTGCATCTGAGTCACGTTCTGTTGCATGGATGTACCACAGTCTGTTGATCCTTTCACCAGTTGAAGGACCTGTGGGTTGTTTCTGGTTGGTGGTGATTATGAGTAAGGGCACTGTAAACATTTGTATATGGGCTTTTGTGGGGGACATAAACATATTTGCTGGGCTGGTGTGGTAAGTGGGAAACCAGGGGCAGGACATGGAGTAGGGCTTCATTGGTAGTGTTAGGTTTGCTAGACTATTGAAAGGACAGAACAAGGGAGTAAAGTGTAATGAAGCCAGACAGCACACACCACACAGAAGCTGAGTCTCCAGTGAGGACACTGAAAGTAGCCTATCCCCAGGAGACTTGGTCAGGATGACACGCACACACCCTTCAATGGCTGTCCCAGGGGCAGGGCTGCTGTGACCTCTGACTTCCATATTCTTCACTCACTTCAACAGTCATTAAAACATGTCTACTTTTTAAAACACCCAAGTACATTTTATTGTAAAAATATTCAAACAATATGGTAGAATACAGGGTAAAATGCGAAAGCCCCCCTTCACACTCCCTGTTCCATCCCAGTCACCTGCCCCTACCCAGACATTACCCATGGTAGCATCTTGAGGCAATTCTTGCACACATTCTTTCCTGTTATTACACACACACATTCACACACATGCATGCATACACACACATGCATACATGCACACATACATTGTGTCTAGGTATATTAGTCCATTCTTGCATTGCTATGAATATCAGAGACTGGGTAATTTAAAAAGAGGTTTAATTGGCTCATGATTCTGCAGGCTGTACAGGAAGCATAGCAGCTTCTACTTCTGGGGAGGCCTCAGGAAATTTCCAATCAGGGCAGAAGACAAAGCGGGACTGAATTCTTTTTTTTTAAATTATACTTTAAGTTCTAGGGTACATGTGCACAATGTGCAGGTTTGTTACACATGTACACATGTGTCATGTTGGTGTGCTGCACCCATTAACTCATCATTTACATTAGGTATATCTCCTAATGCTATCCCTCCCCCCTCCCCTGACCCCATGAAAAGGCCCCAGTGTGTGATGTTCCCCACCCTGTGTCCAAGTGTTCTTATTGTTCAGTTCCCACCTATGAGTGAGAACAAATGGTTTTAAACAACCAGATCTCATGAGAACTCACTCACTATCTTGAGGACAGTACCAAGGGGACGGTGCTAAACTGTTCATGAGAAATCCACCCCCATGATCCACTCACCTACCACCAAGCCCCACCTCCAACACTGGGGACTACAATTAGACATGAGATTTGGTGAGGACACAGATCCAAAGCATATCACTGGGGATATAGCTTTATCTTCAATTTTGCTGATATAAATGAGGTACTGTGATGTGTGTCACTCAGCAGCTTGATTTTTTGAGCTAAATTGTTTAGTCAATCTGCTCTGTGCATTTAGAACACACATATCTGCCTCCTTTCTAACCTGCTGTTTAGTGCCCTAGGCTAGAGATGTAGCCTCATTTATTTCCTTCCTTTCCTATTTGTAGCCATTTGATTTGTTTCTAAGTTTCACTGTTATATAAAATGTTGCAACAAATAACCTTTTACGTATGCCTCTTTGTGCACACATGATTTATTCTCTCATGCAGACACTAAAAATGGAATTGTCTGTGGAAAGTGGATATACATCTAATATTTTGATAAATCTGGACTAATTGATTTCCTGAAAGGATAGACTAATTTATATTCCCACCGACATCCTTTGAGATGCCAATTTTCTCACAACATCGTCACTGCTGGGAATAAACAATCTTTTAAATTTGTATTAATTTAATAGGTGAAAAATGATCCCTCCATTGTTGTTTTAATTTGCATTTTCCCACTTACTGATAAAATTGATCTTGCCTTCCATGTATTAATTTTCCATGGGGCGTATCTTTGGATTGCAATTCTATCCTTTTCTGTTTCTTCTATTGAGTTGTTGCCCTTTGCTTATTGATTTCACAAGTTCCTTTTATAGTCTGGATATTAATCTTTGTATAATATATATATTATTTTTAAAATCTCGCTTTACTTTTTTGTCTTTTTTTTGAGATGGAGTCTCACTCTATTACCAGGCTGGAGTGCAGTGGCATGATCTCAGCTCATTGCAACCTCCGCCTCCCGGGTTCAAGCAAGTCTCTTGCCTCAGCCTCCCAAGTAGCTGGGATTGCAGGCATGCACCACCACGCCCAGCTAATTTTTGTATTTTTAGTAGAGACAGGGTTTCACTATGTTGGCCAGGCTGGTCTTGAACTCCTGACCTCATGATCCACCCCTCTTGGCCTCCCAAAGTGCTGGGATTACAGGCGTGAGCCACTGCGCCTGGCCTCCATTTACATTTTAAAAAACATTGTTTGTAGTATCTTTCATCATACACAGGATTGTGTTTTAGGCAGAAAAATCAGTCAGTCCTCCTTCCTGGCTCTGTATGGGGGAGCTGTTTATATGGAGGGCCCGTCCTTCTCTAGGGGGCAGCTGATGGCATTTCTCCCAGAAGCTTGGGGAGGCCATTTCCTCAGGGGAGGAGCTCACCTGGGGACACTTGGTGACAACTTTGGAAATACTGACAGCTGCAGGGAACACTGTTTCCCACCACTGTGCCTGAGCTCCTTTCTTGCAGCCCAGTTTGGGGAGGGCAGCAAAGCCAGACGAAAGGGTGTTGTCCCAGGTCAAATATGGGAGGGACATAGTTAAGCTTTGTGCCTGGTCAGGTAACTGGCAGGTCACGGTGATTGGCTGAGATGCTCTCCCTTCCCCACAGAGGCCCTTCCTGTTCCCTTCCCTCAGTTCCTCAGGCTCAGATTTTTCTCCTCAGGAGCATCAGATCTGGGAGCCCTGGAGGGCTGGGGAAGGGGAAACGGCCACATGTGTACCCACCCCTGGGATCAGCCTCCTGCTGGTCCTCTGGCTGCAAGGTCACTTCTTCCTGCCCCACTTCCCTCTCCAGCCTTCTTTCTTGTCCTCCTCCCCAGTCCCCCATCTGAAGCTGAGGACACCTGCAAACTAGGTGCAGGTGCCATTAGCAGCAAGAGGCAGAGGAGAGGGTCCTCCCAACCAAGCCGCTTCTCCTTGAGCTCTTGGGGTGGTGACTAAGGAATCCTCAGAGAGGGTGCTGGGAGGGAATAGGATTTGTTCAGGAGGAGGGGAGTCAGGAGGAGGAGAGAGGAAAGCCTCAGCCCTGGAAGCATGGCTGGACCACTTGCTCCTGCTCTCTTACCTACTAATGCTTGAGAAAGGTTGGTTGGGGAAAAAATAGTAGATACAAGAATCTAACATATTTCCCTTTACTGAATGTCGGGATTCTTAGAATTGGAAAAATGATGTTTACATATAATGTACAAAGAAAAGAGAAAAACACCAGGAAAGCTGGTGTGGTGTGTGCAACTCTATGTGCAGCTGTTGTGGAGATCTGCTGACCAATATCAAGTTCGGGGCTGCACCAAGATTTGAGCACCTTGCTGAGACTGTGGACTCTGCTTCGACGGTGGCTGTGTTGGCTGTTATCCCATAACCACAGGAAGTCCCTGGGTGTTTGGGCCAGCAGGGTTGGAATTCTACCAGGTATTGGCTAGGGTGCATTTTTGTAATCAGTAGGCCCGGGGCTGGGGGTGGGGGTGTGTGTGCCTTTTTGTGATCTCTCTGCAAGATGGGTCATTTGTCTAATTTCCATGGAGGAACAGGATGGGCCTATAGCAGGCCCTGTCATCATCAGAGCTCAGGGGCCAGGTGCTCCACTCCACTTCTGTATTTTTAACTCACGGTATTTTTTTTTCATGTGGAAGTATTTTTTAAATAAATTGCAGATATCCTGACATTCCACCCTTAAATAATTTATCATACATTTCTAAAACAAGAGCTCTTGCTGCTTAGCAAATTAATATGATCACAGCCAATGCAATTAAAAATAGTTTCTTAATAGACTCGACTACTCAGTCCATATTCACATTTAGACCCAACGAGTTCAGCACTTCCACCATAAGCAGAAACTCTGGTCTGTCTGAAACCTTGGCTGTCGCCAGACTTTCTTTTTTCTTTTTTTGAGACGAGTTTCTCTCTTGTTTCCCAGGCTGGAGTGCAATGGCGCGATCTCGGCTCACTGCAACCTCCACCTCCCAGGTTCAAGCGATTCTGCTGCCTCAGCCTCCCTAGTAGCTGGGATTACAGGCATGTGCCACCACCCCCGGCTAATTTTGCATTTTTAGTAGAGACAGGGTTTCTCCATGTTGGTCAGGCTGGTCTCGAACGCCCGACCTCGGGTGATCTGCCCGCCTCGGCCTCCCAAATTGCTGGGATTAGAGGCATGAGCCACCGCGCCCGGCCGGCTGTCCCCAGACTTTCTAGCCCTTGGCAGGGTATGGAGCCTGGTCCCCAGAGGAGCCCAGGAAGGAAGGCGAAAACTGGAAAGAGGAAGCCGGAGACTGGGGTTTCCAAGAAAAAGACCGCAGACCCTGGGAGCCTAAATTGTCCCTGGATACCAGGACACTCCCAGAACCTTAGGGGTGAGTAGAGATGGGGCAGGGTTTCGCCTCCTTCCTGGGACTGTGTGCCCTCTTTCGGGCTCATGGAAGGTCATGGCATCCTGACTAACATGACTTCACAGCAAAGTTCCTCATCCTTGTTGGGCTCCTTCCCCCACTGTCTGGTACCCACTAGTGTCCTGCTTTTCAATCCCTCTCCAGCCACATCTTTTCAGCTTTGCTCCCCCTCCACTGTCCCCTTCCCTCAGCCTGTGCTGGAATCTTGCACAGGGGCCCCACCACCTATGGACTCACAACTGTGTTCCCAGGCTGGCTCCTTTTGTTTGTGTCCTGTGGTGCTTGGTCCCTGAGCTGGGCAAGGGCAGGTGTTGAGTTCATGCTTATTGACTTATCCTCATGGGGAAGGGGTTTCAGAACTCATCTCCACCCCCTTCATTTTCTAGAGAAAGAAACGGACGTTCAGAGAGGGGCAGTGACCTATCTGTCCAAGTTCATACAGGGCTGAGCTGAGGAAACAAACCCAGGTCTTGTTTCCAAGCCTTGCTCGCCCACAGCCTTTCTACTCACTGGGCTTGTGTACAGTGCCCTTCCCTGATTATAACAGCATCTAAGGCAGCTCCCAGACATACAGGGGACATCAGGTGAACTGAAGATGAGAAAGGGTTATGATGGATGAAAGAGGGCAAACTAGAGAAGCTGGTCCCCTAGAGATCAAATGTGCGGATGCAGACAGAGTTTGAAGAAACTTAGGAAACAACAGGAATAAAACATTCAGATAATTTTATTATTCACAAAGTGTGTTCATCATCATCATCGCTTATCGTAGTCCTTGCAACAGTGTGATATAATATTTCTCTCTCTACAGTTGAGGAAACTGAGGTCCAGGGAAGGTCCGTGACCTGTTGAAGGTGGCAGGTGGCTTTTTTGGTATACAGGCTCCTGAGCTCCATCACGGTTTTCCACCATATGTCCCCCCTGCAATCAGAACAGGAAACCAGGAAGGTGGTCAGAGACTGCCACAGAATTGCACATAGGTGCAGAGGCAACCCCTTCCCCATCCCACTACTCGCAGGGTTGGTTGCCATACCCGCCTCACAAGGATGAAGTCTGCTCCTGGCCACTGCTGCCAGAAAGGTGTCAGTGGGCATGCATGGATTTTGAGCCCAGCTTGGTCAGTTTCCTCACCCTGATTTTTTCCTTTATTTTCCTCTACTGTCCACCAAGAAGAGGGGCCTGTTTCCTTCAGGTCTCCAAGTTCACCCTCTGCCCACACACTATTATCTGTCTTTCCAGCTGCAGTAAGCTCTGGAAAGACAGATGGTCTCTGCTGTGTCACAGTTGAGTCTGCTTTCTTCTACACCTCACTCCCTCTAAAACTCAGCCTTTGTTGGGTGTTCTCCTTTTGTCTGGTGCTTTTTGAATACATCACCCTACTTAGAAATCCAAATAGCTTGGTAATATGTGTGTTATCAGTTCTGTTTTTACCAATAAGAAGACTGGGGGTAGAGACCTTAAGAAACTTTTCCAGCATCATTTAATTGGTAAAAAGGAAGGGGGTTCTTTGTTACACAATGGCAGAAAGTTTAGCAACACTGTCATCTGCAGTAATGTGGAAAGTAGAAAATGTCCCTCATGAGCTGGGTTGTACAGCTAGGATTTCCAGGCAAAGTCTTGAAAGTGCTACCTGGTTTCTTCTTGTGGCTCATTGTGAAATGAGAGAGGTGAGAGGTAAACTCTAGGCAGGATTATTCAACATGAGGGAGCTGGGACTTGATGACTTAAAAAATTCTCAGCCTCCAGACAGTAAATGATGCTAAAATCAAATCCAGGGCACGTTCAGGAATATGTGGTCTAAAGATGAAACCAAGGCTATGCTGTAAAATCCTTTGTTAAGACCTCAGAAAGGTAGTGTGTTTAGTAGGAAAAACCAAATTGTTTTCAGGTATGGGAGGGCTTGAGGGCAGGAGCTTCTGGTCTCCGTGGAGCTGGGGTGCACCACACCTCCCAGCACATGAATGTGTTCACCAACTCAGAAGCTCCTGAACCTTACTTTTGTGATTTTTACAGAGACTTCATCATGTCAGCTTGATTGATGATTAATGCAGTCTTCAGCCCCCTCCCCTCCCTGGGGTATGGGAGGTGGGGTGAAAGTTCCAAGCTTTCAATCATGGATTGATCCTTCTGGTGCCCAGCCCCCATCCAAGAGCACACTAAGAGTCACCTCTTTAGAGGAAAAGATGCCAGGAAATTCCAAGGGAGGTAGGACCTCTGTGTTAGACACTCCTATCACTCAGGAGATTAGAAAGGTCTTAGGAGCTCTGTGTCAGGAGCAGAGGTCAAAGACCAAATATGAGAACAAAAGATTATCTTAGCACTCCCATTTATAAGGGTCTTAGGAGCTCTGTGTCAGGAACTAGGGTCAAAGAAATATACATATATATAGATACATGAAAATTATATACATAATAATATATGCATAATATATAAAATTATAATAATTTAAAATTATTAATAAAAATTAATATAAAATATATAAATAAAATATAAAATATAAAAATATAAAAAATTTATAAAATATATTAAAATAAAAGTATAATGATTTATATAAAATTATAATGATTTCAGTAATATATAATTATTATTATTTCACATAGTGTCTCAGGCAAAAGGCCCTTTCATGAATTTAAGGGTGCGTGCTTCGTAGATTTTTCAGTCGAACATTAGAGCTTCTAAGAAGTATAAAGACATTATCCTCACTTTCTCGGCAGAAGCACATGGTGTGGAAGAGATCTTCTCTTGGAGAAATTTGTGGGTATGGTCTTTGTCTAATGGAGTGAGTCACAATAAGTTTTACAGGAGATCCACATTTTTTTAAGAGAATGACAGTCACAAAACACTGCCAGATTGGACTGAAAGGAACAGAAATAGCATAAAATCTGGGATCTCACTTTGTATCCCCCAAATTAAACTGGCAGGAAGCAGCCTGAGGAAGTTATGAAGCTGTAAATATGGGCTGCCTTTCATGGAAAGAGAAGGGTGGCTCAGAAGACATACTCGAGCACAGAGGAAGGAGCCACGACCACTGAGAATTATTTCTAGGTAGGAGTTGAGCAGTGTCTGAATCAAGGAATTTCCAACATTTGCCCAGCTAAAGTTCTGATTTTCTAAGGACCAGTGACTTTTTTTTTTTTTTTTTTTTTGCCTCCCTCTTCCACCTCTTTTGAACAAAAATATCTGTAGTGGTTTTCCTATGACTGTACTGCATTGGACATTGGGGTCGTGTGTGTGGCAGATAACTTGTCTCTAGCTCACAGGTCTTCATACTGAGAATTGTATTTGAGGAATTACACCTGAGGAATTTCCTCCACACCTGGACCTGGTTTAAATGATGAGTTCCTGGACCTCATCCTGACGCCATAATGGGATGAGATTTTGGGAGACCTTTGGTGGGACTGAGTGTATTTTTGCATGTGGGAGGAATGTAAATAATTTGTGGCCAGAGCAAGTACTGTGGTGGTTTTAAAATACAGGCACGAATTCTTTAATATACCTTCCTTCAAGGGTTGGAGGCGAATCTCATTGGGCTGGACCCAATGACTGGCTTCCAGTGAGTAGAATATGGCAGAAGCAATGGTTTGTGATTTCAGAGACTAGGTTATTAATGGCACTATGACTTCCTCCTTCCGCACCCTCTCTTGGATCAGTCACACTTGGGAAGTTAGTTCCCTTGCCGTGAAGAAAGGCTCACATGGCAAAGAACTGAGGCCTGTGTGAGCAACCACGGGAGGATGCACCGTCTTGGGCACGGCCCTCCATCAAGCCTCCCTACCACCGCACTTCTTGCTGACATCCTGACTGTGACACCAGAGAGGTTCTGAGCCAGGAACACCCAGCTAAGTTGTTCCCAAATTTCCAATCACACCCCCATCCCCCGAAAAAACCTGTGACCTAATGAATATGTATCATTTGTTGTTTTAAGCTACTACGTTTTGGGGCTAATTTATTATGCAACATCAAATGAGTCGGGAGAAAGTCACAAGAGTTCTTTTTTCCTGGAAGCCCCGGAAGAAAGCATCTCAAGAAGGCAGAAGTGGGAGGCCATGCCTAGGGTGCTCCTCTTCCCAGGGTGAGGAGATTTCAGCATTGGCTGCTGGATTTCACAGTGCAGAACTCACTGGAGGTGTTTCAAGGAGTGGCATAGTCAAAGGCCTGACTGGAGTGGCTTCAAGAGAGAAGAAAAGAGAATCTTGGAGGCTGATGGTGCAGCCAGTCCTTTCATGGGCCCTTGCTGCAGAGGACAATAAGATAATGGAGCAGTAGCTGGAGGGCTGTAGGTGGGGAGGGTTTAATATATTAGAGCCCATTTAGATTCTGATGGTCATGACATACAACCAGGGAAGATGATGCAGGAGAGAGGGGTGGCTCCTGGATGAATATTCCTTTTTTTATTTTAGACAGGGTCTTGCTCTATCACCTAGGCTGGAGTGCAGTGGCGTGATCATAGTTCACTGCAGCCTCCACCTCTCAGGCTCAAGCAATCCTCCTGCCTCAGCCTCCCGAGTAGCTGGGACCACAAGTACGCACCTCCATGCTTGGCTGGAATATTCTTGTGTAGACAAGAGAAGATGGTATTTGGAGCTGAAGGAAAGTGATTGGCTTGAGATAAGAGTAGGGAGAGTGAGAGGAAGAAGAGAGGCAGATGATTGGTAGGTGTGGTGGGATCAAGTGGACTTTCTTTTTTCTCCTTCCTTCCCTCCCTCCCTTTTCCTTCTTTCCTTCCTTCCCTCCTCTTTTTCTCTTCCTCTCATTCTGTCCCTCCCTCCCTCCCTCCCTCCCTCTCTTTCTCTCTTTCCCCCTCTTTCTCTCTGTTTTCAGTGAGTTGGGATGTGGGCACACCAGCTGAGCATGTGGAGAGGGAGGACAGGGAATGATGTGGGTCTAGAATGGAGCAGAGCCACTCCACTCTCAAGGTCACGTGCTGACAGTGAGACATTTCGGGATGATAGATTGTATTTTGTCAGCCACAGCCACATTCATCTTGGCTGGACACAGGCACAGAGTAAGCAGGAAGCTAGGTTCAACCAGGGTTACAGTTTTCCCAGAGGAGTTCAATAATAGGGGAGAGGAGCACAGAAGGGGAGGCTGTGTGCCAAAGACTGATTTGAGGTTGGATCATGGAATCTAAGGGAAAGGAAAGCATAGGTGAGATGGTGGAAAGGGGCGGGTGGCGGGATCAATGGATCATGGGTCCCTGTGGTGTTGAAGCAATACTGGGATCAGGTTAGCAGGATTGAGGTAGGGGGTGGTGGGAATGAGATTAAGAGGGGGGCTACTGGCGCTTACTGACCATCTGCAAGGGTGGCTGAGATAGGGAAGAGGATGAGACCATTGGGGATAGGAGGCCAAGGAACTGAGATGCCAGAGATTTGGAAGAATCATTCATGTAGATCTTGTCTACGTGGGCCCAAGATCACAAAGAATTATGGCGGGAGCAGTCAGAGTGATGTTGAGCCTGGGGTTGAGACTCACGAGGAATAAAGAGCCGTGCCCCAGATTGTACAGAATCTGCAGCGATGATGGGTGGTCACCCACAGTGATACAGCCTAATGGCAGAAAGCTACTTGTGGAGTGCTTTAGGGAGGATCGGAAGATAGGAAGGGGCTGTGAGGGGCACAGAGGACACTGACCCCACCCTCGGGCTCAGGAGCATGAGGCAAAGGAGAACAAACCGCCTCCCTCCCCCCGCAAGAGAACTGCGGAGAAAGCAGTGTCCTCGGAGAACAGGCAGATGTCAGGGAGAGTACCGTGGTGACGTTCAGAGAAGCTGAGCATACAGGAGCTTGTGCTGATGACTGCGCACTTCAGGTGCAGGGTGGAAAGGTTACGGGATTTGGGATGAGTGGGAATTGGGGCTAATGTAATGGATTTACAAGGTCTTACTGAGTTGGGATTCTGGGTGATGAGGGAGGACCAGGGCATCCTGGGCATCTTATGGCAACTAGAGTGAACAGGGATATAATAAGGCACCAAGAGGCTGTACTGGAGTCTGAGTGCTGACCTTGGGGGAAGGGGAGGGGGCCAGGAGTCTTTACAGGAGCAAGTGGAGACCTGGGATCTCACTTGCTCCTGCCCTTGGTGGCGGGTGCTGGGGAGGGGTGTTTTGATGGAAAATCTGGGGTCCCTCCTCACTCTTGCCAAGAAGGTGAAAGCAGCAATAACTGGATAAAAATGGCATAAACCCATCCTCAAGGATAAACAGAGAGCTCCATACATGTTTTGAAGGTGGGTAAAATCAGATGACTTCACAGATCAGAGAGAGCTGGTGGGAGTGGGGGAATAAGAGGGAAGTCATTTTTACCTTGGAACCCCAGAAAGTTGGAGAAATGGGAGGTGCAGGTATCTCTTAAGGCAGGGTTGAAGTGAGTGCTGGAAACCAGAGAACAGGTTGGAGCTTTAAGAATCACTTAGACTCCTAGATTCTCTGGCTTCCGTGAGACTGAGAGTAGGTTAGCTGCCCACATCCTCTGTCTTTCCTCTCTCTCAACAGCTGCAGAGAGCTTGAGGTAAGTCTCTGATGAGGGTGACACAGAGATGCTCTGCTCAGGGCACAGGGCGCCACAGAGAGAGAGTGTGCAGTGGGGGCCTGGGTGGGAACAGACATTGGGCAGCGAGACCCCTTTGCTGTGCTCCAGTTGGTGCCTAGAACCCTGGGTCTAGACTTACACTCCCAGGAAGGACAGCTAAGAGTCCTTTCTAGAGAAACAGAGCTGTGAAAGAGAAAAAATGGAGCCATGCTCCCGCCCAGTCTGCCTGGAGCCCACAGCACCCCGCAGCCCGCATGGGGCTTCTAAGCGAGTGGGTGGCCGAGAAGCGGCAAAGGTTTCCAGAAAGCTCTGAAGAAAGACAGAGGTCAATGAAAGGAGAAAATAAAAGATATGATGGGCACTTGGAGGACATAGAAAATATGGAAAGCTTCGGAAAAGTTCAAAAGTTAAAACTTTAATATTTCCAGAGAAAATGTGGCTTGCCAAAATAAAACATGCTGTGCTATAAAAAGGAACATTCGGAGAACAAATGGACCGTTTAGAAATGAAAAATGTGATCGTGTACATTGAAAACATTTGAATAGAATGTAACCTTGGGGAACTTTCTCAGAAAGTAGGAATAAAGAAAAATAGATGACAAACAGGAGAGAAAAGATAATCACGTCAGGCTCCGTCCGGTAGGTCCAACATCGGGATTGTAAGTGTCAGAAAGAGAGAACAGCACTGTGGGGGTGACAGGCCTGGGGCAAGGCACGGAGTGATCTTGAATGTGGCGAGTTGAGGCGCCTCTTGACCAGCTTGTGCAGGAAAAAAGAAAGGTTCCCTTCCTTGTGGAGGCTGCAGCCATGTTGGTGGTGGTAAGGACAGCACAGCGGGGAGCTGTGCTGCAGGGGTGGCTGATCTAGGCAAAGCATTATTGGGACCCCAGTAACGACACTGGACTTCAATTCCTGGGTGGAAGAAATGCACAGAGGTATTGTTGGGAAGGGACATATCAGGGGAACAATCTAGGAGGCGGGGACTGAAGACAGGACCCCCCGTTAGGTGGCTGACACAGTGGTCCGAGTGCCAGTGTGAGGTGAAGGGGCTTGGAAAGGGGGAGGAGGCACAATAGGAGAGGCCTTGGCAGAGTGTGGCTGAGCAAGGGGAGAGGGAGAGGGAAACGTTGGGGTGACCCAGGCGTCTGGATTTGGGGTGTTAAATAAGAGTAATAAGAGGCCATTGGTTTAAACTGAGCTCCTGCACTAGGCCCAACAGCCCAAACCAAAATGGGGTCACTGGTGCTAAGGTTCCACACCACCAAGCCAAAACCAAGTTGTTTATCTCACCTTCCGAGAAATTAGGAGAGAGATGTAACAGCCAAATCCCTGAACAGGTCAGTTTTAGCCGGTATGGTAGGGAAGTCCCCTCTGCTTTAACCTTTTACCAAGAAGGTAACTTTGAAATGACCAATTTCTTTTTGTTCCTTGTTTCCGCTTTCTTCAGTCTTTTTCTGTGTCTACAACTGCCCAGGTTGCAGAGCAGAGTTCTCTAAACCTCTTCTGGTTCTGAGGGCTGCCCAATTTGCAAATTGTTCTTTGCTCAAATAAACTCTGTTAAATTGATTTTGTCTAAAGTGTTTCTTTTCTTCTTTTCTGTTTTAGAGACAAGGTCTCACTCCGTGGCTCAGGCTGGAGTGCAGTGGCATGATCGTGGCTCACTGCAACTGGGAACTCCTTTAGCCTTGGCCTCCCACAGTGGTGGTATTACAGGTGTCAGCCACCAGTGTTCCAGGCCTCAAGTTTTTCTTTTATCAGGGGCTATAGATAGGAGGAGGAGGCAGGGAAGAGGGATTGTCATCAGTGACTCAGGTTTGGTAGAAAGATGCTGCAGGCGCTGGGCTTTGCTCCCACAACGGGGTGCTGGCCGCAGTGTAAACTGAGGGTGAGCAAGTAGAGGGCCTGGGTTCTGCAGCTCTGCAGGGAGGGCGTGGCCAAAGGCCTTGGATCAAGTCCTGGCCTTTTCTTTGTGGATAACAGCAGAGGTCAGAAGTCAGGGAGGAGCTCCTGGGAGCCCAGCCTTGTTGGAGGCTGGCCGCCCACCTGGGGCCCTGTGGCTCAGTGGGAAGCGTCTATGGGCCTGGGGCCTGGGCTGAGCTGGGTGCAGCAGAGACCTCCCTTGATGCTGCATGTGCCGATTCCTTAAAACCCTTGAGATGAGGGGAGAAATACATGAAGTGACTTGAATCCGTTCTCACACCCTGTCCCTCTCCCCAAGCCTGCCCCTCCTCCAGCAAGCCGGCTCCTGGCCTGACTGAGTTGTCCCTGCACCTTTCACTCAGCCCCACCTATGGTTTTTCCCATGTGTCACCTTCTACCTGGGGGCTGTTTCCCTCCTGTATCTACCCTCTCTCCCTCAGGACTAGAATGAGGCGGAGTCCTGGGATGGTAGCTTTAGGGAGTCCCTGGACTTGGGCTTGCCTGGAAGGGCAGGTAGTGGGAGGGACTTTCCAGCTGTGTAGGTCTGTGTTTCTGATGGAGGGATGGGGGAGTGGAAGGACACGGGAGAGGGAAGGAGAAAGGTAGAGGGAAGAAGAGGAGAGGAGGGAGGGGCAGAGAGACAGGGAGAGAGGAAGGGGGTGGAATGGGAAAGAGGGAGGGGGAGGAATGGAGAGGGAAAGGGAGGAAAAGGGAGCAGGGGGAAGAAAGAGAGAGAGAGAGGGAGAGAGAGAGAGGAGAAAACACAGAGACAGAGAAACATGGATGAGATTCCTGCAAGTTTGCAGCTGAAGGACAAAGGTGAGCCTGTGTGACATGTCAGATGGATGGACTCCATGAGGGCTTTAATTTGGAGAGCTCTGCCGATTATAATTTCCACCTCTGTTCTCTGGCCGATTCCCCTCTGACCCTCTATCCTGGGCAGAAGCTGTTCCCTGTTCCATTTTCCCCGAGTCCAACCCACACCACACTCACCACCAGACGAGCAGGGCTGACAGCACCAGGCTCTTGGCTACGAGGAGTCCACAGAGCACAGGCACCAGGGCACTGGGGGCTGCAGGGCCAGGGCGGAGCGTGGAGTTCTGTGGCCTGGAAGGCAGAGGGACAGGAAGGGGAGAGGACGGGCTGGGGAGGCAAGTCTCCATCTGCCAGCCCCCGCCCAGGCCTGTGTGGCTACGGGCACCCCAAAACTCACTGTGAAGGGACAGTGATGGTAGATGGAGACTCAGGGGCTTGTCTGGGTCCTCCAGTGGGAGGCATACAGCTCTGGGTCTGGGTCTGTGAAGAGACCAGGTCGCGGGGAATCCAGGAGGTCTGTGTGGAGGCAGAGGCTGCCAGGGAGGAGAAAGAGCTGTGGTTAGTGAGTGGCAGACCTCACTTGTGCCTGCCGGCAGGAGAGCTGGATGGGGGAGTTGGATCAGACTGGGAACAGAGCCCATGAGCCCAGAGAAGAAAACTGATTTGAGGGGTGAGGACTGAACTGTGAAGTCCTCTGGCTCAGAATTAGACACACCTGTGGCCTGGGCTCTACTGGGCCCCTGCAGTTGTATCCTTGAGTCTAGGAGGAGCACTGGAAGAGGACTCAGGAGGCACTCGAGTCTTTGGATGGGCACCCATCCGAGCCTCCTAAGAGTGGACATGGCCATGATGCTTCGGGCCCCTCCGGCTCTCTGCCCTCCATTCTCTTTCTTATGCCCTTGGGACTTGGGAAGGGAGCCTCTTGTGGGGAATTTGAAGGGTAGTTTTCAGATCCCTGCCCCTCCCAGTTCTGCTGCACAGCCCTGGACCCCAAGCCTCAGCAGCCTAGGGAATGCCTTTCACAGCCCCTCTTGACTCTGGGACTCTGTGAACTGGCTGCGCACCACTCCTGCTGTTCACCTTCCCAGGAAGATCCAGACCCACCTGTGCTTAGAGCCCTTGGTGGAGGTGGGGAATGGCTGTCTCTGGAAAAGTGATGGGGACTGTTGAGGTCGAAAAGGCATTGGCTGTTGGCGGGTGGCGGGGTGGCGAAGGAAAAGAAAGTCGGGTTGGAACCAAGGCTGGGAGAGGAAGTAGGGATTATCAGTGTCTCGACCTAGCAGACTAGGTCTACATACCTAACTGGAGTCCAGGAGGTGGGGAGAAGGGGAAAGAAGGGGAAAGGGCTGGGAGGGGCCTGGAGGAGAGGGTGCCTGAGGCTGAGTCATTCCTCATCCCAGAGACTGCCCTGGAAGGTCCTCCCTGGAGAGAGTCACAGGCCTATGGACCTGTGGACACGATCCTGTCCCATAGGACACTCTCTGAGGCTGTCTAGGATGCTGGCCAGGATAACCCTGTGCTCAGCCTGGGAGAGGTGTTTGGGACACTCTGGTAAAATCCTAGACCTGTGCTATTGAATGTGTCATCTATGGCCTGGTGCTGGTCTACAAATTGTCTGTAACCCTTCCACAACAAGGGAAGTATAAAAATTGGGAGTAGGGGTTTCAAAACGTTTATATCAATTTGATACTGCCTCAAGATCCAAGCCCGTGATTAGTTAACTCGTCTCATCTCATTGAACAGGATATAGACCAGCTTGGGTGTTGTCAAATTAGCATGGGGGGTCGAATATGGAGTGAGCTGTGTGCTAGTAACCTACGCCAGAGCCATGTTACAGTGTGTGATACTTTAAAATTAGTTGTTAGCGGCCAGGCGTGGTGGCTCACGCCTGTAATCCCGGCACTTTTGGAGGCCGAGGCAGGTGGATCACTTGAGGTCAGGAGTTTGAGACCAGCCTGGCCAACATGGTGAGACCACGTCTCTACTAAAATACAAAAAATTAGCCAGGCGTGGTAGCAGGCGCCTGTAATCCCAGCTACTCGGGAGGCTGAGGCATGAGAATAGGTTGAACCTGGGAGGTGGAGGTTGCAGTGAGCCGAGATCGCGCCACCGCACTCCAGCCTGGGTGACAGAGCGAGACTCTGCCTCACAATAAATAAATAAATAAATAAATAAATAAATAAATAAATAAATAAAGTTGTTAGCTATAGCCCAAAAGTGTATAAACATCTCAAAAGATGTATAATTTTATGATTTATTATTTTTGCAATCATTTTCATTTTTAATCAAACTTTTTTTAAACAAAATTTAGAGTGTAACATGATTAGCTAATTTAGAGTAGAATAGTGATTACCTAATTAGCATTCTAATGAACAGATAGCAAAACAAAAGTCACTGAAAAAAAACATCTTTCCTGAATGTGGCAGTGACAGTAAGCCAGATGAAGATGGTAGAACTGATTCTGAATAAATTTTTTCCTTCTGCAGTTATTCCAAAGAGTTTGTGCTGGTTTTGTTTGAAAGTAGAATCTCTCATTGTGGTAGGCAGAATATGGGTACCCCAAAATGTCTACTCCCTAATCCCAGGTACCTGTGAGGACATTGCCTTCCATGGCAAAGGGAAATTTGCAGATGTGATTAAGGTTGAAGACCTTGAGTTGGGCCAGGTGCAGTGGCTCACGCCTGTAATCCCAGCACTTTCGGAGGCCGAGGCGGGCGGATCACGAGGTCAGGAGATCGAGACCATCCTGGCTAACATGGTGAAACCCCATCTCTAGTAAAAATATAAAAAAATTAGCTGGGCATGGTGGCGGGCGCCTGTAGTCCCAGCTACTTGGGAGGCTGAGGCAGGAGAAGGCGTGAACCCAGGAGGCGGAGCTTGCAGTGAGCCGAGATCGCACCACTGCACTGCAGCCTGGGTGACTGAGTGAGACGCCGTCTCAAAACAACAACAACAACAACAACAAAAACAAGTGGCATAGTCTGGGCATGGTGGCTCAAGCCTGTAATCCCAGCACTTTGGGAGGCAGAGTCAGGCAGATCACCTGAGGTCAGGAGTTCAAGACCAGGCTGACCAATACGGTGAAACCCCGTCTCTACTAAAAATACAAAAATTAGCCGGGTGTGGTGGCAGGCGCCTGTAGTCCCAGCTACACCGGAGGCTGAGGCAGGAGAATCGCTTGAACCCTGGAGGTGGAGGTTGCAGTGAGCCGAGATTGTGCCACTGCACTCCAGACAGAGCGAGACTCCGTCTCAAAACGAAATAAAACAAAACAAAAAAAAAGTGGCATATACATATAAAACGGAAAAACACAAGTTCACAACAAACTGTTTTTAGGAGAAAAAAGAGTATTGGATTGAAAAGCTCTTGAAAGGAATCCATATTTCACATATAAGCTCTAGACTTTGTGGCTTCTTGTAAAGTAACATTTTGTATTGCAAAGATCAACAATCCATCTACAATTGCCAAAACATTACTGAACAACGTTTGCTTTACGACACTGGGTAATTTATAGCAAAGAAGGGAGCTTGATATCATTTTCCCTTGACGCCTTAGGTCAACTTATTCAAGAATTGGATAACGAGATGGATGACCATCTCCTAGAACAAATAAAGCTAGCAAAGTATTTTTCATGGCAATTTGAAAAAATGTACAAATATTGCTAGCATAGCTATTCTTTTAGTATATGCAACTTGAACACAATGATATGAAGGAATTCTGTATCTTTTAGCTTAATTGTCACAAACATAACTAGCTCTGAACTGTATAAAACTATGAAGGTTATATTATCAAAATGTGGTTTGGGGTTAAGTTTTATGTAAGAGTATGTTCTGATGGCTGCAGTTGCAATGACAGGAAAATGTCATCCAGGTTAAGAAGTCTTGGGCTAGATTTTAAATTAATGCACTGCTTCCTTCATTGAGAGAGTTTTACCATGAAAAAAAAGCAGCTTAACTGAACGTTGTGCTGACCAACATGGACAGAATTGTGAATTTTATAAGGTGAATATATTAAATTTGAAATCATTCTCTTTATTATGTGGTAATATGGAAACAGATCATAAACAGCTACTGTTGCATGCCAAATTTAAAGTTTTGTTGAGCATGTTTCATCTATAGAAAGAATTCCTAATGTTACTTTAAGACAAGAAGCCAGTTTAGTACAAATGTGAATTGCACCATCAGGCTTGTTTATACTGTAGTTCTGAAGTTAATATTTCCATGCAAGGAAGTAAAGCGACATGTTTTTCAATGGCAAATAAAGTCTAAGTGCAAACATAAAAGTCAGAAGAACCATTTCTATGAATTGTTATGACATGTTCTTAATTTAATAACATTTATCAACAAAATAAGTGATAATATTGATATTGCATATCTTCACAAGTGCTCATGGGAAAACATTAATAATTTGATAGCATGTTTTGAATTTCATTTTTTGTCAAAAGAAGATATATGCAGAGGAAATTCATAGATCTAGAATCCATATTTTCCCATCAAAAGATAATTTAAACTATAACTTTTAGGATAAAGTTTTGGAACTGGCTACTGATAAAGGATTGAAGATGCATTTTGAAATTACAGCATCGCTTGCTTCCTTTTGTAAAAGTTAAACATAAAACTGTTGAGCTTGTCAGAATTGCTTTAAAATTTCTTCTATTTCTGACATTATACCTCCGTGAGACCAGTTTTCTGGTCTTCTACTATGAGTATTATTTTTAAAAAAATCAACACAATTTCTTTATACATTATCTCCTAAGCGATGTGGTGTCATAAATAGTTCTCAGATTAGGAAAGTTACCAAGTAAGAAAAGTGCTCATTTGTCACATTATAATCCTTAATTACGGATAGACAGGGTGTTTGTCTGAAGGGTGCATATTGGCATTTAATATGGAGAATTGCAATTTCCCTTCTAGCTTTCTACTTAGTTTTAACTGAGGAACGACAAAACGTTATGGGTATACTGTTAAGCCACTACATCAATCACCTTTAGGCACACTTTCAAATGAACAATGTATACAGTTTTTATAAATTTTTCCCTATGTGATATTTGTTCTGATTGTATTCATTAAAATGTAATTTTATGTTTGTCAAATTTAATAAATGTTGGGCTTGTACTTTGTATATCTTTTTCTTATTTTTCTAGTAATTTGTTTTTACTGTATTTTACAAAAAAATTACTCATGTGAATTGCAGATTTTTTTTTAAAAGGTCCTCTTCCACAGGAACTGTGGGTAGCTCTGCTTTGAGCAGGAGGTTGGCACACTTTCCGTAAAGGGTCAGGGATGAGCCATGTGGTCTCTGTCACAGCTGCTCAATTTTGCTGTCACAGCATGAAAAGGGCCACAGACAATAGGTAATTGAGTGGGCATGGCTGTGTTCCAAAAAATAACTCTACTTATAGGCACTGAAATTTGAATTTCCTGTATGTCACAAAATATTGTTTTTCTTTTGATTTTTTTTCACTCATTCTTAGGTTTTTTCACTCATTCTTACTCCCCGATCTGGACTATGAGGGATACCCATAGTATCTTGGTATCTAGACTACCCAGATATCACTGGCTCTAGATGGTGGGGGCAGCCAGTGGATGCACCTTTCCTGGGCACCTACCACGTACCAAAGATGCTGGGCGGTCCTGCCCTCCTGTAGCAGGGTAATATAGGCTGACTGCTCAGCATGCTCACTGGGTCTGTTTCAGCATCTCTCAGGAGGCCCAGGCTGCAGGCTTGGGAGTCATGGAGACTGTGAGATGGCTGCTCTTGTGCACATGTGAGTTCCCCCTGCAC
Source organism: Gorilla gorilla gorilla (assembly GCF_029281585.2). Classification (NCBI taxonomy): domain Eukaryota; kingdom Metazoa; phylum Chordata; class Mammalia; order Primates; family Hominidae; genus Gorilla; species Gorilla gorilla. The sequence continues at coordinate 59,125,103 of NC_073229.2, read as the reverse complement.
CTGTTCCCAACAGCCTTCCCAGGAGACTGGGGCGTGGGCATGGGTGGCTTCCATGATTAGGAAACCGGGGGTGATGGAGGCACCAAAAGGGGGTGAGGGGCACCCCTCTGAGGACCCTAGGGAAAGAGCTCACCTGGAGATACCACCAGATAGAATCTGACGGACTTAGAGACAGAGTTGTCAGAAGGGCGGTAGATTCTACACCAGTAATGTCCTGAGTCTTCCTCTCTCAGATCAGTCATGGTGACAGTGAAGAAGCCAGCATCAGGGTCGTCCCAGATTGCAAATCGAGAGGTCCGAGCCACCGTCCTGGGCTTGGAGCTGGTGACTAACCTGATGCACACAAGTGCTGAAGCCTCCTTACACCAGCCTTTCTTCTCGTAGAGCCTGCCCGTGGGCGGGTACTGGCATCTCACGGTTAGCGTCTGCCCTGCCACACTTTGAAGTAACTGAGCCTTGGATCGTGCCTGAGAGCCTGGAGAATGATGAAGTAATGCATAGGTCAAGGCCACGCGCACAACCTGCCTCACAGCAGGCCTCTGGCCACAGAGCCACCTGCTCCCTGACCCTGCTGTCCTGACAGTCCCCACCACACCCATCTCCTCTGCTCCCTGGGCTCCTCCTCCCCCTCACCTGGGAACAGCAGCAGCAGCAGTAGCAGTGGGTGTGGGGCTCTCCAGGCCATGTGGTCCTTTTCCTGTGGGAGGGGACACCTGGAGAAGACTGGGGAGAGGGAATTGGGAGTTGGGCCTGATTCTGCTGCTCCTCCAGCACCTCTGATAGAAAAATGAGACAGGCTAAGGCCTGGGTTGGGGAGATGGGAGACTGCAAAGGGCAGATTCTGTGGGCACAGGGAAGTGGGGATCTCCAGCTGCAGGTGAGTCTGGGTCTGGTGGGCTCGGCGGGCGCTGTCTGGCACACAGCTTCCCAGGCCTCTGTAGAAGATGCCTGTTCTCCCCTGCGCCCAGTTGCCCCTCCCCACCATGACCTACCCCTGAGGGAGGAGCTGAAAAGGCCAGGAGGAAACCGTGGGTGAGTTATGGACTGCTTCCCCCTTGCTCCCTCTATGCGCTGCCTCTCTTCTTTGCGGGGCCCTAGCTTTGCTGCCCTTTCCAGGGAAAGTCAGGCTGAGGGTGGATGACAAGCTCAGGGGCACTTGGAACCCTGATCACAAGCCCCAAGCCTCACTGGTCACAGGATGGCCAGGGACGTCATGCCCAGGCCTCCGTGGTGGGTCAGTGATGTGCTTCCACTCTGGGAGGTTTCGTGGGTGCAGGAAAGGAGAGGGGAGAGGAGGTGGAGATTCAAAACCAGCAAGGGAAGCTAGGGAGGGTCCCTGGCAAAGGTCAGGGAGGGGAGGGTGGGAAGAGCACACGGAGCATGGGATGCATCAGTGGGGTGGGGTAGAGGGAGCCCAGGAACCAGGACCTGGCCTCATCTCTGCATCCTGGACCTCTGCCACTTAAGGACCCTGGAGAAATATTGTTTAATTAAAACATAAACAGATGAAAGACCCTAGCATCTTTTTCTTTAGTTAATGTCAGCACTTTGAAGATTCAGTTTTAAAATACGATGCAATTTACAAAGAGAACGAGCTAATATATCTTAGGACTGGTAGAGACACTGTGTGTAATTGCAGTTACACCACTGGGGGCTCTGCTGGACTGGCGACCTGCTGCCGGGAGCTCTGTGAACAGAGGTAATAACTGAGACGGGAATTGGAACTTGTCAAGTGGACTCGATTCCAAGTCCACTGCTTTGCCTGCCCCTGGACTCCTGCTCTCCACTCCATCTCAGTACACTGCCCTTCTCCTTACAGTAAGAGTACGCAGAGACTGAGAATGGGAAAGGCAGAGGGGTACGCAAAAGGAGGACACAGTAGGGCTATCAGATGTTGGCGCCCGAGGGCCCAAGGTGGGAAAGCAGGCTGGAGCTCCGGAGCTAGAAGACAGCTCAGGGAGCAATGCCCACCACTCACTCACACAAGCATTATTTACAAAGCGTTCTCATGCACACTTTCTCAAGACCCTCAGCAGGTTCGCGAGGGAGACATTACTTCTCTTTTTCACAGATGTGAGAACGGAGGCCCAGATATGGTCAGCCACCTGCTCAGAGTCACACAGGACCAGAACAGGCCTCCTGACTTCGGTCTGGAGCCTTCCGGCTGGTCTGGTTGAAGTGTGACCCACAGACATGACAGGAAACCAGGGGCGAGAAAGAGGCTCCCACTGAATTGCACACACAGGCAGAGGTGAGCTTTTAGGGGGTTTCCTCGCCGACAGTGGGGCCCAGCTTCTCCCTGAACATAATTACATACCAAATCAGGGTGGGGGCATCCTCCCGAGAGGGAGGAAGACGGCCCTGTCCTCAGATGGCACCGAGGCACGTCACCGTGTGTGTGTGTGTGTGTGTGTGTGTGTGTGTGTGTGTGGGTCAGCAACTGTGTTCCCATGCTGACTTTCCCCTTCTCTGACCCCTGCTGACTCTAAGTGACAGCTCCTTCTTGTAGCTTACAAGAGCACCCCTTGCTATGTGCCACTAGCTGTGTGTCTCTTCAGCCTGCGGCCAGCTCTGTATCGTTCTCTGCTGTGTCAGAGTGTGTCGTCTCTCCCCAGGGGACAGGAGCTCTCAAAGTGGGGAATCTGCCCCTCTCTCTGTGTTGTGGCTTCCCCACCTGTGTGAGTGGGGTGGGCACCCTCCACATAGACTTGGGGCCTTGAGCACCCTAGGGGGAGGCCCCTGCTGGAACCATCTGCACGCTCAGCTTCCTCTGGCATCTGGGACCTGGGGGCAGGGAAGCCTGGGCTTAGGCAGCCCCTCATCCAGGCTGGGACTGGCCCTGCTCCCTGGGGACTCACAACAGCCCTTGTCACAAGTTGAATTTCTGCAGGAGGGACTGGGGCAGGTAGCTGTGGTGGGATCTGGGGCCCTTTCAGAAGTCTCTTGAAGAGCTAGGGATAGTGCCTCCCCCTTGGCATGATCAGAGCAGGGCACAGCAAAGTCCTGTCAAAGAGCCTGGGGTTCTGGGGGATTCTGGGTTCCCTGCCCACCCTCTGAGAAGGTCCCTCAGAGAACTTGGGAGCCTCAGCAACCTCCTCTCCCAAACTCATTGTCACACACACTCACAGGAACCCAGAGAAGGAGCTGGGAGAGCTGGAGACTTCATGTACTTGCTTTTCTAGCAAGGCCCAGTCTAGCCTGCAACAGTGGCTCTGAGCCTGGGTAGGTCCATGGGAAGGGAGGGCTGGCCTCTGATGCAGAAATGGGGAAACCAGGGAGCCGTAGAGGTCTGGAGGTGATCCCCAAAACTCAGCACAGGGCTAAGCTAGGCTGGGCAGGGGTGAAGGGGTAGCTGTAAATTTCCCCCATGATAGAACCAGAAGTAGCAGGGACAAAAGGGAATTTCTCTCAGTGCTGATTTCACAACTGAGGGAGATGACGTCCAGAGAAGGCAAGTGGCCTCTCCACAGTCACTCAGCTATTTCAGGGCCAAACCATGACTAGCACCCAGGCCTCCTCTCTCCTGACCTGGTGCTCCTCCTGGGCTCAGAGATTCTCCACAGGCACCTCCTTAGCCTTCATCCAGGCTTGCCTATTGCAGATCCAAGGAGTCTTCTCCCTGAACCCCAGCAAGTCTGCTTATACCTCTGACCCCAATGGCTCTCTGCCCCAGCTCCAGCAGGATCCTTCAGTCATCAATTGCCCTGACAGGGTTATTCCTGCTCCCATGACAATGGTCCCATAACAACGGCCCTTCCTGGTCCCAGGATGCCAGGTTCAAAGCATCTGGTCTCAGAGCAGCTTTTTCCCTGCCAGAGAGGTCAGAGGGACCTGAGCTACTGCCCACACAAGGCTGCAGTCTGGGCGCACAGCTCCCTCACAGAAAGTTCAGGGTGGGTCAGGCACAGAACCAGGCTTCCACCCTAAGCACCCTGCAGGAGGCCTGGGCTCAGGGAGTGCAGGAAGCAGCCATCTCCCCAGCTGGGTTCTCCCTGCTTCTTCTCCTTCCTTACTCCATAGAACCAACCCCATCCTCCAACCCCCTAACCCCATTCAGCTGCCCCCAGGGCCCTGGTCTCTGTGCTGCCTGGTGCTGTCAGCCCTTCATGTGCTCCTGAGCTGCAGGCTGGAGCAGGGGGAGTATGGCTGGGTTTGGCCTGGGGCCAGAGAGGAGGAGCGAAATGGAGCACAGTGGGGACAGCTGTGCTGGTAAAGGTGGTCAGCCTCAGAAGATGAGACAAAAATCAGGGGTGGGGTTAGAAAATTATGTTTAACATCGATTTCAATATCCTTTGGCCGTCATCTCTGTTTGCTCATTTGCTTATTACGGGCCAATCAAGATCCTTGCCTTTAAACTCTCAGGCCCTCACCCAAGTGCACCCACACTCACACAGACACTTACTCCCTCCTTCAGCACTCCCTCCTTCAGCAGACCACTCTGCTCCATAGAAACCAGCCCCAAGTTAGGGGGTGACAGAGCTGGAGAAGGGCAGTCCTGGAGAGGAGCAGGGCCAGGCGGTGCACACACTTCACGAACACCCTGGGGGCAGCAGCTATGGAGGTCTTTGAAGGCTTCAGCTCAGCACAGGCCGAGGGGCGATGCTCAGCTCTTGCCACTCTGGGACAGCTGAGATAATGAGTAAGGAAGGGGCCATCCAGTGCCTGCAGAAGACACCTACCAGTACCTAAATCCCTGCTGTGGTGGGACCCTCCCACATTGCTGTCCCCAGCCCCTCTGGAACACTCCCTGTGCATCTGATCCAACGCCCCAAACAGGGGAGACCAAACCCAGTTCAGCCTCTTTGCCCAACCTGAGAATCTTCCTCCTCCATGATCTCCCCTCTTGCTTTAATTTCCCTAAATCACTCAGTCACCACCACGGCCAGCTCCGGCTCCCCTCTGTCCCTGCTCTGTTCTCCCAAGTTCAGGCTGCCCAGCTCAAACACGTATCTGCACATCTGCCCTTAGCTGACTCCTCCCTTCAGCCTCCACCTTCTCAGGGGCTCCTGTGGACAGCTCCTGGGGGAATTCTCCCTGTGCAGCGTCTTGACAGGGCCCCAGCCCTTACTCTCTCCGAAGCCTACTGGAGATCACTCTGCAGGGAATGCATTGCAGGTTCCACAAGGCCTGGCCCGGTGTGGTATCCCATCTCTGCCACCTCCATTTCAAATGCACCTCTGCAAGCCAAGAGAAGGCCCTACTGTCTGGAAAAGGCAGGTCGCATGTACTTCCTTCTGTGCTTAGATTCTAACGGGGAACATGGAGGGAAGAAAGGGTCGGTGTGGCCCACTGGACCCCCTGGCATTCTCTCTTCCAGCCCCCTATCTTTGTAAATGGAAGAAAATAAATAAATAAAAAAAAGATAAATCCAAGTTAAACAAGAAAAGTGGCCACCGGTACGTTTGATTTCTGAGGGTTAAAAACAAAATAAGAAAAATTAGAATGTCAGAAGTAGAAGCCTCAACAGCTCAAAATACCAACATGAGAATATTCCCTCAATTCATCTATGCATTAATACTATTTGACAATCAAGTATCTCATACATTTGAGAAAAATTAATAGCATGAAGGTAAAGCATCAATACAAGCACACAGAACACCTGAATTTAGAATTAATGCCAATAATTCATGAAATGGATGAGCAACTTTCAATAATTGAAATAAACATTCTCAGAGATATTTGCAAGAACGTCTTATCTCCTTATTCATCAGATATTTACAGATTAAAACAAATTGCAATATTTCTTCATTAATTTGACAAATATTTTAAAAGCTTGTCCTACTCTCTTGGCGAGGGTGTGGAGAAGCGGGTGTTATGTTCAAAGTGGGAATAGAAACTGTTCAGCATTTCTGAATGCAAATAATAAGGATCTAAGATGTTTAATATGTGCATTCTTTGACTTGTCAATTCCGTTTCAAGGATTCACCCATCCTTGAGAAATACACACACACAGGCACAAAAGGAGATTTACAAAGACGCTCATCACTGATTGTTTATAATAATGATCTCCACAGGGGAATTAATAACATAACTTCTGGTCCACGTCTTCTATACAGCACCATGTAAAGGTTAAAAAAGAATACAGCTTGTGTGCAAACCTAGCTAGATCTCCAAACATCTTGTTAAATTTAATAATTGCCGCAGAATGACATGTATGGTATAATCCCACTTATATACAGTAAACTGAACTCAAAATGGTCTGTCTGTGCACATAAACCTCTTATCTGTACAAACACAGAAATTTTCTGTTTGTGAAAAGCTATACATCAAACTAATAATAGCAATCTTTTGGGGCAATGACTATGATGAATGTTGGGGAAGAAGTGGTGAAGGTAACTTTATCTGTAGTCTGTTGCAATGTTTGTTTCTTTACCCAGCTTTAGTAAGGTATAACTGACCAATAAAAATTGTATATTTTTAGCGTATTACAAGATGCTTGGATATATGTATACACGGTGGAATGATTAAATCACGCTGATTAACATATCCATCACCTCATATACTTATCTTTTTGTGTGGTGTAAACATTTAAGATCTACTCTCTTAGTCCTTTTTTTTTTTTTTTTTTTTTTTGAGACGGAGCCTCACTCTGTCACTCAGGCTGGAGTGCAGTGGTGTGAGCTCAGCTCACTGCAAGCTCTGCCTCCCGGGTTCACACCATTCTCCCGCCTCAGCCTCCTGAGTAGCTCAGACTACAGGGCCTGCCACCATGCCTGGCTAATTTTGTTTTTGTATTTTTAGCAGTTTTGTTTTTGTATTTTTAGTAGAAACGGGGTTTCACTGTGTTAGCCGGGAGGGTCTCCATCTCCTGACTTCATGATCCGCCCCCCTCAGCCTCCCAAAGTGCTGGGATTACAGGTGTGAGCCACCGTGCCCGGCCCTCTCTTGTACTTTACAAGTACACAATATATTATTATTAACTGTAGTCACCACGCTGTATAATAGATCTCCAGAACTTATTCATCCTGTCTAACTGAAACTTTGTACCCTTCGACCAACATCTGCAATGTTTGTTTTTAATAAAAAGTCTTTATATATATACATATATATGTTGATTGTGTAATGAATATAATATTTAAAATATTGTATTAAAAAGCGTTTTATTTTTATTTTTTGAGATGGAGTCTCGCTCTGTCGCCCAAGTGGGAGTTCAGCAACCTCTGCCTCCTGGGTTCAAATGATTCTCCTGCTTCAGCCTCCTGAGAAGCTGGGATTACAGGCGCCTGCCACCACACCTGGCTAATTTTTGTATTTTTGGTAAAGACGGGGTTTCACCATGTTAGCCAGACTGGTCTTGAACTCCTGACTTCAAGTGATCTGCCCGCTTGGCCTCCCAAAGTGCTGAGATTACAGGCGTGAGCCACTGTGCCTGGCCAAAAAGGGAGGTGGAATGAAAAAAATGGGCAAAGCAGAGGACCCAGTGACTTTGGATCCTGGGGCCAACATTGGTGGGGCATGTGGGTGGTGGCCCCAGGACAGGTCATGAACCATGGCTTTCCTGTGCCTAAGGTAAGGGGCTTCTCCGAAAGACTCTGAGGCAATACACTTGGAAATGAAAGTGTAAGGGAATAAGTGAGAACACAATATACAGGAGATGAGCCTGCAGAGAGGGTAATTAAACAAACTTGCCACTAGGCAATGTGGGCAGGAGAAGAGCTGCTGAAGACTGCTAGGGGAGCTAGTAAATGAGTGATCAACAGTCTGTTGGGTTCTGGCACAGCCAAGGTCCTGGGGCTGCAGGCAAGTCTGCAGAAAGGGTCCCACAGTGGAGCAGAAGGGGCATTGCCAGGCTCTGTTCAGCCCCTGGGGACATTTCCCCAAGACCCTCTAGGGCCACTGACCTGAGTCTGGGCTTGTCCAGCTGCCTTCAGACGCATCCTGTGCTTTCCAGCGGCCCTTGTCATTGCTGTTTGTGGGATCCAAGGCAGGGGCTGCCTCCAAGCATTTGTCATGGGGACTCCAGGGCAAACCAGTGCCTGTGTGGCAAGGTACATTCATCTTAGGCCAATTCATCCAGCCCATCTACCCAGAGCCATTAGGAGTGCACCTAGGATGCAGGCTGAAGTGAATCTCAAACCCATCATTTGCAATATGGAGACACAGCATCTGTCCCACAAAATCCTTATGAGCATTACACGAGATATTGTATGTAAAAGCTTGGTGCGTAATAGACATGAGTTACTATTGCTAAAAATAAAAGAATTCTAGATTATTTTTATTGTAAAAATATTTGTTTCAGCACTGTATAGATCTATTAAGAGAGCTACAATATCTTTAACGTGATTTATCCTTAAAGGGGTCTCGACAATTGAAAAATAAAATCTAGGCAGCAAGTGGGACATGTCAGACTCGTATTTCTTCTGGTTCCTGAAATTGTCCTCACAGCAGAAAAGGAAGGTCTGTTCTTTAGTGGAATATCAGCCCTACACGTGCACACCCTGAGTTGTAGATTTCAAGGCATCTAACTCACAAACTAGTGCTGTAAAGACCTTGGACTCTTGAGATACACACCCCGTTTGGGTTCCTGCTCTGCCTCTTTGGGGCTCTGACATTTTTGAGCAAACTGCTAAACCTCTAAAAGTCTCACTTTCCTTCTTTCTTGAATGGGTATTAGTGAACCCCTAATATAGTTGTTCTGGGAATAAATGAGTAAACACTTCACAACATTTATAGAAGTACCTTTTACATGCTATCTCCCCAGTTAATGTCTGTCATTAATAATCAACACCCACAAAATCAAGTTTGCTTGACTTTTGATTATACATATGTATACAAAAAATAGCAGTACATGGAAGATCTGAAAGAAAAGAAAATTAAAATTTATATACTTTTTTGGTGGAATAGAGCTTTCTATTTATGATCCCAATGCCACAAACTATACAGGGAAAAATAATAGATCATACTACATGCAAACTAAAACTTGGATGTTATAGAATAATACAATAAGTGAAATTTAAAAACAAATCACAACTATGAATGTTTTCTCCCTATTTGACATATAAAGGGTTATTAAATTTCATATAAAGACAAGCAAGTCCTTTAAACAATAAGAGAAAATGAACATTTCGATTGAAAAAGGGGATGAGTCTAGGAACAGGCACTTTTCTGTAGAAGAAATATTAATGAAAATGTTAAATTGTATTCAAAACGGATATTATTAAAATAAGTGCAAAACCACTCTTCTCATCAGATTGACAAAAGTTGAAATAAATGATGATAACCAGAGTTGGGAGATTTTAGGGAAAAGGTGATTGCTTATTCTGCTGGGTAAAAGCAATTGACACCACCTTTCTGAAAGACAGTGTGGCGAGATGAATCAAAACCCGTTTTAGAAAAGAAATCAACTCTGACTAAGAAATTCTGATCTAGGAATTTAAAAAGTGTATATTGGCCGTCGTTGCAGTATTCCTTCAAGTATTAACATCTCATCAAAACAATGCAGATACACATCTTCAAAAATTGTATGCTGTAAGTGCATATTAACAAAAATGCAGCAGTTCTATGCTTCAACACTACATCCCAATTCCCTTTTCTTGAAGGCAATTTGAAGTATTTTTCATTTGTATCTTTATGTTGATACTTGTTTGTTTTACAGCTTTAGCTATTCTCCATTAGACACGTAATACGGGAGGTGAGGCTTGTTCCTCTTTCATGCCACTCACACCTGTGCCTTTCCCCCTACCTTTAGCCTCCCAATACAGTCAGATACATTTACCAGTACAATTAATACTTAGATTTTATATTTCATGACAATGTAAATATTTTTCTTAGCCCTAGTCATGTGGTTTATTATGATTACATTTTCTTTTTGATACTACTTTTTATTTCTGTGAAGTCATTAATTGCCTTATTTATAAAATTTGCTTTGTATTTTATGTGCCATCATTCATTCCTTTCCAAACTCTACATCAACAATGTAAATTTTGTGTCAACATATTCATACATATCAGTTCTTGACTGGTTTTATTCCTCCAGCACAGCCCCATGTGGTCTAATGTCTTCCCGCTGCAATCTGGACTAATTTTCCTCTATGCTTTCAGCACAGCTGAAATATCCCTTTCTGAGATACCCCTTCGCCATCTCCTTGATAACTCCCATAGCTTTTATCCCGTGTTGAAAGTGCTCTCTCCTGATCCCATATCTAACGCTCTCTTTGTTGATTTCCTCCTTTTACAGCAGGGTTCGGTAAACTATAGCCCTGGAGCCAAATCCAGCCTGACATCTGATTTTGTAAATAAAGTTTTATTGTAGACATGCTTCTTCATTCCGTGTACTCTGTGAAAGGCGCCATGCCACAGTGGCAGAGGCGAGTAGCTGCAACAGAGATCACATGGTCCACAAGCATGACGTATTCACTGTTTTGCCCTTTACAGAAAAAGTTTGCTGACCCTAGAGAGGTAAGATGATAAAGAATGGAGAGGCAGCCTATATGTAAGGGTGTTTCTGAAGGAGTGGCCAGAAGAATGAAAACACAAGCAACAAATATAGGCTTAATGGAAGGAAGATTTTCTGAAATGAAGGATGACATATGTGAAGCTCTTACTAATTTGAGATGCAAATTGTATCTTCCAGCACAGGCCATCTGAATAATAAACAATCCCCATTCAGTGAGTTCACATAAAGTTTTTCCCTGAGTCCTGGGAAGCCCACCACATGACTGGATGACTCTCTAGGGTAGAGGTCCTGTCCTCTGTGGGTTGGCTCAGGATTTGAGGTGCATTGCTTTTATGGACTTGCACATCAATGCCTGCTTGCCTGATTGTCACGGAAGGGGAAGAGAGTGCTGGAAATTTGAGCACTGGTCCTTAAATGGTTCCTCTGGAAGTGAGACTGTCACTTCCACTCATATTTTATTAGCCAAGCAGATCATCAAGGAGCTGAAAAGCACAAGTCTTCTGTTTGTCCAGAGATAAAGGGGAAACAGATGTTCTGCGATAGCAATACCTGCCACATTTATCTAGGACAAATCCTACCATGTGCAGGACAGGAGAGAAAACGAAGTTATTTTCTTTAAGTCTCATTGGCTTCAGAGCTTTCTGCTGCAACACCAAACATCAGAAGACAACAAATCAATTTCTACAGAGAACAAGGAGCAGCATCATCCAAGGCTTTTAAGCCTCACTATTATCCTTCCTCTGTGAAGACAACCAGATAGTGTTACACATGATAGAAACTAATGTCCTTCTTGGAAAGAAATAATTTGAATATTTACTTCAATCCACTGGTAGTTACATTTTTTTAAAGGGCCGACAAATTGTGGTAGTAAGTACTGGGACAAGTCCAAAGTTTAAATAATTATTGCATTCTGGTTTAAAAGGTGACCAAAAGTGGTGTCTTTATCAAATAATATTTTGTAATTGCTGGTTGTTTGTTCATATGTATGCAACTAATTTTTGTGTATGAATCTTATATATATCTAAATTAACAATCTCTCCTATTATTTCTAATAATTTTCATTTATGATATGTATTTAGTTGTAATATAAATTAATAAATTTATATCAATGTAATTAGCATAAATTAAAACATGCATAAAATGTTAAATATTTTACAAGAACATATTTATGTTTTAGCATGTGCACATATAAAATATATAACATGAACAAATACTGAAGAGTAAGAATGTCCATCCAGAAAGGTGAAAAAATGTAAATCAAATGTAATGAATAAATATGCTGCTAGAAAAATATTTGTAAAAGGAATGCATCTATATATTTTTAGGAATGAAAAACTAGTGGAAATTACAAAAATAAAGTATATGAGAAAACCTATGAATTAATATATTTCTATAATTACATAATAATCGAAATATTAATTAGTTGGTGTATTCGTTTTCCAAGTCTACTGTGACAAATGATCACAAACTGGGTGCCTTAGCAGAAGTTTATCCTATCATAGCCTGGAGGCCAGAAGTCTGTGATCAAGGTGTTGGCAGGGCTGCACAGTCCCCATGGTTCTAGAGGAGAATCCATGCCTTGTTTCTTCCAGCTTCCGAAAACTCAAGCATATTAGCTGAAAACCAAGAGAACAAAAGGGGAGTTTCTTCATTCATTCCTACAATTCATTCAACAAACGCTTATTGAGTCTGCCATTCCAGACACAGGGAATAGATGGAGAGCTCGGGCACGTTTCCTTCACTCATGGAGCTTATATTCATATTCAGAGAAGGGTGTTTGGTAGGATGGGGAAGGCAGAAAGGAGACAGAAAATTAATAAGCAGGTAAAGAAAACCTAATAAACTTATAATAAAAGTAAACCCTATGCAGAAATAGAGTAATGTGATAGTCAATTTTAAGTTAAACATTTCGAATAAATGATAATCCATTATAACAAAAATAACCATTTCAGACATAGAAATATTTGATAGAATTTACCAGTGAAGTCATCTTGGCCTCCAACTGCAAGAGAAATATAGTCTTTAGCAAGACAAAATGCCATAAATATTTAAGAAAAAGCTAATATTGAACTTAAACTCTTTAAGAAAACTAGAAACATATCTCAATTCATTTTATAAGGCTCAAATTAGCCTGATACAAAAGGCAGGAAAAGGAATTAGAAGAAAGGAAAATGATAGACCAATATCCCTCATGAACATCCTGAACACAGTATTCGTGTACTGAATTTAGCAGTATATAAAAAAGGTAATACACATGGTCAGATGGGGTTTATCCCAGGAACTCCAGGTTGGATTAACATTTGAAAAATCAATCAGTGTAATTCATGATATTAAAAAGAAAACAAAATATAAGGTCATATCAAAAAATGTAGGAAAACATTAGAAAAATTAGAACTATAAGCAAACTAGGAAAATAAAGGAACTTCCTTTTCCTGATAAAGGGTATCTGCAAAATACCTATAGTCAGAGTTACCTTTTATGATGAAAGACCCCATCATTTCCATGTAAGTTAGGAGAAAAGGCAGGGCTATCTCTCTCAGCACTTTTCTTTAATATTGTTCTGGAGATTTAATTACTTGATAAGGCAATAAAGGGAAACAAAGGGCATACATATTGTAAAGAAGAAGGAACATTGTCTTTATTCATAGACAACATGATTGTATACACATTAAATCCTAAGCGATCTACACAAAAAGCTATAACAACCAATACTGAAATTTAGCAGTGTTTCAGGGTACAAGGTCAATATAGAAAACTCAAATGGACTATCTATATAATTGCAGTGTACCATAGACAAATGAAAACTTTTAAAATGACACCTAAAACAACATCCTAAACCATTAAATGCTTAGGGATGAATTTAACAAAATATGTGCAAGACCTATACATTCAAAACTACAAAATATTGATGAGATAAATTAAATTAAAATCTTTATTTAGTCTAGGGTGTTAAGGGTAAGACTAGAAGAGCTGTTTCTGTCGGTTCACACACATATAAGAAAATTTCTACTCAATGTGTTGAGCTACAATTTACTTAAATACATATATCCACATATCAATCATCATTATCAAGATATAGAATGTTTGCATTACACCAGGAAGATGAGATAAATTAAAGAAAATCTAAATAAATGGAGAGAAATACCATGTTCCTGAACTGGGAGACTCAATATTGTTAAGATGTTAATTCTTGTCAAACTGATGTATAAACTCAATACTGGGTTGCGTCACAGACACAAACCTAGTAGGCATTTTTGTTGAAATTGACAAGAGGACTCTGAAACTTACATGCACAGGGCACAGAGTAGCCAAAACAATGGGAAAAAGAAGTACAAAGCTGGATAACTCACCTCTGATTTCAGGACTTACTATAAAATTACAGTAATGAAGACAGTGTGCTACTGTAGTAAGGACAGACAGTTAAATAAATAGAACAGATTAGATAGTCCAGAAATAGACCCACACATATACGGGCAACTGATTTTTAACAAAGCCACCAAAGCAATTCAACGGACAAAAGCAAAGTATTTTCAACAAGTGGTGCTAGGACAACTAGTTATCCATACAGAAAACTTAATTCTAAATGAATCATAGTCATAAATGTGAAAGTTCAAACTAGAAAACTTTTAGATAAAAACACTGGATGGCCGAGCATGGTGGCTCAAGCCTGTAATCCCAGCACTTCGAGAGGCCGAGGCGGGCGGATCACGAGGTCAGAAGTTCAAAACCAGCCTGGCCAACATAGTGAAACCCCGTCTCTACCAAAAATACAAAAAATTAGCCCGGTGTGGTGGTGTGCGCCTGTAATCCCAGCTACTCAGGAGGCTGAGGCAAGAGAGTCATATGAACCCGGGAGGCAGAGGTTGCAGTGAGCCGAGATTGCGCCATTGCACTCCAGCCTGGGCGACTGTGCGAGACAGCGTCTCAAAACAAACAAACAAACAAACAAACACAAAACAAAACAAAACAAACAAACAAAAACACTGGAGAAGATCTTTGCCTGTAATAAATTTTCATATACATGGAATCATACAGTGCAGATTATTTTATATGTCATCTTTTGCTTGGCCTAAGGTTTTGGAGATTCATTCATGTTGTTGGTATATCATAGACCATTCCTTTTTACTGCTGAGTAATATACCATCGTGTGATGTGCTGCTATCTGTTTATCTGTTCACGTGTTGAAAGACATTTGGGAGAAGTGTATTAATTGTAAAGGCATGTGAAAGAACTTCCCGGTGTAATGCAAACATTCTATATCTTGATAATGATGATTGATACATGATATATGTATTTAAGTAAACTGTAGCTCAACACATTGAGTAGAAATTTTCCCATATGTGTGTGTCTTACCCTCAACACCCTAGACCAAATAAAGATTCTCTGAGCTGGAGGAGAAGAAAGAGAGGAGTTGAATGAAGGAAGAAGAGTGGACTTAAGGCCTGGGCTGGTGTGCACCTGTCTCCTGTCCCCAAGATCAGGCCAGGGCCCCAGTGAAATGTCAGGATCTGATAATAGCTGGTATCATTTCCTTATTTCCTGAAACACGTCCTTGGGAGGTGGGGAATTTTACTCTCCCACCCACACTGGCATGGTAAAAATTATAAAAAACAAATTCATGGGTTTCTTAAGCAAGGGATAGAGATCCCAAAGTCATAACTCCTGAAGTGCAAAACCTGGAAGGTTTTTCTTGTGTCTAAGAGTGAAGATGAACAGGTGGTGACAGTCACGGCTGGCCTGGTGGGGTCTGGAGGCTGGGTGAGGGGAGACACCAGCAGGTGAAGCACAGGCTCCGTGACCTGGGCCTAGAGGGGACTGCATACCTTAGCAGTTGGCAGCCTGGAGAGGGAAATGAGCATGAGAGAGGAGTGGAGAGCCTCACCTGGTATTAAGCTAAACATGCAAGAATGATGGATCCTTATCCTGTGTGTGTTGGACTTGTTTTCACAACCTCATTGCCAAGGAGCTACCAGTGTAGCATACTTGCAGAGTCAAAGTAAAGGGCAAGTTCAGCTCAAAAAATGATTACCTGGGGCTGGGCGCAGTGGCTCACACCTGTAATCCCAGCACTTTGGGAGGCCGAGGCAGGTGGATCACCAGAGGTCAGAGGTTCGAGACCAGCCTGATCAACATGGTGAAACCCCGTCTCTACTAAAAATACAAAAATTAGCTGGGCATGGTGGTGCATGCCTGTAATCCCAGCTACTTGGGAGGCTGAGGGGGGAGAATCACTTGAACCCACAAGGCAGAGGTTGCAGTGAGCTGAGATTGTACCACTGCACTCAAGCCTGGGTGACAGAGTGAGATTTTGTCTAAAAAAAAAAAAAAAAAGATTGCCTGGGTTTCCCCAAACAATGCTTTAAACCCTTATGATGATTGTAAGGAACATGGCTGAGCTGCAGCCACGTAGGCATAGGCCGAGGTAAACATCCCGCATGACTCAGCGGGATTGTAGCACAGGCACACAGTCTGGTGTATAATGTAAACACAGCTATGTAGCCATAACATGGAGAGGCTCATCGCCTGGCTTGGAGCCACTATTGTTTGTGAGGTGCATAAATGCAGCACCGACAGTGTGAGTGAGCTGCTGAATAAAGCCATGTCTCATCTACCTGCTGTCTCTTGAGTATTCTTCCAGCTCCCTGCCTCCTGTCCACCTGCTCCCTTGGACCTCCGCTGGGGCTCAAACCTAACAATGATCAAAATGGAAAAAAAATATAAAGAAAAATTCTAAACTTAAAGATGCAAGGTAATTGTATTTGCCTCTTGTAGAATATTGTAAAATTTTGACAGCTATGAAATCTGAGACAATGGTGCTAGAATCACATGATGTCTGTCCCAAATTTGTGTAGAACTTGAAAGTGACAAAGAACTTTCAAATCCATTGTCACAGACCCTCCAGATCTTTTCCTTTGTCACCAAACCCTCCAGATCTTTTTCGGCCTCCTCTGCCTGATCTTCATCTCCTTCCACCTAGATGACAGCAAGAGCCCCCACCAGGCTCCTCCACTCACAGGTTTCACCTGCAATGTGGGTTGCACCTGCTGCACCTGGCCCTGACCCCGGAGGACACAGAACTAGTGCTACACTGTAGAGGGCATGTGGAGGAGTGCAAAGAGCTCTGACTCAATCAAGGCCCCACTCTGATTAGCTTGATTGCACACACATGTGTGCATGTATGTGCTAGTGTGTATGTCCAGGGAGTGGTAGGAGGTATTGGGAAAGGAACTCAGGCCTATTGAGCTCTGAGACACCCACCCTTGAGTGTTTTCCTGAGCTGGTGGGAACCTCTGCAGGAGACCCAGGGCAGAGGGCCCCAGACAGGAAGACCCAAGGGGAAAAAAACCCACAAAAAACAAAAACAAAAAACATCTAAAAGAAGGCCACTGAAGTTTATCCAGAGCTATTCACCTCAGAGATTTCATGGGAGAGAATCTGCATTTTACAGACAGGGAACCTGAGTTCCCTCGAGCGTGTAGCATGCTGAGACGGTCAGTGGGCAGGTAGAATGCCCTCGTGGGACCCTTGTGGGCTCAGCTTCTTCCAGATTCTTCTCATGTCCTAAATCTTGGGTCCAAGGAAAGAAGTTACAGGTATTCCCTAGAAGAGTAAACAGAATAGATTCTAGAAGCAATTGGGGACCCCCCAGGGCTGTTTCCTCTAACAG
The DNA here is from genome assembly GCF_029281585.2 of Gorilla gorilla gorilla. Lineage (NCBI taxonomy): Eukaryota > Metazoa > Chordata > Mammalia > Primates > Hominidae > Gorilla > Gorilla gorilla. The sequence goes on along the minus strand of NC_073229.2, from coordinate 59,108,041 downwards.
GGCCACAGACTACTCCGTTCCCTGACGGCGACTTCCGGTCTCACATTTCCTGGACGCCTCCCAGAGCCCTGTTCCCGCATAGCGATGAGACCCAGGCTCCTCCCAGAAAAGGCAACCCTTCTCAGGATTGAGGACCACAGACTGATTGGGGACCTTCCTCTGGAGCTTCTATTCCTGGGGATTCAACCTGGGCTCCCCACAGGACTGAAGGCCCACTTACACAGCACTGTCTGCAGCCTTGCGGGGTCTGAGACTCGCTATGCGTGGAGGCCAAGAAACGTGGACTCCACCTTCACTGTCTGCTGGTTAGGGAGGACTCCCCTGTCACACGGCAAAGAGAAAGTCAGAAGGGCCACAAAGAATAGAGTGTGGGAAGGTGTTCTGGCGACACTGCAGAGGGGAGAAGAGGGAAGAATCAGAGAGAAACTGCCGGTGGCTGAAGATGCGCGCACGCGTGTGCACGCTGGCTGCAATAGCAGCCTCTGGCCAGCAGGGGGAAGGGGCAGCTTGTCCATCACCCCGGAGCGTAATCAGACGGCTCAACTCGGCTGTGCGCCCTTGGAGGCCCTCTGAAGAGCCACGTACGCAGCACCCTGGCTCTGCTTCCTGTCCTCCAGGACAGCGGCACGCGCAGTGGAAGGAGTGCTGGGCTCGGCTCCTGATGCCACAAATTCACTGGGGGGAACCTTAAGGGAATCACAGGGGATAGTGGCGACCGCTTCACAAACATATTGTGGAAATGAAATTAGACTAGTCATTCTCAGACTCCTCTGCATGCTGGGATCATCTAGGGAGCTTCAGAAATGCAGATGCCGGATTCCACCCCAGTGTGCCTAATTTAATTGGTCCGGGTGTGGCCTGGGCTTTGGCATTTTAAAAATATTCCTCAGGTAATTCTAAGGTGCGGAGAAGTTTGGGAATTCCAGGGTCAGATACTCCTGTGACCAGCCACTGTAAACTCTAAGTTGCAAACTTGCATTTACTCTTTTGCCTGAGGTCCCTTCTTTTCTACCTTGTTTCCGTATAATTGAAATTCGATCCCATCTCTCCTTTTCTATCTGCTAGCTCATGTGTAACCTCTTCAGAATGGAAAATGCAGATTTGTCTCACGGTCTGAACTCAAACCATTCAAACATTTACTCCCACGAACTGTAGAAAGTTTGCCCAAAATTCACGATCTGATTAAAAAAATCCACTATGACAAACGTCTGCAAGCACCAAGGAAGACAGTCAAGGTGCAATGAGTGCAGGAGAGAGTGGAGGGTCCGTGGCTGTGGTGCCTCTGACGTTCCCCATTGGAAAGGGTTCTGGGGTTCTCACTGTTTAGTTCTGTCAGGCACCTGGGGGCACGACAAACTCAGGTCTAATTTAGATAAAATTCTAGCTTTAACTCAGTATTCCATGGTTATTTACATCACACTCCATGTTCATTACAGTGTAGAAGGGAAATGTAATTTGTGTACAATACCACGTGTGCTGCACACTAACTCACGCACTAACAAGACTGTTCAACGTGAAATAATGTGGTATTTGGCATTTGGGGGATTACTGTTGTGCGTACTTTTTGGAGCATGTTATAGAAGATGTAAGAGGTTGCAGTAATAAGTGGGGACATTGGTTGGGGGTAGATGGCCTGGGAACGCTTTACTCTGGCTCCTATGTGTGGTAATTAATTCAGACTCATGCTAGCTGGACATCACCATATGCCACAAACTGGCATGGACACAACCTTACCCCTAGAACTGGCCATGCCATATAGGTCTTTTTGACCTCAAACCAACTTTGGGAGTGTCCAAAAGGGTCCCTGGAATATCTCAAAAGAATTTATCTTCTCTTCTTGTAAAAACAGACATGTCAAACTAGTGAGGCTTATTTGATATGTTAAATTGCATGAGAAGCAATGTCAAATAATGGGTGATGCTAAACCTTCTTTAAGTTATGTTTGTTATTGATGAGTGTTCCAGAAATTATGTCAAATTCCTAGAAATCTGATATGTACTAGTATAATGTTATCATCCATAATTTTAATTATTATGTTAAAATGTCGTATGTTAACAAAGCAACCAAACTCCCTTGTCAGTTGCATGACAAGAATTGTAAGAGATTCATGATAAAGGCTGTTGAGTACAGGTTTCTGATAATTTTAAGCTCATACTATAAGGCTAGGTAAGAATTTCCAGACCTCTAATGGAAAAGTAATGTATTTATAAATCTGCTAACCCAAGATCAAGCAAAACAAAAATTAATTATGTGAGACTAAATTAACTGATGAGAATAATTATAATTTTTATAACTTTTCATTTGAAACATTGCTGGTTCTTTAATGTCTTGCTTTCTAGATTTAGGAAAACTTTTTTCTTTTCTTTTTTTTTGGAGACAGAGTCTCGCTCTGTCACCCAGGCTGGAGTGCAGTGGCGCGATCTCGGCTCACTGCAAGATCCGCCTCCCGGGTTCATGCCATTCTCCTGCCTCAGCCTTTCCGAGTAGCTGGGACTACAGGCGCCCGCCACCACGCCCGGCTAATTTTTTGTATTTTTAGTAGAGACGGGGTTTCACCGTGGTCTTGATCGCCCGACCTCGTGATCCGCCCGCCTCGGTCTCCCAAAGTGCTGGGATTACAAGCGTGAGCCACCGCGCCCGGCCAGGAAAACTTTTTTCTATAACTTAAAACAATTTGATAAAATATACTTTTGTAAACAAAAAGAAAACGTTTTTTTCCTCCCTACCTGATCACCCCATAATTTGGAAGCACTTATTGAATATTCTTATTTTCATGGCAATATAGGTATTTGCATAGGTTCAGTAAGAATCTGTTCTTGTAACAAGACATAATTGGGTAAGTCCTTAACTTGGCCTCCTAGCCTAGAGAGGTTTTTAAAGGTCTAATCTGAGATTCCTTGTTAACAAATAGTAAAACAAACAATAAAATGAACAAATAACTAAGATTGACTTATACAAAGTCAATAAAGCCCCTTGGATATTATCAAAACTTTGACAAAATGATGTATTTTAAAAATATGCATACATAGAATCACTTTTCTTGTTGCACTTATGTAAATAATCAGATCAAGTTTAATGAGACTACTGATTTTGCACAAAAAGAAGAGTTAACCATGATTATTTTTGGAAAAATTTGGAATGACCATAAAAAAGATTGTATTTCAATAGAAAACCATAGCACCCATCATCAAATTCTGGTCTTTGTTATGTCCTTGTAAATTGGATTGAATCCTAACATTTTCTAGTTTCACTAGAAACTAAAACTGCTTTTTTCCGAAGCCCTGCCAGCTGAAATTGGATGACTTTAAATTCAGAAAAATTACTACAACAGACCATGTATGGAAAATTTTCATGCTGCTGCTATGTGGGTCACTTGGAGAATTCACTGCAACACCTGATGACATTTCCAGAGACATTCAAACTGCAAGCCAGGAAAATCCATCAGGTTGCAATTGCCATCCTCATTCCATCATCTAAAAATGCTTCAAACTCAAATTTAGAAATCTTGACAGGCTGCTCTCCGGACTTAAAGACTAAGATCATAATTTGTTCCTAATGTTAACCTTTTTTTTTCTTTTGTTTTCATAGAATGCTACCTTGAATTCCCTTCAAGCAATACAATCTGAAATAAACAATTTAACCTCAATAGTACTCCAAAATAGAAGTCCTTGATACCTTAGCAACTTAACAAGGAGGCTCTTATTTGTAAAAAAAAAAAAAATTTTGTTTCTATATTAATAAATTAGAAATTGTTGAGACCAATTTAAAGGATCTTAAGGAACAGATATATCTTTTATCAGACAGGTGTTGCCTCCTCCACTGATTTATTTTATTGGTGAAATATTGGCTCCTGGGAATCTCTGCTCCAGGGAATTTAAAAATCCTTGGCTATTATTCTCTCTGTAGTCATTTTGTTTACCATCCTACTATATCTTATCCTCTCAAGGATTTCAAAGCTTTCCAGAAGGCACTCACACATCAAATGATTGCCATCATCATTAATTGACTTGAAGAACTCAACAACCCTACCACTGAAGCCCATGATGCAGGTAATGATGCCATGTAACCTTATATCCCAATACAACTGTTGAGGATAAGATTACATGACTCTTTGTTCCAGTGACTATTTCACTAGTGGTAACTGAGAGGAATGCTATCACCTTCTTCTTAGCTTGCTGAGAGGGTGACCCAAAGCGGTGGGATTGTTAAAGTAAGTTAAAATGGAGACCAGACCTGAAGAATCCCAGAGGGGACAAAAGCAGTTATGATTTGTAAGTGACCTAAACCTTGCTTGATTTGCAAACATAACCAAACTTAACTTGAGCTATTTCTTGTGAATGCCTATATATATATATATATATATATATATATATTTTAAAGCAGAACTTAAGCTCAACCAATCAGAAGTTACTATTTATACAAACTTAGATAACGAGGGGCTTTCCAACTTGATAGACCAAAAAAAGCAATTGTATAACAGTAACCAATTAAATACTTTGCTTTACTTCTGTGTCTGTCTTATAAAAGTCTCCTCTTTGTGTTCCTCAGTGGAGCTCCCAAACTATTTCTGGTTCGGAGCTGCTCGGTTCATAAATTGTTGATGCTAAAAAAAAGCACCAAAACTCTTTAAAATTTTACTGTGCCTCAGTTTATCTTTTTAACAGTTCAAAAAAGATTAAAATAAATGATAATTATATTCTGTCCTGGAGAAGTAGGGAAAAAGTCATTCTTATGCATTGTTGGAAGGGAATAATTGATAGCCTTTTCTTGGAGAGCAGTGGTGTAATGAATTAAAAGTCAGAACAAGAAAAAACAAACAAACAAAAGCACATGTTTTAGAACCAGCAGTTCTAAGTTTTGTTTTGTTTTTTTCTCAGCAAGTATTTTGTTGACCATCTTCCTAAAAAGTCACACCTGCAGCCTTTTTTTGCCCTGTATGGATGCACTGCCTCCACCAGTTGGTACACAGCTATCTCTTCCTCATGTTTCTGGGGCTTCTCTTTGTCTCCTCTACAACATTTTCTTGATTCTTGGATCTTTGTTTACTCCTTTGTACTGGTGGAACCCATCCTTGAGTAACTACGGGAGAAAGGGGGAATGGAAAATACATTTTGACAACTTTTATATTTAAAAATGCCTGTTTTACCATGACAGTTTGACTGATATAAAAAACTCTGAGTTGGAAACAATTTGTCCTCAGGATTTTGAAGGCATTGCTATGTTACCTTCTTGCTCCTATTGTTGTTGAAAAGTCAGGAGCAATTATGATAACTATGGCAATATGTGATCTGTTGTCTTCACTTTATCAGCATTTTCTTTTTGTTCTTGGTGTCCTGGAATGTCACAGGGATGAGCCTTGGAGTGTGTCTGTTTCCATCCCTTTGCTCCGCACAGTGAGTGGCCTTTTCGATCTAGAAATTCACAGGAAAATTTCTTGAATTAGTTCATGCATGATTTTCCCCTCTCTGTTTTCTATGTTCTGTCTTTCTAGAACTCCTTTTATTCAAGCATTCACCTCCTGGACCAGTTGTCTTTTTCTTTTTTTTCTCCCCCATTTCTCTGTTGTTCTCATTCTCTCTCTGCCTCCCTCTGTTTTGGAAACAGCCCTTGGAGAAAAAGTTTTCTATTTTTATTAATGGTTCCTTAGGTGGTCTCTGTTTCTTCCCAGTTACCTTCACTATTCTCTGTTTAGTTTCTTTCTTCTCCTTCACTTGAGAGCTTTTTCTCTGTCCCGGGTAACAAAATTCTAAAGATAATTGGATGCTGTGAGCCCACAGTGGGGCTGGTGCCCTGGGAGTTTCACAGGAGGGTGACTCCTTGGCCATTTGCTTGAGGAAGTGCCTTGTCAATATCATTCAGCCTTCTCTCTTGGGCTGCTCAGGATCCCCAGGGAAGACTCACGCCATCTCTTGTCTGGAGGAAGAAGACCTGGCTGCCAACTTTCTGGAATCCAAATAGGAGAAGAGGGCTGGGGTGTTTCTCACCTTCTGGTACCTGTTCTTCACATAATCCCTTGGTTTTCAGGACATTGTCACCATCCTCACCTATACCTATTGCCCACCCCTTCCCTACCACACACAGAAACCCAGCCTTCTTTGCAACCTCTCTAAGGCATTCATTCCCAGTTGTCTGCCAAGGTGGGTCAAGGTCGCTCATCTGCAGAAAGTGGCAAGGGGATCTGGGTTCCTCATTGCTTCTTAAACAACTTTCTACCATTTCTTCTTAATTGGACTACCCTAAACCACCTCCACTTTCTCAGCCATCTTGGCGATACTGTTGTGTAAATAAGACTTGACGTCTGCCTTCCTCAACTCTGATGAAAGGTTCTGTTTTCTCACTTCTAAGTCATTTCCCACTTACTTATATATTTTTTTCAGCTCCCCAAATTTTCTTGCTATTTTACCTTCTAGTTTCCCTCGTTCCTATGTTTCCTGCATTTCTTTATGTTCATTTTTGTGGGTTTTAGGAGCGAACAGAAATAAAGTTGTATGTTCCATCTGCCATCTTTCCCTGAGAATCTGAATGATGATCTTAGATTACAGAATCTATGATCATAAATAAAAATGGGCTGATAACCCATTATTCTTATTTGGTCCTTATGTGGTCTTGGTATTAATATTGTTCTAGCCACAGAAATTATATGAGCAGCTTCTCCCCTCTTTTCTATTTCCTGGAATAAATTGTATGAATTAAGAAATATCTATACCTTGAAAATTCTTCTGTGCCTGAAGTTGCCCTCCCCTCACCTCTCTAGCAGCTGAGATGGTTATATGACTGGATGTTGATTTTTGAATTGTTGTTGCTCTAGTCAAGCTTTTAATCTCAACACCAATTTTAATATTTTATATCTTCCAGAAATGTATCCATTTTATTTAAGTTATTCAATTTATTAGTGTATGATTATTCACAGTATTGTTATTGTGAAAATCTCTTTTGGGTGTTCAGGTATTTCTCATTTGTTCTCTTTTCTTTTCTTTTTTTCTTTTGAGACAGAGTCTCGCTCTGTTGCCTAGGCTGGAGTGCAGTGGCGCAATCTTGGCTCACTGTAACCTCCTCTGCCTCTTGGGTTCAAGCAATTCTCCCACCTCAGCCTCCTGAGTAGCTGGGATTGCAGGCGTGCATCACCAGGCCTGGCTGATTTTTTGTGTTTTTAGTAGCGACAGGGTTTCACCAAGTTGGCCAGGCTGGTCTCAAATTCCTGACCTCAAGTGATCCACCCACCTCGGCCTCCCAAAGTGCTGGGATTACAGGCGTGAGCCAATGTGCCTGGCTGTTCTCTTTATTTTCCCTTTGCACTTTTAAACTTGTCTCTTGATTAGTCTTTCTACAGATTTGTATATCTTGTTCTTTTTTTTTTTCAAGAGTAGTATTTTATTTTGTTTCTTCTTCACTCCCTCTTCTCTCTTTCACACATATATTTCTCTATTTATTTGATTTGTGCCTATCTTAACTAAGATAATCTTAGCTCCTTTAACAGTATAGTTCCAAATCTCAGAGAGTAAAAGTTGATTTCTTACTCGTCTAATGGATGGTGACTCCGCAGGACCATTCAGGGGCCCAGGCTTTCTGTCCTGTGGCTCTGCTGTCCTCCAGGTCTTCAGAGTTCTTTGCCTCCAGGAGTGGATGAGAAAAGAGAAAGTATGGCACATGGGTGTGTTTATAGGCCAGGTCTGGAACAGGTCTGGAACAGTGCCCATCACTTCTGCCCTCACTGCATGGGCTAAGATGGGTCTACCTGAGCATCTAGGAAGAGAAGAAAATAGGTATTTGTGAGCACCTTGTAGCTCTGCCTCTCTGCCTTCATTTCTGTCTTTTCTGATGCTTGGCTGCAAAGCTGCACACGTGCCGGGCAGGACTCAGGGAGGCTGAGTAGGAGGAGCTACAGGCAGGTGCTGCCCATGTCAACAAGGTGAGTTGAGCAACAATGCACCTGAGAGACCCTAGCACCTACACTAACCTTCAGAACATCGCACCTGCCACTTCACCTCTGCCTTCCAAATCTCATGCAAGTTTCTCTTGCAAACCCAACACAGAGCCATAGAGGGAAGTGGATCCTCAGAAATGCAGTTCCAGCTTATCTGAGTTGCTGTAGCACAAACCCTGTGCACCTTCTCTCTCTCCACCACCCTTTCCCTCTGTAACAGTTGTCCCCATGTGACGTATGGCTCACTTTTTTGTCTCCATCCCTCCATGAGAATGGAAGCTCTGTGAGGACAGGGTCTTCGTTTACCTTGTATTCCCATATCCCCAGTCCTAGAACAGTGCTTGATGTATAGCAGTAGGTAATAAGTATTTCCTAAATTGGAATTAATTGAGTATTTATTTAGTGTGTACCAGGCTCTGCTGTAAGTGCTTTGAAAGGGTTAGTTCATTTAATCTTCAAAACACCCAATGAGGGAGCCATTAAACATTTAGAACTGAGAAACAGAGACTTAGAGAAGCTTTGTAAATCATTCAACTCAGGGAGCTCATAAGAGGCCGAGTTGAATTATAAATGCAAGCAAGGGACTCCGCAGCAATGGCACTGTGATTTAGGTGTCATGAAAACTACGGTAGAAATGTAAATGAATCTATATATTTCTTTCCTCATTTTATTCATTTATTTTTAATACAGCCATGTCATACAGAAAATAATATATTTTTTTTGAGACAGGGTCTTGCTTTGTTGCCCAGGCTGGAGTGCAGTTGCACAACCACAGCTCACTGCAGCCTTGACTTTCTGGGTTCAGCTGATCCTCCCACCTCAGCCTCCTGAGTAGCTGGGACTACAGGCATGTGTCACCTTGCTTGACTAATTTTTAATTTTTTTTTGTAAAGATGGAGTCTCCCTATGTTGCCCAGGCTGGCCTCAAATTCCTGAGCTCAAGTGATCCTCCTGCCTCGGCCTCCCAAAGTGCTGGGATACAAGTATGACTCACTGTACCTGGCCCAGAAAATAATTTTTTTAACCCCAAAAAAGGCTAGACCACTCAACAAGTGTTAATGAAGTCTGATAACTTGCATATGTTATACTAAAAGTTGGAATAAGTACTTAGTGTAAGTAGAAAAATAAGTAAAAACTAGTTCAAAATGTATTTGTGGGCACTCCTTAAAATTATATCCAATAGAAAAAGATACCTAAGGGATTGAAAAGATCTTTTGAAGAGATATACCCATAGTATTTTGTATGAAACCATTCCACTTGGTAAATACGTTTCCCAGAAACATTTCTCAATAGGCAAACTGATCCTGAAGGGAATGGGAAGTTGACTTTTGCTAAACTGCTCTGCTCTGGTGAGCTCTCTAGAGGCTATGCGACTCCCAGGCCAGAATACTGGGGTCTGTTGCTTCCCCCCACCACTCCTGGGACTGGAGGTACCTGAGAAAAGGAGAGCCCAAGGGTCTTGGAAATTGGCTTGGAGAGCTCATATTCTATCCCGTGAGGGTGGCTTGACCTTATGGGACACTCACCGAGGCGGAGCTGAGCCTAGAGGATGGCTGTGACCTTCTCAAGGGTCCATCTTCCCAGTGACCAGAGAGCACGGCCTGCCAGAGGCACTGCCTGCAGGCCCTGGAGACCACTGACAGATCCTTTATTGGCTTCCCTGGTCCGTTGTTGTCAAGAACCCTGGAGGTTACCATCCTGCTGCCCTAGGACCACCAGCGTGTTCTTGGGGAGCTCACATACATCCCTCTCTCGTTGAAAATGGCTTTTTCCTTCTGTTTCACAGAGGACCCCACAAACTCAGCTCACTCAGTGTGGACTTTAATCAATGTTATGTTTGGAGCATTGAGGGTAAGAATACTCAGACACACTCACATATACACATGCATGCTAACCCACATACACGCACACGCATAGGTACACAAATGCACATGCATACCTGTGAGCTATACGTGAAGGCACATTCCTGCACACACACACATAAACTCAGCTTCATTTAGGAACATATAATACTGCTATGTCCTTTGGTTTTCTCATGTCATATTCTCTTCCATTTCCATTTCTACATGTAGGGTTAAATCACACAACAGAACAAACATGTGTGGCTGACCTTTGCATGTTTGAGGCTGCAAGGCTGGAATGGATAGAGCATTCTTCAAAATCTTGACAGTTTTTTACTCTTTTGTAGGTCCCATGCTATTTTCTTAGAAAAGCGTAAGAAGTGATAAGGTTGAGTGGTGGGTGGGTCAGTCCATGGAGAAAGAATGCCATGCTGAGATAGAAACTTATTTTGGAGTCAGTGAGGTGTTATGGTAACTTGATTAAAGTTAAATGCATGTAAAAAACAATAGGATTTCCAGCTCCCAGTCTGGCATGTAAGCAGCTTGAAAATTGTCACTCCAACCTAACAAGTAAAAGTTGATCAAGCTGAAAAATCAGTAACTCTAGAGCCCCCCAAGCCTGCCCCTTCCCATCAAGCCTGCAATTTTCCTCTGACTCTGTTCCTGCTTCCTGATCTTCCTCTTTCCTGCTCTGTCTCTGTCCCTTTCTTTCAGCCCAGGGGTCCATGAACAAGGACAATAAGAGGAAATCCGTCTTCCTATGACCAGTGATCAATACTCTGGTCACTCTCTCCTGTGTCCTCAGGGTGCCTGGTGACAGTCCAGAGATCTCTCTGAGAAGGCCAATCACAACAATGGCTCAGAGTATTCCTAACCCTTAACTCAGAGTGGATTTGGTGGTGGGGGCTCTGGAAAGTCCTGGGCAGTCAGTCCTCAGTCCTGGGAGCAGTAGAAGCTCCTGAAATCAAATGGTCTCTGAGCATCACTTGCTTGGGCAGCTGTGAAATATGGAGCAAAACAATTAGGAGCATATAGAGGGGAATTCTTAGTGCGCACTTTGGAAGGATAGAAGTAACTGACGGTGATTGAAGCAGTGTCTCCAAGCCTGGGAAGACTAGTAGACAACTGCTTTGATATTCTTTCAGATGTCCTACAGTCTAAAGGAAAAAGAGAGAAGAGGCCCTGGTCCTACTCCCACCACCACTGGATGTAAATTTAAGGCTTGGTCATTCTAGACTTTGAGGCATGGCTTCCAGACACGTGGATTCTTCAGATGAATAGCATTTCATGAAACATACACATTGCTGACATAGGCCAAATTTTTATTTTACCAGAAAAAAATTACTTTCATCTTCTAGGACCACTGTTTTTCCTAAAAGAAAAGGCATATTTAAATTGTGAACATTGCCTTGGTGGTAGAAGAACCACATCTTGCCCCTCTCTCTTCCTCGGTGCTGCCTATGGAGGTGGCAGCCATCTCTTCCTTGGCATCACGGCTGCCCTCAGGCCCCTTGTGAAGCCCAAGATCATCAAAAAGCGAACCAAGAAGTTCATATGGCACCAGTCTGACCGATACACCAGTCAAATTAAGCATAACTGGCGGAAACCCGGAGGTACTGACAACAGGGTTCGTAGAAGGTTCAAGGGCCAGATCTTGATGCCCAACATTGGTTATGGGGCAACAAAAAAACAAAGCACATGCTGCCGAGTGGCTTCTGGAATTTCCTGGTCCACAACGTCAAGGAGCTGGAAGTACTGCTGATGCGCAGCAAATCTTACTGTGCTGACATCGCTCACAATGTTTCCTCCAAGGACCACAGAGCCATTGTGGAAAGAGCTGCCCAGCTGGCCATCAGAGTCACCAACCCCAATGCCAAGCTGTGCAGCGAAGACAATGAGTACACAGTTCATGTTTTGTGTTTAAATAAAACTGGAAAAACTGGAAAAAAAAAAAACAACCACATCTTGAGCTGGAGGAAACCTGAGGCCCTGAGAACTTCATGGAGCACGGACCCCATTCGTTCTTAGACAACACACCTCTGGATTTTTACTTGAAGCAGTTTTAAGCCCTGTTATTTGGAGTTTTTCTGTTCTTTATAGATGAACCTAACCCTAATACAACTCTCACTATTCAGAGTTTTGTCAGGTACACAATTTTAGTTTAACAGTGATTTTTCCTAAGCATTTTGGTGATATGATTTCACCACCTTCTGGCTTGTGTTGCTTCAGTTGACAAGTCTGCTATTTAAATTTCTTCATAAATGATTGGCTGCTTCCTCTTTGCTTTGTATTCTACAATTTCTCTACAATATGCCACGATGAGGATTTTTGTTTTTTGCTTATATTGCTTGGTTTATGATGATCTATATTTGTGGTTTAATGACTTTTCAAACCTCCAGAAAATTCTCAGCCACTACATCATCACATATGGCCTCTGAAGTTCAGTTTATGTCCCAGATGTAGGAAGCTCAAATGAGTGCAGCTCCCATTCGCACAAGAAGACAAAGCCAGGTAAACTGCAAAGCCATAACTTTTCCTGACCCTATTAGAGAGCTGCAGTTGCAAGGCACCCAAATCATCTAGAATCCAAGGCCACTCCAAAGAGAGTTGGGATATGAGCACCAGCTCACCTGTCTCACAGAAAGGAGGAAGAGCTATGGAATACCAAACAAGTGGCAAGAACAATTCAGCTGAGACTTTAACAAATTGTTAAAGGTCAGGTGCAGGCTAGCATGACCGTATAGTACTTCTGGGATCCTAGGACACAAAAGGAGTGATCACAGTCACTTTTAATCTCTTTCCCGGGGACCTCCACCAGGTGCTTATGAGAAAGACTGAAGGTGGATTGAGCAATGAGAGATGGTCCCTCAGTGGTGAAAACATGGAGAAAGAGAGTGGAAAAATAGACTCTTATCCTTTATTAAACAAAAGCATCAAACCACTAAGGTAGGGATAACAAGCCCTGTCACCCCCAGAGAGGAGGTGAAGACCCACTGAAGCTAAGGATGTGGTGAGGAGAAAACTTTCTTGTTGCTGGAATGCAAATGTGATGACTGGAGCTCCAGCAGTCATTTTGGAAGTCATGAACTGAGACGGTGGGACAGACAGAAGGAGCCAAAGTCCCTGATGCTGCAATGCCAGCCCTGAGGAGCCTATCACTGAACTTTTAAGTGAGAGGTAACAAACTACTCTTTTGCTTAAACCACTTTTACTGCAGTTTTCTGTTATACCAGCCTGCTAATTCTAACGGAATCAGAACAAGTCCTATGACCCATTTACAGAGGAATCTCACATCCTTGGGGCTTCCCTAGATCATAAACCCTGTATGTCCACCAAGATTCAGGTAGGCGGGAAGGCAACCTTGGGTTTCTGTGGGAAGAGCTCTTTGCAAACTCCAGCTGCTATTTAAAAAAGAAAAAAAAGGAAATTATTTTAGGCACAAATTATTTTAGTGTGGAAGGTATTCCAAGGATAAAATTTTTGAATACTGAGATCTGAGCATAAGGTGTCTAAAAACTACTGTCCCTGCAGATCTCCTCCCAGGTAATCAGGCCTTAGGAAATTATAGGAGCTAAATCAGAGATAAACCGGGTGAATTGCTCCCTCTGGTGGTGACTTTGGATTTCTAAAAGGTTGTGACCTGAGCGTTTTGAGGTTGGTTTTGTTTTAGGATTAAAAAAAAAAAAAAAAAAAAAATCTGAGTTTGGAAATTTTAAAACTAATTTTTTGTTTACCTTGTGTAGGCCGGGCGTGGTGACTCACACCTGTAATCCCAGCACTTTGGAATGCCGAGGTGGGCGGAATGCTTGAGGTCAGGAGTTCAAGACCAGCCTGGCCAACATGGTGAAACCCCGTCTCTACTAAAAACACACAAAAAATTAGCCGGGCGTGGTGGTGAGCGCCTGTAATCCCAGCTACTCACAGGAGGCTGAAGCACGAGAATCGCTTGAGCCAAAAAGGCGGAGGTTGCAGCGAGCCGAGACCTTGCCACCACACTCCAGCCTGGGCGACGGAGTGAGACTCTGTCTCGAAAAAAAAAAGCAACTTTGGTTTCTTTTTTTTTTTTTTTTTATAATAATGCACTTACTGTTGAATGAATGGCATTTTCCCCCTACAAAACTTAAATGGCTAAGGGTTTATGATAGAATTCTTTCATAATTTAAAAGTACCATGATTAAACTGATATTGTGTAAGTAGCTGATGTCTGTATAATTGGGTCTTGTTGGCTGGATGTGGTGGCTCAGGCCTCTAATCCCAGCACTTTGGGAGGCCGAGGTGGGCGGATCACATGAGGTCAGGAGTTGGAGAACATCCTGGCCAACATGGCGAAACCCCGTCTCTACTAAAAATACAAAAATTAGCTGGGCGTGGTGGTACATGGCTGTAATCCCAGCTATACTGGCTGTAATCTTGTCTATACTCTCCCTTTCATTTATCACATGGAATTCTCTCTAAAGTTATTAGGTACCCTCCCTAATCTCTCCCTGAGGCTAGAACAGAATTTTTTTTTTCAGTTTACTGGTATGTTGTTAAGGTAATACTAACAGGGAGAATACTCTGGATAAATACAATGTAAAATAAATGACAAGATATTTGGGCTAAGAATGAAAAAGAATATGCATAGTTCTCATACCATTCCTGTGAGTTTCATACCTATGAATTTATTCATACCTATGAAACAAATCTATTGTGGGCATTATCTTATCAAACATTTGAACAAGATTTAATTATTGTACTTGTTAGATGGGGCTAGATTGTGCTGCAAGAATAACCTTCCCCCTCACTCCTCACCCTATCTCAATGGCTTAGGCCAACGAAAATTTACTTCTCACTTATACCTCAATTCTGATGCAAATGGGCCACTAAAGCTCTGCTCATCAAAGGCACTTTGGGATTCCACTGATAGAAACTTCGACAACCACTATAGAGAGAAAGGAAACACAGGGGATTCTGTGATGTTTCTTAAAGCCTTGCACTAAGCGATATGTATTTCTGCTCAGAATTCACTGGCCAAAGCAAATCCCAAGGCCATACCTACCTGCAAAGGGTGCAAGGCAGTGCAAAGAAATGGGCAGGAATGAGAAGCGGCTGAAGATTTGTGAACAGCCCTAAAGTTACCATATTTTCAACAGAAGTATAATCAAAATATAGGATGGCAAGGTAATATATGATATACTGTTTGAAAATTTTTTAAAATGCTTTTGACAAGCAAGAAAAAAGCTCATGAAAGGGAGAAATCTAATTAATATGCTTTCATATCAAGATACAATAGAAAATGACAGAGTAAGGTTAAAGTTGAAATGGATACAACTGAAAGTGCACTTGAAGATTGTGTATGCTATTTTTTGTTTTGTTTGGTTTGGTCTTTGCCATTAACTTGAATACCAATTTGCAGTTGTGTCAAAGTTAATAACCAACAATTTTGAAAGTCCACTTATAAATTTATGTTATATTCCACTTACATTACGAGAATTTCTATTGCTGTGAATAGTGAATGCAAAATGAGTTTGTTCAGTGGCGATTCCTGCTTATTAACATGCATTAAGTCATCACTTCAGGTGGACCTAAAGTGACATGACAGACCTGAAGTGACATGAAAGGCTTACAAAGTACACTGCTCACTCTTCCCCGCTCAGTTCATAATCTGGACTTGCAGAGCCAACTTCACTATCTTTCAGTGGCAAAA
Source organism: Gorilla gorilla gorilla (assembly GCF_029281585.2). NCBI lineage: Eukaryota > Metazoa > Chordata > Mammalia > Primates > Hominidae > Gorilla > Gorilla gorilla. The sequence goes on along the minus strand of NC_073229.2, from coordinate 59,092,590 downwards.
TGCTACTATGAAGTAAGGACTAGTCACAAAAAACAAGTAAGATTAGTTAGCTAATAGAGCATGAATGCTCCTGAATTAAAAATCAACAAACATGGGCATCAGGAAGAGTTTATATAACCAAAATGAAATTTAAAATTATTATAAGAAGTGAAGTGTTGGAGCCAGCTTGCACTGGCTCACAAAAATTGTTTGCAAGCCTCTCTTTCCAACTCCACATCCAGTGATGCCATGTTGCTAGCTTGAAATCAACCATGTGAGAGTATTTACACCACAGAAATTGGCAGTCACTACAAATCAGGGAATCTTTTAAAGAGCTGGTTATTAAACATTTACCTTAAACATTCGTTGAATAGGAATGACTCAAGAACAATGGTTATTGGTCACTTGTATACTTCTTTGGGAAACCCATTTTCAAATGAGGTTATTTGTCTTTTTATTGTTGGTTTGTTAGAGTTTTTTTCATATTTTGGATACCAGACCTTTATCAGATATATGACTTGTAAATATTTTCTTTTATTCTCTGCGTTGTCCTTTTACTCTCATGATGGTAAAATTTTGCAGCACAAAAGTTTTTAATTTTGATTAAGTCCAATTTATCTTTTTCTTTCTTTGGTTGCTTTAGGTGTCATATCTAAGAAACTGTTGCTTAATGCAAGGTTACAAAGATTTACTCCTGTATTTTTTGTCCTAGAGTTTTATAGTTTTAGCTTTTACATTTAGATCTTTGATCTATTTTGAGTTAATTTTATACATGTTGTGAAGTAGGTGTCTAAGTTTATTCTTTTGCATGTTCACATGTAGTTGTCCTAAACCAGCTGTTGAAAGACTATCCTTTCCCCATTGAATTATCTTGTTACCCCTATCAAAAATTAGTTGACCATAAATGTATAGGTTTATTTCTAGACCATAAATTCTATTCCATTGATTTATATTTTTAGATTTATGCCAGTGCATGTTGTCAATCTCTATACAAAGTGAATTTTGATAGGAAATGCATTTACTCTGTAGATCAAGTTAGGGAATATTGCCATCTAAGCAATATTAAGTCTTATAATCCATGAACAAGGAGTGTTTTTCCATTTATTCAGTTATTTAAAAAATTTCTTTTAACAATCTTTTTAAAATTTATAAAGGTAAGAAATTTATTTGGCTGATAGTTTTGGGGGTGAAAAGTCCAAGACTAAGGGGGCACATCTGATCATGGCCTTCTTTCTGAATCATCCCATGACAGAAAGAGGAAGGATTGAGAGGAACCAACCTATCCAGAGGAAGAGATAACCAAATCCATCTGTATTAGTTCATTGTCACATTGCTATAAAGACATACTGGAGACTGGGTAACTTATGGAAAAAAGAGGTGTAATTGGCTCTGGTTCTGCAGGCTGAACAGGAGGCATGGCTGGGGAGCCCTCCGGAAACTTAAAATCGTGGCAGAAGGGTGAAGAAGAAACAAGCACGTCTTCGCATGGCAGCAGGAGAGAGAGTGAGTGAAAGGGGAAGTGCCACACACTTTTAAACCATCATATTTCATGAGAACTCACTCACCAACATGAGAAGAGCAAAGGGGAAATCCTCTGCCATGATCCAACCACCTCCCACCAGGTCTCTCCCACAACATTGGGTATTACAATTCAACATGAGATTTGAGTGGGGACACAGAGCCAAACCATATCACCATCCTTTTGTCAGGAACACATTCCTGCAATAACTAATCCAGTTCCCCAATACCAGCATTAATCCATTCATAAGGGAAGATCCTCATGACCTAATAACCTCAACTTAATAGTCCTGTGCACACTTTGGCAGCACATATACTAAAATTGGAATGATACAGAGAGGATTAGCATTGCCCCTTTGCAAAGATGACATGCAAATTCATGAAGCATTTTATATATGTATTTTTAAACTGTAAGGATTTAATTTTATTACCATATTTCTTTTTTAAAAAGTAACTTTTATTTAGGTTCAGAAATACATGTTCAGGTTTGTTACATAGGTAAATTGCATGCCACAGGAATTTGGTGTACAGATTATTTCATCACCTAGGTAATAAACACAGTACCCAGGTATCTGTTATTCCCTTCTTTGTGTCCATATGTACTCAATGTTTAGTTCCTACTTAAAAGTGAGAACATGAGGTATTTGGTTTTCTGTTTTTCCATTAGTTTGTTTAGGATGATGGGCTCCATCTCCATCCATGTTGCTACAAAGGACATCATCTTGTTCTTTTTATGGCTGCATAGTATTCCATGATGTATATACATGACATTTTCTTTATCTAGTCTATCATTGATGGACATTTGCATTGATTCCATGTCTTTGCTATTGTGAATAGTGCTCCAGTGAACATATGTGTGCATGCATCTTTATGGTAGAGTGATTTATATTTTTAGGGGCATATACCGAATAATGGGATTGCTGAGTTGAATGGTAATTCTATTTTAAGTTCTTTGAGAAATCACCAAACCATTTTCCACGATGGCTGAACTAATTTACATTCCCACCAGCAGTGCATAAGCATTCTCTTTTCTCTGCAACCTCTCCAGCATCTTTTATTTTTTGAGTTTTTAATAATAGCCATTCTGACTAGTGTGAGATGGTGTCTCACTGTGGTTTTGATTTGCATTGCTCTAATGATTAGTAATGTTGAGTGTTTTTTCATATGCTTGTTGGTCAAGTGTATGTCTTCTTTTGAAAAGTAATCACTTTCATATCTTTTGCCCACTTTTTTATGGGGCTCTTTGTTTTTTGCTTGTAAATTTGTTTGAATTCCTTATAGATTCTGGATATTGAATCTTTGTCAGGTACATGGTTTGCACATATTTTCTCACATTCTGTAGGTTGTCTCTTTATTCTGCTGATAGTTTCTTTTGCTGGGCAGAAGCTCTTTAGTTTAATGAGATCCCATTTGTCAACTTTTGTTTTTGTTGCAATTGCTTTTGGGATTTTTGTCATGAAAATGCTGGGTCTTTGCTGGGTCCTATATTGAGAATGATATTTCCAAGGTTATCTTCAGGGTTTTTGTAGTTTTAGGTTTTACATTTAAGTCTTTAATCCATCTTGAGTTGATTTTTTGTATAGGGTGTAAGGGAGGCAGCTCAGTTTCAGTCTTCTGCATATGGCTAGCCAATTACCCCGGTATAAATTATTGAATAAATAAATGGTGCAATAAATGATGCTAGGGTAATTGGCTAGCCAAATGGATTTTTCCCATTGCTTGTTTTTGTCGACTTTGTCAAAGATCTGTTGGTTGTAGGTATGTGGCTTTATTTCTGGACTCTGTATTTTCCATTTGTCTATGTGTCTGTTTTTGTACCAACACCATGCTGTTTTGGTTACTGTAGCCTTGTAGTATAGTTCAAAGTTGGGGGGTAATGTGATGCCTCCAGCTTTAATCTTTTTGCTTAGGATTGTCTTGGCTATTCAAGTTTTGGTTCTATGTGGATTTTAAAATAGTTTTTTCTAATTCTGTGAAAAATGTTTTTGGTAGTTTGTTGGGAATAACATTGAATCTGTAAGTTGCTTTGGGTAGTGTGGCCATTTTAACAATATTGATTCTTCCTATTAACAAGCATGGAATGTTTTTCCATTTGTTTGTGTCATCTCTGATTTCTTTGAGCAGTGTTTGGTAATTCTTTTGTAGAGATCTTTCACCTCCCAGGATAGCTGTATTCCTAGGTATTTCATTCTTTTTGAGGCTATTGTCAATGGGATTGTGTCCTTGATTTGGCTCTCAGCTTGGAAATTGTTGGTGTATAGAAATGATACTGATTTTTGCACATTGATTTTTTGTCCTGAAACTTTGCTAAAGTTGTTTATCAGATCAAAGTGCTTTGGGGCAGAGACTATGGGTTTTTCTAGGCATAGAATCATATAATCTGTGAAGAGAAATAGTTTGACTTCCTTTATTCCTGTTTGGATGAATTTTATTTCTTTCTCTTGCCTGATTGTTTTGGCTAGGACTTCCAGTACTATGTTGAATAGAAGTGGTGAGAGAGGGCATCCTTATCTTGTTCTGGTTCTCCAGGGGAATGCTTCAAGCTTTTGCCCATTCAGTATGATGTTAGCTGTGAGTTTGTCATAGATGGTCCCTATTATTTTGAGGTATTCCTTCAATGCTGAGTTTGTTGAGGGTTTTTAACATAAAGCGATGCTGAATTTTATCAAAATTCTGCATCTACTGAGAGGATCATGCGGTTTTTGTTTTTAGTTCTATTTATGTGATAAATCACATTTATTGATTTGCATATATTGAACCAACATTACATCCCAGGGATGAAGCCTACTTGATCATGGTGGATTAGCTTTTTGATGTGCTGCTGGATTTGGTTTACCAGTATGTTGTTGAGGATTTTTGCATCTATGTTTGTCAAGGATGTTGGCCTGAAGTTTCCTTTTATTGTTGTGCCTTTGCCAGCTTTTGGTATCAGGATGATGCTGGCCTCATAGTATGAGTTAGGAAGAAGTCCCTACTCAACATTTTGGAATAGTTTCAGTAGGAATGGTACCAACTCTTCTTTATATTAATACATCTCTTAGAATTTGTCTGTGAATCCATCTGGTTCTGGGCTTTTTCTGGTTGGTAGGCCTTTTGCTACTGATTCAATTTAGGAACATATTGTTCTGTTCAAGGATTCGATTTCTTCCAGGTTCAATGTTGGGAGGTTGTATGTTTCCAGGAATGTATTAATTTCTTCTACGTCTTCTAGCTTGTGTGCATAGAGGTGTTTATAGTAGTCCCTGAGGGTTTTTTGTATTTCTGTGGGGTTGCTGGTAATGTCCCCTTTTTCATTTCTGATTGTGTTTTTTTGATCTTCTCTTTTTTCTTTATTAATCTAGCTAACAATGTATTTTTTATATATTATATATATATATGATTTATTCTTTCAAATAACCAACTTCTGGATTCATTGGTCTTTTATATCTTTTTTGTGACTCACTTTCCTTCAGTTCAGCTCTGATTTTGGTTACTTCCTGTCTTCTGCTAGCTTTGGGGTTGGTTTACTCGTGTTTCTCTATTTCCTTTAAGTGTGATGTCAGGTTGCTAATTTGAGATCTTTCTAACTTTTTGATGTGGGTGTTTAGTACTATTAGCTTCCCTCTTAACATTGCTTTAGCTATGTCTGTTGTATCATTGTTCTCATTGATTCAAAGAACTTCTTGATTTCTACCTTAATTTTGTTGTTTATCCAAAAGTTATCTGGGGACAGGTTGTTTAATTTCCATGCAAATGTATGGTTTTGAGCAATTTTCTTAGTATTGATTTCTATTTTTTTTGTGCTGTGGTCCAAGAGTGTGATTGGTGTGATTTTGGTTTCTTTGAATTTGTTGAGGATTGTTTTTTGATCGATTGTGTGGATGACTTCAAAGTATGTGCCATGTACAGGTAGGAAGAATGTACACACTGTTGTTTTGGGGTGGAGAGTTCTGTCAATGTCTATTAGGTTCATTTGGTCAAGTGTCAAGTTCAGTTTCTTTGTAAATCTCTAAGAATTTGCTTTTTGAATCTGAGTGCTCCTGTGCTGGATGCATATATATTTAGGATAGTTAGGTCTTCTTGTTGAATTGAACTTTTTACCATTATGTAATGTTCTTTGTCTTTTTTGATCTTTGTTGGCTTAAGTTCTGTTTTGTCTGAAATTAGATAGCGACCTCTGCTTTTTCTGTTTTCTGTTTGCTTGGTACATTTTCTCCATCTTTTTACTTTGAGCTGATAGGTCTCATTGCGTGTGAGATAAGTCTCTTGAAGATAGCATACCATTGAGTGTTGCTTCTTTATCCAACTTGCCGCTCTGTGACTTTTAATTGGGATATTTAGCCCTTTACATTCAAAGTTAATGTTGATATGTGTGGATTTGATCTTGTTATCACATTGTTAGCTAGTTATTATGCAGATTTGTTTGTGTGGTTGCTCAGTAGTGTCAATGGTCTATGTACTTAAGTGTGTTTTTGTAGTGGCCAATGTATTAGGTCATTCTTGCATTGCTATAAAGAAATACCTGAGACTGGATAATTTATAAAGAAAAGAGGTTTAATTGGCTAATAGTTCTACAGGCTACACAGGAAGCGTGGGGCTAACATCTGATTCTGGGGAGGTCTCAGGAAGCTTACAATCATGGCAGAAGGTAAAGGGGGTACAGGGATGTCACATGGTGAAAGCAGAAGCAAGAGAGAATGGTGGGGTGTTATGGGAAGTCAGGGACCCTGAACAGAGGGACCAGCCAGAGCTGAGGTAGAAGAACATAAAATGTGAAGATTTCATGGACATTTATCAGTTCCCAAAATTAATACTTTTATAATTTCTTATGCCTGTCTTTACTGCAATCTCTGAACATAAATTGTGAAGATTTCATGGACATTTATCACTTCCCTAATAATACTCTTATAATTTCTTATGCCTGTCTTTACTTTAATCTCTTAATCCTGTTATCTTTGTAAGCTGAGAATGTACGTCACCTGAGGACCACTATTGTACAAACTGATTGTAGAACATGTGTGTTTGAACAATATGAAATCAGTGCACCCTGAAAAAGAACAGAATAATGGTGATTTTCAGGGAACAAGGGAAGATAACCATAAGGTCTGACTGCCTGTGGGGTTGGGCAGAATACAGCCATATTTTTCTTCTTGCAGGGAGCCTATAAACAGACATGCGAGTAGGGAAAATATCGCTGAATTCTTTTCCCAGCAAGGAATATTAATAATTGATACCCTGGGGAAGGAATGCATTCTTGGGGGGAAGTCTATAGATGGCCGCTCTGAGAGTGTCTGTCTTATGCGGTTAAGATAAGGACTGAAATATGCCCTGGTCTCCTGCAGTACCCTCAGGCTTACTAGGATTGGGAAATTCCAGCCTGGTAAATTCTAGTCAGACTGGTTCTCTGCTCTCAAACCCTGTTTCCTGTTAAGATGTTTATCAAGACAATGCGTGCACAGCGGGACATAGACCCGCATCAGTAATTCTAATTTTGCCTTCGCCTTGTGATCTTTATAGCCCTTTGAAGCATGTGATCCTTGTGACCTACTCCCTGTTCGTATACCCCCTCCCCTTTTAAAATCCCTAATAAAAACTTGCTGGTTTTGTGGCTTGGGGTCATCATCATGGTCCTAACAATATGTGATGACACCCCTGGAGGCCCAGCTCTAAAATTTCTCTCTTTGCACTCTTTCTCTTTATTTCTCAGACTGGCCAACACTTAAGGAAAATAGAAATGAACGTACATTGAAATATTGGGGGCTGGTTCCCCTGATACTGGGGGAGGTGCTACACACTTTTAAATGACCAGATCTTGTGTGAACTCAGAGTGAGAGCTCACTTGTCACCAAGTCATGGCCCAAGCCATTCATGTGGGATCCACCCACTTGATCCAAACACCTCCCTCCAGGCCCTACCGCCAAGATTGGAGATTACACTTCAACATGACATTTGGGTGGGGACAAATATCCAGATTATATCAGCTGGTAATGGTCTTTCTTTAACATATTTAATACTCCCTTCAGGACCTCTTGTAAGACAAGTCTACAAGTAGTAATGAATTGCCTTAGCAATTGTTTGTCTGACATGGATCTTATTTCTCCTTCACTTATGAAGCTTAGTTCGGCTGATTATGAAACTCTTGGTTGGCATCTCTTTTCTTTAAGAATGCTAAATGTTTGCAGCATAATTCACAATTGCAATTATATGGAATCATCCTAACTGCCAACTAACTGATAAGTGGATACAAATATATGGTTATCTATCTATCTATCTATCTATCTATCTATCTATCTATCTATCTATCTATCTATCTATCTATCTATCCATCCATCCACACACCATGGAATACTATGCATTCATGAAAAAGAATGAAATACTGTCTTTTGCAGTAACTTTGAAGGAACTAGAGTCCATTATCCTAAGAGTAAAAACTTGAACAGAAAACCAAATACAGAATGTTCTCATTTGTAGGTGGGAGCTAAGCTATGGGTACACAAAGGCATACAGAATGGTATAATGAACGTTGTGGACTCAGAATGGAGAAGGGTGGAAAAGGGGTTCAGGATGAACAATTACCTACTGGTACAATACACATTATTTAGGTGATGAATACACTAAAAGCCCAGGCTTCACGCTATACAATTCATCCACTGTACAATTCATTCATTCATCATGTAGCCAAAAACCACTTGTACCCCTAAGCTGTTGAGATTAAAAACAAACAAAACAAAACAAAACAAAACAAAAAAGAATGCTAAATATAGGCCCCCAGTCTTTTCTGGCTTGTAGGATTTCTGCTGAAAGTCTGCTGCTAGCTGGTTCTCTTTGTAGGTGACCCGCCCCTTCTCTCTAGCTTCCTTTAATACTTTTTTCTTTCATTTCAACCTTAGAGAATCTGATGACTATGTTTCTTGGTGATGGCCATCTTATCTAGTATCTTGCAGGGGTCTCTGAATTTCCTGAATGTGGTCCTCTCTAGTGAGGTTGGGGAAATTTTCATGGATGATAACTTGAAATATGTTTCCAAGTTGCTTGCTTTCTCTCCTTCTCTTTCAGGGATTCTAGTGAGTCATAGATTTTGTCTCTTTACATAATCTCATATTTCTTAGAGGTTTTGTTCATTCTTCTTTAGTTTTTTTCTTTATTTTTGTCTGAGTTATTTTGGATAACTAGTCTTTGAGCTCTGAGATTCTTTCTTCAGCTTCATCAATTCTGCTGTTAATACTTCTGATTGTATTATAAAATTTTTGAAGTGAGTTTTTTGGCTCTATCAAATCAGTATGGTTCTTTCTGAAAATGGCCATTTTGTCTTTCAACTCCTATATTGTTTTATTGTATTCCCTAGAATCCTTGGATTGGGTTTTGGCTTTCTCCTGAATCTCAATGATCTTTGTTCCTATACACATTCTAAATTCTGTTTTTGTCATTCAACCATTTCACTTGGTTAAGAACCATTGCTGGGTAACTAGTGTTGTCATTTGGAGGTAAAAAGACCTCTGACTTTTTGAGTGGCCAGAGTCCTTGTGCTGATTCCTTCTCATATGTGTGGGCTGATGTTTCTTCAATCTTTGAAGCTGCTGTCCTTTGGACAGGTTTATTTGCTTTTATCTTCATTGATGCCCTTGGGGGTTTGATTGTGGTATAAGATGGGTCCTGTTGCCTGGCTTTGTTTCTGGAAGATGTTAGGGGGCCAAGGCTCAACTCAGCACTCCTAAGCTGCAGGCTCTAACTCTGGGGGGCTGGAATGAGGCCCCCAGCTTTGTTCTCTGGCCCCTTGAGGTTAAGAACCAGCCATGCTAGAGGGACAGAGGTATTCTTGGGCCGCTGGTCACGACACTCTGATGGGTGATACCAGCCAAAGCACTTTGTCAGGGTGATGGCAGCAGGATCCGTGTGTGTTTGTGTGTGTCAGCAGCAGCAGCAGCAGCAGCAGCATAGCAGGGTGCATGCTTGTTGGCTGGGGTAGGGTCCTGGTGGCTGTGAGGCTGAGGGCCACCACGTGTGTGTGTTTGTGCTAGTGGTGGTGGCAGTGTGGGGTGGGAGGTGGGGCCTCTGTGCCTGTGTTCACACTGGCAATGGCAGCATGGCTGGGGCAGGGGTAGGCTCATGCCTGCAGTAGTAGCACAGTGAGGTTCACATGCACACATGCAGCAGCGGGGGAGGGGAGGTGAGCTCCGCCCACACACACATGTGCTGGGAAAGTGGTTGGGGGTTGGCTGTCAGCAAATGTGTGCTGGTAAAGTGGCATGGGGAAGGCTGCCACAGAGGGAGGGTGTGGTGGGCTGATGTTCATCAGCAGGGGCCACTCTGCTTGAGTGCTCTGATGGTCAGGTGCAGTCTGCTGGTGAAGGAACCATGATGCAGGTCCCCAGGAGGCATGCCAGTTGGGTATCCAAGGCTGCACTGAAAGCAGGCATGGGCAGGCTGGGGCCCCAGGAGAGGTCAGCAGACAGGAGGGCACGCAGATCAGACTGGCTTGTCTCACTGGCAAGACCATCCTGCTCTGTTGAAATTGGACAGTTCCCCTAAGGCTAAAGTCTCCTAGGAGATCATGGTGAGCCCTGTGTTATGGGCATCCCCAGCTGTGCTCCACCACAGACATTCCCACACTAAACCCTCTGGGCTCTACACAGGCTGGAGTCCTGCCCTTACTACCTCTCTAAGCAGCTCCCCCTGCCAGCTCAAGTGTCTTTGAGGTTGTGGGGTCTCCTGCTGCCAGGATTCTAGAGGTCTGTGGCAAAAGTGGGTCATGCCTTGCCTGCTCAACTCACCTGTTCCCCAGAGTTGTTGGGGGCCAGGAATGAGTCCCAAGGTATGATGGCCCATGCAAGGTTCCCAGCTTTCTCTCACCTTCAGCCCAGCATCTGTGTCCTCCCTCCATCCACTCTCAGTGCCTTCCCTCAGTGCACCAGTCTTCTCTATGTCACCATCCTTAGGTGGCAGACGTTCCTCCTGGCTGCATCTAGTTAGCCGTCTTACTGAGCTCCTGCAGGTCACAGGATGATAGAGGCTGCAGCAGAGTCACCAAGGGCCTCCTGGAGCAGAAAACATAAAGTAGTGGAGATAGGACCCAAGCTGGGTGAGTGGGTACAAAAAGGCAAAGACTCTGCCAGATAACAATGTTTTGTAGTTTTTAGTGTGCAAATCTTGCATTCTTTTGTTCAATTTGTTCTTAAATATTCATTGCTTTGGATGCCATTATAAAGGAAATTGCTTTCTTAATTTCATTTCATTTTCAGATTGTTTATTGCTAGTAAGTAGAAATACAACTGATTTTTATATATTGATCTTATATCCTGTAACTTTGCTGAACTTGTTAATTAGCTCTAATAGTTTTCTTAAAAATTCCTTAGAATTTCCTATGTACAAATTTAACTTCTTTGTTTCTAACCTGGATGCCTTTTATTTTCTTGCCTAATTGCCCTGGCTAGAACCTCCAGTACAATGTTGAACAGAGTTGGCTGAGAAGACATTCTTGTCTTATTCCTGATCTTAGAGAGAAAGCTTGCAGTCTCTCGTCATTAAATATGTTAGTTGTAGGGTCTTTTTTAATAGATGCCCTTTATTGCATAGAGGAAATTCCCTTCTTATCTTAGTTTATTGAGTATTTTATCATAAAAGAGAGTTGAATTTTGTCAAATGCTTTTTCTGCATCTGTTAATATGACTGTGACATTTTCCTCCTTTACAATGTAATATGGAGTATTACACTGAAATATTTTCATATGTTGAATGAATGCCAGGTAGGACAAATCCTACTTGGTCATGGTGTATAATCCTTTTTATATATTGCTGTATTCAGTTTGTTAGAGTTTTTGCTGAAGATTTTTGTGTCTATTTTCATAAGGGATTTGGTCTGTAGGTTTTTTTCTTGTGATGTCTTTGGTTTTGTTATCAGGATAATAATGTTGTTCACATTTAATTGTTATGTATGCCTTCAGAGTAGGTGAAAGGCTGGTGCAGTTGTCAGAGGCGTGTGAACCAGAGCAACTCCATCTTGAATAGGAGCTGGGTAAAATGAGGCTGAGACCTACTGGGCTGCATTCTCAGATGGTTAAGGCATTCTAAGTCACAGGATGAGATAGGAGGTCAGCACAAGACACAGGTTATAAAGATCTTGCTGATGAAACAGGTTGCAGTAAAGAAGCCAGCTAAAACCCACCAAAACCAAGATGGCGACGAGAGTGACCTCTGGTCATCCTCACTGCTACTCTCCCACCAGCACCATGACAGTTTACAGCCATGGCAACATCAGGAAGTTACCCTATATGGTCTAAAAAGGAGAGGCAGGAATAATCCACCCCTTGTTTAACATATAATCAAGAAATAACCATAAAAATGGCCAACCAGCAGCCCTTGGGGCTGCTCTGTCTATGGAGTAGCCATTCTTTTATTCCTTTACTTTCTTAATAAACTTGCTTTCAATTTACTATATGGACTTGTCTTGAATTCTTTCTTGCACAAGACCCAAGAACCCTCTCCTGGGGTCTGGATACAGACCCATTTCCTGTAACATCTTTCGGGCAACCACAGAAGGGACTATAGCACAGAAACCCCTGACTCAAAGGCTAACTTTGGGTAAGTGGTGGGGTCCTGTAACATCTTTCTGCTGATCATGGAAGTGACTATAGTGTGGAAACCCCCAACCCAATGGCTACCTTTGGGTAAGTGGTGGGCCACAGACCTCCCTGGGCTGCCTAGAGGATTTCTCAGTCAATGCTTGTTAACACTCCAGCTTTGCTGGGCCAAAGGCTCTGTCATTCTTTTCTCTTCCCAAACATCTGAGCAGATCCACTCCAGCTTTCTGGTGTTACAGGCAAGGCATCTTGGTTAGTATGTAGACTCAGATCCCATTTCCATCCTTCTCCCAGGAAGATTCTTAGATCCTCTTCAATCCAGCAGTCACTGGAAAACTCTATTCCCAGAGGTGTGATCAACAGGGTGCTGAGGAACCATGGTTGCCTTTCCTGTTAATCACAGCCACCTTCCTGTTCTCTTGTAACTGGATCTGGCTTTCCCTGGAGGCTGCCATGGTGGGAAGGTGATGTTAGAGGGTCCTGCTGTGCTTAGTCTGTCTCTGGGTCAGGGTCAGGGCCCCTCTGCCTCTGGCTGCCTTAATCTTCCCTCTGCTAAGACCAGAGTGATTTCAGGCAAGGGAAGCAACTGGGACCCTGAAAACCGTCCCTCTTTAGTCCACTCCCCCATCTGTGCCCCAGTCCTTTCGCTTCCAAGTGGATGCCGTTTTGATTGCTGTTTGTATATTATTAAAATGTTTTTATATTAAAAATGTTTGGTTGGTCTGAAAATTAAAAGAACTTCATTTAGGAAAAAATAATTAAAAAACATCTGAGGATGTTTCTTTAACATCTTTCTTGTGAACCACGGAAGGGACGATACTGAGCAGACCCTCCAATGCAAAGGAAATAGACTGCAGCACTGACTGGCGGACTTTGGGTAAGTGGGGCGCATATACCGGGTAAAGAATGGGATTGGGTTAGAGGCCCAATTTAAAGGAGTTAGAGTCTCTCCTAAGACATAGTGGGTTACAGCCCCCTCTTAAGAAAAGGCAAGAACGCCTGACCAACTGGGTTAGAGGCCCAACTTATGAGGGTTAGAGTCCCTTCTAAGATTTAGGGGGTTACAGGCCCCTGTCGGTAAAGTCCCTCTTGGTAAAGTCCCTTTTGGCTAAGAACGAATTTAGCACTATGGGAATTAATTGCTGTTCTCTTGGAAATAATCTGCTTTGCACTCTTTGCTGATGGCTGTGGGTGACAGGGTTAAGCATGTACAGGATCAGGGGGCATGGGGAGCATTTTCCTTCCTAAAAAGGGGAAACTTGAGAGCTGATGGCACTGCTGGAAAAAATTCCTTCATGATCAGCAAGCAGCTGCCCGAACTTTTCAGTGTCGCTGCAATGGGTGTGTCTTTCTCTGGCCTCCCTGAGTGCCTTCCTCACCCTGCCTTAGGCAATCCTTTCTCCTCTCTCTCTCTGTGCAAACTGGTTGAATGAATGGTAAAAATCACTGTTTATCTCCTCTGTAAAGTTTTGATTAATGGAAGAATTAATTCATGAGGCTAGTCTTAAGCTGTAGTGAATTTGGTATGTTTTGTGTGTCTTTCTGTGTTCTATAATGCAGAGGAGTACTTTAGGATAGAACACAGGCCTAAGACACCTACCTGTAAGCCTGCTTTTCAAGACAGCCCAGTAAACCAGTCAGTTACAAACTTTGCTGCAGGTTCCTGAAAAAACTGGATGAGATTTCCTTCCTGTCTTGTATGTCCTTGGGAGCTTGACCTTGTAACCATGTGGCCGTGTTCTCTTTTCACAATGGCAGGCTGGGTTCAGGGTTTGATTCCTGGCTTGGGTATAAGTCCTCTATCTTCTGTCTATGTATTTATATGAATTATGTGTGTGTAACATAAAATAGCTAGATTAATTGGTTTAAAAGTAAGTGCTTAAATCAAATATTTTGTCAAAAAAGTTAAAAAGTATAATGTCTTTTGGTTCATATGACTTAAGTAATCTTTGGGAAATAAAAACAGTTTTAAAGATTATTGGTAAAATAAAAATATTTTCAAAAATGTAAATATTTGGTCTAAATTATGCAGGTCAGATATTAAGTTTCCTAAATGCTTTAAGGTCATAAACTGCTTCTTTGACTTTTAAAAGTTGTTCAATTTATTTTGGAGCATTGATTCTAGATAAGGCCTGGGGACATGTGAAATTAGCCATGCCCCCTGGCTATGCTAAGAAAGTTCTTCATAAAATGCTGCTGTGATTCTTAACTATTCAACTTGTCTGCTTTACTGCTAGGTAAGGCCTCAGACACGTGGAGTGCTCTTGTTTGACTGTGTGAGTGAGCTGGTTATTCAGTCATCGTCTCTCTGATTAACACTTCTTTACCTTGGTTTGAGTGGAGATTCTGAAACTCGCTTTGTCTTTGCTGGCTGGTTCCCTGCTGGACTCTCGATAGGGGCATTAGAGGGAGATTGGGAGGCTGGAGGAGGAAGACAAGACATGCTCACTGATTCCTATTTCATTCTTTTTCATTGTGAGTAGCCTCAGCGATGCTTTTCACGGGCAACAGTGACTGGTTCCAGTTTGCAGTTTTCCCCACTCTCAGAAGTAGTCTCATTGGGCCTCCTCAGAGATATCAGCACCAGGGTCACACTATCCTCAGAGATCTGTGTTCCAGTTCCATGTGGGCCCCTCCTCTGAGCCAGAAAAGAAGATATTTTATATGCAATCTCATTGTTAAAAAATGTTACACATATATTCTAGCTAGGTTAGATTAACCAATCTTTATTAAGGAAGAAACTGCTAATTTACCCCATAGTGAAGATCGAGACCTACTGACTTGGGGCAGTGACTTATTGAAGACAAAACAAAACAGAATAATATTGGTATTATTTCATTAATTGTATCAATGTTGAAACTGTATTGATTTCATAATAGCTCTGAAGATAAAGTTTGACAAATATGGAAAGGTTCATGGTACCCAAAGACTAAATCTTCCTGGTGCTAGAGGCCACCCTATGAGCAAGCATGGAAATGGGACATGTGACCCAGCCTTAGTAAAATTAACAGGAACCATAGGTCACAAATGACAGTGCTCTTCTATGAGAAGCCTTAAGAAATAATATCTTGTTGGGAGCAGTAGCTTGAGAATTTAAAGAGACCCTAATAGTTAGGCAGGAATATCGTCATGCCTATTCAGCCTGAAGAAGTTACTGATCGGGTCATTAAACTCCTCAGAAAAATAAAGTGGTAAGGATTAGAGAATGCTGCCATGTGCTGCACAAGGAAGTTTTGGTCCATGACAGACTGCATATATGGTGGAGGTCCCATAAGATTATAATGTCATAATACCGTATTTTTACTATGCCTCTTCTATGTTTAGATACACAAATACTTACCATTGTGTTACAAATGCCTACAGTATTGAGGACTGTAACATACTGTGTGGCTTGCAGCCTAGGAATATGCTTTACTTTGATTTATGTTCAAGTATCATTCTCCCTTAGATTTTGTGAGGTTGAAAGGTAATTGTCTAAACCGGATGTGAATGGAGAGGGGGCCTCCGGAGAGCAAAGGGCCCTCTGTTCCCCTTCCTAATATTAATAGGCTATACCAGACAGCCTAGGTGTACAGTAGGCTGTGCCATCTTAAGTTTGTGTAAGTGCACTCCATGATGTTCCTGCAACACAAAATCACCTAGCAACACATTTCTCAGAATGTATCTGTCATTAAGTGACACATGACTATTTGCACTGTTGACCTCAAGTACACAAATAGATCAGACAAGTGGAGAAAGACCTCATTCTACTTCATTCTAATTTAAATGCAGGTGCTGTCCGTAGTTAGAAAAATGTGAAGGAGCAATCAGCCTCCAGTGATATTCAAGTCTAATTAAAAATTCTTCTTGGACTGTTTAGTTCAAAGCTCCCTCTTAATCTTCCAGGAGCTTAATCCTCCACACAAAGTATATGAAGACACAAAAATGTAGAAAGTATGTGAAATAGCTATTATTTAAGTGTGGAATATTAATTTTGTTGTAAGAAGGGGATTTATTCGCTGAAATAAACTTTATTAATCTGACTCATCGCCGCAGAAGTCACGTAGGCTCCTCTCTGAGTCAGAAAATGTCAAGATCTTTCTGTCTATTTTTCCTCTTTAGGGACTGCTTGAGTACAGCAAAAGGAGGGGCCAGCAGATTTCAGTTCAAGCATGTTTGAAGCCTGTTTTTCGACATTATTTGTAGAACAAAAAATAAACATAGTAAAATCTCCACTACAAATGATCTCTATAAAGTGTAATTACATGATTCAAGTTTATGTATTATTTTCTATATTTTATAAATTGCTGCATTGAACAGCTTTAATAAAAAAAATCAAAGTTAGCCTTGAAAATTTTTTTGGTTGTTGTTTGTTTTAATTTACAGACATGATAGTACCTTTTAGCTGTTCCTATACTTGAGTAGCAATCAATCTGGGTGTAAAATATTAGGGTCATAATGCTCTTTATACCTCATCCCACTCTCTCATGGTATTTGTTACTCAGAGAAGAAATCTGAGTCCTGATTATTTCAATTCCTTTGAAGAAACCAAGTTACTTTTTTGTTTATTTAGCAGTAGGAATCTTTCTATTTAAATTTAAAAATTTTCACCTGGAAACTTCCTATTCTAGGTCTCACTTTATGAATTTTTTCCTTGCCCATGTTGAACTCTCAACCTCCAATTTTAGATTTCTTCTCAGACCTGGAAAGCATATTTTTTAAGATAAAATTTTTAATCTTGCTTGTGATCCACCATTCCATTTTATGCTTTAAGGGCATCTCTGATTTGTAGATTGGAGTTCTATGATTTGTCCTCCCTTAAATTTCTGAGCTCTTCTAAATGTCTTTATTCATTTCACATTTGGGAATATTTCTGAAGTGAATCCTCTCCACTATTGATTTGATTTTCACACTGTCAAATCTGTCTTTTCTTGCTTCTAGTACAAAACCTGCTGGATTTTTTCTTCTTGCTTCAGTGTCTTGAACCAAGTTTCCTTTTTAAATCTAAGTCTGTTCTTGTTGGGTGGTGGCAGTGTCCTCTCAAATTGTTTCTGGGGTCCCTACACCTCCGTGAGCTCCCAGGCCATGTCTGTGGCAATGCTGAAGGACAAATGCAGGGTGTGGCCCTCCTGGTGATGAAGAGGAGGTGCACCCCAGGTCACCAGAAGCCAAGAGAACCCGCGGGGCTGAGCAGGGCAGGATGAAGAAACATGTTCTCACAAAAACCCTGAAGAAGAGATACGATTGTCACAGCCTCTCCCTATGTGGGCCTGACTCTCTTCACTACACTAAACTGGATGTGAATGGAGAGGGGGCCTCTGGAGAGCAAAGGGCCCTCTATTCCCCTTCCTAATATTAATGCCTTACTTTGATTTACATTCAAGTATCATTCTCCCTTAGATTTTGTAAGGTTGAAAGGTAATTGTCATTATTACCACAGAAGGGAAAACTGGAGTTCAAAGAAACTTAACTGAGAAGTGAATCTTGGTCTCTGGATTATTGTGTTGATGTCAGGAGTCAGAGCAACTGGTGATGAAACAGAACCCAAACTCAGTGACTCCCAGGAATGGCCTCATATCCTGTTGTGCAACTTTCTGAAGCCTCTAGGTCATTGCGGTGCCTTGTAGCTGTCCCGGGAGCCCTCAGCAGCAGTTGGAGCTGGTGCACAGGAAGGATGAGGAAGACCAGGCTCTGGGGGCTGCTGTGGATGCTCTTTGTCTCAGGTAAGACAAGGAAGAGGACTGAGCAGGGGAGGCGTTTGGTCCAGGATCTCGGGGAGCCCTTTTCTGTTGAAGCTTCAGAGCACAGGGCCATCCAAGATAGAGCCAACCAGTAGTTATGGCAGACCATGCTGCTCTACCTAGAATTGGGAGAACATGCAGTGTCTGCACACAAAAGTAAAAGAAGGAGAGAGTCAGGGAAAAAAGATGTCTGTGCATGTCGATGTTGTCGGAGACATGCAAAGCCTAGTATGGGAATAATGATAGAGTAGATCTCATCATGGCATGATCTACAATAAGTTTATTTGATGTTGAAATCTTTTTCTTATATTCCATCATGATGTGTTTGATGTTGACAATCTGTTAAACCCAAAAGACAGAACTGATTTAACAAATATTTCCCAGGGGTCTACTATGGGCCAGCAAATATACTACTGCTGAGGACACAGACATGACCAGAAGAGGCTGGTGCTCATTTTGGTGGAGGTGATCATCCCAGCTCTCCATGGCACGCTGGGGTTGGAGGGCACAGTTGCTGAGGCTCAGCAGAGCCGGCACATGCCCCAGCTCTTCCTTGTGTCTCCTCTTACGATCCACACAGTTCACATCTGCACCCAAACCAGAAGCATGCGGGGCTTTATTCACTCCTCCTCCTAATCCTTATGAATAACAGGAGGAAAGTGTCAATATGAGTTAAAAGTGAGGCTTGCCTTGGGAAGGCATGAAAAATCAGGGAGAGGTATCCTCCTGGGCTCTCTACTTTGAGCAAAGTCATGGACAACTGCCTTGAAGAGCCTGTGCTCAGACATTGCTCTGGGTCTTCTTGGAGCTGGGGTGATAATCTAGATGGGCAGAAGGGAGTTAGCTCCTCATGGACAAGTGCATTTCCTTGTGTTTGATTCATGTTTTTCTGAAGGAGAACTGGGAGATGGCAGAGGGCTGAAGGTTATGTACCTGTGTGAGAGAAAACCAGTGGTATATATTTCATTGTGCCCTGTGGGGATAGGTTAGGGGTTAACCTGAATGCTCCTTGCAACTGGATACTTATTCACACTTGGGCCAGGACTTCTCTAATCCCTATCAGACTGTGTTGGACCATGTAGCTCAGTGCTTTAGGTGGAACCAGAGTCCTTGGGTTTGAATCCTGGCTCTAGTACTTAACTATGGTGAGACTTTGGGCAAATCACTTAATCTGTCTGTGCCTCAGTTTCCTTATCTATAAAATGGGGAGAATAATGGTGTCAACTTTTTACTTTATAAAGATTAAATAAGATAGTCTTTAAAAACCCTTAGCACATAATACTTAATAGGTAGTATTTGCTACTCTTTTAATTGACATATTCAAAGGAATTCCCTTCTTGCAATTGTGCACAGACAGCTCAGCAGCCTTCGTTTCTTATTGTCTCCTTCCTTCTGTGAGAGACAGGCAAGTTTTCAAACTCAGTCACCTGTAACTCCCACCTTCCCTGGGGAGCTGGCAAATAAAAGAGATTTATCTGCAACATTAACTTCAGAGGTTAGGGCTTCAGTGGTGGCAACTTGAGGATGGAGTCTGTGTGTCTTCCAAAGAGCCCAGCACAGTGCCTATGATAGAGAAGTCTCCCAGCCAGTCTGATGAGTGAGTGAACAAATGAGGGAACCAGGCTTGGTTTCAGACAACACTCAGCCTCTGGTCAACAGTCTCTTGGAGGCACATTCCTGACTGGAGTGTGTGGGAGTTGCCCAAGAGGTCTGTTTGCGAGGTTTCCCTAGAAACTGGAGTCTGCTCCCAGAAGAACTGGCTTTCAAGCCTGATTTCACCTTTAAACTCCTTGTGAGTCCCGAGTTGAGTCTTCCTAAGGTCAGGCAGATCTGTTGGCCTATCCTGGGGTGGGCATGCCAGGGGGCTCCATGAAAGGGTCAGCGCTTGTCATTTTTCACCAGGCCTGCAAGGACCTAAGTGTGTGGTATTAATAACAGCAGTACTAGTGTTACCGTGACCCACACAGTAGACCCAGCAGCACTGTCTAGCCTGTTATTTGGTGCTCCATGGGGGAAGGTACCCCAGGCCTGAGTGGGTAAGCTACAGTCTCTCAGCAAACTTAGAGAGCCCTGTGTGTCCAGCTGAAAACACAGACCTTGGTCTTCTTACTTCCGCTCTGCTTGGCCTCCTATCAGCAAGGCTCCCTTGGACAAGGCCAGATGAGCACCCCCAATTCTAGATGGTTAACCCAGTTCAGACTCCAAGAATGTGATGGAAACTATTGTCACTGTAACCCAGGGGTTCTCAAACCTGGCACTATTGACATTTGGGGTGGGATGATTCTTTGTTGTGGGGGCTGTCCTGTGCACTGTAGATTGCTTAGCCTGGTATCCATTAGATGTTAGTAGCATCCACCCCTCTCCCTGGTTATAACAACCAAAAATGTCTAGATATTGTCCAGCGTTTCAGGGAGAGTTGTGGCGGGGAGCAAAAATTGCTCCCCAGTGGAGAACCACTGCTGTGACTCCGTGACATCAAAAATAGGAGGGGGCATTTCTTGGCTCAGGTAACTGGGAAGTACAAGGGGTGCTCCTTTGGAGCACAGCTGAGTCCATGACTCAGATAACGTGGGGTTTTTTCTCTCTTTCTTTCTCTCCCCTCCACTCTCCTCCCCTTCCTTCCTCCCACTCACTTTCTGCCTGTTTAGCCATTCTCAGGCAGCCTATTCCTACGTGGTAGAAAGTTTCACAAAATAAAGTTTCACATCTCATTGACCTGTGAATCCCAGCAAGAAGCATTTCTATTAATGGCTACAGCAGTCTCAGGGAGGACTCTGATTGGTCCAGCTCAGCCATGTGCTCCTTCCTAAACCAATCAGCCTGGCAGGGAGATGGGGTACTTTGTGTGTGTGTGTGTGTGTTTTTTTTTTTTACAGAGTCTTGCCCTGTGGCCCAGGCTGGAGTGCAGTGTTGTGATCTTGGCTCACTGTAACCTCCTCCTCCCGGGTTCAAGTGATTCTCCCACCTCAGCCTCCCATGTATCTGGGACTACAGGTGTGCACCACCATGCCTGGCTAATTTTTTTGTATTTTTAGTAGAGGCAAGGTTTCACCATGTTGGCCAGGCTGGTCTTGAACTCCTGACCTCAGGTGATCCGACCTCCTTATCCTCTTAAAGTGTGGGATTACATGCGTGAGCCACTGTGCCTGGCCCCGAGATGGGGTACGTGGATTGGCAAATCCTGTGTCCTGTGCCCATCCTTGAGAATGTGGGCTGCCCCAACAGTAGAGCCACACAGGATCATTCCCTTGGAAAGGGGTGCTCTGCTACCCAAGGAAGGGAAAAAGGAGTGCCAGGCAGTCAGATATCCATGCCCATCATGCCCTCCAGATGGCTTCCTCACTGTTTGTCCAAAGGTCTTTTGAGCTGATCTCCTTGCCCTGACTTAGTTGAAGTTCCTCAAGCTGTCCTTGGAGCCACTGTCTGCTAGCACCGTGTCTTTGCATTCACTTTTTATGTCATACGCCCTTGTAATCGATCCCTCCCACCATGCTGCAGCCACTCGTGGTCTTAGCACAATATCCCATGTTCTGTCTCCAGGCAGGCAGTTTCTTCCTGTCAAAGTCAGTCTTCCTCTCCTGATCATTTATGAAATTTGATCCTCATGCACCATATGCAGTCTCACTCTTATAGTAAAAAACCTACTCACAGTGGAAAGATCTGAGGTCTAGTGCTGGCTTGCAGGGCAAGTTGTATTTTCTCTGGAGGCCTCAAGAACCTCGTCTGAAATATGGGTGGTTGGACAAGAAAAACAGGGGGCTCTTCTCCTTTTTCCCCACCCAGAGAGAGAAAAATAATTCCTCACAGAACCCAATTCTCTTTCCCTGCTTACAGAACTCCGAGCTGCAACTAAATTAACTGAGGAAAAGTATGAACTGAAAGAGGGGCAGACCCTGGATGTGAAATGTGACTGCACGCTAGAGGAGTTTGCCAGCAGCTAGAAAGCTTGGCAGATAATAAGGGACGGAGAGATGCCCAAGACCCTGGCATGCACAGAGAGGCCTTCAGAGAATTCCCATCCAGTCCAAGTGGGGAGGATCATACTAGAAGACTACCATGATCATGGTTTACTGCGCGTCCGAATGGTCAACCTTCAAGTGGAAGACTCTGGACTGTATCAGTGTGTGATCTACCAGCCTCCCAAGGAACCTCACATGCTGTTCGATTGCATCCGCTTGGTGGTGACCAAGGGTGAGTGGCCTGGGACTTGGAGGGAAAGAAAGGCCAGGTGAGGAAAGGGGCAGTGGTGGTAGCATCAGCAGAGCTGGGGTTCAGGATTCCCAGCAGTCTGTCTTCCTCCCAGGACCTCTTTATCTCTCATCTAAGGTCCAGTAGTAAGTAGAACCTTCCATGCATGAGATTCTCCTTGGATAGCACAGCCTAATTTCGGGTGCTGTGGTAGGAATTGGGGTACAATTAAGGTGAGTGGTAGATTTGGGATAATTTAGTCCCATTCTTTGTTCTCCACTTAGAAGTCATGTCCTGACTCCCCCCTCCCAAGGATGCATTTGGTGGCATGCCTGTGTGCTTCTGAAGCAGCCCCTCTCACATCTTTCTGTGGGCACAGACCACCTGGGGATCTTATTTCAAATGCACACTCCAACTGAATGGGTACGGGGTGGGACCCAAGGGTCTGCATCTCTATTGATCTCCCAGGTGATGCCAATGCTGACGGTCCATGGCTTCCATTTTGGGGGAGCAAGTCTCCAGAGCTCATTTTGTGTCCTCTTGTACACAACTCTATCTCACTGGATAGGAGAGGGGGGTTTACTTATCTGTACCCTATTCATTTCAGAACTGCTTGAGGGAAGCACCTGTGCCTTCCTGGGCTCTGCACCCCTAGCAAATAATGTAGTTTCTGACACAAAGTAGGCCCTCAGGAGATGTTGCATTAAGGAATGAATTATGGAAGACAGAGGAAAGGGAAGCAGGCTCAAGTTCCCAGAACCTGGGGAATTCTAAGCCTGAGGAAGAAAAGGTGCACACACAATATATTAATAAAAGATAACTTTTAAAGCAATATGCCATAAGCCAGGTGAACGAAAGGCAGAGTGAATCAAGTAAGCCTGGAATTATTCTTGGAGAAGGTTGGGGCACATGAATTGGTGAAGAACAGAAGGCAAGTTCATTTCCAACAGTACGAATAGCAAAAAATTCCTTTCTTCTTCTCTCTTTCTGCTCTCCCTCACTTCCTGCCCTTTTTTTCTTCTTTCCTTTTTTTGATTTCTGACTCAGGTTGACTCCACAGTATTTCTTTGGCTTTAGCAAAGGAAAACTTTGCATTTGGGCCATGCTCATTTCCCTCCTCAGCTTCATTTACCTACCCGTCCATCAACTCATCCACATTTTCTTCCATACATCCATACATCCATTTACCCACCCATCCACCCCTTCATCATCCATCTGTCCATCCATCCATCCAATGTGTCTTCTTGCAGGTTTTTCAGGGACCCCTGGCTCCAATGAGAATTCTACCCAGAATGTGTATAAGATTCCTCCTACCACCACTAAGGCCTTGCGCCCACTCTATACCAGCCCCAGAACTGTGACCCAAGCTCCACCCAAGTCAACTGCCGATGTCTCAACTCCTGACTCTGAAATCAACCTTACAAATGTGACAAATATCATCAGGTATGGTTTTCAGGTCCCTGGGCCCCTGGTTTGGACACTGAGCCCTTTGTTTCCCAGTCTGTGTGCTGAGAGGATGTGAAAGTGAGGGAAAGGGGAGGGTGGGGCAGGAGAAGACTTGAGTCACATTAGTCTGGGTAGAAATGTCCAGGGGAAGAAGGAAGTGGTGATGGAGAATAGGGGAGGCTCTCAGCTAGGCTGTCCTTCTCCCCAGTTCACCTTCTTTGTTTCCTTGCAACCTGAGTATTTAAAGAGAGGGAAATGGAATCTTACCCAAGTTCCAGTGGAGCTCATCCAACCCCAGGAGCCTGATGGGCAGTGGGAAAGCACTCTGAGTGAGGGGCCCTGGATCTAGTGTTGGCCTGACTAACTGAATGTGACTTTGGGTGAGTCAGGAACCCTCTCTGGCTTTAGCTTCCTTGACAATTCAGTAGGCATGCTAGAAACCCAAAGCTGGAAGACATTGTCCGCTTAATAACTCTCAGCAGGAGCTGGAGCTGGGGCTAAATGCAGTATTGGTTTTTGCCTTATTGTTTTTTAAATAATATTGTTGCATGTGCCCAATTATAGATAGATAGAATCCGAATTTTTGCAGATGAGGTCCCTCTCAGTATTTTTAATAAGATGTTTAGGAGATTTCTAATGTGTAGGCAAACTTAAGAACCACTAACTTAGCAATTTCACACCTCTTTACAGTTATTAAATGTTGATTTATATTAGAATGTGTTTATCATTAAATACTGAATTATCAGGGAGGGAAATACTTTTCCACATCTAGTCTAACATGTCTTTTTTCTCATATTCTCTTCTAGTCTTTATTCATGTTTATACATATTTTAATATGGCAGTAAGTCTAATTATACATGTTTTTATTCTTTTCCCTGCTGAAATTATTCTTTGATGCTGCTACCTAAATTTCATAAATATAAGTTCAATGAGTGCATATTTTTCTATCAATTGGGAAAGCCATAACTTACATAACCATTGGCCTGTTCTTAGACATTGATATAGTGTTGATAAGTCTGAGATAAACATATTCTTGCAGATATATTTTTCTTCTTTTAAATAATTAACTCGAAATTTCCATGAGATAATTTAAACACTGATATCATTTTGTATACAAATAGCATCTACCAATGGTCTTCCAAAAGACTGGAAACAATTTGCAGTGTGATCCATTATGCATAAATAAAGCAGTGTCACGGCAGGCTTACAGACATGGATTTAGTCTTTTAAATCATTAAATAGTGTGAGTTAAATCACATTCCTCCTAAAACAAATGTGAACTGGTGCCTGCTCTAATTTCTCTATGAGTGTAGACTCCACCTCCATATGGGTAATGGCAGTGCCTTTTTCCCCATTACGTTGTTTGGGGAACAAAGTGCTCATTAAACTTTTGTGGAATAAATCAAACGAATGATCTACTAAGAGTCAATGTTTTTTTTTTTTCCTCTACTTTCATTTTGCAATACATAAGTTAAGAGAACATAATCTTTGCCCATATTCTTACTTTTACCGGAAGGAGGGCCTTAAATGTAAGCCGTCCAGGTTCTGGGCCTTTTAATCAAAGTATTGGAGAAGACGCACAAAGTAACAAAGGAATGAAGCAGTGAAAGCAGGAATTTATTTAAGCGAGAAAGCGCTCCCCAGGGTAGAAGTGGCCCCACGCAAGTGGCTCAAGGGCCAAGTTACAAAGTTTTCTGGGTTTTAAGTACTCCACGTGAAGTTCCTCCCAGTTACCCCTTATCTGGATGAAGCATTTGGTTTGTGGCTAACTAAAGGCTGAGGTGAATTGGCGCCCTCTGTGGGTAAAGGGATGGTCGTCTCTGCTTGGCTCAGGGCCAATCTAAGACACTCCCTTTCCATCTGAGACGTGGTGGAAGTGGGAGGGCTGTGGGGAGAGTAGCCTTTGATTCTTTGCTGCTGGGGCATGGGGAGATGGGGTTTTTCCTTTTGTTTTAGCTTTAGAAAGTTTATGTTAATTGGCCTTAGGTTCCCTGACCCCAGCCCCAGGAGTTTTCCTTTTGATCCCAGCTTTGGGAAGTCAGCACGAATCCATCCTAGATTCCTTGCCCCTAGACCTTGGTGTTGCTCCATGATTCAGCATGAATTGGCCTTATGTTCCTGCCTCCAGACCCTATTCTCCTGCCTTGCTGCTAGAGACTGCATCTCTCTTTTATCTGTTAACTTTATCTATCATCTAATATGAACTATCCTTTCAGCCAAAGTCCAGTCTGGAAAGTGGAATCCACACTAGCTGTTTGAAAAGAAGAAGCTTTTTTTCTTTTTCTTTTCTTTTCTTTTTTTTTTTTTGAGACAGGGTCTCACTCTGCCAATCAGGCTGGAGTGGAGTGGCACGATCATGGCTCACTGTAGCCTCAACCTCCTCCCACCTTTGCCTCCCAAGTAGCTGGGACCACAGGTGCATACCACCAGGACAGCTAATACTTTTTATTATTTTTGTATAGATGGGGGTCTCCCTGTGTTGCCCAGGCTGATCTCGAATTCTTGGGATCAAGTGATCCTCCCACCTCGGCCTCCCAAAATGCTGGGATTACAAGTGTGAGCCACCACATCCAGCCATGAAACAAAGGAATTTAATGCAGGGAATTGTTTGCCCAGGTGATGGAAGAACTGAGACGCTATCCTGGGGATGGAGAGGCACTGCAGAGATAGCCACTATCACCCTATCACTAGGTAGTTTCCCCAGAAGCAAGCTGTAAAGTCTTGTTAAAATGTTTTAGGACTAGGTGTGGTGGCTCACACATATAATCCCAGCACTTTGGCAGGCTGAGGTGGGAGAATCACTTGAGCCCAGGAATTTGAGATTAGCTTGGGCAACATAGCAAGACCCCGTCTTTACAAAAAAATAAAAAAATTAACAGGGCATGGTGGCATGCACCCATGGTCCCAGCTACTCGGGAGGCTGAGGCAGGAGGATCACTTGAGCCTGGGAGATCAAGGCTTCAGTGAGCTGTGATCAAGCCACTGTACTCCAGCCTGGGCAACAGAGCAAGATCCTGCTCGCTCTCTCTAAAAAAAAAAAAAAAAGACAAAAAGAAAAATGTTTTAGGAAGTGATTTCTGGCAAAGCCATTGAGGAAGTGGGACCAGGAAGGGAAGGAAGCCAAGCAAGCGTGTCATAACCAAGGGGTATCTCACAGGATAACTCTGGCTCAGTCTTGTTAAGGAGCTCTGGGGACTCCTGGGTCACATTTGGAGTTGTCCCTATAAGGGGCAGTAACTGAGCAAGGGCAGCTCTAGCCAAGGCCAAGCACATGAATTCCTGGCCCTTCAGGGGGTTGGTAGCTTGTGTGCAGCCTCGAAAAAAATGCAGGTGGTGGCCTGTTGGGAGTGGACATGCCCCAGGAGTTCAGCATAGGAAAATGGTAAAGCACTCAGAGTGGATAATGCAGAGCACTGGCAGGAGAGACTTGGGGAGGAGGTGCAGTGAGCAGAGCCCAGAAGCCAGGACATTCAGGTTGCAGCACTGGAATTGGGGCAGATGCTGAGGATGCTGAGTGCGCCACCATGTGAGGGGTGAGAGAGATGCTGGCTCCCTGCCCCTTGCCGCCTGTCTCTCTGCCCCATCCCTGCCCCCGTCTCTGCCCTCTGTCCCCCACCAGTTGCTGAACTCGACCAGGCAGCCTTGGGAATGTAGTCCCCTGTGCTACAAGTCAGGGCCCTTGGCTGGGGGGTGGATTTCAGGCAAATAGGCAGTTTTCTGCTTTCTAGCTCCTTTACGCCGTTTCCCTCTTTGCTAGTTTGTGCATGTGGTTTTAAGTTTTGTATAGGTGGGTGTGTTGATTTTAAATCAATTGCTTTGCTTTATTCCTTAATGTGTTTGATTCTATTTCCTGGTGACTTTTCTTGGATTGTTTTTTTTAAATTTTATTTAAATGTTTAGTCCGGGGGAAGATTTATTCTGCTACATGCTATAAACTATAGAAAAGCCTACACCATTATCTCATGTTGCTGTCCAGATACTGCAAGACTATTTACTAAATGATCCTCCTGCCTCTCCAAGTAGCTGGGACCATGGGTGCATGCTACCACGTCCGGCTTATCCACTGGACCTCTGATTTCCTTAGACATTACATTCCTGCATAGCACTGGCTCTGCATCTGGCCTTTCTGTTCCATTGCCATCTGTCTGTCCCTGTGTCTTACCGTGCCACATCCTTGTGCTCTCATCTGCTTGCATGGCTGCTGATGGAACTGGCCAAGTGCCCTCACTCCTTTGCATCTTTTTATTATGATACCTATTGATGTTTACCCAGAAACCTTAGAATCATTTCACCAAAATCTATAAAATTCATGATGAGATTTTCACTACAGGTGGATTCTTCTTGGTTTATAGGTGAGGAAACCGAGCTAAAGAGGTGAGATGACCATCCCAGTAGGCAGGGTACGGTACTGAGAATAGAGAGCGGGTTTCCTGGCCACAGTCCTCTCTCCCTACCACATCACAGGGAGGAGGATGGGCTGAACAGCCTGACTGTCTCCCTCCAGTGCCTCTCCTGGACAGGGACCTATACTCTCCACTGAATTGTTTCTAATCAGTAGTTTTTGGCAATGAGGCAGACTGAAAAGCACAGGGTCAGGCAGTGTGGGAAAGGTGGAGCAAGGATCTAAGCAGAGGAGAGTGGGACATGAAGGCATTTTCTACAGGGAACATGTGCGTGTGGGGGAGACTTTGCCAGCACTAGCGTTCAGCCTCTTCTCTCCCACAGGGTTCCGGTGTTCAACATTGTCATTCTCCTGGCTGGTGGATTCCTGAGTAAGAGCCTGGTCTTCTCTGTCCTGTTTGCTGTCACGCTGAGGTCATTTGTACCCTAGGCCCATGAACCCACGAGAATTTCCTCTGACTTCCAGCCACATCCATCTGGCAGTTGTGCCAAGGGAGGAGGGAGGAGGTAAAAGGCAGGGAGTTAATAACATGAATTAAATCTGTAATCACAGGCTATTTCTAAAGTCAGCGTCTCACCTTCCTGCCCACTGCCCTCATTTCTCTAATAACCTTGGGTGGGCATTTGTGCCTCAGAAAAGAAGTTACAGCCCCAAACATGCTTGGTCCTTCATTCCACCAGCCACTTGGGGTTTGCATGAAATACAGACAGTTCAATGCTTTTCACCGTAATTCTCTTGTGGGGGCTGTGACATGCAGAAGGCACACCTGATACTTCTCCTGCTCAGTTTTGCCCTGGACCATACGATTTTGGCCTGACCTGGACAGAGCTCCCACTACAGAAGCATCCTGCTCGCCCCATGCTGGGACTTCCTCTTTCTAGGATCAGACACTTGGGTTTCATGCTTATGTGTGGTTCTTTCCAACACTCCCAGAAAAGGGTGTTGAAGATTGTGGAACCTGGAGAAATAAGACATCGTGGTGAGAAAGTGCATCCTTCTCAGAGAAAAGAGTTAAACTGAGTATCTTCTCCTGGGGAAATACTGGCAGGCCGAGATGGGATCCATAGGAGAGCAACAACAGACCATGTCAGACATCCTGTGTGCGTTTATCGCTGGATCCTGAAAATAGCCCCGTGAAGGCAGAAATGTATGTGACTAGAACGAGGCCACATGAATAAGTCACTGCCCACTGGCAGGAGTGAAAACTGAAGCGCTCCTTACCTGAAGGACCCCAAAACCATATAGAATCGAATAACCAGGAGTTCCGCCTGTGTCTAAATGCCTCTTTTCCTGTATCACACAAGGGTCAGGGATGGTGGGGTAAAAGCTCTCCCCCCGGGAGGCTTCTGGAGGCTGTCCCCATGTGCTCGCCTAGTTCCCCACTCTGCCCTCCTCCTCTTCTCTCAGTCTGCTCCTGGAACACCTGCCTCAGTTTCCATGCTCTCTCCAGCACCCTCCCCTGTGAAGCAGGTAGGTGTTCAGGCCACCGCAGAGACAATCTCTGTGGGAGATTGTCTTGCAATCTTCCACAGATTTCAATCAGGATTTTGTTATTTCCTACTTTGAGCTTTAAAGGGAAATGGGCCTCATGGGTGGGGAAAGGATGGTGGGTCCTTCCAGCCCAATTTAGTGATGTCCAGGGCAGATATTATCCTCAGTTCCCAAGAGCAATCATACTTTTCCACACATACTGTGTGTCTCATGTTAGGTAAATGTATTTTTACAATGAGCACCACTTCTGTGGAAAAAATTCCCTGCACGGGGAGGTCCAGTTTCCAGCCTGCTCCATCATATAAGGACTTCCCCATTCCCCTGAATGCTGCTCTGTCAGAACCTGCCCAGGTAATGGTAATGACCCTAGAGAGATGATTTCTGAACCGCAATTTTGAGCCCATTAGAAGGTGTGTGGTGGGCATTTATTTCATCCTGATGCTCTGGTGAGAATCCTCGCAGACGCACTAGATCCAGAAGCTGTTAATCTCAGTGCATTTATTTTCCTACCTAAAAGAACCAAGCAGCTCAGAGGCAGTGACTGCACAGGATGCAGTGTTTATAATAATGCTGAGCTTGCTGGTCTGGAACCCGCACTTTAGCAATCCCAGCGTTGCTCCTGTTTATGAAGTTGACAAAGTGACCAGGGCAAGGGGGTATTATCATTAAATACACTCTAAGAGAGGCAGAACACACGAGGGCGATGTTTCTCAGAGGTCTTTAGGCCACTGCATCAGATTCTCCTGGAGCATAAAGCAAATGCTTTATGAGTCCGGGGCTCCTGCAGACCTACTGTATACTAGTATACAGCTCCGGCTTAGTGGATCTCAAGCTTGTTTCCAAGAAGTCATTACACTCCTTACCAAAGCCCATGACACATTCATAGAGATTCATCCAGACATAACCCACTGCATGGTCCAGTGCATGCTTGTGTGCTTAACTTATTACAGATCAAGTGTTATTTAAGTCCAACATATTAAAAGTGCCTGAAATATTATATGCGCTAAATCGGAAGACAAATGGCCGTGCTGGATACTCTCCCATTTGCATTTACAGGCCACGCCATGCTCCATCCTCCCCATCCTGCCTGGGAACCTGACCAATGTGGTTAAACCAGCAGGCTCCCTGGCTGCCAGCTTCTGGCTGGTTGAGCCAATGGGAAGCATGAGAGGAGAGCCAAGGGTGGGGAGACAGTCAGATCAGGGTTTCTGTCTTCAGGGCTCCCTCCCTGGGAGGTGGTGGCAG
The DNA here is from genome assembly GCF_029281585.2 of Gorilla gorilla gorilla. Taxonomy (NCBI): domain Eukaryota; kingdom Metazoa; phylum Chordata; class Mammalia; order Primates; family Hominidae; genus Gorilla; species Gorilla gorilla. Next base: position 59,062,046 of record NC_073229.2, on the reverse strand, counting down.
GAGTGGCTGCATTCACCTCTGAAGGCTCCTTCAAGCCTCTCAGCAAACAGCTCCCATCTCCAAGTCCAGCCACCTGTTCCATCCTCTCCTCTGTAGGCCCAGCAGTGGGAATGACCCACCACTATTGCCAGCCTCAGCATACTGAAGCACCCCTTACTGGATTCCCTAAATTCTATGCACATGTTTATTAAATGCTCCTCAATTGCCCAGTTTCAATGAGCCACTGGTGTCTTGCTGTTATCTTGACTGATACAATAGTGTTGGGTGGCTAATGACACAGGTCTTGGAGGAAAACCATGTATGGGTTCGAATCCCAGCTCTGCATCCTTGCAGGGTGTCTGATCCTGGGTGACTCAGTTAACCTTCTGGACCTCAATATTCCTCCTTGCCTTAATGGGCATGATAGTGCCTAACCATGCCAGTGATGATTTTGGATGCTAACAACAGAATCCAACTCTGGCTATCTAAAACAGCAAGGGAATTCTAGGGGGATATCAGTAACTCAGAGTTGATGAGAGGCTGGGGGATCGGGTTTAGAAAATGGGCAGAAGCCAAGAGAGAATGGACAGCAGAGGCCACATGAGACAGTCTGGACATGTTGCCATCAATGCCACTGCCCTGGATACTGGAGGCCACCATGCTATTCCTAGACTCTGAATCCTTAAATTGCCTCTGAGTAAGTAATCTGCAACTGGCCCTGCATTTGAGCCTCATCCGCAGATCTGGGGTCCTGGGCAGAATCATGCATGTGGCCAGGCTTAGGTCAAGTCACGTACCTGCAGCATAGCTGCCGGGAGAAGGGTGGGAGGAATAGCTGCTTCCATCCTCAATAGAAGGGGAAGCAGAGCTCTGCATCTGGGTGAAACTCACACATTGGGGCCTGTTCCCCCAAAAGAAAAAGGTGTTTGGTGCTGGAGAGTCAAAAGATAACACACCTCCATTACACCATCTCCCAATGTTGACAGGATCCAAGGAGATGCCTGAGTAAAGCACCTGGCACACAGTAGGACTTCAATCCATGGTGGTTACTGCTATTACTGTTATAACTGTGGTCTCCATGCCTGTGCCTGGACAGGGTAGCTCAGGGAAGCCCATACCTGGTACTCAGGCAAAGCCCCTGAGCCACCAAGATGTGCTGCAGGGCCCATCTTACCTATATGCAGCTCTTGCAGACATGGTCAACTTGGACTCCTTGCCTCAGAACCACCTAAGCTGTTGCTAAAATACAGATTCCTGGGTCCCTTCCCAGATCTGCCAAGTCAGAATGTCTGGTGGTGGAGCCTGGGTGTGTATGTGTGCCACACTTCCTGAGTGAAGCCACGTGCCTGTCCTTGGGAACCATGGTGCGGGGTGATATTAAAGAGGGAGGGTGTAGCAGAAAGGCTTGAACCCGGCCTTAGGGGATGAACAATATTTGTTTGCGCAGCACCATTTCACAGGGAGACTGGGGTGCAGGCTTGTGGGTTGTAGGGGTCAGTGGTCAGTGGTGAGGAGGTTGGTGGCCTGAAGGGGTGACTGACGCAGTGGGGACCTCAGGTGGGTGGGTCTAGACTCACCATGGTGCAGAAAGGGAAGCAACTGAGTGTTCCCATCAGGACTGTGACATCATGATGGCAGGAAGGAAGCTGTCACAAGGGTGGCCAGCCTGCCTCTCTTCTTCTGTATCTTCCTGAGCTGTTCCCCGAGTCACACTTCCCCCAAGGTTTCTCAATTGTAAAGTAACCACCCAGCCTCGTGGGGAGATGGTGACTGCGTATGTGGGGCAACATCCTGCAGCAACTACAAGAAGCCCTGGGCCAGCCGGCAGACAGCACATCTGGGTGGCAGATAGAGTGGAGGGGGCAGGGCTCTGGGGGTGGCCCTGGCTGCTGCTGCTGCTGCTCCTGCTGCTGCAGGTAAGGAGAGTGGGTAAGCAGGCTGGGGAAGAGGGGACCAGGGAGAGGGATGTAGACAGCCCAGCAGAAGTGCCCACTAATGGGAGTTTCCTCTCATATCTTTGGGATGGACTGGAATGGGATCTGGTAATGTGGTACAAATGGGAAAGGGAAAGGAGGCAATGCATGCAGACGGTGCTTGTCCAGCCTGACCCAGGAGGGACTGGGTGATGAAACAGAAGCTGGAGGTCCCTCTACCGCATCTTGAAGTTGAGAGAATTAGGTGGATTCAGCAGAGCAATCCCCCAGCACTGTGCTGATATCCTGGGAGATGTAAAGAAAAGCGAGACAGAGTCTCCCCTTAAAAAAGCATTCACTCACTGTGCAGAGGAGGCGTTAGTAGAGCAAAAGGTAAATAACAGCAAAAAGACAGGCAGTAACATGAAAACAAAACTTCTGTGGAAGTCACTCTAGCAGGGCACAGAAGGGAATGTGGAGAAGAAGACAAGAGTTCTGGAATCAGACAGGGCTGGGGCAAATCCCATCTCAGCCACACTCTATGTATGTGACCTTGAGTAAGGTTTCTAACCTCTATTAGGCTCAGTTTCCTCATTGTAAATGGAACCGACTCACAGGTATCAGAGGGTTGTCTTAAGAATTAAGCAGTGGATGTATGGAAAGCCCTTGGCTTAGTATTTAGGGCCTAATAAGTGCTTAATAAATTTTATGATGGGAGATGATTATGATGGAACCAGGTGTAGGGTGATCCGTGATATTTAGGGTGAAGAGGAGATAGAGACTAGTACCAGCTACAACTGTTCAGGTTGACTGCCCTCTGGGACCAAATGGGAATATCCATCCCATTTGGGAGAAAACAGAGAAGAATGGGAAGAGCATCTGTCTTGGGGACACCAGGAGCTAATACAAAGAGCTGTGTGAGGCCAAGTGCTATGGCTTGCACCTGTAATCCCAACACTTTGGGAGGCTGAGGTGAGAGGATGGCTTGAGCCCAGGAGTTCGAGACCAGTCTGGGCAACATAGTGAGGTCCCTGTTTCTAGAAAGAACAAAAAGTTAGCTGGGCATGGTGGCACATGCCTGTAGTCCCAGCTACGTGGTGGGGGCTGAGATGGGAGGGTCACTTGAACCCAGAAGGTCAAGACTGCAGTGATTGCACCACTGCACTCCAGCCTGTGTGACAGAGCAAGACTCTGTCTCAAAAAACAAAGACAAAAACAAAAGAACTGTGTACCAGAAAGCAAAAGCCATGCCTGGGCCACCATATGTGGAATAGAAAATGGGTGGTAAATCTGGGGAAGTTCTTTTGTACCTTTTTATGATGAACATTTTCCAGTCTACGAAATGTTGAAAGAGTAGTCACAGTCAACTCATCATGCAGATTCAAACTTCAACCATGATGGATATTTGCCTTATTTGCTCCATATGGGTAGGAATCTTGCTAAGATATATATATATATAATATATATAATATCATATATATGTACAAACAGACACATATATGATTGCAGAACTATTTAAAAATAATCATGGAAATACTTAATCAGTCCTACATACTTGACAGAGGAGCTAGGAATACTCTTCGTCTGTGGCGCTGTGTCTGTGTTGTGGTTTGAGGTTGGGGATGCAGAGGTGAGAGAAGAAATCATGTTTGCTCAGCGAAGTGCTTGACTCGTCATTCCCAGATTCCAAGCTGTAGGTGACATGGAGGAGTAAATGTGCCTGCTAGAAGGACAGAATCTGACCATGGCCTGTTCTTACAACATCATGAAATACGCCTCCAGCCTGAAGGCCTGGCAGTGGGGTTGGAGCCAGGGTCCCCCGGAGACTCTGGTGCTCATGGAGACTAGAAACAAAGACCTAAACTGGGCCTGGGCTGGGAGGTACCTGCTGGGGGATTATCCCACGGAAGCTATAATCAGGGTTGTGGTGATTGGGCTCTGGAGGCAGGACTTGAGGTGTATTAGTGCATGACCCACCTGTCTCCTCAGGTCCACTTTGTCCTGCACCATCGGATTTGGCTGGTATTGGTGCAAAGGTGAGCAGCTGCAGGACTCAGGTCATGGAAGGGTCTCCTTAGGCACAGCCAATGAGCTGGACCCCATCTGCCCATTCATGAGGGGCTGTTTGGAGGGCAGCACAGAGCAATGGGAAAAGTTCCACGCCTGAAACCAGGGGACCTGGGTCTTCCATTCTCTTGCTTTGTGACTTTTTTGAGAAAGTCAATAGCTTCTCTCTGGGCCTCTGTTTTCTTACCTGTAAGACAAGGATGTTGGACTAGGTAATATAAAAAATTATCTTACCCTGTGGCAGAGGGCCACTGGAGAAACTGGTTAATTGAACATGTGCTATGAGCCAAGCATGTACCTTGTTAATCTCTTTACTCTGAAATAAGTGCTGCTGTCTTCACTGCAGAAGAGAAGACTCAAAGAGATTAAGTTATTCACTATGTCATTCTACAGATAAGTGGTGCAGCTGGGACTTACAGGAACCCATCTGATTTCATCATACCTGGTGAATCAATGAAGTGGGCCCCGTTTGGTCAATGAAAAGCTGTTCCTCTTCTCAGGAATTTCAATAGCAGTAGATGAGGCACAGTTATTAGGGAGGAAAATGAAGGACATTTTGGTGACCTTTGGTTGCTTCTCATTGGTGGAAACACTGCCAATTCCCCCTCCTCCTTTGTTAGCAAGCCTTCCTGCCTACATGGGGAGGTGGAACTGGGATGGTGGGGCTCAGTGCTTTTGCCCCAAGTTTTTCTATAAAACTCTTTTCAAGCTAGTGAATTTGAGAGGCCTCCATTAATTAGCACAGGACATTGCTCTTCTGCTATTTGAATATATGCTAATCTGAATATGTGAATATCAGGACAGGCTGGGGCTGAAGTCAGACTTCATAGCATCTGCAAATAAACAGTTGACCAAGCAAAGGGACAGAGCCATGGGCAGGATGGTTGGAATCTACTGAACCCATGTAATAGAATAAAATAACTTCCCAGTTCTTGAGAAACATCCAAGGATACCCGGTCACTGACAGGCTGATTACAAATCAATGATGCAATTGGTCAAGCAGGTCCATCACCCACTGCTCCTGACTCAGGAGCATTTTATTAATTTGGTCTTATTGTCTCTTTGTTACATAAATACTAAAACTTCAGTCCTTTGCAAAGGTAAGGGCAGCCATCACAGGGCAATAGAAGATTCTGGATTCTTGGTCCCTCTCTGCCTTGATCATACTTAGTGACCTTGGGGAAGTGCCTCACCCTTTTCTAGGCCTCAGTAAACCCCTGGCAGTGGGGCTTCCCCTCTGTGACATTCAGCGGCTCCAACCTTTTGGGTTTGTGGATCTTTATTGAGTTCAGGGAAATAAAGGCCTATATTTCACATGTAGCAAAGTTGGCCCAATTCAGGCACCAGTGGATGGCTTGGTCCTTCTGGTATGAATCCATCATTGGAGTTCTGCCCAGTTCTTTAACTTAAGTCTTAAAAAAGACAAGAGAAATGGTTGAGAAAGACTGAGCGCATACTATTAAATGAGAACTGTATCAAGTTTAATAAGGATACGCTTAAACATAATTATCTTCATTGAACCATAAATAACAGGCAGTGCCGTTTTGATAGCAGCTTCGTATTCCTTCTCTCCAGGAACTGGAGAAAACTTGAGGCTAATCTAGCCAGAGAAGCAGCATCCCGTACAGATTGTTCTTGTCTAAGGGAATTTCTGATGTTGCAGGGGGACCATAAAGGATGCCAAGTGAAACGCCCTTGCCTATCTCCTGTATGGGCTCCCTGACCCAATCATTTCTCCCGCTTGAATTTGCAGGGAAAAGAGCATGACATTTGGCATCAGAAGGCTGGATGTGGAATCCCATCCTCTCCCACCACTGCACACTGGGCACTTTCGGATAAGTCAGTTCTTCTCCCAGGCTGGAACTCAATCCTTGCATTCATGTTATAAAGGAAAACCTACGCCCTGAAAGATGGCAAGGTCAACTGTAAGCAAACAAAAATGCAAACATGCTGTGTTTCTGTTTTAGCTTTAGCTTTTGTCTTATTTTTTTCACAAAAGATCTTCATGTAACCAAACTGAGTTGACAGACTCCTTATTTCATGGCCCACTTTAAAGGAAACACTTTACCACTCATTTGATTTCATATGTTTTTTTAATGTGTATTTTTATGTATAGAGATGGAGTCTTGCTATGTTACCCAGGCTGGTCTTGAACTCCTGGGCTCAAGTGATCCTCCCTCCTTGGCCTCCCAAAGTGCTAAGATTATAGCCATGAACTACCACTCCTAGCTTAATGTGTGTGTTTTTTTAAATCTTTACTACCTTCATCCTGAGCTGCACTCCCTACCCTTCCCTCATAGGCATCTTAATAATCATATTTCATATTTTCCATGTCTATTTGCATGCATGTAGATTCTTGAAAATATATAGAATCGATTTTGTGTGCTTTTGTTTTTTACACATTTCACTCTGTTGTAGAAAAAAATCTGCAATTAAACTGAAACTTCTGCATTATCTATTGCACTCTCTATGTTATCTGGTAATCATTTTGTGAGAGAAGTCTAACTTTCACAAAGGCAGGTTATTGATAGACAAGCAAACTCTGCCCTGTCTTCCTTCCCCTGCTGAGAGGGAAAAGCAAACCCCAAACTGATATGCTTCCACGTACAATTCATTTCAACATTCCTTTACTTCATATACATTTGTGCCTTTTGACTTCCATTTTTAAACTGGTATAACATCTTCTCAAATAAATTATGGATTATGAGTTAAATAAAATTTTTAGCATGTGTTTATTTTTGTCTCACGGTTTAAGCTTTTTTTTTGAAAATTATAACTCTAGTTATATGTTTTCAGATAGCATTGTGCTTCTGAGACTATCCGTTGTTGCTATATGTAAATCTAAATCTTCAGTTTTTTGGCTTCTAGGTAGGATTTCATATAATGTAGGGGCAGTATTGGATTTCATTTTTCTGTTCCCCCTAGTGATGGGAACCTAAGTTGCTTCAACTCTTTACTACCACAAAACAACACAAGCATACAAACAGAAAAACAAGCAAACAAAATACCTCAAAATAAACACTTCCATTCATGCTCTTGAAGGAGCCATATAAGAATTTTTTAAAGTACATGTTAAGTTGGCATTAAGCCAAATAGAAAATAGGAACAAAATAGAGGGTTTAGGAACATACCCACACATAGACAGTCACTTGACTGCCACTAAAGGGCCTCTGCAATTTAGTGTGGAAAAGATGTTGTTTCTATCAAAGGGTAATGATCAGTTGGATACCCACCCAGAAAACAAAATAGGTTTTTAACTCTTTCACACTGCACATGAAATTAATTGAAAATGCATCATAGACCTAAATATAAAAGGTGAAAACAATATAGCTTCTGGAAGAAAATGTAGAAAAAATGACCTTGGAGAAGTCAAATATTTTCTAAACAGGACGTAAAAAATAGTATGCATAACAGAGCATAAGTCAGGGATGGAACATTGAGCATGGGATATCCACATATTTATGCCACATAGAGGCTCCAGATTGTTCTCCAGAATGTTGGGTCATGTTGCATTCCCCCCTAGCAGGGCTCAAGGATCCCCCTTTCCTCCACTCTCACCAACTCCTAGTGTCATCCACCTTCCATGTGCTCACCACTCAGATGAGTTCAAAGTGACAGTTCCATGTTTTAAAATTAGTATTTCTCTAACTAACAGGATCAAACATCTATTTATGAGTTTCTTGGGCATATAGTTTTTTACTGCAATGTATAACCTATTTCTAACCATTTTCTATTCGGCTTCCTTCCTTCCGCTTGTTGATTTTTAATCAGCCCTTGGTGAGTTTAGATGTTGAAATTAATTGTATAAATTCACAGGATACAAATGCAATTTCATTACATGCATGAATTGCAAAGTGTCCAAGTAAGGGTTTTTAGGGTATCCATCACCTGAATGATGTACATTATACCATTAAGCAATTTATCATCATCCACCCCACCCCCATCCCCTCACTATTCTGAGTCTCTGTTGTCTATTATTCTACTCTCTATGTTCATGTGTACACATATTTTAGCTTCAGCTTATGAGTGAAAGTATGCACTATTTGTCTTTATGTGTCTGACTTGTTCCACTTAAGCTAATGGCTTCCAGTTCCATCCATGTTGCTGCAAAAGACATGATTTCATTATTTTTATGGCTGAATAGTATTCCACTGTGTATATGTATCATATTTTATTTATCCAGCCATCTGTTGATGGGCACTTTGGTTGATTCCATATCTTTGCTATTGTGAAGAGTGCAGATAAACACACAAGTGCAGGTATCCTTTTGATATATTGATTTATTTTTCTTTTGTTAGGTATACAGTTGGGATTGTTGGATCGAATGATAGTTCTATTTTTAATTCTTTGAGAAATTTATTTTTTGTTAGTAGCTGTTCTAACTTACATTCCCACCTACAGTGTATAAGAGTTCCATTTTCTCTGCATCCTTGCCAACATCTGTTCTTTTTTGACTTTTTAACAATGGCCATTCTGATTGGTATAAAATGTCTGTTGATGTCCTTTGCCCACATTTTAATGAGATTATTTGGGTTTAATGGGTTTTTTTGGTTGTTGAATTGCTTGAGTTCCTTGTATATTCTTGATATTAGTCTCTTGTTGGAGGTACAGTTTGCAAATATTTTCTCCCATTCTAAAGTGTTGTTCATCTTTTTTTTTTTCTGTGCAGAAGCTTTTAAGTCTCATTTGTCTATTATTGTTTTTGTTGTCTCTGTTTTTGAGGTCTTAGTCATAAATTCTTTGCCTAAACTAATGTCCAGAAGAGTTTTCCCTAGGTTTTCTTCTGTTATTTTTATAATGTTAGGTCTTATGTTTAAGTTTTTAATCCATCTTGAGTTATTTTTGTATATGGTGAAAGATGGGGGACCAGTTTCATTCTTTTGCATAGGGACATTCAATTTTCCCAGCACCATTTATTTAGAAGGGTGTCCTTTCCCCAGTGTATGTTCATGTCAACTTTGTCAAAAATGAATTGGCCACAAATAAGTGGCTTTATTTCCAAGTTCTCTATTCTGTTCCACTGATCTACATGTCTATTTTTATACCAGTGCCAAACTGTTTTGGTTACTATCGTTATATTAGTGTTGTAATATAATTGGAAGTCAGGTAACACCATGCCTCCAGCTTTGTTCTTTTTGCTTAGAATTGTTTTGGCTATTTGGGTTCTTTTTGGTTTCCATGTGAATTTTAGGATTATGTTTTTCTAATTCTGTGAAAAATAATATTGATATTTTGATAAGGATTGCATTGAATCTGTAGACTGCTTTGGGCAGTATGGTCATTTTATTTATTTATTTATTTATTTAGAGATGGAGTCTCACTCTGTCACCCAGACTGGAGTGCAGTGGCGTGATCTCAGCTCACTGCAACCTCTGCCTCCCAGGTTCAAGCAATGCCCCTGTCTCAGCCTCCCAAGTAGCTGGGATTACAGGCACATGCCACCATGCCTGCCTAATTTTTGTATTTTTAGTAGAGACAGGGTTTCACCATATTGGTCAGGCTGGTCTCAAATTCATGACCTCAGGTGATCCACCCACCTCGGCCTCCAAAAGTACTGGGATTAAAGGCATGAGCCACCACACCTAGCCTATTTATTTTTATTTTTAATAGTAATCCTATTAACTGAAGTATGGTCATTGTAATGATACTAATTTTTTTGATCCATGAGCATGAAATGTTTTTCCATTTGTTTTTGTCATCTATAATTTCTTTCATCAGTGTTTTGTAGATCTTTCACCTCCTTGGTTAAATATATTCCTACATATTTAAATTTGTTTGAAGCTATTGTATATGGGATTGCCTGCTTTATTTTATTCTCAGCTATATCATTATTGGTGTATAGAAACACTACTGATTTTTGTACATTTATTTTGCATCCTGCAACTTTACTAAACTCATTTATCAAATCTGAGAGTTTTGTGGTGAAGTCTTTAGGCTTTTCCAGATATAAGATCATGTGATCAGCTAAGAGTAGTAATTTGACTCCCTCCTTTCCAATTTGGATGTCTTTTATTTCTTTATCTTACCCAATTGCTCTGGTCAGGACTTCCAGTACTATGTTGAATAGGATTGGTGAAAGTAGGCATCCTTGTCTTGTTCCAGGTCTTAGAGGAAATGCTTTCAACTTTTCCCCATTCAGTCTGTTGGCTGTGAGTTTGTCATATATGGCTCTTGTTATTTTGAGGTATATTCCTTTGATGCCTAGTTTGTTGAGGGTTTTTAATTATGAAGGGATGCTGAATTTTTGAATGCTTTTTCTGTGTCTATTGAGATGATAATACATTTTTTGTCCTTAATTCTGTTTATGTGCTATATCACATTTATTGCTTTGCATTGCGGAACCATCCTTGCATTCCTAGTATAAAACACATTTAATCATCGTGTATTTTTTTTTGATGTACTGTTGGTTTTTGTTTGCTAGTGTTTTGTTGAGAAATTTTGTGTCTATGTTTATCAGGAATATTAGTATGTAGACTTCTTTTCTTTGTTGTGTCCTTGTCTGGTTTTGGTATCAGGGATCTATTGGCCTCGTAGAATGAGTTATGAAGAATTCTCTCCTCATTGATTTTTTTGGAAGATGTCTTTTTGAGGAGGATTAGTAGAATTCAGCTATGAATCTATCTGGTCCTGAGCTTTTCTTTTTTTTTCTTTTATTCTTTTTTTTTTTTCTGAGATGGAGTTTTGCTCTTTTTGCCCAGGCTGGAGTGCAATGGCAAGATCTCTGTTAGGTAGAAACTAACAGGTTTCACTTGTTTCTAAAATTTTTTAAATTTCTAACTTAATTTCTTCATTGGTCCAGTGATTTTTTTTGGGAGTATGTTAATTTCCATGTATTTGTATAGTTTCCAAAGTTCCTCTTGGTATTGATTTCTAGTTTTATTCCACTGCGATCCTAGAAGATACTTTACATAATTTCTATTTTAAAAAACTTATTCCACTGTGATGTGGAATAAATTTTGATGATCATAGAAGATACTTCATATGATTTCTATTTTTAAAAATTTGTTGAGACTTATTTTGTAGCCTACTATATGGTCTGTCTTGGAGAAGTTTCCAAGGGCTGCTGAAAGAATGTATATTCTGCAATTGTTGGGTAGAATGTTCTCTAGATGTCTGTTGATTTGTTCTAATGTCCAGTTATGTCCAATGTTTCTTTGTTGATTTTAGATCATTTTGTAGATAATATGTTTAATACTGTGAGTGGGGTGTTGAAGGCCTTCATTATTATTGTATTGCTGTCTATCTCTTTAGGTCTAATATTATTTGTTTTATGAATCTTTTATCCTCTTGCTGAATCAATCCTTTTATCAGTATATAATAACCTTATTTGTCTTTTTATGTTGTTTTTCATTTAAAGTCTGTTTTATACTACATAAGTATAGCTACTCCTGATCACTTTCGGTTTCCATTTGCATGGAATATCTTTTTCCACACTTTGCTTTCAGTCTGTATGTGTCTTTATAGGTAATGTGAGTTTCTTGTAAGCAGCATATAGTCGAATCATGTTTAAAAAAATTAATTCAGCCAATCTATATCATTTAAGTGGAGCATTTAATGCATTTACATTTAAAGTTAATATTGATATGTGGGGTTTTGTTTCTGCCATATTGCTAATTATTTTCTAGTTGTTCTATCAAGTCTTTGTTTTTTTCTTTTTCTCTCATTGTTTGTCTTTGTGGTTTGGTGAAATTCTGCAGTAGTGTCATTTGATTCCTTTCTGTACCTTCTTTGTGTAATTGCTTTACTAGTGAGTTTTACACTTTCATGTGTTTTCATGATGGTTAATATCAGCTTTTCACTTCCAAGTTTAGGACGCCTTTGAGTATTTCATGTAGGACTGCTCTGGTGGTGATGAAGTCCCTCAGCATTTGCTTGGATGGGAAAGACTTTATTTCTCCTTCATTTACAAAGCTTAATCTAGCTGTATGTAGACTTCTTGGCTACCAGTTTTTTAAAAATTTCTATCAGCACTTTGAATATGTCATCCCATTTTCTTCTGGCCAGGAAGGTTTCTGCTGAGAAGTCCACTGTTAGACTGTTGGGGGTTCTTCTATAAGTGGTTAGACATCTTTTCTCTTACTGATTTTAGATTTTTTTCTTTCACTTTGACTTTAGACAGTTTGATTTTAATATGCTGTGGCAAACTTTTTACATTGTATTTGCCTGGGGATTGTTGAGCCTCCTCTAAACAGATGTCTAAATCTTTTGCTAGACTTGAAAAGTTTTCATCTATTATTTCATTAGATAGTTTTATTAAGCTTTTGGATCTCTCTTCATCCCTGGGAATACTGATAATTTGTAAGTTTTGTCACCTTATGTAGTCCCAAATGTCTCAACGGCTTTATTCATTTTGTTTCTTTATTTGTGTCTGACTGGATTATTTCAAAATACCTGCCTTCAAGTTCAGAAATCCTTTCTTCTGCCTGGCATAGTCTGTTATTGAAGATTTCCAATGTATTTTGTATTCCCTTCAATGAATTTTTTAGTTTTAGACTTTCTGGTTTGTTTTAAGGTAGATATTTATGCTTTGATAAATTTCTAATTCATATCCTGAATTAATTTTCTGAGTGCTTTGCATTTATTTTGATTTCTTTAGCATCTCTTGCATCTTGAGTTTCCTTAAAATCAATATTTTGTTTCGTGTTTTAAAATTAAATTAAATTTCAGTAGTTTTGGGGGAACAGGTGATTTTTGGTTACATGGATACATTCTTTAGTGGTAATTTCTGAGATTTTGGTGCACCTGTCATCTGAGCAGTGTATACTTATCCAATGTATAGTCTTTTATCCTTCACACCCTTTCATCCTTCCCCCTGAGCCCCCAAAGTCCATTATATCATCCTTATGCCTTTGTGTCCTCATAGCTTAGCTCCAACTTATAAGTGAGAATATACAACATTTGGTTTTCCATTCCTGAGTTACTTCAGTTAGAATAATGGTCTCCGAATTCATCCAGGTGAGTCTGCAAATGACCTTATTTCATTCCTTTTTATGGCTGAATAGTATTCCATTGTGTATATATACCACATTTTCTTTATCCATTTGTTGGTTGATGGGCAATTAGGCTGGTTCCATATTTTTGCAATTGCGAATTGTGCTGCTATAAACCTGCAGTGTATGTAACATTGGTGTATTTTGAGGTTTTGTTTCAAGACTTAGAACTCCTTTTGGCAGTTCTTGTAGGGCTGCTTAGTAGTGGCAAATTCTCTCAGCATTTGTTTGTCTGAAAAAGGCTTTATCTCTCCTTCATTTATGAAGCTAGTTTTGCTGAATACAAAATTTTTCACTGATAATTATTTTGTTTCAGGAGGCTAAAGATCAAACCCCGACCTCTTCTGGCTTGTAAGGTTTCTGCTGAGAAATCTGCTATTAATCTGATGGGTTTTCCTTTATAGGTTACCTGATGCTTTTGTCTTACAGCTTTTAAGATTCTTCCTTCATCTTGACTTTAGATAATCCAATGACTATGTGCCTAGGTGATGATCTTTTGGAGATGAATTTCCCAGGTGTCTTTTGAGCTTCTTGTATTTGGATGTCTAGATCTCTAGCAAGGCCAGGGAAATTTTCCTCAATTAATGCCTCAAGTAAGTTTTCCCAACTTTTGGATTTCTCTTTTTCCTCAGGAACACAAATTATTCTTAGGTTTGGCTATTTAACTTAATCCCAAATTTATTGGAGGATTTGTTCTTTTTTTAAAAATTCATTTTTCTATGTCTTTATCTGGATTAATTCAAAAGCCTTGTCTTCAAGCTCTGAAGTTCTTTCTTCTACTTGTTCTAGTCTATTGTTGAAATTTTCCATTGCATTTTGTATTTCTCTAAGTGTGTATGTCATTTCCAGAAGTTGTGATTGTTTTTACTTTATGATAACTATTTCTCTGGAGAATTTTTCATCCATATCCTGTATTTTAAAAAAAGATTATTTAAGTTGTTTTTCACCTTTCCGTGTTATCTCCCTTAGGAGCTTAATAATCAACCTTCTGAACTCTTTATCTGGCAATTCAGAGATTTCTTCTTGATTTGGATCCATTGCTGGGTAGCTGGTGTGATCTTTTGGGGATGTTATAGAACCCTGTTTTATCATATTACTAGAATTGTTTTTCTGGTTCCTTCTCATTTGGGTAGACTATTTCAATGGAAAGATCTGGAACTCAAGGCCTGCTGTTCAGCTGTTCAGATTCTCTTGTTTCACAGGGTGATCCTTTGGTGTGGTGCTCTCTCCCTTCCCCTAAGGATGAGACCTCCTTAGAACCAGACTGCAGTGATTGTTATTGCTCTTCTGGTTGTAGCCATCCAGTGGGCCTACCAGGCTCTGGGTTGGTGCTGGAGAATGTCTGCAAAGAGTCCTGTGATGTGACCCATTTTCAGGTCTCCCAACACCTGCTCTGGTGAAAGGGGAGTGAAGTACACTCTGTGAGAGTCTTTGGTTGTAGATATGTTTAGTGTGTTGGCTTTGTCAAATGCTGGTTATGATGGCAGTGAAGTTATCATGTGGTGTATTAGTGCATTTTCAAACTGCTGATAAAGATATACCTGAGACTGGGAAGAAAAAGAGGTTTAATGGATTCACAGTTCCGTGTGGCTAGGGAGGGGTCACAATCATGGTGGAAGGAAAGGAGGAGCAAGTCATGTCTTACATGGGTGGTGGCAGACAAAGAGAGAGAACTTGTGCAGGGAAACTCCCCCTTATAAAACCATCAGATCTCATGACAGTTATTCACTATCATGAGAACAGCACGGGAAAGACCTGCCACCATAATTGAATTACCTGCCACTGAGTCCCTCCCATGAGACATGGGAATTATGAGAGCTACAATTCAAGATGAAATTTGGGTGGGGACACAGCAAAACCATATCACGTGGACACACTCAGGACCTTTGGCTAGCCAGGATATTGCAAGCAGTGGAATTGCTATTGTCTTCTCTTTCTTGGGATCAGGGTTGTTCTGTCATGAGTTGCTGTGATGGCTTGTGTTGGTTGGCCTCCAAACAAGAGGTTGGGCTTTCAAGAGAGCACCATCTGTGGTAATAGTAGGGGGATCCAAGTATGTCCTGAGTTGGACAAGATAAGTATTTTGGTTTCTCAGGTGTTGGGTGGGGCCATAAAGCTCCCAAGAGTTTCTTTTTAGTCAGCTACCAGAGAACATAGAGAAATACCATCAGGTGGGTGGCAGAGTTAAGTGGGTCTGGGTTCAGACTCTCTTTAGGCAGAGCTTGCCATAGTCACTGTGAAGGATGGTGGGGTGATTCTCAGGCCAATGGGATTATGTTCCAGAGGGGATTTTGACTACTTCTGCTGTGTCTTATAGTTCATCAGGGAAGTGGGGGATAGCTGGTAGCGAGAGGCCTCATCCAGCTCCCATGCAGTTGGCAAGGCCAGTCTTGCCCCCTCAGTGCCCCATTCAGAACTTGCCCCAAGCCATGAGCTTCCCCACTGAGAAAGCAAGCATGGCTTTCAGGCTTCAACCCTCCCCATCTGCCCACACTGTTGGCAGCAGCTCGTGTGCTCATACCTGCGGCAGTTCCCACTTATCCCCTGGATTCTGCTCAAGAAAATTTGTGCCCAGTTGAAACTACTACTAATTTCAGTTGGGAGCTTCTTTCACCCTGTGACCCCTCCCTAATTCTGCTGGATGCCTTCCCTGAGGGCCTGTGTGAGATATAGCCAGGGGTGGCTTCCCTGGGCTTGAGCTGGAGACTGGGAGTGTCTGCAAGGAAGGCACTTTCCGCTGCTTCTTCTAGTTTTATGTGTCATGCAACTTCCTAAATCCATTTTAGCTCCAGGTAAGGTTAAATCCTTCTCCCATGATATGGATTTTCAGATTCCCTGGTGAAATGTGTGTTTGGAGGCAGGTTTTCCCCCCCTCACACTTTGGGAACTCACAGTTTTTTTGCCTGTCTCATGGAATTTGCAGTGGCATGCTGCTTCTTTCAAAGAATCTGTGGATTCTTTTGGTTTTCCTGATATGTTTCTGCAGTGGTTCTTGGAGCAAAAGATCATGGTGTGAGTCTCCACACACTGTTCTGTCTGTCCAAGTGGGAGCTGCACATTAGCCCTGTCTCCTATCCATCATCTTGTCTCTGAATCAAAATCAATATTTTGAATTCTTTATCTGAGATTTGAAGGATTTCTTTTTGGTTAGGATTTATTGCTGAAGAATTATTGTGTTCCTTTCAGGGTGTCATATTACCTTGCTTTTTAATGTTTCCTGTTTCTGTTCCTGGAACCAGGCCAGGTCCAGCTGCTTTTTCTCAAGGCCCAATACTGAGAAGCAGGCAAACTAGGAAAGAAGGGAATTTATTGCTGTAACTGGATACAGGGAGAAGGCCAGAGATAATTCCACCAGACCAACTCAACATTTTACAATTTTCTTAGTGCTTACGTAGGTTGGGTTATGTGCCTATGTGCAGTATAGCATTCACCTGTCTATTGGTAACTAATATTGTTTCAACTAGAAGGTCAGAGGCAAAAAAAAAAAAAGGCTTGTTAAGTCCGATTAAGCTTTGAGAGCCCCAGTACCTTCAAGGCCTGTCTACTGTGGTACCAGAGTGATTATTTCTATCTTATCTCCTTTATAGCTTGGTCAGAGATTTTCTTTAGACTCTGCAATGAATCTATTCAAACAGCTGCCCCTGTTACCTTGGGTCATCTCAGATTTTGTCAAACCAAGTTGGGCCCTGGCACTAGGAATGTAAGACTGCCTCTACTATTTGGCTTGCTCCAGGTTAAGGAGAAGCCCAGGTAAGGTCCTACTGACCATATGTTTGATTCCTAGCTTTGATGTCTGGGCACTGATTTCCTTAGGTTTAACTATTTGCTCAATGTTAAGGCAGTGCTGTGGAAATCTGTCTGTGTAACTGGAGTGCTATGCAGGTCTGTCTATGTGATTGTCAGGGAGAATTGGCCTGCCACATTTCTTTACATTAATTTCTGCACATCTGGTGTAATAGTCATTTCTTCTGTGTTTGATTTACTCTCATGAGGGGAGCGGGAGGCTTTTTTCTTGAAGATGTGACTATAATCTTGTTTTGGTAGTACCCTTAAGCTTTGCTTCTGGATGTGTGCAGTGGTGAAGACTTTGTATGAGTTATTTGGCTATAAATAGTGTTAGTAGTATCTGTGGTTTCCTTGGTGTGTTTGGATGTAGTTATTGGTGGAGACTATGGTGAAGTTGTGCTGGGGACTGAAATGCCAGATGGGCCTTTAGGTTTCAGTAGTAGCAGTGGTGGGCTAAGCATGTCTATTCTTGTGACCTAGGGCAGCGTACACTGGCACTTGTATTGATGGGCCCAGGCAGGCTGATTCTTGGGCATCTGGGGTGGCTTTTTCTAAGGTCAGTTGCAGTAGTGGTGTACTTGGCAGGTGAGTGGGCTCCCAACTCCTGGACAGCCAAAGTGGCATGGGTGATGGCAATAGCAGTAGTGGCGAGTTCTTCTACTTGGTCCTGAGTGCTGTGTTTTTGTGTTGGCAGTGGTTGCAATGGGCTGTGTGGACTGGCCTTCAGGTCAGTAGGTGGAGCTTGAAGGTAGAAGCCAGCTGAGGTGGGAGTGGTAGGGTGTTTTTGCCTGACTTCTGTCCTGCACAGGGGGAGGTGTGTGGGTGTCCCAGGTGGTGGATTGGGTTGTGAAACCCCTCAGAGCCTAGATTCTGCACTCTGTCTCGGGGTGGGAGGTAGGATGAAGCTGGGCACAACTCGGCCAGGAAAGCCGATACTCAGACCCTCCAATGGCGAGCGCACGCACCAGCTGCTACAGGGGGATGGAGCAGTACTCAGGCCCCTGGCAAAATGCTTGAGTGAGGGGCAACCATTGTTGCACTGAGGTCCTGCTACAGAGAGTGTGGGGGTGGTCCCAGTAGCCACAGATTTGGCAATTGGTTGAGGATTTGCATTCCTCTTATGCCCCCGTCGTGGTGGGGCTCCCTCCCATATCCTGGCTGTCATAGTAAACCCAGTGTTCAGTCAGACCAGGCAGTTTGCACCTGGCCTGTAACTTAGCCCTGGGCTATAGGAACCCCTGCCCAGCTCAACCAAGTCACTGAGGCAAATCTCATCCTGCTCAGGTTTTGGGGAGGAGGTGTACCCTGTTCCAGCATTGAAGCTGAAGTCCACACTATGCTTACTTCTTGGTCCTGGTTGTGGGAACCTATTCCTCACTGAAGCCCTGGTTCTGCAAGTTGCAGCCTGAGTTTCCCTAATGCCTAAGACTGCCATCACTGGTTCCTAGGACCACACACAATTTTTTAAGAGCAAGGATCAAGAATGGCAGTTTCTTAGGTCTCAGGAAGGGTGTGAAACCCAGGGCATGCTACCTCCATAGGGAAATTTCTTCTCACAGTCTCCCAGCTGCTCCGTAAGTTAGATTCAGGGATTGGAGAGTCAAGTTGCACTTCCATGTCCTGGACTGTATGATTCCCCAGTGGGAAAGTGGATCACAGAAAGACTCTCACTCACTCTCTCCCATTTGGGAGGGTCTCTTCTGGTTCCCAGCTGGTCCCAACTATACAAGCTTCCTGTTTTCTTTCTATTTCCTTGATTTTGGACTTTTCTTTTGCTTTTCTGTTGAACTCTCAAGTTCCCTCTTGGATAATGTATTCAAAGTGTGATTGTCTACACACTATTTGGTTCTTCTAAGTGGATGAGGTGTGATTAAAATGCTTCCAGGCAGCCATCTTGGAAAAAAACTAGATATTATTCTATGTTAGAAGTTGCAAATATCTTGTCTCAGTCTGTCATTTGTCACTTGTTAAGCTCATGTGAGACAAGGCTGCGCCAAAGCCAAGTCCTTACTGATTTGACTGCTAATAATGCAATTAGCTGCTTTTTTTTTTTTTTGTCAAGGAGTCTTGCTCTGTTGCCAGGCTGGAGTGCAGTGGCACAATGTCAGCAATGAGCCACTTTTACTTTCAGTCAATTTATTATTTACACAGACAACAAGGGAAAGATTAGGCAAAGGTGCCAGCTCCTCGTGGCTCTTGTCCCACACCCCAAAACAAAAGGGGCCAGACAACTGCCATATGAGTTGTGGGACATTCCACTGCTGAGGAATCCACTCTAGAGGCAGAGAAGTGGTTTCATAACCTGCAGCCCTATTCTGAGGTATGGGACAGAGCCTCTGGCCTCATCAGAACTTAGGAGGGCATGAGGAACTGTCTTTCAGGGGAGACAGAGAAGTTACTGGGCCATGGTTCTCACAAGCCTCCATCCTTTTATGTTCTAGGAGGGTTGCAGGCATTCTGCCATGCTTCAGATTAGCTGTAGTTCATGTGTCTGCCAGTGTGACCTATGTGGCATATGCAAGGTTGTCAAGGCAATATCATGGAGCTGTTCCCCTAAGTTGCTTTTGTCCACAATATATTTTGTTAGAAAAATAATTTTTTTATTGGGAATAGAAACCGTCCATACCCACATTCAGTCTTGATACTGAGAACTGAAATCACACCTTGCTGTCTACATTAACATGACTTTGCTATTCCTCTGCCTTTGTGAATACTACTTTACCGGGAGTTTTCTTGTCTGGGAAAATGGTTTGCTTGTTCATTATAGGAAATTCCTGAAAGATTCATCAACTCTTTCATGGAAAGCCTTAAGAGGTAGTTGGCAACATAAGATTCTTTGAATCCCCCACTTCAAAATCCTCATCCTATTGTTTCTACCAATCCAGGACTGTTTGATCGTGATCCTTACTTAATCATAGCCCAGCTCCTGCTTTGAAAGACCTACCTTAAATCAAACTTCTCAATAAGTCCTAATCTTGCCTTAAAACACTCCCCAAATTTTGTCAAGGTGGCTATTTACATTTAAATTAACAAAAATTAAATGATAAATAGAAATTCAGTCCTTCACTCTCATTTGTCTCAGGTCAGATGCTCAATTACCACGCATGGCTAGTGGCTACCCATGTTGGACAGGGAGAGAGAACATTCCACCATCGTAGGAAATGCTGTTTTATAGACTTTTGCCTCAACATAGTCAACTGAAAAGCATTCAGCTCCTTGTTATAAATTTAGCTTCTTATTAATACAGATTAAACATTTTATAGTACAATGTGCTTTTACACTTAAGTAGCTTGGATCATAGTTTCCATTTAATTAAAGCAGATTTTCCTCTTAAAGGGAAAAAAATCGCATTAAATTTTTTTTTTTATTTCAAAAGAAAGAGTTTTATTCTTTCTCATTCCTCAGCCTGTTTGTCCTTTCCTCTCTGAGTTTCTTTCTGAAGTGTTTATAAAAAAATACTGAGATGGGCTTCATTTCCAGAAATTCTGATTCTATTGGTCTGTGTATGAGAACACACACATCAGTATTTTTTTTTTAAACTAACCAAACAAGGCAAAAACCAATACTGCATTTAGCCCTAACATGTGGCTCCTGCTGAGAGCTGTTAGGTGAACAATGTCTTCCAGCTCTGGGTTTCTAGCATGCCTACTGAATTGACAAGGAAGCTAAAGCCAGAGAGGGTTCCTGACTCACCCAAAGTCACAGTCAGTTAGTCAGGTAGATACTAGATCCAGGGTCCCTCACTCAGAGTGCCTTCCCGCTACTCATCAGGCCCCTGGGGTTGGATGAGCTCCATTGGAATTTGGGGAGGATGCCATTTCCCTCACCTTAATACTCAGGTTGCAAGAAAACAAGGAAGGTGAACTAGGGAGAATGACAGCCTGGCTGAGAGCATCCCCTATTCTCCATCACCACCTCCTTCTTCCCCTGGACATTTCTACCCGGACTAATGTGACTCAAGTCTGCTCCTGCCCCACCCTCCGCTTTCCCTCACTCCCACATCCTCTCAGCACACGGACTGGGGAACAAAGAGCTTGGTGTCCAAACCTGGGGCTCAGAGGCTGGGAAATCATAGTTGATGACATTTGTCACATTTTTATTGTTGACTGTGGGCCAGGAGTGGAGACATCAGCAGTTGACTTGGGTGAAGGCTGGGTCACGGTTCTTGGGCTGGTATACAGTGGGCTCAGGGCCTTAGTGGTGGTAGGAAGAACTGTGGGAATCTGAGGCATGTTCTGGGTAGGATTAACATTGGAGGCAGGGGTACTTAAGGGACCTGTGAAAAGAACATTGGATGAATGGATGGATGGATAAGTGGGTGATTTAATGGATAAACTCTTTGGAAGTGAGTGGATGGGTAGGTGGACAAATAGATGGATGAGTGGAGGAATGGATAGGATGTAGGAAGAATAAGTAGATGAAAAGATGGATGAGTGGGTGAATGGGTAGGTGTTAGGGTAGATGGAGCTAAGGAAGGAAATGGACATGGCCAAGAAGCAGGGTTTTCTTTTGCTATAACCTAAGAATACTGTGTGATCAGCCTAGGTTAGAGTCAGGAAGAAGGAAAGGAGCAAAGGAGGGAGGGAGGAAAGGCAGAAAGAAGGAAGAAAAAAGAAATATTCAGGCTATTCACTTTATTGGAACTGCACTTGCCTGCTATTCTTCACCAATCCATATGCCCCCAACTTCAAGAATAAATCCTTGATTATTTTACCTTATATCATTCATTCTACCTTGCATTCACCTATGCCTGTGGCATATTGCCTTATAAGTTATCTTTTATTAATGTATTCCATATGTACCTTGTTTTCCTCAGGCTTAGAATTCCCCTGGTGCTAGGAATTTAAACCTTCTCCCTCCTTTCCATCTTTCATTATTCTTCCATCCACCGTATTTCTCTAATGCCACCTACCACCTTACGTCATAACCCTTCGTCACATGCTGTTTCTCTGGCCCAACTGTGGGCTCCTCCAGCTCCGGATGGGATCTCAAGGCTTTTGAGTCCCCATCCAGGGCCTAGCTTAGCCCTGTGCTCTCCAGGGAATGGTCAGTGAGCCAAAGCTTGGGCAGTGAAGAAAGAGAAGCTTATTGGGGTCCTCCAGATGCCCATTTGACCAAGTGGCTGGGCACACTCAGCAGCAGGGAAAAAGCACCACTGTTTCTGACCATCACAGAAAAAGGCAGGGGAGCTTGGCAACTCTAATTTCAGGGGGAATGCCCAGGGGCCTTAGGATTAGTGGTGACCCCTAGCTTCTCATTTCGAAGCTTAATGACTCTCAACTGATAAGGGCAGGTCCAGGGAGAGGACCCAGGTCCCCTGAGCCCCTGGCTACTACACCTCCCAGCCTCACCCCCTAAGTCTCATGTCAGCCTCATTGTTTAGCTATCTCCTGTGTCACATTTATCCCCCCCACCCCATTACTCAGTGATCTTTCTTGACTACAGCCCTTTGAGAAGACGCTGGCAGTTAGAGTCAAGGGTAGGGTTGTCTGGAATGGACCATTAAGCCCTTTGTGCTCAAGCATGGGGAAGCTTTAAACTCATTCCAAATAAATGGAGGAGTCCTGTTAGTAGCAGCAAAAATGTTAAGGGCGATACGTACGACGTGGAAGGAAGAACCAAAAGCCAGCAGGCCTGCATTCTGGGGCTGGCTCTGCCCTTCAGCAGCAGGTGACCTTAGGCCAGGGGCTTTTCTTCTCCATGTCCCCAGTTTTCAGTGATGAGAAGGTGGAAGGAGAAGATTTCTAGGATCCTCTCCAGCTCTAACACCTTGTGATTCAGGAAGTCTGAGACCCACAAATACGAAGGGACAGAACTCACCTTGAGATACCACCAGGCAGATGATTCTGACAATAGAGATCTCAGGGGATTTAGAGATTCCACACCCATAGAATCCCAAGGCCTCTACTCTGAGCTCAGTCATGGTGACGGTGAAGACGCCATAGAAGCGATCATCTTGGATGAAGTATCGAGGCTCCCAGGCCGCTGTCCTGGGACTGTCCCCTACTATGGCACATGTATTGGCTGATATTTTCCCGCACCAGCTTTCCACCTGTAAATGTTGGGAGGGCTAGTACTGGTGTTTTACAGAGGTTGCCTCGCCCTCCAGGCTGGGAAGCAACTCTGTCCACTGTGCTCACAATGGCCTCCCTGCCCATGCTCATACCCTCCCTAGACCATCCTCGACAAGTGGCCACTGCATACTTAAAAATAAGCTGTGACACACCTCTCTTAGCTCTCCAGTAGCTTCCTCTTGTACTTAGAATCACCCAAACTTCATCTCATAGGCTTCAGGGCTGCTTGACTCCCCAGCCTCATCAATCACTGTCCTGCACTCAATATGGAGTTACTAAATAAGCATTTTTTTCTTTGCTTTTTTTTTTTTTTTGAGACAGGGTCTCACTCTGCTGCCCAGGTTGGAGTGCAATGGCGCAATCTTGGCTCACTGCAACCTCTGCCTCCCAGGTTCAAGCAATTCTCCTGCCTCAGCCTCCCGAGTATCTGGGATTACAAGTACATGCCACCACACTCAGCTAACTTTTGTATTTTTAGTAGAGACAGGGTTTCAACCATGTTGGCCAGGCTGGTCTCAAACTTCGGACCTCAGGTGATCCACCTGCCTCAGCCTCCCAAAATGCTGGAATTACAGGCATGAGCCACTGCGCCTATCCAAATAAGTCTTTCTTATACAAGCCAAGCTCCTTCTGACCTCAGGACCTTTGCACATGCAGCCCTTGCCACAAAGTGCCCTTCAAAGCACCCAGATTTCAACAGAGCTGGAGAATGCTCACCATTCAGGGGTCTGCTTGGTGTCATCTGCTCAGTGAGGTGTTTTCTGATCCTCAGTATTTCCACAGCTCCCGCATTACTGAGTTAACTTTCCTTTTTACAAGTGTTTTTTTCTTACAAAAATTTGTTATTTGCAATTATTATAGAGCAAGATTGTGTCTGTTTTTGCTCACTATTGTCTCCTTAGAGCCTAGAATAGTGCCTGCCAAATAATAGGGGCTCAATGAATTATGTTGAAGCAATGAGTGAACAAAACACAGCACAGACAGTGCCAAGTTTGGACCTTATCTCAGCCACCTGCTAGCTCTGGGACCCCGGACAAGCTCAGAGTCACACTGGGTTTTCAGGTCTCATTATCTTCATCTCTAAAATGGTGACAATAGTGCCATGAATAGTGCCATAAAGGCACTTTGAAAACACTACAGTGCAACATGACCATTGATGGATTATTATCCTTATTATCTCTGATGTTAGTGGAGTGTGGGGCAGGAGGGACTCCCTCCACCCGTCCCAGTGCCCCTGCAGCCCGCTCACCTGGAGACACATCCAGCTGGAAGCCCATCAAGGGGTACAGGGTCCCGGAGGTGTTGCACATGCAACAGTATCGGCCAGAGTCCTGGAGCTTGAGGGCCACCATGGTGATGTTGACCACCTTGGCCTGGGCATCATCCTGCAGCAAGTAGCAGGGCCCTTTCACCCAGACTTGGGTGAAACCAGGCTCACACTTCTTCTTCCTGATTTTGCACCAAACCTTGCCCTCCACGTGGTTTTTGTAGCCCTTACAGGAGCACTGCACAGACAGAGTCCCCCCTTCAAGGAGCCTCACTTTTGTGTATGTGCTCCCAGCAGAGGGGCCTGTGGAGACAAGACTTGTTGAATAAGGTCTGGCAAGAGGAGAGGAAGAAGACATCATGAAAGTTGAAGATCATGGTGAAGGGCGGGGTGGATATTGTCCTGCTGTCATGGAACCCACAGATTGAGGGGGAAATACAGCCCCACCCTCAGGGAGCTTGCCCCAGTCTGAAGGGAGGTAAATGGGCCCTGAAAACAGCTAGCTCCCAGTATTAGGGGGGAGACAGAGGCCCCGCTCTCAGGGAGCTTTCAGTCTGATGGAGGAGGCAGGTATATCCCTCAGTGAGCCCCCAGTCTAATGGAGGAAATGCAGCACTTACACTTGGAGCTCCATCAGACACAGCCCCTTTCCTCATGGTATTTTCTAGTCTGATGGGAGAGTGACATTCTTGTGGGAAAAACCCAGTGAGAAAGATGCAGAGACACAAACACAGGTCACTAAGTTCTGAAATTTCAGTGCCCGACTAATTAGGTAGATAAGAAAATCCAGTGTTTGAAAAAATGATTAATAGTTATTTATTTCACAAATAGGTTCATTGTAGTCCTCTTTAAATAATAACCTACCTTAGTTCATTCTAGCTGGTGTTTAGTTTTAAAGTATTCTAGTTACATAAAACCCATAGATCAAGCCTGTCCAAATGTACATGTAAACAAACTCCCAATGGAGTGTGAACCACAGGATTCTACAATTATTCACTTTCCACCTGCAAAATCTTTCTCTCTATGCTGAGGAGTAAGATGTGGTCCAAGCCTTCATAATCCACAGTCTGGTAGAGAGAGAGCAGAACTGGGGTGTGCAAGGTGACTCAGGGGACAGAGAGAGGGAGAAAGCTGCCATGGGCTCCCTCTACCCCTCTGCCTGCCCTAAGCTCAGCTGACTCTTCTGATAATTTCGCCCCAGAGTCTCCCACAAAACCACACATAAAAAGACTCTCCCCCATAGTACAGAATAGAGAGCACACATTTTGGGTCAAAATAAACATGGGTCAAAACCTTGTTTCTACCACTTAACGGTGCGATCGGGGCACCTAAAATCTCTGTCTTTGCATCAGTCAAGTGAGAATAGCACCACATCCCTCACAGGTTGCTGTGAGAATTCTGCCCCAGGTCAGTGCTTTGCACACAGTGCGTGCTCAATGATTGCTGCATTTTCCCACACGCTGGGCGCTCCCAGGTACTCCAGTGGAACCCAGAGCTGTGATAGTCAAGGGCCCAGAACCCAGGACATCTGTCCAGTTGCCAGCAGCCACTAGAGCTAAGGCTCTGAGTGAGGCAGCACCCTCTCTGAGCATCACTCTGTTCTTTGCAAACTAAGCAGAATGATCCAACTCCATTGCATGGTGGATGAGCCCAGAATTTCTTAGCACAGGAGAGACCCCTTTTTGCTGTGGCAGAGTGAGGAACCTCTCTGACCCTGGGAGGTGCAGAGTTGGGTGACTTTGGGATGGGTCTCCAGGGCACTGTGTTCATGTGTGCCTACACCTCCCACCCCTTTCACAGGCAGTAGGGAGTGAGTTTTGCCAACCCCCACCATGCCCAGTGGTCTCTGGTAAAGAGCTACGAAGTCAGCCCCAACCTCTTCCTCACTGAACCCACAAAAAACTAAACAAGACAATTGGGCCAGAAAAGCAAGAAGGGTGGTTTCTGATAAAGATCTAGAGCTCCTGCTTGTGTACCCACTCCCTCCTCCACAAGGCAGCCCCTTCTCCCCTCACTGAGATGCGGCCCTGTGGCCACAGCAGTAGCAGCAGCAGCAGGAACGCAGCGGCCATGGCTCCATCCAGCTGGGCAGTCACAGGCCCAGCAAGGGGCCAGGGCACCCGGGGGATCCAGGGTGAGGGCCCACCCTGCACAGGACGTGCCACCTGGGCCTGCCAGGGAAGGACCTGGGGTTCTAAAAGTGAAGCTACCCAATTAGGGAAGTTAGGCAGTATGGGACCCACCATCCCCAACCGACTGCAGGGGTTCATTAAGCCTATCGCGAGAGCAGCACTGGCAGCTGTTTCTGCCCCTTTCCTCGGAAATTCAGGCAGGTGTGGCTGCTCTACCCAGTCTGGACCCCCAGCCCAGGGAGGGCTCACAGTCAGAGGGCTTCCCGTCATCCCCAACCTGCCCCAGAAACTGATCCCTAGGATCCAGGAAGGTGAGGCTTCTGGAACCTCAGGTATAGACTTTCCTGGAATCTTCTGGGCTCAGAGTCCCAGGGGTGCGGGCTCTCAGAATGAGGTAGGAATCGGTGGGAATCTTGAACTCTAGTTTCTTTCTTTCTTTCTTTTTATTATTATACTTTAAGTTCTAGGGTACATGTGCACAACCTGCAGGTTTGTTATATATGTATATACATGCGCCATGTTGGTGTGCTGCACCCATTAACTCGTCATTTACATTAGGTATATCTCCTAATGCCATCCCTCCCCACTTCCCCTCACCCCACAACAGACCCCAGTATGATGTTCCCCACCCTGTGTCCAAGTGTTCTCATTGTTCAATTCCCACCTGTGAGTGAGAACATGCGGTGTTTGGTTTTCTGTCCTTGTGATAGTTTGCTGAGAATGATGGTTTCCAGCTTCATCCATTTCCCTACAGAGGACATGAACTCATCCTTTTTAATGGCTGCATAGTATTCCATGGTGTATATGTGCCACATTTTCTTAATCCAGTCTATCATTGATGGACATTTGGGTTGGTTCAAAGTCTTTGCTATTGTGAATAGTGCCACAATAAACATACGTGTGCATGTGTCTTCATAGCAGCATGATTTATAGTCCTTTGGATATATGCCCAGTAATGGGATGGCTGAGTCAAATGGTATTTCTAGTTCTAGATCCTTGAGGAATCGCCACACTGTCTTCCACAATGGTTGAAGTAGTTTATAGTCCCACCAACAGTGTAAAAGCGTTCCTATTTCTCCACATCCTCTCCAGCACCTACTGTTTCCTGACTTTTTAATGATTGCCATTGTAACAGGTGTGAGATGGTATCTCATTGTGGTTTTGATTTGCATTTCTCCGATGGCCAGTGGTGATGAGCAGTTTTTCGTGTCTGTTGGCTGCATAAATGTCTTCTTTTGAGAAATGTCTGTTCATATCCTTTGCCCACTTTTTGATGGGATTGTTTGATTTTTTCTTGTAAATTTGTTTAAGTTCTTGTAGATTCTGGATATTAGCCCTTTGTCAGATGGATAGATTGCAAAAATTTTCTCACATTCTGTAGGTTGCCTCTTCACTCTGATGGTAGTTTCTTTTGCTGTGCAGAAGCTCTTTAGTTTAATTAGATCTCATTTGTCAATTCTGGCTTTTGTTGCCATTGCTTTTGGTGTTTTAGTCATGAAGTCCTTGCCCATACCTATGTCCTGAATGGTATTGCCTAGGTTTTCTTCTAGGGTTTTTATGGTTTTAGGTCTAACATTTAAGTCTTTAATCCATCTTGCATTAATTTTTGTATAAGGTGTAAGAAAGGGATCCAGTTTCAGCTTTCTACATATGGCTAGCCAGTTTTCCCAGCACCATTTATTAAATAGGGAATCCTTTCCCCATTTCTTGTTTTTGTCAGGTTTGTCAAAGATCAGATGGTTGTAGATGTGTGGTATTATTTCCGAGGGCTCTATTCTGTTCCATTGATCTGTATCTCTGTTTTGGTACCAGTACCATGCTGTTTTGGTTACCGTAGGCTTGTGGCATAGTTTGAAGTCAGGTAGCGTGATGCCTCCAACTTTGTTCTTTTGGCTTAGGATTGTCTTGGCAATGCGGGCTCTTTTTTGGTCCCATATGAACTTTAAAGTAGTTTTTTTCAATTCTGTGAAGAAAGTCATTGGTAGCTTGATGGGGATGGTATTGAGTTTATAAATTGCCTTGGGCAGTATGACCATTTTCACAATATTGGTCCTTCCTATCCATGAGCATGGAATGTTCTTCCATTTGTTTACGTCCTCTTTTATTTCGTTGAGCAGTGGTTTGTAGTTCTCCTTGAAGAGGTCCTTCACATCCCTTGTAAGTTGGATTCCTAGGTATTTTATTCTCTTTGAAGCAATTGTGAATGGGAGTTCACTCATGATTTGGCTCTCTGTTTGTCTGTTATTGGTGTATAAGAATGCTTGTGATTTTTGCAAATTGATTTTGTATCCTGAGACTTTGCTGAAGTTGCTTATCAGCTTAAGGTGATTTTGGGCTGAGACGATGGGGTTTTCTAAATATACACTCATGTCATCTGCAAACAGAGATGATTTGACTTCCTCTTTTCCTAACTGAATACCCTTTATTTCCTTCTCCTGCCTGATTGCCCTGGCCAGAACTTCCAACACTATGTTGAAAAGGAGTGGTGAGAGAGGGCATCCCTGTCTTGTGCCAGTTTTCAAAGGGAATGCTTCCAGTTTTTGCCCATTCAGTATGATATTGGCTGTGGGTTTGTCATAAATAGCTCTTATTATTTTGAGATGCGTCCCATCAATACCTAGTTTATTGAGAGTTATTAGCATGAAGGGCTGTTGAATTTTGTCGAAGGCCTTTTCTGCATCTATTGAGATAATCATGTGGTTTTTGTCGTTGGTTATGTTTATATGATGGATTATGTTTATTGATTTGTGTATGTTGAACAAGCCTTGCATCCCAGGGATGAAGCCAACTTGATCGTGGTGGATAAGCTTTTTGATGTGCTGCTGGATTTGGTTTGCCAGTATTTTATTGAGGATTTTTGCATTGATGTTCATCAGGGATATTGGTCTTAAATTTTCTTTTTTCGTTGTGTCTCTGCCAGGCTTTGGTATCAGGATGATGTTGGCCTCATAAAATGAATTAGGGAGGATTCCCTCCTTTTCCATTGATTGGAATAGTTTCAGAAGGAATGGTACCAGCTCCTCTTTGTACCTCTGGTAGAATTTGGCTGTGAATCCGTCTGGTCCTGGACTTCTTTTGGTTGGTAGGCTATTAATTATTGCCTCAATTTCAGAATCTATTATTGGTCCATTCAGAGATTCAACTTCTTCCTGGTTTAGTCTTGGGGCGGTGTATGAGTCCAGGAATTTATCCATTTCTTCTAGATTTTCTAGTTTATTTGCATAGAGGTGTTTATAGTATTCTCTGATGGTAGTTTGTATTTCTGTGGGATCGGTGGTGATATCCCTTTTATCATTTTTTATTGTGTCTATTTGATTCTTCTCTCTTTTCTTGTTTATTAGTCTTGCTGGCAGTCTATCAATTTTGTTGATCTTTTCAAAAAACCAGCTCCTGGATTCATTGATTTTTTGAAGGGTTTTTTGTGTCTCTGTCTCCTTCAGTTCTGCTCTGATCTTAGTTATTTCTTGACTTCTGCTGGCTTTTGAATGTGTTTGCTTTTGTTCTCTAGTTCTTTTAATTGTTATGCTAGGGTGTCAATTTTAGATCTTTCCTGCTTTCTCTTGTGGGCATTTAGTGCTATAAATTTCCCTCTACACACTGCTTTGAATGTGTCCCAGAGATTCTGGTATGTTGTGTCTTTGTTCTCACTGGTTTCAAAGAACATCTTTATTTCTGCCTTCATTTCATTATGTACCCAGTAGTCATTCAGGAGCAGGTTGTTCAGTTTCCATGTAGTTGAGCAGTTTTGAGTGAGTTTCTTAATCATGAGTTCTAGTTTGATTGCACTGTGGTCTGAGAGACAGTTTGTTATAATTTCTGTTCTTTTACATTTGCTGAGGAGTGCTTTACTTCCAACTATGTGGTCAATTTTGGAATAAGTGCAATGTGGTGCTGAGAAGAATGTATATTCTGTTGATTTGGGGTGGAGTTGAACTCTAGTTTCTTACATACACACATTCACACAGAAATTCTTATAAACTCTAATTCATTCATTTATTGCAGATGGATTCTTTCTGTTCCTGCCTCTCTTTCTCTCCCAGGCTTCTGTCTGCTCAGAACAGTCACTTGTGTTCCCTCTTGTAAATAACCTCTTACAGGCTTACTTGAAACCTGTTTGGTTTCCCATAAAGTTTGGGTTGTGGGAGGGGTTCCTGTACTCTCACACATGGGTGTGAGTGCACATACACTCACACTCACACACAGTCTTGCTTTCTCTCTCTCTCATACACACACACACACACACACACGCCTATGCAAACAGTCTCACACACCCTCCAGCCGCCTCTCCTTTTCCCTATCCATGTGTCTCGTCTGTCCCTCTCCTTGCCTCTCCTCCTGTTGTCTCTACTCATCACCAGCTCCCTCTAGACTCCTAGTTCCTCGTGCAGGCTTCCTAAAGCCACCACAGTGCTTTCCCTCACCCACCTCATCTCAAGAGCCCCTTCCTCCCCTGCCTCCAGCCTCTGTCAGCACGCAGGCAAGCCCCCTCAACTTCCCCCTGCACCCTGTCTCGCCTGTGCTGCTTCCATCTCCAGTGGAAATGACCCAGGACTTGGCCCAAGACCACATCCTTCACTTACCCCAAGGCCTAGAATCAGAAGCATTGATTTCTGATGTCCAGTACCTGTGTCATCTGCTCCTTCAGTGTGTGGGGACCCAGCTGGACCCCCGTGGTTATGTATGCTCCCCCTACTCACCAGTGCCATGTTTCTACTCCTTAGATGGGACTGTCAAAAAGTAGACTAAGGTACAATAAAATTTTAAACAGATTATTTGAGCAAACAACAATTCATGAATCAGGCAGCTCCAAACAGAAGAGGTTGAGGAGCTCCACTGGGGGAATGCAAGGGGAAGACTCCTACAGGACAAGTAAACTGAAGAAAATATTTAATTGATTACAGTTATATAGTTCCCTTATTTGGCCTATCCTGTTGGAAAGACCCTAGTTACCTACATAAGTTTGTTGGCTTCTTCTGACTGGTTGAGCTTAAGTTCTGTTCTTCCTTAATACACACATTTACAAGAAATAGCTCAAGTGAAGTTTCACTGATGTTTGCAAATCAAGCAAAGTTGAGATCACTTATGAGGCCTAACTGGTTTCGTCTGCTCAGGGACTCTTCAGGCCTGGTCTCCATTTTCATTAATTTTAACAGGTCTCAGAACAAAAAGTCCTCAAGCTTGCATGGCCACAATCTTAAACTGACCTTGAACCCCCAAGCTCCAAGCAAAGAAGTCTATCTCGGCTGACCCTAAGCTTTTATAGTCTCTCAACTCATTCACTCACTCATTCATTCATTCATTTGTTCATTCCCACAACCTCATTGCTATGCATGGGGCTAGGTAGGCACTGGGGGCATAGGAATGAGACACGATTGTCACTTGAGACCTCTCAGCTCACAGATATGTTTTGTTTTCCTTATTCACCCTTCCTTTTTCAATGTTTCCCACCCAGTCCTTAGAACGTCCTGAGCTCCCTGAGTTCAGGGGCCATCTCCCCTCCCCAGCACACACAGTATGTTCCTCCATCCCTTCCCCCATTAGAACAGTAAGTTGCTTCGGGGGCTTTGTGTGCTTGCAATCCATGATTCTATGAAACCGATACAGTGTGCCCAGCACTGTGCCAGGGATCATTAAAACTGTGACCCTTGGGATCACTGTGCTGGTGAGGGCAGAAGGAATCAAACACTCATTCACTGATCGAGGAAGTATGTACTGGATTCAAACTTTTTTAAGAGAAATTTGGAAGCATTGGTCAAAGTCATTAAAAATATGTATGCATTAGACTTTTACATCCATCATTTGATTTAATACAGCAGTGTATTTTGTCTTTACATTTATTTTTCCCATTAGAAAATTAAGGTCTAATTTACATACAGTACTATTCACCCTTTTTAATAAACAGTTCTGAGAGTTCCGGAGACTTGTATCCACTGCCATAATCAAGAGAGAAGGGTGCCATCATCCCCAAAATCTTTCTTGGATCAGTAACTTTATATCTTTGACCAAACTTGAGGAGCTTAGACATTTCTTTGAATAATTTTTTAGTCCCACACTTTTTCTCCTTTGCTTCTGGGACACTGGTGATGCAAAAGTTAGCTCTTCTAGTAATGTCCCACAGATAGCTGAGGTTTTGTTCATTTATTTTCAGTCTGTTTTCTCTCTGCTCAGTCTGAGTAAATTTATTGTTCTGTCTTCTAATTCACTAATTATATCCTCTCATTTCTACTACCCTATGGTGTCCATCTAGTGAGGTTTTAATTTTGGTTATTGTAGTTTTTTGTTCCCAAATATCCTTTTGTTATTCTGCTACTGATTTCTAGTTTAATTCCAAAAAACTCTTTTGAGTTTGTTCTTTTCTTGTTCGTTTTCTTTATGACCTACTTTGGACACAGATTAGTTTTAAAATTTTAATTTTGGAAAATCTCTCAGCCTTTTTCCTCTATGATTTCTGTCTCGCTTATATTGGTTACTTATGCCTGTCCTTACTAGAACTGAATCCTCATAGAGTTATTTCTTTTAGTTCTTTAAAATTTTCTCATTTAACACTTAATTCTTTGATCCATTTAAAATTTATTTTAGATTATAGTATGAAAAGAGGGTAACATTTAATTTTTTCCAGATAGTTAAACATATGCTGTTTTCTTTTTTTGTTTGTTTGGTTTTTTTTTTTTTGAGACGGAGTCTCGCTCTGTCACCTAGGCTGGAGTGCAGTGGCGCGATCTTGGCTCACTGCAACCTCCACCTCCCGAGTTCACGCCATTCTCCTGCCTCAGCCTCCCAAGTAGCTGGGACTACAGGCACCCACCACCATGCCTGGCTAATTTTTTTTGCATTTTTAGTAGAGACGGGGTTTCACTGTGTTAGCCAGGATGGTCTCGATCTCCTGACCTTATGATCTGCCTGCCTCAGCCTCCCAAAGTGCTGGGATTACAGGCATGAGCCACCACACCCGGCCATATATGCTGTTTTCATTGTTAAATAAACTCACTGATGTGAATGGCTATCTTTGTGATATAGTAAGTGTATCTCTATATTTGGATGGTTTATGGCAAACTCATCAACTCTATTTACCTCTGTGGCTTCCTTAGGCAGTGAAATATGTAGTAATTAACTGATCCTCAAAAAAAAAGGGTTGGGAAGGGAATAAAAGATGAGAACACAAGAAAAATTACCAAATGCTATAAAAAGATAACAAATAGAACAAATTTCTTATAAAGAAATAAATTGAATAATCTATTACAGAGAAAGCAGAACCAGTGGGAAAACAATGATTTAAATAAGCATAGCAGATATTCTCAGAGCAATAAGGGACAATATTAGAAGCATAAAACAGAAGCAAGCAATAATGAAGAAGAAAAAATTAGAAATATTGATTAAGAAAATGATCATTGTTGAAAGAAAACTCTGAATGCAATGACTAGCAGAAGAATGAGTAGGTAAGGGAAAGAGTCAAGGAGCACTCCCTAAAGGCATTAGGAAGGAATAAAGTGATAGAAAGTGTAAGAGAAACATTAAGAGGTATGGAGGATAGAAACAAATGTCAATATCTCATCAAAGAAGTCCTCAAAGGAGAAAAAGGAGTAAATAGAGTAGAAGAACTTCTTGAAAAAATAATACCAAGGATTTTTCCGAATTAAACAAATATGTAAGACATGAGACTGAATGTGTTCAGAGAGTTCCAAATAGAATGTATAATCAAGCTTTGGCTTCCTGCTCCCTCCCTCTTTACTCATTTTGTCGCCGGGCTTCCCAACCACCTCTTGACTCTTCTCCCACTTTTCCGCTAACCTGCGCCCCCGCGGGAGCCCGGGACCTCTTCGTGGAGATCTGCCGCTGCAGCACCGCGGGCTGTTGGGGCAGCCAGGCGCCACTGCTGGCCTCTAGGGTCATACCACCCTGAACGTGACCGAGGCACGACCCAGGCAGGGTCGGCCTGGTTAGTACTTGGATGGGATTCCGCCTGGGAATACCGGGTGATATAGGCTTTTGGCTTCCTACTCCCTCCCTCTTTCCCCCTTTTGTTGCCGGGCTTCCCAACCACCCCCTGAGTCTTCTCCCCCTTTTTCGCCCAAAAAGAAAAAAAAAAAAAAGAAAGAAAAAGAAAAAAATGGATAATTACCCCACATTACACACATTATAATAAAAATTTCAAAAAGAAAATTATAAAATGTTCCAGAGATAAAATTGGTCAGTAGAGATGAATAACTATCAGATTATTATCAGACATTTCCATAGCAACACTATGAAGGTAAGAAAACAATAAAAAATGTTCAAAATTTTAAACAAAGCTACATTTTTTAGATGTTAACTTATGACACAGAATTTACCACCTGCTTGAAAATTGTGGTTAAGGGAATTATGACAATTTTGAGGCCAAGGATGTTAAGATAAAATATTTAAAAGTTGTAGCTAAATGCCAGCTCTTAGCATCTGATTAAGGAAGACCTATTTTTATTTAGTCAATTTTTATCCCACTATCAATGTTCTTTAAGTGAAGCTCAATATTTCCATACAACAAGCCAACTTTTCCCAACCTACTGCAGTTGTAAAAGTTCAATAAGAAAGAATTGGGTTCAGCCACATATGACTGAAAACCAAATAGCAGTGGCTTCAAGACACAAGTGTTTAATTTTAGGTACCATTTTAATTATGAAAATTTCCAAGCATACACAAAAGTAGAGATAATCATATATCTAGCCCCATGCAGCATCACTCAGCTACGTTTATTCTTGCCTTCCATTTTTTTTTAATTGGCAATATCATTCCATAGGTGGTGCTGTGTACTTCACATAGACTCAAAGAAAACACATAATCGCTAGTGTCTAGATTCTTGGTTCAGGCAACACAAGCTGGCAGTATTAATGAGATGTCTGAGATCCCACAACCCAGCTGATGCCACCTGTGTATAAGTCCTAAAGCAAGTCTCACATGATTCCACAAGAGAACGTGAAGGAGGGTATTCATCACAGCATCATTTATGATATAGAAAAGTGAAGGCAAAAAAGCACATGCACCCTGGGTTCGGAATGATGCGTTGTGGGATATGTACGCAATGGAATAAGCACTGAAAAGAAGTGGGCTGTGTATATGTGCCCAGCAAGGAGTAAGACAAGCATATGAAAAAGGTCTATCACAATTTCTTTTATGTAAGTGAAAACATAGTCACAGAAAAAAAAATACTGGATGTTTTACAAGAATACATTCAAATTTAAAGTTACATACCAAATGCATTAGAGTAGTTGCCTCGGAGAGGAAGGCAAGTGGAAATAGGGAATAGGATTAAAAAAATAAATAAACAAAGCAAAAGCGATGCCTCTCACAGACAGGTGATGATCATGTGGCAGGAGCTGAGATATACACGAAGAGACTTTTGTTTGATGTCCCATCCCCAAAAGAGCAAAAGAACATGGAGCTCTCTTTATGGTGGTCTTTTTCAGGGCTGGCATTCAGCTGCTATGCACTGGTACCTCAAATCGGTTGCTCATGGTGGACCCGCATTCTGAGTGGTCAATCCCAGTCTCACTAGATGTTAGTTGGAAAATGACTGTACCTATTCTTGCTTCATAAATATGTGCTCCTCTTCTGTTCCCTAAAACATTTATCTTTCACCCACCTTCAATTATTGTTAGTTCAACTTGATTTTCTCTTTTAGGCTGTGAATCTTCTCACATGTTAAGTAAACAGAATTTGGGCCCCAGATTATCAGATTCCATTTATGGATGAATGTTCTGGGTCCTGTTTTGGGCCACTGAGTCGCCTGCTCATGTCATTTTAACGCATCTAATTTTTTCTTTTACTTCCAGATCTTCCTCAGCTTCCAGTCTGCTGATTACAGCCTTTCTTAGTCTCAATTTTATCATTTATTTTTAAGTCATTTCTCTCTCATTTAGGATATCTGGGGTGGGACGGGAGGAAGGTGAGGGGATACAACTGCTGTCTTGCTCAGCTGCCCCTGACACATTTCAGTTCAGAGGTTGAATTTAATTAAGCACAAGAGGAAATTCACAGGACTCTAGGGCAGACCACAGGCAACAAACAGGGGAAATGTGAGGGATCCTGGAGACCTGCTGACGTGGGGCTGAGAGAACCACAGAGTGCTGGAGAGGAGCCTGGGCACAGCTGAAGATGCTGAGCTGGGCATTGACCCGGATGCAGAAACCCCCACCCCAGGTCTTCCCAATGGCGAAAGTCAGGGCACGGGCAGTAGATCTAAGGGGGCTCAGTGCAGGGCTGAGGGGTCACCACCGGGAAGTTCAGGGGCTGAAAGTTCTCTCCAATAGGCTTAGCGCTAGCCTTTCCTCACAAGGAGGTGGGGAGCAATACTTAGGCCAGCTCCCAATAGCTGGGCAGGGGAAGAACTGGGATTCATCCTGGATCCATGCTGTGGCTCATGCACCCAAGGGTCCTGGGACAAGGCTGTGCTGGGACAATCAGAAACCTCGTCACTGCTGTCCTGAGACGGGGCAAGAGGGGGAAAGTCATGAATGGAAGTGATGCTTTTCTGATCCTTTGTCTCACCCTGTCCCTGTTACCTGTTACTCCTCTTCCCGCCCCTCCCCGGCCTTCTCCCTGTCACCTGCTTCCTTCCCTGCCCCTTCCTGTCTCCTAAACCTTCTACCCAGGCACTCTTAGCTTTGTCCTCCTGGTCTTTTTCCTCTCAGGACAGAGACAGAGGCAGAGCCCTGGGATGGGACTCCCAGAAAGCCTCTGTCTCTTTCTAAGGTCTGTGTCTGCAGGAAGGCAGAGATTGCAAGGAAACACATGTTTAAATTGTTCCCAGCTGTCATTTTTCCTGCCTCTGTGACCTGGCTGCTTCTTCCTAGCCATCTTTCTAGGAACAGAATCTGGCCTCAGCTCCGTTGCCCCCAGGCTAAATCCAGGCCCCCTCACCTGTGGCACCTGCAGATCAGGAGCACAAACAGGACTCACAACATCAGGCCCTTGGCCAGGAGGAGTCCACATAGCACCAAGACCAGGAATCTGGGGCCACCTGAGCCGAGGCAGGCAGGGGCTCTTGATTTCCTGCAGGGAAGAAGGAGAAAGGAGGATGGACTTGGGCCAGGATGTCACCACCTCCTGCGGTGTCCCTAAGCCAGGCAGGCCCCTTGTAGCTGGAGGTGTTTGTGTAAGGGCCCACCCTGAACGATGACACAGGGGTGTGGGGCAGGAGCCACAGAGGTCTCTGGGACTGAGAGGGGACCTAGTCAGAAGGAACCTCAAAGTCTTGAACGGAGGAAAAAGCTGGCCAGGGGAAGAACAAGGGATTGGAGTTCAGGGAAGGGGAGGGATAGAGCTGGGGGAGCAGGAATTCTCCCTAACCAGGTCCGGTCGGATGGGACCATCAGGAGCCTCTTAGGAATCAGAGCCCAGTGCATCTTCAAGACCAGCCAAGATATCACATCTGA
Source organism: Gorilla gorilla gorilla (assembly GCF_029281585.2). Lineage (NCBI taxonomy): Eukaryota > Metazoa > Chordata > Mammalia > Primates > Hominidae > Gorilla > Gorilla gorilla. Next base: position 59,024,433 of record NC_073229.2, on the reverse strand, counting down.
GGAAATGAGGCCTAGAGACTGCACAGGACCTGACCAGACCCTTAGGAGCAGTGACAGCACAGACCTAGTCCTCCTGTCTGTTGGTCCCAGGGGTCCTCCCTCATCCCCTCTGTGTAGCCCCCACTCCTGGCCTGCCTAGCTCTGATCTAGGACTACCCTGTCCCACAAATCTCTTGTGGCCTTGGTAACTTTCTGCCTCAGTATTACGTAATATATGATAAAGTCAGTGAGCTCTTTTTATTTTCACTTTTTCATGGTTGACTTAGCTACTCATGTATCTTCCTTTTTCATATAATTTTAGAGTAAATTTTTCAAGTTCTTTACAAAAGTAAACAAGTTGTGTTTGGGATTACATTTAAAGACTTTTTAATTTGGGAGAAATTGACATATTTACAATGTTATTGCCTCTTCCAAAGTCACGGATTGTTTCTATTTATTCAGATCACCTGTCATTTTTTAGCATTTTATACTTTTCTCCAAACAGGTCTTGGTTAAATTAATTCTTTCTAGAAACTTTATAGACTTTGTGACTGTAATGAAAATGATCTTATTTTTCTAAATGATTATTCCTCATAGAAATCTATTTGTAATATACGTCAGTTGATTTTGTATCTGGCAGCCTTGCTAAACTCTCTTGTGAGATCTAATAGTTTGTTGTTTCTCATTCTTTTTTCTGGGTAGATGATCCCATCAATTGCAAGTCATGACAGTTTTTCCTCTTCTTGTCTAATCTTCTTTCATGTAACCTGTTTTCCTTTCCTTCAAGCATTGATCAGAATCTCTAATATTTTGGAAGACATTTATGGTAGCTATGAAAATCCTTAATTTGAGTTTATACCTCCAATAAGTAATCTTTATGGTAATCATTGGTGTACAATCTTTACCAAGTTATCTGTTCTTACTTCCATTTTATTAAGAGCTTTTTCAGATAACATAAATGTGCTCAAGGTTCCCAAATGCTTTTTGTGCAGCAGTTGACTTTTTTCCTGTAGTTTATGAATTTGGTTTACTTATATTAATAGATTTTCTAAAGTTGAACAATCCTTTTTGTTTTGTGATAAAACTCTCCTCGAATATAATCAGTCTTCTTTTCAATGCACTCTTGAATTCAGTTAGCTAATGGTAATTAGGGAATGGACCCCATGTGCATCAGAGAAATGAACCTATAATTTAATTTTTTTGTATCTCCTTTAATTAGTTCTGAGATTTTGATGACACTAACCTGTTCAAATGACCTGGGCTGTTTTTGCTTCTTTTCTATTTTCTGCAACATCTAGTATGAAATATAAATCATGAAATGTAAATGTTTCTTTAAAAATTGGGTTACCTGAAAACCATGTGAGTCTTGAATTTTCTGTGAGGATGGGTCTTATCAACTGTTTCAGTTTTCCTATTTATTAATCTATTGAAATCTGTTTCTTCTTGTGTTAATCTTAGCAGTTCATATTGTTAGGAAATTGTGTGCTTCTAGGATTTAAAACAACAAGATTTTATTCAGGATTTATTTATTTTAAAATCTCTGTAGAATCAGTGTGTGGTTATTTTCTTCTTTTTCTTTGATTTGTTGTTTATTTATTATCTTCTTTTATCTTCTTTTGTCTTGACAAGAACATGTCTATCTTAGCAAACTTTTAAAGAATGAATTATGAATTTCTTTGATCTCCTTTTTCAATCATTCAATTATATGATTCTTTGGGTTTGCTCTGATGCTCGCGTTCCAACTTCTTGAGATGCTTCCTTAGCTCATTAATTTGAAATCTTTCATGTTTTCCAACAAATATATTCAAAGGTACTAATTACTCCTTAATATTTTATGCCTCATACTTTTTGATATATAGTGGTCATATTATCAAAATATATTTTATTGCATACTTAAACATTCATATATGAATGTATTAGTAAATAGTTTGAAAAGTGCTATTTTATTTCTCTTATGCATTCCTAATGTCATTGCATTAGGTTTGGAGAATATATTCTGTGTTGTACTGATTCTTTAGAATTTCTTCACGCTTCTTATGTGTCCTCATACAAGATGTCCTTTTGTAAATACATTCCACGTATTTGAAAGAATGTATACTATCTGTTTTTATTACATAGAGGATTATAAACATATATATGTGTACTTATACACTATTTATATTTATGAATACTGTATTTTATAAAACATACATAATATACATGTTTTATATTTATATAGTTTAGAACTATATTTATATAGTTTAGAACATTTTTCAATCTGTAACTACATATTTTATATATTTGAAAATATTATATATTTAAAAGCATAGTTTATATGTATCCTATATTATTATAAATATCTAATAAAATATGTAACATTGATAAATATGTGATGGCATTATACTGGAATTTATTAGTTATTTGGCTTAAAACTTAAACCCCTCTATTTAGTTTTGTCTCATTGGTCTTTGATCCTCTGAGAGGTATGTGAACCTCCAACTACAATGGCTAATAATTTACTTCTCCTTGCATTTCTGATAGTGTTGCTTGATATATTTCATGGCCAAAATTTAAGCAGATATACGTTTATGATGGGTCTATTTTCATATTCAAGTGCATCTTTCATCAGTATATATTACATATCTTTGTCTTTTTTATAAATAAATGTTATAGACATAGTATTTTACCTTAAATTCTATTTTGTTCAATATTAAGAGTGCCAGAAGAGTTTATTTTGTTTCCTAATAGTCAAATATATTTTTCTAACTTTTAACCTTTTAAAATCTTTTTGTATGTTTATCTCTTATAGATAGTATAACATTGCACTTTTTAAAACTCAGAGTGTCCCTGTGCTTATTTTGTGAGTTTAATCCACTTAAATTTATTGGAATTGCATTTATTTTAGGACTTGATTCTACCTTTTTATTTCATTTTTTCCATTTATTGTGCTTTATTTTTTAAAAATTCGATTCCGACTTTCCTTTGGCTAGAGTTTTATTTTGCTGGATGAAAGGGTATACATTCTCTTGACTTAACCTGAAGACTCTTATCTACATTGATTTAGTACAATTGCTACATTGAGCTTATCAATATCTACATATTGCCTCTCATGAGACAAGTACCCAACCATTCTTTCACGGGCTTCTGGTCTCTCCTTCTCACTCCATGTTGATGTTGTCTAGAACAGGGGTCCCCAACCCCTGAGTCACAGACCAGTACCAGTTCCTGGCCTGTTAGGAATCTGACTGCACAGCAGGAGGGGAGTGGCTGGTGAGCAAGGGAAGCTTCATAGTATTTACAGCCACTCCCCATCGCACCCATCACTGCCTGAGCTTCGCCTCCTGTTAGATCAGTGGTGGCTTTAGATTCTCGTAGTAGCATAAACCCTATTATGAACAGGGCATGCAAGGGTTCTAGGTTGCACGTTCCTTAGGAAAATCAAATGCCTGATCATCTGCCACTGTCTCCCATCACCCCCAGATAAGACTGTCTAGTTGCAGGAAAACAAGCTCAGAGCTCCCACAGACTCTACGTTATGGTGAGTTGTATAATTATTTCATTATATATTAAAATGTAATAATAATATAAATAAATAAATAAAGTGCACAATAAATGTTATGCGCTTGAGTCATCCTGAAACCATCCCCCACCTCCAAGTCCATGGAAAAATTGTTTTCTGCAAAGCCAGTCTCTGGTGCCATAAAGGTTGGGGACTGCTAGTCTAGAATGTTATTTTTCAATGACCATGAATGCATTTTCTCTTGTTCTTCATTTTGCTCTTAGCTGCCATTTCTATAAATCAAAAAAGATAAAAACAAACTTTCCCAAGATGCTGGGCACACTTACTCCCTCACTTCTAGCAGCGTCTCCAGGGTTTACTTTTCATCCTAGCTGAGTCCTTCCTCCAGGAGTGTTTTCAGTGGGGATGTTTGCATGTGGCAAGCCTTCTGAGGCCTTGAGAATCCAGAGGTTTTATGATTTCACACTGGAGTGACAATTTGGCTGAATACAAAACACTGGATACAAAGTTTTTCTTTAGTACTTTAGAAATATTACTTAATTGTCTTCTTTTCTCTAGTGTTCCTCTTAAGAAGTCTAATTCTTATCACTTTGTAGGTGATCTGAAAGCGTTCAGACATTTCCCTCTGCTTTTTAAGTTCTTCCCTTTTACATAATGGGTCTAGAGGTATTTGTGTGTGTGTGTTGGCTGTTTTCCCCTATTTGGCAATGTATGAATCTTTTCAATTTGAGGTCTTTTCTCCTATAATTTTGAAAAAATTTCCTGGATTCTTTCTCCAAATATTTCTTTCTTTCATCCTTTATCTCCCACAGGAGTTCTTGATACTCATACATTAGTACATCTACTCTTCTCCTTCGTGTCTCCTAACTTCTCTTTGATTTTTAAATCTCCAGTTCTTTCCAGGACCTTCCATGAGAATTCCTCACTCTTCTTACAGCTCACTGGCCAGCCACAGCCATCCTTCATCACATATATTGTGGTCTATAATATTTTTCACAACTGTGATTAGCATTTGGCTCTTTTTTCCAATGGATCGTCCTCATGATCCACATAGTTGACGTCTCCCCTCACCCCTTTAGCCAGACTGATCATAGGTACCTAGAGTTCCTGGGGAATGGGCAGTTCCCATAGTGCTGCTTCACAGGTTTCTATTGTTGGGTGTGTTTCCATTCTTTTAAGGTAGTGCTTCTACTAACAGCCTAGGTATTTTGGCTTGTGAATTCAGATTCCACTGGGCATATTAGATACGGATCTGGTAATGGGGAAGAACGGAAGACTAAATCCTCTAGCCATTGAGGGTTAAAAATGAGAGGAAAAAGCCCTAAAGCAACAGTCCCCAACCTTTTTGGCACCTGAGAACTGTTTTGTGGAAGACAAATTTTCCACGGACCTGAGAGTCGGGGATGGTTTCAGGATGATTAAAGCACATTCTATTTATTGTGCACTTTATTTCTATTATTATCATGTTGCAATATATATCGAAATAATTATACAACTCAACGTAATGTAGAATCTGTGAGAGCCCTGAACTTGATTTCCTACAACTGGGTGGTCCCATCTGGGAGTGATGGGAGACAGTGACAGATCATTAGCCATTCAATTATCATAAGGAGCGTGCAACCTAGAACCCTTGCATGCACAGTTCACAACAGGGGTCATGCTACTATGAGAATCTAATGCTGCCACTGATTTGACAGGAGGCGGAGCTCAGGCAGTAATGCAAGCTATGGAAAGAGGCTGTAATTCAGATGAACTTCACTGGCTCGCCACTCACTCCCTACTTTATGGCCCAATTTCTAACAGGCTTGGGGACCACTGCCCTAGAGCACAAGACCCCAGGGACCCCCATTAGCTGCCATGCTTGTTCTCTGGTTAGGGTTTCACCTTCAAACTCCCTGAGAGATAGTCTGTTTGTAATCCACTCGTGCTGGAGTTTGCAGGAGAAGAGGGCTACGGAGCAAATGCTCTGGCAGTTGGTTGTCTATTTTCATCAATCGCTCATGGCTTTTGCTGTGCTCCATGGTCCCCTAGAGCACCAGTGACCTAGTCTATTGCAGCTTATTCCTCCAGTGAAGGGGAGGCCGTCATGGCCTCAAAACCCATGACTGCAAGAATAGAAGCAGAATTTAACAGTATGCCTCTCATCTTTCTCTGTCTGACATCTCCAGCCACCATCTGCCCCAGGCTGCAGTGACTCTATTCGTACTCAACCCTCAACACACCAACACGGCCTCCAGTTTCCACATTTTCTGGGTTCCATTTTGTTTCATTGCAGAAATCCATGCTGAACTGTCTTTTCCATGGTTCCTCCACAATTAACAACCTGCATCCTCTTCCCCTTTCCTCTCTACCAAACTTTGAGTCATGGCCTGGGGGCTCCACGGCTGTAACCTATGCCCCAACCCACCAGAGAAGGATCCCTGGGTGCCCTGGACTTGATTCCAAGGTTCAGGAGCTAATCAGGCCCTCCCTTCCCAAGACCTCCCTCCCAGTGTTAAAACTTCTGACCTACCTGGTCTCAGAGCCATTGATGGAGGGATGGCCAGAGGTCCCCTCTGGAGAAGTGATCAGAACTAAGGAGGACACAAAGAAGACAGTGGCTGCCCAGGGCACCAGAATAGAGAATGGGATTGGGTCCCAAAAGTGTGAGAGGAAGGGGAGAGGGGCCACAGGCAGCCCCTAAGGGTCCCTCAGGCTAAGGGTAACTGAGGCCTGAGATCTCCATAACCAGCTGAAGTCAAGTCTGGCACTGTCCTCTCCATGCTGTTGGGAGGGCAGGAGGGCTGGGACACACGTGTGCAAGGTGTTCCATACGGACTTCCCTCTGGGGACACCCTCCCATCATCGTGAGAACACGGCGATCTTCTGATCACATCAGGTAGTGCATGTTTCTCTCCCTAGGAGACAGTGGGCCCTGAAGGTAGCTTCCCAACAGCCCAGGCCCCAAGAGATCAGTCCTCAGAGGCAGGCCTCCCTGGTTTCCCCTTCCCTGAATCTGAGGCTCCCAAGCTGCCTGGTGACCCTTCTAATCTTCCCCCACCGAGGCCTCCAACCTACCTGTGCTTGTTGGGAGCCAGGGGAGGGTCCACATAGGAGACGTGGTTGGGGCTAAAGAGAAAAGACAGCAGACAATGACTCTCCAGGGGCCCAGAAGAGAGTGGGGTCTACCCCATACATGACAGGAGGTAGGGGCCCAGAGCCAGACCCTCAGGATGTCTTAGGCCAGGAGTGGCCTGTGCCTAAGATCTGCATGACAGAGCTGTTGGTGTGTGTGTGTTGGTGTGTGTGTGTTTGTGTGTGTGTGAAAAGAAGAGTTGTGAGTGTGCCTGTGTAAGACAAAGAGAGACGCAGAGTGACAGACAGACTGTGTCTCTGTCCAGGGACCTCTGAGGGTACCTTCCCAACAATTGAGGCCAGGATGTACTGGGTGGAGGAGAGGTGAGAGTCCATGTTTGGGGACAGGATCTTTGCTCCCTTTGGACCAGAGCAGAAGACCTGGCAGGATGGGGGATGATAGAGGCATGAGAAGGGGTGCATGACATTTCCTTCAGGTCCCTGGGGGGTGGCACAGAGGTATTTCCTCAAGAAAAGAGCTCACCTGGAGACACCACCAGGCTGATATTTCTAAGAACAGTGATGATGTTTTCGGAAGCGCTGTAGATTCCACACCAGTAGAATCCCGAGTCGTTCTGTGTCAGCTGAATCATGGTGATGTTGAAGAAGCCAGCATTTGGCTTGTCCCAGATTATGTAATGAGACTTCTGAACTGCTGTCTGGGGCTTGGAGCTGGTGACAAGTAAGGTACACCGACTTGGAGATGTCTGCTGACACCAAGATTTGGGCTGATAGGGTCCTCTCTTGAGTGAGTACTGGCATTGCAGGAGGAGGGTCTGTCCTGGATGTTAGTGAAGTTCTTCAGGCACAGCACCCTTTACCCAGGAACCTGCAGAAAGAAACCCAGGTCAGAGCTCTGAAGGGACCCAACCTCCCCCATCACAGGATGGGGAAGGGGAGAGGGAACTACTTCTGATGCCCACACATGGAAGAGGGCCCCTAAATTCTGTCCTATGGTCACAGAGCCATGCTGCTCCCTGCCCCAGTCATTCTTCATCCCACTCCTTACACCCCATGCACTCTTTCCCTCCATGTCACCTGAGGCCAGGAGCAGCAGCAGCACAGGTGGAAGCAGCAGGTGTGGACCCCCCAGGCCATTCCAGCCCAAATCTGTTTCTGACAGCAGAGGAGAGGAGAAAAAAGGGAGCCCTCTCAGGAGAAGGAGTCAGACGCTGGGTCTGATTCTGTCCCAGGTTCCCAGTGTCTCTCAGATGGTAAAATTGAGGAAGTCAATGTCTTGCTGGGGAAATGGTCGGCCTGGGAGGGCGGGCTCTGCAGACCAGGGGAGGAGGGGCAGCCAGGCCTTGAAAGGGGCCACCAGCTACAGGGTCTGTCTCTGGGCCTGGGCACCTCAGCCCTGCTGTGTTGCTCTGCCGCCTTTCACTGAACTTGTCCCCATGTCTGCTGCTTTATGCCTTCCAGCTGGTCATACTACTCCTCTATTGCTAGGGGCAGCTCTCAGCATGGCCAAGAATAAAGCTGGTGAATAAAGCTGGGGTCATCCCTCCTTCCTTCTCTCTGTGCACTTCCTATAGGTGGTCAGGGCCCTTGGAGGCACGACCAGACCCCTGAGTCCTTCTGGTCTCAGCCATGGTGGGTTGATGATGAGTTTTGACCCTGGGACATTTTGTAGAGGGCAGATTTTAACCCCAGGAATTACAAGATGTTCCCTGGAAATGGTGGGGCCAGGAAAGCAGGGAGGAAAGAGAGTGCTGGTCAGGGAAAGTTGGAGGGGAAGGCAGGTAGGAGTGGATCAGTTATGGTAGCTTGGGATCATCTCAATCAGTGCTTGTTGGATGAATACATGAGTGGATGAAAGAACAATGTGTGTGTAAAATGTACAGAAAAAGAAAATGGCCAAAGTGAGAACTATCTAGCAACAAAATCAAGTGGTACTGGATTACTACCCAATGTATATATTAAATCTCTAGGAGTCCATGCTGATGTAAGTAAATGACTGAATAAAGAACTGGGGGGGAATAGACAAATATCCCATGCATAAGGATTCTGCTGTGTTCAGAATGTTGTTCCCCCATCTCATATATTCAAACTTAATTTCCATGTGATAGCGTTAAGAGGTGGGATCTTGTGGGAAAATCTTAAGTCATGAGGGCGTCACCCTCAAGAATGCAATTAATGCCCTTATACCAGAGATTGCAGGAAGCAGATTTGCGCTGTCTGCCATGTGAGGACAGTGTTCATGCCTTCAGTCAACTGAGGTTACTGCAAGAAAGCGCCACCTTGGAAGCAGAGAGCAGCCCTCAGCAGATACCACATCCACTGACACCTTGATCTTTGACTTCCCAGACTCCAGAACTTTGAGAAAGAGATTTCTATTATTTAGAAAGTCTCCAGTCTAAGGCATCTTCTCATAGCAGCCTGAAGGGACTGAGAGAGATTGCAAACAATTCTTATAGGTATTCTGCCCTCAAGGCAGAAGCATAAATTCCCACTGCTTAAGCGTGGGCTGTGCAGGTGACTTTCCTCCAGAGGATAGCATGGGAAGGAAGAGAAGAGTAACTGTACAGTGGAGAAACCTGACACTTAATGTGGCAGCCAGGCAACCAAAGTGCAGACCCACAGGGATAACTCAGGTTGTTAGAATGTGTCATTGACTTGATATGATGACAGGGCAATTAGCTGTGCAGTCTCCTTCCCCAAAGCCGCTGGCCCCAGGAGAAAAACGTCAAACAAATTCCACATGAGGGACATTCTACAAAATACCTGAGCAGCGTTCCTCAAAACTGTCAAGGCCATCAAAACTAAGAAATAATTCTCAGAAACTGCATGAATAAGAGGAGCCTAAGCAGACATGAAGACTAAAAGCAATGTGGCTTCCTAGGTGGGATCCTGGAGCACAGAAAGTACACGAGGTAAAAGCCAGGGTAATCTGAATGAAGTAAGGACTTCAATTAATAAAATCTACCACAGAAACAGAGTAGAATGGCATTACCAGAGGCTCGGAATCGGACAAACTGGGTAGGTATTGTTGAAGAAACACAATTTAAGTTAGATAGAAAAAATAAGTTCAAGAGATCTATTGCACAGTATGGTGAGTGCAGTTCATAACTATGAATTGTACAATTGAAAATGACACAGAATAGATTTTAAATGTTCTCACCACCAAAAAATTAAGTATATGTGGTATTACTTGATTTAGTAATTTCAAAGATAATACACACATCAAACTATCCTACCACGCATTATAAATATATGAGTTCTACTCATCAATTTTGTAAAATTATAGTAATGTATCAATATCAACTCATTAATTGTGAGAAATGTAGCATACTATTGGACTATATTAATAATAGAAGACATTGAACATAGCACATCAGGGAAGTATGCAATACCTACACAACTCTCCTGTGAATCTGAAAGCATTCTAAGTGTAAAAGATTAGTTTTAATATGTATAGAAACGATTTACACAAAGCATATGAATAATCACTTGATACATAACAAACAGCGTGTACATAACAAACAGCAAAGTTTTAAGAAATCTTAGTATGGCTAGGTGTAAAGCACCTAGTAACACTTGATGGTAATAAGAGTCATTTTCTTAAACACACTGAAGTTTCTAAGAAAAGTATGATAAATTCTGGAAGAGGAAAATAGGAATTTATTCTCTGCATCTGTATCATTTGATGCCTTCAGTGTGATATGTCACACATAGTGTCCGATGTACTGATTGCTGTAAATGAAAATTTGTTACTATAACATTTATACTACAGAATAGGGTTTATTTGGTGTAACAAGGCAAATACTATATTTTTACAAATAGCATTTATTTGACATAACAAAGCAAATACTATATGTTTATTTTTCACTTAGTCATATTTGACTTTCATTGACAGCAAAAGAAACAACAAAACTTATAAATTTTAACTATTGTGATCTCAGTTTTGGCTGAGAGTATTCAGGTAGACACTGTGAACTCACTATATATTCATTGCCACCTCTTTCTTTCTTCCCTTCCTTTCCTTCTGTTCCTTCCCTTCCTTCCTTCCTTCCTTCCTTCTCTCTCTCTCTTTTTCTTTCTCCTTCCTTCCTTCTTTTTTCTTTTCTTTTCTTTCTTTCTTTCTTTTTTTTTCTTCTCTCTCTCTCTTTCTTTTCTTGAGATGGAGTTTTACACTTTCACCCAGGTTGGAGTGCAGTGGTGTGATCATGGCTCATTGCAGCCTTGACCTCCCAGGGCTCAAGTGATCCTCCCACCTCAGCCTCCTGAGTAGCTGGGAGTGTGGGCACACACCAATGCACCTGGTTATTATTATTATTATTGCTTTTCATAGAGACAATGTTTCACCATGTTGGCCAGGCTTGTCTTGAACTCCTGGACTCAAGAGATCCACCCAGCTTAGCCTCCCAGAGTGCTAGAATTACAGATGTGAGCCACTATGAGTGGCTGCCACCTCTTTCTCATGGGTCTTTCTATAGTAAAAGGTCTACAAGATCATTTCTGATTCCTTTGCAGCTAGGGTTCCAGATATATTTTAGGTCCCACCCATTCAATGTATTTGTATGAGACTTAAATGAGGAAGTGAGCTAGAATGGGAAGAGAGGCATCCATTGTGCTGGTAGACTATGGGTGAGATGGAGGGGTTCTGCAGCCAGGGCTGTGATGGCAGCTTCCAGATTTGGAAAGTTGCCTGATTTGGAAAGGGTGTTGACTGTGGCAAAGGCAGTGGTCCCTTAGTAGCCCATCCTGTGGCTTTAAGAGTCATGCCCAGAAATTACATAGGATCTGATTCTGTAAAGCATTTAATGTTTGATTTTAAAAATCTCTTTCTCCTTAAAATCCGTAGCTTGGATTTTGTAGTTTGCAGCTAAATCTTGACTAATACAAGTCCCAAGAAAATATATGCTATCTGTCAGAGTGAGGTGGGAGGCCAGTGTGAAGCACATGCCAAAAGGTATTGAAACCTTCTTTGAGGAATGAATCCCTCACACGCAACAAGGGTAGAAAGTTGTGAGGAGTGTGAAGATTGGGAGAGGACTTTTGGAGACAGCTGGTAGTTGTGCTGTGACTCTGGGGAAGAGAGGGTTGGATTCCTGCATCTTATCTCAAACCTAGGGAGAGGCTTGAGATAGGGTCACAACTTGGAAAGATGGTTGTGGCCCCTGCAGTCTGGGAGATGTAGCAGCTGAGTTGGACTCAGTCTGAGAGCTGTATTGGGTACAGACAGCAGGCGGCAAGCTGTCCTGATGGTGGAATGGAGGAGAGGTGACCCTGTGGGGGCCCCCAGGCTCCATGACTTTGTTGGGGTGAAGGAAGTGGATGGCTTCCGTGGGCCAGATGTTGGGCTGCACAGATGTGAGGCACCCAGCATGGGTGGTCGTAGATCCCATCCAAAAGGCCTGCTGGAGGTGGAGGGATGCATGGCAGGAAGCTGGAAGTGGACTGCGAACGGCTTGGAGGCTGAAGGAGATGTCAGGAGCACCCGCCAGGAAGGAGATCCAAGGCTGCGTGAGGAAACTGCAGGTGACAGGCAGGGTGTCATCAGAAGAGCCCACAACGGTGCCCTCTGAGAAACTTCAGCTTGAACTCTTTGAGTCATCACCAGACTTTCCTGACCCTTCCTCTTCTCCTCTCCATGCTCCAGGCCTGGAGGCTTCCCAAACTGCAGCTGGAGGGCAGAGAAGACCAAGTAAAGAAAGGAAAGCCAACGTGGGCCCTCTGCCTTCTGAGGGTTAAAATTCAGAGGCTTTGGGGAAGAAGCTTTATTTTACATGGAGCCCTTTTTCCTCCACACTAATCACTGAACTGAAGCCAGTTTTGGAATAACCTTTTCCCTATTTATAAACAGAGGGGATGAACGAGGGAGCACAGAGGATTTGGAGGGCAGTGGAGCAACTGTGTGATCCCACAGTGATGAGTTGATGTCATCACACGTCTGTCAAAGCACAGACAGCGCGTGCTCAGCAGCAAGAGTGAGCCCTCAGGATGGTTGTGTGCTTGATGACAGGATGCCTCAATGTAGGGTAGCCGGCTGTAACAGCCGGACCCCTGGGCAGGATGTGGGTAGTGGGGGGCTGTGCATGTGAGGAGCAGGAGGTATACGGGAACTCTATGTACTTTCCCTCATTGTTTTGAGAACCTAAACTGCTCTAAAAACAAGTTGATTACTTAAACTCCCCAGAAGAGGTATGTGTCTCGGTGCAGGGTCTGCCCAAGGGCCAGAGACATCCCAGCAGAGGGATTGAGGAAGGCAGCGGGAAATGGATGTCAGGCCCTCTCGAGTTACACCTTGTGAGTCCCAATTGCTCTATTTAATGCCCAGACCGATGGCCCTCACTGTGATTTCTGAGGACCGCCCTCATGTCTCCCTCTTGGGGTTGGGGGACTAAGCAGTGAGCTCAGGGAGGTAGTCGAGGAGGCCTTTCTTGACCACTGAACAGAACCAGGGAATGTGATGTTGCTGGGCAGGAAGGGTGCACCTGTGGGATCCTGGAAGGGAGAGTCTGCTGGTCTCCAGGGTTGGCCTTGTGGAGATTCTTCAGGAGGCCGCCTCACCTGAGGAGTGAGAGAAAGGACGGTGCTTGAAAAGGGTCCATCTGAGCTCGCCAGGCCTAAGCCTGCCCTGCCTGCCCTGAAGGAAAGCCTGGGGTCCAATCAGCACAGCCTCTCCTGCCCTCCTGCTCTGGTCGTCCATCTGGGAACCAAGTCCAGCCGGTTCACATCCTTCCCCTGTCCCAGGGCCTGGCGCTGCCCCTGTCCAAAGACCTCCTGAGAACAGAAGTGAGGAGGAGTCAGGGGACAAGAGCCCTGGGGAGCCCCTGGGAGGCAGTCCCCCCACAGCAGCATCTGCAGTAGCTGTCTCATTGCCTCATTCACTTCCACCTCAAGCCTGGCCCAGCCCCCACTCACCCAAGGCCCAGACTTTCAAAGAATGACAAACAGGATCGAGAACACCAGGCCTCTGTTCAGGATGAATCGGCACATCAGAACATGGCCGGCACTGCCAGGTCTGCCAAGTCAAAGGCAAGTGTGGGCTCCCCAGGTCTGACCCTCCTGAACCCACAAGTGCGTGTGTCTGCTGAAGGTTGTGCTTGGAAGCCCAGCCTGCTCCGTCCTCCTGGCCAGCAGAACAGACAAGTGGGGCTTGGGCCTGTGGAACATGGGCCTCAACCTTTCCTGGGAGCCCCAAACCCTTCTCACTCCAAAGGAATCCACCAGGTCTCCCTCCTGCTTCTAGTATCTACCCACCTCATTCCTCCTGCTCGTGGCTGCTGGGGGAATCTGCACTGAGCTCCTCATGCTTCCACAAAGGGGCCTCCAGGAAGCCCTTAACACTTCCCTTTGACTGCAGTGCACAGTGACAGGGCTGCACAGCATTCAAGGCTCTCTGCTAAAGAAATTTATTGTCCTGCTCTAACCAATCCTTCTCCTTTCTCCACTCAGCTAAGCCATCTATGTTTGTAGATGACGCTTTGTACGTGTGTCTCCACCACCTGCTCCCAGTACTCCCCAGCATGGAATGCTAACCCCTTCTATGCTTTATAAATCTTCTGCTACCTTCAAAATTTCTCCTCCTCCAGCAAGTGTTCACTGACACCCACCTCCAGCTCCCACCCTGTGACAGCCAGAGTGTCTCTTTGCTCATCAGGTTCTTAGAGCTGTTGGTCCCATTCTTTAACTGCAAGAAAGAGGCTCCTGATTGCTCAGATTTCATTCACCACCAGACCACATTTGCTAGGTTGATGCCTTGTCCAAGGGGTATAAGAAGCTTATATAGTCATAGTGCCCCAAGCCCCAGCTCCTTTTCTCTGGGGTTGAGAATGGGACTTTTGCTGGCTTGAAGTGGGTACATCTAAGGCTTGTGTTAGGGCATGGGGATAGAAATTGGAGGGAAGGTCATTCTACCTGCTCAGGTTCAGGACCCCCTGGGCCTGCTTGGAGCAGGAGATAGTGCCTGATGTGGTCCAGCCTGGTTCTCTGGAATCCACAAGAGAGGCATGAGCCTAGGGCCTCAGCTAATCCCAAAGTAATACTCTGCTTTCTTCTGTCCTCTGTGCAGTGATCCTCATTCAGACACAAGTTATGTTGAATCCAGAGTGTCTTTTAGGGTTGACTCTGTTCAGAAAGTGCCATGTTCTGGAATAGATAAAAGCTCTTCAGGGCCTTACCTAAGCCTCCATCCCTACTAGACACCCAGGTATTGCTTGAGAATGATGGGACAGCACACTCTGAGCTTTCCATGCCATCTGTTCCACCTGGTGACTTAATCTGAGCTGGAGACAGACCTCCAAGGTGTGTGGAACAACTATTCTTCTTCTGTGACATATATAACAGAAAGACAAAGGCTCATTAGAGACTATTATTGGCAACTATGCACTAATAAATTAAAAAACCCAGAAGAAACATAAATTTCTGGACACACACATCCTATCAGAATTGAACCAAGAAGTAGGAAACATGAATAGACAAATAATGAGTAAGAAAATTGAATCAGTAATAAAAAATCTCTGAACAAAGGAAAGCCCAGATGACTCCATTGCTAAATTCTGTTGAAGTTTAAAGAAAACCTAATACCAATTCTCCTCAAACTAACTCAAAATATTGAGGGAGAAATAATTCTTCCAAACTTGTTCTATGAGGCCAGCATAACCCTGATACCAAAACCAGATAAGGATACACCTATAAAGGAAAACTACAGGCCAATATTCCTGATGAGCTCATATGCAAAAATCCTCAGCAAAATACTAGCAATCCAAATACAACAGGAAATCAAAAAGATTATACACCATGATCAAGCGGGATTCATTCCAGGGATGCAAGGATGGTTCAATATATGCAAACCAATAAATGTGATACATCAGATCAACAAAATGAAGGACAGAAACCATATGAACATCTCAACAGATGCAGGGAAAGCATTTGATTAATACAACATGCCATCATAATGAAAAGTCTCAATAAATCAGGTATAGAAGGAAAGTGCCTCAACACAATAAGACCCTATAAGATAACCTACAGTTAACATCATATTGAACAGGAAAAAGCTAAAAGCCTTTCCTCTAGGATTTGGAACAAGACAAGGATGCCCATTCTCACCATTCTAATTCAACTTAGTACTAGAAGTCTTAGGCAGAGCAATCAGGCAACAGAAAGCAAGGGCATCCAAATTGGAAAGAAGGAAATCAAATTGTCCCTGTTTGCACGTGACATGATTTTATATTCAGAAAAACCTTAAGACTCTTCCAAAAAACTCTTAGAGCTGATAAGTAAATTCACTAAAGTTGCGGGATATAAAATCAACATACAAAAGTCAGTAGTGTTCCTACACATGAACAATAAAATAGCTAAAATAAAATTTAAAAAGCAATACCATTTAAAATAGTGACAAAAAATACCAAGAATAATTTAACCAAGTAGGAGAAAAAACTCTACAAGGAAAACTATAAAATACTGAGGAAAAGAATTGAAAAAGATACAAAATAATGGAAAACATCCCATGTTTGGGAACTGGATGAATTAATATTGTTAAAATGATCATGCTACATGGAAATAGAAAAATAACCTAAAAATTCATGTGGAACCATAAAAGAACCCAAATTAGCAAAAGCTATTTCGAGCAAAAACAACAAAGCTGAATTTTCAGATTTCAAAATATGCTACAAAACTATAGTGACCAAAAGAGCATGGCACTGACATAAACACAGACATATAGACTAATGGAACAGAATAGAGAACAAATAAATTAATTCATGTATATACAGCCAACTGATTTCTAAGAACAGCATCATGAACTTGTTTTAGGGGAAGGGCAATCTCTTCAATTAATAGTCCTGGCAAAACTGGATATTAATATGCAGAAGAATAAATCTAGATTTCCATCTCTCACCCTATCCAAAAATCAATTCAAATGGATTAAAGACCAAAGTGTAAGTCCTGAAACTATACAACTGCTAGAAAAAAAGAAGAAACTCTTCAAGATAATGATTTGTAAAAAAAGATTGTATGATAAGACTTCAAAAGCACAGCATGAAAAGCAAAAATAAACAAAGGGGATCATAACAAAATACAAAACTTCTGCACAGCAAAGGAAACAAGCAACGAAGTGGAAAGACAACCTACAGAATGAAAGAAAATATTTGCAAACTACTCATCTGACAGGAGAATAATATCCAGAATATACATGGAGCTCAAAAATCTCAACAGCAAAACCCCAAAAAATCCAGTTTAAAAATGTGGAAATGATCTGCACAGACATTTCATGTATATATACACATATATACATACATGTATACATACATACATACATACATGTATACATACATACATACAGGTATACATACATACATACAGGTATACACACACATACATGTATATATACGTATATACATACATGTATATATACGTATATACATACATGTATATACATATATACGTATATACATACATGTATATACATATATACGTATATACATACATGTATATACATACATATATACGTATATACATACATGTATATACATACATATATACGTATATACATACATGTATATACATACATAGATACATACATGTGTATATACATAGATACATACATGTGTATATACATAGATACATACATGTGTATTTCATAGATACATGCATGTGTATTTCATAGATACATATATACATACATGTATATTTCATAGATACGTATATACATATATGTATATTTCATATATACACACATATGTATATTTCATATATACACACATATATGTATATTTCATATATACACACACATATGTATATTTCATATATACACACATATACATATACGTATATTTCATATATACACATATACATATACGTATATTTCATATATACACATATATACACATACGTATATTTCATATATACACATATATACACATATGTATATTTCATATATACACATATGTATATTTCATATATACACATATATGTATATTTCATATATACACGTATATATGTATATTTCATATATACACGTATATATGTATATTTCATATATACACGTATATGTATATTTCATATATACGCGTATATGTATATTTCATATATACGCATATATATGTACATTTCATATATACGCATATATATGTGTATATATATACCAAAATGTCAGATTTTTATTATTGTTGGTGTCCTGTCTGAAAGGCAGATTTAGCTGCATAAACTACCCAAGTCTCCACCCTCCTGACATAGGTATATCATAGCTTTTGGTTAAGTCCATATGCATCATTTACAATCTTTTACTAGTATTTTTGGGGGGTTATCCCTTAATATTCTTCTTCTTATTATTATTGTACTTTAAGTTCTGGGATACATGTGCAGAACTTGTAGGTTTGTTACATAGGTATACAGGTGCCATGGTGGTTTGCTGCATTCATCAACCCGTCATCTACGTTAGGTATTTCTCCTAAAGCTATACCTCCCCTAGCCCCACAACCCCTGACAGGCCCCAGTGTGTGATGTTCCCCTCCCCGTGTCCATGTGTTCTCATTGTACAACTCCCACTTATGAATGAGAACATGTGGTGTTTGGTTTTCTGTTCCTGTGTTAGTTTGCTGAGAATGATGGCTTCCAGCTTCATCCAAGTCCCTGCAAAGAACATGAACTCATCCTTTTTTTGGTGCATAGTATTCCATGGTGTGTATGTGCCACATTTTCTTTATCCAGTCTATCATTGATAGACATTTGGGTTGGTTCCAAGTCTTTGCTATTGCGAACAGTGCTGCAATAAACATACGTGTGCATCTGTCTTTATAGTAGAATGATTTATAATCCTACATTTATGCAGCCAACAAACATAAGAAAAAAAGCTCATCATCATTGATCATTAGAGAAATGCAAATCAAAACCACAATGAGATATCATCTCATGCCAGTTAGAATGGCGATCATTAAAAAGTCAGGAAACAACAGATGCTGGAGAGGATGTGGAGAAATAGGAACACTTTTACACTGTTGGTGGGAGTGTAAATTAGTCCAACCATTGTGGAAGACAGTGTGGCAATTCCTCAAGGATCTAGAACCAGAAACACCATTTGACCCAGCAATCCCTTTTACTAGTGTTTTTACAAGTCTTTTTCACAGCTGAACTATGAAGATTGGTGGATTACATTTTATTTTTTGTCATTATTTGGTTTCCTTAAAAAAAAACCTTTTAGTTTCAGGTGTTCATGTGCAGGGTTTTTAGTTAGGTAAATTGTGTGTCATGCATCTCTCCAGAGCTCTGACCTGGGTTTCTTTCTGCAGGTTCCTGGGTAAAGGGCGCTGTGCCTGAAGAACTTTACAAACACTAAGGACAGACCCTCTTCCTGCAATGCCAGTACTCACCCAAGAGAGGGCTCTATCAGCCCAAATCCTGGTGTCAGCAGACATCTCCAAGTCGGTGTACCTTACTTGTCACCAGCTCCAAGCCCCAGACAGCAGTTTAGAAGTCTCATTACACAATCTGGGACAAGCCAAATGCTAGCATCTTCAAAATCACCATGATTCAGCTGAAGGAGGACTCGGGATCCTACTGGTGTGAAATCTACAACACTTCCAAAAACTTCGTCACTGTTCTCAGAGATGTCAGCCTGGTGGTGTTTGCAGGTGAGCTCTTTTCTTGAGGAAATACCACTGTGCCACCCCCCCAGGGACCTGAAGGAAAGTCACTTACCCACTCCCATGCCTCTATCATCCCCCATCCTGCCAGGTCTTCTGCTCTGGTCCGAAGGGAGCAAAGATCCTGTACCCAGACATGGACTCTCACCTCTCCTTCACCCGGCACATCCTGGCCTCAACTGTTGGGAAGATACCCCCAGAGGTCCCTGGACAGAGACACAGTCTCTCTGTCACTCTGTGTCTCTGTCTTACACAGGCACACCCACAACTCTTCTTTTCACACACACACTAACACACACACACCAACAACTCTGTCATGCAGATCTTAGGCTCAGGCCACTCCTGGCTTAAGGCATCCTGAGGGTCTGGCCCTGGGCCCCTACCTCCTCTCATATATAGGGTAGACCCTGCTCACTTCTGGGCCCCTGGAGAGTCAGTGTTTGCTGTCTTTTTCCTTTAGCCCCAACCACGTCTCCTACGTGGACCCTCACCTGGCTCCCAACAAACACAGGTAGGTTGGAGGCCTCGGTGGGGGGAGATTAGAGGAGTCACCAGGCAGCTTGGGAGCCTCAGATTCAGGGAAGGGGAAACCAGGGAGGCCTGCCTCTGAGCACTGATCTCTTGGGGCCTGGGCTTGTGGGAAGCTACCTTCAGGGTCCACTGTCTCCTAGGGAGAGAAACATGCACTATCTGATGTGATCAGAAGATTGCCATGTTCTCACGACAATGGGCAGCTGTCCCCAGAGGGGAGTCCATATGGAACACCTTGCACATGTGTGTCCCAGCCCTCCTGTCCCTGGCCTCCCGCCAGCATGGAGAGGACAGTGCCAGACTTAACTTTAGCTGGGTATGGAGATCTCAGGCCTCAGTTCAGGGATTTTAACACTGGGAGGGAGGTCTTGGGAAAGGAGGGCCTGATTAGCTCCTGAACCCTGAAATCAGGTCCAGGGCACCCAGGGATCCTTCTCTGGTGGGTTGGGGCATAGGTTACAGCCGTGGAGCCCGCAGGCCATGAATCAAAGTTTGGTAGTGAGGAAAGGGGAAGAGGATGCAGGTTGTTAATTGTGGAGGAACCATGGAAAAGACAGTTCAACATGGATTTCTGCAATGAAACAAAATGGAACCCAGAAAATGCGAAAACCTTAGACCATGTTGGTGTGTTGAAGGGTGAGTGTGAATAGAGTGACTGCACCCTGGGGCAGATGGTGGCTGGAGATGTCAGCCAGAGAAAGGTGAGAGGAATACTCTTAAATTCTGCTCCTATCCTTGTAGTCATGAGTTTTGAGGCCATGATGACCTCCCCTTCACTGGAGGAATAGGCTGCAATAGACTAGGTCACAGGTGCCCTGGGGGACCATGGAGCACAGCAAAAGCCATGAGCTATTGATGGAAATAGACAACTAACTGCCAGAGCATTTGCTCCGTAGCCCTCTCCCCCTGCAAACTCCAGCGCGGGTGGATTACAAACAGACTATCTCTCAGGGAGTTTGAAGATGAAACCCTAACCAGAGAACAAGCACGCAGTTAATGGGGGTCCCTGGGGTCTTGTGCTCTAGGGCAGTGGTCCCTAAGCCTGTTAGAGACTGAGCCGCAGAGCAGGAGGTGAGTGGCGAGCCAGTGAAGTTCATCTGAATTACAGCCTCTTTTCATAGCTTGCATTACTGCCTGAGCTCCACCTCCTGTCAAATCAGTGGCAGCATTAGATTCTCATAGTAGCATGACCCCTGTTGTGAACTGTGCATGCAAGGGTTCTAGGTTGCACGCTCCTTATGATAATTGAATGGCTAATGATCTGTCACTATCTCCCATCACTCCCAGATGGGGCCATCCAGTTGCAGGAAAACAAGCTCAGGGATTCCACAGATTCTGCATTATGGTGAGTTGTATAATTATTTCATTATAACATTACAATGCAATAATAATAGAAAGAAAGTGCACTATAAATATAATGTGCTTCATTCATCCTGAATCCACCCCTCACATTCTGGTCAGTGGAAAAATTGTCTTCCACAAAACAGGTCCCAGGTGCCAAAAAGGTTGGGGACTGCTGCTTAGGGCTTTTCCCCTCTCACTTTTAACCCTCAACAGGCAGAGGATTTAGCCTCTGTTCTTCCCCATTACCAGATTCATATCTAATATGCCTAGGCGAATCTGAATTCACAAGCCAAAATACCTAGGCTTCTTGGTAGAAGCACTGCCTTAGAAGAATGACAACACACCCAACAATAGAAGCTTGTGAAGCAGAACTATGGGAACTTCCCATTCCCCAGGAACTGTAAGTACCTGTGATCAGTCTGGCTAAAGGGTTGAGGGGAGACATGAACTATGTGGATTGTTAAATATAGTGAACCCCAAGTTTCTCTTCTAGGAATCAGTATGTCAGCATATTCAGCTCTCTTATTCTTTGATTCTCCATTTTAAAGTTTAACTTCCTGGTTCTCTTTGGCCCCTCGCTTCTAGTTTCAGTAAACAACTTTCCTACCAGTCCTAATCAATAGTTCACATCTGTTCCGCTGATCACCTGCTCCGTCCTGACTCATCCTGGTCACTTGCTTTGACTTGAGTCACCTCTGGTCACCTGCTCCATCCTGACTCATCCTGTTCACCTGCTCTGACCTAAGTCACCTTTAGTTACCTGTTCCTAACCGTCCTTCCTGCCAAACTACTCACCCCACCACTCTGGCTCATACCCCTGCCCTCTCCATAGCCAATCGGAATTAGCTTAGGCTGTGCGGTCCAACCCTAGCCACTAGGAGAATGACACAGCAGTAGGGGCTACCACCATCAGGAATAAGAACTGCTGCCCCTCCCCTGTCCAGATGTGCTCTCGCTGTTGTTTCATCTGCGAGGAGCACCCTTTCTGCAGCCGTTGTTTCATCTGTGAGGAGTACCCTTTCTGCAGCCGTTGTTTCATCTGTGAGAAGCACCCTTTCTGCAGAAAGTAAAAATTGCCTGGCTGAGAAAATTAAATTTATGTTCGAAGCTTTTCTTGCAGCACTGGGGAACAAGCATTTTGCATTTCTAACATGGATCGTAAGGAAGATCCATCGAAAAAAAGAGCCAAATCGCAATCATAGTTGTGAAAAATATTATAGACCATAATGTATGTGATGAAGGATGGCTGTGGCTGGACAGTGAGCAGGAAGAGGAGTGAGGAATTCTCATGGAAGGTCCTGGAAAGAACCGGAGATTTAAAAATCAAAGACAAGTTAGGAGACGTGAAGGAGAAAAGTAGACGTACTAATATATGGGTATCAAGAACCCCTGTGGGAGATAAAGGATGAAAGAAAGAAATATTTGAAGAAAGAATCTAAGGAAGCTTTTCAAAACTATAGAAGAAGAAAAGACCTCACATTGAAAAGATTCATAAATTGCCAAAGAGGGGAAAACAGCACACACACAAAACACACCAGTAGATCCATTAAGTAAAAGAGAAGCACATCAAAAACAGAGGGGAAAGTCTGAAGGCTTTCAGATCACCTACAAGGCAACAAGATTAGAATTCCCTCTGAGTTCTTAAGAGGAACACTAGAGGTAAGAAGACAATTGAGTAATATTTCTAAAGTACTAAAGAAAAGCTTTGTATATAGTGTTTTGTATTCAGCCAAATTGTCACTCCAATGTGAAATCATAAAACCTCTGGATTCTCAAGGCCTCAGAAGGTTTGCCACATGCAAACATCCCCACTGAAAACACTCCCGGAGGAAGGAAGCCAGGATGAAAAATAAACCCTGGGGATGCTGCAAGAGGTGAGAGAGTAAGTGTGCCCAGCATCTTGGGAATGTTTATTTTTATATTTTTTGATTCATATAAAATGCAGGTAGGAGCTAAATGAAGAATAGGAGAAAATACGCTCATGATCTTTGAAAAATAACATTCTAGACCAGTGATCCCCAACTTTTATGGCACCAGGGACTAGTTTCGTGGAAATCAAGTTCTCCGTGACTAAGACAGGGGGATGATTTCAGGATGATTCAAGTGCATTATTGTTATTGTGCACTTTACTTCTATTATTATTACATTGTAATATATAATAAAGTAATTATACAACTCATCATAATGTAGAATCTGTGGGAGACCTGAGCTTGTTTTCCTCCAACTAGACAGTCCCATCTGGGGGTGATGGGAGACAGTGACAGATCATCAGGTATTTGATTTTCGTAAGGAGCATGCAAACTAGATCCCTGGTATGCACAGTTCACAATAGGGTTTGTGCTACTATGAGAATCTAATATCGCCACCGCTCTGACAGAAGGTGGAGATGAGGAGGTGATGCAAGTGATGGGAAGAAGCTGTAAATACAGATGAAGTTTCTTTCACTTGCCCACCACTCACCTCCTGCTGTGTGGCCCTATTCCTAACAGGCTAGGAGCTGGTACGGTCTGTAGCTCAGGGGTTGGGGACCCTTGTTCTAGACAATATCAACACGGGGTGAAAAGGAGACACTAGAGGCTCATGAAAGGATGGTTGGGTACTTGTTTCATGAGACAAGCTCAATGTAGCAATTGTACTAAATCAATGTAGATATGAGTCTTCAGGTTACATCAAGAGAAAGTATATCCTTTCATGTAGCAAAATGAAACTCTAGCCAAAGGAAAGTTAGATATGAATTAAAAAAAATAAAGCACAGTAAATAGAAATATAAAATAAAATGGTAGAGCTAAGTCCTAACATAAATGCAATTCCAATAAATTTAAGTGGATTAAATTCACAAAATAAGGACAGACACACTCTGAGTTTTAAAAATTCCAATGTTATATTACCTATAAGAGATAGATACACTTACAAAAACATCTTAAAAAGTTCAAAAAGTTAGAAAACTATATTTGACTATTAGGAAACAAAATAAACTGTTCTGGCACTCTTAATATTGAACAAAATAGAATTTAAGGTAAAATATCATGTCCATAAATTTGTCTATAAAATAAACAAAGATACATTATATATACTGATGAAAGATGCGCTTGAGTGTGAAAATAGAGCCATCATAAGCATGTCTGCCTAAATTTTGGCCATGAAATATGTGAAACAACACTATCAGAAATGCAAGGAGAAGTAAATATTAGCTATTGTAGTTGGAGGCTCACATACCTCTCAGAGGAACAAAGACCAATCAGACCAAAACTAAATAAAGGGATCTAAGTTCTAAGCCAAATAACTAACAAATTCCAGGTACTATGCCATCATATAATATTTATAAATGTATTATATATATTATGAGATCTGTATAAGAATATAGAATGAATATGTAATAAATTATACTTTTAAATAAATAATATTTTCAAATATATAAATATGTAGTTTCAGACTGAAACTGTTCTAAACTATATAAATGTATTATGTATGTTTTATAAAATACAGTATTCATAATATGTATTATATGAACTGTGTATAAGTAGACATACCTATGTTTATAACCCTCTACATAATTAAAAACAGATAGTATACATTCTTTCAAATAAAAGGAATGTATTTAAAAAAGGACACCTTGTATGAGGACATATAAGAAGCATGAAGAAATTCCAAAGAATCAGTATGACGCAGAATATATTCTCCAAACCCAATGCAATGACATTAAGAATGCATAAGAGAAGTAAAGATAAAATAGCACTTTTCAAACTAATTATTAATACATTCATATATGAATTATTAAGTATGTAATAAAATATATTTTGATAATATGACCACTACATATCAAAAAGTATGGGGCATAGTTAATATTGGAGAGTAATTAGTAGCTTTGAATATATTTGTTGGAAAACATGAAAACTTTCAAGTTAATGAGCTAAGGAAGCATCTTAAGAAGATAGAACATGAGCATCAGGGCAAGCCCAAAGAATCATAAAGGAGGGAAAGAATCATGGTAAGCGCTGAAATAAATTGAATGATTGAAAATGAAGATCAAGGTGAGTCATAATTCATTCTTTGAAAGTTTAAAAAGATAGCCATATTCTTGTCAAGACAAATGAAGATAAAAGAAGATGATAACCACAAATGGAAGAAAAAGAAGAAAATAACCATGCACTCTTTCTATAGAGATTTTAAAATAAATAAATCCTGAATAAAATCTTGTTGTTTTAAACCTTAGAAGTGCACAAATTCCTTAAAAAAATATGAACTGAGAAGATTAACACAAGAAGAAACAGATTTCAATAGATAAATAAATAGGAAAACTGAAATGGTAGATAAGCCCCACCCTCACAGAACATTCAAGACTTACGTGGTTTTGCCAGTAACTCAATCTTTTAAGAAACATTTGATTTATATTTCATGCAAGATGTTGCAGAAAATAGAAAAGAAGCAAGAACAGCCCAGGTTATTTGAAGGGGCTAGTGTCATCAAAATCACAAAACCAGTTACGGGGGTTATAAGAAAACTAAATTATAGGTTTATTTCTCTGATGCCCGCGGAGTCAATTCCCAAATTACCATTAGCTAACTGAATTCAAGAGTTCATCAAAAAGAAGACTGTATTATGATTGAGTAGAATTTTATCACAAAACAGAAAGGATTGTTCAACTTCAGAAAAATCTATTAACATAAGTGAACCGAATTCATAAACTAGGGAAAAAAGTCAACTGCTGCACAAAAAGCATTTGGGAACCTTGAGCACATTTATATTATATGAAAAAGCTCTTAAAAATGGAAATAAGAACAGATAACTTGGTAAAGATTGTACACCAATGATTACAGTAAACATTATTTAGTGGAGAAAGCATAAACTCAAATTCAGGATTTTTGCAGCTACCATTAATGTCTTCTATAATATTAGAGGTTCTGATCAATGCTTGAAGGAAAGGAAAACAAGTTACAAGAAAGAAGATTAGACAAGAAGAGAAAAAACTGTCATGACTTGCAGATGATGGGATCATCTATCCAGAAAAAGAATGAGAAACAACAAACTATTAAATCTCACAAGAGAATTTAGCAAGGCTGCCAGATACAAAATCAACCTACATACACCACAAGTAGATCTCTATGAAAAATAAACATTTAGAAAAATAAGATAGTTTTCATTATAGTGACAAAATCATTAAGTTTCTAGAAAGAATTAATTTAAGCAAGACCTATTTGGAGAAAACTACAAAATGCTAAAAAATGACAGGTGATCTGAATAAAGAGAAATAATCCATGATTTTGGAAGAGGCAATAACATTGTAAAGATGTCAATTTCCCCCAAATTAAAAAGTCTTTAAATGTAATCCCAAACACAACTTCAGTTTACTTTTGTAAAGAACTTGAAAAGTTTACTCTAAAATTATATGAAAAAAAGACGATGCATGACTAGCTAAATCAACCATGAAAAAGTGAAAATAAAAAGAAGTCACTGGCTTTACCAAATATTAAGTAATACTGAAGCAGGAAGCTACTGAGGCCACAAGGGAAAAGCAGATTTGCTGGGAAAGGGTAGTCCCAGAATCAGAGATAGGCAGGCCAGGAGTAGGCGCCACACAGAGGGGACCTGGGAGGACCCCTGGCACCGCAGACAGGAGGTCTAGGTCTGTGCTCTGTCACTGCTTCTAAGCGTCTAGTCAGGTCCTGTGCAGTGTCTGGGCCTCATTCCTTCAGGTGTGATATCTTGGCCGGTCTTAAAGATGCCCTTTGCTCTGATTCCTAAGAGGCTCCTGATAGTCCTGTCCTACCTGACCTAGTTAGGGAGAGTTCCTACTGCCCCGGCTCTACCCCTCCCCTTCCCTGAACTCCAATCCCTTGTTCTTCCCCTGGCCAGCTTTTTCCTCCATTCAAGACTTTGAGGTTCCTTCTGACTAGGTCTCCTCTCAGTCCCAGAGACCTCTGTGGCTTCTGCCCCATACCCCTGTGTCATTGTCAGTTCAGGGCGGGCCTCTATACAAACATCTCCAGCCACAAGGGGCCTGGCTAAGGGACACAGCAGCAGCAGGTGACATCCTGGCCCAAGTCCATCCTCCTTTCTCCTTCCTCACTGCAGGAAATCAAGTGCCCCCATCTGCCTTGGCTCAGCTGGCCCCAAACTCCTGGTCTCTGTGTTGTGTGGACTCCGCCTGACCAAGGGCCTGATGCTGTGAGTCCTGTTTGTGTTCCTGACCTGCAGGTGCCACAGGTGAGTGGGGCCTGAGTTTGGCCTGGGGGGCAATGGAGCTGGGGCCAGACTCTGTTCCTAGAAAGATGGCTAGGAAAAAGAAGCCAGATCACAGAGGCAGGAAAAATGACAGCTGAGTCCAATTTAAACGTGTTTCCTTGCAATCTCTGCCTTCCTGCAGACACAAACCTTAGAAAAAGACAGAGGCTTTCTAGGAGTCCCATTCCAGGACTCTGCCTCTGTCTTTGTCCTGAGAGGAACAAGGCCAGGAGGACAAAGCTGAGAGTGCCTGGGTAGAAGATTTAGGAGACAGGAAGGGGCAGGGAAGGAAGCAGGTGACAGGGAGAAGGGAGGGAAAGAGGAGGAACAGGTAACAGGCACAGGGTGAGACAAAGAGGCAGAAAAGAGGGTCAGAGAAAGCATCACTTCCATTCATGACGTTCCTTCTCTTGCCACATTTCAGGACAGCAGTGATGGAGGTTTCTGATTGTATCAGCCCAGCCTTGCCCCAGAACCCTTGGGTGCATGAGTCACAGCATGGATCCAGGATGAATCCCAGTTCTTCCCCTGCCCAGCTATTGGGAGCTGCCCTAAGCGTTGCGCCCCACTTGCCCGTGAGGAAAGGCCAGCACTAAGCCTATTGGAGAGAATTTTTAGCCCCTGATCTCCCTGGTGGTGACCCCTCACCCCTGCACTGACCCCTCTTAGATCTACTTCCCCTGCCCTGACTTTCGCCATTGGAAAGACCTGGGGCGGGGGTTTCTGCATCCGGGTCAACGCTCAGCTCAGCATCTTCAGCTGTGCCCGGGCTCCTCTCCAGCACTCTGTGGTTCTCTCAGCCCCACCTCAGCAGGTCTCCAGGATGCCTCACATTTTCCCTGTTTGTTAGTGGTCTACCCGAGAGTCCTATCAATTTCCTCTTGTGCTTAATTAAATTCAACCTCTGAACTGAGATGTGTCAGAGGCAACTAAGCAAGAAAGCAGATGTATCCCCTCACCCTCCTCCCCTCCCACCCTAAATGAGAAAGAAATGACTTAAAAATAAATGATAAAATTGAAACTAAGAAAGGCTGTAATCAGCAGACTGGAAACTGAGGAAGTCCTAGAAGTAAAAGAAAAAATCAGATGCCTTAAAATGACAAGAGCAGTGGATTCAGCAGCCTAAAACAGGACCCAGAACATTCAATGGAATCTCATCATCAGGGGTCAAAATTCTGTTTGTTTAACGTGTGAGGAGATTCATAGCCTAAAAGAGAAAATCAAGTTGAACTAACAATATTTGATGGTGGGTGAAAGATAAATGTTTTGGGGAACAGAAGAGGAGCACACATCTGTGAAGCAAGAAAAGGCAGAGTCATTTTCCAACCAGGTAACATCTAGCGAGACTGGGATTGACTACTCAAAATGGGGGTCCACCATGAACAACCAATTTGGGGTACCACTGCATAGCAGCTGAATGCCAGCCCTGAAAAAGGCCACCATAAAGAGAGTACCATTTTCTTGCCGGCCGCAGTGGTTCATGCCTGTAATCCCAGCACTTTGGGAGGCCACGGTGGGTGGATCACCTGAGGTCGGGATTTCGAGACCAGCCTGACCAACATGGAGAAACCCCGTCTCTACTAAAAATACAAAATTAGCTGGGCGTGCTGGCACATGCCTGTAATCCCAGCTACTCGGGAGGCTGAGGCAGGAGAATCGCTTGAACCTGGGAGGCAGAGGTTGTGGTGAGCTGAGATCACGCCATTGCACTCCAGCATGGGCAAAAAGAGCAAAACTCCGTCTCCAAAAAAAAAAAAAAAAAAGAGAGAGAGAGTACCATTTTCTTTTGCTCTTTCTGGGGAGGGGCATTGATATGGTTTGGTTGTGTCCCCACCCAAGTCTCATCTTGAATTGTAGCTCTCATAATCCCCATGTGTTGGGAGGGACCTGGTGGGAAGTAATTGAATCATGGAGGCAAGTTTTCCCTTCCTGTTCTCCTGATAATGATTAAGTCTCATAAGATCTGATGGTTTTATAAAGGCCAGTTCCCCTGCACATGCTCTCTGCCACCATGTAAGATGTGCCTTTGCTCCTTCTTCACCTTCTGCCATGATTGTGAGGCCTACCTAGCTATGTGGAACTGTGAGTCCATCAAACCTCTTTTTCTTTATAAATTACCCAGCATCAGGTATTTCTTCATAGCAGTATGAAAAGGGACTAATATAGGCATCGAACAGAAGTCTCTTCATGTATATCTCAGCTCCTTCCACATGACCATCACCTATCTGTGAGAGGCACAACTTTTGCTTTCTTTATTTTTTTAATCCTCATTCCCTATTTCCACTTGCCTTCCCCTCCAAGGCAACCACTCTAATGCATGTGATATGTAACCTTAAATTTGAATATATTCTTGTAAAGCCTGAAGCTTTTTTTTTCTGTGACTGTATTTTAACTTACATATAAGAAATTGTGATAGACATTTTTCATATATTCGTTTTGCTCCTTCCCGGGTACATATACAGAGCCCACTTCTTTTCAGTGCTTATTCCATTGTGTACATATCTCACAGTGTATCATTCCGAACCCAGGGTGCATGTGCTGTTTTGCCTTCACTTCTCCATATTGCAAACAATGCTGTGAGGAATATTGTCCATCATGTTCTCTGGTAGAATCAGGTGAGATTTCCTTTAGGACTTATACCCAGGTGGCATCAGCTGAGTTTTACGATCTCAGATGTCTAAGTAATGCTGTCAGCTTGTGTTGCCCGAAACACGAATCTAGACACTAGAGATTATTTTCTGTGAGTCTATGTGAAGTACACAGCACAACCTATGGAATAGTATTGCCAATAAAAAAAAATGGAAGGCAAGAGTAAATGTAGCTGAGTGATGCTACATGGTGGCTAGATGTATGATTATCTTTTTAAAAAAATTTTTTTTGAGTCTGAGTTTTGCTCTTGTTACCCAGGCTGGAGTGCAGTGGTGCGATCGTGGCTCATTGCAACCTCCGCCTCCCAGGTTCCAGTGATTCTCCTGCTTCAGCCTCTGGAGTACCTGGGATTACAGGCGCCCACCACCACGCCCGGCTAACCTTTTGTATTTTTAGTAGAGATGGGGTTTCATCATTTTGGTCAGGCTGGTCTCAAACTCCTGACCTCAGGTGATCCACCTGCCTCAGCCTCCCAAAGTGCAGGGATTACAGGCATGAGCCACCATGCGCAGCCGATTATCTCTTTTTTGTGAGATACTTTTGTGCGTGCTTGGGAATTTTCATAATTAAAATGATACCTAAAAAAAAACAGTTGTGTGTCGAAGCCACTGCTATTTGGTTTTCAGTCATGTGTGGCTGAACCCAATCTTTTCTCGATTTACTGAACTTATGCAACTGCAGCAGATTGGGACATGTTCACTTACAGTACGGAAATATTGAGCTTCACTTAAAGAACATGGGTAGTGGGATACAAGTGGACTAAACAAAAATAGGTCTTCCTCAATCAGATGCTAAGAGCTAGCATTTAGTTATAACTTTTAAATATTTTATCTTAACATCCTTGGCCTCAAAATTGTCGTAATTCCCTTAACCACAATTTTCAAGTGGGTGGCAAATTTTATGTCATAAGTTAACATGTAAAAGACATATACTTCTTCAAACTTTTGAACATATTTCATTGTTTTCTTACCTTCCCAGTGTTGCTATGGAAATGTCTGATAACAGTCTGATGGTTATTCATCTTTACTGACCTATTTTATCTCTGGAACATTTTTATAACTTTCTCTTTGAATTTTTATTATAATATGTTTAATATGGGCTATTTAAGTATCCATTCTATTTGGAAGTCTCTGAATACATTCAATTTGATGTTTTAGATATTTGTCTATTTCTGAAAAATCCTCGGTACCATTTTTTCAAGTATTAATAGTTCTTCTGCTCCATTTACTCTTTTTTCTTCTTCTGGGAACAGAATGACGATAGAATATGTGGGAACTAAAAATGACAATAACCAAAATTAAAAGCTGACTATGTGGACTCCATAGGAGAGTGGAGATGACAGAGGATGTAATTAGTTAACTGGAAGGCAGACTGAGAAAATTTACTCAGTCTGATCAGAGAGAAAACAGACTGAAAATAAATGACCAGAACGTCAGCTATCTGCGGGACATTAACATAAGAGCTAACCTTTGCATCATCAGAGTCCCAGAAGGAAAGGAGAAAAAATGTGAGACTGAAAATGTATTCAAAGAAACGTCTAAAGTAATCAAATCTGCCCAAAGACCTAAAGTTACAAATACAAGAATCTGATTTTATCCCAAATATAATAAGCCCAAAGAAATACACACCAAGACACAGCATAGATAGCCTTCTGAGAAGTAAAGACAAAGAAAATATCGTAAAAATGGCCAGAGAGAAATAATTATCTATAAAGGAATACCAATTCTAATTGTAGTGAATTTCTTATCTGAAACAATTGAAGCCAGAAAAATGTGGCACAACATTGTTCAAATGCTATAAAAGACAAACAACACAATTGAATAAATATTTTTCCAAGGGTATACAAATGAGCAAATTGTGCATGCTCAGGATGAAGATGCTCAATATCATTAGTCATTAGGTAACTACAATTCAAAACTTAAGTACATTCACTGGATGGCTATAAACAGAAAGCCAATACAAGTATTGGAGAGATTGTAGAGAAATGAGAACTCATACATTGCTGGAGAGGGTATAAAATTTGCAGCCACTTTGGAAAACTATTGGTAGTTCCTGAAAATGTTAAACATAGAGTTGCCATATGACCCAGTAGTTCTACTATTGGTTATGTACTCAAGAGAAATGAAAACGTATGTCCACACAAAAACTTGTACATGAATAGTCATAGTAACACTGCTTATAATAGTTGAACAGTGGAAACAAATAAAATATTTGTCAACTGATAAATGGTAAACATATATATCCATTCAGTGGAATATTATTCAGCCTTTAAAAGGAATGATGTATTAATACAACATATAGCACAAGTACAGCTACAACATGGACAAACCTGGAAAACATGCTAAATGAAAGAATCCAGTCACAAGGAACACATATTGTTCAATTATGTTTTTAGGACATATCCAGAATTGATAAAGACATTTTTGATTGAAGATATTTTTGTCTAGAAAGACAAAAATATTAGTGGTTGCCTGGGACTGTAGGAATGGGGACTGTGGTAAGCTGATAAATGGCCTGTTAAAAGATATCTGTGTCCTAATCCCTGGAACCTGTGATTGTTACCCTTATATGGCAAAAAATAAAAAAAAAAAGATCTTTGCTGATATGAGTGAGTTAAACATCTTGAGATGGTGAGATTATCCTGGATTACGTAGATGGGAACTAAATGCAATCACATGTATCCTTATGTAAGAGAGTCAGAGTGGGATTTGAACACAAAGAGGAGAAAGTGATGGGAAGATGGAGCAGAGGGAGACTGAAGATGCTGGCCTTGAAGATTGGAGTAAAACAGCCCCAAACCAAAGAATGCTGGCAGCTACCTGAAGCTGGAAAGGCAAGGAACAAATTTTCCCTAGTGTCTCTGGAGAGACTGCAGCCCTGTCGACATCTTCATCTCAATACAGTGTGAACTGACTTCAGACTTCTGCCTTCAGAGTGGCGAGACAATAACTTAATACTGTTTTAAGCCACCAAGTCTGCAGTAAACGGATCCAGGGAGTGCCTGCTAACGGGCATGGGGTTTCTTTGGGTGGGGAAATGCTGTAAAATTGGTGTTAGTTGTACAACTCAGTGAATATATTGAAAACCACTGAATTGTATGCTTTAGATGGGTCAATTTTATATTATGTGAATTATAGCTCACAGAATTGTTGAAAAAAGTCATTGTGACCTTGGGTTAGGCAAAGATTTATTAGATATGACATAAAAATTGATTCATAAAAATTATATATTGGACTTCACCAAAATAAATCAACATAAAGTGCTTCATACTGTACTATTTCCATTCTGGAAAGAGACAAATGACAGGAAAAAACCCCACCAGATCAGTGTTTGTCTGGGACTGAAGGGATGACTAACAAGGAGCAGAGGAAAGCTTTTGGGGATGATGGCACTCTTCTCTGTCTCCATTACGGCATTGGATACAAGTCTCTAGAACTCCCAGAACTCTTCACTGAAAAGGGTGAATAGTACTGTATGTAAATTAGGCCTTAATTTTTAAATGGGAAAAATAAATATAGAGACAAAATACGCTGCTGTATTAAATCAAATGATGGATGTAAAAGTCTAATGTATACATATTTTTAATGATTTTGACCAATGCTTCCAAATTTCTCTTAAGAAAGATTGAATCCAGTGCATACTTCCTCGATCAGTGAATGAATGTTTGATTCTTTCTACCCTCATCAGCACAGTGATCCCAAGGGTCACACTTTAGACGATGATTGGCTCAGTGCTGGGCACACTGTATCAGTTTCATAGAATCATGGATTCCAAGCGCATAAAGTCCCCACAAGAGATAAATCCCCCACTCCTGAAGCAACTTACTGTTCTGATGGGGGAAGGGATGGAGGAACATACTGTGTGTGCTGGGGAGGGGAGATGGCCCCTGAACTCAGGGAGCTCAGGAAGTTCTGAGGACTGGGTGAGAAACATTGAAAAAGGAAGGGTGAATAAGGAAAACAAAACACGTCTGTGAGCTGAGAGGTCTCAAGTGACAACTGTGTCTCATTCCTATGCCCCCAGTGCCTACCTAGCCCCATGCATAGCAATGAGGTTGTGGGAATGAACAAATGAATGAATGAATGAGTGAGTGAATGAGTTGAGAGACTATAAAAGCTTAGGGTCAGCCGAGATAGACTTCTTTGCTTGGAGCTTGGGGCTTCAAGGTCAATTTAAGATTGTGGCCATGCAAGCTTGAGGACTTTTTGCTTTGAGTCCTGTTAAAATTAATGAAAATGGAGACCAGGCCTGAAGAGTCCCTGAGCAAAAAATAAAAAAACAGTTAGGCCTCATAAGTGACCTCAACTTTGCTTGATTTGCAAATATCAGTGAAACTTAACACGAGCTATTTCTTGTAAATGTGTATATTAAGGAAAAATAGAACTTAAGCTCAACCAATCAGAAGAAACTTATATAAATAACTAGGGTCTTTCCAACAGGATAGGCCAAATAAGGGAACTATATAACTATAACTAAATATTTTCTTCAGTTTACTTGTCCTGTAGGAGTCTTCCCCTTGCATTCCCCCAGTGGAGCTCCTCAAACTCTTCTGTTTGGAGCTGCCTGATTCATGAATTGTTGTTTGCTCAAATAATCTGTTTAAAATTTTATTGTGCCTCAGTTTACCTTTTGACAGTCCCATCTAAGGAGTAGAAACATGGCACTAGTGAGTAGGGGGAGCATACATAATCACGGGAGTCCAGCTGGGTCCCCACACACTGAAGGAGCAGATGACACAGGTACCGGACATCAAAAATTGATGCTTCTGATTCTAGGCCTTGGGGTAAGTGAAGGGTGTTGTCTTGGGCCTAGTGCTGGGTCATTTCCACTGGAGCTGGTGGCTGTACAGGCGAGATAGCATTGAGCAGGAGGAAGTGGAGGGCACTTGCCTGTGTGCTGACGGAGGCTGGAGGCAGGGGAGGAAGGGGGTCTTGAGATGAGGTGGGTGAGGGGAAGTACTGCGGTGGCTATAGGAAGCCTGCACGAGGGACTAGGAGTCTAGAGGGAGCTGATGGTGAGTAGAGTCGACAGGAGGAGAGGCAGAGAGAGGGATAGAGAGAGGAGACGTATGGATAGGGAAAAGGAGGGGCTGCTGGGGTGTGTGTGAGACTGTGTGCATGTGCGTGTGTGTGTGTGAAAGTGAATAAAAGACAAAGTAAGACTGTGAGCGTGAGTGCATGTGCACGCACACCTGTGTGTGAGAGTACAGGAACCCCTCCCTCAACCCAAACTTTATGCCCTGAGTCTTAACAATTTGCATTTTTCCCGCTTGACAAAAGTAAGATTTCAAGTGAGCCTGTAAGAGGTTATTTGCAACAGTGAACACAAGTGACTGTTCTGAGCAGCCAGGAGCCTGGGAGAGAGAGAGAGAGAGGAAGGAACAGAAAGAATCTGCAATGAATGAATGAATGAGAGTTTATAAGAACTTCCCTGTGAATGTATATATGTAAGAAACTAGGGTCTGAGATGCTCCATCTCAGCCTAAGAGCCTGCACCCCTGGGTCTCTGAGCCCAGAAGATTCCAGGAAGGTCTATACCTGACGTTCCAGAAGCCTCACCCCAGCCCCCTTGCTGGATCCTAGGGTCCAGTTTCTGGGGGAGGTTGGGGAGGGCGGGGAGCCCTCTGACTGTGAGTCCTCCCTGGCTTGGGGCCCCAGACTGGGTGGAGCAGCCACACCTGCCTGAAGTTCCGAGGAAAAGGGCGGAAACAGCTGCCAGCACCGCCCTCATAATAGGCTCAATGAATCCCTGCGGTTGGCTGGGGGCAGTGGGTCCCACACTGCCTCACTTCCCTAAATGGGCAGCTTCACTTTTAGAACCCCAGGTCCTTCCCTGGCAGGCCCAGGTGGCACATCCTGTGTCAGGTGGGCCCTCACCTTGGATCTCCAGGCCTGACACTGCCCAGCTGGATGGAACCATGGCCCCAGCCTTCCTGCTGCTGCTGCTGCTGTGGCCACAGGGTTGCGTCTCAGGTGAGGGGAGAAGGGGCTGACTTGTGGAGGAGGGAGTGGGTACAGAGGCAGGAGCTCAGGGCCTTTTTCTTACCCTCCTTACCAGTAGTTTTCTTGTTTAGTGTTTTGTGGGTTGGGGAAGGAGGAGATTAGGGCTGACTTAGCTCTTTACCCTAATATCAGGCCCCAGGCGAAGCTAACCCAGGCCTCCCAAGCCAAGATAAAGCTCTAGACCCTCTCTGCATTGGCTCCTTTATCTGCTAGGCTTCCTCAGGCTTTAAAGCAGAGCCCTCAATTTCCTCACACAAATAGCTTTCTCTGCTTGGCCTCTGTCAGGAAGCCCTGTTTAGTTATGACAGCAATCATTGCATCATGTGTGTTTTGAACTGAATTTGAACATTTTTCTTGAAATGCTGATGCCACATCCTGTCCCTGCCTCTGTCCTGAAGGGACCAGTGTGTGAATGCCTTTCCCACCTCACAGATACCAATGCTCCTTGAGGGACCTCACCCATTCCTGCCCCTCTCGCTGTCATGGCAACCAAGTTACCACTTCCCGTTCAGTTCTGGGCATGGTGGGGGTTGGCAAAACTCACCACTGCCTGTGACAGCGGTGGGAGGTGTAGGCACACATGAAGACAGTGCCCTGGAGACCCATCCCAAGGTCACCCAACTCTGCACCTCCCAGAGGGTAGAGAAACAGCTTCCCACTGCCAGGGCAGAAAGGGGTCTCTCTTGTGCTAAGAAATCCTGGGCTCATCCACCAAATAATGAAGTTGGATCATTCTGTTTAGTTTGCAAGGGACAGAGGGATGCTTAGAGAGGGTGCTGCTTCACACAGAGCCTCAGCTCTAGTGGCTGCTGGCTGGGACTTGGGACGGATATCCTGGGTTCTGGTGGGACAGATGTCCTGGATTCTGGGCCCTTGACTGTCACAGCTCTGGGTTCCATTGGGGGAACTGGGAGGCCCCAGCATGTGGGAAAAGGAAGCATGAGTTGAGCATGCACTGTGTGCAAAGCACTGACCTGGGGCAGAATTCTCACAGCAACCTGTGAGGGGTGTGGTGCTATTCTCACTTGACTGATAAAGAAACAGAGATATTTCTGTATCAGTCAAGTGTCTGTTTTGATATTTCTGTATCAAACAGGTGACCTGATCACACCACTAAGTGGTAGAAACAGGGTTTCAACCCTTGTTTATTTTGACTCCAAAATGTATGCTCTCTGTTCTCTACTATGGGGGAGAGTCTTTTTATATGTGGTTTTTTTGGAAGACTCTGGGGTGAAATTATCAGAAGAGTCAGCTGAGCTTAGGGCAGGCAGAGGGGTGGAGGGAGCCCACGGCAGCTTTCTCCCTCTCTCTGTCCCCTGAGTCACCCTGCACACCCCAGTTCTGCTCTCTCTCTACCAGACTGTGGATTATGAAGGCTTGGACCACATCTTACTCCTCAGCATAGAGAGAAAGACATTGCAGGTGGAAAGTGAATAATTGTAGAATCCTGTGGTTCACACTCCACTGGGAGTTTGTTTACATGTATATTTAGACAGGCTTGATCTATGGGTTTTATGTAACTAGAATATTTTAAAACTAAACACCAGCTGGAATGAACTAAGGAGACTTATTATTTAAAGAGGACTACAGTGAACCTATTTGTGAAATAAATAACTATTAATCATTTTTTCAAATACTAGATTTTCTTATCTACCTAATTAGTTGGGCACTGAAATTTCACAACTTAATGACCTGTGTTTGTGTCTCTGCATGTGTCTCACTGAGGGCATGACCTGGGTTTTTCGCACAAGAATTCCCTGGGATGCCGGGCACAGTGGCTCACGCCTGCAATCCCAGAACTTTGGGAGGCCGAGGCAGGTGGATCACGAAGTCAAGAGATTGAGACCATCCTGGCTAACATGGTGAAATCCCGTCTCTACTAAAAATACAAAAAATTAGCCGGACGTGGTGGCAGGCACCTGTAGTCCCAGCTACTCAGGAGGCTGAGGCAGGAGAATCGTTTGAACCCAGGAGGCGGAGGTTACAGTGAGCTGAGATCGTGCCACTGCACTCCAGCCTGGGCAACAGAGCGAGACTCCGTCTCAAAAACAAAACAAAACAAAACAAAACAAAAATGAATTCCCTGGGAATCCCTGAAGACAGAGCTTGTCACTTTCCCATCAGACTAGAAAATACCATGAGGAAAGGGGCTGTGTCTGATGGAGCTCCAAGTGTAAATGCTGCGTTTCCTCCATTAGACTGGGGGCTCACTGAGGGATATACCTGCCTCCTCCATCAGACTGAAAGCTCCCTGAGAGCGGGGGTTGTGCCTCCCCTGTAATACTGGAAGCTAGCTGTTTTCAGGGCCCATTTACCTCCCTTCAGATTGGGGCAAGCTCCCTGAAGGCAGGGCTGTATTTCCCCCTCAATCTGTGGGTTCTGTGACAGCAGGACAATATCCACCCTACCCTTCACCATGATCTTCAACTTTCATGATGTCTTCTTCCTCTCCTCTTTCCAGACCTTATTCAATAAGTCTTGTCTCCACAGGCCCCTCTGCTGACAGTGTATACACAAAAGTGAGGCTCCTTGAAGGGGGGACTCTGTCTGTGCAGTGCTCCTATAAGGGCTACAAAAACCGCATGGAGGGCAAGGTTTGGTGCAAAATCAGGAAGAAGAAGTGTGAGCCTGGCTTTGCCCGAGTCTGGGTGAAAGGGCCCCGCTACTTGCTGCAGGACGATGCCCAGGCCAAGGTGGTCAACATCACCATGGTGGCCCTCAAGCTCCAGGACTCGGGCCGATACTGGTGCATGCGCAACACCTCTGGGATCCTGTACCCCTTGATGGGCTTCCAGCTGGATGTGTCTCCAGGTGAGCGGGCTGCAGGGGCTCTGGGACGGGTGGAAGGAGTCCCTCCTGCCCCACACTCCACTAACATCAGAGATAATAAGGATAATAATCCATCAATGGTCATGTTGCACTGTAGTGTTTTCAAAGTGCCTTTTTGGCACTATTCATGGCACTATTGTCACCATTTTACAGATGAAGATAATGAGACCTGAAAACCCAGTGTGACTTTGAGCTTGTCCGGGGTCCCAGAGCTAGCAGGTGGCTGAGATAAGGTTCAAACTTGGCACTTTCTGTGCTGTGTTTTATTCACTCATTGCTTCAACATAACTCATTGAGCCCCTATTATTTGGCAGGCACTATTCTAGGCTCTAAGGAGACAGTAGTGAGCAAAAACACTCACAATCCTGCACTATGGGAGATGACAGGCACACTTATTATCCAGACAAATAATTGCAGAAAACAAGAGGTGTTCATAAGAAACTAGGAACTGTTTCAAATAATTGCAGATAACTAGAGGTGTTCATGAACTAGTAAGCGACTCGGTGGTGGGGGAGCTACTGAAGTGCTGGGGGTCAGAGAACACCTCCCTTAGCAGACAACACCAAGCAGAGCCCTGAATGGTGAGCATTCTCCAGCCCTGTTGAAATCTGGGTGCTTTGAAGGGCACTTTGTCGCAAGAGCTGAATATGCAAAGGTCCTGAGGTCAGAAGGAGCTTGGCTTGTATAAGGCTTATTTAGTCACTCTATATGGAGTGTGAGGCAATGAACGAGGAGGTTGGAGAGTCAAGCAGCCCTGAAGACCATAAGATGGAATTTGGGTATAAGAGGAAGCTACTAGAGAGCTCAGAGAGCTGTCATGACTTGTTTTTAAGAATGTAGTGGCCACTTGTTGAGGATGGATTGTGAATGTTATGAACATGGGTAGAGAGGCCATTGTGGGCATCTGGCTGGAAACAACAGTGGCCTGGAGTACAATGTAGGCACTAGTGGCAGAGAGACATGAATGGGCTCAAATCTATGTTTTTCAGACTTTCTGTTCAGCTCGTATGTTTTGAAGGTAGGACAGGATTTGCTCAGTTGAGAGGTGAGCCAAAAGGAGGAATCTGGATGATCCAAGGTTTTCTATTTGATCAGCAGGTGGATGATGGTACCATTGATAGCGTAGGGTAAATCTGAAAGAGGAGCTGATTTGGAGGAGAAAAATCAAGAGCTCTCTTTTGTCATGTTAAGTTTAAGATACCTCCTAGAACCCCAAGTGGGGAAATGCAGCCAGCAGTGATATACCTGCCTGGAGCTAGGGTGAGAGGTCAGAGCTGGGGTACGTATTTGAAAGTATCTCTATAAAGATAGGGTTTAAAGTCCAGGGAATTAGAGAAATCTACAGACACAGAAAGTAGATTAGTGGTTGCTTAGGGCTGGGGGAAGGAAAAGGGGATACAGAATCATAGATAAACAGTAAGGGGTTTCTTTTGGAGATGATGAAGATGTTCTGAAACTCACTGTGATGATAGTTGCCTAACTTTGTAAGCATAATAAAGAACCACTGAGCTTTATACTATAAATGGGATGTGAGTTATATCTCAATAAAGTTCTTAAAAATATCAAGATCTAAAAGCTCTCCCTTGAGT
Organism: Gorilla gorilla gorilla; assembly: GCF_029281585.2. Lineage (NCBI taxonomy): Eukaryota > Metazoa > Chordata > Mammalia > Primates > Hominidae > Gorilla > Gorilla gorilla. The sequence goes on along the minus strand of NC_073229.2, from coordinate 58,984,088 downwards.
GTAGGCAAAAAAGAGTGGAGCACCAAGCCGTGGGGTCCTTCCACATTTATTAGATAGAAAAGGGAAAGGACTCAGCTAAAGAGCCCGAAAAAGGCAGCCAGTTATTATGCAATTTACTATCCATCCTTCCCCGTTCACCTAACCCAATTGCATCTCCATCTTCCACGGGGTCTGAACTAGGGAAAATGCTGTCGCTAAAATGTGGAGCCAAATCTCATTCCTTCCCTCTCAAGTTCCGAGTGAGACCCAGGGAAGTTGAAACTGGTTCATTGAAGTCTTAATATGTAGGGATAGAAACATTAAACATTATATGCTTTTATTTTTTCTCATCATTTCCTCTATTCATGTTATGTCACATCTCACTTTCCACCTCTTAAGGACAATTTGTGAAGATTTCAACTTTGCAGACCTTTTCTGTTATTAGGAAATAAAAAAAATCCTTATTCCAACTACAAACTCTGGTCATCCAGCAGTATAGGATATTCCACTGCCCCCTGAAGACCAGGTTGTATGGTCCAAGTCATCTAAAGTGGAGAAGGAAGGTTGCTGGCTGCCCAGCTCCCCATCCTGCATCTTGGGCTGTGAAGAAGGCGGGGTTCCTCTTGGTTACCTCTTCTTGGCCCTCTTAGTGTGTTGATGCAGGAATGAGGGAGGGGGAGATGGTTATGTGGCTTAACTGAGTGTTGTAGGAATGCTTTCCCTGTTGGATGTCATTGCTTGTCTGCCAGCCCTTTGAGATCCTCTCTGAGTGTCCACATACTCTCCCAAGGCACTAATGTGTGAGTTCTCTGAAGAGTTCTTTGGGGGTGTCCCCACTGCTGAGTATGATGTTGTGGGAGCTCTGACTCCAGGTGAGCGTCTTGCTCTATCCCCATCCTCACCAATGTTGCTTGTTCTGGGTCCCCTTCTCCAGAAAAATGGCTCAAGCTCAGCCACCTTCCATGATGACAATTTGGCCGTTAGGAAATTGCCCTTTCCATGCACAGTAGTGGGATGTAGCAGCCTCTGTCTCCAATTTTCACATTCCATGCTGAGATAAAACCATCACTCACTGCTAGGTTGATGCCTCACAGCTCCTCCACCTCCCTCCTCATCCACTGTCCAAAACCCAGGCTTCTTCTAGAAAATGGGATGGAAAAGGGCTGGGTTGATGGGTGAGTGTAGCAGGACCAGTTTGATATCTCTTAGTGAGCCCCCAAGGAAAGTGTCTGACCCCAACTGACTGCAGCTTTCTTTGGAATTTGAGGACCTTGATGCCTCCTTGTCCTCATCTCTGGACCCTACTTGTCAATTATGGAATAGCTGGAAAAGTTCTTGTTTGACATTATTTTATGGAAGTCTTTTTGGCCCGTAGGAACGAAGAGGGCCTGGAAAGTGAAAAGAGAGATGGGGATGGAGAGGGAACAGGTGGCCTGACATGGGAGGGAAAAAGAAATTGTGGTAGTCTCTCCCTTCTTCAGTATGCCTACTTCCTTCCTCCTGATATCACTTTCTGAACAAATACACATCTGATCACTCAGCAGCCAAAATCCTAGGCCCAAGGTCAAGGAGAAGAGAAGAGGATAGGCCCCCATCCAGGCTTCCAGGCAACTGTGTGGGTTGCCAGGATCTGCTCCCAGCACTGAGGCACCCAAGTCAATCTAACGTTCCTCCCTTTCTGTCTTTCAGCTCCCCAAACTGAGAGGAACATTCCTTTCACACATCTGGCCAACATCCTCAAGAGTGGAACTGTCACAACTGGCCAAGCCCCTACCTCAGGCCCTGATGCCCCTTTTACCACTGGTGTGATGGTGTTCACCCCAGGACTCATCACCTTGCCTAGGCTCTTAGCCTCCACCAGACCTGCCTCCAAGACAGGCTACAGCTTCACTGCTACCAGCACCACCAGCCAGGGACCCAGGAGGACCACGGGGTCCCAGACAGTGACCGCGTCTCCCAGCAATGCCAGGGACTCCTCTGCTGGCCCAGAATCCATCTCCACTAAGTCTGGGGACCTCAGCACCAGATCGCCCACCACAGGGCTCTGCCTCACCAGCAGATCTCTCCTCAACAGACTACCCTCCATGCCCTCCATCAGGTACCTGTGGGGCCTGGGGTTGAGTGGCACCAGCACTTAGTGCCCAAACAGACCTGGAGGTGCAAGTCTTATATCTGACCTTCCTCTTTTGCTCCCCAGGAACCCAACGTGGCCTGCTTCTGAATGGGAGGTGGGGGACTGGAAGTGACATAAAGGATGGCAATGGAGAGGAGGGGCAGGAGAGAGGAGAGGCTGGGGAAAGGAGGGTCAGTGGAGAGGAGGGGCAGGGGAAAGAAGGGTGGGGACAGGAGGGACAGGGGAAAGGAGGGTGGGGGGAGGAGGATCAGGGAGGAGGAAGGTCAGGGGAAAGGAGGATCAGGAAGGATGAGGGTCAGTGGGGAGCAGAGTTGGTGGAAGGAAGGTGGGGGAAGTGTCAGCAGAGAGGAGGGTCGGGATAAAGGTGGGGGGAGATGAGGGTTGCAGGGATGAGGGCAGGGGACTATGAGATTCAGGGGCATTAGGGTCAGGGGGATGAGGATGGGGGTAAATGAAGGTTGTGGGGGAGGAGAGTCAGAGAAGGTCAGTGGGAGGAGTATCAGGGGAGAGGGGGGCTGCAGAGATGAGGGTAGGGGGCGATGAGAGTTGGTAGAATTAGGGCCAGGGGGGATGAGAGTCAGAGATGAGCATGTCAGGGGATGGGTGGCCTGAAGGGTCTGTGGATGGAGAGGAGAGGGTGAGGATAGGGCAAGGATGCGCCTCATGGAGTAGGAAGTGGAAAATGGGGGATGCTTTAATTTGGGTTCCTCTAGAGAAACTGACTCTGAGTCAGGGATTTGTGTCTTATATGGAACACTGGAAAAAAAGTGGGGGAGTGGGACAGGGCAGGGAAGGCCTCTAATAAAGAGAACTTAACCAAGCAGCTGCTGTGCACAACAAGAGCCTAATCCCAACGGGGAGAGTCAGATCTAGCGTCAAACACGCATCTGAAGGGCAAAGGAGCCCGCATAGTTACACACCAACTCCAATTGGTTATCAGTAGAGGGCTGCCTGCTGTGTGTGGCATAGAGGGCTCTAGCGACAAGAGAAAGGCCTCAGCCTCCCACCCACAGAAAAGGAGGTGCTGATGATGTGTGCAGGTGGAAATGACACAGGCAAGAGGACACAGGCAGGGGCCCGACAGCATCTGCTACAGAGGATAGAGTGGGGGAACAGGCATCCTCAGACCCCTTGAGGAGAGCAAGCATCTTGATCTCTTTAGCCACAAATGGGAGTCTCCTAGAATCCTCATCGTCACTGATGAACAGATTTGGGGGCATAATGGAGGAGAGGTACCAAAGTAGAGAGATGTTCCCCTCTACCTGGGGACATCCTCCTCTTAACTCCGGATGTCACACTTGCTTCTGTGGCCGGGTCTGTAAGGAAGAGGGTGGCCGTCTACCCCAGGAAGGGCACGCTCTCAGGGTTTCTGCTGCTGGTCCGATCCCAACGTGGGTTAGGATGGGGGACCTTGGTGCTCACCCGCTTCCACCCTGTCCCTTCTTCTCAGGCACCAGGATGTTTACTCCACTGTGCTTGGGGTGGTGCTGACCCTCCTGGTGCTGATGCCGATCGTGGTCTATGGGTTTTGGAAGAAGAGACACATGGCAAGTGAGTAGAGCCCACCTCCCAGCCTCCTGAGGGCAGAGCTCTGGGTAACTGCACTAAGGGTTATGACCTCGAGTCCCCACGTGGTATGGCCCTTGGCCTGTGTCCAGTCAAAAGGACTGTGAGGCTTCCACCTGGGGAGGAGGGCGGCCAGGCGGAGACCACCCAGCACAACCCTAAGGGGATGACCTGGAAGGAACCAGAGGCAGAGCCAGAAAGGGGCTGGGGCTGGTGGAGGAGCACTGGGGCACCGTGGGCAGGGCAGGACACTTCCTCAGCTCTCCCTGTTTCTTGCAGGCTACAGCATGTGCAGCAATCCTTCTAGACGTGACCCACCTGGAAGACCAGAGCCCTATGTGGAAGTCTACTTGATCTGAGGCCACTTAAGCATGGGGTGGGGAGCTTCTCCCAGAGTGGCCCCAGGGGGTTAGAGGAGGGGTGAAGATTGGGGCCAGTATCGATCTTATGAAGCTGGAGGACTTGTGCAGTGCTGGACTCACCCAGGACTTCCCAAACCCAGAGGCTGCCATCCTGAGCAGCCCCACAGCCCAGTGTTCTCCTGGGGGGCAGGAACCTGGGGAGGGGCCCAGAGCAAAGGGCATCAGGGAGAAAGTCCCGAGGAAATGTGACCAGTGGTTTCTGCTCGGAGCTGCAGACCCCAGGGCTCTTGGTGGAGGCAGGGGAACCCTGAGAGTGCTGTTTACAGAGAACCTCAGCTCCCGTCTGCCTCAGAAACCCTGTTGGGCTGAGCTGCCCTCCCCACCAGGGCCACTGTGTCCTCTGCTTCCCTCCGTTCTGCTTCAGCTTCCCCTAAGGTTAGGGAAGAAAAGAGTCGGGCTCATGAATGCCAGAGGCAGTGATGTCCCATCCTGGAGGAGAGGAAACAGTGACTAAAAGCTGGGGACCCACAGAGGGGTTGGCAGCTTCCCTTGTCGGGCCAGGTGTCCTTTGCTGGGCCTCTGGATGGCCCTGCCCTGACTGCGGCTGCTCCTCCCTCCTGTCCTGGGACCCTGCGGAGCCCACGCTCTCACTGCTGCCTTCTGCTGGCCGCTGCCTCCTTAGAAAGCTGTGACCAGGCAGCTAAGAGCCTCCGGGCTGCAGGGTCAGCCTCTCCCAAGACTGAAATGCAGAGGCTGGACTTGGGGCTCTCTCCCTCAGCTTCTACACCTGGGCTCCAAGTCTGAGTTCCCACAGGGGACCCAGCGGTCTCCAGCAAGTCCATACCCTGGGGTGGCTGAGACCTTGGCTCTGTATGGAGGCTGCTCACCCCACAGACACTGGTGGGGAGACCATGGCTCAGAGGAAGGGTGGAGCAACCCTACTCCTACCCCTCAGGATAGAGAGAGAAGACACACTTGGGACACAGTGAAGACAGCAACTTGGAACTGACCACGGCCTGGAGGACTGGCCCAGGCAGGGGGACAGGGAAAATGGAGCCCAAGTAGCCTCTGGCCAGGGACCCAATGGCCCGAGGAATCTGCCTCCCACCCACTGACTCAGGGCTCAGACTCAGCCTCTATTGTCCAGAGCACTGGCTTGGCGTCCAGCAATGAAGGCTGGAGAATGCAGCCTGGATTCCCCTACACACACACACACACACACACACACACACACACACACACACACACACACGTGTCTACTGACCTGGAGTGACTGGAATAGCACCTGGGGATAAATGTGACAACTGTGCATTGAACCCTGGGTCAGGGATGTTCCAATGGCCAGGAGAGTGACACAGCCAGGACCCTGGTGGACAGCCAGAGGGGCCACTTCAGGATGGTTGTGGGGAGAGTGGAAGAGGCAGGGAGTAATCCTGGGGGACAGCAAGGAGGAGGCACTTCTTCCCTATGTCCAGGAGAGGGCAATAGAGGGAAGACTGAGGCTGAAGAATCGACAGCTCTGGTCCCAGGACAGACAGACAGACAGACAGACAGACAGACAGACAGACAGACAGACACACGCACACACACCCATCTCTGTCTAGCAAGCAGCCTCCTAAGATAGCTGTTCTCCCTATCATGATGGTGTAGCCAACATCCTGTTGTATACTAGGAGAGAACTTAACCCAGCTGGGGGAAAATAGCTCCCTAAGAGCTGGCACCAGTACCACTGATGGCCCTGCTTCCTCTGAGAGTGAGATGCCCAGGAGGAGGAGCCCTAGGGAAGAAGTCAGGGACAGGGACCAGGATACCACTCTGTCACTGTGTGACCCTCAGCAAGTCACTAACCTTTGGCCTCATTTTCCCTGTCTTGTGAAAGAGGACAATAATTCCTACTTCTCAAGATTGTTTTCAAGATAAAATAACATTAGCATTGTACAATGATGCAAATGCCTCATTACCATTGTTCCTTAAGTTGTTTTCCAGCTCTAATGTTGTTTCCAACATTACATTTAAGACCTTAGGATTCTGTTTCTTGGTTTTGTCATATCTCTTCCCAAGTGTCATCACTATATGGATGTTGAGGGCCCCAGATGACAGTCCCTTTGGTAAGGTCCTCTTTTGAGGAGGGGAGGGTACAGGGTGTACTCATCTCAGTGTGAACTTGGCAAGTCACTGTCCCTCTCTGATCTTGTTTCCTCATCTGGAAAAGGAGTGAGAGAGGAGAAAGGAAGAAACCAGTCAGGCAGGCAGTTAGGGTGGGTTCTCGGTAGAATTCTTTTAAACAAAAGAACAGCCTGAAAAATCAAGCTGCAGGCACAGATATGGGAACTTGCACAGGGGTCTTGCCTAAGACATGCCCACAGCCTCATAGATAAGACAGACTACACAGGTGACTTGCCCAAACATGCCTGCAATGGAAAATTTCATCCCCTGACATGTGCAGTAAGGGGAACAAAGCAATATGGAGTAAGTAACTCAAGCCAAGGGCCCACATGCACATTAGAAGGACAGCAGGGAGCTACCAGAAATTCATGCCTTATGCAGATGAGTTGCCCCGTCCTCATAGGTTTCTTATAAAAGCCTTTACATTCAACTGTAAAAATGGCAACCCTCTTTCAGGCCTCCTCTCCACAGCAGAGAGCTTTCTTCTCTCACTCATTAAACTTTCACTCCAACCTCATCCTTGGTGTCCATGCTCCTTAATTTTCATTGTTGTGAGACAAAGAACTCCAGTGATACCTCAAACAACGAGAGACTGCTACATTGTGGTGCATTGGTGAGACTGTAACAGGAGGGTGGAGAGGAGCTCTGAAGCCTCTTCTCACTTCCTTGGGTATGTGTGTCAGAGGTGTTTACACCAGAGGGACTCCATCTTGTATAGAGGCTGAGTAAAATAAGGCTGAGACCTACTGGGTTGCCTTCGCAGATGTTAGGCATTCTAAGTCACAGGGTGAGATAGGTTGACACAAGACACAGGTCATAAAGACCTTGCTGATAAAACAGGTTTGCAGTAAAGAAATCAGCTAAAACCCACCAAAACCAAGAAGGCAATGAGAGTGACCTCTGGTTGTCCTCACTGCACATTATATGCAAATTATAATGCATTAGCATGCTAAGAGACACTCCCACCAGCGCCATGTCAACTTACAAATGCCATGGCAACATCAGGAAGTTACCTTATATGGTCTGAAAAGAGGAGGAACCCTCAGCTCCAGGAATTGCCCACCCCTTTCCTGGAAAACTCATGAATAATCCACCCCTTGTTTAGCATATAATCAAGAAGTAACAATAAATATAAGCAGCTAAGCAGCCCATGTTGCTGCTCTGCCTATAGAGTAGCCATTCTTTATTCCTTTACTTTTTAAATAAACTTGCTTTCATTTTACCATATGCATTTACCCTGAATTCTTTCTTGCATGAGATCCAAGAACCCTCTCTTGGGGTCTGGATCGGGATCCCTTTCCAGTAACATGTGCAGAACAGTTGCATGGACACAGCTCAGCATTAATGAGGCGGGGCACACCGGAAAAGAACAAGAACCAGCCCTGGCCTCAATCTGCTCACAGCCTCTGAGGGAAGGGAGACATGGCACTGCTGGGTACACCCCAGACCTTAGCACAGGGTCAGACACCACAGTGCAAGAGATAGGAGGTCCTCAAGTCCTTCCAAGATGGGGAACTGGGAATCCTGCAGGCTCTGGCTAGCCGGGCAGGCTTCAGGGAGGAGGTGGGGCTCTATCTGAGGCCCAAACCACAGGGTGGAGTCAGGAGGTGAGATCTAGGTGCAGAGACTGCACAGGCCATGGCAGCTGGGAGCCATGGGGAGGCTTGACGAGAAGGGCTGTGGAGGGTGGAAGGGGACATGGCCACTCACCAGGTGGTTGCTGAACCCAAGCAGAGTCCTTTAGCTGTGTCCTGAAGTAGAGCACGGTAGCTGTGAGGGTGACCAACTGTCCCTGTATGCCCCTGAGGGGTTCCTGGAACCAAGTGAACCAGCACAATTTGCTCACCCTAGGAGCCTGCACCGATATGAACTCCCATGGTAAGGACACGGGGGCTGAGGAGCTATAGACCAAGCCCCATATCCCCAGCCCCAACTGGACACTTTCCTAAACACACCAGCCTTTCACTTCCTCCCTCCTCTCTCAACCTTCTTCTCGAAGCTCCGGGGACCCAGATCCACAGCAGATCCACGGCAGGAAGGTGCAGGGCAGGTGGGGCATCGGACAGGCTGCTCACTTTAGCAGGTGAGACAATAAAGCTTCCTGAGCAACAGGCTGTGGACATAGAACACACACCTGGGAAGGGCTGGCCATCATGGCCAATGGAAGAACAAATAAAGTAAATCCAGCACCTCCTGGATATACACACGCCTGCATGGAGCCCAGCAAGCAGGCATTAGGTTTACAGTTCTCTTCGATGGCTGCAACATGCTTTCACTCTGGATCACATTGAGAGAGTGGATGCCGTGCTGCCAGCTCCTCATGTGGGACTGATGGATATTAGGAGTGGTGAGGGCAGGTCTCCTCTGCCAGCTTCTTTGGGGTCTTCCTCAGCTGCAGAGAGCCGCCTTGCCAAGGCCAGACTCCCCTCCCAGGACACCCCACCTCCCCTGACTGACAAGTCCTGAAGGGCCATCCTGTCTTAGGAACTCCTCCCAGGATAGCCTGAGTCTCCTTATGGCCTCTATTGCAGCCTGACTTCTCCTTCTGCCTGTGAAAGGAAAATAAATCTCAGAACCCCAAAATCACTAAGCCAGGGGAAAAAATCAAGCTGGGAACTACAGCAGGCAAACTGGCCTCCCATTTTATTCCTAAATAAGATAGCTACAAAGATTAAAAAACTATGTACCTCCCTCACAATTTGCCCACAAGACAATTCTTTGTGGGCCTCGAGATCTTTACCCTAAAACAGTTCTGTTGATTTTCACCCTGGCAATGTAAACTGCTAGCTGGTCTTCACAGGTGCAGGAAAGAAAGTTATCCCTCTGCTTGCCTGGGACAAATGAGTATCTGATTGCTTCTCTGCCCTGTTGTTTATGTAAAAATGCAGATTCACTGAGCCAGACTAAATTGTGTGTTCAGTGAAAGACTGATAGAGGACTTAAAAGAATGCAACATTTTGTCTCTTATCTATCTACGACTTGGAAGCCGCCTTTCCCACTGCCCCGTCCACGCAAACCCTGCACCAAATGCACATTGGTCCAGACCGAGTCAGTGTACCTCTTACATATATTTATTGATGCCTCATGTCTCCCTAACATGTATAAAAACAAGCTGTGCCCCCACCACCTTGGGCACATGTCTTCAGGGCTCCTGAGACTATTATAGGCATGTCCTTAACCTTGGCAAAGTAGACTTTCTGAATTGATTGAGGCCTCTCTCTGATATTTTGGATTCACATGCCCCATCCTGCTTCCTGCTCTTCTCTTCCTCAGATGTTGGTCCCAGAGCGCTTTAAACCTCCAGTGCTAATCTGCAGCTGACTCTGTGCCCAGGAACCCAACCTGCAGCACCACGGTTTATAGTTTTTCTTTTCTTTGTTGTTTATTAACTGTCAATCGCCTGTGACAATTGATTATCTGTAGTTCATCTAAGGACAATTATTTTTTTAAATGTGTTTGATTAGTGTCATCTTTCATCAAAGGCTCTGGAGTGATTATGGCAGCTCAGAGATGGGGAAGGAGATGATCTGGGGACTGAGATACCCTTTCCCCTCCTCCTCCCTTCCCCATCTTCCCCTCCCCAGGCTTTACTCTCTCCCACCTTTGCCATAGACACCCCCTGCACCTCCATTCCTGGAAGTGAATCTCCATCTCTTTTCTCCTCTTCCCCTCCTGTTGATATGGAACTCCCCGATTCCAGGCAGGCCTGGTCATGAAGTCTCTGACCCCTGGGAGCCAATGGGTCTTCAGGTTCTAGTCAGACCTCCAAAAGGCCCCCTAACACTGTCACTCACCTTCAGCCTGTGTGTTAGCTGGGTGAGGAAGAGAAACTTCAGGCTGGGGAGGAAGTGGTAGAATAGAGGGGAGAGAGGAGAAAGAGGTTTTTATTTCGCCATAGTTTCCTCCTGGACTTTCTCAGCTTTTCCCACCCCCAGCGCCAGTGGGAGGGAGGTGGCCTGACAAGTGGGAAGAGGCTGGGGCCAGAGGAAACCAGCAGGAGCTACACAGTATAGGCTGAGGCCTTTCCAGGCCCGGATGTAGAGCCTGCAGCTGGAGGGGCTCGTGTAGGCCAAGGCGTCCCCGTTCCTTCCAGGCCTCCTGCTTGCTCAAGGGAGACTTTGACTTCCTCAGCAATTCATCCCCAGGGCCGGATCCTGCCAGCGCTGGTTCATGCTCCCCAGGGTTTCCCCGCTGCCTCACTTTCCTCCCACCATCCCGGCTCAAGAAGAGGACCCATGACCTTGGAGGCCACACACCTGCTGTTGAGAGTTCTGCTGGTGCTCCTGGTCTCAGGTGAGGGGAAGGGGAGCAGGGCCAAGGGAGGGGGACAGGAACCTTTTTCTTACAGGGTTGTGAAGATTCAAGGAGAATATGGACTTGAAGGGCCCAGTTCAATTCATAGCACATGACCAGGGCTGTTTCTTTCACCTCTGTCCTCCTTCCAGCCCTTGTCCGTGAGCAGGAGAGCTATTCCAGAGCACTGCGGGTCTAGGGAAAGGGCACACTGTGTAGTTACCACAACCTGTGGCCTGCTTTGTTTTCTACCTCTGCCTGATGGTTTCCAGGCCCCAGCCACGGGCACTGACAGTGTCTTCCTGCCTCTGTCCTCCCCTCCCTTCTCTCCATCCACCATCACTCCAGATGATGAACGCTGGGCTCTTGCAAACCATACTTTCTTGCATCAAGAGATTAAACCAGAAACCAAGGGGTGCTGATCACCTGAGCTGAGAGATGTTCCTGAACTGCTTGTCCTCCCCCTTTGACATTTGACAACCCAGACACCTTCCCTAAAAGCCTGCTATGGTATAAAACAGTCTACCTCTGTGTTCTTCCTTTGACTTAAAATGGGACCTATTAAAATGTATTTTTTATCTGGGAGAGCTATTTGTCAATGACATCAGTATACTCTGAGAGCTCACTGCATTTCCTAGAGAAGGGTTGAGCTTAAGGACCTGAGACAGAAATGTTAAGCAAAGGGTGCCAGGAGAGCTGGGTGGAGACACTGCAATAGGGGCCCAGATAGAAAGCCAAGGGATAACAATTGCAAAAGGGAAAGGGCAAGGACTTGAGATAGCACCAACATTCCAGTTTTGCACAGAAAGAAACCGGCCCTGAGGTGGAATGGCTTACCCTAGACAACACGGCTTGTGGGGAAGAGCCCCTGATCACATGGCTGCCTACTGGTCAGCTGAGCCGAAGGAGACCTCAGAGGACAGGCTAGAAGCTGGGGAGGGCCTGTGGTGACAACACGCATGGCAGGAGGGATGATTTTCAGGGCAGGAGGTTGGTCTGGGCTCTGACTTTCCTCATCAGGCGGGTCCTTATTCCAAAGCCCACCAGTCAAGTCCATCATCCTGGGTGTGGCAGTGACCGTTGTGCTGCTGCTGCTGCTGTTTGCCCTCCTCATCAACCGGTGCCTCCAGAAAGCCCGAGGAAGAGCTAGGAAAGTGAGTCCTGCTCACTGGCTCTGAGCAGACAGCCAAGTGCTTAGCGATTTCTAGGGTAGCCTGAGAGCCGTGAGGACAAGGATTGTTTTTTTATTTTTTTTATTTTTTATTACTGTACTTTAAGTTCTAGGGTACATGTGCACAACGTGCAGGTTTGTTACATATGTATACATGTGCCATGTTGCTGTGCTGCACCCATTAACTCGTCATTTACATTAGGTATATCTCCTAATGCTATCCCTCCCACTTCTCCCTACCCCACGACAGGCCCCCGTGTGTGATGTTCCCCACCCTGTGTCCAAGCGTTCTCATTGTTCAATTCCCACCTATAAGTGAGAACATGCGGTATTTGGTTTTCTGTCCTTGTGATAGTTTGCTCAGAATGATGGTTTCCAGCTTCATCCATGTCCCTACAAGGACATGAACTCTTATGCTCATTTTACCAACTAGGAAACTGAGGCCTGAGAAGTAAAGTGGCCAAGATCCCCTGGGAGCCCCAAATGGCTTCCCTTCCTTCTGCCAGAGCAACAGCCTGGGCAGCCCTGAGGGTGGTGGACTCATCATCTTCTAAGGCTCCAGGTCAGCTCACCCAAAGCCAATTCAACTCAGTGCCAATTTGTCTACAACTAGGTGTGCTAGTATCCATTTTGGATCATGTATTTTTGCCATCTTTTAGGTTAAGACTTTTAAAACAAATCTATGTAAAGATGTTCCTGGTTCATGGTATTGTTTTTTAATTGTTTTTATCATTTAAAAATGTCGTCTTCCTAAAAGCACTTCCAGGACTTTTTAATCTTCAAAGTTTTAAGTTCTTAGCATTAATTACATATGAAATCTGTAGCATCTTGTGTAAGATTTATCAGATTAGTCCCCTTTAATGAATGTTACCTCCTTTCTTGCTGTTTTATGTTGGTTGGTTTGTTTGACACATAGGTACTGTGTGCTCAATAACCCTATACTGAAGATGTTTCTGTTGACAGCAAGATTGAAACATGGGAGTGGGCCAGAGGTATATTGGACTTCATTGGTTTTAATTATTCAAGCTATGAAAATCCAAAGAAAGCAGTGGGTTGTAAAATTTTATATACCTATTTTTAATCAGTGTAAAATCAATTTAATAGGTCACAACAGGATTTTTATAAAAACACAATAGAAGAGCATAATGTCATAATGCTTTATCCTTTTTTTGTTAAACTTTTATTTTAGGAGTGTGTGTGAATATGTGTCTGGGTGTGAGAGTGTATGAGTGTGTTTGTGTAAGTGGTAGATAAATTGTGAATCATACTGGAGCTCCTGGTTCAAAAAATTGGAAAGACAGTACTACATACAAATTCATCAGCCAATAGATTATACTTAGGTCTAATTTTAAATTTGGAATTTTCAGCGACCTGGAATTGATAATTAAGTTTATGGATTTTATGCACATTAATCATAGACAGCCAGTTTGTTTTGCTCCTTCGTATCCCTGGACACCACTCTTGCTGGGCACTGGGGACCTCCCCAGGCAGAATGTGGCCACTGATCCAGCCCTGGCCTGTTTCCCATCAGTGTCCCTTCTGCCCAGCCAGGACCCCAATATCTCCCTCATGTTTCCATGGGAGTTGGGTTGGGAGAGATTCCTTGCTTAACCTTGACTGTCTTCTTTGCAGGTGAGGGTGAATCCTATCATGTTTATGATGACGTCCAAAAGGAGAAGACCACTGTGAGTAAGAATGACCCTTCCCTGGGACAGCAGTACCACAGCTTTCCTGTGCAACTTTATTCTTGTCTTTTTTAATTTCCTGGTTTATACTTACTCTTAGTTCCTATTTACTCTAAACCTTGACTTGCACTGGTGACTACGCATTCCCCTGCGCCTCATGCATGGCTTAGCTACGTGTTTCCTTTCTCTCTGTTTCCCAATTCAAATCTCCTAGAGAAAAAGAGAAGTTGGCTAACCCAGCTTTGCCCTTCACCCCTGTGGAAGGCAGCTTTTCATGTCTCATAGGTCATGAACCAGCTTGTGGATTGGCTGCCATTGGTCCTGTCAGCTGGGGGGAAGGGTGTCACATGGCAGACAACATGGCTCCCCTAGGATGCTCTCCTAGCAGGTGCGAGAGACTGGGCAGTTTCCCTTGGGTAAGTCTGTCTTGTCTAAAGATCTGAGACTCTTGGAATCACAGAATTGCAGAATTCAAACGATCTAAAGTCATCTTGATCAACCCTCTGTGTAACATTGGAATCAACTCTACAAATAACATCCCTACCAAGTGCTCTTTTAGCTCGGTGCTACTCAAACTTGAGTGTGCATAAAACCACTTGAAGAGCTTGTTAAAACAGTTTCCTGGGCCTCACCTAAGACACTTTGCCTTAATACATCTGGCATGGAGCCTGATGATGCATTTTTAACAAGCTCTGAGGTGATCTGGTGCTACTGGCCTGGGAACTGAAGGCAGAATTCACTGGACAGTGAGCACTTATCAAGTACTCACATTGATATAGAGCTGCTTTACCAGTGATGAATGCCCTCCATGTGGCAAAGACAGCTACCAACCAGCAGGGGCCACCTCCTCCTTAAAGGGATATGAGGAAGGAGGAGCAAAGAAAAGTCAAGTACTTACCAACTAGAGGGCAGAAGGTTTGAGTCTGAGGGCTGTGATAAGATCATGGAGGAGATTTCTGGACACTTGCCCCCCTGTTCCCCAGGATCTACTAGGACAGAGTCCAGGTAGATAGGGTCTGGGGACCCAGTGCCTTTGAGTAACCCAATTCTCGCCTCCCTCTGTGGCCATCACTTCCTTTCTGACCAAGGGCTATGAAATCCTGACAGATTGTGCATGCATTTTATTGGTGCCTATGTCCTTGAGAGACCCCTCCCTTAACTGTCCTCTCAGGACCTCTAAGCCAGGCTGAGGAGTTCTGCCCTCCCCCTAACCCCCAAGCCAGATCCCTCTTCTCTTCCCTGTCCTCCTGATTGAAAATCCCCTCCCACTCATGAGACTCTTATGACCCTGCCAGAAGGAATGCCAGGATGTGGGTAGTGCCTACTGCTCAGGAGTCTCCCTGGCCCTAGCCCTCGCCCTGTCTTTGCCAGGCAGGGTGTGGCGAGGACCTTCCTTCCCTATGGCCATCCACACAGCTCCATCAGAACTGATTTGGGCACCCCTGCCTTGCACAGAATCATTATCCAGTCTGCTAGCTGCATCTCAGTCAAACAGAGTGGGCTGGGGGCTGCCTCCTGCTTGGCCCACATATTTTCCAAAGGGCCCTTCTGGAGACAGGGGTCCCTCTTTTATTGTGTGTCCCCAAGAAGTGACTTTGAACTCTGGGAACTTCAGGCCAAGTGACCAGAAGTGGTATCCTGCTACATCATGGGGAAGATTGCTTGGAGTTGCAGATTCCCAATGGTGACCTTAAAGGTCCCTGATTCTAGCTTCCAGTGGGACGCCAAAACCCTCTCTCCAAACTTCAGTAAGGAGTCATGAAGTCTCTGCCTCCATCTGTCAAAGGGCAGGAAGCTCACCAACTCCTTAGGCAGCTGGCTTGTGAATGCTTTTGTCAAATAGGACTTGGCTTGTCCTCAGTCACAGTGAGACATCAGCCTTGTCCACAGGATGAGACTGAGGTCAGGCTACATCATGACCAGAAAGAGAGGAGGATGGAGAGAAGAAGGTGGGAGGTTTGAGGCCTGGAGGGCCAGGCTGTGAGGATGAGGTCTTCCTCTGGGAGAAAGGTAGGTAAGCTCCTATTACTTATGACTGTGACATCTGTGCTGCCATCATCCACCTTCTAGGGTCCCAGTGTCAAGGATGTGGTTCTGTCCTCAGCCTTTGGCTCCATGGGGACACAAACCTGTAGGGCCAGACACTCAGGCTAAGGGAGATGGGGAACAAGGAGGGAATGGGGTGTTCTGGGTATCACCCTGACTCCTGAGGTTCTAATCCTGCCCTGCCTGGCTTAGTCTCGCCCTGCAAGCTGGATCTGACTGCTGAAGGCTAGGCAATTGCTGCACCATGCTTTTCCACCTGAGCTAGCCCTGTTTTGAGAAGGTCACTGGTGTTGAACTGTGGCCTCATTTGACCTCTGGTCCTTCACAGTTATAGGCTCTTGACAGTGCCTCCGTGTTTGTTGTATATTTTAGACTACATACCACTGGGAGAGCCCATCTCCACCAAATGATCCCTGACTTGGGTTTCCTGTTTGCATTGGTCTGGCTGCAGCACCAGGAGCCACCCTCATGAACTGTCAAAACCCGGGTGATTTACCTAGACCTAGAGCTCTAACGTTACTTCTCATTTTTTGAAACAGAGTCATTCTGTCACCCAGGCTGGAGTGCAGTGGCATGATCTTGGCTCCCTGTAACCTCCGCCTCCCAGGTTCAAGCCATTCTCCTGCCTCAGCCTCCCGAGTAGCTGGTACTACAAGTGCGTGCCAATCCTGGCTAATTTTTGTATTTTTAGTAGAGATGGGGTTTCACCATGTTGGCCAGGCTGGTCTCGAACTCCTGGCTTCATGTGATCCTCCCGCCTCAGCCTCCCAAAGTGCTGGGATTACAGGGGTGAGCCACCAACCCGGCCAGCTCTAACAGTTTTGACTGATCTGTATAAATTACACAAGCATTTAGGGGTGGCTACTGACTGTCAGGCACTGTGCTCAGGGTTGAGGATACAGAGATTAATTCTAGTAAGCCGACATTTATGGTGTGCTTATTATGTGCCAGATTCCTTTTCATGGATTAATGGCTCGAACATCCCTGTAAGGTATTTTACATATTTAGATATTGTGGCATAGAGAGGTTAAGTAATTTCCTGAATTCACACAGCTAGTAAATGATGAATTCTAGACTCCAAAGTTTTAACCACTATGCTTCTGAGTCCCTGTTCCCTTAAAGATTGTGTGTGTGTGTGTGTGTGTGTGTGTGTGTGTGTGTGTGTTTGGGGAGATGCATGGAAAAACAATGATGATATAAAGCAGTCACGGCTACAGCTAGAGGAATGCTGAAGGTGCCAGAGGAGGATGGAGAGGATGGGGGAAGCATGACCTTTCCTGACACAAGCCTCCAGGAGGCAAGAGGGGAGAGGGGGGGTGCAGCTGACTCAGCTGGGGAGTTCAAGGGGCAAGACTCCTAATTAACCAGTGGCCCCAGACAGGAGGATGTGGGTTCCTCCTCCCCACCCTGCCGCAGGGAAAGGGCTACCCCTGCTACCACCAAAGGCCTGAAGGCACCTTTCCAAAGCTATGACCTCGGGAATGTACACCTTTTCCTTATCTCAGTACTGGGGCATCCATGGCAACCTCAGGCCCCACAGGAGGGGTATGTGAGGAGGACCAGGACAGGTTGGAGAGGGAGAGCTGGCCCTTGATCTCTGGAGTCCCAGGAGGCTTCAGGCCCACTGTGCATGTCTGAGTGTGTAAGCAGCCTTCTCCCTGCGGGTCATTCTTCAGGCCACACAGTGGGCCCTCCCTTCACTTCATCTCCCTATGCTCTTGATGCATATGACACAATATGCAAAAATTTTATTCATCAACCTGCATATTTGATCTTTGGGTGGTTGTTTCAAACTACTGTTTTGAGATAGCTTATTATGCAGCAACAAACAATCAAAACAAATAGCCAAGACAAACATGAAGAACAAGGCTATGGGGAAAGGAGATGGCCTTACCCTATCAGAAACCAAGACTTACTACGAAGTCATAGTAATTATCATGCAATCCTGGAATGGAAAACTGGCAAAGGCAACAGAATCAAGAAGCAAGGAACAGATCCATGTATATATGGCAACTTGATATTTGACAGAGCAGGCATTATGAATCAGGTGGAAAGAAGAGAATATTTAATGCTGCTGATACAACAATCTAGCCATGTGGGGAAAAACATAAAATTAGATTCCTACCTTATGTCTTATACAAAAATAAATTCCAGGTGGGTTATCAACCAAAATGTGAGTAGCCCAACAATAAAATGTTTAGACAAAAATATGAGTTGTTTATGACTTCAGGGGCCAGAACGATTTCTTAAGCAAGATCAGGAGTGATGGCGCACACCTGTAATCCCAACACTTTGGGAAGCTGAAGCCGGTGGATCACTTTAGCCCAGGAGTTTGAGACCAGCCTAGACAATGTGGCAAAACCTCATCTCTACTAAAAATACAAAAATTAGCTGGGCATGGTGGTGTGTGCCTGTAATTCCAGCTACTTGTGAAGCTGAAGAATGAGAATCACTTGAACCTGGGAGGCGGAGGTTGCAATGAGCCAAGATCACGCCACTGCGCTCCAGCCTGGGTGAAAAAGCACAAACCATAAAGGGTAAAATAATATGACATATTTGGCTATATTAAAATTGAAAACTTTGGTCCAAAGAAGATACGAGAAACAAAGTGAAAGGATGGGCCACCGACAGGGAGAGGCATTTGCAATGCATAGAACTGATTAAAGATTAGTGGCCAAAATTTATGAAGAACTCATTCAAATCATAAAAAGGACAAACCACTTTCAATTGACCTATAGGGAGAAACAAAACACAGAAAATTTAAAAACCAAAGGCACATAGATAATGTTTAACTTCACTAGAAATCAGAAGAATTCAAATCTCAGCTAGATGCAATTATATACGGTTTGGTAGGGGGCTTCAAATATGCCTGTAATTATTTATTTAATATATATTATAACATATATTTACACACACACACACACACACATATAGTCAGAGAGAGAAACGACCTCACATTTTCTAATTCTAAGGAGTCTATTATAATAATCATAGAAAAAACCTATATAGTTCCATGGAGGCATTTAGGTAGCCCAATGGCATTTGTTCTGTAAAATGCATATAAAATCACTTGGGGTATGTGTTGATTGATATCAGGTTTCTATTATATCAGTGGTTGATGCAACATGGAAGCAATAACGCATGGGAACGGGGAAAAATTTAAACATGGCACTATATACAAATTTTAGTGTTAAGTAAGTTTACTATAAAATTCCACCTAATACAATGAAAGAGGTAACGTAAGCTTTTCATCTCCTAGATTTGAAGCAATTTTGTTTTTTTCCCTTCATTTTCAAATACAGCAAAATATTAAGGATTGACAAAACTGAGTGGTAGGTACAAGTGTTAGTTATATTAGTCTCTACACTTCCCCATGTGCTTAAAATATTTCTTAATTAGAAAAAAAAAACCCAGCTATTGCAGAAGTCTACACAAGAGCCATAGCCCAGGGTGCTGTAACTTGAGGAAGAGAGAGTGGCATTGAAGAGAGGACTTAAGGTGCCACCATCTGGTTGAGAAGAGAGACGGCCATGAGGATAGCAGAAGCGTGGGGATGGATGTGGGGGAAAGAGGAGTGATGGTCTTCTGTCTGGTGTAGCTGGTGAGAAAGAGGGAAGAATTGAAAACACACAGGGATGTACTGCCAGTTTGACTAGGAGAAGCCTGGTGACGAGTGAGCGACAGTGAAAGATAAGTTAGGAGAATCAGTTTGGGGAGGAAGAAAATGAATTTAGGTTTGCATCTTCATGCAACTGCAAGACAGTTAACCTTAAGAAGCTGCTGATGAGCATCTGGAGCTCAAAAGAGAGATCAGGACTAGGTCACTTGCTGACCCAGAGGAAAGTGGCCAGAAGAGCTCTGATTTTTAGGGGGATAGTTTTGTTCAGGTGATGAGAGAAAGAGGATTCCAGGAAGGAGTCAGAGAAGCTACCAGAGAGGCAAAGGACATACCAGTATTCTACAATGTACTAGTCAGGGTTAGCTAGCTGCTGTAATAAAAAATGCTAACAAGTTTATTTCTCACTTCCATCACATAGAGGTTGGTGAGGAAGCTCTGCTCTGCTCCACGCATCACTCAGGAACCCAAGTTTCTTCCAGCTAGTGGCTTTCTTGTCCTTTAGAATTTCAGAGCCCTCCACTGCATCCTCTATATCTGGGCAGCAAATGAGAGAAGAGAGAGAGAACATTCAAGATTGCACAGGAGGCTTTATGGGACAGCCCTGGAAGTAGCAAACTTGAAATTTCATTTCTTTCAGAACCCCATCATGTGGCCACCTCTAACTGCAAGAGAGGTTGGAAGACAGTCTAGCTGTGTTCTCAGGAGGAAATAGTTTGGTGAACAACTACTTGGTCTCTTCCAATAGTCAAAATGTTGAGAAATGAAAGTTCTAAATCCTCTGGGAAGCTTCCCTACGCTGCAGAAATTCGATCTGTCTTCTCTTTCCTAATTGCTACTTCTCCTGCCTGAGCTTCTTTCCTCTGAGAATCCTTGCTGGATTTCTCAAAATAAGCCCTGTTCCTCTCCTCTTGCAACTATCATATGTACAACTTATTTACAAGCTGGACTTTGTAGTGGTCTTGTCTTTCATGGAGTTTCATTCTAGGAAACTCAGTACACACACACACACACACGCGCGCGCGCACGCGCGCATCATCAGAGTAATCTACAACTTTATTCTGTCCTCCAAGGAAACAGATGAGTTTATATTCTCAAAGCCCATATTTATCTTGCTGTCAATACCTGGCAGCTACCTTCTCACTCACATCTCCCAACCAAATCTCTCCTCGAGCCAGTTTTTCCTGGCTCTTTAATCCTTTGCCCGCCCACTGATAGGTCATTAGTGTCTGCACTGAAGAAGACATGTTTCCTCAGCCAGAACCAGAATTCGATAAGTTGGGGCTGAGTTAGGTGAAAGAGTGGATTCTCCATGTCTCTTTGATCCCTGATATTTTAGGTCTTGTGTTTTAGGAGTTGTGATATTTGAGGCTGTGGTGATGGTTTGGAGATCCAAGGCATGAGATTGACTAAAGGTGGGTTTGTTACACGACAGTAGCCTTGTAACACAAAAGCAGCGAATCAAGAGCGAAGGCGAGTAAGCTCACTGTATCTGTTGAAGGATTGAGACTCGCTTCTTAGTGTTTCACGAAAGATTGATTTTCCAAGAGATATTAATAAGTGTTATGTGAACTTACTAGGACCATGCTACTAATATATTTTCTCCAAATATTTTTAATGTAAGGAAAAATAAGCTATGTTTATTACAATTTGCAAGAACCAACTTTTAGAAACTCTTTTAATATCTACTAATAAGAGGATAATTAAATAAATTGCTATATCCACACCAAGGAATCCCACATAGACATTATAAAGAATGAAGTAAGCTTATATTTGTTGATATGGAAAGATGTCCCCGATATATTAAATGGGAAAAATGAGAGCCCTAAAATAAGCTTGTGTGTGTGTGTGTGTGAGTGTGCGTGCATGCACATGTATGTACAAACACAGAAAAAAGTCTAGATGACCAAGCACCAAAATATTAGTAGTAGTGATTCTCTCTGGGGAATGGCATTAGAAGAGTGGAAGAAAATTCCACTCTTAATAAAATTGTTAACAAGTCTGGCTCTGGAGCCGGACTACCTAGGTTTAAACCTAAGTTCCACCTTTTACTAGTTGGGTGATCCTGGACAAGTTATTTAACATCTCTGAGTCTCAGTTATCTGGAAAAATAATATTACCTGCCTCATAGGTAATGATGTAATACATTACTCATTAATGTGTTAATACAATATGCATTACAATATTGATTAACATACTATATTAATATATTAACACCAATATAATACATTGATTTATAATGATGCTGGAAATACTTTATGTAAAATGTTTAGAACAATGCCTATCACATGGTAAGCACTCAATAAATGTTAGTGTTTTCAGTGGGGAAGTTATGGACAACTTTTACCTTTTCAGAGTGAATTTTTATGTATTTTTCACAGAAAAAGTCATTAAATATGGTTTTTAAAAGATTTTGAAAATGCTTAACACATTTTATATAGTTAATAGTGTTAAATTAAGTTTAGCCTAAAGTTGCCTCCTTGCATATTTTAAGTCTGGCCTAAAAGTTTCAGTACATAGTGGACTGTAACATAACTGGATGTGTAAACAGGCTGTAACCTGCTCTTGTGCCAATCACCAAGTTTCCTTCAAACAAAGGTGGCCAATTACATTCAAATAAAGCAAATGCCAAGCTGTAAGAAACCCAGCTGCTTCTGTATTTCACTTCTGTTTTCCGTATGTCATTTTCATTTTTCTACCCATAAATCTTCAGCCATGTGATAGGATTGGAGCCTCTCTGACCTATTCTGATTTTGGGGGATACCTGATTTGTGAGTCATTTTTTTGCTCAATAAAACTCTGTTAAATTTAATTTGTCTAAGGTTTTTCTTTTAACAATAGATATAATCTCCCTTTAAAGCTGTGTCCCTTCTAAGTATGGCAGGAAACCCTGGGAGAAATTGCCCGTTACTAGAAGGTACGTTGTTTTGACTGCATAAGAAGTACTTACCTCCCAGCACTTTGGGAGGCTGAGATGGGTGGATCATGAGGTCAGGAGTTCGAGACCAGCCTGGCCAACATGGTGAAACCCAATCTCTACTAAAAATACAAAAATTAGTTGGGCATGGTGGTGGGCGCCTGTAATCCCAGCTGCTCGGGAGGCTGAGGCAGGAGAATTGTTTGAACCCGGGAGGCGGAGGATGCTGAGATCGTGCCATTGCACTCCAGTCTGGGCAACAGGGCGAGACCTGGGTGACAGGGCGATACTCCGTCTCAAAAAAAAAAAAAAAAAAAAAAAGGAAGTACTTACCAAGTAACTATTGATATCATTGATGTATGTCGTCTCCTTAGTAAGTGCTATTATGCCTTGAGTCATAATTTTAACACATAGGTCTTTTAAAATTAGTTAATATTTCTAAGCTGACATTTTAAAAATTCTGCTTAAAAGTATTGAACAATCAAATTTTGTAGTAACTGATTTGTCTTAAGGACTATTTTGGCTTTCTACTCTAATCCAGGCATAAGTTGTAACTCCAGAGCTCCTGTTGATGTTGTGAAATTTAGAACAGTTTTAAAAGAGTTTCATGGTTAAATAATATTAGGATGCACATTGGTTTCAGGATGTATTTTCTTGTTTGATCCCGAGCTGTCCAGTGTGCTGTGGGTGTAAAGGGAAGAACTTGTGACCTAGCTTAGACGAGGACATTCCAGGGAAACAGTGCCCCACCATCTATGGGGTCCACCAGTGCTGTTCCATTAGTGGGAATCAGACCCTCTGATACAGGAGGTAGAAAAAAGCTATTTAGCATTTTTTCATGTGTCTGTTGGCTGCATAAATGTCGTCTTTTGAGAAGTGTCTGTTCATATCCTTTGCCCACTTTTTGTTGGGGTTGATTGATTTTTTTCTTGTAAATTTGTTTAAGTTCTTTGTAGGTTCTGGATATTAGCCCTTTGTCAGATGGGTAGATTGTAAAAATTTTCTCCCATTCTCTAGGTTGCCTGTTCACTCCAATGGTAGTTTCTTTTGCTGTGCAGAAGCTCTTTAGTTTAATTAGATCCCATTTGTCAATTTTGGCTCTTCAGAGAAATGCAAATCAAAACCACAATGAGATACCATCTCACACCAGTTAGAATGGCGATCATTAAAAAGTCAGGAAACATGCCGGGTGCGGTGGCTCACGCCTGTAATCCCAGCACTTTGGGAGGCCAAGGCGGGTGGATCACGAAGTTAGGAGATCGAGACCATCCTGGCTAACACGGTGAAACCCCGTCTCTACTAAACACACACACACACACACACACACACACACACAAATTAGCCAGGCGTGGCGGCGGGTGCCTGTAGTCCCAGCTACTCGGGAGGCTGAGGCAGGAGAATGCTGTGAACCCAGGAGGCAGAGCTTGCAGTGAGCGGAGATCACACCACTGCACTCCAGCCCGGGTGACAGAGCAAGACTCTCTCTCAAAAAAAAAAAAAAAAAAAAAAAAAAAAGGCAGGAAACAACAGGTGCTGGAAAGGATGTGGAGAAACAGGAACACTTTTACACTGTTGGTGGGACTGTAAACTAATTCAACCATTCTAGAAGACAATGTGGCAATTCCTCAAGGATCTAGAACTAGAAATACCATTTGACCCAGCCATCCCATTACTATGTATATACCCAAAGGATTATAAATCATGCTGCTATAAAGACACATGCACACGTATGTTTATTGCGGCACTATTCACAATAGCAAAGACTGGGAACCAACCCAAATGTCCATCAACGATAGACTGGATTAAGAAAATGTGGCACATATACACCACGGAATACTATGAAACCATAAAAATGGATGAGTTCATGTCCTTTGTAGGGACATGGATGAAGCTGGAAACCATCATTCTGAGCAAACTATTGCAAGGACAGAAAACCAAGCACCACATGTTCTCACTCATAGGTGGGAATTGAACAATGAGAACACTTGGACACAGGGTGGGGAACACTTGGACACTGGGGCCTGTCGTGGGGTGGGGGGAGTGGGGAGGGATAGCATTAGGTGATACGCCTAATGTGAATGACGAGTTAATGGGTGCAGCACACCAACATGGTACATGTATACATATGTAACAAACCTGCATGTTGTGCACACATACTCTAGAACTTAAAGTATAACAATAAAAAGAAAAAAGAAAAGAAAAAGAGAAAAGCTATTTAGGCAGTTAGTGAGGGCAAAGAGTCCTCAGCTGAACTTCACTTCTAACAAAAAGCAACCCAAGAAATCACTTCTTTTCTAACAAAGAGCAGCCTGGAAGATTGGGCTGCAAACATAGATAAGGAAGCCGGAAGCTTCCACAAGGGGGATGGCTGCAGCTGCACAGATAAAAAGGGCTACCTGGGGCCAGGCATGGTCACCATGGGGGTTCTACCTCACCTTTTTTTAAGCACATGCAAAGTAAGAAAGAAATAAACAACTTGGAGTAGCCAGGCTATGGACCCACCTGCATAATAAAGGATTGGGGTGGGGGCTGGCAGAGATTCGTGCCCTATGCAGATGGCACACCTAGTCCTAACTGGTTTTCCATGCTTTATGTAGATCAGATACTGCCTCCCCACTAGCTCATCTGTTAAAAACCCCTGAATTTCACTGTGGGCCAGCAACCCTTTTGCTGGGACCCCTCTCTGTACCAGAGGGCTGTTCTCTTTTTTTTCTCCTATTAAATTTCTGCTCTAAACCTCACCTTTGGTGTCCCCGTGTCCTTGATTTCCTTGGCTATGAGACCAGGAACTCTGGGTGTCACCCCAGACAACAAGGTCACTTCACCTCCCTGGCAAAACTGTTTTATGTCTCTTCAGAGAGGCAGCAATTCTCTAACAATCCTCTTTCCTTTTGAAGGTGTTAAAAGCTTCCAGCCATGGCAGGACCCGTCTTCATTGGCAGATCTCTGTGGTCAAAGTGTTGTTGCCCATTTTTGCCCTGATGGCCATCCTGACTTCTCAGCTCACACTAAGACCAGAAACCCAAATATGCCTTTGTGGCTGAGATGGTCTGACCCATATATGTCCCAAATTCCCTCTGTTAACTCATTTGACGGTCTCCTTTCACTTTCCCAACCCAAGGTATTGATCTAGAATTCAGCCACTACAGATTTACAATATCAGCAGCACTTCCATATCCAGCAACAAAGAGGCAGCACCTTCCTGGCACCAGCATGGTGCCTGGCACATAGTAGGTGCTTGATGGAATAAATGAATGTGTCCCTTGGGAGAGCTACTCCAGGCTCTCCCACTTTATCCAATAAGAGTGAAAAGAATAAGGTAGCTGTAGGCCAAGTTTCTAGACAGACGCATGCACAACGGGTTTAACTGCTGATAATTTAAATGAGGCTCTTTTAAAAATGGGTAAGGATAAGGGAACCAGCAGGGGATGGTGATGCATCCAAATACAGAAAGATGTTAACACCCCCCTGGGCTTGAAAGAACAGGGAGGGAAAATTCTCTTACTGGAGCCAAGTGACGGCTGGAGCCATGGAGGAGCCATCAGTAGGAGCTGTGGCCATAGAGGAAATCAGCCACTGTCTGAACCACATCAAAGCATGGACGAGGCAGGGAGAAACAAACACCACAACTTATTTCTCTTCCCACGTTCCAAGCTCCTTTTGATGTCTCTTTGGCTAGGCCCAGCAGTAAGCCTGGGCATAGGGTCCAGAGGGATCAATCTCCCAGGGATGGAGCAGGACGGAGCAGGGCAGAACATGGGTCAGGGTGGGAGCAAGCATAAAGAACCAGCACAGTGGTCACCCATGTCAAAGGCAGAAGAAAAGCTTGAGAGGTGCCAGAGCTGAGAGGAGGCCATTCATGACTTTCTAGGGAGCAAGTACACAGGAGCAATTGAAGACCATGAATAAAAAGTTGTCTGGGCTGGGCATGGTGGCTCACACTTGTAATCCTAGCCCTTTGCAAGGCTGAGATGGGCAGATTGCTTGATCCCAGGAGTTTGAGACCAGCCTGAACAACATGGCAAAACTCCATCTCTACAAAAAATACAAAAATTAGCCAAGCGTGGTGACACATACCTGTAGTCTCAGCTATTCAGGAGGCTGAGACGTGGGAGGATCACTTAAACCCACGAGGTCAAGGCTGCAGTGAGCCGTGATGGCTCACTCCAAAAGACAGGATTCCAAGAGCTTCCAGCTTGCTGAGTAGGTGGAGGTGCCTCGAGGGTGGTGCACCCAGAAAGGACATGGAAGACTACTTGGATTAGCCCAAAGGACTCAGGAACTAACCATTGGTCACAGATAGAATAATCTGGCCAGGCATGATGGTTCATGTCTGAAATCCCAGCACTTTGGGAGGCCAAGGTGGGAAGATTGCTTGAGGCCAGGAGTTTGAGACCAGCCTGGGCAATATAGTGAAATCCCATCTCTGCAAAAAAATTTAGAAGTTAGCTGAGCATGATGGCACACACCTATAGTCCTAGTTAGTCAAGAAGCTGAGGCAGGAGAATTGCTTGAGCTCAGGAGGTTGAGGCTGCAGTGACCCATAATCACGCCACTGCACTCCAGCCTGGGTGACAGAGTGAGACCTTGTCTCTTAAAAATAAAGAATAATCTGAAAGTCAATAACAATACTAACTATAATAGATTGTTATATATCAAATATGTCTAAATCATTTTTATAATTATACTAAAAATTAAAATCTAATTAGTCATAATTGAAGAGTACTAATGAACTAATGCATAATTTTAGAAACATGTTAATTAAAGAAAGAATAAAGCATTCCTCTTGCCCTTCTTGTACAGGCCAAATGATGGGTGAGAGTAAGTATACTTTCCTTATAGAAGTATGCCGAATAACACATAAAAAAGGAATGATCAACTTTGCAACCTCAAATGAATTAGTGGATCTGGGTGTTGAGCCAGAACAGCTGCTAGCATGACAGAAAGAGCACTCCTCCACGTCAGGTGCCTCCTGGTGGAAGAATATACTGCCACTTATGAAGTATTTGGCAAAAGAAAAAAATCTGAAAACCCTGTATAGCTAAGTATCAATTTATAGAAAATGCAGGGCACAGAGGAGAAAGCTAAGCAATACTGTGGGGATGAATCAGCAAACTTCACATCACAGGAAATTCTACAGGACAAACAATCTGGTTTCTTCAACAAATAAATTGCAAGGGAAGATAAAGATGAAGGGGGAAACTACAGATTAAAACAGACGTAAAAATTTGGGCGTGGTGGCTCACGCCTGTAATCCCAGCACTTCGGGAGGCCGAGGCAGGCGGATTTCCTGAGCTCAGAAGTTCGAGACCAGCCTGGGCAACATGGTGAAACCCTGTCTTCTACTAAAATACAAAAAATTAGCAGGACACAGTGGCGCACACCTGTAATCCCAGCTACTCGGGAGGCTGAGGCAGGAGAATTGCTTGAACCCAGGAGGCGGAGGGTGTAGTGAGCCGAGATCACACCACTGCACTCCAGCCTGGGAGACAGAGCAAGACTCTGTCTAACAAAGAAAAAAACAAAAAACAAAAAACAAATAAAATAAAACTGACCTAAAAGACATATTGACCAACTGCAACGTGCAGACTTGTTTGGATCTAATTTATTTTTAAGCCTGGAAAATATATATGACATTACTAAAACAATTGGAAATTCCTTAGGTTTTATTTTCAGTTTTAAAAAAGAGTCTCTTAGCTGAAATCATTACAGATGAAATAATATAATGTATGAGATTTGCTTCAAAATTATACGTGAGACAGGGGAGTGGACCAAGCAAAATTGGCCACGAGTTTATAACTGGTTGAGGATGGCTTATTGGTAGATGGAGTTCATTATACTTCTATTTTTGTGTATATTTTAAATTCTCCATAGTGAAAAGGTGGAAACTTTTTTTTTTTTTTTAAAGAAGAAATGTGTGGACAGGAGGGAGTGGAGAAATCAAAGACCCTGCAAGAGAGGATTAGGAGAGAAAGCAAGTTGCCAGGGACCATCCAGGGTAGAGAGAACAGTCACCCAGGAAGAGGAAGTGGACATCTGGGAGGCAGGAGGATGGAAGGAAGATTTCAGGGAGAAATAGATTAAGGAGGAGGGAAATTAATACCGGCTACCTTTATTTTATTTTATTTTATTTTATTTTTTGCAATTAACAATATGCCATAGCTTTACATACCCAGATAGTGAAGCTAGGCTCAGAGAATTAAGAAACTTGCTCAAAGCCACATAACTAGTAAATAACAGAGCTGGTTTAAGCAGAGATTTGTAAGAAGCCAAAGTCTGTGTACTTAACCCCTACTCTGTATTTTTAGTTTCCTTCCCACCCAGGCTTCAGTGCCCACACTTTTCCCTCATATGCAGGCTGGATATCCTTCCTGACCCGTCAGAATCTGGAGCAGTTCTGATTGAATCAAGAAGCAGGAGAGGTTCCCTATGCTTCCATCTCAGCCCTATGATGCCTACAATATCTGCACCAGGCTTAGCACCCGGGTTCGTCTCGTCTCCTGAGTTCTCATCCAGCCCTTCCCTTGGTCTAACATCCTGCATCACTTCAGTTGGGCCCATTGGCTGCTGCTAGACTGGCCTGCTGCCTGCCTGAGACCTAGTCCAGTGCCATCACACACTCGCATGTACACACACTCCCCAGGAGGTGTCCTGGCTTGGAGAGGGGAGTCATTGGCCCTGAATAGAAACCAAGATCTTCAACTTGGAAAATATGAAGTGTTAAAATGGAAGAACTGCCTGAGCTGAAACTGTCAGAGGATGATGCAACAAATACAAAGAGAGAGATGGGAAGAAGGGTCAAGTCTGAGCCAGATCAGAGGCGGGATAAAGATTGGGACTTGAAGGCAGGGGTTTGGATGTAGGAAGGTAGGATAAAGTAAAAGCAGAACAGAATCAAGGAAGGAACTGGGAAAGAGAAGTCTTAAGTGGCTGCTTATTAGTGAATGGCATTTGTGGGCTCTTATGTTTGTAGTTTGGTGGCCCCAGACAAGGGTGGAATGGACACCACCAATCACCCCCTTAAGCCCAGTTCTCAGGCAAGGCTTTGCAGGGGCTGTCCCAGGTTGGGCTGACAATAAGCCTAATCAAATTGGAGTTATTCCAGCTTTGAGAGGCCTGTTCCTATGTCGGCTGTTCCAGTCACATGCCTCCCCAGCCTAGCACAGGGGCTGGCACTGGCCATGGTCCTGACCAACACCTAGTGCTCTCCTGGCTGCTCAAGCTGGCTGGGTGCAGATGGGAAGATAATGGAGGATCTGATCTGAAAGATGGTGAGGATGCTCATACTTGACCATCTTGATTTACTCCTAGGGAGAAAGGAGAAGAGAGAGTGAAAGTGTGTGTTTGAGGAGAGTGATGATTTGGAACAGTTACTCTAGCCTCCAGGAGTTCTGAAGAGGATGACCAGGCAGCTGTGAGGTCTCAAAGTTAGACATCAGGAGCATGTCATGTGTGCAGTCATGCTTCTGGTTCTGAGGCTTTCCCCAGCAATGGTCACCATCATATCTAGGAACACAAAGGCTCCATGGTTCTGTAACACCATGCCTGGCACATAAATGAATGCATACATCGGTGAGTGATGCAGTTCAGACATAATGACAGAAGGACATAAACTCTGTGCCCAGATGTGAGGTGGAAGGTATCTTTGAACTCAAATTTAGCAAAGGGAAAAGAAGAATCCTGTGCTTGGGAGTGAGGGTGGTGCAGAACTGTTCCTGTGCTCAAATATGAGGATCGAGGGATCAGGAAAATTAACACAAGTTTAAAGAAGAGCCTTTGATGTACATGTGCTGTGAGTAATTGGTAAGGATTTCTTGGTGCCTTCGCTTTTCCATGAGGTTTAAAGACCTTTTCCTCACATGGGAAGGAGTGGGGACATGGGGTCAATATGCAGCTTAAATGGACCAGAAGGTAAGATAAAAACTTATGGAGCTTATGAGTTATGCTTCTGCCTAGGAAACAGAAAGCTAGAATCATGTAAAATAGCACCCCAAATCATAAAATATTTAGGTAGAAATTTAACAATATATGCGCAGGATTTGTATGCTGAAAACTGAAAACACTGATGAGAGAAATCATAGAAGAAACAAATAAATGGACAGCTGAACTGTGTCCATGGCTTGGAACACTCAACAGTGTTGTCTATTTCCCTCCAAAACTAAACCATAGAGTCAATGCAATCCCAACTGAAAGCCCAACAGATTTTTGGGGGTGAGAAGAAGAGGATTAGAAATCCACAAGCTGATTTTAAATTTTACATGGCAAAGCAAAGTAACTAGAAGAGTCAAAACCATTTTGAAGAACCACTGTTTGATTTTAAGACTTAGTGTAAAGCTACAGTAAGTTATCAAGACGGTGTGATATTGGAGAAAGAATAGACATATAGATCAATGGAACAGAACAGTCAGAACTAGACCTACATGTCGATTGATTTTCCACAAATATACTAAGGTAATTCAATGAAGAAAAGAAAGTCTTCTCAACAAATTATGCTAGTACAATTGGACATCCATATGTTGAAAAAATTGCAAAGTGCGTCTTATACCACATGCAAAAATTAATGAAAAATGAATCATAGACCACAATGTAGAACCTAAAACTATAAAACTTCCAATGGAAAACATAGGAGAAAATATTTGTGACTCTGAGGTGGGCAAACTTTTTAACAGAGCACAGAAAAGCACAAATTGTAAAAAGAAAAATCAAGGAATTGGACTTCATCAGAAATAACATCTATCCATTTAGGCTGGGTGCAGTGGCTCATGCCTGTAATCCCAGCACTTTGGGAGTCTGAGCCAGGCAGATCACCTGAGGTCAGGAGTTCGAGACCAGCCTGGCCAACGTGGTGAAACCCCGTCTCTACTAAAAATACAAAAAAATTAGCCAGGCGTGGTGGCAGGTGCCTGTAATCCCAGCTACTCGGGAGGCTGAGGCAGGAGAATCGCTTGAACCTGGGAGGCGGAGGTTGCAGTGAGCTGAGATCTCACCTTTGCACTCCAGCCTGTGTGACAAGACCAAAACTCTGTCTCAAAAAAAAAATAAATAAATAAAAAGATGTTGCTAATGCTGCTAAGGAAATGAGAAAAAAAGTTACAGACTAGAAGAAAATATTTGCAAATCACATATCTGATAAAGGACTGCTATCCAGAATATAAATAATTTTCACAGCTCAATAACAATGATAATAATAAACAATTAAAAATGGACAAAAGTTTTGAACTAATACTTTGCTGAAGAAGGTACAGATGGCAATAAACAACAAAAAGATGTCCAATATCGTTACTCACTAGAAAAATACAAGTTAAAATTGAAGGAGATATCACCTTAAATCTATTAGAAAGGTTTTTTAAAACCTGACAATATTAACTGTTGACAAGGATGTAAAAATGGTACAGCCTCTTTGGAAAAGACTTTGGCAGCTTTTATAGACTTAAACATACACTTACATGTGACCCAGCAGTCCCATTCTTAGGATTTTATCCAAGGGTAATGGAAACATATGTCCACACAAAACATATGTACATGAATGTTTATAGTGGCTTTATTTATAATTGTCCCAAACTGGAAACAACCCAAATATCCATCAGCGGGTGAATGAATATGCTACTTGTGGTTCAACCATAGAATGAAAGATGGTTTAGCAATAAAAAGGAATACATTCTTGAGAAGTGCAACTTCACGCATGCTGAATTTATTCTGATGAGTGAATAAAGACTGACCCAAGAGGCTACCTACTATTTAATTCCATGTCTATGACATTTTAGGAAGGGCAGGAAGCTACAGAAACAGATGTCAGCTTAGTAGTTGCCAGGCCCTGGATTGGAGAGAAAGAGACTGGCTAAAATGGGCACAAAGGCTCTCGCTTAAACTAAATGAAACTTTCTATATTATGGTATTGTGTTACACAGACATGGTGATTGTGGTGGTTGTTATAGAGATGCATGAGTTTGTCAACATTTACACAACTAGACATTTAAAAGGGGTAAATTTTTGTATATGTAAATTATGGGCCAATAAACCTGACTTTTAGAAAAAGACCCTAGAAGAGTACCTACAGAGTGATCTTCAGGTAGCCTCAGACTTCAGCCCCCAGGCCCTTGGGGCAAGGCCGGGCAGTTGGCCCTTTGAGTGGAGGCCTGTCTTCTCCTCACTATGAATTCCCCATCTCCAAGCACATTCCCTGTCCGTAAGTTAGATGCACAGTAAATATGAGTAAATAAATGAATAAAAGAACAAATAAGTGAGTGTTTGCAGGAAATTAAAGTAGACCCTGACAATCTACAGGCTCCTGCAGGCTTCTCCAGCCTCTTCTGCCACTCCCAGCACAACTCCATTTCCCACTCCTAGAATTGACTCAAGCCTCCCTCATCCAATCCCCGACTCACTGGGCCATTTCACACCTTTGTGCCTTTGCACACGTGGGTCCCTGTGCTTAGATCACCATGGGAACCTGTACGTGTAGAAAAACACACCCCTACCCCCAGAACTCTGGGAAATATCCTGTCCTGTCCTGTAGGATAGGATGATCAGGAGTTCAAGCATGTGTGTGCACAAAATAAACACCAGTGTGAGCATGTGCGCACAGGAGACACCCAACAGTTCCAAGAAGGCTAAACTTGGGCAGAAAATTCCAGGTGGGAGAGAAAATTTTCTATCTTATGGACAGCCCGTTTCCCTTTTCCCTTCTAACTAGGATAATGGTAATAGTTAATATTTGTTGAATGCTGTGTGTCAGGCCCTACTGGAAAGCACTTTACCTGTAGGAACCCATATGGTGCTCCTGATAACCCTTTGTACTATCATTATTCCCACTGTATAGCTCAGGGAACAGGCACAGGTAGGTTTTGGATGTGTGGTTACACACCCAGAAAGTCAGGAAGTCTGGCTCCAGAGCTGTGTACTTAACTGCTGCCACACTACAGGAAGGACAGCCCTGGGGGGATGAACTAAGAGGTGCTGGATGAGGGTCCTGGACTCTAAAGGCACAGCTGTTCTCCAACTCTTGCAAGGCTGAAACCAGAAGATGGCGGGCATTGCAGCTGGTGGAGGGTCTGCATACAGCTGTGAGGATAGTGATCCCTGGGCTAGGCTCTGCAAGGAAACTGAGCAGTGCAGGGCCTTACCAGCCCCAACCATCTGGGGGCCACCCTGGCTGGCACCAGCAGGAGGGTGGGCTGGCTTCTCAGAGGTCTGGGAGACTCAGCCTCCTTCTGCCAGGGCTGCAGTGGCCGACTCCTCCTCCCCTCTGTCCCCACCCTGCACCGCCTCCAGACCCCGGTCCTGACTATTGCTTAATCCCCAGGAGCCCAGTTCCTGTGGGCAGCGCCTGACATGCCTGATCCTCTCTTTTCTGCAGTTCAAGGGAAAGACGAGATCTTGCACAAGGCACTCTGCATCTGCCCTTGGCTGGGGAAGGGTGGCATGGAGCCTCTCCGGCTGCTCATCTTACTCTTTGTCACAGGTAGGATCCCCTCCGTGCCTTGTGATGCCTTCTCTCCCTCACTCTGAGCATGTGGTTGGGGCGCGGGTGGTGGGCCCTGGGGTGAATTATGAAGGCGGTGGCAGTCCTCAGCATGCCTGAGTGCCCTGTTCTGCACTCCTCTCCTCCCCACCCTGCCCATATTCTTCATACCCTCCTTCCCTCCCCAGTATCAAAACCTACCCTCAGACTCTTTCTGCATGTGGACGTGTAAGGGGCTGGTGGACTCTGGTTGCATTGGAAGGGAAGGAGTGCTAACAGTGGCATCCCAGGCACTAGCTGGCAGTTGGGGGAAGCTTTGGGGGGCACTGGCACTGGTAATAGCCTCTGAAATTATAAGCCACTAATTATGAGCCCCTACAGTTACAAAGGAGGAAAGAACCTGAGGATGTTCATCTGCATCTTTGGGGCACTCTCTCCCCTGCTCTGAAGGTCCCCTTGTCCTCAGCTCTTGATGGGAGGTGAGGAGCGTGGAGATTTCCGTCGCTGAGTTGAGGGGAATTGACACACCAAATTTTTGTACACAATTGCTTCTTCCCACTGAGGAAAGTGCACCTTTTGCTCCCCCAGAGCACTGGACAAACCTGGGCAAGAGGAGAGATGGTGCCAAATGGAGTCTTGTTCCTGCAGCTTCTTAGATGGTGGTCAGGGGGAAGGTGGGGTTCTGAGGCATGGATGGGAGGTGGTAAGATGGGAGAGGGCCACGGCCCATCTGGTCTCTCTAGTTCCAAAAGGCAAGCCACCAACTTCCCAATCCTATCTTTCAAGCCTCTGTCACAGTAATGGTTCAAGATGGCAGGCAAGGGAGGACCAAGAGAGAAGTCAAAGCAGGGGGCTCTGGGGGCTGCCCCAGCAACAGGCTGGTGCTCTAAGCCCATCTCCCCCGCCCTAAGGAGGGTTCCCAAAATAGCAGCCTCATGTCTCCCCCAAAATATCTCCGAGACGGGTCCTTCCTGAAAGGGGAACAAAGCCACAGAAATAGGGAAGCTGGAAGTTAAAGGTCAGGAAAGTCGGTACCAATGTGGGCGGCTGCAGAGCAAGCAAGAGTGGCGGGGCAGGGAGAGCCAGCCCCAGGCCGAGAGGAGAGGTCCTAGTCCCAAATGATGGCAAAGAGATGTGCAGAACAGAACTGGAGGGGGTTTTAAGACCAAGTGTCTCCAGAATAGACCCAGAGAAGGTCAGTTACTTCTCCAAGGAGGCCCAGCAAGAGCAACAGTGAGAAAACCAAACCCAGGTCCCAGGTTTCCTGGTTCACAA
Source organism: Gorilla gorilla gorilla (assembly GCF_029281585.2). Taxonomy (NCBI): domain Eukaryota; kingdom Metazoa; phylum Chordata; class Mammalia; order Primates; family Hominidae; genus Gorilla; species Gorilla gorilla. The sequence continues at coordinate 58,949,417 of NC_073229.2, read as the reverse complement.
TTTCCCACAAACACATGCTGTGCCATCTGCTCCCAACTTGTATAAGAACCTAAGCTCCTTCAGGGCAGGATTTTTGTCTGTTTAGGTCACTGCACAGAGCAAGTGTTCAATGCGTATTTGGTAAACGAAGGAGTGAATGAATGTCTCCTCCCCAGAACTGTCCGGAGCCCACAACACCACAGTGTTCCAGGGCGTGGCAGGCCAGTCCCTGCAGGTGTCTTGCCCCTATGACTCCATGAAGCACTGGGGGAGGCGCAAGGCCTGGTGCCGCCAGCTGGGAGAGAAGGGCCCATGCCAGCGTGTGGTCAGCACGCACAACTTGTGGCTGCTGTCCTTCCTGAGAAGGCGGAATGGGAGCACAGCCATCACAGACGATACCCTGGGTGGCACTCTCACCATTACGCTGCGGAATCTACAACCCCATGATGCGGGTCTCTACCAGTGCCAGAGCCTCCATGGCAGTGAGGCTGACACCCTCAGGAAGGTCCTGGTGGAGGTGCTGGCAGGTGAGTGGGCAGTGGCTGCCTCTCTGGCCTGCCCCTGTTCCAGGCCTCATGTTTTGGGCGTCTGTGTGCAGAACCACCCACTGGGCTCTCAGGGATCCTGGGAAAACCCATCGTATGGTCTCATCTCCCTACTCAGGGCTACCAAGGATAGTTGTGCACGTTGCTCACTATACAAGGGGGCCAAAATCCAGCCCGGACTCCTTTTGCCAGACTGTGTTCCCTGGTGCAGAGCTGCATCACCTGCAAGAAGGGCACCTTTCTCTACTTTGCATTAAGGCACTCTGTGAACTAGCCTGGCCTTGGCCCTCCTTGCCCAAACAGCTTTATCCATCTCCATCCAGTTAGCATGTGAACATGATAGGAGGTCTTTAAGGAGGAGGAGATTAATTTATTCCCTCACCAACCAACCAATGGCCCTATCAACGTAAGTGAAGCACCAACCTAGTGCAGAAAATCACCCCTAGAAAGGAACACTGCTTGTGCTGGGCAATGTGCTTCACTTCTCTGGGCCTCCATTCTCTCATCTGTAAATGGAGAGGGTGGTGTCTGTCCTGCTGACCCCACAGGGTTCCTGTGAGTTTTTATTTGGGGGGGGCATTGGGGGCAGGGTGTGACATGTGCTCCAAGCCTCCTGCTACTGAACTGTCTTGGGATCGTCATTCCAGGTGTGAGTAGGTGGGCCAGGGTGTCTCCTTTCCACCCCCGAGCTCTGTGCAGGGACCACCCTCCAGGAAGGCCTTCTGCTTGAGTCTGCAGAACACAACTGTGTCCCCAAAGGAGAACAAATCTGGGGCTACAGAGGCCTTTTCTGACTCTCCTCCTTTCCAACCCCTTCTCCCAGTATGGCTCTTTACCATGGAAATGAGGTCAGGAGTAGTATTTGCCTGACGTGGGGAGGCCAGGGGAGACTGCCAGTCATAGACACAAACCCCACCTCCACCACTTTTCTAAGGATGGCCAGTGGCAGTGAACTCCCTTAGCCAACTCCCAAGAGGGAGACAGAAAAATAAAAGTAGCCCATAGCTTGCGTAGACAGCTTGACAGTTTAGATAGGATTTTCAAGTACATCCATGATTGTATTTGCTCTTCTTAGCCCCTGTGCGGAAGGAGGGGGGCATTGCAGTTACTGAGCTCCGATGAGGTGCTGAATACTGCACAGAGGTGCCCTCACGGAATCCTGGCAACCCTGCTATTAAGGAAGTGTTCCTAACTGCCCACTTTATAAGTGGGGAAACTGAGGCTTATGGAGTGTAATGACCTGATCCACATAGGACCAGTGCCCAGGGGACCTCACCCCACCCATAAAGGTTCTCCCGCCAAGGTTCTCCCCCTGCCTCGAGGAGGAAGGGGCTGGAGGCTCATGGCTTTGCCTCCCATAGACCCCCTGGATCACCGGGATGCTGGAGATCTCTGGTTCCCCGGGGAGTCTGAGAGCTTCGAGGATGCCCATGTGGAGCACAGCATCTCCAGGTACAGCGATGGGTCTTTCCTAAAATCCGTGGGCAGACTTCCACCCTGCAGAGCCCCACGGGGGTGGGGGCTGGGCATCCTGAACTACAAATTACAAGGCAACTAGAGCCTGAAGGGCCCTGCATATGTCTTATGTAAACACCCCTCCACCAGCTGCTACATGTTAGTTAGTGTGACTGTGTCAGTTGTTCATTTATTGGAAGACTTCCATAATGCTTTGTAAAGAGCAGCTGCTCTACAACTCCTGAATATCAGCTCCTGCTCCTCCCCTGGCAGCCCCCAGACATCCCCATAATTCAGCAACAATGAACGCTTTAGTACTTTAGTACAAAGCTAAGACCCCCAGATCTCTGCTTCATTGGTAGGACCAGAATCAGTTCTGACTGGTCCATGCCTGTGTACTGATGTTTAAACGTTGCTCATATAACCACATGTGTGTACACACACCCCCCCATGGTATAGCACTGTATACAGAAGAAAACTGCTCAGTGAGGGAAGGTGGTGTGTTTAAGTGCACTCAGCAGGTTAGTGGCAGAGCATGCCTAGAACTCAAGTCTCTTGACTATGGGCTCCCAAAGCTCCAAAAAGGCCCATCCCAGGGATGGTGCTGGGTGGGATTTGCTGAGGTCCTAGAAGCTCCTGGTTTCTCCCCATTCCCTGAGAGAAGATTCTAATCTGTAGGCCATCTCAAGGCTCCCATCTGCCCTCTTGTCTCTCCAAGGAGCCTCTTGGAAGGAGAAATCCCCTTCCCACCCACTTCCATCCTTCTCCTCCTGGCCTGCATCTTTCTCATCAAGATTCTAGCAGCCAGCGCCCTCTGGGCTGCAGCCTGGCATGGACAGAAGCCAGGGACACATCCACCCAGTGAACTGGACTGTGGCCATGACCCAGGGTATCAGCTCCAAACTCTGCCAGGTGGGCTTGGAGAGCACAGCCATCAAGGGTGGACTGGGCAGGGATGGGAGGCGGTGCTGAGAGGGGCCACATGAGTCCTTGGACTATTGCAGGGCTGAGAGACACGTGAAGGAAGATGATGGGAGGAAAAGCCCAGGAGAAGTCCCACCAGGGACCAGCCCAGCCTGCATACTTGCCACTTGGCCACCAGGACTCCTTGTTCTGCTCTGGCAAGAGACTACTCTGCCTGAACACTGCTTCTCCTGGACCCTGGAAGCAGGGACTGGTTGAGGGAGCGGGGAGGTGGTAAGAACACCTGACAACTTCTGAATATTGGACATTTTAAACACTCACAAATAAATCCAAGACTGTCATATTTAGCTGGATAGTTTTGGGCATCATGAAAGTCTCATTTTCTTCCACAGGGGTAAGAAAATGAATTTGGATGAGAAAAAGATAAGAGATTTTGCTCCTTGAGGCCCAGGACCATAGGATACCACATCCCTCCATTCTCACAGGCTCCAATCAGCCAGTCAGTTTTTTTCTTCTCTCTCTTCCCTTCCCTAGATCTGATCGCCAAGTTCTGCCTCCTCCTCTGGGGTTTCTCTAGCACCCAGTCTTCCTCTGCTCTCCTCCCCAGCATTCACCCTCTCCATCAGCTTCCCCTGGATTATGGAACCTCCCTGCCCCAAGGCCCCCTCCAGCTGACTCAGTTCCTCCCCACCAAGGTCAACTCCTGGCAGACTCATCCATTCATCTCCTTAGAACTCTGTTTTCATCATGTCATTTCCCCTTCGGAGAAATGACAAGGGCTTGATAATGTACAGCATTATCAAACTTGGAACTGATGGTTCAAGCCCCTCATCATATAGAAGGGAAACTGAGGCTCAACAAGGGAAAGGAACTTACCCAAAATCCCCAACCAAAATCCCCAGTAGAGCCTGGAAATCCAAATTTCACTTGGCATTCAAGGTGCTCTTTCCTCTGACTCACTCCTACTTATTTGTTCAACAAGTATTAGTTTGAGCAACCAGTCTGTGGCGAGTACTATTCTGAACACTGGAAATACAACAGTGGACAAAAGAGGCAAGAGTTGTGCCCACACAGAGCTCACTTTAGTGGAAGGAGAGGAGACAGACAATGCACACAGTAAGTAAGTCAATCTGATTACCTGTTAGAGGCAAAACGTGCTGAGGAAAAAATTAAAATCAAGCAGGGTTAGGAGTATGGGTGTGCAGGAGGGATAGGGGATGATACCATCTTAAATGCAGAAGCCAGAAGGTGCCATTTGAGGAACACTTGAAGAAGGCCAGGAAGTGAGCCATAAGGACATCATGGGGAGGAGTATTCAGGGCTGAGCGAACAGCCAAGGCAGCTCATGCAACCTCATCTCTCTCTTCAACACACACACCACCCTGGCCAAGACTCATGGGGAAACTGGGAGGAGACTCCCCCGAGGGTGAGCTGCAGGGGAAAGAAGAAGTGAGTCGGCCATATTCTTGGGCTCTCTGGACTGGGCCCCAGAGAAGTGGATGCCCAGGATCCCCTGTGGCCATAGCTCACATGGCTGCCTTGCCACCTAACCTGCGCTTGGGCACCTAAGGTTTAAATCACTAGGATGGAGCCCCTGGCATGGCCCTCATGTTCCAGCCTCACTTCAACATGTCACTCCCCTGGTCCCAGCTGTGCCCCAACCCTGCCTTGTCCACTCCCAATGTAAGCTGCTCCACTGGCTCCCTGCCCTGGAGCCTTGGGATTCTGGTCCAACCTGTGTTCCCATGGCCTCCCTGGCTCAGGGGCACATTAAACTTCCTCATTGTATCCTGGGGCATTGCCCCCTTCCTATAGATCTAGGGCACAGGTAGCACCAAGAATGAGCTGAGCCCAAACTGCGCCTTCTCCACCTACCTCCTGCCCCAGTTGTGGGCACCAGTGCCGATGAAATGGCCTGGGAGGCTCCCCGCGGTCTGCCTCATGTTCCAGGGCAGTGGCTGCCATCAGCCCCAGCCCAGAATCAGGCTTTCCTCCTCATGGGAGCTTGGCCTTTTCTCTTTCTTTCTCTGCCATGTCAGAGACATTCCTCTCTGGACTGGAATCACCACAGGCTCCCCTGCCTCAGACTCTCTGCGAGCACTCTGGACTGAAGGGAAGTGAGGCCATTTGGCCTCAAATTTCAACTCTGCCTCCTATTAAGACACCTTAGGCAAGCTCCTCAATCCCTCTAAAACCCAGTGCCCTCGCTTGTAGAAACAAATAAACAAAACAACCACTTCCCCTACTTTGCAAGGTTTTTGTGAGGTTGAAAGAAATAACATTTGTGGCCAGACATGGTGGCTCACGCCTGTAATCCTAGCACCTTGGGAGGCTGAGGGGGGTGGATTACTTGAGGCCAGGAATTCAAGACCAGCCTGGCCAACATGGCAAAACCCTGTCTCTACTAAAAAAAAAAAGAAAGACAAAAATTAGTCAGGCACGTGGTGCATGCCTATAGTCCCAGCTACTTGGGAGGCTGAGGCAGAGAATTGCTTGAATCTAGGAGGCCAAGGTTGCAGTGAGCCAAGATTGCGCCACTGCACTCCCGCCGGGGTGACAGAGTGAGACTGTCTCAAAAGAAAAAAAAAAAAGAAATAAATAACATTGTGAAGGTCCTTGGCCAGGTGACTGGCACATAGTAGGTCCTCGATAAACACTGGTTTCCTTCATCTAACGCCCAGCAACATGATGTCTCCATGAAGGCCAGGATCTTGCCTGGTCACCTCTGTCCCAGCACCCAGCAGTGGACCATATTCAACACTTAGTCCAGTGTTGAATACAGTTCACCTCTTCACACAACACGCCTGGGTGGCTTGTTAGTATGAAAATAACTTTCTTATAAGGAAATCAAAGAAAGCCTGATATGCATTGACAAGACAGACATAAGCACATCACCAACTAGGGTGACCCGTCCTGGTTTGTTCAGGACTTTTTCAGTTTTTGCACAGAAAGTCCCAAGAAACCCCTCAATCCCAAGCAAAAACGGGAAGTTGGTCACCCAATCTCCCACTTCCGCAAGGCCCAGCTTAACACATTAACTGATTTTCTCAAGCTCCTGCTCCCAGTTTCCCATTCCTCACTCCCTTGTTCCCAAAGGAAGGAAGGAAAAAGAGGAAAAAAGGAGGTGAGACGGGAGGAGATGGGAATGAGGGAGAATGGCCTTTCCAGGCCCTTTTCTAGGTCTTACCCTCCAGATTAGGGCAATACGCCCCTCCCACCCATCCCCAGCTGCTGTAGTCTCTCTGACCACTGGTGCTTCCCCTGTGTCTGAGGTCAGATAGTTTATTAGGTTTATTACTCACACTTTGTCCCAGTTCCTCGAGCCCAATTCCACAGGGCAACATGAATGAGAGCCAGGTGCCTCCTGTGCAGGCAATGAGTTTGGATTACAGGAGAGAAACCCCCAAATTATGAGACTTGGAGTTTATATAGAGAATCTGGTATATCTTCCTCTCTGGGAGAGAGAGAGAGAGAGAGAGAGAGAGAGAGAGAGAGAGAGAGAGAGAGAGAGAGAGAGAGAAACCTTTACTCTGGAATGTAAACAAATCTCCGGTGAAGAAGAGGAAGAATGCGAGCAAATCTCTGGACGTTGCACTCAAGGTATGTTTGCTATTCAATCACCCTTCAGCAAAACTTGGCCAATACCCTTTGCACAGAAGGACTAGAACATGCAGCAATGTGAAAATATTTGTGAAGAATTGTCTTCCAACAGAGAAGATAGAGCATTCATGAAACAAAAATAGTATGCCAGAATTTAAAAATGCTCAAAGAATAAGGAATAGCTTGTCTTGTAAATTAAAAATATTAAAAAATAACATTTTAAAAGACAAAAATAGAAGGATGGAAGAAAATGAGGAAATCTCCTTGAAGGCAGAACAAAAGAGACAAAAAGATGGAAAATGAGATAGAAAAGATATGAAAATGAGATGAACACACGACATTCAATAACCAACTAGTTAAGGAGTTGCAGAAAAATGGAAGGGGAGAAGAAAATGGACATGTAATTATCAAAGTAAGAATTTGTTTCCCAGAACTGAAGAATATGGATCCAGATGGAAGGGTTCTACAGTGTCCAGGACAATAAATGAAGAAAGACCCAGTCCAGGGCACAGGATCAAGGTGAAACTTCCTGTTTGAGGTTGTACTGCATACAACCTCCTAAAAGCTTGAGTGGTCGTGGGGCACTCCCAAAGAATTGAGAGCGAGAATGGCATTGAGTGAGGTGCAGGGCACTCTACCTTCCTCCTTCACAGCTGTGCACCCTCAGATTCTGTATTAGGAAGATCCTGAAGATCATCTTTCCTCTTTCTCTCTTGTCCTCCAATTGTCACAATCCTCCCATCTCACCCCTTAGCTGGGCCCCAGCCCCTGCAGTCTTCTAGCTTTCTTCGAGTCTTCTCATCCTGTCTTGCCCACCCTTACCCTCAGGGCAGTTCCTGAGCACTGAGCCAACCAGGGCTTGGAAGAACTCCCTTTCCCCACCCCTGGAGGTGCCCATCATTTCCTTTCTCCCACCCCACGTGACTTTGAGGCAGATGTTTCCTGCCCTCAGACGAATGCTGCATCAGTGCCCAGGCAAGCTCAGGAGTTGACATTTCTCTGCCCAGCCATGGGCCCCAACCTGCTCTTGCTGCTGCTCCTGGGACTAGAAGGTAAGGTTCAGGAGGAGCTGCAGCTCTGGGCCCCATACGCTCAGCCCCATGCCCAGGAGTAACGTGTTATTGTGAATGCCACACCCATACCAGCAGCTGGGCTGGGAGGTGCTCCCAGCTCCTGCCCAAAATTCCCACCTCCTTTCCTTCCCCAGGTCAGGGCATAGTTGGCAGCCTCCCTGAGGTGCTGCAGGCACCCGTGGGAAGCTCCATTCTGGTGCAGTGCCACTACAGGCTCCAGGATGTCAAGGCTCAGAAGGTGTGGTGCCGGTTCTTGCCGGAGGGGTGCCAGCCCCTGGTGTCCTCAGCTGTGGATCGCAGAGCTCCAGCGGGCAGGCGTACGTTCCTCACAGACCTGGGTGGGGGCCTGCTGCAGGTGGAAATGGTTACCCTGCAGGAAGAGGATGCTGGCGAGTATGGCTGCATGGTGGATGGGGCCAGGGGGCCCCAGATTTTGCACAGAGTCTCTCTGAACATACTGCCCCCAGGTGAGTTATCCTAGGCCAGCTACCACCCCTTAGACCTACCCTCCCCACCCCCGCCTATTGCCAGGGCTCATGGGTTCTTGAGGAGTGGGGGCCCCTGGGGAGGAGGCATTCCGAGGAGATATCCTCTTGACAGCTCTGCAGGGAGCGGAAACCAAACTGGGTGGGAAGTCTGAGATAAATCAGCTGAAAACCATCCCTTTCCCCCTGCCACACTACTGTGCTTCCCCACAGGAAGACATGTCCTTCCCACTCCAGGGACTTGGCCTCTTCTTCCAGCATTTTCAACATACTTGATGCTAACTTATTTTTTAATTAGAAGAAATATTTTAAACAATGTTGAATCTGAGTGTATAAAACCAGAATTAATTTTTGTAGCTTCCAGTGTTTTATTCCTGTAATAGTGGGCTTGATGGCTTAAGAATTATGGAATTCATACCTTAATTAATTTTATAAGTCTTCACAGGGCATCTAGTATGTCTCACCTACAAGTAGGTACATTCAGTGCCTGAACAACTTCAACTCCTTTCGTTTTAAAAATGGAAAAATGTCATTAATATTTTAAGCCAATATTCTTGACCCTATTTTCAGTATCAAAGACACTGTTTTTGCAGGTTTCATTCCCACAGCCCATAACTTTTCTAGTATATAAGCATTTGTTAAAAGAAAATTTTAAAATACTAAAAACTTGGGTTTTTTTTTTTTTAAGAAAGATAGGATGTTCTAAAAATAAAAAATGGTCAGCTACCTGAAGCACAGACAGCCACTCCTTTTCTTTTATGGATACTGGCCATTTTTTCACGTTTAAGTCTTCCTTTTCTCAAGTATTTTATGCCCAACCCCCAAATAATAAAATTAAGTAGAGCATTTTCCCTTCCCTTGTTTTTGTTTTGTTTCATTTTGTTTTGTTTGAGACAGGGTCTCACTCTGTTGCCCAAGCTGGAGTGCAGTGGCACTATCGGCTCACTGCAACCTTGGCCTCTCGGGTTCAAGTGATTCTTGTGTCTCAGCCTCCCAATTAACTGGGACTACAGGTGCCCATCACCATGCCCAGCTAATTTTTGTATTTTTAGTAGAGACGGGGTTTTATCATGTTGGCCAGACTGGTCTTGAACTCCTGACCTCAAGTGATCCGCCTGCCTTGGCCTCCCAAAGTGCTGGGATTGCAGGTATAAGCCACCACTCCTGGCCCCTTCCCTTGTTTTTTTTCCCTCTAAATAAGAGGGTAGACTATTAGAATCCTTCTCATCTCAAGCCTGTGGTTATTGTTTTATATTATAAATATATTGTTAATCCTTGTCATCCTTTGCCCTCCTCATTCCTTGACACTTTTGAGTTACTAAATTCAGGTTCTAACTCACTAAAAGGCAAATTGTGACAAGATGAGACTCCCTGGGAGGAGGGTCAGGGAGGCAGGGACCTGGGCCCCTGACCTGCTGCCATGGGGCAGGTGCTGTGGAGGATGATGTTCAGGCAGGCAGGTGGCGCGTAGCATCCAGAGATGATGTGGCTTGCGGCTCAGGCGAGCATTTAGCTTCAGAGAAGGTGGTCAAAGGCAGCCTAATAGGCACCAGGAGGGCAGGACATGTGCCACAGCAACCCCAGTTCCTGGTGTGGCATAGGATGGGGAGTAGGAATGGTGAATCTCTCAAGAATAAGGCAAGGCCCCATTCCAGTCAGTCTGAAAGGACTGGCCAGGTTCCTAAGACAAGTCTCCAGGCCCAGAGAAACCAACCCCAAGTCCTGCAGCCAGAAGTCAAGCACATCATATGGGTGACAGAAGCCTTGTCCTCAAACTGAGTCTCAGGATCCCAGCAAGGCTCTCAGCAAGGGTCAGTTGGTTAGTGTTGCATCACATGAGGGCCCACCCAGATTTCCTTCAGTCCTGAGGGCAGAGCTTGGGCTGGGGTTGCAGGGTCACAGGTATGTGAGGAAGCCCCATTTAAGACCCACGAGATCCAGGAGCTATGTCACCATTGAGGATGAGAACTGGAGAAACCTATTCAGGTGGGAAGGAGAGGTGGGTACAGATCATCCAGTAGGTGTTTTTACACAGACTTAACAGCTTGATAAGGCCAGAGGGGTGAGGGGTAGAGCAGGTAAAAGGGAAGAAATGCAGCAGGAAGATGAGGGGAGCTGGTGGTAGAGGGAAAAGTGGGTGTAGTCACAACCAGGTAAAGACATAAAAAGCCAGTGCCATTTCCTGATCTGTGGAGTGAGAGGCCCCTAAAGAACATCCCAGCCTCCCCTTTGTGTTTCTTCCTGGGGTCCTCTCCTTCCTTGGCTCCACTCCTCCAGTCCCTCAGACCTCAACAGGATATTGAAGCCTGCCCATATGGGCATGCACTCATTAAATGTTTCCTTCTGACTCCATTCCTGGCCTGACAGAGGAAGAAGAAGAGACCCACAAGATTGGCAGTCTGGCTGAGAACGCATTCTCAGACCCTGCAGGCAGTGCCAACCCTTTGGAACCCAGCCAGGATGAGAAGAGGTACTGACAAGATTGGATTTGGGAGGCCAGGAGAAGGGTGGTGGTGGAGACAATGACTTGTTTAGAGCTCCGAACTAAATCGAAGGGGAAAACCTGTGATTCTTCCCACCTCTGGGGAACTTCTGGACAGACAGACAGACAGACAGATACATACTTCTGTGTCCTGGATCAGCAATGGTGCCTTCATGCTGGTGATTCTTCAGCCAGGATACCTTAATGAGTCCCTCTTCTGCCCTACCTCAGTCAGCTCCCCTCATTCTATTTCATCTCCCTCTCCCAATCAAGAATGTAACCCTTCTGTCACTGCTCCAGGGCTCCTGGCCAGCAGCTCCCCACAGGCTTCAGGTCTAAGCCTGCCTATCCCTTTCTGTTCCTCAGCATCCCCTTGATCTGGGGTGCTGTGCTCCTGGTAGGTCTGCTGGTGGCAGCGGTGGTGCTGTTTGCTGTGATGGCCAAGAGGAAACAAGGTAGGTGGCTATCTTCCTATCTCAGCCTGGCCCTACCATTCCAGTATCAACCAGTTGTGCAGATGAGGCCAGGAGTCTAGGTCCAATCCCCCTACAAATGGATTTGCCTGGGCTTAAGTCTCAAGGCCCCCATATCCTAGAATTCCCAGGGCTGAGGGATGGAGGGGAGGGAAGGAGATTCAATGGGAGCAGTCTGCAGAAAGACAGGAATTAGAAAGGGCAGGGCAATGCAATGGGAGGAAAGGCATTGGAGAAGGTGGGGAAAGGGTCTCGGGAGGTAGGCTGAGTGCTGAGGTGGGTTGAAGGGAGCTCTGGAAGCAGTAAGTGGGTGGGGAGATTTACGGCAGGCTGGGGAGATGGAAGGGGTAAAGGTTTGGTGGTGGGAGTGGGGAAGGTGAGTCTGCAGTAGTGAAGAGGTTTCAGAGGCTTCCGAAGGAAGGGAGTGAGGGAAGGGCTCTGAGACAGCCCCAGAAGCAGACTATACTGCTGTTGTCTGTCCTGCCAGGGAACAGGCTTGGTGTCTGTGGCCGATTCCTGAGCAGCAGAGTTTCAGGCATGGTAAGAGGCCTCTGCAGGCCCGCAGCCAAATTCCCCAGACTTTCCATTCATCTCACTCACTGAGAGGTCCTAGGATGATGGGGTGGAGAAAGGACTGGGACCTAGTTGGGGTCCAAACCCTCTTCCTAAATGCTGTAAACTTGACACTAATGGTCTCCCTTGGCATCCCACCCTCCCAGATTTGGGGAGAAACTTGGGGCTTGAAAATCTTCACAATGAAGCCCTCTTGCCCACTGACATACTCAGGATTCAAGAGATAGATCTAGTGTGGTCCTGGGCTTCCCACCAAAGGGAGTTCTGGGGCAGAGGGAGGCATTCCTGATTTGCCTACTTTTGTTACAGAATCCCTCCTCAGTGGTCCACCGTGTCAGTGACTCTGGACCGGCTGCTGAATTGCCTTTGGATGTACCACACATTAGGCTTGACTCACCACCTTCATTTGACAATACCACCTACACCAGCCTACCTCTTGATTCCCCATCAGGAAAACCTTCACTCCCAGCTCCATCCTCATTGCCCCCTCTACCTCCTAAGGTCCTGGTCTGCTCCAAGCCTGTGACATATGCCACAGTAATCTTCCCGGGAGGGAACAAGGGTGGTGGGACCTCGTGTGGGCCAGCCCAGAATCCACCTAACAATCAGACTCCATCCAGCTAAGCTGCTCATCACACTTTAAACTCATGAGGACCATCCCTAGGGGTTCTGTGCATCCATCCAGCCAGCTCATGCCCTAGGATCCTTAGGATATCTGAGCAACCAGGGACTTTAAGATCTAATCCAATGTCCTAACTTTACTGGGGAAAGTGACGCTCAGACATGACTGAGATGTTTTGGGGAAGACCTCCCTGCACCCAACTCCCCCACTGGTTCTTCTGCCATTACACACTGGGCTAAATAAACCCTAATAATGATGTGCAAACTCTTAATGGCTGAATGGGAAAGGAAACTGCCCAAGTTTGACTAATTGCTTGGCCTGTGAATGGAAAAGACTCTGGTCTAAATTTTGTGCTGTATGATCTCCTGTCTCTCGTCAGTGGGGAAATGGCTTCCTTCCCTGGTCAGAACACTACAATGCAGTTTGATTCAAGGGACGCTGAAAAGTCTTCTTCAAAAGTATTTTTTGCTTATCTCATGATGCCTCCAAGTATAGATTCATTTGCTTGAGTCAAGGAAGCTCTTCTCCTTTCTGCTCTGCACCTTGTGAATATGTGACATGATGCGAAAGCATATGATAGGGCGGGGGTGGTGTTAGGTTAACGATAAGTTAAAAGAGACCCAGGACAAATGGTGTGTGAGAAATGGCACTGGAAAGAAACAGGAATAAGGACAGAACTGGAAATAGACACCAAGTCTGTTCCCTGGCAGGACAAAGGATTTTCAAGCACCAGAAGACCTTTACAGACATCAGTCTTACCAGAGCTGGCTGTCTCTTAACTAGGTGGTGATCTGGTAGCACTGTTTCCTTTGGTCTAAACTCTGGAGCCCGGGAAGGGCCCCATGGAGAAATGAACTGAGGGGAGGGAAAAGGGAATGGTAAGGGAAGGGCCATGGTCAAGTATAAGTGAAAGCTAGTCCAGGCTAGGGGTGAAAGAGCCTTTAAGGACTTGCCAGAATTTCTTCTGAAACTGTTCAATTTGAAAATATAGTCATTCCTCCATACCCATGGGTTCTGTATCCACAGATTTAAGCAAACGTGGATCAAAAATATTAGAAAAAAAGAAACATTAGATATTTCTTTAAATATTAGAAAAAAATGGTTATGTCTGTACTTAACATGTACAGAGTTTTTCCTTGTCATTATTCCCTATACAATACAGTATAACAACTATTTATATAACATTTATATTGTATTAGGTATTTTAAGTAATCTAGAGATGATTTAAAGTGTATGAGGAGATGTGTGGTTATATGCAAATACTACACCATTTTATATAAGGGACTTGAGCATCCATGGATTTTGTTATCTACAGGGGGTTCTAGAACTAATCCCCCACAGATACTGAGGGATGTATGTATTTGCCCATATTGGGATGAAATGCTCAGTAACCCAGTCTTGTTACAATCACAAATAGCTAGGCATAAAGAGGTTTTCACCATCTGGAGGGGCCCTAAGCTTAGCCTAAGCACCTCAGGAAGAAGGACAAGCGGTGTGCCCTGGGCTCCAATTTGCCCACCGATCAACTAATGACTAGGGACTGCCTGCTGGGGAGTGGAGAGGTGGCAGAAAAAAGGGCAGAATAAAGACTAAAAAGAACCCTCTGGAAAAACTCACCATGGTCTAAATATATTTAGAGCTTTTTAGAACATGACAGAAGTAAAAAGTGTATTTTTACTTTTGAGTACAAAGGAAAATACTAAGAAAGATAACAATCAATTGAGTGGTGAGGAAGAGGAAATATAAAAATTCCATCATTGATCATGATAGGAAGTCTGTGAATACCAACCAAAGTCATAGTTGTAAAAGTAACTTCTAAGATGAAAATACTGCCATTCAAAATTTTAGAGTAAGAAACACATGCAATATAAAGCAAAGCAAATGCAGGCAACATGGTGAGATGACCTTATATCAGAACCTTTGGAATTCAGTTAAAGAAGTGCTCAGAGGAAAATTCACACTCTTAACAATTAAGTATCTTACTCAGTTAATTTTAAAAGAGAAAGACAATATAATACATAAAAGAACGGATTCTTTAAAATAAAATGAAATTAAAGAGACACTGTTAGGCAACTTAAGAAGAGTGAAATAAAAAATGACAAAGGAGAAATAACACAAAGACAATGAAAAAAATAATGAGAGTATTTTGTGCCAAAGCTGGGAGTATTGATGGAATGGGAATGATGACAAAGGGACCTGAAATAACTTTTTTGTTTGAAATGTTCTCTATCATGATTGTGCTAGTGATTACATAGGTATATATATTTGTCAAAAACCTATCACTAAAACGGGTGCATTTCCCTATATGTAAATACTATTTTGATAAGTTGGCCTAAAAAATAGTTGAAAGACTGTTGAGGAATAGTTAAAATAATTTTAGAGAGAAAAGAGCCCTTTAAAGAATGAACCAAACTCAGAAGCCATAAAAGAACTCACACATTAAAACTGATACATGGCAGAGTAAGAACCTCTGAACATTCTCTCCTCCAAAAAGCAACAAGGCGGGGCATGGTGGCTCACACCTGTAATCCCAGCACTTTGGGAGGCTGGGGCAGGTGGATCACCTGAGGTCAGGAGTTCGAGACCAGCCTGGCCAATATGGTGAAATCCCATCTCTACTAAAAATACAAAAATTAGCCAGGTGTGGTGGTACATGCCTGTAATCCCAGCTATTCAGGAGGCTGAGGCAGGAGAATTGCTTGAACCCGGGCAGTGGAGGTTGCAGTGAGCCGAGATTGTGCCACTGCACTCCAGCCTGGGTGACAGAGCAAGACTCTCTCTCAAAAAGAAAAGAAAAAAGAAAAAAGCAACAAGAAACAAGAAAACTGGCAAATATATTCAGAATCAACTTTTTCAGAACTCTGGAAATTAACCAAAGACTTGCATCAATAGAGGGAATGTTTACTTAAGAAAAATGTCTTTCCCCCTATCTATCTGATTTAAAAGAGAACTTCATAGAGTAACAATTATAAATCTAAAGTTAAAATTACCTGTTTAACACAACAGAAGGTAGTTGATGAAGAGAGGAAAAAAGACATAAGACAAATAGAAAACAAATAAAATGGCAGGCATACATCTAACTTTATAGTAATTACATTAAATGTAAATGGATGAAACATTCTAATTAAAAGGCAGAAATTGGAAGAATGGATTAAAAACACATGATCCAACTATATGCTGCCTATAGGAGAAAAACTTCAGATTAAAAAACACAAGTTGGTTGAAAGTGAAAGAATGTAAAAACATATACCATGAAAACTAGCTAAAGAGAGCTGGAATGACTATACAAATATCAGGCAAAATAGAGTTAAGACTAAAATTGTTACTAGAGACAAAAAGGACATCTTATAATGATAAGAAGGTCAATCCATCAAGAAGATACTACAATTATAAATATATATGCACCTAACTATAGGGTTTCAAAAAATGTGAGGCAAAAACTGACAGAATTAAATGAAGAAATAGAAAATTAAACCATAATAGTTGGAGACTTCAATATCTCACTTTCAAAAATGGATAGAACAAGTAGACAGAAAATCAGCAAGGAAACAGTAGACATAAACAACTCTATAAATCAACTAGACCTGACAGACATTTATAAAACACTCCACCCAACAGCAGTAGAATACATATTCCTCTCATGTGTACATGCAGAATTCTCTAGGATACACTATATATTAGACCATAAACAAGTATCCATAAATTTAAAAGGATTGAAATTAGACAAAAATATGTTCTTTTACCATAATGGAATAAAATTAGAAATTAGTAACAGAGGTAAATTTTGGAAATGCATAAATATGTAGAAATTAAACAACATACTTCTAAATGACAGCTGTGTTAAAGAAGAAATTACAAGGGAAATTAGAAACACTTTGAGATAAATAAAAATATAAACACAATATACCAAAATTTATGGGATGCAGCACAATCAGTGCTTAGAATGAAACTTATAGCTTTAATCACCTACATTAAAGAAGAAGATCTCAAAATAGCAACCTAATCTTTTACCTGAAGCAACTAGACAGAACAGCAAGCTAAAATCAAAGCAAGCAGAAGGAAGAAAGTAATAAAAATTAGAACAGAAATGAATGAAATGGAGAACAGAAAAATAATAGAGAAAAATCAACAACACCAAGAGTTGGTTCTTTGAAAAGATCAACAAAATCGATAAACCTTTTTTTAGCTAGACTAGCCAAGAAAAAAAAAAAAGACTCAAATCAGTAAAATAAAGAATGAAATTGGAGGGAGAACTACTGGCATTAAGAAATCAAAAAGGATTATAAAGGAATACTATGAGCAATTGTATATCAACAAATTAAGATAACCTAGGTGAAATGAACAAATTCCTAGAAAGACACAAATTACTGAAACGGACTCAAGAAGAAATAAAAAATTGATCTATAGCAAGTAAAGAGGTTAAATTAGTAATTAAAAAAACTCACAACGAGAAGCCCAGGCCCAGATGGCTTCATTGGTGAATGCTACCAAATATTGAAAGAATTTTAAAACCTACCCTTTACAAATTCTTCTAAAAAACAAATCAGAAGGG
This sequence comes from Gorilla gorilla gorilla, assembly GCF_029281585.2. Classification (NCBI taxonomy): domain Eukaryota; kingdom Metazoa; phylum Chordata; class Mammalia; order Primates; family Hominidae; genus Gorilla; species Gorilla gorilla. Next base: position 58,932,654 of record NC_073229.2, on the reverse strand, counting down.
AATTCTTCCTAACTCATTCTATGAGGCTAGTATTACCTTAATCCAAAAAACAGACAAAGAAATCACAAGAAAACAAAAACAAAAACAAAAACACTACAGACCAACATCCTTTATCAATGGAGATGTAAAAATCTTCAACAAAATACTAGCAAATATAATATAGTAACAAATAAAAAGTATTATACACCATGACAAAGTGGGATTTGTCCCAGGAATGCAAAGTTGATTTCACATATAAAAATCAGTCAATGTGATATTATACCATATTAATAGGACAAAGGACAAAAACCACATGGTCACCTCAACAGATGCCAAAAAAGCATTTGACAAAATCTGACACCATATCATGTCAAAAATACTCAACAAACTAGGAATAGAAGGGAATTTCCTCAAGATGATAAAGGCCATCTATCAAAAGCATACAGCACACTTAAAAGGTGAAAGACTGAAATCTTTCCCCCCAAGATTGGGAACAAGACAGGAATATTCACTCTTCACCATGTTTATTCAACATTGTACTAAAGGTTCTAAGAAAGAGAAATTAGGGAGGAAAAAGAAATAAAGGGATTCCAGATTAGAAAGAAAGAAAACCATCTATTTTTAGATGACATGATCTTGTATATATAAAATCCTAAAGAATCTTAAAAAAAACTTAGATCTAGTAAGTTCAGCAAAGTTTCAGGATGCACAATCAATACACATTCTCTAACCTGTCTGAGAAAAAAAGAAAAATATATATACGCAAAAATCAGTTGTATTTCTATATATACTTGCAATGAATAATTCAAAAATGAAATTTAGAAAACAATTCCACTTATAATAGTACCAAGAAGAATATGTTATTTAGGCATAAATATAACAAAAGAAGACTAATATTTATACATTAAAATGACAAAACATTATTGAAAGACATTAAAGAAGACCTAAATGTATGGAAAAGATATCCCAGTTTCATGGATCAAAGGACTTAGTATTGTTAAGATGGCAACTCTTCCCAAATTATTCTATAGATTTGATGCAATCCCTATCAAAATTACAGTTGTCCTTTTGGCAGAAATTGATGAGCCAATCCTAAAATTCATATGTAAATGCAAGGGACCCAGAACAGCCAAAACAATTTTGCAGAAGAAGAGTAAAGTTGAAGGATTCACACTTCCTGATTGTAAAACTTACTATAAAGCTACAATAATCAAGACCGTATGGTACTGGCATAAGGATAGACATATAGACCAATAGAATAAATGGAGAGGCCAGAAATAAACCCATTCATTTAAGATCAACTGATTTTCAACAAGGGTGTCAAGACAATTAAATGAGTGAAAGAATATTTTTTTAAAAAACAAATGGTGCTAGGACAACTGGATAGCCACATGCAAAAGCGTGATTTTGTAACATGACCTCACATGATATACAAAAATTATCTCAAAATAAATCAAAGACCTACATATAAAAGCTAAAACAAAAAAGTCAAAGAAGAAAACATGAGTAAATCTTTGCGACCTCAGATTAGTTGATAGTTTCTTAGATATGACACTTAAAGCACAAGGATCCAAACTAAAAAATAGATACATTGACTTCATCAAAACCAAAAACTTTCATTTTGCAAAATGATTCTGTCATGAAAGTGGAAAGACAACTCACAGAATTGGAGAAAATATTTGCAAATCAAATCCAATAAGGGTCCAGTATGCAGAATATATTTTTAAAACTCATAAAACGCAGCAATAAAAGGCAAAAACTCCAATTAAAAAATGGGCATATAATTTGAATAGACATTCTCCAAGAAGATATACTAGTGTCCAGTAAGCTCACGAAAAGATGCTCAACATCATTAGTTACTAAGGAAATATAAATCAAAATCATAAGATACCACTTCATACCCACTAGGATAGCTATAATAAAAAAGACAAACAAAAACAAGTGTTGGCTAGGCTGTGGAAAACTGGAAGCCTCAATCATTGCTGGTGAAAACGTAAAATGGTACAGAGGCTTTGGAGAACAGTTTGACAGTTCCTCAAAAAGTTAAACACGGACTTTCTGTATGACCTGACAATTCCTGGAAACGCCAAGATAGGTATATATGCAAGAGAATTGAAAGCCTATGTTCACACGAAAACTTGTACATGAATGTTTACCATAGCATTATTTATAACAATAGTTAAAAACTGGCAACAACCTAAATGTCCACCAACTGATGAACAGATAAACAAATGTGGCATCATGTGCCACAATGTGGTACAATGGAATGTTACCTGGCCATAAAAAGTAACCCTACACCATAAATGAACCTTGAAAACATTATGCTAACTGAAAGAAAAGGCCATGTATAATAATTCCATTTATATGAAATGTCCAGAATAGGCCAATCTTTAAAGACGAAAATATATTAGTGGTTAACAAAGATTAGGGGAAGGGGAAATGGGGAGTGACTGCTAATGGGACCAGAGTTCCTTTTTGGGGTGATAAAAATGTTCTGGAATTAGATAATGGTGATGATTGTACAATCTTACAAATATACTATAAAGCACCGAATTGTATACCTTAAAAGGGTGAATTTTATCTTAATAAAAAAAGTGCCAAAAGGGAATGCCAAAAAAAAAAAAAAAAAAGGATGAAGTAGTGCAGGGTGTTATTACCCATCACCACCATTTGTGGGAAAGAAGGATGCAGTAACTATATACTATTGCTTACATGTGCATAGTATAATTTTGCTAGGGTACACAAGGAAGTGGTAACACTGATTATCTCTGGGGAGGGCAACTGGTGTCTGGAAGACAGAGATGGGAAAGAGTTTTTCACTGTTACACACTTGTTTCTCTTGAATTTTGTACCACATAAATGTAACATCTACTTTTAAATATAAAAGCTGAACCAATAATTATAGCTACTAGTCACTGAGTGCTTACTATATGCCAGGTGCTTTATAGTCATTTGATCTTCACATTGACAGTCTTTTGTCCTATTTTTAGGACAAGAGGATATTTTAACTCCATCTAGAAAGGAAAAGGAAACTTTCTAGAAAGGAAAAGGAAAACTTCCTTTCAGAAAAGGAAACTGAGGCATACAGAAGATAAATTATATGCCCAAATGAATGCAGCTAATAAGCAGCAGAGTTAGAATTTCAACCCAGTCTATCTGGTTCCAGAGTCCTTGTCTGGACTGCTACTCTATATTACCTCCCAGAAATTTAAAGGAATGAGGAAGGAGGACAGAAAGTGGGTGAGAAGAAGAAAGAAAGGAAGGAAGGGGTAAGATGGGAGGAATGCAAGGGAGAAGATGAAGGGAACAGACGGACAGGAAAAAGAAAGGTAGCAAGAGGGAGAAAAGTGGAAGGAGGAAATGTATAGATTAGATTGCATGATTTAAAGGGTAAGTACAGGCCTCCCTTCCATAAACTTCTCCCTTCCTGTCCTTAAAGTTCTGATCTTGGCCATTTGAAGAGAATAGTGAAGACTGGGTACAGGAAAGCCTAGTTCCCATGAAAGCCTGCATAGCCTAACATAATCTCTGGAATCAAATCTGACTTAGAAGCTCAGCTCTACCATTTTGTGGCTGTGTTTGTTAGGGTAAACTCTTTCTAGCCTTCCATTTCTTCATCTGTAATATGGGATAATAACAGTACTTACCTCACAGAGTTGATAAAGGATTTAAACAATGTATTTCAAGCACAAGTAAGTAAATAACAAATTGCAGCTATCATAACATTAGCAAATTCACTCTATGGACACTAGATGATTGAGTTATAAAGTGTAAGAAATCAATGGGAAGATCATACTCAGCAGAAGAAACACCATCAAACAGACAAAGGCCAAAGATGGCAACTCCAAAGAGAAGAAAAAGGAAGACAGCTAAAGTTATACATACTCTGGCAACTTCACAATTTTACCTGGGAATGCCCAAATCACATAGCACAAAGGAGAAATGGATTCCCACAGCCCTTTGTACCTCTCAAAAGACTCCTTGACTTCTTAGGAGCCCATTACCATATCTGTGCCAAAAGAGGGCAACACCAAGGCACTCACACTACCAGCCTTCCTTAAGTAATGGCAATTTCTTTATTAGGGTCATAGTTTTTCATCTGCTAATGGATCTCACCTTATAAAAGATGGAATCAGTTCATCTTAAAGCCTTCCAGGCCTCCCGTCTACTCCTGGTTGTAACTTCTGGTAAAGTTGTGCTAACGACTTTTAAGAGTTAAAAAAAATCTAAGTGGCATGTTTTAGAAAAAAATAGTCTTTTATTTTGATAAACATGTAGATAGCAGTAACTATAAAGGCTAGTATACTTAATATGTACATTATATCTTTAAAAGGAGAATCTGGGGCATTTCCTTGTGTTATATACAATAACAGAATCATGGTCCCTTCAGGTTATTTTTCTTTTGTTTCAATACATACATCTTGAGTTTCTTCTGCATCCTTGTTCTCCTTGACATCAGCCACTCTGTCAAATCCTGAAAGAAGGAACACAAACAATGTCACAAATACAAAGAATGTCCTCAGCAATTACAAAGTTAAATAGCAGCCATGGGAAAGATTTGCAGGCCTCTGAGGAAAGGAACTATATTCTTTCCTCTCCTTTTCTTGCCTAATCTTATCATTCACCTTCATAGACATTACATTGTGACTTCTAAGACCTTTTTCTCTCCTTAGTGACCATCCAGTTACTCCAAGGAAACAACCCAACTGCTTTGGCTAAAAGCAAGGAAGAACTTTCTATGCCAAAGGGTTACCAATACTGAAACAAAGAGCTGAGAGAAGCTGAAGAAATTGCTGTTTAACAATAGAAGGGATTCCTATCTGTCCAGGCAGGGCCTAGCACTAGGAAGAGGATTATACTTACCTCTGGAGCAAGGACTAACTCCTTACATCTGTGTGTCCCTTTTTATTTCAGAGGTGCAGCCTTTGACTGCTTGTGAGTAAGAATCTGAGACTGTCTTTATGTCTCTCACACAAGGGTTCCAGGAAGAAATGCTTACTCTGTATTCCTAAGTTTCTTTTCTAAGAGTTATTTTCCTGCAGAAATTCTCCTTTTATCCAAATCCTGGTCAAGTAGGTGTCAAAAGGTCTGATGCTGTTAGTCAGGGACATGAATTCTCTCTTTTCACATCTCATTACAGAGGCCTTAAGCTCAGATACCCACTGGTGATAGACAGGGCAGGTCACACATTGAGAGAAGAACTCCTTAAAGTACTGAAAGGAAAGGAAGGTCCATTAGCTCTGGGATTAGTGCTTCATTCTCCTAACATGCCACTTCATCAGAACTTACAAAGGTCCTCATTCAGCATATTCACTCATGGCTGGGGGAACAGGAAGGAGTTACTGATGGCAAAATAAGCCTGGAAAACAGAGGAATTGGAATGTGTTTTAGACTCAGAAGGGCTGTAGGGAGCTGTGTCAAATTATAGACTGAACCATAGAGTACAGGTCCACTGAGCAAGGCTAAATGTTAATATTTTAATGATACTGGGTAGCAGCTGGCAAAGGTGAAAAGTTAAGAAATCCAGTCCAGAACTAGATGCAATAATATCGGGAAGGATACATAAGGTAGGTAGAAACTTTCTAGGTGGAGAAACAAAGGATTCAAAGAGTAAAGGGGGACAGAGCCAGTAAAAGGGAAAATAAGGAAGAGATGCAGGTGGTAGAAAGAGCACCATAGGGTAGAACTAAGTGAATCAGGTGTTAGTCGAAGGACAGCTGAGAAACAGGTACCTCAAGGGTTTGGCTGCGAAGCTCTAGAGGAATATGCATGAAGATACCCTCTGGCATTTTCTGTAACATTAACATATGGCATTCTAGGAATCGGACAAAGCCATGTGCACCAAATAGCGAGGCATTGGTTCTTTTCACCAACTGGCAAGCCTTGGAGAAATAGTGCTCAAACAGGTCCCACTGTGATTCCTGGGCAAACCTGGAGGAAAAGAGTAACAGCTCTCAGCAATATCCGCTGCTTACCCACCATGACTTTCGCTTAAAATCATCACTTCTTTAAGGCTCTAAGACCTCATGGACAATCAGAATTGTGATGCTAGAAAGTGACCAAGGCTACTAACTCACATACAAGGAAACTTAAAAGGAGACCAATTATATTCAGCCTTGCTATGGGTTACTCTAGCAGTTAAATGTAACCCTAAACGTAACCCTTGACCTATAGGCCAAAACCTGTTAAAGGACAAGAGCCCTTCTAATAAGATGGGAGGGTATAGGAGGTGAATGGTCTTTAAAAGTTGGTTAGAGAGGTTCAACAGTCCTGTCTGGTGGGGAGACAGCTTAAATCACTTAAATGTCTATCCTTTTCCACAGCCCTTGAGTAAGACATTACCACATGGCCAGGGAGGAGTGGACCCCCAGCATGACATTGCTCTGAGAGGTTAGAACATGGCTGTGCTCGTAGACTTGAATGAAACGCAGACACTCACTAAAGGGCCGACACAGCAATCCTGTGGACAGAGAAGGTAACCACGCTAGTATATAATATCAGTGTAGGAACCAGGGTATAGAAGGTATGTGATACAGGGAAGGAAAAAAGACCCCAAAGGCAGACACCCCTGAATCACAACATGGTTCCCAGACTTTAAGGAGCCAGAGGTCAGGGGCAGAGGCCATGCCTGAGGGACAGGTTCATGACTGCCTGTATTCCAAACCTAGAGCCCCATCTGAGGTCTGAATCCCTCAGGAGTACAGCAGAGACCTGTGCAAGATTTACCTTTTCCATAGAGCAGCAGATCTAAACAAGCAGAGTAAAAGCAGGCCAGGCCAAGGACATCATAACTCTGAGAAATGAGCGCCCACTGACTCTCCAGTACATGGACACACAGACCAAATCTGCCGAGAGAGAGAGCCGCTGGGACCAGCTTGGGAGTGAGGAGGATGGGTAGGAAAGGAAGGGGTCTTACACCTTCAAAGCAGCCTAACATCCTTTAAATCTCTTCATAGCTCTATTTATATAGAGAATATCTAAGCCTGGGATCAGACCCATCTCTAGGCAAAGGAGGTAGGAGATTGCCTCTGAGGCAGTTTCCAGAGTCTTCAGCTGCTGCAATTCTCTATCTCCCTGCAGATTTTTTTTTGAAGAAACTTTGTCCATGAGACCCAAGTACTGAGGAATATATAGTAGCTCTGACTCTGCATTTCCACTCCTGACTCTTCCACACTTAAGATAATGTGTCTGGAGTGGCCAAGGGAAGGATATCCCAGGATGTGGAAATGGAACAGCATCTCCCTCTCCACTCCAAACTTCTCTGGAAAAATATACACACCCCTCTTAGGAAACAAATACAAATGACGGAAAATGATCTTAATACTTCTTCTTCAGAAATGCAGATCTGAAGAGAACTGAGAGAATCAGATTCTCCAGAGCTGGTTTCTGGAGGTGTCTGCATATCTCACGAGCTTGAAAACCTGAGGAGGTTCAAGAGCACCATGTGAGGTCTAGCTGTGAACATGTACTCTCTAAAAGCCCTAGACCAACCATCCCTAAGTCCCATTACCCAGCTTGATGGAGAAGTCAAGATGGCCAAGGCAGAGCTTGGTGTAGGCCAGGGCCTGCATGAGCTGAGCTGTGGCCAACAACCCCCCCGCTGGAGAACCAACATAAACTGCTTTTCTGAATGGCCATCTGCTCACAGTGCAGCCACTTGTCCTTGATGCCCACGCTCTGGGAGAACTGAGAGAGCTCCACATAGGTAGAGACAACCTGCAGGGAAACAAACACAGGGCAAAATATTCCCATTGTATATTCATGTGACATTTCCATTTTGTTCCTTTCCTATGTAAGAGCCTATTATGGTGCCTTGCTGCTCACCCAGTCTAAACTCCTGGTATCCCACCACTTGCCTCCAACCCAGCTAGAAAAACATGCTCCTTCTCACCCCTACACTTCTAATTGGATCATTCTCACTGCCTGTTCTTTAAACAAACCACTTTCTCTACATGCTCCTGCTTTTCCTCTCCAATCCATGACTTTCCCTTTCAAAACACTGATTAAACTCCCTCTTCTTTGTTTTCTAATTTAAGACCTCTGATATTTGCTCCATAGAGCTCTTCAGGGCTGCTGCCTAGATCTCTCTATATAACTATGTGCACATTTGAAATAGTTAGTGCTCTGTATAACTATGTGCACACCTGAAATAGTGCTCTCTTCTTGGAACACTGTCTTCCCTAGCTTTCCAGGATGCCATGCTCTCTTGGTTTTCCTCCTATCTCTCTGGCAACTTATTCTGTTTCTTTTGCTGGTTTCTCCTTACCACTCTGACCTTTTAACACTGGAGCTGTTAACAAAGTCCCTGGACTTTTTCTCCTTTCTATACTCATTCCCTTGGTGTTCTCACCCAGTCCTGTGGCTTTAAACATTATTTGCACACTGATGGTTCCCATAGGTCTATTTCCAGCTCAGACCTCTCCCATGAACCCCAGACTTGAGTATTCACCTGGACTCATATTCACCAGACTTGTCTCCACCTCGATGTCTAATGGGCATCTCAAATAAAACATGTCTAAAGCCTAGCTCCCAAATCTTTCCCCAAATCTGTTCCTCCTGCAGACTTCCCTATCCCAATTAAGAGCATCTCTGTCCCTCTAGAAGTTCGGGTGACAACTTTTCAGATTATCCTTGACTCTTTTCTTTCCCTCACATCCCAGAACTGATCCATGAGTGAATCCTGTTGGCTCTATTTTGACAAAAGACCACCCCCAACTTTTTTTTCCCTACCACAATAATCCAAGCCATCACCATCTCTTGCTTAGATTACTGCATTAGCCTCCTAACTGGTCTCCCTGCTTCCTCCCTTGTCCCCTTCAGGTTACTTTCAACACAGTAGACAGAATGATCTTATTAAAATATAAGTAGATACTGTCACCCCTCTTCTCAGAACCCATTAATGGCTTCCCATCTCTTTCAGAGTAAAAGCCAAAACTCCTACAGTGGCCTAAGGTCTGCACCGTTTGCCATCCCACCCCTTCCTGGTCCTTCTGACCTCATCTCTTGGTTCACTCTCCTCCTCTTCCTCCCCTCCAGTCACACTGTCCTTCAAACACAGAGTGTATGCCTTGGGCATTCACTATGCCCTCTGCCTGGATACTCTACTCCCAGACAGCCTGGCTTTCTCGCCTCTTTCAGATATTTACTCCAATGTCACCTGCTCAGCAAAGCTTTCTCTGACCACCTTGTTCAAAACTATACCCCACCCCTCACCTCACAGAACCCCATATCCCCTTGCCTCCACTTTATTTTTCTCCACTGCATTGATTATCACCTAACATACTGTATATTTTACTTATTATACTTCCCTGGAGTCAAGATCAGTGCCTGGCATATAATAGGTGTTTACCAAATAGTTCGTTGTTGAATATGTGGATAAGACAGAGAGAAAGATAAGACACTAAAATGAGGAAGACACATTTCCTTTTGTTTTTTCCTAGGTCAGCAGTTTTAAATCTTTTTTAGATAACAGGCTTCTTTGAGAATCTGATGAAAGCTATGACCCCTTTTCTTCCTCCTGCCAACCCCCAAAGGTTCTTTTGAATATACACATAAAATTCTGCATTCAGTTCAGGGAGTTCACAGATAATCTCATACCTGGAAACCTATCTATAAACTGCAAATTGAGAAACCTCGCTTGAACAGTGTTGTCTGGGTTATTGGAGAATCATGCTAAAACCAGGAACTTGGTTTCTGAGTGAGGTCCAAAGGTAAAGCAAGGACTTGCTTACCTGGGTTTCATTTGCAAACTCATCAGCTGAATTCTTCTGCATAAGAGTAGCCAGGCAGGCAAACCTGTAGCTACTGGCTGTGGCCTCCAGGTTATAGAGCTGCCAGAGTAGGGAGAGGCAATGCACCTGCTGCTGCAGGACTGCCAAATTCTTCTTACTGTTGTGAGGCACAGGGTGGTTAGCACACCCTTATTCTTTACTAAGGCCCAACGTTCCCTCCCTATAAGAGCTCCAAGTCTACTCATCATGGGGCCATCTACAGATGTTCAAATTCAGAAATAGTCCTTGGATCCCACTACTCCTAACCTCATATGCCATTTTGATTAATCCCACTTGATCGGGAAAAGTTCAGAGAGAGGTTTCAAAAAAAGATTCATTCTTTGAATCCCTATTTGCTACATGTAATTGGCTGGGGGAGTAAGGTGGAAGAGTTAGAACTGTATGTTATACACTTATCTGTTACATGCATATATATATGTATGCTGACTGTTACATGTCTTGTTATCTGTGTGTCTGTTAGATGCTTGAAGATTACTTGATAGAAAAAGAGTAGTTTTAGGTCAAAAGGCAAAGCTCAGGCTAGTTAACTACAGTTTTAGGAAGGCTTCTCACTTCTCACTAGGGTCGTTTGGAGGTTGGCTCAGGGTACAGGAATGCCAATATTTTCCAGGAATGTCTGGAAAAGGACACCAAACCAGGTCCAAGGGAAATTCCTTTTCAGCAGTTGAAGGGCTTTCCTAGCCAATTTTTTGGCTAAAGTGATATGTCCCATGTTGAAACAGACCTGGAGATGGGAGAAGAAGAATTAATGTAAATATAAGGTTTTGGATATAACACACTGGCTCTTTCATTTTGAGATGTGTAGTTGGGGTTACTGAGGTGCTAGAGTGAGCTGAGCTAGAGCATAGCCTGGTTAGCAGTCACCCTAACAAGCACCAGTATGGCCATAAGTGAGTAAAGGGTTTAGAAAATAGGATTATGGAGAAAGTATCCTCCTTTCTCATCTCCCACATATTTGTCAGTGGGCAGTAGAGGAAGGCTGTGATTTAAAATGTGATGCTGCTAGACTGAGAAGGGATCGTCATTTGAGTGGAGACTCAGATGCTCTCACATGACATAGAAAGCATCTATAATATCACCAAATCCTTTATCTCTCTTCCTAAACAGGTTGAATCATAGTAGATGTGGGGTGGGAGCTGGGGAACTACCTTGAAGTTATCCTGTATCTTCACATTCTAAGGCTGAATCCCTCAAGAAAGTGATAAAGTCTACGTGATTCTAGAACAAAGAACAATCTTGGGAGGACTGTACAATAACTTTCTCTTATAAAGGGAAAGAATAATTATTTAACTTTGCTCTGAAGACCTCTTGGTTGAAGCATAAATAATGCAACAATGTGACAACTCTAATATTCCCTTTGGCCTTCAAGACATTATGTACATTAAGTTTACTCTCCTAACCCAATTATCTTAAGGTTTACATTAAAATTAGTTTACATATACTCCAATGAGCAAATTAGTTTATATCTACTTCAATGAATATGAATGGACAATTTACAAAAAATACAAATGACCAATAAACTTAGAAGAATGATGTACCTTATTAATTAAGAGAAACACATTAAAACAATATAACTTTGTCTAGGAATTAGCAAGGTTAGAAAAGACTGGTAGTATCTGATCTTAGTAAGGATATGAGGAAATGGAAAAAACTTGAATTGATATAATATTTTTGGCTGGCAATTTGGTAGTGTATTTGTGAATTTTAAAATTGTGTCTTAGCATTGCCACCTTTGGAAATTTCTCTTACAGAAACACTCTCACAAGGGGAGAAAGAGATACTTAAGAAGAATATTCACTGTAGCAATGTTTATAATAATCCCCAAATTAGAGATAACCTAAATGCCCCTGAAGAAGGGAAGAGCTAAGCTATGATCTAGCCAGTGGAGTACTTGGCAGTTGTAACTATGTGGTGGATCAGTATGCATACCAAAATGTAAATATGTTCCGTCTGTACTATTAAGAATAAAAGCAAGCTGCAGGAGCAAGAAAATGTAGAATATGAGCCTATAAAAAAATGGAAAACAATGATATGGCTGTTTGTATACAGTTGGTGGAACATGCATACAATTACTAATTATGGTGGTGGGTGTAGGATTAGTGGGAGCTCTTTCACTTTCTACCTATTACATATTTCTATATTTTAAATGTATATAAACCTTTTATCACATTATCACATTTATAATCATACACAAAAAACAATGAAAAGATTTTAAAAGAAATAATAGGGTAACCCTCAAGGAGAAATAGCTGGCACTTCAAGGTCACTCCCTGCCCTCACCTCTGACAGAAGACGGCAGAAAGTGGCCTCCTCAAACTGACAGATCTTCACCTTCTGTTTTTTCAAAAATGAAAATGCTGAGGGTTGGCCCAGAAGACTGCTTGCCTTCCTCAAATAAAAGAAGGCCTCCAAACAGGGCAAGGGATAAAGAAACCAGATTAGGATTAGGATGATGCTGGGGTGAGATTAGGGCAAAGGCTGGAGTAAGGTTATGATGAGGGTCAAGATCAGAATTTGAAACAGATTTGGATTTCAAGCTAGAAACGGGAGCTGGACTGCTTGTGCAAGAGTCAGGGGCAGTGCTGGCACAGGTTGGTGCTATTCCATTACCACATTCCCACTGCATGTTTTTTCCTAAATCCTTTCTAGCTCTTCTCTCTCTCCTACTTTCTTCCACTTTTCACTCATGGTTATGATTGTAAGAGATCTCAATCAAATTCTCAAAGTAAAAGGCTCAGCTGAAGGGCAGATTACAGAGCCTGCTCACCATATAATTATCTGACAGGTCCAAGCAGGCAGCTGCAGCCTCCAGCAGGTAATAAAATGCACAGGTGGTTTCTCCAACGACCAAGCAATGCTAGGTGAGGGGTGAGAGCACTAACTTCAGGATATCCTTACAGTGACAAGGCTTTGTGGTCAACAGGTCTTTCTCGGGGATGGTCTGAGCCAGCTTCCTCTTCACTTGATCTAGGAACTCTTCCTCTGTTCTTTGTGGAAAGAAAATGAAAAACTGAGAGTGGCCACCTTTATTGGGGCGTTACTGGGTCTCAAAGTCACTTTTTCCAGGAAGCCTTCCTGTATCATTCATTAATTATTTGTCTATCCTTCTCCTCCATTGCTCCATAAAATTTTAAAAGTCAGGGACTACAGCTGTAACTGCAAAGCTCTATTAGGAATTTTTAAAAGCCGAAAGCCAATCTAAATACCTCAGTCTAAATGGGGAAATACCACACTTGAATAGTTAAATAACAACTAAATATTAAATAAAACATAAAAATGATACAAAGCAATAATAATACATTTTTTCTGTTAGCATTTTTGAATTTTCTAATACCACATTTTAATATTATTTTATATATCATCATCTAATCCTACAACAACCCTGTCATTCAGGCAGGCAAAAATTACCTCTTTTAGGTCATTGAGGCTCAGAGAGATTACATATAGCTTTGTAGCTACTGAGAAGCCAAACCAAAACTAGAGCCTATCTTTCTGACTACTGATCTAGTGTACTTTTCACAGGCACGCTGAGCTCAAAAGTCAGATCTCTCTGAGTTATAATGATCTAAAACAGTGGAGACTGAGGAGGGCCTTGAAGGATGGTCAACATATTAATAGGTAGAGAGATGTGGAGGTCACTCAGCATTTAACAAGGGAGAATTGTGTGAGCAAAGACACACAGGTTAGTGTGGGAGTGGTTCATGTGGAATAGATTTTTGTTTGAAAACAGTAAGAAATCAAGTTAGATAAGTGGGATGGAAAACTGTATATAGAGTGGCTGGTGAACTCCAGGTAGGGACATTGAACACTGATAAGCATTAGAGACCCAGGAGGTACATGGTTAGGAAATGTATGTTCATTTTAATATCATCTGGGCTAAAATAATTAAGAAGACAAATTTATAGCTGGAAATAAATATGCTACATATAAAATGCACTTAAAAGCTATTAAAATGCTGGGTGTGATGGCTCACGCCTATAATCCCAGCACTTTGGGAGGCTGCAGCTGGTGGATCACCTGAGGTCAGGAGTTTGAGGTCAGCCTGGCCAACACGGTGAAACTTCATGTATATGAAAAATACAAAAATTAGCCAGGCGTGGTGGCATATGCCTGTCATTCTAGCTACTTGGGAGGCTGAGGCAGGAGAATTGCTTGAACCTGGGAGGTGGAGGTTGTAGTGAGCCGAGATGGTGCCACTGCACTCCAGCCCGGGTGACAGAGGGAGACTCCATCTCAAAAAAAAAGGTATTTAAAAAAAGTTTTTCTCAACCATTATCCTTGATGAACATTGATGCAAAAATCCTCAATAAAATACTGGCAAACCGAATCCAGCAGCACATCAAAAAGCTTATCCACCATGATCAAGTGGGCTTCATCCCTGGGATGCAAGGCTGGTTCAATATATGCAAATCAATAAATGTAATCCAGCATATAAACAGAACCAAAGACAAAAACCACAAGATTATCTCAATAGATGCAGAAAAGGCCTTTGACAAAATTCAACAACCCTTCATGCTAAAAACTCTCAGTAAATTAGGTATTGATGGGACGTATCTCAAAATAATAAGAGCTATCTATGACAAACCCACAGCCAATATCATACTGAATGGGCAAAAACTGGAAGCACCCCCTTTGAAAACTGGCACAAGACAGGGATGCCCTCTCTCACCACTCCTATTCAACATAGTGTTGGAAGTTCTGGCCAGGGCAATTAGGCAGGAGAAGGAAATAAAGGGTATTCAATTAGGAAAAGAGGAAGTCAAATTGTCCCTGTTTGCAGATGACATGATTGTATATCTAGAAAACCCCATTGTCTCAGCCCAAAATCTCCTTAAGCTGATAAGCAACTTCAGCAAAGTCTCAGGATACAAAATCAATGTACAAAAATCACAAGCATTCTTATACACCAATAACAGACAAACAGAGAGCCAAATCATGAGTGAACTCCCATTCACAATTGCTTCAAAGAGAATAAAATACCTAGGAATCCAACTTACAAGGGACGTGAAGGACCTCTTCAAGGAGAACTACAAACCACTGCTCAATGAAATAAAAGAGGATACAAACAAATGGAAGAACAGTCCATGCTCATGGGTAGGAAGAATCAATGTCGTGAAAATGGCCATACTGCCCAAGGTAATTTACAGATTCAATGCCATCCCCATCAAGCTACCAATGACCTTCTTCACAGAATTGGAAAAAACTACTTTAAAGTTCATATGGCACCAAAAAAGAGCCCGCATTGCCAAGTCAATCCTAAGCCAAAAGAACAAAGCTGGAGGCATCACACTACCTGACTTCAAACTATACCACAAGGCTACAGTAACCAAAACAGCAAGGTACTGGTACCAAAACAGAGATATAGATCAATGGAACAGAACAGAGCCCTCAGAAATAATGCCGCATATCTACAACTATCTGATCTTTGACAAACCTGAGAAAAACAAGCAATGGGGAAAGGATTCCCTATTTAATAAATGGTGCTGGGAAAACTGGCTAGCCATATGTAGAAAGCTGAAACTGGATCCCTTCCTTATACCTTATACAAAAATTAATTCAAGATGGATTAAAGACTTAAACGTTAGACCTAAAACCATAAAAACCCTAGAAGAAAACCTAGGCATTACCATTCAGGACATAGGCATGGGCAAGGACTTCATATCTAAAACACCAAAAGCAATGGCAACAAAAGCCAAAACTGACAAATGGGATCTAATTAAACTAAAGAGCTTCTGCACAGCAAAAGAAACTACCATCAGAGTGAACAGGCAACCTACAAAATGGGAGAAAATTTTTGCAACCTACTTATCTGACAAAGGGCTAATATCCAGAATCTACAATGAACTCAAACAAATTTACAAGAAAAAAAGCAAACAACCCCATCAAAAAGTGGGAGAAGGACATGAACAGACACTTCTCAAAAGAAGACATTTATGCAGCCAAAAAACACATGAAAAAATGCTCACCATCACTGGCTATCAGAGAAATGCAAATCAAAACCACAATGAGACACCATCTCACACCAGTTAGAATGGCAATCATTAAAAAGTCAGGAAACAACAGGTGCTGGAGAGGATGTGGAGAAATAGGAACATTTTACACTGTTGGTGGGACTGTAAACTAGTTCAACCATTGTGGAAGTCAGTGTGGCGATTCCTCAGGGATCTAGAACTAGAAATACCATTTGACCCAGCCATCCCATTACTGGGTATATACCCAAAGGACTATAAATCATGCTGCTATAAAGACACATGCACATGTATGTTTATTGTGGCACTATTCACAATAGCAAAGACTTGGAACTAACCCAAATGTCCAGCAATGATAGACTGGATTAAGAAAATGTGGCACATATACACCATGGAATACTATGCAGCCATAAAAAATGATGAGTTCATGTCCTTTGTAGGGACATGGATGAAATTGGAAATCATCATTCTCAGTAAACTATTGCAAGAACAAAAAACCAAACACTGCATATTCTCACTTATAGGTGGGAATTGAACAATGAGAACACATGGACACAGGAAGGGGAACATCACACTCTGGGGACTGTTGTGGGGTGGGGGAGGGGGGAGGGGGGAGGGATAGCTTTAGGAGATATACCTAATGCTAAATGACGAGTTAATGGGTGCAGCACACCAGCATGGCACATGTATACATATGTAACTAACCTGCACATCGTGCACATGTACCCTAAAACTTAAAGTATAATAATAATAAAATAAAATAAAATAAAATAAAAAGAAATAATTTCCCGCTGGGTGTGGTGGCTCACGCCTGTAATCCCAGCACTTTGGGAGGCTGAGGTGGGCCGATCATGAGGTCAGGAGATCGAGACCATCCTAGCTAACACGGCGAAACCCCATCTCTACTAAAAATACAAAAATTAGCAAAGTGTAGTGGCACATGCCTGTAATCCCAGCTACTCGGGAGGCTGAGGCAGGGGAATCACTTGAATCCGGGAGGCGGAGGTTGCATTGAGCCAAGATCATGCCATTGCACTCCAGCCTGGGCAACAGAGAGAGACTCCAACTCAAAAAAAAAAAAAAGAAAAAGAAAGAAAGAAAAAGAAATAATTTCCCTATAGAGAATCAAAAATTGCCTTTCCAAATCTTCTCTGTTAACCTTAATACTGAGTACAAGAGTCACCACTCCTCATCTGCAAGTGACATAAGTGGCTCAGTTTAATGGTCATCTTTCTGTCACTTTTGGTCCCTCCATGTTCACCCTCAGCATCTCTGTCTACCTGCAGCATTCACTTGAGAAGGCCTCCTGAGTTCTGGATGGTTTTGTCTGGAACTGAAAACTATCTGTAGGGAGAAAAAAATATGATTAATTCTCCATGTTTGGATGAACTGAGGACATTTTAAATTCCTGACTACCTTTCTTCTGCAGTTTACAACACAAAATTAGGATGGTAGTTTGTAAATTCCTTCACAACTACTTGTGATTCAAATAATAACTCTCTTCATTCCCAAACCTTTAAACTAGTTCTGATTTTGAAGGAGGTGCTCAGTAGTTTCAAAATGAAGGAAAAATAAAGAATGTGTCTATCCTGGTTTGCTGGCTATCACTAATAGTGGAAATTCTTGAATACATATGGATCAAGTTCATGACCAGATCGGAGTGAAGTGTAAAGGCTAAAACCAAGTGAAGAAAATTGTGACAGTATAAGATACCACAGTTCCCTAGTCAGTGACCAAGAGAGCTTTCCAGCTTTACCTAGCAGGCTTTTAAATAGCCTTTATCCTAAAGATTTGACTCTTCTTCTAAAGCTGCCTTCTAATAGATCACAACAGCAAATATTAGGAATGATGTTCAGATGTTACCCATTGGAACTCACAGCATGGATGGTGGGATTGATAAGGAGTCTAAGAGGACTGTTTTAGGGAGGATTTGGGTTAAGTAAAAGGACTGGCTTGCTGATGATAATAATGTTAAATCACAGCTAAGATAACTGAGGATATTGGCAGCTCTACTGCAGTACATTACTCGAAGAGGCACCATCATATCATAGCCTCTGTAATAGTACCCTCTGGAGTCAGGCAGTGCCTGGTCTGCAATGGCAATGCACAAAGGCCTTGGGTCTGGGAAGCCTCCTTAGGGTTCTGCTGGGCTGAGAAGGTCTTGAGCCTTTTTACTATAGATGGACCAGGCTGTCTAATCCAAAGCTAAATAAATAAATAAATAAATAAATAAATAAACAAACAAACAAACAAACAAACAAAACTGACCTCTTTTTAATTTTTTTTTAAATTTTTTTGAGACAGAGTCTTGCTCTGTCACCCAGGATGGAGTGCAGAGGCGTGATCTTGGCTTACTGTAAACTCTGCCTCCCAGGTTCACACCATTCTCCTGCCTCAGCCTCCCGAGTAGTTGGGACTACAGGTGCCTGCCACCACGCTTGGCTAATTTTTTGTATTTTTAGTAGTGATGAGGTTTCACCGTGTTAGCCAGAATGGTCTCGATTTCCTGACCTTGTTATCTGCCCGCCTTGGCCTCCAAAAGTGCTGGGATTACAGGCGTGAACCACCGTACCTGGCCAAAACTGACCTCTTAAAAGCAAAAAAGTCACACAGGAAATATGAACAATAGCACAATTTCTTCACAATACCAGACTTTCGAAAGCACAACAGGTGCAAATGCACATAGAGCTCATCAACCAATGACTAATTGCTCCAAGTCATTGGTCCACCTTCATAGTCATGATGTTATAGCTAGAACAGGAATTGTATCATACACCAAATCCCTCATTTTAGCCTTTTTGCCAACAACTATCTATCATTTTCCACATACCATCACCCCACTCCCAATACCAAACCAACTCCTCTTTTATCAAAGTAGGGAAAGAGGATTTGGTTGGGTCTTGATAGCTATCTTCAAGTACGGAAGAGAGTATAACTATGAAAAATGGGGGAAACTACAATGAGGCAGCTTACATCCTGATGAAAGAAGAAACTTTCTGACAGCTGGAGACAATGAGCTGTTCTGTAAGGTAAGCTAACTGAAAAGGCTAAACAAAGATGAATGAACTCATCTGGGATGCAGTTTAACAGGATATGGTGAATATCTATTAACTAATAAAACCTTCTTCAGGTAGCTAACTCCTGCTTATCCCTCAAGATGCAATTCTGACATGATCTACTTCAAAGGAGAATCTTCACTGACATATTTCCCTGGCTGAGTTAATGGCCCCTTCTCATTTTCATTGCTTTTACCATGCCATACTAGAATTCTCTATCTATATGTCTATAGTAACCCCCAAAACAGATAGCTTCAGGAGTGCAAAGACCAAGGCTTATTCACACCATATTCCTTAGTATAGAATCTGATACACATAAGGACTCAATGTGTGTGTACTGAGCTGAAAAATAATAGTAATAATCAAAACAATAGCTAAAGGGTATTGAGCAATCACCACATGTCTGGCACTGTTCAGAGCACACTATATATTTTAACTAATTTAATCCCCACAATGACCCAGTAAAGTTGATATTATTATTATTAATTAATTTATTTATTTATTTTGAGACAGAGTCTCACTCTGTCACCTAGGCTGGAGTGCAGTGGCGCAGTCTCGGCTCACTGCAACCTCTGGCTCCCAGGCTCAAGCGATTCTCCTGCCTCAGACCCCCAAGTATCTGGGTTTACAGGCGCCTGCCACCATGCCCGGCTAATTTTTGTATTTGTAGAGAGGGGGTTTCACCATGTTGGCCAGGCTGGTCTTGATCTCCTGACCTCAAGTGATCCACCCGCCTCAGCCTCTCAAAATGCTGGGATTACAGGTGTAAGCCACTGCACCCAGCCCATGAAGTTGGTATTATTATGTCCCCAATTGATTGAGGTTAAGTAACTTGCCCAAGATTGCCAGTCAAAACAAATATGAACTCTAAGGTAGTTTTTAACTCTGAGATTACATTTTTTTTAATCTCTAGTACTTCAGGAATAAATAAGTGGTTCTTTCTACCTACTTTTCTCCTTTAATCTGATTTCAACTTTTTGATGAAGAACTCCAAGTACACGAATACCCATATATCCTCTTTCTGCCTCCTGGGTTTACCTTGGGGAGAAGGCAGCTGCAATTTTTCTGTGATCACTTGTGTTAGCACTGAGCCAGTATCTCTGTAAGTACAGAATCGAGAGGTCCCCTTGGAATTCTTAGTAGAACAAACTGCAAAATGATGAAAGGGGACAAAGTCTCCTCCATGGCAGCTCCCACAGCGGCAGGCCAAAACTTGGAGAAAGCAGGCACATTCGAGGTGCAGAGATATCTGTTGTTCCTTGGGCCAGAGCTCCCAAGCAGCTGCCCGTAGCAGAGGCACTCCAAATTCCAACACCTCAGTTTGTGGTAGGGATAATTCTTCTTGTAGCCTGAGAAGAGAGGCTGACCCACCATCTGAAATTTAGGAAAATCTAAGTGAGATTTTCCTTTATAATCCTTTGTGCTTCAATATGGCAAACTTCCAAGCACATGGCTGCTAGTGTGTAAGAAAATTCTATTTACAACCCTAGGCTAACATTACTGCCTCCTTTGTATAAAAAATTTCGCACCATTCTAAGAGTGATACTGACCATATCTTGTATAAAGTACAACAGAGAAGAAATGATCAGTGGTACAAAAAAATCCTGTACTTCTATACCACTGATTTCTTAATTGTTTCTCCTAAATTTGAGGTTTTACTTCAAATTATTACAAATGTCAAATCATAGGAAATTCTCTGTTCAAATATAGGGCCCAAACATATTTCAAAGTCAAAGGGAAAGTATTTGTGAATTATATGTGCTTTGGGTAGTCCATGCTACCATCTTATTCTTTCATGTGGATAATTCGAGATTGCAAGCTATTTATATCTTGCTTTGTTCATGTCTGTTTCAATGCCACATGTGTTTGTCTTCCTTGTGAGTTTCTAAAATTGGGGATGGTTTATCCTTTTATCTCATTCTTTGCACCTAGAAGCCAATAAAAGATTATGTCAATATTTTCAGAACCAAAAATCAAAACACAAATACTAACACCTGGGTTAAAAAGGAGCTAGAATTCCTGAAATGAAGACAAGTCTGAAAATACAGGATATTTTTTCACTATCCATGGCTCTTTTATGGTTTAAATGATAATTTTCTCTCTGTTTCTTAGCCATAGGCTTTGAGAGAGAGACCCTCAAACTGGGTGTGGTGGTATGCACCCACTGAGCCCAGTAGTTACAGCCTGGGCAACATAACAAAACTCCATCTTTAAACAAACGAATGAGAGAACCCCTTGATATATGATATTGATGGTCTTTCTGAACACAGATAACCCCACAGGGACTCTTTGTTCAGACCTGAGAAAAAGGGAACAGCCCTTCCTTACCTAACTTTGTCTTCTTCTCTTTGGTTCCATCAATGATGTTGATAGAGGAAGGCATTAATATGGGCTCAGCAGGAAGCTCTTGGCTCTTGTCAGACCAGCAGAGCACATGTATATCCACAAGAGCTCTCAAGACCTGAAGTAGCTTATTTTTATCCCAGCCAGGCAGGAGGTGCTGCAGCAAATCTATATGGAAGGAGTGACCAATGATTGCAGCACACTTGACCAGCAACTGTTCCTCTGGGCTCAGTTGATCCAGTTGGCTTACTGCTATTTCTGCCAAAATCAATCAATCAGTCAATTGGCAGTGAACAAGATTTCTACAAATCTAGAATATATCATGTTGAAAATCTGTACAGTTTTTTTTTAAATAAAGATGAAAACTTTTCATCTACCCCTGTCTACTGCTCCCACCTCAATCCTCCCTTCCCCACTTAGCCAAACTTCTTTGCTTATGCTAAGAACAACCTCTGCTTGGGAAACTGAATTTGGACTGGGAAAACTGAATGAACTGGTGGCAAGCCACAGATTTGGGCTTCCTTGGGTATAATAATTCTTGTAAAAGGTCATGCCTCTTGCAGAGCCTGAAAGCGATGCCTGTTCGGGCCATTATAAGAGATATGGCCTTTAGTTGGTCCATGAGGCCTCTAAGCACCCATGAGTCATGGTTTCATTCCCCACAGCTGAGCTATTACTTGAGGTTCCAGAGAATAGCCCCTGGAGTGCTATGTAAACTCCTGTGAAAACTCTCACTGAAGAAAAGTACCTGCTGCTGTCCTGTTAGCATCCTGTATTTCCTTCTGAGTAAGAAAAGCCATTGCTAAGTATGGTCTATCATAGTTCTATCAGTGTAAACTGTCTAGTTGAACCTAAAACCTTCAGAGTAAAGAGCTTATAATATAATAGCTAACAGTCATGGAATATTTATTATGTGCCATAATTTATTTAATTTAATCCTCAACTAGCCCCATGAGGTAGGGACTATTATTATCCTCATTTGACTGATGAGTGAGAAGTTGACTAACTTATTCAAAGTTCCATAGTTGGTTAGTGCAGGAGCCCATGGTGCCCAGGGTTTTCTGACTCTAGAGCCCTAGCCCTTAACTACCATGGTGTCCTGAACTGCTGTTTCATGTGTGTGTCTTATTTTCTCAACAAGACCATACTTTACTTGAAGGTATGCTGTTCATTACAATATTCCTCAAGAGGGCTTAGTATTAGTACCTTGCCCATCAAACACTTGAATAAAATATTAAAATAAGAAAAATTCATTTCTAAGAAGAACATCCCCTCTCCAACTATGCCTACCCAATTCTGATAGTTTCATTATTCTTTATGGCATCAGTCATTCTACTTTGCACTCTTTTTTTATTAAACTCTTGCTATGTGCATAACATTGTATCTTCACTAACACCATGGATTTTCTTAAATCTTAGCAACATCATCTTCTTTGCTTACTGTCTACTCTGGAACAAGAATATGCACAAAGGGAAACTCACGACCTATTTTGTATTAAATAATTGGAAAACTTTTCCAGGTCATCAGTCAGCCCCAAAGAGAACAATAAGCTCGCTTAAGTAAAACCTTACTCAAGTAGCATTACAAGTCTTCAAAGAGCTCTTCAGGCAATGCCAGAACTTATTTCTAGAAGGTAGATTTCTTTTTCAGAAGAAATGAAGCCAGAATGATAATGAGAGACCTATACTCAACTACTCACCAAATCACTAATTGCAATGATATCTGTAATTGGTTCACTTGAAGTCTTCAAGGGACTTACCTTTCAAAAAGGGTGGGAGAAGTACTGTATCCAAGTTCACATCATCCTTGACTGCGCAGACATAAAGTTCCTGGCCTTCCTCAGAGTTGGCAGGAGAAATACTATACATTATGGATTTTATGGCATTGGCTATAAAGAAAACAGGCTATGACTGAGGAAAGCACCATTCTCAGTGACTGTAGTTTTAAAGGCACAAAAATATAATAATTTAGTCAAAAAAAAGAAAAAAAACCTAAAGGATGAAGATGACTGGAGTGTACCATGGTTTAAAGTGTTTTACCCCACCTGTCTGCCCGTTCTTTAATTTTCTCTTATAAACTAACAACATTCTCTGTACCAATCGGTATCTTACAACTAATCACTATTCCTGTTCACCTTATAACAGCTCTTGCTTCTATTACATCACAGCTCTGGGATGCCTTCTGCTTTTATACATACTTCTACCCTTTATTCCTCTCCTAATCTCCTCCCTTCTCCCATCGCCCATCCAAATCCTGAAGTCATCCTTCTCATCAATAGTGTACAATTCTTTTTTCTGGACTTTCATGTTTATAAATCCTAATTTCCTAGCCCCACCTCTTGGGCTGCTTATAAAAGGAACTATTGTAGATTGATTGGATTAAGTTATCCGAAGCAAATCTTGAGTATTTTCACCCTAATTGTATAAGATTTGTACAGTGTGCTTATCTGGGAAGGCCTAGTGTGGCCCACAATGTTAGCAAGGAAAAGGTATGTACCTCGTAAAGGCCAAGTAATGTCACGTTGGAGAATGAACTTCAGCAGCTGGACCAGGGTAGAACTCTGGGAAGCTAAGCTTACCTGAGAGGGTTTCCCACTTGCTGTTTTCCTCTTCCTCCTTTTGTAGGACATGAAAGAGCAACACGTCCTTAGAGAGAAGGTCCTGGCACAGGACCTGACAATAAAATGGGTTTCCAAAGCACCTGTGAAGGGTAGCTGCAGGGAGGTAAGTAAGGGATTGCACATTAGAGACGACCACTTTAGGGGAGCCAAGTGTAACAGTACTTCATTCCGAGGAATCTTCTTTTGCTAAAGTCAGCTCTTCATGACATACACTAACAGAGGGGGACAGAGGCACAGAAATGTAAAAAAGTAATTTCTGATTGGCCTTGAAATGCATCTTGGCAATAACTTTTCTTTCTCAACTATTTTTCTTTCATTGATGTTGAAACGAACTAACATCCCCTTGCTAAAGGGTCTGGCAGAAAGGGGCCTTATCACATATAACTGAAGCCACCCAAGTCCTAATTGTCTTGTGAAAACCTGGGTGGATAGCCCAGGGAGGCAGCCCCTTACTTGATTACAAGAAGACGGTCTCCCTTAAATCTAGTCTCGGGGCCTCATCATGGTTACTAATGCCATTCTCTCCCCCAACTGCAGTAAGACCTGTGCCTTCTCATTTATATTGCGGCACTGGTTCCTCCCTTAATGAAGTGCTCAGTTAGTCCTAGTCATTCACATCTGCAGCTCTTGGGCGATGCTCACCACCCCTAGTTCCCAACATGCCATTCTCAACAGCGAGGTTGTTGCCAACTTCGAAATAGGCATAAGGATAGCTTGAGGGCTCTGCAGGAACTGCTCGGCCCAGCCACACAGGGTGAAGATAGGGGTCAACGTCATCACCATGATGATGGGCATACTGGAGAGCAATGTTTCCAAAAAATCCCAGGAAGCTGCATCCGTATACTCGGCCTCATCAATGAGGAAAATTAGTGGTGTTTCCCTCACTGCCTGGAAAGAACAGCAAAGAAACAATAACAACCTCTCATTAGAAATGAAATCACCTGGTTTTCAAATCTACCATG
Organism: Gorilla gorilla gorilla; assembly: GCF_029281585.2. Classification (NCBI taxonomy): domain Eukaryota; kingdom Metazoa; phylum Chordata; class Mammalia; order Primates; family Hominidae; genus Gorilla; species Gorilla gorilla. The sequence goes on along the minus strand of NC_073229.2, from coordinate 58,907,934 downwards.
AATTTCCCATCAATAATTTAAATAAAATGTTAACACAGGCCAGAGTTTTCGGAGTAAAATGTATTCTAAATCCAGGTAATATTTTACTTTATAAATATAAAATCTAGTTCCTAAAAAAAGTACTCGGTTTCTGTGGACAAGAAAATATTATACCTGAAACATGAAATAAGCATCAAAATATTCTCCAAATCAAACTTGAAGCTTTCAAATATTTCATTCTGGCAAAAGCTTCATTTGTGTGGGAGCTCATAATACCTTAAAACAGCAATTTCTAAACCAGGCTATGCATCCGAATCACCTGGGAGTGCTTGCCAGCACTCCCAATTACCAGGCCCCACTCAAACAGACTTTAAAAATCTATTTACTTTTAATCACATTCAGAACTCCCACTCCACTCTCCATTGCCTCAAGTGACCATTCTAATGTGTTTATTGCATAGTTCTTTGTTTCTATGGTGTTCTTATAAAACATGCATTGTTGTTTTGTCAAGTAATTGTTTTTATGTAAATGCAACTGTATTACAGATCACATTATTTCTCCCTCTCTTTCTAACCAGGACTGTTTTTAAGATCATTTCATATCACTATGTTTTCATATATTTCCCTATTTCTAAATTCTGCATTTTATTCCATCATGTTCATGCATGCATTCATGCCCATACCTCCCTGGCCTCCACACTGTTAAGAACATACTTGTTGAGATATATACCCAGGAGTGGAATTGCTGGGTCTAGAGGATACACGTTATTAAAATTTGACTAGTTGCTTTTAGATTGCTTTCCAGAATGGTTACATCAGTTTCTGCTCATACAGATTTTTGATTCCATAATCCTAGGTTAGAACATGAGTATCTGCATTTTTAACAAATACTAGGTAAAATAGCTATATAACTGCATTTAGAAACTACTATTTTAAATTAAACTACTAAAATTTTATTTAGAAACAGGATCTGGAAGAGCAAAGATCTTTTCTTGTATGCCATGGTGTGTTGTAGGATGAATCCAAGCTTAAAAGTAGAAAATAACAAGGAAGATATCAGCAAATAGGCAGGCCAAGAAACGCCTGAATCAAAGTGTGATGTGGACAGATTAAAATAAACATAAACTATCTCCATATATTAAGAGTTAGTGACATGTAGTGAAAGTACCCACCTCCTAAAGTACTTTAATAAAACACTCTTTAACTTTCTTTTGTCTGGCCACGTCATCCATGTGCGAAACTTTGAAGGACAAAGGAAACTGACCAGGAAAATTATTACATGTTAGCATTTAAAATGAAAATCTAATAAAAAACATGCAGGTTCTCCAAAGGGAACACAAGATAATTCTATTCTGACTGAGAATGGGTTTCTGCAAGATTGAGCACAGAGTTACAAGGGCCAATCCAACATTAATATATAGTTCAAAGGATGAGACAGAAAATTCATGAAGGGTTAGAGACAGATATCTATCTCCTTTCCATCCAGACTCTAGTAAAACCCTTAGAGGGTTATGACTAAGGAGTAAATGACAGGTTGAACTTAGCAATGACAGTTTGGGCAGCTCCAGTACCCCAGTTATTCCAAGTATACCAGGATGAATCTGTACATGAGACTTGTCAGAACAAGATGCAACACACATCACATAACATTGTTTCCTGTGCTAGGCTGAGGCACATGAACTACCAGGAACCTGAGAGCCAAAGTGAGATGACTGCTAATCTACGTAGGCAAGGGTTTAGAGTCCCAAGCAAGGCCTATCTTAAGAGAGGGATATGTTGAGGGATTAGACAGATCTTAGTGTTCCATTCCAAAATACTCTGCAGGGTGGGTAGATTAGGAGAAGTGACAGAGGATAAGTAAAACAAATTGTGGACCAGTGAATTTTTAGCTTGTTCACTACTGGAAACCCCATAAACCCTAGACCTCTGAAGGCTTTTGAGATCCAGATGCTGGTTTCAAATGATATATTCTGTGGTAAGGGAACAGGAAGGTAGGGTTAAAAAAATAAAGAAATTGGAACCAACTCAAGAACACGTGGATATAATTCCTGGGGATATGCCACTGGTGAGGGCCACCTTAATGTATTTAGTACTTTAAAATATACAATGCAATCTCTCATATACCATCTCCTTTAAAATTCACATAAAAACATACAGTAATATAATTGTTATTTCACAGGTGAAAAAGCTATGACTCAGAGAGGCTAAGTGATTTGCTCTAGGACATAAAACTACTAAGTGTCAGGTTCAATACTAGAATTCACTCTCCTCAAAAGGAGAAAGCCTGAATTTTGGTGTTGAAAGAATTTCAAATCTTGGTCCTACCATATATGTATATGTATATCCTCAGGTTATTAAATTAGAAAACAATCCTAGGTCTGACTATCCACAAAATATAACAGTAACCCAATTCAGAAAGCCACTGCCTTCATTACCTTCACAAATAAGAGGTCACTAAAAAGGCAGTGAAGTTGTTCTTCCACTATCCCACAAAGCTGTCTTTGTAGGCACTCTTGCCGGTAATAGGCTGGGCATGTATCAATCTCAAAGAAGATGGCCATGATGGTCTGGATGGCATAGAAGCACTGCTTGGAATCTGCTTCCTTCAGCATCAATGGCAACACCCTGGTGAATATTACTATGGTCATCAGGAGTCCCCTGTACGACACATAGGGTACTCACTTCACCAGTCCAAGAATGCTGAATCTAATGACACAAGAGTCTCACTAACAAAAGAAAGAGGCCCCAAGAGAAGTAGGCTCTGACTAAGTAAAAGCAGGAGTCTTTACCTATGCCCTTCCTTCTGTGCTAGGAAGTTTATTTCAGCCAACAGCTGGCTTTTTCCATAGCCTTTTCCACCTTCATACAGAACTGCTTGTCCCTTCTTCTGGTGCAAACACCCTTGCTGTGCCATTTGGAAGGCTTCCAATTCTTTCTCCCAGTCTGTAGAGAGACAGGGAGCACCTAACACTCCTGGATATCAATAATCAACATTATTGATTGTTGCAGGCTTTTTGGTAGATACTCTATTGATTTGAATCAATTTGCAAATCTAACTCCCAGAATGGCTTTTTTCCTCCAGAATTCCCAGAAGAATCTCATTCATTGATGGGGCTTCATATCTCTTTCCAAAAAATCAATTCTGAGCTAATATATGCTGGTCTTGAGGGCTTATTCCAGAGCCTAAGTAGTAACATTCAGAAAAATTAGGCACCTTGTGGACACGGGTGTCTCTTAGCTTTTTGTAAAAATTTTCTTAATTACAATTTAGTCTTCAAAATCTGTCACTACTATGTAAAAGTAATGGACTAATAAGTATAGACTAAAATAAATACAAAGATAGGGAATATATAGTGTGGGTGACAACAGTCTTGGTGCTATTTTCACTATTCTAAGGATGATGAATTTTTCTCTAAAGATGATCCACAATAAGCTGGTCCGATCTCAATAGGTAAACTCTGACTTACAAAGATTATTACTAAATGTTGGTGTTTCTCAGGCAGTTATAGGACTTCACCTGAAATTTGAATATTTGACATGGAAAAGAAATAGTAAATCCTCTTCAAAATAAATATAATTTCACTAAGAAGGTTGCTCTCTATTTTTTAATAAAGCTTAAAAGCATTTAGTCTTGCACTGTTTTGTTTTTTAAATCACATTTAGCTGTCTATAGCTGAAACAAATATGATTTAAGTTACAAAAGAAAACATACCTAACAAAGGGTGATTTTTGTTTCTCTTTCTTGCCATATGTCTTTTTCCAAACATTCTGGGAAAAAGAACAAAGTGAAATGTATCTGTTAAAAATAGATCAGGAACAGCTGTCTTCATAAGCAAATACTTTCAGATAATTAAGGAGGTACAGAGTTCTGAATAAAAGGGTTTTTAAAAACTAAAAATTTTGGGGGAGAGGGAGTAAAGAGGGAATATTATTGATTGCTCCAGGCTCGGGGAAGTAAATGAATGGTGAAGTACACAAAGAAAAAAAGAACAAAGAAGATCTGGGTTAGTGACCTATTGCTATTCTCTTCCTGTAGGAGAAAAGGATGTTCACTGAAGAACTAGCTAAGAGCTAAACATAAAAGCTAAATCTCTCAGACACTAAACACTCCTTTTGTGTGTCTTATTCCAGCATGCCAGTACTAGCAGCATCTTTTTTTCCAATTTCATGTAATCAAAAACTTATTGTTCTGTAAGAGATGAGAATGAAACTATCACACAATGATACTCACATACATCTTCTGTGGCCAAGATATTCATATATCTTCCCTGGGTTGGAGATGTTTTTCATCATTTTCTCTGGGAGTTTCTTGAAGTTGTAAGCAGGTAGCATGGATCTTAGATATGTTACCTCATCACAGGACACCAAACCTGGATAAGCAGTTATCATTCTGGCCGCAAGACTCACTTTTGGGCCAATAACTGTGTCAGAAAGACAGGTGGAGAATTTTTGGACCATGTCTTCCACCTTCCTCCCTTAAGTCACAAAGATAACAGTCCAATGTCCTATTCTACCTGTATATTCGTGTCTTGCTACTGCTCCAACCACGCCACAGAATACTGGTCCATTAGTGATACTGATGGAAACAAATCTAGGGATCAGAAAAGCAACAATGGATAAACATACAGTCAGAAGCCTCCAAGTCAGGCACTAGATCTGCCACTCCCCAGATCCAGAAGTCTAGTTTTAGAGCTTAGAATGGAAAAGGCCAGAGGTTGCTGTCAGTCTATATAACATGAGGGGTACAAAGTACTGAATATTAGGGAGAGAACCAAAAGAAACAGAATGGTTCCCCTAATTCAGGAGTTTTCGTTTTAGTTGGGGGTTATTAGTAAAAGATTTTCTTTCTTTTTTTTTCTTTTGAGACAGGGTCTTGCTCTATCGCCCAGGCTGGAGCACATTGGTGCGATCTCAGTTCACTGCAACCTCCGTTTCCTGGGCTCAAGTGATCCTCCCACCTCAGCCTCCCAAGTAGCTGAGACTACAGGCACACACCACCATATCCAACTAATTTTTTTTTTTTTTTTGAGAGAGATGGGGTTTCCTTATGTTGTCCAGGCTGGTCTCAAACTCCTGGGCTCAAGCAATACACCCGTCTTGGCCTCCCAAAGCACTGGGATTACAGGTGTGAGCCACCACACTTGGCCAGTAAAAGATTTTTAAAAATTTTACATCTGGGCCAGGTGCGGTGGCTCACGCCTGTAATCCCAGCACTTTGGGAGGCTGAGGTGGGTGGATCACAAGGTCAGGAGATCGAGACCATCCTGGCTAACACTGTGAAACCCCGTCTCTACTAAAAATACAAAAAATCAGCCAGGCGTGGTGGTGGGCGCCTGAAGTCCCAGCTACTCGGGAGGCTGAGGCAGGAGAATGGCATGAACCCAGGAGGCAGACCTTGCAGTGAGTGGAAATTGTGCCACTGCACTCCAGCCTGGGTGACAGAGTGAGACTCCATCTCAAAAAAAAAAAAATTTTTTTTTACATCTGTGGTAAGGCAAATATTTAAAAACCATTTGAGAAAAAAAATTGAAGGGGTTAATTAACTTTCCCAGAGTTATATAGCAAAAACGAACAGTAAGTCAGAATGAGAATCCAGGCCTCTTGCCTCCTAGACTGATATTATTTCTACTATACCATGTTGTCTCAGATAAAACTGAAAAATGAAAGTAGATAAAGAGATATCAATACAGGATTAATAGATCAAATAATGCTAGAATGTCACAGTTAAGGAGTGATCAGAATGTCAGGACTGCAGACAGAAGGCTTTCTGAAGTAAATTAACATTTGGAACAAATTTTTTTTAATGAGTAATATTTTAAAAATTCATTAATGCATACATACATTCATTTCATTCACTAAGCACTGAGAAGTGTGCATAGTACTGAGCACTTGGCTGGATGTTTAAAATATCCTGCCCTAGAGAAGTTAAGTTTGGGGAGGAGGGTGGTAGGTTTGAGGGAGATGAAGAGATACTTATATATGTCAGCAAGACAAATACTCCATATTAGAGATTGATATAGCACATTAGCAGAGCAAACAGAACAGATGCACTAATTCACACTGAAGAGTAGATAGAGTATTCTTAAAGGAGAGGACATTTGGTCGGACCCTGAAAGTTGAAGAAACTGCTAAAGTGGGGGAGTGGTACTGTCTGGTGGGAAAAGGTAAAGGCTTTGAGATGCCTTGTGTGGTCATGCAAAACTAAGTACTTCAAGACGGCTAGAGCACAGATGTGAAGAAAGGTGTTTGGATTAGAGAGAGGTAATGGGAGAAGTAGTCTTACCTCTCTAGGGATGGAAGAGTATTAGACATATGAATTATTTTAAAAGAGGGCATATACTGTTCTAGGTGAGACAAAAGCCCAAAGGTGGCAAGGAGCAACTCATACATAACAAAATAAGTAGATTTACTCACTGACATGAAAATTTCATGTGACAGGTAACAAGATATGTAGGTGGAGAAAGATTATGCAATGAGGCATAGTCACATTAAATCTATAAACAATTTTCAGTGGTTCAGACAACATGAGAAGTAGCAATCATGTTAACACTATTATCTCCTAAGCCATCAAAATTATTTGTCTTCCTCAAAGGACAGGATTAAGGGCTCTTGGCTGGGTGCTGTGGCTCATGCCTGTAATCCTAGCACTTTGGGAGGCTGAGGTGGGCGGATCACCTGAGGTCAGGAGTTCAAGAGTCCAGCCTGGCCAACATGCTGAAACCCCATCTCTACTAAAAATACAAAAATTAGTGGATATGGTGGTGTGTGCCTGTAATCCCAGTTGAGGGATTCTGAGGCAGGAGAATCACTTGAACCCGGGAGGCAGAAGTTGCAGTGACCCAAGACTGTGCCACTGCACTCCAGCCTGAGCAACAGAGTGAGACTCCGTCTCAAAAAAAAAAAAAAAAAAAAAAAAAGTCTCTTACCATTCATTCACTCAGCTCACTGCCCCCAGGGTGAAAAAAAGAGACACTTAAGACAAGACCATGCTGTCAGTTCTGCTGCCATATGAAGAGCAAGACTGAAAACCTTTTAATATTTCATGATGCTTCCTCTGCCTAAATACCCTTTCCCACCTTCTCCATTTGCTGAACTACTTTTCTTCTCAACCTGTCTCAAAAGTCATCTTTATAGTCAAGATTTCTTTGGTACCTCTGTGGAGAATTAACCATTTCTTCCCATAGCACGTTGTTGTAACTCCTGTAGCATTTTATTTCTGCACTTTAATTTCGTTGTATTAAAGTTAGTTGTTTACTTAGCTGAACTGGTAAAATCTTATTTCTCTTTATGTCCATAGCACCTAGCACAGTGCCTGGATCATAACTGTGTTCAAGGAATGCTTGTTGAATGAATGCATTTATGCATGCCAGAAATTCAGCTATTAACAAGTCAATAATGAACAAATAATACTTTTATCACTTAGTTATTTCTTATTTCTTTCTATTATACTTTATAATTCCTCCTTGTTTTTCCCGGCAATCCATATTCCTTCTTTCCTTTAAAACCTTTCTGCATTGATAAAGAATGTACTCTTTATTTGATATATGTAATTGTATATAAAGTATTTCTGGTACTGAAAAACCATAATAATGATATTCTGAGACTGCACTCCCTATGTCTCAAAAATATCCTGAAGAAATACGCATGGAATCATCTTTCCTCTAAATGAGCTAAAAGCTGGAGCTATTGCTCAGATTAGAAAGAGGAATTCACAGGATATCTCAAGGTGAACAGGGTCTTTGAAAAAGAAGACATGGAAAGTAGTTTTGGGTCTGAGAGCTCATGTGATGCAGAGAGAAATGAGCAATGGTATCTGCTACCGAGGCCACGTAGGTACCTCTGAAGCTTTAGCATCTACTCAGCATTTCCAAAAATATCTTCCTTAGAACATTAGTTCCTCTGGATGTTTATAGGTCTTTCTGGAGAAAAGTGTTTGATGACCAAGTAAATTTGGGAAATGCTGACTAAAACTAAATATAACAAATTTCTTTCCCATAGCACTACTCAGAACCTTTGATATGTTAATGTTCATTGTGAACCTTGAAGAAGGAAATATAATTTACATCACTTCCCAAACATATTTGGTGATGAAAATCTTTTCTTTTTTCATGAGCATATTAAGGGACTAATAACATTCTACCAAACACACTTTGGGAGATATTGAATTAGTAATTATCTTCGAGGAAAAAATCACTGACCTTGAAACCTAGCTTTGAGGCTTTGACATCTGTTTGGCTTACCAGCATAACCTTTCTGGATCTTAGTTTCTTTAAAGAGGTCAAATTTGATGAACTCTAATACCCCATCTAGTTCTTAACATCTATTATATTCTAAACTAAATAAGATGGAAATGACCAAGTTACAGCCTAAGAGTGATGGAAGGCATTCTTAAGGGCATTTTAAGACAGTCTCTAAAGGACAAAGAAATGACTCTTTTAAGAGTAAGGGCCAAGGGTGGGACCTTGAAGGCCATGGGTCAATACAAACTTCAAGAACAGAACAGACCAGCACTGGAAGGGATGGCCCTTGTGATGGTTAATACTGAGTGTCAACTTGATTGGATTGAAGGATTCAAAGTATTAATCCTGCGTGTTTCTGTGAAGGTGTTGCCAAAAGAGATTAACATTTGAGTCAGTGGGCTAGGAAAGGCAGATCCACCTTTAATCTGGTGGGCACAATCTAATCAGCTGCCAGTGAATATAAAGCAGGCAGAAAAATGTAAAATGAGCGAGACAGGCCTAGCCTTCCAGCCTGCATCTTTCTCCGATGCTGGATGCTTCCTGCCCTCAAACATCAAACTCCAAGTTCTTCAGTTTTGGCACTCGGACGGGCTCTCCTTGCTCCTCAGCTTATAGGCAGCCTATTGGGGGCCTTGTGGTCATGTAAGTTAATACTTAATAAACTCCCCTTTACATATATATATATTTATATATAATATATATTACATATATATTAGTTCTATATAATATATATAATTATATATACAGATATACATTAGTTCTGTCCCTCTAAGAGAACCCTGACTAATACTGCCCAGCATTTCCACCCTGGAGATAAGATTGGGAGGTAGGATATAGGAGTATCTGCAGATCCCACCAAACCTGAAAGAAGTGTTAACATGTATTTGCCTTGGGCAAAGAGTCTGAGTATCTATTAAGCAACTGTAGCATCTTTCTTATGTCTAAAATAAGGCTTGGATCAGATAATCTCTAAATTCCTTTCCAATAGTAACATTCTATGAGTGTGTATCTATAATTATATCACATTAATAGCATATTCTATTCTTTTGGGGGAGCATTTGCATTTTATAAGAGGCAGGTGGGGGATAAGTAATGAAACAACACAGGATTTGAAGACTGAAAATCTGGGTTTCATTACAAGCTCTGTTATATGCTAGTAACTTCTCTTCTGTGACCTTAATTTCCTCATGTATAAAGGAGGACCTGGGCATGGTGGCTTACACCTATAATTCCAGCACTTTGGGAGGCCGAGGTGGGAGGATCGCTTGAGCTCAGGAGTTCGAAAGCAGCCTGGGTAACACAGCAAGACCTTGTCTCTACTAAAAATAAAAAAAATAGCCCAGTGTGGGGCGTGCGCTTGTAGTCTGAGCTACTTGGAAGGATGAGGTTGAGGATGCAGTGAGCCGTGATTGTGCCACGGAACTTTAGCCTGGGAAACAGAGCAAGACTCTGTCTCTAAAAAAAAGTAAAAAATAAAGAGGGATACAAATTTTCACATTGGTAGCATATACTAAAGTATTCTATAAATGTTAAAGTACTATGTACATGTTTGATATAATTTTTATCCATTTTGAATAAGTTGTGGCAAGCAAACCAATCTGATTCGATGTTAACATTGGAAGTAACTATTTTTAAAATTCATTCATGTATACACTTTCTCCATAGCTTTCTATTTTAAAAAGTCAATTGAAAACTTCCAACAAACTTTATCATAATGCAACTAGTGGGAAAATAGATTTTTCTATACCTTCATCTGGGTTAGGTTTTGTGAAAGGTGGTTGGGTGAGGCATGGATGGGGAAGAGGGAGATCAGTTCAGTGTAAGGTCCAGAAAAAGCAATAAGATCTGGGAAAGACCCAGAATGAAAGCCAAGAGAGTGCTAACCAGCTGTGGTTCCTTTCTGTCTAGGTAATTTCTCCACAACTTCTCTCATACTCTCTCATAGACAGGCAGCCTTTATTCTGCATCCTCTCCACAGGCATGTTATTTGCATCACATTAATTTACACATTTGCTTGTTCCCTTGCAGTGTTCTCGAATCTTGATGTTTGTTCTGTTTCTCCCCTTTTCCTGACCTGCTGAATGGGAATATATCTTTATTTCCCCTGGGTATCCAGTACAGAGATCTGTATCTAGTGATTTCTTAATAGATCTTGTTTGCTCACTTTCCTTAGCATGTTCCCTCCGAGTTAGGCAGATTCTGGACTACCTGAATCCCTGCCACTTGTTACTGCCTCCTACCCTGCCTGAAGAGCCCCTGGGGCCTGAGAAGCTCCTCTCTGCCCCACCTTCCTCCTCACTTGGTCTTAGCAAGATTCTCCCAGCAGAAGCTGAAGATGCTGAAGGAGCTCTCCAGGGCATGTGCACACTCGTCTGGCTTCTTATCACCAGGAAGGCCGAAAACACAGAGGAACATGCAGCCCTGGGATAGATGACAAACAAAGAAATGAGACACTTACCTGGGAAAGGAATATGGCTTGCCTAAACTAAACTAGCTCCACCGAATGAACCCAGACCCTATCCTTGAACACTCTTCTGTTGGAAATATCGGATTCTACATGATTCATAAAATGGAAATGCTGGGCCACAGCAACATACACTTTTTTTTTTTTTTGAGATGGAGTCTCGCTCTGTCACCCAGGCTGGAGTGCAGTGGCGCGATCTCAGCTCACTGCAAGCTCTGCCATCTGGGTTCATGCCATTCTCCTGCCTCAGCCTCCCAAGTAACTGGGAATACAGGCATCCGCCACCACGCCTGGCTAATTTTTTTGTATTTTCAGTAGAGACGGGGTTTCACCGTGTTAGCCAGGATGGTCTTGATCTCCTGACCTCGTGAGCTGCCTGCCTCAGCCTCCCAAAGTGCTGGGATTACAGGCGTGAGCCACTGTGTCTGGCCAGCAACATAGACATTAACAAAAATCTTGATTTAACTATTCAAAGAACTGAAATTTAAAACACAAGAAAAATTGCTATCAAGAACTTTTCAAAAATTTAATTTCTAGTACCTTGAGCTAAGTCTATCTGCCCACATTTTCTTCACCTATAATGTCAAGTGTTAAGATTCTGCTTTTTTTTCAAGATCTTTAATTATCTGAGAAAGACCTGATTACATTTACTTTACTAATAGAACCAGAAAAACATTCTTTATGCTTTCACAAGGATTCTTCAACAAGAATTCAATAAAAAATGACATGGAGAGTAACCCTCAGTAACCCTGAAAATTAAATTAACAAGAACATCCCAGCCGGGCACAGTGGCTCATGCCTGTAATCCCAGCACTTTGGGAAGCGAAGACGGGCAGATCGCGAGGTCAGGAGATCGAGATCATCCTGGCTAACACGGTGAAACTCCGTCTCAACTAAAAATACAAAAAAAAAATTAGCCGGGCGTGGTGGCGGGCGCCTGTAGTCCCCAGCTACTCGGGAGGCTGAGGCAGGAGAATGGCATGAACGCGGGAGGTGGAGCTTGCAGTGAGCCGAGATCGCGCCACTGCACTCCAGCCTGGGCGACAGAGCGAGACTCCACCTCAAAAAAAAAAAAAAAAGAAAAAAAGAACATCCCATTCCTTAATTAACATTAGTTGAAGTTTTAATGTAATATAGCTTGCTACAAAATAAGTAGCAGAGAATTTGACTTACACTTGCATTATGTGGGAGATCAACTGGTCGTACAAGACCATTACTCCTCATTCACCTTTAATGCTGATGGGTCAAGTTCCCTTGTACTTACTTTCTCAAACATAAAGATGCGACTCAGCTGGCCACCCCCTTTCTCAATGACTGTGGAGATGTATAAGGCAGCCTCCTGGATAAGATGACACAAATGCAACATCCACGCTGTCCTGTGGAACTCTAGGCTGACCAAAACCAGAGTCATCGTACGGAATTCAGATACATACTCTATAGGCTGGCCTTCATCAATCTATAAAGACACATTGAGTTACCTACCTGTATTTTCAACTATCAACATCATGTTCAGGCATTTTTAATTATGTATTTCATGGTATGTATGAGAAAACAACTTATGGGTCTCAGCAAAAACTTAAAAGAAAATTCAGTATAGAAGATACACAAATCAATGAACTTGGAATTAAAGCTGACTTTAGGCAGAATTCACTGATGAAATCTGTCAAGATTTACTCTCTAAGAGTTAATTTGACACATCCATTAGTCATTACATCTCTTACTAAGGAATTCACATATATTCATATATATACAATCAGTCAACTTATATTTACCAAACATACACTCTATACCCTTCTTACAGTGTACTAAATTGTTAAAGAACAAACTAAAGAACAAATATGGCTTCTACTTTCTAGGACTGAGAAATCTAACTAAAGGTTTAAGACATGTTCATCACAGTATTATGTTGGCACAGATGGGTAAACTTGCTGGAATTACAATGGGTTGCTGGAGATTAACTGGATAAATATAAAAAAGTTGTCACTTATAATTGTACACCTGTTTATGCATGTGCATGCACACATGCACACACACACACACACACACACACACAGACTCTATGAGGATTCAAGAACTAGGAAATAACCTTCTTCAAAAGGTTTTTCATTATGTGCTTCCGCAGCTTTTGGTCAAGTTCAGAGTGTGGATCCAATTCCAGTGCAGTTCTTAGAGTCTCTGAGAAAAGAAAAACAAAATGTCCCTGGCCATGTGGAAAATTAATGTTTAAAATTTGGGGCTTAGGTAGGAAGGACAAAGTAACTTACCAGCACTTGTACGGTAATGTGGTAGATAATTGAGGCACTTGTCAAAATGCTCATCAAAATCAAATGGATCAATGATCTGCATATCTCTTAACTACAGAAAGGAAACTGTTTAATTCTGTGCCCCCACACAAGAAAGGCTGAGGATTCTATCGCCCTTGTTTGCCTTTTATCTCCTCAGCCTCACTGTTCTACCTCATCTATCTTCATAGGAGAATATTCCCAGCCTCCCTCCTAAATTGAGTTCCAATGGTCACTGGTTTGGCCAGGCAATATGTGAACACTCCCAGAGCATTGCGCTGTGTACTAGGAAGGCCTTTTCAGAATGGCAATAGAGGAAGCTAGCCTCCTACCTTCACAGCTTCATCCTCCCTCATGATTGCCACTTCAAACATATACTGCTCGCAAAGCATACAGCAGTTCCAGGATAGGACAATTTCATTCGCCTGAGCCAAACGCTGAGCTAACTGGACATCATCTACATCCTGCCCAATCACCAAGAGGTATTGCTGCCGCTCATCTCCAACAATAACCTGGGAAATCTGACCTGCAGGTAGACCTATCCAGAAAAAAATGAGATAAATGGAGAAGAGTCAAATTCAACTGGGAAACTATGCAACAGGAGGGGTCTGGAATCCCCACATGGCTCTGTGTATCACGCCAATCTTGTTACTGCCCTCAGCTGCGGAAGTCTTAGGTGAGCTAACCTTTAAAAATAATACCTTACGGCCAGGCACGGTGGCTCACGCCTGTAATCCCAGCACTTTGGGAGGCTGAGACGGGCAGAAGACCTGAGGTTGGGAGCTCGAGACTAGCCTGACCAACATGGTGAAACCCTGTCTCTACTAAAAATACAAAAAAAAAAAAAAAAAAAAAAAATTAGCCAGGCGTGGTGGTGCACGCCTATAATCCCAGCTACTCAGGAGGCTTAGGCAGAAGAATTGCTTGAACCCTGGAGGCGGAGGTTGCAGTGAGCCAAGACCGTGCCACTGCATGCCAGCCTGGGCAACAGAGTGAGACTCCATCTCAAAAAAAAAAAAAAATTCTTCCCCCAGATTTCCTTCTCTTATATAATACACCTGGAGATGGACATTTTGTCTGTCTGGAGATGGTGAAGGAGAGTAGTGGAAGAAGAATGTACAAAGGGGCACAAGGAGACTTTTTGAGTGATAAGTATGTTCACTATCTTTATTGTGGTGATGGTTTCAAAAGTGTATAAATATGCCAATGTATAGTATCAATTATCCTTAATACAACAAAAACCAAAAGAAACAAAAAAGATGGCAGGACAAAAGAGATGCCATATAAGACAGAATATAATTCTTTACCACTGCTCCTCAAAACATAAAAGAATAGCTGGAGCCAACTTTTGCCCTTGAGGAGGTTTCTGAACCTTTGTGAAGGAGCTTTGTATATTGAGCTTCGCCTCCAATCCTGACTCTGCCATTGGTGAAACTTTGGCCTCTGTATGTAGCTTTTTAATTTTTATTATATTGTATTATATTTTTGATTCTGTCAAGCAATAACATAGTTCAAAAACTAAACTATATGAAAGAATATGTATTTTAAAATCTTGCTTCTACCTACATGACCATCTTTACTATTTTCCTGATATTAGTAATTTTATTAGTTTCTTATATATTTTTTCCAGTGTTTCTTTATACAAGATATAAACAAATAGGCCAGGTGCGGTGGCTCAAGTCTATAATTCCAGCACTTTGGGAGGCCGAGGCGGGCGGAACACGAGGTCAGGAGATCGAGAACATCCTGGCTAACATGGTGTAACCCCGTCTCTACTAAAAATACAAAAAAATTAGCCAGGCGTGGTGGCAGGCTCCTGTAGTCCCAGCTACTCAGTAGGAGGCTGAGGCAGGAGAATGGTGTGATCCCGGAAGGTGGAGCTTGCAGTGAGCTGAGATGGCGCCACTGCACTCCAGCCTGGGTGACAGAGCAAGACTCCATCTCAAAAAAAAAAAAAAAGATATAAACAAATAAGAAAAATTCTTATTTTCCTCCTTACACAAATGGTAGCATACTAAACATGCTGTTTTGTATCTTACTTTTTTTCACTTAACTATATCTTGAAGATACTGCCATATCAAGACATCTTATTTTTTTTAAGTTGCAGGTAATCTTATTGAGTATACATATTATTTACTTAACCAGTCTTCTATAAATAGTTTTCAATGTTTTAAAATTACAAACCATATTACAATCAATAACCTTGCACATGCAACATTTCAGATGTGTGAACGTATACTTATAGATGTCCAGAAGGATTGCTAGGTTAAGGAATAAATGCACTTGTAAGAGTAAATAGTATAGATGGTATATAAGTGAAAACAAGACTTTTTAATATATATTTTTATATGGTTTAGTTTTTGTTGACATAAAAAATACAATAAAGACAATAAAAATAAATAAAGATTGCCAAATCACCCTTATACCGCTGTTCACTCACAGTAAGAAAAAGCTCATTCCTCAGACTCACCAAAGAGTACATTGTCCAGCATCTGAAGTTTTGCCTATCTATAGGTAAGACAGGTAGTCAGTGTACTTCCAATTGGCATTTTTCTTATTATGAATGTTGATCATCTTTTTACGTGTTAAAAGACATGCATTTCCTTGTCTATATACAATTTACTCATGTCCTTTGTCCAATTTTTCTCTTAAGAGTACTATTGTTTTCTTGATTTCTAAGTGCTCTTTCCCTAGTAGAGCAATTCACCCTTTGTCTATATGAATTGCAAACATTTTTTCCCAGTTTATCATTTATCTTTTGAGGTTTTTATAGTGGGTTCCCCCTTGCCCAACTGGATCACTCTTTTAGGAGGTACTACCTATCTTTAACTGCAGGTCCTGGCCTTCTCTGGTATGATAGATCCCAAATTTCTCCTGTATCTCCAGACTGCATTTTGCCACCAAGGTAATGATGTCACTCAGTTGATTTTGTTCTACTCTCCAGAGTGCCAGGAGCATGTTCCCTGCAGACACACAGGATAGGCTGATGGGGACCAAATATCTAGACTTACTTGGTCCAGGGCAAAGTCCCAGTAATGCAGAAGATCAACTTGACCCAGTGTGGATATCAAGTAAGTTATCAGGCAAGGTTTCTTGGCTGTATACATTATGCTAGGTTAAAATACTGCTTCAGATCCTCAAAATCATTCAGTAAAAACATAACTAGGTAGAAGTTTAAATGATCCTAAGGATATTTTTGGTAATCTTCCTTCCACCAGTATACTAACAGAGGAGGAGAGGTACTAGCAAAAGATTCATAAAATGTGGGTTCAAGTTCATATCTAATTTGATGGCTGGTTTTATTATGTTTAAATAAGAAGACAGGCCAACTCCGGGGCATACAGCTGTTAGTGATCCTGAGTTCTCCAGATAGGACATGCTTGACTCCTCCCCATCTCATGCTTAGCTTCTGCTATTAATGACCAAATTTCTCATTAGTTTTCTCAAGAACGCTTTATTGGCACTTATTTTGCTGTCCTTCAATCTAAACAAAAATGCAAAGCATGTGAGAGTTTAATTTGGGCAAAGCTTTTCCATTAGACTGGGGGATCCTTTGAGGCACAGACTATGTCTTCCTCATCTTTGTATCCCCAGGGTCCAGTACCTATTAATCAAACAATGCTGAATAAACCAATATGCTGAATTCCACCTAAATATAGTCCTCCTCACTCAGTCTTTTAAGTATTCAGAAAAACTAAAAAAATACCTGTGATATTTAGGATATCCCCTCCAAAACAGAGAACATCTGAAATCAAGTAAGGAAGAGAGAGGAAAATGAGTCAAAATCAGATATAAACCAGATCAGGGCAGAATCATATATGGTCAAAAGAATGGCCTACTGAGTTTACCTTGACGTCATTCTTGTCCATTTGCTCACTCCAAGACTCAGGCTCCTTCTTCCTTCTTTTCATTTTCTCCCCAAATCTATCTGCACCTACATACATCGTTTCTAAAATGGAAGAATTCCTGCTCTCTTCAAAGCCACCCCATTTGTGATAGGAATCTTATCCCCTTTTACCTTCTCAAGAACTTCACACCGTTCCTAATCTCTCTACTGAAATATTCTCATCAATAGCTTAAAAAACAAAACCAAAACACACAAAAATAACCCACATATTCTTGGTTCTACCTTATCTTCTGCCTATTAGCTCCATTTTTTTTCCTGCTACATTCACAACAAACAAAACCCCCAAATCTCAAAAAAAGTTGGCTATATATATTTTCCTCATCTCCCATTTACTCTTCCTCTTAAATGTTTTCTCTGCCATTCTTTTTCTCAGCTTCCTCCACTCTGACTTCTACCTCCACCACTTCAAATTATCAAGGTCATCAACAGCATTAATCTTGCTAAATTCAATACTTCTCTGACCTCACTGTACTTGACAGCTGTCATTTTCAACCCAGCTAGCTGCAGCTTTCTTCTAGAGACACTACCTCTCCTTTGGCTTCAGGAACACCACAATATCCTACCTCACTGGCTGTTTGTAGTCTCTTTTTCAGGTTCTTTCTCCCTTATCATAATCCTCCCCTGGAGTTCCTCAAGCCTCAGCCAAAGGCTCTTTCTCTTTATTTATGCTCTCCCAACATGAACTCAATCGGTTCTTAACTTTAAGTCCCACTTTATGCCATCAACTCACATTTTCATCTCTAACAGGGATCTCTTCTCTGAGCTCCAGGCTCAATCATAGCTGGATTCTCCACTTGAATGGAGTCATTCTCCACTTGAATGACTTATTGGCATCTCAAACTCAACATACTCAAAACAGAACTCTTGATTTTCTTTCTCAATGTTCAGTCTTTCCTGTCTTGGTAAATGACGCGATCAATTCGTTTATGAAAGCCAAAAAACTGAGTCCTTTTTCTCACCACTTCCCACTGAAATTCAACGTATTAGCAACTCCTGTCTGTTGAACCTGCAAAATATATTTCAGGTTAATCTACCCCACACAGCTCCCCTGCCATACCTCTACACCAACAATCTTCAGTCTTGACCGCATATTGGAATTGCCTATGAAACTTTAAAAGGTCTTATTCCTGGGCCAACCTCAAGAAAGTCCGATTTAAATGGCCTGGGGTGAAGCTTAGGCATTAAGATTTTTAGTTAGACAAGGTGGTATGGTACCTGCAGTCCCAGCTATTTGAGAGGTTGAGGCAGAAGAACCTTTTAAGCTCTAGAGTTCAAGACAAACTTGGCAACATACTGAGACCCCAGTCTCTTACAAAAAAAAAAAAAAAAAATAGAAAAAAGAAAAAACAATTAAAAAGCTCCTCAGGCAACCACAGCTGAGGTTGAGAACCACTGCTCTAGACCAAATCTCCAACATCTTTCCAGGACAATTGCCTCTTCCAGCTTCTATTCTTAAATTCACTTTCCACCAGCATTCAATCTCCACAAGGTAGCCAAAATCAGCTTTAAAGTGTTAATCAGATCATATTACTCCCCTGCTAGACCTTTCCACAGTTTTCCTTTATACAGAAATATATAATTCCAACTCTTCACTATGGACTACAGAGCGTGGTGGTCTCATAGCTACCATCCCCCAACCTTGCCTCAAACCACTCTTCACCCTGCGAGCTACGTTTTGGCCTGCACTGGCCTTCTTTTAGCTCCTAGAGCATGCCGAGCTTTCTCCTGTCTCAGGACCTTTGCACTTGGTATTCTGTCTGAAATGCTTTACCCTTAGTTCTTCACAAGCTGTTCCCCTCATCCTTCAAGTGTCAGCTTAAATAATACCTCCTTACAGGAGCCTCCTATGACCACCCTGTCTCATACACTCCCCTACCCTAAAATTATTTTTTGTGTTTTTTTTTACCACTATACTATGTTTATTTCCTTGATAGAATATATAAGCTACAATTATTGTGTTTATTGTCTGTCCCACTAAAATGGAAACTCCACGAGGGTACTCTGTCTTACTTTCCCCTGTATTTCTAGTACCCAGAAGTTGCTGGTATTAGAGTACATACACGATATAGAATGTTTATCTTCCCCTTCATCCAAACCTATGAGAAAAAGCAAATGACCTTCCATGTGTTCCTTAAGGATAAGAGGTAAGTCAAATAATCAAATTCTTAACGGAGATGCCTCAAAGTAATTATTCTGGTGAATCTCAGAATGATGGACAGGGCACTGTCAGTAAAGGATGAGAATGTTACGTAAGTACTAAAAGGTATAAGGTCAGAGTAATTTCTGTTGGGTAGGCCTAACTAAAAAGTTCAAGAGTGGGTTCTTGCCCTGCCTGCACCTATTACAGTCCATGTCACAGGGTAGGTACTCAAAACATGGGTACTACACAAATGAGTTTTTTCCAGATACTGGATATCTGGCAAATATCTAAAAGCTTAATACATGGCAGAAAATAAGAAAACACCTATTCCTTCCTCACAGGATCAAAATATAATAAAAAAAAGATGTTTTATAAATTTTGTCTGAATACACACTTGAGATACGTTATTGTTAGAAGAGAATACTTTATTTTGAAATAAAATACAAATGTGCAAAGGAAATTAGCTCCTCCTGCCCCCCCGTTGAACAATGAGTCAATAGAATGTGAGACTGGGTAGATTAGCAGATAATAGGCAAAGGTCTAGCTTTTCAGTGGCAACTTGAAGAAACCAAAGATGAATGATGCTAAAGGAATGACCCTTTGGTACCTGTTTTAAAGTACTTCTGGCCCCCTTCTTTTATAAACCCTCAGGAGCCCAGCACCACACCTTGTTACCCTACAATGATCACTCACGCTCCACGATGTCACTAATGTAATAACTGAAGATATGGGCCAGTTTGTCCATGTCACGTTCCGACTTGCAGGTCAGGCTGAACCTGTCCATTAATGCTGTAAACCCTGACCAACAAAGCAGAAATTACGATGTTAACTCCAAATCCTAAACTTTTTGGCCCCTTTCTCCCCACACATCAGGCCAGTGTAAAGGAAACAGATCCCTTCAAGCTGGGTAATTCCTTTATCCATTAACATGGTGTAACTTAGAAACTACTAAGGGCCAAGTTGGTTGCTGCTGCCACTGGGAATCCAAAGGACCACCCTCTCTGCTTCCAAGAGCTGGAGATGGTGCCCTTTTCATCTGGAGCCAGCTCTTTCCCCTACTCTCTTAGGCTGCCTGGCTATGGGAAACAATAGGATCCCTCCTCATGTCTGGCTAGAGAACCACTCACACAGTGAGGACAGGCACCTGGTATTACCCATCTTCATATCCCTGACACAGAATAAGTATTTGTTAAATGAACGACTCGCGGAGTGGCTGCTAGATAGCTAAGGCCAGAACAACGGCGGGCATATACTTACGACGCCAAGAATGAATTAACTGAACGAATAAAATAATTGAAACAGAACGCTTAATAGAAAATGCTCGGGGTTGGGAAAAACGGGTTCAAAGCCCGCCGCGTGGTCCTGTAAAAATCCTTTCCTCTGAGTTTCAATTTCATCATCTTTGGGGTGAGCTCAAGGACTGAGCCGGTTCATCCCAAAAGATGTCCTCCCACACTAAAACGAAGATACTCAAAGTTTCCTAAGGCAGCCGCGGCACGAAGTTAAACTGTGCCTTAGCTCGCGGGAGGCTAGGCCTGTAACCATCGAGGCCTCCAGGGGCTTAGACCCAACGGCCGCTTCTCCCGCAGGCCAGGAGACTGAAGTGCCGGCCGGCCGTCGCCCTCACCCGTCACATGGACGCCTAGGAGGACGCCCTGGGCCGTGGCGAGCTCGGGTTCCCATCCCCGAGGCTTCCGAAAGACCAGTAGGTCGGGAAGCAGCGCCGCCAAGCGGGCCTCCACAGGCCACAGAGGCGGCGTCGCATGCCGCTCGCCGGTCACCATGGCTGCCCGCCTAGGTACCGGAAACAGGGTCCAGCCGCGTAGCAGCCAATCCGCATAGCAGGCTCTATTCGGGGCCCTGCCGCCGACCAATCCGCGCAGGCTTCCTTGGGACAACGCCAATCGGAAGCGACTGCAGTCACCGCCCCACCACCTTCCCACAGCCTTAGCGGGGCCTACTTCCGCGGGGAGAAGGGGCTGGAGGTGCGGCGGTCCGCGCTTTCAAAGGAGCAAAGCTGTCTTTTCTACTGGAAACGGGGGAGGTGAAGACGCTCCTACGATAAAGCCGTTGGTGTGAGATAAATATCGAGAGGTCTTTCCCCCATACCACAGAGTAGAATCTTGGGTCATCTCTGAATTTGGTAAGGACAGGTTCCACTGGCATAAATCTAAGCCAAACTCAAGCACAGTTTAACTAAAGCTATCAAATACTGTCAGTGCTTTTCCTTCATTGTGGAGAGTTTCTCCTCTCTCATCTGCCAGGGCAGGTCTACTGCTCTCATTATGAGTGCTTCCTCGGGCTGTTTGTCTCTTGTGTGTTGATAATGGCATATCGGAGGCTTCTAGTCTTTGTTGCTTATATTCCCAGCGACCGTAAGGTAAAACAGTAACAAGGTGAGCATGCTGTGGATTTTTAACAATCAGAAAAGTACTTTTGTTTTGGTCTTCTGCCAAAACAAAATCTAACAAAACGTAAAAAGTACATCTTCACTACCTGAAATTCTACAATACTTAATCAAGGCTGTTTTTGTGATAACGGCTAATTTTCCTCATGGAATTACTTCATCACATTTTGATAAACACTTTCAGTAGTAGCATCAAATGTATGATCAGCCTGCAGGTGACAGAAAAAATCTCCTCAACAGGGTGGAAGGGCCAAAAGGGAAGAAATTAAAGGGAGATAAAGCTAAGAGGCTCAGACATTACAAGTTTGATACTGTTTACAGAGACACCGTCCATGCAGACAAGTCTTGTCGGGGTAGATCAAAATTTCAACACTGGAAACACAAACTAGAACCCAGGAGTTGCAGATTCCTCAAAAGTCACATTACTTTTCGGTTATTTTTATAAATTTATTTTAAAAAATAACAATTGCAATGACATTAATGATCGATCACCTGTACACCCCCATACTGCTGGGGGAAAAACCTTTGATATAGTTGAATCCCAAAGAGAAATCAAGACATTATTATCAGGCACCCTATAGCCACAAAATGCTGTTGGTCCAGTGGCATCGACACTGACATGTTCAATGTACCAGTGCAGTTAAAATATATACCCTTAAAATTATCCTGCAAAAAAAAAAAGCACTCAAGTTGCATAACTAGGCATTAAACCAATTATTCATTCATCCATTCACTCTTTCTCCATCTGTAAAGTCATCACTACAGTCACAAATAAAAATGAATAAAAGAACTAGTATCAAAGAAAAAATCCAAATGTCAATACCCTGCCCCCACTTTGTGGGCTACTACGGTGTGCCAAAGTGACCACAAGAAAAGGGTCATGAGCTATTTGAAATGCAATGACAAAATGACAACTGAAGCACTTCAAACAAAATTCAAACTCATCTCCCCACAAATAAAAAATTCAGCAACAAGGCTGGCATTACTATGTACAAACTTACAGACACAAATAAATAGCATCTTCTAACTGTTGGCGGCTTAAGCACTCAAAGTTAGGTCTGAGTAATTTCTTTCTGAACTCTGCATCTTAGACTCCTAAATTAACCAAGGAATATAAATTCCTCATTGTTAATAATCTATTCTCTGAAAAACTTGGGACTTACTGAATAACATTAATATCCCAAACTCTTGTAGAGCTAAAAGTTTCTAGTGAGCTTACCAAAGGATCAGTCCTTTGACATCTGGAAGCCAGGAGCGATTACCAGATCCCTGGGACTAGGAATATTTCACTTCCTGTTTCCTTTGCATAGCTCTGTACCTCTATTTCTATCATTACGATCATCTCTCTTTGTGGTGTTTTTAGAGGGCTTAATTTCTGTCTTAATACAGTTAAGCTGAAGTCAAAGAAGAACCAATTTTTATTCTTGGTATTTAACCCCCAATGTTCCTCAGAATTATTGGGTTTTCCTTGTTTTCAGAGAAGGCAGCCAACTCTTCTGAAATATCATCTTAGTTCTCTCAGGGTTCAACATCTAAAAGAGAAATACATTTCTGAGGCACAACCCATTCTGGGAACAGTGGCCCAGCTCCTGACCCTGCAGGCATGTTTCTTTCAGTCTGCAGTTTATTCTCACAGTATGGATGCAATGAGAAAACCTTTCTGCACAAGGCCTATGGAGAAAACATGAAAACTGGCACCAAAGAATCAGCTGCCATGGGAAGAATGAAAATGCTCGCTTTCTAGGGCCAGCATTGTGCTGCAGGAGTGAAGCCAACATCCACCTCAAGCTTTAGTGGGTAACTTGGACTCTGTCCAGGACAGTGTGACTGATCAGTGCTTTCCAGAAATTGTCAAGGATCAAATCTCAGGCTTCTTCCTTTCAGTGCTTGTTAAAGGTTCTAGAGTAAATGTGAATTACTCTCTTCATCTTAATGATCCATTCCAGGTATCCATCCACTGGAGAATCGTGCTCTATGATAACATACGGGTGTACATACTCTCTCTCTCTCTTCCTCTCCCCCACTCTCTCCCCCTAGGCTGAAACACATGAATCTTTCAGTTCCCCAAATGCTGTCACAAAGTCTATGATTGAAAATCTCTAGTTTGGCCCTTCCTTTAGGAGTATTACAAATCTCCTCAGTGCTTCAGCAAAGAAGTTGTTGAATAGTCTTGTTCTCTACTTAGGAAAGGCAGTTTCAAGGTTTAATAACCCTCTACATTGTCTTAGAAGTAGCCACAGCAAGTATGATGGTCCAGATGACCAGTCAACAGAGGGACAAGCAGGCCACAACTTTTCAAAGCTAGAAAAAGAGATTCGGCAATGTATATTTTTAGTGCTTGAGTCTTTTATCATTCTATCCCCAGAATTAGCTTTTTCTTGGCTAGAGTCCAGAAATATCAACCTACCATATGGGCAGAGAGGAATTCTTATTATTACCACAGATTGGAAGAATGTATCTCAGGAATTTATTGTTTCCATATCACAAGATAGAACTTCCTTGCCTGGAAGCCATCTCTGAATACAAAACGTCCATTCAGTTAGTCAGTGTGAGATTCCCCCACCAGAGGGATAGATGCTGTCTAGATTCCATGGGAAGGAGTGGGCTGCCGCTTTCCTGATTGCAGTTTTGGTTGAGAAGGTTGTTCTTCCCTGCTGAGATGGCTGGCTGACTTCACCAGTCAAGGTAAGTGCTTTGTGTACTGCTGGGGTGGCATGTGTCTCCTTGCATCATCCGAATCCATGAAATGTCAATGTCATCAACAGTCTGAAATAGGTCCTGACTGAAAGAGTAAGACAAAGGCTTGCAACTTCAATTTGCCAGGCATCGCTGCAATTGTAATACTGAGCCACTTATTAAAAACTAAGTGGTTTCTGTCCTGTAGAAAAGGGCAGAATGTGATCATCAATGTCCCATTGGAAGAGTTGATCAATTTCCTGGAACAGTGAGAAACATGACCTTGATCAGCTCCATCACATGGCGTGGGGTTAGGACACTCGGATGATCTGTGTCATTGCTTCTTCATCGGCTTGGTTTGGATCCTAGAGACAAAGATGACATGATGATTAAAGTCCTTTGCAAAAGCAACAGGAACTCATGGCTTTCACTACTTATCCCCCCAAGAGAATACACATAACTTTACCAAGTAAATCAAAGGCTTGTAATACATCTTAAGTCTGCATACATGGCTTAAAGTGTAGCCCCATTAGGAAAGAAGAGACAATAAACCTTATTCTTAAAATAATTTAAAGTCTGGCCTGCACTCCATGGTGAAACACTGCAAGGCTGTTAGTGTATCTCTTTCCTAAGGACCTTGTGTTGTTCTCTATACTTAAGGGTTAAGAGTATTCAGATTCAGGTGTCTAAGGAAAAGACCCAGAGAAACCATGTCATGCTGTATTTTTGTCACTGTTTTTTGATCATCATTTAAATACTGAGTACTTAGCAGGGCTGGAAAGAATCATTAGAATCTATACACTTTAATGTACTCGTTTTACAGATAAATCTGAAGGCCAGATGGGTAAAGTGATTTGTGTGGACTAGGGTCAGGGTCAGAAAGTTAGGAGTCCAGCAAGGGCTAACTCCCAAATCTCCTGACTCCCATTTAATCTTCTTTCCACTAAACTCTATATGCTGTTTCTCACTTAAGACCTACAGTGTTAATACAAGGATAAATCCTTGCAAGCTTTTTGCAACACTCCGCAAGAACCACCTTTAGTTCCCCCATACCAAGGCTCTGAAGCCTTGGTAGGCAGGATCTGAGAAAAAGCTGAAAGCCTTCTGGAGATGGAAGACTGGAACTGGGTCTTGAACAATGAGCAAAAACAACTAGCATTTACTGAACTCACCATGCACTAGGTATGGTGCTACACAGATGCCTAATGTGGATTACTGAATGAAATCCCTACAACATTGCTGTGAAGTATCAACAGTATTCCACTTTACAGATAAAAATAAAAGAGGCTGAATTGACCAAGATCATATTGTTAGCACACAGAATGAGGAGAGTTCCTGGCACAATGCCCTCCTGGCACAATAGCTGTCAGGCCCACATTCATACACTGTATGAATGAATAGCAATGAGAAAGGAGGGGCTCTCACACTACAGGTGAGGACTAATAGCACTGAAAGAGTTGTTAGTGTTCATGTGTGGGGACACCGAGGAAACCTAGTTTGATTGTTGAGAGGGGTGATAAGGCAAAGTTGCTTAGATGTTATACAGAAATAGTTTGAGATTTGATGCAGTTAAGAAATGAGAACTATTAATAGCATGCATCCTTGACCTGGGGACTGGCAGGTTAAAAAAAACACTTTAACCATCTGGCAGTACTATATAAGGCCAATTAGAGGAGACTGGAGATTAATTTGATGGATATTGCAATAGTGCAAGTGGAATGTGATGTTAATATAGAATGGAGTATCAGCAAATGGGAGGAATCTATTAATTCAAGAAACACTGATTGCTTGGTTCAGAACTGGATACTAAACCCAACAAATACATCTAAGTCAGTACTTAAATACAACTTACTTAAATAGAATTAAGTCCAATAAATATAGCAGAGAACGAAACAATCCTCTACCCTCTATACAACTTATAGTCTAGTGAAGGAAACAATCTTGAAAAATTCAACAACTTAAGTATTATTACACTGTAAAGAAAAGGGCCAAGTGCAATGGTGTGCGCCTGTAATCCTAGCACTTTGGGAGGCCAAGGCTAGAGGATCACTTGAGCCTAGGAGTTTGAGACCAGCCTGGGCAACAAAGTGAGACTCCATTTCTACAAAAAATTTAAAAATTAGCTGGGCATGGTGGTGTGTGGCTATAGTCCCAGCTACTCGGGAGCCTAAAGTGGGAGGATCACTTGAGCTGGGAGGTCAAGACTAAAGTGAGCCATAATCACACCACTGCCTCCAAAAAAAGAAAAGATGTTGTAAGAACATACTGAGAGAGAAGAGATCTATTCTAGATAGGGTATTTAATTAAACCCAGACCTAACAGATAGGGAGATAGCCATGAAAAAGATAAAGGGCATACAGACTGAAAATTCTAAGGACAAAGACCCATGGCAGGAAGTAGACCAATGAACAGTAAACAGCAGCAGAGAGATCAAGAAGTAGAAATGCAGTTAGAGGTAGACAGGAGCTGGAGCATGTAAGGCTTTGCTGGGCATAGTAGTAAGCACTTTGGATGTCAGTCCAAGCGCAAATGGGAAAGGGTAGGGGTTGAAGGAGCTTGAGCAGAACAGGGACTTGATAGGATAAACATTTTAAAAAGATCACACTAGGATGTGGAGAGTAGGCTAGAGGGAACAAAAGTGGAAGAAGGGAAACCAAATTAAGCAGCTATTTTATAAATCTAAGCCAAAGAAGAGAGGATTAGACCAGGCTCACATCAGTTAGAAGGGAAAAAAGTAAACATTCAAATTATATCTGTGATGGGGTAATAAAACTTGTTCAATAAAAATAAAACTTGTTCCTTGAAAATTAAGAAAAGTGTGATTTTCAAGAAAGAATGAATAGTAATGAGTGACAAAGACGAAGAGCATCTCAACCCTCCAAGTAGCTGGGACTACAGGCATGCATCACCAGGCCTGGCTAGTTTTTGTATTTTTTTGTAGAGATGGAGTTTTGCCATGTTGCCCAGGCTGGTCTTGAAATCCTGGGCTTCCCACCTCAGCCTCCCGAAGTGTTGGGATTACAGGCATGAGCCACCAAGTCTGGCCTAGTGGTTTTAAGATAAAAGATAATCTAAAGAGACATAAGATTGCATCCAGTTTAGAGAATGTGAGTAGTCCCAGAGTAGGAAAATAGCAAGAGGACACTGCTGAAGGCTTCAACTCAAGTCAATACAAGGTAATAAAGAGAAGAATAAAATGTATATGTCTTCCTACCTGCATATGGGGACTATCCTTTTCCTTTGGAGAGAAAAATCGTCCACCTTCACCACGCTTCCGTGCCATGGCATGACGGTGCCGAGACTCATGCAGGTATTTCTAAAACGAGAAATAAAACCAGTTAACTATTAATACTATCCAAAACCAGCACAGTTATCTAGTGCACAAATTCCATTCTCCAAAGTTTAAGACAGATGGGATCAAAGTCACAAGGGACAATTATGACTTAGAATGATGATGGAAGCTTTGGAGAAAACACCTAGTAAGTAATATAGCTAACCATATATAACTACTGTAAGACTGTGAATGCTTATAGTATGAATTTTTTTAAAAAAAATAACAGACTACCACCTACACTTCACAATATATACACTTTCCTCTGCTTTAATAACAGGCCAAATTTCGTTTGAGCAAATGAGTGTTCAGTAAAAAGACTTTCCTAGCATTAAAGTTTATTATTATTATTTTCTAGAAATGGGGTTTCACTCTGACACCCTTGCTGTTGGACTGCAGTGGCATGATCATGAATCACTGCAGCCTTGAATTCCTGGGCTCATGTGATCCTCCTGCCTCAGCCTTCCAAGTAGGACTACAGGCATTTGCCACCACACCAGGCTGGACTTTCCTAGCCTTATCTGCATGTTAGGTGTGATCAGGTAACTAAATTCTGGCTAGTGGAAGGTACACAACTTCTTCAAAGTTTCCTTGAAAGAAAGGGTACCTGGCCGGGTATGGTGGCTCACGCCTATAATCCCGACACTTTGGGAGGCCCAGGCAGGTGGATCACCTGAGGTCAGGAGTTCGAGACCAGCCTGGCCAACATGGTGAAACCCCGTCTCTACTAAAAATACAAAAATAAGCTGGGCGTGGTGGCACACACCTGTAATCCCAGCTACTCAGGAGGCTGAGGCAGGAGAATCACTTGGACATGGAAGGTGCAGGTTGCAGTGAGCTGAGATTGTGCCACTGCACTCCGGCCTGGATGACAGAGCAAGACTGAGTCTCAGAAAAAAAAAAAAAAATGAAAGGGTATCTTTCTTGTTCCCTTTCTTCCTAGGCTGGAGCCTAAGCAGGAATCTTGGACCATGAACAGCACACTAGCAATATTAAAGCAGTGAAACAGGTCTTGAGAACTGTGAAAATGTGCTACCAGTCCAGGATAATTTATCTCTGGACTACTTTTATGTATGAAAAAGAATAACATCTTATTTAAGCCACTGTTTGTTTTCGTTGTTATAACTGCAGCTGCATATTAGTAATAACAAATGCTAACTCTTACAAAAGAGACAACAAGTATCTAACGTCAATTGTTTGGAAGGTATGTGAGAAAACAAGCCATATAAAAGATAATTTCAAAAGTAGAACCCTGCTATTCTCCTTTCCTATATTCTTCCCAATGTTATACATACCCTTCTCTCCTTTGGAATTTTCCCTTCTGCCTCTAGTTTAGCTCGGGCTTGCCTCCTCTTAAGAATACGGTGGTATTGTTTGGCATTCACGTAGAGAGGCTCTTCTTCAAGCATCTCTGCTCCAGGTAGAGGGATTCTTTGGATAGCAGGCACAGAGCCAGCCCCAGGAACCATCTGTGTGAACAGGAAATCAGAGCTTATTGGTGGCATGAAGTATGGACACAGAAACAGTTTCTTGGTTCCTCTTCATCCATTTTTTTTGTAAATGCCACAAAAAGTAATTTTTATAGGGTACTTGAGTAAATGCGGATCCCTGGAGAAATTTATACTAAAGATCTGCACTTTAAACAAACACCCCAGATTACTGTGTCATAGGAGATTCAGGTGCCACTCTGAGAAACTATATAACCATGCCCTAATTCATGTCCACCCATGGCTCTAGATATTTCTGCTGCCATCTAATGGTCAGGAACAGTAGTCATAAGACAAAAAAAAACAGCGCAAAAATAGATAGACCAAGTGCTACCAAATGCCTATATTTATAAAAATAATTTAATAGTTAACTTATAATTCAATCCTAATTTTTCTTAAAAAACACCAAAACACTGTACTAAATGTACGTGAAAACAAGTAACAGAGTTCTGTACCCCACAGCTCTTTCCCAAATACAACCGCTTTGAATAACTATATTGAATCTTTTATAAAAATTATTTATTTTTCATTCAATTCGTAGAAACGAGGTCTCTCTACGTTGCCCAGACTGAGCTCAAACTCCTGGACTTAAGCCATCCTCCTGGATTAGCCTCCCAAGTAGCTAGGACTACAGGTGCATGCCACTGAGCCAGGGTTGGTTCTGTTTCTTTTCATAGCTTCCTCCACCTCTGTGCAGACTTCTGTTACTCATTCTTAATTTATGCATTTTAACATCCTATTTTGACATATGAGGATTTAGCTTTCAATTACACCACCCAAATCTTCCTATCTTCCCAATACATTTACATCACACTTTTTTTTTTGGTTTCTCTATCAATTACAATCTTTCTGATTTTTAGCTTATTTCTTATTTTGTCCATCATGGGCAATACTACTTTCCACTTCTCAAAGATTAGTATATAATTCCCTTCGTTATTTGAATTCTGAAAAGAATTGCATAAAATCACTATTTATCCATTGCTTTATCTCCAGCATCTAGAATAGTCCCTGGTGAATAGTCCCTGGCACATAGTAGGTGCTCAGAATGAATTATGGTTTGTCATAATGTTATTGTCAAAGTAGATTACCGACAGTGCCTTAAGGATCGATCTCAATCCCAAGAGGTCAACATAATAAATTTTAGGAGGCATCAAGTTGCATGTTCAAGAAAATTTCAAAGACAAAGCTGAAAAATACATTTTCTTACCATGACCATCCCTCCTGAATTGACCACATTGCCTGCCACTGGTAGTGTCACAGTGACAGTCCCTTGCCCACTGCTGGTTGTGTTGGTATTGGCTCCTGTTTGAACAATCTGTGCTCCTGCCAAACTGGCTGCTGGGATAGTGATCATGCCTGAAACAGGGACTGTAACTTTAAGAAAACAAAACATAAAACAAACAAAAAACAGGCACACAGAACAGAAAGAAGGGAACATAGTTAGTCCCTCTTCTATCTGGTACGCACTCACTGATCCTGGCAAAACACACTGAAAAACACAAGGGGAGAAAAAGTACTCTCCCACTGTGGTGTGCTATATATAATCTAAGTAATCACAATCTTTGAAATTCTATTAACTGTCTAGGTCCCAGTTTTGAGTAACTCTATCCTTAGCAGTTTTCAAAAGGTGAAAAGGTTTGGAGGCCTCCTCTTCTACAGGTCAGTCTGACTATAGCTATACCTACTGCTCTTGTACATAATGAGCAATCTGCTTCAGGACAGAGATTTTAAAACTTATACTTTGTTTATCTCAAACTGACAATGAGTCAGTTGTAGTATTAAAACTTAAAATTAAACCAAGCATTCCAAGTCCCCAGACTATCAATAGCAGCACTTGAGGATTTGTTCACCATTCTGTTTGAGCTCTTGCCTGGGCTCAATCCAGTTCAGGGCCTCCCCGGAGTAATCCAAGAGCACACAGTTAGTGCACTCTCTGGATCCTGTATATTGCAAATTTGCAATCACAAAGTCATGGAATCTAACAAAGATGTCCTTTTTTGATTTAACCATTTGACTAACAGGTGCTTCCAAAAGCCTTCAAGTTCAGTTTCTGCACTCCTCCTCCCAGACCAAACAGATCTATTATTTATGTTATCTATTCCTAGAACATACTTCCATGAGGGCCCTGCATTGTATTTATTTGTTCACATGTCTCTCTTACTAGACTAGAGGCTCTTTGAGGACCCTTCTTAGTAAAAGTGCTGTATACATAATAGTCATTTAAAGTAATGGAATGACCCAGAAAAAAACATAAGCAGCAATAGCACTCTAAAGCCAACTTGATTTTTGATCTATTTCTCTCTTTACCAATGAACTCCCTATTTCTAATCTTCCATTTAGAAACACTTCTTCCCTAAAAGCTTACACAATCCCTAGATTAGCAACCACTGTAGAAACTGCTACACATGGAATCACTGTTGGTCACAGATGGTGACAAGAAACCAACAATCAATGGAGAGCTAGAGGAAATCTTTTTTTTTTTTTGTCCAAAAAATATGTAGTGTCAAGTTCACCACTCAAATTCTAAAGATGTCAGTTGTCTAAGGGACAAAAAAGTTGCCCCAAAAAGTCCTAGGGAAGCTTATGGGTACACTTACCTTGCTGGAGAATGGTGCCATCTGCATTAACTGGCTGATAGACAATGGTCTGCCCTTCAGCAGTCTGTGCCACTTGCTGTCCCTGGACAGCAATCTGCTGCTGTGTCTGGAGGAAATAAGTAATGACACAATTCAATAGATCCCACAGATACTAACAAAGAACGATGTAGTCCTTAAAAAAAAAAAATTATTTTTTTGAGACAGAGTCTCACTCTGTCGCCAGGCTGGAGTGCAGTGGCGCAATCTCGGCTCACTGCAACCTCCGCCTCCTGGGTTCAAGCGATTCTTCTGCCTCAGCCTCCCGAGTAGCTGGGATTACAGGCATGTGCCACCATGCCCAGCTAATTTTTGTATTTTGACGGGGTTTCACCATGTTGGCCAGGATGTTCTTGATCTCTTGACCTTGTCATCAGCTTGCCTCGGCCTCTCAAAGTGCTGGGATTACAGGCATGAGCCACCGCGCCCGGCCAAAAATATATTTTTTTATGGTTTTCATCCCCTTTTCTACTATACATGCTATACATGAAATATCTGACTCAGTTTTCTGACTCTTCCAAATCAGTTTTGCTCCTGTGTGACAGAGCTAGTGGAATTACCTGAGTCTGGCCAGCAGTGACGGCCGTCTGGGGCTGCTGGATGATGATCTGCTGGGTCTGGCCCTGCTGGCCCTGCACCTGCACAGCCTGCCCACCCTGGATCTGGATCTGTCCAGGTGGGACCAACTGTATCTGCAGAAAAGAACATAAAAAAAGGATTGTACTCTACTGACACTGGTCTCCTTTGGTCCCCGAGAGTTATCCACATTTCTCTAGAAAGCAGAAAATGTTCTGAAGAGGAAAAAAGAAGTCCTCTGCCCTCCATTATGAAGTAGACACAACTTATTTTCCATTTATGAAACAAATAGGGAATTTTGACACTGTCTGGATACCTGATATTAATAAATCAATGTCGGTATGATTATATATATTGAAAAGCATGCATATTTAAAACACACTCTGGGCCGGGTGTGGTGGCTCACGCCTGTATCCTTGCACTTTGGGAGGCCGAGGTGGGTGGATCACTTGAGGTCAGGAGTTCGAGACCAGCCTGGCCAACATGATGAAACCCTGTCTCTACTAAAAATACAAAGATTAGCCGGGCATGGTGCTGCACGCCTGTAATCCCAGCTACTTGGGAGACTGAGGCCGGAAAATCACTTGAACCGGAGGCGGAGGTTGCAGTGAGCCGAGATCACGCCACTGCACTCCAGCCTGGGCGACAGAGCGAGATTCCGTCTCAAAAAAAATAAAAAAATAAAATACACTCTAAAGTGCTTTATTATTATTTTTTAACCTTGCCATTTTGGTGAATGATGAAGTACTTTTTTACAGAGGAAATACTATATATATTAAAAATGCTGAAAGCCAGGTACAATGGCTTATGCCCATAATCCCAGCACTTTAGGAGGCTGAGGCGAGCAGATTAGGTCAGGAGTTCGAGACCAGCCTGGGCAACATGGCAAAACCCTGTATCTACTGAAAAATACAAAAATTATCCAGGCATGGTAGGACATGCCTGTGGTCCCAGCTACTTGGGGAACTGAGGTGGGAGGATCATTTGAGCCTGGGAGGCAGAGGTTGCAGTGAGCCAAGATCCGCACCACTGCACTCCAGCCTAGGCAACAGAGCGAGTAACTGTCTCAAAAAAACAAACAAACAAAGAAAAAACCCAAAATGTTTTCTACTCTAGTCAAATGTGACTGCAGCCCAGGACAACACCTTGATAAGGGCCTTGAGAGGACCCTGAAAGAATCCAACACAGCTGTATCAGGATTCCTAACTCACAGAAACTATAAAATAAAATTTTTTTTTTTTTTTTTTTTTGGAGACGGAGTGTCGCTCTGTGGCTCAGGCTGGAGTGCAGTGGTGTGATCTTGGCTCACTGCAAGCTCCGCCTCCCGGGTTCATGCCATTCTCCTGCCTCAGCCTCCCGAGTAGCTGGGACTACAGGCGTCCGCCATCACGCCTGGCTTAATTTTTTTTTTGTCTTTTTAGTAGAGACGGGGTTTCACTGTGTTAACCAGGATGGTCTCGATCTCCTGACCTTGTGATCCACCCGCCTCGGCCTCCCAAAGTGCTGGGATTACAGGCGTGGGCCACCGCACCAGCCAAATGTTTGTTGTTTTAAGCTGCTAACTTCTAGGATAATTTGTTATATGGTAATAGATAATTAAGGCAATGTGACAGATTATATTCCTCCTATTAGTTTCCAATTACCTCACCAATACTCACTACTGTCATTAATGTTTGTCAAATTTTTGTTGATTTAATTTGTATCTCCTATTTGGTCCTAGGATTGGATAGCTAAACCTTATAAAGCAATTATGGAAAGCAAGGGATTGTGTGCTATCCAAATCTATCTTCTTTCTTTTTTTTAATGGCTATAGCCACTTTATTAGGAGTGTTATCAGAAACCTGACAAGAAGCTTGAAAAATATTTCTCTAAATTTTGGAACTAAAAAACTGCATTACAACCCTTTAAATGTTGGGTGTACAAAATCCTATTTTCATATAACTAGTGGACACTTTTTTTTTTAAGTGCAAAAGAGCAGTGAGGAGAGCCCCCTAGCTCAAAATGTCTAGTATTTCATATTCAAGAATACCTCCCAAACTTAAAAGCCAGAATACATGGCTAGTACTAAGTAAACTTCTCTTTGCTTCTTTGACCATTAATTCCATCAACAAACTTTTTTTATTTGAGCATTGCTTCAACAGAGATGGCAGTCTGGAAGGAGGATACTTTCAGAAAGATAGATTTTTATAGCCAGGTCACTTTCCATCCATAATTTCAACTTGGGACCACCTTGGTCTGGAAAGAAGAACATGCCTAGAACCTTAAGTTATCACAAAGTCTACCAGCTGATAGGAAAAAGGACTACTGATGGAAGGAAGGTGAAAAAAACAGGTCAATGGGTTCCATGTCTTAGAGACATTCATGGATCCTACTTTGTTAGGGGATAGATTGCCTAGGTCTTCTGAATTATTTTTTCCAAATACTCAGCTCATAATTGGCAAATAAATAAGTAAACAAATTTATCTGGTTATGTGAACCAACTTCATTTCTAAGTTTATATTGGCTGTTAGGATTTCCTCTTCCATCTATTCATATTCTTCGCCCATTTTCCTATTTTGGTATAAATACATAAATGTTATTTATACATATTCTGAATACAAACTCAGTTGTATGTATTAAAAATATCTTTTCCAAGTTCTCACCTTGTTTACTTTTATTTGATGTATTTCAATGCATATTGTTTTAGTCAATTTGTTTTTAAAAATATCCTTCTCTATAGCATAAAAATTCTTATATTTTCTTTTGAATTTTCCAAGTTTACTTTTCTACATTTAGATCTTTAATCCACCTAGCAAATATTTTTTAAAATACAGTATGAATTAGAAATCAGTTTCTTTTCTGTATCATTCTTCAGCCATTTCTTCATTGATATGTTTATACCACTTTTATTATATGCCAACTTCCAATATTCTTCTATCTATTTCTTGGCTGTCTCTCTGGTTCCAGTGTCTTTCTCAGGCCAAGGATTTTAATCTAAAATTATATGCAGAATTTTTCATGAGACTGGACATCTCTACTTTTTCTTAGAGGGTGCAAGCTTTACTAGGATTCTAAAATAGAGAATACAATTCAAAAAAGGTTAAGAAGTAGTCTTCTTTAAAAAATGGCTACTCAAAGAACACTAATGAGAAAAAAAACTCCTATACAAAGGGGATTAAAGCCTTAAGTATTGTAAGGGAGGCTATGGAATCTCACCTAGAGAGCTTTA
The DNA here is from genome assembly GCF_029281585.2 of Gorilla gorilla gorilla. NCBI lineage: Eukaryota > Metazoa > Chordata > Mammalia > Primates > Hominidae > Gorilla > Gorilla gorilla. The sequence goes on along the minus strand of NC_073229.2, from coordinate 58,872,605 downwards.
TTTACGTAACAGAATATATTTTTTTCAGCTTGGTTAGTTATAGCCCTACTTGGAAGCAGGGAAATAACTCTTTGAAGGTTCCTTATAGCAAAATAAAACCCCATAAAAATCACAGAATTTAGAGCTAGAATGAACCCTAGATATCATCTCATATAAATTTTATTTTTGGATGAGCAAACCGACAATTAAATAACTTGGCCAAGATCAGAATGCTTATTTAATGGCAGACCTGGTAATGAAAGCTGGACCACTACACTCACAGTATACTGTTCCTAACTATACCACATTGTCTCTACTCAACAGTGGAGAAGGTGCAGCAAGGGGGACTGGAGAGGAAGCAAAGAGAGAAGAACAGAAAGGATATAGCAATAGGGAATCAAGGAAAGCACATGCTGAAAAGATATTTAAAGCCTCATATATTTATGCAAAGAGAAATGTGAAAACTATTTTTAATCCCAAGTACAATTCTATTTTGGCAAAAATATGCCAGTGGGCTCAAATATACTCTTACCCTTTACCCAAGCAATCCCCAATCCAAAGAAATTATCCTGAGAATTCAGTTGAAAAATAAAACTATCGTGCCCAAATGTTTACCTACAAAGGCAAATGAAAACCAAAATCCTTAACTATATTTTATAAATTAGAAATTCTGATTCATCAAGTTGACTGAACATTATGAAAGAATTAAAAAAAAAAAAGAAAACAACCCCACATGCATGATACAATTATGCCCAAAAATTATGCATAAAAACACAAAAGAATACACAAAAAGTTCAAGTTTGATTTATGAGCAGTGGGATCATGGCTGCTTTTTTCAACTTAAATTCCTCCAGAAAACTAAGACATTAATATGACTGCTGTAACTGTTGAAACAATATAAACATTTAGAAAGAGTAACTAATAGTTGTCTCATACTCCCTTTTCCATGACTGTAAACATATACTCATGGGGGGTTGGTTATGAATTACAAAGATGAGATCACACACTATTTCTCTGCAAATTATTTCCACTAAAAATATTTCAATATTAACCCACTCCAAGTCAACAGTTCATTTCTTTTAATGATGATGCAATATTCCCTATGAATATATTATGATTTATTCCAACCATTTCCTTATTCTTATTAATGGACACTCAGATTGCAATTTTATTTTTTGCTAGTACAATGCTATGAAAAGTGTCTTTGTAATTTCTCCCTACTATTGATGCTTTTCTTCCTATAGGACAGATTCTCAGAAGTGGGACTGCTAGCTCAAATATTCGTTGTATTTAAGATGCTTTTCTTCCTATAGGACAGATTCTCAGAAGTGGGACTGCTAGCTTAAATATTTGTTGTATTTGGAAAGGTGCCTTTCCAAAATAACTCTACAGTTTGAAATTACCAAAAATAATGATTAATTCTTTTTCTCCACATCCATCCTAACAGTGGATATAATGACTCTTTTTGGTTTTTTTTGCCATCTCGATGAGAAATATCTAATTTTAAAATATGATACCACAGAGTTGTATGTAACATTTCTACATATTTCTGTTAATCTCTTCTTTTTTTTTGAGACAGAATCTTGCTCTGGTGCCCAGCCTGGAGTGCAGTGGCACAATCTTGGCTTACTGCAACCTCCGCCTCCTGGGTTCAAGATATCTCATGCCTCAACCCCCCAAGTAGCTGGGATTGCAGGTGCGTGCCACCACGCCCGGCTAATTTTTTATTTTTAGTAGAGATGGGGTTTTGTCATGTTGGCCAGGCTGGTCTTGAACTCCTGGCCTCAAGTGATCCACCTGCCTTGGCCTCCCCAGGTGCTGGGATTACAGGCATGAGCCACTGTGCCTGGCCTTCCTTTAATCTCTTCTACATCTTTGCTTACTTTTGTTTTCTGTTTCTCAATCAGTCTTTCAACTGGATTTACCTGTTTTATTGGTCTGCTTAAACAATCTAGATTTTATTTATACTTTCTATACGTCAGTTTTCTACTTAATTAATTTGGACCCACTTTTTGCTCGTTTTGTTATTTTTCTAACTTTCTAAATATTCATTTTTGTTTCTTTTAAAATAAAATATACTATAAACTAGATTCTAACCTCTTCATATACTTTACAGCAATTCAAGATCATGCCTAATATCTTAGTCATTACTGGAGCTGTCCAATTTCTGCATAGTTCTAGTTTATATCACTGGTACTATAAAGGCAGAAAATCAACTGAATGCAAAATGTGGGTTAGGAAGCAGTTAAATGCAATATCAATTATCAAACAGGTGGTAATAATCTATTCTCTGAAACCTCTCCTCTGATATACTGCTCAACATTTTTAAATATTACTCACCTGCTGCAAACCCTGTGTTCCAGAAACAGGTACTTGCATGATGGTTTGACCTTGTCCACCAGGGACAGCCTGGACCATGATGGGTTGGCCAGTTGATGTGATTAGCTGGCCTCCACTGACCTGCACCATTAATGGCTGCCCTTGGACCTAGAATGAAATCAAATAAGAACAATGAAATAACATAAGACACAAAATGGTTTTTACCAAAAGACAATCACTGGAACTATTCTGCTGCCTTGCTAGAAAAGGAAAAGGTAGAAAAGACTAAGAAAATATATGTCTCAAGTCCTCAAGTTATCTTTAAATATCTATGAATCCTGTTACTAAATGCCAAGCTCAATGCTTTAAGGTCAGACATAATGGAGAATATCCAGAGTCTTTGAGAAGTCTCAATAGATATAAGGCATTTGTCACCAAACATGGGCTAAATCCATGACAAACATTTAATCATAATGGCAAGGTTAGTTGCCTGTTTAAACCAATCCAGGAATGGTCTGTAGTGAAGGCTGGAGAGAAGGCAATGAGAGGGAAAGGTGATGGTGGTGATGGTGGTTGAGTACAAATTCTAAATAAAGTGAAGAAGGTAAATCAAACTGTACCCAGCAATGACTCTAGGAGGCTGGGTAGCAAGCAGCTCTGGAAGCTTATGTAGAGGATGACCCTTTTTTCCCTACAGTCTCTCAAGCTAAAATGAAATGTCAAATGTATACCTTTATCCTGTTCATTTTACTCTGTGAATTCTAGATATATTTGTTGTTTAAACTCACTACTAAAGATTTCTTAAAAGCACTTTCTGGTCAGTTTGCAGTCTCCATGGTGGAATTCCTCACACTGGCCTCTATAATATCCACATGGTTATTTTAGCTTTATCAGAAGCAACAACAAATATTGAAATTACACAGAGCAGTCAAGTGTACAAATTTCAAGCTCCTATGAGTAAACAGACTACTGTAGGAGCCAGGTCACTACAAGTGCTCTGTCACATCTTAAGTCCCAATACAAAAATACCTAATAGAATGCTTTCTGGAAGCACTTTAAAAGTGCTTTAGAAGTAAACTGGAATGATCCATGGAATAGTCCAAAATTTTCATTTTCAGACTCTATCTTTGACAGAAATTACTTAGAACAGAATATTCATGACTGAAATATTCACACTTAATGAAAGTATGTGCAAGTAACAGCAATTAGTTAACAGATCATTCTGTCCTAGATGAGTAGGTTAGATAGTAAGGTCCTCCTACAATCACCACCACCACCGCCGCCACTGCCACCACCACTAATGTATTAGAATCACCAGGAACATTGAAATCCTGTTTTGTTAAACTGTCCATTGAGAACCTTTACTTTTTTAAGGACTTTACAGCCTGACTCTCTCATGCTATCTCTTTCCCTTATTTCCCCATTCCAAATCAAATCCCCTTTGCTACACCAAATGCTTGCATATTCTGTATCAAGAAAGATTTCTCAGAATACATATAGCAAGAATAACCAAAATAACTATTTAAAATTCTCCCAAAATAATCAGATCCCTAGAGGAAAGGTTTCTATTATTTCCATAAAGTGTTTCCACTTCTTTTAAATAAAATCTATGTAAGTAGGAAACACAAGTTTTAAGATACAGCTATTAATAATTTTCTATCTATTCATCATCTTAATTTCCTCCCCAATTGATGTGCTATTCGTGCACATGATAAATGATTTGAGACTCCAAAGAGCTCACTGTATTTACAACAGAAAAATGTTACAAAGACACATGCATCAAACAAGAAGCCATACAGTTAAGAGCATGTTACATTCCTATTCCACAAGGGGTTAATGACAATCCAAAATACTGTTTAATATATGAGTAAGATGAAGCAAGCATGAAAAACATTAACAAGCTGTTGGACTGTGAGATTTGAACACAGTTTTGGAATGCCTACAAGCTCAGTTTCTTTCAGCTTAATTTATGTTCAAAGTTGGCTGTACATCATTACCAAACACTATTGGTGGCAGGGGTAGGGGTGGGATTGAAAGGATAAAGTGATGACAATAAGAGGTAGTTATCTGCTGGATGCTTAGCAGCACTAGCAATAAAGTGAGATGCCAGTTCTACATTCTAGATTCTACTTTGAATCATTTCTAATTCAATGGAGGGAAAAAGTAGGGTACCCAAATCTTGCCAATTTCTCAAAAAGAGTTATTTTAATAAAAGTAACCTACATACACAGAGTAGACTAGTGCTCCTACTCCTATGTCTTATAGGAACTGGCCAAATTAGAACCCAATTTAGGATACTTAGCTTAGCCATTCATGATGCTAAAGAACTGTATTGATTAACCAAGAATTATCACAGTGGCTTTAACACCTAAGATTTACAGAAAGCATATCCTGCTTCTGCCTAACCAAGAGGTATCTGGGGTATTCTTTGCAGATCTAGTAATAAGACAGGTCACTATTCCCCCAGGAAAGGTAGTGGAAACAATAGCAGTTAACAAGAGATTAACAAGATTCAGTGCTTAGATAAACCTTGCCAAGTGCAATGATTATTTTTCAGTTGAGTTGCCCCTTGAATAAAAATAAAGCACAGCCTAGCCTAGTTTATGTGTGTCTGTATATGTATATATTTCCTTCTCCATTATAACACAAATACACAAATTTTTACCATGCAATTAATTGGATCAGAGTGTGAGCCCTGAATAAATTCTTTTTTTTTTTTTTTGAGACGGAGTCTCGCTCTGTCACCCAGGCTGGAGTGCAGTGGCGCAATCTCTGCTCACTGCAAGCTCTGCCCCCTGGGTTCACGCCATTCTCCTGCTCCAGCCTCCCAAGTAGCTGGGACTACAGGTGCCCGCCACCACGCCTGGCTAATTTTTTTGTATTTTTAGTAGAGACGGGGTTTCACCATGTTTGCCAGGATGGTCTCGATCTCCTGACCTCGTGATCCACCCGCCTCGGCCTCCCAAAGTGCTGGGATTACAGGCGTGAGCCACCGCGCCCGGCCGAGCCCTGAATAAATTCTAATGTCACTTATAAGAATTTCTTCCTGTTACTTATACCATTTCTTTTCCAGGCATTCTCAAAGAAACATGCTAGTCAAATCCAATTCTCAGAAAGTTGATACGGGGTCTCTATATGACTTGGCATGAAATATTAGGAAACTGGCATCTTATAAGCCTCAAAGACAAGTTAGCAGCATCAAAGACATGCAACTGACTTTGCCATTCCTACTGGAGATCCTAACACAAACAGCACCAGACATGAGGAGAGGAGAAGTTCATGCAGTGCTCACAGAGAATCAGAGAGGGTACCACTACCTGGAGGGTCTGGACTTGCTGGCCTGAGGCGGATGCCACCTGGGCCTCAGTCTGCAACTGCACAGCAGTGACACCACCCTGCTGCTGAGAACAGGAACAGGAAGAGCTTGAAATATGTCAGGAAGGAAATGTGTAGTTCAAGACATAGATCACCTTACCTCTTGGAGGAGAGAGAGGGAAGCCTGAAGGACTTTCAAAATGTACAGACTCCCTATATTGAAGCTGTTTTGTTGAAGGTAGTAGGATTAAAGATATTAGCCCTTTGTCTCCAGAGTGGACCTCAAAATTTGGCTCAAAAACTCAAAACAGTTGTCATCATTAACACAAAGATTTGTAATGCAATCTTTCCCTCCAGAAACAGGAATCTGACACTTCTACTTACACAATTATTTAATGCCCTTTTTATCTCCTCAGATGAGTTCACAAGAAAAGAATGATTAGGTTTTAATAGCCCTGAAACTACCATAAAAAATTCTGGGCTTAAATGCAATCACCAAGAAAGGAGGAATAATTAATCACTATGAACCGAAATCATCTTCATGACGTCAATGCTCTCATGTCCCAAAACTAAGATTCTTTTTTTTTTAAACTTTATTTATGTACTTATTTTGAGATGGGGTCTTGCTGTTTTGCCCAGGCTGGTCTTGAATTCCTGGGCTTAAGCCAACCTTCCTGTCTCAGCCTCCAGAGTAGCTGGGATTACAGGCATGCAGCACCATGCCCAGCTTCAAAACTAAGATTATTTCTACCCAACTGGACTGCTTTAAGAGCCATGTTTTCAATGATTCAACCTTATTTTTACATCCACTAATGGCAAATTCTGAAAGAATAAAAACCCACCCTCCAGGGCACTGGTCTGAATGGAGGGCCCTTTGTGGAATCCCTTCCTCTAAAAAGGCAGTTGAAGGAAACTGCCAGAGCCACAGCAGCTGTATGGAAGGGAAAGCTATCAGGGGAGTTTGTCTTTGATCATTAGACAGGAAAAACTCATCATCAATACTACCTTTCCCTTCCCTACTACTTTTTTATATTAGCTAAATTCCATTTTGAAAACAAAATATTTCCAAAATATCAATCTTGGCCTAAGGTCAAATAGAAACATAATATAATTTTTTCTTCTGGGGTGGGGAAAAAAGTGAAGTTTTACTATAATAAACCCAAGCATAAAGCATCAGAAAATGTAACCTGTGTATAAATTCAAGAAAGCAATCTATTAATTAGGAATAAACCAGCAGCAGGGAATTCCTTTCTAGTATGTCTTATCCATAAGAATGGCTGTCTAAATATTATCCTAATGTTAAACCAGAGCTTTTCTGAATAAAAAATGTGGCAGACCAAATCAAAGAACAGAAGATTTATTGGAAGCTACGTTGGTTTGTCTGTTGTGGCCAAAGACTTACTAAATCACAAGTTAGCTCAAACAAGAAGAGAAAAAGACCAAATAGAATCCAGAAAAATTTTAAAGTCCAAATTTCCATCTGAAAACCAGACTAGATGTTTTTACTTAAAATGAGATAAAAGAGGCAATTTATTATAACCAGGCACCCATGAAGAGTAGATTCTAAGTGGTCATGGGCTAGACATGGCATTTCAGCACAAGCCATCAGACCCAATATCTCACAAGATCTGGTATCTTTCAAATAATTCCCCAGGGCAATAGACCAACCAATTGAGTGATGCTGTTATCAGTTTCATTGCTGTAATGTTTAAAGCAGTTTTGCTTCCATACCTGCTGCTGAATCTGTCCTGCCTGGACAACAATCTGCTCTGTCGAACTATTGCTGTTTGCTGTATACTGCTCCATGGTCCCTCCAAGTGAGATTCCTGTCCACTCTGGAGATCCTAGAAGGCTGTGAGGTACACTCCTATTAGAAAGGTGGGGAAAGAAACTAAAGTGAGATTGTCAATAAAGGCCTTACCAGACAATTAACCTGGATAATTTATCACTGTACTTTATTTGCAAGAAAACAGGATAGGAGAATAGGAAATGCTTATATTCAGTATCATTTTTAACTGGGATTACATGGCACAATCATAACAACATAATGCTATTTTCACGTTTCTAAAATGCTTTCAGTATACTGGCAACCTTACCTTTCAATACTGTCAGAGCAATACTTGCACTTAAGAGATACTCATTAAGCTACATCACTTTGATACAAGGCATACCTAACACTGATTTTCAGGTTTGCACATATACTTTAGAGAATAAAGCTTCTTTAAGTTGTAACACGTAATTGCTTCCCACCAAACATGTTACTCAGGTCCACTACATATGGTAGGCAATATTTACCCTTCTCATAGACTTTAAGAGTTGAAGATCCACTTTTAAAAATAAGGATACAATTAGATAAACTGAATGATATCTGAGAACCTTTAATAAAGACTTCATTAAAAAATTAAAATGATATAAGTTAGCAATCAGTAATTCATCTTGGAAATATGGGAGGGAGGACAGATATATAAACAAAAATGTAGATAGGTCTTTCTCTCCGATTTTTCACTAGGCCCTCATAAATTCCAACATCTGAATAATAAAATGACGTGACCTAACTGAGCTGCTCATTATCGTGGCAAAGTACAGTACCACTCTCCATAAATCCACACATGCTGGTGGAATTAATCATTTGCAAGGTGTCTCAATACAGTGTGAAAGAAGAAACCAAAATATGTGCAACTATATGTCCAAGTACTTAGAAAGAAGTGTATTGATATCTAAAATTTACTTTGAAATGCATCAAAAAATGGATGAATGGGTGGAGAAATATCTGGTAAGGCAATTATAGTAAGATGTTAATAGACCCTAACTGGCAGGTATACAGGTGTTTATTTTCAAATTCCTTTGATTTCACTGCACACTTGAAAATTCTTATTTCCAGAATAAGAATTTTGGGAAATTCTTATTTCCCAAATGAATGTTGGAATGTTGGAATGTTGGGAAAAATATAACAAAACTTAATCAAAATAAAAATTAATCAACCCCATTACTCATAACCAAAATGGATACAACATAAGAATCTATGAGCCATAAATAACAGGCTATGTCATCACAGCAAGAGGACTTGTGGCCATATGGTTCTCTAAAGCACTGCCCTTGATCTAATGGAATGCTCGCTAGGTAAATTTCTAGCTATAATTTGGATTTACATATAGATTGGCCAACAGGGAGTAAATATAATCAGCAACATGACAAACCGGTTTTCTGATTTTTACACCAGTCTCTTTGGAATTGGTTGACTAAGTCTGCTCCTCAGAGATTCTGGGTATAGAATAGAAAATCAGGTTTTCAGCCAGACTGTGAGTCTGTTAGGGACACTAACAGGCTTCCCTAAATTCTATCTTGTCTCTAATATACAATACATTTATGGCTGTAAACTAATAAAATTAAGGTTATGATGTAAACGAATATATATGATTACATTTATATAAAATCTCCAAAAGACATCAGTAATCTAGAGACAGAAAATGGATCAGTGGTTCCTTGGGAGTGGAGAATACAGGGAGACAGGAAAGAGGGAGGTTGACTGGCATGGAGCCTTAGGAACATTGTAGGGTGATGAAAATGTTTTATATCTTCATTGTGGTAGCGGTTGCACAGGTGTACAAATTTGTCAAAACTCATCAAAATACACATTTAAAATTATTACACTTTGTATCTAAAGTATCTCTCAATAAATTGATTTTAAAAAATAAGGATCATGAAAGGAATGTCTTTTAGGTTTCAACGCCTCCCCAACTCCAAATTTCCTTCTTATATGAGATTTTTTCCTTGACTAATATCCAGAAGTTTACATCTTTACAAGACTAAATATAACTTGAAGCACATGATAATGACTAATATATGTAACGTACAGATTTTCTTCTTAACTAGTTTATTCTGGTAATACAAATGAACCAATTTAGCAATATTTAAATTTATACTTTGAAGAGTATCAAGATTTGAAGAGCAGCTTCAAATCTAGCAGCAATTCTCTCTCATATTAATGACAGAGTGATTTAGCCTGTATCATGATATTGATACTGTTAATGGTTAATGCTATAAGCAACTGGCTTCAGTAAAGTCATATGTTCCTACTACTGTGAGCTTCAGTTAGCAAGACTGCAATACAATTCGATAGTCTTTCCCAAAGTGCCTCTTTGCCCAAGATTATGACAAACTAAGCCAGATTTAGTCTGTCTAGCTCTTGCTCTTAACACAAAGGTTTGAATGGTTTTTCCTCAAAGGGAGAGAAACAAATAATAAGTGTTTATTCTGGCTAGCATGAAAATTCTCTTCCTAGTACATTCTCTTCTCAGTGCAATTCTCTTTGCCCCACTATTCCAAGGTGCAAAAGCTGAGATTTAGCCAACCACTTACTAGGAACCCATTCTATGTGGACCTACACAAACTCCAAAGCTAAAACCTTCAGAAACTCAACTAGTGTAAGCATATGAAAAGCCATAGGATTATCACAGTTGATAATCACTACCAGGCAAAGCCTAGAACAGTAGCTTTTTAACTTTTTTGACCACAACCCTTACTAAGAAACACATTTCATTATCACAACTCAGTGCACACATGTATAAAGCATGTAACTGAAATGAAAGTTTCATGAAACAGCATTTACCCTTATACAACACAAGATGCACTTTGGTATTTTCTATTCTTTTTTTTCTTTTAAGAGAGGGGGTCTCCCTATGCTACCCAGGCTGGTGTCAAACTCCTGAGCTCAAAGGATTCTCCCACTTTGGCTTCCCAAAGTGCTGGGATTACAGTCGTGAGCCATCATCATGCCTGGCAGATATTTTCTATTCTATTATTTTAAAATTCCCAGCATTGGCTCACTCAATTTCTTTCACAACTCAACAAGTGGGTCCTGATAGACGCTTGATGAAAGACTAGACTACAACAAAGGGCTGTCCAGCTTCCCCATCATCCTACAGATTTCTGGATTGGAGCTTTCTAATGCACTTCTCTCCACTAATTATGTACCATGTGCCAGACACTGTTCTGAAGGTTTTAAAAATAAAAAGAAATCTCTGACGAAGATTCTAACTTCAAAGAGTCTTTAAGTTTAGTAATGGAGTAAAAATCTATACTGGAATCCTAAGAGATAAAGTGATATGGGAATTTGGAGGACAGAGATTTGTTCCAGCTGGGGATAAATCAACAAGGCTTAAAAAAAAAAAAAGGTACTATTTGAACATTTTTTTTCTCTGCTATCAGAGGCCTGCAGGATGAACTGGTCTTAAGTGTGAGAAAGATTTAGCTATGTGATGATGTGGAGGAAGGTGAAGTACTACAAATCAAGAGAGCATAAAAACAAGAACAGAAATATTTCAGCATGTGAACAGTGGACTAAACAGGACAAAAAGCTTGGGGCCACACTACTTTCTCTCGAAATGTCAGGCAAAGAAATTCTTCTGCAGACTGGTGGAAGCTTGAAAGGTATTTAGCAAAAAAGTTACCAGATTATAATGCCTTTTAGAAAGATGCCAAGCAAAAGTATTTAGTGATTTTGAAGTGACCAGAACATACATATTTTTAAATACTAAGGTTAAAACATCTATTTCAGGTCAGGACGCAGTGGCTCATGCCTGTAATCCCAACGTTTTGGGAAAACAAGAAGGGAGGATGGCTTGAGCCCAGGAGTTCCAGGTTAGTGAGCTATGATTGCGCCACTGTACTCCAGCCTGGATGACAGAGGAAAGCCCTGTATCCAAAAACAAACAAAAAAACGTTCCAAAGGCAAATATACATGTTTTTTAGACTACTTAAGCTCTATCATCTCATCTGCTAATGCGGATAACGTGACAATCAAATGAATTAAGAAAATCACTTAAGCAACAATGAAAAACTCACCCTAAAAAGTGAAAATAAAACCTGTCCCCGAAGTTTTAGTAATGAAAGAGCACTGGAATACGAGTTTTCTGAAACCTACTAGTTGTATAACATTAAATGTGAATTTAGAAATGGGCACCAGATACTTAAGACCTTTATGTGCCAGGGAATGCACTAGATGATTCGCATGAGTAAAAATAATTTTCAGAGTCCTAGGACAAGTCTCCTCTTCCTCCCCAAAGAACTCAGCCACTATCACGGGGCAGAACCCATAAACAAGTCAGAAACTCGTTTTTTCAATCTTAGGAAAAAATATAGCTCTAGATCCCTTCTACTTGAACCTCCATACAAAATAATAACTGTTTCCAAAATATTCCTTAGCAAGATATACAAGTATTTTACCAACTGGGCTTTCCCCCCTAAACTATCACTACCACTGCCCACTTCCCTATTCCATCTTCCTGCCTCCAACAGTGTAATGTGATTCCTCCGCACATGCTTTTCTTCTCTTCGAGCAAGCTCTTCCATCTTTCCTGTGGAAGAATTACCATCATTCTTCAAGGCCAGTCAAAAGTGCGGTGGTGATAAGCCTTTCACGGAGGCTAGCTCACGCATGGATACTTCACAGCACTGAACTTGGCCCCTTTATAGCACTAACCGTTAGGTATTAACTACCTGTTCACCTGTCAATTTCCATCAGGTAGGCACAGTTCTTATTGACCTCTACGTACTCCCTCCCACGGATTATACCTGGCATATACTAACTGCTGGATAATTGGTTGCCAACAGCAACCTCTCACCCTAAGGAAAACCCCACAACACTGTTAGTTTCTAAACATCTGCTGAGAAAACGTTAACACAGGATTTGAAAGTGTATCAGAAAAACATAAACCAAGAGATGAGTGGACTGGATAAAGCCTGACACAAAGTAACATAGAAAGGCGAAAGCAAAAACAAAGGAAAAAAAAAACCCCAAAACTGTACTACATTCCCAAGGGAGGGATATTTCACAAAATGAGCAGTGGATAAGATTAGTAATATGAACAGCAAGTTGTGCAGCCTCCGGGAAGAAGAATGCGCAAGGGTATCAATCTTCTAAGAGTGAGGTTCCAGGCACCGAATGGACTGGTCTTACAGCCCGGACAAGAAACGGAGACCGCTTGGTTGGGCTCCAAGACGGAGGTGTGCGGTCCTGCCACTGCGAACGGGGCGGGGAAGAGAGGAAATGACGAGCCAAAAGGGGTGGTAACGGCGCCGGGCCGGAGACCCGGGCGGAGCGGGCTGGGAGGAGGGGCGCGGCGGAGCAGGGGGAGTGGGCGAACTAACGGCCCCCTCTCCCCACCAGGGAGACAGCGGGGGCGGGCCCATAGGGCTCCGAGGCGAGGGCGGGCCAGCCCCGTTGCCAGCCGCACACGGGACCCCGCGGCCGCGGCGCGCACCCTCCCCAAGCCTCCCTCCCGACCTAGAGGGGCTGCAGATAAGACAGACCCGGCTCGCTGGGAGCGGGGAGCGGGGGGCGCGGGCCCCGGGGTGGCTTCCTGTCCCAGGGGCCGGAGAGTGGAGAGTGCAAGGGCAGGTTTAAGTTTGCGGCCAGAACGACCAGGAGGAAATCGCCGAGGCCCAGGGCGCGCATGTGTCCCCTAGTGTAGGGCCATTCGTGGCCCCAGGCCTGGGGCCTGAGAACCTGGGCCTAAGAGTCGGGGAACAGGGACGCATTCCCAACTGGCCCTGGCACCCTGCGAGGGTCGGAGCCCCGAGGTGCCTGCTCCCCGAGGCGCCATCCCCGCGCGGGGCGGCCCCTGCAGGCCTCGGCCGGGAGTGCCCCGAGGCGCTCGCAGGCCCCGGACCGGGGCCGCTGGCCGCCCGGCTCGGCTAGGCTCAGCTCGACTCCCCGGGCTCGACGGGCGCCTGGGCCTCTCCTGAGTGGTCAGCGAGACCCGCCAATCGGGGCGCTGGGGCCGGCTCTGGGCCGCTGGATATTGGCTCCTCACACTCACCGTGCCTCGCTCCCCCGGTTCGCTGCCCGCGCTGATTGGCTCCAGTACCGGACTCCGAAACCCAATCAGAGGCTCCAGCCGCCGCTGCCGCCGCCACTGCCGCTGCCTAGCAAAATGGCGAACCCGAACAAAGGGGAATCGGGCCTCCCTCCAACCGCCTCCGCGCAGGCGCCTCTGAGACCACGCCCACTAACTCCAGTTCTGGGATCGCCCCACCCCTTCGGAGGAGCAACGCGCAGGCGTTCCCTGAAGCCACGCCCACCTTCCCGCTTTGACACCACCCCCAGTGGAAGGAATACGCAGGCGCTTTCCAGACGCGCCAGACCCTTCAACTCAAAACGCTGCCTTGAGCTTAGTACTACGCAGGCGCTAACTAGCCCCTTTGCCAGCTGCCCACCCCTTTCCAAGTGGCCACTAGGACACACCCCTGCGGCTAATGCGCAAGCGCCACTTTTCCCGACTCGTGGGGGCAGTTTCGTTACGCATGCGCGGGCGGCGGAGGGAAACCACGGAATTTACTGCCGGAAGTTCGGCGGCCTTCGCCAAAGAGTATGGGCTCGGCTAGCAAGCTAGAGGGGCTCGTTTCCGCCCCGCTACCGGGCGGGGGCGGCCATCTTAGATGCGTGCAATTAAGGGCTTTGGCGGGATTGGCTCCGCGTTTGGGCTGGTCCGCTGCTCCCCACCTACCAGGGTCGGATCCGGAGCCCTTCCCCGCGGGGCGGGGACCTCCAAACAACCGACTCCTTTCCAGGTGAAGGGTGACTTGGGTACGTTGGGGCTTTGAGCGAGCCTCCCCGCACCCTCCCATAGGACCCCAGGACAGACCCTGCGTCCTCGCTGACCCGCCCTAGGGTAGGAGACAGAGAATGGGAGGCTTCAATAGACTCTTTCCTTCTCCCACGCACCCCCCAAAAAAGTGGGGGGTGAACGTTCCTTGAGAGGCCGCCTTCCTTTCCCCACGCCTGGGGCTCAGCACGCCAGTACCCTGTACACTTTGTGGTTGCGGCTTAACGGGACTGTGGCCAAGTCCCTTCTGTTTTCTTCTAAGCCAGACCCACTGGGGAAATACTTTTGCGTCGTGCAGAGAAAAGGAGACCGTCCTAAATCGGCCTTGCTCCGGAGTGGCCCTGGAGAAAGGAGGAGGCGTGTCTTGGGAATGCGCTTTGCTTCCGCTGACGGAGCGGGGCGCTCCAGGAAAGCACGAAATGAGAGCGGGTCGAGACAGCCTCCGAACCTAAGCGTTCTTCCTCTTTGCCCCAGAAGGGTTTTGTATTACGTCCCAGGGGCCGAACAAACTCACATTCATCGATAAACGTTGGGGAAAAAAGCCTATTAAGTGGGTGTACAGGGCAATCAGAATATTATATACTAAGGCTGCCTAAGCATTTTTACTTCCTTTTCCCTTCTCATAGCTGAAGAAACACTTAAATTCTGGAAATAGCGACTCAGTATCATGGCCAGCAGCCTTAATGAAGATCCAGAAGGAAGCAGAGTGCGTAACAACTATTCACTTTTTGGTGAACTGAAATTCGTAATAATGGAGGTCAAAAGCATAAACACTTTTTAATTAAATTAATGATTGCATTATCTTTTTTTTTCTCTAGCTGATTTACTTTAAAAAGGCTCAAAATTCTAGGCAGGAATCATCCATTACTTTCCTTTTACACATGCTGTAATTGGTTTGGCTTTAAATCAGATTGGAGGAAGGGTTGCCGGGAGAGGTAGTCGTGGGGGACACAAAATACAGAAAAATAGCTTAGTATTTTACTGTATCTAATAAAACATTGTCTTTTCTTTTGCACATTTTTTAGATCACTTATGTGAAAGGAGACCTTTTTGCATGCCCGAAAACAGACTCTTTAGCCCACTGTATCAGTGAGGATTGTCGCATGGGCGCTGGGATAGCTGTCCTCTTTAAGAAGAAATTTGGAGGGGTGCAAGAACTTTTAAATCAACGTGAGTTTTGGAAACCACTTACCTGGTTTGCCTTGGCTAGAGCACCTTTTAATCTGTTACACTTTAATAAAATATGCGTGTAAAGAGGGGATTCCTAAGAACCAAATGTTTTTAGATTTTCCTCCCCAAGAATGGCCTCTAGTTTGGACGTTTACCATATCAAAACCCAACTCCTGTGAAGGTTTTTAATCTCTTCCTCTTGTATCATGAAACTTCCTTGACGATATTACTGTACTTTTCTGAAACTTGAAATAACTCTGAGATGCTTAGTCTATAGGTTGGCATTCAAGATCCTTTACTTACCAATATTCTGCTTTTTCTTCAAAGAGGAATTTAGAAACCTCTTCTTCCTTACAGACCCCTCCCATCACTTTCTGCGGGCCACTTTAAACCAGAAATGTGCACTAGAATCCTATGTAAAGCTTCTGCAACAGTTTCTCAGACCACATTCCAGGCTTAACAGAATCAGTGTCCACAGTGATTCTTAGCCTTAGACAAAAGCAGTTCTTACTGCTTTGTATTATAGTTATTTGTAATGATGATATCTTCTCTGGATTGAAAACTCTGTAATAATTAATTCCTTTTTTATATATCTGTATTCCTCATAATGCCTTATACGGCTCTTTGTATGTAAAAAGATAATTATTGAGTAAATACACATTTGGCAAGTAAAAAACTACACACTATAAAACAATTTCAAGGCAATAGAGAAAGTTTGTGGACAAATGAGGGTATATTTAAAAGTAGTAGTGGGACAAAAGATGGGTTGTGAGGAAACATGACTGTAAGAAAGCTGTAAGTTAAGGAGTATAGTATTTGGGAATGCTGATAAAAAGCAAAGTGTTTGTGGGAGACAATAGGTCTTCCCTATTCCCTTCTTCAGTGTTGAAAATTATTTCTAGTTCTGAGGTAAACTCAGATCTGTAAACATTTTAAAATCTTTAGAGATCAGTGTTTGGTTTTCTTTTTCATTTCTACTATTAAATAACTTTTTCTTAGAAAGGAAATCTGGAGAAGTGGCTGTTCTGAAGAGAGATGGGCGATATATATATTACTTGGTAAGATGGGGCCAATTCCTTTTTTTTTCAGGGCCAATTCTTAATACATTTTAAGGATTTGTGAACAGATGGGCTGCACTGCATTTGTGTTGATCATGATGTTCTATTCTAGACAACTAAGAATGTCAAAAAGCTTCCTATCTTATGACAACTCCAGTCCAGTGATGGCGGCTACTTGGAGCACTGGGTTAGAAAGAAATGTGAGGCTGCATCCCAGCTCTGTGGGAAAGTCGTGTATCATTTACCATAGGCCTGTTCTAAGACTTGCAAAAGTTAGGAATGCCTGCCGTACTATATTTCCTAGGCAGAGTGAGATAAAAACAATAATGTCTCAAGAGACAGATTTCCCAAAGGAGCTTTTCTCTTATTCCATGTCAAATAGCACACTGATAGCAAGGGGGTGAATAAAAACAAAAAATAATAAGTGCAGTCCCAAATAATACTTAGCTCCTCTCCTAACTACTGCCTGAGTGTGGGGTTCTTCAACAGTCCAGGATGGCATTTGGTCCCTGAAAGGGTGTGGCTTCCTTAGTGGTGGTGGTGGGTAACTTACAGCTAACCCACTACAAGCCTGATCTGGATGACAAACTGAGTGGGGAGATGTCCTAGCCCCTTTGAATTCTGTCCTTAAAGCTTATGTGGCTTCCAGTGGTTTTACTTTGGGACCCTACCAGTTTTTTCTGTTGTTTTATGTAGAGAGACGAAAAGCAAGCAAGCACAGTTTCTAAATAAGTAGAGGCTTTTAGCAGGGAATTTTCAGGTGGTATGCTTTCTTCCCTGTTACAGATATGCAGCTTATCTCTTGGAAGTGGCACAGAGACTTCACTTACCTTGCTTAAAAATATTGACAATAGGCATCACCTGCTAATCTCATGGGTTTCCTAGGAAAAGGAAAGATTGCTACGTGGCAGAGTCTGGGTTTCTCAGCCTCTATTTAGTGGATTTTCTTGAAGGTCTCCCGTAACAGTGTGGAAAGGGCAATATGACATTTGTCATCCTTGCTCTAGACTAATTCTATAAAAATGTGCTTACTCTTTTAATTATCGGGATGTTGGGGGAATGTGATGACTTTTCTTTGGCTATCATTTTGGGATGATGAAAGTTTGAATCCTTTGTGTTCAGATTACAAAGAAAAGGGCTTCGCACAAACCAACTTATGAAAACTTACAGAAGAGTTTAGAGGCAATGAAGTCTCATTGTCTGAAGAATGGAGTCACCGACCTCTCCATGCCCAGGCAAGGAAGTCCATGGTCCTAAATGGAGATTTAATTGATTGGTGGGGTTTACTGTCTTACCCAAAGACAAACAACTTAAAAGCTTAACCCAAAATATAGATTTAAAGGTGGACAAAAGTCAAAATTTTGTAAAACCACCAGTGAACCAGTTGTCTGGCTTTAGGCCAAGGCACAGCCATTTTCTAGCTTGAGTTGAATGAATCAGGACAATTACCTTGAAATATACATCTGCCTCAGCCTGCTTAGCAGAGAGCGACCATTGTCATTCAGCTACATTTGTTGAATTCTCAGCACCCTCTGCTTGAAGCTTGGCCTTTATTCCTAAAGCAATGTAAGCTAAAGAATCAAGACTGAGCAATGGTGGTTTCCCTCTTGGACCACTTCCCATCTCCCAAACCTATTACTTTGCGTCAAGAAAGTTGTAAATTATCATTCCCTTTTATACTGCATGCTTGTTTTGGTCAGTATGGGTAATAGCCAGAGGATCTGTCCCTGATGTAACTTCTTAGACTTTAGCTATTGGGAATTTAGGGAATGACATTGAGGGTTCAGTAGTCCCTTTGCTTTCTTTTCAGGAAATGGGCCTCACCTCTTTTCTTCCTGTCACCCTGGTAGTTTTGAGTCAATGCTGAGCATACATGCAGTTTTATCTTGCGCCCCACATTACTTTGAATATGGCCTCAAATGTCCCTTATTTTACACTGGTCTTTGATATATTTATGGTGTACATACATATCAGAAACTTTTTTTTTAATCACAATTCCTTATGGACTTAATTATCACATTATGACATGAAATTACCAATTTTAGGTCTCTTTTTTCCCTAGGCGTGTTGAGGATCACTAGAGTAACATCTCGGAAGGTGCCAAGTAGTAGAGTTTTATGGACTGAGTTTATTCTTACCAGGGTGTTGCAAAGACCTTACTCCTGAATTGCAACCATCTTACCATTTCCCAGCATTCCCTCTTGACTTTCTTTTTTGCAGATCCTGTACCTCATTCCTCTTCTCCTTATTTTCGTTAACATTCTGTTACCATAAGTGCATTTTAAAAATACCAACCTTTCACCATCCATCCACAGCCAATTTTAGTCAGTAGTCATAGAGGGATAATGAGTCTCTAATGTCATGACAGTTATACATTTCTAAATGTAGCATGAAATAGTTGGAAAGTAGTATCTTGTTAGGCAAACAGAAGTGATAGTTTTTGGATGTTAGAGCTGTCTAGGAATGGTCTTCGGTGACTCACAACAAGAATTGACTTCCAAACTCCTACCATGGTTGCCCGTAAGGGTGTCAGACTAGATTATTTGTTTTTATGCTTTGAGTGGATATAGCTTAAAAGAGAGGAGCAGTTTCCTAGATACTTTCGTTACCATCAATGGAGATATTTTGTCTTTTTCAGGATTGGATGTGGTCTTGATCGTCTGCAATGGGAAAATGTATCTGCGATGATCGAGGAGGTATTTGAGGCAACAGACATCAAAATTACTGTGTACACACTCTGAACCAGTGAACATTTTGGATGTTTCCGTGTTCTCCTGTGTCATCTCTACTGGGCCATAGGACCGGGCAAACCTACCTTAAAATAGGCAGAGGAAAGTTTCATGAGAAGTAGTGTGTTTAACAAGACAGACTTTGGTTGCTGTATTCAAGTATTTGGACTATGACTGTGGAGGAGGGCTTGCTTAAGATATGTTGTTGTGTTTTTTTGTGGAAAAGTAAGGAGTTAGGTGGCTTGATAATAGGCAGGGAAACCAGATTGTCGGGACTATGACCTTTTTCTCCAGTATGCTACCTGATTTGTTTGGCTGGCCATTAGGTGGCAGCATTGGTTCTACTTCTCTGCTTTTTAAGAGAAATTTCAGGAAGGATGATCATTCCAGTTAGTTTGGCATTTTTTGTCGTTTGTGCACATAACTTGGTGTTATCCTTATGTCATCAGATTCCTCCTAGGGGAGAGTTTTTGTTTTAATTACAAAATTAAATTCTACATGTTACCAAGAAATTTGTGGTGATAAAAATGGAAAAATAAAAATTTGGGGAGTTAGTGAGGTTCTGTGCTTATGTCTATTTGTTCTGGACGTGGGTAATGGAGGGTTCACCTGCAACTTAATTTCAAACAGTCAGACAAAGGGTCCAAGTGGGAGGAGAAGCAAAGTGAGAAATAAGAGATAAAAATAGACAAGTCAAAAGGCAGGTTTTTAGAATCTCCTCATGGTGAACTTTTTCTCTCTTTTGTCCACTGCATGGTTTCTGTGATTGAACCTGCCTGAATTTAATCATGAAAACAAGTGAAATAATGTATGTTAAATGCCTGGCAGAGTACTTAGCACAGAGTAGTGACCCAATAAATCAGTGATTGTCAAAAATCCTTATGAGTCTTCTTTAAAAAAATAAAGGCCACTTCCTCTCAAAAAATTCTCACACCTGTCATCTCAGCACTTTGAGAGGCTGAGACTGGAGGATGACTTGAGCCCAGGAGTTTGAGACCAACCTGGGTAACATAGCGAGACCCTGTCTCTACAAAAAAAAAAAGAAATTAAAAATTAGCTGGGCCTGGTGGTGCAGGCCTGTAGTTCCAGCTACTCTAGAGGTTGAGGCGGGAGGATGGCTTGAGCCTGGGAGGTTGAAGTTGCATTGAGCTGTGATTGTGCCACTGCACTCCAGTGTGGGCAACAGAGCAAAACCTATCTCAATTAAAAAAAAAAAATTTGGTGGTGGAGTGGGATGGCCACTTCTGTGTTTTTAACCTCCATAGAAGATTTGGATGTGCAGCCAGCTGGGGTCTAAATATTAGTCCTCTTTTCTTCCGAAGCTGCAAAGACCAGTCGTCTATTGTGGTCATGGTAGGAAAATAAAGTTCATGGATTTAGCCAATGGTTCAGTATCAGAGCTATTCGGGAAACTAGACATTTTCTTGTTTTCCCTTACAGTGGTGTTGAGAGTTAAAACAGCCAGACTTGCTATTGATTTTCTCCCTGGAGTGACTTTGGGTCTGTCACAGGACTTGCTGCTTTCCCAAGTATAAAAGAACAACTGTATTTTAGAAGGGGCTGGTTAAAACACCAGGAAAGTACTGGTTAAATATAATCTTTGTACTTTAGACTGTGTTCTTATCACATATCAGCCTGATAAGAGGCAGCAGTTTCAAAAAAGTATTTCACTTTTGTATTTCTAGGTGGAACAGACAAGTTCTTCATGTTGTTGGGGTAGGGGCAGTGGAGGGTCAAGTTCATTATCAAACTTTTAGATTGAGGCTTTTCTTGAAGCATTGCTTTTGTCCACATAAAGTTGAAGGGAAAAAGGAAGGAGAGATTGTCTAAATACACAAAATTTAAAGTGAGAGTGGGGGATAAGAAACTTAAAATATTTTGCTTAACTCTGCAATTACAGATGCTCCTCAACTTAGGTCTATGTCTGGGTAACCCCATCTTAAGTTGAGTTCAGTTGAAGGGTGTACTGAATGTGTATGGCTTTTGCATCGTTGTAAAGTCAAAAAATTGCAAGACAAACCATTGTAAATTGAGTACCATCTGTAAACCTTAACACAAGTCAAAACATGGATTTTCTAGGCTTCCTTTACTTTTAAAGAGATTATGGTTATTATTATTATTTTTTTCTTGGCGTTTGAGCCTTGATTCTTTAGACAAAACCTAGTCTCATTCAGGATTGGCTGTAAGTGGAATTCTGGGACTTAGCAGGAATGTGATAAAGCACTTTGTCATTTGCCGATAGTAGTCTTGGGTCAAATTCCGACGACTTATCACACTTGAAGCCTGGGGAAAGGAGGCATGTCCTGGTAATCAGAGTGAACACATTATTCCTGGAAACCTAGTTAGAGTTTGGCAAACACCCGGAAATTCACCTGTGAATTTTTGCTTCCACATAGGACTCAAACAAACCTTTAAAAAAAAAAAAAGAGAGACTTGACATCATCCTGCCATTACCATCAAACACCATGTATTGAATACTTGTAAATGATTGTATATCTGAACATTAAACTACTACTTTTCACTCGCTCCTCTCTAATAAAGAAGCTAGTTGCTTATTAACTGGCATTTGGGATGTGGCTACCTTAGATTTCTCATGCTTTTTGTTCCACCTTCTGCCCTATTACTTGCCTTCAGAGAAGGGAAAGGCCCTCACTTGATTGTCGTAAGAAGTCTGTATGGGAGAGTTATTCTGCATTGTCTAGGCAAGTCTTGGTTTAACCATGGCTTGGTTCACAGCCTGGAGTGTCCCTGTGTCTGGACTAGCTCACTTGTCTGTGGCAACTTCCAGATGTTCAAGTTTCTTAAAAATCTGGCCATGGGAAAAACACACCACTTCTTTTATTAATGTTGCTGTTTTTCTTTTTTTAAAAAAATACCCAACTTAACATAAAATGCATATTTCAGAAATCTAAACCTCGGGTCTGAGGCTGTTTGTGTTAAGCAGCCCCCTTGGGTGAGCAATTAGGACCTTCAGTCCCATAGTTGACTGGAGCCCATGTATGGTTGCATTTCTCTCCTTGCAGGTCACTTTCGTCCTTCCCGAGAGCAGCATTAGAGAGAGAGGCACAGCCTAAATAAACTACAGCATGAGAAGTATATTTCAAGTCCTCTAAGGGCCTTGTCCAGTATGATTGGTTGGTGTCAAATGTTGTCCAGCTCCAAATGGTATTAGGAAGACAGGCATGTCCCAGATGGCTGTACATGTCATTGCTGTCTCTTGGTGGCAGCAGGAATACCTTGGTAAAACAAACAAAGAAAATGTGTTACTGAGAGCCCTGCTGGCCCCCAACAATGACTAGTTTCTTTTTGAACTAAGGTTTCTGTGTGCCCTTCCCAACAAGTCCCTGGATTTCTCCTCCATAGTTTCCTTTGCAGGATTGGGTAAATTTACCGGGATTGACTAAATCAGAAGCCAGTCTTTCGTTCATGTTTTGATGTGGTTTACACAGAAAAAGCCCCAGAAGAGATCTGGTTTAACTCTGGTCTTTTGACTAAATATAGGATTAAATACTATTTTGTCATTTTAAAAAAAAAAAAACGGAAGATGAAATAAGAAGTATGTAAAATAAGACACTTTATTTAACAAATGCTCATTTCTCAAGATTATTTTAATTAAGCAGGGTTGTTCTTTTGGGCTTTTAGATTACAGCTCTTATCTCATGCCAGTTTTTTTTTTTTTAACTTGGTATATCTTAACCTTTCCCTTCACAAACATGAGCAATTCAAATAGAAGACAGGGAAGCATGTTAATGGGTCCAGATAATACAGTTATATTTGAAATCACTGAAAAAAAAAAAAGAAAAAGCTCTAAGGACTTGCTAGTTAGGCACCTGGGCCCTTGACTCTGAAAGATGTCTGAAAGGAAAATATACTGGGGTTAAATTTTAAGCTGCCGGTTAGTCTGTAGAATCTATGTTGGGTTTATAATTACAGTGATAGTACATACACTAACAAAATCTTCAAGGAATTCTAAAAGTTAAATTTTATATTCTCAGAGGACACCCTCAGAAATCTGTTTTGACTACTGTTCACCACTATCAAGTGTCTTATTTTATGTGAGCAGAGTACCACACAGTATACCCTATCATAGGCTCACTGACTTCAGTGACTGGGTCCTGCTTTTTAAAAGAAATGGCTGAAAGTTGTATCTTCATGGGTTGGCAAATGCTCAGCTTGAGAATGATCAGGTGCCCATGTGCATGTCTAGTAGAAAACACCTGCCAACATCAAGCTCTGGAACATTGATATTTCCTAAACGTGTCTATGAAGCAACATCTTCTCTTAAGGGTGTTAGGAGTGAGAGAGACCAAAAGTAAATTATCTTCATGGAAGCTTGTTGTTTTCATGTTTTAGTAATATGTGAGTTGTTGCAGGATTAAAGTTGGGTAAGAGTGTCGTGAGTACCCCTCCTCTATTACTGGAAGATTTTGATCAGTAACTGGGGCCTTGCAAAGGGGGCTTCGTCATAGCATTTCTGTAGGCGCAAACTCAATCAGACTAAATGCAAAAAAGATAGTAAAGGATCCTTTAGCCCTCTTTCCTGAGGGTAATTGGCCTGTTTCTGTTAGAGTTTAATTTACCCTCAGGAAGAGGCCAAATTGGCCTTAATTGTGGCCTAATTATTTGCTTAAATAGCTAATCTTTCTCCTTTCACCTCTTGATATCTGTAAGAGGTTACTTCTGAGCTGCTGCCTACTTTACAAATGTCTTTTTAACTCTTTAAATATTCCTGCATGGACTAGCTTGTTGCTATATTATCCCCATTCCTGCATTTGACATCCTCCATGAATTCTACTGAGGTCTTCTCAACATAAGGAAAATGTTCCCGTATTGTATTTCCACACAGCAATTATTGGTCTCCTTCAAAGTGTAGCCATTTGTTTGAAAACATGAAAGCAGGTCTGGCTTAAAACAAGTTAAATACCAGTCCATTTGGGGAATTTCAAAATTACCATAAGTGAAAAAATTGTCCCTGAAGGACTAAAAAACATTCATTAGAGAAAAATGGAATGGTAAGATTGCCAGTGGATATGGGAGCGAGGCATCTAGAAGGTGTCTGGAATTAGTAATCCCTGACATGTACACAGGGGCATACTCAGAGGATTTCAGTATCTTCTCTGCTGTGGTTCAGTAGCAGGTGCTTGCACCATCTAAATCTTACCAAAGAAGGTCATCTTGCCTCATGAAAGTTTTAGGATTCCTGTCAACCTTGAGTATTCTAAGTTAGGGGAAAGTTACTTTGATACGAAAGTGTGGGAGGGAAAAGTTTAGAGAGGGATTCAGAGGAAAGAGACATGTTCTAAACTATTTTTTGCAGCCAGTCAAAAGCAGAGAAATGAAACCCTTCCAAAGGAAAATCAGACATATCACAGATTCTACCTGACCTCACACCTTCTACTGGAGTTAACATAATAAAGTGTTGGTGCCATGGCACCAGGAAAACTCACGTGAGGCAAAGCCCAGTTGCCCTACTTCAGGATGTCTGCCAACTTCTCCTCGTAGTATAGGAAGTTCTCCTGAATGTCCTCCCAGGGCTGAAAGGCCTTGGATTCACCCTCTTCTTGCTCCACAAAATTCTGCCAGACATATTCGAAGTCCTGGGGCTTCATGATGCGCAGTTTACAGCCAGCCTCCTTCAGCTTCTTCAGAGCAGCCTGGATCTCCGGCTCCTCCCACATGAAGAGTCGACCCACCAGAATAAGCAGACGCAGGTTCTTGGTCTTGCTAAGGGTTTTGATAATGCGGTCAGCACACGCTGCACAGGGGCTGGAGGACACATACCAGGTGACATTGTACCGCAGGGCTGGGTCGAAGGCTGGCAGGATGGTGTTGAAGAAAGCTTCCTCTGCATGGGCAGCCGCATGCTCATCCTCTAGGTATCCCCGAGATGCCTGCACTTGGCCCCCCTTGCCCTGTGCTTCAACCACATAGCAGAGGAAGGTCTTGTTCCTCCCGGAACTGTACTCCACATTCCGGAACTGGAATTTAAAGAAGTTGGCAGGCAGCCGTTCTCTGTAGGTCAAGGAGACAAAAGGACAGGAAAGAATGATAAGTTCTTGTTTCTAGAACCAGCCTAGAGTAGGTAGCTCTTCCAGGTCAGTATTTCAGAAATGCATTCACTCTTACTATAAATAGGTCTTGTCTGTGGTAACGTCAGTGACAAAAAAAAAAAAAAAAGCATTAAAAAATCCAAAAGGGTTTATCTGAAGGAGAGGAGAATTTGGATTGAGGTGTGCATTTTGGTCACCCTACTAGGACATTGTCTCCACCATCACTCTTCCAGCACAACATACCCCTACATTTCTAAATCACTGAATCTTTAACCTGCCTATACCTTAGAATCACCTAGAAGACTGAGAATGTCAATGCGTGGGCCTCATGCCAAACCAGTTAAATCAGAACATGTGGAGAGGTGGTCCAGGCATCAGTATTTTTAAAAAGCTCTCTGGATGATTCCAATAAGTGGCCAGGTAAGTAGCAAGCATATAAAATTTCTCATGACAGAGCAAAACAAAGATTTTGCAGAGCATTTTATGCTTTTTTCTCTTCCTTGTAACTCATGTAAATTGCATCTTGGCATGAAATGGCCTAAAACTTGCAATAACATGCTCTCCTTCTCAAGTGACTACTTCTCAAGTCTGTTTACTTTCAGGTAAAGGGATTGTCACATGCTAAGTGTCCAAGAATTTTTATCTGTGAGGACAGACTACTCAAGGGTATCTTGGGATAATTAAGCCTGTATTTAGTATTGAGTTACCTCCAAATCTTAAAGGACTTGGTCTCTGCCCTCCAGATGCTTATAATTTAGCAGCTAGATTGCAGCTGGACAGAGAAGATGTAAATAAAACAGCTGAGAACATTATAAGACTGCTAAAATTGGATAGGTACAGTAAAGGAAGTATTATGAAGGTTCTCGAAAGTTTGGCCTTGATTCAGGAGGCAGTAGAGAATTGTTACAGGTTCTTGAGAAGGAAAACAATAAAAATGATGTCCATGCAAGATTACAGTCTTGGCAATAGGCAGATAGTGTGAAGCTGAGGAAAAGCCTCAAATTGAACAAGTCCGGTAGGTATCTTAGGACACTAAACTTGGTGATGAATTGTGTGGGTGCCTTTGAGGAGGAGATGGATGGTTAGGAAATGAAAACAGCAGGAAAAGTCCAGGAATTTTGAAAATTTTGGTAATAACAAGGAGAAGAAAAAAGAGAAGGGCCAGAGAAGACATCAGAGTTGAAGATTGTTTTTACTTTTATGTGTATGTGTGTATTTTTCTAAAATAGGCAAGATTTGTTCAAGTTTGAAGTCCAAAGAAAATGAATTTTTAATAGGAGAGATGAAAAATGTCAAGAGAGGAGGAGATGAGTACCAGCTAGAAAGATTCAATGTTTTCCTTTTTAAAAATCTCTCTGCCTGCCCCAAGAGATACCTATGGCACCATTAATTCTACTATTGCCTGTCTCCACCTCTTCTCTTTCCCCAAAGAAGTCAACAGACTCCCTGGGCTGCAGGGGAATCCCTGGTATCCCAGGGCCTTGGCTGCCTAGGGATAAGCAGCAGATGCCAAAGAAATGAGTAAACTTGACTTATTTCCCTGCAGGATTCCCTCACCCCCACCCATCACCAAAATGTATCCACCCAAGTTTCCATGTCCCGTGCTGTCAGGTTCATTTTCCACTGTGGAGATTGATGTGTTTGAGGACCCAGCCCCAGGATTCCTTCAGGTACTATACTTAGCTCTCTAAGCCCTTGTGTCCCTAGTTGGAGGTGTTTGTTGTTTACTTAACATTTTAGGAGAATGGATCGCCTGATGTTTCCCTGCTCCTCTTCTCAATCCCTGTCAGGCGTTCACTTATAGTGAGTGCTCCCCAAAGGTACTCACCCCACCAGACCACTCCTCAACTTTACCAGTTGCCAAATGGTCCCTTCACTTCCCGGAGTGGCTTTTTGCTTTTGAGAAGCTCAGAGCTTACCGTTCCTGCCCAAACTTGCTCTTCAAGGCCTTTTGCCACCCTCCCCAAGTCTAATCCAGGGCCACCTATATGATGGATTATCAGGTGGAACCCTGGCAAGTATTCATGGCTACTCAAATAGCTTGGAAGCTTAAACAGTAGCTGCCGTGTGGTCCCTCTTTTCCTTCTGGAGCTCCCTATAGCTCAGCTGAAAGTATGAATTTAGGCCAGTGTGAATTTGGCCCAGCATGCAATTGCAAATTGGCTTTGATGGTTGTGAGGTGACTGTTTCTTTCTGCCCTTCTTAAGCTCTGACATTTTCCCCTCCTCGTCTTCCCTAGGCAAGAGGAGAAGACCCAAAGAAACCTGAAACCCAAGGGAGAGGAAGAAAGGTCATCTCTCTATAAATACCGGTTTCCAACCCCTCTGGCCAGCAGCCCTAGAATCTACTCTGTCCCTCAGCAGGGCCTTCTGGACTAGATGCCTCAGGAAAAGAAGTGCTTTCAAGGAGCAAAGGAAAGGCAGGGAAGGTTTGGTTCCTAGTCGTTCCCTTGGGCTTGCTCAGAGACTAAACTTGCTTGATTTCTGAATGGGTTTCTTGGTCTTCTAGAAGGAGCAAAAAGGTCAGATGAGATTCTTTAGGCCTCTCACAGACCGAAATAGCTAGGTCCTGGGGGGAAACCAGGAGAACAGAGGTAGTAGAGGTCTGGAATTTCTCCAGGGAACTAGACAACATGGCCATCTTGGGCAATTTTGTAGACTCACAGAATAAATTAACACTATTATGCCCACTAGTGGAAGGAAGGAAATAATGACACCTAACTTGTTAAATCATCACCAGCAGTTTTTTTTAAGTAGCATGATAGGCCTAAGTATCATATTTAACTATAGCCCTTTACATTTAACCCAGAAAATATTTTACTGGTAAAGGTGTGTGTGTGTGTGTGTGTGTGTGTGTGTGTGTGTGTGTGTGGTGGGGTGGTGGTGGTGGGTGGTGGTCAGTAGAGAGATGCTGGTAGTAGATTTCTTTCCCTGATCTAGTCACTTCCTCATGCGTAGAAACCTGTGTGTGTGTGTGTGTGTGTGTGTGTGTGTGTGTGTGTGTGTGTGTGGTGGGGTGGTGGTGGTGGGTGGTGGTCAGGAGAGAGATGCTGGTAGTAGATTTCTTTCCCTGATCCAGTCACTTCCTCATGCGTAGAAACCTACAGCCTGATTTCTATTCCCTCTCCCCAGCCTCTGATAGCACCTTGTTAAGCACCATTTCCTCATGCTTTCTCCAAACAAGGCCAGTCACACTTCATCTGCTTAGACCCAGGCTACTGGACATTTCAGTTCACTTGGGAGGAAACAGAGAGTCCAAATATCTAGAAAAAAAATTGGGAAGATAATCTGCTTGATGGAGGGAGAAGGGATGTGAGTAAATGTAATACATTTTTCTCAGGTTCACATTCAAAACGTTTGAATTTTCTAAGCGTAAATCTATACTGTGAAAGGAAGCAACCCAGAGGGCAGTTGAAGCTGGACTGAGATTAAACATTTGCTCCAGAATAATCCATGAGTGGAAAAATCTACTCATAGGTAATTATGTGTTGACTTGTTTCAGCTTTCCCTCACTAGACCTGTTGGTGACTGGCGTGAAAGAGGGAGGATTGCTGGATTCGTTGGCCTTCTGCTTTCTCAGACCACTTTTCAAAGCGGATACCAAGGAGTGGGCATAATCAGAAAGAGTAGTAAGAGCAGGAGTAGAGGGTTCTAGCAGCCTGACTCCCTAGAGCTGAGAAGGGAACTCCAGATTGTGGGACTGGATGGGATTTTGCCCAAGGGAAACCCTGAACTTGCCTGTTTTCCCTGGTAGGCATGGTCTTCACACCTGAGCTTTGACCTGCCCCCAACCCTCTGTGGAAGGCAGGTTGGCCAGAGTCAGTGGGCCGCCTTCTCTTCTTGGTGACACACCACCCAGCGTGCTCCAGAGGCCAGGGTGAGGGTAAAGGGCTGTGGCTGGCGTTAACTGGTGTCGAAGTCCCCTCACTCGTTATCTCACCCTTCTCCTCTGGACACTGCCTCTCTGTGTTCCTTACATGGCCAGAGTAAACTACTGGTAGCTAAAGAAGTGGTTAGAAGAAGAATCACTCTGTGTGCCATTTATCTTTGTTCCATAATAATCCCTGGGATAGGAGGTTCTGCTTTCTGTAAAAACATACACAACATAACTAGAGACAAAGCCAAGCTCACATCAAGGGTGCTGCCAGGCAGAGCCACAGTCACTTCTCACTGGGTTGGAAAGCTGGGGAGACAACCAGCTCTCGTGCCCCAGAGCTCTACTAAAACGTGCTGTGTCCAGAAGCAGGCATGAGCCAGGGGAATTCTTACCTAAGCCTAGTGCTGCTGGATCGTCATACACCCTGAGCTGCTGTCCTCAAGAAACCCTCCCCCAGTTCATTCCCTGTCTTGTCTGACAGACAGCCTAAGAACCACCCAAAAGGTTCTTATTCATTAGGTCATTCATTTATTCGACAAATACGTATTGAGTACCTATCAGGAGCTAGGTGCTAAGGATAAAGCAGTGAAAAAGACAAAGTGCTGTCCTCATAGAGGTTAAATACTAACAGGGGAAACAGGCAGTAAATGAAAAACTCTTATTCAGTAAATATAAAAAGAATCCTCTCTGGTTTTTTGGATGCAGTGTGATGATTTGGAGTCAGACAGTCCTGGGGTTCACATCCTACTCCATCAACAAGCTTTGGCCATATGACTTAATCCCTCTGAGGCTTAGTTTCCTCACCTGAAAGAGTGAGTAATCCAACTTCTAAGGTTTTGGACAACAGTGGACACTCAAAGCTAGTCTGGGCACAGTGGCCCACGCCTATAGTCTCAGCACTTTGGGAGGCTGAGGCATGAGGATTGCTTGAAGCCAGGAGTTTGAGAGGAGCCTGGGCAACACAGTCAGAACCCATCTCTATAAAAATACAAAGATTAGCTGGGCGTGGTGGCATGCACCTGTAGTCTTAGCTACTTGGGAGGCTGAGGCAGGAAGATCACCTGAGCCCGGGAGGTTGCGACGACAGTGAGCTGTGATTGCACCACTGCACTCCATCCTGGGCAACAGAGCAAGAAGCAAGACCCCATCTCCAAAAAAGAAAAAGGAAATTGATGTATGATACATATGATGCCTTCTCCAGGCCTCAAATTGTATCCTTCAGAGCTCCGTCTTAAGCATTACCGAACCTGATCCCTTTCCCACTGCTCTTCCTCTCACTTTCAGAGGTTTCTGGTTTTCAATGGTGTGCTGATAAGTGTAACACTCATCTCTCTGATAGAAGGA
Source organism: Gorilla gorilla gorilla (assembly GCF_029281585.2). Lineage (NCBI taxonomy): Eukaryota > Metazoa > Chordata > Mammalia > Primates > Hominidae > Gorilla > Gorilla gorilla. The sequence goes on along the minus strand of NC_073229.2, from coordinate 58,842,159 downwards.
AGAATCCCCAATTTCTAAAGTTTGCTGATTTCCATAAGGTAAGTACTCCCATTACAGAGATTTCAAGCTCCCGAGGTGATATCACTGGATGCAGAGTAGGGAAGAGACTTGTGAACCAACAGGAACTGGCTTCAGCATGCTACGGCAGGCTTAGGCCCTTTTCCAGAACATTCTACCATGTTATTTTGTTAATGTGCTCAGTTCCGCTTTCTATCCTGAATGCCCTATTCAACCAGAATCGCTATGAGCTGGGCATCTCTCCTTCCTACCAGCTACCCTCCTCATGTCGGACTGTTTCCGGAAAAGCCACCTGCTCTTCTGCTAGTTTTTGGCCCAAATATAAGGAGCACTAAAGATCTTCCCTATAGGAGACCAGGCTAGAAAAGCTGCTTTGCTGACCCCCTTGACTCCAGGAGGGAGTCCTGGGGGGAATGCATCTCAAGAGGGAAGGAGAGGAAAGCTATTCCCTCACCCTCTCCCTGCACAGACCCAGCTGCACCTCTGGGCTATTTTAAGCCACCTGTTTACCCAGAGGGGCCCAGGAGACGGCTCTCTACAGCTGTTACTTGTGGCCAGGAAACACTCAGCGCTCTGCCTCCCACCTGAACTGTTCACAGAATGCTCAGAACGTTGCCCCTTCTGTGCCTCTTTTTCTGAGCCTTGGGTCCTCACTACCTCCCAGATAGAGATAACGTGGAGCTCTGGGAAACCTGGGATCCAGAATGAATAAGAGACCAGTAGAAAGGATACTTTGCTGGGAGTAAGATGTGCCACCTACCAGTTCTGTGGTTTTGGACACACCATTCAATCTCTCTGAGTCTCAGTTTCCCCCTCTGTAAAGTGGCAATAATATATCTCCCTCTCCTACCTTTGTGCTGAGTGTTGAATGGTCTCATGTTCATGAAACTATGTTGTGATTATAAAGCCCTGGACAAATGTAAGTTATATCAGTGGACTTAACCCTTCAGGATCCATTGCTCTGGGACCCCCAAAGCATGTTCAGCTGAACAAACATAGTCTAATTCTGTTCTTGACCTACCCTGCCTCTGTGTTGGAAAGCCACACAGAGTGTAGTGTGCACACGCCTGTGTGTATGACTAAGGATAGCGTATACCAGCATGCTGAGGTGTTAGAAAAAGGCTCTCCTTCCATAAGAAAGCCACTGGAATTGAGGACTCTCCTGGCCAGGCTGCCTTAGGCTTTCTCTGTGTCTATATTAATCTGTGCCCAGCTGCTCCGTTAATCCTAGGATGAGGGTGAGATTAGTTGGGTGGGCATGGGCAAATGGAAATTCAGGGGCTACTCTTGCCTCAGGAAATAGGATGCATTTTCCCTTAGGTTCTCTTGAAAATCAGAAAACATCTGAGCTGGAAGGGACCTTACTACTATAGATCTTCATGTTATAAGTGCTAAAACTGTGGCTGACTGGAAAATCACTTGTCAAGCTTGAAATATCAAGTCCAAATTGCCACTCAGGGCTTCCTTTCCCCCTTGAAAGCATCATGCTTCCTTTCTTCCTGAAACTTCTCTTAGTCTCGCACCCACTGTGCCTGTGGTCATTCCTGGAGACCCCATGAAGGAAACGTTTGGTTCAAGGAGGAAATATGGCCTCATAGATTCTCTTTTTATTCTTTGCTCAGGATTTTGAAGGGTCTTCCACTACAGGAATAGAAAGGGAAGAGGAAGAAGACTACTTAGTTTTATTCCTGGAGATGGCATAATCTGGATAAGACAGAGGTACCCTGCACACAGTCCCCTCCTTGCAGTCTGTAGACCCTTTTCTTTGGGTCCCAGTTCCTCCAGGCAATGCCTGAGCATGTTGGAACAGCTCCTGTGTCCATAAGCTCCTGGGCTGCGTTATCTGCATGTAATTTCTCTGTTTCTCTGTGGGACAGCCCCTGAGGAGACTCAAAAGATTTAATAAGAAAAAAGCTGCTTCTGAGTCTTGGGAAAGGATGGATCTATCTTTCCTGTCTTGGGAGCATCTATTCCAGGAAGAAGCTCTAAAGAAAGGGCTAGAGGCCTATGGCTAGTGGAGAGACCCACTCAGGAATAGAGAAGTTGAGGGGAAGGGGTGCTTTGACCGGAGCCACATATAGATGTGCCAGTCTCATCCTCTGTCCTCGCCAAACTCCCTGGGACTAAGCTTCTACCCAGAGAGGCAGGTGGCCGTCCCAATACCAGGAGGCCTGAAGGGTGGTTTTATTCTCTGGGCTCTTGCCTCCAAGGAGCTCCTCCTACCTCTCCCTGATTAGAGAGCCCAAGGTGTCACCCTGAGAAGCCAAGAGAATTTGCTGCTGGGTCCCCTACCACCCCTGCCGGGCCCACTGGTGCACTCTCACTGCTGCAGGGTTGTAGCTGGCCCTGACGCCTAATATAACCATCCTGAATTTCCACAGCCTAACCCAAGGCTGCACTCTTCTAGGGAGCAGAACCCTGGCCCACATCTGAGGCTTACCCTGTGACAATCTCAAAGGGCGGCAGCTCAATCAGCTCTTTCAGCTTCTCAGGGTCGTCCAGGTTCTCCAGATCCTCCCCATTCTGGGAGGCAGCCTCAGTGGCCGCAGCAGCCTCAGTGGCCGCAGCAGCCTCTTCCTTCTGGGCCATGGAGGGGCTGTGGCACAGGAGTCACTGAGGGAGAGGAGAGAGGCAGGCAGGTCTGGGCCAGGCCCTGGCGGCAGAGTCCCAAGCAGCTGTCAGCAGCTAAATCTGGCTGGGGATGACGGGAAAAGGACCCAGCAGGCCAGGCTTCGTGCTTTCCCCACTTAGCCACAGGCTTTATAGCCAAGGCCTCCTGCCCCTCCCCCAGGCTCTCTCCCTCTATCTTTTTTTAATTGAGTGACAGCGGGTGCTGGGGTGGGGGAATGGAAAATCTGGCCATTAGTATCCCCTATTTATCAGTAGGCAAAGACAGGAACCTGGCAGGTGGGTATGGCTTGGCCTGCTCTCTTCTCCCTCTCCCTCTCAGCTCACCTTATGTTCTCCCCTTTGTTTCCCACCCAAATTCCCTAGCTCCACTGGGGGAGAGTGTGGAAGGGGCCCCAGGGCAGGCATCTTGAGATTTAGGAGGGTGGCCTTTTGAGATTTAAACAGGAGGAGATGTGTGTTGAAAGGGAATGACTGCAAAAAGACCCAGGCCATTTGCTTTGGGGGAACGTGGGTTCAGGAAAGGAGGGGTCCTGGAAGAGGTGGGATCAAAACTGACAATTTGGGGAGTAAGTGTGTGAGTTATGACTCAAAAGCGGTGGGTGCTGATTTGCCTGTTACAAAGCCATTATGTAATGTCAAATCGATCAGGAGCCTCCCTGAGTAACAATAGCTGCCATTTACTTAGCTCAGAGATTTTGAAATAGGCCAGGCAGTGGGTTTAGGGGTTTAAATGAAATCAGATGTATGCTTGCCACAGCCATGGGAGGCGATGTGTATTATCCCAAGTTACAGGTAAACTGAGACTCACAGAAGTGTGCAGAGCCGGGATTAAAACGCAGGCCTTTGTACTTCAGGCCAAATGTTCAACCTCCATGCTATGTGCCCTCACAGTCAGTCTTTTATTCTTCTTAACAAATATTTATTGAGTATCTACTCTATGCCAGGTGCTGTTTCAGGTACTGGGAATATGGCAAAAGAACAAAGCAAATGAAAATCCCTGCTGTGATGATTTGTGGAGCTTGAGGAACTGAACAACAAATAAGGTAAGTAAAATACATGGTCTATTTTGTGATGATAAGTGCCAAGGAGAAAAGACAGGAAATGGAAACAGGAAGTGCTAAGAGGTGGGGTTACATACTTATAGGATGGCCAGGGTGAAGGACTTTGAAAAGGAGACAATTGAAGAAGACGTGAAGAAGGCAAGGGAACTAATCATTTGGTTATCTAAGAGGAAAGCATTCCAAGGAAGGGAACAACGTGAGCAAAGGCTCTGAGAAGGGAGCATTCTGGGGTGTTTGAGGAACTAGCGAGGACATACATCTGGGTGACTGAAGAGTTCTAAGAGATTAAGCCAGAGAGATAACAAGGGTAAAAGGGACTGGGGCCTTATGGGCTGTCATAAGTACCTTGCTTTTTCTCAGACTGAGGTGGGAAGCCATTGTCTCTGAACAGATGAGACAGGTGGTCTGAGCACTTGGGAAGAGCAGAGGCAGGGGCCCAGTGAGAAGCCTACTGAGGCCAGAGAGAGATGATGGGGGCCCCTAGAAAAGACCCTGAGCCAGAACAGCAGCAGAGGATGGCTAGATGATTTTTGCAGCTCTCATGATGGGTACTTAGCAGAGGCAAAAGTCTTCGTGTTTGGAGCAGGGCAAACACTCTAGGCCATTCTCAGGGAAGCAGAAGGAAGGGGTCAGGGTCACTTGTAGGTTGAAAATGAGGAACCTAAGAACACTGGGGAATGGATCTGAAAACAGCTCCAAATGGGTTTGGCTGGTGGGGATGAGAGGGTAGGGCACCCTTTGGAGGGTCTGACTAAAGAAGAGGAGTCAAGATGGCTTGGAAGATTTAGGGCTCCCTCCTCCAGAGAGTCTGAGCAGCAGAGTGCTCTGTTAGTGTGATGCCCAGCATTTTGGTTTGCCAGTCATGGTTTCTTCCTGTTGTCCAGACATAATTACTAATAGCACCCCTTTACTCCCAAAGGTGTCCCGCTGTGGACAATAAATTATATGGTCCCCTACCTTTTGGATTTACTACTAAAAGGATTATTATTATTTATTTTTTGAGATGGAGTCTCACTCTGTCACCAGACTGGAGTGCAGTGGCACGATCTTGGCTCACTTCAACCTCCGCCTCCCGAGTTCAACCGATTCTCCTGCCTCAGCCTCCAAAGTAGCTGGGACTACTGGCACGTGCCACCATGCCCAGCTAATTTTTGTAATTTTAGTAGAGACAGGGTTTCACCATGTTGGCCAGGATGGTCTCCATCTCCTGACCTCGTGATCCGCCTGCCTTGGCCTCCCAAAGTGCTGGGTGGCATGAGCCACCGCGCCCAGCCACTGAAAGCATTTTTATCCGGATCTTATTTTTTCAAACATTTTTCGGGGGGAATAAAGCACTGAGTAGAGATAATAGTGCCTGTGTCCACAATAAAAAGACAGTGGCAGCTGATAAACTGCAGAGAATGTTGTTATCACACAAACATACCACGTTTAAATGTAAAGAGTTTACTTCATTTTCTTGTTCAGTCAACATTTATCAGAGGTTCCTATGTTCCAGGTGCTGTGGTAAATACCAAGAGTACAGAGATAAATAAGGTGCTGGCTCACCAGGGGATCCCAACTTTTATCATATTTGGGGCATTAATCAAGCATTCAAGCATGCATTATCTCATTTAGTCCTTACACCAGTCTCACATGGGTGTGAATTATGGGCCTCATTTTGCAAGTTAGGGACTTGTGGCTGAGAAAGGTGAAGTGATTTGTATAAGATCACACGGGCTTTGAGTTCAGGTCTTCGGAGCCCAAGTTCAAGTTCAGCCTATTCCCAGGGCTGCGCACAGCTACCTTTGATGAAACATCTCTGAAGCATTATAAATGTGCATCCCTCTCACACTTCCCAGGCCCAGCTAGGGTGATATGCTTGGATCAACGGAGGAAGAGTAAAATGTCTTGGGGAAGAAAGCAAGGAGGATGGATCCTTTCAGTTCACTGTTCCCCTGCAAGAAAGACTTCCTCCCTGAGGACAGGACCTTCTATTTTTGCTGTCATGTATAACCCTGGATTAGGAGGCAAAAAATATTCTATGTTCATATCCCCATCTTAGCCCGATTCACTGTGTGATCTTGGACAAATCACTTGACATCTCTGAGCCTCCGTTTTCCCATCTGTGACACGGGCTGTGCTATTGATTTCTATTTCCAAATGGTCAAAGGGCAGAAAATAGGGCGCCGAGTGGGCTTGTGAAGACCACAGGTGAATGGCGTGTCGAGAATTTCCTGCCTCTCCCAACAGCTCAGAGTGAATGGTGCACAGGTGGTCTCAGGCTGGTCCTTAAGAGTTGACCCCTTTCTTCTATCTTACTTATAGACAGTTTTCCCTTCGACCTTTGGGAGAGGGTCCTGGGTCTGCCGCCAGACTGATGACTGACAGCTTCCTTTTTCACTGCTCCTTTGAGCCTTCCCCGTCTCCCAGCCTGCCATCCCTGGAGGCCCTCTGATCTGCTCTAGCTATTTATGGCACCTCCTGGGGGCCTGAATTCCTGGCTGGTCTCTGGCTCTTCTTTCCAAGTCAGACCAGTTTACTCTGCTCACCCCAGAGTGCAGCAACTAATCTGGGGGATCAGATGCCAGGAGCTTGACTCCTCTCCCTACAGCTGCCTCTATACTCTTCAGGGCTGGCACACCCCACACCCAGTGTTAACCCTATTGGGTAAGGTTCTATCAGTAGTCCCCCTCCTGCACAGGAGGATACTGGGCAGTAAGGTATTTCATTCAAGGTCACACGTGGAGTCAGTGGGGTGCTGGGATTTGAACCCATATCTATCAGCTCCCAAGTTCCATGCTTCTCCTACTGTGTCATATTCCCTGGAATTTAGTAACAAGGAGAGCTGACATTAACACAGTCCTTGCTGCTGGCCTGACATTACTCTAAAATATTATGTAGGTTAACTCATTTATTCCTCACAAGGATGTTTGGGGTAGGTACTATTATTATCCTAATTTTTCTGGTGAGGAAATTGAGACCAGAGAGGTTAAGCGACTTGCCCAAGGTGATGCAGCTAGAGAGGGCAGAGCCATGTGCTTCCAGAGTCATGTTTTACCTCCTTCACCATTCAGTCTCAACTGCTGCCAGCACCCATGAGGCCCAGCTCTGGGAGAAGGGAAGGACAGAGACCAGTGGGAGTTGAAGAAGCTGAGAAGGAGTTCTTGCAGGAAAAACAGACTCTAGGAAGTAATTGGTACATGAGAGGTGTGTGTGTGTGTGTGTATCTGTGTTTTGGGGGTACAGGTAAAGAGACACCAGACAGCTAGTATCTGGGGATGGAAACCAAAATTGGAATCCTCCCAGCCTGTCTCTGCAGGCCCTTGCCCCCTTCTGTTGGGATGGCAGTGGCTGAAAGGAGCTGGGTTAGGCCTGGGATACGCTGCAGCATGCCTCTCCCTGTCCCGTTTCCCACAGTCATTTCAGAAAACATTCAGAGATTCTAGGAGGTGGCTGAGAAGGAGAGGACAGGGTCAGGCATGGTTGTTCCTTGGATCTTGGCTGGATGTGGAGCTGCCCTCATTGGGAAGGGAGCAGAGAGGCCAGGAGCGGGGCTGGTGGAAAATAAAAGCCTCACCAGAGGAAGGTTTAAATTCTCACTCCCTGAAAGAGGATACCTCAGGGGTGCATTGATGGAGTCGGTGCTTTATGTGCAGGGACAGCTGGGACCCCAACAGTACGTTGCCCCAGAGACGCAGCCCAGGCCTGCCTGCCCCTCTGGTCACTACTGAGACAAGGTACACAAACAACAGGGCTCGGGCACCAGACACCCCTCTGGAGGGCGGGAGGCTGCTTCCTCTAGCAACTGCTCTGTTGATATAAACGCGAGGTGTCCAGGGCTTTGAGCAGCCTTGGCCAATGAAGAGGGGAGGGGGCCAAGGGTCTCCCAGAGTCTGAGGCTGGGATTGGAGAAGGCACCAGAATCACAGGGCAGGACAGAGTTTACAGTCTTCTGTACAGGACACAATGCTTGCTTTGCCATGTGGGACACACCACCCTGGGTAAAATGGTGACTTTAGTCCTGGTCACCATGGTTTCCATTCCAGTGGCTACTCCTGGCACTGCCCAGCTCCCGTGGCTGGCACTTTCAGTCTTTAAAGAAAGTGATCTGCAAAAAATTAGCTGGGCGTGGTGGCGGGCGCCTGTAATCCCAGCTACTGGGAGGCTGAGGCAGGAGAATGGCGTGAACCCAGGAGGCGGAGCTTGCAGTGAGCCGAGATCGCGCCACTGCACTCCAGCCTGGGCGACAGAGAGAGACTCCGTCTCAAAAAAAAAAAAAAGAAAGTGATCTGATAAGGATCATGTACATTAAGGTGACTAATAGTATTCCTCTTTGAAGGGGTGTTTGCAAGGCCAAAGAACCTACTGGGAAGAGGTGACAAACTACAATCAACTCGAGAGGGGAATTTCAGCCCTTAAAATGAGAAATGTGTTGGAGTAGGTGCAAGTGGATGCTAGGGGGATTTTTCTGGTGCTTCTCTTAGTGGATAATCTCTGTGTGGGCTGGGCGACCTTGGAAAGGGACAAATGAGGCCCTGATGAACATGATCAAGGCCCTGGTGTGACCAGGGATGGCTTCCCCTGGCTTCCATACCAGAAGAAGAGCCTAAATGTATGGAGTGTCCTCGACATTTGGGGGTGGGGGGAGAAGGAGTCTGGGAGGCAGGTAAATGTTTTTTTGGGCTCTACTTGAGGATACAAGAGGAAGGTCAAAATCTGAGGGAGTTCTCAGCAAAGTTGGGCTTTGGACTGAGTACCTTGTAAGCTGCTAATGAGAATCAGCAGTAAAATCCTTAAAACAAAAGGATTGTGTGCTTGTTTTCTGGAACTACAAGAAAGGGGACCTCTGGGAAGACTCTGAAACTGGGCTTGGGGTACAGGGGAGCCCCAAGCGACAGAGCAGATAGTGGCTATTCACAAAAGAAAAGAGACTTTGGAGCCCTGGCCCAGGACTGACAACATTCAGGGGCCTCCAGGCATCTCCTGCGCAGCAGCTCTACCTGCCTGTAGGTAGGAGGGGCCAGAGATGTGCAGAATAAATACATCCTACACTCTGCCCTGTTCCTAGCCCAGCTGACCAATCTTTGACCACTAGACATACACCTACCACTCTGCCATCTCACCTAGCCTCTCTATGTTTCCATTCTGCAGAAATTGGCAAAGTGAGGAAGAGTGAAGGTTTAGAAGAGGAAAGGATGAACTAGGATACAATAGAATGAGATATGCCACCTCCTGGGTCTGCTGTTTTACCTAGTGCCTCGCTAGCCGCTGGACGGGAGATCTGCAGAGCCTTATGATCTTGTCTGTCTCCGATTCAACCAAATCAGAGGCAAATGGAAAAATACTGCCTCAGAACAAAAATGTGCACATAATTTGAATGGTGGAAGCTTGGGATACACTTGCAAAGAGAAGAGGCAGCTCCAAGTCTATTTAGGCACAGCTCTTAAGTAACAAGAGAGGAGGGCCAAAGGCAGGTGTCCACTAGGCTGGGCTCTGAACTGGGAAGTGGGGTAAGGGGAAAGACAAGAGTCCCAGGGAGGTTGGAGACTGTGGGATTAGGGGCCCCCTTCACCCAGGAACCAAGGAGCTGGGGCAGAGGAGGATTTTAAGGACAACTTTGGAGTTAGAGGATAAGAGTTTGGAGGTGGGATTCTGCCCTTTCATGCTGAGTTTCTGCACATGGCCAAAAATCTCTTTAGCTTGGCTCATGCCGTATCAGGCGGTCGTGCTAGCCCAGGGCTTGGGACACTGCCCAAATTAAGCTTTCTTCTAGGGCTAAGTCCTAAGCTAGAGGCATGGGTTAGTGGCTCCAGCTTGCCTTGGGGAGGTCAAAGTAATACCCTAGGCATCATACATCTTCTTGGAGGTTCCACCTAACTTCTAGAATTAGCTGGTAATGAATAAAATTGGTAGCAAATATTACAATGCATATATTATTATGAGATGATAATAATGATAATGGAAGATAATGTCTGGGGTGCCCACTTGCCAAGATCACACAATGGTAGTAGAGCTGGGTAAGAACCCATGTATTTTGGGTTCCGAGCGTATCCTCTGTCCATCAGTATTTATAGCTAGAAGTTGCACCAGGTTACCAGTTAATAGATAACAGAGTCAATATCCAACCCCAGGTTGGTCTGACTCCATGGCCAGAACTGCAAATCACCATACCCTATTGCTCTCACTCCCCAAGATGATCTGATTTCATGGGTCTGGAGTCCCAACAAGTGTCTCAGGAGGTCTCTGGGGCACACTTTGAGAAGCAATAAGAAGCAATACCCTGCAGCAGCGCGTCTCAGTTTGGCTGCACATTAGAACCAGGAGTTTCCAAAATGATTAAAGCCTTTCCCTTCTTTTTTCAGTTGTTCCAGAGTAGGGGTGGGGGTAGGGGTGGCGGCAGGTGCTGGTCAGCATTTGTTTTTAAAGTACGACAATGTGTTCATTTATTCGTTCAATTAATCAACAAATAAAAACGTACAAGCACCTACTCTGTGCTCTGCCCTGTCCTGGGGCTGGAGATACAAAGGTGGGTGGGACACTGTGCACTGTGTGTGTCCTCCTGGGGTGCCTGTGACCTGACCCACTGGGCTGAGCATGCCCTTGGTGGAGGAGGGGAGGCTGCAGACTCCCTCTCTTGGGTGAGCTCTGGAAAGAGCCACGCCTCTTCTCAAATTATGCTGCCTTACTGGCTTCTCACCTGAGAGCATACAGTTTGTTTCAGCTCTAAAACTCAGCTCACAAAACCTCAGATTGTCAAGGCTAAACGGGCCCTGATAAATGATCTGTGCCCAAAGCACTCAAACTAGCTAGCAGCTGACAGAAGTGCTCAGGAGGTTTTAAATCTGAAGATGCCAAGAGCCCACCCGCAACGTTCTCATTTATGGGTCCTGAGTGCGGTCTGAGGAACATGCATTTTTTTAAATAGCTCCAAACAGCTGTGGTACAGCCTTGGCTGCACCTGAGGAGGTCTTGGGAAGTTTTAAAAATGTTGATGCCCAGGCCTCCTTCCTGGAGAGGCTGATGAGGATTTTTAAACAATTCTGGTGATCCCCATCATGCAGCAGGTGGAGACCCCCTACTGCAAGGTGTCTGGGCCTTCCAGCTGACGTTGTTAAAGATTTGAGGAGGCTTACTCAAGGGCGGTCACTCCTTGCCACTATCAGGGCTTTGAAACAAGGACAGAAGAAAATCAGAGAAGGGAGGAGACAAAAATTAAAAAGCCACTAAGAAGGTTTGGAAAAAGAGAAGCAAGATAGAAGGCTGAACAAGAAGCTCCTATGAATTCACCTGTCAGCACCCTGAGGCTTAATCTCTTTTTTTCAATCTTCTTTGCCTTATTCTAATAGTAATTAATTGATGTAAAATAAGGAAAGCATAGGAATGTATGAAAGCAAAAAAGAAGGTCTATAATCTTATTTATCAGAGATGTATAACATATATATCATACAACCATAGTATATGTTATAACTAGATATTGCATCATAAATCTGATATATAAATTAATGTATAATATATACTATATAACCCTAACATGTATAATTAGTATCCCCCTTTTTTTTTTGAGATGGAGTCTCACTCTGTCACCCAAGCTGGAGTGCAGTGGCATGATCTCGGCTCACTGCAACCTCCTCTTCCCCGGGTTCAAGTGATTCTCCTGCCTCAGCTTCCTGAGTAGCTAGGACTACAGGTGCTCACCACTGCACACAGCTAATTTTTGTATTTTTGGAGGCAGGGTTTCACCATGTTGGCCAGGCTGGTCTCGAACTCCTGACCTCATGATCCACCCGCCTCGGCCTCCCAAAGTGCTGGGATTACAGGCGTGAGCCACCACTCCTGGCCCCCTAGTACCCTTTTTTAAGGTGTATTTTTCCGTTTTGGCTTTTTTGTCACTTTTAAAAAGCCTTTTGTTTTTCAGGTAATTAAACATCTGAGTGCTAAATCTTTATGCCACGTGGGGAGGCATGTGAGTGGAGGCGAGCTGGTGTGCCCACCCCTCCCCCATGGGCCTTCACACATTCATTCATGCGCACACACTCACACAGAGGTCCAGAAGCTTCTATCCCACTCTGCCGCCCTAGGCATCATATTATGCATTGAAATACACACTTCACATCATACCTTCAGAGTTACTAATAGGATTTTATTATATAAGTGTAAAATCAGTTCCCCCCCTTTCCCATTTCTCTGATTTCTGAGGAAAAACGGCACCAGGGGACCCAGGAGGGTGGTCCCATTGGGGTGAACCCTAACTCCACAGCCCTGCTTGCAGACTCTTCCTCCCCACCCTGGGCGTCCATCCTCTCCCATGCCTTAGGGCCTCAGTCACTCTTCTCCGTGGGCTGAGGCTGGTGCACTGGACAAAGGCTGTCCCTCCACAGGTGGTAGGTGAGGGCTGAAGTCACGGTGAGCCAGGCTAGGTAGGGCAGCAGTAACAGGGCAGCCAGTTTGTTGATGGGATGCCAGATCAGTGCTGTGCTCACCACCAGCCCATACAGCAGCAGCAGGTGCAGCAGGGCCTGGGCATAGAGGCCGGGGGTCAGCTGGCTGCCCGAGAACCAGCACCTCCACCTTTCTGCAGTACCCAGCCCAGCAATGAGCTCAGTACCTGGGGCTCTGTGCACACCATGGGAGTGCAGAGAAGTCTGCCCACCCATTACCTGCCTGCACTCAATTGCTCTGCTGAATTATGTGCTTCTGGAGCCAGGTGGTTTCACCCTCTCCCACATTACTTCTGCTACTGAGCACTGTGTGCCTTACCAGACCAGGGTTGTGGACTGTGAAAAAGAGAACCAGGACAGTCCAGCTGATGGTGAGCTGAACAGCATAGAGGCCAAGAGGCAGGGCCAGGGGCCACCCCAAGCCCCCTCCCAGGTCCTTCCATACCAGGTAGGAGGCGTAGCTGTGGAGAGATGGTGGCAAAAACATTCAATGGGAGGAGGTTCCGTGGCAAATGGAAGAGGCTCTCTGGCATAAGGACTCTTGGATACCCTTGTGGGCTGAAATGGGGGCAGATGGGTCTAGGCATCATGTAAGGGCCAGGGAGGGAGTTGGTGGGAGGAGCTGGGCATGGTGAGGTGGAGGAGGGGCTGGGGAGACTTAGAGAGGGTGGAAGAAGGGCTAACTGGAACCCCAGGCAGGCATAGAGGGTTTCTTACTTTCTGGAGGACCCACTATGGTGGTGAGAGGCAAGACAAAGCGCCTACCTTTGGAGGCCAATATATGGGAGTAATTCAGATATAGAGGACTTGTTCCCACCCCATTGGGTACCAGGGCCATGTGTGAGAAACAAGTACTCACCCCACGACAGAGTAGATGGCTGTCTGTACAAGCAATAAGACTTTGTAGAATGGGCACCAGGACAGCATCCTTGGGCCCTCACACCAACCAGACATGTGATCACGAGTGAACAGCCAGACCAGGATGGGCCCCAGGTGGGGCAGGAGCACAAAGATGGCCCCTTGAAGCCGCATTCACCTTGAAGAGGCAAAATCTGGGGAGGCAGAGAACATGCTAGTGATGAGCCTTCCCCTGCGGCTCCTCGTCTGTCTCTGCCTCCTAACCTGACTCATTTCCTGGCCTGAGCCCCTCAGAGAAGGTCTACTCACGGAGGTCCTTCCTCTCTCCCTGGCCCAGCTCCAGTCCTGTACCTCTGAGCTCTCTCCAACCCCAGGCCACACCTTGCCCATCTCCTGGCTTCCATGGACTTCTTTTCTCCACAGCACTCCTCTGGCACTTGGAGGACACTGCCCAGCACTGGTAACTGCTTCTAAGTGAATAGGCCTTCCTCCAAGTGCTTCTGAGTCCTGGAGATCAGGTCCCGGGTGATCAGCTTTTCTGCCTCCCACAGTGGGCAGCGCTTAGCCAGGTATGTAGCTGGCCCTCACCAAGAACTGTTCTACCTAAGCTGATCTACCAACCTGGAAAGATCACAATCTGAAGGCAGGAGCCAGAAATTCTTGGGGACTCTTTTCTAGTCACGAATGCAGCAGCGCATCTGTCCCAGGCTTATCTCACCATATCAGACTGGCACACTCATGGGGCCCACCCAGGCTGATCTCCTGCCCAAATTCAAAGTTGGCCTGTTGACACTGTGGATTCCTTTTTCTGAACCTTTAGCTCTCTTCTACCCCTGGAGCCATGGGGGATGAGCTTCCTGCTCCATCTTTCCATTCCCAGAGTGTCAGGATGTAAGCACAAGCATCCAGGTTTCTTGTGGCCTGACTTTTCAAGGAAACAACTGCCTGGTCTTTGATTAAAAAGCTGCCAAGATGGCATGTTGCTTTGCATGTCATTTGCATGTGGGACAATGTACAGACCCTCCTCCAGCCAAGGCCCCACCAAGGCCCCACAAATATCATTCTTCTCATTTGTTCATGATATTTCAGCCTCCCCCCATGATTAACCAGATTTGAAGGAGAGAAAACAATCTGATTATTTTCAGTATTCTGGACTATCTAATCCATCCTTTTTTTTTTTTTCTTTTGATACAGAGTTTCACTCTTGTTGTCCAGGCTGGAGTGCAGTGGTGCAATCTCGGCTCACTGCAACCTCTGCCTCCCTAGTTCAAGTGATTCTCCTGTCTCAGCCTCCCTAGTAGCTGGGATTACAGGCGTGCACCACCATGCCCGGCTAATTTTGTATTTTTAGTAGAGATGGGGTTTTGCCATGTTGGTCAGGCTGGTCTCGAACTCCTGACCTCAGGTGATCCACCCGCCTTGGCCTCCCAAAGTGCTGGGATTATAGGCATGAGCCACTGCGCCTGGCCCTAATCCATCCTTTTCTGTCAAGGGTCAGGGACACTGGTCCTGGAGGTTCTGGGACAGAGCTGAGCAGCATGCCCACCTGTGCATATTTCTACTTGTCTTTCTGTGCTCCTTACTGTCCGTTTGCTCATCTTCTGCCTTCCTGTTTTTCTACATTTCTGTCCAGTGGTGGAGGCCCCCTCCCTGCCCCTCCCTGCCCCCATCCTCTTTTCTCCTGACACCTGCCTCTCCCAGTGCCTCCTGGTTCCTAGGCCTGTGCTCCCCTTACCTCTGGCAGCACACCTCCCAGGCGGGGGGCCTGATGACATATGATGTGTGGAAGGCAGAGGAGGGTGGGGCTGGGAGGAGGGTGGGGCTGGGAGGAGGGTGGAGTGGTGCTCCCAGCTGATCTGCCTTTCTCAGATGAGAAGGGTGGTGACGCTGGCTGGGAAGTCCAAGTTGCTGTTTCATGGCCCCAAAGAGTTCCTCTCAGGAGGAGCCCCTCTGGTCTGCCAGACCCTCCTTGGTGCCTGGCCTCTGGAGGCTACCCCTTGATGGAATGTTTGAGGGCTTGTGGTGAGGGTTTGACACTGGCCCTCCTGTGACAGCTCAGCCCCCAGTTATAATGCTGTTGATGCCTGTGGTCTTTGCATCCCATGAACCAGCTCTGTGGCCATGGGAGTGAGTGGTAGGAGCCTTCACATTTCTCCAGAGCCTCCTTATAATTGGGATTGTCCCCAAGAGTGGCAAGAACTAGCTTGGGAAGTGAGTTCATAGTCCATGAACACAGCCCCTGGTTATAGCCTCCTGGTTGGCATGACCTTCCTGGCTTAGAACCCTATCTTGACAGATCTTTCACAAACCCCTAGGACTTTATGACTCAGAGGAGAAGGCAGCTGACAAGTGGAGGTGGGTGGGGAGTCAAGGAGGAGTGACCTGGCGCTTCCTGGCAGAAAGTCCTGCCTCCCAGCCGCCCTAAAGAGGGGTAGGGGAGAGTGTCCCTGTCTGTTGGCAAAGTCCAGCCTCCTGTGTGACTCAGAGAGAGCTTTGTTCAACAAAGACAAACACCCCTACCCCACTCCCTTCATTCCCTATCAAAGTTCTGAGCACCCCTTCCTGGCTTGTCTTTAGGCATGAGGTCTGCTTCCCAGGTTGCCCGCTCTCTACACATTGATTTGCTACATCTCTGCACTTTGGGGTACTGGGCTTCCCTGGGAGGTTTATTCCACCCTCTCACCTCCACCAGGGAAGGAAGCAGAGGGGAGGGCATTGCAGTCAGAGGCAAGAGGCTAGAGAATTATTAACTGAGACAAAAGCAGAGGAAGTTACTTATTTTCTATGGGAGATGATAACTAGGGGCCTGGGGGGGCGTTCACCATGCCTCCTCAACTGCAGGAGGCCAGACCCTGGTGATAACGGTTACCATCTATTGACCACCCATTCTGTGGTGGGCATTTGACATTTATTAGCTCAATAATGACAATTGTTATCTCACACAAGGTAGATATTCTTATCTGCATTTGACAGACAAGGGAATTGAGGTTCAGAGGAGTTAAGTAGCTTGCCCAATATTACATACCCAACGTGTGGCTCACCTGGGCTCAGTGTTGGCCAGTTGGAGCCAAAATGCATCCTTTTCCCTCTCAACTGCTTCACTCATTCATTCAAGACATGTTTATTGAACACCTTCTATCTATCAGGCTGTACCAGGAGCTGAGGAGACAGCCGAAAACATGGGAAAAGTTCCACAAGGAGTTTTCATTCTTGTGGTGCCACCACTCCTAGGCAGAGTTTTAAGAACTCGGAATGGCAAATGGCCCCAAAGTTCAGTTGTCTCCCAACCGGCAGTGTCTCTGCCAACTTTGGGTGGGGGAAGTAGAAAGCACCTTGTGTAAGGAAAAATATGGGTACATCTCAGGTCCACCAGCAACTGGTGAGTCATTAACCGTCTCAGTGGCTCCACTGTCTTCTCTGCGTGGGGAGCGGGTGGAACTAGATGCTCTCGAAGCTCCTTGGACCGGTTGCATTGGCATCAGCTGGGAGCTTCTTCGAGCTGCAGAATCTCAGGCCCCATACTAGACCTACAGAATCAGAGCCTGCATTTTAACAAGATCTCCCAGGTGACTGTTGTGCACATTATAGTTTAAGAAACTCAGATGAAGGTTCCCTCCTCCTCCTATCTGCTATTTTAGTAATAGCCTCTGGCTGGGGACAGCCACTCACCAGCAGAGGGCACTGTAAGGAGGGGTTTCAAGGTGCAGCACGTACACCCAGGTTGTCTCCCTGCCTCCCTCCTTCCTTCCAGACCTAGACTGGAAAGTTCACTGACTTCTGGGATCCTCAGCTAATCCCTTACCTGGGCTGGACTTTGCCAATAGACAGGGACACTCTCACCCCTCTTTAGACAGCTGGGAGGCAGGGCTCTGCCAGGAAATGCCAGGCCACTCCTGCCTGGATTCCCCGCCCATCTCCACTTGTCTGCTGGCCTGCCGACTGAATCTGGCTGACCTTTGTTTCTCGGAGAAGGAACTGGACCAGCCAGCAGCCTGTAAGAGCTCCTAGACGGTAAGGTGAGCACCCCCTTGGGGCAGCTGGAGAGGGGATGGGCATTGTGATGGGGTTACCTGGAGCTTCGGGGAGGAGCCAGGCCAGCTTAGCCTGCCTGCTGGAGTGTAGGGACCCTCTGCTGGAGGAGGGGAGGAAAATGGGACTTGGCCAATGGGTATGAGGACCACTGGGATGATTCTGTGTCCTGCGGAAATGTCTACTATACTAACAAATGCCGTTCATGACTTGTGTTTGGACCATCCATCCCAGTACTTGTTATGTTCTGCAGTAACTGGACATCTATCAGGTGTTGGGGAGGCACAGGGAGAACCAGTGAGGTGGAGGAAGGGTTGAGAGTTTTCTTAAAGGGTATGAGCAGAACTTTGCAGCAGGAGTTTGGATCTTTGTGCTGGAGGATGCAACTGCCTAGGGACAGGTGATGGCAGCATTCTAAAGGACTCTCGTTTCGGGGACCTGCTACCCAGGGTGATCTGGGGTCTGGAGCAAGACAAACTGGAGGAGTGGGTAATGAGGAGTCCAGGCGTGGGGTTGGGATGCCCCAAGTCACACTCGAATGGCTGCAGTGCTATAGTTGCCATTCAGCAAGACTCCGGACCTTTCCCCATTCTGGGGCCAGAGGGAGGATGCAGTGAGGGCTAGGGCAGCCTGGAAGAGCAGTCAGCCTGGGAGAGGCCCAGTGGGGCTTTGGGAGTGGTGCATGCCAATTTCTCCAGGGTCGGAGGTTGAGCCAGGGGACTCTACTGCACCACCCAGTGAGGTGCACCTCACTGGGGATCTGGACTCTGGTCTTTGGTGGCCCCAGGAAGGTTACTGCTGTGTAAGCGAGCTGGGGCCCCTCCTTTCATCCCTTTAGCTATTCCATCCCCTGCCACTGGTACCTTGGTAGGTGGGGGTGTGGTGTAGTGGAGTGGGTATTACCACATAACTGAGGATGTAAATTTAGGTCCTTCTATTTGTCTTTACTTCATTTTTGCTTCTTTCTCTTCCAACTTTATTTCTTCTAGAGAAGGAAAGGAAGATACTTGGGGAAAAGAAGGGGTGGAGAGAGAAAGGGGGTGTCTCTGGAAGTCCTTGTTCGTCTTTGCTCCTCCTTCCTGCCTGTCTTCAGTTGTTTAGTAATTCCCTATCCATCCTCACTGTGGGGAGAAAGCTCGGATTCCTTATCTGTGGAATGGAGATAAAAATAACACCTCGCTCCTAAGGCTGCTGTGAGGATGAGATGAGACAAGCCATGGAGAGTGCTTTAACACAGTGGCACTGAGTAAAGCTCTGCGAATGTTAGCTATTGTTATTACAGTTGGAATTATAATTATTACTAATGTGAAAGAACCAAAAGAAATGATGGGACATCAAGGGTAGCTTGCTGCTCCAACCCCCTTCCCATCAGCTTTGGGGCAGTGCCAATTCACTGATTCACCTGTGTGCCCTCCAGGATGCCTGGTTGAAAAAGGCTGGTGCATTGTCTGCTGGGTTGGCTCTTTAGGCAAAGAGAACAATGCTAACCGCCGCTTCTTATTCACGCTTTCAGTGAGGACATGGGAGAAACAGGTACTGCCCCAGTCTTCAATCCTGAGGATACAGTGGAGGTTCTGCCCTGGTCTAAGAGGCACTAGGAAGGGGCTTCAGTTTTCATGGGTCCTGAGGTTGGAAGGAAGAAGGTGGGCCAAGCCTCAGTTCCAGGTGGGTCGTGCGAGTGAAGGGCGTGGGGAGGACTGGATACTGGAAGCTCTTCCAGTGCAGCCTCTAGTGAGTCAACCAGAGGGGCCTCCCAGGGCTCTGAAGGAGGACGTTGTGCCTCACAGAACTCAGCTACCAAGCCAATGAATTCCATTCCTGCAGAAGCTCCTTGAGAGCGGAATAAGACGTCATCTTTGGCAGGATTGAACTTCCCACAGTGTCCGATACACAGCCGGTGCTTAGAAAATGTTCATTTGAGTGGGAAAATCACACATGACAGCACATAATCAAGAGTGACTCAGTATGGTGGGATGGCTGTGGAGAGAGATTTCGCGAGCTGGAGGCTGTCAAAGGCCGGTGCACCAGCGGGAGGCACTATTGAATGGGAGGATCCACGTAGGGAGAGGAAACAAGTGGGGAGAGCAAGTGAGTGGAGAAACAGAAAACAGCATGAGCAAAAGCCAGAGGCTAGAATTAAGCAGGTGTGGGGAGCCTGGGCAGGCTACAGGGCAGGCGTGTTGGAAATTGTAGGGGCTGGAAGAGGGGAAGTAGGAGGAGGCGGAGGTGGGTTCTGGAGGGCCTCAGGAAGAGCTACTGGGAAGTCTCAGCCTGTGGCCTGGCTGGGTAGCCAGGTGAGCAGGAGGTGAGTGTATGCTTTTGCCCTGCCTCATTCCAGCTTCACTGTAGGCCTGCATCTTTGTTTTTTGTCATCTTCATTTTTTTTTTTTTTTTGCTTCCACTTTTAGCTTTTGTTACTCTTGTTGTATGTTGCCTATCCCTGTGAGCTACCTTCAGGCCTTTCTGGCAGAAGAAGGGGCATAAAGAAACACATACTTTTGGACAGTGCTTTCTTATCTACAAATACTTTTCACATGACCTTATGCCATCCTCACCATTACCCAAAGAGGCACTTTTTCCCCACTTTTAATAGCTTCAGAAAAGAATTACAAAGTTAATACAAACTACATGCTTGATGTGAAAAATTCAAAGTACAGAGAAAAGGATTTAAAAAAATACAAAGTTTTTGTTCACACCTTCCACCTTCTCAATTTGTTGTGACTCATGGGAATAGTTTGGGGGTGTGTCCTTCCAGACCTGCACAGTCTAAGACCGGACTCATTAGTACACGTGGCTACTGGGCACTTGAAATACAGCCAGTCCCAAGTGAGCTGTTCTGTTCATATAAATTACTCATGGATTTCAAAGACTGGGTATGAAGGAAGAAAGTAAAAATATCTCATAATTTTATATCGATTACCTGTTGAAATAACATTTTGAATATATTGGGTTAAATAAAATGTATTAATTTCTCCTGTTCTTTTTAATGTGGCATCAGGAAATTTAAAATTACATGTGTAGTTCACATTACATTTTTATTGTACACCACTGCTCCAGACCTTTCTCTATACCTTTACATTTCCATATATGCACCCATAAATATGTATCTATTTATATGCAGTTTTGTTTTTCACATTAATGAGCTCAGAATGTTTTATCTCTCTGCGACTTGCTTTTTCCACTTATAGATTTTTTTTGTATCAGCACTTGAAGATCAAGGTAGATATTTGGACAGATGAGGAAACTGAGGTACATTAAGCAATATTGAGGCAGGAGGTGGGATTTGATTCCAGGCCAGATGGAAAACTGGCTGAAACAGGGAAAAGGCACCAAAAGCACCTCTCCATAAGACATGCCCACCAGTGCCATGACAGTTTACCACTGCCATGGCAATGCCTGGAAGTTACTGCCCCTTTCCATGGCAGTGACCTGAAGCTACCATTCCTTTTTCTAGAAATTTCTGAATAACCCACCCCTTACTGCATGTAATTAAAAGTGGACATAAATATGATGGCAGAAATGCCCCAGAGCTGATACCCTGGGCACACTGCCTAGGGTTAGCTCTGCTCTGTAAGGAGCATACCTCTGCTGCTGCTATACTCTGCCACTTCAGTGAAAGTTGCTGTCTGACACCACTGGCTCACCCTTGAATTCTTGCCTAGGTGAAGCCACAAACCCTCCCAAGCTAAGCCCCAATTTTGGGGCTCTCCTGCCTTACATCAATATGATAAGTTTACCCAGCCATAGTGACCAAGGTGACATTTGAACTCATGTTCTCTAACTGTAAACCCAAGCTCACTCTGCTTCAGAGCAGTTTACCTTGATGTGTTAGGTCACGGGGAGCCAGGGTAGGTTCTCGAGTAAGAGAGACAGTTTAAAAGAATTGGTGTGACTAAAGTGTGCAGTGTGCGCTGGAATGAAGACAACTTGCAGCTATGTGTAAGCCAAGCCTTGACCTCCACAACTTAAAAGGGCTTACCCTGACACTGACCCCTTCTTCCCCACCAGGCCTTTGGCTTTGGCTGGCACAGGGGTGAAGGAGAGCCAGCAGCATTGAGTGACCAGGCGAATGTGCCCCCAGGAGAGTTCATTCCAACCCTCCCAGTTCCTACTGCTGGTGGGGGTCCCAGTGGCAAGTGTCCTCCTTCTGGCCCAATGCCTTCGATGGCACTGCCCTAGAAGGCTGCTGGGGGCCTGCTGGACACTGAATGGTCAAGAGGAACCAGTGTCCCAGCCTACCCCCCCACCAGAAAACGAGGTCTCAAGGCAGCACCTGCCAGCCACACTGCCAGAGATGGTTGCCTTCTACCAGGAGCTACACACACCCACTCAAGGCCAGACCATGGTCCGCCAGTTGATGCACAAACTGTTGGTGTTTTCGGCTCGAGAGGTGGATCACCGCGGCGGTTGCCTGATGCTCCAGGATACAGGCATCTCCTTGCTCATCCCACCAGGTAACAGCTCCTGGCTCTCATCTCCGCATACAGTTGGTCAGACTGTACATTAGGTCACCACATCTGAGGGAGCAATGTTCATAGACACCTTTTACTTCTGATAATTGTTTATATTTTGAGTATAGCTTTATTGACTTCAGGGATGGACATATTACATATCTTTTGGGATAACTTCCTGGCAGGTGGAAGTAAAGTGCCTTGTTCTAATGAATCAGTATGCTGTGACAATTCTCCAGTAAAGGGAGGGAAGAGCACCATTTGCAAATTCACACAAGGCACACTATGGGCTAGCAGCAGCCTGGGTGGAAAGGGAAGTGTCTTGCTTAGGGTTACACTACAAGTCAGCTCCACAGTCGTCTTACTCTTGTTCATACCACCTCCCTGTGTGCCCTGCTGGGGGTCTCTCCTGGGCTCCTGCCCCACCTCCTTTCTCTCTGGCCTGGCCTCTTTCAGGGGCAGGGGTGTGCCTGCCTACCAGGCCCATCTCAGCTCTCCCTCTCCCTGCCAGGTGCTGTGGCTGTGGGCCGCCAGGAGCGGGTATCTTTGATCCTGGTGTGGGACCTGTCGGACGCCCCATCGCTGTCCCGAGCCCAGGGGCTGGTAAGCCCTGTGGTGGCATGTGGCCCCCATGGGGCCTCCTTCCTGAAGCCTTGCACTCTCACATTCAAACACTGTGCCGAGCAGCCCAGCCATGCTCGCACCTACAGCAGCAACACTACCCTGCTGGATGCCAAGGTATGGAGGCCCCTGGGGCGGCCGGGGGCCCACGCCTCCCGGGATGAGTGTCGCATCCACCTCTCCCACTTCAGGTAGGCACATGCCATTGGCCTGTCTTCCCACACCCATCTCTCTGGGGACTGTCTTTCCTGCCCACTTTCTCTGTCTGCCTTATCTTCATCTCTCTGTATAGAAGATGGTCTGCAAATCCTTTATCCCCTGGTGTCTCTTTCTGGCCCCTCTGTCCTAATGTCTGTAGCAGTTTTTCTCACATCAATCATGTCCATGACTGCAAATCCCACTGCTGTCTCTGTCTGTCTGGAAGTGTCTGACTCAGCACCATCTCTCCATCTAAGAGGGACCTGTCTTCCCCATCTCTCTGTCTTTCAAATTATCTCTCTCTACACTGTGCCCCTTTCAGGACTGTCCCCAGGCTTAGCACCAGTTCTCTAAGACTCCATTCCATCTCTGTCCTTCATCTCTTTGTCTTTCTAGAGTCCTAGGTCCTCTGCCTCCCAGCCTTCTTGCCACCCATTGACAGGAATAGGGCCATGTGCGGGTGCCCTCCCAAGCATGGTCACCCTGAGCCCACTTTCCCTCTCTCCCCTGCCAGCTCTCCTCCCCATTCCGTCACCAGTCACTGTGACGTGCTCACTTTTCATCCCCTACCTACCAGTTCCTCCCTAAGTGCTCCCCTCGAGTGTTCTCTGAACCTCCTTGAAGGCCCCACAGAGGCCCCTCAGGTGGCAGGAGGCTGGTGGCAGTGTGTTGGTGTCTTAGCCTTCCCTGCACATTAGTGCCTGCCACGGCTCCCTCTGCAGCCTCTACACCTGTGTGCTGGAGGCACCTGTGGGGCGCGAAGCCCGCAAATGGCTGCAGCTGGCCGTATTCTGCTCACCGCTGGCGCCAGGACAGTCCCACCTGCAACTGCGTATCTACTTCCTCAACAACACGCCCTGCGCCCTGCAGTGGGCACTGACCAACGAGCAGCCCCATGGTGGGCGCCTGCGTGGGCCCTGCCAGCTCTTCGACTTCAGTGGGGCTAGGGGCGACCAGTGCCTGAAGCTCACGTACATCTCAGAGGGTGAGGGAGGCAGTGGCCTGTGGGATAGGATGATCGGGAGCCCCACAGGAATGAAGGGTTCTGGGCCTCCGCTGGACATCTGGAGATCTGAGGATCCCAAGTCTCTCTCTTTTTTTTTTTCCCAAGATGGAGTTTTGCTCTGTTGCCCAGGCTGGAGTGCAGTGGCTTGATCTTGGCTCACAGCAACCTCCGCCTCCTGGGTTCAAGTTATTCTCCTGCCTCAGTCTCCTGAGTAGCTGCAATTACAGGTGCCCACCACCATGCCTGGCTAATTTTTTTGTATTTTTAGTAGAGACGGGGTTTCATCATGTTGTCCAGGCTGGTCTCGAACTCCTGACCTCAAGTAATCTGCCCGTCTCGGCCTCTGAAAGTGTTGGGATTACAGGCGTGAGCCACCACACCAGGCCCCAAGTCTGTTTGTGACCTCTGGGCCAGCAGTAGCCTCATGAAGCCCCCAGGGCTTTGACCACTCTGCTGTCTACTGAGCCCTTGCCACTCACTCCTAGGACAGGGTGATGCCAGGTGGGAGGTGGGAGGGAGAGGGGTTATACCCCACAGAAGCAGGAAAGGATGGAAGGCTTTTATAGTGCAAGGGCCCTCTTGGGGTCCCTGCCCAGGCTCTGGGGATTCCCATTCCCTTGAGACCCTCCTGCCTTTGTTCTGTCCTCATGCCTCCCCACAGCCCCCTTCAATACTTGTTTAAGGCCCCACTCTCTGAGGCCCTCTGCTGTCTGCCTACTCACCAGGTTGGGAGAATGTGGATGACAGCAGTTGCCAGCTGGTTCCCCATCTCCACATCTGGCATGGAAAGTGCCCCTTCCGTTCCTTCTGCTTCCGGAGAAAAGCAGGTAGTCTGGGAGCCCTGTGTGTACCTCCTCCCCTCTCTTTTCCCATCCCGTCTCCTCTCCTTCCCTCCCAGTAACTCTGGAGCTCTGCAGACCCCCATGCAGCCATGCACACAGACCTTCCCTGAAAGGCCAGGAGCCACACAGATCTTTGCAGAGAGAAAAATGGAGTGTTGGACCCCAGCTTCCTCAGATTTCCCAAGTCTTACTATAGAGTCCCTTACCTTCTCCTGCTCTTACCCCAGGCCGTTTCCTCACTCACTGGCCACGCTGTCACCTTCTCTTTATAGCCAATGAGAATGAGGACTGTTCAGCACTAACCAATGAGATCATTGTCACCATGCACACCTTCCAGGATGTGAGTTGGAGCTGAGGGGCAGAGGAAGGGCAGGGCCTGGGGGAAATCCTAGGCAAAGTGGGCACAGGGTCTGGTGCCCAGTAACTATGGTCTTAATCACATAGGTAAAGATGGCACTTTCCATAGAGCCCCCATACCAGCTCTTTGAGGGGCTGAGATCATCTGGGCTCCAAGTTACCCTCATCCCTGACTCTCCTTGTCTATCGGTGGATGAATCCAGCCGGAAGCTAAAAGAACCAAACCCTAGTTTAACCCCTTCCCCCAACTCAGAGAACTGGGGCATCAAGTTGATATGGTTTCTTTCTAGGCTGATTGTCTACATTTGAGAGATGATGTTTGGTATCTTCAGTGTGGGATTTGAGAGATGATGTTTTGTATTTTCAGTGTGGGAAGTGACCAGGAAGAGGGTCTTGAGTAGGCAGGCTGGGAGTTAGGTATCTCTCCTCTCCTGCTGCACCAAGGGAAGATGCGAAGAAATCAGAGTTGAGAGTCTTTGGGGAACCATAGTGGCAACTTAGTGGAAGGCAGGCAGATACCCTGTTGTCACTTGGAGAAGAGGAAGGGAAGGTTGGAATGGAGGAAGGTACACATATGGCTGAGATCAGTGTCTCTATGGTTGGATGACCTCCCACTGCTCCACGGCCCCACCCAGGACTTCCCCTGGGGTGGCTCAGGCTGCAGTCTGTTTGGTCTTCATGTCCCAGTTCCCAAAGAGCTCAGGGGCAAACATAAGGCTGAAGGTGCGGTTCTGAAGTCACAGGGAGACAGTGGGTAGAGGGTGCTGGGTGGAGCAGGGTTGTATCTCCTGGTAAGGTGGCTCTGAGTGACAGACTGAAGGAGAGACATGAGGAATGGAGGTAGGACTCCAGCTTCTTACTCAGGGGGATGCCTTGTGACCCCTAAGTGTGTTTCCTGCCCCGTGTTGACTCAGGGCTTGGAGACCAAGTATATGGAAATCCTCAGATTCCAGGCATCAGAGGAGGAATCCTGGGCAGCGCCACCACCTGTTTCTCAGCCGCCCCCATGCAATAGGTGAGACGGGGGTTGCTTGGGCTGCTGCCTGGGGCATGTTGGGTTCCTACCCTGGTGCCCACAGGGTGACTATAGCATTTAGGGTGCATATGGGAGAACCAGAGTGGGTCTGTTGGTCCCTTTCTTCCAAGAACACCCTTTTCCCTGCCTAAGGCTGCCCCCAGAGCTCTTTGAGCAGCTGCAGATGTTGTTGGAGCCAAACAGCATCACCGGCAATGACTGGCGCAGACTGGCCTCCCACCTGGGGCTTTGTGGCATGAAGATCCGGTAGGAAGAGGGGTGAGGTCTGTGGATGGTAGAGGAGGGTGGGCTGGAATGGGGTTCCTCAAGACACTCTGGAGACTGGATCACAGGCAAGGGAGTGACTTAAAAGTCAGAGAATGGCTACTGTCCACCCTATTTCCCATAAAAGGGCAGCTCTATTAATCACTGTATCATCAGTACCTAGAATGATGCCTGGTGCATAGTAGGTGCTCAATTAACATTTAACAGGGAATCCATTAACATGGAAGTTATTTGGTACATGTTGAGTGCTTGCCATGCTATGCCCTGAGGAGGAGAAAGACAGATTATAGGATAATGTGTGTAAAGCATGTAGCTGGGTGCCTGACACTTGTTAATTCAATAAATGTTATCAATAATGGTGACAGTGCAGTCATGATCCCTGTCAAGCAACTCAGAAAGCAGGAGAATACTGAGCTAAGCTCCAGAAACTACACTATGAGTGCAGCAGTCAGGGAAGACTTTATCCTGGTGATGGGGCTAGAGCTGGACCCTGAAAACAGGGTGGATTTTTATTTATTATTATTATCATTATTTGAGACGGAGTCTTGCTCTGTCACCCAGGCTGGAGTGCAAATGCTCACTGCAACCTCCGTCTCCCGGGTTCAAGTAATTCTCCTGCCTCAGCCTCCCGAGTAGCTGGGATTGCAGGCACATGCCACCATGTCCAGCTAATTTTTTATTTTTAGTACAGACGGGGTTTCACCAGGTTGGCCAGGCTGGTCTGCAACTACAGGGTGGATTTTTAAATCATTCATTTAAACATTTATCAAGTACCTATTATGCCCTGGAAACCGTGCTAAGCACTATGATACAAGATGAATGAGGCATGGTCCCAGCGCCTAGGAGCACACACACTAGTAAAGGGTTCAGAGAGCTTGAAAAATAAAGGCACGTGTTCCTTGTGCCTTCCTGTAAGAATCCAGTATTGTATAACACATTGAAGAGAGACAGAAAACAGCTGAAGCAAGAATAATAATGAACTGTGGGCGTAATGACCAGAAGTCTGAACTGAGGGATGCAGAATGTTCTCTTCCACCTGGGAGGGGTGAACTAGAAAGGGCTTCAGGGAGGAAGTGATGGAGAAGAGATCAGCCATTTTGTTTTGGGGAGTAGCAGAGGTGGCTGTGGGTGTAGTGTGTGCAAGGCGAGAAAGAGAGAGGCCTGAGCTAAGGGGGTTCAGGATGGGAGAAAGGAGAGAAAGCATAAAGACAGGGCAAGGCCAGGTGCTGGATGAGCCAGAAAGGCTCATGGAGCATGGGCTGGTTAGGAGGTGAGAGACTCTGGAAGGTTTTAGTGGACGGGAGGGTCGTGATAAAAAGCCATGGTTTACAGCAACTGTTTCCTTAGTAGTGAGCAGGATGTTGTGGCCTAGGAGACAGGGAGGAAGGAGGGAGTTAGGAGGCTAGGGGGAGACTAGGGGGAGGCTAGGGGTGTATTTGGAGTGGGGGAGGTAGAGAAGGCAATTACAGAACATCAGAACTGTAGCAAACTTAGAGGTCCTCTTGTCTAAGCCCTCATCTTAATAAGAGGAAACTGAAGCCTAGAGAGGAGTAGGGGTCAGAGTTGGCCTCCAAGCCAGGACAATCTCAAGTTTCAAAGCCCTGGGGCTTCCCACCTCCTGTGCCCTGGAAGGCAGGCAAGAACAGGACAAGGACAAAAGCTACAGGATGGGGGAGGGACGGACCTTGCGCTGCGCAGCCCAGGGAGCCTGCAGCGGGGGGGAGCCCCTCCCTGCTCCTACCCCCTTCTCCTCCTCCCGTACCTCGGGCCAGGTTCCTGTCCTGCCAGCGCAGCCCCGCAGCGGCCATCCTGGAGTTGTTTGAGGAGCAGAACGGCAGCCTGCAGGAGCTGCACTACCTCATGACCGTCATGGAGCGGCTAGACTGCGCCTCCGCCATCCAGAACTACCTGAGTGGGACACACGGCGGCAGCCCAGGCCCCGAGCGCGGGGGCGCCCGGGATAACCAGGGCCTGGAGCTGGACGAGAAGCTCTGAGAGCCCAGCGGGCAGGGCCGGAGGAGGTGTGGGGGCGAGAGGGGTTGTTCTCCTACGCCTAAGAGGAACACAGCAGCTGTTCCTGGCTGTGCCCACCACCCTTCCCAGAACCCTCGGACGGTGCCAGGGCCGCCCGCGTCCTCGCCAGCCTCCCAGCAGCATGCGCGCCCTTCCGGCCGCGAGCTGTCCCGCGTGCGGGTCCCCTCCTGGCCGGCAGAGGGCGCAGGAGCCCAGGAGATGGCCTCAGCGTGGCCAGCCTGCCAAACTGACCAGGGGACGGCCACGGTCCCCGCGTGCACTTTAGGGCCGGTCAGGCCCTAAAGTATTCACTGAGCACTTAGGAAGACCGGGCATTGGGCTGGTGTCATGAAGAATACTGGAATATAGGAGGTAGGGTCTGGAGCTCTGACAAGCACACAGTTCTTTTGCAGGAGTCAAGATGTGCTCATAGGAGCCAAGGGCAAACTCGAAAACAGCCCTGCCCTGTGGTTAGGGGAGGTGGGTGTGGCTTTAGGAGTTGAGAGGGGAAGAGCTGAATGCGGGCTGGAGCAGCGAGAATGCTTCACGGAGGATGTTGGGGAGAGCGGATTTGATTTGCCGAGTGGTTTGGAGATCTTTAGGGGCGGGTAGGGGAAGAGGGTGGCTGGACTTAAGGTAGGAGCCGAAAGTGGGCATGGGAGCCCAGCCCCGTGGGTGTGAGGCCGTGGTAGGACAAGGCTTCCCGGCTAGGCACGCCTGGCTGTCTGCCTCTGCCTCTACTAACTTCCTTTGTCTCTTTATCCTCCTGCTTAGGCCGCGTCTTCCTCTCTCTCTGCCATTTTCTCTATCAGAAAACATTAAAGCTGAGTAGAAACTTCAAGATGATCATTCTGGCCCAGCCCTTTTATCTCTTTATCTCCAATGGTGTGCGTTTTAAGTTTCTCTGACTTGGTTTTTCTGTCCCTGTCTCCCACAGTTGTTCCCGCTCTGCACCTGTGTTTCAGTTACTCTCTCTCTCTGTCTTAGATCTTTTTGTTTCTGCCTAGTCTCTGTGCCCTGTCTTTGTGTGTTTCTTTCTCTGCCTGAAACCCTCCCTCTTTTCCCTTCAGGCATATGTCTCTAAACTAATGTTATGTATCAAAGACTGTTGAAAGAGACAGGGCTACTCTAGGAATGGATGGGTGGGGATATTTTCCCCGTGGATCAAGATCCAGTTTAGGGTCAGGAAATAAAGGATAGGGATAAAAGAGGCACCCCATTCAGTCAGCAGATACTTATTCAGCACCTACTATGTGTTAGATACTGTATACAAAAGACATGAATGGGCTGGATCCTGAACAGAGAATAAAGGGTTTGACTCCATTCTGGAAATTCTTTTGTTTGCAAACAGGTGTTGTTAATTTGTTCAAAGGCAGGCAAACAATCTCTCTGGCAACACAATTTTCTTCTGTATTTAATTAAAAAATATTAAAGCTTTTTTTCTATGATGAATGATAAAATATGAAAATTGCCTTCCTTTGTTACTAACTATATTTTGCTCAGATTGGCAAATTTGGATGTGAGTATGAATGATTTTATTTGGTAAAATTGTACCTATGGGGATGGGTTGGAGGGAAGCATTTTGTAGATTTTGCTTCCAGTATGAAAATTATCTGGGTCCCGCATGGTAAGTCAGGGAGGTTCCCTTCCTTTTCTGTTAGATGCAAGCCTTCAGAAGCAGGCCTTTCCATCCCTTCCCTGTTCCCCTATCCCCACCAGTCCTGTCCTACCCTTCTCATCTGTCTTCCTTACCCCACCGGGCGCTGCCAGTCATGCCAGATTAGTGCCCCGGCCTTTTCCCCCTTCACTTAGCTCAGGATTGAACTGTGCAGTAGCCCGGCACTGTTTAGCCAAAGACATCATTGTGTTCCTTCCTACCCTGGAAAAAATCATTTTAAGAGTTTCACATCTACTGGAGTTGCAAATAGAAGCCACACAGATTCCAGTGATGGGAATAGAATGCTTTCTGGCCCCAACTCCAATTTCTCAAAATGGGTTTCCAGTGCTGGCAAAGGGAGGCTTGGAAATCCTGGGGTAGATGCAGGCCGAGTGATTCCTATAAGGCAGACACTTCCTTTCTCACATCAAACCCATTTGGCATGTTATGTATTGGCACCTAATGCTGAGAGATGTTGTGCCCCAGTGAGCATCAGGAGACTTAACATTTAGCCCTGACTCATACTAACTAGAACAGCTCTTCTTTGGCCTTTAAACTCTTCCTTGGAATGAAGCTACCATATTAGAGGCTGTCCCAGGGCCTTTGATTTCATAGACTTGTGCAGAGGTGGCACACTGGTCACCCAAGGAACATTCACTTGGGGATTTTTTTTTTCTTTTTGAATTGCCTTCAAATAGCAAACAATTGATCACTGCTTGTGGCCTTACTTCCAGCCCTTTCCCTGATGAAGAGTTGCCTAAATCACCTGCTGAAAAACACTGCGTTTGTGATTTCTGCTCTTTCACATGTTGCAGAGGCCCACGTCTACACTTCCTCCTGCTGGATTTGGAGTCTGGGGAAAGGCGTTGGGGAAATGAAAGGGTAAGGTTGGGCCTAGGTCTGTGGGGTTGGAGCCTCTAGTGCTCAGAGGAAATGTGTGTCCTTGGCATCCCCTTTGACCACTGAGCAATATTTATGCTAATGTTCAGATCTGTGCTAACAGAAATTCAATGAAAGCCACATATATAATTTTACACTTTCTAGTAGTCACACCAAAAATTGTAAATAGAAATAGGTGAAGTCAACTTTAATGTTTCATTTAACTTAATATATTCAGAATATTATTTCCACATGTAATCAATATAACATTAATAGTATATTTTACATTCTTTTTTATATTATTTGGAATCTGGTGTATACTTTGCAATTACACCACATCTCAATTTGTATGCTAATTTTTCATTGGAAAGATTTCATCTGTATTCAGCTTTTATACAATTTATAGCTAAAATGTACATTTACATACACAAATGAGCCAAAAGTTTTCCAAAAATGGAATTAGATCAGTTTTTAAATTTTAGTTCACCGAAATAAAATAAAAATTCAGTTCCTCAATTGCACTAGCCACATTTCAGTTGTTTAGTGGCCATGTGTGGCTAGTGGGTACTGTTAATGGACAGCACAGATCTGGGTTAGGAATCCAGCTGGGTATAACTTTATAGTGTTTTTACTATTCACTTATTTATTAATTCATCAAACATTTGCTGAATACCTACTCTGTGCTAAGCCCTGCACAAATTGTTGGTGATAACAATCCAATGAAGAAGAAACATTCTTGTTCTGTAGGAGCTCCTGGGAAGCTGGGAGTCAGAAGGAAGGACGCTTTCCTCCCATCCTTCTTTGTACCTGACTCAAGAAGGCAATGGGAGATGAGGTTCAGGCCGATACTCTCTGTTGCAGAAATGGTTCACACTGCAGCCTGGTGTAGAGGCAGTAGATTCAGGGTCAGTGTTCCTGGCTTATCTAGCACATCAAGTGGGTTGTTGGTTGCTGACAACAGGATTCACTCTGGCTAGTTGAGGCAGATGGGATTTAATAAAGGAAACTGAAGGACAAACAATCATTTGGAGGGTGGAGAAATAGATTTGGGGTAAAGTTTCCAAGAACAATGCCCTAAACTGTGCTGTAGGGCTAGCTCATGGAGGGAAACTGGTATTACTATGGCTGCTGCTACTGAGCACTGGACAGCAGGAACTTGACTTTATTGCAGCCACTCTTGCCACCACCACTGATGCTACTTCTGAGGCAGGAACCAGACCTCACCACCACATTTTTTTTTTTGAGACGGAGTCTTGCTCTGTCACCCAGGCTGGAGTGCAGTGGTGCGATCTCGGCTCACTGCAAGCTCCACCTCCCGGGTTCACGCCATTCTGCTACCTCAGCCTTCCTAGTAGCTGGGACTACAGGTGCCCACCACCACGCCTGGCTAATTTCTTTTTGTATTTTTAGTAGAGACGGGGTTTCACCATGTTGGCCAGGATGGTCTCGCTCTCTTGACCTCGTGATTGGCCCCCCTCGGCCTCCCAAAGTGCTGGGAATACAGGCGTGAGCCACTGTGCCCGGCCCCTCACCACCACTTCTGAAAGCTAAGGCCTCTGCTGCCTTCCATGCCAGCAAAAACAGAAGCTCCGTGCACTGCCTGCTCTTTATGCTACTCACTTCTGAATCAAATCTCTAGTGGAGGCCTTGGGTTGTGAGAGCTCAGACCACATCCCTGAATCCTAGCTGCAAAGACACCTGAACGCTCTGAACTCTGACTCGATCTCTGACTTCAATATCAGGGAGATGAGACTTATTACATGAGAATATCCCCAGATACTGGAAAGCTACTCAAAAGCTGATGAGAAGCCACAATATGACAGATGTCTACTACAGTCAGAGTGTGGTCATGCTGTAGCCTCAGGCAGCAAATTCCCTTCTTAAGAACAGCCATTCACTCAGTAGGTGCCATATCAAGCTTCTGGCAGAGTAGACTGAGGATGTACTATGGATTGAATGTTTGTATGCCCCTAAAATTCATGTTAAAATCCTAACCCTCAATAAGATGGTATTAGGAAGTGGGGCCTTTAGGAGGTAATTAGGTCATGAAGGTGGAGCCCTCATGAATGGCATTAGCACCCTTATAAGAAGAGACACAGGAGAGCTTGCTTCCTTTCTGTCTGCTTTTTATCACATGGGCACACACAACGAGAAGATGGTGGTCTGAGAACCAGGAAGAGGGCCCTCACTAGACACCATATCTGTCAGAACCTTGATAAGGTGCCTGTGTAAGACCACTGGCCTTCAGAATCTTCTCAATAAAGCGTGACTGCACACATTCCTTAGGATGGCTTTCATGCCAGTACACCCAAATGTGATTCTGTAACCCAGGCTTAGACCTTGACATGTTTTAGAAGTGCTGTGGTCTGACAAAAAGCTCACCAACAGTGGCTAACTGGTTCACTCCATGCCTTCTCCAGCCCCTGTGCCTCCCTGTACTGCAGAGGCTGAAAACTAAAACTACATTTCCCAGACTCCTTGGCAGATGGGGATCTAGATATGCTTAGGTTCAGCCAATCAGCTGGGACTCATGCAGGACTTTGATTTGGAATATGGAGGGGTAATTTGGAATAATGGAGGGAGCTGAACAGGGCACAAAGCTGGTGCTCATTTTGAGGAGCTAGAGTGGTCAGCAGCTGTGGCAGCAGCTCCCTCAGTGGTAAGTTACGTGGCATAGTTTGGGGTGTTAATATGGAATTCAACTTGGAGTATATCCCTACGGCCTTTCCAGTGATTTGTGAACTATCTATCTGGGCTCCATAATATATTGTTTGTGCTTAAACTAGCCAGAGAGGGACTATATAGTGTAAAACAAAGACCCGTATCTGGTGTGCCAATGATTTTTCCCTGGAAAGACTGTCCTTTATTCTGTGATTATACTTCATACTTGGCTTGTGTTAACAGGTCTATTATCTTATGAAAGGATGGTAAAGCGATGATAGCTTTATTAAAATGTCTCTACTTGGTAAAGTAAAAAGATAATAATCCTGTGTGGATTTTCCTCTCCCCAAATTAAAAAACAAAACACAAAAATATTGGTCTGTAAAATACAAAGCCTGGAAATGCTTTTTTTGTGAGACCTGTCTTCCTGATCCTTTTGAAAGCCTTACACAGATATGTTTATGCATCTCCTCTGCACATATTTGACTATTTACTATGTGCTTAGAAGCATGGTGGGCCTTCATTTATTTTCTTATCTTCAGGTAATCTTTCTTATGCTGACTTTAATCCAGCCTATGCTAGTTTCTTGTTGGCAGAGATGTTATGGCTTCTGGCCAACAAAAAGCTAAGTCAGTTCTAGCTGGTTAGTGTCATGATGTCATAAAGATATTAGCCCAAGGGCAGGAATATGCTTCATATTAGCTCTCAACCTTCAGGTGAAACCAGATTTCATTTCCAAACAAACTAGAAAAGACACAATTAGAAAATGAAGAATAATATTTGGCAAATGCTGAGTATGGTGAAGATGGGATTATAGAAAAGTTCTTTAGTGGGGCAGAGAGTATAGATGGGGGTGGGGAAGGACCCACCCTCCCTAATCTAAGGGAGGAGCTGGCCATCCTGTCCCTGGGAATCTCAGATAAATATGAAGAAGGCACATGACAGAGAAGAGGACTCAGTGGCATTGGTCATCTTGGAAATTTACCAGGAAAGCCTTTACATGTGGCTTGTGCTTGCTGCATACCCACCCACAGGCTTTCACCACAGTTGGGCTTCTTGTGCTGTGGCTGAGGAGACCATCTGTGGCTAGGTGGCAGAAGCGGACCATGTTCAGTACACAGGGTGTAAGCCCTTGGGAAGTTTCGAGTCCTGGAGACCGCCCGTCTCTGTGTGCCTGTGTTGTCCTTCCTTTCTGCCTGTGACTAACCTCTTCTTTCTGGGTCAAGCCAGTCAGATATGACTCAGGCACATTCTTCCTTGGGAGAAGATCAGGTGAATCCTTTACTTCAGTCTCTGTCTCTTTCCCTTAATAAACTCTTTTTAATTTATTTGACTTCATCAAAGCAAGAATGTGGTTCCATTCCCTTGAGGCCCTTCTTGGAAGCCTGGTTATGTGGGACAAGTAAGGACTCTGGAACCCCATAGACTTTAACTTAGAAGCCAGCTTCATCACTTTCCACGTGGATTCTGGCAAGTTACTTAATGTGTCTGAGGTTCTGCCTCCTTGTCTGGATGATGGGGATAATATCATCCTCCTTTTAAGATTATTGTGAGGATTAATGACTATAAAGCCCACAGCCTACACGTAGCCTGGTTCAGTATTATTCAAGGCCTTCTTCTTTGTAACACCATCTAATGACCACTGGCTGGACATTTATTGATGTTGGCTGCAGAGCATCCCATCCCCTTCTCTAAAAGCACCATGACTTGCTTTCAAGAATCATCTTTCCCTAGTGGGATTTGTCTCAGAGGGAAATAATACCAAGGGGCAGATGCTTTCTCTCACCCTTGGTGCAGTCAGGGGGCTGGAACATGATCAATGTCTCTGTCACTCTAGACACTGAATCCTCAGTGAGTACACGGAAGTTGTGCTATGGATTGAATGTTTGTGTGCCCCCAAAATTCATTTGTTAAAATCCTAACCCTCAATAAGATGCTATTCAGAAGTGGGGCCTTTGGGAGGTAATTAGGTCATGAAGGTGGAGCCTTCATGAATGGCATTACTGCCCTTATAAGAAGAGAGACAGGAGAACTTTCTTCTTTTCTCTCTGCTTTTTACCACATGAGCATACAATGAGAAGATGGTGGTCTGAGAACCAGGAGAAGGGCCCTCACCAGCCACCATATCTGTCAGAACCTTGATCTTGGACTTCCCATCCTCCAGAGCTATGAGAACCAAATGTTTGCTGTTTGAGCCACCCAGTCTTTGGTATTCTTTATGGCAGTCTGAACGGACTAAATCAAGATGTGTGGAATGATTAGTGGCTCTCTGGAGCCATGGAGGTGTGGAAACCTGGCTGTTCCTCTCCCTGAACTGGAGCTGGAGTTCTGTTGCCAGAGGATCCTACACTTGAGTCTCCAGTCTTTTCTTGGATTTGGTGAGCCCTGACACCCTCCCTGAAAATTCCCCTTTGGCTTACATGTACCAGAATAGTTTCTCTTGCTTGAAAACAAGAATTTTGGTTAATACCCAATAACCTTGTACTTAAGTCACAAGGTATCATAGGTGCTGTGTGAATTATCTATTGCTGTATTACAAATTCCCAACCCCTCCAACTTAGTGGCCTGACACAGTAGTCATTTAGAATCTCTCACTGTGTCTGTGGCTCAAGGAGTCAGGAGCAGTTCTTGGTTCAGGGACTCCATGAGGCAGCAGTCATCTGAAGGTTTGACTGGGGCTGGAGGATCCACTTCCACAGTGACCCAGTCAATGGCTGGCAAGTTGGTGCTGATTATTGACCAGGGGTTTTTAGTTTTTCTGCATGTGGGGCTCGCCATAGGACTTCTTGAGAGTCCTCAGAGCATGCCACTACATTATTGATTCCTAAATATTCTGATAAGGTGGTTGGGATAAAAACAACTGTGAGCTCTTAGGCTTGGAACCATTCTCTGCCAGGCAAATCAACAACATCCTTCCTCTAAAGTTGTTTCCAAACAGAGGAGGCTTAATTTAATCTTGGTTGCTAGTAACTGTTTTATTCTCTAGATGATCCTAAGGTAGATTCATCTTAGCAAAACTTGGAGCAATGTGGTTTGATTCTTTTACATTAGGTTTTGTAAGTTCACAGTGAACCTTGGCAATCACTTCTCAGTGGATCCTTGCAACAGCCCATAGGGCAAGCAAAGCTGGATGTAGTGGTTCCATTTCACAAACGAGTAGACTGAGGCCTATGGCCAACAAGTGTTAGACATGGTGATTAGGTTAGGAATCAGACAGGCCTGAGTCTGCAGTTTACTAGCTCTGTGACCTTGAGTGAGTTGCTTAACATCTGTCTGCCTTCATTTCTGCACTCATAAAATAGGCTAATAACAGAGCCACAATAATAGTGCCAGTCCTCAGGGTAGTCAGGGTTAAATGAGATAGAATATATAAAACACTTAGTATAGTGCCTGGAGCTTAGTAAGCACTCAGCAACATGAGCCATTGTAGTGAATATTAGCTCAGACTAGGACAGATGATGTAGTTTAATAATTTGCACAATAGGTTGGTTTGTATTCATTGGTGAATGGACCCACTGGTGCTTCAAAACCAGAAGGACAACCAACCCTCCTCCTTCTCTTCCAACCCACTTTCCCATGGCTCCTCCTTCTCTAGTGTTTGCTCTTCCTTCCTCTTACTCCCTACTTATCTTTTATATTATTCCAATATTTGAAGAATGCAGGGTTGTAAAAACTTATAGGGTTCCTGTATAGCTTCCAATTTACTGCAGGCCTTTGCAAAACTGTGTTTAATAAGTACTTGTTAACTCAATCAAAAATCAAGTCATCCATATGAATAAATGACTGGCTGCTCAGCTGGCTGAAGCTGCTCGTGTGCATTTGCACATATACACACACATGCACACAAATATGTGCACACGAACACAAACATGCACACAGGTACACACACACACTCCTGTCAAGCTCCTTGCAGCTCACCTTTGGAAACTTGTTCATCCTCAGCCCAGACCTTGGACAGGGTCACCTGTTACCTTCCCAAAAGGCAGCTTTGGTGGTGGGATGTGCAGATCCCCTTAGATCAAAAATAACCCTCTACATGTGACAGCCGCTTGCAGCTCACTAGCTGTGCCACATCCATTATCACCCTGGATTCTGTCTCAGAGAGAGCTGAGGGCTGAGATTTTTAGTGGTTTTCACGTATGAAGGACCTGGACTCATTCAAGACTCCCCGTTCTAAAGCCCGGACTATGATGCCACTCAAAAAGCCCTGCCCAACCCCCGACCCTGTATCTCCCGCTAGAGCTATGCTTCTGGGTTAAGTTTTGCATCTCCATTAGATCCCTATTAAAACACACAAAATGCATATTTTATCTGAAAGGGGTCCAGCTCTACTTCACTGGTTAAAATTAACTTATC
The DNA here is from genome assembly GCF_029281585.2 of Gorilla gorilla gorilla. Taxonomy (NCBI): domain Eukaryota; kingdom Metazoa; phylum Chordata; class Mammalia; order Primates; family Hominidae; genus Gorilla; species Gorilla gorilla. The sequence goes on along the minus strand of NC_073229.2, from coordinate 58,804,804 downwards.
AGATCAGATAGTTTTTACCTAGGGCAAGCATTTAACCATTCTGAACATCTTTGGTCATACCTGTGAGGAAGTGTGGTGGAGGGACAATGGTCCACCAGAACACATTTTCTCTTCCTTCACTGTAAAAGAATTGCTCGGGCACACATATCCCCGTCTCCCCAGGCTCCCTACAGTTAGGTGAGCCTGTGTAACTAAGTTCTCGCCTGCAGAATGTTCTCATTAGCAGAATGTGAGTGGAGTGGTGCATGAGAATCCCAGGCCCAGTGATGTGGGGCGATCAGCATGCCTCGTGCCTGCTGCCTCTCTCCTCCTGGTCTGCAAACAGGCATGGCAATGACCCAGCTGCCACCATGAGGCTGAGGATGTTTTGGGGGATGGCAGAGAAACAAGATGGAAAGAACCTGGGCCGTGGACTCTGCCTGAAGCAAAGCTGCTGCTGACCAGGGGGACTCCCTCAGATTATGTGAGAGAGACCTACATTTCTATCTTCTTCAAGCCACTGGGTTGTTATTGATGGGTCTCTTTGTGGCAGCAGCTTACCTATCTATCAGAATTAGACAAGTTTACCCATGTGAATTGCTTGGTCTGGCACATAGTAAATGCTCAGTAAATGTTAGCTCTTACTGTGACTGCATTTGTGTTTCAAAACCTTGCACACATCTCTAAACCTCAGAGTGGAGGATTTGGGAGCAGTTTTCACGAGGGCTCTGTTGGACATATGCTGCCCTGCTTTGGTGCCAGGCAATCAAGATTGACCTTCAGTGGGCATCCACCCACTTTCTGTGTGGAATGCAGAGAAGCTTCAGGCCAGGGGAGTCCAGTGGAATTGGGTTGGGGTTTGCTAAGATCCAGAGGCCATTCTTGGGCACAGACCCTAGTCACCTCTGTGCCTGGCACAGGGGCCCTGCTGATGCAACACCCTGGAATTTCTGGGCACAGAGGGCACCTGCAGACAGGGTAGCAGGTGAGCAGCAGACTACAGCATCTGGCCAGTAGGCTTGTGTGAGACACCTCCAGAGGGCCCCAGCAGTGACTGGGTGGGTGAGGTTTGGGGTGGGCTGGAAGCTCTGTCATAGCAAGGAGGGGAAAGATTGGTGAAACATGAGTGGTATCTGTAAACGTGAGCCCCCCTGTAGCAAGGTGAATCTGGAAAACTTGGGTTACCCTAAAATAAAGCTATATAAGAGTCCCATAAGTAAGGGGGCAGCTGTATCATTTTGTAATTCTTAACGTTTGGAATGAGGGTTCCTACTGCCCTGGTAATGCCCTGGTGCTGTTCTTTACTTACTAGGAGCTGTTGAGTCTCCTTGGTCCTACTTTGGCCCTGTTTGTATTTTCAACAGGAGATTTCTACATGTATTTTTTCCAGATTTCTACTTTGAAAAAAAGCATAGACTCACAAGAAATTGCAAAAAGAGAGCTTCTGTAGACTCATCTCCCAGCTTGCCCTAAAGGTGGCATCTGACTAATTACAGTGCATTATCAAAACCAGAAAACAAACACTGGCACAATGCAATTAACTAGATCATAGATCTTCCTCGGATTTCCCCAGTTTTTGCAAGTACTCATTTTTTTAGTATGCCTTGTACATAATTCTATGACATTTTATCTCATGCATAGATTCATATACTACTGCTGCCACATCTGCATTTATTTTCCTTCACAGCAGCAAAAAAAGTATGTTCAAAACCTACAGTGAAGTGAGGAAGAGCAGGAGTGTTTTCATCAGACACACCTGGCTTGAATCCTGGCTTTGCCCTGGCTGGCTGTGTGACCTCAGACATGAATGAATCTTTCTGAGTCCGCTTCCTCGTCTGTAGAAGGGTGGGATGAAAATAGTACCCTGCTCCTGGGTCGTTCTGAAAGATCTCATTCCCAACAGAGTAAGTTCACAATGTGCTAATATCAGCATCCTTTTGTGAAGGCCTTTTGACTTTATGATTCAGGGTTGTTTGTTGACTCAGTCTCTGGAATAATTAAGGTTCGCAAGAAAAATAAAGTAGGAAAGTAGGACTAGCATGTGATGTTATCAGCACACCTGGGGCTGCAGTTGTCAGCCCCTTCCCTAAGATGCTTGCTGTGGTGCCCTAGGCCCAGGTCCCTGCTTCAGCCTCTCGTACACAGCTCACTGCACTCCCTCCTCACCAATGCCTCGCAAAGGAAGCTCCTTGGAGGCCCCATTTGACTCCTCCCCATCTTCCTTTATCATTGCAGGGATCTTTGCAAACTTCTCTGCTTTGCGTCCGGCCTTCCCACCCTTCCACTCCTTGACACCCACCTCTTGATATTTTTAATCATGGCCGATGGGAACACCTGGCAGTACACCTATAATGAGACCATGATATACAGGAATACACTTGTGTAAACCGTATTTTTTTTGAACTTTATTTTCTTTTTTTTTATTATACTTTAAGTTCTAGGGTACATGTGCACAACGTGCAGGTTTGTTACATATGTATACATGTGCCATGTTGGTATGCTGCACCCATTAACTCGTCATTTACATTAGGTATATCTCCTAATGCTATCCCTCCCTGCTCCCCACCCCATGACAGGCCCTGGTGTGTGATGTTCCCCTTCCTGTATCCAAGTGTTCTCATTGTTCATTTCCCACCTATGAGTGAGAATATGTGGTGTTTGTTTTTCTGTCCTTGCGATAGTTTGCTGAGAATGATGGTTTCCAGCTTCATCCATGTCCCTGCAAAGGACATGAACTCATCCTTTTTTATGGCTGCATAGTATTCCATGGTGTATATGTGCCACATTTTCTTAATCCAGTCTATCATTGATGGACATTTGGGTTGGTTCAAAGTTTGCTATTGTGAATAGTGCCGCAATAAACATATGTGTGCATGTGTCTTTATAGCAGCATGATTTATAATCCTTTGAGTATATACCCAGTAATGGGATGGCTGGGTCAAATGGTATTTCTAGTTCTAGATTCTTGAGGAATCGCCACATTGTCTTCTACAATGGTTGAACTAGTTTACAGTCCCACCAACAGTGTAAAAGTGTTCCTATTTCTCCATATCCTCTCTAGCACCTGTTATTTCCTGACTTTTTAATGATCATCATTCTAACTGATGTAAACCATATTTTTATTTAGGGGGAACTTTATTGAATAGAGATGATCTGTCTCTTTCTCTTATTAGACTGTGAACTCCTTCATGGCAGAGATTCTTTTTTTTGAGTGGTTAAGGCACTTTTGGGGGCACACAGCCACACTGCCTTCCTCCAATCATAATCCCACACAAATAATCATAGCTTCCATTGACTGAGCTTTCCCATGTCTTGGTCACAGTGCCTGAAGCTCTGATTCACACAACATTTTGCAGTTGGTGTTATGATCTCCCTTTTGTGGCTGCAGGAGCTGAGGCTCAGCACAGTTAAATGGCCAACCAGAACTTGTTTTCTTCCCAGAACCTATGCTCACTTCACACTGAACTACTGCCTCTCCACTCATGTCTGTTTGATTAATAATATTAGGCCCATCATGGAGCTCCCTGGGAAAGCTTATCTGTAAAATGGCACCAGGAGTCTCCAGCTTGTTCATGTCATAGGGTCCTCAGTGAGGATCCAATGACCTGTGATGGGGACTGCCCCCTGCAAACCCTGGCATTATAAACGGTGAGCTGGATGGACTCTTCAGCACATGTGAGTGATGCGAATTCCTCAGCACACATGCACTGAGGGACCTGCCACCCTCCACTCCTTGTAAGATAGATATTTACTTTCATTTCTCTTTATTCCATCTACTGGCAATCCTGAACCTTACCTTATAATGCTCTCCTGGGCATATAGAAGGGAATAAATGCAGATTCATCAAAAATTTATTAAAAGTCATCTTTGCTGTAGCTACCTCCCCATTTTGTTTTGTTTTCTATTTTAGGCAGCCTCACTCTGTTGCCCATGTTGGAGTGCAGTGGTGTGATCTTGGCTCACTGCAACCTCGAGCTCCTGGGCTTAAGTGATCCTCCTGCCTCAGCCTCTTGAGTCACTGAGATTATAGGTATGAGCCACCATGCCTGTCTCCACATAGGATATTTTAAAAAATACCATCTCAGTGAATGCTCACAACCACCCTGTGATATAGGTATTATTCTCATCCTTGTTTTACAAATGGGAAACAAAGCTCAAAGAGATTAAAGTGATCTGAAGTGACCTGCCCAACATCACATAGCCAGTGGATCTGGGTTTTGAACCTGGGTCTGTCTGACTCCAAGTCCCGTGCTTGTAAACAAAATTTAGTTGTCTTCAGCATTTTAAAATTCAAAATATATGAAAGAAAAGTCAGTGACTATCTTGTCTTTTGGCTTCTTGGATCCCTTCTTCAGAGACCAATATTATCATCTCTTGAGTTTTCTTTTGGTGTTATTCTATACATATTGAATATATAGTCTATGCATATCGAATACATATTACTTTTTCTCACTTTTTCTACATTCTTCTGGACCCTGCTGTTTTACTTAACAATGGATCTTGGAGATATTTTCATAATCAGTTTATAGACATTTCTTCATAGTTTTCCACTGTTGCATAATATTCCATTGTATGGATGGACAATAATATATTCAGTAAAGTGTGAACATTTAGATTTTTTTCCCAGTCTCTGTGTCATAACAAATCCTGCAGTGAATAACTTTGCATTTACATCATTTTGCATGTGGGGGCATATCTGTAAAAAAAAAATCCTAGAAACCAAAATTTAGGGTCAAGGGGACATGCGTTTAAAATTTTGAGCTATGAGCACATTGCTGTCTGTAGGAGTTACACCAATTTCTGTGTCCCCAGTGCTCCTTCCTCTGCACTCTGCCAGCTTAGAACAGGTGCCAAGGTCAAGGAAAGCAGCATATGCCACCGGGACCTATTCCTCTCATTCTGCTCCCTCAGGGAGAACCAGGTTTCTGGCCTTTCTTGTATTCCACCCTTTTATCTCCTGGGAAGTCACCAGATGTTCTGCCATTGGAAGAAACTGAGATATTGTCTCCAAACAGAAGACACCAATCTATCTGTTTACAATGATTCACATCCAGAGAATCAATGAACTCTAAAATCCTTGGCAGACTCCAACTCATGGCTGGAGGAGCTGATGGTGGAAACAGGCCGCAGACTTCAGTTAAATATTAATAATAATATTAAACATTTACTGTGTGTTTATTCAATTCTGGGAACTGTGCTAAGCTCCTTGCATGGATTACCACACTGAAGCCTCAAGATCACCCTTCAAGATGTGTACTGTCATTCTTCCCATTTTAAGGTTGCAGATAGGAGGATTGAGTAATTTCCTAAGCCACGTGATTAGCAGGTGACACCACTGGGATTTGGGCCTTGGTTGTTTGATTTCTTTTTTTTCTTTTTTTTGAGATGGAGTTTTGCTCTTGTCACCCAGGCTGGAATGCAGTGGTGTGATCTTGGCTCACTGCAACCTCCACTTCCTGGGTTCAGGCAATTCTCCTGCCTCAGCTTCCTAAGTAGCTGGGATTACAGGTGCCCACCACCATACCTGGCTAATTTTTGTATTTGTAGTAGAGACAGAGTTTCGCCATGTTGGCCAGGCTGGACTTGAATTCCTGACCTCAGGTGACCAGCCTGGTGGGACTACAGGCATGAGCCACTGCTCCCGGCCTGGTTGTTTGGTCTCACACTCCCAACCACGGTACCAAACCAGAACTCTTAGGAGAGCAGAAAAAGACCCGACTCTTTTCCTCTTCCATGCTTGGCTTCCATCCCTTCGGGAGCCTCCACCTTTCCCTCTTCTGCACTATCCTGGCTGCCTTTTCTCTGGCAAGGCTCAGCTTGTCTCACTTCCTTTTCTCTCCACCAGCACAACTGTTCTTTCTTTGGTCCTAGTCCTCCAGCCTTTAAACTCCAGCTTCCCTGAAGTGCAGTGAGTATACACATATTGATAAACATAACAACTAATCTGGTCTCCACAGGACCTTAAATTGGCAGAATTTCAGGTGCTGAGGTGAGCCAATGGGAGAGATTTTTTGAGTGTGTGATGAATGTTTGTGTGTGTATATGTATGTATGTGTGTGTGTATGTGTGTATGAATGTTTTTTATGTCCTTTTAGATTACACTTCATGAGCAGCTGCCACCATGAAAATGTTGGCTGAGGGGCTTGATATGGTTTGGCTGTGTCCCCACCCAAATCTCATCTTGAATTGTAGCTCCCGTAATTCCCATGTGTTGTGGGAGGGAATCAGTGGGAAATAATTGAATCATGGGGGCTGTTTCCCCGATACTGTTCCATGGTAGTGAATAAGTCTCATGAGATCTGATGATTTTATAAGGGGAAACCCTTTTCACTTGGCTCTCTTCCTCTCTTACCTGCTGTCACGTAAGATGTGCCTCTTGCCTTCTGCCATGACTGTGAGGCCTCCTCAGCCACGTGGAACTGTAAGTCCATTAAACCTCATTTTCTTAATAAATTACCCAGTCTTGGGTATGCCTTTATTGGCAGCATGAAAACGGACTAATACAGGGCTACTGACAGGGTCAGGAAATCTCTGCCTACTTAATGACAATGGCTAAGGAGGAGGAAGGTTCTGTGGTTGCTGGTCCCAGCCCACTGCCCAATTTTGTTTCTAAACATGTAACCCATTGGCCTGAAAGTCCCACCAGCTAGCAAAGGTGATGGTGGGAAAGGCAAAGGGAAAGCCCAGGTCAGCCTGGTGTCAGTGGAGTTGAAGTCATGGAAGGAGATGCTGCTGCTTGGGGTAGCTTTGTCTTTAGCCTTTGCTATTCCTACCTCCATCTCTCCTTTCTTCAATGATAAATCTTCACACAGTGGTTGAGGAACATCAGCCTTGGAGCTACTGTGTATGTGGCCTCAGGCAGCAGGGTAACTCTTTGTAGGGTGGGGTTTGCAGCCCCTCCCTCACCAGGTAACTGGAGATGGACTGAACTGGACTGAGATGAAAGACAATGTCAACAAATGCCCTGCATTTGGCCTAGTGTCTGCTACAGAACAGGAGATCAATAAATGGTTGTTATTGGTGTTGTTGTTATTTTGTTCAGTGATTTCAATTCCCTCCTCCACTTCAGCCAAGTTCTCCCTCTCCGCCTGAACATTTATTTCTTGTCCAGAGAGCCAGGAACGCACACATGACTCTCCTTTTGTGTGAAGCCATCAAAGGCCCTGCTGGACACATGTGCTGATATTTCCTGAGAGAGAAGGACCCTCAGGGAAGCCCTGTGGGCTTGCCAGCTATCCCTGGAGTGTCAGAGGCCTGCAGCGAGGGCCTGAGAGGTAGGGGAAATCTCCAGCCTTTGCCTCAGCCACAAACAGGACATCTAACTGATGCCAACTCAGTAGATTTTGATTGAGAACCTACTGTGTGTTGGGGAGACCCAGAGATAAAAGAAACATGGCCATACCGTTTGGGGCTTCTTCTTGCAGTTGGGATGCCGACTCCCAGGCACACACTCCACTGTAGGGGAGCTGTCTACACTGCTCTCTCCAGACCTCTCTTCCCATTTCCCCTCAGATCTTCTGCAGTGTGGACTTCTAGGATGCCCTCTCCCTCAATGTCCTGTCACTAGCTGTGACCCCTTTTTAGGGGTCCTTCCTTGTCTCCTCAACCTCTGAAGGTTGGAGCCCTGCAGACCTCAGAGGTTCTCTCTGTCTACCATTGCTCCCTCATTGATCTCATCTACTTCTGGCTTTAAAGGCTATCTTGACTCTGATGGTTCCAAAATTTATGTTTCTGATCTCTTTCTCTCTTGGCTTCCATCTTTTTCCATCCCTTCCATCGCTTTCCATTTATCCATTCTAGATGAATCTGGACTGCAGATTCATCCACTCTCCTGCCTCCTCTGGCCTCCATTCCCACCTCTATCGCAGTCTGTATTAGTCAGGGTCCTCCAGAGAAGCAGAACCAATAGGATATATTTAGATGCAGCTGTTCCTTGGCTTACAATAGGCCTACATTCTGGTAAACCCATTGTAAGTCAAAAATATTGTAAGTCAAAATGTATTTAATATCCTGATAAACCTCTTGTAAAGTTGAAAAATCAAAAGTCGAACCATTATAAGTCCAGATGCTCCTTGACTTATGATGGGGTTACACCCCTATAAACTCATTGTAAAGCTGAAAAATTATAAGTTGATCCATTGAAGTTTGGGGACCATCTGTATATATAAGAGGAAATTTATCATGGGAATTGGCTCACGCAATTTGGAGGCTGAGAAGTTCCACAATCTGCTGTCTGTAACCTGGAGACCCAGGAAAGCCAGTGGTATAATTCACTGGTAAATAATAATTCACTGGTAAACCCAGTGGTGTAGTTCTGAGGCCAAGGGCCTACAAACCAGGGGGAAGGAAGAATAGTGGTGTAAGTTTTGGAGTCTGAAGGCCCAAGGACCAAGATCTCTAATGTTCAAAGGAAGGAGAAGATGGTTGTCCCAGCTCAGGGAGAGGAGGGACATTGCTCTTCCTCCACCTTTTTGCTCTATCCAGGCTCTCAAGGGATTGGGTGATACCTGCCCAGATTGGTGAGGTCGGATCTTCTTTACTTAGGCTACCAATTCAAATGCTAATCTCTTCCAGAAACACCCTCAGAGACATACCCACAAATCCTGTTTTACCAAAGATCTGGGCATCCCTTAGCCCAGTCAAGTTGACACCTAAAGTGAACCATCACATAATGTCACTTTCATATTTATTTTCATATTTATTTTTCTTTTAGTTTTTTCAGGCCATGATGTAAGTTTCTTGGAGGGAGAAACTGTTTCATTTACTCCTGCATCCCCAGTGACTACAGCATAGTAGTTATTCAATAAGTACTTGTTGAATGAATGAAAAAATGGGAAAGGTAGGGGAGGGGGAATGGAGGGAATGCAAGGTAGGCAGGAGAGAAATAAAGATGATTACCATTTACTGAACAATTACTAGGTGCCAAACACTTGAAACTCATTTTATTCTAACCCTTATAATGCATCCCCATTTTATAGGAAAGAAAGCTGAGGCACGGGGAAGTTATGCAGGCCGTGAGTGTTAGCCAGGATTCTAGCCCTGGTCTATGAACAGCCTCCTTGCCTTTTCTCCCTCTTGACTGGGGCATCTGGAAAGGCCCACAAAAGAAGCATTTGGGTGTGACTTTGTGTACAGATGTGGGGTCTCTCAGAACCTTATCCATAGCAACTAGGAGTTTTGAGGATCACCCTCCCTACCCAGCCCACTCTTAGGAGACTCTGCCTTGGAAACGAAAGCCAGGCACCACTTAGAGTTCCTTAGGCCTGGAATCTGGCAAAAACCAGAAACTCCATTGCAAGGTATTCATCTACTAGCTGTTATGGCTGAGTGGGTTTCTGGAAGAATAGATAGCCTTCTCCCCTTGGGCATCTCAGGGACCAGGGGTTGAGAAGAGGGATTTGGCTGCAAGTAGGTTATTCAACTGCTGTGGACTGAACTGTGTCTACCCAAAATCCAAATGTTGAAACCCAAATGTAGCTGTATCTGGAGATAGTCTTTTGGAGGTATTTAGGGTTAGATGAGGTCATGAGGGTAGGGCCCCCATGACAGGATTAATGTCCTTTAAGAAGAGATGTCGGAGCATTCTCCTGAGCGCACTCTCTTTCTCCCTGTCTCTTGTTCTCCCTCTTTTTCTTACTTTTTCTCCATGTGCACACACCAGGGAAAGCCCACATGAGCACACGCTAGGAAGATGCTTTCTACAAGCCAGGGAGAGAGCATTCAACAGAAACCAAATTGGCTGGCACCTCGATGTTGGAAAACTGTGAGAAAGAAATTTGTCTGTTGTTTTATTCCATCATGGGATTTTGTTATGGCAGCTCAAGCTGACCAAGACATTAACCATCTCCCTTGACTGGGATTGAAGGTTGTCCCAGGATGTGGGACTTTCAATGCTAAAACAAGGAAAGTCCTGAGAAAACTGGGATGAGCTGGTCATCCTAGCTATGAGTGCCACTACCCCACAGTCTGCTGAGTTGTGGGGGGCATGCCTCAGACTTTTCTGCCTCTGCTTTCTCATCCCCAACACCCCACTTCATCATCTGCAGAAAGGCATGTTCTTCACATGTTCAACAGCTGAGGTCTGTCTAGAAGAGCTCAGGGTTCTGACGCCTCCTTGAGGGCAGCGCAGTGGAAGACTCACTTCTCCCTGCAGAAGGGAGGTTCTGATCCCTGCGGAGAGATGTCTGGTAACAGAACACTTGAGGTGGTGGGGGTGAGGGGACAGCAGGGCTTTTTCAGGGAGGCCAAAGTCTGAGAGACCTTGCTTCCAAATCCAGAGACCATCCCTTACTGGCAGCATAGCCCTGGGCAAGTCACTCTTGATCCTGGGTTGCACAACTCCAGAGATTGCCATTCATACAGAAGACAATGCAGATCATGATACATTTTAGGCTTGTTCAACATGATGGAATGGAATTACTTTATCTCAGAGTCCATTTGCTCAGCTTCATCAAAAGAAGATAAGATTGACTTCACAGGGCTGCAGAGAGAATTCAACAAGATCATCTTAGTAGGCGCCTCATCAATATTGGCTCTTGCTTTCCTTCTCCTCCCTAAGTCCTATGTAGGCAGTCTAGCACCATGGCTAGAGGTGTGGGCTTTGGTCCGAGACTGCTGAGGTTCCAGCTGTGTGATGCTGGGGACACATGGTGTGAAGTGACAATGACAGTATGACCCACCCCATAAGGCTAGGCTGTTGATTTTATGAGATAACACAGATTCAGTGCAGCCACAGCACCTACACCTAGCAAGGGTCCAGTGTGAGGTGCCATGACTCTGTTATTTGTAAAGAACAGAGTCCTTCCCACTCTCTTTGCTTCTTTGACCTTCAGCTTCTGCTTTTTTTTTTTTTTTTTTTTTGGATAAAGTAAAACCCTTTGCCCATGTTTGATATGGGCTTTTCCTCCTCCCCCCTGAGGGTGACAGTGAGAGAGGCACAGTGTGAGTGAGCCCACCTCAGCTCACCTGGAACTCATTTATTGAGGGCGTGCCATGCAAAGTCCTTTGCTGGAGGCCTTATGAACACGGGAGGAGGAAGAGAGGCCTGAGGTTTTCAGAGGCAGCCTGAAGGGGCAGAATGAGGGTTATCTCAGAGGGGCCTCTGAGAAGGGAGAGGCCTGGCAGGAGGAAGCCAGAAGGACCTAAAAGCAGTCAGGGTTCCTATGCTAAGCAGACACTTCTATGAAGACTCTTTACTCTCTCCTCCTCAGCCTGGGCTACTGACTCAGGGCTGCAAGGGCCTGCTGGAGACTCAGATGCCCCTGTGACCTTTAAGAGACTTATTTTCAGGGTCCTTGGGGGCTGAGGCAGGGTCTGAGGGCCTAGACATCATCATGAATCAGGTAGGCCAGTAGTTCTCAACCCTGGATGCACAGTAAACACTTCTGGAGAAATGCTATGAAAGAAACTTGGGCTGACCCTTAGAGATTTTGACTTAAATGGTTTGAGGTGAAGCCAGAGCATTCTCCTACTTCAATTTTTAATTTCAAAAAGTTTCAAATCTATGAATGAGTTGAAAGAAGAGTACGATGAACACCTGGAACGTTTCACTTACATTAGCCCCGTCTCTCTCTCTCTCTATCTATGCCTATGCCTATCTATCTATCATCAATCTATCTATCATCTATCTATCTATCTATCTATCTATCTATCTATCTATCTATCTTTCTATGTTTCTTTCTTTTTTCTTTTTTTTTTTTTCTTGAGATGGAATTTTGCTCTTGTTGCCCAGGCTGGAGTGCAATGGCGTGATCTCGGCTCACTGCATCCTCTGCCTCCTAGGTTCAAATGATTCTCCTGCCTCAGCTTCCCGAGTAGCTGGGGTTACAGGCCTCAGCTTCCTGAGTAGCTGGGGTTACAGGCATATGCTACCATGCTGGGCTAATTTTTGTATTTTTAGTACAGACAGGGTTTTGCCAGACAGGGTTTTGCCATGTTGGCCAGGCTGGTCTCGAACTCCTGACCTTAGGTGATCTGCCCGCCTCGGCCTCCCAAAATGCTGGGATTACAGGCATGAGCCACCACACCTAGCATATATATATATTTCTAAAAAATCTGAATCATTTAAGTTATAGACATCATAATACTTTCTCTTAAACACTACAGCACATCTCTTTTAAAGATACTCTCCTTCACAATACCATATCACATTCAAGAAATGTAATATTGATATAGCACTATTTCGTATACTATCCACATCCAAGTATCCTCCATTGTCCCCACAATGTCCTTTGTAGTTCCCTCCTTGATTCAAGGATCATGCATTGCATGTGTCTTTATTATCCTTGAGTCTAGAATAGATCATTTTTAAAAATTCTTCTTGACTTTGTTTTTTCTTTTTCTTTTTTTTTTGAGACAGGGGCTCACTCTGTTGCCCAGGCTGGAGTGCAGTGGCATTATCTCGGCTCATTGCAGCCTCCTCCTCCCTGTTCAAGCGATTCTCCTGCCTCAGCCTTCCGTGTAGCAGGGACCACAGACGTGCGCCACCTCCTGGCTAATTTTTGTATTTTTAGTAGAGACGGAGTTTCACTTCACTATGTCAGGCTGGTCTTGAATTCCTTGACCTCAAGTGATCCACCCGCCTTGGCATCCCAAAGTGCTGAAATTACAGGCGTGAGCCACTGTGCTCGGTCCCTCCTGAGATTTTTGAAGAATCCATGCCATTTCTGTTGTAGAGAAATTGGCTGCCATTTCGTGTCAGTTGGTCCCGTTATTAGATGCTGAGTTTGATCATTTGGTTAAGTGGTGTCCACCACTGTTCTCCATTGCACCCTTGCCCCTTTTTACTTACTAAGTAATCTGAAGGGGTTATATTTGAACTGCATGAATATCTCACCAACCTTTTATTCAATGGTAACAGAATACACCGATGATTCTTAGCCGAGTAACTCACTACGTTGTAAAATGGTAATTGTCTAATTCTGTCATTCTACTTCATTAACAGGCATTCTTTCATGAAGAAGAGTTTCCCCACCCTTTTGAATATCACCATGAACTGGGGAACTTAAAAAAAATCCATGTGTCATAATTCATTACAAATATTAAAACTCAAATTGTCCAAAATTTGCCTGGTGGGAGCCCTTTCAGTTTGGCTCCCGTGCTCCTTTGACATGTCACCATTAGAATTTGAGCACTTTCTTGATTTTTAGCGCAACCTGACATCCGAGGCTTACCCTGTACTGTCTCTGCTCCAGAATCGGATCAGTCATTTCTCCCAAGGCTCCTGGCTCCTTTCAATGGAGAACACTATTAAAAAACCAAATTCTGGGTGCTTCGTGTGCTCATTCCACTGGAGCATTGTTATTTCTAGGCTCTTTCAGTGGATAGAGCTAGCAAATACTTTTTCAAAAAAAGAAATCTTGTATTTACTTTGATACTTCCAATTCAAATCCAACACCCCAGGGTCTTCCTTCCCTTCCCACAATCCCTATTCATGGGTTCTTTCTCTCACAGTGAGAACTTGGTTCTCAAAATGCCAACATATTCATTAACTTTCTCTATTTTACAACACACGCAAATCATTTCAGAGTTACTGCACCAGTTATACTACTAAGAACAAACCTACTCAGTCAGGTTTAAGGCGTCTTTGTGGTGCTTATTCTCTTTAGAATATATTCCATTAAGGGTGTATAGTCAGGGTACTGTGTCCCAAATTCTTTGAATTAGAATTTTTCTATATGATTTGATACAGAATTAGGTTTCATTTGCTTTTGTTAAAACTCATCTTTAGGTTTAGTTTTTTTTTTCGCTCTTGGTAATTTAATTTTGTTTCTAAACATGTAAAAACATTTAAATGATTGAAAAATCAAACATATATAAGACGGTATACTAGAAGATGTCTCCCTCCGATCCCTAGCCCTTTTGCTACATTTCTACATTTCTATTCACACCCTGCAGATAACTATTTTCATTAGATTCTCATTTACTCTTCCTGGTATTGTTGTTGTTTTAAAATAGCATTGATGCAGCTGAAGAGGAAAATGGAAATTTAGCTAAAGAAACTAAGTGAATCTCTCTTATAGCTAGATTAGAAAAAAATAGTACAAGAATGGAAGGGAAAGTTGTAGTAAGAAATTAGGGACGCAAGAGGCTTAGAAGCCAGGGAACCAGGGCATCTTCTGGGCTTGAGAGTCTCAAAAATTTGATTACCCTAAAGGCAATTGCTGGTGGCTAACCTTGCAGAAAAATGTTACTTCCTGAGGATGGGGCAGGATGGTCCTTCCCTTAACGTGATGGAAAGGGGTGATTTCATGAGGCCTGCCCTCAGGAATAAAAGCCAAGAGAATTCAAAGTATGGGCCAGGGACTATAATTAAGAAGTTTTAGTCTCTTGCCGGGTGCGGTCGCTCATGCCTGTAATCCCAGCACTTTGGGAGGCTGAGGTGGGTGGATCAGGAGGTCAGGAGTTCGAGACCAGCCTGGCCAACATAGTGAAACCCCGTCTCTACTAAAAATACAAAAATTAGCCGGGCATGGTGGCATGCTCCTGTAGTCCCAGCTACTTGGGAGGCTGAGGCAGGAGAATCGCTTGAACTTGGGAGGCAGAGGTTGCAGTGAGCCAAGATCGTGCCACTGCACTCCAGCCTGGGCAACAGAGCGAGACTCCGTCTCAAAAAAAAAGAAAAAAAACTTTTAGTCAGGCTCTTAAGTAGAGAAGTGGTTGGGAATAAAGGAGTGACAGCTGTCAGCAGGAGAAGAAGAAGCCTGGATCCCAAAACAGTTGGCTTAGGATTCAGAAGTGGCCATGAAGGTTCACATTTTGTAAAACAGCCTTCAGCATCCCCTAAGTGACAGAGGGCAAGGGCTGAATCCAGCAGTGTGGCCCCACCTGTAAGAAGTGGGGTAGGAAAATCTATTGTCTCAAATGAGCTAGGGGTTCTGAACTCTCTGAGGAATCCCATTGTTCTCTGTTCTACATGCAAAAATTAAGGGAAAGATTTGCGTGGAGAAAATGATTTAACATTCGCCGAAGGTAAAGTGAGGGCTGTGCTGCCTAACTATGATTTTACCTCCTTCTTTTCCAGTAAGGAAAGTGGTCTTCCAATTGAAAAGGGTAGAACAAACATTGCAAAGAGGGGATTGAAGTCAAGGACAGGCATTGAGGTAGTAAAGCCAGTAGCAGCAGCTGTGATAAACTCAGGGCTCTGACCCTGATGAATTATGTCATGCAGCCTGGGAGGGACTTGACATGCGATTTCAGAGTCACTGCCATCAATCTTTGATAAATTATAGGGGAGGGATTTGTGCTCAATGACATGAGATGGGCATATGAGCTCTTGACATTCAAAAAGGGGAAAGGAATGAATTCTGGAAGTTACAGAGCAGTGTGCTGGGATGTTCTCACCAGTGGATGATGGGAAGGTGCACACCTTCAGCAAAACTGGTTTTGAGTTCCAGCTCTGTTTCTGGACCAGGGCAGGGCCTGGGCAGATATTTAGAGGTTAAGTTTCTACATTCAGAACTAAGGTGGTCTGGAGGGGGTCCAACCAGGGGGACAACGGACACGTTTGGGGTCTTCTCTTCATTCCTTCTCTAGTAATTCCCGATTTACCACCATGGACTTCCGGCAGCCATGGTTTCCTGTTTTAGGTTGGTTTCCAGAAGAGACCCTGAGGCAAAAGTTTGTGCGAAAGTGTTAGGAAGCGTGTTCCCAGGGAAAATCCAGAGGTAGTAGGGAAGTGGGAGAGAGAAGGGAAAGAAGTGAGTATGAAGCAAAGTCTCCCCGAGGGTAACTTTGGAAGAGTCCCACAGGGGATGTCTGTTAATGGTGTAAGTCTCACTTCAGAGTTGTTTCATCGTGGAGAAGGCTGGAGAATGTTTAATCCTTATGTTGTCAATCATATTGATTGAGGGTTGTCTTAGGGGATGTGAATTCCCAGGGCTGAGGCTGCCCAAGAACAGTCCTCTGACACAGAGACTCAGGTGCTTGCTGACTCAGGTGGAAGCACACCAGGAGGGGGTCAAATGCCCTGAGGGGACATCAGGAAGGCACCAACAGCCTTCACAGCACTGCCTGACCCCTTGCAAACTAGCTGAGCCTGTCTCTGGAAAGCACCCAGTCCAAGGTCAGCCCACTGGCTTTCCTCTCCTAGGAGCTTGGAGAAGGGTCTGAGAACTGCAGGATGGAGCCTGGGCTCTTTGGGCAGCCATGTCCCTCCACCATTTGGGCTCTAGGGACATTTGTCATGTCTGACTGCTTAGCACTTTTTGAGCATCATTCTAATCCTTGCTAGAGTTCCTGACATACGGGAACTGCTGCTCCAAGGCAGAATCCAGAGAACTGAGATTTTTAGTATTTTTTGCAGCTGGTGCCAGTCATGTGACCCAGGCTCCACCGGTGAGGAGAACCTACATTAGACTTTGATTTGGAAACCCATAGCTCTGGGTGGTGTATTCATTTTACTCACGCAGCTGGCAGCTCAGGCTTCTTGTTTTTGGGATCCAGTATCAAATTTCCAGTGCAGAGGTGGCAGCCACACAATTGCAGTAGAGTTGAGTTCCCGGCATCCAGTGTCAGCCTACTTCCTTTTGGGGAGCGATATTAGGAGTAACAGGTCTAAGGAATGCTGTAGGCAGAGGCTCCTTGGTCAGAGAGGTGTTTGACCAAGTAGCTTAGCCAGAAGACAGATGGCAGAAATGTGGTGGGCTAATCGTTGGTTCAACCATATCAGAAGAGAAAGGTGATTAGTGCATTGATATTGGCTGGAAGAAGGTCTCTAGTGGCATACCTTAGGGGTCTGTCTTAGCCCTGTTCCATTCAACATTGTTATCAATGACTTGGATGAAGACATGGGAGGTATGGTCCTCAACACTATGGATAACACAAAGTTGGCAAACATGTTGGGTTACAGAATCAGTTTTCAAGATGATCTTAATATCCTGGAAAACTAAGAAAAAGATAAAACCTAATAGAATACCTTTTAGTTGTGCATTGAGTTTAAAAAAAAAGCAACTGTATAAGGACAGACTTAATAAGAGTGGGCAGAAAGAAAACTTTGGAAGGAGAGGTAGTGTTCCTCTTTACATATTTATATCCCACATATTCAACAAAGGATTGTAGGGGGCCGGGCGCGGTGGCTCACGCCTGTAATCCCAGCACTTTGGGAGGCCGAGGTGGGCGGATCACGAGGTCAGGAGATCGAGACCACGGTGAAACCCCATCTCTACTAAAAATACAAAAAATTAGCCGGGCGCAGTGGCGGGCGCCTGTAGTCCCAGCTACTCGGGAGGCTGAGGCAGGAGAATGGCGTGAACCCGGGAGGCGGAGCTTGCAGTGAGCCGAGATTGCACCACTGCACTCCAGCCTGGGCGACAGAGCGAGACTCCGTCTCAAAAAAAAAAAAAAAAAAAGGATTGTAGGGGGCTTATAAAAATACATGAAGTAGGAAAAAGTTAAAACACAGTTGAGGGAATTGGGGCAAAGTTAAAAGTAGAAAAATACTAAAAGCACAGATAAGGCAAAGTCCCAGATATGCATATGGCCTAGTCCTGCAGTGGTTACAAAAGGTGCCCTGAGTTCCCCTGTGGCTGAAGCAAAGAGGGAAACTTGATCTAATTTGAGATGTGCATAGCAAATCTCATAAAAGATAAAACACAAAAGATAAACAAACCATTTATCCAGAAGAAGCACTGCTTTTCTTTACAGTGAAACCTGAAAGAACGTTCTCTTCTGGGTCCCTATGAAAAGGACACCTTGTGAAGCAGAGGATAAAGCCCTCAAAAGGTAGGATATCAAAACAAATTCAGTGAAAGCAATTCTACTTGGAGCCAGAAAAATTTTATCCAAACACCAGTTCTGGATTGAGGTTGAATGTTGTGTTTCTCTCCAACTCAATGTTTCTAGACTTTTCTTCAGTATTGTTCCCCTAAGGAAAAAAAATTCCCTTCCTTTCATTTTTTCCCTATCCTAAACACTATTTTAAATAATAACATAAAATAATATAAATTTATAGAGAGATAACATATGTATTGATAAATAAATGTATAGTAAAAATAAATTAAGAAATAATTAAATACTATTTTGTTGGGCAGGATTAAACTTTGGAGGGTCATAAAACTTTGAAACATCTAAGTTTTTTCACACCCCCACCCCAGCCAATTTCCACCCCCTTGGGAGCACTTGGGAGCATTCACACCCTGGAGAATGCATACTCTAATGAGATGGAGAATGGAATGTCTTTGGACAGTTCTCCCCAATCATAGTTACTCTCTAGACAGCACTTCTCTCTCTGGTGAATTTCCCTCCAATTGTAATTGGTTTTTTGACCGATGTGACTCCATGGAGTACAATCAGGAGGTGGCTTTATTTTTCTCCAACTATTGTTTTCTAGCTCTCTGTTGCATTTCTCTTCCTTATTTCTGGACCATCCCTTGACGTTGTTTCAGGCACAGCCCACAGCTTTTTGGTCACCTTCAGTTATAATAACTAGTTTTATTTTGGCTGCCTCACCTCACTTTCAAGCATTGAAAGGTCATGGCCAGGCTAAATCAAAACTTCAATCTCATACCCAGCACTATGCTTCTCCCCTCCCCATCCCTCAGCTCAAGCCTGAGCTAGGGCTGCCTTGGAGAGGTGGCCTAGTCTGCTTTTTACCACCTTCCCCCACACCTTGCCTCTAGTTCCTGGGCTTCCCTTTTAGGAGGAAGTCTTATCAGACCTAGAGTAGGGACACATTCCGTAGTGGTCATGTGGCCCAGATGAGAGGGATGCCCACCTCATGCCCTCTCTGTACTTGCCACTGCAAGCCAGCCCAGCCAGCTTCCTACATTCCTTTACAATTCTCTGGACAAAAAGCAGGTGCCAGCCTCCCTGTTCCAGAACCTGGGGGCAAGGGCAAGGACATTCCCCAAGCTCCTGTCTGGGGAGCATCATGTCAGCCTACTGGTTTCTGTGGCTCAGCCAGCACCCAGCTGGGTATTGGACTCACTCTCTCCCTCTCGAAGGCCTCCTGACCTCCCTGCTGTTCTCTTGGATCTTTGTGCCTCACTTGAGGATGGGAGAAACATCTTCCTCCTGCCTTCATGGGGAAAGGGAGGGATGGAGAAACACCGTACCCTTTCCTACTAGGCTGACAACTCCCTACTCTTAGAAATGCGCCTATTTCAATGGACTCACAAATCTTCTAGTATTCTCTTGGGGTGGTGGAGGTGGGATGGCAGGATTGGATCACTCATCTTTGAGAAAATCCTGCAGGTATCCTCTGATCACTTTCTTTTTAGACTGCGGGGGCACTTTTACTTATTGCTATCCACTTTAGGGCTTTTAGCAGAAGCTCTGAGATTGCAGGGAAAATCCCATTTGACGTCCCATTAAGTGTTCAAACTTCCTCTTTGACTTGGCTGCCTTGCCAGGGATCTGCTTGCCAAGGGCTCTCTAACCTTGACTCAGCACGGCTCCCTCCAGTGGTCTTAGGACCCAGATGTACAGCTGAGGTCACAGCCTTGCTCCAGGCCCTGCCTTTCCACAGTGTGCTGGGAAGCAGATCTTCTCACCTTCTCTCTACTGTGGAGGCTGACATCTTTTCCATTTTGCTGTGCATACCATGTTTATTAAGGGAAAGAGGCTTTGAAGGAAGAATGGACATTTCTTCAATAAAGACATGTTATTTCCTTTGGCTTTGGGAGTCAGTTTTTTGTTTGTTTGCCTTTTTTTTTTTTTTAAAAATATCAACACTCTCTAAAGTTCTAAAGGTAGGAATAAGAAGGTCTAGTGGGTTTTTTTTTTTTCTGTTTGTTTGTTTTGGTTTTTGTTGTTCTTTTTGGGTTAAATTAGAACTGGTGAGTCAGTTCCAACCTGGCATTTCCAACTCGAAGTTCATGGTTCTGTCTCCTCTCAGCTCCGTGCACCATCTTTGCCTGTTTCTTGGGTATTGGGTACTGAACCACGCTCAGCAGCAGGGCTGCCAGCCCTGATTTCCTGGGTCAGTCAGGCAACATATCTGAATTCTAAGAAAGCCACCTGGAGCATAATGACTTTCCTCTCAAGGTGAGACTGTGGCCAGCTAGTGAGAAAATGTGAATGAGGGCGACGGGCAACTCTGGCCACCTTTTAGTCCTGTGGGCCATGTATATTAGTCACATAGGCTAGGTTTTGCTGCAATTGCAGATAACTCCACAACAGAACTTACAACAGAACTTATTTTTCATCTGGGCTATATGTCCACTGCAATCCAGCCACAGCTCTGCTCCATGCTTTCTTCTCTTGGGGACCAAGCCTGTTGGATAAGGCACTATCTGGAACATGTTCTGGTCATTGTGACAGCAGGAGAAGAGCCAGAGAACCATGTGCTAGCTCTTAAAACTTATACTCCAAAGTGACACATGTGACTTCTGCTCACATTTCATGGGCCAAAGCAAGTCATTTGGCCAGAGCTGCATATATCAGAAAGGAGGTGTCTATTTCTCCTGCAGGGAGGGGCACTGAATATTTGGGACGGTCTTTTTCCAGGAAGATACCACTTCTGCCTAAAATATAGCAGTTGCATGCGATTTAGAAATCTGACAAACAGGATTGTCAGAAAAGATCTGAAGGAAGCTGCCATGTGGGGAATTGTAATTTTTCCCCCTAAAGATTATTTCATGCTTGTTGGATCCATCATATTCTGAAATCCTTTTGCTGTCCAACAAATATTGATAAGTGGAAGCTATTCAGTCACATAGTTCTTAGGCATATCACGCCATAGCTCCCTGACATATGCCTACTGGCTGCCTTAATTTTCTCCCAATTTCTAGCTCCATATTCCCCCATCTCCCTCCCCATCCCTCATCTTTTTCTTTCTTTTTTTTTTTTTTTTTTTTTTTTGCCCTTCTTCATTTCTTCTTTGGTCTCCAAAACCCAGATGACTGTGACTTTTCTGTGATCACTTAAGATTTTCAAGCTCCTCCCTCAAGAGGCTGGTAATTTCCACTTGGAGCATTTTCCCACTATTTTGTCCAGCTAAGCAGTAGGTTCTTAGGAAAACTGTGTGTCTTGGAGAATGAATTTCCATCAGAGGTAAGTGATTGGCATGCTTTTTTCTGTTTATGATTAAAAATAATTTTAATATAATATTTTACTAAATTGTCTGACCAGAAAAGAAATTACTAAAAATCATAGCTATAGAGGCACTTTAACAAAATAAATATTTAATACCTGGGACCTATTTGGTACTTTTCTCTTTGCCCCTTCTTATTACAAGTACCTGAATTCTCATGCTTGATTGCCAGATGGGATCTTGAAGTGTCTGGCCAAGTCCTGTGGGGGTCAGAGCCCTCTGTTGCGGCTGAGCCTTGGACCAGCAGTGATCAGAAACCTTTCCTGGGGGGAGGCTTTTGTTTGCTTGCAGGAATGTTTCTGGGCCACCACCCCAGGTAGCCCATTCACCGTCCTGGCAGGGAGAGCTCATAAAAGAGGCAGCCTATTTCACTTTTTTCTTTCCTCCTTATCAACTGGGACAGTTTGTTTTTCCCTCTGACTCATAGATCCGGAATTTCAGGACTAGAAAGGGGCTCCCCTGCTGTTTTCTTCAAGTGACAAAAAGACAGAGTTTAGCTACCTATAGTGCATTTTACTTCAGCATGAAGAATACTTATAATTGTCTTTTCCAATCAGACATTTTCCTAGCCAGTTTGTTTACCTTATTTTGATTTTGAGGAGGCCCATTTCCTACCTTGTTTTCTTTTGTCTTATTTTTTACTGGTCTTAGCTGGGTCTTTTGTGAGCTGCTAATTTGCTCTCTGGTCTCTTAGCAACCAGGAACTTTTCCAGCTTGCTGCTGAATCAGACCTTGGAGTTGCAAAGTTTATAACAGAACCTGCTGAAGGACAGTATCTCTCCTAGAGCCAGCAGTTTTAAACCAATGTTTGAACAAGAAAATTAACCAGGGTTTCAGGACATGTACATTCACAAAGGCAACAACTACAAAACAAATGTCTGGCTCTCCAGAATGGTTCAATTCTCTTCCGCTCCCAGCCCCAGATGGCCAAGTGCTCTCTGGCTTACTTTGTCTTCCCTCCTGCAGCACAAGGCATTTCCCATTCCCTGTTCTTGGGCTGATGTGAAGTAAATGGAGCCTGCTCAGATAGGAAACAACTGTGCCCTGCCTGGAGGAGAACCAGAAAGGGGTTCTGGGTCTGCTGCTTGTTAGCAGGGGTTAGGGCCAGCTGGTCACATGGTCTTTGACAGTTTCATTCCACACGTATTTATTTCACGCCCACTAGGTGCTAGGCCTCAGCACAGGGAAATGCATGGAATACAGCTGTGTCCCTGTAGAGCCTGTAGTCTAGTGAAGACAAACATAAATAATCTGGTTGCTATCCGTGTGACAAGCCTGCACTCACGATATAAACAAAGGACCGTGGCAGGAGAGAGGAGAACTTTGCCTGGGCTGAGGAGTGAAAGCCTATGTGAACTGACCACACTGGAGGCAGGTGAGGGGATGTGCAGTGTGAGGAGGCAGAGGCTACCTCTCTCCACCTTCGGCACATGTGCTGCAAGTCACACACTCCTGGCATTGGTCACCCGGGGGAAGGGAGCCCAAGAATATTAGCCAACATGAGAGTTTACTAGTTCTTCAGGTTGTCTATGACAATGTAAAAAACTGCTCCAAAGCTTTGTGGCATGAAACAACCACTATTTTATTGTGATCCCAAATTCCGTGGGTCAGAAGTTAGAAAAAAGCACAGAGGTGGATCTTTCAGGGGAGGACTGGAATGGGGGTGCTTTCAACCACTGGGGGCTGGAGGATCCACTTCCAATAGTTTTTTCACTCATATGTCTGGCAGCTGGTCTGGGCTGGCTTACGGGTGGGCTCAGCTGAGAGAGCATGGAATTCTCAGGATTGTTAGACTTTTTTTTTTTTTTTTTTTTTTTTGAGACAGAGCAAGGCTGGAGTGCAGTGTTTTAATCTCGGTTCACTGCAACCTCCGCCTCCGGGATTCAAGACATCCTTCTACCTTAGCTCCCGAGTAAGTATGATTGCAGGTGTGCACCACCATGCCCGGCTAATTTTTTTGTATTTTTAGTAGAGACAGGGTTTCACCATGCTGGCCAGGCTGGTCTTGAACTCTGGACCTCCGAAGTGATCCACCCACCTCGGCCTCCCAAAGTGCTGGGATTACAGGCGTGAGCCACAGCACCTGGCCCATTGGACTTCTTACATGAAGGCTCTGAGAGAAAATAAATGTCCTTTGAGAGCTAGGCTGAAGCTGTACGGCCTTCTATGCACCCTGCCTTGGAAGTTACATAGCATTCATTCCAAATGTACTATTGGTGGGAGGTGGCAAGGTCCCATTCAAATAAAAAGTAGGGGACAAGGTCTGCTGTGGTGGCTCACGTCTGTAATCTAAGCACTTTGGGAGGCTGAGGTGGGCGGATCACCTGAGGTTGCGAGTTTGAGACCAGCCTGACCAACATGGAGAAACCTCATCTCTACTAAAAATAGAAAGTTAGCTGGGTGTGATGGCACATGCCTGTAATCCCAGCTACTTGGGAGGCTGAGGCAGGAGAATCGCTTGAACCTGGGAAGTGGAGGTTGCGGTGAGCTGAGGTTGTGCCATTGCACTCCAGCCTGGGCAACAAGAGCGAGACTCCGTCTCAAAAAAAAAAGAAAAAGAAAGTAGGGGACATAGATCTACCTCTTGATGGAAGGAGGATAAAAATATTTGCAGTCATGCTTAAAACACCACACAGGAAAAAAAGAGTAGTCTCAGGCCAGGAGTTGTACATTTTAGACTGACTCTGCCTCTCACTGGCTGTGTGACCCCAGGGTTAGGTGCTTCTCCTCTCTGGGCTCTGGTCTCTTCATCTATAAAAGGAGGACTTCACCAGGTTCATCTACATTCCCTTCTAATGAGGCGCAGCAGCATAGCACATGCTCCATAATGACCTATTGATGAGGAGAGAGCTGAATTTTAACTGTAGGAAGGATCTCCAATGGAATCATGTGGATCATTAAGTAAAATAGGAGTTTTTGAATTTTCACACTGAAAGAAACTTGAGGAAATATAGTCTGGCTCCCTTGTTTTATAAATGGGGAAATTGAGATCTAGAGAAGCTACAGGTCTTGCCCAAGTTCTGGAAGTAAGTTAATGAGGGCTATTAAAGAATAGAAGCTGGAGGCCAGGACGCGGTGGCTCAGGTCTGTAATCCCACCACTTTGGGAGGCCGAGGTGGGTGGATCATGAGGTCAGGAGTTCAAGACCAGCCTGACCAAGATGGTGAAACTCCGTCTCTACTTAAGAAAAAAAAAACCCACAAAAATTAGCTGGTTGTGGTGGTGGGCACCTGTAATCCCAGCTACTTGGGAGGCTGAGGCAGGGAATTGCTTGAACCCTGGAGGTGGAGGTTGCAGTGAGCCGAGATTGCACCACTGCACTCCAGCCTGGGCAACAGAGTGAGACTCCATCTCAAGAAGAATAGAACCTGGGTCTCTGAACCACACATCCTGTGTGCCTGACCCTCCTGATATTCCATTTGGAATTTCATTCAAACATCCACTTCCAGGAAGGCAACTCTTACATAAATTGAAGGATATCTGTAAAAAGCCATCTGGAAATTTTCCCTGTGTCCAACCTAAGAAGTTAATTGGGCTTGAGGGTGTGTTGGCCAGATCTGGCTGTTTCGCTGGACCTTGCTCAGGACTGGAGCAGGATGACAATGGAGCTGTGAGACTGATAGGGAAGAGGTGTTTGCTTCTGCTTTGGGTCCTATTTTTTTCATGCCGACCATGTTCAGAAATGGCTCTTGTGCATACATAATATGGTGATTGAGTTAAATAATAAATGATAAGAGAGGCCATGGGAGGTAGGAAAGCAAAGGCAAGGGAGAAGGAACCTGATTTCAGCTGAAATTGGAAAGGACAGTGAGCTGCTGAGAGAAGGAGACAAGATAGAAAGGCAGAAGAGCCCAGAAGTAATGAGAACAAGAAAAGAGCTGGTGAAAGGAGCTGTGTGGCTTATTTAAGGTCCCAGGAAGGCTGAGAGCTAGAGGGGCTGAAGGGAAGGGCAAACTGAGTGTGGAAATATAGGCATGTCATTGGGTACTGGAACAAGTGGGAGGTCCTGAAGTCCCATTTAGTGCTAGGGAATAAAGCAACAAAATAGACAGTAGGCCATGAAGCTTTGGTTCCTCATGATAAATGGGCTTTTCCAGAGCTGGATCAATCACAGACAGGGCTGTAAACAGAAACAACTGGCTAGGGCTGATTTTGTCATATTGTTTGGACATGGGCTGGGAACAAAATTTATCTGTGCAAAGCTATCCATCAGGGTACTGGGAAGGATGGAGGAAAGGAAACATTGAGGAAGCCAGGTGGGTTTTTCTGGGTGGAGCCTGACTCCCCTATCCATCCACCCTATTTCCAGCTCACACAAATTCCATTAACTCCCTCTCTAACCCATTGCCTCCTGTTCTTACCACAATTCATGCTAGACCTATGCCCATCTCGTTTCTTCTGAGCCATTCCATCCTAGTCCCAATCCATACACAAGCTTTCATCACATTTTTCAGCATAGCCTGTCCCCCTCTCAACTCCTCATTCTTGTCTTCATTTCATTGACAGTTCCCTTTATTTGGTGCTTATGAGTGAAACAGTCTAAACCTTTGCAGGATTAGACCCTCAAGATGCTAGGCCCTTTGGTGCTAGGAATTCGACATCCCTAAAGCTGGGCTTTCCATCCTTTTTATTTTCATAAATACACAAAAGTGATGTTTTTACAGCCCACTGGGCTCAGCCCAATCCAGGCCCCACCTAGCTACTGCAAGGGCTGAAGTATCCAGATATACCTGGAATCAATTCTCAGCACACTGTTTGGGAGATTGTGTAGTTTGCACACCCCTAATCACAACATATTTCCCCTATAGAGTTGTATTTTGCCTATTTGCCCTTTGGCGGACTCAACAAGTGACATCAGTTTCAGTGACACGAAGGCTTCATCCCTCCTCTGGTATCTAAGGCAGCAGAAAAATGGACTAGCATGGCGGGGATGCAGTTCACAGCAGGGCTTTCTCATTTGCTTTAGTTAGGAAAAAGCAGTCATGGTGTTCAAACGCATTTAGGGGAGAACACTATTAGTAACAGAGCTAGCAACAGTACTCAGGTCAGAAAGGGAGACAAAAGGGAGTATCAAGTAGTCCCTGCTTTTGTGAGCTTTTATTTTGCAGCAGGAATGAGACCAGCCCGGGAGGACGTCACAGAAGACTGGAAAGATGAGAACTGTAAGAGAAGTTCACAGCCCCTGGGTTGAAAAGAAGCAGAAGGCCTGGCCAGCAGGGAGAGAACCGTACAGAGCTTTACCAAAGTCTTCATTTCAGATGGGCCTGAGGGAGGGATAGGATTTCCCCAGGAGCAGAGTGGGGAGGAAGAGCACATTCTAAATCCAGCAAAGAACATGAGGAAAGGTCTAGAGGGGAAAAACAACAGATGGGATGGAGAAAACCACATAGTCCAGGAACCCTGGGGAGTGTGTAGACTGTAGAGGGATAGTTGGAGATAATTTCAGAGGAGGAAATTGGAGGAGGGCGTGTAGGGCTTTGATTCCAGAGTGAGACAACAGGGAGCCGCTTGTCTGAACTCTCATCTGGACTGGTGGAAGTCCAGGGTGCTGGCGGTGAGAGAACAAAGTAGACTCGGACTGCCCTGGAAAATGCAGAACCCTGGGCACGTAGGACCAAAAGGGGAATCAAGACTGAGACTGTCACTGAAACATAAATTCAAAGAGATGCAGATGAGAGGAGGGGCCTGGTGGAAGATGAAAGTCTGGAAAACTGTGATGCCAGACAAGAAGTGGACTCTGTGCGGAGGTAAGAGAAAGTGCCTGGTGAGTATCCTTGAGCCGCTGGGGCATAGTCAGTCTTTTTTGGAGGGTGTGATAGGTTTCAGCCAGAAATGAGAAGGGATGATTAAGGGCTCAAGCTAGCTCAGACTCTGCTGGTGTCTGAGGCAAGGACTTAGGTGACTACAGCCATGGACATTTGGGAGCTCTAGCTGGAAGATAAACACGGTGTTGGAAAGGCAGTTCACTATGAGCTCTTAATTTCCCTGCACTTTTTTGCTGAATGTCTCAGATTGCAGGGTTTGTCTCTTTCTCGATACTGAGCAGTTCTGTAGCTGGTCATAAAGGTGACTAAGTAGGGCAAGGTAACCATCCCCACCTGGGAGGACAGGAGGAGAACCTATTTGTTGTTTGCTGCTTACTGCTTTTTTGGGCCCTTGGCTTGGGGTTCTTCTCCTGTAATGCAACCCACTGGGTGTGTAGGTACCACATGGGCCCACAGTGTTGTCCCTGTGTGACTTGAGAAAAAGGGGAACTGATGCAAATATGGTGCTTGCTGTACCATGAGTAATACAATATTTTGCCTCTGACCAAGAAGTTTTATGCCTTTCACCAGGGTTCATGCTCAGTTGTTAGCCTGTAGATAGGGTAAAATCTAAGACCCTTCACAGTTTCTCACAGTAGGATACATTTGAAGGGAAGAGCCTGGAACTATGGATAACAGTCAGGAGGCTATAGAAGTCAGGATGCTTTTGGCTGCAAGTAAGAAAGTATATAACTAAGAGTGGCTTAAATAAGAATGACAGTGATCTTGCATCAGATATGAAGATTGGGAAGTTCCAGAATTGATTAATTTGGAAGCTTAACATCAGGTTTTGGATTAGCTTTCCTGTGATCCTCTCCACTTTCTCCTCATGGTCCCAGGATAGCAGCCATAGCTCCAAGCATCACAGCCTCACATGAGAACAGGCCCTATTACCCACATAAAGTATACATATTGGAGAAAGAGCTTTTTTTTTTAATATGGCTCCCTCTTTCTATCAGGGAGAAAACATTTTTTTTCCAGAAGCCCTCCTGGAAGATTTTCTTTCATGTTTCATTGGCCAGAACTGGGTTATGTGCACACTGAAAATCAATCATTAGCAAGTGGGAATTAGATTTCCATGAGTAGTTTGGATAGGTGATTCTCGAACTTGAATGTGCATCAAAATGACCTGAAGGGATTGTTAAAGCACAGCTCTCTGGGTCTTACCCCCAGGGTTCTGATTCAGTAGACTTGGGGTGGAGGTCCAAGAATTTTCATTTCTAACAAGTTCCCAGGTATGTTGATGCTGCTGGTACAAGGACATACTTTTAGAACCACATATCTAAAACGAAGTTAGAATAACTTTGGGAGATTATCTCTTTCTCTGTGTGTGTGTGTGTGTGTGTGTGTGTGTGTGTGCATGTGTGTGATGCCTGAGCCCTACACCCGACCTATTGAATCAGAATTTCAAATGGCTTTGGACATCCAAATCCAATAGCGATTGCCACGGGGAATGTCACAGGGATTCAAGCCATAAATGAAAGAGCCTGAATAGGAGAGGGGCTGGGGAGTGACAGGGAAGAGCCGTTCTGACAGTCTTTGAGGATAAAAGCAACAAGACCTGCTGATTGATTGGATGTGGAAAAAGAGGGGAGAGAGGGAGAGGAGTTGATGATGGACCTGGAGGGGTGGAGGGTTTCTAGGGAGCCATGAGGGGAATGAAGGAAACCTTAGGAAAACCTGCAGGAACAGGCTCTGGGGGAATGTAATAATTCCAATGAGGATGTGATGAGCTGGAGATGTCTGTGGGACACCTAGTGGGAGAGATGCAGGAGGCAGTTGGAAGTGCTTGAGGCTGGAGGTGGTCAGAACCATAGCAGGGGCCTCTCTCAGGGGGTTCCGCACCTCAACCCCCACAGCCATTCCATTCATCTACATGGCCTCAGGCCTCAGCATCCCTGACCTGGACTATTTCAGTAGAAACCCGCTTGGTTTCCCGGCTTCCAGTGTTATTGGAGAATGGAAAAGAATTCATTTTCGATGCAACCCTCAGAATGATCTTCCTAAGAAAAAACTCTGATCATTTGACTTCATTTCTTAAAGCTATTCCACAAATTCCTAATACTATGAAGAGCTTCTCAACCCAGCCACACATTAGAATCGCTGGAGAGAGTGTTTAACAAATTCTGGAGCCTGGGCCACCTCATCACCATCTCCTATGATCTTCCGATTTAATTGCTTTGAAATGGGTCCTGGGCATTGGTATTTTAAGAAGTTCTCCTGGTGATTCCAATGCACGGCCAGAGTTGAGACTACTGACCCAACAGGACAAAGTCCAAACCCCTCTGCACGGTGTGCGGTTCTTTTATTGCAAAGTTTCTGCTTATGTTGCTTGTCTTATCTCCCTCCACTTTCTTATGTCAAACCCACACTGTTCCCTGAATGCACCACACAGTTTCATGCTTCTGTGGTTTCACGCCAGCTGCTTCCTCTGCTGGGAAAGCTCTCTCCTGCCTGTTGGCTTCGTGGATATCTTTATTCTGGGCTTACTCAGCTTAAGCGTCATGTCTATCTGGAGGTCTTCCTTGGCCTTCCAAGGTGGAGTTGGATGCTTTCTCCTGGGTTCCCCATGTGGCTCCATCCCAGCGTCCATCACTCTGAACAGCACAGGTGTGTATTCCTCTTTCTGATGGACTCTGGAGCCCCATAGCTTCTCAGTCTTGCTCACCCACTTACTGTGTGGCTGTAGGCAAGGTGCTTCAGTCCACCGAGCCTCTGCTTTAGTGGTAAGAGGAAATAATGATGTCTACTGCATGAGTTTATTATGAGGACTAGATGAAATAAATTGTGTTCCATGTAGAGAGAGAGTATGTGGAACACAGGCACAGGGTGAACCCTCAATAAATGGGAATTGTGGGTATCACGTGACTCCCTGCCTCTAGACCAGGGTGGTCCAGGGGAAATGTAACAAGAGCCACAAATGTGAGTCCTATGTGGAATGCCACATTACACATTAAAAAAAACTAAAAAGAAGTGAAATGAATTTCAATAGTATATTTTATTTAATTCAACATACCCCAAATATTATTGTTTTACAATCAATATAAAAATATTGATGAGATATTTTTACTTTTTTCATATGTCTTTGAAATCCACTGTTATTTTAGAGTGACAACATATCTTATTTCAGACCAGCCCCATTGCAAGTACTTGGTAGCCAGATGTAACCAGTAGCTACTGTATTGGATGGCACAATGCTGGAATCAAGACGCTTTGTGACTGTCTTGAGGATAGGTGCAATGTCTGATTTTTCTCTGCATCACTCAATGCATGGTACAAAGTAGTGTTTAATAAGTGTTTATGAGACATTATTGAACTATGCCTGGTGCTACAGGGTTATGTCATTGGGCAGGTTGCTAAGGGGAATACTGTATATACAAACATCAGCTACAATAATAGGGAAGGGAAACCAGGCAGTGACCAAGAGTGAGGTACTGCCTTGTGTTGACAGAGCCAGGTTGGAGGAGGAGCACAGGACATCTCCACAGCAAGTCTGAGATTCAAAGTCCAGAATTGGAAAGGCCCAGATCTTGGTCCTGATGCTAGTGGCCACCAAAAATTGGTCTCCCTTCAAATTAGTCTCATGCTAAATTAGAGGCAACCAACCTTACACATTGACAGAATGAGTGACCTTCTTTTGATAGGATATTGGGACCACTATGGGAAAATCACTTGACCAAGCTGAACTGAGTGAATGATTATAAAATCAGATTTGTATGTGAGATCTGATTCCACCATCAGCAAGCTATGTGACTTTGGACAACTGACTTAACCTCTCTGAGCTTCCACATCTGGAAAATTCATGGAACAGGCATGGCATCCATCTCACAGGGTTGCCTTGAGGAGGTCATGTGCTTCTGACTGGCTCCCAACAATCCCCACCTCCTAGTATTTATCCCCTCTGTATCCCATCCCATTGAGTGTGCATGGGACCTAGTGACTTGATTCTAACAAATGGAATAGAGCGAAGTAAGGGGTTGTTACTTCCATGGTTAAGTCTGTAGTCTGTGACTTCTTTCTTGCTAGCGTTCTCCTTCTCTCTCTCTTTCTCTCACTGGTGCTGTTCCTTGCCCTCTCACTTGCTCAGTCTAACGAGGCAAGCTGCCATGGTATGAGGTGGTCTATGGAGAAGGGCACATAGTAAGGAAGTGTGGAGGTCTCCAGCCAAAAGCTCATGGGGGCTCCCTGAGGAGGTGAACTCTCAGTCCAACAATCCAAGAGGGAAGAGATCTTTACAATAATCATGGACGTGAGCTTGGAAGTGAGTCTTTCCCAGTCCAGCCTCAAGATGAGACTGCAGCATTGTGAGAGCCAGAGGACCCAGCTAGGCTGTGCCTGGACCCACAGAAACTGCAAGATAGTCGATGCATGTTGTTTTAAGACGCTGAATCGTGGAAGATAATTTGTTACACAGCAATGGTTAACTAACACATGCGTGTAAGAGTTTGACACAACATCTAGAATGTAGAAGGTGCTTGGTAAATTTAAATATGACTTTTAGTAGTGACACCAAAAAATTCTGCTACTGGTTATAAGGTCTTGTACTGTACCAGAGAAATTTGATAAGCTAGGCAGCCTATACATGGCCTTCACAAGCAGCTAGGATTAAATTAGACTAACTGGAGTAGCATCACAGTTTTTTGAGCTGTAAGCTCATTCCTCTGCAGTGGAGTCAGCCTCCTTAATCCAGGCTTGGTTTTCATCCCATCCCATCATGTCCCCCTCCCAACCAGTTCCCAATATGTTCACACTGTGAAGACACAAACTGGACCCTTTTCTGAGACAAAGAGCCAACTTAGAGGATAAGAGCAGCAACAGGCCTGAGAATAAGTCCTGTTTTTTTCCCCTTTTTATTTTTCAGAACATGGTTGTCCTCTGAGATTATTTTAGTAAGAAGAATCCATGCATAATGAAGTTAAACATCTGGGATTGTGAAACCTAATCAATTGTGAAATCTAATCAATCACAATGTGCCTCGTCTGGGAAACAAATGTATTAACCAAAGTGGGGTGGTCTGTGCATGGTCTAGAGGAAGGGGATGCCATGGAGCAGTAATTTGTCAGAGTTTTTCCGGCATTGTCCAAAGCAAGGGGTCCCGACTGGCTGACAGAAACATCCGCTCTGCTTGACAGATGGGTCTAGGAGGAGCAGGGAGCACCAGACAATCATAACTCACCGACACAAGCCATTAACATCATCCTGTGGCTCTCTGGCACCGAGTCCTTGCTTTCCACGCAAGCTTCAGATGAGGCTGATCCTTTTCCCATGTACGTTGGCCTCCCACCAATGGACATGAGGCTCTGGTTTTCTTGGAAGTAATAGTTCTCTTTGAAACTAATAAACTGATTGATATTCTGGCTTATTCATCAGTCACTTGAGAGTTTGTTCAACCTGGATCAGTCTCTGGACTGTAGGGTACTGACCATATAGAGTTGCTGCCTCTCAAGGTGGAAAGCCTGTGCCCGGGACCTAGTGGCCTCCCTTCCATCCACCTCACTTTTTCTCCTCCTCTGTCCCTCCCTGCCTACCACCCTTCTTTTTTTGTCTTTCTCTTTCTTCCTTCTACCCCTGCCCCTGCCCACCTTCACCCTGACACACACACACTTTCAATATCTCTTGTATGAGTCATGAGCATTTCAGTTAAGCTAAAGAATTCTGTAGCCGATTGAGTTTGTGTCCTGGTTCTGTCACTTAGTAGCTGTGGGCTCTTGGGCAAGTGATTTCAAGTTCTCTGTGACTTACTTGTAAAATGGGACTAATAGCATTTGCCTCTTAAGGCTGATGTCAGGATTAAATAAACTGCAACAGTGCATGGCACTACTACATGCTCATTCATTGTTAGCTAAACAACAAATACTGAGTGCCTGTCATGTACCAGGACTATGCTGGGGGCTGGTGATGAATGGTGAGGAGTTGCAGACCTGCTTTCAGGGTGCTTACTTGGAGGAGGCAGAGGCTGAGACATCTACAGGCCATTTCAAAGTGTACCCCAACCAGGTGCTGGCTCCCTGTGAGGGCTGGTGTCTTTTGGGGACATTTGGGTCCCATTATTTTCTATTTTCTCACTGTGATGTGCGTCACTGCTTAGGGACAATGAGGTGCAGCTTGAGGGTCCAGGGGTCTTAAGGTGCATAAGGGGGCCCAAGAGAGGGGAAAAACCTTCAAGGAAAGGAGGAAAGGGCATGGGGGATGAGGTTAGCCTCTCTTCCAGTGCTTCCAGGTGTGCCTCTCCTTGTGTGGCGAGGGTGGTCTTCATATTCTGTACTAGTTAGTGAGTAATTCTGCCCAGCAATGAGGTCTTCTATCCCAATTTCTGGCTGCAGCAGCTGTCCTCCTGAGTGGACACGTGGGCATGGCAGCAAGGATGTGAGTGCCACATGATGTGGATGAATCTGTATCAGCCTTGAGACTGGCGGTGGTCTGATTGTTGAGGCTGGCAGAGAAACCCTGATGTCATTACCAAGAATGAATGGAGAACTACAATTCTTCCTTAGAATTATGAGAAGAGAGCTATAATTCTCTCCACTCTGGTCTCCTGGGGACTTTGATTTCCACTCCCCTGGGCCTCCCACTGAAGAGTTTGCTGTCTGAGTCTGCTCTCCTGAGAGCTTTGTCACATTCTACAGAAATGCATGAATTCTGTGTCTTTATTAATAAATGATATATTTTTAAACAATTTAAAACATTAAATTAATTTATCTGGGGAGAAGGTGACATACTGACATACATGAAATTCCAGAGGTACTAAAGGGTGTGCAAAATGCTTCTCTCCCATCCCTCTCCCTAACTACTGAGTTCTCCTCATCAGCAACTAGTGTTACTAGTTTCTCATCAGATAGTAAGATTTTTTAGATAAAAGGGACCAGGATTTATAACATTAATATCAATTCAACAGTTATTTAGTCAGCATCAATCTTGTGCCAGGGACTAGAGATATAGGAGCCAAGAGGGAACGGTCTCAGTCCTCTGAGAGCCACAATGTGCAGTAGGGGAGCAGCCAGGGTGGCCAACAGTTATAATCTATTGCTATTGAAGGAGAAACAGAAATATGTATAAGCTGAAGAGGTAGCACCAAGGGGCAGAGAAAAGAAAATAATCTCGCAATGGAGACAGAAAAGATTACATAGCACGTCTTTGGGCTTTCCACAGCTGCCAGGATAGAGGTGTTATAAAATTCACTTTTTCCTTGCTGACTTATTTTTTGATTCTTTCTTTGGTCGTGTAGAATTGAAGTCTACTTTGAACCAACTGCCACCTTTGTTAAAAAGCAGCTTTATTGAGACATAATTCATATAACATACAATTTACCATTTACAGTGTATAATTCAACGTCTTTTAGTATAGAGTTGCACATTCATCCACCATCAATTTTACAACATTTTTATTACCCCAAAAGGAAACCCCACACCTCTTAATTATTACCCATTAGCCTCCCAATCTTCCCAGCCCTAAGCAATCACCAATCTGTGATACTTTCTGTCTCTAGAGATCTGCATATGCTGGACATTTTATATAAATGAAATCTTACAATATGTGGCCTTTTGTTTCTGGCTTCTTTCACTTGGCATAAAATGCTTTCAAGGTATTATCATGTTGCAATATGCAACATACTTCATTCCTTTTTATGGCTGAATAATATTCCATTGTATTGGATATACAACATTTTGTCTATCCATTCATCAGTTGATGAATGGATGCTTTCTATGCTTTGGGTGGCTTCTATACTTTTAGGTTAATTTTCCAGAAGCTACACTCTTGACTTTGTCAGAGCTACAGCTTGCCTTATTCTATGGAGAAGAGTGAGCACTGTGTGGGGAGCAAGTGCTCCACAGAGTTGGCTTCACATTCACTATGTTGCCCAACCTCAGCCTTCTGGGCTCTGAGCAAGCACACTTCTGATCTGCCCATGGGAAGGGCCTCTTTGGCCCCAACTTTGGCTTCTGTCCTTGTTTCTGAAGCCCACCCTCCTGCCTCTCATCTCTGTGTTCCTTTCCATTTCTGGAATGATTCTGCTTTGGGAGGTTGTTCTTTATGCTCAAATGTTGACAATTATATTCTTTCCCAAGACTTGACTCTTTTTTTGACCATCAACAACCCTGCCCATGCACAGTTAGCTCATGACAACTGGTATCCCTAGCCTTCATGCTTGAAATCTAATGTTGGCCACCACCTTGGCCCAACCCTTGAACTTGGCCAAGACATTTCCATCCATCCAGCCCTTAGCTAGGACTCAAGAGCTTGAATGTTAGGAAAAGCATTTGTTCTTTATCTAATAGGCCTTTAAGGTAGTCATTGAAAGCCTTGGTTGGGAGAATCCAAGTGAGGAGAAAGTGTTGTCTTGCAAAACTCCCTTTGACAGTGGCATTTACAAGTGATTGGGGAGAGGAGATGCAGTGATGAGCAGGTAATCAGGAAGCTGCCACAGTGACCTATCAATCTCTGGACTGGGATGGGGGCAGGTGGAAGGGCCTGATAGAAAAAAATATGAAAGATTGTATTAATAGTATTTGGGACATGATCAGTTTAGTTTGGGATGAGAAGAAGAAGCACAAGAGGAAATTGTTTCTAGCAGAATTGTTATCAGGACTAGCAAGTAAGGATACATTGAACCCACTTTCACTGGTTTGTTTGCGTTTTTTTTAGAAGACGCATTTTTTTTAGAAGATGCACAGGAAGGGGAACATCACACACCAGGGCCTGTTGTGGGGTTGGGGGAGAGGGGAGCGATAGCATTAGGAGACATACCTAATGTAAATGACGAGTTAATGGGTGCAGCACACCAACATGGCACTAGTATACATATGTAACAAACCTGCACGTTGTGCACATGTACCCTAGAACTTAAAGTATAATTAAAAAAAAAAAAAAAAAAGAGGAAGACGCATTTAGCTGGAGGCTTAGTTTCCAGGGGCAGCAAGCCTTCTGGGGGTGTGTGTCTGAGAGGCATTTAGAGACATGGTAAGGGGGTTGAGAAACGATCCTGCATGGAGATGTAGATTTGAAGGTGTTAGCTGGAACAGGGAGAAATAACAGGGAGGATAGGCAAGAGCAGGGAGTGAAAAAGGACCCTTAGAGCAGGCACAGTGTGGAGTGGGGAGGGAAGGGAAGTCAGAGAGGGAGCTGCAGGGGAGTGGGACAGGTGAGCACTCAAGAAGCAAGAACAGGAGAGTCTCGTATAGGAAGGAGTGGGCAGCAATGAGTGGCCACAGGCATTTTCCTTTGCAAGGTAAAGAATTTGAATCCTTTTGCTGGGTCCTTGTCATTTCTGAGTCCAGTCCTGGCCCTGTGATCATTAAGTGCCCTCTCTGTCCTCCAGTTTTCTCCCTCTGGGTGCTGATTTTGACTTTTGGAGCAAGATGCTTCTTCAATAGATTTTGACCTAAGTTATCTCTAATTTTTATCTGCCTGTCACAATGAGTGAACTCCTCCATTCTCCCAACTTGACCATTTCTCAATTTTCAGAAGACTTGAAAAAACAAAATGAAACAAAACAGAAAGCTAAAAAACCTAAAGACAAAATATCATGTGTGGCTTGTTAGCCAAGCAGTGCTGTTAGTATTTGGTTGCCTTGTGAATTTTTTTTTTTTTTGGCTTCTTGTTAAATGTTTTCTCTGAGCTTCCTGAGATATGCTAGGGAACATTCTCCAGGATTCCTGTGGATGTTTTACTTCTTTCTATTCTTAGCTTATTCTTGTATTTTCCTAGTTCCTATGTCAAAGCCTGAGGTATCTTATTATGAATTTCTTTTCTCTTCTCTCAGATTATTGGAATTAATTCTGTGTTATAATGTTAGTAACAGCTAACATTTGTACAATGCTTTACAATTTACAAAGCATGTCGTTTTCTTATTTTATCTTCACAGCAATTCTGTGAAGACTCTTAGATACCATTGTCCTTATTTTATGAACAAAGCCTCTGAAGGTCAGTGAGCTTGGGAGACACAGCTCAGCTGGCAATAGAAGGAGCCATGGTGACTTAAGATCTTTGGCTCCTTTCTTTTTTGTAATAATGCTGTTTTTCCTCTAAAAAAGAAAACGTATAATTATTTGAGAAAATGTGGAGAGTATAGGAAAGAATACAGACAGAAATATGCATTACTGTTCATCCCACTGTCCAGTAACTGTGATTATCAGTGCTTTGTTGTATTTCTTTCCAGTCACATTTCTATGAATTAGCAAAGATTTTTATGTAATTAGAAATCATGTACATCTTAGTGTTGGACCCTGGTTTTTTCTTTTTGAGACAGGGTCTTGCTCTGTCGCCCAGGCTAAAGTGCAGTGGCACAATCTCAGTTCACTGCAACCTCTGCCTCCTGGTTTCAAGTGATTCTTTTGCCTCAGCCTCCTGAGTAGCTGGGATTACAGGTGCCCACCACCACACCTGGCTAATTTTTATATTTTTAGTAGAGACGGGGTTTCGCCATGTTGGCCAGGCTGGTCTTGAACTTCTGACCTCAGGTGATCTGCCTGCCTTGGCCTCCCAAAGTGTTAGGATTACAGGTGTGAGCCACCATGCCTGGCCGGAACCCTGGTTTTTAAATGTAACGTTATATGGTGATGCCATCCAACTATTTCAAAATCCATTCTAGCATATAGGTATATTATAACTTATGTAACCATTCCCCTCTTTCTTTTCTTTTTTTATTCATAGATAATTATACATATTTATGGGGTACATGTGATATTTTGATACATGCATGTGATGTGTACTGATCAAATAAAGGTATTTAGGATATCCATCACCTCAAACATTTATTAATTCTTTGTGTTCAAAACATTTCAAATCTTCCCTTTTAGCTGTTTTGAAATATACAATAAATTGTTTACTATAGTCACCTTACTGTGTCCACTAGGACTTATTCCTTCTATCTAAATGTAGGTTTATTCCTATCTAAATGTAGGACTTATTCCTTCTATCTAAATGTAGGTTTATACCAATTAACCAACCTCTTTTCATTCCCCCCACCCATTTCCAGCTGCTGGTATCTATCATTCTACTCTTCCATAAGGTCAACAATTCCCTTCTTGCTGCATATACAAGTTGTTTCAATTACTGGCTTGTACAATAAGAATTTTGATTAATGACTTTATATAATTAACACCCATCTTAATCTCTGTGTTTTATGATAAGAATAAGGATGGAATGCCTGGGTTTAAGAGCACGTTGTTCAACTTTATTCCACAGATGGACTACATTTTATTCCAGTGAGAACTTAAGTCTATCTTACCATACCCTTGCCACCACTGAATATTATATTTTAACTAATTGTTAATATTATGGATGAAAAACAAATGTTCATTGCTTTGTTTTACATTTCTTTGATTGCTTGTGAAATAGAACTTTTTCCTGGAAGCATTCCCCTCAAGAACTAGAATAAGACAAGGATGCCCACTCTCACCACTCCTATTCAACATAGTACTGGAAGTCCTAGCCAGAGCAATCTGGCAAGAGAAAAGATAAAAGGCATCCAAATAGGAAAAGAGGAAGACGAATTATTTCTCTTCACTGATGATATGTTTCTATACCTAGAAAACCCTAAAGACTCTGCCAAAAGGCTCCTGGAACTGATAAATGACTTCAGTAAAGTTTCAGGATACAAAATCAATGTACAAAAATCACCAGCATTTCTATACACCAATAATGTTCAAGCTGAGCGCTAAATCAAGAACCTGATCTCATTTACAATCGCCACACACACACACACAAAAATACCTAGGAATACATCTAACCAAGGAAGTGAAACATCTCTACAAGAAAAACTACAAAACACTTCTGAAAGAAATCATAGATGACACAAACAAATGGAAAAACATTCCATACTCATGAATTGGAAGAATCAATATCTTTAAAAAGTCCATACTGCCAAAACAATCTTCAGATTCAATGCTATTCTGATCAAACTACCAATGTCATTCTTCACGGAATTAGAAAAAAACTTCTAAAATCCATATGGAACCAAAAAAAAGAGCCCAAATATCCAAAGCAATCCTAAGCACAAAGAACAAAGCCAGAGGCATCACATTACCTGACTTCAAACTATACTACAAGGCTACAGTGACCAAAACAGCATGGTACTGGTACAAAAACAGACACATAGACCAATGGAACAGAATAGAAAACCCAGAAATAAAGCTGCATACCTACAACCAACTGATCTTTGACAAAGTTGACAAAAATAAGCAATGGAGAAAGTCCGTATTCAATAAATGGTGCTGGAGTAACTGACTATCCACATGCAGAAGAATGAAACTGAGCTCAGAGGACTAGCTCCAAGATGGCTGCTGACTAGACACAGCCAGGAGGAACATCTCTCACCGAGGGACTGGGATATCAGGAAGACTGGCTCACTCCTAGCATGTCTTCAGAGGGAAGGCATTCAGGGTGAATATAAGGAAGACACAGAGGCTGGGCTGAAGCGGGAGGAAGCTGGGAACCCTGCAAGGGGCTTCTGCACACTGGGACTCGTTCCTGCCCCTCAATGACGCCTGCATGAAGGGGTGAGTTCAACAGGCAAGGAGCAACCTGCTCTAACCTTGGGCCTCTGGAATTCCACCAGGAGGTGACCACTCAACTACCATGGACACTTGAATTGGCAGGAATTGCTGCTTAGAGAAGAGATGGGGAAGAACTCCAGGTAGTGTGGAGCCCAGAGGGTTTGGTGTAGGAGCATGTGTAGTGAAGCATGGCCAGGGATGCCCATCCTGTTAGGCTCAACTTGCTGCCATAAGAGACTATAGCCCTAGGGGAACTGTTAGACTGGAACGGCAGGGTGGTCTTGCCCATGAGACAGGACTAGTCTGATCTGAGCACCCCTTAGTCTGATGGCCTCTCCTGAGGCCCCAGCCTGGCCACAACTGCTTGCAGTGCAGCCCTCAGGTACTGCCTTGGCCTGCATCATAGCTTCGGGGCTGGCAGGCTGTACCTGACTGGCAGAGTGCTCCAGCAGAGCCACCCGTGGACACACACTAACTCCACCCCTGCTTTTCCCCTACCGTAGCCTCCCCTGTGCCACTTTGCCTGTATATACTCACCCAGGGTCACCCCACATCACTTTGCCAGCACATATGGACCTTGTGCAGGTGGACTTTGCCTTTCCTTCTCCACCAGAATATGTGTGTGCAGGCACCCTGACATGCCACTGCTGCTGACTTGAGTGCACTGCCCCACCAAACTGCCATTGTTGTCAGAGTATTAGTAGGCATGGAGCCTGCTAGTCTTGCCTGCCAATGCCTGACCCCAGCTGAAACAGTGGACCCGTCCCCACCCTGGGTAGCCACTGCTGCCCTCATGTACATGCACAAGGGTACACACAGTCCTGCCCCCACTAGCACCGTCTCCATGCTAACACCACCATTGGTGCTAATGCATGCACAGTTGCCCAGTGTCCAGTGGGGCCCACCCAAGCTGTGCTGCCACTGCTGCTGCTGTGAACACTTGCACAGAGGCCAGCACCCCAGCACCCACTAACACCCTGCTGCAGCTGAGCATGCACCCTGCTGCACTGCCACTGCACTGCTACTGGCATGTGCAAATGAGGACAGAGCTCACTGTCACTGCCCTGTGAAGTGCTTTGGCTGGCACCATCCACCAGAACACTGTGACCAGTGGTCCAGCAGCATCTTGGTCCCCCCCAGTGCATCAGGTTCCTAACCTCAAGGAGTCAGGGAACAAAGCTGGGGCTCAATACCAGTCTCCCAGAGTTAGAGAATGTGGCCCAGGAGTCCTGAGCTGAGACTTGGCTCCCTAAAATCTTTTAGAAATGAAGCCAGTTGACTGAATCCACCTTATGCCACAATCAAACCCCTAAGGTCATCAAATAGGATGAAAGAAAAAAAAAAATCCAAAGGTCAGCAACTTCAAAGACTGAAGGAACATCAGCCCACACAGATGAGAAAGAACTGGCACAAGAACTCTGACAACTCAAAAACCCAGAGTGTCTTCTTTCCTCCAAACAACCACACTAGTTCTCCAGCAAGTGTTCTTAACTGGGCTGAGATGGCTGAAATGACAGAACTAGAATTCTGGGTAGAATTCTGGGTAGAAATGAAGATCATCAAGAGTCAGGAGAATGTTGAAACCCAACCTAAGGAAGCTAAGAATTACAATAAAATGATACAGGAACTGACAGAATAAATAGCCAGTATAGAAAATAACATAACTGACTTGACAGGGCTGGTAATTGTAAATGTATTAAAAGAATTTCATAATGCTATTCCAAGTATTAACAGTAGAATAGACCATGCTAAGAAAAAAATCTCAGAGCTTGAAGACTGGCTTTCTGAAATGAGACAGTCAGACAAGAATAAAGAAAAGAGAATGAAAAGGAATGAATAAAACCTCTGAGAAATATGATATTATGTAGAGAGACTGAATCTGTGACTCATTAGCATCCCTGAAAAGGATGGGGAGAATGGAAGCAACTTGGAAAACATATTTCAGGATATCATCCATGAGAACTTCCCCAACATAGCTAGAGAGGCCAACATTAAACTTTAGGAAATGCAGAGAACCCCTGCAAAAACTTCACAAAAAGATAATTCCCCAAGACACAACCATCAGATTCTCCAGGGTTGAAATGAAAGAAAAAAAATGTTAAAGGCAACTATGGAGAAAGGACAGGTCACCTACAAAGGGAAGCCCATCAGACTAACATGGACCTCTAAGCAGAAACCCTACAAGCCAGAAGAGATTGGGGGCCTATATTCAACATTCTTAAATAAAAGAAATTCCAACCAAGGATTTTAGATCTGGCCAAACTAAGCTTCACAAGTGAAAGAGAGGTAAAATCCTTTTTAGACAAGCAAAGTTGAGGCAATTCATTGCCACCAGACCTGCCTTACAAGGAGTCCTGAAAGAAGCACTAAATATGGAAAGGAAAGACTATTACCAGCCACTACAAAAACACAAGTACACAGACCAGTGACATCATAAAGCTACCACACAAACAAGTTGACATAATTACCACCTAACAACATGATGACGGGATCAAATCCACACATATCAATACTAACCTTGAATGCAAATGGGCTAAATGTTCCAATTAAAAGACACAGAGTGGCAAGCTGGATAAAGAAGCAAGACCCAATAATATGTTGTCTTCAAGAGACCCATTTCATATGCAATGACACCCATAGGCTCAAAATAAAGGGATAGAGAAAAATCTACCAAGAAAATGTAAAACTGAAAAAAGCAGGAGTTGTGATCCTAATTTCAGACAAAACAGATATTAAAACAACAAAAATAAAGAAAAAGACAAAGAAGGGCATTATATAATAGTGAAGGGTTCAATTCAACAAGAAGACCTAACTATTCTAAATATATATGCAGCACCTAACACAAGAGCACACAGATTCATAAAGCAAGTACGAAGAAACTTAGACTCGCATATAATAATAGTGGGAAATTTCAATACCCTACTGACAGTATGAGACAGATCATTGAGGCAGAAAATTAACACAGATATTCAGGACCTGAATTCAACAGTGGACCAAATGGATCTGACAGACATCTACAGAACTCTCTACCCTCAAATAACAGAATATACATTCTTCGCATAACCGTATATCATGTACTCTAAAATTGACCACACAGTTGGACATAGAACAATCCTCAGCAAATGCAAAAGAACCAAAATCATACCAACCACTCTCTCAGATCACAGAGCAATAAAAACAGAATTTGACTAAGAAAATCACTCAAAACCATGCAATTACATGGAAATTAAGCAACCTGATCCTGAGTGACTTTTGGTTAAATAATGAAATTAAGGCAGAAATAAAAAGTTCTTTGAAGCTAACAAGAACAAAGATACAGCATACCAGAATCTCTTTGACACAGCTAAGGTAGAGTTAAGAGAGAAATTTATAGCATTAAATGCCCACATCAAAAAGTTAGAAAGCTCTCAATTTAACAACCTAACATCACAACAAAAAGAACTAGAGAAGCAAGAGCAAAGCAACCCCAAAATTAGCAGAAGACAAGAAATAACCAAAATCATATTGAACTGAAAGCGATTGAGACACAAAAATCCATCCAAAAGATCAATTAATCCAGGAGTTAGTTTTTTTTGAAAAAAAAAATAAAATAGATAGACTGCTAGCTAGACTGATAAAGAAAAGAGAGAAGATCCAAATAAACACAATTAGAAATGAAAAAGGGGGTATTATCACTGACCCCACAGAAATAGAAAGAACCATCAGAGACTACTATGAACACCTCTATGCAAACAAACTGGAAAATCTAGAAGAGATGGATACATTCCTGGACACATACACCCTCCCAAGACTGAACCAGGAATAAATTGAATCCCTGAACAGACCAATAACAAGCTCTCAAATGGAATCAGTTATAAATAGCATACCAATAAAAAAAAGTCCAGGACCAGAGGGATTCACAGCCAAATTCTACCAGAATTGGTACCATTCTTACTGAAACTCTTCCAAAACAATTGAGGAGGAGGGACTCCTCCCCAACTCATTCTATAAGGCCAGCATCATCCTGATACCAAAACCTGGCAGAGACACAACAATAACAAAATAGAAAAGTTGAGGCTAATATCCCTGATGAACACTGGTGCAAAAATCCTTAACAAAATACTAACAAACCAAACCTAGCAGCACATCAAAAAGCTAGTCCACCATGATCAAGTAGGCTTCATCCCTGGGATGCAAGGTTGGTTCAACATACACAAATCAATAAACATGATTCATCACATAGACAGAACTAAAGACAAAAACCGTATGATCACCTCAGTAGATGCAGAAAAGGCTTTCAATAAAACTCAATATCCCTTCATGTTAAAAACTCTCAACAAACTAGGTATTGAAGGAATGTACCTGAAAATAATAAGAACCATCTATGACAAACCCACAGCCAACATTTACTGAATGGGCAAAAGCTGGAAGCATTCCCCTTGAGAAGCAGAAAAAGAAAAGTATGCCCTCTCTCACTATTCCTATTCAACGTACTATTGGAAGTCCTGGCCAGAGAAATCAGGAAAGATAAAGCAAAAAAAAAAAAAAAAGCACGCAAATAGGAAGAGAGGAAGTAAAACTATCTCTTTTTGCAGATGACATGATGCTATATCTACAAAATCCCATAGTCTCAGTCCAAAGCTCCTTAAGCTGATAAACAACTCCAGCAAAGTTTTAGGATGCAAAATCAATGTATTAATATAAAAATAATTAGTATTCCTATACACCAGCAACAACTAGGCCCTGAGCCAAATCAAGAATGCTATCCTATTCATAATTTCCACAAAAAGAATAAAAGACCTAAAGAATAAATACAGCTAAC
The DNA here is from genome assembly GCF_029281585.2 of Gorilla gorilla gorilla. NCBI lineage: Eukaryota > Metazoa > Chordata > Mammalia > Primates > Hominidae > Gorilla > Gorilla gorilla. The sequence continues at coordinate 58,760,695 of NC_073229.2, read as the reverse complement.
CAGGAAAGTAAAAGATCTTTACAATGAGAATTACAAAACACTGCTCAAAGAAATCAGAGATGACACAAACAAGTGGAAAAACATTTCATGCTTGTGGATGGAAAGAATCAATATTGTAAAAATGGCCATACTGCCTGAAGAAATTTTTATAGATTCAATGCTATTTCTATCAAACTACCAATTACACTCTTCACAGAACTAGAAAAAACTGTTTAAAAATTCATGTGGAACCAAAATGGGCCTGAATAGCCAAAGCAATCCTGAGCAAAAAGAATAAAACTGGAGGCATCACATTACCTGACTTCAAACTATACTACCAGATTACAGTAACCAGAACAGCATGGTACTGGTAAAAAACAGACACACAGACCAGTAGAACAGAGTCGACAGCCCAGAAATAAGGCTGCACACGTTTGACAAAGCTGACAAAAACAAGCAAGAGGGAAAACCTACTCAATAAATGGTGCTGGGGTAACTAGCTAGCCATATGTAGAAGATTGAGACTGGACCCCTTCCTTACACCATATACAAAAATCAACTCAAGGTGGATCAAAGACTTAAATGTAAAATCCCAAACTATAAAACCCCTAGAAGACAACCTAGGCAATACCATTCTGGACATAGGCACAGGCAATGATTTCATGATGAAGACACCAAAAGCAATTGCAACAAAAGCAGAAATTGACAAATGGGATCTAATTAAACTAAACAGCTTCTGCACAGCAAAATAAACTAACAGAGTAAACAGAAAACCTACAGAGTAGGAGAAAATATTTGCAAACTATGCATCTGACAAAGACCTAAAAATATCCAGCATTTGTAAGGAACTTAAACAAATTTACAAGAAAAAAACAACCCTATTAAAAAGTGGGCAAAGGACATGAACAGATACTTTCCAAAAGAAGACATATGTGTGCCCAACAAGCATATAAAAAAAGCTCGACATCACTGATCATTACAGGATTGCAAATCAAAACCACAATGAGATACCATTTCACACCAGTCACAATGGCTATTACTACAATGTCAAAAAATAACTGATGCTGGCAAGGTTGCAGAGAAAAGGGGACGCTTACACACTATTGGTAGGAGTGTAAATTAGTTCAACCATTGTGGAAGGCAGTGCGGCAATTCCTCAAAGAGCTAAAAACAGAACTGCCATTCAACCCAGCAATCCCACTACTGGGTATATACCCAAAAGAATGTAAATTATCCTACCATAAAGACACCTGCATGTGTATGTTTGTCACAGCATTATTCACAGTAGCAAGGACATGGAATTAACCTAAACAGTAGATTGGATAAAGAAAATGTGGTACATATACTCCATGGAATACTACAAAGTCATAAAAAATAATGAGACTATGCCCTTTGCAGGAACATGGATGGAACTGGAGGCCAGTATCCTTAGCAAACTAACTCAGGAACAGAAAACCAAATACCACATGTTCTCACGTATAAGTGGGAGCTAAATGATGAGAGCACATGGACACAAAGAGGGCAACAACAGACATCGGGGCATACCTGAGAGTGGAGGAAGAGAAGAGGGAGAAGAGCAGAAAAAAAACTGTTTTGTACGAGGCATAATACCTGCGTGACAAAATAATCCATACAACAAACCCCTGTGATATGAATTTACCTATGTAACAAACCTGCACATGTACCCTTGAATCTAAAATAAGAGTTAAAAATACTTAAAAAAAGTTAAAAATACTTAAAAAAACCTTAATTCATGTGCACTTATCACTTAACTCAAGATGGATGAAAGACTTAAATCTGAGACCTCAACCTATAAAAACCCTAGAAAAAAATCTAGGAAATACCCTTTTGGACATTGGACTTGGCAAAGAATTTATGACTAAGTCCTCAAAAGCAATTGCAACAAAAAGAAATATTGACAAGTAGGACTTAATTAAACTAAAGAGCTTCTGCACAGCAAAAGAAACTATCAACAGAGTAAACAGACAACCTGCAGAAAGGGAAAAAATATTCGCAAGGTATGCACCTGACAAAGGTCTATAAGGAACTTAAACAAATCAACAAGTGAAAAACAACTTCATTATACAGTGGGTAAAGGACATGAACAGACACTTTTCAAAAGAAGACATACGATGGCCAAGAAACGAAAAAAAAATGGTCCACATCACTAACATCAGAGAAATACAAATAAGAACCACTATGAAATACCATCTCACATCAGTCAGAATGGCTATTACTAAAAAGTAAAAAAACAACAGATGTTGGCGAGGTTGCAGAGAATAGGCAATGCTTTTACACTGTTGGTGGGAGTGTAAATTAGTTCAGGCACTGTGGAAAGCTGTTAGGAGATTTCTCAAAGAACTAAAAATAGAGCTATCATTCAACTTAGCAATATCATTACTGGGGATATACCCAAAGGAAAATAAATATTCTACCAAAAGGACACTCGCACTTGTATGTTCATCACAGCACTATTCACAATAGGAAAGGCATGGAATCAACTTAGGTGCTCATCAGCAGTGGATTGGATAAATAATATGTGGTACATATGTACCATGGAATACTATACAGCCATAAAAAATAATGAGATTATGTCCTTTGCAGCAATGTGGATGCAGCTGGATGCCATAATCCTAAGAGAATTAATACAGAATCAGAAAACCAAATACTGCGTGTTCTCACTTATAAGCGGGAGCTAAACATTGAGTATACATGGCATAAAGATGGGAACACTAGATGCTGGGGACTACAAGAGAGGGATGGAAGGAGAGGGGCAAGGGTTGAAAAACTACCTATTGGGTACTATACTCACTACCTGGATGATGAGTTAAATTGTACCCCAACCTCAGCATCATACAATATACCCTTGCAACAAACCTGCACATGTACCCTCTGAATCTGAAATAAAAGTTGAAATAAAAAAATAGAACTTCTTCTTTTTGTTCCTCAAAGATGGACTGAGCTACACCAGTACAATAGTAGTAAGTTCCTAGACACAGGGATATCCTAGTCTTAGCATCATCTCAAGGACAGAAATAGACATTCCGGTGCTGTCATGGTTTCCCCTGTGTCCATGGACATGGCTTCAAATGTTTTACAAAACAAAGGAAATGTTGGTTTATAAGCATTCATCATGGGCATAGTCACCAACATTTCCTTTGGGTACCATTGTCCTAGATTGGGAATGGTAAAACATTTCTTCCCATGTGCCTGTTCCTATGTGTTGGTGGTGGCTGTGTAAAGGGCTAGTTGAGTAGTAGTATCTTGCTCTCTCTGGGCTCAGCAGAGAAGCACATTGTGAGCTTATTGGCTATTTGTGTAACTTTTTTGGAGAAAATGTATACAGTATTCAAGGTTGTTTTTATTTTCTTGATGATGTTCTTTGAAGCACAACATTTTAAAATTTTGTTAATGTCCAATTTATATGTCTTTTTCTTTGATTGCTTTTGGTGTCATATCTAAGAAACCATTGCCTAATCCAAGGTCATGGATTTATACATGCATTCTCTTTTAAAGTTTAGTAGTTTTAGTGCTTACATTTAGATATTTGATCCATTTGAGCTATTTTTTTATATGGTGTGTGATAGGGTTCTGAATTCATATTTTGTAGGTGGATATATTCCGTTATCTAACACTATTTGGCAAAAAGCCTATTATTTCCCCCATTGAATTGTCTTAGCACCCTTGTTGAGAATCAGTTGACCATAAATATGAGAGTTTGTTTCTGGATCCTCAATTTTATTCCATTGATCTATATGTCAGATATGGACGACTTTTAAGTTTTCTCCCAAATTCTTGGATTCTTGAATTTTCTACATAGATTCCTAGCAGATCACATTATGTCCACAAGGTAGAATCTACCAACACCTTGATAAAGTTTGTGATAGGCAAATTGATGCTTACTTGATAAAACTTTGGAATGCTTCTGCCTGCAACTAACTGAGCTCTTGACTAAAATTGGCTTAAGAAATATGGAAGCTTAATTGTTCCTTGTCACGGAAAGTCTAGAGACTGGTGGTTCCATACCCCATTCCCATTGGTTTGGAGTTGGTTTATTTAACAGCTCAGGGCTCCAGTCAGTATCTCTGCAATTCTCGTGACCCTTTCCTCGTGTTGCAAGATCATTGCCACAGGTTCAAGCAGAAAGGCCTCACATAATAGCACCCAAGGTAGGAACAATGGGGGATTATTCTTACAGATTTCTCTCTTCTATTAAGAAGAAAACTCTTCCAGTGCGCTAGTGTCCCACCTCATGTGGCCAGGATTGGGTGACATAGTTACCCGTAACCACAGAAAGTTTGGAAAAGTGCCAACTCTTAACTCTTAGAAATTAGACAAGGAGGGGAAGGGAGAGAATGGATGGAAAAGACAACTACTCTCTACTCCCTGGCTTGGTAGAGTTGAAGGGGTGGGTATCTATGTTGGGTGCCAGGGATAGGTGAGATTCTACAGGGTTGAGAGCTGGAGCCAGTGGCTGTGCCCTGAGCCAATAATCTGAGTCAACATTTGAGATGGAAAGGGCTAGAGATGTATGGGAAAGACGTTGTTCTAAGCCACAAAGCATGCAAGAAAACTTAGAAAGAACACCAAATTTTTCAGCCCAGAGGCAGGGGGTGAACTGGTGGAACATAATCAAGAGATCCAAGCATGACAGCCAAGAGTGAAAACCAGTGAAGCTCAACTAGAGCAATTCCTTAGCACCCCAACTGCCACAGAGGCTGGTTTTCATGAGCTGGCAGGCCCAGGGCATATGTAGATGGCCTTGGGTTAAAGACCCAGGATTTAGGCACATCATTTGTGCTTGGTATTGCATCAGACAGCAAAATGATATCTAGGGCTGTCTCCTGCCTTCAAGGACTTTCAATCTTATCATTTATCCAGAGAACATGACTGACACCTGTGAAACAGAAAACATTCCTGTGTTAGACTGGTTCTCAGTGCAACATGAGTTCACGCCCTGCCTCAATGTTCTAGGTCGGGGCAAGCTAAACTCCTGTAGAAGTGACTCTTAGCACCAGGGATAATGCCCATGATTATCATAATCATATTCACCATATTCATCATGGGCATAGTCACTGACATTTATTGAATACTTACTATGTGGTAGACACAATTCTAATTTTTTTTCCTGTGTTTATTAAAGCTTCCAACAACTCAAGGGAGCACATACTTTTATTTTCATCCCTGTTTTATATATGAGAAAACAGTTACTGAGAGGCTAATTAGCTTTCTCAAGGTCTTGTACAGCAAGGAAATGGTGGGTCAGGCATTAAAACTCAAGCATTTGGATGCCAAAGCTAAGGGCATCACAGCACTGCTTCCCACCTATCAACACTTTGCTGTGTAGGAGATTCCTGTATCTGCCTGAAAAGGTGGGGTGTACTGATGTTGGAGGGGTGTACTGATGTTGGAGAGGTGTGCTGATCCTGTGCTGGGTGGTCCTGCACTCTCCGTGCCTCAGTTTTTACATGTATGAAATGAGATGGTCCCCTGACATTCTCTAGTCCCTGTGGCCCAGAGGTCCGTGGACAGTTCTCTGGAAAGCAGGGCAGCCATGGCTGATGCTTGGTAGAAGTTTCAGCTCTCTCTGGCCCTTAAATCTTAGCTTCACTGAATCCTCAGAGACAGAGCGACAATGAAGATCCAATAAAAACTCTGAAACATCTCAAACGCTGTTGACAGGAGCAAAGAGGATTCCCTGTGGGAGGATCAGGTGAGGGGGAAAGAGGTGAAGGATTTGGAAACAATGTGTCTCTCATGATTCCTCTTCCTCAGGAAGAGACAGGGAGTGTGAGCAGGTCAGTTCATTATAACTATTTACTGCATTGATTTCCGTTGCTTTGATGAGGAAGACTTCCAACAGGAGATGCAAATTGCCTTGGGACCTGCAAACCCTGCTAGCTCAGCCCTGGCATTCTCAGACCTGAGCAACCAGTGTGCTGACTACTCCCCCCATGAATAAATGTTTCTGAGTTTTAGTGTGAAGAGGGAGAAGAGCCCAGGGCCATGGGGTGATGCAATTTGGCCATGTGATGTTGGCCTTGGAAATCTTCACTGGTGAAGATATCATCTTCCCAGTCTGTGGTCCCAAAAGCCTGCTTCCAGCAACATGCTTCTGTGGGTCAGACGGCTGGCTCCACCACTGAGCTTGAGGAAGTTACTTAACTTCTGTAACCTCAGTTTCTTCATCTGTGAAATGGGGAAAACAGCAGTACTTATCTCCTGGAATTGCTATGAAGGGTAAATGAGTTACTCTGTGTAAAGCACCTAGAAGAGTGACTGGTTCATGGTAAAGTGCTATAGAAATGTTAGTTCTCTGATGTTTCCTGGCCAGACTGGAAGCTTCCTAAGGTCAGGGATCTTGACTACCAAGTATAACATCGTGCCCACAGGGCCTAGATCTATAATAGAGCCTCAACTTATATTTGCCATATGACTGTTGAATGAATGAGAGTGCTTTGCAAACTGGTAAATACAAATAGGAGTCTGGCAGTATTACTATTTATTATAAGTTGTTGTTGCCCTGTTTTCCTTGGGATTCTCCTATAGTTCAGAAGCTGAAGAGTACAGGAGACCTCAGGTCTGGTTCATTGGTCTAATACTTCCTGGGCTCTTCAGGGTCCTGGGGCCTTGGGGTCTTTATGATCTCAGGGACCTAGCTACTAGTAGGCATTAGACAGGGACTTAAAGACACAGGTTAATTGAGAGGGATGAGGCAGTGGCTCAGTGTTAGAGACCTACTGCATTCCTTCATCTAGAAAACTCTTTATTTAACTGAAGCAAGCATCTGAAATTCAAAATCTTACAGGGGTCATAGAGGCAACATAACAAAATAGAGCTGGGGGATAGTATTTTTGCTGAACCTTGTTTGGGTTGTGTTGTTTTGAAACACATGCACTTAACCATATTGAACTCATGATTATTCTTCACTTGCATCAAGAATTATACTCACATTATCTCTCACTGCACTATCCTTGTGGTCCAGGATTGCTTTTCCTAGTTCTGTTAGCGACATGAATGCAGAAAAATGTATTCCCATTGTTGGAAAAATAAGGGAACAGATGTCAAGGTAAGTGACACCTGATTCCCAGCCTCAGGTAGGGATAGTGGCACACTGGGGAGAGAGCATGGCTACCTCTCGGCTCAACCAATTGATGCCAGTCAATGACGTGCAGAGCTGTGGGACTGATGTTGCAGGAGCTTCCAATTTTTCAAGAGAAGGTAAAAATCTGGACCCTGAAGAAAACCTGTTAGAATTTACCCAACAACTTAAAAAAAAGTTTTAAATACTCTGTGAGTTAAACAAAATAATGGTGCCCTCTTCAGCCTGCAGCCTCTAGTTTTTGATTCTGCCAGAAGGTGGGGAGATAGTTCAATTCAGATGAGGCAGTGCAGAGGACTCTGAGAGCAGCTGCTTCAAAGGGGAGTGGCAATGGAGTCTTCATTTGTAGGGCTGTTTTTCTTAAGGCAGTATAAAGGATGTTGTGTGCAGTGTCTCACGGGGAACTGAGGAGCTACCTTAAGCTACTTACAAAGGACATTGTCAAGACTCAAACCCAGGTCTTCTGACACCAAGCCAGGGACCTCGCTTACACAGAGTTCCCAGGCATTAACAAACCTAGTGTTGTTTGTGAGATGAGAGGCTGGTGAAAACATGGGTTTGGTCTGTCTGTCCCCTGCAGGATGTGTGATCTTGGACATGCCACTTTCCTCTGAGCCATGTTTCCCCACCTATATAATGGAAACAGCAATAAAACCTATTCCTTCCAGGGTGGTTTAAGAATTACATGAGATAATGTGAGAAAAGAGCTTTACTGAGAACCTGACATGAAGAAAATGTTCAAGCTTCCGTCACTGTGCGGCTCCCAGTGCCTGAATGTTGTGTGCCAGTGGTATGCGGAAATGGATCTTGCACACTGGCTGGGGTTGGGGAACCCATGCCTTCCCTTAACAAATATTTACTGGGGGCCTATTATGTTCTAGGCACAGTCCCAGGTACTCAGGAGACAGTGGTGAGCAAATGGGGGCTGATCTATGCCTAATGGGACTTAAAATCCAGTAAGACAGGCAACCATTCATCAAATACCTCACAGAAAAGATATCACAACACAGAAAAGATTTCCTGACAATGTGTGACAACATTTGTGAAGAAAAACCTAGGGTGTTTATAGAAGAGGGATCGGAGAGGTCCTGACCCCTCCTTCATATATATAATATATATATAAATATATATTCATATATATGTATATATAAATATATATAAATAAATATATTCGTGTGTGTGTGTATATATACACACACACACACACACACACATTCTGGGGTAAGATATATATTTACATTCTGGGGAAGTGACTCCTACATTGAGACCTGAAGAATGAGGATCAACAGACTGGACACAGAAATAGGAGCCTCATTTTGTCCACGTTGTTTGTGATGTCTTGAAGCCTCTAAGTGCTGTGCCAAGCAGGTAGCTGACTGAATAGAGAGCTCCGCAGAGAGGTGCTGAGCTGGAGATGGAAATGTGGGAGTCATCATCACACAGGTGGGCCCTAACCTATGAGACTGGCTGAGCTCGCCTAAGGAGTGAAGAGCTGGAAGGAAGAAGCTCAGACAAAAGAAAAAGAGACCTGGTCCCTCCTCCTGGGGGAGCTTGTCATGCAGTTGCAAAGTGGGGACCCATACTTGGAACATGGCTAGAATCAGGCTGAAAATGGGCTCTTTCCCCCCATTTCTCCTACTCTCAAACTATTACCTAGTCTTTAGGGTCCAGTTCCAATGCCTTTCACCCAGTCACCCCATGAATAGAGCCTGCTTTTCTGGTAGTATGTGGTTTGTTCCTCCTCATCTAAGTGCACACATAGTGCATGCATTGTAACTACTCCTACTTCCAAACAGGTCTTCTTGGTCCTCTTTGAAAATTCAGAAAACAAAATGTCATGAATGTAATGAAAAGGATCTTTCTCTGGTGGGTAAAAATCTTAGAGTGACTTTAGATGAAATTTCCACCATTCTGGAAAACCCATCCTCATGGTCCGGGCCTGGAGGTTTGGAGGGTCACAGATGAGAAAATGTTACAGCTGGAATCTAGAGAATTTCTGGATAAGAACAACCTCTCCTTTTATTCTTGAAGAGACTGATTGAGGCTCAGAAGTTTTAGGAGGCTTTCCCAAAGATATATGACTGCATCAGGGTCTAGGCCACAGCATACCCTGGATATTTTGCTGAAAACGAAAAGCCCCAGAATTTTTCTTATGATTGGCCTGGTTCTTCCAAATTAAACTAGGTGGGAGAAGTTACTAATAAAGAATTCTGGTTAGTTGGCAAGCAATGATTAATATGCCAATGTTCCTCAGTTGATCGTGAGTGTGAATTCACTTTGTTTGATCGTGTAAGTTCCTTGAAGCCCTTCACTTGCACCTTATTCTCTCATAGTACCTCAAGACTTGCCAGGCACATAGTAGGCACTCAGTAAAGAAATGCTGAATTAAACGATGCTTGCACCCACATGCACATCTCATCCTTCAAATTCTTCCCTAATGGACCGTGGTGACATGCTTTAATTAAAAGACCGCTATTAAAAATGGAGCCCTGATGAGTAAACATGGTAATATGTGATGGAGGGAATGATTCACTAGCTTCCAGCCACCAAAGTTTAATTAATCCACTGTAATACCATTTAATGTTATTGGATACTCACCATAGGGGAGAAGCTGGGCCTCTGCAGGGAATGTAAAGAAAGATAAGGACACTCAGGTTTCTAGGATTCTCATTGGCTGAAGCCCAGAGAAGAATATTTCTCCTTCAACTGCTTCCTTGGTCTAATAGCTACTCATTGGGTACTTTGGGTTCAATATTTGCTGTTTCTGCAAAGTCTGGCTTTGAATGCACCATTGGCACCACACTCTACCTATAGAACCTGCTTTATTTTCTTCTTTCTTCATCCACTAGTCTGTCATTATTTCCATCCTTCCGTCTGTTATATCCACCCATCTATCCATCCAGTCAGCTTGGAGTACCTTTCTTTTGTGCCAGGCACTGTTTAAAGGTGAGGTCCTAGACGATCTGGTTGTCCCCTTCTTCAGTTCCTACCACCTTCTTTTTCACTCCGCTGAGTGTCACACCAGCCTTCCTGTTATTCCCTAGGGTCTTTGCATTGACATTCTCTTTGACTGAATTCCGTTCCACCAGATTCTTACATGGCTTACTCCGGTATTTCATTCAGGCTTTTGCTCAAATGTCCCCAGGAGTACTGCACTTCCGTTATGCTATCCCCTTTACCCTGCTTTCTTTTTCTTTGAGCCACTTATCACTACTTGAAATTATAGCATTTATTTATGTGTTTATTGTCTAGCTCTACTTTTAAAATGCAAATTCCTTGAAGACAAGGATTTTCTTTATCTTTGATGCTATATTCCTAGCACCTTAAAGATAGTCCAGCACCGAGTAAGTGCTCAGTAAATATTTGTTGAATGACAGAATGATAATGGCCTTAATTTTGCCCTTGAATGCTTTACAGTATATTTAGGGTGACAGAAATAATATTTAAGAAGATAAGTAAAATAAGGTGGCCAGATAAATGGTTTCTGACCATCAGAAGACAAGATGATCATGTTTACTTGGAGGGGGGATTTCTTGGAAGGCTGGGAGCACTTAGATAAGGGTGATGTAGTAGATAACATGCCTGCCCCACCCGCATCCCCCCATACCACCTCCAGGTTCACGTGCATCTGCCATAGACAGTGACTGTGCCCACTAGCGCTTCCCACTCACCTGCTCAGGGTTTTGGATCTCTGGGTTTTTCTGGTACTATGGGAGTTTGCTCAGCTTAGGTACAGGGTGACCCAGAGGGGTTGGAAATTAAAGTCCCCAGAGGTCAGTAAATAAATATTTCTGCTTCCCTGTCCAGCACCGGGACAACTCAGAGGCATATTCTCTGCAGTCACTCCTGGGGGGAAGTGAGTCCAAATGTCCAAAGCAGTAACCCCCTCATACATGTGCCCTGTATTGGCTTTTCTCCCTTCCCTGTCTCACTTCTCCACCTCACTTGGTGTCTTAGGCTCACCTCTTACATAAACCACCAGCACCTACGATCTTGTCTCAGGGTCTGCCTTCAGGAAGCCCAAACTAAGACAGTCAGTATGGGGAAAGGCTATTCCAGATACCAAGAAAAAAGTCAGTAACCTGTAGATTTCCCTGGGGCCCTGACTGTCCAGCAGTCTGAGCCCCTGCACCTTGCTGGTGCCATTGACCACCTACTCAAGTGAGGGGGAGCCTTTGATCCCTGGTGGCAAGGGAGGCAGCAGAATGCAGGGAAAGGGTGGGGCTCTAGGAGTCAAGAGTCCTGGGTTCTCTCTGGGTTCTGCCACTAACATGCTGTGCACCCAAGAGGCAAGTCCCCTCTCTGGTTCTTAGTCTTGTCATTGGCCCAGGGAGGTGTTTGTGCTATCTCATCCCTAAGCTTCCATGTTGCTCTGAGATGCCACACCAGCTTCGTGGTTTGCTTTTCTTCACTTCTCTTCCCTCCCACTCCAATCATCTGTATTTGCCTCTTGGTCTATTCCTGCAAAGTCCACATGCTGGGCCTAGTTTTGGAGGTCTGGCTGGTAAAATACCCAGCGTTAGCTTTCTCTAGTAAGGAAAATTGTTTTCTCTACGCCTGAGGTGTCATTATTGTTAATAATGATGACATCAATCTACCTCATCAGGACCTGTGAGTGCTTAACTAAGATAAATGCTTTTGTCATTGTTAGTAAATATGAAGTGTGCCTACTCAATCAGAATGACACCTCCAGATGGGTGAGTCCATTCCTTTCCCCACACCCCAACTACTCATTTGCAAATGAGCCCTTCTTCAAATGACAGTGTTTATTTTTTATTGATGTTTCAGCACTTTGACAAATACATTTTTCATGAAGAGAAACATAATTAACTTAAGTCATTTATATTAATCACAAGGGGGGAAAATCATGCAAAACAGGGGTAATTTTGTACTGAACAAGGCACGATATCTAATGAATATAGATGATGCTGATTTATGTGTTTATCCAAAAAGCATCAGTGGGGGAAAAAAAAGCCAACACCAAACCTCATCGCACTCCCACAAAAAAAACAACAAAGAAATAGCCTTCAAGGTCTGTTTAATGAGGCTTCCTCGTTTGGTGGCATCCTGCCCACAGATTGAAAAATAAAATGACTTTTCAAGTGTTTATGGAGCTTGAAAAGCCAGAGAAATTCCTTCCCAGCGTGGGTGCCCTCTGCATGAATTCAGGGAAACTGGAATTACTTATTTCAGCAAATTCAGGCTGATGAGGCCCAGTCTACACAGGTGGGCTGTCACGGACTCCTTCCCATGGAAGGTTCAGGAAGGATTCTGAGGTCTGTCATTGCAGGATGTGGTCAACAGAGTTCTGGCCACAATAGCTCAGATTCCCCAGCTGTGTCGACCAATGGAGGTGGATCCATTTGATGGAAGGTTGGAATGATTCACCACTGTGAATATGAGTGGTAACACTTCCTGTTTGTGTAGTTCTCTCTACCCCACACTTGTGAGTAAACTAATTGGCTGGGGCTCACAGAAACAAAGAAGAAAGACTCAGGCAAGTGGGAGGAGACAAGGAAGCACCCTAGGAACATCATGATGTCACAGAATGTTCGAGCCAGAAGCCCATACCTGGCACAAAACTCACCACCTCATTTTCCCACTGAGGAAACTAAAAACCAGAGAATGGGAACAGTTGGCATTTGTTGAGCATTCGCTATGCGTTGGGCCCTGTTCTAAGTGGTTTTTGGGTTTTAATCCTCACAATAATTTTATGAGATAGGTACTATCATTATACCCATTTTACAGACAAGGAAACCAAGGCTCAGAGAAAGAAGGGTACTTTCGCAAGGAAAGTCCCACAATAAGAGACTGGCTGGACTGAACCAGACCCCAGACTTTGGTCTTTCCAAACCCTTCATCCAGAGCGGAGGGAAGCTGGTCATTTGTATGAATGAAACACCTGTGGGAGCTTTTATGCCAGATTTTGGAAACTTTTTAAGAGCTCATACTGTCTCTTTTTGTTTTATGTGGTCTGTTCCCTTTGCTGCCACTAGCCATAAACATCCCTACAAAATCTCAACAGACTGCAAGCTTGCCTCAGGGACACAGAGGTGATGGTTTAATGAACTATGAGATGATACTCCAGGGGATCTGGGTTGGAATTATTGGGCGGAGGGAGTGAATGTGTGTCGGCGGAGGAGCTAGTGCCCAAGGGTCCCAGGAGAACAGAGAGAGGCCTGCCCTGGAGCTGGTCTGGGACCTTGCAGGGCCTTGCAATAGCAGCCACTGCTCATTTTTCTGGTGGAAAAATTGAGGCAGGGCAACCTGTTCCTGTCCACTCAGGTTAGTGGTGAGCCCTGCCTACCTGAATCCTTTGCCTGGTCATGATTCTTCCTCCACTCCAGGCTCTCAAATATTAGATAGTAGTCCTGAGGGGCAGTGAACTCTGGAGCCAGAGTGTCTGGATTTGATTCCTGCCTCTGCCACTTAATGTGTGAACTTGGAAGAGGCCTCCAACCTCTCTAGTCTCAGTTTCCTGTACCTCCACCGCCGGATGGTTAAGGATTAAAGAGCTCGATGTATGCTAAGGACTTAGAACAGCAGAGCAGCATATGTTAGCATCAGCCATCGTCACTATTATTATTGGAAACAACCCAAAGCCCGTGAGCACTCACCTCCTCATCAGTGACCACATACAAGTCTTAAGCAAACACCAGATTTGGGCAGGTCTAGGACACTGGGGCGGGGGGGGGGCAGGCAGGTGTCTGGTTCAGGGGCAGGCTGCAGCCACATCTGCCTGCATGCACACTGAGCCTCCTGCCCACTGACTAGGCTGCAATTTGTCTCTTGCCTGGTCTGCAGCTCCCTGCACATGCCAGGCCAAGAGCGGGCGCCGGTGCCAAGGCCCCATCTATCCTCCACTGCCTGGATGGTGGGGCTGGAGGGCGCATCTGTCACTGTCTCCGGTGGCATGGATGACTGGCGTGTCATCTTTGACAAATGTCTGTGCTGGTGAGCTCTGTGCGGCTGTGGGTACTTACAGATGCCGAAAACTCACAAACACAGAAGGGCTGCTCTGCACGCTGGCAAACACAAATGAGGACTAGGGCAGCTATGGATTGGAAGGCGGGGGAAAGGAGGCAGCAGAGTGCAGGACTTGGACTGGGAAGACCTGGGCTCTGCCTCTCACCATATCCTCTCTCTGCACCAGGGATTCATTGCCCATAAAGTGGCCATAAAGGTCTCTGCCCTGTCTTCAGTGATATCATAGGAATCAGTCATAATTTTCAACATACTATTGGCAATGATAGCTGCAAACTCTTATCAAACACCTACCTTGGGTCAGGCACTTACACATACACACACTTCCTCACCAAATTCCCACAAGCACATTTTACAGATGAGGAAATGGAGATTCAGGAAAGCAACTTGTCTGGGGTCACAAAGCAAGTGTCGGAGCCATCTTAGGACACATGGGACACACCTTAGGTGCATACTGTAGGTCAGGGGTCAAGAAGTTTTATCTATAAAGGGTCAGAAAGTTGATGTTTTATGCTTTGCAGGCCTATGGTTTCTTGCATCTACTCATTGCTGCCCTTGTTGTTTGCAAATCAGTCAATAAATAAATGAATGTGGGTGTATTTCAATGCAATGTTATTTACAAAAACAGTTGGTCAGCTAGATTTAGCTCTGAATCTCTCAGGCCATAGTTTGCTGACCCCTGGTCTAGGCTTCCAAATCAAAGGAGGTGATTATGAGACAGGGCTGTTTACACTTCTGACAGGCAGTATCTGGTATGGTTCACGTCATGGACTTGGGAGCCAGCCTGCTTGTGTTCCACCTCCAGCTGGGTCACTTATTGGTTGTGTGATCCTGGGCCAGTGACTTAACAGCTTCATGCCTCAATTTACCCATCTGTAAAATGGGACTAACAGTACTGTTTAGACCCCAAGGTTGTGAGGGGTTAAATGATTGATCATGTAAAGAGCTTGGAGTAGTGCCTGGCATTACCATCATGAGCGCTGGGTAGATGTCACCTATGATCACATGCCAGGGGATTTTATTTGCAACATCTGAGAGTCTGATGCTCATTTAGATGATGGGGTGGGCAAAAGCTCCTGGCTCAGCTCTCCTGGTCCCAGCTTTCTTCTCTCCTCCTGCCACTAACACAAATTCTTTGTCGGGGAAGTGCCTGCCTTATCATTTGTTCAGCATCTCAGTGGCAGTGCTAACCCCCTAGGATGCCAGACATGGAAGAAACCTTAGGGCCTAGTCTGCTTCTTACAACCATAAGGACCCTGAGGTCCAGAGAGGGGAAGCAACCTACTCAAAGTCACACAGCCCTTGGGTGGCAAATTTACTTCTTCTGACTCCCTGGTGAATGTCCTTCCCAAGTCAGTAGACTTCTCTCATACTAGTTCTCCTGGCTTAGTAAAATGCTAGTCATTTTCCTTCAGGTGAGAGCATCCAGGCAGACATGGCTCCCTACTGCCTGGGGCTGGCAAACACAGGTGTGAAGGACAGACGCTGGGGCCAGCTGCTTTCTACCCACACGCAGGCCTTGGACACCCCTCTGTCCATCCAGACACTTGAGCCTTGCTCATTCCCAGCCAGGCCCCTGTCTCCTCACTGGCTGCTGAAAAGCCTCCATCCTTTGGTCCTTCTTGAGGAGCGACTACAGGTAATATTTCCTGAATAAAGCTGGGAGTAGACATTATGCAGTATATGTAAACACATCACTCTTGAGTCAGGGGGCACTTGAGTTTTCTAGGTATTGGTACCTACTGTTGTACATTAAGGAAACAAACACACAAATAAACAGTCCAGGCAGCTGTCCTGGCAACTATTAGCTAGGTCCTAGTGGTTCCTATTGAACATAGATAGTTTCATATAATATCGAGATCAGATGAGGTCTCTCTGTGACCATAATGGAACATGAGAAATACAGGATATTATGAAACCACAAAACAATGAACATCCCTTCCTTCCAGCTAATACGAGTGACCCTATTTCTTTGCCAATGACAGCTCTAACCCAGCTTCAGACAGCACCCAATCTAGAACAACCCTTGCTTCCTAAGCCTTCTCCAAAATCACTCAGTACCAGCACTAACCCTGTGACAAGCCCCGTCTCACTCCCTCTTACTGAGCTATTCCATGGTTCCTTATGGTGCATGCTCTCCCTTGTTGCATGGGAGGGAGACTAACTTTGTTTTGACTGTGATAGTGATCCAGGTCTTTGGGCACTGGACTTTATCACCACATTTATCAGGATTGAACATGGATGGATGAGGTGGAGGAGAAATGTCAAATGGTGAGGTATTTGGGTGGAGAATCATAAAAAGCCACTCTCTAATATCCTCTAGAGAATCAGATGCTTTAAATGTATTAAGTAGCTCTGATTAAGTGGATCTTGCCACAAACATTATTCCATTCTATTCTCTTAATAACATTGATGGAGCATTAACATTCCCCCTTTATATACAGAAAAACTGAGGTTCTGCAAGCTTAAAGAACTTGCTTGGAGTTCTCAATCTAGGAAGTGGTGGATCCAGGAGCCAGAGGTCTTCTGATACCAAGTTGATGTTGATGCTTTGATATAAGGCTAATCTTCAGTCTATGTAGCAGGAGGACCCTACGCACCACCTGGTTCTCACTGTTGACAGCACTGATGACCCTAAGATGAGAGGTTTCTAGAATATCCCTATCACATGGTCAGAGTCAACGAAGGGGTTTTGGCAGCCATGGCCTCTCCATTTTCAGAACAGGCACCAGTCCCCGAGGCCAGGCTTTCAACCCATCTGGTCTGAAGCATGTAATCCTTGCTGTTGTTCTTACCCTAGGAGATAGTGATCAGAGAGGAGCCCTACTGATTTGTTCCCCGTGACTTTGATCTTAGCTTTTAACACTTTTTTAACCTTCATTTCTATAGGGAGAATTCACAGAAAGGGACCATCTAACCTCATCAAAAGGTGTCTCCAATAAAGTGGTGGGGCCTAGTTTCACATTCCATGCAGGCATTTGCAAGATGTGTTTCATAGGTGTGGGAGCTGACTAGAGTTGGATTTTTTTTTAAGCAGGACAACTGTCACTTGGGGGCAGCTGACAGTTTGAGGACTTTGGAAGTTGAAAGGGGTTCATTTGGGAACTATCTTCTCTTATTTTAGGAAAACCACCAGTCTGAATCCTTAGGTAGAGAACTGTAGACCAAGTACCTAACCGTTGTTCTGGGCGAAAACGTTGAAGTCAGCCCAAGTCTGACTACCCATTATTTCAATAGACAGAGAGTGTGTCTGTCTATACACTCTCTATAGCCATGGAAATTTTGGTATATTTCATCAGTCTGTGCCTTCAAAGAATTAGAAAATGTCTTTTCTCAATAACACAGACCTTTGGAGTCCCTGACAAAGTGTGATTTCAGGCTGAGTCACCCAGGCTGTGGCTATCTAGTAGTGATTGTGGTGGCTTTGTCTGGGCTTGGAATTCAGCCCAGCTTTGTGGGTTCAGGTGTGGGGCTCTCGCGTGGAAGAGGGGACATCACGTGAATGCCATTATCCTCAGGTGGAAGAGCCTGCCTTGGGATGGGGGAGGGGAGGACTTCCTCCTTTCAATGGGTCTGCAGGTTCTGTTGGGTTCTGGACTCAGGGGAGGGAGGGGTCTAGGGATTCTGATGTGAGGACGCTCAGCTGGCTCACCACAGGGTGCCTGCCAAGGAAGGGCAGAAAGCCTGAGGTAAGGGCAGGGGACCTCTGAGTCCCAGAGTAGCCATGTCCAGAGGTAGCAGAAGTCACTTCTCTGTGTTGTCCTTGTTATCTCACGGGTGTTCAATGAAGCTTTGCTGAACACCCATACTCTGGCTGCTTCTGCTGGATAATTAATACTGTGTCCTCCATTGCCCCATGGAACCCTGACCTTCTTGAGCTGTTCTCTAGGGTACACTGCTGCTCCTAGTCTGGAATGTTCCCACACATATGGCTGTCCCTATCCTTTCTTCAAGTGTCACTTCTTAGTAACACTTTCCCTGACCACCTGTCTAAATGTCTAACTTCCTATCTCCTGCTATAATTTTTTCTCCTTAGCATATATCCCTAACATAGTATATACTTTCCTTATGCATTTTGTTTATTGCCTGACTTTCTCATTAGAGTATAAGCCTCATGAAGGCAGGGAATTTTTATCTGTTTTGGTCAGGGTTGTTTTGGTCCTTGGGGTTTAAAACCCAGTTGGATGCATAGTAGGAACTCAATATATATTTGTTGAAGGAATAAACAAATTTCTTCCATTTCTATTTAATTTAGAGTTTTTATTTCATCAAACACTCATTATTTATTGATATGACCACATGTTTTTCCCCTTGAATTTGTGATGTTATGAATTACATTAATTGGTTTCCTGTTATAAATCTGTGTTACTAGGATAAATCCAACTTGATCGTAATGACATTTTGCCAGATTTCATTTGCTGGTGTTTTACTTCAAATTTTTACATTTACATTCATAGGAACAATTGGTTTACAGTGTCTTTTATTAAATGATCTATATCAGGTTTCTGTGACTAAGGCAATGTGGGTTTCATAAAGTGAATTGCAGTGCTTCATCTTTTTCTATGATCTGGAAGAGTTTAATTAACATTGGAATTATTTGTTCTTTAAAAGTTACATAGAACTCAGCTGTGAAACCATCTGTTCCTGGTGCCTTTTATAATGGTAGATCTTTAATCACCTTTCTAGTATCTCCTGCTGTAATTGGCCTTCTTGTTTTCTGCTTATCCTTGGGTCAGTTTAGGTAATTTATATTTTGCTAGGTAAATATCTATTTCTTCTAGATTTTTCATTTTGCTGCCAGAGTTGATGTAGAATTCCCTTGGGATCTTTCAATCTCAAGTGCATCTATGGTTATATCTCCTTTCTGACTCCTGATTCTGCTGGATTTTGTTCTCTTTTTTCCCCCCTTTAATCAGGCTCATGACAAATTTGCCTAATCTCAGCACTTTGAAGAAATAGAGAGAGCTGTGCCCACACTTGTAACTGTCTGGTTCATGGGGAGAGAGGAGCCTGTAGGAGCCTGGCATTAAGCAGCTCAAGAAGGCAGTGAAGCAGGAGCGTGGTGCTGCAAGAAAGGGAGGGGCTTTGGCTCTGGGCTCTACTACCTTCTGGCTTGTGACCTTGGCAAAACATTTTGCTTCTTTGCACTTTAGTTTCCTTATCTGCTTTTTTTTTATTTTTAATTTTTTCATTCCTCTTAGCTCATATCTAAAGTTTCATTAACTGTGAAAGGGGGATGATAGTAGAAGCACCCACCTCACATGGGTAGAGAGGTACATCGATGTTTATGTACAAAGAGCTTGGCACAATACTTGGCAGAGAGTAAACGCACAATAAACATCAACATCTTTATGAAGGGAACACAAGGGAGGGAATAAGAGGCCACAAGGATTCCTGAAATCACTGGGAATCCTGTAAGAATAGACTTCGAACTCCTATCCTGTAGATATTTGACAGAAGATGTGGTTCAGACACTAAGGGGAATGTGACCTTCTTCTGTGGTCCTAAACTAGTTAGATCTGAGGCCCTAGCAGTAATACATATATTCTCTTACTGAATCTTCCCCAGAACTCCACAAAGGTTTTAGGTGGAACCTATGAGACTGCCAATATTCAACAATTTTTAACCTACAAAGACACTTTCATGTGGTTTACCCTAATGTTATCATTATCATTTCTACTTTCAGATGGCAGGCTCAGAGGAGTTAAGCAGCTATTTGAAGGTCACACAGCCTGTTTGTGGAGAGTGCTTTGGACAAACCAGGACTATATAATTCCAAAGCCTATATGAGAGTTCCCCACATGGTCAGAAAAACAAAAAACCACAACAGCCATTGCAAATTCAACTTGAATGAGGTAGCCTGTACTGATGGCTGAGAAGCAGTAGCTGCCTGAGCATAGAGGAGGAGGGTGAATGGGGTTGTTGGGGGCAGAGTTCCACTGAAGAGAGATTCTAGGGTCGGTCAAAAGACCCAGTCCTTAATGCTCTGACCTATCGATGGCAGCCACTGTCATTCTGCCATTCTAACATTCTATTCAAGGAATGATTTCAGCAAGTATCCCCTAAAGGGCAGGTATTTAAGGTGTTCATTGGCAGGACTCAGGAGCTCTTGAAAGACAGGGACTCCCCTCTCATGTATCTTGTAAACACCTTACTGTTTCCTGACATATGGTCAGTTGTAAAGGTTTTAGCTTGTTACATAAGGGACTGCTTATCCAGACAGAATTTTGGGGAGGGAGAGACAGGGGTGCTGTTTACCAGGTTTTGCCCAATATGGGCATGAGAAAATTAGCTCTAATAGTCACATAGAGTTGATTTATCCAGGAATCTATGAGTCACAATTCTTAGGGTGGGCCCTTTAACTTTGGATTTTATGAAGATGACAAAGGGATTTGTTGATGAGAATGTCTGCAATTTCATGAGGTTGCATGTAGGTATCTGGTACACATGCACATACGACAGACTGATGAGGACATAGAGAGTTGTGATTTTCATCTCCAGGCCTCCCACACTAAGGAATTAGGGATGATTATTAACCAGAAGGGCTAGGATGTTGGCACTGTGGTCTGGTCTGAAGCTCTGTGCTGGGACATTAACTTCCAGGATCCTCCGTCCTGAGCCGCAGCCACTGCTTACCTATTGACTCAAACACTCACTAAGGGCCCAAAGATCTGGGTCTCTCAGTAGATTCCTAGGGAGGGCTGCCTGTCTCCAACACATTGCAAAATTCTGACACTGGTTGGGAATTGCCACAGCTCTGGTCTCCAATTAAAGAGCACCAAGGCTTCCTTCTTTCTGTGTGGACCAGTGAGACTTTGCTCTGGCATTTCTATCTCTGCTTACGGGAATGATAAAAGTCATCTCAGTCCTATTTACTGGGGTGAAGGTGGTTCTTAGAATCCAGACCAAAATTAGAGTCCCTATTTGTGGAGACCAGGCAGTTCCTGTGAAACCCATTATGGTTGGTGCTGCGTCCTTCTAATTCCCTAGGACACTCTGGTTTCAGTACACACAAACAGTGTCCTACTGGAAACACCTGCTGGTCTCTGCTGGAAGGCTTTCTCTGGCCTCAGAAGATTGATCAGCTTAATAAAGGGACAAACTGGAAGTGCCTGGAAGTTAAGTTTTGTGGGAAGAACGCTCAACAACAAAAGAGAGTTAGTGGATAAGTACCTCAGTTTCCTTGCCCCTTGGTAGGACAACCCTGAGATACATTCTGTACAGCCTCCTAGAGTAGAATTGAGCCTAATTGCTCACAGTGGTGATCAGTTCACTAATACATTCATTCCCTGTCTTGCTTCCTCATTCTCCTACTGGTGCTTCCTGGGTTCACTTTCTAAATAACTACTTGCAACCAAATCCTTGTCTCAGGATCTGCTTCTGGAAAACCCGATTAAGACATCCCTTAAACACCCCTCCCTCTTCACCCAGCAGTCTATGCATACTTGTTCATTGATTGGGTGATGCTCCACAAATAGCCAGCAGACAGCTTCCTCTCTCTTGACTAGTCTGTTTTCTGTAGCTTAGGGCTTTGGGATTTGTGAATCTAGAGAATTTTAGTCAAACTTGCTTATTCTGTTACTTGAGCAAGGCTTAAGCAAAACCATATTACTCAATGCTCAGTGAGTTTCCCAGTGAGCTCCCAGGAGTTCTTCAAGGATGGATGAATGTGGTGGGGCAGGGGGAGGGGCAGGGAATTTACCTTCACTTGTATCTGGAAACAGTGAGGCTTTGGGTTGAATGCCAGTGCTCTACTGTGCAAGCTCCCCTGTTGCTGTGGTCTCTTGGTGCAGTGTTGTCCCAAAGACTGCATGGAGCTTCTTCATTTCCAGCCCAGCCGTCAAGTGATGAACATTCCAGAGCTGGTGAGATTGCTCTGGCACTTCTGTCACTCCTCAGTCAGAAGCAGTGTGATCTGTGAATCTTGAAGTTCAAGGTCTAGCTCTGCCTGTGACCTGGTCCCTGAGGTCCTGACTTGTGTCCACTGTCTCCTGTCCACCTTCACTAGATGTTGAATGGCATCTCGAATAAGATGCTCAAACAGAGACCCATTCTCCTGTGGTCTCCTCCAACATGGCTAATGGGCAACGTCTTCCTTCTAGCAGCATGGGACAAAAACCTTGGGGTCATTCTGACTCTGTTCTTCTCACATCTTGCATTTGGTCCTTTAGTCAATACTGTTGCCTTTACCTCCATAATCTGGCCAGACTCTGTGTGATTTCCTCTTCCCACCTCCACTACTGCCTCCTTGGTTCAAGCAACCATTATTTCTTGCCTGGATCTCCTACGTGGACTCTTTGACTTCAGGCTTGCCAACTGTCTGTCTATCCACAGCACAGCAGCCAACTAAATCCTAAGTCAGAGCCGTTCCTTCTCTGCTCAGAGCCCATATGGGCTCCCATCCGACTACAGTCAAGGTGAATTCTCTACAAAAGAACCTCTCCCTCATACCTCGCACATCTCTGACTTAATCTCCTACAACTCACCTCCTGGCTACCTCCTCTCCAGCTACACCATCCTCTGCTTTTCTTCCGGCGCCCGAGCATGCCTTGTCTTAGGGACTCTGCACTCACTGTCCCCTTTTCCTAGAATATTCTTCCCCCAGAAGAAGCTTCACCTCCTTGCGATCTTCACTCTAGTGTGACCCTACTTAAAGCTGCCTCTACCTCCAAAGCACTGTCTATCCCCTTGTCCAATTTATTTTTCTCTCCTGTACCCATTGCCATCTGGCATTCCATATACTTTGCTTGGTTATGTTGGTAATAACTATCTAGAAGGTTTGGCAAGTGGTAGGTGTTTGACCTGTGTTTGCTGAGAGTGAATGGATAAAGGCATGTATGATTAAACTGTGATCTTGAATAAGTCATTCTCCTTCTCTGGACCTCAGGATCAGGCACAGGCCACTTGAGGTGATTTTAAGGTCCTGTTCCTTCTCTTGCTCTCTGGTTACAAAGAAAGGCTCACTCTAAGAAAACCAAAGATTTCCCCAGCATTTTTCAGCCACGTCAGGAATGAGTTTCTGGCTTTCTCAGCTGAGGAGTGATTAAATGGGATAGAAAAACTGGACGGGGTCAGAGGTATATTTATCCTGTTCATCTGTAGGAATGGATAGAGTCAGGGACTCCCGAATCCACCACTGGGGGCATGTGAGGTCTGTGCTTACTGGCCCCTTTATCTAACTTGCTCTAATTTTGAGTGCCTATGACAGTTTTCTCTGTGCTCCAGGCTGGTGTGTGTGTGTGTGTCTAAAAGTACCCAACAGCCTAATGAATAAGGACTCAGCAATATGAGCCAATGTAACAATGGCAACGAGAACGCACAGCCCCAACTCTCCAGGCTGCACCCAGAACCTCGGTCCCAGACATTTCAGGCATCCCGACCACTCCCCCAACAGCTGAGGGTCTGCACCGACCACCTGCCATCACGGCATGTGGCTCCTTCTCTCTGGGAGTGGGGCTTGCCCCTCTCTACACAGCTCTGACTCCAGGGCAGCAGCGCTAGTCTGAGCCCATACCAAGCCTGGGGCCCTACCCTCCCATGTGTGCCCAGGCCCGGAGTGGGGGCTTCCCTGCCAGTCAAGGTACATGGTTCTTCCAGGGCTGGGCTGGGGGCCAAGGGGTTGTTGTGGAACAGTCTGTGTCTTCCCATCATGGTGGGCATGTCCAGGGTCAGGGTGAGGCTGGCGGCCTCCCCATTTGCTCTGGCTGGGTTGGCAGTGCTCCATCCTGCTAAGCTGGATAACTGCAAAGCCCTCACTGGCCACCCACCTCTAATCCTTCCTCCACACGGAAGCCAGAGGAATATTTTCAAAGAATAAATTCTATAATTCCACTGTCCTGCTCAAAACTGCTCAGTTGCTCCCCATTGCTCTTAAGACAAAGTCCAATCTCAATAGCATCGGCTCAGCATATAAGGCCTTTCATGAGCTGGCTCCTGGCTACCTCTTAGTCCTGCTATGCCATCCTCTCGTCCACACTGGGTGGCACCAGGCCTCTGTTCTCCGTGCATTCATGAGGTTCCATCAGCCTATTCCAGCGCCATTCACACTACACTGCTATCACGTGCTTCCTCCTCTGGACCATGCACTCCTCAAAGGCAGGAGCTGGGTGAAATCTTTTAAAATTGTTGACACTCGGCACAGTGCCTTGCTCATGGTACAGCTCAGTGTATGTGTGTGTTTGCACATGTGTCTGTGCATATTCATGAAAGGAATGGATGAGGCCCAGCCCCATAAGGTTCAGGATATCAATCTGTTTTCCCTGTCTCCATTTTTGACCTCCTGTAGGTGGAAGTGGCCAGGGAGGACCCTTTGATCCCCTCTTCCGCTTTCACTCTGAGGGCCACTGGCTGCCTGCTACTTACCTCTGATACCTGGCTGCTACGATTTCACTGGCTTGTCTTTTCCTCCTTACTTTCCCATCTTTACGTAGCTGGTGTCTCCCTTCCCCTCTCATGCCCATCCATGGGACAAAATGGCCTCTTTTCTGCATAGGTCTGTAGCAGACACATGTGGTGCTTTGTCACCAACTGACTATGTGGCCTGGGCAAGTCACTTAACATCTTTGAGTCGCAGCCTCAGGGAGGCCATCCAAGGCCCTCAGATTGGGCATTGCACAGTGCTACAGACTATGTAGGCTATTGAATGACGCTTCTGGGTCAAGCAGTGTAGTGACCCAGCTCACGTACTTCAGATCAAAGTGGACGTGCTACTGTGTGGGATGACAGATTTGGTGATAACACAGTGCCTAGCAACTGAGCACATGATAAGTGCTTGGTTAAGTGGTAGTCTTTAAAGTGGTTTTGTTATCATTATTATTACCATCATTATTGTTACCTAATGAATGCTTGCCTCCCTTTCTTCTGACCCACACAGTATGATTGTAGCTTCCCTCTGGGGTGGTGGGAAGTCGAGGATGTTAGTCTTGCATGCCATTTCTCGAGCTGGGTGGTCATATCAGCGTGGATTGCTTTGTCACATGGAAGATATCACTATTGCCTGCCACCAATGGGGCAACCATGGCTGTACTTCATTTCCTGTTACTGCCTTAGTTGAAATGAAACACATGCACATAAATGCACACTCAGAGAAGAACCATCTGTCTTTAATCAAGCTCTTCAGTGACAAATTGTAACATACAGGATTGGCAGAGGGGCTGGACAATGGGTTCTGTGCCCTCTAATCCAGTAGACTTGTCCCCTTGGACCACACAAGAGAAAACCTTGGTGCCTTTTCTTTTGAGATGGTCCATGATGAATATTTCTTATGTTTCCAGAGTGTCCCATAAATATGCCCCCTTCTTTCCTCATGTAACCCCCCTGCCCCAGTCTTGACCTTGCAGGTTTCAGGACTCTCTACCCCTCCAAGCAGAAGGTTTCTCTTCTGCTGACTTTGCACTTGTACAAACTTGAAGTAAGTGCCCTTTAAATTTTGCACCCTGGATGCCTCACTTGCCTCATCCTCATCATGATCATGCTTCTGTCTTATAAGTTTTCATCACCCTGGCATGGTCTGTGAATCAAAGCCATTCTCTCACTTGACATTTCTTAGGCAACAGCTGTTTTTCTCCCAAAGAATTGGGGGAGAGCATTGAGCCCAAGGAAAGAGGGTGTCTTAGCTCCAGCCACTATAACAAACATATCATACACTGAGTGGCTTAAGCAACAGACATATATATATTTTATTTTATTTTATTTTATTTTATTTTATTTTATTTTATTTTATTTTATTTTATTTTTGAGATGGAGCCTCGCTTTGTCTCCAGGCTGGAGTGCAGGGGTGCAATCTCGGCTCACTGCAACCTCCTTCTCCCGGGTTCAAGTGAGTCTCCTGCATCAGCCTCCCAAGTAGCTGGGATTACAGGTGCCCGCCACCATGCCCAGCTAATTTTTGTATGTTTAGTAGAGATGGGGTTTCACCATGTTGGCCAGATGGTCTCAATCTCTTGACCTTGTGATCTGCCCGCCTCAGCCTCCCAAAGTGCCAGGATTATAGGTGTGAGCCACTGTGCCCAGCAACAGACATATATTTTTTACAGTTCTGAGGGCTGGGAAGTTCAAGATCAAGGAGTGACAGATCTGGTATCTGGTGATGGTCCTCTTCCTGGTTTGCAGACAGACGTCTTCTTGTTGTATCCTCATATGGTGGAGAGAAGAGACAGAGGCAGCAAGCTGTCTCTGTCTCTTCCTATAAGGGCACTAATGCTATTCATGAGGGCTCCACCCTCAGGACCTAATTACCTCCCAATGGCCCCACTTCCTAATACCATTTCCTTGGGGTTAGAATGTTAACATATGCATTCTACAGGGACACAAACATTCAGTCTATCACAGAGGGGAAGGAACCCCTTCTGGTGCTCCTTCATACTGTGCTCCAGTTGGAATTTTTCATTTTCTTGTCCCTAAGTGTCTAAAAACAGGTACACCATTGTACACCACAAGGGCTGGTTTACCTGCCAAAAACCTTATCAGATCTGCATAGGAGAGTCACATCCCCTCTGCTGCCATTCCTCTGACCTTATTACACTTCAAATTGAGGGTGCATCAGAAACATAGATAGCTGAGCTCCACCCTTCTGAATTTCTGAGTAGGTAACTCTGTGATGGGTCACGATAATTTGCATCTTACACTTTCCAGGGGATGCTGATGCTGCTAGTCCAGGGACCACACTTTGAGAACTACTGAGCTAAAGAAACCTTTTCTCCCTTCCCTCAGACTTGGGTTAAATAACAAAGTCTTTTTTCATTAACTTGAAGGGAGAATTCCCTTGACTTCAAGGTGTATGTTGTTGTTGGTGCTGGTGGGAAGTGAAGAAGGGTAGTTTCCCTACATTTTTATAATTATAATTGGCATACAGAAATGTTAGCTATTTATGAGCCCTGTAATGAAAAAGGCATTGTGCACACATATGACTAGGATGAGATTTTTGCATTCAATAAAGTGCAAAAAATATCATACATTATCATTACTGGGCTTTGTGGTTTATAAAGAGTGTCTGCATGCATTTTCTAATTTGATCCTTAGAGAGACCCTATGAGGTGAGCAAGGCATACATCATTGCCCTCTTCTACAGGTGAGGAATCACAAGGGGAATTCACCTTTTACTTGTTTGCTGTGTGCCAGGCACATCACACACAGCAGCTTGTTCAGTCCTCACAACCACTGTCAGAAATGGGGATCATTACTTATCACGGAGATCAGGAAGCTGGAGGCTGAGAAGCTGAATGATTTGTCAAAGGTTATGCATTTAATTAGCGGCAGAGCCAGAACTAAAATAAATTTCTCCTGACTCAACATTCAGGGCTCTTTCTAAGACACCACATTTTTTGAAATTTGTAACTCATCAAGTCGTTGTAACGAAAGAGAATCTTGTTGTTCCTTCAGATTCTGTCTTTCCTTCCCTCTTTGAGTTCAATGTTTTTCAATCGCGTTCTCAGATATTTTGTGACACAGAATCAAGACACAGGGGGGAGAGTTAGAACCAGAGAGGCTAAGCTGAGTTATGGTAAGAAAGAGGGAGTGAGTGGAGGGAGGTGGTTGGGGAATGCCTGCTGGGCTGAGTGAGTGTTGAGAGTTTTGTGGATTTGACAAGTGAAGGGCCCCAGAGCGGTTGCCAGGTGGGGATTGTGAGAAAAGAGAAAGGAATTTCACAGTTTGTCTGTGGAATTTATATAGGATCTCTGTTAATATTCTTTAGGAGCTGCAGGAAAATTGAAATAAATGCAAAATTACTTTTGGCAACTGGACTGTGCTCATTTATATGTGATGCTGTGCAGAGAATGGGTCGCATGGGACCCCAGCTTATATTAAGGTTGTGTGTGCATATGTTTGCAGGAGGTGTTTGAATGTGAAAGGTGATATGTAAAAAAAAAAGGGTTCAGTGACAGAGACACTAGGGCTGAGAAAGAAGAGAAAAGGGGAGAAAGGAATCAAAGAGAAAGAAGAAAAAGGGGAAGTTATCAGGAAAATGGACAGGTAGGGATAGACATACAGAGAAGTCTCAGGGAAAGAGAAACCAAGGAAAGTAAGTTTTCTTCTACCTGTGTCCCAAGGCTCTCTGCTACTGGGTTTCCCAAACTTTCTGAACTGTGATTAACTGTTAGGAATATGTTTTCCATTGCTACCCATTACTTATACAGATACCCAACTGCAAAACACACACACACACACACACACACACACACCTCTTTTGTTTCTTTCTTTTTTCGAGATAAGGTCTTGCTGTGTCACCCAGGCTGGAATGCAGTGGCATGGTCATAGCTCACTGAGGTCTTGAATTCAAACTCCTGGGCTGAAGCAATTCTCCTGCCTCAGCCTCCCAAGTATCTGAGATTACAGCCACCAGCCACTGCACCTGGCCCTTTAAAAGAAAATATGCTTACGCTTGTGGCCGGCAATGAGCCCCATCTCCCAGTATTTGTGCTATTTTGTGGTCCCCTGTCACATTGAATCTGGACTGCTTCAGCCAGTGAGACATTAGCAAGGGTCCAAGCCTCCAAATGAAGGCTTGGTAAGCTCTAGCCTATTGGAAAGTGTGTCCTCTTGGAAGGTTTACTCTTGTGATGCTTCCCCTGGGAACCAAGCTGTCATATGGTGCGAAGCCCAAACTAGCCATACGGAGAGGCCACTTGGAGAAGCACCAAGGTCCCAGCTGAGCTCCCAGCTGATAGCCAGGAACAACTTGCCAGCCCTGTGAATGAGGCATCTTGGAAATCAATCTTCCAGCCCCATTTAAGCCACCCCACCTGATGCCCATGAAGCGGAGATGAACTGTCCTCACTGAGCCCTGCCAAACTGCAGAATCATGAACAAATGAATGTTGTTTTAAGCCTGCTAAGTTTTGGATTGTTTTGTTTTATGGCAATAGACAATCAAACATCTTTATTATAAGTGACATACCATGATGTTATCTATTATGTTGCATTCTATTCTATTTTTCAAAATGCTTAGTTGATTTCATGACCCACTAATAAGCCGTGATCCGCACTTTGAAAAGTACTACTCTAATTGATGCAGACGTGATTGAGATCATCTGTCTTCCAACCTCTCCCTCTATCCTGATGCTCTTAGAATCATGACATATAAGAAATGAAAATGTCAACGAAAAGAGTCAAACTCTGTAAAATATTTGAAGAGATTTATTCTGAGCCAAATATGAGTGACCATGGCCCATGACACAGCCCTTAGGAGACCCTGAGAACATGTGCCCAAGGTGGTTGAGGTGCAGCTTGGTTTTATACATTTGAGGGAGGCATGAGACATCAATCAAATACATTTGAGAAATACATTGGTTTGGTCCAGAAAGGCAGGACAATTCGAAGGATGGGGGGAGGTTCCAGGCTATAAGTAAATTTAAACATTTTCTGGTTTACAATTGGTTGAGTTTGTCTAAAGACCTGGGATTAATAGAATGGAAATGTTCAGGTTAAGATAAAGGACTGTGGAGACCAAGGTTCTTTTGAAGTCTTACAGTGGCCGCCCTTAGAGACACAGATGACAAATGTTTCCTATTCAGACTGTTAAAAGATGCTAGACTCTTAGTTAATCTCTTAGGAGGATTGTGAAGGCCTAGAAGAAAAAGATCTGTGTTAATACAGATTCTTTACAGATGCAGATTTTCCCCCACCAAGGACGGCTTTGCAGGGCCATTTCAAAATACGGTAAAGAAACATGTTTTGGGGTAAAATATTTTGATTTTCTTCTTTGTCACATAATGTTATGCCAGAGTCAGACTGGAAAGTAAGTCACAATACATAGGGTTAAGTAAAACCCATCTGATGGGAAGGTATTTATCCTTTCCCTGTGCTTGGCTATGAATCCTATAAGCACAATTTACAACAAGCATGGTCTATGGGTGATGAATCCTTCCAGATACTGATGTCACCCCAACTCCCCGCCCAGATACCTGCTCCTCTGCCTATTTCTCCAGTCTCTGGGTTAAGATGGAACAAGCATCTTTCTGAGTCACTCAGGCTTTCTACATTACAGTCCTACCAAATACATGGCTTCTTCCTCTCATACTGTGATTCCTGAATTGTGTTCCACAGGCCAGATGTATTGCACGCGCCTGGGGAGCTTGTTAAACATCGAGTCCCAGGCCCCACTGTAAGATACAGCCTCAACACTCTCTGGAGAGTGGGGCCTGGGAATCTGCATTTTAACAAACTCCCCAGCTAGTTCTGCTGCACATTGGCATTCAGGTTCAACTATTCTAGGGGCTTATACTCTAGATCAGTGCATTTCAACCTTTTTTTCTTTTTTTAACCTCAAGTCACAGTATGAAAAACATTTACATTTTGTCTCCATGCATATGCACATATATGTAAAAGAAACACAAGTTTCATCAAGCTCTATCTGTGTGCTGCATTCTGATTTTTAGTCTGTTTTTTTTTTTCAAATGCTGGTTGTGACTCATTAAACTGATTTTATGACTCAGCAATGGGTCTCACTACACAGTTAAAAACAAAACTGACCTAAGAAAACACAGCCTAGATACTTGTATGGTAGATAGGGTGGATTCTGAGTGCTTTGCTGTAATGATGATTGTTTGGAGTTGCAAGCTCAGTTTGTCTTTTTTCAGGTGCCCTTTGATTCTAATGCTAATGGGGCTTTCATTCCTGCCACACTGATAGCTTTATCAGTGCAGTGATCCTCAAGAGAACCCTGGGAAGTAAGCATGGTTTTTCCTGTGGCTGGGTCTCCACAAGAGCCCAGTCTAGTCTCAGAGTGCAGCTGGTTGCAGATTTTGAGGCCTGGGGCTTCCCCCAGGGCTCAGTTTGCAGGAAACAGTAGGCCTAGGAGCTTCTGGCTACAGGAGGAAGGAACTAAAATGGGGCAGGACAGTGCAGGGCTATGATGGCTAATCTCCACTTTCTCCCCACGGAGTTTGTTCCTGAGTCCTGAGGGAGCAGGAGCTGGACTTCAACATCTAGAGTAGGGTCCACGAAGGACCCTGTGAACCTCCCTCCAAGGGCCGAGCTGCTTCAGGATCTACCTGCTCCTGAGCACCTGCAAGTTACCTCTGGGGACTTCCAGAAACAAATTAGAGGAGACCACTCAGGCAGAATATTGAGCGCCTGCATCTTTATTATCCAATAATGTATGGAACCTCCTCTTGAATTGCTATTTTCCCCTTATGTAACTCCTTTTTTTTTTTTTTTAAGAGACGGAGTCTTGCTCTGTCACCCAGGCTGGAGTGCAGTGGTGCGATCTTGGCTCACAGCAACCTCTGCCTCCTGGGTTCAAGCAATTCTCCTGCCTCAGCCTCCTGAGTAGCTGGGACTACAAGCACACACCACCACGCCCAGCTAATTTCTTTTGTATTTTAGTAGAGACGGGATTTCACTGTGTTGCCCAGGCTGGTCTTGAACTCCTGAGCTCAGGCAATCCGCCTGCCTCGGCCTCCCAAAGTACTAGGATTACAGGTGTAAGCCACCACGCCCAGCCCTTATGTCACTTCTTGGGAGTTCCCTAGATTCACTGCCTCCTGGGTAAATAGTACTTACTTGTCCCTAACCTGCCTCTCTCAGAGGCAAAGTGGACAACCTTCATGGGCTGATCCAGGGTTAGGGCCCGGTCCTTGTTTTCTGTTTCATCCTCTCTGGGCCTTCACATACTCTGCAGTCTTGATTCTTCCAGCCTGAAGAAGTCTCCTCTTCTCTATCTGTCCTCAGATTTCAGTCTGTCTGTCCCCTCCATCATTTTGACATTTGAGACAGCCACTGAAATCAAAACAGATTCAAAAATGTGCCATTTATGGTGTCCAAGAAAGGCAACCTGATCCCCAAATGATTGATTTAGTGTTTGCAGCTGGGCATGGATGCAGACAGACAGCTAATGAGGTAATTTTTCTAAATGCAAAATGTAAACAAGGTAACAGCTCTCTCCCTCCCTGTGAGTCTCTCTGGGTTTCTCTCCATCTCCCTCAGTTTTCTGCAGAGTCACATACCAGTTTGCATTTCTTCACTGTTATGTGTAGACTCATGTCCTCCTCCTACCATATGACACATTAGAGTCCTAACCCCCATTACCTCAGAATGTAACATTATTTGGAGATAGGATCCTTACAGAGGTAACAAGTTAAAATGAAGTCATTAGAATAGGCCCTAATCCAGTATGACTGGTGTCCTTTTGAAAAGGGGACGTTTTGGACACAAACACCCATAGAAGGAAGCCGATGTGAAGAGACACAGGGAAAAGATGGTTACGTATAAGGCTGGGCGAGGCCTGGAATGGATTCTCCCTCCCAGCCCTAAGGAGGAACCAACCCTGCCCATACCTTGATCTCAGGCTTCTGGCCTCCAGGTGGTGAGACTATATACTTCCTTTGCTTAAGCCACTCAGCCTGTGGTACTTTGTTCCAGCTGCCCTGGCAACTGGATACATACACATTTAAAAATCTGTGCTGGCCAGGCGTGGTGGCTCATGCCTATAATCCCAGCACTTTGGGAGGCCGAGGTGGGTGGATCATGAGGTCAAGAGATGGAGACCATCCTGGCCAACATAGTGAAACCCCATCTCTACTAAAAATACAAAAAATTAGCCGGGTGTGGTGGCGGGCGCCTGTAGTCCCAGCTACTTGGGAGGCTGAGGCAGGAGAATCACTTGAACCTGGGAGGCGGAGGTTGCAGTGAGCCGAGATTGCGCCACTGCACTCCAGCCTGGCGACAGAGCAAGACTCCGTCTAAAAAAAAAATCTGTGCTTCTGTGTCCTCTCTGTGGGAAATTCTCCTTCCTGAGGGGGAGGAGGGCAAATTGGGTAAAGGCTGAGGCAGATTTACCTTGAAGCAGGTGAGATTTAGGCTTTGGGGCCCTCAGCTGCACTGGCCCTTCCAAAGCCCTGGGGATGTTTACGCAGGGGCCTATGTTTCTGTAAAATGTGCAAATGGTGGTAAAACCGCAGTCAGTTATGACTGTTGATTCTCTTCATGGCAGTTTTCCCTCCAGCCTTTTCTATTGCATGGTGGCCTTTAAGTTGCCATGCAGTGTTGAGTTGGAAATGCATATAATTGGGGTTCAGGGGGTTATAGGTATGGCTCACAGTCATTTCCATACATCTTGCTACCCATCTGGTTTGGCTCAGTGTCCCTACCCAAATCTCATCGAGAATTATAATCCCTACGTGTTGAGGGAGGGAAGTGACTGGATTATGGGGGGCATTTTCCCCCATGCTGCTATTGTGATGGTGAGTGAATTCTCACTAGATCTGATTGTTTTATAAATGGTAGCTTTTTCTGTGCCTTTACCCTCTCTTTCCTGCTCCCTTTTGAAGAAGGTGCTTGCTTCCCCTTTGCCTTCCATAATGATTGTAAGTTTCCTGAGGCCTCCGCAGCCATACGGAACTGTGAGTCAATTAAACAGCTTTCCTTTATAAATTACCCAGTCTCAGGGAAGTTCTTTATAGCAGTGTGAAAACGGACTAATACACCATCCCCACGTACAAATGGCTTCCAGGGGTGCTCCCACACCCTATGTAGTGATGTAGGCCAAGTTGCCTCACCATGCAAATGGAACCCATGGCACCCAGCACCAGAAGTATGTGGGTAGTGGAGGAATAGCAAGGTTTGAGTATAGAGCCAGAAGCTAGCTGGTGATGGAAATTCTCCCAGTCATCAAATGTATAAAATTATAAGTTTAGTATTAGAGGGCTGTGACAAGCAGTGAATGATAGGATATTACTTTTCTGCATTGTAGATACATTTGTGGTATTTGTCAGCTTTTGGAGTTTCCAATTTTTAATGTGTTTCTTAAGATATTTACTTTTGTACCCTATTTTGTGTTCATAATATTGTACTGTTTTCCTTAAAAGGGATCCTAAAATTGTACAAGCTTCAGGCTCCATTCGATTTTCTTTTTCTTTTTTTTTTGAGACAGAGTCTTGCTGTGTCACCCAGGCTGGAGTGCAGTGGCATGATCTTGGCTCACTGCAACCTCCACCTCAGGTTCAAGTTATTCTCCTGTCTCACCCTCCCTAGTAGCTGGGATTACAGGCACGCGCCACCATGCCCAGCTAATTTTTGTACTTTTAGTAGACACAGGGTTTCACCATATTGGCCAGGCTGGTCTCGAACTCCTGATCTCAGGTGATCTGTCCGCCTCGGCCTCACAAAGTGCTGGGATTACAGGTGTGAGCCACTGCTCCTGGCCAGTCTAGATCTGGCTGTGGTGTGAGAAATAAGGGAGGAAGAGAGACTGGAGCCAGTAGGCAGGGAATGAAGAGGAAGTGAAGAGGGGACATGGAAGAGGGATGCAAAGGCCAAGAAACAAGTAGGGGGCAGTGGGCAGGGCTTTGGACTGGGAGCTGGAGGATGGCAATCAAAGCCCAGCCCTGCTGCTCATTTTGCTCTATGCGTCTGTGCAAGTAAATTTCCCTTTCTGGAATCTCTTCTTCTGTGTGAGAGGTGTGTGTGTATGTCGGGGGGTGGGGGCAGGGACGACCTCTAAAGGTACCTTAGGCTCCAGTGGTCTAAGGTTCCATTTATCTGAATCACCAAGGGGAGAAGATGGAGTCAGAATTGTTAGTGGTTGAGGGAGCCATTGTCTGAAGGAGGAGAAGAGGTACCATGAGAAGCATCCCTCCCAGGTGGGGCTGGAGTCACCAAAGCCCCCAGCTGGGAATCCTATGTGACAGGTAAGGTTGGGTGTGGCAGGCAAGTTCTCTCTAGTCATTCAAATGTTCATCTATTTCTTAAACAGCTATGCACGGGGCAGATCCTACAGGCTAGGCACTGGGGACACAGCAATGAAGGCTGCACAGCTCTATCTGTGAGGACCTGACAGTCAGCAGGGGGGACAGAGAATGCAGCAAGCAGCTCCAGTGCAGAGGCATCCACGCCCTTGCAGAGGCTCATCCGTTTCACCGAGTTTGCTTAGTGAGGCTGAAAGGTGTGGACATGTGTGATCCAGTGGTCTGATCGTGGCTGCACGTTTTGAATTACCTGGGAAGATTTTATAATAAATATATTTACTTAGACCTACCACCAGGAAATCTTAATTGGTCTGGGATGGGACCTGGGTATCAGCATTATTTATTCATTTAGTTTCAATAGTTTTTGGGGAACAAGTGGTGTTTGGTTACATGAAAAAGTTCTTTGGTGGTGATTTCTGAGATTTTGGTGCACCCATCAACTGAGCAGTGTACACTGTACCCAGTGTGTGGTCTTTTATCCCCCACCCACCTTCCACACTTCCCCCTGAGTCCCCAAAGTCCATTGGATCATATTCTTATGCCTTTGCATCCTCATAGTTTAGCTCCCACTTATATAAGTGAGAACATACAATGTTTGGTTTTCCATTCCTGAGTTACTTCACTTCAAGTAATGGTCTCCAATTCAATCTGGTTTGCTGCAAATGCCATTATTTCATTCCTTTGTATGTCTGAGTAGTATTCCATGGTGTGTATATGTGTGTGTGTGTGTGTACCAGTTTTCTTTATCCACTCGTTGATTGATGGGCATTTGGACTGGTTTATATTTTCACAATTGTGAATTGTGCTGCTATAAACATGTATGTGCAAGTGTTTTTTTTAATTATTTTATTTTATTTTATTTTATTTTGTATAATAACTTCTTTTCCTCTGCATAGATACCCAGTAGTGGGATTGCTGAATCAAATGGTAGATCTACTTTTAGTTCTTTAAGGAATCTCCACGCTGTTTTCCATAGTGGTTGTACTAATTTACATTCCCACCAGCAGTTTAACGTGTTCCCTTTTCACCACATCCACACCAACATCTATTATTTTTTATTTTTTAATTATGGCCATTCTTGCAGGAGTAAGGTGGTATCACATTGTGGTTTTGATTTACATTTCCCTGGTAATTAGTAATGTTGACCATTTTTTCATATGTTTGTTGGCCATTTGTATATCTTCTTTTGAGAATTGTCTATTCATGTCTTTAGCCCATTTTTGATGGGATTTTTTTTTCTTGCTGATTTGTTTGAGTTCCTTGTAGATTCTGGATATTAGTCCTTTGTTGGGTGCATAATTTGTGAAAATTTTCTCCCATTCTGGGTTGTCTGTTTACTCTGCTGATTATTTCTTTTGGTGTGCAGAAGCTTTTTAGTTCAGTTAAGTCCTATCTATCTTTGTTTTTGTTGCATTTGCTTTTGGGTTCTTGGTCATGAAGTCTTTGCTTAAGCCAATGTCTAGAAGTGTTTTTCCAATGTTATCTTCCAGAATTTTTATGGTTTCGGATCTTAGATTTCAGTCTTTTTTTTTTTTTTTTTTTTTTTGAGATGGAGTCTTGCTCTGTTGCCCAGGCTAGAGTGCAGTGGCATGATCTCAGCTCACTGCGGCCTCCGCTTCCAAGGTTCAAGCAATTCTCCTGCCTCAGCCTTCTGAGTAACTGGGATTACAGGTGCCCGTCACCATGCCCAGCTAATTTTTGTAGTTTTAGTAGAGACAGGGCTTCCCCATGTTGGCCAGACTGGTCTCGAACTCCTGACCTCAAATTATCCTCCTGCCTTGGCCTCCAAAGTGCTGGGATTACAGATGTGAGCCACTGCACCTGGCCAGATTTAAGTCTTGGATCCATCTTGAGTTGATTTTTGTATAAGGTGAGAGATGAGGATCCAGTTTTATTTTTTGACATGTGGCTTGCCAATTATCCCAGCACCATTTGTTGGATAGGGTGTCCTTTCCTTACTTTATGCTTTTGTTTGTTTTGTTGAAGGTCAGTTGGCTGTAAGTATTTGGCTTTATTTCTGGGTTCTCTCTTCTGTTCCACTGGTCTATCTGACTATTTTTATACCAGTACCATGCTGTTTTGATGACTATAGCCTTGTAGTACAGTTCGAAGTTGGGTAATGTGATGCCTCCAGATTTGTTATTCTTGCTTAGTCTTGCTTTGGCTATGTGGATTCTTTTTTTGATTCCATATGAATTTTAGCATTGTTTTCTCTAGTTCTGTGAAGAATGATGATGGTACTTTGATGGGAATTGCATTGAATTTGTATGTAGATGGTTTTTGGCAGTATGGTTATTTTCACAATGTTGATTCTCCCCATCCATGAGCATGAGATGTGTTTCCATTTGTTTGTGTCGTCTATGATATCTTTCAACAGTGTTTTGTAGTTTTCCTTGTAGAGGTCTTTTACCTCCTTGGTTAGGTATATTCCTAAATGTTTAAATTTTTTTGCAGCTATTGTAAAAGCGGTTGAATTCTTGATTTGATTCTCAGGTTGGCCACTATTGGCGTATAGCAGTACTACTGATTTGTGTACACTGATTTTGTATCCTGAAAATTTACTAGATTCATTTATCAGATCTAGGAGCTTTTTGGATGAGTCTTTAGGGTTTTCTAGGTATACAACCATATCATCAGCAAACAGTGACAGTTTGACTTCCTCTCTACCAATTTGGATGCCCTTTATTTCTTTCTCTTGCCTGATTGCTCTGGCGAGGAGTTCCAGTACTATGTTGAACAGAAGTGGTAAAAGTGGGCATTCTTGTCTTGTCCCAGTTCTCGGGGGAATGCTTTCAACTTTTCCTGTTCAGTATAATGTTGGCTGTGGGTTTGTCATAGATGATTTTTTATTACCTTAAGGCACATCCCTTCTATGTCAATTTTGCTGAGGGTCTTAGTCATAAAGGGATGCTGGATTTTGCCAAATGCTTTTTTATGTCTATTGGGATGATAATATGTTTTTGTTTTTAATTCTGTTTATGTGATGTATCACATTTATTGACTTGCATATGTTAAACCATCCCAGCACCAGCATTTTAAAAAACTTCCCGGGTGAGCAGCCAGGGTTGAGACCCGCTGCTTACAACCACACTTCTCAACCTTAATTGAGAATCTGGGGACCTTGATCAATGTAGATACTAACTTAGTAGGTCTGGGGTGAGGCCTGAGACTCTTTCTAACCAGCTCCCAGGTTATGCCGATGCTGACTTTTAGCAGAGGTGCTCTATGATCTGACCTTCATACCGTCTTTGATCTCATCTTCTCCTTACTTTCCCCCTCATCCTCTCTGTTCCAGTCACACTGGCCCCCTTGCTGAAGCTTAAATACTCTAGGCTCACTCACTTGTTGTGGTCTTCACACGTCCTCTCCCTGGAACATTCACTCCCAGATGTCCATATGGCTTGTTCCTCACGTCTTTCAGTTCTGCTTAAAAGTCACTTGTTGGAGAGGGCTTTCTCTGACCATCTGACAGAGGATAGCACCTGCATGCCCCATCTTTATCCTCCCCCACCCTGCTTGCCTTTTCCATGGCACTTCTCATGACATGATAATAGATCATGTGTCTATTGTATCTGGGGTTCTCATCTGTCTTCCTCACTAAAATATAAGCTCCATGGCAGCCAGAACTTTGTTTTGCTCCCACCGACCACTCTAGCACGTAGAACAGTGCCTGGCACATGAAAGATACTTGGTAGATATTTACTACATGGAGAAAGCAAGGGAAGAGAGGTGGAACAGGGATAGTTAAAACTTAGAATCACAGACTTGTCAAAGTTGGGAAGACCTCAGAACATCATGTAATTCAATATTTCTCAGTGAGTTTGCTTCTGGCATTTTGGGTGGGATAGTTTGTTCATCATAGGGTACTGTTTTACGCATTGTAAGTCATTTAGGATCCATGACCTTCCCCACTAAATACCAGTAGCCCCACAAGTTGTAGTGACCTCCCCCAACCACTTAGGTGGGGATCAGCTCCCAGTTGAGAACCACTCATCTTGTTAGATTTTCTCATTACATAGATGGGGGAATTAAGGTGTAGAAACGTGAAACTATTTGCCCAAGGAGACATGGCAAGTTAATGGGAAACCTGAGCCAGAGTTTAGGATTCCAAAGCTTCGGCTCATGGTGTGTTTGGGTTTGTTTTGTTTTACTATAGTTTCAACATCTTGCTCTCAAGGAAAGTCGTCTTGAAGAACCCCTAGGATGAGGTTGGAGGAGAGCTATCATCCCCAGATAGGACATGTTGCCAGAAGGTCTCAATTTTTCTCCTGCTTCACCATAGGATTGATATCAGAGTGTCCAGGGTCTGTAGAATCTAGATTATGCCGAGAAAGCAGACAATCCCTGCCTCTCCTCCTCCATGCTGGCCCCTGAAGAGATGAGTTTCTCTGGGGACCATGACAAAGCACCCTGACTGAAAGTCATCCCTCAAACCTTTTCAGTCTATTAAGCAAGGGAAATGGATTTGAAATTGAGCACATGTTAGTACAGCTTTGGAAAAATCACTTTTATTAATCAACATGGATTTTACTTTTCAAAGTTACATAATGGTATTATATGTTCTTCTACTAAGTAAAGGCCTTGGAATAAATTGGTCCTCAGGCAGGAGCCCTGCGGTGATGCCATCTTTCTCCAGTGAGGCCTAGGAGATTCTCTCTAGGGGCTGTACAACTGGACTTTCCTTTAGCTGGGACCCTTCTGGTACCTGGAGTGTCTCCATCCTACATGAGTGCCAGAGGAGGGCAGATGTCACTGAGCCTCTGGGCCCCATGAGGGTCTACCCAGTAGAATAGAAAAGCCAGGCCAGGAAACTCTAGCCAAACCCTTTCTACTCTTCCTTCTCTTCTTTGTGGTGGGGCACTGGAACTCCATGATAAGTTCACAGTGATTTGGTTGAGAGGATGTCTGGGGTGGGTAAATGGACATGGTAACTGGAAGACCTTATTTCTTTGTATTTCACAAGACAGAGTGATAAATCAGAGATGGTTCTTCTGTCCAAAACAGGGACGTTCAGTGAGGGACTATAAATTTCATGTAAAGGGACCCAAGCCTGTGGCTCTGTGCCTGGAACATAGAAGAAACACAATATAAATACTGTTCAACTCATGGACATAGCGAGTAGAAAGATGGTTACCAGAGGCTGGGATGGGTAGTGGTGAGCTGTGGGGGAGGTGCGGATGGTTAATGGGTACAAAAAATGTAGTTAGAATGAACAAGACCTCCTACTTGATAGCACAACAGGGTGACTGTAGTCAACAATAACTTAATTGTAC
The DNA here is from genome assembly GCF_029281585.2 of Gorilla gorilla gorilla. Taxonomy (NCBI): domain Eukaryota; kingdom Metazoa; phylum Chordata; class Mammalia; order Primates; family Hominidae; genus Gorilla; species Gorilla gorilla. Next base: position 58,720,674 of record NC_073229.2, on the reverse strand, counting down.
ATTTTAAAATAACTTGTGTAAATGGATCGTTTGCAACTCAATGGAGAAATACTTGAGGGGATGGATAATCCATTCTCCATGATGTGCTTATTTCACATTGCATGCCTGTATGAAAATATCTCATGTATACCATAAATATATATACCTACTATATACCACAAAAATTAAAAATGAAAAACAATAACAAATGCTGTTCGAGTTAAAACAGTTAAATCATGGAGCCCTGGTGCCTGTCTGTGGGCCTGTAGGCAATTCAGGATATGGGAAGAGGGGTGAGTGAGTTGCGTGTAGGTTGCAGATAAGGTCCCCCTTAGCATTCACCTCCAGCTCATCAGTCCAACCAGAACTCCCAGAAGCCTCAGGGAAGCTTAGGGCTGCAGGTGAGAGGCAGAGTGGCTTCTCATCTCAAAAATACCAGGACATGATACTCTAATTGTAGAGGTCATTCATTTATTCCACAGCTATATTCACTAACTATTTCCTGTGTGCAAGGTTAATGTGAACCTGGGCCTTCCTGGACAATGGGGGCCTCAGCAGTCTTAGAGGGGCAAGGAGGCTTGAGAAGGCCAACAGGAAGGAGCATCCTGTGTGGGAAGGATAAGTAGGCACTGGGCATTGAGAGCTTGAGACAGAATTAGCTCCTTTCCCTGGATTCAGAGTTCCCTCACTTGAAAAACAAGGAGGTTGAATGAGGTGGCCTGTAAGCTCTGACATTTTTAACAGTCTGTGATTCTTGTACTGCTGAAGGTAGTCTTGGCCTTAGAGCTGCCCTGATGTGGCTACTCCAGGAGGGGAGGGGTAGGCGCCTGCTCCCTGAGAAAGGGGCACCACATGGGTGGCTCTAGGGCCCATGGGCAGAGTTGCAAATCCATCCTTTCCCAAGGGAACCTTCCCATTGGTTAGTCAGCAAACATTTACTCTCCACCTTCTGTGATCTTGCCAGCACTTTTCAAGCTCTGGGAGGGACATGACACAACACCATGTGCCTGCCCTCAAGAAACTGTTTAAGTTGAGGACACAACCACGTGCACCTGAAAGAAGAGCAGGAAATTCCAATGGGGCAGATGGCCATGTGCAGGAGAAGCTGTGGGCTTGCATGAGTGATTTATCTGGGAAACATTGTAAATCCCCATGTTTTTGAATGCTAAAATGTTTGTGCAGCTTCCTGGCTTTTCCCTGAAATGCATTCCTGTCTAGAACTACATTTCTGAAGCACAGTTGCACAGTACAGTCCCCACTCATGTATTTACACATAGAGTAAATGAACATTGAACACTTTCCATGTGCCAGGCACTGAGGAGCCAATATGAACCAAACAGAGGGGGAGCCTACAGTCAAATCAAAAAGGAGGCCAGCATTGCCAATACCACAAGGGGATTGCCTTTACACCATTACCAAAGTCTTCTATTTCCCTTGGGAAAAAAATTGGTCATTTTTGGGAGGAAAAACATTTTCTGAAATTACTTCCTGACAACCACTGCATACGTGACAGATGAGCAGAGTAAAACAGAACCGAGTTTAAATTTGGAGGCTGAATGCTCTGTAGGGTTCTCTCTCTAGCTAAGTCACTTTAAGCATCAGCCTCACAGCAAGACACTAAAATCTGCCTCAGCGAAATAGCAAATTGCTACATATAGGGGGCTGTGGGGTAGGGCGAAACGACTCAAGCTGTAACTATTCTACCCACTCATGCTGAGACTCACCGTATCAAGGGGGATTATCTGAACAGGGAGGCCTAGCCAGGAAGGCTTCTTCATTTGTTCATTCAATCATCAAGTATGTGGGTCCTGACTTGAAGGGCACACTGATTAGTCATGGTGATCAGTGTGCAGTGAGTGTTTAGTCTTTGGGAAAGTTCACTGTTGTCACCTCTTCTGGCTTCAAGCAATGGAAATGGATTTGCTAAGGGGAGGGACCTCTTGAAGGCAGGGAGAATGTGAAAGTAGAAATCTGGGAAGTCAGAACTAGCAAGTCTTGCAGGGAGAGCAAGTTGAGGGACTTGGCTAATGCAGATAGGCCGTCTTGGGATGTAAGGAGCTAAGACGGTGGGAAGCAGGGAGCAGAGGTTGGTTGGTGGAGGGCCTTCTGTTTGAATGTGGATTTTATTCTGTGGGTCGTAGGGAGCCATTGAATGTTCCTGAACCATATGGGGCAAAAAGAACAAAGAGGTGTTTGAGAACAATTAATTCCCCAAACACAGGGTGGGAAGAAGTGTGTGGAAGCAGATGAGTAGATTTTTGGCTTTTGTGGTAATTCTGGGGAGAGCTATTGCAGTTTGGGAACAGGACTGAAAGGTGGAACCTGGGAGAGTCTGCATCTTGGTAAAGGGACAGGAGGAGGTGGCTGGAGAAAGGAGAGGGTTCACCTCAGGAGCACAGCAGACACTGGTCTCCAGGCCTAGAATGGAAGGCAATTAGGCTAGGGCCACCCTGTCCTGACTCAGCATCATGCAATCACCTCCCTCATTAGAACACCCAACCCAAGTGGTAGGTCTGTGATTGTGTGTTTGTGCACGAATTAATTCATCCTCATCAAAATACGGAATCCAAGTGCTCAGCTACCCCCACGCTTCAGAGTTTGGAGAACAGGAATGAACCACAGGCCAAATTTCTGAAACTTCTACAGTGTTGCAGGAAGAAAGATGCTGAGATCATTTGTTGCAGTGAATCATGGCTGTGTCTTCAGCAGCTGCCCTGTGCAGGAAGGCTGGAAATCAGAGGTATATTTTTGAGACTGCTTTATAACAACCTGTGAGAAGCTCCTTCTTTGTTTTATGCTTCCCTGAAGAAAAGCCTCTGAACCATGACAGCTTCCCAAACAGCAGCCTCAGCTGCAAATCAAGACTGCCTTGCACCTGCAGGGCGCAGGTGGCCAGAGGCATCTCTGGATGAGCATCAGTCTTTCTCTACCACACCTTGGGGTCTCCAAGTTAGCAGCAGCCACCTGTCATTGTGTCAGCTTTGGATACAAAGGCAAAACACAGCCATCTTGGTGAAGCAGGTCCCTGCTCATGCCCTCTGCTACTTGCCTGCTCACCCAGTTCCACCCAGTTCAGGTGCCTTCTCCTCCATCCCAGGCCCCAGAAGTCACCTCCTCCCCTAACTCCTTGATGACTAGACTCACTTGGCATTTAGCCTATGCCATCCTGTTTCTTCTCTTCTGGTTTCTTTTTACTTTTTTTTATGTTTAAGCCTTTTCTTAGCCTCCCTTCTAAATTCATCCTTTGAAGGGAAGGACTGTGTCTTATACTTAGGATGACATATAACCTTTTATCTAAGCCAAGACACTTCCAAGCGTGGTACTGAGGCTGCTGATGCCTGCTCATATTTTCTTACCCTCACTGCTCTTATACCCTCTGAGGTGCTCACTGCCAGCCTGGGGGCTTTCTTTGTTCACTGGAGCAGGCTAGAAAAGCCAGAGTTAACACCGTGGGGAGCAGCGCATAGCCAGTGAGGGACAGGAGTTGGTGGACGCACACTCTCCTCCTCCATGGGGATGATGATGCAGTACTCTACAGTCTCCTGGAGGCCCCCATAGGGCTGAGCCCCAGCTGCCTACGGTGGCCACTGGGATTTGCTCCTCCTTTCCTTAACCGCCAACCTTTACTTCCCCAATAAATAACTTACATTCAAATCTTTGTCTCAGGGAAAGTCCTGGGCTAATAGGCAGGTCTGGTGACCCTATATAAAGGTATCTTGGTCTGACATTGCCTCAGAGGGTGCCAGCTGATGGCACTCACCCACATTTAGCCAAATGAATGTGTGAATGGATAAAAATGCTCTATTGTGCCCCAGCTAGGTCATGAGAACCAGTTTCTTAAGGCACAGAAAGGAATTAAGCATTTCCCTTGTCCTTCTTGCTCCCACTCTCCCAGGTAGCCATTTCATGGCTTCTCTCCTCTCCTCCAACCTCTGACACCTCCATCCCTGTCCTTTCAGTTCATGACCTCACCTCCTATTTCACCGTGACAGACACCATTGAGGGGACAGAGCTTCCACATGCTCCCAGCTCACGCACCCACCCACCTGCGTCTGTGCTGCAGCACTGTCTGTAAGGCCCCCTGCACACACCGTGAAGGCCACTCATCATCCTTGGGATCCCTGGCCCTGCTGTTCCCCGTTCCCTCTCCTCCTCCAGGGGTTTGCTTATTTGTTACCTGCTAGGGAGGCCTTCCTCAGTTAAGTTGCACACCCTCCTCCTGATCATCCCCTATCCCCTGCCTAATTTTTCTCCGTAGCACTCCTAACCACCTGACATCTTATACATTGGGCTTATTATCTTTATTATCTGTCTCCCCTAAAATGTAAACTCCATGTGGGCAAGAGTCTTTGTTTTATTTATCACATTAAAAACAAAGCTCATGAGAAGAAGGAAGGCAGGCGGGCTGGCAGCTGTTTAAAGTGAGAGAATTAAAAAAAATTTAGAACGTAAGATCAGAAATGGACCATAGAGATTAATAAAATCCAACTCTCTCATTTATAGATGAGGAAATGGAGAAGCAGAGGCTCTCTGGCAGCTGGGTGAAGCGCTGGGACTGGAACCCCTCAGTCTCAGATGCCCAGTTTGGGGTTAATTCCACGGCTCATCATTACAGGCCTGGAGTCCTAAATCTCTAGTTCTGCCATGCTTGGGGGGTTTGCTACTCTCTGTGCGGCTGTGTGTTAGTCACTGTTTATTTTCTGTAATGTGGCATTAGCACTCTTGTTAGAACTGAAGTCCTCAACTTCATGAACTCGAGCTTCTTCCTCTGAAATGCCTAGTGCATAACACAGTGCTTAACATCATGTGAGCTGGAAACCCTGGAAGGAACCCCTGCCCTCCTCTAAACCCATGACAGTTATAATAGCTGTTGTTTACTGAGCATCTTCTAAGGGCCAGGGGCTTAATGTACCTTAATGCATCACTCCTGAAAAGTAGGCACCTGGAAAGTGCCCTGGAAAGTAGCACCTGAAAGGTGCCCTGGAAAGTAGGCACCGTGTTCCCTATTTTATGGATGAGAAATTGAGGTTTGGAGAGTTGAGCAACCTGCTTTAAGGTTGACCACAGGCCAATAAGGGCCAAGGCAGGGATTTATTCCCACCACATTGTGGAGAGGGAATCATGGGTGGGGAGTGGAGGAAGGATGTCAGATTAAAGAGCATACGTTTGCCATCTGCTTATTCCCTGTTGCCTGGAAGTCCTTATGAAGGAACAAGGATGTTCTTTGAACAAAGCAAGCTCAAGAGATCAAGAAGTAGGATACATTCTTCCCTGAGAGAGAGGTGTGATTGGAGTAGAGGAGGGAGAAGAGAGTACTAGGTACTCAAACAAGGCAGGGGCCCGGAGGTGCAAAGGCTTTGGGGATGGGTGAGCAGAAGCACTAAAGACAAATTCTGCCCAAGTCACAATGGGGCCAACAGGTACAGGCCAAGGAGCCAACAAATATTGAAGGATCAGTTGGCTGATTACTCCCGGCATATCCCAGTTCAGCCTCAGAAACAAGTCCCAAGGCGCCGACTGTCTGCTTGGTTTTGAATTTTAGCGATTACAGTGTTCATGCTGGAACCAAATATAGATACACAATGAGTTGGAGCATTTTGTTTGCAAGCAACTAGCACAGCCCTTAGGATAGCCATAAACAAGCTTAGATATGCTTTGCGGGCTCTGAATCTCTCAATGCTTCCGCTGGATGTGTTGATTGATATGCCAAGATTCACAAGTGAGCTGCCTCTTCTGGACAAGATAAATGAACAACTTTGCAGGCAGCTCAGCAGGAGGAGGCCTGACTTGGTGGCTGCCAAGCCTGAATGGGTCCTGTTCTGTAAGAGCCATGCTTCCGCCACACAAACAGGGTGAGATGCATAGGGGATGGGTGAAATCTAGTCCAAACCCCTGGTATCACGGAAGGGAAACCGAGCCTCAGGGGTGAGAGACTTGCCCAGGGAAATGGGTCTGATTATAGGCAGGGGTGGAACCAGAAACCCATCTGTGCCCTTTTCAGGAACATTGCTGGGCCTGGCTTCACTGCCTTTTGTGGGCAAAATGAACATGTGTGTGACTTGAGTCCTGAAAGCTCAACACCAAGGGCATGGTCTGGACATGTTGTGTCATTATGAAAGGTGGGACCCTTAGGCAAAGGCTTTAGCGAGAACACCTAAAAGAGGTTTCCATTTTTCTGAGCTGGAAGGACTTAAAAGGAAAACATGAGTCAAGTCTCATGACTTCCAGTCCTGCAGCTTCCAGGACTCATCCAGGGAAGAAAGCAGCTAGTATCTTCATTCTGGAACAGAGCACTACACTATCTCCTGGAAGAAAAGGAATAGATAACACGTGAAGAGAAAAGATAGTTTCTTAAAATGAGACGCTGGTGAGTTCCTCCCTCTGAGCTGCTGCCTTGGTTCAGGTCCTCAGCACTCCTTTCCCAATCTCCTCTTAAAACAATTTAAAAACATATATAAAAATAAAATACAATAAAATACAGAGAAAAACGTAACATGTGCCTACCACCACAATTAGCAAATATTTACTTTCTGTCATTTATACCTCTATATCTATTTATGTATATGAGGCCTTATAGATACAGTTGAAGCCTCTTTCCACCTCCCTGCCACCCCATTCCTGTCCCCCCCCACCATGACTAATATCCTGAAATTAGTTTGTATAATTCCCAGCCACGATACAGAATTCTCATCGTACTGACTGTACTTTCTGCAACTTGATTTTTCATGCGACATTATGTTGTCAAGCTGCAGCCATGTTGATACACATAGATCTGGTTTATTCTTTTAATTTAATTATTTTTAACTTTATGCCCCCATTGAAGGCCATTGTATTAGTTTGCTAGGGCTTCTATAACAAAGTACCACAGACTGGGTGGCTTAAACAACAGAAATTTATTTCCTCTTGATGCCAGAGTCTAGAAGTCCAAGATCAAGGTGTTGCCAGGGTTGGTTTCTTCTGAGGCCTTTCTCTGTAGCTCGTGGATGGCTGTCTTCTCCCTGTGCCTACCTGTGTCCTAATCTTTTCTTCTTATAGGGGCACCAGGCATATTGGATTAGGGCTCATCCTAATGAATTCATGTCAACTTAACCACCTCTTTAAAGACTCTATCTCCAAATATAGTCACACTCTGAGGTTCTAGGGGTTAGGAATTTAACATATGAATTTTGGGGGGACACCATTCAGCCCATAACAGCCAGTTAGGTGTGCTCTGTCTGTCTCTTTCTCATTCTCTTTTGCTGTAACAGGCAAGGCTGTAATGAACATTCTCGTATATATTCCTGTGAGCACACGGGACTGATACGGTGACTTGGAATCCTGGATGCAATGATGTGCACACTGCGACTTTATTAGATGTTGACAAGTTGCTTTCCAAAGGAGGCCTATAATTTATACTCTTACTATCAGTGTGTGAGTCGTTCAGGAATGCTCAGTATTATCATACTTTAAATTTTGCCCATGAGATGGCTGTGAAATGACAATATGTTGTAGTGTTCATTTTAATTTCCCTGATTGCCAACAAGGTCTTCACCTTTATATATATTTAGTGGCTATTCGTGTTTTCCATTCTACCAATTGTCTGTTCATATCTTTAGTCTACTTTTCTATTCTGCTTTCTCTCTTTCTCTTTTTTTTAAATTGATCTGCATGAAACACTTGTATGTTCTAGATATCACTCCTCAGTTGAGTGTAGCAACCTCTTCTCTGGTCTCCTTGCTTTCCAGTGTCGATTCCACTTGCCGGTTTTCCTCCTTTAAGGATCTTCATTCTCTTCTCAGAGACCACAGTATAAAATTCAGACTCAATATGGTCTTCCGGGCCCTGACAGTCTGGCTAAAACCTCACTTTTCCCTCACCACTCTCCCCACAGGGGACCCCACAGGTCCCAACCAGCTGGGACCAGCCCCATTTCCCAGAATGTACATGGTGCTTATGCTTCTGGGTCTTGGCATGCGGCTCCTGCTTCCTGGAAGGCCTGGCTCCTCCCTTGTTGACTGCAGAAATAAGACACACCCTTCCAACTGCAGTTACTTTGTCAGCTCTTGAGTAAGGCCCCTCAGTCCTGGGGCAGACATGAGAGTTACCATGACACCATAACCATGGTGACTGCCACCCACTCCTGGGGTTGGTTGTTTCACTCTATTTCCTTGGCCAAAACATGAATCCCACCAAAAGCAAGCCCTTCCCCTCCTCACTTATTCATCTCATGTTTTCACTATTTGTACATGGTAAGTCTTCCATGTTTGTGAAATTTTATTTTTTAAATCCTGGCATGTTATTTAAAAGATTACAATAGTTAATGAGTAAGCAGTGGTAATAGAATTGTGTAGCTTATTCTTCTTGTCTGAAATTCACTTATTATTTCTAAGGTCATAAACCTGGGCTCACAAACAAACTCCACAGGGTCTATAATGAGAGAGATGTAACCTAGCAGCTGCACAAGGGCAAAGAGGGAGGAGATTAGGAGAAAGCCATGATAAGTAAGCACTGAGAAGTGGTTGCTATAAATGCTAACATAATGCTGGGATGTAATAATAGAAAAGTAGTGTCTAGAATGAGACAATGGTTCTATTCTTCTCTCATTAGATCACTATTGGAGTGTTGTGTTCGGAGCATCATACTCCAAGAGGGAGGAACACAGACCAACTAGAGCACCTTCAGGAGAGAGGACAACCAGGAGAGGTAGGGGATTAGATTCCACAACACTCAAGGGATGACTGACAGACATCTCTAGGGCTGTGTATCCTGGAGGCTAGAAGAAATACAGGGGGGATAATACGGTCTTCAAATATGCAAGGGGTGTCTTTTGGAACAAGGAATAGAATTGTCTTGTATCATTCCTAGTACAATCAGGACTGATGGAAGGAATTTATAAAGAGAGAGATTTCTGCCTAACAGAGTAAGACATTTTAAACATCTAGAGCATTAGAAGATGATTCGGCTGCTTTGAGCATTAAGGATGTCTGTCTTAGGGGAAGTACTTGTGTAGTGGCTAGATGAACAGCGGGCAAGGGATGATGTCCAAGGGGTTCTGGGATCAAATGGAGATGACGTTTGGGGCTGGGTGCGGTGGCTCACGCCTGTAATCCCAGCACTTTGGGAGGCCAAGGCGGGCGGATCACGAGGTCAGGAGATCAAGACCATCCTGGCTAACATGATGAAACCCCATCTCTACTAAAAAATTGCAACAAATTAGCTGGCGTGGTGGCACGTGCCGGAGGCTGAGGTAGGAGAATCGCTTGATCCCAGGAGGCGGAGGTTGCAGTGAGCCGAGATAGCACCACTGCACTCCAGCCTGGGTGACAGAACGAGACTCTGTCTCAAAAAAAAAAGAGATGGAGTTTGGAATAGATGACCTTTAAGGTCTTTTCCAAAGTTGAGATTTCACAGTTTATGACTTCGAGTCAGATGGATCTAACTGGGGACCAAAGTCTAAATGTATCTGTGAGTCTTATAAGTGAAATTTACTCTTTGATGGGCAGTACCCCTAGCTGATGGTCTTTCACTGCTTTCCCCAGGCCCTGATGCCATTTTAAGCAATTTCATATTTATATAGATGTTCCGGCAAATATGCTGTGCTTCCTGCCTCCAGTGATCTCATCCCCCATTCTCTTGGTTCTTTTCTCACCTACTCATGTGGCCAGACGCGTGATCAATGGTCCTCAAACTTTAATGTGCACTAGAAAAATCTGGTGGGCTTGTTAAAAACAGATTCCTGGGCTCTAAGGGTGGAACATATCCTCTAGGTTTATGTCATGCAGCAGCATACTGCCTCACTGGGGCCCAAGTAACTAGTCCAGGGATTGGCATGTGAGTAAATCAGAGCTGATGAGATGTCATGAGACACTTTAGGGCAAATAGCAGTGTTCTTTTCTATTGACCAAGATACCGTAAGGGCTGAAGCTGTTGTCAGAAGGAGACTAGAAGCAAAGTGAGGAAGATCAACATGTAGGAAGAAGGAGCTGAGAGGTTAGGAAAACCTCATTCTAATAATATAACTTGAGCTCTGAATCCAAAAATACCTGAAGCCAGACTATTCCTGGGATTTGTGGTTATCTGAACTAATTAATTTGATCTTTTGCTTAAGCCAATTTGAATTGGGTTTTCTGTCACCTGAAAGCTCCTAACTGATACAGAACTAAACATCATTCTTTGTCTATAGATTTGGTTGGGTTGGGCTGGTAGAAGAATTGTGCATAGCTTGTAAAACATGTGCCTCTGCAAAGGAGCATGGCTTCTATCCCAGCCCTAGTGAATCAGCATCTATTTGTCATGGGTTGAGGATCCAGCAGGTGCCAAAGCATTTGGGCAGATGCTACAAGTGATCAACAGAAATAGGAGATCTTGGTCCTTCCCTTTGAGGAGTTCATACTCTACCAGATGCAAGACCAAATTAGGAAGACAAGATAATATGGGGCAAGTGTCAAGTGAGTGATGAGGGTTGTAGAAACTTGGAACGGTCACTGTGGCCTGGGGTGGTCAAGGAAAGCTTCGTGGACAAGAGGACTTGAGCAGGGCCCTAAAGAGGTGACTAAAAGACAGGAAAGCGGCTTTATCAAAAGCTGGAACTCCATCTCCAAGCACCTTATATAAACTGTGAGCAGTATGTACACCATAGAGTGAAAATGAAGAATTAAATAAAATTTCATGTAATTATACCACATATTATGCTTTAGATGATATAATTATACAGACAGATGTGTCTGGGCAGAAAGATGAAGAAAACCTAAGTGTCTAAGAAGTAAAGACCTTTGGGGTTATGAAAACACAAACCCTGTATGGTTACAGTGGCATAAAATGTTTAATTGGATAAATTACATGCTTTGAAAGTTGTCAGGTCATATGAGTTTCTGTGGTTCTTCAGGTTAATTCCTCTGTTAATTCCTGAATGGGGCTTAACTCTTCCAACACTGATGGTAGATTGATCTTCATAGCTTTTCTCTTGCTTTCCTGGGAAAACTGGGGTAGAGTTAACCCTGAACCATGCTCTGTGCTCAATTCTGTTTTTGGAATGAGGTTTGCAAGGATCCCATCCATTAGGCCTGCTCTCCTGCCTCCATAACCTGGGAGCCTCCGCTTCCTAGGGCCAAGAACCCTTGGGTGGTACCTAAAACTGGTCTTTTCCAGCCTTTTGCCCAGTGACTTGCAATCTTGGTGCCAACTGGTTTGGTTCTCATTCTGAATGGAACACTTGCAGACCCTTGCTTTACTTGTTTCTGCTTTACCTAGACAATGACTTCAAAAGATCCTTGGAGAAAGGGTCATACTGTTTTTCCTATGAAACTATCGTCTGGAACCCTTTACTATCACCCAGTGCTTTGTACAGAGTAGGCACTCAATATGAAGTTTGCTAAATATATGGCTATGTCAATTTAATTCTGCTGTTAGAGCTTGGAAATTCGTCTTATTCCTGGCTGATGAGAATTACTCTTGGAGTCTGGATCATAGTGAAACAGAGCTTTACCCTTCCCCCATGTCCCATTTTCAGCTCCAGGTGGGCACCTAGAAGCCCCCGCTCCCTTGGAATCTCCCTCTTCAGTCACTGTCTCCAGGCTCATATTTCATTCATGGCTGCTCCTTGAATGCGCACTAGCTAGTCCTTTTTCCCTGGGTCATCGTCATAGTCTTCAGAGTGGAGTTCCTGAAAGGCACTCTTGCTCATGTGCCATATGTCATTAGACTAAAAGATGCCATCCCCATCAGCTGAGGGTAGGCAGGGGCACAGAGATAATGGGTCCAGATATTCAGATCCTTGGAAAATAACTGCAAATCCATTAAAAGGGTGTCTTATGGTGACTCCCTCTGGCAAATGTCTGCCCCTGCCGCAGCCTATCTCTGATGCCCGAATTTTCTCTTTTGGGGTTAAAGCACTGTTTCATGTTAGACTGAAGACTCTTTTCACCCATCACATTAAACTATGATCACGTATGATCATCTTTATACAAATACATTTGTATGGGCTTTCAGGTGTACAGATGATGAGAGGGAGGAGGGACGCAGAAGAAGCAGCAGTAATTGGGATACACTGATGGAGTGGAGCATTCCAAAGAGCCAGGGTCAGGCTAGAGGCAGAGGGTGCCTGGAGGTCATGGGGTAGGGGGAGGTGTGGCCAGGGAGCATGTGAAGGGGCATTCTCAGTGTCAGTCCTGCATTTGGAGTGAGGGGAGTAACTGAGCCATGGGTCCTAGGTCAACAAGCCTCACGCATGCTTTTCTTCACTAGCTCAACACAATTTACCAAGTGGGTAATATTTTGGGTGGATCATTTATTGGCTAAACTGTGGCACTTTTTAGGATGAAAGAGGGTGTTATTAATTTCTACGCTGGGACAATAGGCAAACTTGGATGTACAGTCACCGTAGTAACATCTGCAAGGCTTTGTGCAAAATCTGCTCTATGCCAGACACCTGCAAATGAGAGGCAGAACAATCAAAGCTAATACTTAGCACTTTTTAATGCACCAGGCACTGTACTAAGTGCTTTTTTGTGACTCATTTAATCCTTCCTGTAGTTACTGTTAATAAAATAACTGATATAATTATTTATGTAACTAGTATAATATAAAAAATAATCCTATTACACAGATGCAAACACTTGTTCAGCCCCCATGGCTGGGCAGAGGTGGAGCCAGAACTCCAGGGCAGGTAGCCTGCTCCCAAGCCAGGCTCTTTGATACCAAGAGAAGAGATGCAGTGCCAAGAGTGTGCCAAAGAAGAAGGCAAACTTCCAGCTGGAGAAAACAGTGGGGTCTTCTTGGCAATGGAGGCATTTAGCTTGCTCTGTGAAGGAGATAGAAGGAGAAGAGCATTCTGGTGGGGAAAAAAAGGTGGGATCAAAGGCATAGAAGCAGGAAAAACATAGGCATGTTTGGAAATGGAAAGGATTGGGTTTTGGCCAGAGCATTTTAGAATTAATAATAGGTAACTGTTCTCAAGGGCTTACTTACTAGGGATTGTGTCTTCTGATTGCCACAGCAACCTTGTGAGGTTGCAACTATTTTGCTCCCAACTTACAGAGGAGAGCCTGAAGCTTAGAGAGGTTAAATAATTGGCTGCAGGTCGATCAGCTGGGAAGAGGTGGGACTGGGAAGTTTGTCCTGGTAGAGTGACTCCAGAGGGCACACTCTTAATACTTACATCACCACACCTGGGGTGGGTGACACAGGATACTGGAAAAAGATTCTAACTGGATTGAGAAGGGCTTAACTTATGAATACAGGGTAAGGAAGTAAGGGAGGAAAGGGTAAAGGGCCATCTGTTGACGCTCTGTGCTGTTTGAGGAGAATTGGGGAAGTTCATGTTCATGGGGCTGTGTTAGTTTCTAGTTTTTTGGAGGATGGAGTATTTATTGTTTGTGGGTGTCCTGCTTCCAAATATAACTCAAGAGCTCTAGCAATTTTTCATGAGGCCTACTGTAGGGCTTTAATTTTCCCTTTATACAAACAAATGAGATTCTCTAAGCAAGGGACTCAAGGACATTAGAATATTAAGTAACTTAGTTGACTCCTTCAAGAGGGTCAGGAAGGGAGATGAATGTGTCTCATTACGGACTTTAAAGTGGCTAGGAATCTACTGTCACCCACTTCTATTAGAGATTCTGGTTTCCGTAAAGTCCCCTAAAGAGAAGATAGAAAAGGTAAAGGGAAAAATATCCTTGATGTCTTTTGAATCAAATGGGAAGGACTTCCTTCCTGATGCTGCAATTCTTCAACATTTCCCCAGTCAAAAAGAGGTTGTGGGTCAGTGTTCAAAAGAGTCAGCAATTAAAAAGCTCACTGTCCGCTCCCTCTGATGGATGTGAGTTCCTATTTCAGCAAACGCTGGCTCCTCCTGAGGTTGGAACTGCTACCAAAAACCAGGTTCTATCTTCTTCCCATCCCTGGGGTGCGATAGAATGCTGTTTTGACATTTGCTGTCACTTTCCTTGGGCACCATGCCTGTGAGGCGGGACGGTATTCACCTGGCCCAAATGATTAGGATTCTCAGAAGGGTTAGCAGTATCTCAGATCTAATAGCACATGATTACAAGCAATTACATCTTTTCTATAGAAATCACTTGAATTAAAAATACCACCTATTCACTAACATTCATGCTAGAGCTGTGAGCAAGAATTAGAGAAATACAAATTCTAAGTGCAACTGATAGCTTGGCACCATTCCAAATATGATCAATTGCTGTTCAATTTTATTCTGGTTTTCTATTCTGCTTTAAAGAGAACATAACCTCTCATTTATTTATTCCACAGATAGTTAATAAATGCCTCCTGTGTCAGGGACTAGCTTTCTGGTGGGGATTGGTGGTGAAAAGGCAGAAGCATCTCTTCCCTCATGGAGCCTGCAGTCCCTGGGGGGAAGAGGAGGCATGAAGTAGATAGCCACACAAGCAACAATTAACATTGCGATAAAGTCCACAAAGAGAAGCTCCATGCTGAAGGCAACCAAACCTTCCAGCTTGCAGGCATGGCCTGAGTAAACATGCCTACTACCTAAGTTTTTTTTTTCTATAAAACTTCAGGTTTTATGCCATTGTATCTGAAAGGCCATTTCTTGTGCTATTACAACTCTCAGAGGTTGCAGCAAATCTTTTCACTGGGTTGACTTATTTTCCCCAAATGTATGATAAATTCCAGCCTGATTCCTGGAGCATTCAGGAGATGTTTTGCGTTGAACCCAGGGAGGCTAAGCTAGAGAACCCTCTTTTCCCAGCCTGCTGCTTAAGCAGCTGTGAACGGCAGTGAGCCCATCGACAGCTGCTGGAACCACTTCCTCCCAGAGGTTGTAGCTGCCATGAACTCAGTTAGAAAAGGCTATTTTCCTTGCATATCTTTGCTATAAATTGAACCTAATTAGGCAAAGAGAAGGATGTTCTCCTCTCCAACATTAAAAAGATGGCACATGAGGTAATGTAGGGTGTTTCTCACCTTGCCCAGGATCTTCAGTTTCCTGAGTCCCAGGTCATGGCTGTGTTGCTACCCTCCCATCCCAGGTTCTGAGCCAGCCCAAGAGCATATCCAAGGACAGGTATTAGAATCCCGCTACTTCTAAGTTGTGTAATTTTCCACCTCTGAACCAGGGTCTGACTGAATGCTATGGCATGCGCTCTCAATAGAGGCTCACCAAAAAATAGGGACCAAAATGCTTCTAGGGCTTGTGTGGCCAGGATCCCAACAAGTGTGGAGACAAAGCAAGGAGGCCCTGCCTCTAGGGGAGGGTGTCAAGGACTCAGCTCAGCAGCTGTGGTTCCCAGGGAGACCTGGCCTACAGGGGGCGGGGCGGATGCAAGTCACTGATTCACCACCACTTTGCAGTGGGATATGAAATATTAGAATAACGGCTTATCCTTTTTAGCTGCCATCGTCCTCTTTTGTAGAAACAGAGGAATGAAGGAGCAACTGCAAGCCTCACTTATGTCCCTGGGCCTGGCCAATCTACGAGGTGATGGCAGTGTGGTCCAGCAAAGCAGAGGCAGGCTTCCTGGTGCCATTGTTTCCCGCCTGCACTCTGAAGGCGATTGGTCCACATACCCACTGATCAGAATGCTCTGAGTTCTACCCTGCACCAGGCATCATCCCGGGTGCTCAGGATGCGGGAGTGACAAGGCCTGGTCCCTGCCCTCAGGATGCTCTTGCAGTGTAGCAGAGGCCTCATCTGATGTGTTTTAGAGTGTGTGATTGCTGAAGCTTGGCATGAGGTAGAGTGAGATCTAGTGGCTCACTCATCAGCATTTCTACAAGTGCAGACAGAATGAACTATGGGATGGGGCAGTGCAGACAGGATGGAGGACTGGTGAGCTGGTCACGTGGACGGGAGATAGCCAGAGGCAGACCAAAATGCTTCTGGGGCTTGTGTGGCCAGGACCCCAGCCAGCGTGGAGACAAAGCAAGGAGGCCCTGCCTCTAGGGGGGGGTGGCAGGGACTCAGCTCAGCAGCTGTGGTTCCCAGGGAGACCTGGCCTACAGGAGGCGGGGCGGATGCTGGAAGGAGCCCTCAGCTGGAAGCTTGGTGTCTGGTGATACTAGGGAATGCAGTTGCCGCAGTGTGACACAGTGACATGGTAGTCTCAGGCTCCCCAGCCTTCCCCACCTCACAGATTCTGAGGGTGGTTGGCAGTGTCGGCTGAGGCTGCTGCTGACATTTCAGCCTGGCCAGGTTGGTCTGGGAAATAGGGTGGACCCAGATCTGGCATGTATGTTTTGAGGGGCACCTGTGAATCCAGTTTTGGGGCTTTGTGGGAGACACTGGCAGAGGAAAAAAGGCCTGGCCACAGGCTCTCTAGGTCTGTGGATTTTTCCTCAGAAAGCACCAATGCTCAATGGTTCCTATGTCTCCACATCTGAGCACCAGCCCCAATGTCATTCTGTCTCTCTCCTTCCCCGGTACCTCTGCCTGCACACCACTCTCCATCTACTCAGATGGTGTGGTAAGCAGAATTCCATGCTGTTCCTATCATAGCTGCCCCTGACATTAGTCCTGTGACTATATTACATGACATGGCAAATAGGAGTTTGCAGGTGTAACGTAGGTTACCAATTGGTTGATTTTCAGAATGTGAGATCACCTGGGTGGTTCTAACCTAATTCCATGAGCCCTTCTAAATCAGTGTTTTCTCCAGCTGGTCACAGAAGGGGCTTTAGGAAGCTGTGAAGCCCAAGAAAGATTTGAGGTGCCACCACTGGCTTTGGAGATGAGGGGGCCACATGGAAAGGACGAGGAGGGGCCCTCAGATACTGAAGCAACACCTGCCTGGCAGGTGGCGTAAAAAATGGTGCTCTCAATCCTACAACTGCAAGGAACTGAATTCTGCCAACAGCTTGTATGACCTTGGAGGTGGATTCTTCCCCAGAGCCTGCAGGGAAGAGCCCAGGTCAGCCAACACCTCGATTTCTGCCTTGTAAGATCCTAAGCAGAGAACCCAGCTAAGTCCTCCTGGACTTCTGAGCTACAGAAACCATGAAGTAATAAATGGGTGTTGTTTTAAGTTACTAAGTTTGTGGTCATTTGGTATGCAGCATAGAAAACAAATACAGATGGCCTCCTGCTTTGCTGCCAGTCATCCCTTTTGGGGATGTGAGAACAGCTCACAAACAGGAATCCAAGCCCCAGAGGTGTCTTCCTAAACCAAACTCTGATCTGACATCCACAAGTAACTCATTTACTGCGCAGAAGGCCTCAGGTCTTAGCAAGATGTCCAAGGCAGTTTGTGGCTCCAAGATATCTCCACCCCAACATAAAATGCATTCTGGGGATGATGCCGACATTAAAGATGTATCACCCTGGATTAAGTATAGGCATTATCAGTCTTTAAGCATTCGCAATTCAACACACAGAGCTAATTTTCTATCACTATATTCTCCAAAAAAGTAGTTTATCAGCTTCTTAATTCCTTTCCATCTCAGGAATGGAAAATGAAGGAGAGAGTTTTCAGAGGAGACTAATGGAGATCTAGGTCTCAGGACTCCAGAGCTGCGGGGGTCCCTGAAGGTCATGTGGTTCAGTGTTCTAATGGCTGGCCTCCTGGGTTGGTGATTGCTCCAATCTCTCCTGAAGTAAATCCAGCAACAGTAGATTCACTGCCTATCAGCTGATGTCACCCATGCCATCTTTGCACGCTTGGATAGACATATCCTCCTTGTACTGAGTTGATTTCTCTCCCTGTAGCTTCCCCACATTGTATAACACTACCCCTTGAGACCTCACAGACTCTTGTCCTTCACATTCATTCACTCAACAAACTTGTAGCAAATATCTGTTATATGCTGGGCAAGGTGTGGGGTTTTTAGAGAGTACTAAGACTCAGGGATGGCACCAGTAGCAAAAATGGAGCCCCAGTGTTTGAGGAGGGCAGCTAGCCCTCCCCACATCCTCTCTTCCCTAATGGGACCATCCTGGAACTTTCAGAGTCTTTACTGGACATTTTGGAGTCCTTTCAAGGAGGAACTCACTGTGGTGGTTCTTTTCAAGAACACCCTGTCCTGGTCAGAAGCTCCCCCTTCCTCCCTCTGCCTTCAGGGCTCTGAGAACAGAAAAGGGTCCTCCAAGGGGCTCTGCTCAGCACAGAACAGTGGGCTCCTTGCTCCTCATGCTAGATGCACTGTCATTTTCCATGCAGCAAAGACTGTGGACGTACCACAGGCAGCCACAAAACCATTGCTGTGCCTCGGTTTCCTCAACTGTGTGATGCTTGAAGAGGAAATGAGTTAACACATGTGGAGTGGGCAGTATAGTGCCTGACATGAGTAAATGTTCGATAAATGTCAGTATTACTACTGTTGTTTTATCGTTATTATCACCCTACTAGCCATGCCTTTGAAGCTGATGGAAAATGAAACCCTTACGTTTTCCTTTGATGTTCACATTTTTCTTCTCTGTCTCATACTGGGTAGAAGTGGAGAGTTTGCTGCTGACCCTAAGGAATTTATCTTATTAAAACTGGTTCCTCATCTATCTGCTGAGATAATAGAAATAGTACCCATTATTGAGTACTACATGTGTGTCACACATGTCACCTTGAATCTTTACAACAACCTTGAAAGGTAGATGCTATTATCTTCATTTTACAGACTAGGCAAGTGGGGCTTCAAGAGATGTAAGTGGCCTAAGGCCTCATTGCTAGTAAATACCAGAGCCCAGAATGCAAATCCAGGTTGGTTGTTTCTGCCCAAGTCCATTCTTGTCATCAGTGTACGTCCCTTGCTCGTTATCTGCAAGTCACTCACAAATGGTGGGTCCAGAAAGCCTTGTGTACCCTTGTCCAGGCCGTGGTTGAGAGTTATGAAGCCCCAAAGAGCTCCAGCTACAACCTGGTAAGGACAAGCCTGGCCAAGCTGTGCAGAGGGCCTTGCGGGATGGGAATCATTGAGTGCGCAGAAGCTGCGGAACTGAGAGAGGAGCTCAGACTTACAGGGACTCTGAAGCCAGACTCCCTGGGGGCAGGACTACCACTTGCCCACTGTGTAATCTCTGGGTCTGTTTGTTTGGCTGTAAAATGGAGAAGAAATTAATAGTATCACTTTATTGGCTGATTGTGAGGATTAAATGAGATGCATTTTATAAAGTTTTTAGTGCAGAGCCCAGTCAATATTAGCCATTGTTATTACTAGTAATATTATTAGCTTCCAAGCAGGTGAGTGACTGCTGCTAAGGCATGCACTGGCAGCCCAGGGGAAGATGCAGTCTGGGAGCAGAACTCCCCTCTCCCCTTTCCCTGCCAGGTTTCCATTGCCCGCTCAGACCCAGGCTCCAGCTCCAACCTGCGCATACGCACCTGAGAAATGCCACGTGCGTTGCCAAGAAACCACCTTCCCCATCTATTTTAAAACCTTGATGAGCTTTCTGTTTAATGTTTTAAAAGGTTATGTTCTAAAGAGGGTCATGGTTAAGTAAATTACGGCACATCAACCTGATGGGATATTAAACAGCCATTAAAGTGATAATTATGAAGATTGTGTAGGAACATGGAAAATGCTTATGGATTAATATGAGGTGAAAAAAATGGGATTAAAAAACTGGATTACACAATAATTGCCACTAGCCAACACCACATGCCTATGAGCAAACATTCTTTCCCTATGAGGGAAAGAATGGCGTCCTTTAACTTCTTTTATTGTTG
The DNA here is from genome assembly GCF_029281585.2 of Gorilla gorilla gorilla. Classification (NCBI taxonomy): domain Eukaryota; kingdom Metazoa; phylum Chordata; class Mammalia; order Primates; family Hominidae; genus Gorilla; species Gorilla gorilla. Next base: position 58,701,088 of record NC_073229.2, on the reverse strand, counting down.
TTCTATTGTTTTTATAATAAACAAGTAAATAATGGTTGGTATCATTGAAATCATGATTTTATAAATCAAAAACTGAAGAACTCTATTATATGGCCTGCAAAAGCAGACACTGTGCTTAAAAGAACCTCCCAGGCCATGGGTAATGGGTCATTTGCTGCTGTATTTACATTTCATGTTAATAACTGGTAGGGAATGAAGGAAGATTTCATTTTTCAAGTAGAGCAGATAATTATCCTCCAACCCCCCTAGTTACTGATGGTTTTAAGAAGGGGGATGCACTCTCAGAATAAAGGTGCTTGAATCTAATATTTCTTTTGGCTTCTGTGCTGGGAGGGAGGCAGGAGTGTGAATTAGGGACAGAGACTTAGGTGGGGGCTTCAGGTTTTCCTTCCCTCACGCTTGAAGGGTAGAAGCTGACACAGGAGCAGGGACGTGTGCTCCCACACACCCAGGAGAAGAGAGACCTGAAGGGCCTTGGGCAGCACGAGGCTGAGTGCTGGATGCAAACTAAAGCATGCAGGTACAGAAGAGGGTTGAAGTTTCTCTACTGACCTCACAGGGGGAAAGGAGTTTGGAACCACCGTTTTTCTTCCTTCCTTTCATTCCCTTCCATCGCCTGCCCTCTCCCTTCTTTCCATTCTACTTTTTTTCTCTCCTCCTTGTTGAAACGGGAGAAGTTTCCTTGTCCCCCTGGCAGGGCATGTGATGGGGGTGTGGCTTGCTTCTTCAGTGCCCCACTGGTCAAACCTCTAGGAGAGCACACAGACAGGCAGGCTGTGGGGCTCTGACCCCATGGCAGTGTCTAGGGGTGAATGTTTACAACTGAAGCCCCAGTGGGAATGTGTTACAGGGTACTCTTTTAGTTTAGCCATCCGTAGGCAGCTTGTGGTAGCCAGCTCAATTAGAGCCCTGCCTTATCACAAGGACAGAGGAATTTCTGTATCCCAGGGTTCTTGCCTTGGTGTACTGGAAGAATCAGATTTCACGTGGGCTTGGAGAAGGAGCACAAGGTTTTACTAAGTGGAAGTAGCTCTCAGCAGATGGGGGAGCCGGAAAGGAGATGGTTTTCCTCTGGAGTCGTCCACTGGCTGGCCGGACTCTTCTCTGATCGCCCTGGCCAAACTCTGCGTCCTTCTGCCGGTCAGTGGCCTGCTGGTGTGCCGGCGTCTGTCGTGTGCTCTTCCACCGATGTGCTCCCCTTGACATCCTCTTGATGTCCAGACACTTGCGTCTTCTTCTGCCGAGATGTTCCTCTCGAAGTCTAGCCGCTTGTGTGTGTGCTCACTAGGGTCTCATGGTTTTTATAGGCACAGGATGGGGGCGTGGTGGGCCAGGGTGGTCTTGGAAAATGCAACATTTGGGCGCCAAGGTAGGAGTGTCTGTCCTCACCTAGGTCCGTGGGCACAGGACCGGGGGTGGAGCCCTCGCCAGGGACCTGCCGTTCTCTACCCAGCACTTCCCTGCCCCTTTCTGTATCTCTGTCATTTAACAGCAGTTTATTGGGCTCCTACTCTGTGCAGAGACTATGATCATCACCCAATTTAGAGAGACAAAAAGACAGTTTCTGCCCTCAGGAAGTCTAACCTGCAAGACAAATCTGAAAACAAACAATCCTGACAGGTCTCAATATAAATAATTCAGTGTGACAAAGAAAGTAATTAACTCAGCTCAGAGCAGTCAGCAGAGATTCCCCAGTTGGTATCCCAAGTTGAATAGGAAGGGGAGGAGAGGAGGGTTGGGTTGGGGGCCAAGGTGGGGAGGAGGGAATAGCATGCTCAAAGGCATGGAGGAGTGGGAGGACAGGGCTGAAACCTCTTTGGACCTGTGGGCCATTTATCCTGGCTTCTGTGTCCAACAGGGAGATCAAGGGATTGCATGTCCACCCGACATTTTTCTCATAGGTCTGGTGCAACTCAACCCCACAACTATACTTAGGACCCTGTTATAGCTCTGGTATCAAGGAATTTATCAAAACCATTGTGAATCAATTGATTTTTTCCTAGAATGTGTGGATGCTAGCGTTGGGAGAAGCTTCAAGGAGTAGCTAGCCCCCTAATCATGCTAGCCACCCAGGCAGCAGTTGGAAATGGAAATTAGCCTCAGTTCAGGGTATGTGGGCACTATTGATTGGGTTCATTGCCCTCATTTCAGAGCTAAGGAAGCTATAGCCCAGAAAGAGGAAGTCCGTTATTCATTCAAAGTCACTGAACAAATTACTAGCTTCTACTCAGTTCTTCTGGCTCCAAACCCAGTACTCTTTGCAGCACATAAGGTCTCTTTTTCCAAAAGAGGGTGATCTAGCCTCTTTCCATGCCCATGAACCAGGAGCACGGTCCCTCTTTGCTCCATTCTTACCTTTCCTCAAATTCAAGGGTGCACAGCCCTTCTTAATACTGTAACATCTAGGCCTGGTGGGGTGGCTCATGCCTGTAATCCCAGCACTTTGGGAGGCTGAGGCAGGTGGATCATGAGGTCAAGAGATCGAGACCATCCTGGCCAACATGGTAAAACCCTGTCTCTACTAAAAATACAAAAATTGGTTGGGCATGGTGGCACATGCCCATAGTCCCAGCTACTTAGGGGGCTGAGGCAGGAGAATCTCTTGAACCAGGGAGGTGGAGGTTGTAGTGAGCTGAGATTGGGCCACTACACTCCAGCCTGGCAACAAAGTGAGACTCCGTCTCAAAAAAACAAAACAAAACAAAACAAAACAAAACAAAAAACCAAATACTGTAACATGTAGCTAACAAGCCCTCCTCCCCACTCATGACCTTCATAGTTGTATCACTCCATGACTTTCCTCTTTCTAGGCTGCCTGGTTAGGACAATGCCTGATCCCCTCCTTCTGCTTGCAGGGAAATGCCTCTGGGCCTCAAGGTCATGTGAACCATCCCTTCTCCACCTCCTGCAGCTCCCTTCTTTCCACTGAGAAAATGCATCTAAGTAAGGCGTTCTGGCTAGAGTAAGGAGAAGTGGCAAACTGGGAAGAAATCCAGGGCTCCAGCTCTTTTCCATAAATCAGCTCAGAAGTTCCCCAGAGCAAATCCTTCTTGACTCTGGTCTCATCTTCTTTATCTGGCAATGGCAGGCACTAGGAGAGTCTGAACTACATGACCTCTAGCCCCTCCAGATGTGGGGCCCAATGGGACTCATTTTCTGTGAGTCTGCAAGTAAAGGGACGATGGGGACCAGCTATCGTAGATGAAACCTGCCCTTCTCAGTCTTGACCAACATGCCTGGGAACTGGGGCATGGTGGAGACCAGAACTTGAATGTCATGACAGAAGCTGGGAAAAGAGGCAAATAAACCAACATGGACTACAAAGAGCTTGTGGGCCATTTGCCACTTGTTTTTCTGTTTTTCCACCTATCAGTCTGTACACTTGCTTTGGCATTTATGTGGTTTCAGAAGGCTATTATCTTGTCAACATTGTTCTATGGCATTGACATTATCTCTTAATTACACAATTACTGTGTTATGTACTGTAGATCTAGTAATAAAACATTTGAAGTGTTCAAGCACAGACAAGAATTTTTAAAATATGATTTGAGTCAAACCATCTTGTAAAAACCACTAATAAATGTCATAACCAGAGGAGACCTCTGTTCATTCCCCCACTGAGAGGAAGAAGAGCTAAGGCCCAGGGAGAAGGGACCTGCTGCTGGTCACACGGATAATTACTAGAATGAGTTTTGCAGACATGAGAGCTCACTGCAGATCATACAGCAACTGAGAGCAGAGTTGGGACTAAAGCTCAGGCCTGACGATTCCTGGGTTACTGCATTTTTTCTTTTTCATAAGTAGGTTATACACTTTTCTCCACCATGTCACCCTAAAGATCTGTTTAGGTCACACAGTTAACCCTGAGTTGGGGAGCCAATCCCCAAAGCACTGGATTACTCTAAGGATCAGGTCCCACTTCTCCTAGATGCTTAGTGGGTTAAGGAACATGATAAAGCCCCACTGGGCTAAATCTGTCCTCCATGTTAAGGAATTTTGTCTCAAGAAGCTCCCATTTATTAAGAAGCAAATGGCCAATTGGCACATGAAACTATCTGTGCTGTTGGCAATGACTAGTTTATTAGCCAGGAAATTCAGCCTGAGTTTAGGGCACACAGGACTGGTGATGATGGTGGCTGAGGGAGCAGGAGGGAGAAGATACACAAAGTGGATGACCTGGGAAAGGCAGGCTGACTTGCAGTACAGATGGGGAATTTTGGAGCTGGAAGCATCCTGAGAATAGTCTGAAGGACTCCCCAAAGGGACAGGATCTACCCTTTGATGAAATTCACTCACTCGTTTTCCATTGCTTGTGATCCAAGTCTAAACTGAGCAGGGCTGGCACTTGTCATAAGTCCCCTGCAGTGACTATGGAGAGCCCTGCAGATCCATTACTTTCTATCTCTGAGCTTGGAGACATCCTTAGAATTCTTAACTAAACTTCCACAGTTTCCTCAGAAGAGGAATCTTATTTAATATCTGTTGTGTATTGAATTGTGTCTCCCAAAAGATATGTTGAAGTCCCAAATCCCTGGTACCTGTATGTATGACCTTATTTGGAAATAGTCTTTGCCGATGTAATCATGTGAAGATGAGGTCATACTGCATTAGGGTGGGCCCTAAATCTAATAACTGGCATCCTTATAAGAAGAGGGACATTTTGACACACAAGGAGATTTCCATGTGATGACACAGGTAGAGTTTGCAGTGATGTCTCTATAAGTTCAGGAATACCAGGATCTAGAAAGAAGCAAGAAAGGATCTTTCCTTAGGGTCTTCAGAGAGAGCATGTCCCTGATGGCACCTTGATTTTAGACTTTGTGCCTCCAGAACTATGAGAGAATTAGTTTCTGTTGTTCTAAGCCACCCAGTGTGGTATGTTGCTATAGCAGCCTGGGAGGTGAATGTACCATCTCTGGAAATTGTCTCTCTTGCCTCTGTGTTTCCCATCTCCCTTTCTCATGCTCTCGTGGTGTCATCTCTCCCTGTCCCTGACCTCCTCCTCCTATTCCCCACCTGAGTCCTTCTTGCCCATCAGGTGCAGCTTAAATGGCTCTCTCTGTGATGTCTTTTATGATCCTGTCCAATATGCCTTTGCCCTTTTCTGGCCTGCTGCAGTGTTCTCAATGCTTGTATCTCTATCTAAACTCCCACAGCAGAGGGAGGGTCCCAAGAAGAGGAAGGTGAGAGAGAATGCAGACAAAGACGTCTCTGTGGGCTTCAGCATTCTGCCTTTGTTCAACCCAGCAGTACCTGGGAGTGGGCGGTGGGCAGTGGTGGGAGGACCCATCACTCCTTCAAAGCATGAAGCAGTTTCTTCAGATAAAGGTCCTAAAATTTCACAATAGTGTTTTAAGAGCAGAGGTTGTCTAGCTTCTTCTTTGCCTCAGTTCAAGGTGTTTCTTTTTTTAATTAATTTACTTTTTTTGAGACAGAGTCTCACTCTGTCGCCCAGGCTGGAGTGCAGTGGCACATTCTTGGCTCACCAGAACCTCTACCTCCTAGGTTCAAGCGATTCTCCTGCCTTAGCCTCCTGAGCAGCTGGGACTACAGGCAAGTGCCACCACACCTGGCTAATTTTTGTATTTTTAGTAGAGACGGGGTTTCACTATATTGGCCAGGCTGGTCTCAAACTCCTGACCTCGTGATCTGCCCACCTTGGATTCCCAAAGTGCAGGGATTACAGGCGTGAACCACCGCACCCAGCCTAGTTCAAGGTGTTTCTAAGCAAACCAATAATCAAGTGCAGCTGGGTCTACCTCTGAGTCTAGTAGTTGCTGTTTGGCATTTTTCAGATGGACTCGGTCAGGAGAAGAGAACCACTCTACAGCTGGGAATCTCAGATCAAAAGCTTCCCAACCTCAAAGTCCATCCAGTGATGATTTGCTCTGCATATCCTCGCGCAAACAGGGAGTTGTGGGGAGCTCAGGGAGATGCATGTGGGTGTATACCCCCCGACACCCTGATTTCTGCTCTGGCCATCTTATTATCTCATACTGCTCAGAGCGTACTGTGCCTTCTCTCAAGCCCCAGACCACACAAGCTGTTCTCTCTGTCTGGAATGTTCTTCTTCACCAAGCACAATTTTACATCTTCCTTAAGTCTCCCTTCAAACAATGTCTTCTATAGACCACATTCTCAGGGCCCCTTAGACTAAACCAATCACCCCCTCCTCTGTGCTCCAGGGCTCTGTGTGTCCACCTCTGCGGTTGCACTCACCACATTGTGGCATGGGGTCTTACAGTCTTGGGGACCATGCCATGGCCCTTCCACAGAACTGAGACAGGGCTCAGAATGGGGAGAGGGTTAGGTACATCTGTGTTGAATAAATTCATGCATGCATCTGTCACCATTTGCAGGGCGTTTTCATAGAGCAGATTTTAATTCATTTATAAAGCAGATTGTATTTATTTATATAATAGGTGCAAAATCCAAAAGGTAGGACAGATGTATCGTGCCAAGCCTATGGTCCATCTCCATCCTCTAACCACCCAGTTCCCCTCTCTGAAATCAGTATCTGAATCCTATTTTGTATGCATCCTTCCGGAGGGTCCCTACTAACATAAAGGTACATGTATTTCTTATATCCCTTTTGCACAAATTATGGCATCTTGCTTTTTTACATTTTACTTTTTAATATGCCTTGTAGATCCTTCAATATCAGCCCATTGAGAGTTGCCTTATTTTTATTTATTTTTTTTGTTTCATTAGCCGCATAGTTTTATTCCACTATAAGGGTGCTTCATGATTAGCCAGTCTTCTAAGGCTGTTTTAATTCTTTGGTAATTCTTTGCTGGCATGGATAACCTTGTGCATTTATCAACAGTGCTTATTTTTTTTTTTTTTTTTTGATTTGGAGTCTTGCTTTGTCACTCAGGCTGGAGTGCAGTGGTGTGATCTCGGCTCACTGTAACCTCTGCCTCCCGGGTTCAAGTGATTCTCCTGCCTCGGCCTCCTGAGTAGGTGGGACTACAGGTGCTCACCACCATGCCTGGCTAATTTTTTGTATTTTTAGTAGAGACAGGGTTTCACCATGTTAGCCAGGATGGTCTTGATCTCTTGGCCTCGTGATCCACCAGCCTCGGCCTCCCAGAGATCTGGGATTACTGGCGTGAGCCACCATACCCGGCCAACAGTGCTTAATTTTAAGAAATTATTTTCAAATGGTAGACTTTCAGGCTTCAGTAAGGTAGGCAGTGTGACTTTCCTGGCACTGTTCTCATAACTGCTAATTGGTTTATTCAACACTTGTTTCAATCCCTCTCTAGTGTGCTGAGACTGAAGAGCTGGCAAATATGTTTCCCAGGCATCTTTGCACGTAGATTCAGGGTGTGGCCTTAGGATCCACCAAGCAGCTGTAGTCAGGTGAGATTTGGATTTGGATCTAAGTCACTGAGCAGAGAGGTGAAGTGTGTGGACATTTACTTGGCCAGTGGGTGTCACCGCAGGAGTGCCAGCTCTGTTGCTAACAGCTGTTGGTGGCAGATGTCAGATACCGCAGCTTCCTGGTTGCAGGGGAGGCCTCAGCTCCTTAGGCGGCCCGATTTTGTGCTGTAATTTTGGGAGCCAATCCTGGAAGTTCAGTTTAATGCCTAGCATCTCAAACTGTTGTCTGCAGATCAGGAGTAGAATCCCAGGCACCAGCCCACTCCTAAGGAATCAGCTACACCCCCAGGTGATTCGCACACCCAGTCAAGGTTGAGAAGTGCTGGCCTAGACTATACTGGAGCTCCACCAAGGCTCTAATTAGAATCACCTGGGAAGCTTTGACCAATGCAGGTGCCAAGGCCACACCCCAGATTAAGTCATAATCTCTAAGGGTGGTGCCTGGGCATCAGCATTTTTAAAACTTCCCAGGTGATTCCAGTATGTAGCCAAGGTTGCGACCCATTGGCCTGGAGTAATAGCTCTGAATCTTGGTTATACACTAGAATTACTTGGACCTTTAAAAAAATACTACAAATTCTGATTTAATTGGCTTGAACGAAGACATGAGCATTTTATTTTTGTAAGCTCTCTTGGCAATTCTAATGTAAAGCAAGGGTTGAGAACTATTCGTCTAGATTTGTTTCTTCAGCCTTCTTCACTGTTTTACCTCTTAATAAAGACCCTTGTGTTTAAATCCACTAGAGTGAATTCTGTGGTCTGTAATTAAGAACCTTTGCATCATGTGAGAAGTCACCTGTTTGAGCTGCACTGGAACCTGGGCTGGCTTATGTTGGCTTTAGTTACCTTGGAACAAATAATATAATTCAATTTAAAAGGGCTTTTGAGAAAACCCATTGAGAAGAATCAATCAGGAAACCACTTACTGATGAACTGACTAAGAAGGATGGGTTAGAAAGGAGGCAGGCAGGGCCAGAAACACAATGAGCCATGTCTGAAGATCAAGGGGGGTGGGGGTGGAGGGCTGCAGAACTTTGGTGAAAGGGAAGAGTGTTACCTAACTAGACCCGTGAGTATAAAAACAAAGGCCCATCCAGCCAAACAGCTAAACAGATGAAAGCTTCATATTTCTCTTGGGTGGATTCCTGGTTGTGCAGTGACCTCTGGGAGGAGAAGTCAAGGAGTTTGGGGCTTGGAGGAAGGGCCAAGAGGGACAGGGGTTTTTGTCCTTTGCCAATATGGCCCTCCTTCCACTCTGTGTTCTCTCATCTTTTGGCTTGTAGTTCAGGACCTGCCTGCATCCCCTGCTCTGGTTTCTAAGCAATAGCTGGTGACTTCTTCCCAACATTTGAACTTGCCTTCACAGTGCCCGCAGTCCTTAGGGTGGCTAGTTAGCAGATGCCTGACTAAGCATTATTAATATCCAGGCCCTGTGGCTGCCTCGGGGGTTCACAATAGGAGCTCACAGGCTAATGAAGAGGCGATTGCAAGGCGGTCTGAAAAGTGCTATAACAAAAGCATAGGGTGTGTATGGCATTGAGGAAGGGTTGTCAGTCATGGCAGTTCACAGAGAAGGTAAACAATTAGGTGTGTATATTATAGAGGTGAGCCATAAAGGGTCAGAAATGATCAGGAGAGACAAGTGCAAGCAGGGGACATGACAGATGCAGGAATGCATGACTATAGGCTCCTTGAAGGCAGCGAGGGCTCATGCATTTATCGATACTGTATTCCTGGTGACTATCTCAGCTCTCACATGCAGATGTGCTTATGTGGATGTGAATAATGAATACATGAAAAAAGTGATGGTATATTGGTTAGAAAGCTATCAGTTGTTAAGAAATAAAAAAACTCTTAAACATCAAACAGAGAGGGAAGATATTAGTCACATAACAAAGAGAGAGTAGGTGGTAGGATTCTGCCTCCACCTCTTTACTGCAGTTTTAGGCCACACATTCTAACACAGTGATGTCCAAAGGCAGAAATAGGGCTGTCTTTAATGGGATCTTTGTCTTAAGGGCAAGAATTCTCATAAGGGCTCCAGTGGAACTTCTCTCAGGTCTCAGTGGCCCCATGCTTAGCTGTAATTCAATCACTGGCAAGAAGAATAGGGTAGCCCTGATTCACTAAGACCAATAACTGGAGCTTAGATGTTGTGTCATCCACTGAAATGAGAAAGGCTGGAAGTGACTCTATAAAGAGATTCTGGGACCTTTAATTTAACTTCATCTTACTCTTTAAAAGAGACTGCTGTGGTCACTGAAGTATAGTTTCAATTGCTTTAGATTATTCTTTTAAAAGCAGAACTTCTAAATTTTTTAGAATTTGAGCTTTTGTAAAATCTTCAACAATTATGTCACTATTGACATTTATAGGGATATTTTTGAATAATAAATGGATAAAGCTTTCTGTAAATTATTTTCTGAGAAGGCAATAGATAAACTTGGTAAAAAAAAAATGAAGATACAAGGAGATTTACCACGAGAAACAACTCTGCTCCCATCCCTGTCCTCCCTCCAACCCTTGACCTCCCCAGAGCCAGTCACTACTAAGGATTTCTTGTGTGGGCTTCCAGAAATACTATATGCATGTTCAAACATGTATGCATTCATATTCACCACTTCAGTACTAAACAAACCGTACACACTGTACTTTACCTTGCCTTTACACTTGAATGCCACTTTAAAATGGACATTCCTAGCTTTTATATTTTGCCTGAGGTGGTAAACTATTAATTCTAAATGGACTGTGAAAAAATGTTCATGTATATTACACTTTATAGAGAAACCATTAAAAATAGTATGAAGAGAGATAGCTAAAAAGTTAAAAGGTATATTAAAATATAGTACTAAAAATATTCAAATAATGCAAGAGAAGGCAGGAAAGGGGAAACAGGAGCAAGAAACAGAGGGGGAAAACTAATGAAACGATAGATCTAAATTCAATCATGTTAGTTAAATTACATAAAATCGCATGAAATATAAATGGTCTTAACACACCAAGAGTGTCAGAGTGGAAAATAACAACAAAACAACATCCCACCTCTATGTTGTCTATGAGACAGACTTTAAATATAAAAATACAAATAGGTTTAGTTTAAAAGTAAATAATGGAAAATATGTACCATTCAAACAGTAATCAAGAGATAACTGAAGTGATATAAAGTGGTATGGCCAATATGGAAAAAGTCTGGTGGTTCTATTTAAAATAGAATTATTATACAATCCAGCAATTTGACTTCTGGGTATAGATCCAAAAGAATTGAAAACCAGTTTCCAAGAGATATTTGTACCCTCAAGTTCACAGCATTATGTACAACAGCCAAGAGGTACAAGCAACCCAAATGTGCATAGAAAGCTGGATGGATACATGAAATATGGCCTAGCCACACAATGGAATATTATTCAGCCTTAAAAAGGAGGGGAATTCTGACACATGCTACAACGTGGTTGACTCTTGAGGAAATTATGCTAACTGAAATCATCCAGTCAAAAAAGACAAATACAGTATAATTCCATTTATATATGGTATCTAGAATGGTCAAATTTATAGAAGAAGAAAGTAGGATGGTTGTTGACAGGGGCTGTGGGGAGAAGAAAATGGGTGAAATGTTGCTTAATGAGTACAGAGTTTCAGTTTTGCGAGATAAAAACATTCTGGAGATTGGTTGCCCAACTATGTGAATATACTTAACACCACTAAACATCACTGAACACTTAAAAGTGACTAAGATGGTAAATTTTATGTTATGTGTAGTTTACCATAATTTAAAAACATAGTTGAAGTGGTTAGATTAATGTCAGAAAAGATAGATTTCATAACATGGAAAGTTACAAGGGAAAAGAAGAATACTACAGAAGAGCAAAAGGGTCAATTCACCAAAAGACACTACAATTCTAAACATATACTCATCCTACCATGAAACCTGAAAATAAATAAAGGAAAAATTGACAGAACTGGAGGATGAAACAGAAAACATGTCATAGTTGGAGACTCCGGCATGCCTCTCTCAGTGATTGATACAACTAGATGTAAAATCAATAAGGTTATGGAAGACCTAAACAACTCGAGTAACCAACTTGACCTAATGAACATTTTTAGAAAAAGTCCATAGCAGAATACATATTCTTTTTAAAGGTGACATTCTGAGTGTACAGCAAGTCCTTCCAGCCTTTCTTTCTTCTTTAGTTCTTCATTCATGTAATTATTTCTCTCTTCCTGTCTCTCTTTCTCTCTCCTCCATCTACCACTCCCTTTTCCACTTATTTTGTTACTCTCTTCCTTTTCCTCCCATCTCATTTCTTTTTGTCTTTCTCCCACCCTTTAAAATATTCTATCTAGTACTAATTTCATAAAATTAGATGCTTACTGTTTTAATTTAAAAACGAGGTGAATGTTTTCTTTCTGAACAAAAAATAAACAATTTTAAATTAAGTTGATTTTTGTATGTGAGGTGTTCAGTTGATTTCTCCCCCTAGATCTGGCCCTGACTATCTGCTTTAAATTGCTTTAGAAATTCATAGCAAGACCATTTATGACTGCAGTTGCTGGGAAAGGAAGGCTTCCTGGAGGAGGTAGAATTTGGAGTTGGATAAAGCTTGGATTGATAAGGGTGGTTTAAGGGGAACTTCATTTTAGTTTATCTGTCTGTGTTCAAAGCATTGTAAATGATCTGTTTGTCCACATGGCGTCGAATGAAGTGAATGCACAAATGTGGGCACCCATCCCTTCTCCATCTCACAGCTGCTATTTTTGGGGAAGAATCTCTCCTTTCTTAAGTGCCCTTTCCCCTCACTTTTCAGGGCCAGGCCCACTGTAGTAACTGTAGGTTTTTCCCTGCTGGAACTCTCCATTTTGCCTAACTGCTTACCATTGTCAGGTATGCAGTTAGTTTTGCCACTTCTCTTGGAGCTGCCAGCTCATTATTTGTTTGTCTCTGGATGCCCTGCGGCCTCTGCTGCTCTGTCTCACTGGCCTTGGATCAGGCTCCTATGCATGACTTGGCAGCATGCCACCTGCTTCCTGAGGCTCCTGGAGACCTCTTCCTGGCCCTCTGTCTCTCTAAGTGAGGGATACTTTCCTCTTGGACTGGGAGGCTGCTTTCTTAAGCACTTTCTGCTGTCTCATTGTGTGTGCATGTGGATGTTTGCACTTATGGAAGTGTGTGTGTGTCTGCCAGAGGAGGATGTGCTCATGAAATAATAGCCTGACCATGCAGCTTAAATCGACAGCATGTGCTTGGTGGTACAAATGAAGACCCATCTGGAATCTCTATCCCAGCCTACTACTTCTCACAGGGTCAGTCTGTCCTGTGAGTTCCTATATGTTTATCAGGTTCACATAGAATCTCAGCTGTGATTTGCAGGGACCCAGGAGGATCTTCTCTACTCCAAAACTCCTCCTCCACTGGGGCCTGAAGTTTTGCCATTTGGCATTTCTTAATTTGGGTTGAGCATTGCCTTCTAGAGACTCCGTTTTAAAAGTGCAAATACTTCTGGAAGGAGGCACCCAGAGCCAGAAAGATGGGATATTATATGATTAATTTCCTTCACATTTTTACAGACAAGGAAGGAAAGCAATGTGCCGGTGATGTTTCTGAGGTCACTTGGCAAGTACATGGCAGAGCCCTAGTTCATTAGTCATCGCCTTCCTGAATCACAGGGCACCACCTTCACAATGTGCCATAAAGGCATTCACCACAGGCTTCTTTACCTAATGGGGCCATTATTGGGAACATGATGGGCAGGACCAATTGGAACAAAAGGTGCTGATAATGTTGATAAATTTGGACTTTTCCATAACTTAGGGAACTGGTTTTCTGTCTAGACCAGAGCTATTCAATGGAAATATAATGTGAGTCACAAACATGAACCATGTATGCAATAAAAAACTGTCTAGTAGCCACATTAAACAAATAATAGGGAAAAAAGGGCAAAAACAAAGCAGGTAAAATTAATGTTAATAATTTATTAAACTTAACCCAATAGTATAAAAATATTATTTTCACATGCACTCTAAAAATGCACTTTTTAAAAAATTAATGAGATATTTTGCTGTTCTTTTTAACAAGGTCTTTGAAATGCAGGTATATTTTACACTTAAAGCTCATCTCAATTTGCACTAGCCACATCCAGAGCTCAATAATAGTACATGTGACTAGTGACATCTGTACTGAATGGCAGCTCTAAACCATCCCTTTTGGAGGATTTTGTACCTATCCCTCTGACCAAGGCATTGTCTGCACATGCCTTTCTCCTCCAGACCTGATGTTCACAGGCCTGTAGGTACCATAGGAACCATCCAGTCCAAGGACTTCACCTTCTATTCCATAGAATCCTCAGAGATGCAGACAGGGGTGGAGAGTTGGGGAGAGGAAGGGTGCCTGTGGCTTTGCTTTCAGTCGTGTGCATTGCTGTTATATGGGTGTCCTGATGAAGATCTGCAGATTACCTTACCAAATGTCACCTAAACTCACCCCCACAAAAGAACAAACTGCTTAAACATATCCCTACAGCAAAACCACAAGTTGAACACAGTATCTGTAAGGCAAGCCCAAGTGGATGGTGAGAAATAGCTAAACTGGCATTTTCTTACTCCCATGACAAACTCTTGGTCAGCCGTGTGATGAGACTACAACAGCAGTGGTAGGGCCAGTTTCTGCATTTCAAAACTATCAGTAAAGCTATATGAAATGTGAATGTATATCCACCGTCATTAACAAAGAACTTCACCCTAAGAATGTCTTATGGCTTGGTATATTAGTGTGTGATATGTCTAATTTATTACATATGTTTTATCATGTAGGCAATATATTTGTTTCATAGATGGACACAATTTAGACATACATACAGACTTTGAAAACATTAGTTGGATCAGGTCACTCCTTTGCTCAAAAGCCTGCAATGGCTCCCCACTCCACTCAGGGGAAACCTCAAGGCCTATGATGGCCAGTGGGCCCTAACCCCGTTGTGCCTGCCTCACCGTGTTTCTGATACCATATCCTCCCACTCTTACTGCCATTCTCTCTGCTCCAGCCACACTGGCCTTTTTGCTGTTTACCATTTTTATTAAACCCATAACAACAAAATCCATTCAGTTTTGCACATTTTTGAACTTTTTAGAAGTGCAGTCATACTGTACAAATTCTGCCATCTTAATCAATTTCCCTATTCTTAAGATTTATCCATGGTATTTTATGTAGCTATAATTCATCCATTTTTACTACTGTATAGTATTCCAGAATGTAATCGTTCCTCATTTAAAAAGACATCCTCCCACTGTAGCTTCTAGTTGCTTTTTTTCTGTTCAAACTGGCTGGGCCACTATGAACATTTTGTCTTTGGATATGTGTCCTAGGGCTCATGTGCCCACATGTACTTAAGTCATAGGTGTACACATTATCTACATGCCTTTTGTCACTACCTTTATATATGCTTGTCACTAAGTTTGGAATCTCTTCCTCCTCTGCCAAACTCCTGCTGGTATTTTAAGACCAACTCATATGTCACCTTCTTTGAGAAAGCTTCCTCTCTATGTCTTGAAACTTATTATTTGTCAAAAGATACAATTTCAACAAATTGAGTTTAAAGGTGTAATTGGCTTTTATTAGCAATTCATGAATCAGGCAGCATCCCTTCTGGAAAATAGATATCAGCTCTGATGACCTGAGTAGAGGCAGTTGGCTTTACAGGCAGAAAATGCTGAAGAAACCAAAACCAAGGAACAAAAAGCAGACTGGTCATTTCAAAGTTACAGAGTTCACAGAGAGGACTTCCTTATCATGCCTGCTCAAGTAGACTGCCTGGTGCTGTAAATCTCCTTCCTTTCCTTTCTTTTCTTCTCTTTTCTCTTCTCTTCTCTCTTCTCTCTCCTCTTCTCTCTCCTCTCCCCTCTCCTCTCCCTTCCCCTCCCCTCCTCTCCCCTCCCCTCCTCCCTTCCTTTCCCTTCCCTTCCCCTCCCCTCCCCTCCCCTCCCCTCACCTCCCCTCCCCACCCCTCCTCCTTTCCCTTCCTTTCCCTTCGCCTCCCCTCCCCACCCCTCCTCCCTTCCCTTCCCTTCCCTTCGCCTCCCCTCCCCTCCCCTCCTCCCTTCTCTTCCCTTCCCTTCCCTTCCCTTCCCTTCCCTTCCCTTCCCCTCCCCTCCCCTCCCCTTCCCTTCCCTTCCTTTTTTCTTCCTACCAGCTCATTTTAAAGGTATGTTTGATTTTGCGGTACCTAGCATGAGTGGCTCCATTGTGATTTGGTCTGGTCTCTTGAGGCTTACTGCAGGAGCTCAGTCCAAAACAATGGCCATCCATACATTTTAGCACTTGTATGTGATGCATCCTAGTATACCTCTCTCTCACTCTGTACATTAAGTGTAGTGGCATTTCTCTTAAGTAACCTCTGCTGCTATTATTCCATTTAGGTTGCTGTAACAAAATACCATAGATTGGGTGGCTTACAAGCAACAGAGATTTATTTCTCACAATTTGGAGGCTGGGAAGTCCAAGATCAAGGTGGCAGCAGATTCAGTGTCTGGTGAGGACCTACTTTCTGGATCATAGATGGTGCCTTCCTGCTGTATTCTCACAGAGGGAAGGGGTGAGGGGGTTTCTCTTGAGCCTCTCTTATAAGATCATGAATCCCATTCATGAGGGCTCTGGCCCCATAACCTAATCACTTCCAAAAGCCCCATATCCTAGTACCATCACTTAAAGGGGTTAGGATTTCAACATATGAGGGGGACAAACACATATACCATAGCATCTACTTAAAGCCCAAACTTCTGGCATAAGGCAAGCTCTCTGCTCACCCTGTGATGCATGCTAATCAATGTCTGAGGCCCAGTGAACCCTTACGGTCGACCGGCTTCTAGCTATCACTTCTGCTCTCACCTATTGAGTTAGACACAAACCATGAGCTCCCAAACCTGCCTAGCCTAATTCTACCTGTTATAGTAATTGCATGATCTAACTGAGTGTGGCACGGACCAATGAAGTACAGGGGAAAAAGAGTGAGAGTTGTTTTTATACAACCTAAAAGTTGAATGCTTCAGGAAGACACATGGAAAAGCTGATGCATGAAGGAGTTTGAGCAAGCTCATTTTCATGAGATGCTATTGTGTGGTCACGTGTGTGTATCTCCTCAAGACTGAACTCAAAGACAGAGACCATGGCGGCCCCATCTTTGTGCCTCATGTTCCAACCAACAGCCTGAGACGAGTAGGAGTTGATGAATGGATGTTGATTAAGAAATGAATGAATAAGTCAATGTTGAGATTTTAAAAGGGAAAAAAGGCTCCCTAAATGTGAGTCATGAAATCAAACTGCTGGAAAATTAGGTGTGGGTGAAACAACTGTAAAATATTAGAAAACAACCTGTAAAAATCTCAAAGTATTCTGCACTTGAATTGCATTAGCAAGTGTCCTTAAATTCTCACTCCAATTTAAATAAAAGGAAATAGGCAACTCATAGTCTACACATCATGGATGTTGTTTATGAATGAAAGAGGACATGGAAATTCAACTAGCAGACCCACAACCAAAGAAAAGATCTTGGCCTTTTAAGGAACAGGTGAATTAGTACGTGTGTGTGTGTGTTTGTGTATATATATTTTTTAAGTTGAAAAAATGTTTAAGGGGTATATATTAGTAGAATTACAGCAGGGAAAAAACCACATGCTCAAATTAGATACTTTGAAGAGGGTTTAATAAAATAAAAGGATTGTTTATAAAACTGTAGGTAGAAATTAGGAAAACCACAGGATAGGACCTCAAGTTGGGGGAATGCAGAAGGGCTCCTGACAGCAGCTGAGCTTCGGGATGAGGGAGGCAGCCAGTGTGCCAAGGTGCTGCAGGGGGGAAACAGGGAATTAAATGCCCTGGACTCTCCCTTCTTTCTTCCTGCAAGCTTCTACCAGTGTCTCCTATTGGACAAACCCATCAAGAAGGAAGAAGGAACAGGAGTCCGTTGATACAGTCCACAGAGTTGAAACCCCCAGTGTAGAGAGCAGACAGAGGGTGGAGGAGAGTGGATTGGGGGCAAGTGGAAGTTGTCCAGCATGGTAGGAATTTTTGTGATTCTCCACTTTGATATTTTCAATTTTCTGGCAAACGTTGAGTTTTAAGTCCTGCCAGATTCAAGGGCTTCTACTTTGTTATTTTTTGTTTTTTGACACAGAGTCTTGTTCTGTCACCCAGGCTGGAGTTCAGTGGTGTGAATATGGTTTACTGAGGCCTCAATCTCGTGGGTTCAAGTGATCTTCATATCTCAGCCTTCTGAGTAGCTGGGGCTACAGGTATGTGCCACCACACCTGGCTAATTTATTTTATTTTATCGTAAAGGCAAGGTCTTGCTATGTTTCCCAGGCTGGTCTCAAACTCGTGGGCTCAAGTGATCCTCCTGCCTTGGCCTCCCAAAGTGCTGCGATTACAGGTGTGAGCCACTGCACCTGGCCTCTAGTTTATTTGTTTTCATATTTATCTGTTCCACTAGACTGTGACTATCTAGAGGCAGGGACTCTATCTTGAGCATCTTTGGATCTCCAAGCCTGGCTCAGGGCTTGGCATGAGGAAGAAACTCAATAATTAGTTGAATAAATACTGAATACATTGTAAGAAAAATTATTTGTCAAAAAAAATCAGTAACCTACTACTTACTTATTCATTTAGGAAATACTTGTTGAGTCCCTACAACATGCTGGATGCTGTTCTAAACAGAGGATACAGTGATAAACACAAGGCTACAGTCTATTGGGGAAGGCAGCCAACAAATGCTTTCACTCATTCGACATTTATTGAACAACAACAATGTGCCAGACACTGTCCTAGATTCTGGGGGTTCAATAATGAACAAGATAAAGCCACTGCCCTCACTGAACTTACGTTTGAGTGAGCATGTTTTGCCCTTAAGTAGCCATCTTTAAAGCTGAAGGTAAGCACAGGGGCACCAGTTTTTTTAGAAAGCAAAGCAGGTCTGTGGCTCCTGATAGATGAGAGGCAAGCAGGATGCCACTTTAGGTCATGGAAAGACAATCCCCTGAGTTGGATGGGAGCCAGAGCTTGGAGTGAATGTCCTTATGGGTCAAGGGTATCTTTGCTAACCACATCTGAAGCGCCTGGCGTCGGGGGATTGGGATGGGTCCCAAGTAAGAAAATCTGAGCTTTTCACACTTCTCCAATGACAAGGCCTTACACACAGTAGGTCACTTAATTTCTGTGGGATTAAGTGACTCTTACCAGTCGTTTATCAAGATGTGGGCTCCTAGAAATGGAGCTTGAGAGATGAAGGGCTAGATGGAGCCCAGTGGAGCTCTGGCAGAGGAAGGGGGATAACATTGCCTTGTTTAGATGCTCTGGATTTTTTTAGAGCATGTGTCATTGGCTCTGCATGCTGGAACCAACCTTTTCTGGGAAGCTAAAGGGTAGACTGAACCCAGCATTGTATCATATTAATATTCCCCATTCGCCTAAGCTTTGGGAGTCTGTATTCCTCTTATGTGTAAGTACCAAATTGCAGGGGAAATGGTATTTCTCTGCATAGAAGGAAGTACCTTCCATGGGATTTTCCACGGATGGAAGGCTGGATTCCAGTTCTGCATTTCTCCCATGTTGGTGTGAGGCCTTCAGGACTCAAATGAATGAAGTAATCTCTTAGTGTCCCTTTCAACCTCGCCATTCTCTCTTTTGAGACATTTCTCTCATTCCCAGGACTTTGGCCATTGCAGTTGGGCTGCTCCTTCTCTCTCGTGCATCTTTGGCCACCAAAGAAGCTGCTGTGAATCAGTAGGATTGGTTTTAAGCATTGGCATTTGGAGACAGCTGCTTACTCAGTGTGATGTTGCAGGCTCAGGGAAGGGACTTTCCTCCCTACGCAAGTCCCAAAATACCTCCTTTATCAGTCTTTTGGTGTTTGGGACTGCTTTACTGTGGACAAAGCCTTTCATTCCACAATGAAGGATCAAAAATAGAATGCACATGTGTTTGGCATTGCCCATAACAAGCTGTTCTTGGCCTTCATGCTGTTGCTCGTGCTGTGCCCTCTGCCAGGAATATCCTCCCCATGCCCTCGTTTCCCTTATACTGATCCTTTAAGAGTCAGTTTAAGCATTTCTTACCCTAGAGGATGCCATAATTGGTTTCTCTTGATTGCAAGAAACAGAGTTACTCAGAGTAGATCAAATAAGGCTGGTTGAGTGGGGTTGTGACACTTGGAACATGAACCCCAGGATGAAGATGAGGAGGGGACTTAACTATCTGCTTCTACAGTCTGTCTCCCCTAAATAGACTTTCAGATCTTGAAAGTAGGGGCTATGTCTTACTCGTTTTTGAAAGCTCAGACCTAGCACAAAGCCCACCTCTTAATAGATGTTTGTTGAATAAATGAATGAATGAATGAATGAATGAATGAATAATTGAATACTAAGTATGGATAGAAGATGTGGGTTCTGTCTTTTAGAAATTTATAGTCTAGTTGGGAACTAGAAAATAGGTAAAAACCTAGGTAAACAATGGTTAAAAACTGGTACAAAGCTTGCAAGACAAACACATTAAAGGCATCTTGGGGGGATGAGATTTAGTTAGCAGATAGCCCTGAGAAAGACTTCAGTTCATACTCACATGCAATTGACTAAGATGTTTCTGAGTGCAGAACACAGACTTTTAGTTGAGAAATTGAAGTGAACATTGAACTAATGTATAATTTCCTAAAGGGTCCCACAAAGGATGACTAGGGACAGTAAAAGGGAGCCAGGGAAGCCTCAGAGTAGGACTCAGAGGTCCTTATTACTTGGCCAATGGTTGGCCTGCCCCATCAGGTGCCTTAGAGCCCACGCCAATGCCCCTGGACTCATGAGTGACCCCTGTGGCCTTATCTGAATGGCTGATCTGACAGTTAGAGCAAGGTGTGTACTTTGCGCCTGCTGAGTTACTGCCAGCTGCCTGTGGTGGATAAACAGGCAGGCCTCTGGGTGGCCCTCAGGATTCTATAGTGAACAAAGAAAGTCATTCAGATGTTTCCAGATTGTATTGAGTTAAATCAAAGGCCAAGAGAGCAGAAGTCTTTGCAGTTCTTTGTTGTAGAGGCTGGCCCCTGGGCGAGTCCTTTATCATACTCTCTTCTATTTAGATGTGTTTCTTTGAACCTTCCCGCAGAAAGTGATGCCCTTTGACAGGCTCCCTCAGCTTGCCAAGGATAAGCAGTGTGCAGTTGTGAGGGATTCCCAGGGTCTCTTCTCCCATAACATTTATTGTCAGTCCTGCATACCTGAAACTTCATCTTTTCTTGTACTCAAAATAGAGAAAGTGGGTGCCTAAGTGAACCCACTGAGCCCAGCCCCCTCAATGAGGAAACTGAGGCTCAAGAAAATGAATCTTTCTTCATATTCATGTAGTGCTTTGAGTTTATCCTGTTTTGCCACATATGCTCACATGGTTTTCCATTTCCTTCATTAAACAGCCCTTTATGAAGTGCCTACTATGTGCCAGGCACCGTTCAGGCATTGGATGGGTGTATGGGTTTGGCTGCAAGTAACAATACTCAGCCAGTAGTGGCCCAAACTCTTACCAGAAAGGGGTCCCAATCCAGACCCCCAAGAGAGGGTTCTTGGATCTCGTGCAAGAAAGAATTCGAGGCAAATCCACAGAGTAAAGTGAAAGCAAGTTTAATAAGAAAGTAAAGGAATAAAGAATGGCTACTCCATAGGCAGAACAGCCCTGAGGACTGTTGGTTGCCCATTTTTATGGTTATTTCTTGATTATATGCTACCAAGGGGTGGATTATTGATGCGTCCCCTTTTTACACCATATAGGGTAACTTCCTGATGTTGCCTTGGCATTTGTAAACTGTCATGGCACTGGTAGGAGTATAGCATTGAGGATGACCAGAGGTCACTCTCATTGCCATCTTGGTTTTGGTGGGTTTTAGCCAGCTTCTTTACTGCAGCCTGTTTTATCAGCAAGGTCTTTATTACCTGTATTTGTGCTGACCTCCTATCTCATCCTGTGACTTAGAGTGCCTAACTGTCTGGGAATGCCGCCCAGTAGGACTCAGCCTTATTTTACCCAGCCTCTATTCAAGATGGAGTTGCTCCAGTTTAAACACCTCTGACAAAACAATGCAGACATTCATTATCTCATCTAAAATAAGAAAGAAGTCCAGGGCTGTGTTCCTTAGAGGCTGTAGGCTCCACAGCTCAGCAGTGCCATCAAGAACCATTCTTGGTGGGTCAGCGATATCTCCCCTCGGATGGCAAGATGGCCATCATAGCCCCCAACAACATCCTAATGCTCAAAGACAGAAGCAAGACAGAACAGGGACCTTCACTATGCTCTTTTTTTTTTTTTTTCCGTAGGGGAAGAACACCTTTCCTAGAAGTGCCCAGGTGCCTTCTTATTATAACCCAGTGACCATATCTGGATCACATGCCTGTTTCTAGACCAGTCACAGGCAAACCAGAATGGGATGCCATAAATGGCTGCCTTGGGCCAATTGTGATGTGCTGTTCATGGGAAAAGCAGTGAGTCTATCATGTCCACTAAGAGCACAGGCTCTGGAGCCCGAAGGCCACAGTTCAAATCATGGCTCCATCACTTCTGATTTGTATAACCCTGGGCAAGGAGCTTAACCTTTTGTTCCTCAGTTTTCCCATCTGTAAAATGGTGATAATAATACTTCACAGGTTGATGTAAGAATTAAATGTTTAATGTACATAAGGTGCTTAGCACAGTACTTGGCTCACAGTAAAGGTTAACTACTAATTATCTATTGTATATTTCAAAGGAGCTAGAAGACAGCAATTCAAATGTTTCTAGCATGAAGAAAAGACAAATATTTAAGGCAATATATATCCTGAGTATAATGATTTGATCTTTACAAGTTATTCAAATGTGTTAAATGATCACATGTATCCCCAATGTATGTACAACTATTATGTATCAATAAAAAATAAAATTTCAAAAAGTTAAAAAAAAACCATCATCCTCAAGACTGAGCAATTTCTTGCCTGAATAAAATCAGGAAAAGGTCCTAGGTGTTGGATGGACAACTCCAGTGCCTGCCATGTGTGGTTGCCCTCCGGTTCACAGACAAGTAAACAAACAATGTTGAAATCTTGTGCCATGGTACTAGATACTGTGCACCGCCCCCCTCAACAGGAAGGGTGCCTGGTCCAGACTTGGGGGATGTCAGAGAAGGCTTCTCAGAGGAGGTGGCACTGATGTAGGTTTTCAAAATATATAGCAGTGGCTCGGCAAAGGCGGAGTGTGGGTGGGTGGGAAAGGAAGGTTCTCCAGACAGAGGCAGCAGTGGGCCTAGAGACACTGGAGCGTGGTGCTCTGTGGTCTATGTAGGACAAGTACACACAATTGATTGTGCCCAGAGAGTGAAGTGAGAACCTGGGGTGGCTCTAGACGTATGTGCTGCCAGGCTGGGGCGGGCTTGGATATCGAGCTAAGGGGTTTGTGTCTTTTCCCACAGGCTATGAATTTTAAGCTGAAGGTAGCCCTAGATTTTTATTTTTGGTCAGTGACTCAGGCTGCAATGAGAAGGGTGGGTGGGGGGCGGTGGGACCCATGTAGGAGGCTACAGCAATATTCAAGGGGACTAGGGCAACAGCCTGAACTAGGGCAGGTACTGGAGGGCTCGATAGAGAGAGAGAGACCAAGCAAGAAAGTGAGAAAGTGGGATGGGAAAGGGGGGAAATAAATACAGGCAGGAGGATGGAGAGAAATGGAGGATGGTGCATTCAAATTTGGCCAAGTTGGATCTAGGGGCAGCTGGAGATGTCAGCAGACCCTCACATGCACAGAGTCTGAAGCCAGGAGAGAGACCTGGGCTGAAGACCGCAGGTGCAGAGGTTATCATCATGGAGGAAGTAGATAATAGATAAATACTTGCGATAGATGAAATTGCCCCGGGAAAATAGAAATAAGAGCAACAACCCTGCAGCTCTGAGCATGGTTTGGATTTTGCCAAAATGTTCTGTTTTGTTTGGACTCTTTATCAGGCTGGGTATGGTTCAAGGCCTGTAGCCAGACAAAGGTTTTGTTTGGTTGCTGTACAAGCAGCTATTGTTTAATGCTCAGCCTGCTGGGTGAATTTCTGCACACTGCTTGTGGTTATTCAAATCTCTAAGCCCTGATGTGGGGGGAGAAGAGAGGTAGGTTGAAGGTGGATCCCTATAGAACACCAGCATTAACAGGGCAGCTTGAGGAGGAGATCAAAGGGAACATTAGGGAGGTGGGAAGGAACACACGAGAATGTCCCAGGACCCAGGGGAGGTCATGGAGTGCACTTCATGTGTTAGTCTCTTCAAATGGACTGAGGATCCTAGCAGACGTATTACGTATTTCTCTTCTTCCCAGCAGAGTCCCACTGTCAGCTATTTGGTATATTAAATTATATTGACAATCTATATTAACTTATAGTAAGAATCAAGATCCACAGTAGAGAGGATGGGGAAGCAGGTTATCTTCCTGACCATCCCCTGTGGGTGGGGTTAATGCCACAGGTTCTGGGCCACACAGAGCTGAGGTTGAGAACTGGCTGTCTGTGTGATGTTGGGCTGCTTACTCAGTGACTCTGGGCCTCAGCTACCCAATCCATCAAATAGAGATACTAACACCTACCCTAAGGATGTTCAGACAATTAAATGAGATACTGCATGCGAACATTCAGCATATATGAATCCTGTCCAGTAACAAGTGCTTGCTAACTGGTAATCACTATCGTCCTGAGGTCCTTTTCTAGCACCCAGCTCAAGATTGGAGCTCTAGTATCATGTTTTGAAGGAAGAAGGGAAAATAATTTTGCTAGTGGAAAAAAAACCTGGAGGAGCATGGGCTTGCCAAGAGTTAAGGGAGCAAGCATAGACCAGGATGTGAAAGATAAGCAGAGAGCTATCTTGGGAAGAGCTCCGTAAGGACTCTCAACAAAGGCAACATCACAAAAACAAAAGCAAAAGGATTCTCAGTGAAGAACAGACTGGCCACAGGAAGCTGGTTATAGAGAGATCCAAAATGGAGGCGGAAACTGGTATGAAGAACTCCAAGTCTGGGTCCTACAACTATTCTGTATCTTTGCTGTTTCTTAGCAATTCAAATGTTTCTAGCACGAAGAAATGACAAATATTTTGTCATTTTGTCTTTGTGGAGTCTGCTCTGCCTCCTTGACCATTCTGTCATGTTTATGTAATTAGCATGGTAGAAAGAACATGCATATTGGAGTCAGAGAACTCTGGGTTTGAGTCCCTGCTTTATCACTTACCCACCTGTGTGATCCTGTCAAAGTTATTTAACTCCCCGTGCCTCAGTTTCCTCATCTGTAAAATGGGCTAACTCACTTCAGCCAGTTACTATGTGGTGTAAATGAGATTAGTGTGCATAAACTGGCTGGCACAATGCTGACGCATAGTAGACACTCAGTAATTATTTTTGCCTCGTTTTTCCTTGTGCCGTAAGTAAGGAAGTTTCTATTGCCCTTGAGAAGAAGGTCTTAAAAGCATATTTTGTCCTGTCCGGAAAACCCGTTCTGAGGATGGAAAATTTTGCTGACGAGTGAACTTGGAAGGATCATGTTTCCAGGGTCAGGGCAGAAAGGAAGAGGCCGAAGCCCTGGGGAAGGAATGGCATCAGGACACAGCTTTGTGGTGGTGACCCACAACCGCGGGCCCAGCAGGCCCTGTGGAACTCCCACATTGACTTCCCTATCCGTGAAACAGTGCCAGTAACTCAGTCTCAATGCTTCCTTCCCCTTCCCTGTCCCCTGAGGATCCCGGGACTGGGAACGCCAGTTGTGGCGGCTCCATAGCACCTCCTCTGCTGCCTCCCAGAGGTCACTTCCAGGATGGCCGTCCCAGAGGAGCCCTCCTTCCAAGATACAAATGGCCTTGGCCCCTCTTCACCTGACCCAGAGGCCGATTAAGAGGTCTGTGGGGGTCCGGAGGGATATCTCTCAAAGGGCCCCTCCCACCGCCCAATATATCGTAACTCACAATTGTACAGCACTTGGAAGTTGTCAAAAATGCTTTTGCATTCCCCATAATGTAGGCAGGGAAGCTATTTTACAGAAAAGGGAAATGGAGCCTCAGAGAAGAGACCTGCTTCCGACAGCATGGCTAATAAATGTTGGAACCAGGACTTGAACCCAGGAACTCCCAGCCCAGGGACATTCTGTTTTATAAATACGGAGGGCACAACGTTCCATCCCTTTGACTTGTAATTAGTGGGTGTTGTATGTATGGTTATGAGCTTTACCGATATTTTTTGGTGCTAGGAGGGAATCTGTCTTCCTTCCCCACTACTCTTCCTCTCCCACACCACTGTTTCCTTGAGTCTCTAAAAGGTGTCCTGAAGTACAGAACCCCACCCCCCATCTCCTGGAGGGCCTCACTGACCCACCCAGGCTTGAGGAGTGAAGCCACTTCCCAACCTTCTAATGGCACTGCTGGGAGCTCAAGAAAGCTATGCTTTCAGGTGATGCATTGTCATGCCGGTCTACACGAACATCTCTGTCCCCTATAACAGCATCTGCCACAGCAGCAGCCCAGCTCAAATGGCAGGCAGAAAAACTTGTCTGGTGCATTCCATTAGAGAGCAGGAAGTTACCAGCATTGATTGAAATTCTCAGGTAGAGTGAGTACCAGGTGGCATTTGAAGAGGATAATTTAATTCAATAGTTTATATTCCACTTAAGTTCCTCCTCTATCTGACTGCTAGTAAACAGCTGTAAACTGCCTCAGCTGTCTTAGAGGTGAAGAGAAAACACAGTCTAGAAAGTAAAATGGTGATAGCAGGACAGAATCTCAAGAGACCAAAAACCCCTGGGAAAATAGGCATAGGTGGCCTGGTGTGTGAAGGGTGGGTCCAGGTGCAGGAGGCCCCATTCCCTCCTGGGCCCCCACTGTGCAATGATGAGCTCACAATCAATGATCACTGACGGTTCCTCCTGCTCTGAACTCCACACTGTTACTGGGGAGCTCAGTGGAGTGGGGAAGGAAGCTGAGAATGTGGATTCAGAAAACCAGAGCTCAAACCTGGTCTTGGCTCTTACTTCTTGCAGGACCTTTGGGGCAATCCACACTGTCTGTCTCCCTCCAGGGTGCAATGAGAGGCAAAAGAAAGAACGTATACGACAGCGTCTTATGCCCGGGAGGGCCAGTTGGATGTTAATAGTTACTGTTGCATTGTTATTGGAACAGAGGAGCCCCCAAAGGCCTGCTTCCCACCGTTCTCCTTGCCCAAGGGCTGGGGATCCTGCAGGAGGACCAGATCTGTGCTCAATCCAGGCGGGTAGTCACCCTATGATTTGAAAACTGTCCAAACTATGCCCGGCCCAGCAAAGCTTGCCTCTGCATAATGGACCTGTTAAAGCATGGTAGTCTGTTGCCTTAAAAGGGTAATGGTGACATCTTCTCAGCCCCTGACACCTAAGCCTCCTTCCCTTCCTTGATTGGTTAGTTGGCTCTCACCTTAGGAAGCAGAGAGGAGACCCTTGAAACGGATGGGACTAGGATGGGTGAAATGTAATCATCTTGACCATCCTCAATTCACTTTCTCCTGTGTTCCTGGCACTGTTCTGGGGTGGGGGCACAAAGCAGCACTCATGTCATCTCTCCATTTATTCCTCCATTGGTTCAGCAGGCACTGTGAGAGCATTGCCTATGGCAGGCGCTGAGGACACAGAGATGAAGGGCGTGGCGGGAGCTCAGGAGCCTGGCGTCTGGCTAGGGGGCCTGGCACACACACAAAGGATCTGAATCCTCCAGTTGGGCTTCCTAGTTCCTCTATAACCAGAAGCGAGGCTGCCTGTGGGCACCTCAGGAATTCTGCCACCATCCAGTTCCTGCTCACTCCTTAAAAAGTCTAAATAATTGGAAAAAAGTGATATGATCTGTTTAATACAACCCATCTAGTTCAATGCCACAGCGTTCACCTCCTACTCTTCATTGTCACAGGTAAACTGCGATGTCTTCTTCTGTAATGGTAGCCCCGTGCTGACACAGTCTCGGGTTGCTTTCTGTAAGTGTCATTTGAGTTAAATATGTGAAGAAGTGGGAAGGAGGGGCAGACAGCCTCACTGCAGGGCTGGACCCCCGTCCTGAGGATGGCCTGGCAGCCTTGACGATGGTGGCTAGTTGCATGTGTGTGAGCCTCAGCCACATGAGGAAGACGTTTGGAATGAGGGCACGTGAAATGATGGGTCCAGCATCGCTTTAGGGGTGGGGAGCCATTGCTAAGGGAGGTGGTGAGAGCTGAGTTCAGAGTATCTGAAATATAAACTCTAAGAGAGATCGCTCCTCACCAACCCAGTCTAAGTCAAAACCATCGCACACCGGGACTATTGCACCGGCTTGTGGTCCGTCTCCCTGTTCTTACCCTTGTGCCTCACCTTCTGCCGGCTGTGTGTGATCTGACTTGCTTCCCTCCCATTCTTTCCTAGCTCATTCTGCCCCATCCCTGGGATTCCC
The DNA here is from genome assembly GCF_029281585.2 of Gorilla gorilla gorilla. Taxonomy (NCBI): domain Eukaryota; kingdom Metazoa; phylum Chordata; class Mammalia; order Primates; family Hominidae; genus Gorilla; species Gorilla gorilla. The sequence goes on along the minus strand of NC_073229.2, from coordinate 58,673,257 downwards.
TTCATAGATTAAGTGCATCGTAACCTGCCCTATGCCCTTTGCACCTGCACTTCTGTTGGTCTAGTCTCCCCCTCCTGAACATTAGGGCTCTGCTCAAATGTCACTTCCTCAGACTTCCCCACTTAAAATCAGACCCCAACACCATTATATCTCAGGGCCTAGAAAAATGGCAGGCAGGTAGTAGGGATTGAAGGAATATTTGTGAAGGAATGAACTGCCCTAATTAGAGGGGGTTGGGGAAAGAGACCTCAGGACCCAGGAGCACAAGTTTGGAGAGGGACAGAGGACTTGTGCACCAAGATTTTGCCTGGCTACTCTCTGGGTGCTGAGGGGGAGTGGAGGTCATGGAGAGAGGTGGGGAATGAGAGGTATGGGGTGCCTGGGTCAGCGTGGCTGGCACCCCTGCTCTCCCCAGGGCCCTCCTGGCTGAGGTCATACCCACTTTCCCAGCTTCCCTTCATGCTTCTTTCGTTTCCACCCTACCAGCCGCTCCACAGGACTAATGAATAATGACAGGCCTGTAATTAGACTGACATTGGAGCCTGCGTTGTCCCAGATAGTTGCTCTCCGAGGCAAAGGTCTGGTCTCAGCTCCCAGCCGGCACCTCGGCTTTTCCCTCCACATCCTTGCTCACAGCCTTGACTTCCTGCAAAGCGACTTGCCTCCCAGATCCTAAACAGTCAGATAGGAACCAGATGGGATGTTGGGACATCCTGTGTGACACAGAATTGGAGAGACATGGAGCGCCTCTCAGCTGGTGCCAGCATGTCAGGCAGAGACAGAATGAGTGAAGAGCCCAGGGCTGGGATCATGGCACTGTTGCTTCAGCTCCCAGGTCTCAATCTGGTTTTCCATAACCCCTCAAAATATTGGCCAAGATCAGCCGTTTTGTGCTACGCGTTTGGAGTACTCTGGGAATGCAAGTTATTGAGTTCTGCATGAAACCAGAAACAGCAAGAAGATTGTGATCATCACCTGGTTGGCAGGTTTTCACCAAGGTCTGTGGACACCTGTGGGGCTTCTGAGGGGAGCAAAGGGCACAGTGCCTGGCACATAGTAGGTGCTCACTGATTATTGACTGACAGACTTGAGAAAGGTCTTAGCATGAAGCACATCTCAGTGGGAGGAAGTGGCCAGGGCGTGGGGAGCTGGGACACTTGTGCAGACAGGCCAGGGGGTGGCTCCACCCTGCCCCTTGAAGCCTGCTCTTGTTCCTCCTGGGAATACCTGACAGCAGCAATTAGCAGGATGTCCTTTAGTGTCCCCCTTTCCACTGCATGCTTCCCCCACTAAGGCAGGGATGGTGCTTCATCTGAGTGACACCTCATTCAAATGGGAATGAGTCCTCAGTCTCATCCAGAGTGGAAGAAGCACTCGTCTCCTGATTTTGCTTTAAGACCATTGCCATCGCTCTGACGAGCCACGATCGTTCTAGCCTCAATGGGGGACATCATGGAGAAGGAGGTGGGCGAAATGAGTCACGCAACAGCAGAGGCTGAGAAGGGGAGCAAGGGCCACCAGAAACCAAGAAGGAACCCCAGAGTGAACCCCACTGAAAGAAAACCAAGAGTCACAGCACAGCATAAGAGAAACTCGTGTCTCGCTGAAGTAACGGGAACTTCAAATGTAGCTCTTCTAGGAGTGGGGATCTGAGCCCTTCCATCAAGCTGGCTCAAACATTCAGCATGTGCATTGATCTCACGTAAGGAGCAGTCCAGAGCAGGGAGGGGCTTCAGGGCCTCACAGCTGAGAGCAGCAAAGGCAGGATTGGAAGCTGGCTAACAGGTCTGGGACCCTGACATGTAGCGGGGAGGCCTGGGCACCTTCCTCAGCTCACCCTGCTCAGCACAAGCCCCTCTGGGCCTCAGTGAGGCAAGGGTGGCATCACAGCCTCTGTGGAGATGGGATGGGGCTTATGGTCTGTGTACCCAGCTGTAAGGCTGACCATAACAGGGATGTCTGTGGGGGAAGAGGGGAGGCAGCCTTCACAGAGGTCTGGGGTGGATGCAGGGACCAAGTCTTGAAGGGATATCTGGAACAGGAGCAAAGTGAGCTATTGGGAAAACGGGGTTGGGGGGGTAAAGGACCCAGGCCTCAGGGCAGGGCAGATGCCTTATGAACTCAAAGACCACAAAAGAAGGAAAGAAATTTCACAGACAGGGGCAAGTATTTAATATCTACCATCTCTTTAATCCTTAACATAGCCTTGTGAATTGACAGGGGAGAAAACAGAGAGAGAACCATTAAGTAATTAGTCCAAGATCATTCAACTGGGAAGTAGCAGAGCTGGGATTTGAACCCGTGCCCAAAGCCATTGTTTTTCTACTTGCCAGATTGGTGAGGGTCATGGGGGAATCTGCTGCTCAGTGGACATGGGTGTATGTGAGACTCACCCCATATGCATTAGATGTCACGGCTGCAGAATTGCTTCCAGACTCCACTGGCTGGCCAGTTGGGAGCCCAGGACTGTGCAGGCTATCTTGACCCAAACTGGTTGAGGGTCTGGATGGGCCAAGGGCAGATGGAAGGTTCTCATCCCTCTGAGCAGGGCTGGCAGAGGTGGCAGGAGCCATCAAGGGTATTAGTCTTTGTTTCAGTAAAGTGGTTTATGCATTTTGTGAGCTTCTCAGCAAAACAATAAAGCAGTTTATGCATTTGTGAGATGGGGATCAGAGGTGGAATTTCCTTTCTTCTCACCACCATGATCCACTTTTTATTTCATTTTTATCCTGAGTGTGTCCTTTCTGTTTCTCAGGCGGCTTCCACAAGCAACACCTAGCCTTTTGGGAGTCCTGGCGTGCTGTCATTGTTTACTTGATTTCTCAACACCTTTCTCCTGCCTGAAGTGCTGCCTAACAAGGATTTTAAAAAATTATATTACTGTGATTTCCCTTGCTCTTTTATTTTCTCTCTTTTAACATGAAAGGAAATATGTCTTTATGCAATCCCCCCACCTCTCATCTTGGTGGGGTGCTTCTCATCAAGTAACAATCCTCTCACACCCCTGAAGGTTTAACCAGAACAGCTGCAGGTGGGGCCAGGAAGGGCAAGAGTGGATCCCAAGATCCTCCAGGTTGACATGTCACTCCTGAAAACATTCTGCTTTAAACAGAAGCCACTTCGCTGCTCTGACATGAATTTCTATAACCAAGACATACTCTTCGACCCAGAGAGATCAAGGCGTGAAAAAATGGAACTTCTCAAGGGTAAGCTGTGTTTTCAGTAGTAAGCCATTTACTGTTTTACATGTACATTTTAAGGTGTTGCAGGGAAATAAAGCTTCTCTAGCAGCCAGGATGTAAAAGAGCAAAAACTTTGCAAGTAGCTGTAACAGGATTCTCGAGTGTGCTGCCCAGAGCAGAGGAGACTTACAGAGTGGTGAGTTTGGGGGTGAAGGGAAGGGGGAGTCTGATAATTTGTAACAAAGACACTTAAAGAATTTAGGACTTTAACAATTTTACTGTAGTAAAGAATGTATTAGTTAGGGTAGAGGCTAAGCTGCTGTAACAAAGAAACATTCAAAATTCAGTGGGTTAACTTTTCTCTTATGTGGCCATCCAGAGAGAGGCAGCTGGTTCATGGTGGGCCGGTGGCCCAGCTCATAAGGTCATCAAGGGTCCCAGACTGCTTCTCTAGATCATTGCCCTTGTCTTCATAGTCCCTGCAGGTTCCTGGCACTGTGTCTGGGTGATATAGAGGTGTCAACACTGAAACATTAGAGGGGTAAGACCCATAAGTTCAGGACATAATTTCTCCTTAAATCACCTGGGAAAGAACTTGGCCCCATAGCCAGCTGCCGGGGGGCCTGGGAAACTCGTGCTAGATGAGAGACCAGAGCTGAAATCTGGGTTCTGTTGGCAAAAAGAAGGGAGCATGCATACTAGGGGCTGATCCGTAGATTCTACTACAGAAGAAAAAGTCTTCTAATCAATCCCTTACTTTATCTTTAAAAACAACAACAGACAAACACCCTCTCTCCTTTCCTCTAAAATACGACTTTAAATGAACCACGGCAGTGAATTAAGATGGCCTCAGAAAAAAGAGGTAACTCTTGCCCCTTCAAGCTGATCTCTAAACCCGTGCAGCTGCCTTGCTTGGCGGCACCCCACAGGACTGAGATCTTATTTTTCCCTCCAAGGAAGCAAGAGGAACAATAAATAGCAGTACACAAAACAGCACACATTTTATTCTGTAAAGGCATAGCAATTCTACCTCGAGGCCTCACTGACAAGGCTTTCCAATCTTTCCTGAGACTTAATCCAGAAAATAAATTCAATTTCAGCACTCAGTGGCTGCCTCATGGTGGGCTGTCCGTAAATGGTTGTTTAATAAATGCTCTGGAAACTGGCCGTCTGGATAATGTCTGGGGTATCATGGAGGAGAGAGCTGGCTCCCATGAGCACAAATGAGTTTTCTTGTCTTATTTGTGCAGAGAGAATGGAAGGTGTGGCTTTGCTTGCCACATCCAGGCCTTACCAAGCAGCCCTGTCCCCTGGGCCACCCCAATCCGTAGTTGGAATGACAGCTATGTTCACGTGGGGTCGGGGGCACTATCTGTGCAAAGTCTTCTTTTATTTGTTTCTCCATCACTTTAGTAGTTAAAAGTTAGAGGAATTCGTATCACAAACATAGATGTGTATAGTTAATGTTTTGAAAAGAATATGATATAACTGGAGACGCCTGCTGGGCTGCAATTCTCAGAAGATTGTTGGTTCAGGGCAAGGAGCTACAGAGACACCAACATTCAGAATTAGGCAGAGAAGCCCAGCTGGTGAGAAGCCAGAGAGACAGCCAAGAGCTAGGAGAACATCAGTATCCAAGGGGAGGGCCAGGCAGGTGCTTGTCACCCAGGAAGAGAGGAACCAATGCTGTCTGCAGGAGCCACAGGGGCAGAGCAGGGCCTGCTCAACTGTCCAGACAGGCAGGTCTGTAAGAACGAGGAGAATAACAAAACCAACATTTATATAGCATACAGCGAAGTGCTATTTGTGCATATTGCATTTAAGAGGCTAGTACAAGTCTCATTCATTCCTTTTTTTTGCAGATGAGGAAACAGACATTGAGAGGTAAAATAACACAACTGAATCTACGCACTACCTGATGGCTTAGCTGGGACTTATCCCCAGGTCCAGTGGCCTCTAGAGCGCAGGTGTGTTTACTACCACCCCATTCTGCCCAACTGAAGCAAGCAGCAGAGAAATAATATACAGGCAAGTATGGCTGGGCTGACTGTGATGAAAAAGGGCTTTGGTGATGGAGGCATCCTTCAGCTTCCTGAGCAAGTGTTGGTTCACAGGCAGGTACAAGAATCACCTGGCAGGAATGGTCAGTGAGGGGACCAACAGAAAGCAGCTGCCACCACCAGTCAGCCTGATTCAGGAGACCCCAGACACTAGTGGACCCCAAAACTTAAGTGCAAAAGTTGTAAGAGAGGAGCTGGCAGAGAATGGATTGGGAGACTGGGACCAGGTGCAGGCTCCCCCTACCATCAGCTGAGATACCAGTGTTGCTCTGAGATGCTGACTCAGGCCCTCCTCTCCTCTTCTCCCTCTCCTCAAGGCCATGTTTTACATTCCCTGGTTTAGATCTCTTCTCTGAGCTGCAATTCTATACATCTAAAAGCATGTGAAACATCTCTCCCTGGCTTTCCCACAAATCCGAGGTGTCCAGATGAATCTGTCACCTCTTACCCCACCAGGTCGTTCACCTGTGTTCCCTGCCTTGGCTGAGAGATGATATCACCATCCCTTTAGACATCCAACAAAAAACACAGGAGACCCTCCAAACACTACATCCTATACAGTCTACTTCCTAAACATCTCCAGTTTCCCCTTCTGTCCACACCCCCTTGGCGTAACTTGTTTTCCCTCCACGGGTCTCCCTATCCAGGTCCAAACTACAGAGAAGCCCAGGTGAGCTAATGAAATGTGTATCTTTCTATGTCTTTTTTGTTTGAAATCCCTTGGTTACTCCCCTCACCTACCAGAATCCCCTGAGCTCCTGCACCCAACCCACCCAGTGCTGGGGGTCAGGTCCTTGCTCTTCCCCAGTGGTTTCCACAGCTACAGCCGGCACATTCTCTCTGCATCTACACGGGCCTCCTCCATACTTCTGCCTCGCATCTTGGCCTGGTTAATGCCGATTCCTTTTCTGAGCTGAACCCTCTTGCCAGAGTGGAGACTCTCCCTAGCTCATCCTGTGTGCTCATCAGTCTACGATTCCATCCACCACTTGTCACTGGGATTCCCTACCTCCCTTCTCTCTCTCTCTCTTCCTCTCTCTATCCTTTCTTCTTTCTCTCTATTATAAAAATTCCAAACATATGCAAAACAGAGAGAATAGTAATAAACTCCTCATAGTATAATGAACTCCCCATAATTGGCTTCAACAATCAGTAACTCATAGACAATCTTACAATCTTGCTTGATCTAGACACCCCCCTGCTGACCCTACACACACACACACACACACACACACACACACACGGCGAGTTTAAAGCCAATTCTAAACATCATATTGTTTCATCCATAAACATTTTAGTTTCTATACCTAATAGATAAGGAACTTAAAAAAAACCACAATACTATCTCAACATACCTTATAATTAGTTAAAATAATCAAATATCCACAAATGTTCCAGTTTTTTTGATTGCCTTATAATAGTTCTTTCTAACAGCATTTGTTTAAATCAGGATCCAGATAAGGACTTACATGATGATTGATTGATATGTCCCTTAAGTCCCCTTTAATCTATAGATCTTCCCTCCCTCTTACTTTTGCCCGTTGTAGTGTATTTACTGAGGAAGTCTGGTGTTTGCCCTGTAGTTTCCCGCTGTCTGAATTTTGCTGATGGTGTCTTTATAGAGTCCTTTAACATGACCTCAGCTCCTCATGCTTCTATAAATGATTCCACTGGGTAGTCTCACTGTCCACTTCTCAAAGATAGAAGTCACCTTTTATCTCTGCATCTCTAGAACCTAGAGCAATGCCTTCCATACAGTAGGCACATGAGAAAAACACTTTGCAAGGAAGGAAAGAAAGAAGGAAGAAAAACAAAGAGAATAGAAGGGCAGGACCAGGGTGTAACAGTGGGCCAGTGTTTCTCAATGTGATCCACATACCAGAATTATCTCTAATTGATCTGTTACAAATGATGGTTCCTGGGCCTTATCCAAACTCCATGACAATCAGAACCGCTGAGTTCTGAGCCCATGAATCTGCATTTCTGACAAGCTCCCCAGACATACTTCTCATTTTGTGGCTCTGAGTCTCCTTGTCTGCACAGAGAGGACCCCTTCACTAAGGTTCCTGCCAACTCTAACATTCTGAGCCCAAGCCAGGATTCTAGGATTCCGAAGAATGGGCTACTTCACTTCAAATGTCATACATTTGAAGAAAGCAAAACCTAGCACCTGACTCTGCGCCTGAAGTCAACTGTTCTTGCCTTTAGTAGGTTTCCTCCATTCAGGTTGTGGGTTTCTCCAGGGCGCAGCCTTCAGTTTCCTAGTCTCTTTGGGTTGGTGATGTGACCCACCTGTCACAGAGCCGCTGGTGAATCCCACTGTCTGGCAGGCTCCTGGTCAACCCCCTTCTCTGGACCATCCCCTCTCCAGCTCCCCAAACACCCAGGCATATTCTGCACCCCTGCACATTTCAAAATCTGCCTTCCCCTCTCTCAAGTCACCCTCCTTCCTTTCTCTACCTTAGGGCTATGGGCTTTGGTTTCTCCTCTAATCATTATTTGTTTGTTTATCTTTTCCCTGGTTTTTAACCCCAGGGACAGTTCTCCTCACCAGGCCAGTTTGAATTAATTTTGTAGGGACAATTCCACAAGACAGTGTATCAATTGCTGTATTAAAATCAAGATGTATTGCATCCCTTCCATCCTTCCCATCTCTTAATTTCTTAGTTCCCTCAAAGGCACAATCAAGTGTTGTCTGGCATAATTTGTTCTTTATAAACCCAGACTGCTCATTGCATGGACTTATAATTTGAGAAAGATTTTTGGCAGTGTTTTATTTCTGTAATACTTTTCTTTATTGTATTTGGTGATTGAATCTCAGTGATTAAGGTGACAGTGAGGTGGACCTCAGGCCCAAGCTCCCTCACCGAGGCCTTCTCCCAGACTTTGTCCATCTCATTCAGTCCTCTGCCCTCTGGCCACGATCTAGTCATGCCATAGCCTGAAGGCTAGGGCCATTAAAAGCAAGGGACACAAGCTACAGGGGTCTTTGTCCAGCGTGCAGTGGACAAGCTCAAAGGATAAAAATGGACTTGCAGAACAAGGGCGTATAGGGTATGAGGAGTGATGACAGGCATGGAGGGTGTTACAGATTGAATTGTGTGTCCTCAGAAGTTCTGTGTTGAAGTCCTAACTCCTGGTACCTCTGGATGCAGTCTTACTTGGAAATAAGGTCATTGCAGGTGTAGTTGGTTAAGATGAGGTCCTTAGGATTGGCACTGATTCAGTATGGTTGGCGTCTTTATAAAAAGGGGACATTTAGACATGGAAGTGAACACAGAGAGAGTATCATGTGAAGATGAAGGCAGAGCTGGGGTGATGCTTCTACAAGCCAAGAAATACTAAAGATTGGCAGCAAACCAGCAGAAAACTAGGGGAGAGGCATGGAACAGATTCTCACAGCTCTCAGAAGGAACCAACCCTGGTGACACTTTGGTCTTGAATTTCATGCCTCTAGTACTGTGAGACAACACATTTCTGTTGTGTAAAATCACCCTGTGTGTGGTACTTTGTGGTACTCTTTTTTTTTTTTTTTTTTGCAGCTTGAGGAAGCTAACACAGTGAGTATGAATGTGGGCTCTGCAGTTAGCCAGACCCAAGTTTGAATCCTGGTTCCATACTTCATTAGCCATGTTGCCTTGGACAAGTTAGCTTAACCTCTTCTAACCCCTGATGCCTCATCTAAAGTAGAGTTATCTAATACTTTCCTTAGTGGTATTGGGAGATGCGGCAGAGGCTGTGAGTGTTCTGTCTACATTCCTCTAGCCAACCAGGCTGTGAGGGACCAAAGCTTTTTCTCCTCTGATGAGGGGACAAACCTGAGCAGTGTTCCATATGGTCTCCCTGAGGCTCGAACCAGTTTCCCAGAGCAGTGACTTCTACATTTACATACCCTTTATGAGCTTTTCTCCCCTCACTACCTTGCTCCCCATTCCCTCATAGTAATTCCTGCATCACCTCCCAACTAAACTACTTGCTCCCGAATTTTTGTTTCAAGATTTGCTTTCCAAAGAACCCAAATGAAGATAGAATGACTCAAAGAGAAGATGTATAAAAGTACTTACAGCATGTGGCACATGGTAAGCACTCAATTCGTTTTAGTGAGTCTGATGTTGCATTCCTGCAGCATAAATGATGTGCAGTCAGCCTGTGGTGTTTGGAAATGGAAGGTGTATGTGCATGCACCCAGCCTCCAAAGTTGGTAACATAGTGTGAATAGGGAATCTCCACTCTATAATTCATGCACCGTCTGGTCGGATGGGTTGGTCATGTGGCCACCAGGAGAGAGCCGGAACTGTGTGGATATGCAGGCATTGAAAAGTGTACTCTGGGTGTGCAGTAGGAGTACTGTGTTTAGATGTCATGTGAGAGTACAGATTATAGGGAGTATCTACACATGTACAAATGTCATTGTGCAGTGTATAAGGGGAAGCTGGTCATCCCCTCACCCTTGCAGCCTCAGTGCCCAGCCTTGAGTGTTTGGAAGCCCCAGGAGAGCTCACCCAGACTCAGGCAGAGCCGGGCCCATCACCATCAGCTGGCCCGCTGCCAGGAATTGCTTGATTGATTGCCACTCTGCCTGGCTGCTGGAGCACTGGGAAACACAGCAACTGTTCCTAGGAGGTGAAAAGTCCAACCAAACCAGTGGTTTTTCTCCACTCCACACTCACTAGCAATTTTTCTTTCTTCCCATGCTGCAGGACTTGCCTGGTTTTGTGGTAGAATGAATGAAAGACTTTGTGTCACAGAAACCCCTGTGATGGGTGCTGAGGGCCACTGCCTGCTTTGAAGCACTCCTGTCTCCCAAGCAAAGAATACACACTCAGGGAGTTGGAAGGAGCCTCAGCTTTCATTTGAATTCACCCATCATTGTACATATGAGAAAATGACTCTTATTTACTGCAGAGAAGTGTTGACATCTGGGGTTAGACAATTCTTTGTCGTGGGGCTGCTCTGTACACTGTAGGATGTTTAGGAGCATCCCTGGCCTCTACCCAGTCCATGCTGGCACCACCTCCTACCCCCAAGTTGTACCAAGCAAAAATACCTCCAGGCATTGTCAAATGTCCCCCTGGGGGACAAATTGCCCCGGATGAAGAATCATTGCTGTAGAGAAATCAACACAGAATGAGCGTTTGTGAACAAACTAGGGGCACTTGCTTATGAGTCCTGGATGATGTCAGCTTGCATGGTAGCTGAAAACAGGTGATAACGCAATCTGTAGTGATAAATATCTGGCTTCAAATTTCCTTTCTCATTCACCAGCTTTGTGACCTTGGATATAAAATGAAAATCTAATCATACCACTCCCCTGCTTAAAACCCTCCACTGGTTTCTCATTTTTCTTAAAATACAATCCATCTTCCTTACCATTGTCTACCAGACCTAAACCTTGTTGTATACCACTTCCTGTTCTCACATGCTGTCCTGCAGCCACACAGAGCTCCTTCTGTTCCCTGAGTAGGCAAAACTCCTTTCTGTTCCCGTCCCCAGGGTTTTGCACTTGCTGTTCCCTCTGGCTAGAACATCTTTTCCGAAGATCACTGTGTGTCTGGCTGCCTCCCCATCGCTCATGCCTCAGCTTAAATGTCTGTTTTTCCCACAACAACATAAGCTCCATAACAGCACCTAGAAGAGCGTTAGATAAATAATGTACTATCATAGGTTTGTGGTGAAGATAAAATGAGAGAATAATAATAATAATAAATAACAGTAATACTAAAGCACTTGGCAAGCAAGCTCAGGGCATATAGTAAATACTCAATAAGTGGTGATTATAATATTATAATTTGTTTTTATCACGAAGTTTAGAGATAATCTGTCATTGTAGCTGGCCTAAATCATCTGACCTCCTCTTCACATTTTGACAGTTCCCCACAGTGTGACTCCTACCTCCCCAGTGCTTACTCCAAAAACACTACATTTCCTAGCTAGGGTGACCAATCTGTCCTGTTTTGCCTGGGGCTTTTCTGATTTAGCACTGAAAGTCCTGCAACATGGGAAACCCCCAGTCCCAGACCAGCTGCGATGGCTACTAACCCTATTGCTAGCTTCCAATATGACTTCTCGTTAGGTGTGACTGAGACATTGACTGGGGAGTGAGTTAAATGAGAGACCAGGCAAGGGGTAGAACACTCTTTGTGCTGGTGGCTAGTGTGTGTGTGTGTGTTTGTGTTGGAGTAGGGGCGGTGGTAGTGATGGCAGCTTGCCAACCATGACACAGGCATAGGTTTCTTTACTGGGCCAGTTCTAAGGTTTGTTCAGGTATTTGTTTCCAGTAACTGAGCATAGAGGGCGTTTCTTCTGCAGTTCCAATGATTTTGTGAGCTCTCTATATCTGTACTAAACTGCTCTCTGCTTAAACTACCTAGAGAGTATTCTGTTGTCTGCAACTGAGAAGCTCGACCAATACATACAACAATTGTGCCAGTCTCTTCAGCAAGTAAAGAGCTTCTCAAGGGATGTTTGAGATAAATCAGTATCTGACAATCCAGGGGGTTTCTCATCACCAGTCCTTTCACTTGATGAGATAAGTGGCTGTGTCTGTCATTTCAAATGCTCCAAAGACAGAGTCTGCTGCACTGTGTGGCAAGATCTAGCCCCTGTCAGTGTGATCAGGCCATCAACACAGACCTCTTGCTTTCTAGGTCTCTGTGCCTGGGCACCAAGCAGACTGGTATCAATTACAGTGGACCCTGTGCATCCCTCAGCCATCCAGGCAGGTGCAGACACTCCTCAGGCTAGGGATAGCCTCGGGAGACTGACTCAGCCAGAAGGTTGCCCTGGAGAAGACCAGGTAGTCCCTGCTGGCATGCTCAGAGGACGTGTAGATCTCTCATGGATGGTCAGGACAATCACCAGTACCAGGATATCTGGATCAGGTAAAAGATATTCCAAGAGGAGGTTCAGTTCAGAAGGCAAATGGGGCAGCAATCAGCACTGAGATCCCTGTTCATACACAATGGGTAAGAGACCCAGGGACCTAATTCAGCCCAAGGGAATGGGTTCAGGTGGTGTCTGGGTGAGAATCAGGGCCAGCGACCATCATCTGGGACTGAGAGGACAACTCAATTCAGAGGCAGAAATTCAGATTTCTTGAGGGGCAATCTAGCATTTATCTTTGAATTAGCATGAATTCTTATAGAAATGCAGTGTTGCTTTATATGTATATGACTTTGAGTTTACACAAATAGTACAGTATTATGAACCTTGTTCTGTATTTCACTTTTTAAATCCTAGCACTGATTTTTTAAAAACATTTTCTTTCAGGTATATTTGTTTATTTATTTACTTATGTATAACTTTTATACAGTAACATGCAAAATATTAAGTGTGTAGCTCAATGAATTTTTAATAACAGCTTTGTTGAGATCTAAATCACTGATCATAAAATTCACAGTTTTAAAGTTTCAGTAGTTTTTGGTATATTCACAGTTGTGCAATCTTTACCACTGTCTAATGCAGAATATCTTCATCACCCCCAAAATAAATCCTGTACCCATTAACAGTCACTTCCTGTTCTTCCCTGCTCCTCACCTGTGCACCCGTTAGTCTACTTTCTGTCTTATGGATTTGCCTCTGCCTCTGTGGATGTTGGATATTTCATATAAGTAGAATCATATATGACCTTTCATTTCTGGCTTCTTTTACTTAGTATAATGTTTTCAAGGTTCACCTATGTCGTGGCATGCATAAGTACTTCATTTTTTTTTACTGCTCAGTAATATTCCATTGTATGGATATACCACATTTTGTTTATCCATTCTTCAGTTGATGGACATTTGGGTTGTCTCCACATTTAAGGTATTATTGACATGAATAATGCTGCTATGAACATTCATGTATAAGTTTTTGGGTGGACATGTATTTTCAATTCTTTTGGGTGTATACCTATGAGTGGAATTCCTGGATCACATGCTAATTATATCTTTAACATTTTGAGGAACTGCCAAACTGTTTTCCAAAATGGTTGCACCATTTTACATTCTCACCAGGAATATATGAGGGTTCCAATTTCTCTACCTCCTTGCCAACACTTGTTATTTTCTTTTTAAATTATAGCTATCCTAGTGGGAGTGAAGTGGTATCTCACTGCACATTTTTTTTTGCATTTTCTGAATGACTAATGATGTTGAGTGTTGTTTCATGTGCTTATTTTAGTGACCATTTGTATATCTTCTTTGAATAAATATCTACTCAAGTGTTCATTGAATTTTGACATGTATCAAGTTGCCCTCGTGTAACTATCACCCAAATCAAGATACAGAACATTTCTACCTCCCTAGAAGACTCCCCTGTTCTTCTTCCCAGTCAACTTCTTTCCCCAAGAGTAACTATTATCCATTTTTATTTATTTATTTATTTATTTATTTTTGAGATGGAGTCTCACTCTGTCGCCCAGGCTGGAGTGCAGTGGTACAATCTCAGCTCACTGCAGCCTCTGCCTCCCAGGTTCCAGCAATTCTCCTGCCTCAGCCTCCCGAGTAGCTGAGACTACAGGCGCATGCCACCACGCCCTGCAATTTTTTTTTTTTGTATTTTAGTAGAGACGGGGTTTCACCATGTTGCCCAGGCTGGTCTTGAACTCCTGAGCTCAGGCAATCTGCCCGCCTCAGCCTCCCAAAGTGCTCGGATTACAGGTGTGAACCAACATGCCCGGCCTGAGTAACTATTATTCTGATTTCTATTACCATAGACTAGTTTTGTCTGCTTTTGAACCTCAAAGCAATGGTACTGGATGAGGTTTTTTTTGTTTTTTGTTTTTTTTTGACAGAGTTTCGCTCTGTCACCCAGGCTGAATGCAGTGGCGTGATCTTGGCTCATTGAAACCTCCGCCTCCCAGGTTCAAGTGATTCTCCTGCTTTAGCCCCTCAAGTAGCTGTGATTATGTGTGCACCACCATACCCAGCTGATTTTTTTGTGTGTTTTGGTAGAGATGGGGTTTCACCATGTTGGCCAGGCTGGTCTCAAACTCCTGACCTCAAGACGTCCACCCACCTCGGCCTCCCAGAGTGCTGGGATTACAGGCATGAGCCACAGCGCCTGGCCATGGATGAGCTCTTTAATGTCTGGTTTCTTTTACTCAATACAGTGCATGTGAAATTTATCCTAGATGTTCTTTGCTTTTTTTGTCGTTACTATGTAGTATTCTATTGTATGAACATACTGCAGTAGGCTCACTCATTCTACTGTTGAGGTTGATTTGGGTTAGTGGTAGTTTTGGGCTATCACAAATAAAGTTTTAGCACTTTGAAAAGTCTGTTCATTCAGCTGGTCTCTCCAAGAGTACAGATTAGCTACCTGCGTCTCAGATCTGGCTGCCACCAGAGGCTTAGTGATGGGGACACACCTGAGACCCCAGTGGCAGTCAGGCTGGGATGCTGGTCCTCAGTCTGAGGAGGGTGAGCCAGTTGCAGGGTGGTGGTGTGGTGGCATCAAAGTGCTGAGCTGTGACTTGACAGAAAAGGTGAAGGTGGAGGAGGCAGGGGGTTTGAAGGCTGGGGAGCAACCCTGGTGGAGACAAGACTGCAGTTACTCACTTCTAGAGATGAGTCAGAGATGAGCCAAGGGGTCTCACCTCTCCCAAGGAACTTTAATCATGCAGTGACTGGCATGGGGACCACAGACTTGCACTCATGTGAAGGGCCCCCTGGGCATAACACAGAAGAACACAGTGTGCATGGTGTCCCTGGAACTGGGCTACTCGACCCTGAAGGGGCATGGACATTTGTGGGACCACAAGCAGGAAAGTTCCAGCATTTTCTTAGGCTTAGCTGTGTCTATGAAGGTAAAACCACCAAACAAAATGAGTATTTTCCTAGTGCCAATGCAGAGCCTACCCACCCACGGTCCTTGGGCAGATCAAGGCTGTGCGTGTTCTCTCAGCCAGAACTGCACTCTGGACATGAGCTACAGGGTGACCTCATGAGGGTCCATTGTGGATATGCACATGGATGTTCTGTGTAGTGATGCTGTGGCAGCTGGGATTGGAGGCAACACAGGTGTCCATCGTTAGAGGAACAGAGAGGTGGCATGTGGCAGAACCTCCTGCAAACTCTGAGCAGCAGCCAGAATGATGAACTCCATCTGCACATAGCTTCTCTGCTAGACATTTTGAAATAGTGCTGAAGGTAAAAAAAAGCAAAGTAAAAAGAACAGAGTCTGTAATGCAATACCATGTGTATGAATTAAAAAGGCATAAATATACAAATCTAATCTCAGGGTACACTACAAAAGATAGAGTGGTTGCCTATGGTGGGGGTGGTGAAGGGTGGTAATGGCAATGTGGGTGGGAGAGGGGTCCTGCGTGATGATCTGAGAAGGATGAGTGACCTGGCCAAGACACTTAACACTCACATACACACACAGAAAGAATGGGAGGGAGGAAGGAAGAAAAGAAAGAAGGAAGGAGAGGAGGAAAAGAGAGAGGAAGATAGAGAAAAGGAAGGAAGAAAGGAAAAAAGAAGGGAGGAAAGGAGGCAGGGAAGGAAGAAGGGAGAAAAGAGAAAGGAAGGAAAGGAAAATGGAAGGAAGGAAGGAAGGAGGGATGGAAGGAGGAAGGGAGAAAGGAAAACAGAAAAAGAAGGAAGAAAGAAAAAAGAAGGAAAGGAGGGAGAAAGAGAAGTCACTTCTGCTCTCTCAGACTTGCTCGAGGACCTTCACTGAGGTGGGGGCTGCCAGGGTAATGTTCAAAGTTGTTGCCATTTCCCAGGAGTTTCTGGAGGGGCAGGGAGGGCTGAACGGTGTGATTCCCACCACCCAAGGAGAAGGGAATTAGCAGTGCTCTCCTCCTCTCATTAATTGAGCACTCATCTGGGCGGGCCTGGGCTTACTAAGTTTCCAGTTCATCAAGATTATAAATGAGGTTTCTCCTCCTTCCTGTGGAGCAGGTTGAGATTTATACTACATCCTGGGCAAAGGATTCTCTGGGCTTCATCTTCCTTTCTGGGGCTTCTTTCTTTAAAAAGGTGGGTTGGGCTCCCTTGACCAGAGAAATCTCAAAGCTGAGAGAGTCCTTCTGCCCACCCCCAGACCTCCCCCAGGCAGGAGTTGGTCCTGTGAGGGAAACAGGTTGTATCTAAGCTCCTGCCATTTTCTGTCTCATGTCTGTCCCTCCATATGCCCCCTCCCTCAGTCCTGCCCCCACCCTACCTCACATCCCTCAGCAAGCTCTCCACTCAGACCCTAGCTCCAGTTCTGGGGAGGGGAGGCTGGTGCAGAGTGTAAGGGATAGTGCAAGTGCTCTTCAGGAGCCACAGACAGAGACCTGCTTACCCTGAGCACATGGCAGCTGGGGCGTTCTTCTTGCTCGCCTATTTGTGAAGGTCTACCCAGAGGAAATGCGCTATGGCACCACAAAATGGTCCAACTGGAAGTCAAACATGAGACACTAGAAAGTATCCTACAGGCTTCAGTGCTTGGGGATCTTGAGACCCCTGCCAGGAATCCCCAAGGAGAAAAGAGGAGTTCATGGACTTGTGGCCTTGAGCCTCTTGAGCTGTCACTTACACCCATTTCCATAGAATTACAGAGTGTCGGTGCTGGACACTAGACAGTGTAACATCGTCTTGTCCAACTACCACTCATCATGTAGAAGGGATGTGAAAAGGAAGGATGCTTCCCAGGGAATGTGGGAACAGAAGGAAGCCACGTCTCCCTGTGCCATCCTAGACTACTGCTGTGTGTGTGTGTGTGTGTGTGCTCACACACACACGTGAGCAGCTCCTGCCTTGACCTGAGCCTAGAGCATTCCTCCTTGGAAGGGGACCCTATTTCACAATCCATCTGGTCCTGGAGACCAGTGGGGCTAAGTTTTGTTTAGGGATGGAGGGAGAAAGCAAGTGAAGGAGAGACAGAGAAAGAGACGAAAAGACAGGGACAAAGACCTCTTGGCAGAGAGAAATTATAAAATAGGGCAAGAAAGAGAGAGAAGAGCAGACACAGGGATGGAGAAAATGAAGAAGGAGGAGCCAGAAAGAGAGGAATGAAGGGTGACCAGCAGACCAGGCAGAGCTCACAGCCCACCCTGGCACGGTTTCTCTTTGCAGGGGGTTGCTCTCCCTGTCACCACCCTCCTGGTCATTCTCTGGAGCCCCTGGTCGTAAGTGGGTATTAGCTTAGCCCAGTGCTGGTGTTCAACTGTCATCCAAGCTGAGCCTCCCTTACTGCACCCACAACTACCCTGGTTAAGTAAAGCCTTAAGGAGGGGTGGCAGGGAGGAGGTCCATGTGAGCCAGTGCCCTGGGTAACTCCCACCGTCTTCCTTGCTTTCTTCCTACGCCTGAGACCAGAGCCTAAGCAAGCCAGTGTGTGCTTTGGCCCCAGAATCCCTGTTGGGGGCAGCAAAGGAGACACAAAGTGATGGAGGAAGCACGGTGGTAGCCCTGTGGCTTCAGTGACCCTGTGTGAGACAGAAATCAGGGTTGGACTGGAAGAATGGGGAACAGGTATTTCCTGCGGTCCTGCTGAACAGTGGCTCAACGAGTCCACCCAAAATGTCAGAAGCAGAGAAACTGTAAACATGAACAGCAGTGCCATAGCAAGAGCTGGCCTGTGGAGGCTGGCACTGTGAGCCCAGGCACAGCACCCCAATGTACAAAGAGCCCCCACTTATGAGCCATGTGAGGGCAGGCAAGGTACTTTAACTTCCCTGGCCTCAGTTTCCTAATTGTGAAATGGAGCTAATAATAATAACCTAACAGGGTTGTAGTTATTTAATAAAATATCCCAGCACTGTTTCTGTTCCCTAGTCAATGTACAATTCACAGTCTTTCCCCCCATTCCCTATGAGAAGGCACGGGAGCTTCTAGACTCTGGGCAGAGCCCCAGACACAGCAGTCAGGACGCTCAGACAGAGAAGCAAAGCCCTTAAAGCTCTCTGTAGCCCTAGCGCTACCTGTGTTTGGAAGGCAGCCAGAGCCCCACAGACATGCATGGGAACACCCAGGATCGTAATGGAAGAGGTACAATGCCAATCACTTAAATTTAGGTGTTCTTGGTGTCCTAATTTGATGGAAGGGTAAACTGAGGCAGACAGTGGGGAAACGATAGATAATGCAGAGTGAACAAGTCTTACTTTGGAAAAAACAGTTTCCCTGGTGGGAGAGGAAGGGAGATTGTGCTGTGACTATCACCCAACTCAAATGTGGAACCCAAGATGGGCAAGAAGCTCAGATGGGGCTAATTCTGTACAAAACACCTGGTTAGCTCCGATAAGCAGCTGTCCCAAGCCAGGACTCTGCCCCAGCTGCACTCATCCAGCCCGGAGGGGCCATCAATCACTCGTTTCTTCTTGCTCACTCTGTCTTCATCCCCAGCTGTCAATTCGTGTGTCTCAAAATGACACGAGTTAAACATCTTAAAGAACTAGGGATTTATCATATGGCGATGTCAACTCAGAAAGCAGAACCAGGGATTTGTATCTCAGTAGTGGATGATTACAGTTTTCTTGGTGCTATGAAAGCCCTATATCCTCATGTGTCATAATCTGATTAATAGGCAGTGTTGGGGTTGAATTACATCCCCCCAAAAGAGATGTTGAGGTTCTAACCTGTGAATGTGATCTTATTGGAAACAGGGTCTTTGAAGATATAATTAAGGTAAGATGTGGTCATTAGAGTGGGCTTCCACCCCATATAGCTATTATCTTTATAAGAAGAGAAGACAGAGAGGGAGAAGGAAGATGGTCATGTGAAGATGGAGGTAGAAGTTAGAATTATGCAGCCACAAGCCAAGGAATTCCTGGGGCTACCAGGAGCTGGAGGAGACAAGGAAATATTCTCCCCTGAAGGTGGCAGAGGAAGCATGGTCCTGCTAACACCTTAATTGGCAACCCCAGGAAATGAATACAGTAGGAAAAAAAATATTTAAGTGGGAGGAAGGAGGCTGGGAGGAAGGAGGGAATTCTGTTTAAGGGAATCCTGGAATCTCTTTTCTTCTACCCCCATGTCTTTTTCTATTTTCTATCCTCTACCTCCTTTCAACTCTTCAGCCAATGGATCTTTAATTCTTAATCAATAAGCATCGGTGTCCTGCCTCCATGTGCCTGGCTTTGTGAAGGAGGCAGAAGTGGCACAGCAATGTGAGTTGCACTCCTTGCCTGTTGACCTCTAGCCTCCCGAAGGCAGTTCTTGGGAGTGGGAAAGGGTGCCAGCTCCAGGGTCAGAGCACCTGGGCCCAAATCTCGCTGTCTGGGTGACCTCAGGCATGTGATTACATAGCATGAGCTTGCTTCCTCCTCTGCAAAATGGGGAAAATAACACACCTATTTTGTGAGTTTCTCTTGAGAATTAAATGAGATAATACATGTTAAGTGATTAGTACAAGCAATCAATCAGCATTACATTAATTATTGTTATGATTGTTATTATTAGCGTAGGGAAAAGAACATGAACAGCATTCAGCTGACTACAGGATAAAGTGTGATAAATGCTGGCACAAAGGTGCAGATGAAGCATTTTGAGAAGAAAGAGAGATGAATTATTTCTACCCAGAAATCAGGGAAGGCTTTGTAGAATCACAGCATTTGAATAGAGCCTGAAAGGACGGGTAGATGTTACCCAGTGGAGAAAGGGGGATAGTATGTGTGTAGGTGGAGAGGGGGCTTGAGGGAGGGATAAGGGAGTTTCTCCTGGAGGAAACTGCATTCACTGAGGCAAGGAGGTCTGAGAGGTTCAGTAGAGAGAGTAGATCTATGTGTGAAGCATCCTGTGTGCAGTGCATGGTGAGAAGTGAGACCTAGGACAGGCTGGGTCTAGATGGTTGTTGCTTTGGTGTCAGGAGGAGTCTGTTTTTTATTATGAAGACAGTGACCCCTAAGGGAGTTAGAGCAATACGATGGAGGAAGCTAGGGTGGGGGCGGGGAGGCCAGCAAGTTCTCAGTGGTCCACTCCAGTGACAAAGGAAGTCTGAACCAGGCTGGAGTGGTGAAAAGGAAGGGGCAGATTAAAAAGTCATGGAAGTAATACTGAGGGGATTTGATAACTGGTTGGGAGTGAGAGGAGAGGGAGAGAAACATCTAAGATGGTTTCTTGGTTTCTTGCCAGAACTATCTGGAAGGAAAGTAATGGGAGATTCTAGACTCCACAAAGGCTGAGGCCTCATCCTTTCCCCTTACCCCATCCCAGCACCCCACAGGGCCTGCATGGGGTGGGTGCTCAATACATAAATATTTGTTGAATGAATTTGATGCCAGCAGTGGGGAGGGGGACCAACGGAAGGATAACAGGATTGGAGGGGTGTTCACAGTATGGTCAACGTTAAGATACCCACAGGACCATCATGTCAGGCTGGCCTGTGGGCTGCCAGACATGCAGCCTTGGAGAGAGGTGCTGGAGGGAGATATAAACTTTGGAGCCAATAGCAACCAAGTGAAAACAAAAGCCACACGTGGGTTTAAAGTCCAGAGATGGCTCAGATCTCTCAGCGGGCTCCATGAGATTTGTCATAATAATTAGAGACAATCTCAGATGCTGGGTGTAAAGGGAGCACGGTGACAGATGAATGTAAACTAATTATCCTCACAGCAATCTTGAGAAATAGGAATGTGCATGCATGTTTCCTTGCTAAGATACGGAGAGGAAAAAGGACCAGGAGAGTTGCATGATGTCCCAGAAGGCTGCCAGAGCCCTGGCACAGCTGCAGGAACACCCAGGAACTCCTTCCTCCACTATCCACCCTTGGAAATGTCAGCATGGGTACTTTCCTCATCAAGGAATGATTTTAAGAATTTGTTTTCAAAATAAAAAGGGGTTTTAGAGTTGGGAAGCCCTGCTGGTCATAATCAGATGTGTTTTATGGGGCCATTCACCAGCACTTGAAGAACAGGGATGACCTATAAATGTATTCATGGATTCAGACCCAGGGCAGGTTTCATGGGCTGATTACAGATGCCTTGGGGATGGCATCAGCATTCAGGAGACACAGTCACCCGTGAACACCAGCCACAGTGCCATACACACCTTCACCACCTGCACTCCCACCTCCTCCTCATCCCTGCTGCTGTGATGCCAACTCCTCAGTCTCAGCAGCTCCTGGAAACTCTAGGACACCTTTCAAGAAAACCACAGGTCCTTATCCAGATCAGGGCAGCCCAGGACATTATCTTTGTCCCCTCAACCCACATAAGCCCAGCCTATTCAGCCTAATCCGCATGACTTCCTCAATCAGCCTGGCATCCCACTCTACCAGGTCCCCCTCCCACCTCCTCCATCATAATAAGTTTTATGCAGAGGGTATAGCACTTGAAGCTAGGCTGACCTGGCCTCCAGTCCTGACCACTCAGACCCTGATCTTGTATGAGTCAGTCTCAGAGACTCAACTTTCCCATCCATGAAAGATCTCTCTCCTTGTCTGTACCCTCCTGGGCCTAGCACCATGCTTGGTGCACATTTGGTGGTGGTCCACAGATGCCACGTGGATGCATAAATGCACGGCTTCCTGAGAGGATGACACAGATGCACGTGGATTTGTATCACTTGCTGAATGGAAGTGAGACTTAACAGGGACCTCTTAGGAGCCTATGGGCTCCCCCAAGCATAAAAACAAAAAAACTTCTTCCTTTCCTTCAAGGGAAATTTCAGGCACCTAGCTTTCCCTGAGAAGTAAATGTGATAAGGAAGAAGGTAATACTAGCTTAAGACCATAGCCAAGGAAATTAGAATCATGGGATGCTTGTTTCCCTGGTAGAAACTAGAGATAACATCTTAACACAGGTCACTGAGTTATTTTTCAGAAACCTGGATCCCCACCAAATGGATCTGCTGGCACCTAGACTTCAGGTAAGGGGAAACTGATGCCTGGACTCTGACCACTCTTCTTTGTTCTAAATTTCTCCCTGAGGGGCCTGGAGAAAGTCACATCCTCCAGCCAGAGCTAACATCCCTTTTTGCTGATCCCACATTTTTAGGCAATCCTTCCTAAACCAATAATAAATCAGAAAATCTTTGAATCCACTTCTGACCTGTGGATTCCTGTTTTGAGATGTCCCACTGTGTTAGGTCAAACTAATGTATGTTCTCCATGTATTGATTTATGACTTTGCCTGTAACCTCTGCCTCCCTGCCTTTAAAAACCCTTACCTGACAGCCATCTAGGAGTTGGGGTTTTAAGTGTGACCGCCCAATTCTCCTTACTTGCTGCCCTGCAAATAAATGCCTTCCTTTCATCTGCTGCAAATCTTGGTGTGGACGTTTTGGCCTTACTCTGCCAGGTAAGCAGACACCAGTTAGGTTTGAGAACAGATGCGCTTAGTAAAATAAATTGCTTCCAGATGCTGGTGATACCATCTCGGCCTCCTCTTGGTATCCTGGTTGGCTCTCTATTTGAAAGCCTCGCCCGGTCATGGTGGCTCAGGCCTGTGATCCCAGCACTTTGGGAGGCCAAGGCAGGCAGATCACCTGAGGTCAGGAGTTCGAGACCAGGCTGGCCAACATGGCAAAACCCCATCTCTACTAAAAATACAAAAATTAGCTGGGTGTGGTGGTGGGCACCTGTAATCCCAGCTACTCAGGAGGCTGAGGCTGGAAGAATCACTTGAACCCAGGAGGTGGAGGTTGCAGTAAGCTGAGATCATACCATTGCACTCCAGCCTGGGCAACAAAGTGAGACTCCATCTCAAAAACAAACAAAAAAAAACCCAAAAACAAAACAACAACAAAAAGCCTCTGTCCATCTTCTGTTCACAAATCCCTCCTCACTCTCTGAGCCCTGGTGGAGCTCCATGTTCCTCATGCAGCCCTCCTGGCTGCCCCCAGCTGGCACACCTCCATCGTCTGGCTGCTATCCGCCTTTTGGTCAGTACACTTAGTTTGCACTAGACTGGCATCACCCAACTGAGTTCTAAGGCGGACAAGGTGCTGTTTCATATTTTCTCTGTTTTTGTTCATTACATAGACCCCAAATACAGGCAGCCTGAGCAGTCAGTTGCAAAATCAGTCACCAGAAAGGATTCTGAGATTAATCACCCTGTAACATAATCTTAAAATACTGATTTTGGACTTGGGACACCGCGTAGGCACTGGTATGTTCATGGGTTCGTACATACATGTACACATGTGTGCACACACACTTTGGGGATGGGATAGTATTTGCTTTTCTTTGAAGTTTCACTGAGCTGCTTCCCAGTACAGGGGGGCCCAGGTCTGGGCCTGGAGATGGTACACATGGTGTAAGAAAGGTTTCTTTATCCCCTGGGGCTGGTTGACTGTGATATGGCTGCTGCTTTCCCTACTGATGTGAGGTGCATGAGGAGGAGTGGAAAGGGACAAAGCTGTGCAGCTTGAGCCCAGGAAGGGACACTGCTGTCAGGCCTCTGAGCCCAAGCTAAGCCATCATATCCCCTGTGACCTGCACGTATACGTCCAGATGGCCCAAAGCAAGTAAAGAGTCACAAAAGAAGTGAAAATGGCTGGTTCCTGCCTTAACTGATGACATCCCAGCATTGTGATTTGTTCCTGCCCCACATTAACTGAGTAATTAACCTTGTGAAATTCCTTCTCCTGGCTCAGAAGCTCCCCCACTGAGCACCTTGTGACCCCCACCCCTGCCCGCAAGGGAACAACCCCCTTTGACTGTAATTTTCCGCTGCCCACCCAAATCCCATAAAACGGCCCCATCCCTCTCTCCCTTTGCTGATTCTCTTTTTGCACTCAGCCTGCCTGCACCCAGGTGATTAAAAAGCTTTATTGCTCACACAAAGTCTGTTTGGTGGTCTCTTCACATGGACACGCATGAAATTTGATGCCATGACTCGGGTGAATGGGAAATAGTTTTTTTCTCTGGCCCAATCTCACGCTGACAACCACTGGCTCCATGAGCCAGACCTTCAGGAAGGCATTAGAGCAGTTCCCCGAGAGGATCCCCAATGGAACTATCAGGCAGATTCCCCAGGTACAGCTAGGTGAGATTACATGATTTCCTGCCTAGTTGAAGGGCTTAAAAGACAGCTTACAAAGCTGTTAATTATGATAAGCTTAAAGAAACTACTCAAGGTAAAGAAGAAAACCCAGACCAGTTCATGGCTCATTTGGCAGCAACCCTGAGACGCTTTACAGACACAGACCCTGAAGGGTCAAAAGGCTGTCTCATTCTAAATATGCGTTTTATCACCCAGTCAGCTCCTGACATTATAAAAAAGCTTCAAAAATTAGAAACCAGCCCTCAAACCCCACAACAGGAATTCATCAACCTCGCCTTCAAGGTGTACAATAAGAGAGAGGAGGCAGCCAGACAGCAACGCATTTCTGAGTTACAATTACTTGCCTCTGCTGTGAGACAAAACCCAGCCACACCTCCAGCACACAGGAATTTCAAAATGCCTAAGCTGCACACGCCTAAGCCGCAGCAGTCAAGCATTCCTACGGGACTTCCTCCAGCAGGATCTTGCTTCAAGTGCCAGAAATCTGGCCACTGGGCCAAGGAATGCCTGCAGCCCGGAATTCCTCCCAAGCCGTGTCCCATCTGTGCAGGGACCCACTGGAAATCAGACTGCCCAGCTCTCCCGGCAGCCACTTCTAGAGCCCCTAAAGCTCTAGCCCAAGGCTCTCTGACTGACTCCTTCCCAGATCTGCTCTGCTTAGTGGTTGAAGACTGATGCTGCCTGATCACCTTGGAAGCCCCCTGGACCATCATGGATGCCGAGCTTCGGGTAACTCTCACAGTGGAGGGTAAGTCCATCCCCTGTTTAATCAATATAGGGGCTACCCACTCCACATTACCTTCTTTTCAGGGGCCTGTTTCCCTTGCCCCCATAACTGTTGTGGGTATTGACTGCCAAACTTTAAAACCCCTTAAAACTCCCCAGATCTGGTGCCAACTTGGACAACATTCTTTTATGCACTCTTTTTTAGTTATCCCCACCTGCCAGTTCCCTTATTAGGCCGAGACATTTTAACCAAATTATCTGCTTCCCTGACTATTCCTGGACTATAGCCACATCTCATTGCCACCCTTCTTCCAACCCAAGGCCTCCTTTGCGTCTTCCTCTCATATCCCCCAACCTTAACGTGCAAATATGGGACACCTCTACTCCCTCCCTGGCAACTGATCACACGCCCATTACTATCCCATTAAAACCTAATCAGTCTTACCCTGCTTAACGCCAGTATCCCATCTCACAACAGGCTTTAAAGGGATTAAAGCCTGTTACCACTTGCCTGCTACAGCATAGGCTTCTAAAACCTATAAACCCTCTTTACAATTCCCCCATTTTACCTGTCCAAAAACTGGACAAGTCTTACAGGTTAGTTCAGGATCTGCACCTTATCAACCAAATTGTTTTGCCTATCCACCCTGTAGTGCCCAATCTGTACACTCTTTTGTCCTCAATACCTTCCTCCACAACTCACTATTCTGTTCTTGATCTTAAAGATGCTTTTTTCACTATTCCCCTGCACCCCTTGTCCCAGCCTCTCTTTGCTTTTACCTGGACTGACCCTGACACCCATCACTCCCAGCAGCTTACCTGGTCCGTACTGCTGCAAGGCTTCAGGGACAGCCCTCATTACTTCAGCCAAGCTCTTTCTCATGATTTACTTTCTTTCCACCCCTCTGCTTCTCACCTTATTCAATATATTGATGACCTTCTACTTTGTAGCCCCTCCTTTGAATCTTCTCAACAAGACACTCTCCTGCTCCTTCAACATTTATTCTCCAAAGGATATTGGGTATCATCCCCTTCCAAAGCTCAAATTTCTTCTCCATCTGTTATCTACGTCGGCATAATTCTTCATGAAAACACATGTGCTATCCCTGCCGACTGTGTCTGACTGATCTCTCAAACCCCAATCCCTTCTACAAAACAACAGCTCCTTTCCTTCCTAGGCATGGTTGGATACTTTTGCCTTTGGATACCTGGTTTTGTTATCCTAAAAAAACCATTATATAAACTCACAAAAGGAAACCTAGCTGACCCCATAGATCCTAAATCCTTTCCCCACTCATTTTCATTACACACAGCCGAAGTGCAGGGCTGTGCAATAGGAATTCTTACACAAGGATTGGGACCGTGCCCTGTAGCCTTTTTGTCCAAACAACTTGACCTTACTGTTTTAGGCTAGCCATCATGTGTCCGTGCAATGGCTGCTGCCACCCTATTACTTTTAGGGGCCCTCAAAATCACAAACTATGCTCAACTCACTCTCTACAGCTCTCATAACTTCCAAAATCTATTTTCTTCCCCACACCTGATGCATAAACTTTTTGCCCCCTGGCTCCTTCAGCTATACTCACTCTTTGTTGAGTCTCCCACAATTACCATTGTTCCTGGCCTGGACTTCAATCCGGCCTCTCATATTATTCCGGATACCACACCTGACCCCCATGACTGTATCCCTCTGATCCACCTGACATTCACCCTATTTCCCCATATTTCCTTCTTTCCTGTTCCTCACCCTGATCACACTTGGTTTATTGATGGCAGTTCCACCAGGCCTAATCACCACTCACCAGCTAAGGCAGGCTATGCTATAGTATCTTCCACATCTATCATTGAGGCTACCACTCTGCCCCCCTCCACTACCTCTCAGCAAGCCAAACTCATTGCCTTAACTCAAGCCCTCACTCTTGCAAAGGGACTACGTGTCAATATTTATACTAACTCTAAATATGCCTTCCATATCCTCCATCACCATGCTGTTATATGGGCACAAAGAGGTTTCCTCACTATGCAAGGGTCCTCTATCATCAATGCCTCCTTAATAAAAACACTTCTCAAGGCTGCTTCACTTCCAAAGGAAGCTGGAGTCATTCACTGCAAGGGCCATCAAAAGGTGTCAGATCCCATTGTTCTAGGCAACGCTTATGCTTATGAGGTAGCTAAAGAAGCAGCTAGCATTCCAACTTCTGTCCCTCATGGCCAGTTTTTCTTCTTCTCATTGGTCACTCCCACCTACTCCCCCACTGAAATTTCCACCTATCAATCTCTTCCCACACAAGGCAAATGGTTCTTAGACCAAGGAATATATCTCCTTCCAGCCTTACAGATCCATTCTATTCTGTTGTCATTTCACAACCTCTTCCATGTAGGTTATAAGCCACTAGCCCGTCTCTTAGAACCTCTCATTTCATTTCCATTGTGGAAATCTATCCTCAAGAAAATCACTTCTCTGTTCCATCTGCTATTCTACTACCCCTCAGGGATTTTTCAGGCCCCCTCCCTTCCCTACACATCAAGCTCGGGGATTTGCCCCTGCCCAGGACTGGCAAATTGACTTTACTCACGTGCCCCAAGTCAGGAAACTAAAATACTTCTTGGTCTGGGTAGACAATTTCACTGGATGGGTAGAGGCCTTTCCCACAGGGTCTGAGAAGGCCACCGCAGCCATTTCTTCCCTTCTGTCAGAGATAATTCCTTGGTTTGGCCTTCCCACTTCTATACACTCTGATAACGGACCAGCCTTTACAAGTCAAATCACCCAAGCAGTTTCTCAGGCTTTTGGTATTCAGTGGAACCTTCATACCCCTTACCATCCTCATTCTTCAGGAAAGGTAGAACAGACTAGTGGTCTTTTAAAGACACACCTCACCAAGCTCAGCCTCCAACTTAAAAAGGACTGGACAGTACTTTTACCTCTTTCCCTTCTCAGAATTAGAGCCTGCCCTTGAGATGCTACAGCGTACAGTTCATTTGAACTTTTATATGGATGCACTTTCTTGCTTGGCCCCAACCTCATTCCAGACACCAGCCCTCTAGGTGACTATCTTCCAGTCCTCCAGCAGGCTAGACAGGAAATTTGCCAGGCTGCTAATCTTCTCTTGCCTACTCCAGATCCCCAGCCATATGAAGACACCCTAGCTGGACGATCAGTTCTTGTTAAGAATCTGACCCCTCAAACTCTACAACCGCAATGGACTGGACCCTACTTAATCATCTATAGTACCCCAACTGCAGTCTGCCTGCAGGACCCTCCCCATTGGGTTCACCATTCCAGAATAAAGCTGTGTCTGTCAGCCAGCCAGCCTGATTTCTCCTCTTCCTCCTGGAAGTCGCAAGTACTCTCCCCTACTTCCCTTAAACTCACTCGCATTTCTGAAGAACAGTAATAACCCTTATGAGCCTAATACATCCCTTCATTCTATTAAGTCTATTCATCCTTACCCTACTTTTTGCAACAGGGCTTTATGCAGTCACCCCCACTACTTGGACTGAGCCCCAAAAATTAGTCATCCCTACTATCTTCTGTCTAGTCATACTCCTATTCACTGTTCTCAACTGCTCATAAATGCCCTACTCTTGTTTACACTGCTGGTTTATGCTGTTTCTCCAAGCCATCACAGCTGATATCTCCTAGTGCTATCCCCAAACTACCACTCTTAACTCCCTCTTAGAGTGGATAGATGATCTTTGCTGGCAGGGCACCCTCCAATACTTTCACCCTGATGAAGTTCTATTCTTTACTTTTATACTCACTTTTATTCTCATTTCCATTCTTATGCCACCCTCAACCTCTCCCCAGCTATCTCCACAACACTATCAACCTTACTCTCTCCTAGCCATTTCTAATCCCTCCTTAGTGAACAATTGCTGGCTTTGCATTTCCCTTTCTTCCTGCACCTACACAGCTGTCCCCGCCTTACATACAGACTGGGCAACATCTCCTGTATCCCTACACCTCCGAACTTCCTTTAACAGCCCTCACCTTTACCCTTCTGAAGAACTTCTTTACTTTCTAGGCAGGTCCAGCAAGACCTCCCCAGACATTTCACATCAGCAAGCTGCTGCCCTCCTCTGCACTTACTTAAAAAACCTTTCTTCTTATATCAACTCTACTCCCCCCATATTTGGACCCCTCACAACACAAACTATTCCTGTGGCCGCTCCTTTATATATCTCTCAGCAAAGACCCACTGGAATTCCTCTGGGTAACCTTTCACCTTCTCAATGTTTCTTCACTCTTCATCTCCAAAACGCAACTACACACATCACTGAAACAACTGGGGCCTTCCAGCTCCGTATTACAGATAAGCCCTCTATCAATACTGGCAAACTTAAAAACATTAGCAGTAATTATTACTTAGGAAGACACTTACCCTGTATTTCACTCCATCCTTGGCTACCTTCCCCTTGCTTGTCAGACTCTCCTCCCAGGCCCTGTTCTTGTTTACTTATACCCAGCCCCATAAATAACAGCGAAAGGTTGCTTGTAGACACTCAACGTTTTCTCATACACCATGAAAATCGAACCTTCCCCTCTATGCAGTTACCCCATAAGTCCCCATTACAACCTCTGATGGCTGCCGCCCTAGCTGGATCCCTAGGAGTCCAGGTACAAGACACCTCTTTCAGCACTCCTTCTCATCTTTTTACTTTGCATTTCCAGTTTTGCCTCGCACAAGGTCTTTTCTTCCTCTGTGGATCCTCTACCTACATGTGTCTACTTGCTAATTGGACAGGCACATGCTCACTATTTTCCTTACTCCCAAAATTCAATTTGCAAATGGGACTGAAGAGCTCCCTGTTCCCCTCATGACACAACAAAAAAGAGTTATTCCACTAATTTCCTTGCTTGTTGGTTTAGGACTTTCTGCCTCCACTATTGCTCTTGGTACTGGAACAGCAGGTGTTTCAACCTCTGTCATGACCTTCCGTAGCCTCTCTAATGACTTCTCTGCTAGCATCACAGACATATCACAAACTTTATCAGTCCTCCAGGCCCAAGTTGACTCTTTAGCTGCAGTTGTCCTCCAAAACCGCCGAGGCCTTGACTTACTGCTGAAAAAAAAGGACTCTGTATATTTTTAAATGAAGAGTGTTGTTTTTACCTAAATCAATCTGGCCTGGTGTATGACAACATAAAAAAACTCAAGGATAGAGCCCAAAAACTCTCCAACCAAGCAAGTAATTATGCTGAACCCCCTTGGGCACTCTCTAATTGGATGTCCTGGGTCCTCCCAATTCTTAGTCCTTTAATACCTGTTTTTCTCCTTCTCTAATTTGGACCTTGTGTCTTCCGCTTAGTTTCTCAATTCATCCAAAACCATATCCAGGCCATCACCAATCATTCCATATGACAAATGCTCCTTCGAACAACCCCACAATATCACCCTTTACCACAAAATCTTCCTTCAACTTAATCTCTCCCACTCAAGGTTCCCACCCCCCACTTGAAGCAGCCCTGAGAAACATCGCCCATTATCTCTCCATGCCACCCCCCAAAAAATTTTCACTGCCCCAACACTTCAATACAATTTTATGTTATTTTTCTTATTAATATAAGAAGGCAGGAATGTCAGGCCTCTGAGCCCAAGCTAAGCCATCGTATCCCCTGCGACCTGCATGTATATGTCCAGATGGTCTGAAGCAAGTGAAGAATCACAAAAGAAGTGAAAATGGCCGGTTCCTGCCTTAACTGATGACATTCCACCATTGTGATTTGTTCCTGCCCCACCTTAACTGAGCAACTAACCTTGTGAAATTCCTTCTTCTGGCTCAGAAGCTCCCCCACTGAGCACCTTGTGATCCCTGCCCCTGCCCGCAAGAGAACAACCCCCTTTGACTGTAATTTTCCACCACCCACCCAAATCCTATAAAACAGTCCCACCCCTCTCTCCCTTTGCTGATTCTCTTTTTGGACTCAGCCCGCCTGCACCCAGGTGATTAAAAAGCTTTATGGCTCATACAAAGCCTGTTTGGTGGTCTCTTCACGTGGACATGCGTGAAAACTGCCACACCTGAGGTGCAGGGATAAGAAGGGCGGCACAAGGATCCCAGCCTGAGGCTGTTTCTGAAGGTAGGTTGGGCTTACTCATGAACACGCATTCATATCACACACACACACACACACACACACACACCACAGAGACAATAAGAACATAGTCTCCAAACATTCCCTGCTTACCACGCACTGATACAGTGGTACAGTATGGGCTCCAGCTGGCTTCTCCTCATGGAAAAGTAGGAACAAGGAAGGGATGTGCTATGAAATGGAAGGGGCATGCACACACTGTGCAGCCTCACTGTCTATTGATTGGTAACATTTGTTAAGCAAATATTTACTTTGCACCTCCATGTTCCAAACACTGAGGATACAGATATGAAAAAATACATACACCTGTACAACACAGTCCCCTAATCGTGAAACCTCCACATATAAGCACGTTTAAATGTAGGCTCACTTGCATCACAAATGCATTCACACACACACACACACACACACACACACAAATATACATCCACAGACACCCAGCAGTGGGCAATGGGGTTTTGTCCTAGCACTCATAAGAAAGGCAAAATGGGAAGCTTATCGTTTTAACAGCCAGCTCTGGGCCCAATACTATTTCCCTGGTTACCTCTCCTGGGGCCAGGGGCCAAGTGTCAGATGAAGTGACTTTTTAATGTCCATTTGGGAATCCAGAAGGAAAAGGAGGTGGTAATAACACTCCCTTTTTAACCTGTCTGTCTCTCTAGTACTTAAGAAAATTGGATGCTATTAAAGCCAATTTAACTTTAAAGGGCAATGAACAGTGGAGACATGATGGAGACAGGAAAAGCATACAGCTGCAGCCCCGAGGGCTTGCTGGAATGCTGCAAGATGCCTTTGTGGATAGGACCTCTGCAAATATGGATCTTTTAGGTGGTCCCAGTATGGTTTCTCCAGCAAGTGAGGTGTGATCCTAATCCAAACTTTTTGCAGTTAGTCACATTCACCCTTCTCTCAGCAGCTCCATGGACAGTGCCTTTTGGGGGGTTCCAAGTGAACTCAGGTAAAGGAGAGATTAGACCTGGCCCTTAGGGAGCTCCTCAGCTGATGGGAGGGTCATGGCTCTGACTTCAGTGAGCTCCTGGCCTCATCCAGGGGATATCCACATGGATATGCAAACATATGGGAGAAAAAATAGTATTGGAAGATGAAGAAATATTCGTGCAGTATGATGAGCATTTATATGAAACTTAAAAGCATAAAAAATATTTTCACATATTGCTTTGATGGACAAGCATGTGTTGTACAAAGTGCACACAGTCCTTGCTCTTCCCAGTTCCCATGTACAAAGTTCTGTTGTGGTTTAGTTGAACCAGTCCCCAACAACACGGTTAAAATTTGAATTATGATAGAGTATTGACTGTGTGTGGTTGCACAAAGTACAAATTTTGATGCCAATTCTTCATTCCACACATCTCTCCATGAATAACAGATGTGCATCCTGATTTCTTCTTTCATGGTCTATCAGGTGACTGGTCACGAGCATCTGCTATCCAGTTTACACACAGGCAGCAAAGTGTGCAGATATGTTGCTTCTATGTCTCTGGGTAATAAACCTATGTTATGCTTTGCAAAAATAGATAATCTAAAGAGGAAGTTGACCTTGAAAGATGAAAGCATAGAAAAGAAACAAAAAGTGATAATGCTGCAAATGGAATTCAAATACTATGTCAATGGAGCTATAGAAGGAAAAGCTGGTGGTGGGAATATGGACACCACCACTAGGAGAGGGACTCTAGATATGCAGCCAGAGGAACTTAGTGAAGGACAACTTAGTGACATTATGAAGAAAGTGGTTGTGATGAAAACGATGGGGATGTTCCAGAGGAAGTGATGCTGGCAAAAGTTTCACATTAAGGGAACTCTCAGAGACGCTGTGCAACACTGAACATTCAAAGGATAAAATGCTAGAAGTTGATACAAACTTAAGAGTATGATGATTTGCCAAGTATAGAAAAGATGTTTGCTCTGTATTGTAAGTTATGTGATGAGAAGAAGGTGAACACTGTTCAAACCATTCTTGAAAGTTTTTTATGAAGAAATAAAACACCTTAATTCTCAATGTTTCTAAAGTTTTAAATTAAATAATTTGGATAAAATTAATATTTTAAATGCTGATTTTACTATTTTTTTAAAAATTTCCATATACTATTTATAGCCTACAGTGAGAGTTTTAATGTTTTTGACAAGAATTGTTAAAGATCACAAGATAATTGTAACTTTTTCTCATAGATTTTTAAGACGATTTTGCACAGTTTCAGCTTGTGTGGTCATTTTTATGGCCTTGCAGAGTGAGGCCTGCCTGTGTAAAGAATAATGTATGAAGTATAAAGAAATGCTTTGGATGACAAATACTCAATTCAATGTCTCTAGTTAGGTCTAAAGGAGAGGGAGAGAGAGGGGAGTATGATTAGGGAGGTGCACACAGGGGCTTTGACTGTGTTTATAATATTTTATTTCTTAAGTTGGAGTCCAAGTTAGTTTCATTTCTTAACTTGAAGTCTAAGTTAGTTAGGCTGTTCTTGCATTGCTATAAAGAAATATCAGAGACTGGGTAATTCATAAAGAAAAGAGATTTATTTGGCTCATGGTTCTGCAGGCTATACAGGAGGCATGGCACCAGCATCTGCTCAGCTTCTGGTGAGCCCTCAGGAAGCTTCCAATCATGGTGGAAGGTGAAGAGGGAGCTGGCATCTCACATCGTAAGAGCAGGAACAAGAGTCTGAGGGGACTTCTACACTGCTGGTGTGAATGCAAACTAGTACAACCACTATGGAAAACAGTGTGGAGAAAAGTAGAATTACCATTTGATCCAGCAATCCCACTACTGGGCATCTACCCAGAGGAAAAGAAGTCATTATATGAAAAAGATACTTGCACATGAATGTTTATAGCAGTGCAATTTGCAATTGCAAAAACGTGGAACCAACCCAGATGCCCACCGATTAACAAGTGGATAAAGAAACTGTGGTGTATATATGATAGAATACTACTCAGCCATAAATGGAATGAATTAATGGCATTTACAGTGACCTGGATGAGACTGGAGACTATTATTCTAAGTGAAGTAACTCAGGGATGGAAAACCAAACATCACATGTTTTCACTCCTATGAGGATGCAAAGGTATAGGAATGACACAATAGACTTTGGGGACTCAGGGGAAAGGTGGGAAGGGGGTGAGGGATAAAAGACTACAAATTGGGTGCAGTATATACTGTTTGGGTGATGGGTGCACCAAAATCTCACAAGTCACCACCAAAGAACTTACTCATGTAACCAAATACCATCTGCTCCCCAATAACGTATGGAAATAAAAAAAATTAAAAAAAAGAGTCTGAAGGGGAAGATGCCACACACTCTTAAACAGCCAGATCTTGCAATAACTCACTCACTATTGCGAGGATAGCATGAAGAGGATGGCGCTAAACCATTCTTGAGAAATCCACCTCCATGATACAATCACCTCCCACCAGGCCCCACCTCCAACACTGGGGATTACAATTTAACATGAGACGTAGAGAGGACAACATCCAAACTATATCAATAGTATTTGTTGCATTTTTTTGCATTTCCTAATAAAAACTTAAATATGTGACCTATCCAAACAAACATATCCAAATGGGCCCCAATATTTGTAACTTATAATATGGTAGTGACTCATGAGGAAGAAATGATAGGGGCAGGAGGGCATTTGAGAAGGCAACAGTGTACAGGGCTCTGCAGGAGGCCCTGAGGTCACACAGTACACTGGAAAAGACTCCAGACTCCCTGGGATGGAGGCTGCAGGGATGGGGAAGAAAAGTGGATCCAGGAGGCCTGGGTTCTAGTCTTCCTCCACAGCTAAAAACTTAGTGCTCTGGACAAGCCCTTCATCTCCCTGGGCCTCAGGTGTCTCATCTATAAAATGAGCATGCTTGGACCTTATCTGGAAGAAATGCTTTCCTGATGTTCTTTCCAGGGCTTGCCATGCTTATTTCTTGCACTCTAGGATTAAGGACAAGTATTTTCAGTTCTTCCTACTACTGGCTGGCTGTGTGAGCCATTTCTCTGCAAACAGGAGTATTCTTGCTGTTCCTCTGGTCAATCCAGAAGCTCATGGGAAAGTGCTCTGCAATCTTGAACAGGAAGCAAGGAATGTGTCATCCCTACTAAGATCACCTTTCCTCTTCTCCTGCTCTCAGAGATCACCAGAAGCACCCCTGGGTCACCAGCCACCTTTGCCGGTATTGACTGGGAAGAGTCCCCAAGAGTGGTATTGGGTCCAGGCAGTTGTAGCACATGAACCCTTGTGAGTGGAGGTTGACCTCCAGGATGGTGGTGCTCACCCCGCTGAAGGATTCTGGGCAAACTAAGCAAAGGGTTAGTTTACAATTTTCCCTCCTGTTTTTTTTTTTTTTTTCCTTGGAGGCTTAAAGAAAAACAAATTCTTATCCGCAGTATCGTGTTCCCAGACTCCCATCTTCTTGCCTCCCCATGGGTCCTTAGCTTCCCTTAAATCCTTTAGAAAAGAGCTGCCTCCCAGAAGATACGGGGAGAACTGCAATTTGCCCTTTTCCAAAGCCTGTCATTCATTCTGGGTCTTTTTCTCATCCCCTTGCTTCCAGTTCTAATTTGGTGCCTGGGGCCGCTCTCTTCCTGAATGATTAGAACCAGAGGGCAATCAAAAAGAAAGGAACTTAATGCAGAGGAGAGAGGGGAGCCAACAGCTTTGGGGACATTTCTCTTCCCTCAAGGGATGAGGTAGATTTTCCTAAATCTATAATTAACAAGATGAAAAAAGACACTTCAAGAATTCATAACTCTCGGAAAATACTCCAGTTTGGGAAACACTGGTCTGGAACTTGTGGTGAGTCAGCTCTTGATTCGTGAAGACAGAGATGCACAGTTACCACATTGAGAAGATAGTAGATGATGTAAACCCATTGGAGAAATGGAAACTTTCCCATGGGAAAGGCTGCATGGGTGGAGGAAGCAGTCCTCTGGTGGAATAGAATGATAACATACCATTCATCACAGCCCCAGGTATTGTGCTAAGTGCTTCACATTTAACTCATACAACCACCCATGAAGTAGGTCCAATTATTAGCCCCATTTTGCAGGTGAAGATATAGAGGCATGCAAATCTACGCAGTTTTCCTAAGACCCTACAGCCAGTTAAAGCCACCGAAGCAACAAATGCTGACATCTAGAAGAATGTGTGAATAGGTTGCTGGAGTCAACAAATGCCTAATTAATCAATTGGTGTCATCTTATACACCCATCCCTCCAAAAGTTGCTATTATTTACTTTCCCTGGCCCCAGAAAAAGGGAGACCCCAGGACAGTGTCCTGGACTGGAATTAGGACTGCTCCATTCTATAAACAGGTCAGCCCCTCGTTCTGTGTGTGACCTTGAGTGAGACCCTTCCTGATCCTAGGTCTTGGTCTCTACATCCCTCAGAGGAGGCAGTGAGACCAGCTGGCTTCGAAAGTTCAACCCAGTCCCACCGTTCCGGTACATGCCAGTCTACCTGACTCCATGGGGGAGGTTTTGGGGGCGGGGTGGATCTTCACGTTGCAGCTGCTGTTTATGACTTTTCCAAGGCCCCTCCTGCCTGGGCTCCTCGCCCCCGTGCTTGGCATGCTTGGCTCTGTCTTGCAGTGAAGCGAGCCGTGTAGGAGTTTCTAGCTGCCTGTCTCTTTTGGGTTCTCCCTTTTGGGATGTCTTTTCACACCTCCAAGTGCTGGGTGGGAGTGGACGAATGCCACATGTTTGGCTCTGACGCCTTCCTTTCCCCTCTGTGGGACGCTTCCAGCCCAGGATCTGAGCATGGATGCCTCTGTGCTGACCCTTTGTGAGGCTGCTGGGTCATGTCTGCAGAGCAGCAACCCATCACCACAGCACTCTTCCTTACTCCCAGAAGGCCAGCAGAAGCTCCTCCTTTGCTGGAGCTGGTCCCCACCCAATGGAGGGGGCTGATTAATTATGTAGCCTCAGGCAAGTCACATCTCCTCATTGGGCCTCAGTTTTTACATTTGTAAAATGAAAGGATTAGACCAGACAGGCCCCTAGGGTACTCCCAACTCTAATGTTGTACAGTTTATTTCATTTCTGTTTGTTTCATGTCATTCCCAGTGCCCTCATATCCTTCGTGTCTTGTAGACATCATATCTGCCAGCTGAGATTTTTAGCTGCTTCAAACACCCCACTGGAGGGACATATCTCAGCATGCTAAGATGAATATTTTGTCAGAATAACTTTCTATTAAAACATGATTAATATTGAAGATTTGTTTATGGAATAACACTGTATGAAAAAGGCAGAACAAAACAGAGGGCACAGACATTCGTTAGAACATGGAGAAAATGTGTCCAATAGCACTTGAGAATGACCACGGGAAGATGTGTTGTTTGAGCTTCATACTCAATGGATTCTTTTGGCTGTAATGTTGCTTAAGTTAATAATTTCTAAAAATTGTGGCTGATAAGACCAAGAGGCCTTTCAAATTTCATCAAGGAGCCTGTGGGCCTTCCTTAAAATTTCATTAGGAGGAGACTAATTTAAAGATTAGCTAATGTAAGAGATGCAGTTATCTAATTAATTGCAGCAGGCCCATGAGGTAATCCAGTGAGAGAAGCTCCTGGCAACTGATAGAGACCAAAAAAAGGAGAGCTAAAGAGTAAAGAATTGCCAGTGTTTCTATGGCCCATGTTCAGGGTGGAAGACTCTCTTTTCAAATGGTGAGTCCCAGTCATCTAAAGACTGTTGCCTCTCCATACTGGTGGAATGAGAATAACCTTGAGATGATATTTAACTTCTTTTCACATATTTCAAATTCCTCAATAGCCTTTTAATCAAATTAAGTCTCTGTGCAAACCTGCCCAAAAGGAAGAAGTACTCTGTGCAAATATTGCTGTTAAACTGCCAGATATATCTCTCAGTAAAAATAATAGCAGCAGCTGTGAGTTATAGTGCCTATGATGTAAAAAGTACTTCACATGCATTTAACTATAATTTTTGTAATAACCTTGCAAAATGGGAATTAATACTTCAGGGCTATCACGTACCCATGCAGATTGTGCATTGCGCAACTCTGGGGACACCGTTCACGTTGGAGTCTATGTGAATGGTATCTTCTGGAGTTGTATGGTGTGCAGCCTATCCTACTCTGCAAGTTTAATAACAGTAACAAGACTTCTACAGTGTCATGTACTATTCTAAGCACTTGTATATATGTAAGTATATTTCATCGTCACCTCCACCATGCAAAGCTGGTGCTATTATTATCCTTGTTCCACAGATGAAGCATAGAGAAGTGGTTAAATAACCTTGTCCAAGGTCATACATCTAGTAAACGAGGATGCCCAATTTAAACCCGAGTGTGTCTGGGTTTCCTCTTGGGAAATTACTTTAATACACTATTACATAGTCTCCAAGTCAGCCTCTGCCTGTGACTGCCATGCATCTGTCAGAGTGTGACTGCACTGAGCTGAACCTGTGAAGCCCAGGACCCAGCCCTCAAGGGCAGTGACCCACTAAGGCACACATTCTGATAGGCTCCCCCAGGTCAACCAGGGAGCCACTTCCCATACACATCTGTTACCATCTTTGCCATGTGTCAAGTCCCTCACTGAAGCAACAGCATACGTTCCACATTTTAATAGAGTAAGAACATAAACCCTCTTGAAAGATTATGAGTGGACGCCATAGTTAGAAGGAAGTGGAGGAACACTGTAAGGATGACTCTTACCCCAAACCCTCCCATATGAGTTGACCGAAGGGGACCTACAGACAATTCTTAGATTACTAGATTTTTAAAGACTGACCTCTTGCCAGATTCGGCACATTGTGTTCTAGGAGTAGGGGACAGACCCATATCCTTTCAAGAGTCCACATCCCAGCTCCTGCTTTTGCTCAGATGCTAGTGTGATGTGTCTCCTACACAGAAAGGTAGGGGAGTTATTTTGTGGTTAAACTTGGATGAAACATTGAACAATGCCCCCAAGAGATAGGTGCACCTGTTCATAGGAAGTAATAGTGAGGGCCATCTAGCACCCACCACCCTAGTCCAGACAGGTGAGGCCGCTTTTCTGATCTTTCTCCTCTGCTGCCCCTGCAGGTCTGTTTTGGTGTGACAGGCACCCTTAAAGGGGGAAGTTCTTCCTGCCTCCAATTCCACCCAGCCTCCAGGGCTTTCAAGAAGTCTCGCTGTTGCTAGGGTAACTCTACCCAGGCTGCCTGCTGCACATTTCTGAGTGCTGGTTGCATTCTGTCATCTTGTCCAAATGCCTGAGGCCAGCTTGAGTGGGGAAAGAGATAGAGGGAAGGTGGTGTTGCTATCAGACTGGACAGCTTCATGTCCCTCAGCCACTTGGGCTGGGTGGAAAGAAACAGAATGCTTCAGTATGGTTTCTTATTCTCTGACTAGCCCTCTTCATCTCATCTACACCACGGGACATCCCCTGCTTAACTTCCTGAGACGTTCTTCCTTTTCCTGAATGTTCCACAGGTTCCTCCCACATGTTAAAGGTCACAGGCAATTCTCCCAGAGGCCTGCCAGGCCCTGCCCTGGTTTAGACTAGAGGTAGTTGACCTAGGAGCTTATGTCAAAATAATTGACATACAAACCTAAGAACAGAAAAGCTGGTTCTCTGGGTAGACCTCCAAACTCAAGATTTTGTGTCTTGATGGGGGCAACAAAAATGGGTGCACAAAAATATAGGAGTAATTGTCCTTATTTCTCCCCAAATGTTAGAGACAGTTCCCAAAGACTAACTTTCCTTAAGTTATTCCCAGAATTACTCTGGTCTATTTATGTTAATTCCACTTTTTTTTTCCTCTCAAAGAAGAATTTTGTCATAGTTACCTTGCTGAAAATTGAGTGTTGTTTTTCTTTTTTTCTTTTCTTTCTTTCTTTCTTTTTTTTTTTTTTTTTGAGACAGGGTCTCCCTCTGTCACCCAGGCTTCAGTGCAGTGGTGTGATCTTGGCTCACTGCAACCTCCGCCTCCCGGGTTCAAGCTATTCTCATGCCCCAGCCCCCTGAGCAGCTGGGCTTACAGGTGTCCGTCATGACACCTGGCTGATTTTTATATTTTTAGTAGAGACGGGATTTTGCCATGTTGGTCAGGCTGGTCTAAACTGTTGTGACCCTTAATACAGTGCTAAACTCAATTCCTAACCACTTGTCAGAACCAAGGCAACCCCTTTCTCTTCCCTAAGTGACTTGTTTAGGCAGCCCTTTGCATCTCGGAGAGCTGTGGAGATGGCGCTGGCAGTCCTTTGAGTGGACTCCACATGTTGGCTTCAGAGCTATGTTGGGTGCTCTAAGCTGCAGTCCCCCAGCCCAAAATACATACTTAAAAATATGTGAAATTGACTTCTTTAGACATGACATGCATGCTTTTATTTGCCGCACTCTCACTGTGTCATACTGTCTTCTTACACTCTGATACACCACTGAGTGTGTGGCCTGATTGATCCACAAAGACATTCTCCTTCGCACCCTCTGGGACAAGAACTGGTCTCCCCTTGGTAAGTGACAGTATGTCTCAGCTTTGCTGTTAACTCTTCTGTGCTGAGCTCAGTAGACTCCCACTTGCTGAATAAAGATCTATCTTTTGGAACTAAAGTCTAGACACAGGTATTATTCATATGCAGGGTTGGAGAAGGGAAAAGGCCCTGCTTTAAATAGGGACAAGTTCTCCTTCACATTATTAATATGCTGAGATAATTACAGGTCTCCTGACAAAATTTCAGGGGCAGAATAATTGATTTAGGGACTTCTTGGAGTCAAAGTCAAGCTGCCCTCTGACATAATCTCCCCGGGAACTTGGTGAGCATCATCACTAAGGCCATCCCCAGATGCAGTGGAGTGTGGGCCCTGGCTTGACTGCTCTAACTGGGCTGACGACAAGGGCAGGTGAGGGATGTGCGAGGAAGGACACAGCAAGATTTGGAAGGCAGGACACACAACATTCATAAAACCAGGCTCAGCAGATGAAGCTTTAGAATCTGAAAGTATGTGACAGGAAAGGAAATGGTAAAGTTAGCAGACAACTCTCTAGATCTGGGCTCTTTAAGTGGGATCTATGGAAAGAATATAAAGGATCTATGAACTTGGACAGGAAAAATTACATCTTTAACATCATTAGCTTCTAACTGTAATCTAACATTTCCTTCATTATGAAGGTAGACTAACCACAGCAGTGTTGCCAGAACCTGAGACTTTCCACCAATGGAAATTTGCTATGTTCATCATGTTATGCTTTTGCAAATACTTTGTCATGTTGTTTATACTTAACATTATTCTAGATTATTTATTAGACCTGCCTCTAGATCTTATTAAGGTTTAAATACATGTATAATTGTATTACAAATTAAAACATATTTTGATACTGTATATATAGTATAAAAATTCTCTTAGAATTTAGATGTTCTGAATATTAACATTTTGAGGTAACTAAAAATAGTAACATGATGAAAATAGTTGATTAGACATATAACTATTATATATAACTATTATACATGTAACTATTATACATATCATAGAGTATATGTCTAATCAGTTTTTCTCATCATGTTACAATTTTTAGTTACCCCAAAATATTGTTAATACTCATCATTTATCTAAATTCTAAGAGAATTTTTGATATTATAGATATTATTTCATTTGTAATCCTATACATTTTACTTGGTACATTTAAAAACATTATTTCGAGAAGGGGTCCTATGGCCTTCATTACAGCGCCAATGAGTTCTATGTCATAAGGAAGGGTAACATCTACTGTAGGTCTCCCTTTAAAAGAAGAATCAACTTCTGGAACTTATAGTGAAGGCCAGACTTGAGGAGAAAAGCCTTAGAAACTCAATTTGGGCACACTTGTATATATAAAAGAATCTTAGGATGGTAATGCTGAAACCAAAGGAATACAATTCTAACAATGGGATCTCAGGCATTTGTGGAGAGATATTTTAGACTAGAACTTTAAAATACCACAAAGGGAAAATCCACTCTGTAGGCACCAGAGCTCCATTTCAGCTCAAATGGGGTCAGAGGGGTGATGACATGTAGTATTTAGGATGGGTTGTCCAATTATCCCATTACAGGGTGGAGGGAGAGTGTCTGTGAAGTTTCCCAATGTGTGGCTCTCTGGATTCTTTTTCAGGGAAGGGTGTGGTGGAGACTTCCACCTTGAGTCCAGCAACCTTGGAGCTACAGTGCCCTCCCTGTCCAGGAAGCCTCCTCCTTCTTTGGGTGGCTGCAGCCTGCTGAGCCCTAAGTGGCCGGAAGAGAAGTGTAAGGGGAGGGCCCCAGAAGCTTCTCTCCAGCCTGACTCCTGCAGTCTCCTCTCCTGGGAGGTGCAAACAAAATGTAAGCCACGCTTTCAAAGTTGGACTGAACATTCTGTAAAAGACTATTTTTTTTCCAATTGCAGGAAGCTACTTATTATTGGTTCATAAAATCAATTTAGTGTATCACAACAAGCGTTAAAAATAGAATAGAAAATAGCACGTGTCACACCCAGGTTACATATTATCTCATGAAACTGGTTTTTGTTTTATATATGCACATGTATGTGAGTACTGTGTTGCCATATGATTTATTTCTTATTGTGGATTGCAGCCAAGAGTTTGAAAAACATTGCTGTCAAGATGCCTCTGTAGCCCCACAGAGAAATCACAGCAGAGGGAAGAGAGTGTGAGACGGAAAGTATATCCTAAAGTAATAGGAGTTAATAATTATTTTTAATGCATATTAGAAAAAAATAGCATACCAAACCCCTGGGAATTCAATATATTGCTTAGTACCAAACTCAAATCAGGACCTTATCTTCCATGGACTTCATTAATCAGTGAGTAGTGCTTGGATGAATATAGCCAAAAATGCAAACAAGCTATGTGAATGGCCACATTTTGGGAAATGCTTAGAAGAGAAAAGAACTGAGGTGAGTAGAGTATAATTGAGAGGGCAGACCTCTGATTGGGGGTGGATCACAACCTAAGTCTTTGTTTTGTTTACTTAGACTTGTTTCTTAATCTCTAATATGGGGTATAATTACAGCAGTCTGGCTGACCCTATGGGGTTGGCATCATGATCAAACATCATCATGTGGAAGAAAGCCATGTAAAGCATAAAAAGCATCAGGAATTATTGCTAGCCATGGGGGGAGGTCATTTTCTCCTCCATAGACCAGAGATTTCTAGTGGGTTTTTGGAGCTGTTTGCATTACCATGAAAAAGAGTATGGGCTCCAGGCAAACAGGCCCTTCAGCCTCTTTCTCCTCTAGTTTTGTCCAGTATCATTCCCAAGTGGAGCGAAGAGGTACGTGCCAACAGAGCCCAGTGCACCCTGCTGCCTGTGATCTGGAGATTACAAGAATAATGACCCAGCTTTAGGCCAGTTGTCCCTCTGCAAGCAATTTGTTACCCTTTTCCCTGTGACTGGGCCCTGCTTATCTAGGGTGTTGACTACAGAGTCCTCACAGAGGTAGGTGTCGGTGTGCAGATCACCAAAACCCACCCCTCGTGAGCCCCTGCACCACAATTATCCTCAGGCCTGTGAGGCTCTGGGCCCCCTCAGGAAGCTGGCAGAAGAAAGAATAAAACAGCAAGAAGAATGGGAAGAGGTGGAGGGTGAGAGGTGTGAAAAATGGAGCATCTCGCTTAGGGGCTAAATTGTGTCCCTCCCCGAAATTCATATGTTAAAGTCCTAACTCCCAGGACCTCAGAATGTGACTGTATTAGGAGATAGCACCTTTAAAGAGGTGGTTACATTACAGTGGGGTCACTAACAAGCACCCTAATACAATATGCCTGCTGTCCGTCTAAGAAGAGGAAATAAGGACACAGAAACACACTCAGAGATGACCAGGTGAGGACACAGGGAGGAGAAGATGGCTACCTACAAGCCAAGAAGAGAGAACTCAGAAGAAACCAACCCTTCCAGCACCTTGATCTTGGACTTCTAGCTTCCAGAACTGTGAGAAAATAGATTTATGTTGCTCAATCCACCCAGCCTGTGATACTTTGTTATAGCAGCCTGAGCTGACTAATAGAGATGGCAAGTTCTGCAGTCAAGATAGGGTGAGTGCCACAAGATGGATTATGGCCTGCTGTAAACTAAGATAGAG
The DNA here is from genome assembly GCF_029281585.2 of Gorilla gorilla gorilla. NCBI lineage: Eukaryota > Metazoa > Chordata > Mammalia > Primates > Hominidae > Gorilla > Gorilla gorilla. The sequence goes on along the minus strand of NC_073229.2, from coordinate 58,629,206 downwards.
GCACACCCAGGGAGTCGAGAGCCAGTGTGCAGGGAGCAGCTCAGCTCCAGGCTTAGGAGTGAAGATGAATCAGTGTTACGAGCCTAGATGTGATGAGTAACTGTGTAGTCTTCAGCTACAGGCGTAGTTGTTGAGGCTAGAAAAGGAGAAGACTTTACTTCAACGGTTCTCAGTATGGTTTCCAGGCCAGCAGCATCAGCATCAACTGGTAACCTGTAGGAAATACAAATTACTAGGTCCTACCCCAACCTAGCTGTGGTTTATTAAGACCTCTGGGTGATTCTGATGTGCACTCAAGTTTGAGAACCACTGATTTACATGTGTGTGTGTGTGTGAGAGAGAGATTAAGCACAAGAGTTTGTGTGGTTGCATTACACAGAGTAGAGAGTCAGGGAAATTTGTTGCCGTCGGAATTTTGCGCAAAGCTTTCGGAAGGGGCCCTTGTGACATGCAGTTGGGAAGGAGAAATATTAAGTGGTAGAGAGACCATTTTAATCCCATAGCTCAAATTCCCCGTCTCAATCAGAAGTAAGAGAGCTGGGTAACCACAGGATCTTAGCACTTGGCTCATTCCAAATTTCTGGAATTCTTCTCCTTATCAATCCCTTTTCTGATCAAATCTTCACCCACTAAAAATATGGTCATAAATAATGGTGCTGGTCCCTTTAAGATTTGCACACTGAAAGGGAGTAGGAGTGGGAAGGATGGAGGATGATAAGAGAAGGTGGAGAGTAAGAAAGTTTTCTTTTTTGTTATACTTTAAGTCCTGGGGTACATGTGCAGAATGTGCAGGTTTGTTACATAGGCATACACTTGCTGTGGTGTTTTGCTGCACCCATCAACTCATCATCTACATTAAGTATTTCTCCTAACGCTCTCCCTCCCCTAGCCCTCCACCCCCCGACAGGCCCCAGTGTGTGATGTTCCCTTCCCTGTGTCCAAGCGATCTCATTGTTCAATTCCCACCTATGAGTGAGAATATGCGGGGGTTGGTTTTCTGTCCTCGTGATAGTTTGCTGAGAATAATGGTTTCCAGCTTCATCTGTGTCCCTGCGAAGGACATGAACTCATCCTTTTTTATGGCTGCATAGTATTCCATGGCATATATGTGCCACCTTTTCTTTATCCAGTCTATCATTGATGGGCATCTTGGTAGGTTCCAAGTCTTTGCTATTGTAAATAGTGCTGCAATAAACATACATGCACATGTGTCTTTATACTAGAATGATTTATAATACCATTGTATACCATTTAAATACCATTTGACCCAGCAATCCTATAACTGGGTATATACCCAAAGGAAGTTATTATATAAGTGGAGCATATGTGATGACAAGCACTGGAGGGCAACTTTCAGAGGGGACTTTATTCAGTGGCTTAATGAATGGTATTTTCTTCCATTTCTTCCATTTTCTCTTATTATGTAATAGCTGGAAGCCTACCAATGAATTGAGAGACGTAGCAATAACTCTAAAAGCCACTTTTGGCTCTCTTTAGATGGTACAAAAATGTTGTCAAGGCATTTACAAAAATGTTTTTTTTTTTTGGCCTAATCTCAATTTTAATGGGATTAGGACATAAAAACAAACTAGTTCTGAGAAAGTATCTTCACCTGAAGCTAAAATATTGCAATTCTAGAATGTAGCTTTTGGAAGAATGGATATTTAGATGTCATTTTCATCCTCCAAGGTACATGCAATCTGTGTAAGTACTGCCTAGAATGCCCCTCCTCTGCCTCCCCAATTATATCCACTGAATTTTGCGGAACTCTGGAGAGAATATTTGGAGTTGGAGGGCTCTGGCAAAGGTCTGAAGTGCAAGCAATGGATACTGAAAAAGGGATGCACCTGGTAGGCATGTAGGCAGCTAGTATGGCATCTTGGTATGATAGTTAGGACCCTGGTTAACTTGCAGGCTTTCCTAAGTCTGCCTGGAGTTAGATTCTGACAAAGGACACATTAGTAGTAAGAGTAGCTAACACTGACTAGGCACTTACTATGAGTGTCAGACATATCTGTATGTTATGTGACTACATCCTTAACCCAAGATGAGTGAGTTAAGTAACTTACCTAGACCACACAGCCACTAATTAGCCAAATTGGACCCAGCAATGATGTCTTATAGATACCCAAGATCAAGCTGTTGACCAGTTTCCCCAGGACTCAGTGAGAACAGAGGTGCTCATCTGGGAAGGCTGGAGAGGGAAAGAGGAGGTGCACCAAGTGGCCATAAGACCCAAATATACGAACCAGGTGAGGCGATGAGAAAGTTATCTACTCACTGGGCGATACTGGCATGCTTACTACAGGAAGGAGGCTGTTGGGAAGGCAGAGCCATTTGGAAGCTGACTATTCAAGAGACCTCAGAGACCATGCTGAGGCATTTAGACAGAAACCAGTGAGGAGAAAAGTTTAGAGCTGAGCTGGGAGTGGAAATGGCTGACCACAACGAGGCGCAGAAGGCACAAAATTTGTAAGTTACAGGTCTCCTGGACCTCAGCCTCCCTTCTCCCACAGGCACCCTCTAGTAGGACGGTCTCCTCTCTCCCTCCTCTCCCACCACATCCATGTCCAAAGCCTCCTGCCAGAAACTACCTTATCTTCTTAATATGCAGTCTAAGCTTGACTCTTTCCCCTAAAAACTTCCTAGACTTTCACATCATCTTTCTTTGATCTACTTAATACCTAGTGTGTCTGTTCACTGCAAGACAGTCCCTGCTGGGACCAGACCAGGGCCCTCCCTCCTTCCCATACATCAAGACGTCTCTACATGGAGAAAGATCAGAGCCCTCTCTGTTGCTGTGCACACCCAAGATATCTGCCTTTAACTCAGCAAGACAAAGGCCCACACCAACTCCTCCATAAATCCACTACAGTTACCACCTTGAAAGTTCTGCCACCACAGGGACTCACACTGAAGTTGAATTTTGTAGGCCAGTGATTTCTGATTTTATTTTTATAACCATCAATTTCCACACGAAAAAATGTAGCAGTTTTCTTTTTCCCTTCATTATCTGCTTTTTTCTCTCAGGTGCTTATTGCCTTGGCTTCTGTTATAATGAACCCTTCCTTCCCCCACCTGCTTTCCCAAATCCTCCCTCCATTGTCAAAATCTCCTACTTTTTAAGCTTTCATGGAAACTTTGCCCCTGATATACCACAGCCCTCCAAGCCCAGGCTGGCTGTGCTCTCCCAGAGAGGCTGAGAGAACTGCAGCAATTACTCATCCAAGCTCCGCTGGGATTCCCACAGCCTCTCGTCCTCCTTCCTTCAGTACCCCAGGCCAATCCTTCCACTGTACCCTTCCTCACTTCTTCCTCTGCAATCTTGCTCCATTAACCCAGCTTCCTTGATAGCTTTAACATCCCCTTTCCATGTTCCCACCCTCAGCCTACAGACATTGCTCATTTTTCTCAAAAACCACCTTTGAGCCTCTTCTTGAAGTTACCAACATTTTTATTCTCAAACTTGGTGCTCGCTGCTTAGCTTCCACTCAAGTCTTTATTCCACTGTATCTCAGTACAGCCTAGCTTTCAGTCCCTAATAACTCCATAAAACCATCCTTGCTACGGTCATCAATAATATCCTAATGGTAAAATCCAATCAATTCTCATAGTCCCCAATGTTCACTCTGCTTTATTTTATCTATTGGCCACTCTTCTTTTTTGCAAACTCTGGCTTTGTTGGCACCATATAATCATGGTATTATATACTTTGTTATTTCTCTGTGATCTCTTCTTTTATGATCTTAGGCCTTAGGGACTCAAGGAATTTTTAAACATCTGTTATGTAGCAGTGCATTGTGCAGTCATAAACGGTGCTGGTGCTGGCTCCTCCTGCTGTTCTCCATTTCCTGTGAGGCTTGTAGGCATACTCTTTTCCTGTCTTCCCTACCAGCCTGGTAGTATGGACCTTCACTTGTGAAATGAAGGAAAGTTAAAGGGAGATGAGAAAGGACAAGAGAGAGATAGATGTAAATAACTCTCTTTGTCAGCCTTCAATTGTCTCTCAAGGTGGGGAGAAATATATACGTTGGTAAAATACTCAAAATATTGTTAGTTCTTCAGATGCTATGAACCTTTGAGTAACAAAGTCTACCAAATGACCTAGGACAGCATGAAAATATTCCCTGAGAATAATTTTGAGAAGGGGTAGTGGTAACAGAAGATCTGAGTCCAGCCCGTTTTTCCCCAAGCCTGCTCCATGGCCCACTTCCAGTCCTCCTTTTCCAGTCAGAGGATCTCCTGAGCCAAGGTTCCATTCTCTGGATTCCCCAATCATTTCACATGATCTTGTATTTCACATGGCCCATCTCATAATGCCTCTGTCTCTTCTGCCTCCTTTGAGTTTCCATACACAAAAAGTCTATCAGAAACAACTCTCACCACCGACAATGATTTTTAGTGACTGCCTGGGAGAGAACACTCCCATTTGGTGTAATTTTTTTAAAAAAGAAATTAGTGGATGGGAAGTGTTAGTAATTTCAAAAAGTTTCCTTATTCTAGTAGATTTGAGCAATTTGTCCAATCACTGTGTATTAAGGAATTTAATGTGTGAACAAGCATTTCCTGGAAATACTTCAACCAGTGGTATCATCTCTGTAGCTTAAGTGATAAAGGACAAAGAGGAAATATATGGGATAAGCTTTTCTGTAATGTATTTGTACTTTGAAGGCAGATATCTATTTGATCTTTCATAAATCATGACTATCTCAAGCCTGTTTATGTTCAGATCCTGTTCTTGTTCCTGTTCCTTCCAAGCTTGTCTCTACTGGCTACAATTTTTCCTCTCCCTCGAGTTCATGTCCCTTTTATTCCAGTAGGGCTGGAGATACTGGCAGGACAGGGGAAAAACCAGGGTCTGAGAGTGTAGGCATTTGTCAGTGACTTTTCCTCTACTACCCCTCTGGGTTTCCTTGTCTGCAGTCTCTCTACTGCCTTCTGCAGAGTGGAAAGTTTTAATATCTCTTAGCTTTTTACAAATTAACACAGAAATTCTGCTGACAAGCCTTACCCTTTCCAAGGTTTAAATCCCAGGGCTCTTGAGCTGTGACAATTTAAATGAGCAAGATTTTCAAAAACTGTTGAGTGAGGTTTTAAATGTCTTGTAGAAGCATGTTGCCAAATCCTCTTTAAAGAATTCTGTAGGACAAAGTAGTCGGTGAGCAGTTTCCTGCAGGTGCTTGCATGTGTGTGTGTAGTAGTGGTGGGGAAGCTGTCTCTGAAGAGTAATTACAAACCATAAGAGCTGGAAGAAACTTTAGGAACTAATCCACCAACAAGCACATTTTAAGGATGACTAAAACAGAGCTGAGGAAGGTCAAGTCACTTGCTCAAGGTCACAGTGTCATCTGTAACTTAGGTCTCCTGACTCCAGTCTAGCAACCTTTCTTATTTCATAAGGCAGTGTAGTGTAGGTTATGTAAGAATGATAAGGCAATGAGCAAAAAGGCTGACTTAGCTCACTGGGGAAGCAACTCTCAGGAGCCAACACTGTGTCTATTTAGCATATCTATTTGGTCTACCTGCTATCTTTTGCTGTTCTAACTGATAGCTTTCTAGTAGCTCCATCTCCATTCCTCCCCCATCCGACCCATCAAAGGTTAAATCAACTGTTAATCTAAGAGGTCAAGATTATTTAAAGATACATTTAACTTTTATTCCAAGAAACAGAATAAGCAACAGAATAGAAGAAAGAGCAAGGAGATTTCAAGCCACAAACTGTAATTGCAGGAGCAGTTAAAATCCACTTAGTCACATCACTTCTAGACAAGACAAGAAAACCCACTTTTCCCTATTCCTCCCAATAAGTACAACTAAATACACTGGACATTACATATAAAACAAACACATTTCATTTTCTGAAATGAGGAGAAAAGAAGGTAGGACAGCTAGGAAACTCAGGAGGTGAGGAACAATATGTAGTAAGTTCCCTGGGTTTTCTTTTTGCCTCATGTATCCCAGACTTGGATCAGGACAAGCAGGCAACCTGGAAATGTCAATGGGCACAAAATATGGTAAATATAATACACTTTTCTTTTCCTTTTGGCTTTTCTATATTATGTTTGATGGTCGAAGCAAAAATATAACACTGATGTGGCTCTCAGTGAATGTACAGGAAATAATTAAAACATAATTAATAATTATATACAGGAGAGGGTAAAGGAACATAAGGGATAGTAAGTTTTCTATACTTCACTCAAACTGGTAAAATGATGATACCGGTAGACTGTGATAACTTACGTTATATTATGTAATACCTAGAACAACCACTAAAAAAATTTCTAGAAGATATATTCAGAAATGCTCTAGAGAGATGATAATGGAATCCTAAAAATGTTACTTTAACTCACAGGAAGGCAGAAAAAGGAAAACAGAGAAATTAAAAACAGAGAACAACAGAAAAGAAAAACTAAAATGGCAGATTTAAGTCCTAAGATTATTAATAATTGCATTAAATATAAATGATCTAAATATATAAATTAAAAGAGTAACTGGTCAAGTGGATAAAAATACATGCCTCAACTATAAGCTGTCTATAAGAAACTTCGTATATAATAATTTAGGTAGGTTGAAAGTAAAGGGGTTTAAGAAAATATACTATGCAAATGTTAATCAAATGAAAGCAAGAGGAGCTTTCAGAAAAAGTTGACTTCAGACCAAAGAAAAGTACCAGGAACAGGGAAGAACATTACATGATAACAAAATGGCCAGTCCACTAAGATATGCAGTCCTAAATGTGTATGGACCACAAAAACAGGGCTGAAAAATATGTGAAGCAAAAACTGATGGAAGTGAAGGAAGAAATCACAAATTCACAATCATAGTTGGATATTTGAATCCCCTATCTCTCAAGAATTGATAGAGCAACCAGAGAGAAACCTGTATAAACAGTATCAGCAAGAATATAGAAGAACTCAACCACACCATAAAACAACAGGATCTAATAGGCATATATAGAACAGCATATCCACAAGAGCAGAACACATTCTAAAGAGCCCACGGAACAGATACCAAGATAGGCCACATCCTAGGCCACAAAAATAACCTCAACAAATTTGAAATAACCGAAATTATGCAAATTATGTTTTCTAACAAAAATGGAATTAAACTACACATAAAAAGAAAGAGAAAATGAAATGTTCAAATAACACACTGCTAAATAATCAAAGAGGAGGTCTCAAGGCAAGTAAAAAAGAAATCTATGCTAAAGCAGTGCTGAAAGAGAAATGTGTAGCACTTAACATTTACAACAGAAAAGAGGAAAAGTTTCAAATCAGTAACCTAAGCTCCTTCCTCAAGAACTTAGACAAAGAAGAACAAAATGAACACAAAACAAGTGGAAGGAAAGAAATAAAAGGAGAAGAGCAGAAAAACAATAGAGAAATCCAATAAGACATAAACTTTTTAAAAAGATTAATAAAATTGGCAAACTTCTAGCAAGACTAACAAAAAAGAAAGAGAGAAGACAAATTACCAATATAAAGAATGAAACAGCAGATATCACTGCGGACCCTGCAGACATCAAAAGGATAACATGAGAGTACTATGAACAACTCTACACACATCAGTTTGACAACTTAGGTGAAATGGACCAAAATTCCTTGCAAAACACAAACTATCACAACCCCCCTTATATAAAATAGACAATTTGAATAGCCTTATAACTATAAAGGAAATTGAATTTATAAGTTAAAAACTGCTGAAAAAAAAACCTCTCCTGTCCCAGATGGTTTTACTGGCAAATTCTACCAAATGTTTAAGGAGGAATTAATGCCAATTCTACACAATCACTTCCAGAAAATAGAAGAGGAGGGAACACTTCGCCAGTAATTTAAGAAGCTAATATTACCTTGATACTAAAACCAGACAATGACAGTACAAGAAAAGAAAGTGAAAGACCAGAATCCCTCATGAATATAGATGCAAAAACTTTCAGGAAATTATCAGCAAATAGAATTCGGCAATATATAAAAAGCAAACTTCAAAAGGTCACATACTGTATAATTCCATTTCTAAAACATTTTCAAAATGACAAAATTATAGAGATGGATAACAAATTAGTGGTTGCCAGGGGTTAGGGATGTGGTAATGATGATAGGGGTGTGACTATGATGCGGTGGCATGAAGGAGATCTTTGTGATGATGGAATAGTTCTGTATCTTGACTGAAGTTCTTATAAATCTACATTTGTAGAAAAATGGCATAAAGCTATACCCACATTATACCAATATATTTCCTGGTTTTTAAATTGCATTATAGTCATGTAAGATGTAACCGTTAGTGGAAATCTGGGAACAGGTACATGATACTCTGCGGTATCTTTGCAACTTCCTATTGATCTATATTATTTTTAAGTATATAGTTTAAAAAGAACTTAGTCCATATTTCAGCTAACAGATGTGATGTCAGGCTTTGATCTATCAATGGCCAGATCCCCATGCCACTCCATTGCTGTTTCAATGTCCTAGGGTATGTCAAGTCCCACAAAACATTTGCTCAAGTCTTAATATTTGCAGCTGTTTCTACCAGTTAATCAATTAGAACTTTGTACCAAGGTACCAGTGAAGCAATTATTTGGCTCTTTGCTTCTAAACTCGATTTTTTTCCTGTCCCTCTTTGGCCTCTGCTTTCCAGGTGGTGACCTGGAAAGCTGAAACAGGAAAGACAAAGGAGAAGAAGGTTGCCTTGGTAGTATCAGGCCTGATGTGCTGGGGATGGCTTTAGTCTCTCTCCCTGAGATGTTCATGATCTTCAGTCAGAGTTCACATGCCTGGGTTTGGAGTCTCAGTAGTGGGCTTGGAAGATGAAGAAAAGCCAACATTGCTGGCTGGAGAGTAGACACTGGGAGCGCAGTGTGCCAAAGCTGGAAACTGAAGATGGGGCTGACACAGACAGGAGACTAGACCATCAGGTGCAAAGCAGAGCCCCTTTATTTCTGGAATCAGGCTTCTGATCAGGGCCCTAATTGCTCTATGAATGGAACACCGAAAGTGGCTGGCTCCTACAGGCAATCTCATTTATTCCTAATGACCACCCTGTGAAACAGTTACACATATGCAGCGTTATACAACTTAACAGTGCTTGTATGGGCATGATCCCGTTTGAGTCTTCCAACCCATGTGCAATAAGTAACCAGAGCAGAGTTAACAACTTAATTAAGCGACTAAGGGCAGAGCTAATCACATAAGGAAACCGTTCACGAGGTTTTGGGACAGTGTAGACAAAGACGTCTTCCACTTCAACCACAGCATTCACTCTGACCATGTCTGCATGTTCTTGGACAGAAGAGAAAACTAATTCACAGTGGGTTCAAAAAGGCTGACCTTGGAAATCTTTACTCCACTAAAAGCTGATTCACTCCCAGGGTTACATTTGATCAAGTCACTGGGCCATTGTATTATATGTGTACTTCCACTAAAATAGCTTCTTAGAAGCCAAGCTAATTATACACCAGGATATATCTCTGATAGCCTAATTCAGCCTTGGGCTTTTTTTTTTTCCCTCTTATACCTCAAAGGTTCTCTCTGTACTGGAAGTCCTGTTGTCAATCACCTTCCAACCTTAAGAGCTGAGCACTGCATTCCCAAGCAGGGGAAGGTGGGTCACACACATGATCAGCTTTATTGGCTGCTAAAACTTGATGGTGGAGCAGCCGATTGATGCCTAAATACCCCTAAATGGCTTGGTCCTCTTTAACCAGCATGTTGACTCCTGAAACAATCTCATTACAAGTTAGTGACCAGTATTAAGGTTCTTCATCTCCCTCACCTCAGTAAAAACTGAAGGCCCAGCTGTGGTGATAATTCCTTCCTTTCTGAGCACAGGAAATGAAAACTGACACCTGCACCAGAACCTGGAGGTCCACACTTCAATGTGGGGGCCCACAGAGTGCCTGGATATGGAAACCATTAAGCAGCCTCAGCCAGTCTGCTTGAGAATGCAAAGGCATTCTCAAGTTTCAGTAATAAAACTGCAAGTCCCAAGAGTAGGCTTAAAAGCCAACATCCTAGGGGTTCTCCAAGAAATATCCAGTATTTTGCTTAGAAATATCATAGTTGCTAATCATCAACTGTTTTACAGTATTTTCAGCATATCTGCACACATTTGATCTTACAGTTCTGGGCAAATTTCTGGGCAAAATTCTGGGTAAATTCAGCACTATAAGGGCCAGTATTTGTACATGAACCACACTTTTGCATTTATGAAGTACATCCATATATACTACACTCTGATCCTCTCAACCAATCCTGTGAGGCAGTCAGAATGGGAAGGTAAGAATAAGACCGATGCACATTGCAGAATGTAGGCATCATTGTCTTAGAGCAAGTTCAGCTCTTTTCATTTCCTTTTACCCCCAAGATACACTATATTCATTTCTCAAGGAGATGTGCCATATTGCTAAGCCAAGAACTGTTCATATTGGTCCCAGATTCAAGGGGCTTTGTTTATATATTGTTTTCATCTAATTAGAGAATCATGAAAATCACTTATAAATACATTTATTCCAATTATTATTTCTTTTTAATAAATATCACCAAATAACTGAGTTCATCAGTAAGACTTTGTAAATGATTAAATTGTGCCCAATAACTTATTCCTCAAAAAATACCTAGTTTCTTTCTTGTAGTTTTAGATTCAATAGAAACCAGAGGGAGGGCCAGAGGAAAGAGGACTAAATACAAAGCCTGGAGCTGGGTGGGCAGAAATAAATGTAAGCAAAATAGCTCCAGGCAATTTCTTAGTGCTCCTGGCAATTTCTTAGTGCTCCTGGCACTTCTAAATCTTGGGGAGTTCAAGGACACAGCGCTTCTCTCACACCCAACGTTTACTTCTCAGCAGTCTTCAGAATCGTCATAAAAGTCAGGGGGTAGAGGATGGGGGAGGCTGGTAAAAAAAAGAAAGTTCTACAATTCCTTTGTTAACTTTTGAGTAGGAGAAAAAACTCTATTTTAGCCATAATGCTAAAAGCAGAAATTCCAAGTTCATATTTAATTGTACATCCAAGAAATCATCATTTGTAAGAAGTGTGCCAACTATGTATTAGATACTGTTTTACAGTCATTTCAAAGTCTAACTTAAAATATTTCTTTTGGAATAGATAATTCATGATTAAACAGTCAAAATTTTGAATGATTTTTCATGATTGAAAAATGGAAACTGTACTGTGAAAAGTCTTCTGGACATTCAGTTTCTCACCCTGGATGATGCTAGTAGTCAGTTTCTTTTGTATGGGTACAAAATCTCAGGAAAGATGTAAACAAATACAAAAACATATTCTTATCCACCTTCTTCCTTTTTACAAATGAAAGTCTGCTTTTAACTACTGCTGTAACCTTTTCCTCTTGATTTATCTTCAAGATTTTAAAGTACTTAAAGATGCCTCATTCTTTCATGATGGTATACTATGTCATTGTGTGGAGGTACCTTTATTTAACCGGTCCTCTACAGAAGGCATTGGTTTAAATCTTTTGCTGTTATAAACAATGCTATGATGAATTATCTCTTACATGCATCATTTTGGAATGTATACATCTTTAAGGTAAATTCTCAGACGTGGAGTTACTTACAATTTTGATATACATTGCCACGTTGTCCTCCTCACCAAGTGTGTGTTGATGTGAAACTTTCAATTTTTGCTGGTTCTCTGCACCCAAGAATGCTGCGGTTTGGCACATCTCATTACACACGTAAGAATCTTCATGTCCTCAAGAGTAGTCCATAATAAGCTAAGCAGACTGATGGAACAGAAAGAATTAATACAGGATATGGCTTCCGTCTTTGGAACAGAGTCCTGGATGAACTGCAGGTGATATTTCAACTAGAAATTGTCAATTCTTCTCTGCCTCAATCCAACAGCCTAGTAATGCTTCAGCAGAGACATATGCACAAGTCATAAGCATTGTCTAAAAACTGGTATTACATTTGCTTTGGTTCTGTTTTCTAAGTCAATTCATAACTGGCTATAGATTCCAGTTCCCTCCCCTAAATAGGTAAATGTGCCCCGCTGTTCTTTTGTTTGTAGAAGAACATCATGGACTCGTTTAACACATATACTCAAATAGCATACAGTCACTCCAACATCAGAAGCAGTTGTAAAGACTCCATTCATTTACCAGTCTTTCGAATGCTCCCGAATTTGGGATGATGAACTTCAACATGCGTGTCTTGAGGCCAAAAATCATAAGCAGATTTTCCTGACTTCCAGTTCATCTGTTTTCTTCTGAAACAAGAATGTTGTGGCAGCAGCTAGCAATAACTGTGCCAGCTTGTTCTTTCAGAGGAACAGTGTTCTCTCTGCATTGAAAAGATCAGGAGCTTTGTAACACAGGCAGGTTCACATTCTCAGGTGTAAGAATAGTTTCATGGCAAATTCACCGAAAAGTGCAGATTTCAGGGGTGTCATCATCTCAGTCAGGGGGCCCTTTCCTGCCTGCCTGCAGGGATGCCTTTGTTCCCACTCAGTTGGGACAGCTTGTGTATCTTCCATATCATTCCTAAGTCATTTTTCTAAGAAGTCCACTTGCAGAGATGAGGGTATAGATGAGCTTTGAGAAGTTTGCACCTTCTCATGTACTATGGACATAATCCTGCAGCATTTTAAGAATGTGAGCAAAAGCTATTGTCTCCACGGTGGTTCCATGGCTGGAGTTAAACAGCTTAACTGATGCCCTAATGTACTGATTCATCAAGTTGAGTCTGTCAAGCAGTTGTTACTCAACTGCTAAACAATGGAGCTAGGTACATAATCTTTAATTAACTTGGTTTTAGGCTCACTGGGCAGATCACTTTCACTTGGGACAGTATCACAGGTAGTAACAAATCTAACCCTCCAGTGACAGCATAGTTTTGTTCATTTAATCATTTAATTTTAATTTATTTAAACCTAGTTTCTCAATCCCTTTCCTCAGAAACCTGGCTTCCCTGTCTAGAAGCAAATAGTGAATTCTTCCAGAAACATTGTATGCATATACAAGAAAGCATACTCTTAACCCAAGTCATATGCAGCAGTGTTTTAATATTTTTTTATCAACTTCCCCAAATTTCTGTCATGAGTGCACTCCTTTGGAGCAAACAGGCAATAGGCAACAAGAATACAGCGTGCCCTTCAAAAGCTACATGTTAAATCAATACCTTTGACTGAGAGACAGTCCTGGGGTTTTGGCAGTGCTATATTATCAGGAACACATTTACAAAACATGTCCTAGGTGGGTGTCTCCTGGGGAGATGTAAAACATTTTTATTATAAAAACTCTTAATTTTACACAAAAGTAGAAAGAGTAATGTGAAATCCCATGTGCCAGTCATCTGGTTTCATCAGTTATTAATCTGTATCCAATCTTCCTTCTTCTATTTCTTATTGGATTATCTTAAAGCAGATCCCACATGATAATTCATCCTGGGGGAGACTTTCACAAAAAGGAGTAAGAATACTCATTTCAGAGGGTAGTTTACTAATATTTTCCCCAAAGCTGGAACCTCATTTATGGCCAATCCTACAACAACTATCTTCCCTTCTCAATATGGTCACTATCATAACCTTATGCTGTTCAGTGGCTTTCACTATTGAAATATCTTTTTCCCTAAATGGATAGAAAACAGCCAGCAGGAGCCTGCAACACTCTTAGAAGTGAGGAATGTGTTACAGAGGACCAAGAACGACTCCTCACAAAAGGTTCATAGATGTCCTTTTCCCCATACAGGCTTTTGGAAAGGGTCCCTTCTTCCCCATTTCCTCAACATAAACTGGCTGGCAACATCAGGCCTCTTAATCAGTCAGGCTTCCTCCCTTTTCCAACTAATAGAGACATCTAGAAGATCTTTCATATTTCAGACTTTTAAAAAGGGTCTGCTAAAAACAGAGGCTGGCTCAGGAGAATCCCTGGGAATCTTTTCTACTGGGGGATATTGGGTGTGGAAGAGGTAGGGAATAGTGAATAGAGACAAGATGGAGATTAAAGATTTAAACACACACACACACACACACACACACACACACACACACACACACACACACACACACACACACACAGAGGCCTGAGCTGCTTCGACCCTTATAAACAGATTACAGACAGGTTAGGAAAAGGTGATGCTCTTAAATCTATTGTGGGAGTACAAACACATGTTTGTTTAAATATCAACATGGGCAGAATGGGTCAGGGGTGGCCTTCCAGACAGGACAATGTCACTAGAAACCAAAATGCACTTACACAATGCTTTGACATGTGGAGATTTAAACAAAAGAGGTTTGTGCTGGCTTAGTGTGATTTTACAAACAAGGTACTTATCTGGTTGAGTCACTCCCTCTTATTACTTTTGGAAAGATATACTCCAGGATAGAAATTGGTTCTACCTGGGACCCAAAGTTTTCAGGAGACATATTAACTTAGAGTAACTAAGTCTTAGAGATCCACCTAAAGCACAAGATGTCATGTTAGGGAAAAGCAAGAGAGTATCTTAGACTCTAGGGCATAACTACAGGAAAGGAGTTACTTACCAGAAAATGAAGGCCTTGAAGGCACTGCCTTGCATGGAAGAAAGTATTTTTCTAAAGGGAAATCTTGAATCCAGAAATGGCCTGGGACCTAGAAACAGGAACCAGTCTAAGGACCTGGGCCCAGCAAGGTGAGTGTCCATGCGGAAGTAAATGGGAGTGTCTGATTCATGCAGGGTTGGAGAAGGGAAGTCTGGAAAAACATGCTTTCCTTTCCTTATAAACAGTGTATTCACTAATAACTCTAGACTGGTGGAAAAATAAACATAACTTTGTAGCTCTTAAATCCATGGAAATTTCTTACAGATATAGAGAGGGTACCATTGAATCAAACCCTTGCTAATCTGCTACTCCTTGGAAAATACCAGGCTGTTCATTAGCACTCATTGGAGCCATAAGAAACAACTTCATCTAAGAAGGGAAGTGATTAAAGGTAGGTTAAAACAGAAATTAGAGCCTAGGGTGGGCTCATTGGCTCATGCCTGTAATCCCAGCACTTTGGGAGGCCGAGGCAGGTGGATCACCTGAGGTCAGGAGTTTGAGACCAGCTTGGCCAACATAGTGAAACCCCGTCTCTACTAAAAATACAAAAATTAGCTGGGTGTGGTGGCAGATGCCTGTAATCCCAGCTACTTGGGAGGCGGAGACAGGAGAATTGCTTGAACCAGAGAGGCGGAGGTTGCAGTGAGCGAAGATTGCGCTACTGTACTCCAGCCTGGGTGACAAAGCAAGACTCCATCTCAAAAAAAAAAAAAAAAAAAAAAAGAAATTAAAGCCTGCTTCTGATTCAGAGAGCCATGAACTGTCTTCGACAGGTCTATTAACTGGTAGTACCAAGCACTACCTAACCCTGGACTCAAGTGAGAAGTCAGGCAAATACTTATTCTTGAAGAGATACTAATTATGACACTGAATTATGATCATGTTGGCACAGCACGAACTATTCTAGCTAGAGGTATTCCATGACCTTGGCTTCAACATTACATGAGCCAACTCCTCATGCTTGCAGTGTTTAAGAATTAAGTGTGGGTGTTTGTATAAATTATCTGTTCTTCATCGTGTCTTAAGTGGCTTGCTCTTTTTCATTTTGAATTTTCCTAGCAGGGAATTCCCCAGCATCACAGCAGGTATCAGCAACACAGCATCATTCTAGTACACCTGGAGATTGTACTTGGCTTTTTGTAGAAGAAAATGCATCCTTCAACAATCTCACAACCAGTTCCATTCTCAGGCAGCTTGATGTTTTTAGAATGTGGTTTTATCTGAGCTCCAGGATTACTGGTTGTTGCCTATCATGTTCATCTTTGAAATAATAATAGGCAGAGTTCCTCCAACCCCTTCTTACTAGTATCAAGGTTTCTGACATCTTCAGTTACTAGAGATCAGCTTCATAAAGCTGTCCTTTGTTGGCAAATACTTTAAACTCCTGCAAATCTTTACCCAGAATAACCCTTAACTGCTTCACAGTCATATGTGTGAAGGCAGGTGACACTGAAAATCAAACCCGTCAGGTTCAAGGGAGGAGGGATAATGAGAATTCCTTTTACATATGTTTGCTACCTGAGCTGAAGCAGTTGCCGTAGCAGGCTTAATCTTTTTAGTTGAAAAGATGCACTCTGCCTCAGCCTCATGAATACATAATGAACCCTCATCAACCTCGCTAATGAGACAGGGGAAAGTGACCAACGCTGCCATATTCAGTTAACCAGGCAGGTAATGTTGTTCCAAATCAGTTTTATCACCAATACATGGAGGTGATGACAGACACTAGGTCATTTCTCTTCTCTTTAATCATTGTAGGCAGAACCTATTTACATTGTAAACACACATAAATGCAGAACTTTCATGAAATCAACATGGTTTTTTAGTTGAATGCACTGACATTTTCTGAAGGCTGGCTTCTTGGGAAAGTTTTTCTGATAAAGCTACATCTGTTTCTCTAATGACTAATTCTGAGGTCACTCCAGTGGCCTTTGGTATCTGATATGGATTCCAGAGACAATAATTGATTTTGGGGACTTAGTGATAAGCTTTGGTGTTCCTCCATGAGGCTTCACCATAATCATACCCCAGGGGTTCAAACAAGATATAATATTTTGCCAGCTGGCACAGACAGTGTGATTTTGAGAATTTTCAATTTCTAGTCACTCAACCAGAATTAAACGAATTAAACTCTGTTATGAAGCTTACGTTGGAAACAATAAAATATTTCAGTATGGCAGTACATCTTTCTCTTCGCTGCCTTGTCAATTGGCTTTAAAAAGTTTAAAGCCTTTGAAGAACTACTTTATAGATCAACCTCTGTTTCCTACAGTAGTAGTATCGATTTTTTAAGTCAAGCTCTCTAAATTTTGATTATTTTAAAAATAAGGTGGGAAATTTTAATCAGAGTATTCAGTAAAGTGCCAAAGTACTTCAGCTTTTAGCAAAACAATGATAGCAACAACGATTCAAAATAAAGCGTGCAAACAAGAAAACATTAAAATGTATCCCTACAAAAGCAAGAAAAGAACAAAACCTATCAGAATGGCTATAATAAAAAACAGTGACAACAGCAGATGCTGGTAAGGATGTGGAGAAATGGAATCATTCATACATTGCTGGTAGGAATTAGAACTCAAATGGTGTACAAAATTTAATTTTTTAACACTTTTTATGTTGAAATAATAAAATATTCACAGGAAGCTTCAAAAAACATGTTGATGTGTTGTGCACTCTTTCACCCATCTTCCCTCAATGGTAACATCTTATCTAATAATAGTACAGTATGAAATCCAGGAAATTGACATCAGTACAAGCCACAGAGCTTATGTGGATTTCTCCAGCTTTACGTGTGCCCATTTGTGTGTGTGTACAGCTCATGCAATTTTACCTCGTGTGTAGCTTCATGTAGCTTCATGTAGCCACCACCATAATCAAGATACAGAACTATTCCAGCACCATGAGGCTCCCTTGTGTTACTCCTTTATAGACACACCTGATCCTTCGCCCCCATTCCCAACCTCTGGCAACATTATAATTTTGTTATTTCAAGAATATTCTAGAATGTTGTGTAACCATTATACAGTGTATAACCTTTTGAAATAGGCTTTTTCCCCCTCAATATAATTTCCTTGAAATTGATTCATGCTGTTGTGTATATCAATAGTTTGTTCCTTTTTATTACTGAGCAGTAGCGCTGAATGTGCTGCAGTGTGTTTAACTTTTTACCCCTTGAAGGGCATCTGGGTTACTTCTAGTGTTTGGCAAATATGAATAAAACTGCTATGAACATTCGTGAACAGATTTTTGTGTGAACATCATTTTCATTCCTCTGGGATAAATTCCCAAGAGTTTGGGATTTCTCAGCCGTATGGTACCAACATGTTTAGATTTAAAAGAAATTGCCAAACGAATTTTCAAAGTGGTTGTACCATTTTACATTCCCACCAGCAATATATAAGTATATAGTTTCTCTTCATTCTTGCCAGCATTTTGTATTGTCACTATTTTTTATTTTAGCCATTCTTATAGGTGTATAGTGATATCTCCTTGCGGTTTTAATGTACAGAGATGTAATGGCCAATGATGTTGAGTATCTTTTCATGTGCTTATTAACCATCTGTATATCCTCTTCAGTGAAATGTCTGTTCATGGAAGCAGCCCATTTTCTTTTCTTCTTTTCTTTTTTTTTTTTTTTGAGACGGAGTCTTGCTCTGTCGCCCAGGCTTGAGTGCAGTGGTGTGATCTCAGCTCACTGCAAGCTCCGCCTCTGGGGTTCATGCCATTCTCCTGCCTCAGCCTCCTGAGTAGCTGGGACTACAGGCACCCGTCACCATGCCTGGCTAATTTTTTGTATTTTTATGAGAGACGGGGTTTCACCGTGTTAGCCAGGATGGTCTTGATCTCCTGACCTCAGGTGATCTGCCCACCTCGGCCTCCCGAAGTGCTGGGATTACAGGCATGAGCCACCGCGCCCGGCTGGAAGCAGCCCATTTTCTAATTGGGCTTTTTGTCTTGTGCTGTTGAATGCTGAGTTATTTATATATTCTATATTCTAGACACAAAAACTTTGTTGGATATGTGGTCTGCAAACAATTTCTTCCAGTCTGTAGCTGGTGTTTACATGACTTTAAGAGGGTCTTTGGAAGAGCAAAAGTTTTTAATTTTGTTGAGCTCCAATTTATCAGTTTTTCCTTTTTATGGATTGTGCTTTAGGTCAGGTGTCCCCAATCCCAGAGCCATGGTCCTGTACTGGTAGGAACCCTGCCACACATCAGGAGGTAAGCATTAGGGCCTGGGCTCCACCTCTGTCAGATCAGTAGGGTCCTTAGATTCTCATAAGAGCAAAAATCCTATTGTGAACCACACATGCAAGGGATGTAGGTTGCACGCTCCTTGTGATAATCTAATGCCCACCACCCTCCCGCCCTGTGTCTGGGGAATAACTGTCTTCCACAAAACTGGTCCCTGGTGCCAAAAAAGGTTGGGGACTGCTGCTTTAGGTGTCAGGTATGTAACTCTTCACCTACCCATAGGTCCTAAATATTTTTTAATGTTTTTCTAAAAGTATTTTGATTTTATGTTTTACATGTAAGCCCATGATACATATGGAGTCAATTTTTATGTAAGGTGTGAAGTTTAGGTTGACGTACTTATTATTATTATTTTTTTGCCTATGGATGTCAGTTGTTCTAACATCATTTGCTGAAAAGACCGTCTTTCCTCCATTGAACTGCTTTTGCACCTTTGTCAAAAATCAGTTGGGCATATTTGTGTGAGTCTCTTTCTGGGTTCCCTATTCTATTTCATTGGTCTGTGTCTAGCTCTCTGCCAATACTGCACTGTCTTGACTACTGTGGCTAAAGAGTCAGCCTTAACATCATGTAGAGTGATTCCTCTCACTCTGTTCTTTTCAAATTGTTTTAGGTATTCTAGGTCCTTCAACTTTCCATATAGATTTAAAAATAAGCATGTGGATGGGAGAAAAACCTTCCTGGGAATTTGATGGAAATTGCCTTAACGTATAGGTCACTTTGGAGATAACTGACATTTTTACTATGTTAAGTCTTCCAATCCACTCACATGGCATGCCTTTCCATTTACTTAGGGCTACTTTGACTTCTGTCTTCAGCATTTTGCAATTTTCAATGTACAGAATGTTTTGTTAGATTGGTATCTAAATATTTCTTTTAGTTTGCAGCAATTATGAATAGTATTGTGTTTTTAGTTTTGATGTCCACATGCTTGTTTATAAATAAACAGGTGATTGATGTTTGTGTGCTCACCTTGTACCTTGGTGAACTCCCTTATTCTAGGAATTTTTTTTTTTTTTTTAGATTTCTTAGATTGCCTATGTAGACAACCATGTCATCTACAAATAAGGATGGTTTTATTTATTCCATTCTAATGTACATGTCTTTTGTTTCTTTGTCAAGATTTAATTTTTAAGTTCTATAAGTGTGCTTGGGAACGTGCTGACTTGTTTAAAGAATCGTTTGATGAAAGTCCTATTTTTAACTGGACATATTTGTATTCTATATTTTATAGGATTGAAATTGAGAAAGTGTACAGTTTTAAAGTGTTTAAATTCAATGAAACATTAAAAGGCATTAGACAATTTATTTAACCAATTTTGTCTCTGAAAAATATTTGTTAAAGAAAGGTACTCAAAAGAGATAAAAATAAAGTACA
The DNA here is from genome assembly GCF_029281585.2 of Gorilla gorilla gorilla. NCBI lineage: Eukaryota > Metazoa > Chordata > Mammalia > Primates > Hominidae > Gorilla > Gorilla gorilla. The sequence goes on along the minus strand of NC_073229.2, from coordinate 58,609,042 downwards.
CTTGAAAATGGCTCAGTATTTATATATTTTAATTTCAAAAGTAAAATTTAGAATATCATACATTTAGCAGATGTGCTCTGGCCTTACTATTATGACCACCAGAAGAGTTAATTGACCTATTCATTCCAAGTTTATTAATCATAATATGCAACTCTGGATTGCATAATATATTGAAATAAATGAATTATTCAGAAAAATACTCATGACAGATAATGGCTAGGCTGATTAACAGATGTGAATATATACCAAAGATAATTATTCTCCTTGCTATTTTTAAATGTTTAAATGTCAATATAAAGCTTTTATTCTGCTTTAATATAGATAGATTTTATTTTTTAGAAAAGATCTCATTTTTAAAAGCTTAAAGAAGTCCATCTTGGCCGGGTGCGGTGGCTCCCGCCTGTAATCCCAGCACTTTGGGAGCCCAAGGCAGGCGGATCACTAGGTCAAGAGATGGAGACCATCCTGGCTAACATGGTGAAATCCCGTCTCTACTAAAAATACAAAAATTAGCTGGGCATGGTGGCACGTGCCTGTAGTCCCAGCTACTTGGGAGGCTGAGGCAGGAGAATGGCGTGAACCCGGGAGGCGGAGCTTGCAGTGAGCCGAGATCGCACCATCGCACCACTGCACTCCAGCCTGGGCGACAGAGTGAGACTCCGTCTCAAAAAAAAAAAAGCCCATCTTTTAGCTACATCAATGTAATAAAAATCAATGTTGGTTAATATATTTCAACAATATTGTAGAATTTTAACTGTTTAAACATCTCCTTTTACTCTAAAATAGTGCCCTGGCTTGGACATGAAATTTCATGATCCTCCCCGGTATAACTTAACTTTGAAATCACAGGTATGTTTAGCATTGTGACATTCTGAAATGGAACTGTCGATAGAGGTACAAGAATAAGGAAGTATCTGGTTAGAGACCCCTAGAACACTAAGAGAGTGCAGATCCAGAATCATCATAATTAGGAGAAATTAGGGACACACACATGAGGGAGCAGGCCTGGGATAGTGCTCTTTCGGAACTAAACAAACCTCTGGACCTACATCAGAGAGAGGTATCCTATGGCAGTCCTGGGATTCTGCTTGTTATAGAATAGCATGCTTGTAGAGAATTGAAATACAAGATTGTAAATCCAGGGCAACTAAGAAACAAGTTTATTGAACTGGGTGAAGACGCTGGGAGTTCTAAAATTTGCTTGTGGGCTTTTCTCTTTAGTCACAGCAGTGGCCAGCACTAACTGGGCATGTACAGTGTCCCAAATGTAACACCAACGATGCTGCACCCATTCCCAGGACGCCCCACAATTATCAGACAGTGCGTGCAAAGGCACGGGCCACAGCATCTACCAGGAGTGTCCTTGAAGGAGTTTATAGAATTGAGTTTATAGAATTCTTTGTTTCTGTGTTCAGCCAATGCAAAAGAAGGGAAGAGCTCACTAGTGCTGAAGGCACTAACTTAGAAGAAAGCAGAGACAGGGAAAGTGTGAAAAAGAAATCTATTCTGTTAAAATTTTAGTTGGCAGATTTGAGAGGTGTATTAGTTTTCTAAGGCTACAGAAACAAAGTACCATAAACTGGGTGGCTTAAAACAGCATAAATTTGCTTTTTCACAGTTCTGGAGGCCAAAAGTCCAAAATCAAAGTGTTGGCAATGATATGCTGTCTCTGAAGCCTCTAGGGGAGGAAGGGTCTTTCCTTGCCTCTTCCAGCTTTTGGTAGCTCCAGGTATTCCTTGGTCTGTGGCCAATCTCTGCCTCTATCTTCACACGGCTGTCTTCCCTCTGTCTCTCTCTCTCTCTTCCTTTCATAAGGACACCAGTCATATTGGATTAAAGGCCTGACCTACTCCAGTATGATCTCATCTTAACATTCATCTTAATGATATCTGTACACTCTATTTTCAAATAAAGTCACATTTACAAGTACCAGGGGTTAGGTTCCATACATCTTTTTGGAGATACAATCCAGCCTGTAACAGGAGGTTTAACAATTCCTGTCAAGAATCTTGAAGAGGCTGGGCACAGTGGCTCACACCTGTAATCCCAGCACTTTGGGAGGCCGAGGTGGGTGGATCACCTGAGGTCGGGAGTTCGAGACCAGCCTGGCCAACATGGTGAAACTCCATCTCTACTAAAAATACAAAAATAAGCTGGGTGTCGTGGTGCCTGCCTGTAATCCCAGCTACTCAGGTGGCTGAGGCAGGAGAATCGCTTGAATCTGGGAGGTGGAGATAGCAGTGAGCTGAGATCGTGCCACTGCACTCTGGCCTAGGTGTGACAGAGTGAGACTCTCAAAAAAAAACAAAAAAACAAAAAAAACAAAAAAATAGAATCTTGAAGAAACTCCCTTTTCAGTGAAAGAAAAATGTGTAACACTCAGATTATGGGTACCTTCAGAAATCTTCAAGAAATGTTATGCAAACACAAGATAAAGAGAAATTTGAAATGTCAGAAAAAGTTCCATGAGTTTGTGCTGTCCAGCAACATTGCAATAAATGATATCTTCAAGGTTTTCCTGGGAGAACCTACCACAAGACAAATTTTCTCATTTCCAGAAGAGATATCTGAGTGATATGTGTAGTCTAATTGAATGCAATGCAGATGACCAAAGCTCAGTTAAGATAAAGTGACACTGTGTAGTCATATGTGCCATTTGAAATACTTAATACTATTACTGACCCCAAAGAAAATATAAATGCAAGCCAAGTCACATCTCTGCAGAATCACAAACATACCGGCCGAGATCTCTTTTCTTTTAGAACATTTCCCCGGGAAACATAAAGCAGTTCATATAAATATGCTGACATCTTTCAACAGCTGGAAGGACTCATTCTGGGTGTTAACACAGCAGGGAACTGGAAGAATCAGAACTGGAAGAAGAAGAAGTGATTGGCATGCTGACACGCTGCTATAAGAATTGCAGTGGGGAACAATTACATTGCTCAAAGAACACTTCACAATTGGAGGGAAGAGAATTATGTCAGTGCTGAAGGATTTCACAGCTGTACTCCAAAACAAACCTGGAAATGTACATTATAGGTACTGGAAGCAAAAGAGTCTATTATTTTGTCTTCTTTTAGGTAAGTGGTAAAGTGCTGGGAGGTGGCAGAAATGATAATTCTAAAGGGGCAATTCAGCCTCCTTGTCAGACTTGGGTCTTGCTGGCTGTCGTTTCCATATGTGTCACTACTTCTTTGGAAAAGCAGGGCTAGGCTTGGTATAGAATATAAGCATGAACCCAGTCTGAAAATTTCTTTTTCATTCTACCCAGAAATGATTCTCTTACTATATTGATTTAGGGCTCAGAAAGTTCCTAACATCAATTTGTAGAGATACTTTTGGTATATAACTGAAGGAACAATTAAAAAAAATCTGATTTAGAAACACTGGATGGGCAAAACAAATTTAAGTCTTTGATTTAAGAAAGCCCCTAGGGTTATTCCACATTTAAGTAAGGGTGATACACAGAACACAGTAACCTAGTTTACTGCTTTACCTCCCTCCCTGCATGTAGACGGGATTATAAGGTGCATGTGCATCTTGTTTGGGTTATTAAGCCCTTGCTCCTTACCTCCTGACCTCTTCCTATATATCCTGCTCTGTCACACTGCGTTGGGACCCTACCAGGTCCAGCCCTCCTTTGCCAGATCCTTCTCAAATTCTGTCACTAGGGGGCACTAGAGGGAGACCGGAAGGAGGCTCATGCCGTCAGGATGGGCTTATTCTTTTTTTTTTTTTTTTTTTGTACTTTAAGTTCTAGGGCACATGTGCACAACGTGCAGGTTTGATACATAGGTATACATGTGCCATGATGGTTTGCTGCACCCATCAGCTCATCATTTACGTTAGGTATTTCTCCTAATGCTATCTCTCCCCCAGCTCCTCACCCCACAACAGGCTCCGGTATGTGATGTTCCCCTCCCTGTGTCCAAGTGTTCTCATTGTTCAATTCCCACCTATGAGTGAGAATATGCGGTGTTTGGTTTTCTGTCCTTGTAATAGTTTGCTGAGAATGATGGTTTCCAGCTTCATCCATGTCCCTGCAAAGGACATGAACTCATCCTTTTTTGTGGCTGCATAGTATTCCACGGTGTGTATGTGCCACATTTTCTTTATCCAGTCTATCATTGATGGATGTTTGGGTTGGTTCCAAGTCTTTGCTATTGTGAATAGTGCCGCAATAAACCTACGTGTGCGTGTGTCTTTATAGTAGCATGATTTATAGTCCTTTGGGTATATACCCAGTAATGGGATTGCTGGGTCAAAAGGTAATTCTAGTTCTAGATCGTTGAGGAATTGCCACACTGTCTTCCACAATGGTTGAGCTAGTTTACACTCCCACCAACAGTGTAAAAGCATTCCTGTTTCTCCACATCCTCTCCAACATCTGTTGTTTCCTGACTTTTTAGTGATTGCCATTCTAACTGGCATGGGATGATACCTCATCGTGGTTTTGATTTGCATTTCTCTGATGACCAGTGATAATGAGCATTTTTTCATGTGTCTGTTGGCTGCATAGATGTCTTCTTTTGAGAAGTGTCTGTTCATATCCTTTGCCCACTTTTTGATGGGGTTGTTTGTTTTTTTCTTGTAACTTTGTTTAAGTTCTTTGTAGATTCTGGATATTAGCCCTTTGTCAGATGGGTAGATTGCAAAAATTTTTTCCCATTCTGTAGGTTGAGGAGGGGCTTATTCTTTTCTGTTTTGAGTTTGGTTCCTATAATAAACAGTTGCTTCTCACCCAAGCAACTGTTTGCCCCAAGTGGTGGCAGTTGGTTCCAGTTCTTTTCATACTTCCAGAACTAGACTCACTATGCTCTCTTAGAGCCACCTGCCCAGTCAGTCAGTGCCTGTTACTTTGATGCCTGAGCCTGGCATGCAGGGACCCTGGTCCAAGTCACCCAGACACCATCAACAGCCTCAATGGCATCTGACCCTCTTCAGAGCTGCTGAGACATCAGCACCTTTCCCTGAGCTTCTAAAAACCCCATCCTTGCCCCCTTTATTCTCCTGGCCTGGAGGGTGTTGCTGCAGTGGTCGCCTTTGCCTTTTCAGCTGTCCAGTATCTGTTATCTAATTGTGAAATTTCTTCTGTTAACAAACTGATGCTGAGTCTCTTTTCCTGACCTCATCCTGACTGAAAGGCACCTATATCTTCATACATGCTCTCTACTTACTGTTTATGTAGCCATGGTGTTCGATGTGTCTGTAGGTCATTTTCTGCCACATAGAGCAATAAGAATTAGATGGATGCATATGTTTTTGCACAGAGTTTAAATACATCATCATGCAATCTGCTTTGCCTAATCCTCGATCCCTCCGCTTAAATAATGCTCTGGCGTGTTTAAATGCTGCCTGACCTGAGGAATCTTTATGGTGGGTACTCAGTCATTAGCTGAGTCATTATATTGTTACATTTCTTGCATGGAGAGTGCAGCAGCAACTTCAGATAACAGCTTTGAAGAATGCTTAGACCATCTTCAGTTACTTCTGTCTCTGTCCCAAAACTCAGTGAATTATTGTCTTGGGATAGTTGAAGCTAAATATTTGAGACACAAAAGATTCACTATTAGGTACTAGAGAAAAGCTGCCATAATAAAAGAAAAGGACCACTTTATTAAATACCAACTAGGGCAGATCATTCCTGGGATTAGCATAGTATCATAGGAGATTTGCTCTTCACCTTGCTAGTATCAGACTACTCTGTGATTTAATCCACATAGTTGCAATGTAGGGAGCTGTCAGCCAAGAGTATCTTGGGAACCTTTTATAATGGCTATAAGATGCAGATTTAGGAGTAGTACTCCTTCACATGCATGAATATGAAATATCCAGTGGTCTATTTGAGCAGAAAGTTTTTACTCATAGAAATAACTTGTGCCATCTCTGAGAGCTTTAATGAAAACAAACCTTATAAACTTGGACAATAAATCATAAACAAACTTTGATCAGGCCTACACGACCACTATTAACAGATTCTTAGAGATTGCAAGCCTTCCAAATCAACAAGTAAACAACCCAGAAAAAATCAGCGGGAATCCAGATTAAGCAGATCTTACACGGAAAGCAGACATTGCACTGAACAATTTTTATGCTTAAAAAAGAGAAGGGGTAAATGTAGTCATCAATTGTGAGAATTTTGTAGTTGTTTGAAGCATTATCCTTGGTGTCTCTGGAGTTCCAGAAGAGCTCAAGTGCACAGAAAGATTTCTCCACAGCAACTTGAAATCACAGAGCATTTTACACCAAACTTAGAGATGCAGATGTATCAGAATGTAGATGTACCAGAATTTGCAGTAAATGAAAGAAGCATATCTATATAATGTAACTAACCTCTATTTCCTTGTCTTTGACTTCTGAGCCAGTCATTTCTGCCCAGCAGCAATAGATGCATCTGTGACCTTTCTGCCCATTTTCCGTGAGAACCAATGCACTCCTCTTGTAAATACTTCCAAGATGAGAGTTGGAGCGTGGGTTTGAATGGTAAGCACTAAGCAGTAGGACTCCTGCACTCCCATCACCTCTCTTGATGATGAACTCTCCCGCTCACCAAAGCTTTTCTGGTTCACATCTTGTACCACTGTACATAACTGAAATGTCCCTCGCCTTTCCATTCCCTCTTCACCTCCTGTCTCCAGGAGAACAGAAAATTGCTCCACTCAATCCTATAAATCTAAAACATACTTCACAGCTCTTGTTGCAAAGTGTACCACGTGCAATTTATTACCACCACTTGCATGCCTTGAACACTTCTCCCACCTTCCAGAAAGGTTAGAACCTGTCCTGTGGTCTCTTCATCCCGCCAGGTGGGCATCCATAGTCACTTCAATATCCTTGTTAGTGACCTTTCTAGAATCCTGGTTTCCTGTTGCCATGCCTCTTCAACTACTTTGGGCTACCATGGGCAAAACCGTAAGCTGGGCCTTGACAGATACCTTCCACACGTCCGAGATCTCAAAACTTAGGCTTCTCTTTTGACCCTAACTCCTGCTCCTTTTATTAATCTCAACTCCAAACTGAACTGCTGCTGAGCTGTTATGTACTCTCACTGCGGTGCTGGGCGTCGGCTTCCTCCAAAGTCTCCTTCCAGCTTCATGATGTCCTTACTCCCCTTGCACCCCTGACACCACCTCCGTCAGCCATTTCCCTTTGATAGCACAGTGATCCTCTTACCCTTTAAAGGGTCTGGCTCCTGTCCTAGTCTGTTAGGACTGCTATCACAAATTTCAGACTGGATGGCTTATAGAGAGAAATTTATTTAAATATATTATTGCCAAATTTATTTTTAAAAACAAATTTATCGGCTGGGCATGGTGGCTCACACCTGTAATCCCAGCACTTTGGGAGGCTGAGGCGATTGGATCACAAGGTCAGGAGTTCAACACAAGCCTGGCCAACACAGTGAAACCCCATCTCTACTAAAAACACAAAAATTAGCTGGGCGTGGTGGCGCGTGCATGTAATCCCAACTACTCGGGAGGCTGAGGCAGGAGAATCGCTTGAACCTGGGAGGCGGAGGTTGCAGTGAGCCGAGATCACACCACGGCACTCCAGCCTGGGTGGCAGAGCAAGACTCCATCTTGAAGCAACAACAACAACAACAGCAACAACAACAACAACAACAGCAACAACAACAACAAAAACAAATTTATTTTTCACAGTCCTGGAGGCTGAGAAGCCCAACATCAAGGCTCCGGCAGATTCAATGTCCGCTGAGGGCCCCGTTCTTGGTCCATAGATGGCCTTCTTGCTGCACCCTCACATGGTAGAAGGGACAAGGCAGCTCTCTGGTGCTTCTTTTATAAGGGCACAAACCCCATTCATGAAAGCTCCACCCTCAAGACCTTGTCACCTCCCAAAGGCCCTGCCTCCTAATACATCACATTGGGGGACAGGATTTCAACATATGACTTCGGGGGGCACACACACTCAGAGCTCAGCAGCCCCTGATTTGCCAAACCTGAACCCTGGTCATGGGGCACCTTGACCTTCTGGATACTTTCTCAGCCTGGGACCACAATACCCAACATTTTCTGAGAATGGCCCATACAACTTCATTTAGCCAGAAGACACAAATCTGAATGCTGTCCTCTGACCTTTTTAAGCCCTCTTCATGAGGCTCTAGTCTTTATGCTAAGCTGCAAATGTGCTCTAAGCACCTCCTGCACTGACTACCCTACTCCTTTCCCTTTTTTCCCCACTCCTGCCTCCACCTTTCCCTGCCCTCCACCTTCAACCCTACTCTGCAGACAGAGGTAATATCCAATCACCTTAGACCTCTCCAAGTTAATGACTTTAAATTCCCAGCTCGTCAGTTTGGTGGGTCTTTGTACTCTCCTTCACCCTCCTGTCCTGTCACACAAGAAGAGGAGCTCCTCTTTTGGGCCAGCTTTTTTCCAAGCCTCCTACTTCAGAACACACATCCACATTTTCCTTCCACCTTGGAACTATTAACAGAGCAGAACCATTCTGCCACCCTCGGCTCATTGAGTTTACCGACATCACACGTGTTAGACAGTTCCATCCCTATGTGGCTACATTTTCTGTGGATCCCTCATACACCCATATTTTACAACTGGTCTTCCACCAGGAAAACTCCTGACCAGGGAATATGATTCTGTCTGTCCCATGCCAGCCACCTTTCTGGCAATGCATAGTTGAGTAAGCAGGCTGCCCTGGTGAAGGGTCTCTTTACTCGCCCTTCAGTGGCAGGTCATTAGGGAGCTCAAATTGTCCCCTGGGGCTGATGCAATCTCAGGGACATCAACCCCCGCCCCTGGGGCTGATGTCATCTCCAGGGGCATGCCAAGTGTCAAATCTTGGCAGGAAACCTAGCTTCTAGTGCCAGTCTCAGAAAGCACTAGAATGTGGGTACCATGTTGTCTCGGTTCTTGGTGTTTTGCCTGCCTGGCCCCCTCCCATGTATCACAGGAGCCGCCCTGGGGCCTAAGATCCCTGGCAGGGGTCTTGACCTTTGGTCCAGCCTCTGAAAGTCATGATATAGAGTAGGGATTAGCAAACATTTTAGGCTTTGAGGACCAGAGGCAATTGTGTAGGAACTTATATAACAAGAGAAAATGACAACCTCTCCCTGCTTTGTTTGCCTGGTGTGGGCCATCCCAGGGGGTAGGCACACTTTGTGCCCAGTTGCCATGCCAAGAATGTCAGCTAGAGACATTCTTGGAGGAAGAGCACAGGTCCTGGGAGGAGGAATGGCTCTGGAGGGTGGGATCTGAGCGCTACTGGGGCAGAGAGTGAAATTGACCACAGTGGCTGCTTGGCCCCACCTGCAAGACAACATGCCTTGAATTTATTTCTGAGAGTATATTGACTCCCACCCACTCCTCTTCCTCAAGTCATATAGGCCACATCAGTGCTTGGGACCCTTGGCAGGGCCTTGTGCCTTTGTGCCAACTCCAGAGCTCACCATGTCGCCTGATTCTTTGAGGACAATATTGGTTGGCTACCACTCCCCACATCACCTGTCATCAGGGGGTCTTGATTTCTGAGGTCCGCCACTGTAGTCATTGGAACATAGTCACTGCATTAACTTGGCTCTTGCCACAGGTATTACCCGGTTGCTTAGCCACCTTCAAATAACTTTAAATCTCCCCCAAATTAATGGCAACTCCATTGACTCAGACCCTAGGCTGGGGGCCTGGGGCTTTGGTGCCGGTCTCTACACCCATTAGAGAGGAATGTAAGCCTTACCTTGTTTCTTCCCAGAGTGTGTTGACTGTCCAGTCTCCCACATCCCTGGGGTTACCCCAAAACCACAGACCCTTGGCAGTGGGCTGGGCCATCAGGGAAACCCAAGTAGTCATGAGAAAGTAGTCCTCACTTTGCCTTGGTTCTTCTTAGAGTTCATTGGCTCCCTGGCCCCTGCATCCTTAACATCACTAGAATCCACCAAGGCCTGGAACTCTTGGCAAGGTGCTGAGTGCCATCCCCAGAAGCTATAAGAGCTGCACTATGGGTTGGACATGATGGTTTATGCCTGTATTTCCAGCACTTTGGGAGGCTGAGGCAGGTGGATTACTTGAGGCCAGGAGTTCAAGACCAGCCTGAGCAACATGGTAAAACCCCATCTCTACAAAAAATACAAAAATTATCCACGTGGTGGGGTGCACCTGTAGTCTCAGCTGCTTGGGGAGACCAAGGTGGGAGGATTGCTTGAGCCCCAGGCTTTGAGGCTGCAGTGAGCCGAGATTGCACCACTGCACTCCAGCCTGGGGGACAGAGCGAGGCCCTGTCTTAAAAAAGAAAAAAGAAAACAAAAAAGCTGCACCATGGTATAAGTGGCTAGTGCGTGCTTGAAATGTTGAAATGTGCCTAGTTCAAGTTGAGATGCACCAAGCTACACACCAGATTTTGAAACTTTAGTCCTAAAAAAGAAATGTGAAATATCTCATTAATATGTTTATATTGATTACATGTTGAAAGGATATTATTTTGGGTATATTGGGTTATTCAAATTAATTTCACCTTTCTTTTTACTTTTTAATGTGGCTACTGAGGCACATGTGTAAAATGACCCACGTGCCTCCGTTGGGCAGGGCTGCATTAGAGGGTCATCGTGGTTTGCCTTGGTGTTTTCTCACACCACTGTGGCCACAGGAGGGACTCACCCTTGGCAGTGACAAAGCATCTGGTGCCAGCCCCACAGCGATGAGGGTGGCATCTGTGCTGCCTGGGTTCTTAGAATACATGGGCTGAATGGATCGCACGTTGCAAGATTTAGCAAATAAAGATACAGAATGCTCAGTGACATTTAAATTTCAGATAAACAACAAATAATATTTTGTAAGTATGTTTCATGCCATTATTTGTGGTTTATCTAAAGTTCAAATTAGGCTGGGCATTCTGTATTTTATCTGTCAATTCTGTGAGTTGGGCTCCACATTTTCCCCATGTTCTCCTTATTGCTGCGGCCACACCAATGACTCCTTGGAAAGGGGCCTGAACCATGGGTTCCAGCCACAAAAGACCTTGCAGGGAAGCCACTGCATTGCCTTGGAAATTCTCAGAGTATCGTGGCTGCCTGGGCCCCTTCGCCCTAGATCCCTGGGGCCACATCAATACCCCAGAAACTGTTAGAGCATTGTTTTCACACTGCCTTGGTTTACCTAAGGTGTATTGGCTGGTCTCACTGGACCCTGCTTCACTGGGTCAGCACTAAAGCCTCAAACCTTTTCAGTAGTAGTTGGCACATTGACTTGATTCTTCTTAGAGGGCATGGCTGCCTGGCCCCCAATTTGCCCACATAACTCACATCCCCAGAGTTACATCAATGCCTCAGCCCCTTGGCAGGGAGCCTGGACCACCAGTACCAGCTGCCGAAGCCATTGAGGCTTGCCTTGGCATGGCCTTTGTGGTTTTCAGTGTGCATTGCCGGCTGGCCTTCACATTCACCTCCTCATGGCCTGCTCCTCCTTCTGGTGCCCTGGATGCCCAACCTTCTCTAAACTCCCACTGCTAAGTTCATGCAGTGCTTTGACCCTTGACAGTTGGCTTGGGCCTCTGCAAGTCTCAAAAGTTAGTAGGAAGTACACACCCTATGTTCTTGATGTCTTTTTTTATTTTTTTTTAGTATTTATTGATGATTCTTGGGTGTTTCTTGGAGAGGGGGATTTGGCAGGATCATAGGACAATAGTGGAGAGAAGGTCAGCAGATAAACATGTGAACAAAGGTCTCTGGTTTTCCTAGGCAGAGGACCCTGCAGCCCTCCGCAGTGTTTGTGTCCCTGGGTACTTGAGATTAGGGAGTGGTGATGACTCATAAGGAGCATGCTGCCTTCAAGCATCTGTTTAACAAAGCACATCTTGCACCGCCCTTAATCCATTTAACCCTGAGTTGACACAGCACATGTTTCAGAGAGCACGGGGTTGGGAGTAAGGTTATAGATTAACAGCATCCCAAGGCAGAATAATTTTTCTTAGTACAGAACAAAATGGAGTCTCCTATGTCTACTTCTTTCTACACAGACACAGTAACAATCTGATCTCTCTTTTTTTCCCCACATTTCCCCCTTTTCTATTCGACAAAACCGCCATCGTCATCATGGCCCGTTCTCAATGAGCTGTTGGGTACACCTCCCAGATGGGGTGGCGGCCGGGCAGAGGGGCTCCTCACCTCCCAGACATGGCGGCCAGGCAGAGGGGCCCCCCACCCCCCAGACGGGGCGGCGGCTGGGCGGAGGCACCCCCCACCTCCCAAACGGGGTGGCTGCTGGGCGGGGGTGCCCCCCACCTCCCAGACGGGGGATATCTTTCAAGTATATTATCTTCCCAGTTCCATTGGTCCCCTGTCACTGGGCCACACCAGCACCTCTGCTGCCAGCCCCAGAAAGGACTAGAGGATGATCTTAGTGCCTTAGTTGATTTAGCATGTGCAGGCTTGGCTGTCCAGTGCCCACTTGCCAATGGGCCTTCAGAGAGGAGACACTGTTATCTCCTGAAAAGCACATTGGCTCCTGGCCACCTGTTTCCTACAATGTTGCATCCACAGGGTTGCCTCTTAGACGGGGTGCCTTGTCTATTCCTGGAGCATATCAGCTGCCCAGTGCCCAGCCTGTGTCCTAACATCTCAAGGCCCACCAGGGGCCTAGACCACCCAGTTGGCCACAACAGCCTTGGTTCATCTCACAGGGGATCAGCTGCCCAGGCCCTACAATGCTGAAACACTCAGTTGCCTTAAACCCCTTACAGGTGTCCTGAACCCCTAGTATCAGTCCCCAAAGCAAGCATGGGGTGGCCACCCACTGTGATGTTCCTTTCCACCCCTCAGGGTGACACCAGTGCTTTGGAATCTTGGCAGGCAACTTGTGCCTCTGATTCCTGCCTCAGAAGCCATGCGAAGATGGTCTCTGGGTCATCTGGTACACTTTCCAGACAGTGGGATACACGGCAGTTAAGCCAGTTGATACCAGGATGCCAAGGCCTAACTAGACTGAGGGCCAGACCACCTTCCAGTACGAGTTGCTGGAGGATCTCCTGGCTGCTCCTTCTCTCGTGGACTGTCTCAGTGACTCTCCCAGAGGCTGTGCTCTGGTGGTTGAGACCTGGGGTTTCCTGGCCCCTGCAAGACGGAGACTCGAGGTTTCTGGCACTTGAGGGGTAAGATTAGGGGTCTCTGGCCCCTGAAGGGAGGACGGTGAGGAAGATTTCTAACAAGAGGAAGGGTTTCCTCTTATCCCTCCAATTCTGTGCACTGGCCCTGTCCCAAATGTCTTACCTTACTTGAGGCTTCAGATTATAATGGGATTTTGGCATCAGGCCAGTCAAGTTTCCAGCCTTGTCACTGACAATGGATAACAATGACATGGTCTTTCTGGCCTTGGTTTTTTTAGAGGTGTAATAGGGTGGTGATTGCCAAGCCTGAAGGCTGGTCAGTCTTCCAAGCTCTTGCATGGCCTGTGTCTTTGTTTTTATGTCAACCCTTGGGCATTGTTTTTGTTGCCTTGTGTTTTTCAGTGTCACTTCTAGTCTTTTCTTTGAATGTGTCATGTGGTGATGTTAAATAAGAGAGAGGAGGTGGGAGGGTGGATACGTGATAGAGCTCCAGGTAGGAAACACTGCCCACCTTTCCACCATGCCCCTGCTGGGTCACAAGTCAGTTACCAGATCATGGCGCTTTCTGGAAGGCACAGGTCTCATCCTCTGGGCCCCAGCCTTTCCTTCATGGAGGTTGGGTTGAGGGCTATCTCAACCTGTGGAACTTTCTAGAAGGCTCAGCTTTCAGAACCCCTATTGTCTCCCTTCCCGTCCAACCTATTATCTTGAAAGGTCACCGTATGGCCTCTTTAGGGACTGTGGAATTTTCTAAAAGCTCTCACTCCCTTGGCCTGAGCCTTCCCTTCATGGAGGTTGGGTCGTGGAACTTTTTGGAAGGCCCAGGATCTCAAAAATCTTTATCACTTTTCAGCCTCCACTCAGAGAGTCTTGGTTTATCCAGATGTTTTAGAATCTTCTGAAAGTTCCTATTTCTCCCATCCAAAGAAGAGGACTATCCACCCAAAGAGGGCTACTGCATTTCTTTGTTAAACTTTATTAAGTCCATCATTTCCCAGCACCCATGCCCGGTGGGTGGGAAAAAACACTCAACCTCTAACTGGAGGAGGCCTGAGTGTATGGTTCTGCAGGGGTGGCCAAGCGAGCCCCAGGGCATTTAGGGAGAGCCTGGGGGAGTTTGCTCTTCCTGGCTGAGAGATAGACTTCTCTCCCTCACTTTTTCCCTTCACCCCATCCCCTTTTCTCAGAGGCAGTTGGGCAGGAGGCTGGACAGGCCCTGGGGCCTAGTCCCAGTAGCGATGGCTGGATCTCCTTGGGCTTTCCAGGCATGTGGCCCCCATTGTGCCCTCCTTCTCCCTGCAGGAATGGTGGGCTGGGAGCCACCAGTGGAGGGGGCTTCATGTGAGCTCTGGCTATCCTAGGGGGCCCCCTTTTGTTTCTGGCTGAATCCTTCTTTCTTACTCCTCACTTCTTCCACCAGTGGAGGGTGGATTCCACAGGCCCCCCCACAGGCCACTTCAGAGCCAGCAGGGACCCATGGGCTCTGTGGGAAGCTCTGGCACAGCCTGCCAAGCCTGAAGGCTGGTCAGTCTTCCAAGCTCTTTCATGGTCTGCTTCTAGGGCATTGTTTTTGCTGCTTTGTGTTTCTCAGTATCACTTCTCGTGTCTCCATCGAATGTGTGATGTGGTGGTGTTAAATAAGAGAGATGAGGTGGGAGGGTGGGTACTTGCTAGAGCTCCAGGTAGGAAATTAGATCACCCGTCCTGAGATCCACTCCACCTTGTAAGTTCTGAGTCCTAGGCAAATCTGGAAAAGCTACTTAAACGTTTAGCCTCAGTTTTCTTCTCTGTAAACGAGAGGGGGTGTCCATTTGAACTTTCGAGGATGAGAATGACAATTTGCGTTCTCTAGAGATGTTAGAATATAATTTTACATACTGTACAGTATCCACTTTTTGACTTCTGACAGCCCCAATGATGCAATTGTGTGCTAAGAGGGAGAGGAAGACCACCCACAAATTCAAGATATCTGTTTAAACTCCTTCTATAATAGTTTTGGAATGGAAATTAGAGTAGTACCTTCCCCCGATCTTCTTATACCTGGCACAGAACCCTACCTAACCAGATGTTTTGTCTTCTGTCACAACCCCGAGTCTCCTTGTCCTGAATCTCAGCTGTGACCTAAAGATATTTTCCATGTAGCATCAACACCAGAGCCAACACTTTAATGTGGACAGAGTCCCTTAGCCTTGGCAGCAAACTTCAGAAGAACTTGGAAGTTTTGTTTTGGCCCGAGGAGCCTGGCCAGTCAACCAGACCCCCCTCAAAGCACTTGAGAACAGTATTTTGTATGTTATTGCCAGGGTTTGGGTTGGTGAGCTCAGATGACCAGGTTAGGATCATCTTCCAGTCAGGACCAGTGGGTCTGTGGTGAAGGGAAGCTGGACGTTAGGGGAAGTGTGTAAAGAGTGCCTGGCCTTCTGTGTGCCAGCCCCTGTATAACACACCTACAGCCCTTCACTCTGCCTGAGGGGGCTAACAGCAGTCTGCAAACTTTTTTGAGCACAGCCTTGTCTGTCACTAGGTGACTTGGTACTTGTGGTTTAGTTGGAGAACAATCCTATGTGTATTTTCACTTTAATAAGAGGAGAACTCTTATTTCTACAAGGAATGGACCCCCGTACCAGAAGACCTGGTATTGTGGGAGACTTGGGCCCGTGGATGTTCAGCTGTAAGGCCGCTGTGGCAGTCCTGAGAAACGGGTAGTCAGGTGAGGGATGATGAAGGCACCAAGATGAGTGTGTGCTGGTGCTGAATGCAACTGTATTGGCTTCTCATGACCAGCCTGGGCGCTACAGCAGGGAGGGCTGGAAATTCATGGGTTCTTATGAGATCCTCCACTGGTAAAAACTAAAACAAAGTGTTCATCCAGGGCCACAGGGGATATCAGCTGTCCCTCGTCCCTCTCTGCTTTCTTATCTTCTCCAAGTCATGAAAAGCAGGACCAGCTTGGCAGGAAGACAATGGGCGTCACAGAGACTTCAGCTGGGCCCAGGTAAAGCCACAGAGGCTTGGGTCACTCTGTGGTCTCTGGAGCTCTGGGTTTCCCAAGAGGGTCAGAGTGATGGCCTGGCCCTCCCCACTACGGGTCCCACAGGCCTGGCGCTCAAGCCATTGAACACCAGGCTGGCTGGAGGATGTGTATGAGAATTTCTCCTAAAGTAGCTCTCTTCTCCGGGAGGATTCTGAAATTAAATGTGTTCATCGTTTGTAATGAGATTAATACCACTTGGCACAGATAGAGAACAGGGGATGCCAACACCAGATAAGGAAGGCTGATGAGAGAACACTTCTAGCTCTTGAGATTCTATGGGCTTAATCCTGTTATTATTGTTAATACATGCAATTTAAAATATCAATGATGCATAATAATGAGGCTTTATTTTATCTTTTCTGAATATCTGGGTCATGCATATACAGTGTTTCATAGTTTACAAAGCAGAGTGGCAACCCTGACAAAAATCCTCTGAGCCATTTTACAGCTGAGAAAAATGGCTGTCAACTCCAAGATCCCAACTCCTGCTCCCAGGCCAACCTGTAGTGGTGCAGTCTGTGTCTGCAGGGGTCACCTGAGGCCTGGCCAGGACCTTTTCTGGGCTTTTCTCTGACAAGTTAACTGTGTGATCCTGAGCAAGGGGTCACTTCCCATTCCCACCTTAATCTCTGCTCCTTCTCCCACTATCCCATAAACATGAGGTGACAACTACCTTCTTGTGGACAGCACCTTGGGCTCTGTGAGTCACTTGGTCATTCCCTCCCCATCTCCTCCTGGAGTGTAGGTTCCCAGAGCCATAGGGACTCTTGACTGTGAGTGAATAAACCACCATATATTTAAAAAACAGGAATCTGGGAATCATGTTGTTTTTGTCTTTTGAGGTAAATTGTAATAGCCTTAAGGACATAGATGATGTTTGTATATTTAAGATATTATTTTTCAACAATTGGGGCTTGGTCTAGGCACCTAACAGGCCCTGTGTAAATGAGTGCTAAACTCTTTTTTCCTGAGGGTGCAGCCTTCTAAGCCTCCTTCCTCACATGTCAGGCCTTAACTTGACACCCAGAAAACTCTCTGCGTTTCTAATCGCTTCTGCTCTCTGTAGGTAATTGCACAGAAAATCCATGTTGTGAAGCCCTCAAAGAGAATTACAAGGAATTATAAAATCTCCTTTTCACCTTACTAGGTTTTCTTTCTGATGGAGAAGTAGGCACACTTTAAGGATGGGGGTTGGGAGGTGCAACCAACCTCCACTGTGCAACTGAACCACACGCTTTCCACGTTTCACTCGAAAATCAACATGGGAGCCTACGTGAGCTGGGGCCTCAACAGATGCTCAGCCCCAGGGTTGATGTGGCTCTTAGAGCTCTGTCTAACCTAGCCTCTGATGGGGACGCTGAGGTCCAGAAATGGGACATGTTTACCTCAATGCCATAAAACTGGTGCAAGCTGACCTGAGATGTCTATTGCCCAGGGCTCTTTACGGGGCCTGATAGCTGAGAAACTCTACCTGGAATAATTACCTGGAATAATGGTCAGTGGCAGCTGGAAGATTTGCACAGGGCAGGACATCCACTGAACTGCTTTGCAACAGCAGGAGTAGAAACTCAGGTTATTGTAAATATGCAGAACATTTTATGAGCCCCACAAATGGGAAAGGTCTAACAGTGGGATCAGTGTGTGAAGCCAGGCCTGTCCTGAGATACTGTGGCTGAGATACTGGTCATCTTATCCCAGTTGGCAGTTATAGGTGGTCAGGAATGAGGGAAGGAAGCAATGAGTCACAACATCCAGCCCTACCCATTCTGGACCCATCCCTACCCAAAGGGCACTCCAGTCTGTTGGTCTGTTGTGAGGAGGATACTTGTGAACAAGGGGGTAAAAATTGTCAGGGATGTCAGAGAAGTAACATTCCTGAGGGCCTCCAGGGAAGGGAGCATAGGGTGAATAAAAGTACATAACAAAATGGTAATATTAACAATAGCTGCTGCCCCCTTGAAGTGCTTGCTCTGTGGCAATCACTGTCCATACACAACCTTATTGTCATGAAAGCCTTGAGAGGATGATATTATAGTCTTCATTTTACAGATGAAGATACTGAAGTTCAGAGAAGTTATCACTTACCCAAATCCTCTCAACAAGTAAATGGCAAAACCAAGATTCCAACGCAGACCTCTATGACTCCAAAGTCAGAGATTTTCCGCTGCGGGGGAATGGAATGAAACAAAGTGTAGATTCTGACATCAGACAGGGACCCATTCCACCATTTGCCAGCATATGGCCTTGGACAAGTGACTCAACTTCTCTGTACTTCAGCTTTGTCATCTGTAAAATGAGGAGTAGAAGAGAAGGAAATGAGATGATGCTTAGAAAGCACCTGTCACAGTTCCTGGTTAAGGAAAGTGGGTGATAGATTGATGGTGCTGTTATACTTATTTCAAAACCTTCATTGTGGTAATGGGTCCCCCCACCTTTGGTCAGCTTTGTTGATTTGAAAATCTAATATCCTCACCTTGTGACGAGGGTAGACTTATCTTTTTCCAGTGTTCTTTCCCCGTCTTTTCCATCTCAGTAAATGACATCCTTGCTGTGGAGTAAGTTATGTTCCCTCAAAATGTAAATGTTGAAATCCTGACCCCTAATGTGACGCCTGTGGAGACAGGATCTTTAGGAGGTAAGTAAGATGAAATGAGGTCATAAAGATGAGATCCTAATCCTATTGGACTGGTGTTCTTATAAAAAGAGGAAGAGAGGCCGGGCACGGTGGCTCACACCTGTAATCCCAGCACTTTGGGAGGCCGAGGCAGGAGGATCACAAGGTCAGGCAGTCAAGACCATCCTGGCTAACACAGTGAAACCCCGTCTCTACTAAAAATACAAAAAATTAGCTGAGTGTGGTGGCGTGTGCCTGTAGTTCCAGCTACTCGGGAGGCTGAGGCAGGAGAATAGCTTGAACCCGGGAGGCAGAGGTTGCAGTGAGCTGAGATTACGCCACTGCACTGCAGCCTGGCAACAGAGTGAAACTCCATCTTAAAAAAAGAAAAAAAAAAGGTGGGGGGAAGAGAGACCAGAGTTCTTTCTCTTTCTATCATTTGAGGATGTAGTGGGAAGGCAGCCACCTGCAAGGCAGAAAGAGAGCCCCCATTAGAAACCCATCCTGTCAAGTCTTTCTTTCAGTTCTGGAGAAATCACAGGTTTTCGAGCTGGTTAGTACAACCACCATGTGATGAGTTGGGTAAGCCAGAGATCTGGCTGCTGCTCTGATACTTCTAGTTCCCTCATGGTCCCCCATCATCCCATGCCATACTATATTAGATAATTTCTGTCTCCAAGACATTTCTCTGTCTTCTCACTTCTCTTGGTCCTTCAACATTTTTCCTATAGATTTTTTCAAATATCTGTAAGAGTAGAGAAAAAAATACTTTATATCAAAGTATTTATCACTGGCTTCAACAATTATCAACATGTGGTGAATCTTGGGTCATCTATTACCTTATCCACTTCTCCACTCCAGGTTATTTTGAAACAAACCCAACACATTGTATAATTTTTCCCATAAATATGTCAGTATATTTATGTAAAAGATATATACTCAATTTAAAAACATATATACTACTTTAGAAAAACATAACCACCTTACCATTATTGCTTCTAATATTTTAGGTAATTTCTTAAAATAAAGAAATATAAGGTCAGTGTTTATATTTTCATGATTGGCTTGAGAAAAACATATTTTTGTAAAATGTGAATCAGGATTCAAATAAGATTCATATATGGTGATTGGCTGACGTGTCTTAAATCTTTGCTATTTGTTCCTCTATGTCTTTTAATGTCCATCCAATTTCTTAATGAATAATTTGGATCATTTGCCCTGAAGAGCTTTACAGAGTCTGAATTTTGCTGATTTCCTCCCTGTGGGATAGTTTAGCAAGTTCCTGTGTCCTTTGTATTTTCTGTAAATAGGTGTGTGTGTACATGAGTGTAGAGAAAGAAAGAGAATATTCCATGTGACTACATTTTGTTTGTTCTCTCCTTTGCAGGGATGTGAGGAGTTAGGTATATCTTTTGGTATCTAGAAAGGTTTATATTTTCCTTCTAACTGCTATCCTTGGGTAATGCCCCACTCCCAGTACCAAAATCTGTATTAGTCAGGGTTCTCTACAGGGACAGGACTAATAGGATCGATGTATACATGAAGGGGAGTTTATTAAGGAATATTGACTCACACGATCACAAGGTGAAGTCCTACAATAGGCCATCTGCAAACTGAAGAGCAGGGAAGCCAGTCCGAGTCCCCAAACCTCAAAAGTAGGGAACTGAGAGTGCAGCCTTCAGTCTGTGACCAAGGGGCCTGAGGGCCCCTGGCAAACCACTGGTGTAGGTCCAAGAGTCCAAAAGCTGATGAACTTTGAGTCCAATGTTCGCGAGCAGGAAGTATCCAGCACGGGAGAAAGATGGAGGCCAGAAGACTTAGCAAGTTGGCGCTTTCTATTCCTGCTTTTATGCTGGCAGCTGGTTAGATGGTGCCCATCCAGACTGAGAGTGAGTCGGCCTCTCCCAGTCCACTGACTCAAATGTTAATAATCTCCTTTGGCAACACCCTCACAGACACACCCAGGGACACTTCGCATCCTTCAATCCAGTCAAGAAGTTGACACTCAGTATTAACCATCACAGTTACCCTTAGGTTTTGCTTATAAAAATACTTTAATTCCCAACTCCTGATGCTTCTATGGGTCTGTTGATGTATTGGTGAAATTATCTTCATCACCATGCATTTCCATTATTCTAGTCTCAGTTACTGCTTTTTCTCCTCTGAACAATTGCAATGGTCTCTGAACAGGCCTCCTTGCATCTACTTGGTTTCCTCCAGTCTAGGCCTCACCTGGCAGCCAGACAGATCTTTTCAAACAACGATATTCTTTTTTTTTTTGTAATTATTCTTTGTAACAGAGTCTCGCTCTATCGCCCATGCTGGAGTGCAGTGGCATAATCATAGTTCACTGCAGCCTCGACCTCCCAGGCTCAAGGGATCCTCCTGTCTCAGCCTTCGGAGTAGCTAGGACTACTGATGCGTACCACTACACTCGGCTAATTTTTAAAAAGTTTTTGTAAAGAAGGGGTCTCCCTATGTTGACAAGGCTGGTCTTGAACCCCTGAGCTCAAGTGATCTTCCTGCATTGATCTCCCGAAGTGCTGGGATTATAGGCGTGAGCCACTGCACCCAGCCTAAACAATCATATTTTGACACTGTCCTGGACTTCTCACTGAACTTAGAGTGCAATTCAGATGCCCTGAGAAGGCTTCCACAGCCCTGTGTGGCTGTGCCCTGCCCACTGTGCCAGCAGCTCTCTGAGAGGCTCTCCTCTTCTGTGTCATGATTCACCACTCTGCCTTCTCCCTGTTTCCCACCCCAGGCCCTCTGTGCAGCCTGGTCCTTCTGCCTGGAGCATTTCCACCCAGTATTTGCTTGGCTGGCTCCTTCTGTTTCTGCAGCAATCACCCTGAATAGCTCTTCCTCAGGGTGGCCTACTCTGGCCTCTTCCCCTATGATATGCCCCTCGCCACTCCTCTCCCGCAGCAACCTCTTTTCCTTCATGGCCTCTGCCATGACTCAGACTGCTAACTTCCATTTGTGTGTATGCTTATTTCGTATTTGCCTTTCAAGGACAGTACATTTGTCCTTGAGTAATCTTACAACTATATTCTTAGCATCTAACATAGGGGTTGAAACACAGGAAATGTTCACTAAAAGTTTGATAATCCATTGATCTAAATGACGTGACAAGAGATGGGAGCAGCAGCTGGAATACAAACAGAGCCATGGGAAGGCATGAATTCCAGCCCTTTGGAGAAATTTCTCTTCCCCTGGTCCCTCCTGATGGTGGTAGGGAGGACTGGCCAGGAACAAGTGTAGGGAGGGCCAGGTGCATGGTGAGGCATGAGGGCTTGGGGAATATACTGGTGTCCACTCTAAGAGGAGGGTATGAGTGCACATAGTTTATTGGGAGGTGAAGGAAACCCCAGGAGGAGAGAGGGTAAGTGGGACAATACCTGGAAGCTCCAATAAGGGAGCATCATCAAGTCAGCCATCTCTTTGGGCGTGGGGGCTTAGACCCGCGGGGGAGCTCTGGGAGCCAGCATGTCAGAGCTGGGGTAGGGAACAGGGCATTTATCCCCAGACACCTCTGGCCTGCAAACAGGTGGCAAAGTGGGCTCAGGTGGACAGAAAAAGTACTCAGGAGAGGATACACGGATGGGGTCAAGTCAGAAGATCTGGGCAGAGCACTGACAGCACCTGCACACCTGGAAACATTTGCTACCTCATGAACCTGGCACTGGGTGATGCAAAATTACCCAGATACCGTCCCTTCCCCTGACTGCAGACAGACATCCTGACAGAGATCAGACAGGTGGCCATGGAAAGAGTTAATCCCATTGCAGGCAGCAGAGGCCTTGCATCCTGCAGATGAGCCTTCTGCGTGTGCAGATGACAGGTCAGGGAAGTCCGCATCTCATGCCCACCTAATCTGGGCTCTTTGGGGTGGGTTAGGGCACCTGCTACATGAAAGAGCGGGATGACAAGAGTGACACAGCACTTTTCCCCTCTCAGACCACTTTCACATCTATGACCTGTTCCTGCCTTACAACCGTTCCAGCAGTGGGTGGGAAGAAATTATCCCCCTCCTTTTATAGAGGAGGGAACTGAGGCAGAAGGG
This sequence comes from Gorilla gorilla gorilla, assembly GCF_029281585.2. Lineage (NCBI taxonomy): Eukaryota > Metazoa > Chordata > Mammalia > Primates > Hominidae > Gorilla > Gorilla gorilla. The sequence goes on along the minus strand of NC_073229.2, from coordinate 58,586,254 downwards.
AGAAGTGATTCTGCTGTGGTCTGTCCAGAGCTGGAGAGGGGTAGGCCTGACCCCTTGCCCTAGCTTCTTTCTTGGAGGTGAGCATTTGTGTGGGTGAAGCTCTTTTGCCAAAAGTTATGGGTGCAGGGAGGAGAGTTCAGATCCCAGTGAGAATTCTGTGGCACTTTTTCCAAACTGGCCAGGCAGGTGACATTCTTAGGAGCAGCCACAAGATGGCAGAGAGGCCGCACACTGCACATCGGATTTCCTTGGGGGCCAGGGGAAGCAGCCCAAGATGAGGGTCTGCTGAACATCCCTGAAGACCCTTGAGGATTCCTAGAGGGCTGGCTGGGAGTAAAGGAGGAAATGCAGGGGGAAGCGAGAAAGTGGAAATTCTGCCAACTACTTACTGTGTGACCTTGGGCAAGTCACTTGCCCTCTCTGGGCCTCAGGCTCCTCCTTTGTAATCTAGGGTATTTGGACTTAAAGCAGAATATTAGTCTTTTCCAGTTCTGGCACTGAAGGAGGTATGACCATGGAGGCACCTTGGTATCTGAGCTCCCCCTCTGGCTGTGAGGCTGGAGGCTGGGAAACAATCAGAGGTGGTTGGAGTGTGATCGAGAAAACAGTAGCCTGACTGATGACTTCAGAGCAAGGTGAGGAAGGGACAGGAGAGAGAACTTTGGGAAGACACAGAGCAGAATGTGGGGAGTAAGGAATTAGGCACCCGAGGCAGGGGCTGTATCTGTTCATCCCTCTGTGCATAATTCTCAGCTTCAAGCTTCAGAAAAGCACCTTTGCTTTGGGTGTCCACCCGCTGCACACACATCTTAGCTCATTGGCCTGTTTTCTTTCTTTTATAGCTGCTATCCCTTTCTGAATTTATTTGCTGATTTATGTGCTTATTTCTGTCTCCTCCCCTGGAATGTAAGCTCCATAAAGGCAGGGACTTTGCCTTCTTGTTTATTCTGGATTCTTAGCAACTAGAACAGTTCCTGGGAAAAGCAGTTGCTCCATAGGCAGCTGTTGAATGCATGAATGAATGAATGGATACCTGAATGGTGAAGTAGACAAAGCCCTGAACTGGGAGTCAGAGTGCTGGGGCCTAACTCTAGAAATGTGCTGTGTGATCTTGGGGAAACCTCTTCTTTCTGGGTTTCAGTTTCCTGATTCTTAAAATAAATTGTTTGAGTTCCCTGATCAAGTGTCTTAAATATTTAGAAGCAGAAGTTCATTCTCCTCTAATTCTCAAGTCCTAGGGTTCAGTTAATCCAGTCAATCACCCACCATTGTTTACTTTCCCCTCCAAGGCCAGCAGCCAGCTGATGAAGAAAGCTCTTGGCAGGGAAGTCTTTCCTCATTCAGTGAACATTCCTGGGTGCCTACTTTGTGTGAGGCTCTGCTCTAGATGCTGGAAGTCCAGAGGAGACCAAGTCAGATGTGCATACTCACCTCTTATATTCTGGTGGGCAAAGGTAAAAAATTGTGGGTCTTCTCCCTTCATTCTTAAAGGTAGAAAAGGCCAAGCTTTAAAGAAGGCAAACACTCTAGGCTCAGAGTTATTCAAAAGGAAGACCCTCTAATATTAGGAAGATGGGGCTTGTGGGACTCGGGCCTCCAGAGATGCCTGTGGACCTGTCTCTAGGGAACATAATGGGTGGGTGAATCTGAGTTTCAGCCCTCACAACCTCTGTTGTGGCTGTCCCAGACCTGGTCACTGGGAAACACAGTCAGGTCTGTGCTTGGTGTGCCCCGCCCATCTCATTAGAACATCCCAGCCCTGTGTCCCTTTTCTTCAGTGCTTTGCCTTTGTTGAGGGATTAATCTCAATAGACGAACAGGGTAGAGCCAAGTCATGATGGGCTGAGTATGATTTACCCTCCAAAAAGAGAAGCTGAATTTAATTACCAAGTAAACTCGAAAGAGGTGACTCTAATGGTAGAATTTCAGGCCCATTGACAGGTTAGGTTTGGGGAGAAAGATAAGCTGTACCTCCTTTAGTCAGTTGCCTGTAATGACCCCAACTTCCCCTCCCCTTGGGCTTGAGCACATAGGTCTCAAAGCTTCTCTAGAAACTCACTACTCCAAGTGCAGGCAGAGGCTGCCACATGGGCCTCATCCAGGAGCTTTTTAGAGATGCCCAGCCCCCTCCCCCCACTGCCCCCGCCCAACCAGACCTCCTAAACCTAAACCAGACTTGAAGTTGACTTTAAGGGAACTTGTGTGCATGCTTGGATTTGAGAGCACTGGGCTGAAATGCCCCTTGTTCCCCAGAATGATGCCTGTTCCTGTGAGCAGTTTGCTTTCCATGGCAACCCCTGCATGACCACTGCCTCTCTCTGCATTCCCTTTGCAGGGCCACACTAGTTTCTCATTAGGAGGCAGAAGAAGGAGAGGCACCAGGATGCCTGGCTAAATAAGAAGGCTGAGACTTGTTAACGTAATGAGCCAACGAAGCTCCCTGAAGGAGCGGCCCTGTGTGCAGGGTGGGCTGGATAATGGGGTCCTCCTCAGAGGTGGGAATTCTCTCTTCATCAGTCTAGCATTTGTTTCAAAGGAAATCAGGCCATGAAATAGCATTTGCACTGTTCTACTATACATATATGTATGTATATAGACAGAGATCTCTCTCTCTCTCTCAGTCACTCACTCTCTCACTCGCTCTATTATGGGTGCTGGATCCCTTCCCTTGGCTCTTTCAGATCCACGCTCCCCCCTCTCCACCCACTCTCTGCCCTGGGAGGCTTGCCTGTGTGGACTGCATCAACCTACTTCCTGCCCTCTGGCTTCCTGATGGCCCAGCCAATGGGAGAAAAGGAGAGTGAGGCCAGCATTCGTGCCCTCCCTGCCAAGCTGCTACATCTCCCTACTGAGGTGACTCTTCTCCCCAGGCAGCGCTCCCACAAGACGTTTAGGCCTTCGAGGTCCTGGCAACTGCTCCCTCCCTCCCCTCACCCCTTCCTGTCCGGGGGTGTTAACTGCACCCACTGAGGCCAGCCCCAGGTGTTGCACCCTACCTTGCTGGTTTCCTTAAACCCTGCCCCACACCTTGTAAACTCCTTCTTCAAACTCTCCTCACTTTCCTCCCCCCGTGAGCCATCTATTCCCGGATGGGTTTAATATGCCTGGGAAAAAGACTGGAAGGACATAAACCAAGCTAGAACTGCAGCCACGTTTCCCTTTCTGTTATGACCTGTGTGTCTCTGAGCTTCCAGCGACGCCGCTTCCTTTCCTTCAGGCCTCATGAATGCTGTAGGCTTTTGGAAACGGTGGAAGCCAACTGCATTGCATCCCTAAGCATTTGTCTCCTTCCATGTTCCAAGTACAGAAGGGTCCACAGCCCAGCAGGCCCCAGGGGCAGTGGGGTGGGCAGGGCAGGAAGGGTCACTGGGAAGGACTTCAGTCAGCACCATGATGATTCTCCCACTCTGGGATCAGTCTATCCAGAGGCCCCGTCATGGCATGGGGGCCTTGGCACCAGACACTGAAATGATGACCTTCTGTGATTCATTCCTCCGGGAAGGGAGACCTTCCAGAGGGTCTTGGTGTAGGCAGCCATCAAGGGCTCTCTTCTGTCCCAACTCCCCTTTTGCTCCCTCCCAGTCTCCCTCCTGCCACCCTCTCTTCACTTAGGCCATTGCCACTTCCTGCTTGCTGTTCCTCAGACACACCAAGCACACGCCCTTCCATTCCTTAGTCTTGTTATTCCCTCTCTGTAGACTGCTATTCTTCCAGACATCCTCAGGGCTTCTCCTCATTGCCTCAGTCTCTGGGCAGATACTACCTTAATCAGAGAGGCCTTCCTGGGCCATCCAAGACACCATTGCCCACTCCCATCACTTTCTGCTAGGCACAGACAAGGCACTCAGCAAAGTTTTGTTAGTGAATGAATGAATGAATGAATGAATGCTCTTTCAGTCACCTTAGGAAGTCAGGACTACATGGGGTGGGAAGTGGCTCCAAACATCTGCCAGCACTCAGTGAGGGGGCTGGTCCCCTCCAGAATTAGTCCGGCATGGCAGTTCCACTTTGCACATCTGCTAAAAATTATCATGTCCCCACCCAGGCACAAATGTCTAATGCCTATTGATGGAATAGCCCCGTCTCTGTGAGGGGCCCCTAGAGTCACTCCTAGGAATAGGGCTCTTCCTTTATTTCTGTAGGCACAGGCATTTTCTAGACCTTGGGAATGCCAGCCCCCTTTGCTCAAGTGTGTGGAGTTGCCTGTAGGGATCATGCCCTCTACCGGAAGGCTATGTCCTGAGATAGATTTCTCCAAGAAGAGTTGCAGACCAGGCCACTAATATCTTAGGGAGTTACAGTCATGGGTTCTAATCCTGGCATGGCTATTAACCAGCTGTGTGGGTTTGGGCAAATCACTTTCTCTCTCTAGTTATTAGTGTTTGCATTTCTCAGGGAACTTCAGGCCCTAAAAAATTAGGAATCCAGGGCTCCAGAGTCTGGCTATAGTACCTAGACTTGAATAGATTAGGAAATAAGCTGGACTTGGAGATGTTCTGTAGTTTGGGGTCTGTCATCATTCCTAATGATTTAGTCCTTCCCAGTCAAAATCTCTCTGCGTTATTCCCCAGGACATCCCCCTTCCTTCGTTTCCTGCCCTTGCCCCCTTCCAGATCTCCTCTGGGTCTTTGTACATGCTAATCCACCATCCCCAAATGCTCATCCTTTCTTGCCCTGCAGAGTCTATAGCAGACACAGCTGAGGCTCACCTGCCATCCCATCAGCCCTTATTCTTTAAGCACATATACATGGACCCAATGCTTCTTGGTAGCACCTGCACCTCTTTGCCTGCAGGCTCTTGCTGGCTGTTGGAGCCTGCATGGCCACTGTTGCGAATGAATGGCTCTTGTTGGGGACTGATGGGAGTGGTGAATAAGTACCCTAAATATCTGCACTTCAGGGGAGAATTCTAAGGCCCTCGTTGGCCTATTGCTGTAACTCCCACGGTTCCCTAGTAGGATTGAGCCTCATTTACATTTGTTGATAACACACCTTTCATTCAGTGTCTTCCCTCCCTGTCTCATGATTTCATTCCCTACTAATATTTTTGGAAGATCAGTTCCCAAATAAACCATGTGCACTCCAATCCATCTATTCCTGAAGACTCAGATCCATGGTCACCTTTTGTTGGAAACCTTCCCTGCCTCCCTCAAGTTGGTTGCTCGTGCCTCAGTCTTCTTGCAGCTTTTCTCTCTGTATCCACCCTCTTGGTGGGATTGAAAGGATCCCTTCTGGAGTCAGTCGGTTCCACAGGGTGAAGTCTCCCTGATGTCAGAAACCCACGTCATTTTCCTTTGTGCTTATGTGTCCAATAGGGAAACCGAGCTGCTGCTCTCCTCGTCTAGTCTTCCTGCCTTTCTCAACTGTCCAGCAAGCATCCTGCTACCTTAGCAAAGAGTTCAATCAGTTCCAGATTTCTCTCCCTCTGCTTTAACCCCAGATTAGCCCGGATTCTGTTTATAAACAGCTGCACTTCCTTCTAAACACCCTCCAAGTGGACCAGTTGCCCATCAATACTTGGCACAGGAAAACACCCCTGCAGGCCCTTCCACCCACAGTGATGTTTCCTGTCCTAAATCATCTCTATGCAGGTGCCAAGGGCCAGGGAAAGTGCTCCTTTCACTGTCCCGCCCACCTCCTAGGTGCATCTCCTCAGACTCACCTGCCTCCCAGCCCCTAGCTTTTGGCCTTCCTTTCCCGGGAGAGGGCAGGGGAGCATCTTCAGATAGAGAGGTCAGTACAACCCTGACCTTCTGTCTCATTAACATTGAAGATTTTTTGCTTTCCTCTGCTTCAAATTCTCTGAAGGGAAGAGGGAGGGAGGAAGGAGGGGACAATCTGGTTGGATTACATATTGATCTCTTGAGCAAATGCATCCCGCCTGGACAGCCTGCTGTCTCAAAAACTGCTCTCCTCTCATTCTGAGAGCCTGGTTATTGACCTGTGATTCATCCAGGTCCCTGTGGGCTCTACCCAAATGGATGGAGCCACTGCCTAGCCCCTGCCCAGGAATTCTGTCTTTCAGGAAGCCAAAGCTTTGCCAGCCTCCTCTGTCTGCCTCATAGAGCCCTAGACTCTAGGTTCAACCTTGCTCCGAAGTCGCCACCCCTCTTCCATTCACCAGGAGAACAGGCACCTGCTGCCTGCTTTGATTCTAAGCGTGAAGGGTGTTCTGCTGTTCCCTATACATCCTGCCATCGCCTAAATGGCTCTTAAATATCCTACACTCCACTGATTTCCAGTACCAAGAGCAAAACCCTTCAAGCTATAGTAGGCATGTTTGTTAACTGAATTGTTAAAGCATTAGTGATCTGCCTTGGGTTGTTGGAGTATTCATTACCTCTTAAAATGCAAGTACATTATCTAGGTGCCCTTGATGTATTCCTGTGGTTTCCTTTACCAGGGTAGCAGCTTGCCACCCTGCAGAGAGCAGGAATGGCGGGGAGTAAAGCGCAGAACAGGTAGGTGTGGGGAGGGAGGGGGTAGGTGGGAGAAGTGGAAGTAAAGATGAGGCCCCAGGAATGGGAGTGTTTGTGCTGACAGTGGTGGTGGAAGCTGGTAGGGGGTGGGCACCCAGGGCAACCCTCTTCTACTTCACTGCTTTCCCCTGGGGTGGGGGGCTCTGTGCTCCTCCACCAACATTTTCATACCAGCATTGCTGGCATCATCTTTCCCCCTACACAGTACACAAAAATCCTGGTTATCCTCAGAAGCCCCAACACAAACTCTCCATCCACCAAGTTCCCAGCTCCAGTTCTGCCAGGCCACTTTCCTCTGCCCATTCCTGCCAGGGAGAGCAGGTGTCTGGGATGCAGGATCCAGTCCTCACTCTGCCCTTGGCAACATCTCTCTCCCCCATGGCACCCATGCCACGGTCAGCAGTCTTGGCAGCCTCTTTGAATGGGAAGCTGGGCCCTCCAGCCCGGCCCTGTTTCCAGCCCCCTTTCAGTTATTATCCCTGCCTCAGGCTCACCCTTAGACCAGTGTTCCCTCCCTCTTCCTCTCTCCCAGACCCCAGATTCTTGGGAAGCCAGGTTTTGTTCTCTTCACAGTGTCCTCAGCTCACCTGTCAGCCCAAGGTGGGAATCTTTTCTGGAGCTCTGGAAGGCCAGCTCCTCCCTGGCATCAGCAGCAGCAGCAGCAGCTCTGTGAAAGGAAGCCCCCTGCAGAGTTTAAAGCCTGCTCAGCCTCGCCCCCCTGTGATGCAGCTAGGGCCGAGCTGCTTTCCTCTGGGCTTCACTTTCCTCTTGTAGACAGGTCTGTCTCATGCATTTAACACCTTTGGCGCCTTTGCCATAGGCTGGGCAGTTACAAGCAAATATCTCCTTGTGGAATCCTCATAAAAACCTGAGAGTAGTGCTCTCATCTCCATTGTGCAATGATCCATCTGGCCCCTGGGCTGCCCTAGTGAGGCACAGAGAGGTTCAGTGACTTGCCCAAGGTCATAGAGCTGGAAATTGGCAGAGCTGGGACTGGAAGCCAGGCCAGGCATCTGGCTCCTGAGTTTCAGCTCTAAGCCTAGGCCATCCTACGCTGACCTCCAAAGCCTATCTGCTCAAACAACTCCAGGCTATTCCACCCCTAATTTGTTAGCACCTGGATTGGTTTCCCTGGATTAACTCATGCTTTTATCTGTCTTGTCATTTACCACGCATTCACTCAACAAACAACCATCTCCTATGCAGCAGACACTGCTCCCAGTGCTGAGGGCATAGAGAAGTGTTCGTGCCAAGGGAATTGTATTTAAGCTGCAGAGACAATAATAAAACAAGCATATTATACTTATATGTGTTCTAGATAGTATACTTACTGTATTTAATAAGAAATAAAATGTGGCAGGATGTGATAAGTGTAATAAAAAGATATGGTAGTAGGAGGAGGTAATGAGTCCAGGGAAGGCCTGTCTGAGGCGGTGATATTTGAGCAGAGACCTGAGTGGCCAGGCAGGGAGGCTCTGGGTCCAGGAGGGAGCACTGCAGGGAGCAGGGCCTCTCAGTGCCAAATCCCCAAGAGGGCAAGTGTGGAATGTGAGGGACCCGCATAGTTGTGGCTAGAAGGGGAAGGAGAACTGGTAGGAGGGCCATTTCCTCAAGGGGACAGGAGAAGGCCGGGGGGCCTGGAGGGAGTTGAGTGGTGGAGAGGCCTCTCTGGGAGCAAGAGAAGAGCTGAGACCTGGAAGAATGAAAAGCCAGCCTTCAGCTTGCTTCTGAGAGATGGGCTGCCTTAGAGAAGAGTGCAGTTTTGAAGACTGCCTTTCTCTCTGTCCATACCTACAGATGGGTGGGGAGGGCTGTGGAGGCAGCCTAACGGTGCTGGGGAAGAGCAAAGAGTGCAGTCCCGGGAGGCCAGCTGGGGACGGGAAGGAGGGGAGGGAGAGAAGCTGGAGCCGTAGATATCAGAGATAGAAAAGACTTGCCAGGTCATCGAGTGGGTCCCCTGGGGCCCGTGGAGGAGACACAGCTACAGGGGAAACCCCGCCTGCTCGTTTCATGCTCTGGCTGAGAGCTCGAGCTGGAGATGGGAGCTAGTTGAAATTAGATGGGAATTTATTTAAGGCTTTTAAACATTGCTGCACTCAGAGGGCCTCAAGAGAACCACAGATCGTTCCCTCACAGCCTGCCCTGAAGCCACAGCAGTGACACATCTGGCCCCTGGGCTGCCCCAGTGAGCTTTGGAGGATGGGGGGAAAGAGGCTGCCTCCACCCTCCTCTTGCTCTGCAGCCCTCTCAGCCCAGAATGCCACTGGCTGGAGTGTCCTGGAGCTGGCAGTGGGCCACACCTAACCATGTCCCCTGCCTGGCACGTACAGATGTGGAGGGCAGCTACCCTGTATCATCTCAGCCATCCTGTTTTCCAGGGGAGGACTGAGTGCTAATGGTGGAGGGTCAGAGGAGGGCAAGGGCTGCTCTCTGGATTCCCCAGCTGAGTCTATCCCAGTGGGCTGGGGCCTTAACAGCCTCTTTCTGGCTTAGGGCCATGATGCAGATGCCTTTACAATGTTCACTTTTTCTAGATATTGTTGACTTACAAATTTCTCTAAGCTTCACCCAGGGTGTTCAGAAACCACTTTGCAAAACATGTGAGAAGGCAATGAGAAAATAGTACAGAGACAATCGTGTGCACAGCTATGAGCATAGACTCTGGAGCCCAGGCTGCCTGGGTTCAAATCTCAGGTCCACCCCTTAGAAGTTGTGTGACCTTGAGTCAGTTACTTAACCTCTCTATGCTTCAGCTTCTGAATCGATAAGGTGTGGTTACCAATAATACCCATCCGATAAGGCAGTTGTGAAGATAAAATGTATGAAGGCAATCAAGTGTTCAGATAGGTGCCTGGCATATAGGGAAGGAGTGAAAAATGTTAGCGATGATTTTCATCTGTGTTTCTAATAATCAGTTCCTTGAGGTGGTCCTGATGGAAGCTGGAGAACCACTGTTATACTGACTGTCAATGATGACGATAAAGTTCCTGTCCTCAGCCTACTGAAGGAAGGGTCTCGGAAAACATTAAAGTGAATATACCATCTATTTGCTATTTACTCATTCATTCGTTCATTCGTTCATTCAGCAGACATCTGTTGGGTACCTTTGAGCCATGGGAATGCAGGCTACTGCATGGCCATTGTTTCTGTGTGCTCACACTCACACAAAAATGTGGACACTCTTGTCCGCACACATTTACTTTCACTCATGTCCCGATCTCGAGGAAGCAGCTCTCAGTTCAGAATCAGTCCAGAGGGAGATTCAGCCACGTAAATACCTAGTTCCAGTACGATGCGGCATGCTAATGGAGGTACACAAGCCATTATGGGAAGGAGAGAACAACGAATCCTGTTTGTGGCAACCATAGGGCTGGTGGGATCAGGGAAATCTCCACCAAGGAGGTGATTTTTGAAACAGGAAGAGAAGGTCAGGATCACGGGTACTTATTGGCAGGAGAACCACAGTGGTTAATTAAGAGTGTGGACTCTGGAGCTAGACTGCCTTGGTGTGCATAAGGACCTGCCACTTCCTGGCTGTCTGTTATGTACCCTCTTTGTGCCTCTGTTTTCTCATCTGCAAGATGAGGATAACAAAATACCTCCCTTGTAAGGTTATTTCAAGGATTATATGAGTTTATATATAAAAGGCATTTAGAAGATTGCTTGGTACATAGTAAAGGCTGTATACTGTACGTGTAAACTACTGTTATGACTTTACCAGACTACGTAACATTTGACTATAAGTCAAATATTGTTATGACTTTACCAGACTATATAACATTTGACTATAAGTAGCAGAACACTCAGTTAATAGTGATTAAAATAAAAGAGGCATTTGGGGTCAGAGGCTGTGGTAGGCAGCCTCTATGATGACTCTCAGTGATCCCCAGCCCCTCTTATTGATGCCAGCCTGTCATTTCTGGGATTAGGCTGTGCCTTCTAACCTGGGTACTCCCTGGCTATCTCCTAGGTCATCAGCTGCTATGCTGTGAACATGCTCAGGCAACTCACAGAGAGGCCCTTGTCATGGGAAACTGAGGCTGCCAGAAAGAAACCACCCAAGTGAGTTTGGCAGCAGATTCTTCAGTCTCAGTCAAGCGTTGAGATGACTGCAGCCTTGACAGACAGCACAACTGCAGCCTTGAGAGAAACCCTGAGCCAGAGGCACCCAGCTAAGCTGTGTCCAGATTTCTTAACTACAGAACTGGTGATTAATAAATGTTTGCTGTTTTAAACCACTAAGGTTTGGAGTGCTTTATTATGCAGCAATAGGTAATGGATGCAGAGGCCATCAAGGGCTTGTATGGTGGCTCCTTGCTGCCTCAATAGGGGCACCACTGGAACCCAGGACCCTGCTGTCTTTCCATCCCTCTTCCTTAGCTTGAGGCTTTCATTCTCATTGTTCATTCATTCATTCAATCCAGGGCTGCTGCATTTCCAAATGTTACACCTCTTTCTAAACAGGACGAATGTCTAAAGCCAGACAGATGGCATGCTCATGGAGTCCGTCCCTTTTGCACAAGCTTTCCCAGAAGAGCCATCCAACAGCTTCCAGTTTTATCTCACTGGCCAGAAGAGTTCCGTGGCCACCCTCATCCCACACTGAATGGAAGGGTGGACCAGATGATTCTAGCATTCCAAATGCTAGATGCCAAAATTCTATCCAGGAACCCAGCAAGGGCAGTTCAGGTAGCATTAAGAGAATGTAGCTTCCTTGAAGGTAGTAACTGTCTAATTTAGCTGTGATTCCCAAAGCCTAGCCTGGCACCTCATAAATAATGTTTATTAAATGAATGAACCAGGTTATAAGCTCTTCAAAGGCAGGGATCATGTTTTCCTTGTGTTTATATCCCTTGTACTTGGCAGGAATGTTAGAGAAAGAGATGATTGCATTATGCTGCACACTGAAGGCAGGGACTATACCTTACTATCTGTATACCCCCCGTGCCCAACACAGTGCCTGGCACACACGGAGGGGCACAACTTGGTATGTGGAATGGCTTAACTCTTGAGTTGATCAAGAACTCTGGCCTCTTGCCTCCTAATTCATGACAAATGCTTGATCTTGTGGTGCTGTTTGTTAGAAATAGAAAACAGGTACATTACCCTCTTGTTAAGGAACCAGAGTGTTTTCCTCTTTAATGTGCCTGCTCATCCCTAGCTAGAATTGTCACTGCCTGCAAATTGGAAAATGATTAAAGGCAAGCCTACTACTGTCTCTCTCTGGCTGTACCCTGGGAAACTTCTCTGTCAACCGGAGTGGGAGAAGGCTGGGTCCTCTAGGACGCCTTGCCCTGGGGAACCTTTGCTGCACTCTTCATGGACTCCAGAGCCAAGAACAGGAAGGCAGGGAATGAAGGCCGTTTTTTGAAAGGTAGGTTCTTTCTGGGAGGCAATCAGAGGGTGGTTCTGTCCATGATGCCTCTGTTGGGGCATACCTGGGTGTACTCAGAGTGGTCCTAAGAGCAAAGTTTCAGATGCCATTTGCTCCCTGAAACCCCACCTAGTTTTCCTATCTGTGACTGCTCAGCACTCCCTGCTCCATCTGCTTTTTAATCTGACCTTCCAAAATAACTTTCTGAACAGAATAGACAACTTCATACAGAAAAGGAGTTTTGTCATCAAGAAACGTTGGTCAGACCCTAGGAATGTTCTGGGAGTTTGTCATTAGAAAACTACTCATGGAACCACCATCCAATCTTTTCCTAGAGATCTGCAGAGAAGGGAGAACTCTCTTATCTTTCTATGGTGCCAGGGAAAGCACGAGGTGAACCCTAGAAGGCCTTTCCCTCATCACCTTCCATCCCCAAGAGCCTGATGTTTTTATTTCTTTGCAGAATGTTCACTGCTATGTGCACTATGAACCTGGTGTGTTCCATGTATGTCACACCATGAACCCCCTGGAACTGTAGAGATGTTTCCCTATCTATCCCAACTGGACAGGAAGCACCTTGAGAGTAGGGCCATTTGGGGTTTATTCTATAGCTTCAATGCTTTGTAAGCCTTCAGCTATTAAACAAAGGAATGATGGATCCCTTAGAAACCATTCACATCCATCTCTTCGATTTTTATTTTTCCCCTTGCTTTGTGAATGAGTAAATAGGGTCCCAGGTGTCAAATGAAGACTCAATGTCCTCAGCAGCCAACTGGGAGAAAAAGCAGGATTTTTATACTCATACTGAGTCAGGCCCATCATCAAGTTACTGTGAAAAGTGAAAACACACTTGGAGACACACCTGAACATGGATGTACTTTCTGAAATTAAAAGGAAAATGAACAAGACATGCATTTTGGAGAACATGCATTTTGGAGAACTCATATCATTATCCCATTTATTGAAAAAGAAACTGGGACTCAAGTAGTTGGTATGATTTACCCAAGATCACATTGAGTGCATAGAAGACCTGGGATCAAACCTAGATCATCTGCCTCCAAACTCAGAGCACACAACTTGCTCTCCTGCCTTTTAGGCAATCTCTAGCAGGATATTCTGTGTGGGGCATTGCAGTAGAACTGTGAGAGTTTCAGAGAACTGTGACACATGAGCCCTATAGTCTAGTAGTACTGATATGAAGGAGGGAAGCCAAATGTCTGTATTATGTTAGTTTCCTACTGGTGCAGTCACCACAAACTTGGTGACTTCAAAGAGCACAGTTTATTACCTGACAGCTCTAGAAGGCAGATGTCTGAAATTCAGGTGTCTGCTGGTTTTGTTCCTTCTGGAGTCTCTGAAAGAAACTGGCTTTCTTTGGCTTTTCAAGTTTCTAGAGGAAGATTATGCTGTGGCTCCTGGACTCTTCTTCACATCACTCTGACCTCTGCTTCCATCATCACATCTCCTTCTCCAATGGATCCTCCTGCCTCATTCTTATAAAGATGCTTCTGATCACATTGGGCCACTCAGACAATCCAGGATCATCTCCCCATCTCAAGACCCTTAATTTAATCACATCTGCAAAGTCTCTTTGCAGGTCCTAAGGATCAGGATGTGGGCATCTTTGGGGGGCATTATTTAGCTGACCACACAAATCTACTGGTGTCAAACCTCAGCACCGAGTAGGCAGTTCAAGGCCGTATCTTATTTTGTCCTTACATCCACCATGTGAGATAGTTATGATGACGATGAGCTCATTTTAAAGATGAGAAACTGATGGGTAAGTGACATGCTTAGGGTCCTATGTAGTTAGTGGCAGAATCAGGTTTCTCAGATGCCAGGGCCTGTACTCTTAGGAATCAGAATAGATGAGTTGGTCTTGAGAAGGGATAACTGTCAGTAGGGAGGATAATCCTGTCCTGTAAGGCGGAGCTGGATGGTGTGAGACCTGGATGACAAGCCAAGCCACTGGGACATTTAGGACAACCCATTCTGGACACAGAAAATGAAGTGACTATAGGTGGTTTGGTTTTGGGGAGATAACTCAGCTGAGGGCCACTGTGAGTGAGGGACACGGCTTGGAGACCAGGTGGCAGATGCTGGTTTTCTGCTTGTCTCTGCCCTGCTCTACCTGGCCCCACAGGCTGAGACTTCCCAAGGATGAAAACCTGAAGGGCAGAACTCACGCTGAGTCACAGCATCCTGAGACATGCCTGCTTGACACTACTTTGCAAGATTAAACGCCCCAGCAGTAGGCTTCCATCAGCTTCCCGCTTGGTTACCAGCAGTGACATCTTAGATGAATTGGCTCTGTGACCTGGGAGCCGGCTGGGTGGGAGGAAGGTAGGAGGGAGTGGCTCTCTTAAGCTGCAAAAGGAAAATTCTTAACATCTGTTGCATTTTACAGGCCACTGCAGACTCCTTCCCCTCTGGGATGAAAGGAGACCGACCAGGCTTGGACAATCTGCAGGACTGAATCATCATGACCACTTGGTGCCCCTGGTGGTGTGCACCAAATCCCTCTTTGTTGAGAAATCCCAAATCAGACTCTCAGATCCACACCCAAGGACCCTCCTGGAACCGCCTAGACCTGTTTCTGTATTAGCAAAAGGGCCTCCTCATAACAGTACCTCCCTCACTGCTGTTGTGGAGGGTAAATGGGATAGGGTACAAAAGGCCTGGAAGGCGGAAGTGTTGGGTAATCAGTGTCCTTGCTCTTGGGGAGTTCTTCCAAACTTACCCTTGACCCTCTTTGGTAATATCAGTTTCTTCTTGCCTCCTTCCTCTCTCCCTTTCTCCTTTCCTTGCTTTCTTCCTTCAGTCTTTCTTTTTTCAGGAAAATTGAAAACATCCAGTTAGTAAATTTTACCCCAAGATTACTCAGGAACTTGAAGCTTTGTACCCAGCCTTGTCTTTTACATATTTTAGGTTGAGTATCCCTAATCTGAAAATCTGAAATGCTCCAAAATTCTAAATTTTTGGAGCATTGACACGATGCTCAAAGAAAATACTCAGTAGAGCATTTTTAATTTCAGATTGTCAGATTACAGACACTCACTGGTAAGTATAATGCAAATATTCCAACATCTGAAAAAATCTGAAATGTGAAACGCTGCTATCCCAAGCATTTTGGAAAAGGGATACTCAACCTGTAGGAGATGTAACCTCTTTCATCTGTCCCTAGATACATATTGGACTCATCCATGCTCTTTCATGCCCTCCAAAGGCATGATGTCCCTAAGTGGACACAGAACGTCAAGGGACCCAAGGGCACGCATTTCTTTCAGCCTCAGTCTCTTTTAGCTAGGTATCATCTGGCACAGTTCTTGGTCTGGAATAGGGGCTTGATCAATCCTGGTGAAGGGAGGAAGAAAGGGAGAGAAGAGAGGGAGCGAGGGAGGAAAAACAAGCACAGCATGTTGTTGGGTGTGTGTGGCACCCTGTCAAATCTTGCTCTGTAGGCCATTTTTGTGCCCTGGGACATATGACAGCTACCACCATACAGTTCATTTATTTAACAAGCATATATTGAGCACCTGGTACTGTGCTGGGCACTGTGGTGAAACAAAGATAAATAATAAATGGGGCATGCCCTCAGGGTGCCTTCAGTCTAGCAGGGAAGTGAGGATCTGAACACATCATTTTAACTCAGAGAAAGGAAAGAAAGTCGCACTTCCAAGTGAGATGTGTGGATCTGAGCCCCAGGGCTCCAGGCCAGCAACTTGGCACTTTTTCATTATTGATTGGCTTTGCAGGTGTGGCAGTAAAGTAGGAAAAGTGGGTAGGAGGGCCATGTCTGCATTTACTGTCCCACCTGTGATCCACCCTCTTGGTAAAGGACTGGATTGCACCATTCAACATTATTCAGGAAGTATTGATTATGTGCCTTCAGAGAAGCAGGCAAGGCTCTGCCTGGGATAATAAGCGCCCTCAAAAGCCCCTTGGATTTTTCCCAGGCCATCTGCTTCCTGCCTTTGTGCCTGTGCTCTCTTTCTGTGCCATTAATGCTCATGAGCACACACCCAGAGGTGTACACACACACACACACACACACATGCATGCACACATGCACGTGCACACTATGTCATTACTATTATTTAGGATCTTAAAAATTGCAGCCTGAACACAATCCCTTCATGGCTGCCTCTCTTTCCTGCATGGCTGGCCACCTCCTCCACTCTCTCCCTCTGAGGATCTCACACCTCCACACCTCCCCTCCTCGACTTCCTGTCCTACCAGGCCTCCGCACTGCAGAGAGCCTGTGTGTCTCTTTTTGTTTCTTTCTATTTCCTTTTATCTCCGTTTTTTTTTCTCTCTGCATTTTTATATCTGCTATTGCCTTCCTTTCTGATTCTCGCTGAGTGGTATGTGTGTGTGTGCGTGTGTGTGTGTGTGTGTGTGTGTGTAAAGAAAGAGAAAGGGAGAGGGAGAGACCATTCTCTTTTGGAGTTTTCTTCCTTGATTTGATTATAGTTTCCTGCTGTAGAATCACAAATGCAACAGAGCCAATTTTAACAGCCACGGAAAAGAGTGATGCATGATTCTTGGCAGGACAGGACCAGGGTATCTGAATGAGGCAACAAAACCCAGCCTGAGTGCCTGAGGGCCTCCCCACAACATGGCCTGCCCCTGCCTACCACATTGGCTGGCTTTTAGGACCACATCTTAGCTTCACAGAGAGAAGGGATACACCAATTTTGGGCAATGGCGATGTCTCTTGGCCCAGGGCCAGGGCTGGAATTTCCCTGTCCTTGAGGGTGTCACAAATCTACGTAGAAGTTGAAGGTTGCTAAGAACCTGGCGGTGTGCTCTGGGCCCTGGAAGGGTAAGTTGGAGGTGCAGAGAGGGAAGACAGGCTGATCTGCATTCACATGGATTACCTCCTTAAGTTAACCCTCCCTGTGCCTCTGAGAAGTCTGGGTCAATTATTATAGGACTAGAAATGAGACCCAAAGAAGTTAAATGACACCTCTGAGACCACACAGTTGGTGGGTCATCTGGTAGACCCAGATCCAGCTCTGCCTTACTGCTTCTTTCCCAGTCAAAGCGCATGTAGCTTTTTGGGAAGGGAGATGCTAAGACTGGGTACGTATGAACTGACTTTGTATATTGGGGCTGCTGAGATGAAATCTTCTAATGAATTCCAAGTCCTTGCTTGAGGCAAGGGCTTGAGGAGGTCCCAAGATGCTCAGGCTTTGGGTTGTCTATTGAGGGATATGGGTTGTGGAAACCAGATCCTGAAGTCTGTCCCCTCTTAAAGAAACCCTCTGCAGTAAGCTTAAGACTTTCCAATCACAATGTGCATGATGATTCTCTGCTTTTTCTACTTCATTTAAAGGTATCTGCATTTTTAAGTTATGCAAAGGTATATTGAATGCCATCATGCCTCTCTTTTATGCACTGACAGCTTTCTACTGTAAACTTTTTGTGAAAAAGCCCGCTTAATCCGGGTGCAGGTAGCATACTTGGGAGCAGCCTACAATGAATAAACAGTGGGGATTGGTAGATAAATATCACAACTTTCTCACCTCGCTGGAAGACAGCTCTGAGGCATGAATTACACACTCTCCAAAAGGTTCTCCTGACATTGATCCCACAGTGGTAACCTGCTCTTTAACCTACCTTCTATGGGTTTCTTCCCTTCCTTGTCTCACTTTCCCACTCTGCTGTGGCTTCTCTCTAGGATCATCTCCATATAATCCTCAGATCCTTGAATCAAGCTCTAGTTCTGGGGAACTCAATCTAAGACAGTCACTTTGCAAGGTAAGGGAGTCAGAATTCAAACCCTGTTCTGTCTGACTCCAAAGCCCATGCACCTGTCTTCATCTTACACTGCTACATAGCTAGTAAAGCTATCCCCACATCTATGCTTACCTTTTGTTATGGATAGACATGCTTTGTACCAAATCTGTTCTTTCTTCCATTATTCAGAAGGCACTTGGTGAAGTTGCAGCAAACTCAGGGGCCCTCATTTACCTTTTGCTGTGCGGGTCCTTTCAGGTATTAGTTTATAGCATGCTCGTGAACTATCCGAGTTTAACCAAGTTTCCCATCTCACCAAGCCAGAGTCACTTTCCAGGGTGCAGAAGGAGACTTTTCTCCTCTGCTAGCCTTGGTCAAGGGTAGATGGGCCAGAAGGCTATATCTACTTACCTCCAGGCATGTTAAGCAACTTTTTAAAATTTGTATGAAATGGAAGTAAAATCATGCAGAGAAAAGTAGTGAGTAGTGTTTGCTTGCTCCTCTTGCAGAGGAGGCAAGTTCAAGGGAGAATAGGGAAAGGGGCTGGCTTTCTGCATAAGCTCTTTTTGTCAGCTTTTGTGCCTGGCAGACTTTTAGACCTTGCAGGGAATTTATACTACGTTCCACTTTTGTTATATCTTTATTTTTCCTTTCAATCAGAATTTGCTATGTTATCAACCAGCTTCAATGGGTGGAATTTTTTTCCTATTGAAAACTGTAGAGGGAGGTGGGGCTCCTGAGGAATCATGGAAGGAGAATGTGGAGGTGGAGGGCACTGTTCTCTGACTGCTTTTACAGCTAGTGAGGCTGGGTAGAAGCTCCAGTCCTTAACCACCCCATTCCTCCCAGTTCTCCTGACAAAACCCTGCAGAAGATTGCACTCTGGGACAGGAATAAGCCAACTGGACTTCCCTAGGAGATGAAAGAAGGAATAGGCAGTTGTTAGAATGTGAGTGAGGAAGAGTGGTCCAGAGACCAGCAAGGGGGACAGGTGAGATGTGAAGGAACCCACTCTCAAGGCAAGGGGTCCTATCTCCCTTAAGTGAAGGCCTCCATAGAGGTGTCATCAAAGTCCTCTTGGATGGGAAAAAATGAAAATAACTGGGGCAGGGAGAGAAGGGAAGATGATTAGCTTTTTTGTGTACGTGTGAGACTGAAGTCCAAGTTTCACACCCAGGAAAGCCATATCCAACTAACTTCCTACATGCTGCTAACAAGTGTTGCAGATTCCCTGAGCCTAAATCTATATCTATACAGATGATCCTTGGCTTAGGATGGGTTTATGTCCCAATAAACCCACTGTAAAATAAAAAAACTCTAAGTCAAACTATAGTAGGTCGGGGACCATCTGTGTCTCTCTCTACTTAGCTGGCTAGCTATACCACACGTCAGAGTAAATCCTCTTCAGGCCAGAGCAGAATTTTATTCATCTGGCCACTGATTGTTGTAAGCCATCAAAATATGTATCCATCAGTTGTCTCACTAATGTAACAACCATTCTCTCCTGGTATTGCTTGACAGTTGATTGATAGAGGCCATCCTCATTTGGGCCCCCAAGAGGTTTAAGAGGGAGAGAGGGATCAATTTTGTCATTCCCATTCACTCAATGCTCTTTGTTTGTTTGTTTGTTTTGAGACAGAATCTTGCTCTGTTGCCCAGGCTGGAGTGCAGTGGTGTGATCCCAGCTCACTGCAACCTCTACCTCCTGGGTTCATGCAATTCTCCTGCCTCAGCCTCCCAAGTAGCTGGGATTATAGGTACCCACCACCACGCCTGGCTAATTTCTATATTTTTAGTAGACTCAGGGTTTCACCGTGTTGGCCAGGCTGGTCTTGAACTCCTGACCTCAGGTGGTCTGCCCTCCTCGGCCTCCCAAAGTGCTGGGATTACAGATGTGAGCCACTGCACCGGCCTACTTAGTGCTCTTGAACTCTCCTGGGGATATCGTTCTTTCTGCTCCAGCCCGATGCTTCACTGGGAGCAGTGAGGGGGGATGGGACTCCCACTTGGCTAACTACATCAGCCCAGACATCAATCTTGGACACTAGTGGGTGCCAGATGGCCATCAAATCTATTATTCCCTTTCTGCAGATGAGAGAATGGGTGTTGAGGATGGGCGGTAGCTTGCCAGGGTTCCCATCACTCTCATTGGTAGAAATAATCTAGATTCTTGGCTCATGTTCTTTCTATTCTTTCTCTTCATTTATTAAGCTTATTACATGTTGTACTAAGCACTGAGGATGTTACAAGCTAGATAAATGCCCTCTCTTCCCCATGCTTATGATAAAGAGGAGAAGATGGGCAATTAAAGAAGAAGTAACAATATGATGTGATGGGTCCTATGATTAGGGAAGCACAGGCTACTCTGGAGCATAGAATGAGGGCTTCTTACCTAGTCTGAGTGTCCACGATTAATGAAGGCTTCCTGGAAGAAATGACATTTAAGCTAAGCTGGAACCTGAATGACGAGTAGGAATTATCTGAAGAATTGGCGATGGGATGATGGGGTTGAGAGAAAAATATTCTAGGTAGCACGAACAGCGTGGCAACATCTTGGCAATGAGAGGGGACATGATGCAGTTAAGGAATTTTTAACAAGTACAATATGGTTGAAAGATACAGGGCATGCTGGCTGGACATGTGGGGCTAGAAAGACGTAACACAGGAAACTCACCTTCCCATACAGATCCTAAATCTTTTAAGAGCAAAGGCTGTGTCTTTTGTCCCTCTTGTGAATTGAACAGCTCAGGGCTGAACATTAATGTTTAATGTTTGAATGAATTTATGAAGGTAAAAACCATATGCATCTATACAAACTCCTAAAAATGTCCAAGCCTCTCATTACTTGAGTTATGTATTAGCAAAAATACAGTTTCTTAAAAGCACATCGCATTTGAGGTAGACTCACGTTTTCATCAATATTGGCTCCGTTGAGGTTGGGAAAAGCATCTTCCTGCCTCTCTGAGAATCTTGCCTTTCATCTGGCATTTCTGCCAGGTTCTGGGTGGCTGAATGAAGTCAACCCCCAGCTTTCCCTGTCAGTCTTTACCTAGCTGTTCCTCAAGGTCCCATAAATGGTCACCCCAGTGTGGCTGGGGGTCCTCCAACTCAAGGCTAAAAGCTCAATGAACATTTGGAAATTTGACTTGGGGAAGTCATTGCAGAGTGACGTCAAGCCCAAAGGTGAGGACAGAAAAGGAGCGGATACCAGGAGAAGAATTCACATTAATTATTTATAATTCTTACAGCCATGGATCCATCCATTGCTGGAATACTTGAAAACATACATACACACGCACAAACATGCAAATCCTAATGAATACAGGGTGGGCGTTCTTGTCTTAGGTCTCACTTATGGCATGATGCTTTCTCATTCTCCCTTGATATTTTATTCCACATTTTCTGTCATCTCCCCTAATGCAATGATCACGCTGAACTAATCCAAACATCGACTTAATTAATCAACATTTGGCAGTCTATGACTACACGCTGCAGTCCAAATTACTTGTGACAACTTTCTTAATACAAAACCAAAACATCTACTGGGATGCAGTGGCTCTGTCAGCTGGCTGGAGAGCATGACTCTTCAATGTATCTAATATGTTTTAATAAAGTTGAAATAAACCTTTAGTCCCAAGGTATGACAGAGAGAATTTTGCTGCCAGAAAATGTCATTATTTTATTTTTAACTCAATAAATTAAAAATAAAGTGCCTTTGTGGTATAGATGCACCCTTACTAAGAGCTACCCCTCCAAGAAGACCTTCAGGTCAGGTGCTCAAGCCAACAGGGCCCTTGGTGGCTGGTGCTCTAGCCAGCTAAGAAATTAAATGTAGCCAGGTGGTTCCTTCTAGAAGCTGTGGTTCTCTTTTAGAAACTGACTCCACAATAGGAAGAAGAATCAGAATAATACTTTTTTCTATTTGTTTACTCTTTTATGATTCACAGAATACTCTCATGCACTTGATCTCATTTGATCTTACTGTACACCTGGGATGTAGGTGAGGGAGAGATTCATTCCTTTGTTCAGCACCAATATTTCTTAAGAGCCTTCTCCATGGTAGGAACTGAGCTACACACCAGAGATTCAGGGGTGAGCAAGACGGACATGGTCCCTTCCAGGATAGATATCTTAATTTATCCCTCCAGGTTTTTTCTCCATCCTCCTCCACCCTGCCCTGTGCCCCGAAGGGTGAACGGTATGAACTGCATCACCTGAGCTTCCCGCCTTCTTGTATCTAGTTGGGTTTAGCCATAGAGGCTGAGACATTTATCCCCCTCGTTTCTTCCCTGCTGCTCTGTAGGCTGGCAGGGTCTGCGTTCCTCTTCCCAAGGCCACAACTGCTATTTCTCCTAGAATACCCACAGATCTCCCTAGTTTCTAGGAACCACTCTCTCTTCTTTCCCCTTCAAGCCTTGGAGAAGTAATGGCTTCACACTCTTGCTACCCCTGGGGTGCCTCAAACTCTCAAATCAATTACCCCATTAAAATACACCATGTGTTTCCTTCCAGTCTGACTGGTATACCTAGCTTTACATAACATGTAGCCTGATGGCCATCTACCAAATAACGACACAAATAATTAGTTGCAACTGTGATACAATGCTTTTCAAGAGTATATAACAGGGCATCTGACTTACTCTGGGGGAATTAGGAGTAAGTATCAGCACAGGTGATATTTAAGCTGAGCACAGAGGGCTGAGGAGGAATTAGTCATGAGGATTTTAGGTTGGTGAGAGGTGGGGCGGTATTCCAGGCAGGCAGAATAATATGTTTGAAACCCTGCAGTCTGGAAGAAACTACTGCTCATGGGAAGAAGACTAGGAGGCCATGAGTGTGAATGGAGCGTTTCTAAAAAGGCAAGATGTGATTATGGCTAAAAGTCCTGAGGATCAGCAGGGAGAGGAGGGGAGGGGCCAGGAGACTGGAATTCAGGGCTGGGACCAGGGTGAGGCAAGCAAGGGCTGAGGACACAAATGATAAGGAGGTGCTCATTCTCAGGGTCATGCAAATGTGGGGTCAGCCCTGAAAGTGAGGACTCTTTAAATTTTGTGCCCTTTAAATTTTGTGCCTAGGGGTGGAGATGGGGACATAAACCAAGAAACATGGTCTGAGCAGAGGGGTGAATTTGAGTGGGGATTAACTAGACAGGAAAATACCCCTGAGGAAGTCATGGGAAGCATTACTTTGCTGACACTGACAAGTGACAGTACACATAGGGTACTGCCAACCAGGGAAGCTCACCCAAGCCTTTGGTGAGCCAGAGTTTTTACTGGGACTCCATCACATGCTGCCCACGTGGCTGACATTTGGAGGTGGAAATGATACCACGTGGCCTAGATCTCTGATCACAAATCACATTGTTAGACTGTTCGGGTAACCAGAGCCCCAGGCAAACAAAGACACTCCTATTAGGCATGGTGTTCCAAGTGTCTAGAGATGCCTCCCAGTAGCTGAAGGCAAAGGCCAGGCCTCTCCTTGGGTGAAATTAATTCTTCACTACACATCAGCCCTTTGCAGAAAACCACTATGTATCTGTTGACAGTTCTGCAGGCCTATGGAAAGCTTTACTTAGATGGTGAGCTCTAAGCCTGGCTGGCTTGCATCAGTTTCTCAGATGGTAGATAAAAAAATCTAGGGGTGTTTAATCTAATTAAAAAAACCTGCTATTTGGGAGGCTGAGGCAGGAGAATTGCTTGAACCCAGGAGGCAGAGGTTGCAGTGAGCCGAGATCGCGCCACTGCACTTCAGCCTGGGTGACAGAGCAAGACTCCATCTTAGAAACAAAAAACGAAAAACAAAAACAAAATTCATTGTTCTGTTTTATTAGAAAATTAACAAATGCACATAATAAATATTTTTAACGATACAGAAATGTATAATATAGAAAGTCCTTATCATATAACATAATCTAGAAGTATATGTAAAACAGAAAGTTCCCCATAATTCAAGAAATGTTTCTAAAAATTTAGTTTATATTTTTCCATCTTTACTATGCATATTTTAACATATAAATATGTAATTACTTTTAACAAAAATGATATACAGTACATCGTGCTCTGCAACTTGCTTTTCCCCCTTAACAGTATATCACAGATACAGCATAGACATGTCACCACATAGAAATAAACCTTATTTTTTTCCAGTGGTTGAATAGTATTCCAGTATGAGTGTACCACAGTTTATTTAGCCAATCACTTATTGACAGGCATGTAGGTTACCGCCTTTTTTTTTTTTTACGGCAATCAATGTTGCAGTGAACATCTTTGAGCATATATGATTTGTTTCTGTGTTAATATTTCTGAAGCGTAAATTCTTAAAAGAGAAATTGCTAGATTAAAGGATATGTGTAGTTTACAATTTAATAGATCTTGCTAAACTGTACTCTGAAAAGCTAAACTAATTTATCCTCACATTAACTATGTATGGGAGTGCTGGATGTCTGTCACCCTTGTCAAATGAGTTGTTATTAATCCTTTTCATAAGTCCAAATATTTAAAGGGAAACCAGTGTTACACTCTTCCTTTTCCTTGGGGGATGGCTGCTGCTTCCTTTTTGATGACACAGGCCAGCCCCCATGGAGGCGGACAGCTCTCCTTGCCCCAGCCCCAACCGGCGAGGATTGGGTGGTGAGAAATGTGGGTGGCCCAGGAAAGCTGGACTCTGGAGTAAAGCTGATTTAATATTTTGTGCATGTGGACACTGGATTTAAGATTGAACATTTGAAACTTACTTTCCTGGGCTTGCCTAATGCCCCTATGATTTTTTCCTGTTAGATGTATTAGTTTTCTATGCACATGTAACACATTATCACAAATTTAGTGGCTAAAACCAACGTGAACTTATTATCTCACAGCTTCTGTAAGTCAGAAGTCCAAGAACGGCATAGCTCCGTTTTCTGTTTAGGGTTTCATTGGGCTGAAATCAAGATATCAGTTGGGGCTGCAATCCCATCTGAGACTCAGGTCCTCTGCCAAGCCTTTTCATGTTGTTGGCATAATTCAGTTCCTGGTGTTCTTACGACTGAGGGTCCCATTTTCCTCTTGGCTGTTAGTTGTAGGCCACTCTCAGCTCCTGGAGGCTGACCCCAGGTCCTGGCCAGTGGGCCTCTCACGATATGGCAGCTTGCTCCTTCAAGGCCGGCAGGAGAATCTCTCTCCAGTTGGCAATGAGTGTCTTATACAGTAATTGTGAAAGTGAGTATGTGACCACTTTTGCCATATAATGTAATCTAATCACTAGAGGGACCATCCCAGCATATTCCCAGGTCCTGTCAACACTCAAGGAGAGGGGGGTGAACACAAGGGTGGGAACGTGGGGGGACATCTTACATTTCTGTCTACCACTGTAGCTGACAATATGTATGAATTCTGTGTGTGGGGGGCTTCAGGGGAGGGGCTGGAGCTCAGCTCTTATCCCAGGTTCACTGTCCTTTGGCGGGGTCAATATAGTCCTCTTCTATTTTTGTCTTCTGTGTAGTTAAAATGGAAAGTTCCTGATAGGCCATGCAATAACATGCATTTGGGGTATCTGTTGGCCCTCTCTGCTTTTTCTGCTTCTTCCTCTTCACTTAAAGGGATAGGCCCAGGTGGCCATGATTATGCTACTTGGGTGGGTGTGAGACCTGAGACAGAATAATCAATTTGTCCTTCCTGAAAATTCGGAGCTAGTATTGACGAAGTGCATTAGTTAGGTGGTTGGAGGTACTGAGGTTGGCAGCTTCGCAGGCTGGGATAGAGACTTTATGCCACATGCATAGAGATAAAGGAATTCAGCCAGGAGGGAGAAAAAAAAACAACAAAACTGAAGCCAATAGGTAAAGAGAAGTGATGATAGAACAACCAACTATTTTAGCTTGCTCAAGATGCAAGACTTTCAGTGCTACAGTCAGAACATCTCAGGCAAACCAGAATCAGCTGGTCACCCAAAGTAGAGAAGAGTGACCTGTGATGCCCAAGAGGAACTTCCTTGAATCTGAATTCTCCCCAGTGCCTATTCCTGGTCCTGGGAGGCTGCCTGGATTTCTTGTCCTGACTCTCATGTGGGCCTCCCTGTAACTTCCTGATTCTCTTTTGTCTAAAGTGGTCTGGAAGTTTAACTTCCAGGAAGATCGCACTTTGTCATTAGAGTGAGCCCAGGTAACTGGATACTCCTCAATGACATGAGAAGATGGGATATGTCACTTCCAGTCCCAGGCAGCTAACACCCAGTGACTGTGCTTCACGCACTCCCCCCCTCATCCTGTGGCTGTGAGTGAGGAACTCAGGAATGCACAACCCAGATCCCCAATCCAGTGGAGGGAGAGCTGCTGAGGAGGACTGTGCAACCCTCCTGGGGCTTCACGTGAGAGAGAAATCAAGCTTTTTGCATTTGGCCACTGAGATTTCAAGGTTTATTTGTCCTCAAGCTGAGTCTCCTGCCTAATATAGTGGATTTCTTTTAATCTTAACTAAAAAAGCTTTTACTATGATAACTTGAGTCATGAGGAGTCTACTGAAAATATCCTCAGTTTTTGAACACCTGGGAAAGTTCTTATTTGATCACTTACAGAATGATCAGAAATGTTCAGTCCACATTCAAGGGCAGGATTCAGGATCCAGTGTGCAGAGCAGCACTTGAGAGATTGCAGTTGACTTTGCTGAGGTTTCTACCTCACCTGCAAGCTGGCTCTAGTCCACCAGCAAGATAACAGCGGTGTGGATCTAGGCAGGAAACTCTTGTGGCCAGAGCAGGTTGGTCAGCACAGTTGCACTTGGGTCAAATGAAGAGACCAGACTCAGGGATCTGAGGACAGGACCAGGCACAGGTGAACTCCTGAGAACTGCCCAACCTGGCAGCAGGAACCCTAGGAACTACCCACCCATAACGATCTGCTTAGGGAAGGCAAGCTTGATTCCCAGGCCATAATGCTTACAGCAGACAAATTCCTAGAAAGTCACAAATTACTAAAACTGGCTAGAGATTAAATAGAAAATCTGAACAGATCTATACAAATAAAGAGACTAAATTAGTAATAAAAAACCTTCCAACAAACAAAAGTGCATGACCAGACAGCTTCATTGATGAATTCTAGCAAACATTTGAAGAATGAACACCAATCCTTTTCAAATTCTTCCAAAAACATTATAGAGGAGAAAGAATTCCTAACTCATCCTGTGAGGCCAGTATCATCCTGATACAAAGCCACACAAAGCCAATGGTGTCTCACTGGTGGAGAAGCACAAGCCCGTGGCCTGCTGGTGGCCCAGTTTCCAGCCCACCCAACACAATGAAGTGGAGACGCTGGGCTGGATCGGGGTCTGGGACAACCAGCTCTGTCCCCTCCTAAGTCACTGGCCAATCCCAGCCTTTACTGAAAAATGTCTCCTTTGACCTCCCCTCCTGCCTTTCTTAGTCACCCAGCCCATTACCTCACACACTCAGTGGGCAAGAATTCCTCCCTACGCTGAGCCAATATCCTTCCTGTTGCTGGTTCATCTTCCTATCCCCGCCCAGGCCTTCTCACACTTTCCTATGCATCGGATCACCTGGGGATCTGGTTAAAATGCAGACAGATTTAGTAGTTCCAGGCTAGGGTATGAGACTGCTTTTCTAACAAACCTTCCAGTAGTATCTATGCTTCTGCTCCTGGAGCAAGATTTTGAGTAGCAGGGGTCTAAAGTACCCATCCCAGGAGCACCTTTTGAGCCCAACTCACATGGCTATCTCAGGGAGTTCAGGGAATCATCCCTGGGTAGAAAACCATGGAAAGCAGGACTGTTCCACCTGCACCAGGGGGGACTCAGGAGCCCCTGGCTTCTTTTAGGGCAAAGAGGCCACTGCATACCTGCATACCCCAACTACAGCATACATACTGCAACATGCCCAACATCTCCACATACCCCCTCATACATGCTACAACATCCTTAACACCTCTACATGCCCCTACACATGCATACGTGTGCACGCATGCACACACACACACACACACACACACACACACAGAAACACAGAAGAATAGGGCCTGGTGGCTCACAAGACCACGCTTTGAGTCCAAGGCACTTTCTAAATCAAAATGCTTCTAAACAGAAGACAACCTTTTGGCTCAGGAAGGGCTGGAGCACTTGGTAGTTCAGACACAAGTGGTGAAGGCCAACGGAGGCTGGTGGAGACACCACAGAGGAGACCCTGATGGGCCAGAGGGCTTGTCGTTAGATCTGGAAGGAAAGCAGAGTAGAGGCAGGGAGGTGGAAGTGGGGCCTCTGGCTTCTGGATGGTGCTGATGGCTGCCAGAGGCTGCTGTGGTAATAACGGCCAAGGTACAGGGCCTGCTACAATCTCCAAAGCATTCCCACACTTCATCCTCTCAGGAGGCACCATGATCCTGACTTTACAGATGAGGATATGACAGTCCTTGGTGCTGGGTGACTTGCTTCAGGAGACACTGATCCAATGGGAGCCACCCAGAAACCACATTTCTGTTGCCTGAGCCAGCTCAGAAGCTGGTCGGGGGACACTGAGAAGTCCTGTGCATTGACGCCCCCCTCTGAACAAGGAAGAGAATAGGAGGGTAAAAGGGGTGGGTTGTGGGGACTTCTGCTGAAACTGTGGTCCCTGGGGAAACAAGGAGAAGCCCTCTATTTCTCAGTGGGGAAGACAACTTGGGTGACAGGGTGATGGAAAATATCAGCACAGCTGTAGCTCCAGCCCCACCTTTCCATTTGGAGAGGGCCAGGCAATGTGCAGAACAGACATATGAATGGGTTTTAAAAATACCACTGCCCTGAGCATGCACTTGGGGGAATTATGACACTCAGGGCAATTGGAGAGAATCCATCACTGTCCCAGGGAACATGCCCACTGCATGAGGGATGCTCTCAGCTCTCTCTGGGCCCAACACACACAAGCTCAGACATATACATACATACATATAAAAACACACACAAATACACACACACGCGGTCACCCACAGACACACATATATAGACATACACACAGATAACAGACACGGACACTGACACGTACACCCACAGACACATACGACACACACACACTCGGATACCCACAGACACACATATACAGATATATACACAGACACACATAGACACACACAGACACTGACACATACACACACAGACATATACACATGTACACAATTACACATACACACAAATACACACACAGACACACACAAACACAGACATATACATACACATGCATACATATACACATACACATATATACACATATACAAGGAAACCCACAGACACACATATACAGACAGGCACACATGCACATGCAGACACAGACACATACATTCACATGCGTACATATACACATATACACACAAACATACACATCCATATACACACATACACACAAACACACAGACACATACACAGATATACACATCCACATAGACACACATTATATATACACATACACACATATATACACATCAGACATACACATATGCATACACAACACAACCTCCCCTCCATCCCTATTCCCTATATCCCTATTCTCCACTCCCCCCAACCTCAACACATAAAGACCGTGCACAGAAGAATAGTGGCCCACAAGACCATGGATGCTGGGGGCAAACCAGTGTCTCACCTGAAAACAGAAAGAAATCTCCCGTTGTCAAATTTCCTTCCAGCCAAACCAGATCATGCAAGTGCTGGGCTTGGATCCAGAGCCCCTGCTCTTACTAGCAGTGTGCCATCGGGTAAGGCCTTTGACCTCTCTGAGAGTAGGTTTCCCCATCTGGAATATAGGCAGGATTGTCCCTGCAGAGCTGATATAAGGCTTAGTTGAAGTAACATGGGAAAGGGCTCAGGAAACTGTAAGATATGGCACTGTATTACAATGGAAAGCCAACAGCGACAAATGCAAGAGTGCACTGCAGACATTGTTCTTGGGAACACATGCCAGAATCCTGGGGGATATGCAGTGCTTGCATGGCTGTGCCTGTCGGTGGACCCTTCTTAGAAGAATGCTGTGTTCTTTGCATTCCAGCCTGGCCACTTGACATAGAGGAGTGTAACCCCCACTCTGCTGTGCCTATTCTCTCTGCAGCTTTCCTTCCAGAGGCAAGTACCAGGCAGGTGTTGTCACCCTGCACTCAGGATTACGCTAATTATATTTTTATCTCCTAGGCTGGGATGCCCGGCATCTTCAACCAGTGTGGCTCCCACTCTTCGGCTTTCCAGAATGGCTTTCCTCCTGAAGACACAGCCTGTTGTTAAATTGTTACCAAGGTCCCAGGGATTCTGTTCTGAGAAAGGGACAAAAGAGAGCTAATATAAATCCCCAGGAGTCCTCACAGGCTGCCTGCAATCTCATCCGCTTATTCACTCCACAAACATGGTATGTTGGCATGGAGCATCTGCTACATGCCAAGCTCTGCACGGGGCTGGGGGATGCTGAGATGGAAAGACCTAGTCCTATCTCTCCAGGAGCACCCAGGCTGGAGGAGGCAGAAGTGGAGTATGTGAGTGGTATAATAAACAGAGAAGAATCACAGTGGGCAGCAGCATCACTACAAGGGGCTTCACAGACGAGGCAATGATGGAGTAGAGGCTGAAAGGGTGAGTAGGACTGTGTCAGCTATAAAAAGATTCTGGGAGCAAAGAGGGAAATTGGAGGCAGAAGGAACAGCATGTGCAAAGGCAAGCAGGTGTAAGGGAATGGCAGGAAGCTTGGTGTGGCTGGAGAACCAGGTCTGTAGGGGGTGCTGATGTTCTAATGCTTACATGGCCAATTGTCTTACATGTATCTGTCCTGTTGCTCAACTAGACTCCTTGAAGGCGGAGACTGTATATTTTTATTCAATTCTATGTGATTTGATAAACTTTTACTAAGATGATGTTGTATGCAGGGTAGTGAGTTATTTCCTAAAGAGACTCTTGACCTAGTCTTTAACCTCCTGCCCTAAAGGTGATCCCAGCCTAGGAGACCAACACACTCACTCAGAACCACAAAGCAAGGCAGGATGCACAGGAGCCCAAGTGGAGACACTGAGGGTTTGGGGAGTTTGAGGGTGGAGTGGAAAGAGATTGATGCCAACTAGAAGGGATCAGGAAAAGTTTATGGAGGAGGTGGTGTTGAGCTGGCTCTTAAATGTCAATGGGAAAGATGGTGGGAAGTTTATCTTTACAAGTGGAAGGCCAGCATATGTGAAGTCTCAAGATTTGAAAAATGCAGGTCAGTTCTGGAATAATGATGAGGCTCCTGTAGCAGTGATGTTGGGCATATGGGTTGTGAGCATGAGTGTGTGTGTGCATGTAGGATGGGAAGGGAGTCAGGAAGCAGCTAACAACAGCTACCTCTATATAACATTTATGTGGGCTGGCCTCTTACATATTACATATATTTGCACGGTTTACATATATTACCTTACATAGTTTTTATAGCACCAAGAGGTAGATTATATTATATTCTTCAAATAATTTGAGTCACAGAGAGACAAAATAATTTTCTTAGGTCATGCAGCTAGAAAGCAGAAGAGCAAGGATTTGAACTTAGCCAGACTAGCTCCAGAGTCTGCTCTGAACACTACACTTCTTCTCGGATGGTGATGATATGTGGCAGGTACTGTTGAGTGCCTGCCCCCTGCCATTCCCTTCTTCTTGCTGGCAGAACCCTGGGTTTGTTTGAGTGTCCACCTCTCCCCAAGACTCTAGGGTAAATCTCAATTTAAGTCAATTCTGGTAACCCCATTTCCCTTGCCAGTCATTGGTTAAGAAAGTGACATGTGGCCGAATCTTGACCAATGAGAGGAGAGAATTCTTCTGGGAGGCTTTGGAGAAAATGTTCTTCACTAACAAAAAGGACAACCGGGAGGAAATGGCTCATCTTCTGTGGTGTGACGTTATGTCTTGAAGTGAGCCCTTGAACTGCAGCAGTTGTCTTATGATTAGGAGGGGAGCTCACCAACATGCTGATGATGTGGATCAAAAAGACACAGACAGCCTGGGATAACAGATTGAGCCACTAAGTGTACCAACTTTGTCAGTCCCCCTACTCTGGGCACCCTGTGGTGCCAGATCATTAACCTTCCTGGTTGAAGCCAGCTAAGGTGAAGGTCTCTGTTACTTGCAGCCCAAAGCATCCTCTGATGCTTAAGGACATAGGCCACCAAAGGGTTTCCTCACAGAGTCTAGCATGGTGTCTTATACCCACATAGCAGCAGCTGGGGAGACAGGACCCTTCAGGATCCCCATAAATCACAGATCACAGGTAGACACTCCAATCCAGTCCTAGATAGGGCTCACCACCCTACAACAAAAGTCAGTGATTGAGGGTGATATGGTTTGGCCTTCTCCCCACCCAAATCTCATCTTGAATTCCCCCATGTGGTGGGAGGGACCCAGTGGGAGGTAATTGAATCATGGTGACAGGTCTTTCCTGATAGTGAATAAGTCTCATGAGATCTGATGGTTTCAAAAAGAGGAGTTCCCCTGCACAAGCTCTCTCTGTTTTCCTGTGCCACCATCCACATAAGATGTGACTTGCTCCTCCTTGCCTTCCACCATGATTGTGAGGCTTCCCCAGCCACGTGGAACTGTAAGTCCAGTTAAACCTCTTTCTTTTGTAAATTGCCCAGTCTCAGGTATGTCTTTATCAGCAGTGTGAAAACGGACTAATACAGAGGGGCTGGGGGAAGAGAGCTGGTAGCCAGCAGTCTTGGGCTCTTGATGTAGCTCCACCCTCAACTTGCTGTTGACCTTGGGGGAGTCATGCCCTTCTCTGAGTCTTGGCTTCATTATCTGTCAAGTGAGTGGGTGTGACTAGATATTCTTTTAGGGCCCTTCCAGTTCTTTGATTTTCTGATGAATTATCATCTGTCTAAACCCATTAAGCTGTATTTACTAAAAAAAATAAAATGGATGGTGATGGCTGAAGTTGGGGGTAATAAATGATAAATTTAGTCTAGTGACTGCCTTTGTGCTACCAAGACTGGCTGAGAAAAATGTTTTCTCTGCTGAAATGGAGAAGGATTTAGAACTGTCCCATTTTCATAGGGAAGAGGGAGAGGGGTAATGAAGAGATAGTGGAATTTGAGGCAACTTCCCACAGTGCTTGCATGGTGAACAAGCTCTGGGGACCACAGAGAGAATACTGTTCCCTTCATAATAGGGTAAGGGCAGGAGTGGGACGGGCAGACATCCAACAGCCAGCTTTCTGATCCCTCCTGATAAAGCATCCTGGAGATGGAACAGCATCACCAACTAACTGCAGCTAGAAGTGCTAGATTGCTTTAGGCGGAACATCTGCCTCACATTTGTTTCCAAAGCCTCCACTAGGCTACATTTCAAGATGTAAAATATTTCTTCAGAGTTTCTTTCTGATCTTTCTTTTGTTCCCTGCCCTTACTTACTTCTTGGACTCAGCTTGCTGAGGTTGCTTTTTGGATGCTGGGTGCACCCCTCACCCATTCCCACCGTGTCATTCTGCTCTGGATATTCCACCCAGCCCCATCCTTCCTCGACATGCTCTGAAATGGCCTTTTCCCATTTAAAATCCTAATCCACCCACATCTCTGTTTTCCAAAGTGGATCAATATCAGATACATGTCAGAAAGGCAATCTAACTTAACAAATTCACACTGAATTATGAATGACTGCCAGCTTTTTGCTAAAACCACCTTTTTCTTTCATTTATTTCTTTTCCCCTACTCCTTCACACCCTTCCTTCTTTTCTTCCCTTTACAATAGAAAGTTTACTTAATTGAATTGACCTCTAATTGTCAAAAATGTTGAGTATCATTACAAAAGTGAAAAGACCACTTTCTGGCAGAGCAAAAGAAATTTCAGTGGAGGTAGGCATTGGAACATGTATTCTACTTCGTCTTTTATGTGGCTGTTTTTTTGTTAACCTCCTACACAGTGTATAAACCTGGCTTCCCAAGGCTACAGGTCCAACGTGCTTAACCTGAGAATGTTAAAAATATGCTAAAGTTGACATACACACTGGTCTGGAGGTGGAAGAAAATGGAATTGGGTGACTGTCATAGTCTCTGTATCATGAAGGAAAAAGGGACTAAAACATGGGAAACCCGACTTATCTAGGCTGTACTGAGATTTGGATCACAATCAGCCAGCCACTATTCTCAACGATTTGTGTGTATTAACTCATTAATCCTCTCAAAGAAATTAGTGTGGTAGACACAATTATCAGTCCCATTTTACAGGTGAGAAAACTGAACCACAGAGAGTTAAGAACCATCTCTAGGTCACAGAGTAGCACAGCCAGGTTTTGAAGCCAGTGTGACTCTAGGGTCTGTACTTACGACTATCTGGCCCTTTGAAACCTATAATATGCATGGAATTTGTCCTTTACATCCTTAACTATGTGCTGGCTTATGGTGGTTTGGAGTCCTGCCTTTGTCTAAACCTTATCCTGTATTTTCCATCAAAGTGGCCTATCCCATGTTCTATTCCTCCTGTTTCATCAGATGGAAATGTAATTAACCAATATCAAGGTATAAAAATGAATATCGTTAAAAGCTTCTGCACAGAAAAATAAACAATCAACAGAGTAAACAAGTAACCTACAGAATGGGAAAAAATATTTGCAAAGTGTGCATCCAACAAAGGGCTAATATCCAGAATCTACAAGGAACGTAAAAAACTCAACAAGATAAAAACAAAGAACCCTATTAAAAAGTAGGCAAAGGACATGAACATTTTCCAAAAGATATATAAGTGACCAACAAACATATGACAAATGCTCAACATCACTAAACATCAGAGAAATGCAAATTAAAACCACAAGATACCATGATATACAAGTCAGAATGGCTATTACTAAAAAGACAAAAAACAACAGATGTTGGTGAGAATTCAGAGAAAAGGGAATGCTTATTTATATACTGTTGATAGGAGCATGAATTAGTACAACCTTTATGGGAAACAGTATGGAGATTTCTCAAAGAACTAAAAATAGAACTACCATTCAATCCAGCATCTCACTACTGGGTATAAACCCAAAGTAAAAGAAATAATTATATCAAAAAGATACCTTCACTTGTATGTTTATTGCAATGGTATTCACAGTAGCAAAGATGTGGAATCAACCTAAGTATGAATTAACAGAGGTTTAGATGAAGAAAATGTGGTATATATATATAACATGGAGTATTACTCATCCATAAGAATGAATGAAATCATGTATTTTGCAGCAATATGGATGGTACTGGAAGCCATTATCCTAATGAAATAACTGAGAAACAGAAAGTCAAATACTGCATGTTCTCACTTATGAGTGAGAGCTAAACAATGGGCACACATGGACATACAGAGTGGAATGCTAGACGTTGGAGACCCCAAAATATGGGAAGGTGGGAGGGGGTGAGGGTTGAAAAATTACCTGTTGGGTACAATGTTCACAATTCAGGTGATAAGTACACTAAAAGCCCAGACTTCACCACTATACAATACACACATGTAAGAAATCTGCACTTGTAACCCCTAAATATATAAAAATTAAAAAATTAAAAAGTCACTGCCATACTTCAGTTATTGAATAAACATTTTCTGCTTGCTTGCTTCATGTCTAGATGCAGTGCAGAGTAAAAACATCAATGACATAAGGTCCATCCCTCAAGGAGGCCATAGTCAAGCTTGAAAGATGAATGTAAATACCTAGCATGCTGGATAGAAAGGGATGTGAATCACAGGATACGTAAGAAAAAAACAAATAAGGAAGAGCGAGAGATTACAGCAGCCTGGGGGTCTGCTCTGGAGGGGGATGATGTAGCTTTGAGCATGACTTTGAAAGCTGAGCAACCCCATGGACAAAGACAGCAGGAGCAAAGGCCTAGAGATGGAAAGGCATGAGAAGATTTGAAGGTTGGAAAATGCCCCTGTTAGGTCAGGGCAGTGGGACTAGGAAGCAGAGCAGCTGGCAGGGAGTAGGGGTTGGGTTTTGCCAAAATGAAAGTTTGGGTACAGACCGCAGATCGAGGGTTGGCTTTTGCCCTTTAAGTGCCATATGCAAAACTGTGCCATTATGTTTTGATGACAGCACTTTAGATCTTTACATCTTTGATTCTCGGACTGAATTGCCCAACTACCTGGGGCGGAAGGTACCCAGCAAAGTGCTGGAAAGACCAAAGGTCTTTGTACATCTTCTTGGAGCAACATTTTTATTTCATAGGTACTATTTTAAAACATTGCTTTCATATGAAAACAAATATGGGTAAATTATGGCATAGAATACAATTTGCTATCATTTCTCAGCTAAAACAGGCGAGCCTTTAGATGGATCATTTTGGGCTGCAATCTGAAGGAAGTGATAGTCAAAATATTTAACCACCAATAGGAGCAGCAACCAATAACAACTGGAGCAGGGTCTTGGAGGACCCTTGCAACACCACAGATTAACCCTTTAGTAGCTGGACTGAGGGGAGTACTGGAGCCCCAAGGGAGGAGCTGGGAGAGCAGCCAAGGAAGGAACTGGGGGGCTCTGGAGTGCATCCATTTACCAACTGGTAGGGAAGTATTTCAGTATTTTAACAACCAGCTGGATATCTGTCCTGGCTATCCTCCTACCAGCCTCAGGGAATCCACTGGCTTTCATCTTCATTAAGCCAATGTTGAGGGAAACTCAGAGAAACATTGCTTTGACCTAAGAGGTGACTCTATGTGAGTTAGGGATCTGGGGTTAGGGGAAACATTTTCCAGGCATAGCATGGCCCAAATCACTATGTCCAGGCAACCTTCTCCTTTACCCTTGCTGAAGGCCTGTCCTACCTGGTCTTTCCAATACTGATACAGCCAAGAAAGGTCCCATCTCTGAGTAGCGGCCCCCACAACACAGCTTTCACAGAAGACAACAAAGCTTACTCCATAGGCTCACCCAATTTCACCTATAAGTATTTTTTTCACAACAGCTTTGGAGGAAAAAAAACCCCATTCAGACTCTTAGCAATACATCAAGGATACTTGAATGCATTTGAAATATAATGAGTATGCAGCCATAAAAGACATGCCTCATAAGAATCTTTTGAAGGAAGAAATAAAACAAATGATCCTGCCTTTGTACCTTTCCTCTCTGAGGCAGCAGTGAGTTTCCCGATGCTTTCCCCAAATAACAAACTCAGGTATAAATTATAATCGGTAACCAGGATCTTGCATAGGAAGTGCCGTTGTTAATGTGAAGCAGGTGGACCTCCCACCTTTGGCCTGGCTGTTTCAGGCAGTGTCCCTCTCTCCAGGCTTGGTGGGCAGGCTGAGATGCCAGCCGTTTGCAGTAGACACAACCCACTTCCCAAGATAAAGAAGCAGGTCTTCTCTCCTGACCTGCAGCCAGAATTGGCCACGTGACCCAATTCTGGCCCCTGAGATATAAGGGGCATTTGCTGGGGCTCCTGGAAAAGACTTTGTTCTTTCCTAAAATGGGAAAGATGATGAGAGGGTGCCTTTGCCTCCCGGCTTCTTCACTGTGTTTGGACACTCACGTGATGTGGGAATTATGCTCGGAACTGCAGAAGCTGCTTTTTGAGCAGAGTAGAGACACGCTGACACACTGAAGGTGGCAGAATTGGTGGATGGAGAGGGACTGGGCCCTTCTTAATGTGAAGGAGTTGCTGTTCAACCCCAGACACCACCTACCTCTGCAAGTTTTATCATCAGAGATGAAAACTTCTATCTTTCCCCACTTCTATTCATGTGCTCTTACTTATAGCAAAGGCATTCTGTACTAGTCAAGATAAGGCAGACTCCCCTGCTGTAAGACATTGGTTCACAAATCTCAGTGGTTAAGCACAAAATGTTTCTTTCTCATTCCCTTAAAGCCTGGAGAACTGGACAGCCCTCCTCCATCTTGTGGCTATGTCAATGTGGCCTCCAAGGTCATTGAGGCAAAGGAAGAGAAAAGTGGGATTGCATGAGTTGTGTTTAAGGTCAAACCTGGAAGCAGCTGACTTCACTTCTGCTCACATCCCAAGTGCCAGACTCCATCTGACATCATGGTGGACTGAGAGATGAAATCTCCCAGTGGCCTATTAAAGCACTGTCTCTGCCATACTTCCTAACCGGCACGCTACCTTGCCTATCTTTCTTCCATCCGAAAGTCTTTCACTAATTCAACAGATATTTGTTAAACTTCCTTATGACAGGTGAGCTACAGGGAATATAAAAGGGAAGACTTGACTATCTTATATATCATCATATCCCTGGTCCTCAGAGCATCTGACACATAGGAGACACTAAATACATTACTAAATAAACACACACACACACATATATATATAAATATATAAATATGTGTGTATATATATATTAATCCATGAATTATGTCTACCTCAAGACAAGAACAAGCAATGGGGAAAGGACTCCCTATTCAATGAATGGTGCTGGGGCAACTGGCTAGCCATATGCAGAAGATTGAAACTGGACCCCATCCTTATATCATATACAAAACCTAACTCAAGATGGATTAAAGACTTAAATGTACAATCTAAAACTATAAAAACCCTGGAAGAAAACCCAGGCAATACCATCCTGGACATAGGAACAGGCAAAGATTTCATGACAAATACCCAAAATTAATTGCAGCAAAAGCAAAAATTGACAAATGGGATCTCATTAAACCAATGATGAGCTTCTGCACATCAAAGGAAACTATCAACAGAGTGAATGGACAGCCTACAAAATGAGAGAAAATTTTTGCAAACTCTGCATCTGACAAAGGTCTGATATCCAACATCTATAAGGAACTTAAACAAATTTACAAGAAAAAAAACAAATAACTTCATTAAAAAATGGGCAAAGGACACGAACAGATACTTTTCAAGGGAAGACATACATGCAGCCAAGAATCATATGAGAAAAAGCTCAACATCACTGATCATCAGAGAAATGCAAATCAAAACTACAATGAGATATCATCTCACATCAGTCAGAATGGCTATTATCAAAAAGTAAAAAAAATAACAGATGCTGGTGAGGTTGGGGAGAAAAAGGAATGTTTATACACTGTTGGGAGTGTAAATTAGTTCAGCCATGGTGGAAAACAGTGTGGCAATTCCTCAAAAACCTGAAAACAGAAATACCATTCCACCCAGCAATCCATTAATGGGTATATACCTAAAGGAATATAAATTGTT
Organism: Gorilla gorilla gorilla; assembly: GCF_029281585.2. Lineage (NCBI taxonomy): Eukaryota > Metazoa > Chordata > Mammalia > Primates > Hominidae > Gorilla > Gorilla gorilla. The sequence goes on along the minus strand of NC_073229.2, from coordinate 58,547,565 downwards.
CTATTATAAAGACACATGCACACATATGTTCATTGCAGCACTATTCACAATAACAAAGACATGAAATCAACCTAAATGCCCATCAGTGGTAGACTGGACAAAGAAAATATGGTACACATACACCGTGGAATAATATGCAGCCATAAAAAAGAATGAGACCATGTCCTTTGCAGGGACTTGGATGGAGCTGGAGGCCATCATCCTTAGCAAACCAACACAGGAAGAGAAAACCAAATATTACATGTTCTCACTTATAAGTGGGAGCTGAACAATGAGAACACATGGATACATGGGAGAGAACAACACACACTGGGGTCTGTTGGAGAGTGCAGGGTGTGAGGAGGGAGAGAATCAGGAAAAATAACTAAATAACTAATAGGTACTAGGCTTAATACCTGAGTGATGAAATAATCTGTATAACAAACCCCCATGACACAAGTTTATCTATATAACAACCTGCACATGCACCCCTGAACTTAAAATAAAAGTTAAATTAAAAACAAAAGAATCTTTGCATCTAGCTGGGAGTCAGATGACTACACGACTGGAGTACCATGTGGCAGAGGCAGCAGTACAATGCTGTGGGTAGGGCTCAGCTTGGCTCAAAGAAATCCAGAAAGGCTTCAGAGAGGAGACAACATGTGGCTAACGTCTTGAAGGGTGAAGAATTTGCCAAGCAGAGATAGAAGGTGAGAAGGAAGAATGGGAACCCCGAAGTTCATGTGTAAATAAATGCATGACATTATGAAAAGGCCTGGACTCTGTGTGTGGAGGGCAGGAAGAGGGTGTGGAGGGGCCAATCTTAGGAGTGGGGGCAGAGCATCTAAGGCAGAAGTTCTCCATCTCAGCTGCACATTAGAATCGCTTGAGTAGCTTTTAACAAAATACCAATGCTCGGGCTCCCCTCCAAACCAATACAATAAGATTCTCTGGACTGGGGCTGGGTATCAATACTTTAAAAAAGCTCCCATATGATTCTAATGGGCAACCAGGGCTGGGCATCACTGATCCAGAAGGAGGTCGGGGACAGGCTGTGAAGAGTCTTGTTTGTCCTGCTGAAATTGCAATGGAGCACTGTAGAAACATGCCCCTCCTTCTCCCTCACTAGTTTCAGACTCCCTAAAAGGAAGCCCTTTAGGATCAGGTGCAGGGAGAAAAGTTGCCAAAATGTTTCTTTGTCATTACTTTTTCCTTCACTTATTGTTCCTTCTCTGCATGGGAAGTCCCCCTTCTCCCTTAGCTCTAGTACTCTAGGGTCTGGAGAACAGCTGTGCTGACAGCTGGCAGGAGATTTCCCAGCCTTGGGAGGCTCCTGAGACAGAGCAGGGCAGATGCCCACCTCCATTCCCAGTTAACTACCAGGTATAGGGAGGCCTATCGGCTCCTAGGCCTCACTAGGTGTACAAACAACCTCCTCTTTCACGCAGAACATCCTACCTCACTCCCGAGATCTCCTCAGACGTGCTGATGGTAGAGAGCATCTTTGCAAGACTCTGACCAATACTGCTTACTCTGGATTTGCTCACTTAGCCACCAGATATTTACAGGTTCTCCCATTTGTGGTGCCCTACTCATTAGACTCTGCCATCGCAGGACCACACTCCTTTTTTCCTTCTGCCACAGGGTCTTGGAGCTGTTTGCCTCCTCTCACCACTTTGAACATGTTCCCAGAATGCAGACTCATTTTACTACCAGCCTGCAGTGAATTTGCTGCAGGAACAGTTGTAGAGTGCATTCTAAAGCCAAAGAGAAGTTTTGTTTGCATTTACTGTCAAGTGTGGCAAACAGCAGCTGCTCAACATCCTGAGGCCTCTGAAATTCCATCCCTGGCCCATCTCACTAGGACTGCAGGGCAGATGTGAGGCTTTAGTTCTGAGGCACTGGCACTGTTTCTGCCCTCTTGTGTTGCATTTTTCTCAGTTTGGATTTCCAGTTATTGAATGGTCTTTGTTCTTGAATTCATTTATTCACCCATTCATTCAGCAAATATACAGTTTACCTACTATGTGTCTGCCCATTGCTTTGAGCTGGGCATGCAGACGTGAGTGCAGCCTCTACTCAAGGACTTACAGTCTGGAAGGAGCTATGATGGAGTGAACCAGCAGAGGAGAGAGTGTGGTGAGTTCAGTTCTACTGAATTAGCTGTGTGACCAGCATGGATTATCTTACCTCTTGAGTGAAGGTCAAACTCAATGGAAACTAGACCAGTGGTTTTCCAAACTGGATTCTTTGTAGCCTCTGCAGCTACTGCAGGGGACAAAAGACTGTAGTGTGAGTGGGCCCTGTTCCCCCACTCCCTGTTCAATGATGGCAGGGTCTCTTGTATCTATTTCATATACTGGAGTTCTGTGAAAGATCTTGTGATGGTTAATTTTATTGATCATCTTGGCTGTGCCATGGTACCCAGATATTCAGTCAAACATTATTCTGGATGTTTCTGTGAGGAGATTTTATGGATAAGATTAACATTTAAATTGGTGGACTTTGAGTAAAGCCAGTTGCCCTCCTAATGTGGATGGGACTCATCCAATAAGTTGAAGGCCTTTGTAGAACAAACACTGACCTTTTCCAAGCAAGAAGGAATTCAGCCAGCAGATGGCCTTCAGACTGACTACAGACAACATTGCCTCTTCCCTGGGTCTCCAGCTTGACAGCCTACCCTGCAGATCTGAACTTACCAGCCTCCATAACTGCATGAGCCAGTTCCTTGCAATAAATCTCTCTCTTTAGATATACACATCTTATTGGTTCTGCTTTTCTGGAGAACCCTGACTTAATAGGACAAAGATTCACCTACTAAACAGAACTTTGTAAACTACCAGGCTAGAAGATCCTGAGGTTCTTTCCAGTTCCACTAGTTTGTAATGCTAAGTGTTCTTGTCCTGCCTTTAGCCCACTGCCTTGCCTCAAACTCTGGCTTCTCTGTACTCCCTCTAGCCTTTTATTACACTCTAACCTTTGGATGCAGCCTCCTTCCTGGTTCCAGTTGTCTGCCTGGTTTGGGTCTTGGTTGCCTGGGTCCTGGCTTAATAACAGGTGCAATTTTAACTTGTCTACTGATTTACTGTTTTCAAAGTGTGTTGCAGACATTATCTCATGTAAGGTTCACAATACCCATTTTCTAGCCAAGGTTGTTGAGGTTAGAAAGGCTTAAAAATGACTTGCGCAAGGCCATACAATTAGTAAATGGCAGACCCAAGAGTTGAATGCCTTTGAACTCAAACCTTGATGTTTCCCTCTGCCCCGTGTTGTCAGGTCATTTAATCTGTTGCATGGGAGACCTCTAGCCATTTAGTATCTGTCCAGTATAAGGGAGCTGGAGACTCCACCACCAGGAGGAGAGTAACTTGGTCCCTGATTTCCAGGACAAGCAGGTGAAAGGACCCTTGCAATCATGAAAGGTGACCTCAGATGAATGGCAGCACCTGCTAATCAAGCAGACACCCTCAGAGTTGGCTGGGCTTCCAGGCTCTTGCTGGCAGAGTGTCCGTGATTCATGGCAATGTGGAGACTTTATGAGCCTGTGATAAAACAGTAATCATCAGCTGTGAGGTTGACACAAGATTATGGAGTCACATGGTTGAACTGAGTTACTGCACTTTCCTGGGGCTGTTCACGTGACCGAAGGCAGTGTTGCCCTAGTGAGGTATCTCTGGATGTAGGGCTCAGGATGGAATCTCACCAAGATATCTTTCCTGGGATGGGGCCTGGGGAGCGGGTGGAGGATTTGAGGTTCTTCTGCCTCTGAGTCATATCTTCGGGAGCAGTGTTGTTGCTGTGTGTGGGGGCATGTATTAGTCTGTTCTTATGCTGCTACGAAGAAATACCTGAGACTGGGTGATTTATTAAAAAAAAAAAGAGTTTTAATTGACTCATGGTTCTGCATGGCTGGGAAGTCCTCAGGAAACTTACAATCATTGCAGAAGGTACTTCTTCACAGGGTGGCAAGAGAGAGAATGAGTGCCAGCAGGGGAGATGCCAGATGCTTATAAAATCATCAGATCTTGTGAGACTCACCATCATGAGAACAACATGATTCAATTATCTCCCACCAGGTCCCTCACATGAAACAGGGGTTGTATTTTTCCATTGGCCCAAGGACTAACTCTTTGAGGGCCAAAAGCTTGTTTTCTCCATTAGATGAGAGGCTGCCCTGAGGCAGAGACAGTGCCTTCCCCACTTGGGGAATTTTCAGGAGGAGCATCCCCTGTTTGATTACACCATGTCCCTTGGTCCTGCCCTGGACCAAACACTTTGTGAACTGCAGCCTGAGAGTGGAGCGAAGTGAGACAAGGGTCCTCACAGGCCTGGGGCCTGGAAGTCCAGCCATGGCAAATGGGTCCCTGTGTGCTTTCTCTCCTTGAGATGATGCTGCCCACCAGTCTATGGACCTAATGTGGTAAGGGTATGGCTCAGGGGACTCCCAACCTCCCTGACCCCTCTTGACCTTGGGTGAGCCAGTTCTAAGGCCTACATCACTGCCTAGTTTCTTTCTCCTGGTTTTATGCGGCCCTGTTTAGCATTTGATACATTTTATTTTTTCTTTGAGACGAGTCTTGCTCTGTCGCCCAGGCTGGAGTACAGTGCCACAATCTTGGCTCACTGCAACCTCTGCCTCCCGAGTAGCTGGGATTACAGGCGCCCACCACCATGCCCAGCTAATTTTTGTATTTTTAGTAGAGACGGGGTTTCTCCATGTTGGTCAGACTGGTCTCGAACTCCTGAGCTCAGGTGATCCACCTGTCTCGGTCTCCCAAAATGCTGGGATTACAGGCGTAAGCCACCTCACCCGGCCATTCGATACATTTTTGGGGAAGTCTTCCATCCCACCCAGCGACTGGGGATGCAAACTCTGGCCAACCCTGTTCATCTGCCCCATCTTCTCCCCAACCCTGGATGGGTCCTACCTCCCTCTGTCCTGTTCACCCATAGGGTATTTGCCTCATGTGGGCAACTCCCAAATGCTGCCTGAAAATCACTTAATATTAGAATTGTTTTCCCTCACCTGCCCTATCCTTGTTAGCCACTGGTACCAAATCTGTCTGAATAAAGGGCGGCCATCTGACATGGTAGGGATTCAGAGAGAGAGAGAGAGAGCGAGCATTGATGTGGTGGCACTGAAAATGCACTTCCCAGATCTCTGCTTGTGGGGAGCACAATGGCCTCGCACCTCCAGCTGAGTGCTCTGAAGTCTCTCACTGCTGCTGTGCTCCCAGCCAGTGCCTGTGTATGGCAGAGCTGCTAAGACAGGCCCATTCCCGAGACTCAGGACCCCTCTGATGGGACATTTTGACTGGAGGATTCTGACAGCTTCAAGGAGCTATCTCATCACTGGTTCTGCAATGTATACTGCTCCCATGCAAGTTTCCTTCTCTCTTTTCTTCACCCCGGGGTCAGACCTACATCTGGGTCTCACAGCTCTCCCAGCCACCCCTAGCTTCCGCCATGCTTTTTCCCTCACAGGTGTTGCCCCTCCTAAATCTTGTGCACATTTAGTCTTATCCAGGAGTCTGCTTCTTGAGGACCCAGACTAACACTTCTGCTTTTGGAGCCAGGCAGACCCAGTTTCAAATTGTGACTTCTGAGAGCTGTAGTTTCTGCATATGTAAATCAGAGCAAATAATCTCTGCCCACCCTCACTGGGCAGATGGGAGGATTAAACATGTGGGTTGAAGTGGCTCACTGATACTTTTCACTCCTAAGCTTGTTTTGTACTCACTGCCTTGCCTGAGCTGATTTCACCTGCCCGTGATTTGGGTTGGCCCTAGTGACCTGCCCAGACCCGGCTTCTCTCGCCACTTGAGTTGCTGCTGCCACCAGTCTCAGCCTACCCTCCTTAGGGCCGGAGCCTATGGAATCTCAGCCAAGCAGGTCAGGAAGACTGTGGGCTCCTCCAGGGCCTGAGCTCTTTAAGCGTGTGGGGTCCCACTCAGGATGGCAGCTCATCAGCTTCCTGCTGCTTAAGCAGAAGCAGCACATTTGCCCACATTACTGTCCCACCCCATCCCACTAATGGGTGTTTTAGAGGAGCTTTTCCACTTGAAGTCTTTTTTTTTCAGTCCTAAAAAGGGAAATTACTTGCTTAATTTAATTTGTTTAATATTCCTGCTAAAAAATGAGTTTCAATTAAGAGACCCAGAAAAATCGTAATATTCATTTAACAGTGGAATAGAATTTGAGTTCCACAAATGTATTTTTTTCTCTTTTCTGTTTTTTTTCATAACACAAATCCAGCTAAGTAAATTACTGATCTTTATTGGATGCTTTAATTACATGTTGTTAATGGAAATATTACTGAAATTAAACTTCAATATGTTAACCAAGGAAAATGCTTTATGTGTTACTAAAATAACCAAATTTCAAGACTTTGTCGATATGGTCAATTGAAAAAGCACCTGGGAAATTAGCCTCTTAATTGTAACACAGTAAAAGACTTTCTACATAGGGCTGTTCTCTTTGAGGCTTGTGGTGGACAGACACTACTCTCATGAGACAGGGGCTTCATGTATATGGGTCAACTCTGCACATACATGTGTGCAGACCATGCACAGAAACCCAGACTGTCAGGATGAATTAACTCTGCAAATGTCTCAACAAGCCCTTGACACATAAAGGCACAAACACAACTGAAACACACACACTATGCAAACTCAGCTGACGCCGTGGATACTCTATGAAAATTCAGAATCTCTCTATGCATTTATCCATGAAAACGTTCCTGCATTTCCTCTCCTTGAACACACATTGGCATGCCACATCAGAAGATCTGGCTTTGATGAAACAAGCTAGGCACTCTTAGGAGGTTCTTTGGTGTTCCAGAATGCCCACTTGTCAAGGGATTGGTGGTACTGGGGTCGTGGGGCGTATTCCATAGCTTTTTTATTCCCCCCGGTAGCCTTTTCATGTGGTACTTCATAGAGTTCAGTCAGTTGTTTGAGGAACAGTGATTTTACTCCAGGATAAAACAGTCTTGTGGGATGAGCTAGCACTACATACAGAGTCTCATGTTTTAAACCAGCTTGATTCACTTGACATGAAGTTGTGTCTCTCTGTCATACCGAGGCTGATCAGCTCATTCTTCACCCTGTCCCTAGGAGTCATTCTGTCTTTTTGAATTGGGCTTTAGCTATGACTTCAAAATTTCTAATGAAAACTACCCTCCATGAGGCGGCCTGGGCTGGCTGTTTCAGGGGATGCTTCTAGGATGAGGTTTTCAAGCCAGCAGGCCTAGACTGGAATTCTTGCACTCCTGCTTACTGTCAGTATGACTCTGGGCAGGTTGTCAACCTCTCTGAACCTCAGTTTTCTTAGCTTCTTGATGGGGATAATTATAGCTCTCCATTTCTCATAGTTCCCTCCTCCAGCTCATTAACCTTCTTGGTGCTCTCTCTCCCTAAAAATATCCTTTTGTTGACCCAAAACTCTTCCATTTTCCTTTCCTTCTCCTCTTTCTCTTAAAATCTTAGTCTGGGTCCGGACTGGTGGCTCATTCCTGTAATCCTACCACTTTGGGAGGCTGAGGTGGGAGGATGGCTTGAGCCCAGGAGTTTGAGACCAACCTGGGTAACATAGTGAGACCCTGTCTCTGCAAAACATTAAAACATTAGCAGGGCATGGTGGCACATGCTTATAGTTCCTGCTACTTGGGAGGCTGAGGCTGGAGGATCACTTGACCCTGGCAGGTCAAAGTTGCAGTGAGCCATAATTGTGCCACTGTACTCTAGCCTGGGCAACAGAGCAAGACACAAGTCTCAAAAAAAAAAAAAAAAAGCGTAATCTGCTTTCCTATACCCATGTCTTCACTTCCCAGTCAGCTCTCACATCAGTAAGTGTCCTAGTGAGAAGCAACAGAACCTACTCTAGCTAATATAAGCAGAAATAAGATTAATAAAAAGATTTCAGGAATCTTCCAGAAACTCTTCCAAGAGAAGCCTTGGGGTCTGTACATGGGGACTGGTGCTCCAAGTCTCCTACGCTGGAGGCCCTACTAGCCTTGACTACTGACTCCAGAGCTGTGGCTGGTACTGCTGACGACTGATTTTGGATGCCAAAGAGCCTGGAATTGCTGACCCCAAAGCTGATAGCTGCCTATCACCCTAATCAAGAAACAGATTCCCCCCAGCACCTGTCTGCTCACCTTGCTCTCTTGCAAATCCACACTTCTCACTGGTAGGGCTTACTGGTGGAGCCCAGGTCACATGCCCGCCCCAGCTGCAAGACGGCTGGGAAAGAGAAGATTTTTCCTTGGGGAAGAGAGACTCATATATGAGAGATTTACCATGCCCGGGAAGGGCATTCAGGGGATGCTGGCAGGTGTGACAAGCATTTGCTGCATGACCCACCCATTACCCGTGGGTCTTGAGCCCGCCCCCACCATGGCTCCATTGAAGTTCTCTAGGGGGACAACCACGTTAGGCATGTCCTCTTTGTCCCTCCATGTCTACTCTCCACCCTCTTCCACCCTGCTCTCTGCTCCCAGAGGCTGACCTGGGGATCTTGCATCTACCTGTTGTCTCACTAGCCTTGTGGCTTCCTAGTGGGTAAGGCCCATAGGGAGCCTCTGCTGGAGACTGGAAGGGGGAGATAGAGGTCAGAGAATTGACCTCCACAACTCCCTACCCTTGGGGTCTCACTCTGCGGGCAATCCACCTTCACCAGCTTCACAAGCCCTGACAACCCTCTGCATTCAGCCCTCCCTGGCCCTGGCTTTGGTGCTCTTCTGTCTTCTTGGTGCTCTGGTCCATGGTAGCAGCTGCCTATGTGCCCTTCTGTGACCTCTCCCAGTGCACTGCACTCTCCTCGGGGCTTCCCCTGCACCAGGCCATGCTGTTATCAAGATTCCCTTTATTCAACTCTCTAGAAATTTCCCAACTTAAGAGCCCCATCTCTTTCCTGCCAGGACCCTGATAAGACAGCCGCAGCGACCTCCATTCTGTCAAAGCCAGTGGACACTTTTCAGTCCTGATCTTCCTCTGCCTCTTGGCTGCATTTAACATTGGGGCTTCTCCTTCCGTGACATCCTATGCTCCCTTGGCTTCTAACTCTCTGGTTGTTTCTGCTTAGTCTCCTCCCTGGTTGTCCCCGCTTCTGTCCACCTCCTGAGCATGGCTGCTCACTGGGGTCTGTTTACGGGTTTTCTCTCTTTTTTCTCTACATGATCTCTGTAGCTGGGCTCACTCACTCTCTTAGTTTTTAAACCTGTCTTTTTGCTGATGTTCCCCAATTCTGCATCTCCAGCCTCTCCTCTGAGCTTGATTCCAGGTATCTACTGAAAGCATCCATCTAAATGTCACTTGATTATCATGAACTTAACCAAATCCAGAATGACCCATCATCCCCTCCCACCAACCTGCTTCTCTCCCTGTGTTCCAAATCTTAAAGGCAACACACTCATTCAGTCACCCAAGATAGAAGTCTACAGTTGCCCAGGTGCCTCCTTCTCCATCCCTGGCCTTTTCTCATCTCTTCCCCTTTTTCAGTGTTTCTTAACCTAGGCCTCTGTTCTCTAACCTGATACTAGTGCCTTGGTCTGGGCCTTCATCATATCTTGGGTGAAGTATAGCAGACTTTCCCTTGTCAGCCTCCTAGGTTTCAGTCTTGCCCAGTGGAAACCCTCACCCTCTTTGTTGCCAAAGGGGTGCTTCTAAAATGCAAAGCAACCAGGTTAGATCCTGCTGAAAGCCCTTCAGTCCTCTGAAGGATTGAGCCCAAGCTCCTCAGCCAGTTCCACAAAGCCTCCTATGGTGAGATCCTGCTCATCTCTTCAGCCTCATCTCATACCACTCCCTGTCTCCAAGGATTTGCTTTAATAATCAAACACAAACTGCTGTTCCACACCTCCAGGACCTTGCATATGCGATGTTCTCTAACCCGAGTGCTGCTCCCCACCTTCCTCACCGATCACCTGCTCAGCCTTCAAGGCTCAGCTAGTGTGTCCTTTCCTCCTGAGCTGATGTCCCAAGTATGGAGAAGGACCATGAATTTTATCTTTGCATTTATCATTCATATTGATTTTTTTTCTATGTGTCTATCATCTTCACTAGACTATAATCTTTCTGGTGAGAAGGACTGTCACTTAATCATTTCTAGCATTTAGTGTCTGGCACATGTTTATTGATCCAAATTGAACAGAAGGTATTGGATCAACTGGGTCATAGAATCTCTAAATTCTTGATATCCTGAAGTTCTTGGGGGTAGGATTTACAAGGAGACCCTTCTGCCCTTACTCAGAGGTGGTTTGGGTTTCCCAGAGGGGGTCCTGGGAAATCATAGAACCCCAAATTCCCCCCCCCCCCACCCACAATGAAGCTATCTTAGGGTTGGAGACAGTAACACACACACATCCTAGAAAAGATAGTCGAGTTCTTACTGCTGGCCTGGAAACCTCCCTCCTGCAAGACTTAGATCTTCCTGACACCCTCCCATCTTCTTAATGCTCTGGCTCTGTGGCAATGCCCTCCTTTCAGTTCTCCTTCTTAGGAAATTTTGCATATTTTCAAGGTTGGATGAGGCCATAAAGCATTAAGTTTCAGAGCCAGGGCTTAGAAGTCAGACAGGTCCAGCTTAAAAGCTATGCACCAGCTTGTGACTTTGGCAGTTCCCTGACTCCTCTGGGCTTGTTTCCTCATCTAGGAGATGGGATGGTAATTATAATGCCCAGATCATGGGGTCGTTATAAGGATTAAATGAGATAATGGTGTCAAGCACTAAACTCACAGCCTGGCATCTTGACAGCATGCACTGAATAGAGACTGTTAGGAAGGCTTAGTCCAAATCCCACCTCCCCTGACAAATCTTGGGTGACTCAGAGCCAGCCCACAAGAGTTTCCTTCCTCCGAAGGGTGTGAGTCTGGTCCCAAGCACTCATTCCGGCATTTAATCACTCACCACTCCAGCGTTCATCATTTCCCCGCACGCTAGCCATGTCTATCAGGCTTGTCTTGTCCCCCCGCAACCCCACTAGATTTTAAACCACTAGAGGACAAAGATCATGAAGCAAATAATTCCTTGAGACCTTGCAGGCACCTTGGTTGGCTCCTTCCCTTCTCTCCTTTGACTAAACTCCAGCTTAGGGCTGAGGGTGGTGTGGGGGAGCAGGAGTATTGATTGAGAAGACCCAGATGTCTTGAACTGCATGGAGGCGGCAGGTGAAGGGGGAGGAGGAGGGACGGCCCGTGGAGACTACTGCGGGTGGGGAGGGAGAGAGCACGTTAACATACCCTCCCTGTCACAACACTGCAGGCTGAGTAGTTCCTAGAAAACATTTCGCTCCGATGATTCACAAGGAGGCTGCCAGGAGAGAAGCAAGGCAGCCTACTCCTCCTGGCGTCTGGGGAAAGATGCTTTGACATAGCCCATTTCCCGAAGCGGAGGGCACCAGCAGGCCCCTGTTTATATCCCTGAAGGGTGTCAAGGAGACGCTGGCAGTTTCACGGGCTCCGGATCCAGGGAACTAAAGCAAGATTAGGTCTCTTTTACAGCAAACCAGAGCCTGGGGTTGCTTCCATAAACACCCGCCTGTGCGCACCAGGGCTCGCGCCCCTGTGTGTTTCTGCGACTTCGTTAAGTCCAAACAGGAATGTGAGGAGGACACCTAAAGAGCTAAGCGCACTTCGCCTCCCTCTTGGAACAGCCCCCACCTCCCACTCCCCGCTAGGGCTGGCAAAGCCAGAGCCCCCAAAGGAGGCTCCAATCTCTTCCAGCAGGAGAGATGGGAAGGAGCCCACACACTCGCACCACTGCCGCTTGGGCCTACGCCTTCCTCCGCAGGTCCTCGGCTGGAGCGCAACGCCCTTCTCCCCTTTCTGACATCTGCCCGGGGTGCCTGGGCGGAGCTTGGAAGCTGGACCCCTCCCTGCCCCCAGACACCTGGAAGTCCAGGCTCCTCAGCTTTTGGGTGGTAGGTCATCGCAGCCCCCACTTACAACCAACACTCCCAGCTGCGCTTGTCACGCCTGTGGCGGACAGGGCCTCCCATGCGTCTTAACTTGATGTGAAAAGTTAATTCAGGTATAAACGTGAAGGCTTAATGAAAGGAGAGCGCTGCGGATTAATTATGCCCCTTTCTGCCAAGGGAACGGGAAGAATCCCCGCAGCCCAGGGCAGCCCCGCGTCAGCAGCTCGTCCGCCAGCCGCCGCCACCGCTGAGCCTTGGCCTCTCTCTGGTGCTTTTCGAGACAGAAGGCAGGCACGTTTCTTCCCTGCCTAAGAGGTGCCTGGGGGCTGGGGCGGAAGAGGCACAGTATTAATGACGGGGTTTTGGAGAAGAAATCTGCAGGGGCAGCGATAAACAGATGCATGGCATGTGCTGTTCTCTTGCCAGCAGTGAGCCTGGCTCCTCCCACTCACTCCCCAAATCTTCCATCTTGCTGCTTCTCCTTTGGTGTGTTTGACCCTCCACTGGGTTCTAAGACATGCTCCTACCCTCAAGGCCCTGGAGCATAACTGTCACTATTACTACCACTACTGTCATCATCGTTATCATCATCATCACCATCATCATCATCATCATCATCATCATCATCATCATCATCATCATTTATTTACTGAGCAGGTCCAATAGGCAAGGCACTGTGCTAGAAATATTACAGGCTATTTAATTCCACGTTGTCAGCAATTCTATGGGGTGGGTTTTCTTGTCCCCATTTCATTGATGAGGATATGGGGGGTCAAAGAGGTAAAACTAAATTGTCCATGATCGCACAGCTAAGAATCTGCAAAATTAGGCTTTGATTCTTGTTCTCTCTGACCCTGAGCTGTTATACTGCCCACCCTATTAGCTGCCCTTTTAAAAAAAAGTCACAGACCCAGTGATGGAAACAGCCCCAGGTCATATTCATGTATGTGTAATTCTCTGCAGACAGCATACGATGTTTAGAAGTTCCAAGTAGGATTGCAGCAGGCTTAAGCAGTCAGGAAGCAACTCCTGCCTTGAGTGGGTTATTAAAAAGCGTGGAGACTTCCTTCCTCATTTCCCCACCTCCAGAATCAGCACAGATTTCTTTCTCCCTCTCTCCACCATCCTGGGAATTCACATTTCTTCTATGATGGGAGAAAGTGACCCAAATAGCTCCTGGGACCAAGGGAAGGAAGCTCCAACCAATGTGCCATTTTCCCATCTATGTGGAATGCTGCATCACTGATGAGTACCCTGTCATGCCATGCTGGAGCAGAAGTGAACTTCATGCCCTGATTCCCCCTCCCAGAGCAGACGATACAGAGAGAGGGCCCTGGAATCTGACCCGCACTGCGGCTGTGTCTTGGGGACAGAACTGTGCCTGTTAGAGTAGGGATTTCCAAGGGGCTGTCGCATCAAGAGATTTTTCTCTCCACAGCTGCATTTCTGTGCTTCACTTCCACACTTCCAGCCTGAGAGTATTCAGGCTGGTCAGACACTGCCTGGCAGTCTCAAGGGCAGCTGCCATGGTCAGCAAAGTGGACTCCTAATCCAGAGAGCCACCCAATATGCTGAAAGGTGGGGAGAGGGTGGCTGGTGGAGGTTAGCAGCTCAGAGAGGTCGGGAGACATGCTCAAGGTCACACAGTAATTCAGCCCAAGCAAAATCACAAATTTGCATTTCTAGGCTCCCAGTGTAGACCTCTGCTCCTCAGAGCTCCTGCTGAACTCCATATTTTTCCTTTTCAGGTGAGCCTTCATCCTAGTGAACCCCCATTTTAAAGATGTACAAATTGAGACTTAGAAAGGTAGGTTGACTTGTTCCAGACCTCCCAGTTGGCAAGTAGTGGGACCTATATTGGAAATGTGAGGCAAGTCAGGGTACCTATGGAAAAAGGGTGGCTTAAGTTTCACTCAGTTTATATTTATAGGATACCTACTATGTACCAGGCAGTGCAATGAGAGTACCGCAGTAAACAAGAGAGAAGGGGTCTCAGCCCTCTAATGGGGCAGGTGCCTGTGCCTTCCATGAGACATGGTGGAAATCGGGCGTGGGTTTTGTTCACCTCTGAATTTCCTACAGTTATGGTTCACCACCCTGGCTGCAAAATAAGATCACCTGGGGAGTTACAGAAACAAACAATACCAGGGTCTCACCCCAGACCAACAAAACCCAAATCTCTAGGGGCGGACTCTGGGCATCAATGTGTTTCAAAAACTCTCCAGGTGATGGAAATTGACCACAAGGGTGAGAACCACTGTTGTACAGCTGCTACAAGAGCACATTGAACAAAGCAAGCCAGAATGTGTGGCTTCAACTAAAGAATCTGGGGAGTGTGACTGCCATAAGACTGCACATTTGGGAGTAGTGGTGCCCCTCAGAAGGCAGGAGTGGAAGGTACAGAGGGCTGCTGGGGTGACCCCACACACAGGCCTCTCTCAGATGACAGAACCAAGATGGCAGAGTGACAGGCTGATATGAATTACATTAAGGTTTCTGGCTGCCATCTGCCTGGGAAGAATTTACTTATTTATTCCAGTTTCTAAAGAGGGGACTTTTGCCAGAGTGAATTGAGATGTACCTGTAAGATTTAAAGCATGAATTAAAATACATAAAATAGAGCATGGAGCAATTAGGGTGGCAGGAAGTGGCTTCAAGAAAGTTCATAAGCTCTGAGTGTTTAGACTGGGAAGAGACCAAATACCAGGCAGGGCCTTACCAAAGGCTCTGAAGGTCAGTAGTGAAGAGGGAAGAGAGTGTCCAGAGGTCTCTGCTCTTCCAAGTTGAATGTTGAGAGATGGTCTCTAACAATATGGAGCCCCAGGCTGAGGGAAGACACAGCTCCATCCTCAGGGAGCACCCCCAGTCTGAGGGGAGATATAGCCCCATCCTCATAAATCCACAGTCTGACAGAGACACAGCCCCATCCTCAGAAAACCACAGTCTGACAGAGACACAGCCCCATCCTCAGAAAACCACAGTCTGACAGAGACACAGCCCCATCCTCAAGGAGCCTAGTCTGAGGGGAAACACAGCCCTGTCCTCGGGGATCCCCAGTATGAGAGGGACACAGCCTTGTCCTCAGGGAGCCCCAGTCTGAGGGCAGACGCAGCCCCGTCCTCAGGGAGCCCCAGTCTGAGGGGAGACACAGCCCTGTCCTCAGGGAGTATTGTGTTGAATGTGTCCACATTCACATGTGCGAACCTTAAGTTTATTTGGAGTGAAGGTACCAGTATAAGTGTATGTGGTTATTCATGTTCTCACTGGAAATTTTGTGTGTGGAGGCTGAATCCCAGAGTTTTAGTTGGATTTGTTTGCTGTCCTTTTCACATTTGTGATTTAGTAACACTTTGTCAAAAATATCTTTTATTTTTAGTCTCTTCCTACCAGCTAGTAGCCAAAAGGAGACCCAGAAGGTATATGTTTATCAATAATAATAATAGCTGATATAGCTTTGTGCTAAGAACTGTTTTCAAAGCTTCATGCATCATGAGTCATGTAATACTTTTTTTTTTTTTTTTTTTTTTGAGATAGAGTCTTGCTCTGTCGCCAGACTGGAGTGCAGTGGCACGATCTCAGCTCACTAGAACCTCTGTCTCCTGGGTTCAAGTGATTCTCCTGCCTCAGCTTCCCAAGTAGCTGGGACTATAGGTGCATGCCATCATGCCCAGCTAATTTTTGTATTTTTAGTAGAGACGGGGTTTCACCATGTTGGTCAGGCTTGTCTCGATCTCTTGACCTCATGATCCACCCCCCTCAGACTCCTAAGGTGCTGGGATTACAGGCATGAGCCACTGCACCTGGCCAAGTCATGTAATTCTTACAACAATTAAGTTTGATGGATATTCCCAACCTATATCACACAAGAGGAAACCGAGGCACAAAACCTAACTCCCTGGATGTCACATAAACAGGTTAGAAGTCTACCTAGGTGCAAACCCAGATGCTCTGAGGTGTGGGGCTGATTCCTGCTGGGCACCCCCTGTCCTCCCTGTGGACCTTCAAGCCCCAATGTCAGGAGTGTGTTCAGACCCCACCATTGGGAACCGTGTCTTCATTTTGTGCCACAGGGAGTCAGGGTCCCAGGCTCAGATACTAGCTCAAAATGTGACCTGGTATAAGTCCTTTTGCCTTTGGGGCCTCAGTTTCCCATCTATAAATGAGGGAGCTGGGTTGGATGAACCAGGAACACCTGGGGAAACTCAAAATATGGATTCCGGAGGATTCTGATTCAGCGATTCTGTGTGGGCTCCAGCTGGTACTGAGGACTCTAGACCACCTTCAACAATAAGATGAGAATCACAATACCTACTGTAGCAGATGTTAGCAGACATTATTTATTGAGCATCTATCATGTGCCAGGCCTTGTGTCGAGTGCTTTACAGAGATTGTCGCATTTTAGTGTCACAACAATCCTGTACCAAAGATGCTGTTTTAATCCTAATAAAGCTTAGAGAGGTGAAGTGGCTTTTCAAGGCTACCAGCTAGTAATTACAACAGCCAGGATTTGTACACAGATGTTGTGACTTGAGCACTCACATTGGGTATTCGTAACACTACACTATCCCTTTGCTTGTTCAGCTCACTGCCGTGCCATCCCCCAGACCTTGCCGAATGGGCTATGGGCGATGTGACTTATTTCTACAGCTCATTGTGCCAGGGGTGGGCAAGTGGCTCAAACTAGCCACTGAACTGGATGGCTAGTAACCAATCAGTGTTTCTCTTGAGAACTTGAACTGAGATATTGAGAAGAGACATTGAAACTTTGGATGACGTTGAGACCCAGAGTGATAATTTCAGAGCTGGAGCCAGACTTGGCACCATAAGAACTCAAAGTTATGTTGACACTGAATTTATGGGGAGCTTTTCAGAAGAGGCTGGTTTGCAGAGAGGAGAATGGAACAGATAGAGTGAAGAGAGACCAGAGATGAGAAGGAGAGCAGAAAGAGAGAAGGAAGCCTGCGGGATGCCTTTCTAGGCCCCTGGGGACCAGCCTGCACTCCCTGATATTAGGATGCACACTCTGCACCAGTTCCTTTCTAATAAATACCTTCTACTTATGCGAACTCCGTGGGTTTCTGATCCTGGGAGTTGAATTATTCCCTAAAATACTTGCCCCGAATTCCCTACAAAGTTTTTAGGATCAAATTAGCTCATGTGTATGAAAGGGCTCAGTGACCTGCAAGGAACTATACCAATTATGAAATATCTGGAAAAAAGTTTTAAGTTTAAATATAATCAATGGATCACTGTGAGAAGAACTCAGAGATGGAAGACTTACTGTGGGGAGAGTTTAATAAATGGAGCTCTACAGAGGCAGTGGTTCTGCACAGAGATTTGTAGAAGATACAGGATATGGATGGCAAGAGAGAGAAGACCCTCCAAGTAGGGGAACAGCAGAGGCAACCAACCCTGTGAAGAATGTATATGGGTGTGTGAATGCAGAGGGGGCAGCAGGGGTGGCAGGGGATTACTGTGGCTGCTGTCTAGTGGGGATAAGTTTGGAGAACTCCAGTGAGTGGATGTTTATTTTGTATACTGGGCAATAGGGAGCCATTGGAGGTTATTGACCAGGTGGTTTTAGGAAGGCAGAAATGATCTGATGAATTAGTTGGGGAGGGGGATGGTGAGAAGTAAGCAAGAAGGCATTGTAGACTCAGAGGGCCTGGAAAATCATCCAGAAGGAGAGACTGCATGAATGAAGAGTAACCAAGACTAGGTAATAGGTTGTATGTGGGTCACCTATTCATTCATTCAAAAAACTTTTGAGAGCCTTACTCTGCCAGGCACTGTTCAAAGCCCAGGTGATTTAGAGTGAATGAGACAGGTGTGGTTCCTGCCCTCTGGAAGCTTACAGTCTGGTAAGGGGGACAGACATTAATACAGTGATGCTGCAAATCAGTAGGGGATCACATATGGCAAGATGAGCCTGTTACAGCAACTTGATCAAATTGGAAAGAGGGTGGAAGTGGGTCAGGGAAGGCTTCCCTGAGGAAAAAAGGTTTCCCTGGGATGCAAAGTCTGAGTAAAAGTGTTCTAGGTGTACAGCAAGTGGAAAGACATTCCAAGTTGTGAGAACAAAGGCCTAGAAATAGCTAGGACTCAGAGAGAGCAAGGAGGTGGGGATGGTCTTGGTGAGAGAGGAGACTGGGAAGGCAAAAGAGGCCCTGCAGGGCTTGGCAGGCCATAGTGAAAATTTTGGTCTTAACTCTAAAAACAGTAGGAAGCCAAGGGAGCAGGGACGAGCATGATTCGGTTTGTGATCTTAGAAATCTACTCTGCTTGAAATCCGAAGAAAGAACAGGAGTGGGTCCAAAGACGATTCTGGGAGGTCAGTTAAGAAGGTTTGGCTGTAAGACATGGAAATTAACCCTGATTATCTCGGCCACAAAAGGATTGACTGGAACTAGTTAGGGGACTCACAGAACTGAAGAGAAGGTTCTGGGGACCTTGGTGATTGGTTTGGATTTAAGTCCCCCAAGACTCTCTTTCCTCTTTGTCATCATGTTCTCAGGTCTCTCCCCATGCTGAGGATATGGCTGCCAGCTGCTTATGGGGTCACATCTTTACATTCATTGCCCAGAAAAAAAGAGAATATTCTGCGAAAGGACTCTGATCGAGCCTCATGCTTGGCCTCAGGGTCTAATGGGATGGGAGATACAGTGGGGCAGGAGTACTGGGACTGACAGCCCCACCAAAACCAGAGGGAGACTGGGAAGAGCACCTCCCTAAAGGAAGGGGTGAAGGATTTGGGGGATTCTGCTGCCAGAAAATGACAGAAGGGACATGCACAGACAGAGGGGAAAATAGACGTTTAATGCAGAAGTGATGGCAACAATCTAGATGGGGAGAAACAGAGCCCAGAGAATGGTTTGAAGGAGAATGGAAAGGAAAGGGACCAGCATGGATGAAGTTACTGTGTGCCAGGTATTGAATTGGGTCATTTTCCTTATTTTCACAACAATTCCATGATGTAAGATTAATTTTATAGATAAGAAAACTGAGGCTCAAGAGAAACAGGGTTGCTTGCCTGAGATCACACAGACTTTCAATGGAGGGTTTGAGGGTTGATTCCAGGATTTGGGGGTTAATTTCAAACTCAATGCTTTCTCGTATTCAGTGTGTATCTTCCTTGGGAGTGAGTTTGGGTGGAGACAATAATATTGGCCTTTGACACTGACTTTCCAATTACAGGGAGGCCAACCAAAGAGAACAGCCTTGGAAACAGCTTAACATCCAGGCTGACAGAGAGAATGAGGGGTTCAGTCTAGATTTGGAAGTTGAGAGGTCATCCTGGCAGGCTCCCCAGCCATGTGAGTCCCCATTAAAATGGATCTCTGTGCACCGTCTACCTCCTTTTTCTTTCCTCCTCCCACTCCTCGATGTGGTTACCTGACTGGCCCAGTTTTTGCTGATCCTCTAATTAACAAAAAAGCCAGTTGCTTGTTTTCTTAATTCTTATTTTAGGAAAGGAAGCAAGATGATTTTGCACAGGTTTGTCTGATTGCTGGATTAGCAGGCGCCTTCCAACTTGCTTAATCCTTATGTAATTCCTTGATCAACCTGGTTCAGCTCAAAACAGCCTGCACCTAGAAAACTCGGGATAAAACTGTGTTTTCAGGTGTTAAGCACTGGCATTGTGTTTTTTCTTTAATGTGACCAAAATGTGCCTGTCTGTAATGAGAGTGACAGGCATACCAAGAAGTGGTTACCAGATACAGAATTCAAAGAGTCTGGATCTTGAAAATGAGGTCCAGGAGAGATGGAAAGGGGCGTGGATTTGGGGGTGGAGTCAGGAGGGAAGTGTGACTGGATACTGTGCCCCAGGCCCAAGCAGAGACGGCTCAAATCATAGTTAGGGTTCAGACAGGAAACAGATGCCACATTGTAAGTGGGGAGTTTTTAGATGGTTTAATAAAGGGACCATTTAAAGAGGAGGGCAGGGTACACAGAAATCACAGGAATAATGTGGTGTCCAGGGCTAGTAACACAGGGGTCATTCCCACACCTAGATCTGAAGGGCCAAGGGGATGGAACAGAAGAACAATGGTCAGAACCCGGAGGCAGAACAAGTTGTATGGACAGGACCACTGGACAGGAGCTGCGGCCTCCATTTGAGGATCCTGCAGGGTGGGAGCTGGGAATGAGCACCCCAGTCTCATTCTCCTTCCTTCCCCCATCTCCTGTTGGTGTTCTTCATTGGCAAAACCCAAACGGAAGCCTGGGGGCTGAAGGCCCAGTGAGGGATCCCATAGGCTGGACAGGGGTCTTGCGGGGGAGGGGTTGGAGGGAGGAGCATACATAGAGGACTCAGCACAGCTCTCTGCAGTCATCCTCCTGGCTTCTCTGGCTGTGGGCTGTGGAGAAAAGCAATGTGTGGGTGGGGGAGGAGGACAAGCTTCAGCCTCAGTCATTGCTGTCTGAGCCTGGTCTTCCAGCTTCCTGCACACCCAGGCTTGCCAGTCATGTCTCCACACCCTTCCCTCCTTTCCTTACCTTTACCAAAGTGTATTTGTCTCTCAGGGCTTATTAGACAAGTGGAACTCGTCTAACAGATAGAACGTGGTTTAGATGTGTTTCCCCTTCATGTTCCCACTCATAGAAAAACAAAAGCAACACTCGCCATTTAGGCCCTGCTTTGGACTTCAGGGGAGTTTGGACACACCTCTTCTGAGGAAGAGGAGAATCTACCTGACCCAGGTGTGCCAAGCCTGCCTCGTTGTTTTGACTCTCATCTTTTGCAAGACCTGAGAATCCATCAGCGTGGAGCATAATCTGGATGTGCTACCCTTTTCTCACTCCTAACTCCATATAGACTGTCCATCTCTATCCCTTCCTTCTAGGAAGTCTTCCCTGATTACCCCACCAGTATCTGCTCACTTCTCTGCACCATTGGCAGTCATCATTCACAGGTTCCTGTTGCTCCTGCATATGGTTCTGGAAATGTGGGTTCTAAGCCCACTGGACTGTGATCACTTTCATGGAGCATCTCTTTGGAACGTCCCCAACTTTTCACCATCTGCACCAGCTGAGCCAACATCTCTGGGAAATGTGAGGTTGCAGGGGAGGCACGGTGTTCTGTACAATCATCTAACCTGACCCCAGAGACACAATGCTGAGAGTAAAATGTAATATATTCAGGGTTCCAGGGCTCTGGGAACAGAGAGAGACCACGGAACCAAGTTCTGGTTCTGGATTTTGAAAACTGAGATTGTTAGAATTGGAAGGAAGCAGAGAGATCACTTAACCCAATAGTTTACACTAATTTATAGCTACAGAATCTTTTATTTCCCACAAATTAAATCTTTTGTGGATTCTGATAGCTAACAGAGAAATGGCAGCTTCTTTGATTAAGGAGGTTTAAGGGCCAGAACTCCACTCAGCCTCTGCTGGTCTTCAGGTCTGAGAGCCAAGGGCTCCACGTGGCACAAGGCCAAATCTCTGAGCAGTCCCAGTGTGAACATTGAGGCCACAAAGGAAGGTAACTTGTCTTAGCTGGTTACTGGCAGAGGAAGAACTGGAACCCTGGCCTCAGCATTCCCAGGCTGATGTCCTGTCTTTCTCACCCGGCTTCTTATGAAAGTTGTTTGCCTTGGTCATTTGTGGCCCAGCTTTCTCCCCTCCCTCTAGACCAGGAAACCAGGTCTGCGGGGGAACAAAGCATAGCCGGTGAAGCTGTGCTGGGCCTATGGGGAGCGCTGGACATCTGGGACTGGAACAAACCTCAGAAGCACCTCCTGATTATACCCCCAGCTCGTTAGACCCCAGTGGCTGAGCAGTCCAGTTGCCAACAATCCAGGCCCAGGACTTTGGGTTGTGAAAAGCCCAGGCTGGATTCTCTCACTGTTAGATGAGTGCCTTCCTCTGATCTCTCAGGAGCTTATTGGTGACCTGGCAACTCGGCTGTGTCGAGATCCTGTGTGAGGTTCAATTAGCATGCAGGGCCAGTGCTGGCTGGCTCCACGTATTATGTGCACAGGTTAAGTATTCCCGATAAGGCTTCTTAAATCAGAGGGCTGAAATGAACTTAATTAGAACTCGGAATACTCAAGTTAGAGATAAAAGGAAGCACCTCCAGTTCTCTGGAACAACACACTGGGGGTGGGGAGAGCAAAAAGGAAACGGTGAAGGAACCGGTCCCAAGCCATGATAAAATCCTTCCGTGTGCAGACAAGGAGGCTGGAGCCCAGCCCTTGAGCCCTGGTCTTCCCTCCAGGGACCTCCTCTTCCCACCAGACTTAAACTCAGACCATCTCCCTGGAAAATGAATGTCAAGTATACTCAGGGGCCAAGCAACATGGGTGTGTGAAGAATGAGCGGGTTGGCGGGCAAGGAAGGAAAGGAAAGGGAATTCAATTTTTACTCCATTTAGAAAGACCAACAGATCGCAGTGCTCATAATTTCCTCCAGGTTGGGGTAGGAAATGCAATCATCAGAGATGGCAGCTTCTTAAGCCTGGGTAAGAGGGCAGGGGAAAGGGAAGCTAGTTAGTTTTCTCTAATTCTTTCAGATTTTCAGGTTAGTTCTCTCCCAGATTCTACACTCCCAAGAGTCTGAGTCCCTTCTAGTGGCACCTTTAGCTCGTTCCCTGGTGGGATAGCTAGAAGACACTCTGCTGTTCCCAGTGGGGCCGGGGCTCTTGGTGCCTCACCCATGTCCCCACACATGCTCATTGCTCAAGCGTGAGGTGTGTTCCACACAGGGCCCCAGGCCTCCCCAGCAGGACCGAACCCCAGTGGCCCACAGCCGTCGTCTACTCAATACTGCACCCTGAAGTGGCTGCCTCCCTTCCCTGCCCAGTCCCATGCTCCCTGTGCTCACGGCCCAAAGAAACCACTTGCATTCAAATCCTTGTTTCAGAATTTCCTTTGGAAGACGCAAGTCAAGATGCTTAAGAATAAAGAATCTTCAAAGAACAGGGGCGGCTATTATTATTTTACTCCTCAACTTTCTCATACGCTTGGAGTGAAACACTGCAGCTCCTGCATCATCTTCCTGGTCTCACGTGTCTTTATCTCTCATCTGATTGGTGCTGAGCCTCCGGGGGGCGTGACCTCACCGTGGCCTCTTTTTCAGCTTCTGCCGCTGCCACTGGAGGTCATCTCACCACTGGCTCACCCCTGGCCATCTACTCCCTTTTGGCCTTGGTCTAGAAAGCAGTCTCAACTCATGTCCACTTGCCCACGTGATGCACTGGTACCCAGAAGCATGGTGTACCCCCAGAAACCCCCACTCGCACCCTCCACCTGCAGCCCTAACCTCTGACCCGTTTGAACCCGTCTCACTTCTCTGTCTCTAAAGTCTTAATCTACTCTCTGCTCTCTGCTATGGTTAAAGATACATGTCTTGTCTTGGGGAGGACATTTGAGAGCAGAATCTAGGTTGGATTTACCTCATGGCCTGTGCAGTCACAGACGCTGTTGCCCTCGGCACCATTTCTCCCCCTTCGCCTGTTCTGTTCCATAATAGGGGGCCGGCCCCTACTGGCTGTGTTTCTCAGGCTCCCTCATCAGCTTGACTGGCTTCTGGGTCCACCAATAGGAGGCCCTGATGGAAATCGGAGGGTGGCAGGAAGGGAGAGTGTTTCTCCTTTTTATTTCCAGCAGTGCCTGCCTTTCCTCTGGTTCTAGTTTCCTTCTAACAGGCTCATGATGTTCAAGGTGACCCCCTACTGCTAGGGTTTGGTGATCTCCTTCTTTCACCTCCAGCCCTAGGGGTGAGAGTGGCTTCCTGCTGTTGCTAGTCTTGTTGTTGTCTTACTCTCCTCTGTTGACTTCCCAGCTCCCTGCATCATCTAAGCAACCAATTTTCTGCATTAAATCCCCTCTGGTTATGTACTCTGAGTGGTTTCTGTTTACTTGCTTGGACTGCCTGATTCATATGCCATTGCCATATAACCCCTCTGGATGCAGATCTGTAAAATGGGGGTAGCATTAGAATACGCCTTGAAAAGTGGTTATGGGGATCATATGATTCAACCCTTGTAAAGCACAGAGCACAGCACCTGGCATGAGGCAGGTGTTCAGTAAATGGGTGGTGCTATTATTAGTGAACCATGTGTCAGTGAACTATGTATGTTAATAAACTGTGTGTGTGTGTTATTACTAGTGAACGGAACTGATAAATCTCTGTGGATGTGAGTGTGCATTGGGGAAGGGGAGGATGTCCTTTTCTGGGGGCAGCTGTGTGTGCCCTGTGTGAAGGGGTGCCTCTGTGGGTAACCAAACCAGAATTGAGAGCCCATGTAGAGTGCGCTCATTGAAAATGCCCCTTGTCACCTCATTATCCCCTTGTACAATCACCTTTCCCTTTGCAAGCTTATAAAATCAAAGAGCCTGGAAGACTCTGGGGGCAGAGAGTAGGTGCCAGCGTCAGCCCTCCTGGGATTGGCACATCAGAGATATGGGTTGTCTGTGGGGAAGACACGGTCTTCTGTGGCTGAGTGGCCAGAGGAGCAGGGAGAGGATTGCCTGGAGCCCATGGTGCTGTGTGGGCCATGCAGGAATCTGTGCCAGACTCAACAGAAGTCATCCCATGGGACCAAACTTCCTGATCCTTTAGCATGTGCATCACTGGTCCAGGCATGGAATGAATCATGTAAGAGCTTCAGTCCATGGGCATTGGCAAGGGACCTCCAACTCCTCTGATCTGCAGACACATGTGGAATTTAGAGCTCATGGGCATTAGAGACTCATTCCTATCATAACACAGAGGAGGAAACTGGCCAAGAGAGGGGGAATGACTTGCCCAAAGTCACTGAGCTGGAATAAGAACTCAAGTCTCCTTATTCTATGCTATCTTTTCTGTATTGGGCAGAGACAACCTTCTCAAATTTTCTGGTACAAATGGATATTTCAATAAGAGCAATTATCCTTTACCTGTGTTTTAGGCTTTACAGTTTACAAATACCTATCTCATTTGTGATGGGGATAATATTTTGCAAATATGAGATCAATGCATTTTGATTTCCCCTCCAAAGTGTGTTCTCTTCCAGTCTTCTTTCTCCAAGGCTAAGCTATGAGATTTGTCACTCCAGTGAGAGGAGAATGGTCCTGCTTGGAGCAAAGACTCCATGGAGTCGGCCTAGAGGATTCTGGTGAATCTAGTAGGGCTCAAATCCTGGCTCATTCGCTGGGCAAATAACTTCTCTATTCCTTAGCCTTTTCCTCTGCAGCCAGAGGATATCTCAGACCTCCCTTATAAAGGAGTTTTGAGATAGGAACAGTGTAAGTGTTGCATACGTGCTATCAGGCCTAGAGGACTTGCTCATGGGGCTTTCCATAGGGAACACCCATCACCCATTCATTCCAGTCTCGAGACTTGCAGGGGAAAGGAAGGAGCTGGAGATGAGGATGGAGGCATTAAGACCTGAAAACTGGTCTTTCTCCAGGCTAAACTCCCCTGTATTAATGGAGAAGACACCAGAGAAGAGAGGATTCTGCCCCAATCTCTTTTAGGATTCAGGCAGGACATTGGCCTCCCAGGCCACTCCTGCTGTGGTGTGAGGTGGCTGCACTGAAGCTGACTGGGCAGTGTGGTATGGTTAGTTGGGAGAAGGCTTGAGTTTGGGTCTCCAAGTACCTCTTGGTTTCTGCATGCCTATGATGGAGCCAGAAATTTCTGCTTGCCTGAAGTGAGGTAATTCTAGTTTGAGAGTTTCCCAGAGTTCAGAGAAGGCTGGAGGACAGGACCTCAGAGGGTCTTCAGCATCATCAAGAGTCAGAATGGGACCTGTTCCATATGGGAGTACCAGGGGCAGCCCTGCCCTGACGGAGCTGGAAAAGAACATGCCAGAAGTTATCAGCCTTGCCCATCAGCAATGGAGGGCTGCTGAACGCTCAGGGATAGACCACCCACCCTCATCTTGCTGGGCACCAATCCACACATACCCAAGTACTGCTTGAGGCCACATGTACCCTCCCCTCCAGTGCCATCCAAGCCTCTCACCATCCACAAAGGTTCCACCCTGGAGGGCAGGAGGGAAAGAAAGATCAGCATTTTATCCGCAAGAAACTAAGTGGTTTCTTTAAAAGACTGTTTAAATCACTGAATTGAACTTGGATGACTGTATTGGGCTAAAATTTAGTTGCCCTTCCCCCATTCCCACAGACTAGGGGCACACACTCCAATCAGCTCACAGGAAATAAAGAAAAGTGCCTTCTCTGCACATCTGAGTGTGCTGTAAGTACATCTGTGACCTTGCCACACATATATTATCTTGTTTGATTCCCATATGTGCTGGAAAACGGCCATTGCTGGGGGTCAGCTTAGAGTGGCCATATGGTAGGGAATAGCAGAGGCCATGGTGGCGTGCCCAGAATTATCTTCATTATCACCATTTCCACTTCTAGTGGCTCCAGAGGCCTTGGGCTCCTCCTGCTAGCACCTCCCACCATGCTGGGTTCTGAGTTGAACTGAGTTTGGTGAAGGAAGGTGGATGCAATGTAACTCAGGGGGAGAGAGCTAAGGCTTTGGACACTCCCAGACCAGACCTGGGTGGAAATCCCAGCCTTCTTGCTTACCTGCCATGTGAGCCTGGGAAAGCAACTTCACCTTTCTCAACCATAAAATGGAGATCATAACAAAGTTAACTGCAATTTGGATGTGAGAGTGAGGTGCGTGTAGAGTACTAGCACAATGCCCTGGGCATGGCAGGTTCTTGGTAAATGGTAGCAAATTTAAGGATTAATAAATGAATGAATGAATGGGCCATTGCAGAGATAAACACACAGGTAGGGGTCTCACGCTGACAGGCAGTATAATGTTGTGTTTAGGAGTGAGGGCTCCGAAGCCCAGTGGCCTAGGCTTAAATGTGGCCTTGGTCACTTACTTGCTATATGGAAAAGTTACTAAATCTCTCCAGGCCTCTGCACTCCTGCATATACAATGAGAATTGGGATAATGATACCCACCTAATGGGGTTGCTGTGAGGATTAAATGAGTTAATGTACATAAACCTCTTATAGCAGTGCCTGGCCCAAAATGAGTGCTCTGTAAATGTTAGCCATTGATATGATGATGATAGCTGCCATTCCACTTCACTCCTGCCCTATGCCCAGCATTGCTCTAGGTCCGGTGAAGAATATATGAGAAGCCTAAGACATGACATCTGGCCTCAAGCAGTTCGTTGAGGAGGCCAGATGTTCATCTCTGCAGCTACCATGCTCAGGCTGGCATATGGGCAAGAGTGAGGCTAATAGAACCAAGGACCCAAGGGAAGTGCACATAAAAGATGGCACTGGGAGCAGAGGTGCAGAGTAGAAGGAGGCGGGTGACTGAGGTGATGGTGCCTAGGTGCCCTTGCAGGACGGGCCAGGTGTGCTATCCAATTTCACATGCTCCGTGTCTCCCCACTAAAGTTTCTCACTATGGGGGCACCTAGTAGCCAAGCCAGTGACAGTGTAACAGGAGTCCAGACACTAGTAGCCTTTGTATTTGCCTCACCTTTCTGAGAACAGAAGACTGTGGACAAGTCACTTGCTGCCTTGAGCCTCCATTTCTGTAAACATAAAATGGGAATCATAGCACCTGTCCTTCCAATTTCTCAGGGTGGTCGCATGGTAAAATAAACCAAGAAGAAAGTACCAAGTAGGTGGTTAGGATCTTCAAATGAATTAGCCAATGCATGAACCACCAGCCCATGGACTATTGGTAAGAAAACCCAAATGAACCACCCTCTGAGGGAGAAGTTGGGGTACTTTCACCCCTGATTTGGTGAGAGGACAGCTGTCTCATCTCATAGACCTAAAGATCTTCTGTTTTTAGTTTTAATCCCCTCAGAGTGCTGACATCAACTGTGGGGTAAATAGCTGACCTTGTAGCCTTCCTGCACCACGCCGCTTGCCCATGGATATCACAGCTGGTAAAGACAGAAGGACCAAACTTGAAGCTCCTTAGCGAAGAAGATAATGCAACCCACACAACCCTCTTTGCTGGATGGTGGCCTTTCTTTTCTGCCATAAGATGCTGGCCTAGGGGCCCCATCTGCCTGCTGCCCCGTGAAACCCACCCACCTCTGCTCACGATCTCCACCCTACTTTCTGTCTGCTCATCCCTCAGAAATCAAGCTTAATCACCTTCTGTCTGGCTTCTGCATTGCGATAAATAGTTGCGGCGTGCTTCTGAGGAGGAAAAAAATATCCAGCATTTAAAATATTGAGCCACTCAGAAATAATTATTCATGAGGTTTTTGTGCATGCATTAGAGTTTTCCCTTGAGGCTGAGGGCTGCCTGCTGGAATGAACTTAGCCACAACTTGGCTTTTCTTACCTTGTTTTATTTTTTTCTTTCTCATTTTTTCCTCCGTGAGTTTATGATTCCTCGACACATTTGAGAAATTGAAACATTAAAAATGCTCATGAGCATGACATGGGCAGGGCATTTCTGAGCTCATCAACAGAAGAAGCTTATGATGAGGAAGAGGGACCTTAGAGATGTGAGGGTTGCGCACGAGGGCACCCAGTCCAGGATGGGAGTAGGCAGAGCCCCTGTCTTCAGGGAGCCCCAGTCAGAGAGGAGATGTAGCCCCGTCCCCTCCCAGCTGGAGGGGAGATGCAGCCCCGTCCTCAAGAAGCCCCAGTCTGAGGGGACCTGTAGCCCCATCGTCAGAAAGCCCTAGTCTGAGGGAGACACAGCCCTGTCCTCAGGGAGCCCCAGTCTGAGGGGAGCCACAGCCCCATCCTCAGGGAGCTCCAGTCTGAGGGAGACACAGGCCTGTCCTCAGGGAGCCTCAGTCTTAGAGGAGATGCAGCCCCATCTTCAGGGAGTCCCAGTCTGATTGAGGAGACACAGCTCCGTCCTCAGGGAGCCCCAGTCTGAGGGAAGAGAAACCCAAGCTCTCTTGGGACTTCCTATAAGAAGGGAGATTCTATTCCGTTTTAGAGATGGTGTTCCCAAGCTCAATGACTTTCTGATCGGGAGATGTGTTTGACAGTGTCGTTTTTCAATGGGCAATGGAATTGACTGATTTACTTATTTATTCATTCAACAAATATTTATTGAATACAGATTTAATTCTGTACCAAGTAGTCATAATACTGAGGGATTCACCTGAAAAAAATAAGACACAGTCTTTTTCGCTCAAGACCACCAGCCTTATTTGGGAGACAGGTAGGTAACAGTTTTCACTGTAAATTGTAATAAGTGCTCTAACAGAGGGGAGCCCTCAGGTCTGGGGAGAGAGACAGGCATGTCTCTCTCCCAATGTCTCCATTTTGCTGTGGAGTCTTCCGAAAAGATGGAACAGGAAGAAAACAAGTGTTGAATGTGGAATATTGGAACCTCTCTAAAGGATGTTTTTCACTCATTCATTTATGGATTTATTCAGTAAATATTTTTGGAGGCCCTCTAGATTCCAGTACTATGCCAAATGTAGGGATAGAAGGGGGGTAGGCATGACTCCTCCTCTTCAGCATCTCATTGACCTGTGGAATCTTCAGCAATTATTCATTGGCATATTCCAGAACTTTAGAGCAAAAGCCACTTGGAGGCCCTCTGGTTCTGTCGCCCAACTCGAGACACAAGGTTGTGTGGACAGACCGAGTCCCAGCACCTGGCACAGTGCTCAGAGAGGAGCACTCTAAATCCAGGCAAATCCAACTACACTTAACCTGATCCCCCCCCCCTTTTTTTTGAGACATAGTCTCGCTCTGTCACCCACACTGGAGTGCTGTGGCGCCATCTCGGCTCACTGCAAGCTCTGCCTCCTGGGTTCACGCCACTTTCCCATTTCAGCCTCCCAAGTAGCTGGGACTACAGGCGTGCACCACCACGCCTGGCTAATTTTGTTTTTGTAGTTTTAGTAGAGAGGGGGTTTCACCATGTTAGCCAGGATGGTCTCAATCTCCTGACCTCGTGATCCTCCCCCCCTCGGCCTCCCAAAGTGCTGGGACTGCAGGCATGAGCCACCACGCCCGGCCACCTGATCCCCACTCTTAAGAGATCTCTGTTTAGGTCTGATCAGCTTTCCTCTATCCCTCTTGCTGCAAACTCATCCCTTTTTTTTGTGGGGGCGCCATGGAGGAGCTCTTCGCCCTCCCTGCCCTCCAACCTCCTCTGCCTTCCTGGCTTTGCTACAGCACACTAGCCTAGCCATCTCTGTGGTTTCTGCTCACTGAAAGACCCTGAAGATGATCGGATGATAGGTTTCTATGAGCCCAGAATCAAGATCTTCCCAGGGCAAAGGTGCGCCACCCCATGGGGAGTTTGGCGGCTGGGATAGGGGGTAAATCAAGAGCACACTTTGGGAATTGGAGCAATAGCCTTAGGACCTGCTGGGTCTGCCCTGGGAGGCAGGGGCAGGGACAGGTCTGGGTGAAGTGGTCCCACCTGCTGGGCCTGCCCTGGGTGGTGGGGGCAGGGGCTGGTCTGAGTGAAGTGGTGCCATGTGGGGTATAGCTGCCTTTAGAGCAGGTAGTGTCCTTTAGGATAGCTGAGTTAGGGAACAGGTGAAGCTGCTGTAATAGAGGCTCAAAAGACAGCGGCTGACACAAAGGGGAGTTTACCACTCTCTTTCGTGATAAGCTAGAGGCAGGTGGGTAGTCTGGGTTATCCACCCCAGACTGGGGATGATGCTCTGCCACTGTCAGCACAGGCCTTCTGTTGCAGGCTGCATGAGGGCTGCTCCAGTGGTGGCCAATCTCCAGCTGGTGGGAGGTCAGGAAAGAATAAAGAGTATTCTCCTTTTTCTTTTTTTAAGGATATGGCCTGGAGATTGCTTCTGCCCACACTTTCACTCACATCCCATTGGCCAGAACTTAGTCACATGGCCAGTTCTCATTGTCGGGGCATCTTGGAAATGTAGTCTGCATCGGGGAAGCTATGAGCTCCTCTAAAGCTTGAGTGATACTAAAAACAAGGAGAGAATGGACACTGGGCATCATTCATGGTTCGTGTCACAGGGATCACCTCAACGCTGCCGAAGATCCATGGCAGCTTTATTTCCCCCAAACACCTCAGCAGCGTTTCTGTTCCCAAGGAATAGCAGGATTCCAGAGAAAAGCCCCCAGGGCAACCAGCTCTAAGGCAGGAAGAAGCCTCTTGGAATTGCTTTCATGTAGACTTTTTGATGCTGCCTAAAAATGAGGTTGGTGATGGGGTCCTTCAGAAGCCAGGCTGAGACCCTCAGTCCACCAGGGCCGGTGCCTAGAGCCTATGCCGCGGCAGCAGGGGCTGAGCACCATGCAGTCGTGGCAACCACAGGGGGCCCCTCTAGGACTCTGGGGGGTTCACCCTGTCCTGACCCAACAGTTGCATTTGGTGCCCTCCTCTGTCCTCTTAGTGTGCCCTTTTAAATTCTATTTCCAAACGAAATGATGGCTCCTTTGTGAAAGCTCCTGTGCACGCTGCCTGAGGGCTTTCTCTGGTTACTGGAGCATGCCTGTGCCCTCCCACAGGACAGAAGTACCAGGGAATTACCCTGAGGAGTAGCTCCCAAACAATACTAAATGGCAGTTGGTGCATAAATAGCCAGCTCTGGAATGTGTTCTACGCAGTCTCTGAGAGACTCCCGGTGGGACTGAGCCCCAGTTACCCACAACAGTAATCTGCTACCTGTACTGGCTTATTTTCCTTTCTTATTTTCTTTCTTCCCTATAGGTACTTCTTGGGGGTGACTTCCCAAATCAACTATTTGTCCTGACATCATTGTCTCTGACTCTACTTCTGATGAACTCAGACCAAGAAACCTGGGTTGATTGGTTCTCCTTACTGTCTCCAGAGAGAAGATCTGACAACCAAGGCAGAGGACTCCAAACTGGGAAAGAGCAGGAAGCTGCGTCTTATTGTCACTGTAGTTCCAGCACCTGGCATAGTACCACACACGGGACAGGTGGATACGTGCCCAGAAAGTATTCCATTAGATTGAGTTAATTAATTAAAGTGTATTCTCTCATCAACTTGCTGTGTGATTTTGGGCAAGTCACTTTACCTCTCTGAGCCACATTTTCACCATCTCCAAATACATCACCTACTTAGAAGATGAAATGAGATAACAGCTGTGAATGAGCTTTGTGATTCTAACACCTTCTGAATCGTAAGGTGTGAATGATTAGAAAGCTGCCTCTTATTCTTGTTGCTGCTTTTTGAAATGCCCAAATGGGAACATTTTAATGGCTAAAAGGCAGCACCAATTTTCTCATTGAAATTCTTTTATTCGACAAAGTGGATAATCTTAGTGGAAGGAATATACATTATATTTTCTGTAAGATGCATTGAAGTTGTTTTCATTTTGAATTAAACATGCTGTTTCTGAATATTTGTTCTGAATTTGTCTTGTGCCAAAAAAATAAATAAATAAATAAATAAAGAGGAAGGCTGCTCCTCACTAATTTTCTCATTTGATAGATGAGAAAATGGAGCAGGGAGGACTGTGTCCCTAGGGCTACAGGCTAGTTAGGAATATCCATTCATTCTGCAGATACTACGTGGGCACAGTTATGACCAAGCACTGTGCTGGGTGGGGGTGTGCCTTGGTGAGCCCAAATGGTCACAGTTCTGCCACCATGAAGCTGTCAGTCTCGTGGAGGCTGTGGCTGTAAACAGAACAGTCACACTAAGGGTTGAACAGCAAGTGCTATGACAGAAAGGAACATGTTTCTTCAAGAACTAAAGCAATGGACCTAAGCTTGTGGTGGTGGGGAATGGAGAGAGAAGGTACCCAGAGAAAGACTATTTGAACTGAAGTCTGAAGTCTGAGGCATTATCTGGGAGAAAAAGGAAGGGAGAGCCTCCCAGAGGAGATAGCATATGCAAAGATCCTGTGGCCTGAGGTAGTACATACATGGTGGGTTTGAGGAAGTGAAAGAACGTCCTTGTGGCCAGAGTATGGAGCACAAGGTGTGGGCTGATGAGAAATGAGGCTGCAGAGGTGGGCAGGAGGGTCCTCATAGGTCCTTGGGGGGCATGTGTGCTAAGCCAGCTGTGGAATCCAAGTTTTATTCATTTTTTTCTGCCCAAAATTGTCTACAAAAATTTTAAAATACAGAAAAGTTGCACAGTGAACACTCATATACCTACCACTTGGATTCTACAATTTGCATTTTGCTCTCTTTGCTTTATCACATATCTTTCCATCAATCCATCCCTTATTCATCTATTAATCCATCCTATTTTTCATGCTCTTCAAAGTAAGTTATGACATCAATGCAGTTCAGCCCCAAACATTTTGGCCTGTGTATCGTATCGCTGGCAAAAGCATACTGCTGTGCAGCCCAGATGCTTATCAAGATACCAAACATTCCATCACTCTAGAAAGTTCCTTTGTGTCCCTTCTCAGTTAATTCCTGCCTTCAACTTTCAGGCAACCACTGTTCTGATGTTTTGCACCATAAATTAAATTTACTTATCCTAGAACTTCATATAAGTGGAATGATTCATTATATCCCTTTTTGGGCAATGCTTTTTTAGCTCAACATAATGTTTTAGAGATTAATTCGTATTGCATGTATCAAGAGTTCCTCCCTTTTTGTTGTAGAATAGCATCCCTTCTATGTATCTGTTAAAATTCGGTCATCCATTCTACTGTTAACACATATTTGGGTTGTTTCCAGTTTGGGGTGATTAAGAATAACACTGCTATGAATATTTTTGTACAAGTCTTTCTGAGGATGTGTGTTTTCATTTCTCTTGGGTAAATACCCAGGAACGGAATTGTTGGATCATAAGGTTGATGTGTATTTAGTTTTATAAGCAACTTGCAGACTCTTCTCCAAAGTGGCTATACCATTTTCTATTCTCATGAACAGGGTAGAATTCCAGTTGTTCCACATACTCATCAGTACTTTCTGTCATCAGCCTTTTACATTTTTAAATTGGTGAGTGTGTAACGATAGTTCACTATCAATTTAATTTGCATTTCTCTGGTGGTCAGTTGATGCTGAGAACTTTTTCCATATGCTTATGGGCCATTTGCATTGGCTTTTGGTGAACTATCTGTTAAAATCTTTTGTCTACTTTTAAAAAAGAGAATTATTTGTCTCCTTATTATTAAGTTTTAGGGGTTGTGTGTGTGTGTGTCCTGCATATAAGTCCTTTGTCAGATAGATACAGTAATTATTTTAACCAACAAATGTTAATTGAACAACTGCTAATACCATGCAATGTGCTAAACTAGACAGCCTGAGGTCTGCCTGTGGAAAGTCACAGTCTAGGTCCCCCGACTAGCAAATCCAAAGCTCTTCCTACTAAACTCACCTTCTCAGAAGAAGAAAGCTTTAGATTCCATATTTTGCCAGGATCCTTGAGCTAGCAGGAGGGGCTTCAAAGGAGGCATCAGATCCCAGCTCAGCCACTTACTTGCTGTGTGATTGGGGGCAAGTCACCTAACTTCTCTGAGCTTTTGTTTACTCATCTAAAAAAAGGGAAGGGAAGGGAAGGAAAAAAAAAGGACCTACCTCATAGATTTGCTGTGAAGACTAAAGGAGGCAAAAACACCGGGCATACAGTAGGCCCTAAGCCAACGTCAGTTTTCTTTCTTTTTCTTCCCCTGGGACAAGAGTCTGTGCTAACCCTGAGGTGACTTCAGCAAGGATTGACCTGTCTTCGCGGGGTTCTAATAGAGACAAGCTGTGCAGTTTAAAAATTAGATGTTATGATGGTACTAACAAAGTAGTGAGTACTTATTCTCTCCAGGGTTGTGCTCAGTGGCCCCTGTTTTCCAGAACAGATGAGATTTCCTGGGTTTGCTACTGGAGTATGTTTTTAATGGGCTTTCTGATTTCTCTCCATCAGCAAAGAGCTGAGGGAGAAGCACGCTGGCCTGGGAGGGAGAGGGCCTGGGTTCCCGACCTGTCTCAGTCTTAACCAACCATGTGCTCCAGGCAGGTTTCTCTCATTCCTCTTGTGCAGACCCTTTGGAGTAAAATCAAGGAGTGGGGCAAAGCAATTTCTAAGGTCTCTTCTAGTTCAAATATTCTGTGCTTGCAGGTTTCTTGGGTCCCTGATGAATGCTGGACCACAGCTGGGAGACACATTTTCAAGCAGAATTGACTGTTAGATCAGCAAGCATTTATTAAGCACTTTTATATGATCTTATGTTTTGAGACTTGGGGTGGGAGGACAGAGGCCCAAGGGAACTATTAGATGTATCACAACTCAAAGAGTCTCAATCAGACCTAAATTTAAAAATAATTGATAGGAAACATGTTAATGTTCTTGAAAAAGCAAAGACAAAATAACTGCATACCCAGTTACTCAGGCACCTCTGTGTTCAATTTTCCTTTAACCAACTTCTTAACAGCCAATTAATGATTTTCTTTATTTACGCAATTGATGGAACTGGGGACTGTCTTACTACTCCCTTTATTTTTGCCTAAGTAGAAGACATGTATTTGTTGGCTGTAAGGGTTTTGGGTGGTTTTTTGTTTGTTTGTTTTTAGATTATATATCAGTGAGATGAAAGCCATATCTCTTCTCTAATTTACTAATTTGGTAAATTCAAAGCTTCCTGGGAGGGATTTGTGTAAACTGTGGTTGAAAAGGAAGGCAGCTTGTGCGAATAACAGCAGCCAGGCTGGCAGTGCTTGGAGGGGCTTCCTCTGGCCCCAGCCTGGGGCTCTCCTGAAGTTCACAGCTAAGTGGGGCCAGCCCCAGGAGGCAGCACTGCCGTGCTTCAGAGCAACCAGCTGCCTTTCTCACCTCCTAGGTGGGCACATTACTCTGGGACTCAGTTTCCTCACCTGTATAATGGAGATGGTAGTAATGCCAACCCTGCCAGATTGTTTGAGGAGTACATGGGGTGGTGAGTGTAAAGCACTCAGTACAGTGCCTGGCATATCATAGGCTCCACATCCATGTTATCAGTATGAAGGGAATTGTCAGTATGAAGGGAACAGTGTTGGAGGCCCCTTAGCTTCTAGTCACTTGGATGTAAGGGACCTCTTCAGCAGACATATGGGAGTCAGCCTCTGAATCCTTTCAGTTCTTCTCCCTCAGGGATATGTCTCCTCTGGATTGTCCCCAAGGCTTTATCCTTAAGTCACAATTTTCCCAACATTTTTTTCCTTCTGAAGCTCTTGGTCTCCATTTATATGTAAATTGGATGTCTGAGTTCCTGAGGCCACAGAGTTTGTTGAATCTGGCTTTCACATTTTAAGGGAGGTAAAGAAATACTGCAACAGTGAGGGATGTAA
Source organism: Gorilla gorilla gorilla (assembly GCF_029281585.2). Classification (NCBI taxonomy): domain Eukaryota; kingdom Metazoa; phylum Chordata; class Mammalia; order Primates; family Hominidae; genus Gorilla; species Gorilla gorilla. The sequence continues at coordinate 58,511,541 of NC_073229.2, read as the reverse complement.
TTTTCAACCCAGAATAAATCTTCCTCTTCCTGGTCCCTGACAATCTCCCATTCGTAGGTGCTGGGACTAGGAGTGGTGAATTTCCTACTGCAAAGGATCTCCCCAAGGCTATTCCCCAAGGGGCTCATTTAACAGGGCCTCTGTCATAGTCCATCAACACCTCTCAAGGGCTGACACTTTCTACCTCTTTAAACTTTTTCATACCTGCAGCAAATGCTTCCAAGCAACAGGGGTCAGGGTAAAGGCCTGCTTGATTGCCCTTTCCCGTAACACCTCCATCCCCCTCCTCCAGGTCCTGAAGTCCCCCAGACCAGTGTTGTCCTGAACTGGAGCAGGCAGTAGAGGGATAAATAAATCCTAATAACAAATACTACTGTATAACAGCATGTTGGATGCCAGTCCCCATTGGCTAACCAAATGCTTTCCCTGCATCATCTCATTTTATCCTCAAGAACCCTGGTAGCAGATACCATTATTCACTCAACCGAAATCAGGAAGCTGAAGCTCAGAAAGGTTCACCAATTTGCCAGAGACATGAACTTTGCTAATGGTAGATCTGGAATTGGAGTCAGAGGTTCTGATTCCCAAGAGCAGCATGCCATCCCCTGCTGTAGGTGTGATCCTCATGGGAGGGATGAAACCAGGATTTGGCCTTGGGCCTGTCTGACTCCTCAGCCCTGCTCATGCTGCTTAGGAGAGACTCACTGTAGGTATCATACAATGAGTTTTCAAATAAATAAGATTCAGCAAAACCCAGAGAACATCAAAACCCTGTTGGATGCAATTTAATGTCTCTTAGAGATTCAAGGAAGCATATTGTGCTCATTCAGGAATTCAGGACCACGGCTGCTGTGTTGATTGCTCTGAAGATGGGCAGAGCTAGTCAACTGCTAAGGCTTCCAGGGACGGAGAACCAGGTAATGGAAAGGTTTCCTGCACTGTCTTAGTTTATCTTCTTATGAAAATGGTGATTGGATTTTAGAGTCAGGGATGGGTGAAGCTCATAGAGAACCGTTTAGATGTGAAGACAATTTGATCCCACTCACCAGATAGCCTATAATAATGAATAATAGTAGGTACCACGAATTTATACACTAAGCAGTTTCTAGACACACACACATATATTTAACGTAGTATCTCATTCAAAGTTTATCAACTTATGAGGTGGATATTTTCCCAGGTTGACAGATGAAGACATGGCCACCCAGAGATGTTAAGTAAGTGACTCAATGTCACACAGCTGGGAATTAGAGGGTTTGAACCTGGGCACTCTGGCTCTAGAATATGTGTTTTATTCATGTTCTATATTCCGTAACTATTTAGTGAGCCCCTGATGAGTGCTTAGCATGATGCTAGGAGTATTAAAGTGTTAATCCCCAGACCCCTGCACATGTTCTTCCTTAAAAGGAATCATATGGGGACTGGTCCATGGCTTCCTCCCTAAGATCATGCATGTTCCATGGGGCAGGATCCCACCCAGGTTGCCCAGCTGCATACTCAGCCGTTGGTAAAGGCTCTGGTACTCGGCATCAATTGAGAGATTGAGACAGTTCAGCTCATCCCACCACAACCAGCCACATGAGCTCCAAGCCCAATGGCTAGAGCTGCAAGAGGACCTGGGGTTGGAGAATGTGTAGCAGGGAGAGTGGAAACTCCAGGGAAAAGAAAGGGCTTCTGTAGCCTAAGGACGTTCTGTTATAAGTAAGGCCCTGGGTAATTTCTAACAGCATCAGCTTGTCAGTAATGCAGACTCGGACCCATCCCAGTCTTGCTAATCTGAATATGCATTTTAACAAGATCCTCAAGTAATTTGTGTGCACGTGGAAATGTGAGAAGCACTGGTGCTATGGCCTCAATATTTGTGTCCCACACCCCAAATTCATATGTTCAAATACTATCCCCCAAAGTGGTGATGAGGCCTTTGGGAAGCGATTAGGTCATGGGGTTGGAGCTCTTATAAATGGGATAAGTGCACTTATGAAGGAGACCCCAGAGAACTCCCTCATCTCTTCTATCCTGTAAGGGCACAGCCAAAAGGCGCCATCTATGAACCAAGCAGCAGACCCTCACCAGACACCAAATCTGCCAGCTCCTTGATCTTGAACTTCCCAGCCTCCAGAACTGTGATAAATAAATTTATTTTTTATAAATCACCCAGTCTAAGGTATTTTGTTATAGTAGCTTGAACAGACCAAGATGACTGGTATCAGGAGCTATCATCAGAATGGCTGAGACGGCTCTAAAACTCTTTGTGGAACTGGCTGGCTCCATAGGTTTAGCAGGCAAAGGTCAAGTTCAAAAAGGTCAGCTCTGAGAAGTTAATATGCTAAATACCAGGGGTTAATGTCAGCTGTGGGAAGGTTGGACTTGCAAGCAGGACTGAAAGTGATCCCATGACGAAGGTCGCTTGTATCTCTCTCTGTCTTACTTCCTGTGTGTGAACTGCCCTAGGCTTCCCTCTTTGGGGGTAGCCAGGTGTGCAAATGTGCCTGTCCAGGAGAGATGCAAGCGTTGATCCACAGGGTTTGAAGTCACTCTCTAGGTGGAATCAGACTAACCTTACCTCTGCTTGTTGTGGCTGCTGCTGCCCTGATTCTCATTCATGAATACATAAGTGTATATTCCATGTACAGCTAGAAGTCTGTCCATACACAGGATTCTTGTATCTTACACAGAACACTTTGCAGAACACAGTTCTCTACTGGAATCCCTGTCCACTTATATTAGACTTAATTATTTAAATTTAATCCATTAGTAGTTCTATATTTAATTTTTTAAAATTAAATAAATTATTCACCTATTAATAAATAATAAAGTTTAACAGCTGTTAATGAGCATTTGAAATAGATAAATTATTACATCCTGTACACAATACCAATTCTGTTTTCTGTGAAACAGAAAAGTTGTACCTATAAGAAACTTTACCATTTTGACCTGGTTCTTTTTTACTGTTAGCAAATATGAACTAATTACTCTATTATGTAGAAGAAATAAGAAAGGGAGGGGGAGATGAAGGTGATTTACATGCTAAGAGCATGTTTTGTTCAACTCTTTTGACTACTCTAGCCCAGCACATGCTCCTTCCCATCCCCAACAACTAGGGGGAGATGGGGAGTAGCCCATGAGGGTTGCCATTGGTTACATGGTGTTATAAACCACTCAAGAGTAAATTGCCCATCCCTCTCTTGCTGGGTGTTTCCCCAGAGTATTGCTAAAACAGCCTCATGTAAAACCAGAAGTAGGAGTGAGCTACACACTGAATAAGAAAAGCATCCATGAAAATACTGTTACTTTTATTATATAGGGAATATAAAAGGCATGTAAATAAAAATATTTTATTATGCGATTTGAACATTAAATTTCATTGCCATACCCCACATGCTTTGTTATGCAGACTGACATCTGCTAGGAATGAGACTCTGGCATTGCCTTTCTAGCTTGTGTAATTCTAAGAGGTCCTGAAACAGTGTATTAGAATTTCCACTTATGCAAAAAGCTGTATGTGTGTGTGTGCGTGTGTGTGTGTGTGTGTGTGTGTGTGTAGGTGTGGGATGCGTGCATGGAAGTATGTATATATGTATACGCATGTGGATGAAAAAATGTAGATACACTTGCACGTGTAGTCACTCATTCTGTCAGTTACCTATTTATTAAAATGTCTACTATGTGCTATTTTACATGCTGAGGATTCAGCAATGCACCAAAACAGACAAAATCTCTGTCTTCAAGGAGTTAATATTCTTATGGGAGAGGGTATTAGGCCATTCTTGCATTGCTATAAAAGAATACCTGAGACTGGGTAATTTATAAGGAGAAGGGGTTTAATTGGCTCACAGTTCTGCAGGCTGTACAGGAAGCATGGTGCCGGAATCTGCTTGGTTTCTGGGGAGGCCCCAGGAACCTTACAATCATGGGGGAAGGTGAATGGGGAGCAGGTATCTCACATGGTGGGAGCAGGAGCAAGAGAGAGCAGGGAGGTGCTACACACCTTTTAAACAACCAGACCTCACAGGAACTCACTCACTATCTCCAGGACAGCACCAAGGGGATGGTGCTAAACTGTTAATGAGAACTCTGCCCTCATGATCCAATCACCTCCCACCAGGCCCCACCTCCAACATTGGGGATTACAATTCAACATGAAATTTGATGGGGACACAGATCCAAACCATATCAGAGAGAAACACCATATCCAAACCAACAAACAAGCAAATATTAAGTGAAGAAAACCAATTAGGATGAGTGATCAGGGTGCTACCTACGACAGGGTCACCAGGAAAGGTGTCTTTGAGAGGGTAACATTTAGACAGAGACCTTCATAAGGGGAGGGAATGAGTTGTGCTGGAGGGGCAGGAATCCAGGTGGAGGGTCCAGCTTATGTTAAAGTGTGGACACAAGGGCCCATTTAGAGGTTTGGGGAACACCGAAGAGGGTGTGGAGAACAGTGAGACGGGGTCTGTGTACCGGATAACAAGCTCCATAAACTAGGGACCATGGCGCCAGACCTGTGGGGTGAAAGTGGCTTCATAGCTCACCTAGCCAAAAACCCTCATTTTCTGGGCAAGTTGGAGCCAGAACTGGGATTTTGCACTTAGGGGTCCTAACCACAAGTCTGGGGGCTCTGCCCTCTCCCTGCCTCCATTCCCTACCCCTAAGTGACTCAGCTTCCCTGGTACAGGCCTAAGCTCAAAACAAAAGGGGCTATTTCCTGCTTGTTTATGGACTGATCCTGGTTCTCCTTCCCTGGCTCAGTCAGACTCAGAGCCTCTGGCATTTCCTTAACCTGTCTTCCTATCCCTGACCTTCCAGAAAAGGACTGGCACAGCCTTGTGCCCTGCAGACTCTTGATGAAATCATCATTCATGCTTGTGCCATTCTTTGCTTTTACAAACTGTCTAGGGAGGCTTCATCAGGCTTCAGATCTCACGAGGGAGGGAGGTGGGGAGCTACAAGCATTATTTTGGGAGAGGGGTGTTATGGAGATGGTGATATTTGTGTTGAGAAAGACTGAGGCCCAGGGAAGTGACTGAGACAGCTTTCCTGGAAGACAATGACAGGCAGACCCTGGCTTCCAATGGAAGGTCTCGGATTCAAGGTGGGGCTGTGGGTTATCTCAGCTCAGTCACTCTTTCCAGGGATCTCTGAGCACCAGGGGCCTCAATACTTTCTGTTTTTGGAGACCTGCTGTATCTGTTAGTATTAGGTTCAGTTGCAGGACAGAAAGGCCAAATATTGAGTAGGCTACTGGCCAATATAATTCAAGTTTGCTCTTCTCTCATGTAAAAGAAGTCTGGGTTGGCAATCCAGGCCTGTCAAGAGGGCTCCTTGGTACCATCCACGTCCCAGCCGCCATGTGTCTTTCTGTTTCTCAAGGTCACCCCATGACTTAAGATGGCCACTAGAATTCCAGCCATCATGTTGACGTTCTAGATAGAAAGTAGGAGAAATTGGGGAAGGCAAAAGGGTATCTATCAGCTGAGAAACCTCCCTTTACAAATCCTTTCCAAAATCCCCACCCAGTGACTTCCCCGTATATTTCACTGGTCACTGCCATCTTCAGGGGAAGCTGAGAAATACTTTTTTGTTTGTTTAGGTGGCATATTTCCACTCTAATGAAAATGTCATTCTGAAAGACCAGACGCTGGATATATGGTATTAAATCTCTGCGACTTATGCCAAAGCTCAGACCAGCTCAGACCCCTGTCTGAGGTCCCCAAACTCAGGTGGGGGATGGCAGAGAACAGGCATCCCTCGAGGTCCTGGTTGGTTGGAAAGAAGAAAGGGACTCCTGTGCTTAGCTCTCTTTCTCTCTCCAGATGGAATTATTCTCAGTGGATTTGTTGGGGGTAAGAATGAAGGACTTGAATGGAGGCCATCCTTGGAAAGATGGTCCCCCCTCACACTTGAATTTCTGGAACACATGCACATGAGCACGCTGGTCCCTGGACATGATTTCCTGGTTTCTCTTTATAAATGTGATGATATTGTAGTTCATAAGGCCGCAGGGAAGAAGAACAGAGAATATGAAGCGGATATAAAAGTTGAAGCAAAATATTTGTCATATGGTAGGCACTCAGATATAGTAACAGTTTACTATTGTTATATGTGTGTAAGCCACAGATTAGTGTGTTTGTGTGTGTGCATATGTGCTTATATAAACACGTGTGTGTGTAAGCATATGTGTATGCATGATTGTTCATGGCGAGGATGGCACAAAAGACAGAATGAGAGGCTGTGGCAGGCTTTGGTTTTTGTGTGTCCTGTGCCCTGCTCTGCTACCCAGCGGGGCAGGGCAGGGCAGGGCAGTGATGACAGGACCCGCCTCTCACAGAATTGAGTTTCCATGGGAGGCGCTTTAACACTAAAAATTCCTGCAGTCCAATTTTGATGGCAACAGGCAGAGATAAGCTGGGTTGCCAAGCAACCAGCCATTAACAGGAAATTAGTCGCTCATCTCTGAATGTCCTGTCCCATTTCCATTGTACCTCCCCGACTTCTGCCAAACAGAAACACTCACATACAGGGACACACAGAGAGCCATACAACTGAGTGTCTCCAGGAGCTTTTAGAGAGAGAATTCACATTGCTGGACTCACATCCAGCTAGCAGGCAGGCCAGAGCATCACTAGTCACTTCTTCCTCTTTCCCTACCCTCTGTTTCTCCTTCCCTACCCATTCCTCTCCAGGCATAGCTCAGCCCTGTGTCCCAGTGGGCCCTAACTGGCCTACATTCATGTATTTTTCCCCTTGAGCTCCCTTAGGGCAGGGTTCTTTCTTCTTCACCAATCTGAAAGCTCCCTACAAGTAGTGGTACCCAGCCTCTCAAATCTCACCCTTAACCTCATCTCTCAAACCCTACCCCAAACCCAAATCCCAAGCCTGATGTTTGGCCTAGGTTTCTTGCTTCAGGAGCTGGGCTGCACCTGTTGTCAAAGGGGCAGAGCCACCTCAACACTCACTTGGGGTGTGTGAGAAATCGATGGCCCATCTGGGGAAAGAAAGCGGAGTGGAGCAGGCTTGCTTGACCTCCCATATTGGCCAGGCCTGGGTCAGGGGCTCAGGCTAGGAGCTGCTTTTGCATCAACCCCGTCCCGACAGAGAACAGTGAAGTGGGGGCCCCTTCAGGTCACCTGATACCTCCTGTGGAACATTCCCCTTCCTTGGATCTGTTCTGCCCTCGTGGGTAGCACTTGGGGTCTTCATAGAGACAAATATATCTGGAGAGAAAGCCGCATACCCAGAATTACCGTCTCCAGCCCAAGCCATATTTCTAGCAAGTTGACCTTGAGTCCTGAGGCTCCTTCTCCACCTATTCCTTCCCTCCACACATTCATGGACATGGGCAACTGATCCCCAATTAGCAATGTCAATTGGACTACACACTGGGCTAGACTCTGCTGTAATTCCCCTCTTGGAAGGAGCCCATGGCCCAGGGAAAGAAACAGACATGTAAGTCGTTATGTGCCCAGCAGAGGCATATGAAGGGTGTGGAGGAGACCCAGGCAAGGAGTAATTCAGTCTGTTGAAGTTGAGGGGGTGGGTGGAGAGAGAAATCAGGGAGCAGGTGATATGCCAGTTGGACTTTGGAGTATGAATAGAAGCTTGCCAGAGAGAAATGTTGGGGACAGTGTTGAGGAGAGGGCATTCCAAGCAGAGGCAACAGCCTGGACATGGGCTATGTATAAATAATCACCTTCCAGAATTAAGGAGCAGTATTGCTGTGTTTTGAAAGTTAATATTTAAAGAACATTGGGATAGGGGCAAGGAGGTTTAGGCCTCAGCTCTGACCCTGACTGGTTGTGCATCCCCAGACAAGTTATGTCATCTCTCCGGACTTCTGTTTTCTCATCTGTGAAACAGAGGCTTGGGCAATCTCTGGGGTTGTTCTCAAGCCTGACAACCCACGGCTTTGTTTGTGTAGGATGTTCATGTGTGGGGAGGAGGCCCAGGTGGGGGTGTTGCAGGAGCTGTGGTCCAGAGACCTGTCTTCTCTTTTCTCCCCACTTTCCTCCCTCCCCACTCTGGGACTGCCTCATTGCCTTCCAAGGGTCTCCTGGCAGCATAGAACTCTGAGCATTACAGTGACCTTTGCAGAAAATTGCTCATTTCAAAAGATTTAACTGCATTTAAAGTTAACGTGGGAGGCTTTTAAGCAGGGATCGGCAGGTATCATGGAGTGTAAGGATGGGCTGTGATGTGTCTTGGAGACCAACAAAGGCTGAGGGAAATAGGAGTTTGCCCATTCAGCACCTTTCCCAAGAGGGGAGCAAACAGCTGAGGTCGGAGCTCCTGGATTACACACTGAGGCCTCCTCCCCTGCCTGAGGAATGCTCTGAGCTAACAGAACAGGATTAAGACCCGAGCAGCAACTGTTCTCACAAGTTCTGTCCTATAAGAAGCATTATTGTCATGCAGGAGAGGAAGGTGATGAGAGGGGCAGAAAAACAGCTTATCCTGACTCTCCTGGGTCTCCAGCCTCTCCTGTACAGCCCAGTCTACTTACTGGCAGAGCAGGAGGCTGCCTGGATGTCTTTCCTGTCCCAGTGACACCTTCCTTTTTTGACTACAGGAAAATCCCAAGAAGACAAGAAAGGTCACATCATTAACCCACGAGGGTGTTAGCCTGATGGCCTCTTGGGAGGCCACTGAAAGGAAAGAAAGATGAGGTGCCCAAAAGGGAGATGGAAGGACCCCAGACAGGCTTGACGCTATGCTGTAGCTCTGGGGGGGCCTCTGGGCAGCCTCTCCACTGCCTGGCAGCAGGGCTTGTGGAACAACTCATCCTGTTTCAGCCTCATGAAATCATGACTTTCAATGCCCTTCAGGGCCCCAGGGAGGAAGACAGTCTCTCAGTGACAGGAGCAGGGAGAGGAAAGCTTGACCTGTTGCCCCTGTTCCCCGGGTGGTCACTGCTTTCTGGCCTGAGGCTTTGAATCTTCAAAGCCTTTTTTAATGTGAAAGAAATGTAATTTCTTTGTCAAATCAAAAGCTCCTTAGCTGTGCAGAGGCTGCTCAGCCCAAACACCCTTGCCTTGGGCAGAGCAGAGGCCTGATGACTTGCCATGGGTGTGCTTGTGCATATTTAATTTAATTTGTATTTATGGAGCGCTGCGCTGTCTGCCTATGTGGGGCCCTGTGTGCTTGAATGCTCCCTTTTGCAGGCATCTCTGTCTGCAGGCACTCATGCATGCCTGTGTATTATGTGTTTGGCATATGTCCATGTGCCCACATGTGTAGGCCTAGCCTAGTGATTCCGGGTGGAGTGCGCTTATGTGAAGACACAAATGGATGCAGTGGTGGGATGGGAAGAAGAGAGCCGCAGAAAGCCTGTGCCTGGAGCATCTCTTGCTAAAGTGCTGAGAACACATCAGCATCTCAGAGAAGCCACTGAAGCCTGGGCCTCAGTGAATGGAGGGCCAGAAAAGCTCAGGTCCACTGAGCTGTCACCTCGCTAGAGGTCTCTGGGGACCTCAAGAGCCTAGTGCCTCTCTGTGACCTGGATCTGGGCAAAGGATTTCCCATCATAGCCCCTCAGCCCCTTATTATTAACTACTCAGGAATGTCCCGACCTCCTTTTCCCATCTGAGCAGTGGCTGGCAGGGTGGCTGCCTGGAGAGGGAGGAGGAGGGCATGGATATGAGGACTTTCCTGGGTAACGTGGGCAGGGGTGGAGGCTGAGGGAAATAGGAGCTTGCCCATTTAGTACCTTTCCCAAGAGGGGAGCACACAGCTGAGGTTGGAGCTCCTGGATTACACAGCCAAGGCCTGGCCTCCTCCATCTGACTTGGATGCCTGATCTGAAGATGGATCTTGGCTGGAGGATCTGGAGAGGCAAAGCACAGAGATGGTGGGGTGGACGAAAGGGCTAGACATAAAGAGACAGGTCTCATTACTCAGGAGAAAGTTGCATTCTCAGTTTTTATAATGCTCTTGAAGAGAAGAGTAAGTTTTTCTCACTTGTTGCTGGCTGGAAAGCCAGGGCTGGGTCAGGGCTCAGGGAGCAGGAATAGGCACTGAGACCTTTTTGGCTGTGGTGATAGATGGTGCTGATGAACTTGAAAGGATGCTGTGGGTGGAGTTGGGGGAGGGGTTGCCTCATCTCAGGACAGAAGGGGCAGAAGGGGATTATTGTCTGCAAAAAGTGAGGTGGGGGTGGGGAGGCCTGAGGGATCTTTCATCTCTTAGTACCTCTTCCCTCCCTCCCTCCCTCTGTCCCTCCCGAGCTTCCTCTTCCCCAGGGTCCTTTCTCTCCCTGCTTTCTCTATCCAGGCACTCCCCAGCCCAGCTGGTCAGCCTCTCTTCTGGCTCTTGAGGTCTGTGAGGGACACTGGCCACTCCTGCGGGACACACAAGACTGTCCTGCGCCTCTCTCTCTGTGATCACACTGAAAGGTTCTTCTGCTTCCTGCCCCTGGGTTGGCTAAGGGGCTGCTAAGTGCTACCTGCAGGTTTGCATCCCATCTCCCCCTTTCAGGGACTCAGCAGTGGAGGCTGTTAAAGACAGCGTGTAATTAACATTCTGGGCTGGTAGGTGTGCACGTACTGCAGGACTCTGAGAGCTGAGAGAGCACCTCACTCGGCATTCCCACCTCTTCATTCTCTCTCCCCAGTTTGCTTGGATTCCCATGTGTGCTCTCTTTCTGCATCTGTCTGCTCTCCTCTCTGTTATCTCCCTGTCTATCCTCTCCATCTCTCCCTGGCTCTGTGTCTCCTTCCAGCTCCTCTGGGCTCCAGATGCCTCTCAGTCTTACATAGTTAAGTGTTTTTTTTCCCACTTCCTGTTTTCCTTCCCAGAGCCTGCCTGCCTCTTTCTTTCTAAGTGCTCTGATCTTACTTTCAGTTCCTCTCCCTGTAGGTCTCCTGCTCTATCAGCCTGTCTCTGTCTCTCTCTTTCTCCCCCCACGCTCCACCCCACTCTCCTATTTGGAAGGTAAGTGTTCAAATAAATGAAAAAGGTCAAACCCCATGTGCCTGGCAGTAGAAAGCAACTTTGCAACCCTGGGAGCAAGCGTGGCAGAGACTGTGTGGAACAAAAGATCCCCAATTACTGCCTCTCAGTGCCAGGCTTACTGCTCTAAAAAAAGAAGAATTCAAAGTAGGAGAGGCAGAAGGGCCTTGGTGGGGCTGTGGAGCTGGAGGTATAGCAGGTAGTAGTGGGCGTGAGAGGACTCAGCCCCAAGACACTCCAAGAATTGTTTCTACCTCTCTTATCTGGCTCCAGATTCCAAGCCTTCTCTCCATCTGAGCCGCCCTATGGGCCAGCTCCACTGGCACCACTGCATGTTCATGATGCTCATGCCCACCGGGACCTCACCCCCAGACACACACTTATGCCATTAGAATCCCCATTCTATTGCAGGCCCACAGTTCTCCAGGCCACAGCTCTGTCATGAACAGGTGTCAGGGAAGCCATCCTTACAGGCTTGAGACAGGCTTCGAATTCCCTTCTTACTCCCCTCTTTGAAATCCCCTCAAATTCAATGGGAATCTGTCTCCCAGGAACAGACCTAAATTGCATTTTAACCAATTTCTATTCTTTCCCACTTTCTCTTATCCAGTGGGTAGTGGATTTATCGAGGATGGGGTAAAATTTACTGTTTCATGTTTCCAAAGACCACCTCTGTGAGTTATAGGAAAAGCTGGTGTGATGGTTAACATTATGTGTCAACATGACTGGGCTAAGGAATGCCCAGATAGCTGGTAAAATGTTCTTTCTGGGTGTGTCGGTGAGGATAAGTCTGGAAGAGATCAGCATTTGAAATGATAGGCCAAGTTAAGAAGATCTGCCCTCCCCAATGCGGATGGGCATCAACCAGTCTATTGATGGTCCAGAGAGGAAAACAAACAAACAAACAAACAAACAAAAAAGGTGGAGGAAGGGAAAGTTTGCTCCCTGTTTGAGCTGGAACATCCATCTTTTCCTGTCCTTGGACTTCAGTGCTCCTGGCTCTTGGGCCTCAGGACTCAGACCAGGATTTATATCATTGTCTTCCTTGATTCTCAGGTGTTCAGACTTTAAGCCACTCACTTTAAGCCAATGCATTACACCACTGGCTTGCCTGGTTCTCCAGCTTGCAGATGGGCAGACTGTGGGACTTCTTAGACTCCATAATCGTGTGAGCCAATTCCTGTAATAAATCTCTCTATATCTATACCTATCTATACTTCCTATTGGTTCTGTTTCTCCGGAGAACATTCACTAACACAGGTGGTATAGATTTTAGAGTTAGAAGTTCAGAACTCAAATCTAGCTTTCCCTACTTAATAACTTTGTGATCTTGGGCAAGTTATTTAATCTCCTGGAACCTCAGTTTCTCTATCTGTCAAACATGGGCTCAATAATCCCTATCTTACAGAATAATTATTGTATCTATCTTACAGATAATTCCTATTTCAAGGATCCACTTATTAGGAGCAGGCATAGTTGGCAGTCTAACAGCCCAAAAAAACATAGCAGTATTTGGAACAACAAGTAACTTATCATGGATGTCAGTTTCACAGCTCACCCTTGAGTTTATTTAGGAGGTTCAAGTGGATTCCAACAGGTCATGGTGACCTATTTATACTGATTTCTGGATGAAATTCAGAATTTGGGTTCCCCTCAAGGAGGAGAACTCTTACAGTTAGTGCTATGCTATTGCTCCAAGGTCTCTGCAGGACTGGGCCTTAGGAACCAGGTGTTAGCCAGCCTGATCACTCGCTCTGTTTTGGTTTCTCCCCTTCCCTGTTCCACTGTCCCATTCCTCTTTCAGTGCTTTCTTCACCTCCCAAATAAACGATATTGCACCCACATCATTGCCTCAGGCTCAGCTTCTGCAGGAATCCAAATTGAGATAGCATGATATTGCATAAAGACTCTGGGTTTTAGGATCATGTTCCAATGCTGACATGATTTAGCTGAAGGTTCTTGCCTTATTTCTTAGTCTATTTTCTGCTGCCATAACAGAATACCACAGACTGGGTAACTAAAATAGAAATTTATTTGGCTCATGGCTCTGGAGGCTGGAAAGTCCGAGAGCATGGCACTGGCATCTGGTAAAGGCCTTTGTGGTGTGTCATAACATTGTGGAAGACATCACATGGCAAGAAAGTGTGAGAGTGTATCAAACAGAGGGAGAACATTAGAATACTAAACCCATCCTTTTTATCAGTAACTCACTGTCACAATAATGGCACTGATACATTCATGAGGGTGGATCTCTCATGGCCCAATCACCTCTTAAGTGACCCACCTCTTAATTCTGTCACGATGGCAATTAAATTTCTTTTCTTTCTTTTTTTTTTTGAGATGGAGTTTTGCTCTTGTTGCCCAGGCTGGAGTGCAATGGCACGTTCTCAGTTCACTGCGATCTCTGCCTCCTGGGTTCAAGTGATTCTCCTGCCTCAGCCTCCCAAGTAGCTGGGATTACAGGCATATGCCACCACGCCTGGCTAATTTCGTATTTTTAGTAGAGATGGGGTTTCACCATGTTGGCCAGGCTGGTCTCAAACTCCTGACCTCAGGTGATCCACCTGCCCTGGCATCCCAAAGTGCTGGGATTACAGGTGTGAGCCACCGCACCCGGCCAGGCAATTAAATTTCAATGTGAGTTTTGGAGGAGACATTCAAACCATAGTACTTCATAACCAATTTTGATAAAATAATTTTCGCATCTATGAAATGGGGCTACTAAAAATTCCTTTCCTACCCATCTTAGAGACTATGTTATGATGAGATTAAATGAGATAATGTGAGTAAAAACAATAACAACAAAAAAGCAAACCATAAATCAATATGTACATGTAAGGAGTTACCATTGTCATTAATATTTGATCTCGTACATTCAACTCTCACCATCAAAGGGCATTTTGGGAGTGGAGATTTCAGGGCCATCTTCCCTGGCACAGATTTGGCTGAGCCTGTCCACCAGCCTCTTTTCATTCTTTGTGCACCTTTTGCACTGTGATCACTGAGGGCTCCCACTTATTCTTCACCTGGTTCCCTGACTTTGAAGTTATTTAAAGGAACTGTTATTACTGGCTTTGGAGTTCCTCACAAGGGGATTCTCAGATGCTTTTCCTGGATGTTTGACTTCAAATGTACATCTGACCTGCCATGCACTCTTTTCTTGTAATAAATAATTAATAATAAAATATAAATATATAATATAGATTATATACACTTACAGGATGCCTTTCCCTTTACATCTTTACATGACTTCTTTTTCTCTGCTAGTTAGCAATGCAGAGGGTTTTTTTTTTTTTCCTTTCCAGAAACCAGTCTTTTTGATCCTCAGCACACATTTTTTCCTGGCTTTCAATGAGGATTTTCTTTATTTTTTTAAAATAGTCTATGGGTTTCTTATGCTTTTAAAAATGTTATTTAAAACTTTCTTTTAACCATTCCTTTTGATTTTTTTTCTTCAACACATGCTCTCATTTTCTATATTTCTCTCTACAAGAAATGAGCAGTGGCATAATGGGTATTTTCGGCTTTCCCACCAGGGGATTAAACTTCAAGGTGCTGTGGTCTGAAGGAGGCAGAGCTTCACCCATAAATGTGTTTTGGCCGGTTCCTGCCTTTCCCTCTAGAAACACCCCTGCCCCTTCTGCACGCTGCAACCAGCAAGCCTCGTGCCTGTGACAGGGCCCTTATCTCTGTCACCACCGGGGACTCGCTGCACAATGCCACTTTATCACTTGCACCAGCTGCCTGAGCTCACTGCACCTCACCCTTAATTAATTACACCCTCTGCCGTAAGGAGCCATCTCCCTCCTGAAGACAGCCTTCAAGACCTGTCAGATGAAGAAGCAAAACCCTTTCATCTTTCCTGATGGCTCCTCTCTTTCTATGTCATTTTTTCCCCTTCCTGCCAACACTGATTCTTTTGTAAATCTGCTTGTGCTCTTGGTCTAGAGCCATCCACGAGGCCTGGACTCCACAGTGAAATCAAGCTCCAGGAAGCAGGGTGTGAGGCCCATTAAGTATGGCAGGGAGCAGAGGCAGGGTGTTTGGTCTTACGAGACTCCAGAGGCCAGTATTCAAAAATGGTCAGAGGGCATGGGAGCATGGGGCAAGGTGGTGTATGTGTCCCAGGTGGGGGGCGCAGTGACTGCTGGGGATCAGAGATAGGCTTCAGATATGGTTGTGAAGAATATTCTCCTGTGATATCATGTTTCACTATTGTGTCATAGACAGTGAGAGACCCTGCCAACAGAGGCACAGGCAGCAATGGGTTCTGCAAATCATGACGCAGACAGCGACACTAACAGTGAGAAGCCTCAGCACAGAGTTGCACAGAGAGACTGCCTCTGCATTCATGACACTGACAGCACAGACACCATAACTCCAGCCATGACAGGCTCTGCACACAGGGACCCAGGAAGTGAAGGGCACTGCAGACCATACCTCTGACAGTGACAGACCCCGAACATCCACAGAGACAGTAACATCAGCACTGACAGGCTCAGCAAACAGAGAAATAGGGAGGAATGGGCTCTGTCGACATCATAACACCAACAGACACAGCGACAAGTACTGCAAACAGTGACACAAACAGTACTAGCCTCTCCCAATAATACCAAGCTCTGCAAATAAAACTAAACTCCACAGAATGACAAACAGTGCCACGGTCTACAAATGGTGACACAGGCAATGACAAGCTTTGCAAACAGCTCCAAGCTCTGCAAATAATGACACACAGGGCCAAGCTCTGCAAACAGTGAGTGTAGTTGCACCTGGGGCATGGACAGCCAACCAAGGGCCACGCCTGCTTATTTCAAACACTGGCCCTGAGCGCACCCACCTGCTATCACCGTCTCTAACACTCCCCATCTCCCTCCCACTCTCTCCACTGCTTCAAGTCTCCTTTCATTTGAAAATCCTTCACTTGACCCACTCTTCTTTCCTCTTATCTGTGGGTGTTCTGCCTTTCAGAGCTAAGCCTTTCCCATGAAGAACCAGGCCTAAGGCCTTCTGGAACCCACCCCCTTGGCACCCTGGGAAGTCATGCCCTCCACCAGAACCCTCACCTTCATGCCCTGTGGTTTCTGTAGCTGAGCTGCCCACTCCCCCTCAGATTTCAGACTGACCTTCCTTACCCCTGGTTTCTGGAATCTGCCCCCATCTGCCTGAAATGGGGTGGGGAAGGGAAGGATGATCCCCAGACCGTATGAAGCCATGTCTGCTCATCTCTGCTTCCTCCTTCACTATGACCCTGTGAGGTGCAGCGTGTGAGGAGACAGAAGCACACAGAGGAGAATTCACCTGCCAGGGCCATAGAAATCCTGCGCTGCTGTCCAGCACTGGGATTCGTGTCTGCCCAACTCTCAGGTGGATGAGTTACTATTACGGGTGACGTAGCAAAGCAGTTTGGTGTGCAGATCACAGGCAAGAACTGCTTGAATCCTGGCTCTGTGATCTGTGGGAAATATGTAACCTCTCGCCTCCTCAGTTTCCTCATCTAGAAAATGGGGATAATAATTATACTTATCTCAGAGTGTCTGAGTGAGAATTTAATGATACTTAAATGCCTAAAAGGGTTTTTTTGGAAGCTGCAACTGACCTGCTCAGCCCTGCTCTGGTCTCATTTCCTCAGCCCCCCGCCGTCCCTGCTACTCCACACAGCCTCCTTGCTCTCTTCCAACCAGCTGGACCCCTCCCTGCACGGGTGATACACGCTGTTCCCTGTGGAGTGAGCTTTCCCAGGTGTCCGCTCAGCTCACCCCTCCCCTCCTGCAGGTCTCCAGGCTCAAGTGTCACCTCCACAGAGAGACTTCCCTGACTGCCCTGGGTAAAGCGGCGCTTTCTCTAGCTCCGGCTCCCCTCAGCCTGCTTTAATTCTTCTTTTGTCACCACCTTTATTGCCGAGTCCTGTAGCCTCTGGGAGGGCCGGGAGCTCAGGGGCATGGGTTGCAAATGTAAACAGGGCAATGCAGGGAAGCCAGCATCCGCGGGAGGAGAAGGAGCTGTGCTGTGGCTCCCTGAGGACTTGAAGCCAGGCCAGGAGGATGTCACTGGCTTTTCATAGGGATCCCTCACCTAGGCACGCCTCAGCTGAGGTGGCCTTTCCCCTCCAGCAGCCCTTTGGTAGGAACCAGGAGGCCTGCTGGCAGCAAGGGAGATGACACGCCTGAGCCTTGACACTGACACTTTTCCCCCCAGCAAACAGGCATGAGGGCTGGAAGAGGAGAAAACACAACTGGCTAGGAGAAGGCAACCTTCCCTGCTGTGGTGAGCAACAGTCGTGAGCTGTCAGCTCCTCTGGGACATCCTCTCCCTTTCAGTTCCCTGCCTGCAACACAGCTCTCCCTCTCTCCTGCCAGAGGAGGCTTGGGCTGGCAGAGAGAAGAGAAAGAATAACCAGAGAGGGACCAGGCAGAGGGGAGATGAATCCAGCATGTGCTGGTGCCTTCGAACTACACTGAGCTCAGACACGCAGGCTCTGAGGCTGGAACAGTGCTTGCCTCTTGAGGCTTCCTCCAGGCAGGGCCCGCAGAAGCTGCTGCTGCACTCTGAATTCCAACACTCCAGATGTGCGGGGGGCCAGATGCACAAACCGAAGCCTAGAGCCCTGGGTTGAGATGCCTGGGCAACAGAGAGCAAGGACTCTGCCTCATTATGGGATGCAATAAGCAGGTAACTTCTTTCATTGAAAGACTGGATTCTCCTCCAGGTCTTGAGTTGAGATCCTGGGTCTGCAGCAGGTCATCTGAGCATCAAACATAATATTAATCTTCTAGGTATCTTGACTGCTGTGTGCACAAATACTGTGCAGTCAGGAAAATGGCAGCTTAGTTATGGCCTAGTCCTGTTGTTGTGTGGGCTTTTCAGTCCCCTGAGTCCAGGCTTTGGGGGGACTGCACTGTGCTATCCACAGATCCAGCCTCTTTCTGTCTCCTGTCCCTGCTCCCTGGATGCACATCCAGGGAATCTTCCTTGAGGTGTGGTGAGTTGCTCTACTACTTGTCCAGCATTTCCAGAACATGTTGGAGGGAATCAAAGCCTTCCTATAGAAACTAATGGGGACAGATTTCATACTCTGGAAGAGTGCTTTAAGCAAATGAATAAGCAAATACCAGGACATGGGAAAAAGCTAGAGGAAGCAAGAGATGAACAAAGCCTCTGTTGGATCGTATGGGGACTGGAAAACAGAGGCGTCAAGGCAGACCAGGATCATGGAGGTGACCCATCTGGTGATGCTGGTCCAGGGCACTGTGACTTTGTCAGTGAGAAGGCCTATTCATTCATTCACTGACTTGCCCACTCATTTATTCATTCAACTGAGCACCTGCCACATGCCAGCATGGGGCAGCCCTGGGCCTTTGGATGAACAAGAGAGACATGAAACTCACAGTCCAATGGGACTGATTTCAAAGACCCCATGTTTCCTTCTGAGGTTGTGTGGTTTCTATATATTCAGCCCATACTGCACACTGTCAGGGCTGCTGATGAGAGAGTGGGCATCAGAGCAGCATGTGGAGTGGAGCTGTGTGGCTGTGGTCAGAGCCAGTAGCAACTAGGGTATTAAGGATTTAGAATGCCAACCCTGCATTCAGTTCTCTTTATAGATCCTTTTGGTCAACTTCATAAAGTCCGGAGTTAGGGAGCCCCTTTAGGTACAGACGTGCTCTTATCCCTGGAATGGGTAGATAGGGCATGGCTGTTATAGTCAGCTCCTGATATCCTAAATGGGCAGGGTCAGGGGGAGGTCCTGAACCCACCCCTTCCCCCCAAACACACACACAATTTACACACACAGACTCATACTGACATATGCAAACACACATATACAATTCACATACACTTATACTCTCACTCAGGGGCATGGGTTGCAACTGTAAACAGGGGAATGCAGGGAAGCCATACATGCACAGACTCACATAGACACACATACAATTCACACACACATACATGCACACATTCACAGACACAGGACACACACACATGTTCTGTCTCTTGCTCTCTGTCTTGCTTTATTTTTCTCCTGCAGACTGCTCCTTTCTGTCTGGCAGTGCTGCAGACAGGAGGCTTAAGAGAGTTAGGGTTAGGAGATGGTCTCTCTGGAGTCAGTTAGCCCTCAATCCTCCTGGGCTTTCTGCTGCTGACTAGCTGTGTATCCTTGGCTAATATTTCTGACCCTAATGTACCTGCTCTGATGAGTGAGGATGACATATCCACCGTCAAGATTTAAATGAGAGAAACAAGAACAAGCATGTGAAGTGGACAGGTGTCTGTCTTTGTGGCCAACCTCACTCTCTCCCTGTGTCTGGAGATTTCTCCCTATGTTGGGACCAGAGTGGGTGGCAGAGCCTACCTTTTACTATGGAAGACTTGGCTCTGCCATTCGGATGCACCTGCCCAAGACTCAAGGGGATCCTAAAGAATTATATCTGGCTGCTGCAACCATTTTAAGAGTTCCCAGGACAGCAGTGGCTGTGCTGCTAATTTGGTGGCCAGCATCCAGCTGGCAAGCTCCAGGCCTAGGGCCAGCCCAGCAGCACTGGTGTTCAAATGTGGACCATTTTTGCAGCAGCATCACTTTGGGTGTTATTCTTGAGTGTGTAGCCCCAAACCTGGTATTTAGGCCCTTTAGAGAGTCTATGAGCAACCAAAGATGTTTTTAGTAAATTATTTTTAGGTTTAAATCAGCCAGAGTTGGTTTCTGTTGCTTGCAGCTCAGAGCCCGGTCTGCTAGAGTGTGTAAAGCATTTGGCCTGGTGCCCAGAACACACATAGCAGGTGCTCAATAAATGTTAGCCATTAGAGATGACATGCACACAGCTTCAGAGATAAATTGGAGAGGGCAGGATGGAGGGAGGGGGCTGTGAGAACAGGATGCAGCTGAAGCCCTCATGGCGGAAGTGATCCAATCTCCTCACCCTCAGTTTCTCCAGCCACAGGGCCCCAGGAGACAGACGGGAAGCCTCTTTCCCTTTTCACTGGTTCTCTGTCACTTGCCTGCTTCCAGCCCAGTCAGGGTTGGGTTTATTTGCACAGCCCAGATTCCCAGGAGGAGTGGGAGTAGTAGGAAGGGCAGCAGGAGAGGCTGGACAGAAATCCAGATAAAAGGCTTTAAGTGGAAGCCCCATGAGAGCCTGCCAGATTCCCGGTACCAGTTTATTCCCTTTACTCCCCAAGTAAACGTGCCTATATCTGTTGCTTGGCTTCATCGTCTCCATTTCTCCTCAAACAAATCCCAGATCACTGAGCTTCAGAAAAGAAATACAGGAACACCAGGAAGCCCCTGAAGGCAGAGGACACACAGGGAGGACCATCGGCCAGAGCCTGTGGGATTACTCTTCTGCCCTGCTCCAAAACCCCCTTAGGTACATGGGCCCTTTCTCTAACCCCCACCTTCCTCCATGGGAGATACATATTACCTTTACCCAGAGGGCTACATACAGTTATATGCCTTTTGAACTGCACAGAGGCATCAGCTGAAAGTAAAAGTGGGGTTCCTTGGATCCAGGCCGGGTCCGACTGGGGGAAGGAGCACCTTTGTACCTCCACAAGAGACTACTTGCAAGACCATGCTTGTAGAACTATTGAGGGGCTTTGAGAGTTTATCACCATGTTACTAGTTTAATCTGGGAGAATCAGCATCCTCTCATTTTCTGTTATTCAGTGCTATGGTTTGAATGTGTCTTCCAAAGTTCATGTGTTGAAAACTTAATTCCCAATACAACAGTGTTGGGAGGCAGGGCCTAACAAGAGGTGAACAGGCCATCCAATTCTCATGAGTGGATTAATGCCATTATCATGAGAGTAGGCTTATCATAAAAGTGGGTTTGCCCCCCTCTTGCTCTCTTGCCTTTCCACCTTCCACTATAGGATGACACAGCAAGAATGCCCTCACCAGATACAGGAATAAATCTGTTCTGTATAAATTACCTAATTTGTGGTATTCTGTTACAATGACACAAAATGGACTAAGACACTCAGAACTATTTCTTAATAATCTCTAGGGGAGAGATTATGGCCTTCAGTTTTCCCAGCTCTCAAGCATGGGGATGTATTTCAGCTCCTGCCTTCCCTCCTCTAGGTCTTTCTGGGGCTGCCATTAATCAGTGGTGACCCCATTTGGTCAGCCGTAGGGACCTCCATGCTCCATTTGGTACTGCTCTGCTTGGGGACATGATGGGGACGGGTTTGTGTCCTTGTCCGGAGTGTCCTCCTCCTCCCCAGGTTCCTCATCAGGTCCACTCTGCAGTACTATGAAGGTGTAGACAGGACACTGTGGGGGCAGGAGCCACATCTTTAAGCACCTTCTCCCAAATGGGATCTGTGCAGACCTTGGGCCCGTGGCATATTTTAGTACTCACTTCCCAAGATGGCAGAACCTGACTAGGTTCCTGTTGACACAAGTCTTTCCCTAAAGGGTCAGAGCAGAGAAAGTGGGGAGAAAAGAGGCTGTTCATTCATCAACTCAGTAACTGCTCTCTCTGTTCAAGGGGCAGAAGCTCTTTTCAAATTACATATTTAAAAGTAGTTTCTTCACATGGTTGCCACATCTCCCCAGAGGACTCTCTCGAGTTTCCTGACCTCCTCCTGCAGTGGCCTCCTCTTTTAAGCCCCCAGGTAATTTTCCCACCTCCTCCATGGAGAGCTGTCTCCCTTCCTCCAGAAGGAAGAGGATATCCCATCCCCAGCCTCAGTCTCCCCTTCTGTCTAGCTAACTTAGCTCTGTCCTCAGAACATCTCCTCTGCTCAAACTATGCCAGTTGAGAGGAGGAAGGGTGCTGTCTGGTTCAGTGAGAGAGGGTGACATGTCTTCTAAGTCTTTTTTTTAAAATTTTATTTTATTTACTTTTTAGAGATAGAGATCTCACTCTGTTACCCAAGCTGGAGTGTAGTGGTATGATCATGGCTCACTACAACCTTGACCTCTTGGGCACAAGCAATCCTCCCACCTCAGCCTCCCCCATAGCTGGGACTACAGGGGTATGCCACCAGGCCTGGCTAATTAAAGAAAAAAATCTATGTCTTCCCACCCTTTTTTTTCCCCTTGTAACTTATCGATGAATTGAATTCCTGTTCTTTGCAGTTTTCCAGTCCTTGGCTTTTTGTTGCTTGCATCTTTATAGTATGGTAGTCTTTAACATATTTCTCTGTCTTCTGTATTTCTACAGATTAGAATCTGGGTCTATAGGCTTCAGCAGATTCAGCTACCTCCCCCTCCACCTCTTTTTCTTCTGGGCTTCCAGGTTAGTCCCACCAGTGAGTGCTATGGCTGATTTCCTCACTAGCTATCAAAAATACAAACATACCCCACTAAGGAAATGTTAGTGGTTTTCTCCCAGGAGAGCAAAGTCCAGCCTCATAAGAACAAAAAATATTTCTCCTGGCAACATGACTTCGATTCTGCTCCTTCTGACCCAGGAGCCTTGTGTTCTGGTGCTAAGGAGCACTTGACACCTTCATTAGCCTGACTGACATCCTGCAGGTCACCTGTGGCTATCAGCGCCTCTCTCAGCTCCTGACAAGGTGGCTGCCGCAGTTTAGGTCTCAATGATTTCTACATCTCCCTGCTGACATGGGAGCAGGGGGTGGTGTCAGGCATTTCAGTTTAGCCCCACCATTCTAGGAAGCTATCCTTTTCTCCTCACCCCTAAAATAGGCTTCTTTCCCTAAAGACATATTCTTTTCCCTTCCCAACTCTTTCTTTCTCAATCCATCCGGTTGCCTGAGAAGGCCCAGTGAAGGGGTGGGTGGGAAAGTGTATAAGACTTTCATCAGACAAAACAGCCAAATCCTACAACCAAGGTGTTTATTTGTCACAAGCACGAGGACTAGGAATGAACACAGCCCCAAGAGTTGAGGAAGAGTTTTTTCTACCGCTACCTGGACCTAAACCTAATCCAACGTGGGTTAGATAATGTTCTACTTTGAGGCAGAAGAAGAGCCTCCATGACATTTTTTTTAAATCATTTATTTGTTTAAGTCAGAATTTGAATAAGGTCCACACATTTTGAGTGGTTGATATGTCTTTAAGTGTTTATTAATCTATAGTTCCTCCCATCATTTTTTTCCCCCTTGCAACTTATGGATGAAATTGGGATGTTTGTGCCACAGTTTTCCATTTTTTGGTCTTTGCTTGTTGCATTCCTTTGGTGTCCTTTAACATGCTCATCTGTCCTCTGTATTTCCTGTAGACTGCAGCTGGACCCATAGGCTTGAGTAGATTCAGCTTTCTCTCTCTCTCTCTCTTTCTCCCTCCCTCCGTCCTTCTTTCTGTTTTTCTTTCTCTTTCTCTCTCCCTCCCTTACTCTCTCCCCCTGATTCTCTCTTGGCAAAACTACTCACTCTCTCATGGGTACTGGTGTATTCTTAGGTCAAAAGGCACAAAAGTCTGATTGTTTCACTTTTTGTAATGTTAGTAGCTCAATGAGCAATGCCTGAATTCATTAATTCACAGGGGTTGCCAGATGGTGCTTTTTAAATTTTATTATTCTTTTTTCATTTATTAGGTGGATTATTTATTTCTTAGCTGATTACACCCGTCAAGAGAAACTTTCCCAGATCTACTTTGTGGATTCCATGGAATAACATATATTGGAAACCTCCATGACTACCTACTCAGCCAGCACACTCGTGTTTCCAGCACAGGGGCGTGGGCTGGGGCTCAATGCCCACCCTGCTCATAAGGCAGGAATCGCCATCCTCCATCACGCCAACTTACTAGTTCAGGTTCAGGGCAGAAAGTGGTCTTTGGCTTGGATCCTGCTCTCAGGGGCTCCGCAGTCTGAGGCACAAATACTATTTTTTTTTTAAGTTGTGTGCCTTCTTGCTGCCACAGTGGGTCAGCCACATGGAGGTCTGTTTGCCTTACTCGTGGGGGGCATATTGTCTTTATGTTTAACCCCATTTGTTCGCTTATTTGCTAAATACAGAAACACACGACCATGTAGTAGCAGAATTTGGAGGTAATGGGGGAGGAAGGGGTGGTGATATCATACCATCAGAAAGCAAGTTACTTAGAATTGGATTTTAAATACCAGTTTTCTTAAGTGCCTCTGTCTGGTCTCCCTGTCCACCACCCCCATGGAACATCCCATCCTCCCAGTGTGCCTTTGAATTACTTCTCTTTGCCTATCCCTGATCCCTGGCCCCAGCCCTTGTCTCCTGTTCCTGCCCTTTGCTTCCCTCCCCCAGTTTCCCCTAGAACCTCCTGCCTCTGACTTGATGTAGTCTCAGCTTTCAGGGCCTCTCCATTCATACTCACTGTGCTACATCAGGAGATTCTGTTAAACAAAGAGCCATTTGCCTGCAGGGGAATTATGCCCTTCCAGCTGGTAGGATAAAACAGCTATCATCAGTTGGGGTTTTAAATTACTTTATATATTTTTCTTGTAACAATAATGAAGAAAATGAAGCTCAGTTACCTTAAGGACTTTCCAAGGTTTCAAAGGTAGTACGTAAGGCCTGGAGTTGGGATTCAAATATAGATTTTTAAGCTGCAAACCCTAACATATGTCCCTGTCCTCCACTGCTTATCCACCTGTCACAGTAGTTGGTACCTCTCTGCAGGATAAGAACAGATATATAGCTCATCCACGAGTGCTCAGAGAAGGACAGATTTATCTAATGGGAATAGAGGCTCTTATTTCAGCAGTTAAGCTGGACTGTTTATGAGAGCCTTTAAAAGCAAGCTACTTGGGGCATAGTGTGGTGTAGTTAACAGACAAGTGTGTGCTCTGTGAAGTCATGCTGCTTTGGTTCTAATACCAGTTCCACCGATTATTAGCAGCGTGGCCAGAGGCATAGATATAGCTTAGCTTGTTTGTGCCTCAGTGGCATCACAGGGTAATGGAGATTATAATAGTCCCTACCCCATAGGGTTGCTCTGACATAGTGACTTAAATGGTTGCACCATTAGCATTATCTGGGAGTCTGTTAGAAAGGAAAATTCCCAGCCCCCCCCCCGCACCCCGAGTCAGAAACTGGCAGGGCCCAGCAGCAGTCTGTGTTTAATACACCCCCTAGACAATGCTGATGCGCATTAGAATTTGAGAGCCATGGGCTTAACACATGGAAATACTTAGCATAACACCTGGGACATAGGAAGTGCTCAGTAAGTGTCAGTAGCTTATTATTATTGTTGTTACTAGCCAGGGCACTCATCACTCCAAGAGTCTTCGGTGAGGAAGTTCAGCCCAGCTGCAGAGGCGAAAGGATGGAGTGCTATTCTTGTGCTTAATTGACCATCTGAATTTTCTAAGGACTGATCTGTCTTGTCTTGTCCACTGCAGAATTTCCAACCCCCAGAGCAGTGCTCAGAACATAGTGTAGACTTAGCAGTTACTCACTGTGTGAAAATAACATCTCACTCTGTCTCATCTGTCAGTCTGGCCCTGAGAAGAGGAGGGATGTTAGGAGCTGAGGAGTTGACTTCAGCTCCTCCTGGAAGCACCCCACATCTAGGGAGCATTCTTTGCTCACCTAGGACTTGATTTCATACCCTCTTGTTTCTGTTAGTCAAATAGAGTGTGGTGTGTCGGGGTGGGTGGGTAGGAGGTTACCAGGCCCCTGTGTTTATATTACAGTGTATTAATAAGAAAAAGACAATTTCAAGAGAAAAATGAAGAAAGGCCTTGCACATTACTTGAAAATGAATAGCCACATGGCCAATACATATGAAAAGGTGCTCACATCATTAGTTTAAAGGAAAATGTCTGTTAAAACCACAGTGGGATGCCGCTACACACTCACCGGGAAGACCAAAGTAAAGGAGATGAAAAATACTGGGTGCTGAGGACGATGTGGAACAACTGAACTCTTCTATACAGCCGCTGTGATAATACATTGATAAAGCCACTTTGGACAACAGTTTGGAAATATTACCAAAGTATATCCTATGGTCCAATATTTCTACTCCTAGATGTAATACACCAATAGAAGTGTGTCCGCATGATTCTCTGAAAGACAGGTACTAGAATATTCATAGAAGCGCTATATTTAATAGCACCAAACTGGAAACTACCTGAATAAACGTGTCTGTCAAGAGTAGAATAGAAAAATCAAAAGTGGCATATTCACACAAAAGAATACTACACAGCAGTGAGAATTAATGACCTGCAATTACACTCAACAACATGAAAGAATCACATAAACATACTCGAGCAAAAGAAGCCAGGCATGAAGAATATGTATACATTGTTTGATTCCATTTATATAAAGTTCAGTAACAGACAAAACGAATCTATGGCATTAGACGGCAGATGGTGGCTCCCCCGGGAGCGTAGTAACTGGAAGGCAGCACAAGGGGGCTTTTTTTTTTTTTTAGACGAAGTCTCGATCTATCACCAGGCTGGAGTGCAGTGGTGCGATCTTGGCTCACTGCAACCTCTGCCTCCCGGGTTCAAGCGGTTCTCCTGACAAGTAGCTGGGATTACAGGCACGCGCCACCACAACCAGCTAATTTTTGTATTTTTAGTAGAGATGGGGCTTCACCATGTTGGCCAGGATGATCTCAGTCTGACCCTGTGATCTGCCCACCTTGGCCTCACAAAGTGCTGGGATTACAGGCGTGAGCCACCGCGCCCGGCCAAGGCGGCTTCTAAGGTGCTGGTAAGGTATGTTCTTATCTTAAGAAGTACTAGTTACTCTGATGTGTTCAGTTTGTAAACTTTCACTGAGATGAATGCTTCTGATGTGTGCACTTCTCGGTGTGATTACTTCAACAAAAGATTTAAAAATCTTGGCCAAGTGCAGTGGCTCACACCTATAATCCCAGCACTTTGAGAGGCTGGGGCAGGAGAATTGCTTGAGGCCAGGAGTTTGAGATCAGCCTGGGCAACACAGCGATATTTTGTCTCTACAAAAAAATTAAAAAATTAGCCAGGCATGGTGGTACATGCCTGTAGTCCTAGCTACTAGGGAGGCTGAGGTGTGAGGATTGCTTGAACCCAAGAATTCAAGACTGCAGTGAGCTATAATTGTGCCAATTCATTATAGTATGGGTGACAGAACGAGACCCTGTCTGTTAAAAAAATAAAATCTAAGTGATCATGGAATATCAGGCGCTTCATGCCTCCTACTCCTCCTGAGGAGGCAGCCTTGTGGGAGGGAAAGAAGTCCATGATCCAAGACCTAGACCCCGAGCCCAGGACCTTTAAGCATTCCAAATCTCAGTGCCTATATCAGTCGATTTTGCACTGCTATAAAGGAATACTTGAGATTGGGTAATTTGTAAAGAAAAAGAGATTCATTCGGCTCATAGTTCTGCAGGCTGTACAAGAAGCATGGCACTGGCATCTGCTTCTGGTGTGGGTTTCAGGGAGCTTCCAATCATAATGGAAGGAGAAGGGGAGCCAGCGTGTCACATCACAAGAGATGGAGCAAGAAAGAGGGGTGGAGGTGCCAGGCTCTTTTAAATAGCCAGCTCTCCCATGAACTAGTAGAACTCACTCATTACTGTGGGGAGGGCATCAAGTCATTCATGAAGAATCTGTCCCCATGACTCAAACGCCTCCCACTAAGCCCCACCTCTTAACATTAGGGATCACATTTCAACAGAAATTTGGAGGGGACAAGTATCCAAAGTATATCAATGTCCTTATCAATAGATGACAAGGAAACTTAGACCCAAGAGAAGGGAATCTTCCAAGGTTGTATAGGCAGTGTTTGGGAGAATCTTGGCCACATGGAATGAGGTAGTCAAGGCCCTGCCCAAATGCTTTTAGAGTGATGGGATAATGTCTGCAGAGGTGCTGTGTGCTCGATGGGCATGGTAAAGCTCTGCAGACTGCCATTGCCAGCATTCTCTGGGCCAGAGATACATCTAAGTGGATTTCTCCATAACCTCCCAACGCTACGCTCATTCTTTCCAGTGATGCGCTCTTGTTCTTTCTTGAAAGTGATTACAATCCCTAAATGAACACACAAAAATAAACCTCTTCATTAACTAGGGAAAAAATCCACCACCTGAGTGGAATGTGAACCATAATGCAGTAGAAGCACAGCAGCATATGCTGAACTAATTACCCCTGTCTCCACAGATGGATTTGTTCAGCACAGTGGTTGCGCTATGGGGTGGGGTGGCTGGAAGCTGCCTTATTTAGGACAGCATTTCCAAAGGGTGTTCTCCAAAACACTAGTCCCATGAGATGTTAACAGGTGCTGTGAAGTGACAATTCCATGCTCAAATACATTTTGGGAACTACAAGGTTAAATGTTATAAGATGTGTCCTTTGCTGCAGGACTTCTCAGAGATTTTAATATACTAGTGGGCATAATGAATCACCAAGATAGACATCAAGTAGGTAGCATTTTTAAAAAGTTACTTGATTGCTCAACCCTTTTTGATTTACAGAGCACATCGTGAAAAATATTCTCCGAAACTCACAGTGAGAAATATTAGCATGGACCCAACCTTGGTCCAAGAGCGAAGGGATCTGGCTTGAAGATTGAGCTCTGTTAACAATCAGCAGGAGGAAGACCTTGGACAAGTCCTTCTCTCTAAGCCTCAGTTAACTGGAAAAAAGGGACTCGAAGAAAAGGAAGAATATGGATTTGCCAGAGGGAGACAATGGTATTCTAACCATTATCTTACCACTTTTTTTCCTTTTTTAATACCATGGTGTTAGGCAATGAGACAAATTTATATATGGGGCAGACACTATTGATAATCTGCCCAATCTAATGGCTGTTACCTTCATTTCTTGCTAAGAGAATCCTGATTTTCTCATCTGAATGATCCCAATGACATGGTAAATCTCTTTCGGCTTTCTTTTGTTTACGAATCAGTTGTGGCCAGTAAGATGTCTAAGGGGAAGTTCCCTGGGGATGTCTAAAGAAAGGCTTTCTTCTCTGGTAAGACAGAGCCACTCAAGGAGAAATGCTCTTTTTTCCTGCCTCCCTTCCTGATAAAAAAGTAGTTATGTAAGGATATGATAGTTAGAGCTGTGGTAGCATCATTTGATCATAAGACAATAAGGATGAAAACCAGGAAGCTGAGGACTCACAGAGGAAGGAGGGAGAGTCTGGGTCTTTGATAACATCATGGACCTGCTGACCTAATAGTTGAACTGCCTAACTCTGACTTCTTGTGAAGTAAACTATAAGTGTCCTCATGGTTTTAGTCACTGTTAGTTTGACTTGCTGTTACTTGCACTCACACAGAAACTTACTGATAATATTTGTGTCTGTTTTTATCTTTCACTATTCAATTTTCTTATTTGTAAGGGATCCTCAGTTATAAGGTGCATCATTTCCAGTTGATTTATTAACAAGTTAGGAGGCTCTGATACAATAAGATACTAAAGCTTAAAATCTCAGTGACTTAACACTATAATAGTTTATTCTTCACTCCACCGTAGTCTGGTATGGGTTGGATAACCCTATTCCAACTAGTAACAGTGTTGTCTGGAACACATGGTATATTAGTCAAGTTAAGCTAAGCTAGGTTGCAGTAATGAACTCTGAAATTTCAGTAGCTTAATACATAAATGTTTTTTTGGTTCATTTAAAGTCTGTTCTTGGTCTATTGGCTCTCCAGAGAAGTCCTCTTCCAACTAATGACTCAGGGATCCAGGCTGCATCTTATAGATACAGACTCTAGAACAGGTGACTTCCTGGTTGCTGAAGCAAGAAAGGAGGGAGCTGATGGTCATGCACCAACTCATGTCACTGAAATGTTTTCTAGAACAAAAACCCTAAGAGTAAACTCATTTTTTATTTAATTCGTTCAATAACTCAAAACAGGTGCTATTTTTTATCATCCACATTTCACAGATTGGAACACTGACGCCTAGAAATTTGACTTGTCTAAGGCCACGGTCAGCATATTCTGAATCAGATTTCAAACCCAAGTTTATGCTCCTAATACTCATGAAGCCATGTTCAGCCCCAGAGGGGTGAATAATAGCCCTGCTCCTTGCACCTGCCCAGGCTTGAGCCCAAGAGTCCTCTCTGTAGCCTGGAGGTGAGGCAGCTAATGTCTACCCTCCAGAGAAGTGCTTGGCATGTCCAGGCAGTTGCCCTTGCCCACACGGTGCCCACTTCTTCCCATGTGGTTCTCACCCTATCTGGAGGGACTTTGCACCCCAGGAACTTGCTAGAGACTGGAAGTCCCTTGGTGCTTTTGGTATTTTTAGTGCACGTTGAGCTAATGGTGTGAGTAGCAGAACATAACAGTGTGTTTCTGCTTAAGGCAGTGATAATGGAGGCTGATAAGTCAGAACAAGGAGTGATTTCTTTATGAGCCAGCATATTAGGGCTTAGCTGTAAAACTGCCCTTTTCTTTAACGGGCAGCAGCAAGTGAAAAAGCTCCTGACCACAGGTTTATTAAATGTTGTGGACTTAGATAAGATGATTTAAAGTTCATGCTTCTGTTCCTCATCTGCCTATCACCAAGAAGCTTCAACAAGGACTTATCCCATCTCAGCAATTTGCCTGCATTTGAATAAGACAAATGGGCAATTTCACGAGGTCTAAGGACTGCAGGGGAAACAATGAGCCTTAAAACAGCATTGGAAAGGCACTGCCATTCCCTTCCAGGGAGGGTCAGAGAAACACTGAACGCTGCTGACTTGGCACATGTCCCCAAAGAACACAGTGCATTTAGTCAGGTATGCATGTGTGTGGTGATGAAGAGTTGGGTGTGGGAGCACCATACATGTGGGACATGTGCAGGGAATGGCATGTGTCCTAGTGGGAACCTGGAAGGTTGAGAGTACAGGTCGCAGAGACACACTAGAATCTGGGCTTTACTATTTACAGTTGGAACCCCCTAATGGGCTTCCTCATCTGTGAAATGGAGATAACAATAACAATGGCACCTATCTTAAAGGGTTCTTGTGAGAGTTAAAGGAAGTTAACACTTACCTTGCCTTTCATATGTTGCCTAACATGTTGTAAGCACTTATGATGATGGCTACTTTCATTTCATGTGTTTCTTGTATTTATTTATATGAGCTCCTGTTTGGAATGCGTACGTATGTGTTAATCTGAGTCTGTGTTCAGTTGTGTGTGTGCATAAGGGCAACCACCTGAAAGTGTGCATGAAACCTTAGTGTGATTAAAGACAGGGAACTTCCTGGCTATTGGGGACTCATCCCTTCCCAGGTGGAATGTGACACCCACACCTTCTAGTGGAAGAGCTCTCCTGGAGCTAGGTAGTGATACAAAGTCCTCCCATTGCTGCAGAGGCCTCCTTTACCTGGGCCTTTATAGGGGAGGACAGGTGGGTAACTGGATGGCCACATTTCAGAGGCAGAGAATGAAAGTTTTGCCTGTCAGTATAATGAAACTCATAGGGTTTAATGAAAATCCAAGGGGCCAGGTATAACTCTGGCTGATTTTTCTCACTATAATTCTTAGACATCAACAAAATAGGTGGGTTTGCTAAATCATCTGACTGCAGGGCCTCTGCTAGCACTCTCTGCATCAATGTTCTTCGGAAACTGGGGCTTTAGGAAGGGAGAGTCAGTCAAGCATAATGCTGCTGGAATTGCCATGTGCTGCCCGCTACTGGCTGCCATGTTTGGCTTAAGGCCTTATGAGAAAGTTGCCAATTCATCCTCAGTGCTGGGATTCAGGGGGGTAGCTGCTGGTGGTTTTGCCACAAAACTGAGTCTTTAATCAGTGAGATGGCTTCATCAGAGCCTGGTCTCAGCCTTTCTCCATTTGGGTTAATGTTGAGTTGCCATGGGGTAGCTTTATGGAGGGAACCGGCAGCAACACTTTCTTCCAGTCTCAGTAACTTACCTGGCAGAGGCAGTGTCAGGAGTGTGGGGACCCCAATCTCTTACCTGCTACTGCATTTCTATGCCTGGCTGAACACTGCCTCACAGCCATCCAGCCACAGGCTCTCCCATCAGTCCAGCTGTCTTCATCCTGTACCCCCGGGAGTGACACACTGACCACCTGTGAGGACATCTCCCAGCAGTGGGGGTGGAGGACCACACTTCCTCTCTGGGCCCCCTTGTGACTGATAACCTATTTGCGAGAAGAGATAGAGAGCTGGGGAGGCCATGGTGAAGGGTGATGTCAGCTGAGCCACTGAGGACCCTAGAAGCTTGATACAATGGAAGAGACCTGGCCTGGAGGTTAAGAGCTGTTTCTTTATCTGCAAATTGAAGGCTAGAGCCAGGGAACATCAACTTTGGAGACACAAAATTCATCCAGAGAACTTGTTACAGGTAGCTTTCTAGCCCCCAGACACTGATGTTCTAATTCAGAAGCTATACAGATGGGCTTGGGTGATGTTCTAATTCAGAAGGTGTACGGATGGGCTTGGGTACTCCATCTTTGTCAAGCATCCCAGGTGATAATGAGGAAGGTGGCCCTCCCAGCTTTTACATTCAGAGGCCTTCAGCCTTTGGTTCGCCAGAACATAAGGGCCGTCTCGGGGATGTGAGGTGTGGCGGTGGTTCTTACTGTGCTACTGGAGACCAATAATGTCACATGCCCCACCTGCTCCCGGACCCTGGCACCGAGGTTTATGAGTAGTTCTCTGCCCCTTTCTTTCCTCCTGCAGAGAGTATATCATAGTGAGGAAATACATTTCTATTCACCCAGATATTTAGGGAAAAATGTTGGCATAATCTTAATTATCTTTTTCTCACAATCTATATCCACGCCATGGCAAATCTTGCCTTTCGAGTCTGTTGCTTACACAGCAGCCAGTGAGATCTTTTTAAAGCATGTAATTCTCCAGGGTGCATATGATTATCATTTCCACTTTATAGAAGCGGAGCCTGAGAGAGTAAGTGACTCGTCCAAGGCCAAACAATGAGGTCAGCCATAGGACCAGGACTGGACTCCCAGCATGATGCTCATCTCACCACCAATCACCTCCTGTTCTTGCTATTAAAGGCAGCAAATGGAGGTGAAATATTAAGAACCTAGTGCGGCCATTTTCAAATCTGTGCACTAGAACCTCTGTAGAAGAGACAGTTGGCACAGAGGGGGCCTTTTTATGGTCTCGCATCTCTAATAATCTCTGCCTAGCACAGCATGTGCTTCTAGTCGTATTGCTGTAGAGAAGAACAGTGACAGGAAGGCGAGGTAAACAGTCATTACAGTAACTAAGCTGGCCACCTCTGATGGGCATAGTTCTGTTCCCAGAGATTCCACCTCCAGTGTGTTTGAAAGAAGCTTGAATGCCACCAGGAGGTGGAGGATGCTTTGGGAATGGGGTCCTTCCACCTTCCCTACACCCTCTCCGTCTGGTGAGGGATAAAGATTCTACACTTGATGAGCACATATCTGCACAGGTGATCGTTTGGAAACCTGAACCGAGTGAGCAGCAAGTTGCAGGAAGGTAAGGCTGCTTGTCCAAAAGGCTAGGCACAACACATTTCTGCAGTCCCATTTGACACTCCTAGAAAGATGAGGCCTATCTGCTGTAGAGGTCATGGCCTCTACAGCATTTGCCCTGACAACCAGATGGTCCTGTCCTTCCCCTGACCTCTTCCTTCCTTCCTTGAATGTGATGTGATACCTGGAGCTACAGAAACCATCTTGTGACCATGATACTCCAAGCACAAGGAAGAAAGCCAGCTTTTGGAGGATGGTGGAATGGAATGGTAGGAAAGGCCGAGGTCTCTGGCATCACTGAGTGATAAATCAATACCAGCAACACCTATCTCCAGATTACTTGTTATCAAAGAACAATAACCATCTTTTAATTTAAATTATCTGATTGGGTTTCCTGCTAATTGCAGTTGAATGCATTCTTAATGATATGAGCTTCAGAATTGGGCTTTGCTGTTGAGTGATGTTCTAACTTTATAACTATGCGTGTTGGATACTGTGAGGTCTTTAGGAGGATAGGAGGTGGGGGAAGTTGAGAAGGAAGAGCTTCCAGGAACCCCATCCTGATGGTCAACTGAGAAGTCTCACTTTTATTTTTTTTTATACGTTAGAAATGAGGTTCCCTGGTGTTGGTTGTGCCCCACCTTAAAGGTAATTAATGTTTGCAGAGCTCTTAATCAGTTAAACAACTTTGCTACCATTTGAGTTGGGGAAGAATGTTATTTTCCCCATTTTCAAGGAAACTGGCTCAGAGAAGTGAAGTGTCTTAGCTAACGTAACACAGCTGTTGGGTGGCAGGGATGGGGTTCAAATTACAGGTTTTCTAATTTCAAATCCTCTGGAGGTGACAGCTCCACCCTTGTGGAGACCCCAAAGATCGCGCATTTAGGGAGCCCCTGGTCAGATAGGAACAAAATAATCTGAAAGGCAGAGACTCAGGCCCAACTTTCGAGGAGTGCAGGGACTTCTGAAAGAATTAAAGGACCCAACAAATCCCTGAGAGAGGAAAGGATGTCAAAAGAGGAAATGTATGTGTCTGTGGCAGCCCTACGCAGCCTTATGCAGAACGCGACAGGCAGATGTGGGACAGTAACCCCTGACAGCTGCCTGAACAGGGCAAGCTGGGCCAGTTTCTGAAAGAGGAAAGAAAATGGAGAACAGCATTCTGGGGGTGGAAAGAGGGCTAAGAATAAAGGTTTCTGGCCAATAAGAGTTCCGGAGAAGCTCACCCTTGGCAGGCCACCTGCTCAGGCTGCAAAGTTCTGCTACATTTGGGTCTGTCTGCATCCTCAAAGCTCTTCTCCCTGGTGTGTGGACTGCCCATTCATCTCCAGAGCCAGCCTAGCCTCAGGCTCAGTAGGGCGAAGACAAGGACAAGTGCCAAGTCACCTGTGTCCCTCACAGCTGCACAGCCGGCTCCAGCTGGCTGCAGAGGACACTTTGGCAGAGAACTGAACTCTGAGCTCCCCCATCAGTTGGGTGCTCTTTGAAGATGGGACCTCTGCCTCTCCCATCAGAATGGAAGCTCCTTGGGGGCAGGAGCTCTGTCACCCCCATTAGACTGGAGGTTCTTGAAAGTCAGGGGTTATAATTCTGTCAGATGGGGAGTTCTCTGAGGAGAAGGGCTGCATCTCCCCCATCAGATCAAGGGTTCTCTGATCACAGAGATCGTTTTTCTCTCAGCCTTAGGGATAAAGAAATAAGACAAACAGTACCCTCTGTGGGTGGAAGAGGTGGCTGTGTTAGTCTGGGCTCTGCACTGCTTCCACCAGGCTATGGTTAAGGGACTAGTTACCAGCAGACTGTTTTTTTGCTCAAGTCTTCTTTTCTAAAACGGCCTTAGAAAAATTCAACACTTTTGTCTTACCTTTCTCACACCCACCCCGAGTTTCTTGGTGAGACAGATGGGAACATCACCCTCAGTTTCATGCTCTGATTGGTCTTTAGAGCTCAGAGGAGATTCTCTCTGCCTACCCAGCAGCTCAGGCTACTGCCGGTAGGAATGAAAGCCATGGGACAGCCCAGGTTCTGCCACAGGGTTTCTGGGTAATGTAGTTCCCTACCTTCTTCCTGCTCGTGTTGGAAGGAAATGGCTTCAAATCTTAAAGTAGCTTTTGTGAGGGGGATCCCTTCAGAAGAGAAGGGGACAATAGTATAATTGGAGTTACAGAAACAGTGGTTTTCTTTTTTATAGATTGACACAGTTTAGAGATTTTCAGAAAGGGCAGGTTGCTCTGATATAGACCTGCAACCTGCAATTGCAATGGTGTATTTTTTTTGTTTTTTGTTTTTTGTTTTTTGTTTTTGAGACTGGGTCTTTCTCTGTCACCCAGGCTGAAGTACAGTGATGTGATCATAGCTCACTGCAGCCTCGACTTCCTGGGCTCAAGTGATCCTCCCACTTCAGCCTCCCAAGTAGCTGGGACTACAGGTCCATGCCACCATGTCCAGCTAATTAAAAAAAAATTTTGTTCTGTAAAGACGGGGTCACTATGTTGCCCAGGCTGGTCTTGAACTCCTAGGCTCAAGTGATCCTTCCGCTTTGCCCCCCAAAGTGCTGGGATTAAAGGCATGAGCCACTGGGCCTGGTTGCAGTGCTGTTTTAGATAAGATCCTGCCCCCTCTCTCCTGATGGAAGTTGCTATTTCCCCACGATTAGGGATGGGGCTGAGGCTGGGTGGGCCAGTGGGATTTGGTAACTGAGAAGTGCTTCTGCTTCCCGTGGAGATCCCATAGTGGGCACCACAGTGCTTTGTTTCCAAGTATTGATCCAGGCTGGTGGTTATTCATTCACAATGAAGCTTTACCAGTCCACAAGGAAATGAGAAAATAAGAAAAATGTAACTTGTTTGTTGTAAAGGTAAACATATTTAATTTAAAGGACTGTCCTTTGGTTCAATTCTTTTTTTACTTTTTAATATAAAAATGTGATAGAGACATGGGAGAGGGCCCAGCAGGGAACGAGAGGGAAGAGGTTACCACATGTGGTGGGTCTCAACGTGATTGCTTATGTGTTGTGATATTCATAAATGCAATGTTCATAAGTGCAGATATACTGTGAGTTATCTGCAAATTCTGAATTGTCTATGCTGAAGTAAGGGAGAAGTAGAGATTATATAGAGAATTGTTCAATACTGGAGGTGAAGCAAGGAAGGAAAATAAAATTTATTGAGGACGAATTTGGAAAAGATAATTGACTTGCCCAAGGTCACCCTGATAGTTAACATCAGAACTGGGACTAGAATCTGTGTCTCCTAATGCCCAGCCTGGAGGATACTGGATTATAGCAATGATTATGTTAATAGTGAACATCCATTGAGCTCGTGCTAAGCACTTCACAAGCAGTATCTCTCTCGTCTCATGACAGCCCGGTGAGTAGGCTCAGGGATTAGACTATTTACAGATGGATGATTCAAAGATGACTTCAGTTCAATTCAAGACACATCCACTGAGCCGCCATTAGGTCCCATTCCAGGTGCTGTACTAGGGTTGGGACATGGGAACATTAATAAGAGGGGGTTTCTGCCCTGAACCAGCTCAGTGGGGAAACATGTGCAATGAAATGATTTCAGTGAAATGTGCTGAGTCTCATGAGCAATTTTTATATGGGAGTATGTTGGGGCAGGTGGCCAGATTTCAGGGTAGGGGGAATTTGAAGAGAAAGTAGCTTGTGGAAGGCTTCCTGGAGGAGCTGATCCATGTCTTCTACAGGGAGGGGAGCCTGCCAGGTGAGGAAGGGTGAGGGTGGAGATGGGAGGTACTTTGGGCAGAAAGCCTGGCAAAGGCCCCAGGCCTGACAACAGCATGGTGTGCTGTTGCAGGGGTGGTGGAAGGTAGTGAGAGAGGTGGGAAGAGGTTACATGCATGGTTGTTGTAAAGCTAAACATATTTAATTTAAAGGACTGTCCTTTGGTTCAATTCTTTTTTCACTTTTTAATATAAAAATGTGATAGAGACATGGGAGAGGGCCCCGCAGGTGTGCCCTGCCCCTGCCCTAAACCATTGGCCCAAAGGACAATGACGTATGACATCCACTGGAGGTTTTTAAACAGGAAGTGGTATGATCCCATTTATAAATTATAATGCGCTCCATGGGAGCTAAATAATAAGTAGAAGGAAGGGGCTTTCCAATTCTAGACCAGAAGTGGTGAGATTTGAGCTGGGATCATGGCAGTGAAGAAGAGGGATGGGTTCAGCAATATTTGGGAAATGGAGTGACAGGACCAGGGGACTGGCTGTGTGTGGGGGCGAGAGGGAGGGGGGTGGTGTTAGAGAGCAGGAGTTTCCTCATTTGGATAGCCAGATGGGTGGTGAACTGAACTGAGATGGGGACTCTATAGGAGGTCTCTTGGGTGTATGGATTTCAGGCTCAGGGTGGGGCAAGCTGAATCTCAGTGGCTAATGGCACTGTCACCCATCACCTTCTCCCTGTGATTTATGTAAATCCCAACTCTGCCTCCATCTCTGCAGTGAAGCGTGTGGGTGAGAGAAGGGGCAGATGGCTGGTCGTGTCTCATGGGACTTGGTGAGCCCATAAACAGTATAATCCATGAGGTATTACCTGAGACTTGGGTACTTAGGAAAAATGAA
Organism: Gorilla gorilla gorilla; assembly: GCF_029281585.2. Taxonomy (NCBI): domain Eukaryota; kingdom Metazoa; phylum Chordata; class Mammalia; order Primates; family Hominidae; genus Gorilla; species Gorilla gorilla. Next base: position 58,473,713 of record NC_073229.2, on the reverse strand, counting down.
AAGGTGTGCCCTGCCCCTGCCCTAAACCAGTGGCCCAAAGGACAGTGAAAGGACACATGACCTCCCTCTCCCTGTGTGCACAGAGTCTCAGTAAGGGCCCTTCATAGAGGGCATGTTTCCTGGACTCTTTTCCCACATTTCTGCCTGGGAGACAGCACAGAAGTGCCTCATCTCACCAATGGGTCATCATTTTGGGGCCTTTATCACTCTCCTGTGATGACTCAGAATGATGCTTCAAATAATTATCATTACATGTCATTCATTTGTTCTTTCCTGCAAAGACCTTGCTCATCGTTGTCCTTGGTGTTGTGCTAGACACAAGACAGATTCCTAAGACAGAGCTCGCCCTCAAGGAGCTCACAGATGATCAGGGGAGACAGGCGACTCAAGGCCTCTCAAATAAGGTGAGCAATGCTTCTGTAGAGGAACCTTTGGATCTGCACCCCATGGGTGTTCTTTGTGTCGAGGAGCCTTGGGGATTGCTTAAGGGCACAGGCTCTGGAACTGCATGGCTGTGGTTGAATCCTTGCTCCTCTCCATTTATGAGCTGCATGACTATCGGCAAGTCACTTAACCTCTCTGGGCCTCCATTTTCTATCTATGAAATGAAGATAATGATGGCACTCATCTCCTCGGGTTGTTATAAGAATTAAACAAGGTAATACTTGAAAAGTGCCTGGCACAGAGTGAGCATTCCTCAGTGTTAGCTCTTACTACTTTTATCATTATCCTCATCTTCATCACAAACTCAGAAGAAGTCTTCAGGGGAGGAGTTGCCACAGAGGAGAAGCTTCGTAAGGCATATGACATTTGAATTGGGCAGGAAAGGTGACATTTTGCCAAGGGGAATAATCAGGAGAAGGAAAGCTGGAGCACCAGCATAGGCGAGGAAGTATGGCGATGCAAGGCACACCCAGGATAACAGCCAGGCCTCTGAGGTCTCTGGAGTGCAGAGAATGTGGGAGAGACAGGACCCTGGGAGGTTGGGGCCAGCTTGGGAAAGTCAAATTAAGCAATCTGAACTTTACTCCCCAGGAGAAAGTGGTCCTGAAAGAGTTTAAGAGAGGTGACAGGATGAGCTTTGCCTTGGGAAGAATTATGGGGCAGGAGGCTGCTCAGAGGGGCCACATGAAAGATGGCCAGGGTTTGAGCTAAGGCAGTGGCTGTGTGCAGGCATTTAGACACTGTGAAACTTCAGGGACAGAGGGGAAACTGGACCGCTGTCCCTGTTAATAACCAGAAACGTGTTAGAAGCATGAGGTGAGATGATTGGGCTTCCAGCTGCCTTAAGCAAAGGCCTCTAGGCAGATGGAACCAGAGCCATGGGGTCCCCCCACCCAACGTTATCCACTTTAGAGCCACCCCTCCGCCTGCCATTGGTGAGCTGTGGCCCTAGCCTCACCCGGGCGCAGCACCGTGGTGATGGCTCTGCACTGGGGGACAGGGCACAGATGTCACTGCAAGAGTGATGGGTTTTGGAAGCTTGGTTTCCAGGTCTGACTGGGCCACTCACACCTAGCTGTGTGAGCCTAGCAAGCCTCTCTGAGCCTTGGTTCCCCTCTTCTGTAATACGAGGACAATAGTAGCTACTTCAGAGGCTTATTATAAGGATTTAACGTCATAATGAATAAAAGTGCCTAGCTTAGGGCCTGGTGCCTAGGACATTCTCAGTAAGGGTAAGTGTTGGTTGTTATTATATCCCCAGCAGCACTGACCTTGTGTTCCCCTCATCCCACCCATCCCCAACCCACACGGTTGAGAGCTCCCTCTGTCCTAGCCTTTCCTCATCATATCGTGTAAAGATCCGGAACTCCAAGACAGATTTCTGGCTGGCACAGGGGAGAGGTTTCTTCCAACCCTTGCACCAATCCAGATTCCTCTTCCATTTAATCCTCTTATTTTATTGAGATATGTGGTGACCTGCACTTTACTGTTTAGGGTGTCTCATTATCCAAATGGAGTCAAAAGAGTGCCCAGACTGGAATCTTTGAAGTTTTTCTTGGAGACAGAGGGATGACAAAATGCCCCAAGGTGCCCGGCCCCTCAGCCTTTGCCTAGGTGTCTCAGTGCCCTTCTCTCTTGCCTGCTGGCTTTTAGCCTGGACCTAGAAACAGATTCTGCTGCATAAGGTGAGAAAGCCACTGCTGTGTATTGCCCTCATGTTTATTTCTAATCAGCTTATGGCACCGGGGAGGCCGTGGCTGGATGCTCTGCATCCCTGCAGCCCATCTCCTGCTGCTGCACAGATCCTCTGAGATGATTGAAATGTGATGTGTGGGCTTAGGAAGGAGAGAGGGAAAATAGCGACTCAGACCACAGCAGTTGCCCTGGTTCATTGCCTATGCTTCCCACCCTCCACTGGGCAACCTGTCCCCTCCCATGCTAGGCTGCCAAACCAGACATAACCCTTCCACCCAGCCCATACTTGGGAACAAATCCAAGTGTCTCCTTTTCTTCTCATTCTCACCTCACTCCAGCAAAGCTGGGTTGCAGGGAAGCAACTAGGGGCTCAGAACACTGGGAAGGGGAAATGGTGCAAAGGCCTTACTTCTCATGAAGCTGTCTCCAGATTCACACCCCATGATGCCAGGAGGAAGCTCCATGTGGGAACCACAGCCAAAGCCCCAGCTAGAATTCTGTCAGGCAGCTTTGTGTAGATCCTTGTGCCTTGTAACTCTCTTTCTCTTCTGGTCAGCAGCCCTGGCTGAGGCCCCTACCCAGGAGATATGCCATGGAAGTGGGAAGCCTGTGTGGGCAGAGACCTTTGGATGGTTTACCCTGTATTACTTGTACTTAATAAAGTAATGGTAAGGGGGAATCTACAGGGTAAGGATAAAACAGCAAAGGTTATTTTCTTGGGGAAGGGAGGTTTAAAAGACTGAGAAAATCAAAGTAGATTTGGGCAGTTGGAAGAATAGGCAAGAGACTTAGCTACAAAGTTTATGCATTCATTCTGTTACTCACTCACTCATTCAAGTGTTCGTTGGATACTTACTGTGTCCAGGTAGTTTAGGAGTACGATGGGGTTCCATGGTAAGCCAGCAGACACAGCCTTTGCCCTCATGGAACACTCAGATCAGAAGGGAGTAGACACAAGCAAACCAGCCCTTACAATTCAGGATGAATAGGGATGCCTTAGGGGAAGGACAGGGAGCTGATGATAGAGAAGGCCCATGTCAGTTAGGAAAAACCAGGAAAACAAAAATCACATAGTGTATTTATAACTGAAGTGACTTAATGCTGGAAATTGGCTCACAGGTGATGGAGGGGGCCGGTTGTCTTAGAAATTAACAACTCCAGGAAGCAGTTACTGTATCTCAGCTAGAGCCACAAGGATAGGAAGCAGTGTAACGAGATCATAGAGTCCCCTAGTGGAAAGTAGAGCCACAGTGGTTGTGTCCAGTGGGAGCCTGGATGAGACACTGCTGCTGATATCCCCTGAGGCAGAGAAAGAGGAAAGAAATATCCTCTCTTTTCCTTTTCTCCTACCGCTGCCTCTTGTCTGCCAGTGCCTCCCACCAGCTGAACCCAGCCAGGAGCCCTGTGACAGAGGAGGCTGGGAATTGCCACCTACAGGGGTCAGCCAGGCCCTCCCCACCCCCCACAGCACAGAGCAGACCAGGGAGAGTGCAAAATGAATCTGAGGGCCAAGAGGCTCAATCTAGACTTGGGCCCGGGGGATGGAGGGGGGGTGGGAATGGTGGGGAGATGGGCGCTGGTGCTTAAGAGAGCATGTTTGCTGCAGGAAGTCGGAAGAGTTATTTTATGAAGCATGAAGAATTAAGGCTGGGGTCCAGGTGAAATGAGGTGAGAGAGAAGGCTTGGAGGGAAGTAGGAGGAATGTCATGAGGGTCCTTGAAAGCAAGTCAGGAAGATTGGACATTAATGCAAAAGCCATGGTGAGCCACTGACTGTCATTAAGCAGTGAGGTGATCAGATCTGGGTTTCAGGAAGACCATTGCAGCTGTAGGGATAGATATGGGCAAGGGAGGAAGGGACATTAAAGGCAACAGATGAGTAAGGAGACTACTGCAGTAATCTCCACAAGCGAGGATGATGGAGGTAGAGAGACGGGGAGAGGTGCATGCGTTTGGGGAGTATTTAGGAGGGAGAGCTGGTGAGTGATTGGTTAAGGAGGGGGCGGGGGAGGGAGGAGGGATGACTCCCATGACTGTGGCTTGGACAACTGAGCCAATGCAACACTTTTTGATAAGACAGAAAGCACACAGTGAAGAGCATTTGGAGGACATACGTGTCGATCCGAGTGTTAGGTGCTCGTGAGACATTCTTGGCAGCAATATATCTGTGTTTTTTTGTTTTTTTGTTTTTTTTTTCCTAGACATGCCTGTGTTTATCTACAGAGTCTCTATGAGGAAGCCTTCCACATCAGCTCAGTACTCCAAGAGCATGCCTTCTGTAGGCTAGGCCAGCATGCTTTCTTCCTCAGGTGTCATGTTCTTCTGTCCCTTCCCATTTTAACCCCCTGTCCAACCTCAGCCTTTGCTGTGACCCCTGGCCTCTAAGGAAGCAGTATTCAGGCTGTTTCTTCCCAGTCCCATTTCTCATCCAGACTGAGTCATACCCAGACCCAGGAGCTCTACTTTTAATCTCCTGTGTGAGCTGGGATGCTGAAAGTTTTGGAAAATGCCCTTTTCTTACTTTGTCTCTCATCAATCATTGTTTAGCAATTTACTCTAATCTGTGCAAGCCAGAATCACATAGCATAAACTAAGAGTGGGCAAGAGTCCACACATGGAACAACTGCACACATGCAGTGAAGAGGCACTGCATCACAGACGGGGAGAAGCTAAAGCAGGATGCTTCTCTTGTCTGAGCCTATTTTTTTTCCCACTTTTCAAATGTGTATATTAGACTCAGCAACCTGATAGTCACTCCCTAATTTTTTTGTAGTCTGTAGAACCTGGTTTTTTCCTGGAAGCAATGAGCTCAGCCTCGCAAGATGAGCCATGACTGACCGTGGCAATACCACTCTCTTTTTTACCAATGGGTGATTTACCGATAGTTGTGGACACGTAACTCAGTTTTAGCAGAAGGGGCATGGATTAGTTTTCTAGGGCTGCCGTAACAAAGTAGCACAACCTGGGTGACTTAAAACAACAGAAATGTATTCTCTCAGGTATAGAGGCTAGAAGTGTAAAAAAGGTGTCTGTGAGGCCATTCTTTCTTGGAGGCTTTAAGGGAGAATCTGTCCTATCTCTTTCTCTTAGCTTCTGGTGTCTCTGGCAATCCTTGGCAGTTCTTGGCTTGCTGCTGCAGAACTCCAGCCTCTGCCTCTTTGTCATGTGGTGTTCTCCCTGTGTTTCTCCATCTTCACATGGCCATCTCCTCTCTGTGTCTCTCTCTTCTTCTTATAAGGACACCAGTCATATTGGATTAGGGACCCACCCTACACCAGTATGGCTTCCTCTTAACTCATCATTATATCTGTGATGAATGATCCTATTTCCAAATAACATCACATTGTGAGGCATTTCCACATTTCCTTTTGGGGGACAAAATCCCACCCATAGTAGAACATGAGAGTGTTTGGGAAAAGCTTTCCTCCCTGTTAAGGAGCATCATCGAAGAGAGCCCACCACTCTGCCTCCTGTGTTTGCCCCATGGTGCGAGGATCTGATACTGAGAGAGGTGGCTCTCACAGTGGTTGGCAGCAAAGGACAATGGAAAAGTAACACTGCTGAACCATTACCTCAAAACTACAACTTCCTATCTCTGTATTGTTTATTAAGTGGGATAAATGTGCAGAAGTCACCTTTTATTCAGGATTCTATTACTGTCTTAGTTCATTTTTGCAGATATAACAAAATACACTGAGGCTCAGTAATTCATAAAGAACAGACATTTATTTTCTCAGAATTCTGGAGGAATTCTGTGGGAAGTCCAAGATCAAGGCACTGGCAGGTGTGGGTGTCTGGTGAGGACTGCTCTCTGCTTCCAAGATGGCACTTTTTTTGCGATATCCTCTGGAGGGGAAGGACACTGGTCTTCACATGGCAGAAGGGACTGAAAGGGTGGAAATGGATGAACTCCCTCCATCAAGCTCTTGTATAAATATACCTAATCCCACTCATAAGGGTAGAGCCCTTGTGATCCAATCATTTCCTAAAGGCCACGCCTCTTAATACTGTTGCACTGGGGATAAAGTTCTAACATAAATTTTGGAGCAAACACCATCATTTCAACCATAGCAGTTACTCATGGTCAAACATATCATAACTCATCTAGTGACCCCCAATTTCCCTGCTCACTGTTTAGGGAAATGTAAGAACCACAAGATTTAAGAGCTGGATGAGATATTGAGAGTCATCTAATCCAAATTCTTTACTAAATGAATGAAGAAACTGAGGCTCAAGAGGGGAAGGGACTCACTTAGGGCCATGGCACAGATTAGGGTCACAGGCTGGACCCACACTAGGCTCTCCAAACTTCTAATCTCCCGTCATGTTTTTCTGGCTTCCTGTACTCTTTCTGTAAGGAACAGAGGGTGCTATTTGAAAGGAGGGCTCACTGGGTGGGCTGCTGCTGAGCCGTCAGAGGGAAGGAAATGAATGGTGGGATGGGAGATAAGAAGAATTACAAGGGGACTGTGCAGGAGCTTGCCATGCTTCAGAGCCGTGTTCAGCCTCAGGGACACACATTTATTCTAATCACATGCTCTGTGCAGGACTTGCTGCTCTGAATTATGCACCTCGAAAGGGCCTTTCATCTCGCTGAGGTTTTGATGCCAGCCTGCATCAAATAGCCTCCAGAGCAATTCAGGGCAAGGAGGTAGGAGGAAGGTAAATGGAAACACCTGGGACTTTCCCTTTCCCGAGGACTCTGCCTGCCCTACTTCCTTCCTTCCACCAGTGCTGGTATGGTGGGGCAGCATGGCTAGCAGAGAGGAAGGCAGAGATTCACCTTTCACCTCCATCAAGAAGGGACTCAGATAATTGTGTACCTGGCAGCTTTCCAAGAATGTAGAGAAATCTAACTTCATGACCTTAATTGAATTAAGATACGGTAATTTATTTTTTTAAACCTAGAACTCTAGCATGCTGGATAAAAGGCACCAGAGGCATCTCCCAGCCTAGGCTGCTCATTTTACAGGAGTGGAAACCAAGGCCCCAGGAGGGTTTGAAAAGACATACCCTAGAGGCAAAAGTAGAATCAGAACCCCAAACATCAACGTCTCCACCTTGCCCACTTTCATCTAAAGCAGAGCTGCCTCTTGGATGTTTGAGCCCTGTGGTCAGCAGCTTCTGACATAGGCCTCTAATTTCACCTCCTGGTATCCATGCCCTTGTGTAAACCCCTCCCTTAAGTGTGAGCAGAACCTAGAGAATGGCTTGCTTCTAACTAATAGAATATGACAAAAGTGATGGGGTGTTAATTCCATGATTCAGTTACAAAATAATTATGACTTTCTTCTTGTTTGCATTCTGTCACTCTTCCTGGGTCTTTATGAACTTGCTATGATGAAGTGAGCTATTAGGGCCCATGTGGGAAGAAGCCAAGGGCCACCACCAGACAATGGGCAGCAAGGAGCTGAGGCCCTCAGTCCAACAGCCATGAAAAAACAGAATCCTGCCAATAACCACAGAGTGAACTTGGAATCAGGTCCTTTCTCAATTGAGCCTTCAGATGAGACCACAGCCCTGGCTAACATCTTGATTACATACTGTGAGAGACCATGAGCAGAAGACCAGGTTAAGCTGGGCTTGCATTCCTGACCTACAACAACTGTAGGAAAATAAATGTGTGTTGTTTTAAGTTGCTGAATTTTGTTATGTAGCAGTAATAGCAATATCCAAATTTTAGGATAATATTTAGGATGCCTACTACATTCTAGTTTCAGGTATGAAAGTATATAGTTACTATGGATTTACAGGAGTTTGTAGTTTGATGAGCTAAGATATAGCATGTGAAATGATAATAACTAACATTTTCCTGAGTGTTTCCTCTGTTCCAGGATGGTGCTAAACTTTTAGATGTACTATATATATTTTTAATTTTCTTAATCCTCACAACAACCCTGTGAGGCCTCTTATTATCCCCTGTAATACAGGTGAGAAGACAGAGGTGCAGAGAGGTGAATAACCTGTCCAGGTTCAAACAGTTAGCAAGTGGTAGAAGGACTTGAACCCAGGTAGTCTGGATTCAGAGGGAAACAAGACCACATTCATTTATTTAAAAGGCACTTAAATGGTTCCTATGTGCTTACCGTTGTTAGTTTCTGGGCATATAAATATATACACCTGTTCTGAAGAGGTTAGTGGCTCTGCCTTTCGCTAGCAGTAATCTTGTGCAATATACTTAAACTTGGTTTTCTCATATGTAAAGGGAATAAGGAGGACTATAACCCACGTATGGTTGTAATGAGATTAAACGAGTTAATGTTTATAAAGAACATGTAATAGTGCATGCTACATAGTAAATATTATATGTCTGTTAAATAAAAATAAATAAGTGGCAATGTCAGCAGAAAGGTACAAAAGCCTGTGGAAACTGCAGGGGCCCCATCTGTTCGGGGTGCAATGGGAGCTCAGGGAAAGTAATGTCCTTCACCTCCCAACTTTTGTGCATGTATTTTTAAGTTCTGGGCTAAGTGATGGGCTTTCCATGCAACCTGTGGCTTTTTGAAATATTTCTTATTCCTTCATTAAGATAATTAGTTTTTCTAAGGTCATCCTTCTTCTTTTTATTTTATTTTATTTTTTTCTTTTTCTTTTATTATTATTATACTTTAAGTTTTAGGGTATATGTGCACAATGTTCAGGTTAGTTACATATGTATACATGTGTCATGCTGGTATGCTGCACCCATTAACTCGTCATTTAGCATTAGGTATATCTCCTAATGCTATCCCTCCCCCCTTCCCCCACCCCACAACAGTCCCCAGAGTGTGATGTTCCCCTTCCTGTGTCCATGTGTTCTCATTGTTCAATTCCCACCTATGAGTGAGAACATGTGGTGTTTGGTTTTTTGTCCTTGAGATAGTTTACTGAGAATGATGATTTCCAATTTCATCCATGTCCCTACAAAGGACATGAACTCATCATTTTTTATGGCTGCATAGTATTCCTTGGTGTATATACAAAAATTAATTCAAGATGGATTAAAGACTTAAACGTTAGAGGTCATCATTCTTCTGTGGAAATGCCCAATTCTCTTTACTGGTGTACAATTTTTTAGCCTAAGCTTCTCAGGATAACGAACATTTGAAAACAACCTCTTCAAAGTTCCCAGGTCCACTTACTTGCACCTCCTCTGGCTCTCCATTTTGGTGATACGCAAATGCTCAGAAGTCACAGAGCTCACTCCCTAGGTGCCCATCCCTCCCACCTTTCTGATACATTTGTCTCTTTTGGTAAGAAAAACAGTACCTCTTGCTACTTTGCCCCAAATCCATGAGATTAAATTATTATCAATAGAAGAAATGTAAAGACTGAAAATGCTTAATGAACTACAAGTGCCAAAATGTACCCCACAGATAATGAGAACTGTTAATGGCAGGTCGAGGGGATCAGTGCAGAAAGATTTGGTTGAATACTTCAAGGAGGGGCTGAGGTTTCAGCCAGGCATTAAAGAGTAGTGACGATGGGGAGAATGGAGAGGACAGGGGATTGCCATGTAGAGAGCAGCAAGCATAGCACAGGTGGCATAAAGAGGTTTGTAGATGTTACTAGTGTTTATCTATACCCAGCTTTTCTCTATTTTGGGGCACTTGAGAGAAGTACTTCCCCCACTCCCACACTTGCTATCATGTGGGGTGATATGAGTACATGTGGCCAACAGGTTCCAATTGAAAGCGAGGTGTGTCACCTACAGGCTGAAGCATTTGATTGGCAGTGCAAGTGTCTTCAGTGCTTTTTTCTGCAGCCATGACCACTATGGAAGCGTGGGCTGAGAGGAAGGATCAAGGACATTGAGCCATCATGTGGAGAACAGCTGCCCTGGAAAGTTGTTGAACCCACAGTGGACTTTGGGTGAGTGATGAATCAATCTTTGTCTTTAAGACACTGAAATCTTGGTGGTTTTTATTCTTGCAGATTACCTAGCTTTCCCTGATGTCTGTGGAAAAATGTGTGTTGAGTATTGGGACGTGAGGTTGGATTAGCTAAGGAGTGGCAGAGGCAGCCTCATGTGGGACACAAGAATCATCTGAAGGGACTTCAAACCACCACAAAAAGTCAAATTCAGTTGTGTAGGGTTCAGGCATGAATATTTTTTAAGCTGTTTAGGTGATCCCAAAATGTCACCAGGTTTAAGAGCCATAGACATACCTATTTTTACCCTTTAACTGGTTTATTTTCTAAGCCCTATTTTTAAGGCTGAAAAAGGAGAATATTGTAGGACTGATAGGGCCTGCAATGGTCTGAATGTGTCCCTCCCAAATTCATATATTGAAATCTAATCCCCAGTGTCATAGTATTAAGAGGGGTTTCTTTAGGGGATGATTAGATCAGAAGGGCTCTGCCCTCATGAATGGGGTGAGTGCCCTCATAAAAAAAGGACTGAGGGAGCTTGTTTACCCCTTCCAACCATGTGAGGACAGGTAGAAGATGCCGTCTGTGGAGTGGAGAGCCAGCCCTCACCAGACACTGAATCTGCTCACACTTTGATCTTGGACTACCTGGCCTCTAGATCTGTGAGCAATAAACTTCTCTTGTTTATAAACTAACTATCCAATCTTAGGTATTTTGTTATAGCAGCACGAAAGGACTAAGACAGGGCCCAAAGCTGACATTTCACATGATGTATGTGAAAGGGCTTTATAAACTGTAAAGGGCAGAACAAAAGAAAAGCAATTTGCTTCTTGATGATATTGAAAGCCTAGATTGTCAGGAGGTCATACTTGACCCAGTGGATTTTTCACTTTGAGAATGTCTGTGGTTCCTGTTTCTAGGCTGGAGTCAGCTTCTCTGGATGCTGCTCTGTCATGGTCGGGCAGGACCAGCTGTGAGATTCTCATTACCTCTCACTAGGACTGTGGCAAGAGCACCCAGCTGGTCTCCCTCCTCTGACGCTGCTTTGATATATTATCCACTGATTGGTTAACAGCATGGCACCTATTGTCCTCCAGGTAGCAAAGACTTGACAGCGTCTTCGTTTCATGAACGAACACATTCATTTTAATTTTAATCACAGTTTTATATATATTTAAGTCAAATAGATTTCAAATGTAAAAGGCCAGTGCCCAGCTGCAACCTTCCCATCCAGAATTCTCCTCCTCAGGAGCAACCCTTCCACTCTTAGCTCTTTCCCCTGGTATTCATTTCCACGTTATTGGCTCTTTCTTGATTTTTTACTTTCAGACCTTATCTGATGATTGCCTACCATGGCATTTGAGCTTTTAGCATTCTTATATCAGTCCTCCTATCATGCCTCTGACAACGTAAGTGTGCTTCCCAAGAGTCTCCCAATATGGCTTTATCACAATTTTTGTGATTAAAAAAATTAGTATTTAATGTTCACTTTAGCATTTATGATTACATAAATACTGTTTAGAAAAGAGCCATAGATGATAACATTTTCTTTTTTGGACTATTTTTAATTCCATAGAGTTAATAATTATCTCTGTTTTGTTTATGTCTTCCTTTACTCACATTTTAGACTTTTGAGAGAGATCAGAGCTAAAAAATGAATGTGTTCCATTTGCCACGTTCAGCTGAAAACTATAGCATCATTTTCCATCATTTTCCACTATGTGAAAGTGTAATACTTACAAATGAGTCCTTAAGATTTTCCCTGAAACCTTAGAAGGAGTATTCTAGATGTCTTTTCCAGCTTTTCACCCTTCTCTTCTAGCTAAGGTTAGATAGAAATATAATCTAAGATTTATAAAAGTCTAATATAAGATTAATAGAAATCTTTTCCCTGTTGCACACAGAAAAATGTGTCTTCAGAGTCTAGGGGAATAGGTTCTGTGTTTTTTTCCTTAGAATAGGAGCCTCCTGAGGGAAGGAGTTTTATCTCTTAATAGACTGGGGATCCCTGAGTTTGGGACTGTGTGTCCCCTCAGACTGGGGCTCCCTGAGGACGAGGCTGTGTCTCCCCTCAGACTGGGGACCCCTGAGGATGGGGCTGTGTCTTCCCTCAGACTGGGGCTCCCTGAGGACGGAGCAGCATCTCCCTCAGACTGAGGACCCCTGAGGACGGGGCTGTGTCTCCCTCAGACTGGGGCTCCCTGAGGACAGGGTTGCGTCTCCCTATAGCTGCCCAAGGGGTTCACCTTGCCCAGACAGAACCAATTTATCAAGACAAGGGAATTGCAATGGAAAAAGAGTAATTCACTCAGAGCTGGCTGTGCGGCAGGCCAGAATTATATTATTACTCAAATAAGTCTCCCCTAGCATTCAGGGATCAGAGTCTTTAAAGATAATTTGGTGGGTAGGGGCTTGGGAAGTGGGGAGTGCTGATTGGTCAGGTTGGAGATAGAATCATAAGGGGTTGAAATGAAGTTTTATTGCTGTCTTCTGTTCCTGGGTGGGATGGCAGAACTGGTTGTCAACTGATTCATTGAGTGTGGGGTCTGCAAAGTATCTCAAGCACTGATCTTAGGTTTTACAACAGCAGTGTTATCCCCAGGAGCAATTTGGGGAGGTTCAGACTCTTGGAGCCAGAGGCTGAAGGACCCCTAAATTATAATTTCTAATCTTGTAGCTAATTTGTTAGTTCTGCAAAAGTGGTCCCCAGGCAAGAAGGGGGTCTTTTCCGGAAAGGGCTGTTTTCAATTTTGTTTCAGAGTCAAACCATGAACTGAACTCCTTCCCAAAGTGAGTTCTGCCTATGCCCAGGGATGAACAAGGGCAGCTTAAAGGCTAGAAGCAAGATGGAGTCAGTTAGGCGTGATTTCTTTCACTGTCATAATTTCCTCAGTTATAATTTTGCAAAGGTTTTTTCATTCCCTCAGACTGGGGCTTCCTTAGGATGGGGCTGTGCTTCCCCTCAGGCTGGGGCTCCCTGAGGACGGGGTTGCATCTCCCCTCAAACTGGGGCTCTCTGAGGATGGGACTGTGTCTCCCCTTGGACCGGGGCTCCATAGATTGGAGCTGGTGGACAAGAAATATAAACAGGGAGGAGACAGTCCCACAGACTGTGGTAGAAATCAGGTAGACTGGGAGACTGTGGGAGTCTGTGGGTCTGTCTCCTCCCTATTTATATTTCTTGTCCACCAGCCCCACCTCAGTATCTAGGAAGGGGTCTTCACATGGGAGCTGTAGTGACGTCACAGGTCAGGGAGGCTTAATCGACCTAGCCTGGTTCTGAGATCTCCCAGGAGCTCTTCAGCCTCCAGGAGCTGCTTCCCTCCCTGATTCTTCTGCTGATGACCTTGGGTGTCAAAAAAACAAAGAACAGAAACTCCTCTGAGACACTTGAAGGGCTCTGTCAGGTCAGCGGCCCCTGCCTAGCATCTGTCCTGGTCTCTATGCCTTCAGAAGATATTAGCTCTCAGGCCCTGCTTGGTTCCAAGGATGGCCTTCCCCTCTCTTTTTCTTTGCATATAGCTTTTCTTTCCTTTTGAGGTTGTCTGTGGAGAAAGACTGTGGATGGCATGAATAATAGATTATTAATTTGGAACCTCTCCAGTGAGTGAGACTTGCCACCAGTGAAGACGCATGTTATGTAACCAGCAAATTGCGTTGGCATCAGAGGCAGCATGTCTGCCAGAGAGCATAAGATCAGAGATGTGAGAGAAGCAGGGAGGGAGGCCCCCTTGCAGGAGGGTCTGTGGGGAGCCCAGCTCTTAGGTGGTTGTTTTCAGCTGCCTTCTCCCGTTTAAGCCTCACAGTGACCAGTGAGGAGGCACTGAAACCTCCTAGTGGAGACAGGATAGGCCGGTCGCAGCAGGAGCTGACTGATGCTGAGGCCTGCTGAGTTCTCAGCACCCGGACCCTGATATTTCCCCATCGTGGTAAACTGATTGGGCCTGTGCCACAGAAAACCTGACAGAAAGGTCTCCTAAAGGAAACTTGAAAACAGAACCCAGGCCTAGGGACCATCCTCTCTGGAGGCAGAAGCCCCAGCCATCCCCTGGGGTGACACTGAGTTTTTCTAGCGAGGCCCTTGGAGGCTGACCTGTGGCCAGAAACAGATGGCCCAGTGTGTTCATCCTATCTCTAGCATTGATGCCTGGTGGTGCCTCAGGGAGGGAGTCTCAGGCCACCTCACTTTACACGGCACTGGAGGTAGGGAGTGTGTTGGTTGACAAAACTTCTGAGATGGGCTTCTCAGAGGCAGGGGTCTGGCTTGTGGCAGTTATGAAATTGCACCTCCCAGATCTTCTGCAGGGAGCATAACTGCCTGACAGCCCCAACTGCTGAGCTCTGAACCCACTGCCATGTTGGAGCTAAGGCCATGCTTCTCCCTGGCTGCTTCTAGCCACTGACTGAATGGCACAATGGCTAGAAACTTAAGGCAGACCCATTCCTGCCAGATGGGGAAGGGGAGACTTTGGCTTTGGTTTAACTCTCTCCCCCGACAACTCGCACTGGCCTTACCCCACTAGTCTAACTTTCTTCAAACTGCATTGAGACTAAGATTTTTTTCACTCAATCTTCCTTCCTTCCCACTCTCCTCTACAGGAGTCAGACCAGCACTGTAATTTGACAGTTCTCCCAGCGTCTTCCAGCCTTTTCCCTATTTTTACTCACAGGCATATCTTCTGTCTTGTATTCCTGGCATATATTTCTCGGGGGGACATAGACTAATCCCGTCCCTTATTCTCCAACCCCTGGATCAGGCAGAGATGCTCACTGTCTAGGCATTGTCCAAGATGGAAGTGACTGGCAGCAAACGTGTGTTTATAACTCATGATGATCGTAACTTGATTGCCAGGTCCCTGTCCTAAAGAATGCAAAGACCCTGAGGCTGGAGTGGGTCTGGCCCATGGAATTAAGGCAAAGAGTCATAGCAGCTGAGTTCAGAGAGTTGAAGGGGCCAGATCCTGTAGGGTCTTGTGGCAATCCTGGGACATCATTCTCAGCCTAAAGCACAGTAGTCTTTCCTGGAGGCCAGGACTCAGCCTTTTCATGGTTTTCTTCTTATTGCTCCTCCTTCTTGCCCATCAGAAGCAGGATTTAGCCCTTGTTGGTTAATTTCTCCAAGGCTGTAACACCAGAAGTGGCTTGTTTCCTCCTAAGACCCCTTCCGATGCTTCTTAATGAGCATTGCCCAACTGCTCTATCCTAGAAGAGAAGGAAGTCTGATGGCCATTAGAGTTCCAGACCAGGAGTCCAAACTCAGAATTCGTAGCTCTGCTTGCCCATCGATTAGCCCTGGAACCTTGGACAAGTTAATTAGCCTCTTGAAGCCTTAGTTTCCACATCTGTACAAAGGTGATGCTAATAATGGTAGTGATAGTAGCTAACACTAATTGAATGCCTACTCTGGGCTAAGCACTGTTCTGAGTGCTTTACATGTATTATGCAATCCACGTCTATGTTATTCTCTCTTATATTCTTGGCATCTGTTTCTCAAAGGACATAGACTAAGCTAGTCCCTTATTCTTTAACCCTGGATTAGGTAGAAACACCCACTGTCTAGGCATTGTCCAAGGTGGAAGTGACTGGTGGCAAAGGTGTGTTTATAACACATCATGGTCATAACTTGATTGCCCTGGGTCCCTGTCCTAAAGAATGCAAAGACCCTGAGGCTGCAGTGGGTCTGGCCCATGAAATTAAGGAAAATCTATTATTGTTCCCATTTGTACAGATGGAGCAATCAAGGTACAGAGAAATTTAAAACTTCCCCAAGATCACAAGCTGGCGAGGAGCAAAAGTGAGCTCCAGATCCAGGTGGTCTTGCTTCTTACCCTTCCACTGCCTTGCCTTTGAGTGCCCATCTCACAGAGCTGTTGGGAGAACCCTATGAGATAATTCAGCATTCTTTAGGAAATTTATCTAGCCCTGACAGACATGTGAGTTCTGAGTCCTGGGTCCTCTATGACAGTGTGTGTCTGGAGCACTTCATTCTTTCATTTGTCCATTTAGCAGACAGTTACTGGGGACCTCTTTGTGCCAGAGAGTGTGACAGGTGCTGAGATATGGCAGTGAGCAGGCCAGTCTTGTCCGTGTCTGCCCAAACCTTATAGCCCAGAGGGGAAGATAGATGCTAAATAGACAATTATGCAGATGATTAATTATGGCTGGGGTCTGTGCTATAAAAAGAGAAGTCGTGCAGTGAGAAAATGTGACAAGGTGAACTGCCCTGTGTGGGAGGGAGTGACCCTGAGACTCTGACCCTGCCAGTCTTGGTAGTACGATCCTTGTCTGAGTGGGGAGACACTCCCTGGCCTCAGGGAGAGTCTAGTCTCACCTCACCCAGTCTGAGAGGGGAGAGCTAGCCTGTGCCGATACGATGGAGGATGTACAGCCTCATTATCTAGTCTGATGAGGGAGATCAAGCCCAAGTGCCTGCTTATATGATAAAAGAAGAGATATGCAGGGGCCTAGTTCTGAGAGTACAGCTGAGGTCAGTGAGCAGGACACCAGGCAAAGCAGAGACCATGGTCAAAGCTGAAGCAGCTTTGGAAGATAGGCTAGGGTTGGCATTTTTGGGTTCTATTCAGACAGGGCTGAGCATACCCTTAGGGGGTCAGTTTGCAGTGATCTGATGGTAAGGAGGGCACAGGCAGAGGTTGAAGGGAGAGCAGGTAATGAATTTAAGTGACCCAGCCCAGCACCTGGCCCAGGTGGGTGCTAAATAAATGATAGTTGTTATTGAGTGAGGATCATGCTGTCAGTAAATAACACAGAGAAGCATCAGAGCCATTAACTGTCCTGACCACTCCATTATCAAAGGTCCCATTGCAGGAGCTTCCAGAAAGATTTATCTCCATTTCGGTAGCGGGCTTATCAGAGTTGGAAATTAAAGTGAAACTGAGGTGCACAACCCGGGGCTATAGCAAGGGACTTTGCGTGGAAATGGGCACTTATTTGGAGTATTAAAAGGAAAAGCTAAGGCTAGCTCAGCCGCTGGCTGCACAGAAAAGGGATTTTTTTTTTTAAAGAGAAGTAGTTGGAGAAAAATTTCTAATGAATCCTATCCAACCATAAAATCATGTAGAAAATGAATCCTATCTGACAATAAAATAAAAGTGAAACAAATTACTAGGTTCTCATATTTGTAGGACAAATTAATTTCATGTTTAGAATACTAATTGCTTGCTGAGGGTCTGCAACTACGTGCTGCCTGAATTTAGCACAAGCCTTCAAGTTTGGAGGGCTGCAGAGGAGGGTGCAGGCGGGGGAGGGGGGGTTCAGGCCTGGCCCTGAGTCCTCCGCTTGGACCCTGCCTTTGTCATATCTCTCTCCAGTGCCCACGGCTCAGTGGACTCACGTTGCTTGGCCTCAGAATGGGGCTCCCTGAGGGCAGGGCTGTGTTTCCCCCTCAGGCTAGGGCTCCCTGATGCAGGGCTGTGTCTTCTTTGCTTGGGCTGAGGATTCCCTGAGGATGGGGAGTCTTCAGGAAAGCTACAGACTGTCTTCAGAAAAATGAACAGAAAGACAACATATCCTTTTGGGGATCCACAGACCCTGCACCATGCCTTCTTGGCTCTTTGGGAGATGGAGGCTAGAAAGCTGGAGTATAGAGATGATATAGGTGAGAATGGGCTGTGCAAATTGGAAACTGAAGGGCATCATGTTTCTTTTCCTCTTGCATTTTTCACTTTTTATGCCTCATGCTGGGAAATGTGAGTTCATTCCCAGTTATCCTTGAGCAAATGATTGCATTTGTGAATTATCCGGTAGAAAAAAAAGAAACAAAAGAAAAACGCAGAGAGTCTGCCCACTGTCTGTGAAACTCCTGGGTCACCTGTTCCAACTTGAGTGGTGCCTATTCAGAAGATGCTTGGCTCTTTTCCTAGCAGCCCAAGGTGATAACTGCCATGATACCTTTTATCAGTCTCCTTGTGTGGGTCAGCATCATACCCACAGCTCTTCACACACCCTAATCCTCATGCCTTCTGGAGATAATAGGGTTTATTACGCCCATTTTACAAATGAGGCAAACAAGGCTCAAAATGTTTAGTAACTTGCACAAGATTGCACAGCAACTAAGAGTTTGAAATGAGAATTGGATCCAAATCTGTTGAGTTCTCCCTCTCCCACGCTTCCATGTGCTCTGCACCATAAGTGAGGTCAATCTTTCCCACCCCACTCCCCCAAAAACGTAGTCATATTTTTCAAAGATCTCTCTGTCTGTCACACACACACACACACGCGCGCGTGCACAGGCAGAGGATTGAGGACTAGGTACGTGCATTTTCCTTGAACGTCTGTGTGCTCTCTATGCCACAGTTTCTGGTTCCAGGTCTGCCTCCAAGCATGTAGCTAGGTTGGCCAGGGAGGTGGCCTGGCTCAGATACTCTCCTTATGCCCTGTAAGCTCTGAGTGAGCACCTGCTATGTGCCTGTCATCCTGCCAGGTGCTGGGCACATATGTGAACCTGGTCTTCCTGGGCATCTGAGAGGTATATTATTGTGGACAATATCTTCTGTGTGATGTTGCCCCTTAATTCTTGTCTGTAGGGCTTGTCCTGATTGATCTCGGTTAGGTCATAGACCAGCTGTGTGGCTTTGTGTCAATTTCTCTCTGAGTTCAGTCTTCCAAGACATTTGGACTAACCTAGTGGTTTTGAAGGCCTTCTAGATCTGACACCCTGCGATCTGCACACCTGTCTGTCTTAGGATGAATGGTTCTAAGGAACCATCTTGTCCTGTCCACCCCTATGCCTCCCACAACTGTCATTCTCTGATGACCTTTGCACCCTAGCAATGCTGAGGACATGTGTCTGTCTCAGGGAGATAGACTAGAGACCAAGGCTGTATGCAGGTGCTATGGTCTTGGGTTGTTCCTTTAGGCCAGGGACTGTTCATTTGCAGCGTTGGCCCCAGTGCCTTACACAGTGCTTGGCACGTTGCTCATGTATAACAAACAGTTGATGAATGAATAAATAAATGGATGAATGAATGAATGCATATGATCAGGACTCACAGCTCCTCTGGAGACTCTACTCCAAGTCTGATTTCTTTTACTACCCTGACCCGATTTCTCATTCCAACCCCCTAATCTGAAAAACAACAGCCTCCCCTTCTGGCTTGTGTCCTGTTGTGTTGGCTGTTGAAAACATTTTACCAATAATAACATTCTGCCCCCATTTTCACGCCACAAGCAGGTTCCATTTCTCCCCACTTTTTGCCACTGTCATCTAAAAAGGATACTTTCCCCATCACCACACTTTGATCCCATTATCTCCACTCCTTCTATAGTTCTTGCATTTCCTAATTAAGAAGGAGAGTTCTCAGGTAGGGAGAAAGGGTCTTTAGGAGAAGGGTGCTCTGGCATCTTGCTTCCACTTAGGGACTTAGAAGGAAAGGGATACCTGAGCAGGTGTATCAGATGAGTCCTCCAGAGGACAGCCCACTGAGGTTTCCCCTGAGCCAGTGCTATAGCAGGATTACCTTCCATTAGTATAGTATCTCATATACAGAACAGGACCCGCATTACTTTACTTTAAATAATTAACTGCTGAGAGGACAGAGTGCTGGAAAGGAGCTTGGGCTGCAGCTGAGTGTTTCATGTTTTAATTAAAGCCTCTCTGATAAGTGTTTACCAGTTGCTTCTGATTCTTCCTGGGAAAGAAATAATAAAAAGAGAAAGAAGGTAGGATGATGGGAAGAAGAAGAAGGTGGGGGGAGAAAGGGACGGAGAGAAGGAGAAAGGAAGGAAGAGGGAGAGAAGGAGGAGCACATAGTCAGAAGGAGATAGAGGAGGAACATGAAAGAAACAACTCTTCAGGCTCCAAACAAGCGTAGCCAAGCCCCCTAGAATACTCACACACGCTGTCAGGCCCTTTCTTCCCTCTGAGCTGTGGAGCAGTAAACTAGAGTTTGAAAACAGGAATCTCTTTTACACCCTGCTGTGTGTTCCTGTGTTACTAATTCCTGTCTTTCCTGGCCTGCCCACATCTACTTGAGGCTCCATTCCCCAGTCCCCTGTCTCCCATCCCTTACTGCCCTCCAAGACTCACTCCAACCAGTCACCAACACTCTCACCCCCAAGGCTGCAGGGCTCATGGGCAGACCACCTGGGGTGGCCTTCCTGGGGCAGGGACTGTAGTTTTTTTCCCCGTGGGCATCTCCTTGTCTTAAAGACCCGGTTCTCAGAGTCTTCTGAAGTGCTGGTCCACAAGTGACAGATTGTGGCCACTGAAATTATCATGCAACCACTATAACGGGTTGGGTGAGAAAGTTTAGATCCAAAGTGGATTTGGATGGGGAAGGGGTTTCAATCTGGGAGCAGGAGTCTAAGCTGCCTTTTTGTGACTCTTCTTTGGGAGTCCAGCCATCAGCTCTGTTCAGGGCAGCTGACTGTTAATCTCCAGCCGGTTTGTGTGAGCGTGTGTGATTTGTGTGTGTGTGTATGCATTCTCAGGTCTAGTGTCAGCATCCCTGCTCTGCCCTCTCTGCTGCCACCCCTCTTTGCTAGCCTTAATTACAACAATTTAGGAGGCACGCTTAAGATGGCAGAATAAACCTATCAATATTTCACTTAAGAACGGATTTCTGTCGGATGATATCAGAGACCTATAAATGAGAAATATGAGACTTGTTCTCAGTAGCCTTAGACGCACAGAGACACGCACACACAGACACACACAAAGACCTCTGATGAATTATTAACACATGATTTCCTTTCTGTCTCAAACATTGAGAAAAGCTGAGGGCTTTATTCAGCTGCACTCGGAGATGAGCATTTCTATTGAAGCTATTTGCCTAAAACATATTAAAATAAACATGATAAAACTGTGGCTGTGTGTTTCAGGGTTTCCGGTTGGTGAGAAGCCAGGAGATGCTGCTGCTCTGTGTGCCTCCCTCCTCTGGGTTTGTTGGGGGAGGAAGATGCTGGGCCAGGTGTCCTGGATCTGAGTCATTTCCCCCAGTCAAGAAGGCAGGGTCACTGCGGGGCCGAAAAGGCACAGTGCCTACATCTAGGTGGAGAAGGGCCCTTGGGCTCAGGATCCCTCTGGCTCCCCTGCCCTTGTCTTCCTCTCAAGCCCTGTGGATGGAGAGCCACAGGATCTCACTTCTCCACCAGGCTTCATCAACTTCACTGTCTGTAAGTGGGTTGCTGTAAGGAACATGGCTGAGCTTTGGTCAAGGATAGGCCAAGGTAAACATCCAGAGTGACTCAGCAAGTTTAGAGCACAGGTGTGGAACTCCACTTGTTACCACAGCCATGTTGCCATAAGGCGGCAAGGCCATCCCTTGGCTCTGTGCCATTATTGTCTGTAGAAGGTGTAACTGCCCTGCTGACGCTGTGCAAGAGGCTCAGTTTGGCACTGTAGGGCATGGCATGGCATGGCATGGCTCATGTGTGTGCCCAGAGAGAATAACACTACTAACCCCTGTAAGGGAGAGCCTGTTGCCTTGAAGGCGGGGCAGAGGGGAGCCAGGAACTGGCCTGTGCCCAGATAGAAAGAGTTAAGCTGCAGACCCTGACAGAGCTGGCCTTGCAAGCCAGGGAGTGCAGCTGAAGGTGTGGGGGCAGCAGGAGCCGCAGAGCCGGCTGCTGAGAGGAGGCGCACAGTTGAGACAAGGCGGACAGTGTGAGAGAGCTAGTGTGCATAAGCTGCTGATGAGAGAGCTGCTGGATAAAACTACATTTCACGTGCTTACAGCCCGCGGAGTGTTCTTTCAGCTATCTGCCCGACCACCCACTCCCATTGAACCTCAGCATGGGCTGGAACCTGACCACAAGCAGGACATTTGGTGTAGTTGTGAACGTGACAGCTGCTCATTTCTTTACCTCTTAGTGTTCAAAATAGTGGGTCATAGCAGAACAAACATGGCCTGAGACAGTCGTGAGTCATCGGCTAATTCTGTGGTCCTGGGCAGGTCACAACTTCTCCGAACCTCAGTTTCCCCAATTCCAAATGGGGAACAATTGTGCCTATGCCACTGAGTAATACTATCAATAGTAAATATAAAATCCCCATTCAGGGGAATGTCCACAATAGTCACTTGTATGGTAGTGATGACAGAGGTGATTTCTCAGTGTGGCTGGTTGGGTGCCATGCCTTGAAATTGACTCAGCCAATTTAATTTGCCCAGAAAGAGGTGAGTAGGTGCTGAACAGTTGGAAAACCTTGGACATATAGGATCAAATAAAAGGGACTGGAAGTATTTAACTTGGAGAAGTTAAATCTCAGTATGATATACTTGCCTTCTTTAAGTAACCTCCTTGAAGAAGGATCAGATGTATTATGTGAATGAAGCCCCAGAGGGAGAAGTGGAAATTGTAGGAACAATTTAGATTAACATAAAGAACATTTTAACTGACAGAACTGTGTGAAGATAGAAAGGGCTACTTTGGATGGTGCTGAGTCTCCATCACTGACGATTTTCAAGAGAGGTTGAGGGAATGGCAGTTGGCAGAGACGCTGTAGAGGTGATTTTGCACTCCCAGCAAGAGACTCTAGGGTTTCATATCGCCCTGTCTCTGGTTCGAAGTGGAGGGGCCTCCATCAGAGCAACAATCTTCTCCTTCTTCATTGCTTCCCTCATGGCCATCCTAGGGAGAAGGTGACTTCTCTGAGTGGAAATTTGGGAGAGGATCTGAGTGTACTCCACTCTGGAGATCTCTCTGCTGACAGAAGGCACGTATTTTCTGCTCCTCCCCACCACAGGGCTGGGACTGCTGACTTCTAGCCCTGCCTGGGACTTAATGAGCCTGTCAAATTCAGGAATAAGGTGTTAGCAAGCCCACCTGGCTGAGAGACCCTAATGCCAGATTCTCCACTGTTTCAATAGGCTAAAGGTAATATTTTGGTCTCTGTCTGCCTGACTGCTCAATCCATTTCTTAGAAAGCCCTGAACTAGGTGTGGAAAAAGGAGTGTTAGTCACTGACCCTCTGAGATCCCAACTTAGTTCAACTTCCCAAGGCTGGAACATATGGTAGTCAACGCCTCTTTGCTTTAAGAATCTATTCCCTGCTGTCTTAGTCCCTGAGTGTTGCTCTAACAGAATACCACAGAGTGGGTAATTTATGACCAATAGAAATTTATTTCTCACAGTTCTGGAGGTTGGGAAGTCCAAGATCAAAGAACTAGTAGGTTGATTGTCTAGTAAGGGTTTGGTTTCTGTTTCCAAGATGGCTCCTTTAACACCGTATCATCCAGAGAGGAGGAACACTATCCTTACGTGGCAGAAGGTGGAAGGGCAAGAGAGATAAACTCCCTTTGTCAAGTCCTTTTATAAGGGCACCTAATGCCATTCACAAGGGTGAAGCCCTCCTGACTCAACCCCTCCCAAAGGCCACACCTCCCAATAATGTTGCACTGGAGATTAAGTTTCAGCTGGAATTTTGTAGAGAACAAAAACATTCAAACCATAGTACCTGCCCTTCTGCACACTACATTTCCCAGTCTTCCTTGCCAACTGACTTCTTGATGAGGTCAGATAATGACAGAAATAATGGGAGATTGCAGGGAAGAAAAGGTGAGAAGCTAGAGTGTTTCTCCCATTGTCTTCCTGCTTTAATGAGTGTTTTCAAGGTGGCTGAGTACCCAACACAGTTCCAGCTTCTGCCAAACAAACTTGGCATCTGGCTTCTGGAAACAGTACCTCCTGTTGTCCCTCCAGCCAGCCCTAAGGGTCACATTGACTTTCTGTTCTTGCTAACAGCTGGTTGCTTTGCTGTCCCTTTTTTGGCTTCTCAGCTCTTCCACCACTTGGGTAACCAATTTCCTATATTAAATTATTACTGTTGGAAATATCTAGAGTGGTTTATGTTTTCATGACTGGGTCAGAACACAGTCTCTATTTGGGGAATTTATGTGACTGATTCCCTGGATGGTAAATATCTCAAAGGCCACCATAGAATTCAAGAGTTCCCTGGGGATCTCTGCAAACCTCAAGCTCCTGAACTCTGTGGCTCTGAGTCCTGAGTGTCTCAAGGAGGGACAAAGTCATGGAGACAGTGGGGGGTATGATTCAGTCTTCCCAGGGCGGGGTGTAACAGCCTTTGCTTCAGGCCCAGGCTTTTCCTACCCCAAGAAGCCAGTCACAGGGTGCTCCTATAGTAGGGCAAGTATCAACAGTTCATTGTCAGGGGCAGCTTTGACCTGGTTTCAGGGCCCTTTTCCTCAGGCGTTGTGTTAATGACAGACTTCCCTGGAAGCCTCAGTCTTGTGCATCCCAGCTTGTCAGCCCTACCTTCACTCCTGGCTGCTCATTTGCATTCAGCTCCTCAAAACTTCTTGCATCTTGGCTTCTGAGTTCTCCGGTCTAGCCTATCAGCACAGTGTGCCCCTACCCAGTGAGTCAGCTTCAGCCGTGGGGCTCCAGGTCCTTTATCTTGTGTCCATCCTTGTCCATAGCTGCATATGACAGGCCTTGTCAGAGACAGGCCTCTTGAGTCTCCCCAGGTGCCTCACAGTTACCAGCACCCATCAGTGAGTGCCTGAAGGCACTGCCAGAAATTCAGTGGCCACCTGCATCTCCTTTCATGGGCCTGGAAATGGGGCAAGTGTGGAGCTGCAGATGTGGAAGTAGGCTCCACAGGAGATCTGTCATACCAGCTTAATTTTGCATTACTGTCTGCCTGTGAGCAACGTGAGAAAGTTGATTTAGAATTTCCTAGCCTGAAGAAAGAAGTAGAATAACCTAATAAACTCTGAGATTATTCCATGAACACTGTGAAAGGATCTTAAGAATTTCAATCTATAAATGAAATTTTTGATAACCGCCACTATTGTCATCCCCATCACTGTGATAGCCACAAATTCTATTACCACCATCCCTACCATCACTCCCACTGCCACCACAACCACCAGCAGTGGCATCACCATCACCATTGTTACCATCATCCTTAATGCACCCCCCCATCACTATCACTGCCACTATTAAAGTGATCACTACCGCTATGGCCACTGTCACTGAAATCAACGCTAAAAATACCATCAACCTCAACATCTTACACATCATCTAATGCCCTCCTTACCCTTCTGGAAGGCTCTGACTGGGCCAAGGACTACAGGATGAGAGCAACATAGGGGCTGTCACTGGAGACAGTCATACTGACATAGGGAGTACAGCAGCAGAGAAGCAACATGAAATCAGGACTGAAAGGAACAGACAGGGGCTGTCTCCTTTGCACAGGACATGTCTTTTTTTTTTTTGAGATGGAGTTTCACTCTTCTTGCCCAGGCTGGAGTGCAATGGCGCAATCTTGGCTCACTGCAACCTCCACCTCCCAGGTTCAAGTGATTCTCCTGCCTCAGACTCCTGAGTAGCTGGGATTACAGGTGCCCGCCACCACTCCTGGCTAATTTTTGTATTTTTAGTAGAGAAGGGGTTTTGCCATGTTGGCCAGGCTGCTCTCGAACTCCTGACCTCAGATGATACATCCGCTTTGGCCTCCCAAAGTGTTGGGATTACAGGTGTGAGCCACCTGCCTGGCCCTAGGACATGTCTTTGAGTGGGAAGAGCAGTGAATACAGAGGTGGGTGGGGAATATATCACTGAGAAGGGAGCAGACCTCATGCTTGGTATTGGTGGAGGAACACCTGGAGCTAAACAGGGAATCAGAGTAGCTGGGAGGCAGGAGATAAAAGGTAAGTTTTATTGGCTGTTGTCCCTCCTTTGGACAGTGCACTAACAGCCCAATTTCCCTGGGCAGGGAAACAATAGGGTGGTGAGGAAGAGAAAAGCAGCCCCTGACATCCACGAGCTGGCCATGGCATTCTCCTGTTGAACATAAAACAATTTCATAGTAAAACATCAACATCAGACAAAGCCACCTGTGACAAGAATAGATCAAGGCGGAAACAAATCTATTCCATAATCATGTCTGAACACAGGCAAAACATGAACATTGTCTAAACCGTAAAATACCAACCGGCCCCTCCTCCAGCTAATGTGAGTGACTGCCGCCTCTCTACCGATTGCAGTGTTAGCCTCACTCTAGTCTGTCCTCCCCACAGATCAAACTTATTGAGATACCCAATCACAGACTCGTCCCTGCTTTCTGACAGCACTCAATCCAGGGCAGACGTCTGCTTTCTTGGACTCTCCCCAAGTCAGCTAACCAAAGCCAGATCCTATAATAGCTTCTTCCTAGCTCTAGCCTCTTACTGAGATGTCTCATGAGTCTCCATTTTTCATGTTCCGAATGCATCAAGTAATACACCCAACTTGTCTAACTGTAGGTTCCTGGGGGGCTTTGGCTGTAAGGCATTGACAGAGGTGTAGGAAGGCGTTACCTCTGGTATATCAGGAATGGTTAATGTTACCCCAGAGGGGTCTCTTTCTCCTGGGAAGACATATGGGGTGACCAGAGTATGGTGCAGCTAGGCAGTCTCAGAACCTGTTTTAGGGCCCAGCTTCTCTAGCTGGTCACCCTGCTAAGGGAACAAGCCTGTGGAGGACCCAGGCTTTTTCTCAAGTGCCACTGCCAGTCGGCAGTGGGGCATAAAATCTCTCTGAACTGCTTGTCGAAATGCAGAATCCTGGACCTCACTCTTGGAGATCTCAAGACAAAAGCCTTGATGTCTATTATTATAACAAGCTCCTCTGGTGGTGCTTATGTTTGAAAACCACAGATTGAAGGGCTTGCCACTCTGAGGGCCTTCATGGTCACCATTTACTCAAGGCTAGGGTTGGCAGAGCTGGACTCTAAATGCTTTCCAGAGATAAATTAAAAACATCCCCCACCCTGGAAGCCATATGTCTATGGGCTCAGAGTCCTAGGGTGTCTCCCTCTATTCTGGAAAGATCTATAGGGTCAGGTCCCTCCTAGCCCCGCTAGTTGAGTCTATACCTTCTTCCAGAGATCACAGCACAGAGCTGTCCAGTAACATTCGAGGTAAAGGCACCTGCCTCCAGCAAGATGTTTCTCAAAAGTGACCCACATTCCTTATCTTGAACTGAATGAAAATGTTAATCAATAGATCTATTGCCCTGGCCCCTGGGTCTTTGAGCTGCACACACAGGGAATGCAAACTGATTATAGCATTTTAACACACACACACACACACACACACACACACACACACACGACTGCTCCCATAGGGAGGCAGAGCAGACAGTTCTTTTATACCCAAAGCCTTGCACAACCTGTCTGTCCTCATCCTCATAGCTTCTCATCCTACCCTGTCCTCACTAACTTGGTCCTCCTCAATGAGGATAGTACTAGCCCAGTGAGATCTTGGGGTCAGGCCATTTACTTTGGGGACATCCTTGCCAGTCCCACCCAAGGGTTAGACTCTACTTGATGGAGCTTCAGCCTTGTGAGACCCCTCAGCCCCCTTTTGACTGCTTCTCCACCTTTACCCATCCTCAGCCATTTGAAGCCCTGGTCACAAGGCTGCAGCTTAGAGTTGGTACTGGAATGCGTTAAGACTTTTGGACTGTTGGGATGGGGGTAAATGTATTTTGCATGTGACATGAATTTGGGGGTTCCAGAGGGTAGAACACTGAGCTGGATTACATCCCCCCAAAATTTATATGCTGAAGCCCTAACCCCCAGTACCTCAGAATGTCACTAGACTAGCAAATAGGGTCCTTAGAGAGGTGATTAAGTTAAACTGAGGCTGTTAGTGTGGGGGCCTAATCCAATTTGATTTCCTTATAAGAAGAGGAGCTTAAGAGGACACAGAGAGATACCAGGAGCCCACGTTCACAGTGAGACAACCCTCACTATGAAGAAGCAGTGAGAGAGTGGCATCTGTAAGCCAAGGAGAGAGGCCTTAGAGGGAACCAGCCCTGCTGGCACCTTGGTCTTGAACTTTCAGCCTCCAGAACTGTAAGAAAATAAATTTCTGTTTTTTAAACAGAAAGCTATCTCCCTATAGCATTTTGTTATGGCTGTCTGAGAACACTAATACAACCTTCTTCCTGTTTGATTTCTCTTCACCTTTATCTGTCCTCAGAAACTTGGGGTCCACATCACATCCCTGCAGCTCATCTTTGGGGGTGTAGAAGCTACTTCACCACAGATGTGAGGGCTTGGTGGGACAACCTCACACATATTTGCATTTCATACACATTTGCTGGCCCCTTGCAAGTGGCGCCCAACACTCATGCTCATGGTTGACTGGTAGATGCTGGCATGAGCCCAGATACCATGAAGAAGGACGAGTGATCTACCACCATGAACACTCTTAGCCTTTATTTTTAACTTGACTTTAATTCATGATCCTAAAACCACTGAGCACCTCAGTTTGTTAAAGTAGAGCACAGGGATATGAAAGCCAAGATGACTACCTGTTACTCAGATATTTCAAGCTTGCATCTGGAGAAGATGAATGTGGACACTTGCAGGTGGGGCTTTCCATGTGCTTGTCCTTGGGTGAAGGTGCCAATACAACTCTTTCACTTATCCCACCCACCTCTGGCCCCAGACGGGAAAAGCACATGCACCTTGGATGGCGGAATATAAGGATGAGTGAGATTATTGAGTCTGTGGTGACCCTTAAATGTTTTACCTAACGGAGAGAGAGGAATTCTAAGGGCAAGAGGTCTTGGTCTTAGGGCTCCCTAGGTTGAAGGCTGTGGGTACTTCTCCCCTATCCGAGGCTTGGTAAAGCTGCTGTGGGAGTCTTAGTACTGTTAGAAGGACAGATCCCTACTCTATCCCCTCATTTACACTGCTGGCCTCAGGCAACTTCTTCACTCCTCTGAGCCTCAGTTTCTTCATCTCAGTTTCTTACCATCACACATGGTAACTGATGAAAGTTAGTGGATGCATATAGCAGGTCTTCGATAAATAGTAGTTGATGAGGTCCTTAAACTCTCCGGTGTAAGCAATAAATGACCCACTCCCATCATTCCCACACCCAGGCAGGGGTGGGCCTGAGCCTGGCCTGGGAGCAGAACTACAGCATGTCAGGGACCACTATCCTTCCCCAGGCTAGCAGATCTGGTTGGTGGTTCCAGTTTGGTATCCTGCAGTTTGCTGAGCCCTGCAGTTTTGACAGGCAGCCCTGGGAACCCAGCAGCTCCACGTGGAAGGAGCCTAATTAATCACTGTAGTAATGGTTCTGGCAGCCCCACCGCTCTGGGCCATGTGTCCTCCTGCAGCTGCTCACTCACCACCGTCTGCCAGAAAGGTCATGTGCACTCACCCTGCACCTCCGCCCCCCAGGCAGCTCCGCTGGGGTCAAACCAGACCAGAAAGGGACACCTGAATGCCTCTGACTTCTAGAGATATGGATGCCCCTATGCCGCCTCCTATTGGGCCTGCCTCCCTCGGCTCTTCACTTGTGAGCTGAGAGCTCTTCTTCCCCAGATAAAAACCCAAATGCAAGCAGGGATCGCACACACAACACAGTGAAGGCTGTGGAAGAGCACTGGATTTGGAGTTGAGAGACCGTGGCCAGAGAGTCTGTGCTACCCTTACTGGCTGTGTGTACTTGGTAAGCCTCTCCACCTGTCTAAGTCTCAGTTTCCTTACCTGTGAAATGGGGAAAGTAAGACCTATCCTGACTAGCATGTAGGACAGAAGCAAAAGCTTCTGCTTCATAGATGCAAACTGCTTTAGGAGCCATACCAAACAATCAATAACTGGAGCTTTCACTGCATTTCACAGAGATCCCTCCCTGCATGATGGATAGAGATGGGGTACCCTCTGGCTCCTTTCTGTGGACCTTTCTGAGAAGTACATCACCTCAGCTGTGCCCACATTCTCTTGTGGATGAGCCTGGGGGAGTCCTGTGGTTGGGGAGGCGGGGTCTGGAGGGCAGGGCTGCCTGGTTTCATTGTGAGAACGCAATGTGTGTCTGCGTCCCATCAGGGAAGACAGGACGCTCCTAGCCTCAGGGCAGGTTCCCATGATTCACAGCATCTGAATCACTTCCCACACCCCCTCCCAGTCTGACGGGAGCCCTCTCGGCAGAGCCAATTTTGAGGGCAAAGAGACCCACAGACACCTGGAGATCCTGCTCTAGCCGTGGGACCTTGCAGTTTGGTTGGAGAGTATAGCCCAGCCTCTGAACCTTCCAGCCCAGGTGGGGAGGCTCCAGGTGCTGCATGGACCCTCACATCAGTCCAGTGAACAAAGCACCTGGAGATACCTACCAGGCAGTGAGAGCAAATGGACCTTTAGGGGCAGAGCGGCTGCCTGGAAGATGGTCTGTTCTTAGCCTGGCTTGGCCTCTTGCCAACTTACCCCAGGAGCCCCTCTGGAGGAAACCTGATCCCACACCCCTTCCTGAGCCATAGGTATAAACAGAGGCTTGCTCCCTGAATTTGAGTTGCTCAAGATCAAGGGGCACCGATCGCCCTGTGTGTTCAGCAGAAGGCACTCCCTGCTTCTCTGATTCAATTTATCTTTGAGGATACTTCTTTCCTCCCCGGATCGTTTTTCCAACCTCTCTAGAGCCAGTCTCAGCTCTTCCTTTTGTGAAATGGAGGGAGATTATTTGGTCTCCCTTTGTCCTGAGAACCAAAAGCTTTAAGGACAAATAATGATCAATAAAATACAACCTCTGTCAAGGAAAGGTACTGGGAAACTGAATAAATCCCTCCTTTTAATAGGGATAGTTGACACATACAGCACTTACCATCTGCCAGGATTTGTCCTAAAAGCTTTTCATATATTAACTCACATCAGCCGTATGAGGTAGGTACTCTTAATATCCCCATTTTATAGAAGGGGAAGTTGAGGCACAGAAAAGACTAGCCTGAAGTCCCACGATTAATAAGTAGTGAGACTGAGATTCAAACCCAGACAGCCTGACTCCAGAATCTGGGCTCTTGACCTCCAGGCTACTCCATCTCTAGCAGCTGAGGCTGTGTTCTGGCATGGCTGTTTCTGTCTCCATCTCCCATGCTAGACTGTGCAGGGACCCAGCGTATTCCTCTTTGTCCTCCTAGCCCCAGGCATAGTTCCTGAACATATTTGCAACATAAATAAATAAATAAATAAATAAATAAATAAATAAATAAATAGATAAATAAATAAATGGGAGGCATAGTGACAGCTGCCACTGAAAAGGCATATTATCTGGGTCTAATCCAGGGGGATCCTGGATGCCTGGTGGTGAGAAGAGAGCAGGAAAGGCCCCACTGGGGGTGTATTTGCTCTCTCAACACTGTGGTTGGACACGTTCTGCATTGGAGTCATGAGACATCTGCAGGATTCACCTGAGATCCAACCACATTTTTGTGCCTTTAGAACCTTTCCCACCTGCTCCTCTCCCTCCTCTGCCCTCCCTCCCACTGCAGGAAGGTCCATTGCAGCCACATCTTTATGGTCCAGTGAGGCTGTCTGTGACACTCAGCACCCCCACCCACCATCAGCCACTGAGTATTCTGAGACCCATTTTAATTTCTATTGTTATGGTCGCTGGTATTATTTCTAATCCTTGAACCTTATTTTTTCCCTGGGGGTAAAGTTGTTTTACATGCTGAGGCTGGAAAGCTAAGTGTTCTGGAAGGAATTGGAAATAATCATGAGAACAAGCAGGTGGTGGTATGTGAGGCTCGCAGTAGGTGGATGAGGAAAAGACCCCTCTCCCCTGAGAAATGGTCCTGTTCCCAAAGCCCCTGGTGGGGTGTGAGGCTTAGAGAATGGGGTGTCTGCAGGCTGGGGAAACAGTGGAGGAGACAGATGGGGAGGGTGGAGTTGGGGCAGGAAGGCCCTCCACTGGGGCTTGCTAGGGACACTTCTCTGCAGGTTGCGGGAGAAGGGGGATAAATATCACTGTGGTGTGTGTCAGTGGGGGAGATGGGCAGGCCTGCAGTATAAGATACAATGAGTTAAAAGAATCATTCACTGAGTAAAGAGAAATATCAGGAATCAAATTGCAGGGACAATTTCAAGCAATCATAAAGGGTTTTTCAAATATATTCACTGCTAAGAGCTACAGATGTCAGGAGAGAAAATTCGTTCACTTACCAATAATAGTCGCGGAGGCTGGGGGAGCAGGATGCAGACGTGGAAAGTATTTAACCAGCTTCCCCACCTCCTTCTCTCCTGGGATGCTTGGGTGTAGGGGAGGAGGGCTGAGTTCTGGGTGGGGAAATGGCTCCTCCATTCACCAAAAAGGGTGGGGGAAATGGGTATGACTTGCCCTGGGGAGTGGGATGGCCAGGACAGGCTGAACTGGAGGGAGGAAAAGCTTGGAGGGGAGAGAGAAGGACACTGTGGCCCCAACAGCCCAGCCCCAGCACAACTCCCTCTTCCTCGCCAACCCTTCCACAGGTTATGTGACTTAAGGACAGGCACCATGCTTGGCATTGAGTAGGAGTCTTGTTGTTGTTGTCACGGAGAATTTATTGATGATTTGTGATGAGCAGAGCACTCTGCCAGTTGTATGACAGACTGGAGACCCTCAGAGACCTGGTACCTGCCCTGGGCTTGCAACCTAATTAGGGCAATGAAAGCAGCATCCCAAGGTAAGTGAGAAAAATTTTCAGCACAACGCTGGAAGATGTGGAGACATTGTGATGGGAGATGAGCGTCATCAGTGGCCACCTCAGGCAGCCCAGTCAGGAAAACCTTCAGGGACACTCAGATATTAGCCCTGTCTATATAAGTTCTGCCAAAATGCCACCTCTTCCTTTCAGGGGCCCACCTGGTGCAACAGGAAGTATTAAGCATTGCACAGACTCTACCTTCACCTGCCAGGACAAAGTCTAGGGCAATCATATCATCTAAAATGACCCTGGGCAATGAGTTGAAGCTGACTTGAATGGCTCTGAGGGCAGAGGCAGTGTTATTTACCAGAGACTTTCCTAAAGTCAGGGACAAATTTAATCCTACCTTATCTAATGTAGTCCTCATACCAATTCCCCAAACGAGCCTCAATCCCCACAGGATGATGTGAAAAGGATCGGGTGCCATCTGCAGTGGGTTAGGTTATAGGAAAGAAACCCAAGCTTGGGGAATCTGAATCTTACGTGACAGAAAATAAGCATGCCTCCCCTTTGCTTCAGAAGAGACAATGGTTTATAAACTGGATAGTAAGTACATCCACCTTCTGCTGCAAAGGGAAATACTATCTCTAGCTTTCAAGGATGTTTTTGTAGCAAACATCCTGCAAAGGATAAATCAGAATGAGATGTGCAGAATTTCAAAAGGCCGTGGATAATTGCCCCCCAACATTAACAAACTCTGCAGTGCACTTATTTATTATGCTTATTGTTTATGTCTATCATTCTCTGCTGGAATGGATGCTCCATGAGGGCCAGGATTGATGCTTCTTTTGTTCACTGATGTATCATCAATAACTAGAACACTGCCTCGCATATAGTAGGTGCTCAAAAAGTATTTGCTGAATGACTGCATGAGGAAGAAGAAAGCCCCTGCTTGGCGTCTCGCCACCAAGGAAGTTCCATTAAGGAATCCACAGCATGCTGTGGGGAGAAGGAATCTTGATGCTAAAAAGGTAATCTTTTCCTGTGTGCCTTGAATTGGCATATGCCACATCTCTTCTGTGTGCTCTCCTATCTCTCTGCTGATGCCAACTATCAGTGCTCATGAGGCAGGGAAGGTTCCCAGGGAAGAGTTGGCTGGTTTTGACTTTGTTTCTGCAGCAGGCCACCTGTGTGTATCACCAGGCCACATGTGTGCATCACCAGGCAACAGGTGTGTATCACTAGGCAACATGTGTGTGTCACCCGGCAACATGCATGCATTATCAGGTTCCAGGCGTCTCTCCTGGGCCTCTCACCTCTCCCCTGCCTTTCTCAGGCTGGTAATTAAAAGTATCAAAGCAAAGTAGGGCTGTCTCATTACATGTCCTGTTTATGTGACTCTAAGGTACTTAGAGATTATTTGAAGGGCTAGGAAATCAGCAGCAGAAGTTCCTTCACCTCCAGCCTGAAGCTGGCAACCCTGAGGTAAGGACATCAGGACTGGGGTATGAATTAGTTTTAACATAAACCAATAAATGCATTCATGTAGGTGAGGAATTAAAAATAACCGAGATGCTGCACATTTCTCTTATTAATTAGCTGTTCTAGTTAACTTTGCTGCTTGTAGAGACAAATCATGGGTCCTAATAGTGGGACAATTTCCTCCTGATCTCTGTGGCACTGGAATGTGGCACCGTGCCTCATTCAGCCCCTGTGGCCCAGCAGAAACCATGTGCAGTGGGGCTGCATCCTCGGGGGAGGCTTCTACAGCCACTTAGGAAGTTACCTCTGGGCTCTCTCTTGAAGCATAGAAGCGGTCCACAGAGGGGAGGGAAGGACAGAGGTTGGAACC
Source organism: Gorilla gorilla gorilla (assembly GCF_029281585.2). Taxonomy (NCBI): domain Eukaryota; kingdom Metazoa; phylum Chordata; class Mammalia; order Primates; family Hominidae; genus Gorilla; species Gorilla gorilla. The sequence goes on along the minus strand of NC_073229.2, from coordinate 58,439,492 downwards.
AGCTGGCTCAGAACCCCTCATACAGAAGTGTTCGGTGATTTGACTCCTAAGGACAGGAAGCTGGGAGGGGAAGGTGAGGTTTTGTGACTGTGCCAGCCACCTGGAGCTCATCACATATGGCCCTGAGCTTTTGCTATTTCATTCATTCATTCATTCAACAAATATTTATTTAGCCTCTTTTAGGTACTAGGTGCTTTGCTAGCAGCAGGGATACCAAAACAACGAAGAATGACAACTTATGACCTCTGTGAGAAGAAACTCCTAGCCTGGTACTGGAATAGAGCCGCTCTCACCATGAGGTGGAGGCCTCTGTCCCTATCACAGGCATTTTGGAGGTTAGGGTCCAGAAGAGGGAGGCAGATGGGCTGTATTCACCAAAATATGCAGGTTTCTGCCCACACACTCCCACCACAGCCTGGATTTGGACACAGTAGGACTTTTCTTTCTTTTTCTTTTCTTTTTTTTTTTTTTTTTAATTTGAGGATAACAGAAAAACTGTCTTTTTCCAGGGAAGTTTTTCTACACAAACTTGCAAAGAAGTTTGGTGCACTGGGCCAGGGACTCAGGAAACTCAACTCTCGCTTCTGCTCTGCTGCAGACTTGCTGCATGGTCTAGGACAAATCACCGCCCAGTCCCAGACATAGCTTTTGTTCACTTGTAAATTCTGTGGTTCCAGGATGCAGTCTGTCCTCCACCTTGCTTTTGTCTTCAGATAGAATTCCTTCACTCCATGGCTGTGCCAGAGAGTGAGACTCAGGATGGTTCCAGAAGGTATGTAAGGGAGGCCAGGCTCCCCATAGCTCATGCAGAGAAGGCAGGAAAGAAGGGCTCTCCAGGGGGCTGTGGGGTTCCCAGGAAACTGAGTATGGATGACAGGAACAACTGTCCCAGGGACTCAAACTCAGGGCCAGCAGGGGCCAGGCAGGAATGTAGAATGAAGTGGGCTCAGGAGAGACTGTTGAACAGAAAGATCCATGCCCCAGCTGAAAGGGGCAAGTGCTATTCAGCTTCTTCCAGGTTTTCTGGGCTGAAATTGGAGGCCCAAGGGTGTCAGATCTTCCATCATTTTAGAAGTCATAATTCACATTTTTATGTTTAAAAAATTATGTTCATTTTAAAATGCTGGGCTTGAATTTAAAATATTTAAATGTTACTGTGTAGGCAAACAAAATATACCTGGGGACTAGGTTTAGTCCATGAATATGTCAACTAGAATTAGGTTTAGCCTGTAGTAATGGAAAACAAACAAATGAGCAAAATAGCTGTGGCTTAAATAAGATAGAAGTTTATTTCTCTCTCACTTCTAAGAAATCCAGAAGGAGTCAATTCTAGACTGCTAAAGTGTTACAGTGGTATTCAAGCTCCATCTATCTTGTTCCTCCACCATCCGTGGCCTCTATTTTCAACATTACCTCATCATCCAAGATGGTGGCTGGAGCCCCATCCATTATGTATACCTTCTATCTAGCAAGTCAAGGGAAGGGAAGAAGAAGAGCATGCTCTCTTTCTTTTAAAGACATTTTCCAGAAGTTGCACACTTTATTTCTACTCACCCATTGACCAAAACTTGATCACAAAGTTCATACCTAGTTGCAATAAAGGCCAGGAAAGATGGATTTATTTATTTATTTATTTATTTTGAGATGGAGTCTTGCTCTGTCACCCAGGCTGGAGTGCAATGGTGCTATCTCGGCTCACTGCAACCTCCAGCTCCCACGTTCAAGCGATTCTCCTGCCTCAGCCTTCTGAGTGGCTGGGATTACAGGTGCACGCCACCACGCCCAGCTAATTTTTTTTTTTTTTTGCATTTTTAGTAGAGATGGGATTTCACTATGTTGGCCAGGCTGGTCTTGAACTCCTGACCTCAGGTGATCCACCCGCCTCGGCCTCCCAAAGTGCTGGGATTACAGGTGTGAGCCACTGCGCCCAGCCCGGAAAAATGGTTTTTATTTTGAATTTATGATGATCATGTATCCAATTAAGGAGCAAAAGTATTAGAACAATGGGAAAGGGGGAGAGTGAATTTTAAGTGACACTAATAGTTTCAGCCCCAGTTTGCCTTCAGTTTGAGAACTCGCTGACCCAGTCTGTTCTTCATGGTAGGGGCAGGAAACGGGGTGTGGTATCTGTGCACTTGGAGACTGCCTAGTGAAAGGAGCAGGGCTGCTTTGGAGAAAGGTCTGCTCTCTTGTAGCGGACTCAAGTAGGACTGGCTCTGCTGAAATAATTCAATTTCCCTGGAAGCATTGCTCAAGGAGACCCTTTAGGGTTATTTATTCTTCAGTGTTTTACAGGAACAGAAGTTTTTTTTTTTTCCCCCAACAAGTATCTCCCAGTCACTGATAGTTAATATTCAGACAGTGCCACAGCATCCTCAGTCACACATTGGAAGAGCAGGGGTGATGCCTCAATCCAGCCCCTGCACAAGCATAGGGGCTCCAGAGAAAGGTGAGTGCTACTGCCTTATCTCCACCATGGAATGGGAGGGTAGAGAAATTTCAATTTCAGTTAGAGTGATTCAGGTAAAAAATCAAGATATCTAAACTGAGTCATTAAAGAAATAGAACCAGCCACTAGAAGAGGGGGTGACATTTCTTTTACTTGTGAAGATGAGGCTCTGCGAGCTACCTGTCTGGAACAAGGTCTTGTATGCATCCAGAAAACATGCACTGTGTGCTAGTTATCAGATTCAGCTTGGGATGGGGTAGGGGGCACCAAGAGGAATGAGACATGGGTCATGTCCCTGGGGGACTCACCAAGAAAACTGGAACCCAGGAGGGAAGCACATGCCCCTCCAAGCTGCACCAGGAATCCCTTTACTTTCTGAGCCTGGTACAAAAACTACCATCCAGGCCTCCCTGTCCTTGGTGTCCAATTGGGAAGCTTGGCAGGAAATCAAAGGGCAGGGGAGACAGCGGTGGGTGTATTTCTTCCCAGCTCCCTCCCTGCTTCAGCTGAGCATCTTTGGCAGTGACTGGCCCTGTGCTCTTTTTCCTGGCTCTATAACCCAATGCCTCCAGCAATGCTATTTCCCCCTTCCCTTTTCCCTCTGGACACAGGTGTAGTAACCACTTCCTGTTGTTGCCAGTACATGGATACTTCACTCTTCCTTACTAATTCTCTTAATCCTGCCTATCCCTCCGTAAATTTCTTCATTAATGTCTCTTCATCTGAAACAAAGAAAGGCAGAAAAAGGGAGAAGAAATACCTAAAATTTGATCCTTCTCTGGAAATGAGTGGTAGATATTTATGCCTTCCCCATAGCTGTCATAGAAAGACAATGATGAAAACTACTTGTCCACAACCTGCTCCTTGCTATGTATCAATCATCACCACAGAGAATATTCATCATTGCTTATATCATCATCATCATCTTCACCATCACATCATCATTATAACCATCATCATTGTCATTTTCACCATCACCATCAACATTACCATCATCATCATTGTCATCTTCACCATCACTGTAACCATCATTATTACTATCATCGTCTTCACCATCACCATCACTATAATTATTACCATCATCTTCACCTCACCATCATCATCATCATCTTCACCATCACCATCACTACAACCATCATCATTGTCATCTTCACCATCACCATCACTATTGCCATCATCATCATCTTCACCATCACCATCAGTATAATTATTACCATCATCATCATCTTCTTCACCATCACCATCATCATCACTATAACCATCATCATTGTCATCTTCACCATCACCATCACTATTAACATCATCATGATCTTCACCATCATCATCACTATCATTATTACCAGCATCATCATTATCATCTTTACCATCACTATCACCATCATTACCATTGTCATCTTCACTGTCGTCATCACCATCACTATTACCATCATCATCATCATCTTCACCATCACCACCGCCATAATTATTACAGTCATCATCACCATCATCATCACTGTCACTGTGGAGACTATTATCACCATTGCAACCACTTTTTACAGCATCATCACTGTCTTCATTATTACCAAAAACTACACACGCACTTTTGCAAAAGGCTCAATAGAGAAAGTGACCCTGCCCGTCTGTGGGAAAACTTGTCATTGATGATTATAACATATAATCTTTGCTGAGAATTTACCACATGCCAGGCACTGTTCTAACCACTTTACCTATATTAACCCTTTTAATCCTTGAACAAACCATTATGTAGGGATTGTCATTATTTTAATTTTATAGATAAGGAAACTAAGGCACTGATAGGAAGACCCTGAGAGAATAGCATGGAATGAATGAATTATCATAGGGAAAATGCCAACCATGTCTGAGCTGCTGGTGAGTGTGCTAGTCTGGAAGTTGAGGGGAGTTCCCTCCCACCCAGAACAGGGCTAAGGGGAGGTGTCAGTTAATATCTCCATTAACTGATCCACAATGATTTGGAGAGCTTTGCTGTCCTGACACACCTTCAGGGCCCAGACTCTGCACAAGGGACTAAGATCGGCCTCTCCCCTGTGATGAGTTCAGCTTCCCAGGCTCACCCACCCTAACATGTCTCTGTTCCCAAAGGGAGAAGATGGCCCCTGGCCCCAGGCCTAGAGTACACAGGTAAACAACTGATATTTTCCCAAGTCAGTGAGTTGGATTATTCTAGTTCTTTCTGGAAATACAAGCCTGCACATCCTTCTCCTAGGCATCTTCCCTCACCCTTTGGACACAGTGGGCTCTCTTCTTGTGCTCTTCTGCAGCTCCTTTTACAGTTCTTGTGTAAAATACTTAGTGCACTTGTGATCACCTGTTTAAACTGTGTCTTTTCACTTCAAACGGTCACCGCAAGAGAGCAAGAACTAGGCCTCTGATTCATGCCATGGTCCAGTATCATGCCTGCAACATGTAGCTGCTGAATGAATGAACAATGAAAATCCTGATTGCTCTCTGATACTACTACTACAGGTCTCAGCATCTTCCAGACTCTCAGCTTTCCCCTCTGAAAAATGGAAATAATACTCCAAATTTTGCTATGAATATTAAAAAAAAACAAATTCTTCCTACCAGGTGAGTATATAGCTATGCAAGTTATTTTATTCTTGTAACAGCTTTTTAAGACTTCCATGGAATGCAGACTTGTCTCCAGCTTAGAGTGAGACAGTGGAAATACTGAGTTAGTAAGTGCCTTATAAAGAACTCTGGTCCCTTCCTAGCTCCTTATGGCTCCCAGCCTCAAAGGCCTGTCTAAAGGACCATATGACCCTCCTCTCTACCTGCCATGGAAGTGCAGAAGCTCCTAGGGTCCAAGTAGGATTATGAGGAAATGTAGGGAAACATGGGGTTCTGGCATCTCCCTGAGGGGTGAGTGTGAATTTGCTCTTCCTTACCGAGCTCCCATCCTGACTCACCCATCCTTCAGAAACCCAGTGGGTCTTCTACCTATTTGAACTGACCCTCCTGTAGGGACATTCCTCAACATCCCTGGGCTGTGGGCCTGGGTTCTAATCCTGACTCAGCTATACCTTCCATGCAGGGAATGTCTCCAACATGTCACTGATGACCATGCCAGGGTTACCATGGCCATGGTATGATGGAGAAGATGAGGTCTGGAGAGATAAAACATTCTGCTTAGTTCTGGCAGGGCTAGGAGTAAAACTCCATCACCTGACTCCCAATCCAAGTCCCTTTCCAGTATATTAGAGCTAAAATCTTGGTAGGAAAATTTTAGAGGAGTCGATGTATGAAAGTTTTTCTTCATTAAATTATTTAAAACTTTCCAACAAAAAGAATTGGTAGACACAATCTCCATAGTCCAACACTAGGTACGAAAACCAAGTTTAATGCGTTCTAATCAGGTAGTTCATGATGAAGGGTCAATCCATTCTGATAGGACCATAGAATCCCTGAAGATAAATGACTCAGAGTCCTCCATCAGACTGGGGCTCCCTGAGTCAGGGCTGTGTCTCCCCTCAGAATGGGGCCCCCCCGAAGATGGGGCTGTGTCTTCCCTCAGACTGGGGGTCCCCAAGGAACGGGCTATGTCTCCCTTCATACTGGGGCTCCCTGAGGATGGGGCTATATCTCCTCTCAGGCTGGGGTTCCTTGAGGACAAGGCTATGTCTCCACTAAGACTTGGAGACCTTCTTGGGTACAGCTGTGTCTCTCTAGTATGGGGGGTATTTCTCAAGGCGGGGTTGTTTTTCCTCACCAGACTGAAGAATTTTCTGACAAAGAGACCACTCCTCTACTTTTAAGTAAAAACTTCAAAGGGAAACTGAGACTTTCTTGGATGAGCTACATAATTGTACTAAATCTCAATCTCCTCGTTTATCTATGGAGCATAATAATGTTTAACTTGCAGGATTATTCTGAGTGGCTGTGACTGTAAAGCATGCATGTCAACTCTTTGACACTCCTTCCTTCAGGAGGTAGAGTCTCATTCCCCTTGACTATCCATTGACCTGTATGACTTGCATCTGATCAAACAAATGTGGCCGGGGTGACGCTGCCTGAGTTCCAAGGCTGGGCAATAAAAGGTGACCTGACAGAACTTCCACGTGACCCCTCTCTCTGCCTGTCTCTGTCCCTCTTTCTCTCTGTCTCTGTCTCTTTTTGGTCACTTGTTCTTGGAACCTGGATGCCATGCTGTGAGGAAGCCAAGGAGCGTGAAAAGGCCACACGTAAATGTTCCCACTGTTGGCCCTAATAGAGGTCAGATGGCAGCTGGCATCGACTGTCAGGACTGTGACTGAGACGCTTCTGAGATGATTCCATTTGACTGTCACTAATGCACTAATGAGAGACCCTGAGCAAGAACCGCCCAACTGAGTCCAGTCAGTTCTCAGATTTGTGTGAAAAATAAATAACTGTTACTGTTTTGAGCCAGTGTTTGGAGGTGGTTTGTTAGACAGCAGAAGGTAACTGGAACAGTACTAAATGAAGTCAGTCACTTTATACCAAATGCCTAGCGCCATGTCTGGCACATTGTCAGTGTGCCAACACATAGCCATTCTGCAGTGCCCTGAGTTCAGAGCTGTGCACAGCAGGGTGGGTGTGCACACACTCTCAGGGATGCCTGACTCACACCTGGTGTTTGAAGATGCAGTGGGAGAAGATGGGCCTGGGTAGAGAAGGCTGGAGGAAGAACCTGGGGAGGGAATCAAAGAGCACACAGGAGCTAACCTTGTCTGACAGTCGACAGGCATTGTACTAGGCATTCGGCAACATCACATCTCTTAATACTCACAACCGCACTCCAAGATGGGTTTCATCTCAACTTACAGAAGAGAAAACTGAGGCTTGAAGATGTGAGATGTGATTTGGTGCCTCCTCCATGATCTTGGGGCCAGTGAGCATACAAGCCAGGCAGTGTCCACTGTCCTGTGCCCTTCCCCACCACACCTCACTTTTCATCCACCCCCACAATGCCTCCCTCTTGCTCTCGGCCAATCAATAAACAAGTAATTAGCAAGAGTCTTATCAGCACTGTGGTGCCAGGAAGTCCTTCCTGATGCCTGCATCCATCTCCACTGCTGAAATTTCCTTAGTTTGTTGGAGACCAAGAAAATCAGCTCACTTTTCTTTAATAAATCTCCAGAGACAGAATAATTCTTGCTGAGCTCCATGTTGCTCCCCATTTGCTGTCGGTTCCCTATGCCCTAATCCTCTAATGGAAGAACAGACTTCCTCTGACCTCACCTGGGCTGGGCTCAGCGCTTTCTCTCCTGGAACCCATTGACCCACAGCAGGATCCCTCGACAAGGGTAATATTGCCCTAGTGGGGGAAAAATTGTTTTTTCAGTGGGAGGAAGAGGAATGATCTCAGCTATAATGATGATATACAGACCTCCACAGAGATATAGTGCATCTGTGGTATTAAAATTATAAGGGAGACATTTAGGAAAAAATATCTTAAAAGGCTTATTGGGGGCAACAAGGAAGAAAAAAGCTTGCAAACACTGCCCTAGATCCCTCACCCCACACGGATCTGCAGGCCTATGGCCGTTCCTTGAGGTAAGGGTTCAGGGCGGCAGGGGCTTGGGGGCCTCCTGGAGTTGGGGATGAGGCTCCTATTGGCTCTGATTCCCTGGTCCTGTGATGGTCTGTGGGAGGGATGGGGTGACCACACAGGTGCCAGCTCAGAGGCTGGGACTCAAGTGATTTCCTTCTCTAGGATTCCAACCCCCAACACTTGTTTCTTATGCTAGAGTGCACATGGGAGGATTTTCTTTAGAAAATCAACTCTGATCAATAATTTATTCTGCTGGAAATAAATAGATCTGGTCACCCGGGTCAGAGGCTAACTGAAACTCTGGGCCACATCTGGGAGTTTAGACGTCTGCATTTTCAACCCCCACCCTCATACCCCTACCTCACTTCCAGCCCCATGGCCAGCCTTGGCCAGGGTAAAGGTTCTCCTCACACCAGAAAGATGACCACCACCCAACCCCAGTCCATGTCCTTCATTTCAACAGGAAGAGATGGCCACAGGGAGCCTCTCCCAGCCTCTGCACGAGCCGTTAGTGCCCCAAGGGAGAAGAAAAAGACACAGGGGTAGTGAATGTCAGAGACTCCTAAATCGTATGAGTGTCTGCAGGCTTTGTTCTGGGAATCATGAGGGGAGGATCCTCTGTGTCTCTGTGTAGGGGTAGAGTATGTGCTGTGAGCTGGCCTCCCCTGGGGTGGGGAATGCATCTGTGGGTCAGTATATGTGATATGTGTTGTGTCTGGTTACTCACACCCATCTCTCTGAGTGTTTTCTCATGTGTCTGTGGATGTCTACCTGCATGAGCTCCTTCTCTGGGCTGTTATGCTAGTCTGACCGTGTCCAAGGGTGCACATGTGCACAGGATCCTGTGTCAAATAACAGGCAGGGAAATTTGCATGCAAGGTGCAGGCTGCCCTTATTGCCTTGGGAGAGAGGGTTGGTTTTTATGAGAGCAAATTAACTCATTTTTAAAGGAGTTTAAAATACCTCTACTCTCTTAGTTTCTCTAGACATTTAGGGCAGTGAGAAGTACAGGGACTGGGGACTATGAGAGGGCTGCTTGGAGGGTCCCAGGGCTTGTCTCCCAGTGTGAGAGTGGGGCTGTGGAGTTAGAGGAAAGTAGGACTCGAGATTGAGATATTAATAAACCTAGGCAGAGATGATGGGAGGGGGACACACGGCCAGGGAGAGAGACAGAAGGTGAGAGGAGGCCTGGATGGTGTTGGAATCCCAGCTCTGTCACTGCGTCAGGGCAGGTCTCATCCCCGCTCTGAGCCTTCATGTCTCCCGTCTAGAATGGATGAATCACTTCTCAGCCATAGGCTACCTGGAAAGACACAGGAGAAAGCACATGTTAAGTGCTCAGTACAGTAGCTGGCCCATGGAGACCCTTCGGGGAGGGCAAGCTGACAAAATAAAGACTGAGTTCCAGGTCACAGGCTCCTAAATCCTGAGTGTCTGCAGGCTTTGTTCTGGGAATCACAAAACAAAAAAACCAGGCTCAGAAGCGGGCTCTACTGTTCTTGAAGGCACTTGCCCTTTTTGAATCCCAGAGATGACAGATTCCCTGACCCATTCCTGTTCCAGAGGCTCTGGGTGGGCAGTGTGCTTGGGACCCCAGCCTCCATCACAGTAGCCACAATCAAAGCACAGTTGGTGGCAAGCCCCTGCTGTGTGACATGCTTTGCACACGTCACCCGTATGAGGTCCTCACAACAGTTCTAGGAGGCATCTCCCTGAGGCTTGCTTTCCTTATTTGCAAAACAGGAAGAGCTACCAAACCTGCTTACATGGTATGCCAAAAACTCTTAGGGCGATGCCTGGGACATGGGAGGCACTGAGTCAATATTACTTATTATCATTCCCATGTTACAGGTGATGAAATTGAGGCATAGAGAGAGCAAGCAGCTTGCCCAAGGGCACACAGGTAGGATTTGGACCTGGATCTCTGGCTCCGGAGACTGTGTCCTTCCTCCAGTAGGACTAGAGCTTGTCTTGTTTTTTTTCAGAACCTGGCCCAGAGACCAGAATCATTCCCATTTACTATCCCTGTGGTGCTGGCAGGCATCCTGCTGATACTGACCGTCTGCTGGCCAATTCCTCTAGATTCCCAAGAGTCCCCTATGTACCCCGGTCTCCCATTGCCACTTCCTTCCTGCCTGTCAGACTTGTCATTCCTTTAGCACAGAATCCCAGCTTGCTCTCTGCCTACCATATTTCTATCGTGAGGAAAAAATTAGAAACAGCTGTAATTATTACCTCTACTTAAGTTGCCCTCAAAGCTTCCATGGTCTGGGAAGGCAGGGGCCACAACCTGAGGTCCAGGGCAACAAAATTCCAGGTCCCTGAGAGTCTCTCCAGGTAGGTGGTGGTTACTCTAAGTTAAACTGCTTTGTATCATCCGTCAGTGTCGGGTTTTCTCTATCTTGTCTGTTTAGTTTTTAAATTCCTTTTTGCTTTCATTTGTTAATTCTTTGGCTTGCATTTGCTAGCTCTTCAAACTTGCTGAGGAGGAATTTTGCTATTGTGAGGAAGATGACCACAAGCCTTCCTTTGAGTTTTCCTTCGGCTTTGTCCTATTGTCTAAATACCAAGAATCTTCTTCTTAGATCCTTTCCCAGAAATGCAGGCAGCACGAACCCTTTGTTCCATGTTTCAGACCATTTCCCTTTCTTCATGATTTGGTGGTCTGTTGTTACATTTGCACTAAGGGGTTGGGAGTGCAGATCATATTGCCTCCCAACAACATCTCAGCTCTTGTGCCCTCCCTGACTAGGGAGCACTCCTCAGCACAGAACATGTACATGGGTGCACATGTACATATCCATGCATGGTATATATTCAAGTAAGGAGTATTTATCACATGCACACACAGCACTGTTCTAGGTGCTGGGATGCATTGGTCAAAAAGACAAAGGATGCTGCTTCTGTGGATCTTACACATACACACATACACACACACACACACACTTACACCACCTCCGCTCACACACCATTCTCTCTGTCCACACCTTCCTTAGGAGGAAAGGACAGCAATTGTGAAAACTTCTGAATACCTTGACCACAGTCTGATTTTGCTCATTAGGGTAGATGTCACTGCCTTTGGGCAAAGTGTTCCCTGCCATGTAGATGTGGGAGGTTCTCAGCCAGGGGTTCTTGTGGCATCCTTGCTTCATTCACCCTTCCTCCCCTTGTGAAAGTGATGGTGTACATTTTCTACCCAGGCATTCTCCTGGGTATGTACCTAGGATCTCTCCCATGTGTACACAAGGAGATGTGAGTGCGAATGTTAATTGTGGCTTTGCTTGTAATAGCAACAACTGGAGAAAACCAAAATGTCCATCTATACAGCAGAGAAAATGATTGAATCAGAGCTACCTGGATCATCATGAATACATCTCAAACATGTAACATTGAATAAAGAAAAAGCAAGGTTCAGGAGGTGCAGTGAATATGCCATTTGTATAAAGCTTTAAAAAATACAAACCAATGCTTTCTATTATTTATGGATACCTATATCCTGGGCAAGCATGAAAACCTGTATAGAAATGGGCATGACAAACACTAGATTCAGGAATGTGGGGAGCCTGGGAAGAGTTTATAAGGGCTTTCAATTCAAACTATAATGTTTAATTTTATAAAACGGTCGATGGGTCCATAATGTTCATAATATTATTAGCTATACTTTTTATGTCTAAAATATTTTATTGTAAAAGACACAACATCGAAAGAGAAACTAAGAAGTGTGTTTAACCAGAATTCCTCTGGGGTAAGAGTTAGAATCACAATGAAGACTTTATTTCTTTATTTGATTTGTCTTCAAGTTGCAGCGGGTTTTATTCAGGTAAGAATTCTCCATTTAGAGAAAATGACTGGAGTTTCTTTTGAAAGACGACAATAACTGTGAAGTGGCTGGATCTTTTTACTCCCATTTTGGTTTTCTGTTTACTTTCTATTGCCAATCCTGCACTGAGGGCTGTGACAGTGCCTATCTTCCTACCCTGTTGCAGTGTGTGGACTGTGAAGTGTATGAGGATGAGTGACAGGTAGCTTTCCCTGTAGCTGGTCCGCTGGTGAAGGAAATGGGTTGACCCTCCTCGAAACTGAACCTACAAAGACTTTTCCATCTCTGAGAGGCTTGCTTCATCACACAGGGTACTAAAGCCTGCAACCTGACTCATGTCCCACCTTGCTATCGCTATTCAAAGCTATCCTTTCTACCCAGGCATTCTCCTCCTGGGTATGTACCTAGGATCTCTCCCATGTGTGCACAAGGAGATGTGAGTGTGAATGTTAATTGTGTATTTGCTTGCAATAGCAACAACTGGAGAAAACCAAAATGTCCATCTATACAGCAGAGAAAATGATTGAATCAGAGCTACATGGATCATCATGAATACACCTTGAACATGTAACGTTGAATAAAGAAAAAGCAAGTTTCAGGAGATGCGGTGAATATGCCATTTGCATAAAGCTTTAAAAAGTACAAACCAATGCTTTCTATTCCATCAGTGTTCTGCTCTCTACCAGGTAACCTGGTGGACTGATCCTAATTCAGGAGTCTTGGATGACACCTTCCAAAAGATACACTTTGATCTTAGGCAGCCTTAAAGAAAGAGTAGTACCTAGACATTCTGGGTGCCTCTTGTCCTGCAAGGTGAGTCTGGCGAGGATGAGGGCTGGGAATGTCAGCTGGGAACGCCCAGGCAGGATAGGCATGAGCAGGGGGTGGTGGGGAGAGGCACATCAATAGGGGCCCTGATCAGAGCAGAGCAATTTCTGCTCTTCCCAGGCCCACTTGCTCATCCATATCATCTCATCCCACTGCCAACAGCAGTCATCTATCTTCAAGAGCCGCTCAGATTTGTGTTATCAGCGAGAATCAAATCTGGCAAAATGGCAGGAGAAGTGCTTGCATGGGGCTTTTCAGCAAAACTCAATTAAAGTGGGGAATTGGACTTGAATATGAGCCACTGTACTTACTGTTCTAATCAGAATATCCCCTCCCCTTCTACATGTGCTGGATGCTTTCATGGGATAACCTGTGACGGGTCAGTAAGAGAAGCCCTGGCTACCCATCGTTCAGTGCTTGCATTATCACCAAATCCCACAGACTCTTGTCTCAACTTCCAGATGGGGGAAACTGAGGCATATAACCTTTAAATATATTTCCCAAGACTCTAAAGCTGGTCAGTGGCAGGGCTGCATTAAAAATCCTAGTATTCTTGCTCCCAAACATGACCTGTTTTACTACCCTATGCTGGCCTGATGAAGTCCTACCCAGATCCTCTAGAATCTTATCTAAGCTAAGGTTCCTCCTGCCAATCAGAGCAATGCAGCCACAGACTCAGCCCCACTGCAGAATCTGCCTCCGAAAGACATGAAACATTTTCTTCCATCGTGCATGCCATCTAGAGCCACTACTGCTCAGCCTAGATGTCTCAGTGGACACAGCCACCCGCTTCTGTGGAGCTGCCTCCGCACTGAGGAATTGGAAGAGTTCTGTTAGAAATCACCTTGCTTATCCCAGGCCAGGTTGGAGCCCGAGTACTAGTAATGGCTGTCATTTCCCTAACCCCTACTCCAAGCTCCTTTCATTCTCACCGGTTTAGATGTTACTGTCCTGTTTTTACTCTTGAGTACATGGAAGCTCAGAGAAGGCAAGTGGAGTGCCCAGCGTCACACAGCAAATGTGGATTAGCAATTTAAAGCCTACAGCTGTCAGTCTTGGAACCCCTGAACTGCAACTGCCTCTTGTTCCCATGGTCAGGCTTTGGGGGACTGCCCCCCACCAAAGAGTTGGCTCATATTCTGTGCAGCTTCTCTTGTCCTTTTCAAGGTACCGTTCTCCTGTCCTTTCTACACACCCAGTGCCTCACAGGGCCTTGTGGAAGAAGCTTCTTAACGTTCTGCCTGTCATTATCTCCACTTGGAACTAAAGGAAAGCAAGCAAGTGTCAACCTGTGCATGGGAGAGTTCTCTGTAATGTCTGTAAGACATTAATGGAATGTTGTCTCCCTGGCAAAAAAAATAAGTCATGTGATTGTATTTAGAGTTAGATAGTGAATATATTTTGATTTAAAATGTGCAATGAATCAGAGTTAATTGCGTTTAGGTCACTGAGACCTGACCTGGAGAATACTTTCATTTCTCAGTTATCAGTACGGTGGTCTTTCTAAGTGCGGGAAAGTGGTTGCTTCCATACTCATTGGATCCCCTTGCTTTATACCTCATCTTAGGAGAAAATAAACCAGTGAGAGTTGTTCTCGGTAAGATCTGTTAGGCAGCAAGTAACCAAGTATCTGAACAAAAGTGGTTTCAGTAGTAGGGGTTTACTCGGGTGCAAAATAGGTAATTCCAGGCTTGGGGCGAGGTCATCCAAGCCCCAGGCTTTTCCTGCCTGGCTGCTCTGCCAGGCCACCAGGTCGTTATCCCTCAAGTTGCTAGATGGCTGCCCACCTCCCAAGTGGCAAGGTGGGAAAGGCATTCCTCTTTGGGAGGATAAGTTTTCTCAGTACCTCCCCACCCCCTGTAGGCTTTCTTGTCATCTCATTGGCCAGAATGGAGTTACATGCCCAGTCCTAGAATAGTCACTGGCAACAGAGAATGGAGTTATCACAACCAAGTTAGACCAAGCAGGTTTTAGTCTCATCATGCCTTATCCGCCACCATGATATTCCACACATCATTGCTTATAGCCAAGGAACTCACTTCACAGCTGAAGAAGTGTGGCAATGAGCTTGGCATAGTCCCACCCACCCCAAATAAGTGTTCTGTTACAAGGGAGAAGGCAATAGCTGTTAGGTAGCCACAAACAGCGGGGTGTACCTCAAGAAGTCAACATCTGCTTCCGAAGTAGCCAGTAAAAGAGCTGCTCTTGAAATAACAGGCGAGGGCTATAGTAGGCCTGAGGGAACAGAGGGCTGGCAGAGACACCAAAGAGGTTCTGGTCATAGCAGGGTCTGATGTCTGTGATGTGGTATAGTCTCTCTGTTCAGATGATACCCTGAGATCCAACCCTACTCTGGAGTATCCCCGAGATAGAACAGATGGGGACCCTTGCCAAGACGTCAGATTCCGGGGAGATAAAATGTTATGCTTGTTGTATGGTGTGGTGATTAAGAGCATGGGCTATGGAGTCATACGGACTGGGTTTGAATGGGCTGTTGATCCTGCGCATGTTACTTAGTTGCTGTGTGCCTCAATTGCTTTGTCTGAAAAATGGGAACAATGGTACATCCTCATGAGGTTTTGGTGAAGATTTTAAGCATGTAGCATGCTTAAAGCACTGTCTGGCACATAGTAAGTGTTACGCAAAAGGCTAATATTATTATAATGGTTATTTATTATTGTCTGATGTAAATCACATCCAGATCAGTGAGATGAAAGCCTGGGCACTGAGAGGCTTGTGTTGAGACTGGGGGAAGAATTGGGGAATAAGATCATTGTAGGTACAATTTCCTAGGACACTCCTTTTCTTTTAAAGTTCTCCATTCCAGAGAAGCATGTGCATCAGTGAGGAGAGATGTGAATATTCTAGTTTGAGAGGCATTCTGTGACAGGAACAGAGAACAAGATGTCGTGGAGGTGAACAAGATCAGCTCAGCATTTCTCTAAGCCCAGCAACATTTATTCTCATGGGGTGGGGCACCCCAGGCTCAGCACCTCCTGTTTTTACTCCCTGTTCACCTGTGTTCTAGTCCTCCCCTCTATTCCTCTTCGAATGTCATTGTAGCTGCATTGGGGATCATGGGCAAGTGGATCCAGGTTCTACCCAGAGACTGGACATAGCAATACAAAGCAGGTGCTGAGACTGTATGTTTTAGAGCTGCATTAGTCAGGATGAGCCAGATTGTGCTGCAGAAACAAATGACCCCAATATCTCAGCAGTTTCATGCAAAGGGGGTTTTTCTTCATTGCTCATGTTACATATTCGACACAAGTTGGAAGCAATGTCTGCTTGCTGAGTCACTCAGAGACTAGGCTGAGAGAGGCATCACCTGGACACAAGCTTCTAAGATTCCTAATGCAAAAAAAAAAAAAAAAAAAAAGGAAAATTGAAGTCAAGTGTTGGCAATTAAGCATGCCTACATTTCATTGCAAGTCACATGCAAGCTGCAGACAAATCACACGCCCATGCCCAACTTTAAGGCACAAGGACATGCATCCTACCATGTGCCAGGAAAGAGAAAGAACCAAAATATTTGTGAACACCACTAATGACAGGGCCTTTGAGGCTTTAGGGGACACAAACATTTGACAGGGTTAGAGTATGTATTTCCTCCTGGAGATGATGTTGTCCCAGACACACTCTCCATGAGGCCTGTGTCTCTCCTCCTTTGCAGACCCAAGAGGGTAACAACCTGGTTTGGAATTGTTGCTTCTTATTGCAGAACCTATGGCAGTAGGTGTCACTGCTTACAGAACATCTTGTCAAATAATTTTCTCACAGTGAGTCACCTTTTTTTCAGACTGCTGAGAGTCAAGCTTGCACAACCCTCCTCTTGCAGGAAGCCTTCCTGGATTGCCTCGTGAAGGTGCGCTTAATACCTCCCAAGACCTAATCCGGATATGGGTCCATCAACTTTATTTCCTTTCTTCCTCATCCCTCAGATGCTGTCCGCTCCCCCGGTGGTACCTGGGAACACCTCACATTTGGATAATCCCTTGCAGTTTTAGAAAATGTGTCCACATACATTCACATTTAATCCTTACAACAGCCTTGTGAGGTAGGAATAAGTTCATACAAGAAACCAAAACCTGAATAAATAAAGTATCTGGTTTAAGTTCCGGACTTGGAATTAGGTTGAAATCAAATTCAATTCTCTGAGTCCAGTAATAGTTATGAAAATAATAACAGCTGTTTGCAATATGGTAGGCACTGGTCTATTATCTTATTAACTCTCACAACATACCTAGGAGGCATATTGCTATATTAGCCCCATTGTACAGTTGAGAAAACTGAGGCACACTGAAGTTAAGGGAGCAGCCTGGAGTCTTACAACTTGTTAACTCTAAAGCCAGGATTCAAACCCAGTGCGTTTGGTGCCTGAGAGCATGTGCTTCAGCACCGTGCTACATCCCAAGTCCACTGTGCCACCATTCCAAGTTGTGGAGGACCTCTGCTTCTCTATTATCAGCCACTTCATCTCTAACTCCAGGAGCAAAGGTGCCCCCTTGCCCTCAGCTGCTGCATATTGTTAGTTACTCACGGGTCAGCTCACATTCCCAACCTCTCATGACTTATCTCTTGACTCCTAGTCTACTCTCATTCTCATCTTTGATGTATTCAGTGATTATTCTCCTAAAAAAAGCATGGCCAAGATTACCATCAATCTGATCCAAATGTCAGTACAGCATGCTACTAAGAACCTCCTTCCTAAAACCCCAGTCTTCCCTGTAACTCAGATTGTGAGGACTGAGGGGCGACCCCTAGGTAATCCTTGTCCACCATCATTTCCCGAAACACTTAGGATGCTCCCCACCATCCTTGGCCTGGCCCAGGGGCATACCCACAGCCAGAAGGGCCTCCAGAGGGTTTCAGCCTTGTCCTAATGGCTTGAGCAGTGATCTCTGCTTACCTAGACCTGGGAATGGGCATGTGAAGGCTGTGCCCAGTCTGCCTGACACAGCAGGGAGAACCTCAGCTCTGGGGAAAGGTGGTAGAGTGGAGGCCAGCTCACACATCACTCTTGTCTTTGCTCAGACAGTTACCCCTTCCGGCAGGCCCTGCATGCTTCCCTTGTTCTCGGAGCACACAGCTAGCACACAGCTCTCTGGGGGAAGATATACACAGCAGAGGAAATCTGAGCCAGTCTCCACTCTCCAAGGTCAGCCTGAAAGGCGAGTTGAGCGCGGGAGGATGAAGGGGTCTCTCTTTCACTCCCAGCCCTGCCACCTCCTCCCCAAGCAGCCTGGTTTTGGCCGGCGCCTTCTCTCGCCTGCCTCACAGCTTGTTGAGAAGAATGAGCTGCTTGAAGGACACTTTACAACTCCATAAATAATCACGATGTTGAGCACACAAGATGAGAGGCACGCCCTCCGAGGTGGGCGGAGGGGGCTGGGAGCTGGCTGCAGTTCTCGTCCCAGGGCCCATTGTCCTGGCTCTGTTCCCTCCAAGGAGCTGCTTTTAGCTCGGCCTCAGTGGTGTCAGCATCTCCTCCCACCCCTGAGTGATTTTTTCCCTGGAGGGGTGGAAGCCAGCAAACCACAGAGCTGTTGCTGCAAGAGAGCAAGAGGTCCAGGCCTAGTGGGGAAGCAGCAGCTTTAGAGAGTTTTTCTGCAGACACAGAGATGGATGCCCAGGAATCGATCCCTCTGAAGATGAATCACGGCAAGATGCACAAAGAAAACCCCTTTGGTCTGAACAGGCAGATAATGTTCCTGACAGGGCCTCCACTCCTTGTCAATTTGTTGTGATTGGTGGGAGAAAGAGCGAGAAGGAGGGAGGAGAGAGGGATGTGGAGGTGGGGGTAGGGGGGTCACACAGAAGGATGATGGAGACACAGAGGTGCACACAGAGATGAACAGGCACAGAGACCCAGAGATTGAGATGCAGAGACTCAGAGGCATATGCAAATGGAGAGACACTGAGACAGAGAGAAAATGGAACAGCCATGGAGAAATTCAGGATGAGAGGGCAGAGATGTTTTCTTCCTTTGATCTCGGGCCAGGGGCAGTTAAAGGCAGGGAGACTCTGGCATTTTGCTGGACATTAAACATTAACCAAGCATTTAGGTCAAGTTAGGCTTTGGCTTGTTGCTAAAAATTAATCAAAATATATATTTGTATATATATACTTCAAAACATCATGTTGTACACAATAAATATATATAATCGATGTTATCTGTTAAATTTAAAAATTAAAAAATGGCCAAATGTTTGGCCAACTCTCAATTATCGATGAATTGTTTCTATGTGTGGCTTCTCCTTGAGCTCTTGGAGGTCCCCTTTCTATTACAGATGTGTGTGTGTGTCTGTGTGTGTGTGTGTTTGAGAGAGAGAGAGAGAGAGTCATGTTGCGTTTGATGTCCAGCCAGATTAGATTTGGATTTATCTTTTCATTTCAAATTAGCAATGCTTGCCTATATCAATTCAGGTAATTAAAAGGTAACCATGAGGGAATTCATAGCACGCTCTGCATATCCTTAATGCACCTCAAGATCAGGCTTTCTCTAATTATAACCTCAGAGTCATAAACTCTCAGAACATGGTTCATCAGAGTTGGGTGGAAACCTTATAGGTCTCTCAGTCCAGTCCCTTCCATTGTAGATGGAAAAATGGAGGAACAAAGGCCACGGGGGCCTGATCAAAGGCACACATTTAGATGCAGCCTGCCAGGTGTCTTCAGCTTCTGCTTGCACAAGAAGAGAAAAGATGGAGGAATCCATGTCCCCAGGGCAGAGGGGCCCCATAGCCAGGCTTTGCTGACTCAGAATCCTTCTCAATGATTCTGCTTCTCACTGACCAGTACTAGAGCTTTTTACTTCTAGTCTATACCAGACTTTGCAGGGGTGTTTGGGGAGTGGACCTCAGAGGCAGAAGAAAAGCATCCACCCTTGATGTTTATACAAATTCTCTCTCTCGGTACTTCTAGAAATGGATCATCAGACATGGGGACAGAGAGTGGGATACACATTGAGGCTAGTTGTGAGGCAGGTCCTTCAAGATGCAGGAAGGCAGAGTAACTATTTCTAAAACTCATTCCAGGAAGCAGGTAGCCCTAGCCTTCCGGAGCAGTGGTTTTCAACCAGGGGCAATTTTGGCAATGTCTAGAGACATTTTTGGTTATCACACCGGTGATTCTTCTGGCATCTAGTGGGTAGAGGCCTAGGGTGCTGCTAAACATCCTATAGTGCACAGGAAGGCCCCGCGACAACAAAGAATTGTCTGGCACAAAATGTCAGCAGTGCCAAGGTTGAGAAACTGTCTCCTAGAGGAAGCAATCCATCTTGTTCATTTTCCATCCGTACCACTCACATTCAAGTGTGGAAATGCTCATTGTTTTGCCTATATAGACGTGGGCCTTATTCCCAATGGCTCAGAGGGGATAGACTCACTGGTAGGTGAGGTGGGGAGACATGGGTGAGATGGAGGCATGTTTAATAATGTGAGTGGGTCTCAATAGACTTTCCCTTTCTACTTCAGTTCAGGAAGAAGGAGAAAGAGAAGACAACCTCTACTTGTTTTCTTCTTACCTCCTTTCTTCTTCATCCTTACCTTGCACAGTCTCTGCCTGCTTCCTTCTCCCTTATTCATTTTCTGTTCCAACCCCATCTTGTCTAGGACCTTGCCCTTTCAATTTCTTGATGTCTCTCTTCTGTTCAAAGCTAAATATTACATAGAACAAAGCACAAGTTTTCACCTTTTCCCCTTGGAACCTAGACCCACTGCTACCCAAAGATGATTACCACAAGCCTCACTCCCTGTACATTGATGTATTGTAGCAATGCCACCCCAGAATGGCTCAGGGTCTCCAGAGGATCCCCCAGGGTGGCCTGATGGTACTGACCCTTCACCCTGACCACTGCGCCTGTTGGCAAATAAATTGATTATAGGAGCTGCTTAAGGACTCTGATAGAACAGAGGCTATAAACATGAAACATGTGGATCAATGTTTGTACTATTTACTGGCATGTGTGACTCAGGCAGCAAGAGTGTGAACATTTGTCACATGGAGTACAAGGGGCTGGCTGGAGGGGAGTAGTTTTTCTTCCGTTTTTGTGAATTACGAAGTCCCCTGACTTTGGTGAGCATGGAAGAGTTGAGGTTCCCACAGTTGTAGATCCATGCACTCATCCTTTCTCATTTTTATTCTGATCAGGGTTATGTGATTCCAGAGAAATATCATGCAGATGTAAAAAGATCATCAGCTCTGATATGCAAAGGCCTGAGTTCCAATTGTGGCTTGGCCAATGACTAGTTTTGTGACTTTGGGCAGCTAACAGTGTCTTCCATCTGTAGAGTATAGTAATAATAATATAACAGAGTCGTCTTTTCCTCTGTCCTCAGGCAACCTAGCAACCAAACAACCTTGGAGCACACAGTAGGTGCTTCTTAAATGTTAGTCCTTTCCCTTTGCCAGGAAAATGAAGTCACTGTGTTGTTGGCAAATGTGCCTTCCCAACTATGGAAAAGTTTGTACATCTTCACCCCTAATATCTACACATACTGAGTTCTTGATGTGTCCCTTGAGGAAGAATGATTCACTCACTCCTCCAGGTGAGACCCTGTCAGCCTCTCCAAAAAGTCTTCACACTGTAAAAAATGGGCAACCTGACTTATCTTTGCTGCCCCTGCCCTCTCCCAGCACTCTTTGCCAGTTTTCCCTGCCCAGACACCACGTAGTTGATCATTCAGTTCTGCACAGCTAACCCTCCAGGTTCTGCTAAAGGTCCTGCCCTACATTGTGCCAGGGTGGGGTGAATGGATGTGGGTGCAGAAGGAGTTAGGACCTCAGAGAGGCATGGATTACAGAGACCACAACCCTCCAGGGATCCAGGACTCCCTGGTATTAGAAGAAGACAGAATTCTGCGGGGATCAGGATTCTGCTCTGACTGGACATATAACCCAGATGCCATATGACTTGGAGGGTCCTGTTGGCCAAACGGTCCACTGCTGAGTTGTGCCACCCACTGGGCCAGACCAGAACCATACCCATCCTCTCCACGTTCTTTGAACTCTGAGTTAGAGTGGCACATGGTAGGTGCCCAGTAAAGTTCCCCCAGGAACCATTGCCTCAGAGCCAGCCATGGAAGAAGGGCAGGGGATTCCTGGCCCAAGGTCAATGTGTTGGGCCATTCTCACATCACTATAAAGAAATACCTGAGACCGAGTAATTTTTATATACATATATATATAAGGTTTATTTTGGCTCATGGCTCTGCAGGCTGTATGAGTAGCATAGTACTGGCACCTGCTTCTGGTGAGGGCCTCAGGAAACTTCCAATCATGGCAGAAGGCAAAGCTGGAGCCAGTGCATCACATGGCGAAAAAGAGAAGGGGGTGGTCCAGACCCTTTTAAACAACCAGATTTCATGTGAACTGACTGAGCAAGAACTCACTCATCAACAAGGGGATGGTGCTAAACCATTTGAGAGATCCACTCCATGATCCAGTCACCTCCCATCAGGCCTCACCTCCGATACTGACAGGATTGCATTGGGGATCCCAACATTGGAGATTGCATTTCAACATGAGATTTGGAGGGGGAAGACATCCAAACTGTATCAGTTGGCCGGTGCTGGCTTCCACAGTGTTCCTGATGAGGCCGCGGTAGGCCTCACATCCAAGCTCTTGCTACTTCCAAACTGGAGGATACCTACTGCCTGCCTCCCCAGTTCTAGAAGGCAGAATGTCCACACTCAGATAATGCATATGACTAAGGAGGTACTGAGAGGAGGCAAGTTTGGAGGGTGCACTTCTTAGGAGTCTTTTCGTACAATTCAGCCAATAATGAGTATCTTTCAACCCACTTGTGGACATTCAGGTGAGAAAACCCACGGGCAGGGGCAAGGGCAAGGGAAACATTCTCTCTTTCTCCCTGTCCTTCCTCCCTCCCTGTAGGGATGTGCACCACCCTTCCGCCCTCACCTGCCTTCTCTTAAGTCTATTTTTGGAGCCTCAACTCTGTGTGTGTGTGTGTGTGTGTGTATAGTATGTGCATGTGTGTAAAAGTAAAGGGCCCCATGGAAGGTAGATAGGCTTTCTCTCCAAAATATGCCTGTGTGTGCAGACCTCGCTATTTTCACAAGGGCTCTAAAGGGGATAACAAAATTAAGTTAAATCAAGCACAATGCAGTCAAATTATAGCATTTAAGCACCATATCAGCTTACAAAGTGCCTTCATGTGTAGTCACCAAAACATCCTGTGAAGAAGTATTCATTTTAGCCCTAAATTACAAATAAGGAAACTGAGGTTCAAAAAGAGAAGCACTTGCCTGAGGGCCCACCAGTGGTAAGTGACAGAGGTGGACCTAGAGGCCATACCTTTTGACTGCAAAGCAAAAGCTCTTTCCACCTCACAGAAGAGTTGGCAAGAGAAGATAAATAGGTGTGTCCAAGTTTCTAGGACCAGAAGGCCACTGCGGGTGAGCCTGGAATATAGTTCTGGGTTTCTGAGAGCCAGAGTCAACAGCTAGAAAGGAGAGAGAGAGAGGAGATGATTTCAGAGAGTGGAGGGGGAGGGATAGTCATGGGGAGATGGGCATGGTGAGTGCAGGGACTTCAGGGGCAAAGTTGTGCAGGCACAAGGGAGCTAGGGGCAAGTGATCGTGGAGAGATAAGGGACCAGAGAAGTGCCTTCATCTGTTTCCTCCATGGGTCTCTCCCTCTGTCCCTGCATCCATTTCTTGGCTTTTGTCCCTCCCAGAGCTGATCCTTAGCACCCCCAACACCCTATGCATATACTTCATAAGACTTCCTGGGGAGCTGGGAGATGCGTAAGAGGCATGCAAAACCCTGGTCTAAAGTTCTGGCTCATCCTTTCTCCCATCACTCACTTCTGCCTCTTTGCTCCAGGGAACACTAGCCCCAGTACAGTGAAACCACACAGACATACTTTGCAGGGGTCACAGAATTATATGGGTCATCTGGTCAACCCTCAGGGCATAGTAGAGAAAACTGAGGCCCAGAGAGGGGAGGTGGCTTGCAAAAGGACACACACTGGTTAAGAATCGGGGCAGGGAGCTGGCATAAACCAGACTCTTCCCCCACTGCAAAGGCTAGGAGGGAAGAGGGCACTGGAACCTCCAAGCCATAGCCAGCAGCAGGGCCACAGCCTGAGACACTGCCTGCCTCTTCCAGAGTTGATCCCAGACACTCTATCTTCCTCCCTGGTTTACTGTTTAGTGTTTTTAAAGCACATCTCAGTTCAATGCTTTTGCTACAGTAAATATCTAATAATTGTTTCAGACTCTATTACTCGCCTCACAAAATAGTGCCTGGAAATGGTGCTTATTTAGGTTTGTGCTGAAAGAGAAAAAACTCAGAAAAGGCCTGTCACATCTCAAGTGCTGTTGACTGTTTGTGGTCCAGAGATGGGGGTGGGGCGTGGCCCACTGCCGAGTACCTGGTGCTGGATACTCCTTCTAGCTGTGGGGATGCTGGTGCATTTATTAACCTGCTAAGCCAGTCTCTGCCTCCACAAAAGCTGCTGAGACTGTGTGTGTGTGTGTGCGTGCATGCATGTGTGTGTGTGTGAGAGAGAGAGAGAGAGAGAAGAGATTTACAGGCTGAAGTATATCTCTGAGTATTAATATAAAAATGTGTATGCCACATATCACCTTGTGTGTGTGTGTAGGCATACACACACATGTCCAAACATGAAAGTGAGTCCATAC
The DNA here is from genome assembly GCF_029281585.2 of Gorilla gorilla gorilla. Classification (NCBI taxonomy): domain Eukaryota; kingdom Metazoa; phylum Chordata; class Mammalia; order Primates; family Hominidae; genus Gorilla; species Gorilla gorilla. The sequence continues at coordinate 58,415,196 of NC_073229.2, read as the reverse complement.
TTTTAATGTTCACAACCATCCCCAAAATTGTCCTCACAAAAGAGACCACAGCTGGAAGGCAGGGGTCATAATAATCACATCAACTTTACTATTTACAAATGGTTCTCGCATCCGTGATTTCCACTGATCCTCACAACCTGGATATTTCCATGTTCATTATTCAGATGAGGACACTGAGGCCCAGGGAGCTCAGAGTATGGACTGAAGTTCAAACACTGGTAAGTGTTGGGGCTCAAGTTTTGACTCCATGAAAGTGCAGAGGCTAAGACACCAGATTCAGAAACACTAGTTTTGGTGTCAGATTTGAATCCTGACTTGAGCATTTACTGGCTGTAAGACTTTGGGCAGAGGATTGTCTTACTTAATCCATGGTTTTCTCATCTGCAAAATGGGTATTGCAGTGTCTACCTGCTTATCTCATAGGAAAGTTATAAGATAAACAGTTGTTGTGAAAATGATGCAAGGTCACAGGTGTAAATGTTCTGCATAACACCTATCCTGTTACAGGCACCTGTACATATTTGCTGTTACTATGACCAGCTAATCCAATTCCATGCCTCTGTCTACAGTCCCAGCTAAATGAGCGCCTATCTCCTTGCCCTGGGTCAGCCATCGTGTCACTAGATCAGCAGTTTGAAAGCATTTTTGTCTCAGCATCCCTTTACACTGTTAAATATTATCAAGGAGTCTAAAGAGCTTTCATTTATATGAGTTACACATACTTTTATCTTCAGAGAAATTTTAAAATATTTATATAAAATATTATTATTTTAAAATCATAAACCCATTGCATAGTAATACAAATGATATTTTTATGAAAAAATAACTATTTTACAAAAAAAGTTTGTAAAAACAGTGGTCTTGTTTTCCATTGTTGGAACTCTCTTTCATGTCTGGTTTATCAGAAGACAGCTGGATTTGCATGCCTGTTTTTGCATTCAATCTGTTGTGATATCACATGTCATGCATCCTCTGGAATATGCTACTGAATGCTTGTGAAAGAATCAGAGTAAAAAAGGCAAATGACACCTCGGTATTATTATAAAAATAATTTTGACTTCACTGGCCCCCAGAGGCCCCTGGACCATGCTTTGAGAACCACTGCATGAGATGAAGACTAAACTCTCTTCCTGTCCAGGCAGGCTGTGCTTTTATGCATTTCTGTCACTATATCTGGAAAATTAAGATTGACTAAGACAAAAGCAAATAATATCCGTGTTAGGTTTCTCCATTGTAGGGCATTGACTTGTGAACCTGATATTGACAAACTAAGGTTGGCTACTTTTTACCAGCTTCTTCACTTGTGTCCACCATTGGCCCTAGGCTGTTGATTGATTGATTTATATCATATGTGTGTCATTGAAGAGGCATTTGAATTTACTATCTGACATACGAAGATTGAGTGATTGCAGGGCTGATTGCTGCAAAGCTTTAACAATCATCATTAATGACCCAGGTTCTTCTTTATTCTCTACAAGCTTATTATATCAGCTTTGTCTCTCACATGCTCAAGATGGCTGCAGCAGTTCCCGCCACCATATACAGACACCACAACACCATCGTCAGATAAACCATCGTTTCTTTTTGGTCTCTTTGTATTAGTAGGAAACATTTTCCCAACGGGCTTTCCCTCAAATGCTATTGTCTAGAATAGAGTCTCCTGCTATATCAGTTTCCTGGGCTGCATCACAAACTGGGTGGCTTAGAACAGAAATGTATATTCTCACAGTTCTGGAGGCTTAAAGTCAAAAGCAGGGCTTCAGCAGGACAATGCTCTTCCTGAATATGCGCTAGAAGGGTCTTTTCTTGTCCCTTCCATCTTTGCAGCTCTGGTATTCCTTGGCTTGCAGCACCGTAACTCATCTTTCATGTCTTTTCACCTAGTCCTCCCTCTGCATGTGTCTGTGTCCAAACTTCTCTCTTTTTATAACGATACCAGTCACATTGCACTAGGGCCCTCCTTAATGACTTTGTCTTAACTTGACTACGTCTGTAAAGACCCTATTTCCAAATAAGGTCAAATTCACAGGTACTGGGGTTCATGATTTCAATATATCTTTTCTGGAGGGATGCGATTCAACCTCTAACCCCTGACTTTTCTTAAATTGGTAGCAAAGGAAATACAGGCATGGCAATTGGCTTCCAGGGGGTTTCAACCAAGGTGTATGTAGCAGCCTCACTGGGGAACATTTGCACATGTGGGGAGGAGCTTTTGGAAGATGTAACATCTGGGGCCTCTCTGAGCATACAGTCCCTGGCGGGCAGAGATACTTCACGTCTGTATCACAAATGCCGATGGTGTGCCGTGGAGAAGCGCTGGGGTCCTGTCAGGGCCAAAGGACACTGGCAGCACATCTTGCCTCTGCGAAGAGGATGATCATTGGAATACAGCCAGAGACACAAAGGGAGGGAGCAGATTCAGGAAGGCCATTAACAATGTCTGCTGATTGTTGAACTGATTTCATTGTGTGTGTTTTCCAAGGGCCTCCAGTCCAGAGCTTTGAGTAAAGCTACAATTATCTTCCTCTCTGCTGGGCCTCTCCTGATGACCGTGAGGAAGAACAGTGCAAATGAATGTTTTGTTTGTTAGAAATATTGTCCTCCCCTCCCCACCCACACTCACCCTGTACCCCCTATGTTAGTAATGCAGCTGATTTTGAGAGGAGGAGAAGAAATAGAAGAAAAGAAAAAATCACTCACAGCTTCACAACACAGCCACTATTATGTTTAAAACTTTTAATTTTGAGATATTTTGCTATGTGTGTTTTATTTATGAAACTGAGATCCTTTGTGTATTCAAAACCAGGTATACTACTTTTAGGAGAGTAATGCCTATTGTTCTAATTATAAAATACAGGGGATGCAAAAAATATGATTAAAATTCCCAGACCTAATTCCCCAATAATAACGACTGTTATCATTGTTGGATCTGTCCAGTTTGTTCCCCCTGCTAAGCATTCTAAAATAAAATTTTGAATATATATATGGATTTTTTTAACCCCAGTTAACCAGTAACATTTACAAGTTTGACAAAAAACACAATATAAGGGGTGGCTTGGTGGCATATAATATCTGCCACTAAGACTGTCCCTATTTAAAAAGCATAATGATTCAGAACATTAGTGGCCAGGTTTCTAGAAGCCATAGGTCTCTTCACCTGGAGTGGAGTGGTCTGGGTGAAAACCCAGGGTCTTCATTGCATCCTGTAACCCCTGTGGAATTGCAGAGAAGACTATGTGCTGAGCTGGAGGCAGCAACTTTCTCTCTAGGGTCTAATGTGACAGTTGTTATAAGTCCCCCACTGTGAAGCCTCTAGGACAGAGAAGACAGATCCAGGAGAACCACTGTCACCCCAGGCACCCACCAGGCTCAGCATCTGTAAGAGAAGCCACTGGTGGTGGGTCAATAAATGGCCTGGGAGAGTTCCTTCCCTTCTCTAGACCCATTGCCTCCTGGATAAAACCAGAAGGGGTAGACTGATGCTTTCCAAGGGCCTCTGCAGCTTTCTCAGTCCAGCCAGAGCTCTTCCTCTCCTCCCAGCTGAAGGCTGAGTGGCCATTGATCATTCAGCCATAGGAGGGGAGCCCATGGCAGACTGTTCATCTCTGAAGGTTCCTGAACAGTTTCACTCTGCTTCACTCCCTTCCTGAGTGAAGTTCAGAGCCAGGCTTCAGGGCCACCCAAGGGCTGTGGGCCTGCAGGTTGTCCAAGCAACCACCCTGCTGATCCAAGGGAGAGGGCAATGCTTCTCCAATGAGGATGTCTGTGGACCTGGGGCTCCCTGCACGCACCATGCGGACGAGCCCCATCAGCTCCATATCTGCCTTCCTTGTCTTCCAACCTCTTCCCGCAGCTCCTCTGGCTCGTCCATGCTCACTCAGTGTGCTGCACACCCCCCATCCCCCATTCCCTCTGTCTCTCTACAGACCTCCTGCTCACGCTCCATGCCTGACCCCCTCCTATCCACCCCAGCCTGCACCTCCTGCCTTCCTGTGTATGGGAAATGTTAAGTGGAGACATGCTTACTCTGTCTGTTGCGATAGAGACACAGCAACTTTCTCCCCTTATCAATCTGTCAGGCATGATTAGGCTGCCACGAGACACAGGCAGCTCACAGCCCAGCCAGCCCAATGGGCTGACAGCTTCCAGCCAGGATACTGCTGGGACACACACACACACACACACACACACACACACACACATGCACACAGACACACACACTCAGAGGCACACACACAATCTGCCTAGACTGCATCTGGGGCCTCACTGCTGTGACTGGGAAAAACTGTTTAAACAGAGAAGGCCACTACTTGGGTGACCACTCCCTAAATCACTCCTTTTTTGATTCTACAAGCATGTACACAGTGGCCTCTCTGTGACAGGTCCTGTTCCAGAGCTGCAAAGCAGCAGGGAACAAAGCTGGCTGACAAGGCTGCCCTCAGGGAGCCTACAGGCTCACAGTGAACAGACAACCCCTGGTAAGCTTATAAACAAGTAAAGCTTTCAGCGTGAACAAAGATGCTGACTGCATGGAAAGGAAGGGAAGAGGAGAGCATGGCAAGGGACTGGGGTGCTGATGGGTCCTGGGCAGGTTGTAGGAAGAAGCTCTAAATCCCCTTGTTCTGGGAACTGCTCACCGTCGCCAGCAGATGACATGGGTTCAAGCCACCTCTGCCACTAGCTGTGTGACCCTGGGCAAATCACTTAATTTCCCTGTTCCTCAGTTTCTTCATCTGTAAAATGGGAATAACACAAGTCACTCTTCATAAGATTGTTGTGAGGGGAAATGAGTTAAATGCATTCAGGCTGCTCAATAAGGTGGTAGGATGGACAGGAGTTCCCTCTCCCAGAACGGAGCCCTGCAGGTGAGGGCCATAGGCAGGTAAGCGTAGAGGCAGGGCATACAGGTCAGGCGGGTTGGAGCCTACAAGACAGAGGGCCTAGAGAGGTAACAATTAGAGCCAAAAACGGGTCATCCCACTTCTGATTTGGGTCAGGTCAGGCATCCAGGCAGCATTGAATTTCATCCTCCAGGAAGGCATTCTATACCTAAACTTTCTTTATAAAAATATTATGTGAAATGGCACAGATTGACACTCATACAATTTGTGGGAGTCTAGGAACTCTGGGGGCCTGGGCATATTTCACTGAGCCTCTGTCCTGAAGTTCCTCCCTGTCCTCCTCCCGACACTCTCTACTCCTCTCCTTCCCCGCCTAGCCCCTCCGGCACAAAGATCCTGAAATGTGGCAGACTCCACAGACAGTAAACTCACTCAGTGTGGGCACCTATAAATAAGTCAAGTGGAAAGTTACACAAACAGAATGAGGACATCCTCACATCACAGGGCTCTGCTCCATGGCAGTTCAGACCAGGATCCCAGCCTCCTTACCTCCCAAGTTCCCAGATCTGTTTAAAGAGTCCTGAATCTGCTGTGGAAACCCCCAGCCTTAGGATTTCTGCTACAAGTATCCATGCTTAGAACCACAATTGGCAATAATAGGAAAGGAAGACAAGCTCTTACTTAATGGAGTCTGGTCTGAGGGAGACACAGTCCCAACCTCAGGGAGCCCCAGTCTGAGGGAGTTGCAGCCCTGTCCTCAGGGAGCCCCAGTCTGAGGGGAGATTAAACCAATAAAAGCCAGCAAACAATAACAACAAATACGTAAGACTAGAATATTGTTTTGAGACAATAAGAATAGGAAATACCAGATAGGAATAACTTTTCATGGCTTTGAATTCCAATATTGATCCCTTGAGGATGGGGAGCGACAGGAACAGAGGCCTCATCCCTCCCGGATTAAACCCAGATCATCAGGGCCAGGAGTGCTGCCCGGGAGAACACGGTGCATTTTTCATCCTTCCCTTCTTCATCTATCCATTTCACACTGAGCTTTGCCCTCTCCAAGGGCCTTGCCATGCCCATTATGTCACTGGAGCTTTACAACAGGAGCTTCAGAAGGCCTCCGACGTGTGGTAGATGGGGAGCGTCATTCTTATTGTAAATGAGGGGAAACTGAGGCCCTAGAATTGAAGCAGATTCCCTAAAATATCCTCAGCTGGTTTGCCCAGAGCTGGGTCTGGGATCTTGAATTTTGGCCAGTGGTATCTCCTAATGTAATGCCGGTTTCCCTCTTGTGACTCTTTCTCCTTTTTGAAGTGGAGATCACTGCAATGCCTGCCTCATAGCAGCATTGTAGAAATTGAATGCATAATGAAAATCGAGCCATTCCAAAGATACCTGGCACACTGTAAGCTCCCAATTACAACTACTGCTACTCCTATTCCTATTTGTTGTTGTTTATTCTGTGTTCCTTCAAAGCATGAATTTTTTTTTTTTCTGTCACCAGGATGGAGTGCAGTGGCTCAATCTTGGTTCACTGCAACCTCCACCTCCTGGGTTCAAGTGATTCCCCTGCCTCAGCCTCCCGAGTAGCTGGGACGACAGGCGTACACCACCACGCCTGGCTAATTTTTGCTATTTTAGTAGAGATGGGGTTTCACCATGTTGGCCAGGACGGTCTCGATCTCCTGACCTCGTGATCTGCCCGCCTTGGCCTCCCGGAGTGCTGGGATTACAGGCATGAGCCACCGCGCCCGGCCCAAAGCATGGATTTTGATGCAAGTGATTTATTTGGGAGGTGAGGCAGGGTGTGGGGCCATGAGGAGGGAGGGGAAGGAAGCCCCTGAAGGGTATGTTAATGAGCAGCCACCACTGTGGAGAAGTGAGTCTCCATCCAGCTGGGGACCTCTTGGCCGTTGTGTAGAACACACCTCAACATTGTCCCCTCTGGGGGCAAGGAATCCAGGATGTTTACCCTTCAGCTCCCAGGCTTCATTGACTGCTCTGGGACTGTCAACTCCTGACAGCTGGGGCCTGTTCTGTGCATGAGTCAGGAGAAAGCCTGAGCCCAGTCATGGTGCTTACTGTAGGGCCCCAGGGCATGAACTGGGACAGTGAGTGGAAAGAACACAGAGTGTATCCACTACATACAACACTGGTCCCTAGAGAAATGTGATTCTCCTTATTGAATCCCACTGGACTTGGGACAGAATTCTGTAAGTCTGGAAACTCCTGGCTGAAGTTCTCAAAGGCAGGGACTTCATCTGCTTTGGCTGCTGCTCTATCTTCAGTCAAACACATTGCTCTGCACACAGTAGGTGCTCAACAAATATTTCTTGATAGCTACAGGAAGTCCCCTGTAATAGCGCTTTAGGGTTCCACTTTACTTTCTTGTCTGTGCCTCTCAATACACATGCTCAGTCCTCCAGGGCAGGCCTGTACTCTGTGCAGCCTGCGTACTTAGCATGGTGACTGGCACATGGCGAGTGCTTATGACTCACATGTCAATTGAATGCTCAGGATTCCTGGAGTCCAAGAAAGAAGACAGCTCTATCTTGGGTGAGGAATGGAAACCAGAAGCTGGTTCCTCAGTGAGCACAGAGGCAGGATTTGGGGGTAGGAGAGCTGTGGGAAGCCATCTGGAGAAGACTGATGGATAAACATTAAAAGTGTCAAAGCCACCTGGAGAAAAGGCAGGAGATAATGTCTCATTGCCTCACCAAGTTGGTGGGCCTGTGACATTTCCAAAAGAACTGGCCCTTGGCTTGAGAAAGCTGCTGTGGAACCCATGCTTTACAAAGGATAAATGGGAATTTTGAAGGGAGGAAGGCCCGCAGAGGAAGCTTTGAGAGCAACAAAATTGGAGGCCCCAGCAGGTATTGTGCAGCCTTGCCAGTAATGAGAAATCCAAGAATAGTGGATACAGCAGAGAAACGGCCACAACATGAAGGAGAATGGGAGCTGAGGGCATGCGGACTTCTGCGGCCTCCATCAGTCTAGAGGGTGATTGAGGAGGGAAAGGAGATGAAAGCAGGAGAGAATTGGAAGCACTAAGGAGACCACTTTAGATGGCCTTTCTTGAGCTCCATTTCCTCTGGACAAAGCCAACCTTACAATAGTAATCAACTGACAGCAAGAGATGATTTTAAAGGTGTATCAGTCAGCCATTGCCACCATAATGCTGTGTAACATACCAACTCAAAATTCAGTTGTCCAAAACAACGCTCATTTATTTTTAGACTTTTTTTTTTTGCTTCTCAAATTCTTTCACACTGTTCTGGTCAAGATGTGGGTCCTATGTCCTCTCTCCTCGAATCCGAGCTGAACTTTGTGACTAGCTGGTAACCAGCTCTGAAATGGTCTACCTCTAGATTTTTGTAATGCAAAAAACAAATATCGCTTTAGTTGGATATTCTGTTATGTACAGCTGAAAGCACCCTGATGGATGCAAAGATATTTTAAGTCACATCAAAAACCAGACAGAGATTTTTAGCCAGGGGTCCCTCCCACAGGGCCTCAGTAGCATACCTGTGGATCCAGTAGAAATAGTTCTTCTCTGTTACTGCACATCCTTCAGTGGACCTCCTCTCACCACACACCATCCCTGACCAACCAGAGGACTCATATCCTGTCTCACCTTGGCTTGCCTGTTCATCTTCACCCTTCGTAACTTCTGTCCCTTCTCCCAAATCCGGCAGGATTGTCTGAGAGGATCATGCTTCTGCTCTTTAGCCCTCATGGAACCAACCAACCAGTTGGCCCTGCTGGTCTGATCGCCCTCCACAGATGGGCTTGGGGCCATAAGTCCCAGTTCTTACAGCAAGAATCCTCCATCTTAGCAAGACAGGTTTATACTATAACCCTCAGGGATGTGGAAAATTACTCATCACAGTGTACCTTCTGGGTCAAAGATCTGCTAGAAGTAAGAGAAGTAGAAAGCTCTGGAATAGTGGACTCTGTAGGGGATGTGGCCAGGGATCCTTAGTGCTGGAGGTGAAGAGATGACTAAAACAAACGCTATTTGTTGATCTGTGGTTTTGATGGATCTTCTATCCTCCTTGATGTATTTATATCTTGTTCTGCAGTCATGAAACGTTTTTACTCTCTCTGATTGTAGAGGCCTCTCACCCTCTGTCTTCACCTCTTAGCTTAGTACATGTGTATCTGTCTGTCTTTCCAGGTTTCTCTCAGTGTTTGTCATTCTGCATGTCACCCTCTCTGGACCTTGTCTCTGTATCCTTTTCTCTCATGCACATGAAGTGCTCAGCAAAAGTGAGCTAAGTATTTGATGACTTTCTGGGAGTACATATGTGTCTCTACCAGTCTTCATAAAGTCCTTCTTTAGTATTTAAACTTTTAAACTTAAACCTTTTAGGTCTGGGGGTGATAAACAACTTCAAATGTCATTTAAAGGCAGATGAAATTCTCTTGTCACAGCTGATAAACACTTTCGATCCACTGCCATAGAAAAACAGATTCTCTTCTCTTTCAGAGTAATCCTTTTTCATTTGTTGCAGGAGCTAAAATTGTCATTCTCCTTAACTTCAACAAACTGAGTACATTGGCTTGTGGGCTGTATGAGGAGGTTGCAAAATTATGCATGGTCACTAGAAGGAATGGCTCACTTCCCTCAATGTGGCCCAGCCCCAGCCCTGGGGACCAGGCCTGGTGCAGAGTGTTAAGGTCTCTGGCCACCTCCCAGAGGTGGCTTCCTGGGAGAAGATAAATAAAGGGCTGACTTCCTCAGACATCTGCTCCATTGCCTGATTGACAGTCATCCCCACATCCATTTGCCCCTACTTCCCCATCTGGGAGCTGAGCTGTGGTATTCTTAAACATTCAGATGACTGATATTGGAACAGACTTAGTGAACTCAGAGGGGTAGCAAACTTTCCAGCTTGGCCCCCTTCCCCATTCCCTGCTAGCGGGATGACACCTTCTGAAGGCAGAATAGCTTTGCAACATCTGCATGCTGGCTTTCCTCACTGCCATTCCTGCTTGCTTAATTGAGCTAGAATATTTTGGTTAAACCCGTGAGGTTCCAGGCTTTCTTCCTAGATGCAGTCCCTGACACCCGGGTGGAGGCTGGGGAGGTAAAGAATGCCTGCCTCACCCTGTCTGGCAGGGCAGATCTAGAATTAAAGGTCTTCAAGATTCACGTGGGGCATTAGGTAGTTAGGAATAGCAAAGGCTGACAAAGGCCCTTGGACAAAGGGGAAAACGGCAACTCTCTTGTTTTCTTTCTCCTCACCTTTTTTCTTATGTGGGAAGGTGGGGAAAGAACAGGTGGAGGAAGTTAGGCCTATAAAATTGATGGAAATGCCCTTCTCTTAGCTGAGCTTAAGCAGAGGCACTGTTTGACCTCCATGTAGTATGGGGTCCGCCGGGAGTCGGGAATCTCCTCTGATTCTTCAGCCACAGTGGTTCTGTCTTGACATATGATACTCCTGGGCAGGGGTGTGGGAGGGGGATGCAGGCAAAGGAGGTGATCTCCTCAGCTGTAACAGCAGCTCAGAGGTGGATAATGGCATTTCCTGAATGTCAGATCCAGGAGGGACATTAGTTTTTCTTGTGGAACACTTGGGTGTTACCCTGGGGGAAACTAAGGCCTGAAAAGGGGATGTGGCTTGCCCAGCCTCCTTTCTCAGTGTCCCAGTCTAGAGTCCAGGCTTTCTGCCTCCCAGTCCCGGGATCCTGGCTTCTGGTGGGCCAAAGATACCCTGAGGCAGGATGGGAGATAAAGCAATCTTGGATCAGCCATTTCTGTGGATTGCTGTCACCCTGAAACACTCACCGTAGTTTGTTGTCATTGTGGAGTACTCACTGTAGTTTGTTGTCATCATGGAGCACTCACTGTAGTTTGCTATCATTGTGGAGCACTAGTGGTGGTTTGTTGTCATTGTGGAGCACTAAAGGTGGTTTGTTGTCATTGTGGAGTACTCACTGTGGTTTGCTGTCATTGTGGAGCACTCACGGTGGTTTATTGTCATCATAGAGCACTCACTGTGTATTCCTGTCATCCTGGAACACTCACCGTGGTTTGTTGTCATTGTGGAGCACTCACTGTGGTTTGTTGTCATCATGGAGCACTCACTGTAGTTTGCTATCATTGTGGAGCACTAATGGTGGTTTGTTGTCATTGTGGAGTACTCACTGTGGTTTGCTGTCATTATGGAGCACTCACTGTGGTTTGTTGTCATTGTGGAGCACTCACTGTGGTTAGCTGCCACCATGGAGCACTCACTGTGGTTTGCTGCCACCGTGGAGCACTCACTCTGGTTTTTGTTATCATGGAGCACTGTGGTTTGCTGCCATCATGGAGCACTCACTGTGGTTTGTCGTCATCATGGAGCACTCACTGTGGTTTGCTGCCACCGTGGAGCACTCACTCTGGTTTTTGTTATCATGGAGCACTCACTGTGCTTTGCTGCCATCATGGAGCACTCACTGGTTTGTTGTCATCATTGGAGCACTCACTGTACAGGCAGGCACAGTGGAGAGTGCTGTACAAACACAATCCCATCTGTTCCTTGCAAAAACCCTATGCAGTGGGTACGGGTACACAATTATTGTCCCCTTTTCCTGACTGGGGGGAAAAACAGATCCAGAGAGACTCAGCAGCTTATGCCAGCAAGTTTGTGGAAGGATCAGTCTTCTAAGCTTGCTGCTTTTGACTCCAAGCCCCATTCCCTAAGTCCAGGATTCTCAGTCCTGCCTGCACACTAGAGCCTCCTGGTGTGTGACCTGACATACTCATGCCAGGCCTGAAGCCCAGACTAACAGAATCAGAATCTCTGAAGGTAGAGGCTAGGTATTAATGTATTTTTTTTAAATATTGACACATAACATTCTTTAGAAAAGTGTACACTTCCTAAGTGTGCACAACTTGATGAATGTTTCCAAACTGAACACACCTATGTAACTGTCACCCACATCAAGAAACAGAGCACTGCATTGCCAGCCACCCAGAATCCCCCAGGCTTCCTCCCAGTCACCCCCTGAAGTTCACCAATATTCTTTCTGACATCTTAGATTAGTTTTGCCTGTTTCGGAGCTTCTTACAAATGGATTAAAAAAGCTAGTCCTTTCTTTTGTGCACAGTTTCATTTACTTAACATTATATGAGAAACATCTATGTTGTCGCTTATAGCTGTATTTACTCATTCTCACTGCTCTCTAGAAGCTCACTGTATGAATATGCCACTCTTTATTGATCAGTTCTTTGATTGATGAGCATATGGATCATTTCTGGTTTGGGTTCCTATGAAGAGTTCTGCTATGAACGTTCCTGTTTGTGTCTTTGGTGGATATATGAGGCATTTCTGTGGGTATGCTCTGATGAAAGTGCTAGGTCAGGCTGTTATGTGTATGTTCAGTTTAGATCCCACCAAGCAGCTTTCTGATGTGATTGTGCAATTTACACTGCCACCAGCAGTGAATGAGAGTTCTGGTTATGCCACGTGCCAGCCAGAATGTGGTATTGTCTGTGCTTTTCATGTTCGCCGGCCTATGGAGTGTGTAGTGGGATCACACTGTGGTTTATTCTGTGTTTCCCCGATGACTAGTGAAGCTGAGCACCTGGATGTGTTCACTGGTCACTAGGTAGCCTCTTTTGTAAAGTGCTTGCTACATTTTTCTCAGGTATCTGTATTTTTTAAAGCTCCTCAGGTGATTCTAATGCATAACCAGGGTTGAGAACTTCAGTAGCTTAACCAGTGTGATAGAAAGTTTTTGGCTTAGAGAGACAGAGGTGGTGAAGCCAGGGTAGACTTGTGTGTGTGTGTGTGAGTGTGTTTGTGTGTAGTAGTGGTACCTACAGGGACCATAAGCCTGCAGGGTGGACTTATGTGTGTGTGTATTTGTGTGTGTGTGTGTGTGTGCATGCAGTAATAGTAGTGGTACCTACAGGGGCCATAACCCTGCAGGGTAGACTCGTGTGTGTGTGTGTCTATTAGTGGTACCTACAGGGGCCATAACCCTGGAGTCCAGGGCACCTCTTGGGAGCAACTGAGCTGGAATCTTCTTGTAGGCACACTTGACAAGAGAAGGTAAGAAACTCCTACCCAAAAGAAAAGCAAGTTTCACTGTCCATCTCCACCTTTAGTAGTTCCTGTCCCCACTCCCAAATCCAGCAGGATTGTGTGATTGAGAAAGGATCATGCTTCTGCCCTTCAGCCCTCATGGAACCAGCCAGCTAGTTGGCCGTGCTGGTCTGATCCCCATCCACAGGTGGGCTTGGCCATACGTCTCAGCTCTTACAGCAATAATCCTCCGTCTCAGACAAACAGGTTTACACCAAACCTGGGACTGGGAGAATAACTCATTGCAGTGTACCTTCCAGGTCAAAGGTCTGGAGCAGGAAGGAAGGGAAATAGAAAGCTCTGGAATAGTGGATTCTGTAGGGGATGCCACAGAAAGATACTCCTACAGTGACCAGAGCAGCCAGTGAACAGAACCCTAAAGAGCTGGCTGCAGCAGCTCTCTGCTGCCTCGGAAAGCTCCCTTTGATTTAATGCCCCCTGAATTAAAGAGCTCTCCTCAGGCCCAAACCCACTGGGGCCATCTTTATTAGGAACAAAATAAAGAAAGGTCACCGAGCCACATAAACCAGGAAAAGTGGCATTAAATATCGACTGTTAAGAGAGGGGGATTAATGATGGTTTGTTGACAGGAAGGCAGGAGCCAGCCCCATCCGCCCCCCGCAAGTGGGGACCTGAAAGCAAACATTTCATGTTGACATCTGCCGGCGTGGCCCAGATAATCAGATTTCTCAGGGAGGATGAGGCCGAGGCATCAATAAAAAGGGCAGATTTATCCTCCCAGCCTCCTGAGCTTAGCACGCATCCTCAAACCACAGCAGCAGCCAGACATGGTCACCATCACCTTCACCAGCTCTGTCACCTGCATCCCTTGGGTTGTGAAGCATAGTGGGTAGGGGTGGTGCTTCACCAAATCCCTGCCCTCCTTGGCTTACTGGGGAGATCAAGGGTCCCACCTGAGGCAACAGCCTCTCAAAGCAATCTGGGCGCCCCACGATCCTCTTATGCTAAGAGTCACTTGGGGACGATTATCCTGTGTTCTATAACAACCACACTCCACACAGAATGAGGACTGATTGGAGGACAAACTTCAGGCCAGGCAACAGTTGCAAGTTCAGAGATTAATTATGGCATCTGGGGTCAGAGACCCCCGAGGGCTTCCTCACTGCAATGGGGCTAGCTGTGATTTGAGGACCCCAGGCTCTGGCATGCTCTCCAGAGACAGACTGCTCTGCCTTGGACTTCCTGAGCCATCTGCATGACCCCTCTCATTGCACTCTATATCAAACCTGTGGAAAAATCAGAGGATTTCTTTATTTGACCATTTTAAAAGCAGTTATATGTTTTTCTAGTTGGAAATATTTAAGAATCATTTAGTCTTTCACTCTCATCGTATGTCATCATCATCATCATCGTATTTATTGAGAACTTACTATCTGCCAGGCACTGTTCTAATTGTGCCCTGTGTTTGCTCTTCTGTTCTTCTTACAACATTCCTGTGACATAGGTGCTCTCATTACTGCCCTTCTATAGATAAGAAAACTGAGGTATACATAGATTAAGTATTTATCTGTAGTCACAAAGCTACCTTCTATAGAGAAATAAGGATTCAGGAAAGTAAAATCATGTTATCATCATGATTTAGTGAGTGTACATGTGTCAGAGGCTTTACATATTTCCTAAGTTCTATAAAATCCCTTTAGGGTGATGTTTTAGTTAGCTTGGGGAGTCATAACAAAGTACCACAGACTGGGCAGCTTGAACCAGAGAAATGTATTACCTCACAGCTCTGGAGGTCAGAAGTCCAAAATCAAGGTATTGGCAGGGCCATATTCCCTCTGAAGACTCCAGGGAAGGATCCATTCCAGCCCTCTCTCTTAGTTTTGGTAGTTCCTTGGCTTGTGGCAGAATGCCTTCAATCTTCACATGGTGTTCTCTCTCTGTATGCCTTTCTGTGTCCATCAAAGCACACCCACAGAAACACCTCATATATGAGGATTTCTTTATTTGACCATTTTTAAGGCAGTTATATGTTTTTCTAGTTGGAAATGTTTAAGAATCATTTAGTCCTTCACTGTAATTTTATATCATCATCATCATATTTATTGAAAACCTACTATGTGAATAAACTATGAACAAAGTTTATTCATTCATGCATTTGCTCAGCACATATTTATTAAGCAGCTTCTGAGAGCCAAGCTCTGAGATCGATGCTGGATATTTGAAATTAAGACGCAGATATGGATCCTGGCCTCACAGAGATGACAGTCTCCCTACCTAGGATTGGACACCTAAGTCAGGATGGCAAATAGGTTTCAACTCAAATACCAGTCCATTGGCAGAGACTGTCTGGACCTCTGTGTTGGGAAGGATTTAGTATCAGCCAGAATTCATGTTAGACTATTTTAACGAAGAGACCCCAAAATACAGTGGTTTAAATGAGACTGAAATTTATTTTATTCCCACCTTAAAATCTTGAAGTAGGTCACCAGGGCAGCTAGGACTGCCCCATGTCCATTGCTCCTGGAGGTTTCAGGGGGTTCAAACTTCTATTTTGATGCTCCACGAAAATGACTATTACCCTATCTGCCCTCGAGCCAGTGGAAGGGGGAAGGGATGAACGTGCCCTATTTGTTTCAAGGGAATAGCAAGAAAGCTGTAGATGTCTTTTCTCTTCACACCCATTGGGAAGACTTCAGTCCCATGGTCACATCTTCTTGCAAAAGAGGTTGGGAAAGGTAGTCACTGCCTGGATTTTCCATGCATCCAGCTAGAACATGGGGGATCCTTTATTAAAGGAAGGGGGAGAGAATGGTTATTGGGGAACCACAGCAGTCTCACCCACGGATTCTGAGAGGAATGAGGTGCTGTGTGACATTGTGAAGCCTATCATAAAAACAAGATCTGGAAAGAAAGGCACTCGTACCACCTGTTTTCTCTCCCTACCATGTAGCCCATGGTGCGGAGGCTGCCTGAGCCCAGACTTCTAACCACTCCTCTGATACTTTACCAGAGTATTTTCCAAGACATGCAAAAGATAAGATAGGACCATTTATCAAAGCCTCACAAGGTCAAATTCTGATAAGTGTAGAAACCAGGACCAGCCAACCAGGGTAAGGGAGCAGGGACCAGGAAGAAAGTATACCAGAGCAGACACACCCTCCTCTCTTGGGTCTGTCTGTTCATTCATTCAGCTCCTCTGGCTGACATCAGACCTCAGGGAGGCGCAGGAGTGGGGATGAGGGCACACAAGAGAAAGGTAACTGGGATTTGTAAGAATTATGTCTCCCAAATGCTTTATATATGTTTACATTCTTATTTAATGTGCGCAGAAACTCTTTTACTTTTATTACCTAGTTTACATAAGGATAGCAGAAGTAAACATCTGATTCAAGATCTGAATAATGCCAGCCACCTTGACCTTATTAATATTTATAGAAAAGAGCATTCAACAACTGTAGAACACACACTTCTTTCAAATGAACATGGCATGTTCTACAAGATAAACCATATTCTGAGTTGCAAAACAAGGCTCAATAAATTTAAAAGGATGAGCATTCTGCAGAGTGTGCTCTCTGATCACTATGAAATCATATTAGAAATCAATAATAAATTATCCACAAAACTGTAAGCATTTGGAAATTAAACATTTTTCTGAAGAACCATAAATTAAAGAACTCACCAGAGAAATGTAAAAATACTTCCAAATGAAGGATAAATTCAGTTCTCATTTTCATGATTATTACTTCTATGTGGCAAAAAATACACCACTTCAAAATCTGTGGGAGACAGCTAAAGCAGTGCTTAGAGGGAAATTTATAGCTTTAAATATTTATATTAGAAAAGAATAAATACTTAAAATTAATTATTTAAGGTTCCACCTTATGAAGCTGGAAAACAAAGAACAAAGCCAACTCAAAGTAAGACAGTAGAAGGAAAGAATAAAGGTAAGTACAGGAATCGGTGAAGTTGAAAAAAGACAAACAATAGGGAATATTAGCTGTCAGGTACACCTCTAGCTAGACTCATCAAGAAAAAAAAGATACAAACTACCAACATCAGGAATAGAGAGGCCATCACTACAGACCTTAAAGACATTAAAAAAATAATAAGAACATTTATTTCAATAAACTTGCCAACTTAGATCAAATGGACAAATGCTTTGAAACAATCAAATTGTCAAAACGGATTCAAGAAGAAGTAGAAAAACATTAACAGTTCTATATTTATTAAGAAAATTGAATTCATATTAAAAATCTTTCTGCAAAGAAAACCGTAGGTCCAAGTGGTTCCTCTGGTTAATTCTATCAAACATATTTAAGGATGAAATAACACCAGCGCTACTAAAACTCTGCTACAGACTGAATTGTGCTCCCTGAAAATCCTATATATTGAAGCCCTAACCCCCTAATATGGTTTGGCTGTGTCCCCACCCAAATTTCATCTTGAATTGTAGCTCCCATAATTTCTACCTGTTGTGGGAGGGGCCCAGTGGGAGATAATTGAATCATGGAAGTGATTTCCCCCATATTCTTGTGATAGTGAATAAGTCTTATGAGACCTGATGGTTTTATAAGGGGTTTCCCCTTTTACTTGGCGCTCATTCTCTCTTACCTGCCGCCATGTAAGACATGCCTTTCACTTTCTGCCATGATTGCGAGTCCTCCCCAGCCATGTGGAACTGTGAGCTCATTAAACTTTTTTCTTTATAAATTACCCAGTCTTGGGTATGTCTTTATCAGCAGTGTGAAAACGGACTAATACACCCACAATGCGATGGTTTTTGGAGATGGAGCCTTTAGAAGACAGTTAGGTTTAGACAAGGTTATGAGGGTGGGGTCCTCTTGATGGGATTTGTGCTCTTATAGGAGGGGACACCAGAGAGCTTACCCTCCTTTTCTGCCATGTGAGGACACAGCGGGGGAAGGTGGTCATCAGCAAGCCAGTCATTGCACCTGAACCCCAATTTTTTCTAAGGGGCTTAAGCAAACCCGCCCAACCTTTTACCCTGGAGGTCCTATCCTTTATAGCATATCTTCTTTTATTCAGAGGTATTTGCAGATATTATCTCCCTTCCTAGGCTGTTTATTGTATAAACAGTCTTGAAAAGATAATCCAGAAGAAAAGGTGGTCAGTGCTTCTGCCTGTTAGCATCTCTCTTCCAGAAGGGAAATTTCTTGCAGGAATATGAGAGATTCATGGAGAATTATGTCCTGGTACTCCTAAGATGGAGAATAAGACAAGGATGTCCACTCTTACCACTATAATTCAACAATATATTGGACCTGATGGCTAGTACAGTAACACAAGAAGGGCATAATGATTGGAAAGGAAGAAAAAAACTGTGTTGCAGATGACATGGTTGTTTACATAAGCAATGCCAAGGAATTAGGAGTTGTACTATAAAACAACTACTAGAACTAATTAGTGAACTTAGGAAGATCCCAGTGTGTAATGTCAAATACTAAAATCAACTGGACTTCTATATACCAGTAACAATTTATAAAATTCCACTTAGAAAAACAACAAATCTTAAAATTAGGAATAGATTTAAGAAAAATGCAAGACTAAAAAATAAAAAATGTGTTGAGAGAAAATAAATAACTAGAGAGATATTCCATGTTCATTAATTGGAAGACTCAAAATTGTTGTGATGTCAAATCTCCCCAAATTAGGCTGTCCCCATAGATGGATTCCAACCCCATTGACAATTCCAATAGCCATTTTTAAAGAAATTGACCTGCTAAGTTTAGATTTTATATAGACATGCCAAGGATTTAAAATATCCAAAGCAATCATTTAGAAAGGAACAAAGTTAGAGGGCTTCTGCTACTTGTCTCCAAGACATATTATGAAATCTACATTAATCTGAATAGTATGAATGGCATAATGATCAATAAATCAGTGGAACAGAATTGTGGGTCCAGAAATAGACAAATAAGCATTTGATTTTCACCAAAGACACCAAATCAATGTAATGGAAGAAGGGAAAGTCAGCAAATGGTGCTGGAAGAACTGACTATTAACATGGAAAACTGAATTTTGGGTCTTGCCTTTCACACATACGAAAATTAATTCAATATGGATCATAAACTGTAAAGCTTCAAGAAGAAAGTATATAAGAATATCTATGAGACTTGGGGGTAAGAAGGAGTTTATTAGACAAGATTAAGGAAGACAATAACCATAAAAGAAAACATGATTATATCAGACTTCATAAAAATTTTAAAAATTCTACTCATCAAATGGCATTATTGAGAAAATGAATAGGCAAGCCACAGACTGGGCGAGATATTGCAAAACATATCAGAAAAGGACTAGAATCCAGAATATATGCATCACTTCTGCAACTCAATAATAAAAAGACAATCCAATAAAAATAGACAAAAGATTTGAGGAAACACTTCACAAAGAAAGGTAAATGAATAGCCAATAATCACATGAAGAAAAGATGCTCAACATCACTAGCTGTCAGAAAAACGTAAATTAAAACTACAAAGACTTCTACACACCCATTCAGAGGACTAAAATTAAACAGCCTGACAGCACCAGTGCTGGCGAGGATGTAGAACTTGAACTGGAACGCTCATATATTGCTGATGAGAGTGTAAAATGTCACCAATGCTTTGGAGGGTTCTGGCAGTTTCAAAACTAAACATATATCTAACCTACGACCCAGTGATTTTATTCCTGGATTTTACCCAAATGAAACGAAAACATATGTCCACAAGAAATGTTGCATAGAAAGTTCATATCAGCTTTATTCATAATTGCCAAAAGCTGACAACAACCTAGATGTCCGTGAGAAGGAGAATGAGCAATCAAGCTGTGATACGTCCATTCAAGGAACCACTACTCTGGCATCAAAAGGAACAAATACTGATTTCACACAACATGAATGAAACTCAGAAACATGGTGCTCAGTGAAGGAAGCCTTATGCAAGAGTGCCTGTATTAGATGTTTCTGTTAATGTAATATTCTAGAACTGGCAAACTACTATACAGTGAAAATAATCAGAACAGTGGTTACCTTGGGGTAGCAGTGAAGGCATGGAGTGGAAGAGATGTCAGGAAACTTTCTGGAGCTATGGTAATGTTCTAGGAGCTTTGATTGTACAGAATGCACCAATGGTAAATTATAAATTTAGGATTGGTGCATTCACTGTGTATATTGTATATGTAAATATGACCTAAAAAAGAACCATAAGCAAATATTGAACCCTAGTTAATGATATGCATATTGAAGTATTTAAAAGTGAATTGCACTGATATTTGTCATATAATTTGAAATGCATAAAAATGAGATGTATTAGTGGATGGATAGATGGAAGGACAGATAATAAAGCAGACATTCTAAAACGTTGATTATAGAATATAGGTGATATGTTTACGGGTGGTCACTGAAAAATTCTTTTGTCTCTTCAACATGCTTGCAATTTTTCGTAATAAAATGTAGAGAAAATGTAAGTGAAATATTGCTGAAAAGTACTTGTATACACAACACAATTTGCGGGAAATAAAATTTTGCCTTATGACATATACCAGCATGCTTAGCTTTTCAGCAACAGATTTGCTGCAAAAGGCTGCCCCAGAGAACAGAAATGACATGCATTAATTAAAGAACTTTTGCATCAACTTATAACCTCAAGGCTAATCTTTTCAGTTTGTAGTATGATGATGTAACGTCATCACAGTCATTAGTGGGAATGAGAGTGTGATTATGTCTCTACACGTCTGTTTGCATTTCACAGCTGCTAGTTGGGCTCAGTCAACACTTTCACGTGTTAGTAATTGTAATCAACCCATTTGTTCATTTAAAACAAACATTTACTCTTTGGGGAATAAATACCTTGAGTCCTAATTTGTTAATTATTAGTTCTTATGAACATTAGCCAATTATTCTCTTTTTCTTCCCAAATATGTAGAACTACTGAGCTACCTTCTTTCTCTCCTGGAAGATTGGTGCAGGAACTTTCTTCTACTCCCCACCTGGTTTGTAAATGCTCAATTAAAAAAATACGAGGTAGGTATTTTACACACACATACACACACGTGCGCACACGCGATAATGGAAAGAAGAGAAGCATTTTATTTTGGTGCAAATATTATAGTTTAAATTACATTGCAAAGTGCAAAGACACACATTTTTCACCTGCTTTGGAGCTGGAATGACATTTCCCTAATCAAAGACATCAGTGTATATCACCTGAACGTGGAATAAAGACTAACAGAAATTCATTGACACTCCTCCTCTGGGTAGGCTTGCTGAAAGAGATGAGCTTCTAGATTAGCTGAGAATGACAAAAACAAAAACAAAAACAAAACAAAACAAAAAACATGAGAACCAACAGAGAGAGGAAGAGATGGTTCCAGGAGGCTTTGGGTGAGAGTGAGGGAAGGATGCACATATAGTGACTATCACGACATGGGCAAAATCACCTTCCGACACACCACCTCATTGAAAGCTCCCAATCCCATGACGTCCCTCTTCACAGTCAGGTCACCACTTTGAGATCCTCTGAGATAAGCAGTGGGCAACCTTGATAAAGCTGTAAGGTCAATGCTACAGGTCCCAGCCCCTTGGTCAGAGCACCTGCTTCCCTTAGGATCTTCCTTAGAAGACGGCCAACTCCTTCACCTTCCAAACAAGCTTCTCTCATAGGTGCTTTACAACCCAGCATTGCTTGGTTTTAGCGTTTGCAGGCTGTGACCATGGAGATGGTATCTATTCACCGAGTCCTCTATGTTCCTTTTGTCCTTTATGCTGGGACGAGTGCTAAACAGGGAACTTTTAATCCAGAGGAATTTTTTTAAAAAAGCAGGAAGGAAGATAAGAATCAAGAGCCTGATGTCCCTGATGGGTGGGACAAGGCAGTTCTCTAGAGTGACCAACTTGTCCTGCTTTGTCCAGAACTTTGCCAGTGTCAGCACTGAAAGTCCCACCTGGAAACATGCCTACCCCACCTTAGTCCTGGCAAACTGGGATAGCAGGTCACCCTACACCCCTCCTAGGTCCTCTAAGGGGCTAGGACATTTCTGATCCTCTGCCCCTGGGTCGACGCAGATAGCCCCAGCCTGGGAGATCCCAGAGGAAGCAGGACTGGTAGAGCTGAAGTTCTCTTACCCAGTGGGGCCAGAAGCCTGTCCCAAAGAGCAGAAGTCTCTAGCTGAGAGCTACTCCCTTCTCTCCCCTCCCCCAGACTGTCCCAGATACTGATGAAGGGATGGTGGTGGACACATCTTGCCACTGTCCCCTCTCTGCTAGCACTGCTGCAGAAAATCTGAGAAGACACAGTGCGTTCCAAGCCTGGGTCACTCTGCATTCTGGGCAGTCATTCAGGAGAGGGAGGCATCCATTCTGGCCATCCTCAAAGATCGGGCCCTAACTACTTGGCAGTCAGCCTCATGGCTCCTTAGGGACCCTGGCAGGAGTGCGACAGTCATGTCAGCTCTTCATCAGGCCCGCCTCCCTGGCTTCTCCTCTGACCACTGCAGTAGCCTGGATCATGGCTGCAAGGCCCGGCCTCTGACCTGGTAGCTGGAGTGCCGGAGAGGGGCAAGTACGCTCACTGAAATGTGTGGCTTGCAGGTGCCAATCCACTTTGCCAACTGGCTGGGTGGGAGCCCCCAGCTCTTTTATGTCGCCACTATCACTTCTTCCACCCATCTCCAGATATTCACAGTCTTTCCTGGTGCAGGGTTGTGGGTGACCTTGAGCCAGGGTCCCAGACTTTTCCTGTGCCAGCAACACCATCTGGAAAATGGATTTGTAGCCTAATAATAGAAGGCTCAAGAAATGAACTCATTGAAGGGAACTTTGGGATATTAAGCTGTATGAGAGGCCCAGAGTGAATGTGTTGGCTGATTGTTCTGGGCGGGTTTACAGCTGACATGCCAGGAATAGGGCACCCAGAGCATGCAGCCGCTCTGAGCTGAGCATGAGAACGGTAGGGAAGTGGATCTTTTCTTTGGCAATTGACACAGGAAACCCTCAGAAAAGAGAATGAATTTAAAACCAAGAGATGAAGATTGAGATTTTGTTAAGCACCTAGTACAATGCCTGGCACAAAGCTGGCCCTTTATAAAAGAGTATCATTGGCTGGGCACAGTGGCTCACACCTGTAATCTCAGGACTTTGGGAGGCTGAGGTGGGCAGATCACCTGAGGTCAGGAGTTCAAGCCCAGCCTGGCCAACATGGTGAAACCCTGTCTTTACTGAAAATACAAAAATTAGCTGGGCATGATGGCAAGCGCCTGTAATCCCAGCTACTTGGGAGGCTGAGGCAGGAGAATCACTCGAACCTGGGAGGCAAAGGTTGCAGTGAGCCAAGGTCACACCAGTGCACTCCAGCCTGGGCAACAGAGCAAGACTCCATTAAAAAAAAAAGAGAGTATCATTATTGTTATTCTAGAGAAAGTCTAAGAGGTAGAAATCGACATGAGAGTAATTAGGAGGGGGCCGGGGCAGGGGGAGCAGCTAGCAGAAATGGCCACAGAAGCAGAGACCAAGAGGAGTCACAGGCAAAAATTCCATAGACCTGCCAACCAGCATGTTAGAGGGAGTGACAGTTAATAAAGCTTTCCATGGTCTTTATCAGAGATCCAGGCAGCTAGGAAAAGAAGCTCCAGTTTATAGATGAAGATGTCATTGAGGTTGGGGTGGGATTTATTTATAACCAGTAGGTTCCCTAGCTCCAAAGACCATGTGCTTGCTTGCTTTTTTTTTTGCATCACACTTTGGTATGTTGCAAGTATTAGGGTGAGTTGGTGCCAGCTGTTAACTTGGAAACTTCTTGAAGGTAGGGGTTGTGTTGCCCCCATCAAACAAGAAGATCTTTGAGAGTATGGGCTGTGTCTACTCCATCAGATTGGGGAATCCCTGAGGCCAGGAACTGGGTCTACCTGTGACTGGGAAGTCTTTGCTCATGGCCACTTATTACAGGATGGGGTAGAGGCATGACTAATTTGGCCATGTCATGAAAGCTGCCCTGGGCTAGGCACAGGTTTTTTGAAGACTCTTGTGCAGGGATCATAGAGATTGTCCTAGGCTCCTGGCCAAGGGGTGAGACTCAAATGCACTCCACGGGGAGGGGACAGCTGTGGCAGGCAGGGAGCATGGTGTCACAGCCTGTCAGATTGGGAGGACCTGCTGCTTCTGCTCCCCTCAGGCTGTTTCCTGAGTCTTACACCCTATGCTGCTGCTCTGGGAGCAGGACTCATCACATAGGAAGAGCTGGCCCCCGCAGCACTCCCCGAGACTACAAATAAGTGTGTTGTGTTTCCTGCGAATGCCTAAGTTATTACTTTCCTTTCTCAAATGAAAGAAGTATTTTATTGGCTTGGGTTTAGAAAGAAAGCGTAAAATGTAGCTTGTTTTTATTTTCTGACATCATGAAGCTAGGGCTAGAGAGAGAAGTGCTGAGGAGGAATGGAGACAGAAGTGGGAGGGGAGGCAGGGAGGGGCCAGGTGAAAGAAGGAAGAAATGATGGGGCCAAGAGGGGAGGAGAACCGTGGAGGAGGGTAGAGGAATTTGGGGACCAAGGAAGGGGAGGAGAAGGGGGAAGGAGGAATTGCTGTTGTACAGTAAGATATTGGGATTTACCTCTCTAGTGCCCCTGCCCAGTGGGAAGGCACCAAGAGCCAAAGGCAGCAGTCAATTTCATTGCAAAAGCTTCAGCTCCCTGGAGACACTGACCAGCTCAGATGCCAGGGTTACAGAGAGTGGCTTGAAGCCCAAGGGGAGGGGGCAGGGTTTTCTCAGGTTACTCCAGCCCTAGATCAGCACACACAGGTTTCTGCGTCTAGGAATTGAGGCACCCAGAAACAGGGCTCAAGGCTTCTCTCATTTTGTGAAGCAGGAGGGAGAGAAGTTCTTAATTTTTGGCCCCTAAAATTATTCTTCTCCCTTGCTTTGCTAATAGTACTGCTTAATGTTGGGGATGGAGATAGAGTGATGGTTATGGGTGAGATTCCTTTCTGCACCCATGGCTGCTCTCCAGATTCCAGGCACTCTCTCCATGCTCCATGCCTTTGCCCACACTGATCCTTTCGCCAGATTGCTGTCTCATGCCTTGATGGCCTGTCAAATGCTTGTCACTCTACGTTTTGACTCAAATCTCGTTTCTCTTCAGAAATTTCTCATGCCATCCCCAGTCTAGTTTTCATATCATCCTGCATTTATTTTTTATCATTGTTTGGGTTATGCTGTATTTTGATTGTAGTTGATTTTATCAGTTAAGCATTGACTGGGAGGTCTTTGAGGGCAAGAACTGTGTCTTAGTTACCTTTGTATGCTTAGCACAGTATCAGAAACATGGTAAGCATCCACTACTGTTCAAGGAAGGAGGAAGGCAAGGAACTGCAGAGGGGCAGTACTGGTAGTGGTTGATACATGAACCGTGGGTTGAGACAGCCATAGATGCATATCTCTCCTCTGTTACTTAAAACTGTGTGGTCTTCAGGGGTTATGTTTCAAGGTTGCCATGAAGACTAGAAGTAGCAAATTACTGGCCAGCCACGGTGGCTCACACCTGTAATCCCAGCACTTTGGGAGGCTGAAGTGGGAGGATCATTTAAGCTCAGAAGTTTGAGACTAGCCTGCGTGACATAGTGAAACCCCTGCACTATTAAAAAAAAAAAATTAGCTGGGCACGGTAGCACACACCTTATAGTCCTAGCTACTTTTGGTGCTGAGGAAGGAGAATCTCTCGAACCCAGGGGGTCAAGGCTGCAGTGAGCTGAGATCCTGCCACCACACTCCAGCCTGGGTGACAAAGTGAGATCCTGCCTCAAAAAGAAAAAATAACATAATACTTAGCACACAGCCTGGGACATGGTAGGTGCATAATAAATAGTAGTGATTCTATATGCCAGACCTCCTCATTGCTAAGGTAAACTCCTACATACATTCCTATGCCACCTTTACCCCACTATTAGCTCCTTCCATGAAATCTCTGGTCTGATTTTTCCAGGAGGCAGACATAGGTTTTTTCATGGGAGGAAACAGTCTTCCTGCATCTTTGTCAGCATCGTCAGAGTGTCTGCCACAGGACTGTTGATAGGAGGTGCAAATGTGTTTCCTAATTTGAGATGATGGTGTTTGGAATGCCTGTCACTGGCTATATTTAGCTCTGAATCCCCCAAATAGCAACAGGAAGGAAAAGTCTACCAGCCAAACATCTCCCATCCAGCTGGAAAATATCGCAATCATAATTATTATTTTTTATTATTGACATTATTACTTATTGACTAAATGAATTAATGGGACTTGGGTATCCATTGGCATCTAAAATTATGGCATCTTAAAATATCAGAGCTCAACAGTCCTTGCATGCCATGCAGTGATATATGACCTGTTCTACAAATAAAGGAAGTGAGGCTCAAAGAGGAGACATTACTTGTACACCCAACATCAGAGAAAAACTAGGGCCCAGGTCTTTGGATTCCCAATTTTATGCTACACCAAGAAAGGGCAGTAGAGGCATGGAGAACCCAAAATAATAAACACCCTACAGACCCTTTATCTCTGGCATTGAAAGGTAATGACAGATGGCCAGTGGGCTCTGGTTTGCTAATCTTTCATGCACAGGCATTCACACACACACACACACACAAACACGCACACACACACACACACACACACACTATACACTCCTGCCTATCTCTAGCCTGCTCATTGGGCTCCCCAAAAGTGACCCTGGGAAGAGCTGGGAAAGGAAGAGCCAGGGTCACAGTTAACCTGGCACAAATATGCTGCAGATCACAGAAGACAGGGGTAGAGGCTGCTGGGAAGGATGTGTTCATTGTCACCCAGGTGTCATTTCCCTGGAGGGTAGAAAATGTACCTTAACACTCCTTGGAAGCCCCCAGAGAATCAGGGACAGAATAAGGCACATCACTATTTGCTGATGGTTGATTTAATAGTATAATGTAACCTTGGGTAAATCTATTCCCTTCTTGGGCCTCAGTTTCCACATCAGTAAAATGGAGAAGGAGTGTTAGAATAGATACCATATGAGGTTATTTCCAAACTTAAGAATCTCTTGTTTCATAAATGATTGATCCCCAAAGACTTTCTGTCTCACTCTTACTCTGATTTTTCATCTTACATTCTAGCTTCAAATTCCAGGATTTGATGCCCCAACTATCCGACCCCTTTATTGCTGCTCCTTCATCTTCTCCCTCCAATCATTGCCTCTATCCCAATCCCCTTCTGCTAACTCTAGTCCCTTTCTAATTTCTTAGAATCTGTTAGTCAAACTAGGCCTCCTCAACTATGGTTGGGGGATGCGTTGGCCCTCCTTGCTGCTATGTGCACATATACATCTAGACCCATCTGTGAAACACGATGAGCCCAGGGTCCCAAGAGGGATTCCAGCTCTTGTCCAAGTTAATAGGAGAAGGGATGAGAAGACGGGGGCTGAATTTCAATCACAATGTGATTATTGGTCTTTTTGAAGTTTTGCTGAGGGTTTTTTCACCTGGTTGGCTCAATATCACTAACCAAATGCTTGTCTCACAAATCAGTTTTGGCTGCAATTCAAATTTAATTACATTCTAGCTAAGTGAAAGCAAGAAAGAAAGCAAAGGAAAGAAACAGAGAGAGAGAGGGAGGGAGGGAGAATAAAAATATAGCTTATATTTATAGATCAGACAACTCTATCTTAAATCTTCAAATCTCCCCAAGAGCAACAGTCAATGTGAGCCAGACACAGATGGGTCAGCTCTGAGATAGATGTGAAGCACTAACAAGCTTCTTGTAATTTGAGGCTAGTGAATACTGCATGCCAAGGCTGGGCAAAAATTGGGAAGTTGGCATAGTTTGACTCAAGTTCTCCAGCTGCCTGGTTCTGTGCCTAGGAGTGCCTCTTTGTTCTCCATTTAGCTACCATTTAGGGCATTCAGGCTTTTTCCCTGCAACCCCTACCATATTCTTCTACCAGAAGTGTTAAGGAAACGTTAACAAATTATAATTTGTAACATTTGTTCTTTCTTGATTTATACTAAAGTGTAAATGACTGATGATAACTTGCCTTCTCCTGGCCTAGAATTGAATTTTACTAAGAATAGAACAAAGACAGACAAACACACATGCACATGCATGTACACACACATCCCAGCACCTAAAAATCAAATGAGAAAGCTTAACCAGCAATTAAACAAGGGTGTGTTGGATGGCCATGAGACTAGACATATAGGTAACCACAGACACATATAGATCTATACTATCAAATATGGCTACCTATACTATGGAATACTGGTATAGGAAGGCCTGAGGAAGATGGGCAGTGGGTGGAGAGCAGAGTCTAGGGTGACCAAAGATTTTAGCTATAAAAAATAGGAGAAGAAAGCCAGCTTTGGGGAAGGGTTGGTGATTTCTGCAGAGTATAGCATGAGTTTGAGGTGCTTGTGGACATCCAATGGGGATGTTCAAAAGGCCTTTGGATATTCTTGCCTTGCTCAGAGGATAGGGCTAAGCTGGGACATGCATTTGAGAACAATTAACTCAAGAATGAGACCTGGGACATAGGTAGGTTTACTCAGGTAGGATGCATCAAGTGAGAAGAGAAGAGGGTTAAGGGCAGGATACTGGGGAGCACCCACATTTTAGGGACAACCCAAGAGGGTCAGAGGGTGTGAACCAAGAGGTAGGAGAAAAAATAGTGCTGTCACAAACATCATGGAAGAAGAATCATTTTTAAGGTACTCAAAAAATGTGAACCAGTAAGGGGAAACTAAGTAAGAAAAGGATCAGAAGTGGGGAGGGATGTGGCAGTTATGAAGTCATTGATACCCTGCCCTTGGCAGATGGGGCCAGAATAGAGCCCACAGTGCAATGAGTACCTTAAAAATGATTCTTCTTCCATGATGTTTGTGACAGCACTGTTTTTTCTCCTACCTCTTGGATCACACCCTCTGACCCTCTGAGTTGAGAGATGAATGTAGGAGAGGATGTGAGGATAGGGAGTGCAGGCTGCTCTTTTAGAAACTGTGGCTTTTAAAGGAAGGTGAGAGAGATGATTAGCTAGGGGGAGCCCTTCATAAACTGGCAGAAACTTGAACTTGCTTCTGTGCTTGGGGTAAGAGTTAGTGGGGAAAGAGGCTGATAAGGGAGGGTGCAGCTATTGATGGAACAAATTCCTCACAGAGATAGAAGAGGAAAGCTCTACATTATGGATAGAAAGAGTTATCTTTGGGCAGAAGAAGGGCTTTATCAGGAAAGAAGGTATGGACAACTGTGAGAGCAGATCAATTTTTAATGGGGTTGAGGGAATTCATGCCTAGTAGTCTGAGTCTTCTGATTAACAGGGAAGCCCTATCATCTAATAAGCAGAAACTGGGAATATGTAATGATTTTCAGAGAAATTGAGGAAGGTTAACTAACACAGTCACCATAGAGAGTTAGAAAAGGAGATTACCCAAGCCCAAGTCCCAAGAGGGTAGAAGGAGCCAGATGAGGTGTGAGACCCCAACTCTGGTCCCAGTTCAGTATGTGACTTTCATCTCCAGGGCTCAGCACAGACATACAGGGAAGATAATTGAATGGACCAAAATGGTGGTTTCCAGGGTGCATGTGGCAGGTTGACAAGAAGGTAAGGATGCTGAAGATTATGTAAGGAGGTGATGGATATGGTTCCCTGGGAGCTAAACCTTAAAACCAAGGAGGGAGAGGGAGAGAAGGGCAGTGTTGTAAAGACTAAGTGAAGGAAATACATTTGTATTACTAGAGTGATTTTTTCGTTTACCCCATGAAGATTGTCCACAGGACATCCTTAATCCTAGGCCAGCTACTTCCACTTCCTGGCTTTCCTCCCTACTTCATCTTCTTCTCTCTTGCCTCATTTTGCAGGGCTCAGCGTGATTACAAAGGTACACCTGCAACCCCTTCCTTCTCCCAAATATGGCTTCAAATTCAATTTACACTTAAAATAGAAATTATTTTGTATTACATGGTATTTGGAATTCTATGAGCTTCCTCTTTATTTCCATTGACAGAAGTAATCAAAGCCAAGTTATATTTGATCTTAAATAGCAAGTATAATCACATCAACTGAGCAATCCCATTTACCCTCTGGGTCTCACATTCTCCACCTTTACGATAAGGCGGGGGGAGGGGGGGGAGGTGGTTGAAATAAGTAATTCCAAAGCTCCTGCCCTGCTGTGTGATGATGTTCTGAGCCTCTAACCTTCAGCAGCCTGGTCTAGCTCAGTCCAGTCCAGCCTGCCAGCCAGCCAACTCAGGTTCCAGCACCAAGCAAGCATGTTCTTACTGCCAGCACTCAACGCCACCAGTAGCTGCTTGAAAAGGGCGTAGAGCAGCCTTCCAGGACATGGATGCAGAACTTGTTTTAACCTGTCTGGTCTCAAAGCCTTAGGAGAACTGTGTAATTAACCTGGGTCACGGATGCAGATCCCTGCTGCCCATAGCTAGCCAGATATGCAGAGTGGTGTGAAATTGTTGACAGCCAAAATATAGGGGGAAATGATAATGAAATTTATGGACTGTGGGCTTTCTGCACTCACTCACTCTTTTTCTACCTTCCTTACTCCACTCCCCAACCAGTTCCACCAATTCCTGCTGGTGCATTCCCAGTGATATATGGCTTCACGGGGTTCCATGAGTGGCTCCCAGGAGGGAATGGGAACTGAACTAAGAGTGGTCAAAGGTGTGGCTCCAGCCCAGCTCTTCCAGATTTTGATGCTGTGCAGGTCACCTCTTTCCCTGGAACTTAATTTATTCATGAGGTGGTTGAACCAGAAAACCTCTAAGATTCCAAGCACATTGTTTTAGCCTGGCTTCTCCCAGAAGCAGACCCTGGTACTAGGATTTGAGTCCAAGTAGTTCATTTGAGAGGTGAGCCTGGGAAGCACCAAGAGGGTACTGGGGAAGTGAGATAGGCAAGTAAGCTGCTATGGTTTGAATTTTTGTCTCCTCCAAAACTGAAATGAAACCCCTAATATAGAAGTATTGAGAGGAGGGGCCTTTAAGAGGTAATTGTGTCAGGAGGGCTCTGCTTTCATGAATGGATTCATTCATGGATTGATGAATTAATGGGTTAATGAACTGGTGGCTTATTCTGGGAGTAGAACTGATGACTTTATAAGAAGAGGAAGAGAGACCTGAGCTGGCATGCTCAGCCCCCTCATCCTGTGGTACCTTGAGACTCTGCAGAGAATCGCTGTAGCAAGAAGACACTCACCAGATGTGGCTCCTTCATCTTGGACTTCTCAGCCTCCATAATTGTAATAAATAAATTCCTTTTTGAAAAAATTACCCAGATGTAGGTATTCTGTCATAAGCAATATAGACAGAAGCCAATACAGGTTTGTAGATGACCAGTTCACCACTGTGAAGAACTGGACTTCAATCCCACTGGGAACTTCTGAGACATGTGTTCCAGACTAATGTCACTTGAGGAATGATGAGGTCATTAACCACCAAGCTTCCATTCATCACTAATTGGGAACTTCTGTTTGGTTGTTAACTCTCTAGCACTTATAGCCTTTTCTGGATGGGAAACAAGCATGTTCTTACTGCCAGAGAAAGCCTTCAGACAGGAGATGCAGGTGCTCTCAGTAAGAGACTCTCAGCATGCGAAGAACCAGTGAATGCTAAGGGGATATGGGCAGGGCACTGACAGCATCTGCCATGCATATTTAACGTCCTTAAAATTCCACAACTTCCTTTGGCCAATTGAAGGATGAGAAGGGCCATCCACCTGGGAAGAACTAGTAGGAAATGAGTTTTTCTTTTTACTTTGAATGTCTAAATCCTCCCTTCCTCTTAACCTAAAGACCCAAATGTTCTGAAAATCTTTCCTGAATAAAGAAGGAAGAAAACCTGTATTATAGTCTCAGGCCCACTGTTACAATGGCAAATTATTCAACCGTGAGCTTCAACTTACACACCTGCAAAGAGGAAATACTAGTAGTTACCTTGAAGAGTTGTCATAATAATTAAATGGAGTAGGCAAATGGGAAAAAGAAAGAGGAAGGGGCTGGTTTAGCTGGGACTTGGGAAGCTATGGGAACATGTCTAATTCTTCCAGTAGATTGTCCAACAGTCCATGTTTCAAGGGGAGTAGAGAACTAGAGCTGGATCTGAATTAGCTTTTATGTCCAAGGCGGCCACCAATGTGGTGGTGGGGCACAAATGTGGGAGTTTGTGGTAGTGAATCTATACTAGGGTCTGTGGGGGGCATACTCTCAGCTCTAGGCAAGCCCTCTGGTTTGGGAGCATCAGACATCAAAACGGATAAGCTAATAGCGGAATAAGTCTTAGACCCAAGGAAAAGGAACCACCAAAGTTGGAAAGCATGTTCCATGATAGTCCTATCAGGAAAGCCAAAAGTGTGTCATGGTCCAGGACAAAAAACTGGGGGAACCACAATGGTATGTATATTAGTCTATTCTCACACTGCTATGGAGAGCTCCCCAAGGCTGGGTAATTTGTAAAGAGAAGAGGTTTAATTGACTCGCAGTTTCACATAGCTGGGGAGGCCTCAGAAAACTTACAGTCATGGTGGAGGGTGAAGGGAAAGCAAGGCACCTTCTTCACAAGGTGGTAGGGGGAGAATGAATGCAGGAGGAACTACCAAACACTTATAAAACCATCAGATCTTGTGAGAACTCACTCACTATCACAAGAACAGCATGAGGGAACCTTCCCCATCATTCAATTACCTCCACCTGGTCTCTCCCTTGACACATTGGGATTATGGGGATTACAATTCAAGATGAGATTTTGGGTGTGGATACAGCCAAACCATATCAGTATATGTGTAGGACTCACATTAGAAACTTTACTTTGCAGCTGCAAAAATATTCCTTCCAAACCTTACTTGATGGAGGTGGGAATGTGGCATAAAATATGGCTATCCTTAGTGAAAACTGGTATGACTTGAGAATCAGGTTCATGCAGGGGAGTAACAAAATCACCTTGTTTGTTAGAAAAAAATTCAGAATAGGTAGAAGAGATTTCTATGCCTTCCAATCACATGCATGGACTTGTATGGACTCTGGGAAGTTAGGGGCTTTCATGGAAAGGCCTAGAAGAGGTTCTCCATCAGGGTGACCTCTTGAATGAAAGAGAAGTGTTTGAGAATTCAGAAATGGATGTTTGCAGGATGAACAATATTGAGAATGAATGGGTATCTACCGTATCAGGTCCATGAAAACAGAGAAGAGCAGTAATAGGGTTCCAAATGGTGGGCTGGCAAAGGAAAGGAAGCAAGACAAAACAGTATGGGTGGAGGATGGGAAGACTCAGTATTTGCCACAGAATAAATTTGGTGTGTAGATCTTTAGGCAAAAGGAGCTGTGACCAATGCTGAGCCGGTTTGGGTGCAGCTACAGAAGGGGCTTCAGTTATTACCCAGGGCCTGCCTTGCTGATCCTACCACCTCAGCACTCAGCTAACCCAAGTGTCACTGTGCTAGAGTCAAATTTCATCCCTACCCTCACCATAATGTGTTGTGATGAACAATCCAACTCAGTCTCTTCAAGGACCTCTCTCACTAGCAGCCACTGCAAACCACCCTTGTCACAGATGGCATCTGGCAACTGGGGACAAGGAATGGAGTTAGAGGAAAGAGACATTTTTTGTTGAAGGGTGGTCTACCAAAGTGGAGTGATGTGGACAAGTGGGGAGCTAGGGAAAACCTTGGGAAAAACAGAAAGACAGGGAGGAGAAGGGGATAAGAAGGAGGGTAGTGATGTGCATGAATACATGCAGGAAGCTTTTTCAGCAAGCCAGGTGCCCCCTGAGGTTACACAGTGCACAAGCAGACTGATTGTTGTCTGCTCGGCGTTGTGCTGTGTACCACACAGATTGAGACCTGTGCATGACGCTAAGGAAACTGTGCAAGAAAAACCCCATGTAGCAGGCCCAGAAGAGCGACACCCTCACCCAAGGGTGACAGCCATCTGCCCTATTTTGTGAGCACACAGCATGAGCCTGCTCATCTGTGCCTCCACTGCACTCAGCTACACACCCTTAGTGGGGGTACTTATCACTCTGCATTAAAGTTAGCCGTCTGCCTGTTTGTGTTCCCTGTAAGCCTAAGACCTCTTTGAGAGCAGCTGCCTTGTTTTAAATATTGTTTATCTTTGAGAAAACTAAGGAATATAGTGAGTGCTTTAAAAGTTTTGAGAATGAATGTCATTCGTACACAGGGATGCGGGTGTGTGTTGTAAAGATGTGAGGATGGGTTTGTGAGGGCAGAGACGTTATGGTGAAGAGGTAAGAAAATCAGTTTAGGTGTTCTAAATGCAATATTTCTCAAATCCTCTGTCTGGTGCAGAAGTGTCTACAAGGATCCATGTTAAAAATAAGCATCCCCCTAGTCCTATCCCAGGCCTACTGAATCAGAACTCCACAGGTGGGCCTGGGAATATACAGTTTAATCTCCCTCCACAGGTGGTTCTGATGGCCACGCTGGTCTGAGAACCACTGCTCTACAGGTCACTATTGCGTTTACAAGCAACTGATTTATAGGAGACCAGGTCTCTGAGGGTCCTTTGAGAACACCTGGAACAAATCCTCACTTCGCAAATAAGAAAAACTGAGGCCCAGGGGAGATGGGCCTTGCCCGAGTCCACACTGCGAGCTAATACTCCTGCTGGGGGTATGTCACCCAGGTGTTCCCCATTCCCCTCACAACCTCTGTGATCCAGGTAAAGTTATTTACTGAGACGGCCCAAGGCTTTCCGAAGCGCGCGGTGCGCTGTCCAGCACTGCGTGTTCCTGAAGCGCGCTGGCCTTCAGCTGGGCACCACGGAGAGTTAAGCGACGGTGGGCGGCCCCGCAGTGCCAACTGCTGCAGTGTCCGCCTGCAGTGCCCCCTGCCCCTCCCCCTGCACCCGGCAGCTCGCTGATCCTGCAGCCGCAGCAGCGCAGGACTGTCTCCCGCGGCGCATTATCCAACTTCATGGTGGTTATAAATGACTACAGCGCGGAGATGGTGACCCGGTCCCTGGCAAGTTGGTCGGCTGCTCGCTGATCGATTCCCTTGTTAAGGGACCACGCAGGCAGAGAAAGTAGATTCAAATGTAATGTATTGCGTTGAAATTTAACACAATGCAAAGCATAATATTCAGCTGGATCTGCATATTTCCCCCACCCCAATTTCTCCTAGACGTTCCCATGGAGCATTTCTTGTTAAGTTTCTATCACTGCCAGACAAAGATATTTAATGACTTGAAAGACTAGGAGGGACTTTCAACAGCTCATCTGATCCAGCTGTCTGTTTCTGGCCTAGGAATATTGAAATCCCGAAGGCTGTTTACTCTGCCCTTAAACTTGATGGAGAGGGAAGAAGGAAGGCCAATAGGCCTGTTGAGTAGTTTCCATCTCATCTTTGGCCTACTCTGTCACGTCTTCTTCCCATCTCCCCATCTGGCCTTTCATGCTCACACCTTGTTCCTTGAGCAAGGAAGAGCAGCTGGTCTTTGTCTGCTGCCTCCAACTTTCCCGACTCCCTGCCCTAGCTGAATTTCTGGCCTCCACAAGCCCCTCCAACTCCTCTGTTTTCATTAGCATCCCTCTGCCTTGATTGCAAGTTGAGCTCCTAGGGGGTAATGTTAGATAAATGACAAGTCTCCAAAGGCTTCAAATGGTGGTAGGACAGGTACCAGAGAAAAGAACTCAGTGTGTTGAAAAGAATGACATCCAAAGAATCCCATTTAATTTGATGGCACGATGAATATTTAAAGTTTTATAAAGAAATACAGGAAAGCAATCAGGCTTATTCAGGCGTGTGCTCTGGGGAGCAGAGTACGCTCCCCATGTGTTGGCAATATGGAGATAAGAGCTGGAGGATGTGGGTGGGGGTGGGGGACACATACATAAATAGTCCATGTTCTTCCATTCTTTGTATTGAGGTGGAAAAGTGCTTACTAGTGCAGTTCAAGAAGAAACAGGGGGAAAAATCCTCCCAGATAATTATCATAACATGCTGACACCCTAAACAGTTTCTTTTTAAAATTGAATTTCTAATATCATTGCTTTGGAGATTATAATATTGAGTCACGAATCCCCTGGCAAGTGATTCAGGAACCGTACATGCTGTGTGATAAAGGCACCTGCCACAGAAACAGGAGGGGACATAAATCTCCCATTGTGTGTGCAGAATGCCTAATGGCACCACTCCTCTTGCAGAGTGGGTCATCAGAAACCTCCCAAACTACTGCTCTGAGGGAAGTTAATTTATTATAAACATGTATGGGATATTTTCATTTTGTATCAGCTGTTATGTTAGATCCTGGCATCAGAGAGCTTGGTTAGATTAAACCTCTGCCTTCAAAAAGCTTCCAGTCCTCTTGGAGAGACACATATACATGCATACGATATCACACTGCTGGTCTAGCACAGAGCAAAGACAAGAGGACAAGCTGAGGGCTAATGGGGCACAGAGTGGGGAACCTATTAATGCCAGCTGTGGGGATGGGGAAGGCTTCCTATTAGTCACTATGGCAGTTGCTGTCATTGCCCTGATGTTATCTCTTGAGTATTCACCTTTGCACAACAAACTTGCTGCTGTGAACACCTGAGACTTTACACCCCAGGGTTTTTCTTGACCAAAAAAGTCAGTTGTGCTGGAGAGTTCATGTCCCTAGAAGCCCCTAGCCAATGACAGATGACAAGTAGGCAGATAAGTACTCCACTTCCTCAGCCCTTGATGGACAACTCAAGGTGTGCCTCACATTGTATCTCATGGACCCCCCAGTGGGTTATGAGTTCCACCTGAAAGTACATGTTTGATTATACAACTTTTATTGGATTCTTTCCCTTTCTTTTTTTCCTACTGACATGTTCTAGGTATCCTCTCAAATAAAATACTTTTACTCAAACCCCATGTAAACGTCTGTGCCTGGAGGACTCCAAACTAGCTCAATACCAATAGCTACTGTTCATTAAAAGTTAACCATGCCAGGCACTGTGCTGGTTTTTTATACTATATCTAATCCCTACAACCATCTTGAAAGGTAAGAATCATTGTTTCCATTATACAGATGAGGAAACTGAGGTCTACAGAGTGGAAGTGGCTTATTTGAGATCACAGAAAAAGATACCTTGAGCAAATAAAGACTCTATCAGTGATTGCTCTTTTCTCTTCCTTTAACCACTCTCAAGGTGAAGGGAACAAGGATCTCTTTGAAAGAGTGATAAATATGATAGCCCCTGTCTTTAAAAAATGCACATATATACACACCTGTAAGATTGGCTATGTACTTTTGGATGGATCATAGCTCCTCTTAGAATCACCTGTGGATTCCAGATTAAGAAGCTCTTTTAAGAAGGAGTAAAACTTTCAGAACCAAAGGACAATATTTGTTTCTGAGGATTTGGGAAGTTAGGAAAACTGTGAAAGGGATTGAGTTCAAGAAAGAGTAGCGGGGGGAGTGGGAGACAAACATACCACAGTTTGATCATAGTTGGTGGGACCAGAGTGGGTACAGAGGAGAATGTTAACTTGTGGAGATGAGGGATAAGGAGAATGCTGTGGTTGAGTGAAACCTGGGAAGGAATGCTTGGTGGAATAGCCTAATGCCCCAAGAGAGTCCAGACCCTGGATGAGGATGTGAGAGTTCCCCTATAGCCACAATCATAGATTCCGACTCTGAACTTTTCACCTCCTGATCTGTCAGTTATTTGACCTCAGTGCCTGCCAACCCCTAGGCTTCATATTCTCCTCACTTTAGCCATCCGCATGCCCAGTCATACTTTGCCATCAGGTAAAACTCTCTCATCTGGAAAATGGAAATCACCCTCAGTGTTTTAAACACAGGGAAATTTAACACTGAGAATTTGTATCAAGTTGTTAGTTGGTTTTTAAAAAGCAAAAATGAGAAGGCACTATTACTCAGAGATCGGTAACTTCAGGACACCACTTCAGTCCATAGAGCTGAAGGAGCAGAAAGGGAAAAGTGTCATAATCCAGACCCCAGGATTCTGTGCTCCCTGACAGGAATGAAGCCACTGACAATACAGGTCAGAAACCCAGGAGCCCATGCCCCCACCGATGCTGTAACCAGAAGCATAAAATAGCTGCCACCTTTTTCAGGCCTTCTAATCTCATGTGAGTGCTGACCTTCTGTAGACGCCATGAAGAGTCCAGCAGGCAAGCGAGCCTTGGAAAAAAGTTTTTCAGGCATCCAAGCCAGTGTGGCACAGTGGGGAGTAGGAAAACGCAGGTATGGGTCTCTTGCCAACAGGCAGCATTCAACACAATCCTCAAAACCTGGGGCTCCACTTTCTCCTTTGCTCCAGCCACAAATTCCTATCCTTCCATCTCTCACTCAATGTCTACTGAATCCCCAGTTCTTTTTCAGAGCAAGCCCACTGACTCCTTGTCCAATATTCCCCTGACTATTCTTAGTCACTTACTGACCCAGGACCCTACAATCCATCTTTTATAAGACCCTCAGTTCACTGCACATTCGATACATCCCCATCCCTCCTGACTAACCCCAAATCCTAGAGCACATGCATGTCAGTCCTTTCTGTTGTTCCCAAGTTGGCAAATTGCAGGACAAAGTCCCATAACCTTGCTGAGTTTCCACCACAACATAATGAAAACCACAGGCCTCCCTTCTGCCTGAAATATCTATGTTCATCCTCTGGCCGACTGCCAATCTCATCCCAAGGGGCTGCACCAACCTTCTTTCTCCCTCGAATCCCAATTCCTCAACCTGTATCTCTCAGCTTGCAAGATCCAGACCATATTTTACTTCTCTTCACCTCGAAATGTCTCTGTCATCTCCTGATGCTTTGTTTATTGCCTCTGGTCTCTGAGAAAGAAGGACCATTTCTTCCTGCTAGGGTTCATGCCTGAACCCTCCCTGCTCCTCCCGAAGAGTATCTTTCCCTTATTCCCTCTCTACACTGGCTGCTTCACCCTGGCTTACACCCAAATGTCTCCCACCCCCAAGAAAGTCTTTCCTTTACTCTGATTTCTCCTGAGCTCCCATCCCACCTTCCACCCTCCTTTCACAGCTAAACTTCTCAAAAAAGTATTATACGTTCACCGCCTCTACTTCCTCACCTCCCACTCAGTCCCAACCACTAGCAATCTGGTTTCCACACCCATAACTCCGCAAAAATTGCTCTCTTAAAGGCCACCAATGACCTTCAAATTGCCAAACCTAGCAGCTCTGCTTCGCCAGTCCCCATCCTCCTAGACATATTCATCTGCCAGGTCACATACATTATTTAACCAGATTCAGAGCCAGGGGTCCAGCTGGTGTGTATGGCTCACGAGTGTGCTGCAGACTGGTCCCAGGCTGGGCTGTGATGAGCCATTCAGACATATGGGTGATT
Organism: Gorilla gorilla gorilla; assembly: GCF_029281585.2. Lineage (NCBI taxonomy): Eukaryota > Metazoa > Chordata > Mammalia > Primates > Hominidae > Gorilla > Gorilla gorilla. The sequence goes on along the minus strand of NC_073229.2, from coordinate 58,375,995 downwards.
AAAATACAGAAATACTTCTGTCTCACTGCCCGAGCACCCTACGTGTCCCTTTCCCCCACCTGGCTACCCAAGCCCTTGTTCCAGGACCCCAAGATGGACCTCCTCATTATGTAGCAGAGAAAGAATGATGTTTGGTGTGGCACGGAGCTTCTGCTCTTGCTGGTTGGTACCTGGGTTGTACCAATTGTTAGATATTGTTAATATCACCACTGCATATTGCTGTGCTGAGATCATTCCTTTAGTACTAGGACTAGCCACATGGAGTCAGGGGAGTTTGGAGGGCAAATCATCTTTGGTGAAAAGCAGCCTCTCTATTTATCCTCCATATGCCATATAAATACCATTTTCTATGTGAGCCTTGGCATGGAATATTTGTGAAACAAAGCTCCAAGGCCCCTTTCTTCCTTGATTCCTCTGTGAGCTTCTCTGTTTCCTTACCTGGCTACCCTAACTGGCAGAGTGACTGTAACCTTGTTGAGCCACAGTCTCCTTATCCACAAAATGGGCTAACCAATTTCTGCTTGCAGGAAGGATCACAGATCATATGAGTAAAAGAGTTAGCACAGGACCATGTATGGAGGTAAGCTGAGTAAGTTTAGGTTCTAATCCCCACCTCCCTCTCACCCTACATTTTCTCCATGTGGATTTTCTCCATTTATATGACCTTTGCCTCCATTCTACCCCTGACCATTTGTTACAGACCCATTTGTTGAATTATGCTCGGGGCAAGAGGATCTGGGTATTCCTGAGCTCTCTAGCTCCACACATCTGATGTGGAACTCATTATTCTCTACCTCTTCCCCTAGTTTCTCTCATCTTCCCCTCCCTTCCCTCATCTTCCAAGTCTTTCCAAAGGATACCAACCATTCATCCAGTCCAGTGGGCTTTATTTTATAAAGTGGCTTTGACCACACTCTCTTCTTCCCCAGACCTGATCACCTCTAGGGTCTAGTCCATTCTACTTCTGACACTCACCTCTTTCTATTGTTAGCACGATAGCCCTGGAGATGACCCTATTTTTCCCCTTTACCTGGGCTCTTGCAATTAACTTATAACTGTTTTCCTTTTCTTCAGTTCCTTCTTCTAGGAGTGCACCCACGGAACCCCTGCATAGATCTGTTCAAAACCCTGCAGTGTTGCCCATTTACCTGCAGAAAGGAATCTAGACACATTGCCTTTGTCTTCAAGGTAGTGTCAACCAACTCTGCACTCTTACTTCCCACTATGTTCTTAGTAAGAATCACGGTAAAACAACAACTAACACTTCTTGAAAATTTACTACGAGCCACTCAATATTCTAAAGTCATTCACGCCATTTAATCCTCTCATCCACCCTGTGACATAGTCACTGTTATTTCTGCTTTACTGAGGAAGTAACGGAGGCAGAGAGAGGTTCTGTAGTTGGCCTTAAGTAACTGCCCTTAGAGGTGGGGGACTTGAATTTAAACCCAGAGACTGTATCAGGGCCCACATTCCTGACCTCTAGGCCTTCCTCTGCCCTGGGATTTGGTCACGCCAGAAAACTCCTCATGCCCCCAAAGCTGCTTTACTGTCCTGCTGCCTTGCCTTTGCCTGGACTATAGGTTTTTCTCTTCGCTTTACCTACCAAAATGCTAACCATCCTTCAAGTGTCATCCACCTTCAAGACTCCTTGAAGTCTTGTCTTCTCTGCTCTGAGGTGATCTTCCTCTTTTTGAAATACAGAATTTCCCCAAACTTTCTGTTTTTACCTTATTCTCTTATATGACAGCCTTTTGAACACACAGCTTATCAGCTCTTCCAGAGTGGAGGATGGGGCCACAGCTTATCTTTCCCTTAATCATGCCCTGTCCTTTTCACATGGAACCCACAAAGGCAGTTTTATTAGATTAAATGGAATTACTGTTTTGCAGACATGAGTTGGTTTCTGCTCCATTCTCCACGTCCCTTTGAAAGGAAAGCCAAGGACTTGATTAAGGAATGGAAAGAATTCTGTAGTCAGTCAATTCCTGCTGCGATAAATCTCTTGGGTGAAGGATGCTAAGGCAGGGACATAAATGACGATAGCTGTGCTTCCGCAGTTGACTGGATTATAAAACAAACCATACACTATGACTATATGTTTCAACAATACATAAAAGGAGTCAGGGAGAGGTAAAGGAAGGGAGTAAGAGCTGGTATGAAAAGAGGAGGATTTGCCCTGTCCAGTTTGGAGACTGAGATAGTGGTTTTCCTTTTATTCTTTCTCCTTTAACAAGTTTACTTCTCAACCAGTCAGTTCTGTAACAGGCTCTAAAGTTAGAGTGTCAAGATTAGAATTGTGGCCTTGCCACCTGCCAACTCACTGGCCTAGCAAGTTACTGAGCCTCTCTGTGTCTTAGTTTCCAGATCTGTAAAATGGGAATAATAACTCTACCTGCTAGAGTTTTTTGAGAATTAAATACAATAATCCTCATCCAGGACAGAGAGGAGTGGCTGGCCTACAGTCCTGGCACTCTTACTGTTAAATGCCTTATGTGCAGGAGAGGAAATTGAGCTGGGGAACAGGGTGGCCCAGTGAAGCCCTGGGGCACTAAGGGCTGTGATGCTTCCCAGATGCGCCTGAGCACTTGCCACAACCCATAGTGTTCTCCACTTCAATACCACCCTTAAGGTTTAGGAATTTCCCTGGCAGGAGGTAGAAAGCCAGGGAAGTCAGTGGCATCTGCTGTCTTCAGTTCGTCATTGAGTGGCTTTCTTTATTGCTTTTCATTAAATCCCAAAGACCATTTATCCCAGATTCATTTTAGAGATGGAGAAAATGAGGCCAGAGAAAGGAAAATTTGCCCCAGGTCACACTAAAGAACCAGAATCTGCTCCTCTATCTTCCCTTCTGGTGCTCTTTCTACCTCACGGTCCCCAATTCTAGAATATCCTAGCTCTGTGTGTCCGTCAGTGTGGCCCTGGACACCTTGTCCTTCTCTTTGCCACATGTCTACTGCACTTCAGGCTGCACCAGGTATTTCACCATTTAGTGGCATCAAGGCTAGCATTAGAAAGGGTGTCTTGTTCACAGGAAGGAGCCTGGGATGTGGAGTCAAAAGATTTGGTTTGAAATACAGTGCCATCAATCAATAGCTCTAAATGCCTGGAGCCGTCAGGTTTAACCTATCTGGGACTCAGTGTCTTTGTTTGTAAAATGGGGATAATGATCTATTTCATGAGATTGTTGTGATGAAAAAGGGAGGTAATATTTGGGAATGCTCTTTATAGACTGTAAGTCATGGTGCCAGCATTGGTGTGTCTTTTCTCTCCAGGAAGAAACTCTGCCTTCTCCTTCTTTCTCTTCTCCTGTACAGTATTTAGCAAAATGCTAGGAGGTACATAAATGATATTCAGCAAAGCCCGGGCACAGTGGCTTATGCCTGTAACCCCAGCACTTTGGGAGGCTGAGGCGGGTGGGTCATTTGAGGTCAGGAGTTCGAGACCAGCCTGGCCAACACGGTGAAACCCCATCTCTACTAAAAATACAAAAATTAGCCAGACTTGGTGGCGGATGCTCATAATCTCAGCTACCCCGGAGGCTGAGGCAGGAGAATTGCTTGAACCTGGGTGGCAGAGGTTGCACTGAGCCGAGATCATGCCACTGTACTCCAGCCTAGGCAACAGAAAGAGACTCCATCTCAAACAAACAAACAAAAAATACTCATTAAGGACCTCTATTTTGATTGATTATGATTTCCCTGTATTGTCTGATCCTTTGATGCATCAGGAACCTACTCCCAGACCTGGTATTTGGGCAAAAGGGTGAGTCTGTGAAGGGAGTCCCTTGGGCCTAGGGGAGGGGAAGAGGTAAACAGAGGGTTGAATGATGAAAAGTAAACTGGATTTAGAAAACAAACCAGAGCTAATGGCTGTAGGTGGTGTTAGTCATTCTGTTAAGGAATTTGGGAATACAGATGCATACTAATAAGAATTTATTTTGGCTTCTCCTTAATCCAGCATTTGGGAAGGGAGGAGAGGTAGAAGACACTGCAGAAATAAAAGACGTCACCCTTCATCTCCAGATAGGGCACCCTGGTGCTGGGCCCTCAGCTCCTGAGGATGAATTTGTCCAAGTTCTGTGAGGCTAAGGCCGAGGCCTGTGGATAAACTGGGGTTGGGCTGGCTGTTGGTCCTGGGGGAAGCTCAGTGAACGAGGTGCTAATTCAGGAGTGGCTCCCAGCATCCAGTCCATGGAATAGACTCAGTGGAGGGAGATCCCAAGACCTTATGAAACTGTCCAGGATCTTTCTTATTCCCCAGCCCACAAAGTCACTCTTCAGGCCACAGTGAGTCAAGGGAAACTCTAAGAAGTGTATCTAGCACACCCTGGGATTACAGACTGCACCCCTTCTTTAATGAAGCAGGTTCAATGGTCCCTACCCTGGGATTCCATAGCTTCACCGGGCTCTGTCCTGTCATCAAACCAGAATACTTCACTGCAAAAAGCCAGTCTCCTCTCCTTTTCATACTCAGTGAATACAGAGAAGAGAGACTCACCATCATCCATTGCAAAGGCATCTTTTCATTGGTTATAAAGGCCTAGGCCAAATCAGCCTTCTCTTCAGGCTGAGTGCCTCTCTACCTCAAACCCTCCTGGGAACTCTTCTGATCAGACACTGTGATTCCATTTAGCCAGTGAGGGTTGGGAGCCAACCATGTGCCCAGAAGTGTGCCAAGGGGTCTGGGGTTTATAGTCCAGTGAACAAACCAAGAGATACAGACAACAGGGTAAGGCTGGTTAGGGGTGTCAAGGAGAGCAGGCATGGCCTGCAGGGGAAGGCGAGTCCTGATTGGGGGTGGCAGGGAGCCCAAACTTTCTTCTTACTGGGGGTATTGAAGTTATATTCAAGGATGGAGTGCTGCCTTGATGTGCAGCCTAAAGCACAAGGCACAGTCATTCTCTACCACATCGAGACATGAAAGGGTGTGTGAAAATATCCCTAAGCACCTGCTGGGAGCTCTCTGGGAAATCATTTATCTGCCCTGCACTTCAGTGCCTTGGCTCTAAAACTGAAACAAAAAAAAGTATGTACAAAGAACCTTAAAAATGTTCATACCCTCCAGCCCAGTGATTCTACTTCAGGGAGTCTAGCTTAAGCACAAAAACAAGAATGTGGGGAAAGACTTAGGTACAAAGATGTTCATCACAGGGTTATTTAGCAGAATGAACACGAAGAAGAATCAAAATGCCCATTATTAAAATGGCTTTCACTCCCCAACCCCTTCTGGAATGATGGGATCACCTCTTTGGGAAGCTCTGGCTCAACTCTGAGGTAAGTAACCAGTACAGGAAGCCAGGTGCCACGTTAGTGACCCTAACTCAGTCCTTGTGGGCTTGTTCAAGGAGCCAAGAAATCCACCATCTTTCACCTTTTCATGATCCAAGTGTGGATTATCTTCTGGGGATTTTCATGGTAAATGGTGACTGTAGATTGGTGTTCTCTTGGCCTCCCAAGATGTATGTGGTCCCCATCCTGCTCCATCTGTCAAGGTTGCTTGGGGGTTCCTAGAGCTGGAAAGGCTCTTAGCAAATGCACAGTCCAAACCCTTTGAGGAAAAGGGACTTGTCACATTGCTTGTTAATACAAAGCCATGGTGAGCATCCAGGCCACCTGTGCCCCAGCACAGTACTCAGGTTATGTTGGGGCAAATGTAATTAGAAAAATAAACCAGTAATTCTCAGAATTACCAATGACCCAGGTCTTGGCTCTTCATGGAATATCCATGTTTCTGACTTGAGAAAACTTCTTGATGGAGTATTGGGTTCACTCTAGAGCAGAAATTGATCCATCCTTCCTATATCCCTCATTCACATCATTCTAATGCTTTTCTGGTTTCTAAAAGCAGCTCCATTTCTACTCTGGTGCCAGCTTGGTCCTATCCCTGCCACTCCGTTCTGGTTGTCTCATGGGTGACTGAGGGTTAGGGGAGATAACCTAGCCCACTGCCCCCAACCCTTGGGAGAATTCAAAGACTTGAGCCCGGGCTGTGGTTCTTCCTAAGCCTTTCTTCCTGGGAGCTCCCGCCAATAGTAGGCAAGCCCTCAGGTAAGCAAAGAGTAAGGCAGTTTCCCTGCTGTTCTCCCCTCCTTCTTCCCTTCCCCTTCCTCTTCCCTACTTGCCCTCCCCAGTTTCTACTCCACACCTCCTTTTACTCACCTCTTCCTTCCTCGTTACTTTCCTTCTCATGACTCTTCCCTACCTCTATCCCTCACTCCCTGCTCCTGAGTTAGATCCCTTCTCTCCAAGGCCCACCCCATATACCTTTAGTTTCATCTTGGCCATGCCCCTCCCCCACCAGGCTTTCCAGAATTCCTGCAGGGAGAGGCTTGTCTTCAAGGATCTACAGCATGCCAGTTTGGCAGTTTCCCGGGGTGCACATGTGGAGGGTGCACACATGAGGACCAGCTGCCTCGGCTTCTGCAGTTATGCATGTGTGTAGAGAGGAGACAGGGTCGTATGTTACAGATGTATCCAGCCGAGCCAATCCTGGGCTGCAGAGACACATCCACATGCCACATGTGCCTCCCTGTGGGTATCCGGGACAGGTGCACGGGATGTGTTAGCCACCAGGAGAGAAGAGAAGGATTGCAACATTGACATTCTTCCTGCCCCTGGATTTACCAGCTGGAGTACCAACAGGAATCTCAAAATTTCATTTCCTTCAGAAGGAAGGAAATGTCTCTTGGGGAGTCCAGTAAGGCAGAGGACGGTCCTACCTTTCTGGTAACTAGTTGTTTATAGTGGGCAGAGAGGATAACCAAAGACGAGACCCTGGCCAGACCTGGGTGTTCTGACTGTAAGCTCACAGTCTGCTTTGAGTAGGGTCTCCACTACCTACCACATGCCTTGGACAAGTCACTTTACTCTTTTGGGCCTCAGTTTCCTTATACACCAAATGAGGGTTGCTGGGAAGATCAAACAAGTGAAGAGTTGTAAAGATGCTGTGCAAACACTTGGCGCCACTGCACCCTTCACTGACTCTTGTAATAATCATGAAAAGTCAAAGTGCGTGTGTGTGCGTGCACGGGGCGCTCGTTATTCATAGGTCCCTTACCAGGATTCGAGAATCTGAACTGGGCCCCAGGACTGGGTGGGCGCGATCGTCCCAGCCCCCACTCCCAGCCTAGGGCCGGCGCGGTCGGGTTTTCCTCCGGCAGGCGGCGGGCTGACGGCTGCAGGGCGCGCTAAGCACGTGAGGTGGCAGCGCCGTCGCCAGCTGCAGAGGTGCAGCCCTGGCCGCCCGGCTCGCCTTCCGCAGGGGCTGCCCGTGCCGCTGGACCGCGGAGACCGCCCTCCCGGTTCCGGGGCTCGCGGCCTGCCCACCTCCCTCCGCGACCGCGGCCCCAGCCCACTCCCGCCCCACCGTGCGTCCCCGCGCCACCCCTGCCAGGACCGTGAATCCCTCTGGTTTCCGCGGCGGTGTTGGTCGTCTCGGAAGCGGGTGCGCTCGGCAGCGGGCAGGGTAGCGGGCGCAGAGGCTGCCTGCGGCTCCTGCAGCTCCGCGGGTCGCCACTGGGGGCTGCCGCGCCGGAAAGCTCGGCGGGGACGGTGCGCCCGGCCGCCGGGTTCCTGGGCGCCTCTGGCCGCTGTGTTTTCTCCACCGCTGGACCTGCGCTGTCTCCGCAGCCCGCCCGACTCCCTCCCAGATTGGAGCGTGTGATCCGTGTGTGTGTGTGTGTGTGTGTGTGCGTGTGTGTGTGGAGCGGAGAGAGAAACCGGGTACGCGCGTATGCGCGCGCGCGTGGGGGGCAGTGTGCATGCGGGGAGTACGGGGGAGTGTGTTTGTGTGTGCGTGTGGGTGTGAGTGCCTGGCTCCCTCTCGCTGAGACACACATACACTCACACATACACAACCCGGCAGGCTCGTCTGAACTTGAAGACACCCCACATTCCAAGATGCCCGAGGTTCCTGGGAATGCCTGGGGTTCTTCGATCCGGAAAATCCTACCGGCATCCTCCTAGGGAGGGATTATTATTATTATTATTTTTCTTTAATCTGGAAGAGAAGAGAACAAGTTGTGCTTTTCCCCCCTTCTTCTTGCTAAATGCCATGGATATAACTGAATAAGCGGCTCAGGGCTTTCCCCGCGTGGACGTCCGAGGCCACCATCTGCCTGCATTCGCCGGAGCCACCGGAGGGTTTAGCTCGAGTCTGTCTCGGGCGGGGAAGGATGCGTGGCCGAGCCGGGGAGCCCGGGCGCCCCGCGGAGCCGGCCTCGGTGCCTCCCAGCCGGGGGTAGATGCTGCCTCGCCCAGGTGAGTGGTCGCCGGCGCTGCGTCTTTGCGATCCCCGGTGTCCGCGGGAGCTCGGCGCGGGGCTGAACGCACCCGAGGGAACCGGGAACTTTGCATCCCTTTCTTTTTCGCTTGAAGACTCCCCGCATCCTAGGTGCTCATGCGGACACCCCCTTCTCTTTTCGCCCAACCTTATCGCGAGAGATTTCCTTTCCTTTCTTTAGTCTTTATTTCCGACAGTGGGGGTGAAACTCCGGCGGGGAGCGGGGAGAGCGGGGTCCATGTGAGACTGGAGAGCAGGATGGAGAGACGGGGAGCCACGGGTGGATGGAACCGTTGAAAACAGCAGGAGAACTTTGCCGCCAGACCACTCTGTTGCATCTCCGCACATGCAAGGCCTGGCTAGAGCCATTGCTGGGGGCTAGGTGGGGGCGCCGGGGACTCCCTGAGCTCTGTGGACTGGGTGGGGTGGGGTAAAGCCAAGTGCAGAAGGGTTGATGCAGAGCGGATGGGAGGAAGGAAGGCATGGTTGCAGTTTGGGGAGGCAGGTAGAGCAGGTTCAGGGACCCTATGCTGGCCTCAGGCAGAAAGCAGATCAGGGGGATTGTGTGTGTGTGCAGCTTGGGGCATCAGAATGGCATGATGAAGCAATATGGAAAGTGGCATTAGCCATGCCTGGGTTCCTAGGTCTCTGTCTCCCACCCAGCCCTGCCCTGGTTCTAAGGTTGGCCTGGGCAGGGAGGAGGGAGAGCAGTAGACCGTTCCGAGGTGGACAGTGCCTTACTTTGCACAGACCTTCTGAGGGAGGTGTCCTACTCGTCTTCCCATCAGCCCAGTACAAAGGACAGAGACAGAGAGTTCTAGGGAGATAGAGCCTCTGAAAACCAGAGCAGGAGGGAGAAGAGAGCCTGAGTTGAGACCGCAGAGGGACTGAGCCAGACTGTTGCCAAATGCACCCGGCGACAGCAGACAGCTGCAGACAGACAGACACCTGCAGGGACAGGGAACATGTCAGAGCCTGCACTCTTGAGTTGGAGTTACAGGCATGGCTATAGATGATGACCCCCTCCCCTGGCCACAATGGAGTGTGTGTGTGTGTGTGTGTGTGTGTACGCGTGTGTGTGTACGCATGTGTATGTTTCAGGGAGGTGGCAGCTGTGGCCTCCATGGCCTGATTGGCCTTCTAGTACTGGGGGAGGGGGAAGCTTCAGGAATTTGACCCCCTGCTGCTGGGGAGGAGCAAAGCTAGGGAGGAAACTGCCATTCCCTGGGCTGTGAAGTTCCCAGGGGCCAGGGCTAGAGGTTCTATGTGGGCTGTTATTCTTGTGTGGGGGCCGATTTGGAACTCAAGGTGGGGTGCAAGGGAACTAGGTCTTGGGGTTGTGCCCTGGTCTGGTCGCTGCCCTCTGGCAGGAGCTTTATATAGCCACACACAGTAGAGCCCTGAGGGTGGTGTCATTTCCTTGTGGGGTACATCAGAGGCTGAAGCGGGTCAGAGTCCTGTAGGGAGGATTCAGAAGCTCCAAAAGGCCTGCACTTGGAGCCGTCAGCCTCCACCGACCATGCCAGCTGCCTGGGCCCTTCTGCTGATGCTGGAATGTCATCTTTCCCTTCTGACTCTGGCTGGGAGTGCAGAGTTGCATCTCCCTCTGGCCTCCTCACATGCTTCTGCTCAGGCCCCCTGCCCAACCCTCAATTTAGAGTTTCTGGTCTAATTCCTGACTAGGAATGTAATTGTTTATCTTCCTGCCCTCATCCTGGGGATGCAAACAGCAAACTTGGCATTTCTGTTTCAGCCTCTGGAAGGTTGGCTCCCAGCTCCATCTCCTGTCTAGAAGAACTGGGTGCCTGCCTGCTGTGGGCTGGAGGCTGGGGTTCAGGATTCCTTCTTCTGTGAAGTGCCAGTTCTTTGCTCAGGCCCAGAAACGTGAGAAGCTGGGGAGTCTGGCCTGAGAGAGGGTGAGCTGGGAGCTTCCAGGAGGTGAGGCTGAAGAGGAGAAGCAAGATAGATGGGAAGAAAATGCAGTCAGAGTGGGTGGGGCCACCGGGGAAACCAGGCAGCCTTCTGGCCAACTGAGTCCTTCTTTGACTGAAGGAGGAATTGCTCTTCTTATCTTTGCTTCAGCTCCAAAGGAAAAAAAAAAAAAACGGATTCTGGCCTCCAAGTGCCAGTTTGCCAAGCCTCTTCAGCCTGTGGGGTTGAGCAGGTTCTGCTCTCCTTTTTTGCAGGGTGGATGTATAGAGGCTTATAAGCTCCTGGCGTGGGGTCTGTCTACCCAGGGACAGTGGAGAAGTGAAATTGGAATTAATTGTTTTCAGAAACTCCCCTTTCCTAAGGTAGATATTAGCATCTAGGGAGTTCACAGTCTGATAGGGGAGGCTGCTAGACTGGAAGCAGAGACATATAGCAATAAACAACCTGGGATGGCCAAGTGGAATTGGACTCTGAACAAGAGCAACAACAATTTGAGCATTTTATGATTTTCCTTTGGGTAGGGGTGGAGTTTTAGGGTCCAACTTATTGAAGGGATAGAGTTGTCATATAATGGAATGAAACCTCAACTTGGGGGCCTGGGTTCAAATTCTGGCTCTGCCATATCTTGGTTAACAATGTGAGTCTTTGTGTTTTGACCTGGTAAAATAAAACAATAGCATGTACCCAATAGATGTATTATGACCTGATGTTTTCCTGGCAGTCCCCAAACCCCTTTTCAGATCTGGGAGAGTCTTCAGTGGAAACAGGGAGGGTTGGAAGGGAGGGAGAGTTCTTCAGAGACATGGAGGATAGTACAGCCAACTTCCCCCTGTCCAGGGAGCTGCCAGGAGGGTTTGATGCCATCAGACATAAGCTGATGGTTAAAAGGCTCCAGAAAGCCCTCCAGAAAACTTTGAGAATTGATGGTTGAGGAGCAAATTTCACCTCTGGGGCCCTGGCACCTGCTTCCCTCCCTTTCTCTTGTTTGTTTTGGATTTTTATGGCCATGCACATTTGCTCAGGAAGTGGGGCTCTGCATTTTACAAGTATCACCAGCCACCCTTTCCTGTCTGAGGTTTGAATGTAAAATACCCCCCCAACCGCCGCCAGCACCCAGTCTTCTCTTTTTGACTCTGTTGCCCACTCCCCCAAGGGTGACCTCACAGGAATGTTGTGAGGCCCAGGTAAAGTGAATGGATACAGCTCTGTGGGGCCTGGGCAGGGGTTGTGATTGAACTGGGTCCTATCTGTGTAGTAGGGGGAGGGATACATCCAATTTGAGGGAAGGGCCTGGTTTTCTTACTGATGAAACAGGATGCTAATGGTCATCCCCCAGGGTTGTTGGAAGGGCACAGCAGCATGTGTGACAGCACTTTGTAAACTGGACAAGCCCTTTAGCACTCACAGCTATATTTGTGACCCTTTCTCGTTAAGACTGTCACTAAAATGTCAAATATAATTATACTCAGGTATCAGGGCACTAAAGGTGGACTTTCACGGGTGAGTTTTATGTGGGACTGCAGTTAACCAGTGATTACAGGCCAGGCAGGTGGACACTGTGCCTTCTGAGAAAAGGGGTGTTAAGAACCTGCAGAAACAGGGCAGTTGTGGTTCACATAATTGGGTGGGACCGGTAACAGGAAGCTAGGAAGGGGCACATGGGCAGCATCTTTGGAAGAAGCATTTTTGGAGGGTTTTCCCTAATCACACCCTCCCATTACATTTTAATACCACAGATATGCTATATGTGTATATATGTGTATATATACTATATATGTGTATATATGTGTATATATACTATATATGTGTATATATGTGTATATATACTATATATATGTATATATGTGTATATAAGTCTATATATACTATATATATGTATATCTGTACTTTTTATATCAAAAGATTAAGTTTTCTTTTTTTGCCTCCCCACCAAGAACACATTTTTGCCCCCTTGGGGGCGATATTGTCCCCACTGAGGATGCATTGTCTTAAAATTAACAGAGGCAAGTGTTAGTTAGAAGAGGTGGATTAGTGAGACGGGGAATCCAGAAGATAATGAGGGAGACAGATGCACTCGCAACTTGCTACCCCAAGTGTGGTCTGTGGACCAGCGTCAGCATCACCTGAGTAGGGATCTCCATTTTATCAAGATGGAAGGTCGGGACAGTGTTGGGTTGACTGCCCAAGAACACAAGGCTAAACTTTGAACAGAGGGTCAAAAATAGCTATGTTCTGGGCCACTCAGCTTGTTCACCTATTGAGTCCAAATCACCAAGCAAGTTTTATTAAGGATACAGTCTACCCATGTCATGATTTATCAGTCTTTATTTTTTTTTCTGAGTGATTTCCTTGCGTTGTAACTGAGGGTTGTATAGAAGGTATGGGGGCCCTGCAGAGAAGACCCAAGGCTTTCATGCAACGGAAAATCAGGGCATCTTTGATTTGAACAGGTCTGGGCCTGCTTTTTTGAATGTCTCCAAGGGCCAAGCCTAATGGAGACCAGACCAACCTGAGGAACAGACTGGAACTATAGAGACAAGATATAGGTGTTAAACTGTGCCAAGCTGGATTAAGGAACAAAACTGTGTTCTCGTAATTTATCAACCTGCTTGGGATTGTCTGCAGGAGAGCCGGGGCCTCCCTGGCAACCTTCCAATATTAACAGGGCAGCCCCAAAAACATACGAGATTGCAAAATAAGTTGGGCTCTTTAGAATTCACTGCATTTATTATTGGCATGTCCTATATTAATTCACCCACCAGCAGGAGCTAAGCTACAGTTCACGTGCCCAGAAACAACATAAAGAAGCAGAAAGCTGAGCATCTCTGAACCCCTCTTCCTTCCATGTTTCCTGCCTGGGTCCTCTCCCCTCAACACATCCGTTCCTCTACCCCATTTTGGTGTAGGACGACACAGAGGAGCAGGCTCCCTCTTGCCTTAACCCAGATCTCTAATAAACTTCCTGGGGATGCAAAGTCTATTTGGCCCTCTCATTTCTTCTTCCCAGGGACTCACTTCCTATTCCTTTTCTCCAAAAGTAGTACTCTGTTCCCAGCTACCCCATTTTTTTTCATTCTCCTGTTAAGGCGGCTTTAGTCAAAGAAACCACGGGGTCCCCCAGCTAATACTTAGGGTCTGTGGAGGCTCCTACTTCAGAATAATTGTAAAGTAGGCCTTGATATTACATGGCTCTCTCTGGTCCCCAAAACATATGAAATGTGGCCACTCAGCCTGCAGGACTTGGAGAAGTTTGGGGAATGAGCCATACCAGGGTCTCAGTACCTAGTGAGAGAGCAATGGATGATGGCAGTGAAGGCAAAGGCATTTCTGACTTTCTGAGCTCCTGGAACCCCCTAAAAATGCCTAACAATGACTGTAAGATGAGGCCTTGTCATTCTAAAAAGGTATTGAAGATTCCTGGATGGGTAGAATTGATTCCTTGACTCAACCTTTCCAGTAATGAAGCCACTATAATACCTAGAAATGTCCCCCTGGGGCGGAAGGGAGGGAGGATGGATGGGGATCTGGGGTCATGGAGGTGAGAGGTTAGAGGTCCTCCTGTAGCACAAGGCACTGACGGCTGGTCAGAGAATGCTTGCTGGGGTGCAGAGGAACCTAGAATGAGCTCTCCTTTTAGCTCTGCCCGTAACTTGCTGTGTGACTTTGGCCATCCCCTTTGTCTTCCTGTCCTCGCCTGTGGTTTAGAGCCTGTGTGCTCTCCTAAGGCCTTTTCAGTTCAGGAGGTTGATCCTTTGATTTACGAGTCCATGATCCAGCCTCAGAGCAGACATCTCTGCGGAGCCATCTAGGCCCTGGAAGTTACTTGGCTGGGGTCCTCCATCCTCCTGTCCATCCTCTTCTGCCAGACAGCACTGACCTGAGGCTTTTCTTTGCTTCGTGCTCCTGACTAGTCTATGACCAAACACTGTAAAAGGGTTTCGTTTGGAATGACCAGGATCCCAGGGCTGCTGTCTGAATGAGGGTGTCTCTTTCCTCCCCACTCCACCACATACATGTGCACATACACACACATTCATACACACACACACCCACCAGTGTACACATGTCCACATACCTCACACACATCCACACTTGCATGCCCACACATATACTTATACACACACACATTTATGCTCACAATCACACATACGTTCACATACATATACACACTCCCAAATACTCACACTTGTACATTCATACATGCACACATTCATGTACACACGTTCATGAGTTCATATACCTTCTCTTACAAATGCAACACTCCCACATATTCACACATACATGCACACACTCCCTTTTTCCACTGCACTGGCTTCTCCCTCAAAGACATGGGCGGGTGCCATTCAACCCTTCCAGCTCACTGTCTACTTTAGAGAGCATGTCAATACATGGCCTCCTGTCATTCCTATAGCCCTCTGACCTCATTCAGGAGGACAAAACCATGTCTTCTTCTGTATAAGGTTGAGGAAACTGGCTTGGATTTGCAGGTAGCAGGGTCAGGATGAGTGCCAAGACTTCTGGATCCGGTCCAGAGATTCACCTATCACTTCGGAGCTGCCGTAGCAATTTCTGCTCTGTAGAACAACCCTGGAAGACAGGAAGGGTATATTTTGTCCCTGGTTAAAGATGGGAAACTAAGGACCAGGGAGATTCACACACAGACAAAGGGTGACCAGATCCTCTATCCTTCTCAGCCAGGACATGTGCATACTCCAGCCGCTTCTTGGTGATCATGTCTTCCTTCCTGGCTCTCAGTCTGCTAGAAGCTTTTATTCACACTAAACTCCAGCAAGTGAGAAATACCACCCTGGGGCAGCCCATGGGCATTCCAGTTTCAGTTCTGACTTGTTATCACCAAAATAGGGTGTGGGAGAAGGGTGGACTGCCTCTATCCTTAGGGTCGAGGTAAATAAGCACTCTCATTGCCATTTCTCATGATGGGATCAAGCTACGCTCATCATCAATGTATCCTTTTTTGTAGTCTCAGCCCACCTCACCTCTTGAGGCTATAGCTTCTGTGCTTTTCTGCCTGCCATGGCAGTGAGGTTTCCTTTAGCTCGCTCTGAAGTGCTTCCTTCACTTCCTTCAAACTTTAAGGCCCTGTTCCTTTAAGATGTGGTAAGCAATCCCATCCTTCTTCACCCATCCCTTTCACGACTTAATGGCTAGCAGTCTTCCCCTGTTTAGTTTAATTCAGCAAGCATTAATTGAATGCCTACTACGTGCCACCCAGGGAGCCTGACACTGCAAAGGTGAATTACCTCTCCAATCCCTGTGTGCAGGCAGCCCTCAGTCTCACTGATCATTTGACTTCTTCTCTTGCACTTTTTCCAGCCCTGTTTGTGGACCCCAGGACTTGATTATGTTGGGGGTGGCGGTTCCAAGTTCTGGCTGATTTCTAGTGCAGCCCTTCACCTGCATTCTCGTGTGTGTGTGTTCGTGTGTGTTGCTTAGGAGTCAGTCAAGGTCACACATGATTAACTGCTTGATGTAAAGCTGATAGTGGTGGTGATGATGATGATAATGATGATGGTGATTATATGGTGATGGTAATGAAGTCCACTTAAGAAACAGGCTCTCAAGCTGCTTTCCCACCCTGCTCTACCGCTAAGCTGACTTCTTACCATCTTACCCAAATAGAAACTGATAGGATGAAGAGATTTGGGGTCATCGTCCCAATTTAGAGACAGCTGGCCTGAAAGGAACCATTAATCTTCCTCCTTGCCTGAGGACTTATGTCACAGGGGCTGAGCTGGGAAGAAGGGGAGCTGAGGCTAGAGCCCCTGGAATAGACATTAAATCCTGGACTCTCTGTCCAGAGTCACACCTTCTAAGCACATGACAATAAGGGCTATTGCCCTGGAGGAGAGGGTGGTTCCCCAGGCTGTTGAGGGGCAAGAATCTGTGAATGAGGATGCTGGCAGGGATTGTGCTTGCAATCGCAGAGTGGTTGCAAACGGGCAAAGCAGATCCCTGATGCTTGGGAAGTCTTCATCTGATGAGCAAAGACCAGTCCTTGTCCTTGGGAAGTTTATGTCTAAGGAGGAGGACAAAGCAGATACACAAGGCACATTATTAGGGAACATTTAGGCACCAAAATTCGTGGATGGAGCATCTTTCTCACAGGGAGAAATGTGTGTACCTGTGCCTGCATTTGTAGGATTTGCATTGTGTTCTGTTTTCCTGGTTGTGTGAACTTGAGTGGGTTATTCTTTCTGTGCCTCAGTTTTCTCATCCGCAAAATGAGGATAATAATAGTACCCACCTCACAGGGTTGTTAGGAAAATTAAATGAACTACTATACATAAGGTACTTGGAGCAGTGCCTGGCACATATTGAACAATATATACGTGTGAGCTATTAGTGGTAGTAGTAGAAATAGTGGTATTTTTCTAAGCATGGAGAGGACCATACTTAGGAAAATACCACTGAGGACCCTCTTAACTGATACAACTTTCCAACAAACCATCTCTTAAGTTAGACATTAATTTGGGGAATCTCCACATGATCTCATTTGTCCCTTGCAACAATCCTACCAGGCAGTCAGGATAGACATTATGATTATAACCACTTTGCATAAAGGGGAACTGAGGCACAGATGTTATGAAGTGGTTTCTGGTCTGATGGGGTTTTCATTGTACCTTATAGCCACACTGCATTCAGGCGAGGGGTCACAAGAATCTTGGAGCAGAGGGTTTTGGATGATGATAGCTGATAAGTTCAGGACTGGCCTTCCCACCTGGCCCTTATGCATGTTGGGATCAGACTGCTGGGAAAATAAACCACGGTGGGGAAGGAAGATCTCATTCCAGGCTTGCATAACTAGGCGGGGTCCACATGAAATGGAATGGGGAGAAGCAGGCTGCCCTCTACACAGCACCCCAGAGGATGGGAGTTAGGCCACGGGACATGAGTATTGAAGCCTTTTGAAGCTGTCATGAATGCCTTGGGATGGGGATAGGGATAAGAGTAGCATCCACTTTATAGGGTTGTTGAATGCTTATGTGAGGGCGGGGCTGTGCTGGGAGCACTTAGGGGGCACAGAAGGGACGGGGAATCTGGATTGGGAACCTTCTGATTCAGCCTGGCCTGGTGTGTGGGGAGAAAGCCAGAGACATCCTCCTGGGCCATATTCCTACCCACCCCAACACCTTTGTCCCAGGGCTGCTCCTAGTGGTAGGAAAGGGACCCTCCTGGATCTTTTGGTTTGAAAGGGTTTGGAAAGTATTTGGGGCAAGAAAATGGGCCTTGGGGGCTTGGTGCGGTGGCTCATGCCTGTAATCCCAGTACTTTGGGAGGCCGAGGCAGGCGGATTGCCTGAGCTCAGGAGTTCGAGACCAGCCTGGGCAACATGGTGAAACTCCGTCTCTACTAAAATATGAAAAATTAGCTGGACATGGCCGCGGGTGCCTGTAGTCCCGGCTACTCGGGAGGCTGAGGCAGGAGAATCGCTTGAACCCAGGAGGTGGAAGTTGCAGTGAGCTGAGATCATGCCACTGCACTCCAGCCTGGGTGACAGAGCGAGACTCCATATCCAAAAAGAAAAGAAAATGGGCCTTGGGCCAGGACCCAGAAGAGGGAATGAGGACGTCCAGCAGGGAGAACCAGACTGGAGGAGGGAATGCTTGTGGGGGTGGGGTTTTAGGAATTCAGGGGTGTCAGGGTGCAGGAACGGATCATGCATGGGTCAGTATCTAGGGTGGGACATGAGGTGATGATGGAGGGTTGGTGTGGGACCATGGAAAGAGGAGTCAGGAAGGTGAAGAAGACCAGAATGAGACAGCAGCAAGAACCACAGGAGGAGAGCTGGGGGTGGGACCCGACTGAAGCCCAGGCCTCCCAGCCACTGTCTGCTCAGAGCCAGGCTGGCCAGGACCCAAAGCCCCAGCTCAGTGTCTCTCTCTTGGGGTGGGGAGAGAAGTCAAGGCCCTGAGCTCCTACTAGGGCTCTGTGATCAGCCTGTTCCATAAATCTCAGGCCATGTAAATTTGGTGCATAATTGGGAGGCACTGCAGGTACCTGCGGCTCCAGGATAAAATCCAGGCAGCTCCGGAGAGAGAGCAATGGATCATGAGTTACAGGGAAGGCCGGTGGGACGCAGTGGTGGCTGGCCCAGCTTGAGGCATGAGTTATCTCAGGCTGGGCTGCCCTGCCATGCTGCTGCGCTGCAAGACCAGGCTGATATTTACTGTATATTGGTTTTTAAATTACAGTACAACATTGATTCGCTGCTCTTTCAGTTCAGCCCTCACTCTCTGTCCCTGTTCTGCTCGGCCTTTCTCTGCCTCTCCGTCTCTCTCTCCATCTGTCTTGTCTCTCTCCAATTCAGTTTTTAATGTAGAGTATTATCTTACATTGTATCATGTTACCCTATGGAATTAGGCTTACGCTGCTTTGTATTTATTGGAGGATGCATTATATTAATCCCTTCCATGCATACAGCACTTTATACATTTTAAAGCTCTACCTGCAGCCATACCTGTCTTCTTCGGACCCCATGACAGTGAGGAAGTAGGGCAAGCAGACTTGTCTCCATTTAAACACGAGGAAACTGTAGCTCAGGAAGGCTAATGGAATGACCAGGTCATGCTTGCATTATATTATATTATACCATAATAATAATGGCTACTGGGTATTGAATGCTTGCTGTGAGCCCTGTGCTATTCTAAAATAAGCTTTATGTACTTATTTTATGCCCACATTCATTCTGTGCAGTAGGTATTGTTATTACTTCATTTTACAGGTGAAGGAATGAAGATTCAGAGTGGGTTAGTAGCTTGCCCAAGGTCACACAGCTATTACAGTAAAATTCAACTTTGGATTAGCTGGATTCAAACCCCAGCAGCCAGCTCCTGAGCCCCCTCTCTCAACCAGGATGCATGCTGTCACGTGCTGTGATCCCTGAGTTGGATTGGGGGTGGGAGAGTGGGGATGGGGTGGGATGGCTTCATGGTGCTACAAGAGGCATTCTTGTCCTCACATGACTTCTGTTTCTTTATGTTTTCACTGCACCCAGGGGAAAGGCCTGGGGACCTTGCAACAGCGGGAAATGTCCCCAGGGCAAGGGGCCAAGTTCCTTTACCCCAATATCCACAGATGGTTAGGGCCCCAATATCCACTGTTTTGGCCCCCAAGCAAGGGCAGAAGGGCAGGCGCAGAGTAAGGCTGGTAGGAGCCCTGGCTGGGTGGTGTGGTTGCCATCTGCCCTCCTTCTTTCTTGTGTCCATGGAAAGAGGGTGACATCCTGACCTCCATGGGGTCTCTCTCAGGACTGCCTTTGTGTGTTCCCTTGCCCTTTGTTTAAGAGGCAAAGCTGCTTGCAGCCCAGGAGCACCTCGGAGCTGGGCTTAGCTCCCAGGAGCACAGTGAGCCAGTGGGCAGCAGGGGAAGAGCTGGGGGTTCTGCGCACTCTGCCAGTTCCAGCCCGCCCTCACTAGTGCACAGCAGTGAGGAGGCCCTGCTGAGTGCTGCTCACTGTGGCCTGAGATGCCTGGTTCCTGAGCAGGAGTTGGGAGGGGTGACTGGGTCTTGTGTGGACCATCCTGAGGAGTCCTTCCTCTCCAGATCCTCACATCCCCACTTCCTCCATCATCCTAAGGACCCATTGCCATGGCTGGAGTCAGGCCACAATATGCTACTTGCCATGGCCCAGACACTCATCTCCCTGTCTCCCAGGTCACACTCATGGCGAAGTGTGTTTTGGGAGAAGCAGGGATCCCCTGTGCTGTCTGCATGCCCCTTATTGGGGTAGGTGGGGGAAAAGGGTCCTGAGCCTGAGGATGTTGTGAGTCCCATGACTCCCAGGAGCCATCCTTGGCAGAGTGCAGCCCTGCACATCTGCACTTCCGTGGCCCTGCTGTGAAGTGAAGCTTGCTCCCTGCCCACTTCTCACTCTGTCCTTGCTAACAGGGCCCTGCTCTCTCTCCAGAGCTGCCTGGATTTTATTCTGGAGCCGCAGGTACCTGCAGTGCCTCCCAATTATGCACCAAATTTACATAGCCTGAGATTTATGGAACAGGCCACACATTTATGGAAAGTGTGAAGTATAAAGGTAAAGTGAAGCTTATACTTTTTCCTGTGGCCTCAGAATCATCCAGTACTCCCCGCCACCCCCCACCCCGTGATGGACACAAACTGGGAGCATAACTCCGAGGCTGATGTTTCTGTTGCTTTTCTTATTAATAGCTACTACTTGATGAGCAGTTGATATGTGAGAGGAATTCTAGCACAGTGAGTCAGGCTTGGGAGTCAGACAGCTGGGTTCAAATCTCAGCAGTTCCACTTAGGAGCTGTGTACCCTCATGCAATTCACTTAGCTCTTTGAGCCTCACTTTCCCCTTCTGTAAAATGGAGCTACCACCAATACTTAATCCCTAGGGTTGTCATGAGTATAAAATGGTAAATAGCTACAAAATGCTACAGCACCTGGCACATGGCATATGTTATTAAAGTGTTTGTCTATACCATCATTTATATGCATTCTCTCATTTTGTCTCCCAACTACTTTTGCAAAGTAGGTATTACCTCCCTGCACATGTGAAAACTGAAGCTCAAAATATCAATGAGATTTGCTCCAAGTCTAGGGTGACCACCTGTCCGAATTCGCCTGAGACTAAGGGGATTCCTGGGATGCAGTACTTTCAGTTGTGGTTTGTTTGTTTGTTTGTTTTGTTTTTGACACAAGTTTCATTCTTGTTGCCCAGGCTGCAGTGCAATGGCGTGATTTCGGCTCACTGCAACCTCTGCCTCCCAGGTTCAAGTGATTCTCCTCCTTCAGCTCCCCGAGTAGCATCACCATGCCTGGCTAATTTTTGTATTTTTAATAGAGGTGGGGTTTCACCATGTTGGCCAGGCTGGTCTCGAACTCATGACCTCGGGTGATTCACCTGCCTCGGCCTCCCAAAGTGCTGGGATTACAGGCGTGAGCCACCGTGCCCGGCCAGGACTTTCAGTTTTGAAGTTAGAAAAGTCCCAGGCCAACTAGGATGAGTTGGGCACCCTACCCAGGTCACACAGCAAATGCATGGATGAGCCAGGATTTGAATCCAGTTGTTTCTGATATCCACTGCCATGCCCTAAGCCATTCTAGACACTCTTGGGGATGGAGCCTCTCTTAGCTGCCCACATTTATGGAGCTCTGGCAGGCTTAGAGATGCTGTCCCACTTCATTCTCACAAAACTCTGTCACTTAGGCAAATTACAGCAAAGAGGGAACTGAAACACAGAGGTCAAGTAATGCACCCTCGGTCACCTAGCTAAGAAGTGGCTGGGTTGCGACTGGCACCCAGGCCATCTGGCCCCAGTGCCCCACACTCCTGACCACTCTGCTGCAGCTTGCCTCCTATCCTTTCCAAATTCCCCCCAACTGTACCTGGTCTCATTTTTCATCCCAATGGCCTCTGGAATAGTCAGGGCAGGTACTTTTAAACCTGTTCTATAGGACAGAAAACTGAGGCTCAGAGAGGCCAAATTCCTAAGCTAAGGTCACACAGCTTGTAAGTGATGAAGGCAGGATTAGATTTCATCAGGAGTTCTCAGCTGATGCTTCTCACTCTTGTTTTCGTGTTTGATAAATGGGCAGGATGCCTCCAGTCATTTTCAGGTCTGTTCAAATTCATATGAAGTTTATGAGGTCTCAGTCATCACTGGGGTGGCTGGCTATGCAGGCAGCAGGTTTGGCAGGACATGGGCTCGTGCGGTCCTTTGGCTCCAATATTCTATTTGATGTAGTTGTCATTATCCGATCCTTCCCCCAGCAGGTAGAGGAGGCACCTTGTTGCAGAATGAACATGCCCACCTGCTAACAGCCCATCTGCTGACTATAGGAGCCCACCAGCAGCCCCAGGGTTCTCTGTGGACTTCCAGCTCTCACTCCTTCCACTAGCTGGGGATTAAACGTAGAAAAGGCTGCATTCTCCTGCTTGGGCAGCAAAGATGCTATTAATGCCAGGCTGGCTTCTAAGGCAACTAAATAAACAGAAAGGACAGGGACAAGAGTCTATAAATTCTAAATGGTGTTCAGGAAAGTGGCCTGGGCCCCAAGCCCCATAAAACCCAGGCAGCCTGCTGGGCTGGTGGTGCTTTATTGGCCCCTTCCTCTGCTGCGGGGTCATATGCCCATCAAGCCTCCCACTTGTAAGGTGCTTTTTCTCTTTAACTTCCAAACACTTCCCATAGTAATTAGAATTTCATGGTTGTCTTTAAGCCACTCATATGGCTGCATCACTCCCCCATTTAACAGATAGGAAAACTGAGGCACACAGGGGGCTAATGAACTGGATAATGGGCCGGGTCCCTTGATGCTGATCTAGAAAATTCTCTCTGATGTTCATACTAAGTAAGCACTTACTACATGCTGGGCACTGTTTTAAGCCCTTTGTACTTATTATCTAATTTATTGCCCATGACAACCTAGGGCACAGGTACTGTTATTTTAACTATCATCTCTATGTCCTAGTGAGGAAGCTGTGATATAGAGGGTTTAAGTAACTTGCTCAGGCCCACACATGTGATAAGTGGCATGCAGGGATTTGGCCCTGCACCCTCAACCATCACGCTGTTAGCAAAGCATGGGAGCAGAACGGGAGGAGGGGTAGCTGCTGTCCTGAAGGGCCTGGTTCTTTGCTTCTTCCCAGGAAACCTGTTTCGGAGCCCCCCCTGTTTCGGAGACTCTGTGCTCTGGGCAGCTTAAGAACCTCCAGAGAGATAACTCAAGGAGCAGTGAGGGCAGGTGAGGGGCTGGGCAAGTCGATTGAGAAGTACCATGGAGAGAGCACCAGGCTGGGAGTCTGGACACTTGCATGGCCACGCCAGCTCCGCCACCAACTTGTTGTGGGGCCCTCAAAGGCTCTTCCCCTTTTCCTCTGCCTGTCCCTGATTTGGATGGAGGTGGGGCATCACATGATTTGGGGATCCACCTGCTGGTGGTGACGGCAGCAGAAAGGAGGGCCACAGAG
Organism: Gorilla gorilla gorilla; assembly: GCF_029281585.2. Taxonomy (NCBI): domain Eukaryota; kingdom Metazoa; phylum Chordata; class Mammalia; order Primates; family Hominidae; genus Gorilla; species Gorilla gorilla. The sequence goes on along the minus strand of NC_073229.2, from coordinate 58,352,824 downwards.
GCTCCAACATCGGACCTGGCCCTGCCCTCACTGTCAGAAGTGCAGACCCACATTGGGTGCCCAAATTGCCTGCTAAAACCTGGGCTATTTAAAACACCCAGCGCCACCTGGAATCTCGAGGTTCCGCTACTTTGGGAGGACTCTGGGTTTCAGCTCCCTCCCTCCCCATTGCCCTGCCTTATGGGGTTTGCTGGGGGTTAGGGAAATGACGGACCTTGGCTGCTGCAAGTTGTCTGCAGTCCAACACTGCTTTCCCATGGTGGGTATCAGAGAAGGGGCTCTACTGAGGGCTGGAGTGGTGCAGCATCCTCTTATTCTGGCCAAGGTCTGTGAAGTCCCCAGATCAATGAAGGAGAAAGAAGAAATTCTTCAATGTGTAGCCAACCTAACCAGCCTTGCATGATTCCATTCAACTCACTTGCAGTTAACAGATGTTTACTGAGCACCTAGTATTGGTCAGCTGCTAGGTGACAGAGGCTAGCTAATTAGACTTAGTTTCTGCCTTCAAGGGTCTCCCAGTCTGGTGGGGAGGCAGAGAGGTAAACAAACAATTATAATGCACCATGATGGTCCTGTGACTGGAGGCAGGAACCTGCAGTGCTTCCAGCAAGAGGTGATTCCTCTCCAGCTCTGCTTCTGGGGCCTCTTGCTAAATGGCTGCAGCACCCTCTTGAATGGCCCCATTAAGCTCCTCTACGCCATTCTCCCATAGACAATGCGCACACCTTGCTGAAGATGTTTCAGTGCATTTAGAGTAAAATCCTAACCCTTTAGCTGGCCTGCCAGGCACTGGCCCTGTCCATTTCTTTACCTCCTTTGTGCCTTCTCCCCATGTCTAGCACCCTGAGGGAACCATGCACATTTACTAGAAAAGATCATGTTCTTTTCCACCTCTGGGCCTTTGCATTCTGCCTAGAACACCATTTCTCTACACTCTGCATGGCTGGACACTACTCATCCTTCAGATGTCAGCTTAAATATTGCTTTTAGGGATGGCCTGACCACTCCCACTCTAAAGTTCGGCCCCTTGCTGCTCTCACTAAGAGCAGCTTCCCCCGGCCCCATGTGTTCCTTTCCACACTCTGTATCTGCTTGTTGGTTTATTGCTTCTCTCTTGCAGCCTGTGAACAATGTGGGGCAGGAATGGGGAAGGGACAGGGTGGCCCAGGGTTAAAAGTGCAGACTGGTGCTTAGACTGCCTGTGCAGAAATCTGGCTGCACAACTCACTGCTGTGTGACTCTGGGGAAGTTGCTTTATCTCTCTGTGTCCCAGTTTCTTCATGTGTAAAATGGAAGAAATAATAATACCTGCCCCCACAGAGGTGTGGTTTGGGCTAAATGAGTTAATATATGTAAAGCACTTAGAACAGTGTCTGGCACATGGCAAGTGCTCAATAAATATTAGCTATCATTATTATTTTTATATCCACTGCTTAGAATAGTGCCCAGCTCAATAAATATTTAATGATTGGCTGAGACACCTGGGCTGAATCTTCAAGGAAGTAGTTGAGGGTTGGTTAGAGAGAGAATGGTGACTCTTAGCCCTGACTGCATGTTGGAATCACCTGGGGGGCTATAACAAACACTGATGCCTGAGCCCTACCCCCAAGACAGTTGCCAGGCCATTGATGTTTCAAAGCTTCCCTAGGATTCTGATTCTAGGGTTGAGAACCACAGAGATGGGGGAGGGAGACATTCACAGCCCAAGAACATGGTGCAGCTGGCAGTGCCATGCTGGAGGGAACGCAGAGGGTGAGGCAGGGGCAAGGGAGTTGAATGGCAGCACAGGAAGTCAGGGCCGGACCCGAGAGGGCCCTGCCTGCTATGCAGAGGAGCTTAGTCTTGGTGGGGAAGTCGATAGAGGCCCTGGAAAGCTTTTAAGCTGAGAATGACATGGTCCAATTTGCCTTTAAGGAACTTGGCCTAGGTAGCTGTGTGGAGGATGGATTACTGCGAGTGAAATTGAAGGCATGGAGATCAGAATGCAGAAAACCTTCTGCCACAGTGAGAGCACTGCGGAGCCAGGCTTGAACCAGGCAGATGACTTGCTGGTCCCCAGTTTAATTACTTAATCCTCCTTGGCATGTCTGAACAGTGAAATCTGGGCAGTGTGGCATTCCACCTGGCCGCTCCTGCCCCCAACCACTATGCCAAACTGGTGTCACTCTGGGCTGATATAAACCCCATATGGTCCTGACCATGGAAAGGCTTTTCCTTCTGGTTTCTAAGCCAGACTTCTGAGTCTCAGTGAAGATTCTCTAGTCCACACCCTGTTGGCCTCTGGGGTTCTTGTTTCAACCTGGAAATCCCTCCCAGGCCCACTTCCTCATTTATGATCCCTGCCCTACCCCCTGAAAGCCCTGAGATCTAAATGCCTCGAATGTACCAACTGTCCCCTGGTTCCAGGCCAGTCCTCCCTTGAAACAATAGGCTCCCATCCTCCAGGGCTTCTCCCCCAGTGGAGGCTTAAATATAGTCTCAATCTTCTGTTGCCTGGATTATAGGTGGGGACTCATGCTTCCTGCCTCCCAGCTCCCTGGCTACCAAGCTATCTCTCCCTAATTGTTCAATTTTCTTCCCACATGAAGCTGTGGGTCCCAGAGCTGCCTTTGGAAGGCAGGGCTCTTGACAGAGTGACCCGTGTCCTTCCCATTGTACCACACCATTTATCCTCGCTTGGAGGCAGTGTAAGTGGGTGCTCCCGTCTGGTTCTGTGTGGTCTTGGGCAAGTCATCTGATCTCTGTGTGTCTTAGTTTCTTTATCCGTTAGAATAGAGGTGAAAATGGGGGAGATACAAAATTAGCCGGGCATGGTGTCACATGCCTGTAATCCCAGCTACTCGGGAGGCTGAGGTAGGAGAATCACTTGAACCCAGGAGGCGGAGGTTACCAGTGAGCCGAGATCGCACCATTGCACTCCAGCCTAGGCGACAAGAGCGAAACTCCGTCTCAAAAAAGGAAGGAAGGAAGGAAGGAAGGAAGGAAGGAAGGAAGGAAGGAAGGAAGGAAGGAAATGGGGGAGATGTTTAGTAACCCAGTGACACTGGGAATAATCACAGGTTTGAATTGGCCATCTGACTCAGAGGATACAGTAGGCTTTAATTTAGCACTGTGTTTCTTAGCATTAGCGAGGCATTTGGAACAGGACAGGAAACAGAGCACACATAGGATCTTTATCTTCGTCTTGTGGGGAGGCCTGTAAGCCACCCACATACATAACTTTTTTTTTGCCCCTCACCCATGTGGGCCATGTTGGCTGCTGTTGATAAAACCTGAGAACCGTCTAAGAGTCTCCTTGATGCAGAGAAGCTGCTGTCTCAATTTCCCATATACCATCTTAGACACGTAGATCCCAGGCCTGCATGCCAACTCACAGTTCCCCAGGCCCACAGATCAGGGGTTTCACAGGACACAGGGCAGACACCACAGTCCACATGTATCTTAACTGCATAGTGGGAGGGCAGGCCTGGGGTTATTTTCCCAGAGAGGCCTAGGCCAGCCCAGGCTGCTGTCAAACCTTGACTGAGGCTTAGTTATCTGTACATATTTCTCTTAGGAGGAAGACAGTCAGTAGATTGCTGTCAATTCACACAGGTAAAACCCAGTTTATAAGAGAGAGAGAGAGAGAAGAGAAGGAAGGGGGAAACAGCAGACCGTCTGGGAAGAGTGAATTTTGTTTGTACGTTTTGGGGGTAAACTGATCATCTGGCAGCTGGTAGAGCTATTAGTTTGGGCATTCCAGTTCTTGAGCAGGCTGTCTAGGGGCATTGAAGAATGTGATGGCAGTTGTTGTGAGTTTTCCAGCAGAGCCTTAGGAGTTCATCTGTGGGATATAGTCTCTGTAAGATTCCTGCTGGTGCCGCCTCACCAGCATCTCCACTTTAGCCAGGCCAGGTCTGCCCCTTGACCCCATCAGAACTCCTCAAGGTAGGCTGCTGTGGAATTCAATGGGTAACGGTGTGCCTAGTTCTCTAAAACAGTGAAGATCAACAGCAGAGTGCTTGTATACAAACATGTCCATAGTCAATGCTCAACGTAAGTTCTGATTGCTATTCTTTCCCTTTCATGGGTTCCACCTCTGTTGGCTTCTCTGGCTCTGTTGCCTGGTGTCCCATATCTTCTCTGGAGCTGAGATTCAGAAGTGGAGAGGAGGAAGATGGGGACACAGAGAGGAAGTCAAGGATCAAGACAGCTTTGTAATCACGTGTTTTAAGGAATGAAGTGGACAGGTTGCTTCCCTTATGCTCTTTAGGGACTGGGGTTGAGGGAGATTTATTTTTGCTCTTTCTTTTAGCCAAGGCAGCATCAGTCAGAAGGGCCTCCCACCTCATAATTTTGTCCTATTGGCTGGAAGCAGGCTGTGTCCACCATTTTGATTTTTCTCCCAGCTTTGGAGGAAAACTAGAAACCCAGAGAAAAAGTGCCTTTTTCTTTCCTCATTGGAATCCAGGGAAGAGGACCTTGTTAGCAGGAGACTGTTCCTTTCCTGAGTGGTTCCAACCCTTTTCTCCAGGAAGCTAGGTAGGCTAAGTAAGGGAGGGAGTCTCAGGCTGACCTTGGATCCTGGCAATCCCAGGGACTTGCAGTATGACCTTGATCAAGTGTCTTCTCCTCTCTTTAAAACTGTTTCCTCATCTTTAAAATTGGGGGATGTAGGGGCTACAGACATAATATTGTAAAGACTCTAAGGAAATGGGCCTTCCCCTTCCTACTGTCAACATACTTTAAATGGTTCTCTTTAAGGTTGCTCTTGAAGGTCATCATACCAAGTTTGGGCTTGAATATAAATGTTAGGGATTTCTTTTATTATTATTATTATTATTATACTTTAAGTTTTAGGGTACATGTGCACAATGTGCAGGTTTGTTACGTATGTATACATGTGCCATGTTGGTGTGCTGCACCCATTAACTCGTCATTTAGCATTAGGTATATCTCCTAATGCTATCCCTCCCCTCTCCCCCCACCCCACAACAGTCCCTGGTGTGTGATGTTCCCCTTCCTGTGTCCATGTGTTCTCATTGTTCGATTCCCACCTATGAGTGAGAACATGTGGTGTTTGGTTTTTTGTCCTTGCGATAGTTTGCTGAGAATGATGGTTTCCAGCTTCATCCATGTCCCTACAAAGGACATGAACTCATCATTTTTTATGGCTGCATAGTATTCCATGGTGTATATGTGCCACATTTTCTTAATCCAGTCTATCATTGTTGGACATTTGGGTTGGCTCCAAGTCTTTGCTATTGTGAATAGTGCGGCAATAAACATACGTGTGCATGTGTCTTTAAAGCAGCATGATTTATAATCCTTTGGGTATATACCCAGTAATGGGATGGCTGGGTCAAATGGTATTTCTAGTTCTAGATCCCTGAGGAATCGCCACATGGAATTCCACAATGGTTGAACTAGTTTACAGTCCCACCAACAGTGTAAAAGTGTTCGTATTTCTTCACATCCTCTCCAGCACCTTTGTTTCCTGACTTTTTAATGGTCGCCATTCTAACTGGTGTGAGATGGTATCTCGTGGTTTTGATTTGCATTTCTCTGATGGCCAGTGATGATGAGCATTTTTTCATGTGTTTTTTGGCTGCATAAATGTCTTCTTTTGAGAAGTGTCTGTTCATATCCTTCATCCACTTTTTGATGGGGCTGTTTGTTTTTTTCTTGTAAATTTTTTGAGTTCATTGTAGATTCTGGATATTAGCCCTTTGTCAGATAAGTAGGTTGCAAAAATTTTCTCCCATTCTGTAGGTTGCCTGTTCACTCTGATGGTAGTTTCTTTTGCTGTGCAGAAGCTCTTTAGTATAATTAGATCCCATTTGTCAATTTTGGCTTTTGTTGCCATTGCTTTTGGTGTTTTAGACATGAAGTCCTTGCCCATGCCTATGTCCTGAATGGTATTGCCTAGGTTTTCTTCTAGGGTTTTTATGGTTTTAGGTCTAACATGTAAGTCTTTAATCCACCTTGAATTAATTTTTGTATAAGGTGTAAGGAAGGGATCCAGTTTCAGCTTTCTACATATGGCTAGCTAGTTTTCCCAGCACCATTTATTAAATAGGGAATCCTTTCCCCATTGCTTGTTTTTGTCAGGTTTGTCAAAGATCAGATGGTTGTAGATATGTGGCAATATTTCTGAGGGCTCTGCTCTGTTCCATTGGTCTATATCTCTGTTTTGGTACCAATACCATGCTGTTTTGGTTACTGTAGCCTTGTAGTGTAGTTTGAAGTCAGGTAGCGTGATGCCTCCAGCTTTGTTCTTTTGGTTTAGGATTGACTTGGCAATGCGGGCTCTTTTTTGGTTCCATATGAACTTTAAAGTAGTTTTTTCCAATTCAGTGAAGAAAGTCATTGGTAGCTTGATGGGGATGGCATTGAATCTATAAATTACCTTGGGCAGTATGGCCATTTTCACGATATTGATTCTTCCTACCCATGAGCATGGAATGTTCTTCCATTTGTTTGTATCCTCTTTTATTTCATTGAGCAGTGGTTTGTAGTTCTCCTTGAAGAGGTCCTTCACATCCCTTGTAAGTTGGATTAATGTTAGGGATTTCTATAATGATTTGGGATCTACGTCCTCTGCTAGATGGTCCTGGCTCTTATACATCCTGCCCTCCAATGTTTCTTAGAGTGGGGGAAAGTCTAGAAACTCCAGATCAGTCTTGTTGATGCTTTCAGTTGAACTGACAGGCGTCCTGATGGTGTGTTTCTGAGTCTTTGTCTCAAATGGTCAGAGCTTTGGTACAGAGCAGTCTGACTCCATTACACAGGTGGAGGGGCTGCTTTATGCAGACTCCTGTGTTGGTGGTGGAGGAGGCTGGGGGATTTTGGGGTTGGAGGATATGATCACACTGATGGTGGAGATGGGTATTGTGGTCATGGTGTGGGGAATGCTGGGGAAGTAGGTAGGGCATCATGGGCTGTTAAGAAGCATTTTTACTATGAGCAGTGGAGAGGCACTGAAGGATTATAATTTAAGGGAAAGGAACCCAGATTTACATTTTGAAAAGATCACTCTAATTGCATTGTGGAAAACTGATTGGAGGATGGTGACAGTGGGTGTATTAAGAGAGCAGTGGAGTAGTTCAGGAGAGAGATCATGGTAATTTAGATTATAGTGCTGGGGATGGATAGAAGTGCGCAGGTGCTGGAGCTTCTTAGGTGGTAAAATTAACAGGACTTGGTGATTAGATGACACCTTGATCCCACTGGGGGAGCTGTGAATGTGAAGGAGATCTCAAAGATGAACTTTGGGTGTCTGCCTTGGGCAGCTGGGTGGATGGTTCGATCGTAAACTCTATGAGAGCAGGAACTTAATTTTGTCTATATGTATCGCCAGGTGCTCAAGCAGAAAAGCAGCACTTAGCACATGCTAGGTCCTCAATCAGTGTTGGTTGGATGACTGTTACTGTCTTGGTCATGAACATGACAAAAGGTATATATTGTAAGCTGTGGTCCCCATATTTGTGTCCACCACTGGACATGAAACACTCTCGGAGTTGGCTCACAGATGGCTAATATAAGGGCCAGACCTAAGACTCAGCTGAACCCACATTGGAACCCTAGGTTCTTCCTTTACTGATTGTATGACTTGGGGAAAATTAGGTAACATTCCTGAGCCTCAACATATTCAACTCTAAAATGGAGATAAAAAGAATGCTGACCTTACAGGGTTATTATTAAATGAGATAATGTTAGAAAGCACTTAGCCCAGTGCCTGGACCATGGTTGGTAAGTGCAGTGGTGATCATTTAAGAAAATGAATTACTTGTATTCTGAATCCAGCACCTTGTGGACACACAAGGTCTGTCTGTGGAGTAATCAGGTGATGAAATGAGAGAAGGGGTGGTATCCATGGTAATCGTAGTGCTAACAAGGACAGGGAAGTTATTGAAGACCTTGATGACAGGGCTGGAAATTGTGGGGAGGCTGAAGCTACTTCCACATCTGTCTTATCATCTTATTGTTTCTACCTTGATTTCTATTCTTGTTTCTTGGCAGCCCAGGAAATGAGGCTGTTTGTGATATAGCCCCCAGGACTCATGGCAGGCCCTCAGTGTTGAGGGGGAAGGCAGAATGTCTGGGGACTCAGCTGCTTCCATATCTACCTTCGCCTCAGCTGAATCCCAGCTTAGTCACTAAAAAACGTGTTTTAAAAATAGCAACAGGTGATGTTCATCCAGATGGAACCCCCTAAAAACAACTGCTCCCTAATGGTCTTTGCACTGTGATAAATGACTGTGGATTGACAGGGAGCCCCTGGCAGCTGCTGCTCCCTGCGCCTTTCCTCCCTTTGATGAGAAAGTGAATATTCAGCAAGCCTCAGGACCCTGGAGGGCCCCCCAGAGGAGGAGGCAGAAGGAGCTCATTGGCCTGGCAGCTGTCCCTGCTGCTGTGCTTGTGAGTCTAGGCAGAAGAGAGAGAATTATAAGTCACAGACACGGAGCAACTGAGCGGATGCAGAGAGGCAGATATTTCCAGAGCAGAGCGGAGAGAGGAGCCCATTTGCACCTGGGTTATCTGTGGGTATCATGTGTGTGCACGGAGGGGTCTCAACACATGCAGTCCCTCAAGCCACCTGTCAGCTTCAAGTCAACTCTCAGGAAGACATGGGTAAGGCTGAAAACCAGCTAATGGGCAGTCAGCACTTAAGGAAATCTTGAACATAGCTCTCAGGGAGACATGCTTATGACACTCCCATGCACAGACACACACAAACTGACCCCCACACCGCCATGGCCAGCCCCTCCCTCAGATTCACCTGCAGCCTCTTGAGAGCCACAGCTACGGGCAAGTCCCAAATCTGGCCCCTTGGGGATAATGGAGTGTGTGTGTGTGTGTGTGTGTGTGTGTGTGTGTGTGTGCACGAGCGCACGCACATAAGCATGCTCACATGTGCCTTTGCATGTACCATGGAGGCTTAGGAGTCAATTTCTAGGAATGTCTTCATCTCCATGCACAGACAGAAATAGGCTAGGTTTCTTTTTAGAGCTTTCTCTAGCTGATTAATATGTGTGCGTGTTGGCAGGACCAGGAGGCCCCATCCCTGCTGCCTCTCTGGTGGCTAAGGGTCCTTTAGCTTTCAGAGCAGCAGAGGGAAACTCCCACGAGCTCTTGCTTCTGGCTGGAACTGCAGGATCCTGGCAAAATGGCCCAGTTTTTGGGTGGACCCCATTTTCTCTTGGGGATGTGAAATTGGAAACGTCATCTCTTCTCTCTCCCTTCTCTCCCCCTCCCTTTGCTCTTCACTGCCATGCCCTCCCCCTGTACCATACTTGTTCACCTGACCAGTTTCTATATTCCTACTCATCCAACCCCAGGAAGCCTTCTAGGGCCCTTAGGTCTGCATTAGACAGGTGCCCCTCCTCTGTGGTCCTTAGACAGTGTGTACTTCCCCAAGCCCAGTAGTTCATTGCGTAGTCATGGTTCCTCTTTCCGTCTGCCCAATCTCTACCTGACCCTAACCACCATCCACAGGAAGCCTTCTGTGATTGCTATAGCTCAGCCTTGCCCACAACTCCATCTCATTCATGATCTGTACCCCTCATCTGCCTCTTATCATATGTTGATTTTTAAATGATCCTTCTCTATCACTTTCCATACGCCCAAGTTGGATTGTCATTTTCCAGAGAACAGATTATATGCTCTCTAATCTCAACTCCATTCATTCAGTCATTCATTCGGCACATACTTCTAGTATACCTGCTATGAGCCAGACACTGGGGCCATGGGTCTGAATAAGACTGATGGTTTTCTGCTTAGGGACTCCTTGACTCCTGGTCATCATGGTGGAGGGGGAGATGCCTAGGGTTCCCTGAGGCCTGAGCAAGGAAGCCTGAGCCTGGGGTGGGCCTCCCAGGCCTGCTGTATTCTACCCGCCTCTCCAGCCCTCTGGAGCTTGTTGTCATGAGAATTCTCCCTCCCTTCCTGACTCTCCCACCAGGGATAGGTGTGGATTAAGCGGGGCTCCTGTTTTTCTAGCATCTAAAAAGGCTGTGCCTCCCTTGCTTTTATGTCAGCTTTTCCATGCTGAGTAACTTTCTATCAAACTCTAGAGCTCAGGCACCTTCTGTGGAAGCCCAAGAAGAGAGTAACCAGTGAATCTCTTTGCTCCCTAGTACCCCATGTACTGACAAGATCCACAGCAGCCAGCCCCTGCGGAGGGAAGGGCACTGTGTCAGTGTGGCCTGCTTGCTTGCCCAGTAGGCCAGCCCCTCTGGCAGGTCCCGGCAGCCATAGAAACAGTGCTCATGGGGAAGTTCTAGGAGACATGGATTCTATTCCCAGATCAGTCCCCAACCGGCCATTGCCTTTCTCTGTGGAGACTTCAGTTTCTCCATCTACTAAATAAGGGTCACTGCAAAAGGTCCTTGGGGTCTCTTTTAGCCCTGACCTTCCATGTGAGGGCCTGGGCCCAGGCCAGCTCTCCTGTACCCCACACAGCCCTGTCTTTTCTTTTCTGTTCCCCTGAAGGTAGGGGAGCAGTCCCTGAGGATTACACAGAACATCGAGAATCTTGGGGCTCCTCTCTCAGTTGCCCTTTCCCTTGGGCCTGAGTTCCTAGTGCCACCTCATGGCCCTAGAAACTGCAATGTCTCTGAGGTCCCATTGAAGGTACCTCTCTTTTGAACACACACTGCTTATAATACTAGGTGAAGGATACTTCTGCACTGAGTCAACAAACTTCTCAGAACATCTCTTAGCACAGATGGACACTCCACATATTTGCTGAATCAAATTACAGACAGGGAAGACAGAGGCCCAAAGCAATTAGAGTGTGATAGGTTTGGAGATGATCTAGATAATCTGTTAGGACTTTCAAACTCTTTTGGCTTAAACCCACTGTAAGACATATATTTTACATGACAACTTACTAAATACATTTGAAACATGCAAATAACCAACACTTGTATAATGGAAACAGATATACTATGACACAATGTCCTTACCAAGCACAGTGCCCTGTTATCTCTTCTATTCTGCTCTGTCCTATTCTATCCTGCTCTACTGAGCATGCTGGTCATGACTACAGCATTGATTCCATAACCAACCGATGGATCATGAGCTGCAGTTTGATAAACACCAATCTGAGTGATTGGCAGATCTGGTTTGATGTGAGTTAGTAAGAGAAGCTTTGCCTCCTGGAGTATCTTCTGCCTGGCTGATCCAGACAGCATTTCAAACAGCAGCAGGCCAGCAACTACTGCAGAGCCTCCTGAATGGAGGAGTCAGGCACACCCTTGTCCTGCCACCTCTGCCCCATGATGGTGTGGTCCATCATTTCTGAATATGTTGGGTCTTTGGCCTCAACTGGGCTTCCCCAGCCAGGCATGGTGTCTCACACATGATGGCATCCTGGTGCCTGGTCATGGGAAGAGCCTATAGACCTTGAACACTTGATCCCTGAAAACGTGGGTGGTATGGTGGCCGGTGCTGCTGGTTAGAGCACTGTCCCTGATGGGTGCAGGCGTTGGTGGCTTGTGGGCTCAGTCAGAGCGCCTCCTGGACTAGATTCCCTTCAGTTCACAAACACTTATTTAGCACCTTCTGTGTTTCCCACATTGTGTGAGACATTAAGGCCATAGAAATGAATAGTTCTCAAAAGAAATGTTTACTGAGCTTCCTCAAAGCGCTCCACCCAGGGCTAACCGAGACAATGCAGAGAGGAAGGAGATGCAGTTTCCAGGAGCTGGAGGCCTGGGGGTGAGGCAGGTGTGGGCAGATGGTTAGAACTCGCCTTGGCATGGGGAGGGCCAAGTCAGGACTGTGCCTGGGAACGGAAGAGGGAGAGAGGCCAGCCCTATGTACCAGCTGCTCCCACATGAGTGGGACTTGGAAGAACGGCAGAGAAGGAGAAATGAAGATTTGTGAATAAGACTGGGGAGCCCGTCCAGGATGGGGAGTCAGAGGGGGTGGATGAAATGCCCTTCAGTTTTGGGAGGGTGCTTGGGCAGGGGTGGAGTAGGCAGCTAGGGTAGGACATGCCCAGGGGAGGGTCAGGCTTGAATTACATCCTGTCCTAGCCCCTTTAGGGACTCTGGTCCTAGCCAGTCTCAGAGGCTGGACAATTTCTCAGTGTCAAAAGGCCTGATATTAGCAAGGTATTAGCTAGAAGGGCCAGGTAGCCCCCTCGGTCCCTCTTCCCTCCCTCCGCTGCCCCTACCCCCATAGTGGGCCCCAGGCCAGGCTCCCATAGACTCTCCTGGCCAGCTTAGCCTCTCCACACTCAGGCCTGGGACCACCCCAGCTGAACTGGGGATTCCCAGGGTGTGGGGGTGTCCCATCCACCTCCTTAGATCCACTCTAGGCAGGATTTATAGCAGCAGGAGTCATAAACTAAATTCAAAGTAATGTCTCAAACAGTGGCATCCAGCAATAGACTGAGTAACTCAGTGTGGTAATGGCTTTACTTAGGGGCCCTGATTTACAGCGTCATCAGGAAGGCTCACTGCCGGGCTCTTCCCAGGAGGAGCATGTATAGGCTGACCCCTCCCCACCAGGCCCACTGGTTCCCTCTCTGCACTTGACACAGAGTAGCCTCTCTCACGCCCACTCAGCGGCCATCCATCCTCCCCCCAATATCATCAGAGGCTTCATCTCTTACCATCCTGACACCCCAACATATGCTCTTCCCCATGCCCCCTCCGTTTGATCCATGGCCCTTATTGTCTTTACAAATCACTTCTTTGGGACACCTGGGGTTGCCTTCCCAGCTAGCCTTCCTCTGTCCTTCAGCTTAGTGCTCACACATCCGTGAGTGTGCGTGCTACTCTCAAGCATGCATCCTCTGCACAGTGTCACGGGCAAGCCCGGCTTTGGATTGAGATGCCTCTGATTGTTGTGTGATCTTGGGTAGGTTACATAACCTCTTTGTGCCTCAGTTAACTTATTTGCAGAATGGAGGCGCTAATAACGTTAACCTCACAGAGGTTTTGTGGGATTAAATGACAATGTCAGTAAAGCGCTTGCAAAAGCAGAGTAGGAGCTTAATAGTGTTAGGAACAGGCGCTAACAATAATAATAAAGACAGTAATTTCATGTTTCTAACGTCAGTCTAGCCCTCGCCTTCCCCCACTGGGCCCCAAACTCCACAGGGTCAGGAACTCTCTTCTCCACCTAACTGGGGACATCTCCTCCAGCCTTCTCTCTGCTCTTCTTTACCTTCCTGGGATCCATGTACCTTTCACCCTCAGCTCACTGACTGTTTGAATCCCAGAGCAAGGTGGCCAAACCCTCAAATGCCTCAGCCAGAGGCAGATCCATCTTTCCAATGCCGGGGCTCAAAATGGAGGGACAGGCAGAGTGCAGTGGCCTAGACCTTCCACAATGCGGGGAAGGAAGTGCTGGCTGTTCCTTCACTGGGCACAAAGCTGCAGGCAGGAAAAGTCCATGCAATGTCTCCTCGGGAGCCAGGGGACACAGGCTGCTGGCTGCTCCTGCCTGGATCCACAGGGAGAGGAGGTGTTAATCAGTGGAACAAGTAGGCTTGTGCTGGAGGATCTCTCTGGGGAATCAGAACAGCTTCCTTGGGGGCCTCAGCTTACTCATTCCCAGAAGAGCCAGACTCCACCCATCAGTCAGAAGGCTCCTCCTCTTCTCCACTCCTTCACGTGGGTGGAGTCAGGAGGCCCACAGAGCACCACATCAGGGACCCCCACTGCTGGAATATATTTTTTCTTTCAGGCAAGTGGACAAGTGAATCCTTGCCCAAAACTTAGAAACCAGGTAACAGCAAAACCATTGGGGATTTTGTTATAAAAGGCTTCCGTGCAATGAAATAACATCATCATTATCAACAATAAAAATAATCACTTCCATAGAAGTTGCTGTGTGACAAACATTGTTCTATATACTTTATAAATATTAACCCACTTAAACTTTGCAAGGATCTTATGACATAGGTGCTGTTATCCCCATTTAACAGAGGAGACATAGAAAGGCTAAGTCACATAGAAGAGTGAGGTCCCATAGCAGGGCCAGGATCTGCACACATAATAATTTGTATAGGACCATCTCTGAGCCTTTGGATGCAAAGGTTTGGGTCCTGGCTGTGGTATCTCTGCAGCTATAGTTTCTCTCCCTGGGCACACCCCACTCTCATCTTTATTTGTAGGTATCCTACTGGCCTTCAGGGTCAAGGCCTGTCTCTGACCCCAGGGCCTCCACAGAGTCTCCCTGACCCAAACCCAATGGATCATTCAATCCTCAGACCCCTGACCACTGTGCCTGTAGGTCTTATCTTCCTGTGACTCTCTAGGATAAAGGCCAGCAGTGGTAGACTTGACCCCGCCACCATTACCACCATGGTTGCCCCATCTCTGAACCCCCACAGCTCTGTTTCCTTGACTAGTAATATCTTTCTGACCTTTATGCTTTATCTCTGAGAGAGGACATCATTTCTGCTGGTCAGATGTCGGTGCCTTGGGGCCAGGCTGGTTTGTATCTTCTGCTTCCTTGGAATCCGCAAAAGGTGGGCCATGTGCTGGACGCATGGAGACCTCGCCTCGGGTGAGTGAGGAGGCACTGTCTCTACAGTGAGCTTCCAGCTGCCCCATCCCAAAGGCTTAGAGGCCTGCACAAAACGAAGTCTTTGCATTGTGGCAGAGAGGCTGTAAGGCACACAGATGGGGATGGGGGAGCCAGACTTGGGGAAAGGGAGACCCGAGGAGGCATCTGGCCTTGAGTGTTGATTATGATCCTGGTTATTATGATGTCTCTAATTCTTAAGGAGCTCACTGTCTGAAGTGATGTGGATTAGGTGAAATCAAAGGATGCCTTGAGCTGGATTTGTGTCTTGGGAGATGAAAGCATTGGTGGCCATGGCCTCAGGAATTCTGCGAGTGGGTCAAACTTGGGGTCACTCAGACAGGGGAACAGGAGTTCAAGAAATCAGCCATCCAGAAGGTGGCCAAGAGCATCAGTAGGAGTGTGTGTGTGTGTGTGTGTGTGTGTGTCTATGTAGGTAAGAGAGAGAGAAACAAAGAGAGAGAGAGAGAGAGAGAGAGAGAGACCTGGTTCTAATTCACTCTCCACACTGACTAGCCATATGCCCTTGTGGCCATTTACCTTCCCTCCCCTCTAATAACTTTCCATCCTCAGGACAAGCAGTGTGGCATCCCCAGAATGACTAATGGCAAAGTCTCCTGCAGAATCAGGGTGTAGGTGAGCTCCTTCTGTGAGTGACTGCACTGGGGCTCTCTCCCCTTCCCTTTCCTCTGTCCTTTCAGAAGTGCAGGTGGGGCTTCACGCCCCTTATCCTCAGGGCTCTGTGCCCTCAGTACAGCCTCACATCACATTATCCTTCTGAGCAGAAGGGCCCCTGCTGTAGGGCAAGAGGGGCCTGTCAGGGTGACAGAGCCCCAGACAAGGGCCTGTGTTCAGTCGGGGCTGGGTCCCTGCTGCTAGACGGGAAAGCTGGCCACCCAGCCTGGGCCAACGTGTAGGAGGGGCTGTGGGAGGGCCTCTGATTTCCATGGCTCCTCCCAGCTCTCCCAGACCCCAATTTAGAACCATAAGGCCAATTCTACACCTGCCAGACTGCAGCATGGTGCGGGGGCTTTCTAGGTGGCTCAGGTGGACCGGGTGGGTGGCATTTGAGGAGAGCAGGTGGGCTGACAGTGACGGTTGACGTGTGCCTGGAACAGAGTGCATTCTCCCTGTATCATTATTGTTGAGGTTATTCTGATCTTCATTACGCCTCTTGTTCTTCAGGAGTTCTGAGTAGATTTAGATGTCAGCAAAGAAGGAAGATTTAGTACAGTAAAACAGTCACTGCCGGATAAGAAACTATATGGACATTGTGCATGTCTGAGAGCGGTGTGGGGAGGGATGGGTGGCCATTGGTGGGGATTTCGAGGCAAGGTAGAGAGGGCTGGAGCAGACTCAGACTCCCCACTGAATCTCATCTACTCAATGTGGCAAGGCTTCCTGCCATGGGGATGGGGGCAGGGCCGGGGAACAGGTTTCTGGAGACTTTGGGAGGATAGGAGAGAAGCAGGTTGGGGAGCAAGGCTAGGTCAAAGAAAGTTGGTGAATGCAAGCAAGGATGTGGGGCTGAGAATGAAAGAATTATCTCACAATTCCAGGAGCCACAGACTCCTCCTCCTGCACCCTGGAGCAGTGGCATGTGAGGAGGGGGCTCTGTGTGGCAACACTGTCTCTGGCTGTTACCTCCCGGATGGGGCTCAGACAGCCCATCCGTAGCTGCCACTTGTTCGTCTGTGATCAATACTTCTGAGAAAGATTTACTGCATCCTGCTGGTGCAGTCTCACTTGTGGAGGGGAGAGGAGGAGGGTCTCCTCACCTCCTTACTGTGGGTGAGCTCATCTCCGGCCCAGCCTCCCCACCGCAACCCTCAGCTGGTGCCTATCCCCCTAGGGCCCAGCCTTCACCTCTCACAGGGATGACCTCACTGGCACGGCTTCTTCCCGGAGGGGCAGCGGGCAGGAGCCAAGGTTCCTCCCCATCTCCTCACAGCTTGCCCTTGCGGGGTGCTGAGCAGGAGCAGGAGAGGGGCCCCCAGCAGAGCGCTTTTAATTCTACAGGCCTTTCTAAAGCTGGCAAAAAGAACACCTTACCCAGGGAAAACAGGTCAGACTCAGGGGAAATTATTTAACCAGTTGTAAAGAGGACAGAGTTATGTTAGAGGCCAGGAGGAACTTTCCACCAGCATGCAAGGAAAAGGTCTTTTCTTAAATAATTATAACTAATTATACATTATTAAAAATGGCTTTGTTAGAAACAGAATGTTGCCCTTACCTCCTGCATTTGCTGTGGAAAGAACTGTGCTGGTAGGCTGATTTACTGAGAGGTGACTTTTAACCAAGAAACTGTCTGAGTGCAGAGATAAAAGGTAGACTGAGGATAGGTAGTTGAAAGTCAGGACAAGAGCGATTTTTCAGAGGGGGAGTCAAGTAGGAAGGGGGTGATCAAAAAACAGTGTTTGAGACTTTGGGCCTCCTTGGGTCTCAGTTTGCCCATCTGTACAAGGGACCTCATTTCAGCTCAGCTGCCTAGTGGTTCTATGTGGCGAGAATATGAAGGGGTGGCCTGGAGAGGTGAGCAGTTGTGAGGTCCACTTTACACTGCATTCGTGATTGCTCTTGGGAAGCGAGCAAAAGAATACCAATTCCCATGGCACCTTTCTGTTCCCTGTCAATTTGTCTTCCAAGATGTTTCTGTCATTTTGTCTCTCTGCCCATCTACCTCTCCCTCCCATTCACCCCTACACCCATCATCCATCCACCCATCCACCCTTCCCTCCATCCGTCTTGCATTCTAGCTCACTCCTGAGTGGAACCAAGGCAGGGAGACAGCCGTTTAGGAGGCCCAAGGAGAGAAGCCCCTAAGGAGGGCATGAGGTTAGTCCACTATATAAAGGCCTCCAAAACTGAGGTGGTCTCATAAACGAAACCCTGGGTCCATTTGACATCCATCCTGACTTCCACGTAGCCTGTTCTTGACCAGCACCTTCCTTGTGCTTTAGTATATCTCATAGAACATTCCTCTCCCACTTCGGGGGGACAGGAGTAAGGGCAGGAGCTTGTCCCAGCAAAGAAGCCTTGGTTCCCAGGTGGTGGCAATGGAGGGTCGTAGGTAGATGGGTGGGGGAAGAAGGGGGTTGACAGTGATTCCTTCTCTGAAATCCTTGAAGGTCCCATGAGAGAGAGAGGCACCTGAAACCACAGGAGAGACAGCAGCCTCTCTGGGTAACAGTATTCATGGCTGGAAGGACATCAGTCATCCAAAGTGTGATCTGCAGAGAAGACCCCAGAGGTGAGAAGCACAAGGCTGGAACCTCAGCCTGCCTCTGCCACCAGCTTCCTATAAGTAAGACATCACCTCAGTTTTCCCACCTATGGAGTTCAAATAAAGCCTATATTATCCACCTGTAAGACTACTTACGGAGATAATGGATAAGTGTATTTCATCTTTATAATGTAATTAAATCTGAGGCAAATTCATTAAGAACTGTAGTTCCCTATTGACCAATTTCATTTGTTTCTTATTTATTCAATTCCCTGAGCATTTGCTATGTGCTGGCTCTGATCTCAGAATATGATGCAGAATGGCCTTGCCCTCCTAGACCTTCCCCCCCAGAACACAGTGGGGAAAGACCTCCCCTATTTACAAATGGAGTGTCCAGAAGTGCCATCCTTCACTTGTCACCTGAACTTGGTGTTTGCTCCGCTCCCCAAGATGTCCAATGTGTGAAATGCTTCCTTCACTTAGAGAGTATCCAGCTTTCCTTTGACGTGACTCAGTTTCTCTTGTGGCTTTAAGCCCTTACACGCCAGTTATATTTGTTTTTCCTCTGCTGGGTAGGTTTTGTTGATTATTTAAAAAATTGATTGTGTTGAACTCTTTATTGCTTTGTTTAATAAGTCGATCTGCATTGGCTGATATTTACCATAGCCAACTTTCCTTGAAGAGTCAGGTGGTAAAGGCAGGCTAAGCCACCTAGAGGCTTCTTTCTCCCAGGGATGTGGGTTAATTAGAAACTAGAAGTGGCTGAGAAAAGCAACATGCCCTCCTCCACCTGGCAGGCAGAGCGGAGCGAACAAGAAGGGAGATGCATGACTGTTGGAGAAAGAGACAGAGCTGAGGGGCACACACCTGCTCGGAGAACCAGGAAAGAATCAGCTAGCGCAAATTTCAGAAAGTGTAGCTCTTACTAACTTGTTGAATAGCTGAGTATATTAATGAAATGATTAGGTATGGGATTTTTACTGATTAAGATAAATGAGAATAGGATAAGAACACTCCAACACAGAATTATTCTAGTCAAGAAAATTCCATGGTACATGATGGGAACTGATTTTTTTAAAGGATACTTATGGACAAAGATTGGCAGGAATATGCAAATATGAAAAAAATAGTTGCTGGGGTAGGGTAATTAGAGTATGAGTGTTTTTCTTCCTTTCCTTTTCTAAAAATCTTTTAATGATAATTGGTTTTATAATGAATTTTTTCAAGCAAGAAAGGAAAGAAAAATGGCTTTTGAGACTTTAGTGACTGATGTTTTATATTTGAGTTATTTAATGCTTTTAGCTGTAGATATGATTTGGTATATATCTATCTCCTTTGGCAAGGTGTAGTACTTCTCAGGGATTTTACTTTTTCAGGTCCCACATGACTGTGTCTGCTCAGCTACATGTGTAAGAAATTCCAGTTTCCACAGGTGACAGGGAACAGATGTAAAACCATATTTTAATATAGAGAGCTTTGCTATTCAAAGGGTGGTTCATGGGGCAGAAGCACTGGCATCACTGGGAACTAGCTAGAAATGCAAATTCTTGGGCCCTGCCCTAGACCTACTAAATTTGAATTGGCATTTTAACAAGATCCCAGGTGATTTGTATGCACATTAAGATTTGAGAACCACTGTTCTAGAACAGTGGTTTTCAAGCTTGGGAATGCATCAGAATCACCTGGAGGACTTAGTAAAACAAGGATTCCTGGGCTCACTTCAGAGTTTCTAATTCAGCAGGTTTTGGAGTGGAACCTGCGAGTTTGCAGATTCGAGCTGCAGATTGAAGACCACACTTTGAGAACCACGGTGTTAGAGAATGAAACAAAAAGACATAGCCCCCAGTGTGGGAATAAGTGTGCCTCTCACCTTGTATAACTTGTATAACATACAAGGATTTTGTATAAATGGATTTTTGTATCTGTGTGACTTGGGTGGGTCTTTTTTTTCTTTGGGCTTCAGTTTCCTCAACAGTGAAATGGGTGAATTGGACTTGATAGGCTTGAATCTTCCTTCCTTCTACCGCTGATCTTTCTTAACATTAGATTCTATCATGTTGGTATGTCAGAGCAGATCAGAGTAATTATATTTATAAAAATTTCTGCTGTTCTTATTAAGAATGTTCAGTGAATTCTTCAATCACTGTGCATTGCTAGGTTCACTGCTAGTGCATGATCTTAGCATCATGTCCTTTGTAGTTCCATCCCGGAATCAATCCTCAACAGCCACTTTCTACTCAGATGCTTGATGGTTTTCACCTTTGTGTATTCATTTGACACATAGTTATCAATCACTATCTACTCCCTGCCATCAGGTCAGCTGCTATGATTAAATCCAAATGAATTAATTAAACTCAAGAGATAAATGTTACAACAGATAATAGAAAAACCAACTCAACTAGTTGAAACGATCAAGGGTGTTTATTTGGTTCATGTATTTGAAAAGTCCAGTGGTGATGTGGGCTTCAGGAGAAGCTTGAGCAGGCCTTGGGCTCCATTTCTCATTGGCTCTATATCCTGTCTTCTGTGTACTGGCTTTGTCCTCCTCGAGCTGACGTCCTCCCTGGCCTCATGTCTATGTACCCTGCTTTCTTGAAGAATGTGAGTTCCTGAAGGACAGAGACCCTACCTCAGTTGCTCATTGAAGTATCTGCCATTGCCCAGAATAGTGCCCGGAATGCAGTGGACCTTCTGTAAATCCCTGCCCCTAAGTGCTTTGTCCCTAAGAGTCACCCCAAGTGGACTGACTTGGATCACATGTTCCTCTGGACTACTCTCTGTGGCCAGGGTCATGGACTGTCACTGATTGGCCTAGTGTCATGAACCTCATCCATCCTTGCGTTGGTTTACCCAGACTCACAGGAGGCCCTACACCGACATCTGGAGATTTTATGACGCATCTCTTGAAGGCAACGACTCCCATCCACTGCAGTCCACCTCTTTGGCTGCCAACACATACTCTTGTACTACATATGCACATTTAAAAATACTCCATCTACGTATGATATACTCACCCCATGCCCGCAGGGAGACGCTGTGGAGTTTTACTTAGTTTCTGCCTACAACTCCCTGTCCAGCGTCTCTCAGCACTGTGAGTCCTCTTCATCCTCTCCAGATAGAACTCTTTATGGCCTAGGCACTGACTTGTTAAATGGTAAGCTGTTTACACCTCAACACACCCAATATACACCAGTGGAGAAAGAATATGAAAATTGCAAAAAAAAGCAAACAAAACTATACCACTCCCATTTGGAAAATAGTAAAATTGGAAAGCCACATTGTGGCCACTGGTCTGTGGTCCCCAGTACCTTCTTCTGGCAGTGCATGCTTTCTTTGGTTAGCTAGTCTGGGGTGGAAGGTTCTTTCCTGTCCATTGTCTTCTCTGGACTCCTCTGAGATGGATATTAGAGAAGGCCTCTCTTCTGTGCTACTTTGACGGATGCCCCCTACTGGATGAGGATGGGAACTTGAGGTATGTCTTAAGGTTTGAGCAAGCAAAGGCCATTGCCAGCCAGGCTTGACAATGTGACTCTCTCTAAAGACCTTAGATTACCAGTCCGTACACTTCCCAGTCAATATCATGTGCCAATAACTGCAGCAAGAGATACTGCTGAGTCAGTCTTAAGTCTGAGCATTGTCTCCTAGCAACAGAGCTGCTTGCTCTGCTCATACCCTAGCCCTTCATTTTATAGCTTCTGCCTCCATATTGGGCTGTACCTCCTAGGGGGTCCTCTTTGCCTTAGGATAGGGCATTACCACTGCTGTTTGCTTACTGGCTGTGCCCCAGCTGCACCCTCACAACAGAAGTAATTGTCCTCACTGCCAGAAAGAGAGTAAGAGAGTTTATTTATTTTTATTTTTAGTTTTTATTTTGAGACGGAGTCTTTCTCTCTTGCCCAGGCTGGAGTGCAATGGCACAATCTCAGCTCACTGCAACCTCCACCTCCTGGGTTCAAGCGAATCTCCTGCTTCAGCCTCCCAGGTAGCTACAGGCAAGCACCACCATGCCTGGCTAATTTTTGTATTTTTAGTAGAGATGGGTTTTTTTGCCATGTTGGCCAGGCTGGTTTTGAACTCCTGACCTCAGGTGATCCGCCTGCCTCGGCCTCCCAAAGTGCTGGGATTACAGGTGTGAGCCACCGCTCCTGGCAGAGAGATTATTTCAACAGACGTTTGTGCATGGTCTGGGGATTCACACTTCCTGGTGAGCCCAATCTTATGTTCCACTGTGGTTCCCACCACCTATCTTTGCTCACATACAATAGCATCACTTTTCCATCCCTACCAGACTCCAGATTATCATAATCTCAGGAAATTTGGATTATAGGCCACAGCAATAACCTCACAATAGCAAAGCCATTTTTTTTTCTCTCTTTGCTCTCAATGGGCCACTTTGAACCAAAGGTTGTCTTTTTGTTGTAGGACCTTACTTTTTGTTGAAAGCCATATGAAGTGATCAGTTTATTCCAATATCCTAAAATTTCTTGTCTTCCATAGCTTTATCAGGTACATAGCCTGAGACCAAAGGAAAATGAAGCAGCAGTTTAACCACCCTCCTTGTCACTGCATGACAAGTTTCGCCAATTCACCAGATTAGGGGCATGAGAGCTTGCTACTAGCCCAGTTGACATCTTTGCGCAAATTAGAAAAAACCTACTCTCTTTCTCAAGTCACTTGACTGTCATTTTGCTAGAAAACTGTATTGCAAACATACAAATCTGTTGTGACTACCAATGTCATTGATGGCTCTGAGCTGTTCAAGGCACAGTGTGCCTGGAGGTCCTGAATGGCAACATCTTTGTTGCTTGTTGTCCCACCCCATTGGCTTGGTAGTGTCTACCCTGCTGACATCATAGGGCCAATTATTTCAGCATCCCAATTCTGGTACCAAATTCTCAAGTCACTGGTTGAAACTGATTACAAGTAGGCAAAAACCCAGTTTGATCTAACTTTTAAAAATGAATTTTATTGGCTTGTGTAACCAAGTGGTGTGGACCTCAAGTATGGGTTTATCAGAATTCAGCTTCATTTCCCTGTGCTCTGTGAACTGGCTTTGTCCTTAGGCTGGCCTTCCTCCTCATGGTAGCAAGATGGCTATAGCAGCTCTAGCAGATGTAGGCTGCATGTTCATAGGGCAGAGCATCTAAAAGGAGAGAGAATACATTCTCCTAACAGTCTTGGAAGGAATTCTGAGCTTCACTCTGATTGGACCTGTTTAGGCTATATATTCCTCTCAATCACTGTGGCCTCCAGAATTAAAATGCATTGGTTGGAGCCTCAACCTTCCAGGACCACATAGCTCCCCAAGTCAAAATTAGAGCTTTTGGGATAATAGCTGTACATACTCCTGATATAACTGCAATGCTAAAGTGCTGATAGCTTTCATTTATTGAGTCCTGCAATGTGCATTGGAGCCTCAAAATAACCTGTAAGGTAGGTACTATTTTTTCTTTTTACTTTTTTTTTTTTTTTTGAGATGGAGTCTCGCTGTGTCACCCAAGCTGGAGTGCAATGGCGTGATCTCTGCTCACTGCAACCTCCGCCTCCCAGGTTCAAGTGATTCTTCTGCCTCTGCCTCCCAAGTAACTGGAATTACAGATGCCCACCACCACGTCCAGCTAATGTTTTGTATTTTTAGTAGAGGCAGGGTTTCACCAGGTTGGCCAGGCTGGTCTCGAACTCCTGACCTCAGGTGATCCACCCACCTCGGCCTCCCAAAGTGCTGGGATTATAGGTGTGAGCCGCTGTGCCCAGCCAGGTACTATTTTTATCCCTAGTTTTACTCCCCTGTAAAAATAGATGAGAAAACTGAGGTTCTTATGTAAGTCACGTGGTTGGCAAATACTAGAACAAGACTTGACCCAAAGTCTGCCAGGCTTTAATGAAGATGATGCCTTCTGGCTTCATCTAGTTGAAGCTGCATATTGTTCAGGGTCCCATCAGGAAACAGAAGAGACACTGAAATGAGTTATATTAAAAGAAACTATTTACAAAGGTGTGGGGATGGCATAGAGAAACCACAGGGTTAGTGAAATACCCTGGGGCTGGTAACACTGGGAGGCTGTTACCTCCCCTAAACTTGGAGGGAGAAGGGAGGCAGTAGTTCCTGGACCCCAGAGAATATGTGAGCAGTATCAAAAAGGTGTCTCACCAGGTATGTCACCTTTGCTTGCGGGTCACAGCCAGACTCATGATGAGGAAGCTGGGGGTAGGAGGATAAATAGCCCAAACTCACTCTCCTTTCTCCCTCCCATCTTCTGTTGATCTTCCCAGTTGACCTCACCTATTCAGGAGGCAGAGGGCATGATGCCCACTGGTGGGGGCTGCACTGACTAGCCTCCTGGACAATGACCAGGGTGAAGAAGGGTGTACTGTGGACCTGGAGGGTCAAATGGAAGATGCCCAGTACAGGGGAACTAGGGCCCATACACTAAATAGTGTAATAGAGCAGGTATTAGGAAGCAGGAGTGTCACCATGGTTTTGGGCCACTAACTGACATTTAATTAAGGTTTGTGGCCAGGCGCGATGGCTCACACCTATAATCCCAGCACTTTGGGAGGCTGAGGTGGGCAGATCACCTGAGGTCAGGAGTTCGAGACCAGCTTGGCCAACATGGTGAAACTCTGTCTCTACTAAAAATACAAAAATTAGCCAGGTGTGGTGGCATGCACCTGTAGTCCCAGCTACTCGGGAGGCTGAGACAGGAGAATTGCTTGAACCCAGGAAGCAGAGGTTGCAGTAAGCCGAGATCATGCCACTGCACTCTAGCGTGGGCGACAAGAGCAAAACTCTATCTCAAAAAAAAAAAAAAAAAAAAGATTTGCATTATTGCCATTTTTTTACAACAGAAATATACTCTTACATCCGTAAAATATGATAGCTGCAGTTTCTTGAATACCCACTTTATCAAGTACTTTATATATTACTGTATTTCAAATTCTCTCAGTAATACTAGGAAGAAGGTCCTATTTTGTCTCATTTGACAAATGAAGAAACTGAGACTCAGAAAGGTAAAAATAGTGCAGAAGTTAAGACCAGGGCTTTGAGGTTGATTGCTTGAGCTCAAACTCGACTCTATTGCATACTCACTCCTTGCCTCTAGGCCTGTTATTATACCTTTCTGTGTCTCAGTTTCCTCATCTGAGAAATGAGATAAATCTAGTTCCTGCCACATAGGGTAGTGAACCCATATGCACAACACTGAGAACAGTTCCTGAAACAGTCAATACTCAGTAAACTTAAGCTCTTGCTATTCACAAAGTGGTCCAAGATCACAAGACTTGGAAGCTACAGAGCTGGGATTTGAGTCCAGCCGGACTCCAAAGTCAGTGAATCTCACCTTATTATCTCATCTGATTCATGAGAGTTGGCTAAGCCAATGAGGACATATCATGAGAGGCTTCCTGGGCTTCCCACCAGTGTTGGCCAGGAGGTAGTTTAGGACTTTAGCCCAGCTACTCACCTTCGCCTCTAATGAACCTGAATCAGGTGGTTTAAGAAGCTATTGGGAGACCTGGGGTCAATATCGGCAGGTCATTGAGATTAATAATGCACCTTCTTCCCAAGGAAGAATGAGCCCTTAGGTTACAACGCGAAGGTTTTGTGCAAACTTTTGGAACATGCCAGACCTTTAAGACCAAGTGGGCACATCAGAGCTGCATACTCAGCTGCATTCAAGGCCCCGCCTCTCTGGGCTGTTCCTCCTGTGCTACCTGTAGCCAGAGCCAGCCAATCACCGGCTGACTGTGCGCTGTCATGCAAATTCCCTTTACCTCCCCTCTCTCAGCCCGTTTTGCCCAGCCAAGCTGTGATCCTGAAAAACAGCCAGGCAGCCTGGTCCCTCTCTCTGGAGTCTCCCCATTGTCAGGAGTGCAGGATGGATCCCACAGAAGCCACTTGTCTAAAATGTGGTTAGTTGACTGCCAGCGCTAAAATATTATCATTCAACAAATAGCTATTAAATTCCTGGGCAGGCATGATTCTAGGAGCTGAAGATACAACACCAAAAGGAAAAGAAACAATTTTTAAAAAGCCCCTGGCCTCATTAAGCTTACATTTTAAAATACTTCTCTACTCATGGGCCAAAGGATGTTGGCAGCCCTCTTTAGAGGGGCCGTGGTTGACCTTTTCATCTCATGAGACCCAGGCCCTGGCTTCATTCCTCCTCCAAGTGCCTCTGCCTCATCCTTTTCCCCTGCTTTTCCTCTTTCTCTGCTCCCTTACTTCTCTCTTTCCCTGTCCCACTTTCCTCTCTTCCACTTTCCCATTATCCTCTCCCCTCTCTCTTTGTCTCTCCCCAACCTTCCTGACCTCCCCTCTTCCTCTTCCTCTGCCTGGGGCCATGGCTGTGTGTCTCTCCCTCTCCCCTCCACCACTCCACTGCAGGCAGTAACCCACTTAACATGCTCCAGGGGTTGGCCCAGTGCTCGAACATGAGAGAGAGGGGAATACAAATCACTCAGTCAGTTTGTTTTCAATGACCCATCCTTGGTGTTGCCCAGGGAGCCTGTGGCTGCCTGCTCTGCGTTATGAGTGAGTGAGGGGCCTCACAGGAGGTCCTAAAACTCCAGGACCTTGCCCTGCCCAGCCCAACCACACCACCTTCATTCCGTGTCCAGGGACCCAGGAGGCTCTGCCCCTTACACCCTGAGAGAAAGAGTTTATAACTGCTCAGTTCTCCAGCATTAGAGGCCTAAGCTCCTTGCTATCTGTTCGGTTTCCAAAAGGAGAAAATATAATACCATTAATGAAGCATTTATTATGTGCTAGGCACTTATGCTGAGCACTTTGCATGAATTCGCTCATCTGATCTCTCAACAATTCCACAAGGTAAGTAATATTATTACCCCTGATTTGCAATACTCTGGCTCAGAGATGAGAAGTGACTGACCCTGGGTCAGCCACTAGTAAATGGCAAAGCAGGATTTGAATTCAGGATGCTGTGCTTCTAACCACTACCCAACACTCCCCTCATTGGCAGCACTTGTTCAGTTGCCATTATCCTAATCTTCACAGCTGCCCATTTGCTCTCTCCTTCTCATTATAAAGATGCAGGTTTAGGGTCCAAAGAGGAAAGGAACCTTGCTTAGGGTCACACATGGCGCTGGTCACTGAGTTGGCAGTAGGTCTCTCTGGCCAGTATCACTTTTTCTGCACCATGAAAATGCAGGTTATCCTCAGTGCTGCTGGAATTCGGGAGATGGGCCATCCCTTTATACTGGCAGGCTTAAAGCGGGGAGGTGGTTGCTGCTGATTCTCTGTGTGAGCTTGGACTAATTTCCTTCCTTCTCTTCTGTTACAGGAGGGCATTGGAGCAAATTACTTCATAGACCTTTCCAGATCAGACAGTCTGAATCCAGGGTTTGGGAAAGGGAGGTATAGGCTCACAGAGCTTTGGAAGCAAACGTCTGTGTCCTCTCAAGTACCCAGCCAGGGTGCTGCAGGGGAACACAGGCACACACATGGCTGTTTACTCAAATCCACTGAGAAATGCTCAGCAGTAAGATGCTCTAGAAGAGGGGCTTGGGAAACAAAGGCTGGCTTATATCACAGCTTCACAGTGACACTGAGAATTCATGCTAAATATTTTTTAAAAACCAACAACAGGCCTCAATAACTTAGCGTCAGGTGGGACTTTCATGCCTGGCATCAATGGGGATGGGTGAGACACTCTGCGGACTTCTGTGGGTCAGGAAGGACACTGTGCTTGCCTGGTATAAGGGTTTGAGCTCAGAGCTAGGCCTGGTGCGCTCTCAGCACACACTTTCCTCTCTCCTTCTTTCTCTTTTCTTTCTCTCAGCTGTGCAGATTGGATAGTTCCTTCCAGGCTTGGATAGGACTGGCTAATTGTGCCCTGGTGAGAAAGTCCTTGGGTAGCCCAGCATCTCAGGGTGGTACTGGTTGGCAGCCAGACATGCCAGTCCCTGGAAGGAAGCTGGAGGTCAGCAGGTGCTTCCCCAAGATATGACTAGGACAGGATGAGTGTGTCAGGCCCAAGTCCTTCTCAGGCTTCTGAGCTGAGCATTTAGAACCTGGCTGCAGGCATTTGCCACACCAAGGGCAAGACACTCTCAACAGGAGCACTGTATTTCATCAGGACAGGAAATGGGAAGATTGAGAGGAGGCAAAAACCCAGGTGGAATCCCTTTTCAGCATGCTGCTAGGATGCCTAGCTTTTTGCTGATACAAAAGATGCCCAGGCAAGGGAAGCCCCCAGTGCCTGCAGCTGCTTCCCGCTCAGGATTTGACCCATAATTATAATCCTTTTCCTTTGATTTTCTCTGTGAAAACAGCCACATTCTAGCTAGGCTTCGAGCTGAAAAAAAGCACCGTGTCAAGCTTAAGAGATTTATAAACATGGTGAAAAATCACAGGCTTGTTTTCCCACAGCTTGTTTCCCTAGGTGAGTGGAGGGAGGAGAGGAGAGAGGACAGCAGAGTTAGGATGGTGGGAGGAAGAAGTTGGAGCAGGGAAGATACAGATGTTCAGGACACCTGGGTGTACACAGACCAGGAATTGAATGTAAGTCAATAATGTGACTCATATAGCTAATGTCTCTGCTGGCAATGAGACAGGCACATACATGACGGTGCATACATATAATTTCTGTGTGTCCTGGGCTCTATCCAGAAAGGTTTTATATGGCTTGTGTAAGCAGAGAAACCAGAATGGGAGAGAAAGAGACAATTATCCCTCTGGACTCTGTGCTGATAAAGCAGGGACTGAGTAAGTCGGAAGGTGTTCAGGCATTGAAGGGATAATACACTTGTGGTCTTTGCGATGTGCCTGATCAAGTCTGAAGGCTCCATTCAAGATTACTTCAGAATATCACAGCTTCTGGAGCTGGCAGGGGCTCTGGAAGTCATCAGGCCCAGTCACTTTAATGGTTTGCCGCCCATTTTGCAGATGAAACATCTAAGTGATGGGATGTGGGACTGGGAATTAGGACCCTTATCCTTAGCACTCGTTCACTTTGCAAACAGCCTCTGTCTAGAGGGTGCTTTGGCATTAGATGCCCTTGGGGAAAATGCGGATACTTGGCTCTGGGGAGCAGCAGTTCCTGCTGCATCTGCAGAGACCTAGGGCACTAATCCCTTGGAGAAAGCAGCTGGGAAAGCCCAGCCCTCTGGGGATGGGCTCAAGGTAGATACCTGAGGGACCCACATTCTGGCTGGAGCTAAGAGAGGGAGAGGTAGCAGGGCCAAATTCTCCTGTTGAAAGAAGCAAGGCCTGGTCAGAGTTGGGGAGCAGGGCTGGGTACAGAGGAGAGGATGTGAAGGTCTTTTAGTATCTCACTTCCCTCCACCCCACCCAGCTCAGAGGCCCAGGGTGCAGAGCCCCCGCTGACAGCCTGGATGGTGGTTGCTCTCCTGGAGACCAGTGAGGAAGCCACTGCTGCCCAGGGCTGCTGATTGAAGCTGGGATGTCTGTGTATCTCGGTGCTCTGCAGATGTTTTCCAAATCACTGTGAAAGTCTCTGCCATGCTCCTGTTTCACTGCAGCACCTCCCGCCCACCCATCAGCCCACCTCCTGAGTTCATCCCTCCTCCTCCTGCCCAGCATTGCTTAGGCTGCATCCTTAATGACCGATCCCCTGCTGCCACCGCCACCTCTCCAGGCCAGGTTTCCTAATTGGAAAACTCACAGCCTGCATCCCATGGAAAGGCAATTCACCCAGGGGCCCAGGAAGCTCATCGCAGGGTGTGTGAGGCTTCCCCTGGCACTGTCCTTGCTTCTCATGTCAGAGTTGATGCCAATACACCTGGAGCAAGCATCCAGCCAAAAGCAGCAGTTCACTTGGAAACGGAGTATGTGTGTATTTGTGTGTGTCTGCGTGAGTTAGAACCACCAGGTCTCTGTCCACATGACTGCAAGTGTGTGTGTGGCAGAGTCTCTCCAGGTGGCTGGGAGGACAGAGACACATACTGGGCTGGTGGTGTGGACCTGCATGTGGCACTGCCACGTGTGCCTCTGGGTGCCTGCCTGACACTCTGCATGCTGCCGCTATGGTGTCTGATGGATGCAGGCGTTTGCATAACATAATGAGAATCTCTTTATGGCCCAGAAACCAACTGTTGGGCATGTGTCTATGGGGAGGGGGTGCTGGAAGACTAGGGGGCTGTGGCTGCCCTGGCAGAGGCCCACGTTTCAGGAGAGCCATGTATCCCTGCATCCTCTGCAAGTGAGAACATTCCCACTAGCGGCAGCTGCGACCTGTCACCTACACCTGTGGTCGGCATGTCTGGGAGCGTGCCAATGATCTGTATCCCCTGGGCTCTGCTCCACACCCCAAGCCTTCTCTCTGTCATCTTCATTCTCTGGGTGGGCAGAGGAGGCTCCTGGGGTTTCCACTGATGCCATCAGCACCCTGATGTCTACCTTTATGGTTTGCCTCTACCCCCGCCCCATCCTGGATCTTGTGAATACCCACCCAGGCCCTATCACTTCTTAGGGACACCTGGGAATTATGGTGAACAAAGCCTTCAGAGAGCTCACAGCTGTGGCCCAGGGAACACATTCCACCTGGCTCAGCTGTGAGTTCTTCCTTGCACTGTGCCTGGTGCAGAAGGTCCTCTTGGGGAATGTGAGGTGACTGAAAATGGACAGGTGTGCCCCACATGAATGGTCAGGGAGGTGTCATCCCACACAGGTTGTGGGGTTGGGAATATTTGGGGTGTCTGTGCAGCAGCATTACTTAGAGTTCAGGCTGGACAGAACCATCCCAGCTGGAAGCAACCACTCACTGTGAGCCTGGGACCCGCCGATGGCTGGGTGGCCTGGGGAAGGAGTCAGGATCTGATGGTTGTATCAGTGATGTGGGATGCTGCGGCAGAATTAGGACTCACCCTGCACCTGTGCCTGGCTCTGTGCCCACAGCAGTTCTGCTGCAGAATGAGGGAGAAAGTGGGCACCGGGGGCACAGCATAACAGCATAGCTCACAAGCACTTGTCCTTCTTTGCCGGGGGCACATCTCATTCCCTCCTGACCCCAGCAGCCTCCTACAGCCTCTGATAGACCCCTTCTGGCCCTGAGAGCAAGCTGGGAAAGGGCTTTAGTTTGCCAGTCTGCCCTCTTCTGTCATGGAGATGTTTGCCTCCCTGGGCGTCTGCAGACCCCTGCTGTGCTCCTTGGGCATCTGGGGGCCGTGGTGTGTGTGTCCCCAGGACAGGGTGCTTGCCCCACCGCTGGGTGAACTGCCCTCCACATGGGGAAGGAAAGGAAATAATACTCTGCAGAAGGCCCTGTGTTTCTCCTTCATAATGAAAACCCCATTGTGTTTTCTGCTCTCAACGATACTGTGGCAGAGGCAGTTGGCAGCCCCTCAGGGCAAGATCTTCCTTCCCCATGCTGCCAGTCACAGCAGATCCACAAGAGAACTGCACCCTCTGAAAGCTCCCTGACTGTCTCCTCCTCCCCTCCTGAAGCGTGTTGAGTGGGACAGTGCTCCCCGCCCCTGTGGTGGTGGGGAGGGAGTGGGCAGATCCTGAGGGTCTGATGCTTGGGGCCTCAAAGGAAGACACCCTGATGCTTTGCAAAAGCTTGGGATCTGGAAGGAACTTAGGTTCAACATACTCATTTTACAGACGGCACTCCTGAACCCCAGAGGAGGGACGGGCTGGCCCAGGGGCCAACTCACAATCAGCAACATTTACAAAATGCTTATGAACAGTGCTAGGGCCTGTTCTGAATGTTTTATTTGCAGTAACACTTTGAGTAGTATTTCCCCGCACGCACCTGACAAGGACACTGAGGCACAGGGTACTTAAGAGTCTGTCCCAAGTTTCCACAGCTAGTCAGTGGGAGAGCTGGGATTGACACCCATGTCAGACACCACATGTGTTCTCTCAACTACTGCATCCATGGCCTGTGTGGCACCAGGGCTGTGACTCCGACTCCCAACCCAGTGCTTCTTCTCTACTGTGGCAGCTTTGCCAGATCTCAAGCATTACAGCCTCTGTTCTCTCCTGGCATCTCACAGCATCCTGAAGAGGTGATGGAAGAGGGGAGGATTGTCCTCTCTCGGTCACAGATGGAGAAACTGAGTCAGGAATCACGACATCAATGACCTACCCAAGGCCCCACAGTGAGTAGGGCAGGGACCAAGATCAAAACCAAGATCGCAACCTCCCACACCCCTCTAAAGCCTCTCTACCCTGAGTAGAAGTTTAGATCTCCGTTTATTTGCTCTAAACACAAATATACACCAACCAGTTGTCTTGGGCTCCCCAGTGCCATGGGGGCTGCAAATCCTGTGTGAATGAAATGAGGTGTGGCCTGTGTATGTTGGAGATCTGTGCACTTGGGATGTGCCTCCCACCTTGAAACTTGAATGACAGTTCCTGAGGGTAGAGATTCTGTTTTCTTGTCTGCTGTACCCAAAGCTCCCACGACTGTGTCTGGCACATAGTGGGTGCTCAAGAGATATTTATTGAATAAATGAATGAATTGAACCTGGAAGCTTCCCAAGGCTGCTGAGAGTGGATGTTTTCCCCATTACTTAGAACTCTCTGTCTTTATCTATTCCTCTATTCTCCAAACAGTATTGGCTTATGCTGAACCCTTGTCAGCTGCCAGGCTGCCAGGGAAGAAACATCAAATGCTTAAAGCTGGGGAAATGGTACCTCTGAGACAGTGTTGACAAGATGGGGGTCAGTGACCCCCCAAAAGGGAAGGTCACTTCAAGGCTCTGTTTAGGAAGGCTCCAGCTATCCGTGGCTAACAGCTGTTCCTTGGCCTCCGCCCTCTGAGGTCTGGCCCTGCAGAGGTGAGGGCAGGTAGTTGGGGTGGGTGGGAGGTGGGTCTTATTCTCAAGGAGGGGAATGGGAATGGTTTTGGGGCTGAGAGGGTAGAAGATGGAGTGAGGAATGGGCTGCTAGCTGTCCTCTGTCTTAGGGAGGGAGGAACCTGGACACAGCCCAGACTTCCACCCATGAGGGTGTGAAAAGACCAGAACAGGGTGAGGTGAATACTTGGGGTGCAACATTCAAGAGGGTACCACAACACTCGGCCATGGAAAAAATCATCTTTTAATGCAATATTTCTAAAAATACAAATTAATGCAAACATTTCTGATGAGCACAAAAAGACAGAATCTGACACTGTGCTCGCAGGACTCACTGCCCTCCTTCCCCCCTAGCCCCAGTCCTGGACCTGACACACAACGGGCATATCTGAGACCGGGGGCAGGTGGAGAGGGGCTGCGCTGAGAGGACGCCCTGCGTCAGACACACGTGTGAGAGTCTAGGAGGAGAAGCTGGGAATGGGGATAGCCCCGGGGAGGTGCCAGTAGAAAGCTGTAATTTGGAAAGCAGGGGATGATTGGGGTTTATGGTGGTTGGGGGTTTCTGATGAGGATCTTGCGCAGCAAGGACAATATAGTGGCCAATTTGTTGTTGCAGAACAAAGAGAAAGAGGGCCTTGGATGCGAGGATTTCTCTTCTTAAGCCAGCCAGTCTCTCAGTGTAATTGGACCCATTGTGTTTCTGATAATTCATGTTGGGGTGCAGGAATCCTGAGCTGGGGTGGGGGTGGCTTCCACCTCCGGAATGAGCTGTCAGAGGGAAGGTAGTGGGTGGCAGGGGGCCCTGTAGAAGGGGGGCTGCTACACAGCTGGAGGCCCGGGAGTAGGGGAAGCCTGTTGGCTCTGGGGCTTCCCATCACTCCGCCGAGCCCCAATCTTCCTCCTTCTCTCCCCTCTTCCCAGGTAGCCCCCTCACTTCCTGCCCCTCCCCACAGTGTTGAATGCCTAGGGTTCATGAGATTTAACTCCTAATGAAACAAATAATTGTTTCTCCCTTTACCTTTCTCAGAATAGCAAAGAGAGACCTGGAAGAGGCAGCCTCTGCCTTAGCATTCCAAGGCGAGCGTTGGTGATTGTGGGAGGGTCCCGGGGGTGTTGTCCCTCCTTAGTCTTCAGACCTGAACAAGCTGAAGCTGGAGCCACAGGAAAGGTGATGGGGCAAGAGGGGCTGCATGGGCCATGCTCCTCATTTCCCATGTTCCCTGCTCCCTTCAATCTCTAGTGTGCCTGGGATCTCCTGATTGCAGCTGGAGCATTAAAGGGGCTGGGAGGGGTCCTGTGCTTAGCCCCTCCCTCATATGTCCCCTCCCTCCACCCCAGGCCCTCTGATGTCCATCCAGCTTTAACACTGAGGGAGTCCCCTTAGTCCCTAACTGGACACCGAGGCTTTGGGGACTGGAGAGCAGCATAGTGCCAGGTCTCTGCCCCGACAGTGGAGCTTGTGGTCTGGTGGGGAGGT
This sequence comes from Gorilla gorilla gorilla, assembly GCF_029281585.2. Lineage (NCBI taxonomy): Eukaryota > Metazoa > Chordata > Mammalia > Primates > Hominidae > Gorilla > Gorilla gorilla. The sequence continues at coordinate 58,318,814 of NC_073229.2, read as the reverse complement.
AAGCCACCCCCACAGACAGAAACAAGTCTCATTAGGTTTGGCTCAGGACCAGAGGAGAGGCAAAGATGGTAGGTATCAGACAAGGGCCAGAGTGGTCAGGGACGCTTCCTGGAGAAGGAGGCAGTTGAAGTGGGCCTTGGATTCAGCTCTCTCACAGCAGCCCACTCAGTTCCCCTGATACTTCTCCTTGGAAATTTCCTGCCTTGGGTTTCCATAGTTGGGGCTGGTGCTGGCCATTTTGGTTGTGACTGGTGGGGGCACACGCAGAACCTGTGGCCTTTCCCTGGTTGTGGCCCTGGGAGTGAGGGGATATGTGCCTAGGAAATATTTCTACTGGAAGAACATTCATTCTGCAAATATTCCTGAGGGCCTACGATGTGCCAGGAGCTATTCCCAGTATTGGGGTTCCTGCCCCCATGGGCCTTACACATCTAGGGTGATGAGCCTCTGCTGGGTGCTGCAGACTATGCTGGAAGCTATTCTGGCAATCACAGTCCTTTTAGAGAGTGAGCTCCCCGTCCCTGGAAACAATTATGTAGAGAATGGATAACCACTGCACCAGATCCCCTGGATCAAAGTCCAGCTCTGCCGTGTACTAGCTCCATAACCTTTGGCAGGGTATGTCAACCCTCCGTGCCTCCGTTTCCTTATCTGGGAGACAGGAATAATAATAACCCTATCTCGTAGTGTTGTGGTGAGGTTTAAGAAAGCTTGGAGGCGTAAAGCCTGAAAACAGTGACTGGTACATGGAAAGCACTTGACAAATGGCACCTTTAGATGAAGAGTGGTGACTGCATCCATGATTATCCTCCAGGGGTGCCTTCGCCAGGGGCCAGGAGATGAGGCTCAAGGTCTTGGAAGCTCCACACCCTCTGATCTGCAGATTCTGAGCTGCCCTCTGTCTGGCAGTTCTTCTCTGGCTCCTGAGCTTGGAGGGGCAGGGCTTCAGGTTCCTTGGTGGAGGCTGTACCCTGCATGGAGTCCCTACAGGCAAGCTCTCCCAGCACTGTGCGGGACGGGTCCTGAGTTCCTCCAGCTGCACCTCCTAGTGGTTGTGGTCCAAAACAGGCTCCTGATTTCCCATGTTCCCTGCTTCGTCTCCACTGTAGTCCCAGGCCCTTCAGTCCCTTCACTGATTCTTTTCATTTTTCTAACTCAAGGCAGCTAAGGAAATTTCAGACCCTCATTTGCTGTCATTCTGTTAAGTCACACTGTGACCTTGGGGAATAGTTAACATGTGTGTAATACATGTTCTGGGTTCGGTTCTAGGAAGGCAGTGACTTTGACTCTTCTCTCAGACTAGAAGTACCTAGAAAGTAGGGATTCCCACTCAGACTGGGGCTCCCTGAGGACGGGGCTGTGTCTCCCTCAGAGTGGGGCTCCCTGAGGCAGGGCTGTGTCTCCCCTCAGACTGGGGCTCCCTGTGGACAGAACTGGCCCCCCACTCACCCTGGGAGCTGCTGGAGCACCTGGCTCTTTCCTCGAGGTTTGCCCAGGCCTCGTCCCTCAGGCAGGAGCCTCTGAGCCTTTCCGGGTCTCCTGCTCTGCCTCTGCTTGAAGCAGAACCTCCGGTGACTGGTCATATGCAGCTGGCAATTGACCACGAACTTCTTTATTTCCATCTCCCCACCTGACTCCATCCTGGGCCTGCACAGTGTCTTTCTAATATTCTCACTCAGGCTGGACCCATCGGCTTCTGCATCGCTGAGCCAGCTGCAAAACCAGGTGACCTCCTTCTCCTTGTCTTTCTTACTGTCCCATTTCCCTAATCGAATTATTTTTTCTCTGCATTGTGCACATCAAAGGAAGCTTTGGCTGACCTGGGTTCTCTACACTCACTCAAAACACTCTGAGAACAGTGATGAGATGGGCATAATAAGAGTCTCAGTGCATTGTCAGCAAATGTGGGGCCTGCACCCCTTCCTGTTCTCCTTCCTCCCCACCTGAACCTCCCACCAGTGTAGGCTGTGCAGCTAAGCAGTTAACAGACAGATCAGCCTGGGTCGGCTGGAGGGCACCCCGGCCAAGGATGTGTCTGGATGGGGAGGAGAGGTAAGTGTGGTTAATGGGGTCATGTCAAAGCCATTTTCCAACAGGCTGCAGTGGGGATGTCTCCTGACCCCAGGCGGGTTTCCAACAACCCCCAAGGGACACCAAGGCAATGGCAGGGACAGTCCATACACCACCCTTCCCTTCTCTTTGGAATTCTGGGTCCTGGTCACAGCCTAGGTTCCAGGCTGCTCTAAGCTCTCCCCAGGCATTCAGGACACAGCTGCCTGCTTAACTCAGGATGAGCAATCATAATAGTCATGATAATGATGGTAATCATCATGAAGCCTGGTTGTAAATGCTCAGAATGCCTCCCAAAGGGCATTCCCTTTCATCATCTCATTTGACAGGCAGGCGAGGTGGCTGAGACCCAGAGAGATCACAGGTTTATGATCCCATAACAAGGTGGCAGCCACTGAGGCTTCCCATGCTATAGAAACTCTCTCTTCTTGACCTTATCTTGCTTTCTGGGATGACTCCAAGACCCAAGGCTCGACCTGCAGCTGCCCAAGGAAGGTAAACTAGAGTGGTGATTAAAAGCCTGGGCTTTGTAGTCAGAAAGATCTCAGTCCAAGTCCCAGCTCTGCCACTATATCATGGGCCTGGGGGCAAGTGTTTCCAGCTGGTTCCAGCTCTCTGAGCCTCAGGCGCCTCATCTGTGAAATGAGATTGTGGTACTCATTGCCTAGGGATTTTCTAAGATGGGCGCAGGGCACCTGGCACTTAGGAAGTGCTCAGTAAGTGGTATCTGTCTTGGTCTTGTCCCAGAGGTCCCCTGTTCTAGACCACAGGCTATAGGTCACCTTGCCCAAAGCCTGGGCCCAGAGACCTGGGGAGAGTGATGACCCTAGAAGGAAGGTGAGGAACGAGCGCCAACAATAATAATAGCAATACCTGATATGTGTCAGGCACCATCCTGAGCTCACTGTGTGTATTTTCTCAGCCAAGTCTCATAAAATCTTTCTGAAATATTGTTATTATGAGGTCCATTTTCCAGAGGGGAGACTGAAGCACAGGACAGTTCCATATCTCTCCAGGGCCACAGAGCCGACTTCAGAGCCTGCACAGATCTTGTCCGCCTGCCGTTGCAGAGCCAGGTACTGCCAAAGCTACTATTTGAACTCTCCATAGAGTTGCTAGTCCATGGATCAGCAGTTGGGGGGAGCGGGGGGGTCTCAGGGTCTGGGGAGCCCTCTTGTGTTACGTGGACATTTCCATGAAAATGTGCAATTCACATTTTCCTTGAGGGAGCTTTCACCAGTTCTCATAAGAGTCCATGACCCCCAAAACATGAGAACAACTCATCTAGTTCATTGAGCCCATCTCACAGTGAGAGGATGGAGACCTAGCAGAAGTGACTGGTCACATAGCTGCTGGCAGAGCTAACACTGGGTCTCAGTGTTCCTGGCCCCCTGGAATGTTCGAAAGTGTTTCAGAGAACAGGCTCTGCCGTTCTACCTGCCTGGTCCACCACTGACCAGCTGTGTCCCTGTGGGCAAGCTACTTAGTCTCTCTGTCCGTAAGTTTTCTCATGTAGAAAGTGGAAGGGAAGTTGTAACAGTGCCTATGACATGAGAATTAAATGGCTAGTCCATGTGAAGAACTTGGAGCAATGCCTGAGGAATTCCGAGTGTCTGGTGAATTTGGCACACTTGGCCCTTCATCACGCCAGTGTGGTGTCATTAACTGTAATGATGCCACGCTGCTCCAGCCTCCACCTTGCAGTGTGGCCACAGGTAGAGGCCTTCCCTCTCTTTCCTTGGTCCAGGCTGTGCTTAGGTCCACCTGAGCTTTTAATCCCTCCTTTCCTCCACAGCATGCTTCTCAGGAGTTTTCTGTGGGTGCAATACTTGTCTGTCAAGTCTCCTCTATCAGGATGTGAAGTTCCCACATCTAAGGGCTACTTCTGCCTTTATTTTGTGTCCAAAGCAGGGATGTTCTGGCCTCTGCTTCCCAGGGCATTTGGTACAGGTGAGCTGACCTGACCGAGTCTAGGAAGTTGTACCTCACTTTGGTGGGGGTGAGAGGTAGGAGGAGAGCTGTTTTTTTGGTTTTAATCAATAGCCAGTAATTGTCAGAAAAGACTACTTGAGGGTCCCTGAAAGAAATTGAATTCTCTCTCTGTCTTTCTCTCTCTCTCTTTCTCTCTCTCTTTCAAGTGTGTGTGTGTGTGTGTGTGTGTGTGTGTGTGTTTTGAGCAAGAGAGGAGTAAAGTAGAAAACATCCCACTCATATACTTTTTAGAGCAGGGAACAGATTTTTAAAAATTCAATTGGTACATAAAGTAATAGAAAATGTATTTTGGTTCTGTATTTCTTCCAGTCAAGGGAAAGAAAAAGAAAAGACTAAAGAGATAGAGAAGAAGAGACAGAGAGAGAAAGAGAGACAGAGAGACAGAGACAGAGGCAGAGACATAGAGACAGACAGAGAGAAAACAAAACAAAATAAAATACTCAATGGGTGAAACAAGTAAATGTTCACAAAGACACCCCAAGAAGCCCTGGGAAATGTTCTCAACCTGTGGGAATTTAACACTCTGCCACTTAACACCTTTAAACAGTTGGCCGTTGCATTTTTACAACCACAGGCAGCCTGTCACTTTTTAGTACTTGACCCACAGTCCAGGTGAACTAAGCTACAGATGTGATGAAGCCTGAAGGCTGGAGGCCTTCATTATTGTCTTGCTGTTATTGTCATTGTATTGTGTTCAGTACCCACCTGCTGGGGGCTCAAGGTACAAAATTGACAGGGTTCCGCCCTTAATGAGCTCCCATCCCAGTTGGAGAGGCAGACATGTAAATAATGATTATAATAAAAGTCAGGCTGTTATAATTACTATAATAAAAGTTCAGATAAAGTGCACGGAGGAGAGATTAATTAATTCTGACTGGGAAATCCGGAACTGCTTTGTAAGGAATAACTGATGAGGCATCTTGGAGGAGGAACAGGATTTCCGTAGGCAGGGCAGGCAGAGGCAGCGGAGGTGGGATGGTTTTTGCATCAGACAACTTGGATTTAATCTTCAACTATGCCACTTCCTGGCTGTGTGGCTTTGGGTTGGTGACTTAACTTCTCTGAGCCTTCATCTATGAAATGAGAATAATGGTGTCCCACTACATATCTCATAGGGCTATTGTATCCAAAGATAAAGCACATGACATTGTTTTGTAAAATATAAATTGAACAAATATAAAACAAATAGCTATTAGGGGGCATGTGATTACTATATGGGTGAGTGTGACCACTAGGTCCATTATATTCCTATACTGTGTGGAAGTCCATTCTAGCCATCCCTGGGATATGATGACCCCAAGTAGGACTAGACTGCCACCTGCCTAAAACTGTCTCCACGGGAGCAAGAATTTCAGGCAAAGGGGAAGGCAGCTCCAACTGCCTGATACATAGTGGGCCCACGGTAAGGCTTGAGAGAGCCTGCAGCTGTGTGCTGTGCAGGTGTCCCTGGTGTGGGTTCACTAGTCAAACTTCAGGAGATGAGATTGGAAAGGTAGGTGGGGTTAGAATGCAAACTGAGCTTCCATATATGCAGGAACCGTGTGGACACCTGAAGAATTCCTGCACGGAGACTCGGGAGATTGCCCTTGCCTCCAAGATGTTCACAGATCCCAGCACGGAGACTGCTTTAGGTGCCAGGGGCTAGTGGGGTTCTTGGACAGAAAGTGGCACTGATGGGTTGTGTCAGGGCATCTTACTGGAATGTAGATGATAGAATAGGGAACAGTGGCCAATACAAGCTTGTAGGGAAGGACATTTGTAGGTGACAGCTCACACAGAAGATAAGGAGGGGGCAGTGGTAGTGGAGATGGAGAAGCTATGGATTAAAAAAACTATTGTATAAGTAGAATCAGCAGGAACTAAAAGCCATGGGAATCGGCCTCATAAACAAAAACTGGCACACAGATAAGACAGCCACAAATGCTGCTAGCAGAGGGAGGGAGGGGGCAACGGATCAAAAACAGCTCCAAGGGCAACTGAAATTTGCTCCACTGCTGGAGGGAGGATCTGGGAGACAGACACTCAGAAGACCATTGGGTAGAATTGACTACAGCTATCTTGAGGCATACTTTGTGACCCTCCTAAACACAGCAGAAATGTAAACATATGCCCCGGCAAGATGTGTTCCTGGGTGTTCAGAGTGCACCATTCATAATAGCCCCGACTGGAGACTCAGAAATGCTCATCAGCCATGGAGACAAGCAGTCAGTCGTGATGTGCTCACATCAATAAATACTACACAGCAACAGTCATGAACAACCGAAAGTTATGTTGCATGTTCTTTGAGAATCTCATGAACATATGAAAACAGCCAGGCATCAAAGACTAAATATTGTAGGATTCCATTTATGTAAATTACAAATCAGATGGCCTATCTGTGGTATTAGAAGTCAGAAAAGCAGTTGCCCAGTTCGGGGAGCAACCAGAAGGAGCATGAGGGATGAGTTTTGTTCTGTTTCTCTATCTGAGTGCTGGTTACATGGTCTGTTTATTTGGTGCAAATTTATTGAGCTTATAATATGCATGCTTTTTTGGATGCATCTGGTATTTCAACAAACATGCTTTTTTAAATGTTCCCTTTCTCCCTTCCAAAAATGGCTCCAAGGATTGTCGCTTGGTGCAGACAGGCAAACAGTGTTGACAGTTAGTTACCCAGACCAGGAAGGCAAAGGGAGAAGCAGCATATGAAGCAGCAAAGAATTTGCTTTGGATGAGGCCGAGGTGCCTGTTAGACAGTCAAGGGCAGGTGTGAACTTGGCACTCCGAAGTGAGTGTGAGGAGCTTGGACCAGGCCTGGTAGAAGCATAGACCTGAGGGCCATCAGTAGAGCGGGCATTGTGGAGCAGGGGGCAGGTCCCCCACGTGGAGTGTGGAGAGTGAAGAGAGCAATGGGTGCTGGGGGTGATGGGTCCTGGGGAGAACCAGGGTTCAGGGGCAAGCAGAGGGGCAATCCTCTGAGGAAGTTGGGAAAGGGGTGATCAGAGAGAGGACAAACTCAGGAAGAACAGAGCGTTATAGAGATCATGGCCAACAGGGCCATATGTTGCAGTGAGGCCAAGCATGGTCATTTTGACAATCACCACCACTGCTGCTGTTATGGCTTTCTTCCATGCCTTTTCTGTCTCAATGAGCTACTATTCAGTTACTCTTTCCTATCCTGAACCTCACCATTCACGCTTACCATAACTTGGGCCCTTGTTTATTTCTGGAACTGCGTGTGAGCCAGGACTTTCCTATCCCAGGCCTGTGCAATTGATTGCCCTGATCTGAATGTAGAGCATTCTTCCCTGTTAGACTTCACCTTCTATCTTTCTAAGCCACAGGGGAAAGTAGAGAAGAATGAGGTTTCCCCGAGCAGGCCTGTATGCTTGGGTGGCACAGAGTCCAGAGGATGGGTGGAACAGACAGCAGGCATTGCAAAGAGAGTGCCTGTCTGTCTCTGCTTCATTCCTTCTACGACGACTCTCTCTGGGCCTGCATTTCCCCATGCTTAAAGTGTGAGTGTTACCTAACACATTCACCCATAGGGGCCACCTGTAACTTCTAGCTGGAGAAAAGTGGAAGCTTTGTAAGCAAATGAAAATCTATGTTTCTATTTGGGTATCTGCAATGTGAAATGAGGACGTTTAAAAACAAGAATCCTTCAAATTAGCATAATAATAATAGCTCCTGTTTATTGAACCTTACTGTGTGCCAGGCACTAGGCTGAGCATGCACTTTTGTGATCCGATTGAATTGTCACATCCACCCTGTGGGGGTTATGCAATTATGACTCCTACTTAATGGCTGGGGAAATTGAGGCACAGAGAGTGTCAGTACCTTGGCTGAAGTGTCTCAGCTAATAAGCAACAGAGCTGGGAGTTGAACCCAGACAGCTCCAAGTGTCTGCAATGAAATGTGACTATTGATTTGAATACAGGGAGTGGTGGCAGAAAACTATGCATAATCTAAATCCACAGACAGTCCATAGGCTCTTTATTTTGGGTTTAGAATGCCCTACTTGATGGCTTGGCAGCAGATTTATTTACTTTCTATATTCCATTTGATTTAAGCAAATATTAAGATGAGTTACATTTCCCTTAAGCCCACATTGACCACCTGCAGGAAACAGTGTGGATAGCATGGTAGGCAGTTTGGTCCACAAATTTAAGTAAGCAATAAATATCACATTTTCTTTATTTTGTTTGCACTGCCATGAAACTGACCCTGAACCCCAAACCTCCTACTGAGTTGGTGGGAAATTCCATTTCTGTCATGACTGGGACTTTCCCTTCCCATTCAGTCCAGGGTTATGCAAAGGTCCTGGGGTCCTTTGAAGCGCTGGCTGACCTCTCACAGCCTCGCAGTGACTTCAGAGCTGCCCTGCTCTCTCTGCTTCTTCCAGATACCTCAAATTATTTCCTCCCGAGCTTAGGCTTGTGTACAGAACAGGAGGGGCAGTGACCTTAAGCATCTTTCATTTTCCACCCTGAGGCCTGGAAAACAGAAAAGGGCAATAGGGAGGATCAGGACAAATTAGTGTGTGTGAGTCTGTGGGGAGCCCCTGCCTGCTAGAGAAGCAGGAGCCACCCAGGCCGTGCCTTCCCCAAATGTGTAAATAAACTGAGCCCAGAATGTGTCCTGGGGTGGCAGGAAAGGGGCTAGCAGTGGGACTAGTTGGAGCAACCAATCTAAAAGGCTTCTTGGAGAATCCATGGGGACCCGGGGTGAAGATCAGAAAGCCCAGAATATCCTCTGTGCCCTAGAAAGGGAGAAAGAAGGAATATAGACAGTCCCCAACTTAGGATGTTTCAACTTAGGATTTCTGACTTTACAGTGATGCGAAGGCAATTAGCATTCAGTACGCTTCTAGACTTATGATCTAGTGATGTCCAGAAAAACCTAAACCCATCGTAAGTTGAAAGTATTATAAACATTCAACTTATGTAACCTCATCGGAAGTCAAAAAGCATCTGTATTAGTCTGAGCCTGGAGCCCTTAGCCTATGGAAGGAGCCGAGTCACTGGCTTTGACTCCCTCCACTTTGACTCCCTTAGCTAAGAGGGTCCACCTTAGCTCCACAAGGACAGCCATGGCAGGGCAGGCCAGAGGCATCAGGATCTGAGCACCGGAGGGCTTTAGGGTCAGCTGGTTCAGCCTCCTCCTCACGTTAAAGAGCTGGGAGAAGGTGTGCCTCTCGTCGAGCGACTCTGTTGAGTGCTCCCTCTTCCCATGGGCGTCTAGAGTGTCTGAGAATCCAGGCATTCCTGTGTTCAGTCTGGTTGCCCTCACCCAGCTGTGCAGCTCCACTTCGGCAGGCCGCCAGTGGGGACAAAGGGCTGGAGTTAGGGAGGACATGTGATTTTTAACCTTGTTAGAGTTCAAAGGTTGACAACAGAAAATCGAAGCTTTAAGATAGCTCTTTTGTAAAAACTAGGATATGCTGTAGGTGTTAAGTGTTTAACCTCTGGCCGAAGAAACCTGGGTTTGAATTCCCGCTCTGGCCTTAATCAGCGGTGTGACCTTGGGCAGTTTACTTAACCTCTCTGAGACCCCATTTTCTCCCCCATAAATGGGAATAATAACAGTCACTTTGTAGGATTACATGAGTTTGTGTGTTTAATGCATTTTCAGTTAGTAACACATATGATAATAGCTATTATAGCTATGATTATTGTTATGTCTGGCAGCAGGAGCTTCCTCTGTCTCCTCTATATGACCCAAACTACAAACTGAACTTGGCCCCAAATTTAGAACATAAGCATGTAGTTTCAAATGCCTTAAGGTGCTCTTGCTTTAATTATTTTAAAAACAGCATCATTAACTGATCATTAACGAGTAAAATAATTTATGTCATATGATTTTCAAGCCCTGGTCAAGTATACTATACTACCTTTCTCCTTAATCGCTCACATAATCACTCTATCTTTAGCCAAGTGTATATTGGCTCTCTTTCTCAATGATTTAAAATCTAGCTTCCTTCTTATATTTCAGGCTGACATATCATCTACAGTGGCTCCAGGCCTCTTCCTTCCATGACTGGAGACTTTGAGGTCCTAGAAAGAATCCAGGTTTTGTGGTCAGAAAGATCTGAACTGAAATTCTGGTCCGACCCCTTGCTGTCTGTGTAGCTTTAGGTAAATATCTTGTCTCACTGTGTGTGTCACATCATAGGCTACAGGGTCAATTGAATAAAATAAAATCTACCAAGCCCCTGGTGCAGAGTAAGCATCAGTGAACATTAGTCCTTGCCTTGTCCCTTTTCATTTTTCTTTCTCTGGCGTGACTTTGGCTGTCCTGGAATGTATTGTTAGAGAAAGCCCTGGAAGAGGAGGCTCAGGCTGTCTGCAGCTCTAGGCCTTCCTTCAGGTAGCTTCTGGAAAATAGCTCTCCAGTGCAAAGAAGATCAATTTCCATTTTACTTTCAAGGATGAGTGAAATGCCACTCTTCCAAAGGAATTTCTAGAAATGCTGCTGTTCTATATCACTGGTCTCACATTTAGGGGCCCTTCCTTTAGCCACATTGGAGTTACGGCCTTGTCTCACTGAGATCCTGATGACAAATCCATATTTATGCCCTCAGTGCAACCTTTTAGTCCTACTCAGTCCCTTTGAGGTCACCCAGTTCAGGCAATGACCAGTCCTGCCCAAAGGAATGATCCCAGGAGCCAGGCAGACCTGGCTTTGAATCTGGCTGCACCGTCTCCCAGGTGTGTGATGCTGTGAGCTTGGCTTCACTTCCCCAGATCTCAAACTTTTCATCTTAAAATGTGGGCTAAGGGTGGTTCCTGAGGCTTGGGTTAATGAGGTGGTGGGTGTGCAGGGACAAGAGATGCAGGAGGAGTTTGAGTGGGGAGGGACCGGATGGCCACATCCAAAAGGAAGCCACCCACTGGCCACACAGGTCTGCAGAGTGCTGGGCACATTGCTGAGCTCTTGGGGAAGAGCTGGCCTAGCCCTCACAGTGGACAGAGAGTGGGAGTCAGATATGGAGAATGCTGCCATGGTGGAACCCCCAGAGCTCAAGGGCAGGGGAGAGAACGTCATGCAGGTGTGGAGAACTGGTGTGCTAAAGACAGGTGCTCATTCACAAGATCCAGGTAAGGTCACGCCTTCCTGGGAGCATAAGCTAGGAAACCAGTACAGGGCAGAACAGAACTGGGAGGAGGCAAAAGTTGTCATTTTCTGTCTTTGCTAAGGTTTGTTCTGTGGCCTCTTCAAGGAAAACTATAGAAGAGACTGAATTTGGCACTTGGAATGGTGACACATACACACACCATTGCTTGAAATGACCTTTTTGCTCACTGGGTAAAGGCCAAACTGTAGTGTTGTGACTAGCTGCGGAGCACGCCGGCTGGATTCAACCCCGGTTCTGCTAGTTGATAAAAGAAGCCTTGTTTTTGTCCTCTGTGGAATGGGGACAGCAGTAGCACTCTTGTTGCAGAGATTATTGTGCAAATTAAGCAGTCAGCCCATAAGCAGTGCTCAGAACTGTGCCCTGCACATAGCCGAGGAAACACTACTGCTATTAAACCAGGAAAATCTTGAGAACAGGAACCTTTTCTCTCTCCCTCTTCCCAGCACCGATCTCGTGCCTTCGTGTTCAGTGTGTATTTGCTAAAGATGGTGACGTGTAGCTGGCCCTCGGAAGGGGGTTCATTTCAGCACAGAAATGGAAAGCGGAGAACTTGGGGTAAGACTGTGTCTTATGTGGTCTTGCGGGCAAAGTTCCAGGGCCAGAAAAAAGCAAGATTGTCCAGGTTGTAAGAGCCAGGGCTGGTGGTTGGAGGCCTGGCAGTATGGGAGGGCTGGAGCAGCGGGGCTTCCTGGAGGAGGTGAGATGGGTCAACTGACATAAGGGGAAAGTAAGAAGAAAGTATGGCAAGAGGAAGGAGGCACCACAGGAACTGAGGGGCAAAGGGTGGGCTCGGAGCATGTGTAAATCTCAGTTCTCTTTGCTCATAAAGTTCTGCAGATGCATATTTCTGTCAGTTTTATATTAACATTTACATAACAAGTAGATTGAGAGATTGCATTATTTACATATATATGGGAGGCCGGCTGGAACTGGGGATCCTCAAGCCTGTACATAACGTTTTATTGATTAATAAATTAGACACTTACAGATCAGGCACAAATCAAATCCATCCATTTCAGGCACCCATCAGGTGCAAATGAATGTAAATTGGCAGCTTCATTTGCATAGGGAAAGCAAACCATTTAGTTGTCATTTGTCATATGCACCCTTGAGAGGCTGTAATTTGCCTAGTAGAGCCAGCCTGCAGCAGGGCCGCCCTTGCTTTCTGGGGTGATTTCTGAGACTGCTCCAGCCAGGGGCGAGCAAGGGAGTGGCCTATGGAATGCTCATGTATCCTGCTCCCCTCCTGGAATCACCAGCATGGCCCCAGAGGAGGACAGCAGAGCCAGGGCCAGGTGGGGACACTGCCTTGTCACAGAATCAGAAATGAGGTGGCCAGGACTGGAAAATCTTCAAATCCATCTATGCCCACTTTGTATTTTATAGATGATGAGCTGAAGTTCAGAGAGGGGAAGTGACTCTCCTAAAGTCACACAGCAATGTAGCTTCAGTGCCAAGACTAGAACTGAGTTCTCCTTACTCCAAGCTCATTACCTTTGCCACGATGCCCTAGTGGTTCTTTCTAACAGGAAATAAAGGAGCAGGATATGGAGCTTCTAGAATCACTGACCCCTGACTCAGTTTCCTGAGGCAAGGGTTGGAGGTCAGGGAGTGGAGGTTCAGGATAAGAATGAGTTGTTACTATTAGGATCCAGTTTTCTATAAGCTTCTGTCATGGCCTGATTTCAGGGCACCTGGAGGGCCCCTCTCTCCTGGGAATATTGACCACCATCCCTTTGGCCCCCCAGGTTCCTTTAAAGACAAAAAGAAAGGTCTTTTGTTATACATGAAAAGACACAGTTTAAAGGCTGGTTGGGTTGCCAACAGAGTGAGTGAGAAGGAGCGCCTCGGCCCCCTGCCTGCGTGAGCCAGGCCTCCAAGAAAGATGGAAAAGGTACAAAAATGGGACACCAGAGGCCAAGCTTTATCTACTTCACAGCCAAAGAGAGACAAGAGATGAGGGCTGCAGGGGTGTGTGCGTGAGTGAGAGAGAGAGTGTGTGTGTGTGTCAGTGTGTGTCAGTGTGTGTTAGAGGTGTGGCAGGTGGGGGGTGGGGAAGCAGTAAGTCAGGGTAGGGGGAGGTGGCTGACCTACAACATCAGTTATCAGGGCAGGCAGGCATCCAGATGATCTGTTCTGGTTATGGGACACCTGTTAGAGGCAGGGGGATAACTGAATTGACTCTGATGGGATTTTTCTACATTTTAAAATCTGCATGTGTTTTGTTTTGGTAGGTTAGGGCATCAAATTTGGATGTAGTTTTATTTTATTTTTAAAATCTCTCCCTCTGTGTGCTAAGAAAACAGGCTAATGGGGACATTATCCCCCAGTTTTCCTGCACTCCTGTTGTTCACGATGATGAGGAAAACCACATTTAATTTTCCTGCAACTGCTGGGAAGTGCCATGCAGCTTGGGCTGGCCTCCCCAGCCCCTCCCCTTGCCCTTCTATGCAGACACAGTTGGATGGCAATTGGAAGAGTACTGGCCCTGGGAAGACCCAGCTTTGAGCCTCAGGTTGTGTCTAATCATCTCTCTGTCCTTGGGCCAGTCAACTCACCTGTTCGTGCTGCAGGCTGGTTTGGCATGGCCACGGGACTGCCTTGTGGCCTTGGGTGTCTTAACCTTTCATAGCAAGCTTCATGTGTTCATGAGTAAACAGGGCCAATGATAGAACTTATTTCTGGTGCAATCATACATGCCCATGCATGCCAGTTCCTGCCCCGGGACTGGCACAGAGTAGGTGCTCAGTGGATCAAAGGTATTATTCGTAGCCTCTGTGGTAAAGTCTTGTTATGCCTTCTTCATAGGGCTATTGGTAAAAAAAAAAAAAAAAAAAAAAAAAAAAAAAAAAAAAAAAAATCACCTAAAGATGCTTTAGGGTCCTAAAGCACTAAAAACCAACCAAACAAAAAAGAGTTGGCTTTATGATTAAATTATCCTTCACCACTTTGATCCATGGGGCTGAGGCCCATGGTTAGGGCGTGGTGGGGCGTGGGTGGGGTGTGCCCCATTGTGCATGAAACCCACTTTTGCTGAGTTAGGTGGGTGATACATCAAGGGGCCTGTCTGCAAGAGCAAAACTGGAGGCCAGAGTCCTCCTGAAGGAGGACAAGGAGGGGTTCAAATTCACCATGCATTGAGCATTTATTGAGCACCTGCTGTGTGGCAAGGACCTTCACAGGTGTTATCTCATTTGGCCCAGTGACACATAGTCTGTTGTTCCTCTGGGCTTCAAATGGCCCCTTGAGCCCCTGAAGCAACAGGACCATGGTAACAAAAGGAAAGCTCACACCTACTGAGACACCTTGCGTCACAGTGCATGTTTGCACTCTCAGTCTCTCTAACGCCATTCTGACGGCAGATTTGCTAACTTGGCCCAGTGCCTGTGTGTCTGTCCTTCCCTTATTACACACTCACCTTCCAGACAGGTGCATTCACATCCACTGCAGGCCCTGCACCTTACACTCAGCCCCAGTTTCTGCCCATCATACAGAGGACAGAGTCACAAACGTGACACAGGCTCAGGGAAGGCATGAGTGGCTGTCATCCCTGATTCCCTCTTTTTTCTTTGAAACCCCTGTGGGGTCCCACATAGATGCAGCTGCCTGGTTCTAAGCTAGTGCTTTTCAAACTGTTGTGCTCCCAGGATTCCTCCATAGGAAGGGGCTCTGGAGTAGGGGGCAGGCCAGGGCCCTTGAATTCTGGTGCAGGTGGGAAACAGCAAAATTTATATGGTCCCCTTGCTAGCCCCTGCTTGCTGGTTCCATCCCAGCTACCTTTGGGAAAGCTGGTCACCTGTTGTTAGGGGCAGGAGATGAGGGAGGTGCAGAGAGCAGTTGTCCTCTTAGAGCTGTGTGCAGACAGGAACCTCTCTGCCTCACCTACCCACTTCTCCCAGGAATCCACACCCTCATACCACCCTCCAGCTTCCCTTGAGATTGGGGCAAGCCTGTGCCTTGGGTAGTGGGCTGGGGCTCTGGGCCTTTTCTTCTTGCAAAATTGGCTGGATGCTCAGCCTTCTCGCTCCATTGGGTCCCACTCAAATACCCCAACTCCCTTGCTGTTGTCCACCTTCCTGGGCACCCTCTAGGCTGAGCCGGACTTTTATCTGAGTTTGTCCCTCCTCCCAGAATGGCAGTCAGTAGGCCTTCGGTCCCACATCGCCATTTAGTTTTTCCATGTTTTGCCCTGCACTGGTGCAAGCTTGCCCCAGCTCCCTGCCACCTCTTCCCAGCAGGACCTGCCAGTATGCCTTGCAGCTGGCAGCACCACATACAATGTCTGGCTCTGTGAGGACCCATCCTCTCTGGCTGAGCAGCACCATAGTACCCCATAAAGACTCTCTGTCTTCCTTCTGGTCTTGGAGGCATGGCCTTAATCCTTGAGAAACTCTTCAGCCAGCCCATTCCACAGATGAAAATCCAAGATCATGGAAGAATGGAACATACCTTTTACTTCAAAGCCCACAGCTAGTTCAGTCTCAAAAAGGGGCCATGTTTGTGAAGGGGTGCAGCACTGCTAGCAGCTCCCCTGTGGTCTGTGTTCAGCTTCTCCCACCCCTCCCTTTTCGTCGGTGTCTTTATTCTGTTCTATTCCAAGGTGTAGGAGATTGATAAGAGGAGGTGGGTCAAGGTGACATTGCCAGCACGTGATACAGTACAGCCCAGCCTGAGCTAGAACCTCCTTGTCTGGACATCTCCCTGCCTCCTCCTCTCCCTGCCACACAGTCCCTCAAGGGCAGAGCCCAGAGCATCTTGTTGCTGTTTAGTGAATCTTGAGTGATAATTATATGTATAAAATTCGACTGCTTAAACCGTTCAGGATTAATCGGCACCAACACACAGAAATGTGCCTTGCCTGTAATTAGTGATTCTCTGGCAAATGCATTTTGCAAAATAGCACTTGATTTTAATAACAGGCTGTTAGTATTAGAAAGCTGTGCACATTTTGTTTCAAATTGTCAAAGAAGCCCCCTCTCTCTGGCTCCTCCAGCCCCCAGCCTCAGCTTACAGGTGCCTGGGACTCTGAGATCCTGTCTGGGAAGGGAGTGTCAGTGCCCTTTCTAAACCTCTCCCCACTCCAATCCCCATTCCTTCAGGGCACCGCAAGAGTGCCTTGCTGCTGGCAGGTTCCATGTGAGAATCCCAATCCTTCTCATCCTCCCTTCCTTTCCCCTTCCTCCTCTCTTCTCTCCTCTATTCAACATACTATGGCATACACACTTTTCCTGTCCCCTCCTCTTCTCTCTCTCTTTCCTTCCGGCTGCACAGTTCTTTCTGACTCTAGTTGTGTCTCTCTAGCGACGCGGCCCCACGCCTTTGAAGGAAGGACTTGGAGTCTGCCTCCCTGC
The DNA here is from genome assembly GCF_029281585.2 of Gorilla gorilla gorilla. Classification (NCBI taxonomy): domain Eukaryota; kingdom Metazoa; phylum Chordata; class Mammalia; order Primates; family Hominidae; genus Gorilla; species Gorilla gorilla. The sequence continues at coordinate 58,302,284 of NC_073229.2, read as the reverse complement.
ACTCTTCACTGTCTCTCTAGTGGCTTCCCCCGCCTGGCCTGTTTGTTCCAGTGCGTATGTCATTGGTCCTCTAACTCTCAGCTTGCCTGGGACAGAACTGAGATAATGTTTCCACCCTGCTCCTGGCTGCTGGGCGCGGCCCCTCTGAGGGTACTCGGTGGTGATATGGGGTTGGCAGCCTCCCCAGCTACATTCACAGCCAAGCATCTGCCATGGAGACCACGAAGGGGCTGGCTAGCCAGGCCTGGGCAGAGGGGGACAGGTCTAAGGTAGGGCAACTCTCCACCCCTCCCTCCCCCTACTGCAGCCTGCACCAGCCTCCAGAGGCCCCTCTCCTTGCTGGCACCACTGTGTCAGCACAAAGCCAGCTGCTCGTCCTCCTCAGATTGTATGAACAGCAGTGGCCATTAGAGGGGACCTTCCTGATGAGGATGGGAGTTATAGGAAAGGACAGGAAGGCCACGATGCTTCTGGCTATGTTGGACAGATGGCTGGGTGGTTAGGTGGGAACCAAGTCTGCAAGGGAGGGGGCTTCTCGTGCAATGGGAGCATAAACCTAGTGTTATCTCTTCTTTCCCTGCTCCAGAAATGACCCGCCTCCCATGTTCCATAACCTCCCACCCAGTTGCCCAGGCTGGAGCCCAGAGTGTCATGCTTGCTCCCCCTCCCTGCACCTCCTTCTTCAGCCCACATCCTTAAGCTGCCTGTCCTGTCTCCCAGCCCCTCTGCACTCCTCCACCCCTTCATCACTGCCGTACGCCAGAACTGCAGCATCATCTCCTCTCGGGCTGGGCTTCCTGTTTCCTGCTACAGTTCTCATGGTTGCCAGAGGATTCTGCCTAAAACCAAAGCTGAGTCTCACCACTAGATTACGTAAAATCCTTAAGGGGTCTCTGTCACCTCAGAGTCAGGCCCGAACTGCTCCACCTGGCCCTGCCTACCTTTGCAGCCTCATCACGCACTCTGTCCTACACACCCTTTATATCCATATATGCCACATTGTCCCAGCACCACTCTGCTCTTGTATATGCTGTTCCCTCTGCCTGAAATGCCCTTCCATGCCCCTTCTCCTCTGAGCAATTCTAATGCCTAGGATAGTGCTTGGCACATGGCATGTGCACACTTCAAGTTTATTGAATGAATGATAAATCTTACTCATCATTTCATCCCCAGCTTAAATGCCTCCTTCTCTGGGAAGGCTTTCTTTCCTGCCCTATAGACTCACCTGCTTCCCCTGTTTGTTATCAGGGCACCTTTTACACATCACCTTTCCTATCCCTGTTGTATTCGTCAGCTCTTGCTGAGTAACAAACCACACTAAAACTCAATGGCTGAAAGCAGCAATGCTGAGCCTGGTTTGACGGAGAGGCTGTGCACATAGCTCTGCTCTCATGGCTGTCATCTTACCCCTGAGACCAGCAGGCTGGGCCACGCATATTCTTGTCATGGCCATAGTGGAGGCACAAGAAGACAAGAGGACCCTATGAGGTCTCTTGAATCTGAAGCCTGGAACTGTACATCACTTTCACTTTATTCTGTTGGCCAATGCAAGTCATATGGTCAAATCCAAAGTCAAGGGGTGTATTCTCTGCCCCTCACGGGAGGAACTTCAAAGTCTTATAGAAAAGAATGTGAATACAGGGTTGGATGGGCAGATTTGGGACCATACCAGTGTTTGAGTCCTGGTCCCACTGCTTATCAATATAGACCAGTCATTCCACCTCTCTGAACCTCAGTTTTCTTGATTTTAAAGGGTTGTTATGAGATTTAGAATCATTCATTCACTCCCTCAGCACATATTGTATTGATTACCTGCTGTGTGTTGGACACTGTTCTAAGTACTGAAAACACAGCTGTGAACAAAACTGACAATCTATGGTGAACACTGAGTTCAGTGTCTGGCCCAAGTAGTGAGTCCCCTAACTCTTTCCCTGACCCCTGCAGAAGGAGTGGTTCTCCTATGGTTAGCACCCCCGCGGTTTGCCCTGGTCATGCTCAGATCTGCCCTCTCTCTCCCCACTGCTCAGTTTAGCCCCCACTGAAAGTGCTGAACTCTCTGCTGCCCCCAGACTCTCCACTTCCATTTCCTCTGCCTGGAACCCCCTCGCCCACCCACCTTCACTGACTTGCTTCTGAGCCTGCTCCCCTGGCTCAGTTCAAGCATCACTTCTCTTGGGTAACATGCACCACAGTTTGTTATAATATGGTAAACCTTCCAGGGCAGAAGCCATGTCCTGTTCATTTTCATGCCCGTAGTGCTTGGAATACAGTAGGCACTCAATATGTGTATTGGTTGAACGACAATGAATGGATGACTAAGTGTATCCTGAATGATCTGTACTGGCTCAAGGAGGGGTTGTGTGGGAGCCATCAATGTAAGGACATTAGAAATGATGCTAGCCAGCTTTCCTGGGGCATTACTAGGTGCTTACCCTGGGCCAATGCTCTGAAGTGCACAGGACCAAGACCCTGCTCTGACTCACATCTATGGTCAGTAGATTATCAAGGAGGGAGCAGCATAGGAGGTGAGCATGCAGGTCTGCAACCAGACCTCCCAAATTCAGATCCAGGCTCTACCATTCACTAAGCTGGGTGAGCTTGGCAACTTACTTAATCCTCTATACCTCAGTTTTCCCCTCTGGAAAGTGGGATCATAGTAGTATTTATTTCATAGAGGTGTTGGAAGAATTCATTGAACAAATATTTATTGGTCACCAGCTGGAGAGAGAGCAGGGAACAGAATAAAATTAACATAGGATTAAATAAGATGTTACATGAAAAATGCTTAGTACAGGGCCAAGTTCATAGCACACAGTAAGTGTCCACAATGGTTCTTATTGTTGTCTAATTGAAGCCTATTATTTGACAGTGAAGAAACTGAGGCCCAAAGGGAGCTAGGCATTCACCCAAGGTCACACAGCAAATTAGGGACCAGACTGGGATTAGCATCCAGGTTTCCTGATGTTCAAGCCATGCACAGGCCGTTTTATACTTCACCAACTACTTCTACTTGGAAAGGGGTGAACTGGGAGATGAGGAGTCAGAGAAAGTGGGTGGGGAGCAGGAGGAAAACAGGCCTGATCTGCCCTTGGACCCCCTCTTAGCTCAGTGAACTTTGATTGAGTGATTCAGTCTCTGATGTCATTGCCAAATTGTCCGTACTAATGGAGTTAATTCCAAAGGGCAGTTAATCCCATAAACTCTCTCCCCAGCTCTGCCACATGCACACTATGCCATCGAGTGTGTGTTGCTGGTGGGTGGGTGTGCGAGGAGAGGCTGCTAATTAACCCCCCTAATTAGGCTTTGCACAGACTGATACTGAAATGAGCCTGCCTTCTGCAATGCACATACACAGGTGGTAGGGAGGCATCGGGGTGGGAAATGCTGGTTAGCAGAAGGTTCCAAAAGGAATGAGCAGGGAAATGGATAATCCACATGGAGGCCTGGCTCTGTGAGTTGAAGGAGGCTTAAGAACTTCTCTGCCTTTGTCCAGGGGCCACATCAGAGAGAAAGACTCTACAGCTTGCCCAGAGTTGAGCTTAAACGGAGCAGCATGATTTTTGTCTGAAAAGTCTGAGATGGGACCAGTGGAAAGGCGTGCATTTTAAGAAGGATTTGCTTCCCCATCTTGTGCTTTCTGTGTCTTGCAGCACGACCTGGCCCTCCACCTAGGAATTATACCTTCATCCCCCATACTCATAAGGTAGGGCTAATGTAGTTCTCACTCCCTGGTAATGTTCCTTCTACTTGGTACAGAGGTCTTTTGGAGACCATGTGTTAATTAAATTGAATGGATGTAGGTTGGGATTTCAGGCATTTGGTAATCTTTGGTGAGGGTAGGGGTGGGGAACGTACTGCAGCTGGGGATGAGGAGAGTGAAGCCAGTTGCCTCATCAGAACCCTTGGGTGATCTAGTCCTTTTGCCACAGCAGGGCTGTTCTTTCCAGCAAGTGCTGATTTCTAGAATGGGAAAGTAAGCCCTATGCAGGCAGGGACTGTTTCTGGTTCATTCAGCAGTATATCCCAAGCACCTAGAACAGGGCCTAGTTCATAGTAGACACAAAATAAAAAAATAGCTATGGAAGGAATGGAGAGCTCTGCCCAGATGAGGATGAGACCTTCCTGGCCTTGGGATCTTTTTCTGCCCCTTTCTTAGATGAGAATGAGCTCCATAGAGGGGAGGTCTTTTTCTAAGGTGACATAGCAAGCAAGGCTCAGAATGGGGACCCACTCATCTTTGGCTGCTCCTGGCCACCCCATGATCTTCCAGGAACCTGGAGACTTGAGTGGGAACAGCGCATGTGTGGAGGGGGTGTGTGAGAGAGACAGCTGTGGCGGGAATGAGGTCAGGGAGGTGGGACTTTGCCAGAAAGTTGGTGGGCAGATGCTGGGGGAGAACCAATTTGGCAGGTAATTTTCTAATTAGCAAAGCAGGTGGCATCAACTAGAGATTCCTGCATATTAAATCAGGTGACCCCTTCTCACCTTCTCACAGTGGTGTGTGGGCCACGCTTCCCCAGCTGCCTTCAGATGGCTGAAAACTGCATCCTTTCTCTCCCCCAGCGTCCTCATTTCTGTTTCCTTGTGGATGTCATGGTCTGCTGTGAAGTCTGCTTGGTGACCTGTCCAGACCTGACTTGGTATAAATGATTTTGTTGCAGAGAATAACAAAGTCTCAGTGTTTATTTGGCATCTGTTGGGATATCTGGAACCCTAAACAGAACGGAGGGGAGCTGGGGTCATGTCCCTTCTTTAATGATTGGGAAGACTGAGGCTTAGACTGTGCTGAGTCACTGCTCCCAGGTCACCCAGCCTGAAGGGGTTTCTTAGTCTAGGTTCCCCTAGAAGCAGGCTCTGAGGCCAGAGTTTGAGTCTAAGTAATTTATTTGGGAGCTGGGCCCAGAAAACACAAATAGATGGTGAGACAAGCGGGAAGGCAGCCCACAAAGGCCAGGTTTTCAAGCCACCTATCCCTGGTGGCAACTGGAGCCTAATCCCCCTGGGAAACCATCAAGCCTCAGAATGGGACCACCTGAGGAGTGAGTGAGCAGGGGTATTTATACCTGTATGCTGAGGCAACGGTTGAAGACTTCTTTTTTTTTTTTTTTTTTTTTTTTTTTTTTTTTTTTTTTTTGAGACGGAGTCTCACTCTGCTGCCCAGGCTGGAGTGCAGTGGCACGATCTCGGCTCACTGCAACCTCCTCCTCCCTAATTCAAGCAATTTCCCTGCCTCAGCCTCCTGAGCAGCTGGGATTACAGTCGCATAGCACCACGCCTGGCTAATTTTTTTTACATTTTTTAGTAGAGACGGGGTTTCACCACGTTGGCCAGGCTGGTCTTGAACTCCTGACCTCAGGCAATCCGCCCGCCTTGGCCTCCCAAAGTGCTGGGATTACAGGCGTGAGCCACCGCGGCCAGCCGGAATTCTTAGGTTAAGGGTGGGGAGTGTTAATTCCCTGGCAGCTTTGACCTACCATGTGGGCAGGTAGAGTGGCTTTGATGTGACAGAAGCCCTCAGGTGAAGGATGTAGGTACTGGCAGCTGGGAGCCAGGCACTGTCATGGAAAGGGCAAAGGGATCTGCAACACTGGGATTCAAACCCCCAACAGAGTGACCCTCAAGCTCACGCTTTTTATACCAAATCTCACATGTATTCTGCTCACTTTGTTTCCTGGGTCTGCTGTTTTCAGGAACCAGGTCAGCACACAGTTTCCAATCTGGAGGTCTTTTCAACATGCAGTTGAGGATGGAGACACTGGCCACAACATATATGACATTCCCCTGCCAGCCTCCCTCAGCATCCCTCTGGATCCCCTTCCCCCCTTTACTCAGAGTGTGTTCAGAAAAAGCACACTCATTTTAGCATGTGTCTGAGTGAGGCCAAATTAGGAAAGTAAGACTACAGTAAAAATAAACTCACTAAAGCATGCCAGAAATAAATGGCTTTTAGATTATCCACTGTTCTGGATTATGCTAACCCACTAGAGAGTGACCAGGACTGCTGCGTTCACCTGCTGCAGGCCAGGCAGGCTGGGAGCTGCCCAGGTGGCTGGCCCAGGGTGGTGGCTACTGCTGAGAAGTTCTGAAAATGGGGCCTCCAGCCAGGGGCAGCATAAGAGGGGGTGCTGCAGAAGGAAAAAGAGATATACTTTGAGAAATGGGAACTGTTTGACAGCATTTTCCCCACTCTGCTGCTTCTCCAGGAAGCTAATAGGTATTATGAGGGTGGGAGAGAGAAATGAGAAGGGTTATATGGTCAAGTGATTTTGGAATTGGCAAAATCAAGAAATTTTGAAAATTGTAAAAGTCAAAAGCCAAAAGTGTATTTTTACTGCAGACCTTCTCAGATCCTTTACCTTTCTTTGGCACATAACAATGCTGATTTACCTAGTCACATGTAACATATGGCTGGGTGTGGTGGCTCACACCTGTAATCTCAGCACTTTGGGAGGCCAAGGCGGGCAGATCACCTGAGGTCAGGAGTTCAAGATCAGCTTGGTCAACATGGCAAAACCCTGTCTCTACTAAAAATACAAAAATTAGCTGGGTGTGGTGGTGCACGCATGTAATCCCAGCTACTCAGGAGGCTGAGGCAGGAGAATTGTTTGAACCTGAGAGGCAGAGGTTGCGGAGAGCTGAGATTGCACCACTGCATTCCAGCCTGGGCGACAGAGGAAGATTCCGTCTAGAAAAAAACAAAACAAACAAAAAAAAACTCATATAACGTATGTATTACATACATACAGTATGTATAAAATACATGTGTGTTTGTGTTGGGGGGGTCAAAACTATCTGGAGCATGGAATGCTTTCTTTCACATGGAGTTCTTAGGAATTGACAGAACACCCTGTAGAGCATTCCTTGGGAATGCTGTTCAGGATTTTTCCAGAGCTTTTCCATACCTGCCTCTCACTGGATCTTATTAAAACAGGATTATGTCACATCTTGGCTTCAAATCCACGAAGACTCCCCAACCAGTTGGATAGTGCTGAGACATTTTAGCCTGGCATGGTGGTCCATCATGACATGGACACCTGCCTGCTCCCTTGTCCTCTCTGGCCAGGCCCCCTCCTGATAGCTCCCCAGGGTCACCTAGAGCCTTCAGACCCCCGAGCTTTTGCACACACTGCTCCTTCTGCTGGAAGTGCTTCACTTGGTGGGCTCCCACTCACTTTTTAAGGTTCAGGCTAGATATCACTTTTGGGAAGTTTCTCTTGATCTTGCCCTCATCTTGATGAGACCTTCCTGACTACTCTTAAAATCTCTACCCCTTCCCCTAGAGCTCCCTATTCCCCTGTTCTGCTTTATTTTTCTCCCTGGCACGTATCACCTTTGCACAGATTATATAGTTAACTTAATTGGTTTGTTCCATGTGGTCTGTCGCCTGCCTCCGGAGTGTCACACCATGAGGGTGGGGATCATTTTTCATTTTGTTCCCTGCTCACAGTGCCTGGCACCTAGTAGGTGTTCAAAAAATTGTTAAATGAGGCTGAGCGTAGTGGCTCATGCCTCTAATCACAGCACTTTGGGAGGCTGAGGTGGGCAGATCACTTGAGGTGAGGTGTTCGAGACCAGCATGGCCAACATGGTGAAACCCCGTCTCTACTAAAAACACAAAAATTAGCTGGACGTGGTGGCATGCACCTGTAATCCCAGCTACTTGGGAGGCTGAGGCAGGAGAGTTGCTTGAATCTGGGAGGCAGAGGTTGTAGTGAGCCAAGATCTCACCACTGCACTTCAGCCTGGGTGATGAGAGTGAGAACTTGTCTCAAAAAAAAAAAAAAATTGTTAAATGAGGGAGTATTGTTAACTGCTCCTTCAATTGTTCCGCTGTATTCCTTCAAATGAATAATTATTGAACACTCGAGCTTTCAGACAAATTATAGCTGCCACACCCTGCCTCCCCAGGGAGTGCCTTCTCTAGGGCACTTGCTCTGGGCCCTACCTCTGGGTCCCAGCAGTTGACAAGCCCCAGCCACTAAGGACATGCTAAAGAAATGCCTGTTACAAGCATCAGGCTTGACGTTTATAGATAGAAAAGCCATGGCTCACCTTGGCTGAGCTGGAAGATAGGAGACTGAATTTTGTAGGCCCGTAACCCCATCCTGCCCTGGAGGTTCTCTGTGTATTTCACTCTCATCTCCCAGGCTGGCTGTTTCCCCATCACTGGGGATATTAGCTGGAGTTGATTTCTTCCTGCTCAGAAAGTGGCAGTGATTTTCTCTCCCCAAGGGCTCAGCATAAAGGATGTGTGTCTCTGGCACCCTCCTGGTAGATTTTTCTTATCCCAGCATGGTTCCTAAAGTGGATCCAGGGATCTATGGTGCATTGCGGTGGGCCCCCAGGAGGAATCCAGGGTCTGTTCTGTTTATTTTCAGTGAGGCTGAGTACACATCTGCCAAGGAGGGAATCCATTAGGCTAAACCAGGCCCAAAATGTGGCTCCTGCCAGGTGTCTGCAAAAACAGAGAGACTGGCTTGGCCTGGCCTGGGGGCACAGAATCTCTGCAATCAGGGTGTGTCTGAGATACTGAAATAGGTGTGTGCTACAGTATTTCATTGAATCTAAGATGCCTTTGATTAGAAGATAAACCATATTTTTCTGTGTCCCTAAGAAAGAAATATCGCTGCTAATTAAACTTTGACATGTTATTGATTATAAGACTCACTCCAGTTCCAGAATTGTTAAAATAAACATCTTAGAATTGACAGAATGTGGCAGTGTTATCCACAGGAAGCGGGGGCAATGGGAGGGTAAGTACCTCCCTAAGTGCAGGCAAAGGGAGACTGGAGGCCTTGGGTCTTTCAGGAAAGAACAGAGATGATCCATTGGCTACTCTCTCTTAAGTCAAGTGCGCGGGACACGTCAGTTCTCCTTAAGGGGTTTGGAGACTATGGTCAGTGTGCACAGAAAACCTGGGAACCTGGGCAGGGTTGGGGATGATCTGGATTTTAAGCGTCCAAAAGTCTGGCTTTCAGCCTCAGGAGTTCTGTGTCCCACGGTGATTCACTGCCTGGCTTTGCTCATCTTTGCAAAACTCTCTCTGCCCCTTCCTCAGCCTTCTTTTCCCTAGTTCCTCCCTCTTTCTCTCTGTTTCCACCTAAGCATCCTTTGGTCAAGGATGAGAGTTACAATTAATTGAAACCTACACCTCTTGCATTTCTCCTTTGTAGAAAACTCAGCCTCTGACTGGAAAGAATCATCATATTAGAACTTTGAATAATTGTGTGCCCCTTCTTCTCCCTCACATCCCCTCTCTACCTGCCAGGAGCTGGCACACCATCGGCACCCACACCTGGTTCTCACTGTCACCCCCTTGGGGTGCCCTGCCCTTCCTCCCTCTCTAGTTTGGCCCACATGCTTCCTGGAACACCCCTCGTGCCTCCTTTCAGAAACCTGCAGCACCTCCCTCTTGCCATAATGTCTCCCAGACAGAGAGGGTGGCACATGACAAAACAGAGCACACACTCCAGAGCTGGGTGGCCTGGGCTCAGACCCCCTTGCTGCTTACCAGTTTGTGACTTAGAGAGAGTTACTTACCCTCCCGCTGCCCCTACTTCCCATGGATAACAATGCCACATTCTGTCAATTCTAAGATGTTTATTTTAACATCTCTAGAATTGAAACGCATTCTGCAATCAATGACCTGTCCAAGTTTAACAGTGACATTTCTTTCTTAGGGATACAAAAAATTACCATCCATCTTCTAATCAAAGGCATCTGAGATTCAATGAAATGTAGCATCTACTTCAAGAGTTGTGTGGATGAAGATGAGCTAACACATGTAGAACTTTTAGCACAGGCCCTAAAGTTCCTCAGTGGGTGACCCATACATGTTATTTTTGGCCCAAGAGTAAACTCCATCTGACCTTCGTGCCCCCTCAAGGTCTCCCCTCATTATTTCCCCTGGTGTGCATGATAACTCAACTCTGTGTTCCCTCCTGCCCCAGGCTCCCTTTGGCCTTCTCCCCTATGGTCTCACCTCTCTCCCTCCCCTGGAATGCCAGCTCACTTCCTATTTATCCTAGCTCTATCCTTTCTTCTTGCAAAACAGGATTTCTGAGCACATTCTGGCTTCCCCTCCCTATCTCTAGTGCCCCCACCCCTCCAGCATTGGCCTAGGGATTTGTGCACCTTTCCTTCATCACTGCTGTGTGAGTCTTGTCTTCCCAATGCTTCTATAAGCTGAGAACCCTGTCATCCTCACGCACTTGCTCCCTGCATTCTGCCTGCCACAGGGCTGGGCATGAATAGGCAGTCCAAATGGCCACCCAATGCAAAACAGCATCCCTGTCTCCTCGGCCCTGCTTTCGTTTCCTCCGGCATGTTGTCCAGCCTAGCATTCTGGTCATGGACCTGTCAGCTTATCACTGGCTTCTGTGTTTGAATGTAAACTCCCTGGGGCACAGCTCTTATCACCCCACTCCTCACTGTGCCTCAGCACTGAACCCAAGGTCTGGCATCATGTAGGAGCTCTACAAATGTTTGTGAGATTAATATGCACTTTCTTACTCTCTGGCTGGTTTATTGAATGACAGGGAGCAAAGGGTTTTGTGAGGGAGATGACTCAGCTTCCTGAAGGCTGAGGTTCATGAACCAGGAAAAAGACAGGGGGACTTCAGATGACCAGGGAGGCATCAGTTGGGAATCTCCAGCCTTACCTGGCTTGATGCTATTCTCATTTTACCCTCAAGTTATGTGTTCTAGGTATGTGACTTTCAAGTTTTTTGGCCATATCCTACAGTAACACATAGGATTCCCGTCATGGCCTAGTGTTCCTTGGCATATCCACATGCACTCACCCCTTACCTGTGAAGCCCAGTGTTCCCTGGCATACCCACATGCATGCACCCACCCCTCCTACCTGTGCAGCACAGTGTTCCCTGGCATACCCGCATGCATGCACTCATCCCTTATCTGAACAGCCCAGTGTTCCATGGCATACCCACATGCATGCACTCACCCCTCCTACCTGCACAGCACAGTGTTCCCTGGCATACTGGTATGCATGCACCCACCCCCACTACCTACGCAGCCCAGTGTTCCCTGGCATACTCACATGTGTGCACTCAGCTCTCCTTCCTGTGCAGCTCAGTGTTCCCTGGCATACTGGCATGCATGCACCCCCCCCCCCACTGCCTGCACAGTCCTGTGTTCCCTGGCATACCTGCATGCATGCACTCAGCTCTCCTACTTGCGCAGCTCAGTGTTCCTTGGCATACCTGCATGCATGCACTCACCCCCACTGCCTGCGCAGTCCTGTGTTCCCTGGCATACCCGCACGCAGGCACTCACCCCTTACCTTCACAGCTCAATATTCCCTGGCATATCTGCATGCATGCACCCACCCCTTACCTGCGCAGCCCAGTGTTCCCTAGAATACCCGCATGCGTGCACTCACCCCTTACCTGCACAGCACTCTCTGTTTTCTGTGCCATTTCATTCTGCTCTCTACTCTTTCATTATGTTTCAATGCTGGGCATGACCCACTACATTGAGCTGCTGACCCACAAGTGGGTTATGACTCACATTCTGGGAAAAATTGCCCGACGTCTCAGAACTACTGAGTGTGAAAGGTGACAGTCAAACCAGGCTTGCTAGACACAGAGCCCATGCTCTGTCCCATGAGTGATCCCACCTTGGGGGGATATGGGCAGGAACTTATGTGTGTTAAGAGAACAAGATTATTCATAGAAAGCAAGTGAGAGGTTCTATCAGAATTTGGGAAGGAAGTTATGTGGAGTGTGTCATCCTTGGCTAGGTCATTGAGAAAGAGAGAGCCTGTTTTGTCAGTGGCAGGCACTCCAAAATATTTGTTGACAGACTGAGTGGATGGGTGCATGAGTGAGTAATCCACCTCCCCACACATCTCTAGTGCAGACCTCACAGGTGGAAGGAGGATAGGCCCCACTGGTTGCCATAGTCCTTATAAGGAAGGGATTTCAAAGTCCTGGAATAGAAGGAGCCCTGGAGATCATCTTATCAACCCAATCATTGCATGGATGTGAGAATGAGGTCCAGAGAGGGCCCATGGCATATCCAAGATCATGATGTGGTTGTTAGCAGAGTCAGTGCTAAGACAGTGTGTTGAGTGGGGAGAGCCCAGGCTTCGGGTAAGACTCTGCTTCTGCTGTTACTATTAGTTCCACCAGCATATTTGAGCATTTATGGAACACTAATGTCATGCCAAGCACAGCTTTATGTGTCTTACATGTATTAAGTCTTTTACTACCTATGCCAACCCTTAAAAATAGGTACTTTTGTCAATTGCATTTTCCAGAAAGGAAATGGAGGCATGGAGGAGTAAAGTACCTTGCTCAAGGTGACCCACTAGTATGCAGTAGACCAAGAATTTGGATCTAAGTGGGCTCCTGAGTCTGTACTGCTGGAGACCTAGGTGCAGGGAGCAGAGCCTCTTCAGGCGCAGAGAAAATACCAGGGTCCTCTTGGGTGGATCCCCTCCACCACCCACTGCTGATCAGACCCCTCCAGAAACCCCCATCTCCTGCATTCATGAGCAGAGGAAGGAAAGAGAGCAGGGAGAGTGGTGCAGCTAGAGTGGGAAGCTGTGGGGTGGAAGATGAGCAAAGATAGACCAGAGTGGGCACTGCAGGATGGCTGGCAGGAGGCCAAAGCCCTGATCTGCCCCTTACCTGCAGCATGTCCTGGGCAGAAAAACTAAGAGCTATTAAAATTTGTAGAATGGTACTAGGTACAAGCCACTGTGTCCAGCACTTTGCAAAAATAATCAGATTCAAGTCTAGGTGGAGGTGAGGGCTTGGAGGGGTGGTAACTAGCCCAAGGTGATGGCTGGTGAAGGGACAGAGCCAGGCTTGGGCACCATCTCACTCAGAGTCCTGAGAGTTTGCTGTTAACTCTGTGCTGTGCTGCAGGTTACTGGCCCACTCCCTGCCTCAGTTTCCTCACCTTTCCACTGGGGCAGAGGCTCCCACCTTGAGGACAGCTATGACATGCATACAATGTCATAAAAGGCACACATTTGTTAGCCATTATTCATCTTACTGTCATCATAGCATAAGAATCATAGTGCTTGTCTCTGAGTTTTGGCTTGAGGTTTAATCAGACTCAGATAGAATCTGAAACATTTCAGGGCCTGTGTATTTTGTGAGTAGGTTGTTTCAAATCTACAAGAGGCATGATCAAAACAGCAAATCCAAACAAAACAAGCTGTCACCAGCATTTCTTGACACTTACAGTGTGCCAGATGCTGGACTAGGCATTTTCCCCTCCAAAACAGGTGAGGGCATCATTCTTCCCAATTTTCAGAGGAGAAAACTGAGGTTCCAAGGGTCGCAACGGCCTGCCCAACCTTAAAAAAGAAGGCCCTTTGGCACTGAGGTTAAGAGCAGGGTCTTCAGAGCCCTCCACCTTTAATCCCCACTCCCATGTCCCACTTATACGATCTATGTCACTTGACTTCTCTGAGCCTGTTTCTGAAGCTCAGCCCTCTCTCAGCAAGGCATTGTGAAGATTAAACGAGACACTGTGTGTTCAGGGTTTAGTGTCATGTCTGACACAGAACAAGCACTCAATAAACAGTGGTAATCAAAATCCCATCTGTGTTTTGTTAGGGTACAGAAGACAGGTAAAAAAAATCCCCTTTTAGATCATGAACTAAACCAAGGCAATATTAGTCTGGCTCTGAGACTAGTTTGACGTGTCAGTAGACGTTTATTAAGAACCCACCGTGTGCCAGATGAGTCAAGGCTCTTACGGTCTAGTAGAGATGCCAGGCTGAGTTGAGTCGGCATCCATCCCCAGGCTCCTGACTCCACATCCAGGGCGGAGGACGTCATCCACGCAGGGAGCGGAAACAATCAATACCATTTAAGCACGATTACCTGACATCATTGCCATGCTTTCTAAATTAATAATGGCTCTTGATCTGTCTAGTACTTTATAATTTGAAAACTGTTCCCCTTTACAGGTATAAAACTACAAAATTCTGTGGTCTTTTTTTTTCAGCTTTACATCCCTGCTGGGTAAATTAGGGTCCCATTTGGCATCTGAGGAAGCTGAGGCTCAGAGCAGAAATGAGATGCCCAGATTTGCAAGGCCAGTTACTGGCAGTGTCAGGGCCAGAACTGCAAACTCCTGGTCAATGAATTCCCACCGTCCCTATCCTGGGCTCCTTCTTAAAGTGAGGCATGGTTGATCCCAGCTTTGGGGACAGTGACATATTGGAAGAGACATCTTCCAATAGGTTTGGGACAGTGAGGCTTAACAATGGGGGCAAACCATCACACAGTCTGATTTGCAGGGCATATAGGAACATGCCTGGGGAACCCGCCAGCATGCTAGCACCTTCCATTGATGAATGCGCCTTCCTCGTGATCCTAAATACCAACTAAATAAAGTAGCAGTTAAGACTGGAGACTAGATCAAGGCTCCACTCCTAGCGTCACAGTTCTAGAATATATAGAATGTAGATTTGACTCCAGTGAACATGATTTCTGAGGGTATCCTTATATTTTTTTCTTTTTTCGAATAGTTCCATTCATGCTTCAAAGAGCCAGCAGATTCATTCTGGTCAGAACTCTGCTTTCAGTTTAAGTTCCTGCACAAATCTCCACATGAAAAGAGAGCAGAAATCCACCCGGATGGTTTTTATTCTGACGACTTGTGGTGGGACTGCCAGGTTCCATGACACAGCTTATTCTCAGAGGGAGGGAAGCGGGTGTAGACACCCACTTTACTGCCCTTTACTGGTGTGACCTTGGTAGAGAAGCTTTCCTTCCTTCTGCACTTTGAGAATGCTGGAATAAGAAGCTTTCTAAAGTGGGTCTAGTCCTGAAGTTGTAGAAATGGTGACAGTTCCAAGCCATGCCCAGGCTCCTTGAAAGATCTAGGCCCCTCACTGGAGGGCCCTCATAGCTCAGGCCCAGCCTGCAGGATCCTGAATATTGAGATGGGGAACAGTGGGTTCATTCGTTCCAGTGCACACTTGGCCACACTGTCTCATGTCAAGGTCATTTGAGCCCCAGACTCCTGCCCATCTCCACGTGCCTTGGATCTCTAGCTGGCCAGCTGGCTAAGCCAGCCAAGCTGAGGAGACCCATCCTAGGGAGTCACAAGTGGGACCCCCCAACCCCTGCCAGGAGGCATGATCTTAAGACATGGGGGGAAGATAGGTGAGACCTGTGTGAGGCAAAGTCCCACAGCCAACTCCACTGAGTGCCACCCTAGAGGCCCCTGCCCTAGGCTACCCAGTGATTATGAAAGAGCTCCCTGTCAATCAGGGCCTCCACCCCGGGATGAGGGGTAGCGGAAAGGGCCAGATTCTGTTCCCTCATCCCACCCAGGCAAGGGAAGGCTTTGTGTGGCAACTTCCCAATTTCATGTTTTAATTTTCAAAAAGGAAATAAATTCTCTCCAGCTGTAGCTGTAATTGACTTTAGAGTTGTGACTTTATCATGCAAATGGTTATTTGCGGACTTTTAGAAACCTGCGTCATGGAGCGAAATTACATACTTAGAGACTTCCGAAACCATGGATTATGGTCCCAGCAGATCCTAATGATTCTCTGGGTGCCATTAGGGTATAACGTGAAAATGCATATTTAGAGGATGATTAAAAAGCAAACGAGCACGCACGGTGAAATTCCTTGTGGAAAGTGGTAATTAGACTCGCTGTGAGGCTATTTTCTCATGTTAGGGATCTCACCGACTAGCACCTTGTCCCCCGCCCCCACAGAACCCCGGGAGACCGCACTGACAGGTTATAAACAATCACAGATGCCCACCTGAACCAGAAGAAACCTGCCACACAGGGCCCGTGCAGACAGAGCCCACTGGCTGCTTTGCCGAGGCCACGGGCAACTGTCCCCTCCAAAGATCTAGGCTCGTAGTCTTCACCTCTGCCCTCTGCCATAATCACATCACACACTCTAGAAATGGTTCAGTGTGAAATTGCTTTGACAGAGTGAGGGGTTTGCCCATCCAGCAAAGGAGGGCAGTTTGTAGGGATAGGAGCTTTAGTCTCAGGTAGAGTGACCCTGGTTTCAGACCCAACGCTGTACTCACAGCTCCCTAGTGTGCCTTTGGTCATTGTAACTCGCACACACATGTGAAACCAAGCTACTATAATATCAAAGGTGATTCTGTATACAAAAGAGCTTTGGAAATTGAAAAGGGCTGGAGAGTGAGGCTGGCCGTGACTCACTCCACACCTGTTTCTTGGTCTTGGTGAGAGCAGGTGATTTCTAGCTGGGCTTCAGGTTCAAGCCCTTCAAGAGGTCTTTCCATATACATTTCTGTACTGTTTCCTTCTGACCTTCACTGTCCATGGCTCAAGTGGATTTCTTGGGGAGGAGGCTCTCATTTGCCCACAGCTCCAGAATGTGCTTCTTTTCTCATTCCTGTTCCCACCCTCATAATGAGTCATGACCATCCTGATTTCCTCATACGCCCACTTCTTTAGCATGACAGTGGTTACTTTGTTGTGACCGGAGGATTGGTTAGAATCGTGTTTTTGGGCACATGGTGTGTGCCAGGCACTGTGCTAAGCCTTTCATGTTTAAGATCGTCCTGTGATTATTCCAATTTACAGATGAGGAAACTAAAGTTCCTCATCAGAGAAAGAAAGTTCCTTATCCCAGAGAAGTTAAGTAACTTTCCCAAGGTCACACAGCTACTAAGTGACTGAATCCAGGACCAATTGGAAAATTCTAGCTTTTACTCCTAAGTCATTCCAGCTTTTACCGGTCTCTTATGGGCAAGATGCAACAACCAGCCTTGGAATGGTTCTGGGCGGGTCTCTTCTGCTGTCTGCATTGGTCTTTCTGAGGGAGGCCCTTACCCCAGCCCTGAACCCATTCATTCTAGGAACTGAACTGCTTCCCCCTTAATGCCACAAGCCCTCTGGCGACCCTCCTATCTCTCGCCACCCCTGCATGAACATCTTAGAATTGCCTCTTTTTTTTTTTTTTTTGCCTCCATTCCATAACTCCTCCAGCCTTTCTGAATGGGCCTTCACCCCATCTTTCCAGCACAGGGGCTTTTTCTAGTGTCACTGGTGGCCTCTGTGTCTTTACATCCAACGGGCATAGTAAAGTCCTCTTCTTATCTGACTTCTCAGCAGCATTTGACTCTACCACCAACCTCGTCCTTCCAGGAGCACCTGCTTCCCTTGCCTCCAATGGCACGCCCTGAATCTTTGGCTGCACCTTGGCACACACTGGTGTTGGGCTCCACAAGGCCCAGTGGTCTACCCTCTCCCTGGGCAATCTCATCTGTTCTTGGCCTTCATTTCCTACCCATATGTGGATAATCTACAAATGTATGTCTCCTACCAAGACTTCTCTTGAGCTCCCATCTGCACTGTCAACTCTACTCAGGATCTCTTCTTGAATGTCTTAAAAGTCCCCAAATGCTACCTGTCTACAATAGAGCTTGTGGGCTTCTCCAGCAATGGTGGTCTTCTTGCATGGCTCTGTGTCCCAGAGGATAGCACCGCCCTCCATTGGCTGCACCAGTGAGCAGCTAAGTATCACTGTGGGCACTTCCCTCTGCTCCCCCACTACAGTCTCTCCATTACTGCGACTAGTCAGTTTTCCTGAGTAGCTGTGGGAGAACTGATCTCTCTCCAGTTCTTTCACTACAGCCTCCCGACTGTTCTGTCAGCTCCACTGCTGTCCTGCTTGATCCAATTTCCACACCAAAACTCTAATCATGTCACCCTCTCTGCCATCCTAACCCCACTGAACACTCTGTTGGTTTTCTGTTGTTTGTGAGATCATCTCCATATCCGAGACACGGCCCTGCATGGCTGGCCCACCCAACCTCCATCTTTGTCACCCACCCTCTGCCCTGTCCTTGCTCTCTGGGTTCCATGGCCTCCCAGTCCCCAGAATTCACTGTGCTTCCTCCCTGATACAGTCTTGGAAGATGCTGTTCTCTCTGTCCAGATTATCCTCTCACTGCTGGCATGCTGAATCTCCAATCTCAGCTCCTTTGTGATTTTTCTCCTTTGTGGTTCTATGACAACTGTCCTAGCTTCAGAGCTTTTCCTGGGCTGGGAGCCTCATCACCTATTGTGGCTGTCTGATCATTTCTGCCCCCACACTCGACTCTAAGCTGTATGGGGGCAGGTGCCATGTCTGTCTGGGCCCCACTGGGCAACCCAGTGCCTAACACAGCATAGTGCAGGTAGTCAATCACCCACCCACAGAAACTCTCTGAGGACTTAGGTTCTAGTCACTGTCTGGGCTCCGGGAGACAGGAGAGTGAATAGAGCATTGACACATAGTCGTATTCAAAGGACACTCATCAATTGTTGAGTGAATATCCCATTTGTGACTTGCCTTCCAATTCCCCATCGTTCCAGGAAGGACAGGAGTCGGGAGCTAGTGCCCTGCTGCCGGCTTCCAGCATGGAGGGAGGGGAGGGATGAGCTGAGACTCCTGTGCATGGGCGCACTCCTCCTGCAGACATAGGCAAAAATTTTCCAAGGGCTTGTAACTTCAGCCTTCATGTCTTTTATGACTTGTCCTGACAGCCATTTTCGCCCAAAGGACTTCCATTCTGCCTCTGAAATCCTCCCTTCCTTCAATCCTCCTTGAAGCCCTCGGAGATGACCTACACCACCCTGGCTCTGGGTGCCGGCTGGGCGCACACATCTGAAGGCTCTGTGGCATCTCTCATATTCTAGGTTAGTCCAGGGCGACTCACTGAAGTTCTGTGGGCTTCATCTTCTTCATCAGCAAAGTAGGGATAATGACACTCCCCTCTAGGGCTGCTGTTGGCATTCAATGAAGGAGCAAAGGCAGGGTGCTCTAAACCCAGCAAGGCCCTACAGAAGTGGAAAGGTGGTTATTTTTACTGTATTAACACTGCAGTGCTGCTTTCCTTTGCAGATGTCTGTCTGTCTCCCCAGTAGATGACACCCTCTCTGGGTCTCCATTGGGCTTGGTACAGGGTGTGTGGAGTCAGGACATGCTTCATGAAGTCACTAATGACAAAATGCACATCAACAAGGTGGAATGTTCAGGCTACCGAGGATGCGTGGCTCTCTGCTCCCTGTTTGGCTCCACTCACCATGGGCTCAGATCCCTGATTCCATGAGGGCTTTTGCACCCCACTTTGCCATGCTCACAAGAGTGCCTGGCTTCATCTTTTGTAGGCTGAGACATCCAAGCCAGTGTATTGAAGGCAGAGAGAGGCACGCTGGCACGTGGCTGAATCCATACCCTGGAATATTTTGGCTTCAAGTGCCCTAGATTTTCTAAAGGTAAAATATTAATCTGATTATTTAAAAATCAGTGGTGACTGGATGTGGTGGCTGTAAATCCCAGCACTTTAGGAGGGCAAGGCAGGAGGATTGCTCGAACTCAGTAGTTTAAGACCAGCCTGGGCAGCATAATGAAACCCTGTCTCTGCTAAAAATTAAAAAAAAAAAAAAATTAGCCAGGCACAGTGATGGGCTCCTGTAGTCCCAGGTACTTGAGAGGCTGCTGGGAAGATTTCTTGAGCCCAGGAGATCAAGGCCTCAGTGAGCTATGAGTATGCCACTGCACTCCAGCCTGGGTGACAGAGTGAGACCCCGTCTTAAAAAAAATAAAATCAATGCTTATGATAGGAAATTGGAAAGTGCAGGCAAGGGTAAAAAGATTACCCATAACTATATCTTTCCTAGATAACCTCTGATAACATTTTGTGCTTTTTTCCAGTCTTTTTAAATGAAAATATTATATATAATACTAAATAATATTTATATTATTTTAGACAGATAGATATATATGTAGGCATTTGTCCATATGACCTGTGTATGAAGAGAGGACAATTTTTGCTTTTTCACTTAATATCTTATAGCATTTATTTACCCATGATGTCAAAAATTATTTTAAAATGTCATTTTTAATGGTTGTACCTGTATTATCAATAACTTCTTTTCTAATCAATAGAGTAATATATGCTCAATGCAAAAAAAAAAAGTGAAAAAACACAGAAGCATAGAAAAGGAAAAAAATACCACCACCCGTCATTCACATCTTCAAGGATAACACAGTAGGCATTTTGGTGTATTTTCTTCCTATGCATTCTCTTTCCAAACCTGTAGATGTTATTTTTGATGCTATAGTCCATCCATAGTCTTCTAGGCCCACTGTTTTTCTTAGAGGCATGTAGTGAATATTCCCCAGTATTGGTGAATATTCCTGTAGCACATTATTTTTCTTAATAGTTGCAGTCCAGTGCACTGTTTGGATTACTCTGGTTTACTCACCCAATGCCTGATGGTTGGACATTTAGTTTCTTTCCACCTTTCGTTATTACAAACAACACTATGATGAACGTCCTTGTATGAAAGCCTCTGTGTATAACCATGATTATTTCCTTGTACACTGCTTCTTTCACTCCTCTCCAGAATCTTTAAGGAAGGGACTTTTTATAAAGCTGTGGGCAGATCTGACAGAATCAACAAGGGCTGAGAGGCACTCAAAGACTTGCAGTGATGCAAGCTATTAGCCACCTGCCCCTTGGCCTGAAGTGATAGGGAGGAAGCAGATCTGAGGCTCTGAAGCCAGAGATAATGCCACAGAAGTAACAGCCTCACCTTCCACCTCCCCTGTGGCCTTCTCCTGGTACATCCCATGGTCCAAACCTGACAGGAAAAAAGAGGGTAAGGGGGCTTTCCCCTGGGACACAGAGCTGGGTGAAGGAGTCTCTGAGGGGCAGGCAGAGTAGTCAGCACAGCAGAGCCTCCCGGTCTCCCGGGAGAACCTGTGAGAACACCGGGCTGATGGGGTTTCTCTGAGGGCCCAGGACCCAGGCGTTGCTGTCTGCAGTTGTAGAGGCTAAGAGGACTTTCGTGCTGGGCATCCATCCCACAGGCAGGGAGCTGGAGAGGCCTGCCACGGAAAGGATGGGAGGCAGGTAGTAGCCATCTTCTGAGGGTTATTAGGGCTTCCTCTATTGAAATACATACGAACTGCAGATTTCTTTCATTCTCACCACGGTCTTGTGAGGTAGGTGCTGCTGTTCTTCCCATTTTCCAGATGAGAAAACTGAGGCACAGAAAGGTTTTCAAAAACCTTGCTCTCACAGTAGAAGGCAGAGCTGGGATATAAACTTGAATCAGTGGCTCCAAACCCACTGACCTACTACCTTGAACACAGCCCATCAGCCTCTGACCTTGCAGCACAAACTCGCCACACTCTAAGGGGGAGCGGGTCACTGGTCTCATGCGGTGTCAGGCAGCAGACCCAGCACTTCCACTTTCCCCTCGGCCCACACTCTCTGCTGCCACTCTCTCCAGCTGGGGAAAAGAGAGAAACCACGAACACATTGCAACCTGAAGAGGAGCCCTGCGAAGCCCTAAATCCACTCCAATTGTATTTTCTCTTCATCCCTTGGAAAATAAAAATTGCTGAGTGTCTGCTATTTTTCCTGAAACTGTGTTGCAGAAATCTTCTCCTGGGCTCTGACCCTGGGAGTCAGCTTTCCGCCCAAAGCACATTTTTACGGCCAAGTTATTTCTGATTCTTTAAAAGCAAAAGTAGAAGAAAAAAAAATGTCTGGAAGGAGCAGGCTCTGTTGTAATGTAATGGCTCAGCAAAAATCCCCGGCCACTGGGTCTGTGCTTGGCCCCGTCCTGACAGTGGGGAACCTGGGAAATGTCTTGAGCAGCATCATCAGGGCTGGGGAGATGGGGGCTCCAGGATGCAGGCAGTCCCTTGCACCTCAACTATTCCATGGGCCCAATAGGGAGGGATGGAGATGATGTGATGTTGAACGGAGAGGAACACACGGCCTGGTAGAGGAATGGACAATGTACGGCTCTGACTTTGAACTTTAAAGGGCCTCCTCCTTCCTCATTCTAAGTGAGTTGCTACCTGGGGCATCATAAAAATGCCTTCGGATTTGTGTTTGAAGTCGTGTGTATAAGTGGTTTGTGTATTTGTTGAGCCTGTGTTTGGGAGTGTGCCTTTCCGGGTGTGTCTGAGGATGGGAACCATGCTGGTCTTGCTTGCTGATATATCTCTAGTCCCAAGCATGCTTCCTGGAATGTAGCAGGTGCTCAATAAATGTTTGTGGACTATTTAAATGTTTGTGTAGAGTCTCTGTATGTGTTGAATAAGTCTGTGTGCAAGAGTCAGAGGCAAAGTGTCTGTGCCTCTCTGTGGATGGTGCCCCAGAATGTGAGCTTCCTGAGGGCAGGGATCATGATTGGCTTCATTCACTGCCATGCCCCAAGAACCTAAATAGTGATTGTGTACAGCTGCCTGTCCATGTGGGTGTCGCAGAGTGGGCTGGGCGTGAGCTGAGTGTGTGCATAGCACATGAGATCATATGTGTGAGAACGAGTGTCCTTGGATATCTTGGTGCCTGAACTTTCAGATGTGAATATATCTGCATTTGGGAGCAAGTTTACATGCTTTTTTTGTAAAGATATGGGGAAAAAAGTATGTGAAGTCAGCCACAGGGCAGGTGACTGGAAGCAGAAATATCCAATAAATGTCTAGGGATATCTTTATAAATATGTCAGGATCCTCTCCTGCAGGCTCTGGACTCTCCGCCAATGGCCCTGGCATGTCTGAATCTGGGTCTTAATTGTAGACCCCTTCAGCCATGAATGCAGCTTAGATTCAATTATTAGGAAGGACCTGAGGGCAGAAGACTGGACTTTTTGGCAGAGAGACTCATTATTTACCTCTCTGGCTGTGACAGACCCTTCCAGCTGTGTCCCATCTCCTGCTTACACTTTCAATGCCATTTCCCTCCACTCAGTCTCCAGGGCTTCCCTGACAGTGACAGAGCCTTTCCGTGGACACGGATCTATAGGCGCACTGTTGTAGAGTCAATGTTGCCTCCAGACAGCCGAGACCTTGTCTTCTTGCCACTTTCCTCCAGTTTCCACCCTGTCCTCCCATCCTTTGCTCCCCTCAGCACCCCAGTAGGCGGACACCCCAGAAGTGATTCTCTCCTTCTTCAAGGTCAGCTCCCTCTCAGGGCTGTTCCCCAAGAGTAAAGATGATAAATAGCTGTTGTGGCCTGAGACTGGGGAAGTGACATTTTTCTAGCCTTCTAAGAATCCCCTGTGTGCCAGCTGTTGATGTCCTGATCTTGTTTTTTTGATCATCCTTGCTTCCTGGGGAGCCCAAGGCCCTCTCTGCAAAGGCCATGCATCAATCCTGGGGAAGACAGGAAGGTGAGGGTGGGGGAGTTGGAGAGGTGTTATGGAAAATCTAGGACACCTGTGCTGCAGAGCCTCCTTGATGCAGGTGTGGAAACTGAGGCACTGTCAGGCACTCAGCTCTACCCTTCCGAGCCCTTTCCTATTGTAAGTACATTCTTTTCTGTTCCACATAGACATGATGTCACCTTGTGTTCTGTGTAGTACAAGGGACTTATTAGATGCTAATATGGTAACGGGTGCCTGAGAAAAGAAGAAAACAGAGTGCTTATATGACTCCTGCTGGAAAACAAAGCCACAAGACAGCTTTGGAGGCAAATATCTGGATAGGGATGGGAGCACAGGGAAGGCTCACAGAAGAGAGAATGGGGGGCAGAGCAGAAAAGACGATGTAGAGCCTGGGTGAGCAGGAATTGATGAGGGCAACAGGTTGGGCCTGGTTGACTAAGAGGAGATGCTGGAAGAGAGAGATGCTAGGGTCCTCAGTGGGTGAGAACCAGGGAGTGGTTTGCTGGTAAGTGACATCTGGGGGGAACTGCAGAGGGGCTCTGAAGCTGAGGCAAGGGGCAGAGGCAAAGGTGGAAACAGAAGGCAAATGGACTTAGGAGTGAGGTGGGCAGTCAGAAATGGCTGCAGAAGGGCCTCACTTTGGGATGCTATAAACTTCTCTCCTCCCAGCTGCATGCCTCTTTTGGCAGAGCCAGGTGAGGGACTGAATCCTTTGCATGGTGCTCCATTGATTGCAAAGCTCTATTACATCCAGTCACCCGACACCAGGAGGTGTGTTGGGTATGAGAACCATTACATTATAGATAGGGAAGGCACTGAGTAATTAACTGGATTTCCAAGGCCCATCAGCAAGGAACTGAAAGCCTGAGATTATTAGTTAGGTCTTTTTAATAAGCACCTACTATGTGCCAGGTGCTTTTGAAATGCTGGGACTAGAGTCAGAAACCACCCAGATCAACTCCTTGCCCCAAAGGGTCTTATATTCTAGCAGGAGGAAGCAGAGGATAACACACAAACCAATCAGGAAGATGCTTTTAAGCACCAATACAGAAGATAAAATAGATCAGTGCAGATGTGGGTGGCAGGATGATGGAGGTCAGGGAGGGGGCCCTTTGAGAGGCCTCTCTGAGGACACTGCATCTGACCTAAGAGCCAAATGATGAGGGCTGGGCATGTGAAGACCAGGGCAGGGTAAGAGGGGTCCAAGCAGGAGGACTAATCAGTGCAAAGATTCTAAGACTGGAATGAGCTGAGTCCAGGGTGTCTGGAGCTTCCTGACCAAGGGTGGTCCCAAGGGAAAATGAATAGGCAGAGACCGAATCACACAGGGCCTTGCAGGCTGCAGTGGGGGCTGTGTCTTTTACCCCTGGTGCAGCGGGAACCACTGAAAGGTTTTAAAACAGTGGGCTGACCTGACCTGATTCCAGTTTAGATGGGTCCCTCTTGCTGCTCTGTGGAGGACACGTTGGAGGTGGGCCAGAATGACAGGATAAATTAGAAGACTAATGTGGTCCAGGTGAGAGAGGATGGTGACATGGACCAGGCAGTAGTGGAGGTGGTAAGAAGGGGTTGGATTCGGGATACATTTTGGAGGTAGAGCCAAAGAGACTTAGGGATAGATGGGCTCTCTGGTGTGAGAGGAAGGGAGGAATCAAGAATGTCTCTTAAGCTTTTGGCTTGAGCATCTGGATGGGTGGATGGTGGGGCATTTCTGAGTTGGGAGAGGCTCCAAGCAGGGAATGTATTGGCATATTTGGAGTGAGAAGAGGGAATGTATTTTTCTGTTTGGGTTCAAGGTGCCCAATAGATATCCAAGTGGAGGTGGCAGGTTGGCAGTGGGATGTGTATTTTCAGTGGGATTTGGAGGAAAGGGCTGGGCTGGAGGTAAATGTGAAGAATCTTCATCCACTAGAAGGTGTTGGAAGTCGTATGACCAGATATGATCATCTCAGTAGAGTGTAGACACAGAAGAGAAGAGGGTTAAGGATCAAGCCTTAGGCAATCTGACAATGAGAGGCCTGGGAGCTGGCAAAGGAGGCTGGAAAGGAACAACCCATGCTGTTGGGGGTAAACTGACTAGCTCATACATTAGAGCTAGTCAACATGGCTGTGTGCTACTCCCTGGAGGGTTCTAGATGATGGAGGCTTCAGGAAGGAGACAGGGCAACTGTATGGATGGCCATGAGGAGAGTGGACAAGATGAGGACTGAAACTTGGCTTTGAGAAGATGTTGGGTGGTCAGAGGTGATCCTGAACAATGCCTGTTTCATGGAGAAGTAGGAGTAAATGCCCAACATGAAGAGAGGTGGGGATGAGGTAGTAGAGATGGTACTGACTAGTAAATATTTTGCTATAAACCAGTGTGCAGGGTCATAGAGGAAGCCAACATGGTGTCAAAGGATATTTATTTGTTAAGATGTTAAATAGGGAGCCATGTTTTTCAGTGAGATAATCCAGACAGTGAGAAAATGCAGGTCAGCTGGTAGCATAGGGATTGAGGAAGAGATAGGTCTCTGATTTCATTGACTTCTCTGTGAAGTGTGTATCAAAGCTGTTGTCTGGTGAGGAGGACCAGGCAGGGAAAAAGATGATTTGAGGAATGATGGAAAATGTTGAAAAGTGAATTAGGAAAGTATAGGAACATTACCTGGAAAGGTTCAAAGGTCTGCCCAGTTATTAGAACTAGTCTACCTGTGTGTTATTCCCTAGAGGGCTCTAGATGCCAGTCAGCTGATGGATGCAGGTGCCAAGCAGATGAATGATTGGGTTTAACCAGGGTTGGGGATTTCCAGGTGAGCATGAAGGAAGGAGATAAGTCCAAGGACAACAAGAGTACTTGGAAGAGGATGGTTTTTGGGTTGGTCTATGAACTCTGGGCTGAGAATAGAAGAAAATAAGAACACTGTTTCATCAACAGTGAACAAGATGAATGGATTGGGGCTCTCAATCAGGTGGAAGAATATTTGGCATAGGAGTAGAGAGTGAGATAGGAGATGACAATCATGCAGCTGCTTGAAATAAAGCTTTCAGAGGTGAGGTGTTATGGATGATGATGAGGTCCAGATTGTGGCCTTGTGAGGGGATGTTGAAGAGAAGGATGAGGTCCTTGGTGCTAAGAGGGTCAATGGACTAAGGGGTCTGGGTGTTGAAAAGGTAATCTGCCAGGATATGAAATTGTCAGGAATGATGGCAGGGATAGTTGTGGAGAGAGACAGGGAGCCAAGTGCCTAGGTCATCAACTGATGATTAATCTTTAATTCTTGGAATTTCAAAGTTATATAATGAAAGGGTTTTAAAGCAATTTGTAAGACTCTACTCTTTTTCAAAGGCAGCATTTTGAGGCAGCTTAAATAGAAGAAAGAAGCCCTACCCTTTGGAAACGGGGGTGGGGAAACTAAGCCCCTTGCTCTCACCTCCACCCTGAGCAGCCTTTGAGAGGGCTCCAAGGAACCTTCCATGGCACACAGTGAGGAGAGAAGTGCTGATCTGGTCCAACGCCCCTGATTTGACATTTGAGGAGCAGGAATGTTACTTATCCCAGGTGACCCTGTTAGGAACAGAGCTGGGAATGGAACCAGGTGTCCTGTCTCCCCCTGGACCTGAGATCCATAACTACTTCAAACCTGCTTTCCCATCTTGTGTTGTTTTTCCCTAAGATTCCTAAGACTGTACTTTGTGTTGTAAACATAGGACTGACCACGACATTAGCAAGAAGCTCCTCTCTGACTGTCCCTAGGGGAGGTCCATTTCACCCTTTTGGGCTTTTCCAGAACCACAGGACAGCACTGTCTTGTCAGAACAGCAGGTGAGGCTCTGGTGAAAGGCACACTGGCCTGGCCAATAGACATACCTAGTGATTGTGTCTGCCCTTGTTGGGCCAGATCAGGGTACAGAGATCAATTGTAACCTGAGACTGGTCCCTGACTGGGGTTCTAGAGCCTGGCTTGATGGGGATAAGGCAGGATTGACCTACAAGCTGGAAGTTAGTGTCTGGAGGTGAGGCCAGCATCCAGGCAAATGGACTGTCCAAGCAAGACATCAGTCTAGTTGAGAGGCAGAAGCCAGCTGCAAGGCAGTGGGGCAGAAACCAGACTCCAAGAGATGGAGGTGCAGGAGGAAGTTTGAGACAGAGCTGGGGCTTCTGGAGGTTCTGGAGTGCTCAGGAAGCTATTTATGGGTCTCATTTGGCCTCATCCATTGTAGTGTGGGTGCTAGACAGACTCTGTATGGGTGAGCATGTCCAGGCCAGTAGGTTAAGCCCTGAAATGGGAGATGTGAAGGCAGAGGGCAGTACTCAAAGCCAGCTGGGCATCCTGTCTGCCCACACACAGTGGAATGCCACCTAGCCTGGAATATAGAAAACAGTGTCTCTGCCCTTGGGAAGCAGCTGGTAAGCATTAGACAAGTGCCATTTCCTCAGCCAAATGAGTCAGGGTTCAAGTCAGGACTCCAAGTACAGAGCAATGCCTGGCAGGAAACTGGAGTGGCATGCAGGGAAACTGAGGCAGAAGGTCAAAGTGGGCTGGCAAGGGCAGGGGGCATCTATAGAGGGACACACTTCCCATCCCTGATACCCAGCCTTGGCTCGGGTCTCAGTGCACAGAGGACTCCAGGATGTTTCTCTCTGCTTTGAATGTCCTTTCTGAGATGTCACCAGGGTTTGGCTCTTTCATATGTCATAGTCTCCCTGCTCCCCTCTTCCTGACAACCCTGTCCAAATGAGCTCCTGTGCCTCAGTCCTCATTCCCCCTCATGCCTGTAACCTGCTTGATGCTTCACTGAAGCACTTAGCACTACCCAGCATCCTATATATGTTTTCTTGTTAGTGTCCACCAACCACACTACTGCTAGAATGGAAGCTCCCCCAGGGTAGGGAATTTCTTTTTCCTTCTGCTGGGCAGCGAATTGGGAGGGGTGTTCCTGTGACCCCCTCCTCTCCTCCTCTAAATGAGTCTGGGCTTGGGAACTGGTTCTGGTTATGACAGAGAGGCTGGCCTCCAGTGCCCTCCTTGGGGTCCTGTTGCCTCTGCCCTGGCCCCCAGCAGAGGAGGTGCCCCTGGCTGCCATGCAGTGATGCCCACCTCTCCCTGAGAACAGGGCTGTTGCAGTCCTGAGGGCAGGTGAGTAGTGCTGGGTCCTGTAAACCCCAGGCTGGTTGTATCAAGGCTGAGAAGCCTCAGTAAGTGGCTCTAAAGATAGTCAATTGTTTTCATTCTGAGTGAAACAACCGGCTCCAAGGAACCTCTATTTAAAAACCGCACACACACGCCAGATCCATCTCTTGTTAAATTGTTGCACATGTGGATCTGATTTAACCTGGCAGGTTCAATGTGCTTCCAGCTCAGTGCCAGAGAGGGGGCTGAGAGAGGAGCTGGGCCAGGAGAGGGGAGCAGGGGGAGCTGTGGGGTGGGGACAGCCGAGCAGGAAGGAGAGCAGGTTCCAGGACAGGCAAGAGGAAGGGACTGCACCTTCCCACCCTTCCCGCTTCACTCACCCTTGGGACTCAGGGGAGGGCTCTTTCATGTAGGAAATCCTGCCCAACTAGTCCCATCACCTTAAGTCATCCTCCCCCTTCCTCCCAATTCCAGAGGATTGGTGTCTTGGCTCAAAGGTACCTTAGACCACAGGGTCCCTTTCCTTGATTTTCCAGAGAGGGAAACACACTCAGAGACGGTAAGCTGCCTACCTACCCACAGTCACACAGCAAAATAGAGAGAGGGAAACAAACACTCAGAGAGGGTAAGCTGCCTACCTACCCACAGTCACACAGCAAAATGGAGTGAGGGAAACAGACACTCAGAGAGGGTAAGCTGCCTACCTACCCAAAGCCACACAGCAAAATAGAGTGAGGGAAACAGACACTCAGAGAGGGTAAGCTGCCTACCTACCCACAGTCACACAGCAAAATAGTGAGGGAAACAGACACTCAGAGAGGGTAAGCTGCCTACCTACCCACAGTCACATGGCAAAATAGAGTGAGGGAAACAGACACTCAGAGAGGGTAAGCTGCCTACCTACCCACAGTCACACAGCAAAATAGAGAGAGGGAAACAGACACTCAGAGAGGGTAAGCTGCCTACCTACCCACAGTCACACAGCAAAATAGAGTGAGGGAAACACACTCAGAGACGGTAAGCTGCCTACCTACCCACAGTCACACGGCAAAATAGAGTGAGGGAAACAGACACCCAGAGAGGGTAAGCTGCCTACCTACCCACAGTCACACAGCAAAATAGTGAGGGAAACAGACACTCAGAGAGGGTAAGCTGCCTACCTACCCACAGTCACATGGCAAAATAGAGTGAGGGAAACAGACACTCAGAGAGGGTAAGCTGCCTACCTACCCACAGTCACATGGCAAAATGGAGTGAGGGAAACAGACACTCAGAGAGGGTAAGCTGCCTACCTACCCACAGTCACACAGCAAAATAGAGTGAGGGAAACACACTCAGAGACGGTAAGCTGCCTACCTACCCACAGTCACACGGCAAAATAGAGTGAGGGAAACAGACACTCAGAGAGGGTAAGCTGCCTACCTACCCACAGTCACACGGCAAAATAGAGTGAGGGAAACAGACACTCAGAGAGGGTAAGCTGCCTACCTACCCACAGTCACACGGCAAAATGGAGTGAGGGAAACAGACACTCAGAGAGGGTAAGCTGCCTACCTACCCACAGTCACACAGCAAAATGGAGTGAGGGAAACAGACACTCAGAGAGGGTAAGCTGCCTACCTACCCACAGTCACACAGCAAAATGGAGTGGGGCCAGAGCCGGGATGCTAGAAGCCCTCCGGCTACTCTTTCTTTGGCACTTCTAGGGAGGAAATCTTGTGTCTTCCACGAGATGATGGCCTTGACAAGGGCAAGAGCCACACCTTTCTCTTTCCTTGCCCTCCAGGTGCACTCTAAGATGGGCACCTAGGGAATATTGTTAAATTCGTGGGGTCCCAGGGAAAGAGGAGAGACATTGAGGTGGGAAGAATGAAGCAGCTTGAGCAGACCAGGTCCCAGAGAACAGGTGAGCATCCGTGGTGACAGTATGTCACAGCCTCTTCTGCTCTAGATCCTGCAGTGGCTCCCAGGTTCACTCAGAGTAAAAGGCAAAGCTCTCTCAATGACCTGCAAGGCCCTACGTGACCGCCATCTCCACCGCCATGGCTTCCCTATCCTCTTTGTCTTCCTCTTCCCCCTCACCCCCCTATGGCCACAGTGGCCTCCTGGCTGTCCCTCCTGCACACCATGCACATACCCCTCACCTTACAGGTGAGGCCCATATATCCGGACGAGACAAGGATGTGAGGCATCACTCAAAGCTTGAAGAGAAGGCAGCCAGATCGAAGCCAGGGAAGCCGGGAAGTCAGGGAGGGAACAGAGGGCCAGAAAGTCAAGGAGTCTCCCCTGCCCCAGGCAGGTTGGCAGTAGCAGGAGCTTAATGCCCATTCTCTGAGCCCAGGAGCAAGTCTCTGGTGGCAGGGTTCTCTGATGTTCCAGTCCTGACAAGGCTGATGGGTGGTATGAGCAAACCCAGGCCTGGCTGTGAGGGGCAGCTGCTAAGAGTGGGCCATATGCTGTGGCCTGTGCCAGCCATGGTGAGCTCTAGAGGAGAGCAGGGAATCAGCAGCTCTGAGAGTGTCGGCAGGGCTGAAGACGGGCAAAGAGGAATGAATTTTCATGTGAGAGTCTTGAGAGTGACTTGAAAATCTTTTCCCATGGGGGTCCTTCTGCAGGATAGCCACAAGTGAGCTCTGGGGGCCACAGGGCTCTGACGGTGGCTGCATGGTGAGCCTTGAGCCTGAGCTTCAGAATGGCAGCCCTTCTTCTCTCCATCAGGCAGCTGCAGCCTCGCTGCTCCTCCTCCATCTCTCCACACTGGTGGTGGCCTGAGGCATGGACACGGCCATAAATAATAGTAATAACCAGAGAGTCTGTTCCAAGCAAGATGATTTTATGAAATTACATTTTTGAAAAGGTTAATTCTTCCATCTCCCCACTTGTACTCCAATCTGGAGAGGCAAATGTGGATTAATTGGGCCCATTTCCTCCCCAGCATCCATGGAACCCTGAGGAGATATGCTCCCACGGGGTTTGACTTCTCTCCTGGGCTTGCTGCAAAGCAGTAGGTGCTGGGCCCTTCATCCCCCTGGAGCTGACTGACCTCTGGGTGCTGGTCTCCAGGCTCCAGGCAAGCGGCGGCCCTCCCTCTGCTGCAGGCAGAGAGGCATACAGGGAAGGAGCAGAAAGGCCAGAGAGGTCATGGGGAAGTGAACTTGGGGAGCAGCAGCTGGGGCTGAGGTGGTGCAAGTGGGGAGATGAGCTGGGGGCACCCGGGCATGCCTACGGAGTGCAGCAGTGGGTAAGTCACAGGAGGGAATGAGTAGATGGAGACAGAAGGACAGAGATGGGAGGGAGGACAGGTGGGTCAGCCCTCTCTTTTGTCTCTACTCTCCACCTTTCTGTCATTATTTTTCCCTAAGTAAGTGGGAGAAGACAGACCCTGAGGGAAGGTGAGAAGGGTGGGTAAGGACAGTTCGCTTGGAGTTCTAATTGTGTCCTTCTGCCCTCCTCCCAGGCCTCCTCGTCAGCACCCAGGCAGCCCTGCCTCATCCCTCAACCCCTTCCCAGGCCGGGCTGCTGCCCTCCTGCCCCACTTTTCCTCCTTCTCACCCATCTCCTCCCCTGTGTGTCCCAGACGCTGCCACCTCCTCCAGGCACAATCTCCCTTCACCGGGCCAAGCTGAGGTGGGTTGAGGAGAGCCTGGAGACCGGGTGTTAGGAGGTCTGCAGGTGTCTCTGTCTCTGCCTCTTTTTAACTGCACACCTCAGATGGGCACTGCCCCACTTGGGTCCTCAGTTTCACCATCTGTGGAGTGAAGAGGTCCAATGAGCTTATTCCAAGTCCCTTCCAGCTCTGCAGTGTGATGATTGTTGAATTGGTGCTTAGAAGAACAGGGTGCTCTATTGTTCTGTTGTTCGTGTTTTTGTTTTCTGGTGGGAGGTCTTTATTGGTTTTCAAATACACTAAAGCGACAGCAAGGATGCAGAGAAAGCAGTGAGATGGAGGCAGGCAGGGTGGGGTGTGCCTGCTTTTTCCTGGTGTGCTGTGAGGTGTATGTGTGCCTATGGTATAGACAGGTGTGAGAGAGGTGCTTGGTAAATATCTGTAGAAGGAATGGACTTCACAGCAGGCTATGTGCTTAGTGCTATGTGAAATCTTTACGCCAACACCTTGAAAGCAAAATAAAATTCAACATTATCGGTTCAACTCTCCACCAACAAGTACTTTTTTTTTTGACTGAGTCAGTTCCCTTCCTTTGGTTTGCTCCTAACTTTTTACACTTCCTAGAATGTTCCCTAATTCTAATCATCCTCTAACCCTATTGCCCTGAAACCCTGAGGGATAGGGAAATGCACCTGCCCTCAAGGAGGCAGAGGAGGCAGAAATTCCTTCATACCAGACCTGAGGTCTGGAACTACCCCTAAAACACAGTGGGTATAGGGAGGAAGCCTTAAGTCCTTCTAAAGGTTGTAGGGATCATGGAGGGCTTCCTGGAGGAGATGTTGAAGCTGAGCCTTGAAAGATGGGAATAATTACACTCTATGGGCCACAGAAGGCTTGATAAATGGCTTGGTCAAGGGACAGAATGGCAGGCAGCTGCCTAAGGTGTGGTGGGGACAGGTGGAGAGTTGGTGTGTTGTATACCTGGGACTCAGGTTCTCAGAAGCAAGAGGTCCAGGAAGGCTTCCTGCAGGAGGGAGGCTTGGAGGATAGGTGGGTTGTTTCAGCAGAAGACAGGATCACTTCTCATGGGGGTGCTGGTGCCAGGAAGGAGCAAGGCAGAGGGAATGGAAGATGGTGGGGATGGCGGTCGGGGGTGGGGGGCCAGGCAGGTGGCCAGCAGAGTGGGAGAAGAAAGGTCTGGTCTGGAAGAAAGATTCAGGGCTCCTTGGAACCCCTTCCTTGCAGATTCTGGGCAGGGCCAAGCCACCCATTCCCTGGTGTAAATTCCTCCTGACAGGTGCTCTCCTTGTTTATTTCTGTTCACAGAGTGGGGAAGACCTGTTTCCCTCCCAAGAGCCTATTTATTCTACTTTCTCATTTTCCAATCCAGTGACTTTATGGCCTTTTTTGGTTGGCTTTCGTCTTCCCAACAAGAGAAAACATTCCCTCTCCTTTTCGACCCGTGGCTAGGGAAGAACTGGGGGCTGCTGCTGTGAATGGGGAGCCTGGGGAGCCTGGGGACTGCTATGCTGAGCCCTTACCCTGCCCACCAGCCAGAGGAGTCTGGGGCTTCCACCCCACACCAGGCTCAAGGCTGAGATTGGGGAAAGGGGGTTAGGAGGGTTGGGTGATTCTGACTGCTCAGGGGATGCAGAGAAAAAGTAGGATTTGGATGAAAGGCACAGGATACCTCCGGCAGACAGCTGGGAAGGGTGGGCAGCGGCACTCCATGTGGAAATACACAGTGGGCCTGAGCTTCCTTTGGTTTCATCCTGACATGTATCTTTTTACACTTCCAAATCCTAGCCATCCCATCCTTGGATTCACTGATGGAACCTGTTGACTTTCCCCCATCAATTTCACAGTTCTTTGGGCTTCCAGCCATCCCTTCTGGTCATCCTTCCAAAAGTCAGAGGCCATGCACCTTTCACAACTATCTGCCTACCTCCCTTTCCCATCTGCTGACTTTTTCGGGATGTGTGCATTTTGCAGAGATGGAAGGATAGGCTCCATGGAGTTGCCATTTAGTGAGATGAGGAAGGCTGTAGGAGGAACAGGTGTAAGGGAAGAAGCAAGAACTCATTGATGCCCTGCCAGATCTGGAGCACCTGTGAGGCACCCCAGTGGTGATGTCAGTGAGAGTCAAATGGTGAGTCTGGAGCTCAGGTGAAGCCAGGGCTGAGGGCATGAACTTGGGGCTCATTGGCATAAATGATCTACTCACCATAGAACTGGATGACCTCCCCAAGGGAAAGAGAATAGAGAAGGCCAAGAAGGGCCAGAAGCAATTCAACTTTTGCTGAAAGACCAGAAAAAGAGATGGAGTCAGACAGGCCTGAGAGGAAGGGGACCCAGAATTAATCCCTGGCACGGCTGGCCCCTGGTGGTCTTCAGACCACTTTACACATTGGTGCATGTCCTCAGGGAACAGACTAGAAAGAACACAGATTGAATCAGGATCCCAACGCCATCCCCTCCCAGGTATGTGACACTGGGCAATTTACTCTGCCCCTCTGAACCACATTTCCTCACTCTGCATCCAGAAGATAAAACCTGCGAACACCTAGTAGCCACACCATAAATGTCAGTTCCCCTTCCCTCCCTACTCTTCCTAAAATAAAACCACTGTGGCATGCATCATCTCAGAAGGAAGTCATACAGCACTTGAGATATGTCTTTAAATACATTATCTTACACTTGCCCACACCAAATCTCATCTGTCACTTTTCTGCCCACTCGTACACACCCTTGTGGGATTATGTAGCGTATCCCCATTGGCTTGACATTTCATTCCCTCAAAAAACTTAGTGCCATTTGCACATCCCCAGCTTTCACTGCGTAACTCCCTTTTCCAGATGATTTATTAACATTTCAAATGAGGCGGCCTCATCCTAACCATGGGACACTTCTGTTGCTCATTCTCCACCCAGAGAAGTGCCCAGCAAGTTCTCCAACCCTCTACCCATTCCTTACCCAGCCACAGGTCCGCTGAGATGGCCTCCTGCCATCCCCCCAAGCCCATCATAACCCTGAAGGAACCTGCCATAAAGCCCCACTACCTGCCGAATTCCCCAAGGAATCTCTGTACTCCAGGGCTCAGGTGTCCCACCTTTTGTTACAGATGCATCCAGCTCTTACTGCACAGTCAGGAATTGAAACTCATTAGCCCAGGGGTCTTGAGTTCCTTCTAAGATTACTCATTGGGTGGCTGTTGTATTCCCACTTGATTCTGCTCATCCTCTGTGGACAGCACACTATCTCCCCTCAGACCTCACAATTTCAGTTCATACCAGCCCCACTCCCACTGCCCACTGCCCACACCTGCATCTTTGACTTGAGGGCCTTCTAGACTTACACATTCTTCAAAGGAAAGTACATAGGCCAGAAGGGCCAAAAAATGTATGCCCCTGGAGCAGCCCTCAAACAATGACTGACGGGCACTCGCCTTTCAGCACCCTCGCCCTGCAGGAGGGAGGGGTAGCACTGATGTGAATGTCTCTGCCACCTCTGAGTTCTCCAGTGGGGCTGAGTTCCCCAGGGGGGCTGAGCTCCAGCTGTCCCTGTTGTAACTAGCTTGATAACACATTTATTAGCTGAGTTCTTTTTCCCTTTTCAGTTCCCCTACTCCCCTCCAAGGTTTTCAAAGTCCACCTCCCAAATAAACTGTGTGCCCTTGAATCTTTGTCTGAGGATCTCCTTCTGGGGGCACTTAAATCAAGACCCATGGCTGGTCAGCCCATGATAACCAAGTGACCTTGAGCTACAGCTTTCCTTATTTGCCCTGAGTTCTTCCAGGGCTTAAAGTCCAGACGTTGGGTGTACTCTACCTTAATAGTCCTCTCCAACTCTAAGGAGCAGCCTGGCCTGTTCAAGACCTCGGGGGCACTGAGCCACAGAATTCTCCTCTATGAGAGGGCATTTCAGAGCCTTGCTGTCGATGTTGGAGGAGTTTATCTTGTCACTAGCTGCATTGTCTGCTGATTTATCTCTGTCCAGGGGAGTGGGGCCCAGCTGCAGACAGCAAACATATTGAGTAAATTTCTAATGAACTGATTACTCAGCTTAGCATTTTAACTGCCACATTAAGCATCCTCTCACCCCCACAAACATGTTGAACTACTGAAGGGATTATGGCTTCCAGGCTGGCCACTCTGTCACTGGGAAAAATTAATCTCCAGATTTAATCGAAGTCAAAACCACAAACTGCAGTAGGGAAGGGGCTTTTTCTCTCCATGATGCCCAGGAGAAGGGGGAAGTTCATAGACTTCCACACTGACTTGGGAGCTACTTTGAGATGTCATCTTGTCCATCCTTCTATGTATGGGTGTGCACAGACCCACTTGGCTGATAGTTGAACATTTTATACACATGACCTCCCTGAAAAATATCCCTTTTGTAGCTAGAATAATAAACCAAAGAGGAAGTAGATTAACGATCTTTCTTTCCTACACAAGGTTGGCGTGTGATGACAAACATGAATGCAGAATTCTGTGAGTGCCTCAAATCCTTTTCTGGGGTCTCTTACAGTAGTCAAGGCTACTATTTGACCCTATATTTGAACTCTCATTGCTTCTTCTCAAAACTCTCTGATCTCTCTTGAACCCCATCAGCCTCTGGCTGATCAGGCTGAGGAGCAAGTATGGATGGCAGAGCCCACCTGGGCAACTCTCACCTGGACATACTCTTCAACGTATGAGGGCTAGAGGGGCCTACAAGGACTGCATTCCTCTGAGAGAAGGATCAAATATTGCATTTCATGGCTCTGAGCCCATGGACTTAGCTTGGACATGCTCCCGTACAGGCCTGGATGATGGGTGGGCAGCAGCTGAGAACAATGGTCGGATATCTAGTTCCTGAGGAATAGATCCCAGGGGTGGGAGTGGAGGAGCATGTGTGGCTCCAGAGAGCCAAGACCCCTGCCCCTCCAAGTATACTCTTAGTGGGATCAGAGTCCAGGGAGCACAGAAGTGCAGTATCTAGGGCCCATCAGACTCCCTGAATCAGGATCTGCTCTTCTCTGGGGTCCCCTGGGTGATTTGTGTGCACATTATGGTGAGAGAGGCACCGGCCTAGCCCTCTGAAGAAGCTGCCAGGAGGGACTGCTTTGGGGCTCAGCGGGTGGGGGCAGGATCCACTGGGGAGTCCTTGCTCCTTAGGTCGGGCCTGCATTAGACAGCTGAAAATTAGAGACTAGCCACTGATCACACAGCTTGGCAGAGGCCTCCGAAATGAGAGTGCTCAGCTGACCCTGTCTCCTGGATCGGCACCACGCTCAATCCGTGTCAGGGCCCGCTGTCTGCTTTCTCATAAATCCTTCCTCCTGGAATGAAACCATTTCCTTTATGATGAGGAGGCAGTTGGTACTGTCTCACTGCTAAGCAGAGGTGGCAAGAAGGGCATAGCTAGCTCCTGACCCTCTGGAGCTGGCACGGGTACACAGAAAGCCCCTCAAGATCCCCTTGGTAAAGGTTTTGCCAAAGGAGACAGCAAATTCTGCCTACTGTGCATGCTAAGACAGCCCGCACTCCTGGCAGGGAGAGGGGACAGAGGCGGCTATTCTCTCTGAGCCAGGAATGCTGACAGGCTCAAGAGGGAGGATGATGTGGTGGGCAGGAGACTGTGTGTGACCTTGAACTTGGAACCAAGGATGCTTTCAGGGATTCAGATGCTCCTCAGGGGGATTTGGGATATAATGTCAGAACCTGTCTCAAAGCTTAACTGAGACCTGAGGGTAAAGGGAGGGAAGGAAGACCTGCTTCTGTCTGGAAGCTGCCAGGTAATCTTCCTTCCCCCTTCTCATGCCCACATCGTGGAATTGCTGCTCCTCATTTCCTGCCACTTCTGAGCCTTGGTTTCCCTAGAGATAAAATGGGGACAGCAAGAGTAAGTTCTGCATAGGTGTGAAGTTAAAATTAGATGGGCTGATTTGTGAAAAACTCCTGAAATAGAGACTGGCACACAATAAGTGCTCAATAAATGGATCCATTGCCATTGTTCTTGTAGCCTCATTGGCTTCCCATCAGAGGTCAAGGCTGTCTCTTCTGCAGATCAAGCACCTCCCACCTCATCTTCCGCAAGAAGTGCTGTGACCCCAGGAAGCACGGGTGAACCCCAAGGTGGAAGCCATTAGGGTGCCACCAACTCTGCCGGCGCAATAGTGGGAAAGTCCAGGAAGGAGACAGAGCAGGGAGGGCAAAGAAACCCAGGTTCAAGGGGAGAGAAGATGGTAGAAGGGAAGATGGAAATGAAAAGCAGAGAGATGGGAAATGGCATCACTCTAACATCTACAGCGTAGCTGGTATTGACACACGTTTTCTATTTTATGCCCCACAACAACCCTTAAAGTAAGTGTTAGGCACCCATTTTGTGGATGAGGAAAGTGAGGTCTGAGAGGTGAAATAACTTGCCAGAGTCAGGCAGCGAGTAAGTGGCTGATGAGTTGTCACAGACTCTTTCTTCTCAACTACCCTGGTGCCTTCTGGGCTTTGGCGGAGGAAGTGAGAGTTCCAAGAACGGGGAGAGGCCAAGGGAACAGAGGGACAGTGGCTGCAGCAGGGACAGGGAGCTGGCAGTGGCATGGGCACAGCCCCTTAGGCGCCCTAGTCATGTCCGGGAGTCCTTGGCAGGCCTGCACCACCCGGGAGCCCATTACTGTCACTTATCTGCCTGTACTCTGAGTTCCTCTGAAGTCCTCCTCCACCCCAGCCTGAGCCATCCCCAGAGAGCTGGCCTGGCCAGGAGGGGGAGGCAGGGCCTGGGGTGGAGCTGAGATGGGCAGGGCGAGGGCGGAGGGGTGTGCAGAAGGAGGGCGCAGTGGGGGAGGCTGCTGAGGCCGCTGGAGGGAGCTGAGCGCTGACTTCAGAGGAGCCGGCAGATGTTGCCATGGCAACCACAGACTAGGGGCATCTTTGAAAAAGAAAAAAGAAAAAGAAATTTAAAAAAGTTTGGCGGTTTTATTTGCTGTCTTTGTACCCCTTGCCAGAAGGAAAAGTAGAGATCTTGGGGAGTGCTGGAGATGGCTGGGCAGGCAGGTAGGGGTGTGTCAGGGACAGGATTCCCCCAAGGGGAGGATGTGGTTCCACCCCTGAGGATGGTGGAGGCTCCTCCACGTGGTCCCCAGGGGCCTCCAGAACGTAGCATCTTCTCCTGACTCTGGTCCATCCATCTGTGTTCCAGGACCTCTTTTGAGAACCTGGGACCTCTATGGGACTGGTCATCTGGGTCTGGTTCTATTCACGTCCTGCCAAGTGACCAGCAGAGAAACCCTCTTTAGACTTGGGCCCACCGGGAGGAGTGAGTTTCAGAAGCCAAGGTTTCTCATGTCCCATCCTCCCCACCCCTCTCTGACAGTAGCTCCTTTTCTACATGGCAACTGACAATAACACAAAGGGCAAAGGGATACAAGTGCCAGCCCCCATGTCACACTGCCTGGCTGCAGAACCCAGCATCCCTTCTAGCTGCTTGGGCAAGCTAGGTAACTGGTAACTGCTCTGTGCCTCACTTGCCCCCTTGTGAAATGAGGACAATGGCTAGATCCAGCTTACTGTGTTGCTGGAAGGATTAGACGAGTGAACATATGTAAAGCACTTAGAACAGCATCATTGCATGGTCTGGCCTGGTGCTATAGCATTTCAGCAATCTTCAATTTTAGGGCTGTGAAACTGAGGCTTTGGATGACAGGGTTGTGGGACTGAGTCTTCACCCTTCATCTCCTGCCCCCGGGCACAGAAACCTCTCAGATCTGAACACTGCCCTTCTGCTACCCTAACCTCACCCAGGGAGCATTTGGCACAGTCGCTGGGCAACTGGAAGGGACAGGCGAGCCCTATCCTTAGGTCTGCCTTCGTGGACTATTCCCTGGTCTTACATGTACACCAGAATCCTGGGGTCTCAGTTTCTCAAAGGTGCTTTCCATACCCAACAAGAAAAATAAGCAAATTCAAAGCAAACTGATTTTGATCCCCGAGAGAGGACCTATCTGTACTGATGAAATTCTGAACCAGGGACTGCTTTTCAGTAAATGGTTTTCTTTTTTCTTTTCTCTTCTTTCTCTCTCTCTTTTTTTTTTTTTTTTTTTTTTTTTTTTTGAGACAGTCTTTTTCTGTTGCCCAGGCTGGAGTGCAGTGGCACAATCTCAGCTCACTGCTTACTGCAACTTCTGCCTCCTGGGTTCAAGTGATTCTCCTGCCTCAGCCTCCTGAGTAGCTGAGATTACAGGCATGTGCCACCATGCCTGGCTAATTTTGTATTTTTTGTAGAGATGGAGTTTTACTGTGTTGGCCAGGCTGTTCTCGAATTCCTGACCTCAGGTGATCCTCCCGCCTCCGCCTCCCAAAGTGCTGGGATTACAGGCGTGAGACACTGCACTGGGCCCAATAAATGCTTTTCTTCCTTCAAAACTAAAGCCCTCAGAAGATTTACATTCCAGAACAGACCCAGATTCTTGTCAGGGGCCCATCAGCAATTGGTGACTCCCTCAAATTAGCATGGCACTGGCGATTAATATATAAGCATTCTAGAGAGATTCTCTGTGGATGTTTAGCCCAGATTTTTCTAAGCCTTCCCTCCAGATGTATAGGTGACATTATTTTAGGCTCCATCTTAGCTATTATGAATTTCAGAATCATTAGGTTTTGCAGTTAAGTGCCCAGTCAGCAGTCTGATATTCCTTTAAGTCACAAATAATAGCTACCATTTAATGAGTGCTTGTATTCCACCTGGCCCCATATGAGACATGGTGACATGTGATATTGATAAGCCCTAATCACAACCCTCCCTGCAGGCTAGGGATTTATTCTTATTTCCAGGGGAGGCATGTGGGGCCCAGAGAAATAAGAGACTCATTTAAAGCCACACAGCAAGCAGGGCAAGGAGTCAGGATTCAAATCTAAGACTGCCCAGCTCCAAAGCATAATCCCTGATGTACATGGTGGTTAAGAGTCTGAACTCCGTTGGGTGCAGTGGCTCATACCTGTAATCCCAGCACTCTGGGAGGCCGAAGCAGGAGGATTCATTGAACCCAGGAGGTCGTGACCAGCCTGGGCAACATAGTGAGACCCCCATCTCTACAAAAATTTAAAAAATAACCGCTGTTGTGGCACATGCTTTTAGTCCCAGCTGCTTCAGAAGCGGAGGTGGGAGGATCACCTGAGCCCAGGGAGGTTGAGGCTGCAGTGAGCCATGATTGTACCACTGCCCTACAGTCTGGGTGAAAGAGCAAAACCCCATCTCAAAAAAGAAAGGAAAGAAAAAAGAAAAAGAGCCTGAACTGAACTCCTGGCCAGACAAGTGGAACCAAATCCCAGCTTCATCAATATCTAGCCACGTAAATGGAGCCATCTGGCCTCCATTTCCTCATCTGAGAAACAGGGATAATAATACCCAGTGCTGTATAAAGAGTAAATAAGTTAATATATGCAAAGTTCTTAGAAGAAAGCCTGGTATACAACAAGCATTAAATCAGTGTTTACTTTTATCCTTCCTACTAGGCCATGAGGATTTCGTATAAAGACGTGGAAAGGGGAAACAGATTCGTGTCTGCATTCAAACAACAATTCTCAGGAATCCTTGACATTTTCCTAGAAGTAGGCCTTAGAAAAAAATAACAGGCTTTAAGCCAAAATTATTTTTTCCAAACTTATTTCACAGCAGCACAGATTCTTAGGGCTGGCAGGGCCTTGCGTGCTGGAGAGAAGGAGGAACGTGGCCCAGGCTCCATCCTGGCATGGTCTTCAAACCCCCAAATGGAGCCCATGCCTTGTAGGTGGGCTCTGTGGTGACAACAGGGGAGCCAGCGGCCCCGAGCCCCAAGCCAGTCCTGCCACAAACTTGGCTGGATTCCTGCTGAGTCTCAGCTTGCTTATCTAGAAATTGAGGATCTTCCTTCACGTTGTTTTAGCAAAACCCACTCAGGATTATGCTTCTCCCAGGAAAGGGGACCACAGCAGGAAAGAGATGGGAGGGAGGCTCCTAGAAATTTTAGAAAGTGAGACCCAGAAGGGATCTTAGAAAGTTACTTAGTGGTAACTTAGCAGAAGTAGCTTAGCTGCTCCCCATTTTACTGATAAGGAAACTGAGGCCCCAGTGAGAGAAAGCGACTTGTCTAGTGTCAGAGCTGGCAGTAAAACCCTTGTGCCTTGTCATGTAGGGCCAGTGCCCATGGCACTGCAGCCACTGTCAGCTCAGGAGTGGGAAGCCCTCTTCTGAGTGGTGGTTGCTATGACTAGGCTGGAGGACAGGGAGTCTCCCCAAGTGTGCTTTGGCAAGGGGTTGGGAGAGACATCGCTTCTATTAATTGTGATGAAGATGATGGTGATAGCTGTAACTTATTGAGTGCTGGGTACCAAGCATTCTAAGAGCTTAATATTCACTTAACCTCCTGAGGTAGGAACCATTATCATCTCCCTTTGCCATGAGAAAACTGAGGCACAAGGAAGTGAAGCAAATGCCTAAGGCTTTCTATCTGGTTATGTGTGGGAACTTGGTTTTAAGCCAGACAAAATTTCGGAACCTGTGCCGCAACTATTTGCCTATACCGACTCCTCAGAGTATAATTTTGTACATTTCCAGTCCCTAGAAGCCCAGAGAAGGGAGTGGTGCTAGATTCAATTCAGTTTAACTTCTTTAGTTTATTTGTTGAAACCCACCATGTGATCAGCTGGATAGCCAAAACCACTAGCTGGTTCCAAATTAAATGTATCAATAGAAAATGTATTTCAGAATGTGGCCTCACACACTACACATATGTGCATGTGTGCACACACACACATACACACATGCACATATTGGAAAGGACTGAGAGCATGGTCAGACAGGAAGGAAACCAAATTCAGGATGCCAGAGTACCTAGCTCAAGCCCTGGCTCAGCTACTGACCAACCCTGGGGTACTCAGCAGGTTAATTCACCTGCTCTGTGAGGGGTGGGCTGTCTATACCATTCACCCTTGGATCTCCAGTCGCTCTCACTCCATCAGTGAATGAATTATTTCCTCACTGCTGCTTTCCAGCTGTGTGACTGTGGGCAAGTTGCTCAACCTCACTGTTCCTCAGTTTCCCCCATGTGTATAATAAGGATACTAATTGTACTTACGGGGCTGTTGCAAGGATTAAATGAATGTATAAGGGGCTTAGAGCTTGGCACAGAGTAAACATATACAAATATTAACCATGGTGGTGGTGATAATGGTGGCAATTAATATTATTAGCACTTTTTGTCTATTTGTAATTTGTAAAATGGGCCAATAATGGCATTGGTCTCCTAGGGTTATTCTGAGGACCAAATAAGATGATAGCACAGAGTATGGGCTCAGACCCCAACTCAGGGGTGGAGACAGGAAGAGAAAGCATGTACAGGGCAGCAGGGCACACAGCCATTCCATCTGAGAGGAAGAGGATGGCAGCAGGGGTGCGTCCTGGCATAGCAGGGGACAGGACATTACATCCCCTGGTGCCGGCTTATCCCTGTGGCTTCCCGCCCTGATGCTGCCACTTTGCATATGTGATCCAATCAACTGTCTCTTTAATTATGACACGGAGGAGAAGCCACAAACAGGTTCTCCATATTCACGGTTTGCTGCGTCTGTGTTACATCCGGTGTGCATGTAAACAACATCTTGTGGCATTGTCTGATAAATTAAACATCTCTCCTTCCTGGGCTTGGAGAGGAGCGTCGGGTCTCTAAAGAGGGGCACGGATGACTCACCACCATGGCGCTAAAGAGCTTTGCCTGCAGCTCTTTGAGCAAAACGCTCTGGAAGGAGCAGGGAGGAGAGAACGCGCCTCCAGCTGGGGTCTCTTTCCTAGGAGGAGACAAGTGGGACAGGATGTGCCCAAAGCTGGCTGCTTAGCTGAGGCCACCAGGGAATTGTTACTGAGGGAAATGGAGCTAACTCTCGCCCATTCCTGCAGCGCCTGCTGGGAAGGCAGGTGATGTGCTGGGAAAACGTGCACTCAGCACCATTCTGGATCCTCATTTGACCCCTGCCCTGGCCCACCAACAAATCTTTATTGAAAGAACCTGATTTATAACTCATTGTGGCCATCTACTGGCTGTGTGACCTTGTGAAAGACACCTAACCTCTCTGGGTTTTGGTTTTCTCATGGGACCACAGACAACGTAGATAACCTTGTTGAAAGCAGGCAGCCAGGTCCCACCATCCCTTGAGATCCCCATCAGCTCTAGCAGCCATGACCTCTTCCCAGCCAGCCTTCAAGGAGAGCCCTTGACTCAGGAGATGAGCCAAAACTAAGACATCATGAGAACAAAAGGCAGACACTTCTAATTAGAAAACCACCAACAACATGGGTTACTCCCACCCCTCTGATCATCAGACTCACCTGAAGAGCCTTTTAAAAAATATCCAAAATACTCTGGGTCCCATTCCCAGAAATCCCGATGTAATTGATCTGCTGGAAGCCAGGCACTGAATTTTGTAAAACTCCTCGTAAGTCTAATGTGTGGTTGGGTTGGAGACTGCTGACCTAGATAATCCATTTCCTGATCATCAAGAGTCGAAGGTGAGTTTAATTAAAGGAGAAGGTGGGAAGAGACTGTGGGGAACTAGATGCCTAAGCTACTTTGTAGCAGGCCTGAGATATTCCCTGGAGTCCAGCCCAGGCAGGCTGGAAATAGGATGCCACTCCTGATTCTACTTGCCAGTGAGTGTGAGCCGGAGTGGGGCAGAAGATGTCCATCGGGCCACCAACATCCGAGGCCTGTTCTGGGCTGTGGGTCAGGCCTGCTCTCAGGATTGCCCCAGTGTGGTGGCGAAACAGCCAAGTAAAGTGACGATGAGAGGAAGGCATTGTATCCTCTTCCCATGGAGCCTATGCTGGGAATTAAGGGGAGCGGGCAAGTGGAGAGATTAACTCTGTCTGGAAAGTTATAAAGGAGGGCTTCTAGAGACCAGGAGTGTTGAGCTTTGAAGGGTGTATACAAGTTTGCCAGGTGGAAAGCAGGGAATGGGAAACAGCAAGTTTGACCTAGGGAC
Organism: Gorilla gorilla gorilla; assembly: GCF_029281585.2. NCBI lineage: Eukaryota > Metazoa > Chordata > Mammalia > Primates > Hominidae > Gorilla > Gorilla gorilla. The sequence continues at coordinate 58,257,414 of NC_073229.2, read as the reverse complement.
TACCCCTGCTAACTCAGCACCTATGGGGTTCCCCGTGTACCCAGCTCTGCACCAGGCATTGCTGGAGGTATAGATGGGTGGTGATGCATACACACAAGAGAACGTGGGCCCTGCCTTTCTTACAGTGAGGCTGGGGAGACACAGGTTCAAAGGGAATTCAAGATGGTTTCACACAAAGAGAATTTCTAGTGGCAGCTCCTAATACATCTGTGTTATCAAAGAAAGTTTCTTGGAGGAGATAAGTCTGGAGAAACGTAGAGGCAGACAGAAGGCAGACACCATCCCAGATAACTTCAGTAAATGTGGGGAGGGGGAAAAGGCCTTCATACTTTATAATCCAGGTTCTGGCATGGCCCTGAGTGTGGATGGGGCACAGAAGGCCCAGTCTGACTAAGGTACAGGGTTGTGGCATGGGCTGAACGGCATCAGGCCAGGCTGGAGCCCAGTAGGAAGGGGCTTCCTAGGCCACGCTGGGCCCATCAGACACAATCTAGCCTGGACTACATTCATCCTTATACCAATGCAACCATAACATATAGCTTTTAATATATATTTTACGGAGGAAAGAAACTAAAGGAAAGTCACACCACCACTCTAGGGCAAAACACATGGGTGGGATTCTAAATCCCTGGATGCTCTTTCAGGTCCTACCTTTAATTAGCTGTTCATCCTTGGCCAATTCACCCATCCTTTTTGAAGCTCAGTTTGCTCTTCTGTAACCTGGAAAGGGTAGACCCATCTCACAGGCAGCACATCCCAGGAGCATTGTCAGCCTGGACTACATCAAGCATGGTGCCCCCTGGAATTGTACAAGGTGGAATGGCCAAGAGTGAGGAGTCGACAGAGTAGGAAATGTGAAATTGCTTTAAAAGCAGCTGTGAGAAGAGCTTAGTTTTAGGGGAAGGGATGAGGGCTCCCTTCCTCAGCCTCATCATCCCCATTCCATGTACATCATAACATATCTTTCCACTGAAACAAAAACAACTTCTCAGTTTCCAGTGCTGATGGCACAACCTACAGAAGCTGTCTGTGCATCCCTTGAGCACACATCTCATGACACCTCACCAGCCCCTGAGGCCTGGGACCTTGTTTTGCCCTCCCCACACCTTCCTCGCCTGCACACACACAGCTTAGCATCATACAGACCGTGCTTGTCTCTAGTACGGAGTGGAATCCCTCCCAAGCCATCCCCCAAGTCCCTCCTTTTCCATTTTTCCTCCAGGGGCCCTACTGGGCTCACATCCTTGTCTCTCTTCCCTGCGATGCTCTCAAGGTCTGGCTGCCATCTCCAAGCAGAACTGCTGCATCAATTGTCCTTTGTTGTACTTCAGTTGGTCAAACACATAGGCTCAGTGCTGGTGCCCAGGCTGCAGCTGGCTTGCTATGGAGCAAGGGTCCCCTGCCCCATCTCAGAGACTTTGGGGCCATACTGACCCCTGGAGGCTCCTCCTGCACATATGGGGTGCACTGTGGCTGTTTACTCATGAAGCCCTAGTCTCCGACAACCATAAGAGTGAGTGTGGCTGGGGCTGTCTCTTCAGGACCAGCCTTGGGATGGTTGAGGTCATTGTCCTTGAAGACCCAGAAGAGCACAGGGTCTTCTAGCATCATTTTCTTGTTTTAAGAAACAGAAGCTGGAACCAAAAGAGTGTTTGTGATGGAATAGCGACCTCCAAATGATAATTTCACTTGGAACCTTAGAATATGACCTTATTTGGAATAAGGATCTCAAAATGAAATCATTATGGGCTGGGTGCAGTGACTCACAACTGTAATCCCAGCACTTTAGGAGGCCAAGGCGGGAGGATCACTTGGGGTCAGGAGTTCAAGACCAGCCTGGCCAACATGATGAAACCCCATCTCTACTAAAAATACAAAAATTAGCCAGGTGTGGTGGCACACCCCTGTAATCCCAGCTACTTGGGAGGCTGAGGTAGGAGAACTGCTTGAACCCAGGAGGCAGAGGTTGCAGTGAGCCCAGATCGTGCCACCGCACTCCAGCCTGAGTGACAGAGTGAGACTGCATCTCAAAAAAATAAATAAATAAATAAATAAATAAATAAATGGATTAAAGTAGGCCCTAAATCCAATGCTAGTGTGCTTATAACAGACAAAAAAGGAGAAGAGACAGGCACAGAAAAGACAGCCATGTAAAGACAGAGGCAGAGACTGAAGTGATCCAGCTACAGCCAAAGAGCACCTAGGATTTAAAGGAGCCACTAGAAGCTGGAAGAGGCAAGGAAGCAATCTTCTCTAGAGCCTCCTGAAAGAATATGGGCCTGCTGACACCTTCATTTCAGAATTCTGGCCTCCAGACTATGAGAGGGTAAATCTCTGTTGTTTTAATCCACTCAGTGTGTGGCTATTTGTTATGGAAGCACCAGGAAACAAATACACAAGGCTCTCGACTTACCTGAGAAGGTGCCCAGGTTTCCCCCACTATACCTATTAGACCCTGTGGGCCTGCCTGAAAGCCCCACATCTAAAAAACAACGACCCTAAGACCATTTTGCATGACTGTGTTCCTGCTGTGTGCCAGGAACACCTGGGTGTTTGCATTCCGGTGAGTGAGGAGGCACATGTGTGAGGCAGTGTGTAACAGTGGTTAAGGGCATGGTGGGTCCAGGCGGCCAGTTTTTAGTTATGTATCCCTGGGTAGGTGATGTAACTGCTCTGCCTCAGTTTCCTCATTGGTAATATAGGGATGATATGTTCTCACTCATAAGTGGGAGCTGAACAATGAGAACACATGGATATAGGGACAGGAACATCATACGCCGAGGCCTGTCAGGGATTGTGGGGCAAGGGGAGGGAGAGCATTAGGACAAATACCTAATGCATGTGGGGCTTAAATTCTAGATGATGGGTTGATAGATGCAGCAAACCACCATGGCACATGTATACCTATGTAACAAACCTGCACGTTCTGCACATGTATCCCAGAACTTAAATAAAAAACAAAACAGGGATGATAATAGTAATGCCCACCTTCTGGGGTGTTGTGAGGGATTAATGAATTAGTATCTATAGCACCCTGGGAACCGTGCCTTGTCCTCTGGAAGTGTTGGCCATGACCATTTCCCCCAGTGACTGGGGGTGGAAACGGAGGCCTGGGGGGCTATGTCACGTCCCCAACATGGCTAGAAGATGGCTGGGCTGGAGTTTAAACCTAGGTTTTCTTGACTTTGAAGCAGAGGCACTTTCTAGTCTGACACACGCTGTCTCCTTTTCGGGAGCTTCCTGGAGACATGACATTTAAGCTGGGAGGAGGCAGGATGCTACCTGAGACGCTTCACAAGCAGTCTGGCTGAGGCGTGGCAACTGGGAGCTGCTTGTCAGTTTATAACCACCCCTCCTGGCTGCCATCCAGTAGAGTGGGGCCCTGGAGTTTGGCTGGGGCCCAGAAGATCACCTATCTTGGGGAGCAAGAAGGTAAGAGGAGGGATCTGGAGGCGTGGGAGAAGAGATGTGAGCTGGATCCCGAGAGGCAGGGATGAGGCAGGTGTGTGTTTTGTGTCCCCTGTTCCAGCATCTCACCCAATGAGACCCATTTCCGAAACAGCCAGAGAAACAGGTGGTTCAGGAGCTCCTGACGGATGCAGCCCCGAGTGAATGAAGGGTGTGAACGCCAGGGTGGGAGAGACAGAGATGGGAGGTTCCAAGCCAAGGAGAAACACACTCACTGAAAGTTCAGAGCCAATAAAATGCAGTTTAGGGAATGACATGTTGCCTACCTGTCAGCCTGCCAAGGTGCCTGAAAGGTGAGGCAGCAGGTGCAGGCAGGAGAGAGGCCTGGGGAGAAAGGATATCAGCATGTCAAATGCTGCTCAGAGTCAGGTCACATCCAGGGCTCCCGTAGGATCTCCCTGGAAGCATAGGATGCAGCTTCTGAAGTGGCTTGAGCCACACCAGCATCAGGAGGAGGGAAGTGCACAAATCCAGCTCGGCTTACACGGGGTGAATCTGAATGCTAGCGGGTGGCGAGGGGTACCCCACAGGCCCCGCAAGGTCATTTGGCAGGATGCCCGGGAAGGCTTATTAGGCTGAAAATGCCCAAAGCAGCTTCTCTGCTCTCTGCACTCCTAAATCCTCCCACTTCTTCTGAGTTGCTGCTGTGGCCAACAGCAGAGGGTCTTCAGATGCCAACTCAGCCTACAGAAAAGTGAGAAATTCAGGCAAGCAGTGAAAAGTGTTGCGAGAATAAATCTGCAGACTCCTGGTTTTTTCAAAGCCCCACCTGCTGTGGGTTTTGATGGAATCGACCAATTGTCTTGACCTGGAAACACCTATCCAGCTCTGGGGAGGAAGCCAAACAAGAAAAACTGAAGGGGCTGGAGGGAAGGTGGAGGGAAGATGAGGAGCAGAGACAGAGGGAGGGGACAGTGCAGGGGTTGACCGGGGAAGAATTCAAGTTTTCTATGAGTACAACCTGATTGTCTTTATTTCCGTGCACGTGCACACACACACCGGGGAGCTTATGTTTAGGACCCTGCAAGTGGGGCTGGGGCATCTGTTTGTTATTGGGTAATGCAAGTCACTGGGTCCCTGTGACTGGGCCCTCCAGCATTTGGGATACCTGGGGCATGAGGTTCACTAAATAGGTGTGAATAAATAGGCCCTCGCTGCTTCTGGGCACTCAGGCACCCTCTCAAGGGGCTTGCTTTGCAGTGTTGGGGTCCCCTGCTTACCCTCTTCCTTCAGGGAACTACATATCTGGCTGTGGGTATGTGGCAAGTTATCCCAGAGAAGGCACCTCTCTTAGTGTAATACAAAGTGAAATCCTTCCTGGCTGGTCTGGAGGATGGATACTGGTCTGAGTGGCCTTTCTTGTTGTGCAATCAGAATGAACAGGTACTTTCAGTATTAACTCATTTTATCCTCACTGCAACGCTTTGAAGGTGGCACTGCCATTGTCATCCTTCTAATATAGTATTGGAGTTGGGGGTGGCTGCAGTGAGCCACCCCAGGTAGCTCTGCTCCTCAAAAGCAGAGCAGGGATTTGAACCGGGCCAGCTGGCTCTAGGGCTGAACGCTCAACAGCATGCCACACCATCTCTCCCAGGGCAGTTCAGTGTGTACTGGGGAGAGATTTCAGCAGTCGGTGTGACACTTTGCAGAGCTCCCCATGGCATGACAATATGACAGCATCCCTAAACAGTGGAAGCCTAGCCTTTGCTTGAACACATGCAGTGACAGCCTACTCATTACTTTGCCAGGAGACTAGAGCCATCCATCTTCCCATGGTTTGGATTTTGGAAAAAGTCATTTGGAAGTTGAGCCCCAAAGTTGCCTTCCTGTACCTTCTACCCTGGCTTCAGTTCTGGAGCCGGTGAGAAGAGCCCCGTCCCCTTTCCCAGACACTCTCAGATATCTGCACATCAGCCTCATCCGTACCCCTGCCAGCAGCCTTGGATTGAACAAGCTTCTGGGCCCCTGGCCCCCTCAGCCCTTTTTCTTTCTCAGCCACTGCCCCTCACACCCCTCACCTATCAGGCCCAGACCAGCTGGACACACCCCGATGTACCAACATCCTTCTCAGCCTGCTGTCCCCAAGTTTGGGTGTGACCCTGCCACTCCTGGTCCTTGCAATCCTCCGTAGGATGAGGGATTAACTCAGGGATCTCTGACATTCCAGGCATCTGTGGTGCAGCCACCCACCCTATGTCCTGACCCTGTCTCTTATGCTCCATCCCCACCCCTGGTGTTCCCCTGGAGGTGGGTCCAGGCCCAGCAGTTTCTTGTGTTGGATGTGAATAGTGAGGACAACAGCAGGTAATGCAGGAGCTGAGGCAAGGGGAAGCCAGGTGTGCTGAACCTGGGGCCTGGGGTGAGAGGGGCTCACCACTGGCTGCTCTGCCTTCCCAGCTCCTCTCTTTCCATCGGGCAATTCCTCTGAGAGCAGGCAGAACACAGCCTATTTTTTTTTTTTTTTTGAGACAGAGTCTTGCTCTGTCACCAGGCTGGAGTGCAGTGGCACGATCTTGGCTCACTGCAACCTCCACCTCCTGGGTTCAAGCGATTCTTCTGCCTCAGCCTCCCGAGTAGCTGGGACTACAGGTGCGTGCCACCATGCCCAGCTGATTTTTGTATTTTTAGTTAAGAAGGGGTTTCAACATGTTGACCAGGATGGTCTTGATCTCCTGACCTCGTGATCTGCCCGCTTTGGCCTCCCAAAGTGTTGGGATTACAGGCGTGAGCCACCGCGCCCAGCCACACAGCCTCTTAAATTGTTAATTAAATGGAAAACACTTGGCTCCATTTCTCTGTGGTTTCTATTACCTGAGCAGGTGTGGAAGGAGTGGGCATTGTGTTTTCTCAGATGCACCCAGCCCATGACTGCCTGTTTCCCCAGCCCACATGCCTTGGGGAGCCATGTTGGCTTGGCAGGTGGGGTTCTGCAGGCAGGATGGGGAGATGTGTGGCAGGTGAAAAACAGACCCAGACATGTGCTTTAGGTGCCAAGGGGCCCATGATCACCCAGTGTGATGCTCTAGAAAGACAAATCCACCAGTGGGAATTCAAAAGGAAGGGACTGGCTCCGGGTTACAAGTCTGTCCCTCTGCTCCTAAGTGGACACTGTGGTTGGTGAGGACCCAGCTGTGGGTAGATGACTAACTCCCAGCATTACTACAGAGATGAGTAAAGTGATGGTTTACAGGGTGTGTGCAGGGTAGAGGGATGTCCTGGTGCACCTCTTGGGCAGAACAAGGCAGGAGCAACACCATTTTTAAGGCTATTAGGGTAAGGGAGGGAGGGACACAGAGCTGTAGTTCATGAGAGAGGCCAGTCAGTGAGAACTGGAACCCCGAAAGGCCCCTGCCAGGGCCTCTATGAAGCAGGTGGGTTTGTGGGACTGCAGCAGATATGCCCTGACCTGGTTCTCTGTCCATCCTCCAATCTCCTATGAGTGCCTTCCAGTGACCAAACCCAAGAGCCAGAGGGAAGGGGAGCCTGAGAAATGCAATGGAGATGATGGTTGGATATACTAAGCTCATTATGGGATGACTCTCCAGAATCAGACATGGGGTGGAGGCTGCCTCGCATACCGTCCCACCCATCTAACCCTGAGCCCTGCTCATGGCCTTTCTCAGTGGACTAACAAGCCCTACTAGCCCAGGATAGGAGGTTTCCTGTCCCACGATGATGGTTGGATCAGCTTTCTGGGACGTCTGCAACAAATGACCACAAACCGGATGGCTGGATGGCTTAAGCCAACAGAAATATGTCCTCTTATAGTCCTGAGGACCTGAAGTCTGAAACCAAGGTGCTGGAGTCGCACTGCCTCTGAAGGCTGTAGGGGAGAAGCCTTCCTTGCCTCTTCTAGTTTCTGATGACTCCAGGTGTTCCTTGGCTTGTGGCTGCCTCATTCCAACCCCTGCCTCAGTCATCACATGGTCTTTTCCTCTCTCTGTGTGTCTTCCCCTCCTGTGCCTCTTATAAGGGCATTTGTCATGGGATTTAGGGCCCACCCGGGTAATCCAGGACAATCATATCACCTTAACTAAATTACATCTGGAAAGACCCTTTTTTTAGATAAGGACACATTCACAGGTTCAGGGATTAGGACGTGGATATACCTTTTGGGGGGCCTCCATTCAACCTACTACAATGGTTATCTCAGATGAGCTCCTGTCCCTCCTCCTGTCCCCTGCATGCCACTCACTGCACTTCAAAATTGACCAGGAGGATACATAGGGCTGACATGATTCCCATTTTACAAATAAAGCCAGAAAGGAGAAGAAATGTGCATGAGGAGATGGGGTAAGGGGCAGAGGTGGAACGGGAGCTCAGCTGCCTGTCATTCTCCTGCCACGTCCTCCCACCACCTCACAGGCACGGATAAGCCCCCATGCTCCTTCAGCACCTCTATAACTGCCCATTCATATTGTTTTCACTGGGTACTGTTTTTCCTCTTTGAACTTCAGTCCCCCAGATCTGGTTTAATCTCACTACTCTTTGCGCTTCACATAACCCACTTTTATTACAGTTTTCTTTAGTAATGGAATAAGTGCACATAGTCCCACCACCCAAAACAAAAGCTTGGCTATGACTTACATCTGAGCCCAGTTCCACCTATTCAAACACCCCTTCTTCCCCAAAGGAATGATCGCTCTCACTGATTCCTTTGCTTTCCATTCTGTGTGGTTTTAATACATCCCTTTCTCATCATGTTTTTACTGGGGCCACACCCCATGCTGGACACAGATCGCAGAGATGGTCAAGGCAAGTTCTGACAGCTAATGAGGCCTGGATCATCTAGTGAGAGCATTACCGGGACCTCCCAGTGCTTGTGGGTGGAGAAGAAGGCAGTGAGGGCCAAGGACTTGTTCACCGATTGCTTCTGACACTAGCCTGGGAATTCCTGGAGTTCAGAGCCCAGGTTCAGAAAGGTTCACCTCTGAGTCCCCACAGCCCACCCCAGAGCAGGTGCCCAATAACCAAGTATGGAATTAATGACAGAAGAGTTTTGGGAACCTCCTGTCCTGGGTGAATAGGGCCTGTTCGTCCACTTAGGAAGGTCATGAGCAGGGACTGGAGCTGGATGAGTATGTCCTGTCAGATATGGAAATTCCTGAAGCAGAGGCTGTCTACCCTCATTAGACTGGAGACTGCCTATGACAGGGACTAGGTCTCTTCCATCATACTAGGAGACACAGGAAGTCAGATTTGGCTCCTCTGTCTGATTGGAGCATCCTAAGGCTCAGATTTCTTTCATCTAATAGGTCATTCTGAAATTAGAGGCTGTTTCTCTCCATTGAGTAAGTGTCCCCTGAAGACAGGCTATATCTCCTCTATCAGATTGGGAAATAATGAGGCCAGACTCAGAACCTCCCACGGCCGAGGCTAGGTCTCTGTCAAAGAGAGAAGAGCTGGCTCCCTGTCTCCTGCCATGGAGATGTCCTTGATCAATGCCCAGCCTCTCTGGAACTTCCTTGTTTTTTCTTCTTACCATTCAGCTTGCAGATAGCTCACCTGTAAAGCCCTGTTGTATTGCTACTCTGGACTTTGCCAAGAGTCACTAACTGTGTCCCTCAGACACTGTTTCCATGTCTGTGCCACTGAGATGTGAGCATGGCAGAGCTGTGGAGGGAGCGCAATTGGAGGAGGGGATGTCACCTCCTCTGATTTAGGTCTTGGCTCTAGCTCAGAGCCTGCTGCAGTATCTGCAGGCTGAGTCCAGCCTCCAAGGACACAGGCAGCTGGGCCTGCCCCAGACAGGATCTGGAGAAAGCTCTCCCCTCAGTTCACCAAGTGATAGAAAGAACAGTAGGGACCTAGGAAGGAGGACTAATGGGAGGGGGAAAGGGCCTCATTTTTGAAACACACACACACATCATCATCATCATCATCATCATCATCATCATCATCATCATCATCTTATTCAACTTTCCAAATACTGAGATAAGTGTATTACTTTGCTAGGTCTACCAAAACAAAAACAGGGGGTTTAAACAATACAAGTTTATTTTCTCACCATTCTAGAGGTTATGAGCCCAGATCAAGGGGTCGGCAGGGTTGGCTTCTTTTGAGGCCTCTCTACTTGACTTGTAGGTGGCTGTCTTCTCCCTCTGTCTTCCCATGATCTTTCCTCTGTGTGTGTCCATGTCCATACTTTTACTTCTTATAAGAATACCAGGCACATGGGGTTAGGGCCCCATATATATGACTTCATTTTACCTTAATTATTTCTTTAAGACTCTTACCTCCAAATACAGTTATATTTCTCAGGCACTTGGGCTTAGGATTTCAACATGCTTATGAATTTTGGCCATATTCATCCTATAACAATAAGTAAAGCACATGTGTCCTCATTTTATGGTAAAAAATTAAGGCAGGGACAGAAGTGGCTTGCCTGGGGTGACTTGCATAGGGATGAAGAAGTGGAAGTGGATTGGAGCACCATCTACCTCTAAATCTCATGCTAGGTCCAGCCCAGGACCCTGCATCTTTGTCCTCTGGCGGGAACAACTCTGGTAGACTCTTGAGTGGGGGCCTCTCCTTTCTGCCTGTATCATCTCATGATGGAAACCCCTGCTTATACTAGACATTATTGGATGCTAATGGCTGTCTTTCAGGTGGGTGTCCTTGCTCTACCTATAACATCAGGGGATCTTTAAAAATGGGACTGAGACTCTTCCCTCCAGTGAAGGGCTCCCTGGGACCAAGCTTCATTTCCCCATCTGGAACCTCCCCTAAAATTGCAGAAAGATGGCCTGGCAACATCTGGGTGACCTTTGCTTAACACATTTATAGGTTCTCCTGCTTTTCCCTCCCTTTATCCTTGCTGCCTGCTCCTTGGGGTGATCTGGTCATCTTGCCTTAAGATCATAAAGTATCCAAATGTCAGGTGGGAATGGACCTGCAAAGATCATCCTATTTATTACATCTCCTGGATTCTCTTGCAGATAATTATCCCATGATCTCAGACCCCAAAGAAGTGCTCGGTGGCTAATGAAAGAGACAGTCAGTAGCTGACAGCCTCAAGTCTTCCCTTGCTGTACCACTTTCTCTTTCTTGCCATATTGTAAGTAAACCCCTGGTAGACTGTAGGGCCTTAAGAGGATTGCCTTCTGTCACCACTACTGCCTTGTTCTACCAGTTACCGTCTCCACCCCCACAACCTTTTCTTTTCCAGGTTAAAGCCTCCCTTCCTCTCCAGGAACTTACCTGAGGGCAGCAGTGGCAAGTTAGAGGTCACTGCTGTTCTTCTCTGGGTGGACGGTGTAAGCCCACTGCTGCTCAACCTCTGTTCCATCCCATCCCGCCCTCCTCACTCCTGGTATTGTGGGGCATCTCTCCAGTCCCCAAATTCCCAGAAATTTGATCCTCTTGGGAACATCCTATGTTGTTCAAGGATCCTGAAGCTGTCAGGTATCAGATCTGAGTCAAATCCTACATGGGTCAGGAGAGCCCAGGTTTTTGTGGTCAAACATCTTGGTTTCTCCAATTAATTAATATCTTATGTTGGATTTTCCCAGAAGTAAACCAAGTCAGGATCTGAGAGTAAGTAGTTTATCTGGGGGTGACTTCAAGAGGCATTGATAGAGAAGTAGGGAAGTGAGAGCAGGAAGGGCAAGAAGCCAATATGGGGCTGCTCATAAGCAAGTCACTGATTTGAACACCTGAGACTCAGGTTTCCTGGAGACTTCCAGGAGTGCATTAGTTTCCTGTTGCTTCTGTAACAAGTTATCACAAAATTGATAGCTTAAAATAACAAATATATGATCCTACAGTTCTGTAGTTCAGAAGTTCAAAATGGGTCTCATTAAACTAAAATCAAGGTACTGGCAGAGCTACATTCCTTTCACGGGGCTCTAGGGTAGAATCTGTTTCCTTGCTCTTTCCAGCTTCTAGAGGCTGCCCACACTCCTTAGCTTATGGCCCCATCCCTCAAAGCCAGAAACAGTGGGTCTAGTTCTTCTCACATTGCATCACTCTGACCTTCTCACCTCCTTCCCTCTTTCATATTTAAGGACCCTATTGATTATATTGGATGCTCCCAGGATAATCCAGCATAATATTTACTTTACAGTCTGCTGATTAGCAACTTTAATTATATCTGCAACCTTAATTCCTCATTGTCATGTAACCTCACATATTCATAGGCTCTAGGGATGAAGATGTGGGCATCTATAAAGGGCCATTATTCTGCCTGCCACAAGAGATTGTGTAGATTACACCTGAGAGTCATCCTACCCAAAGGGTGAGAAGGCTGGGGTACTTATTCACCAGCTCCCATCCGAGATTGGTTTGGAGTAGGGGTTGAGTAACTGTTCTGCATTTCTGACCTGTCTTCCATAGCCCGCTGACTCTTGTGGCCACGGAAGGCAGAGTCACATGTGCTTGGGGCAGGAAGCCCTCAGAATGTATGGGAATGGTGGACATTGAGGGGTGTGGGTGAGACACCCAACAGGGTCTGCTTGTCTTAGTCCTTTTATGCTGCCATCACAGAATACCTGAGAGTGGATAATTTATAAGGAACAGAGATTTATCTCTTACAGTTCTGGAAGCTGAGAAGCCCAAGGTCAAGGGGCTTGCATCTGACAAGGGCCTTCTTGCTGCATCATCCCATGGCTGAAGTGGGGAGGGGAGTGGACAACTAATTCTTTTATCAGGAACCTACTCCCACCATAACAGCATTAATTCATCATAACCTAATCACCTTAAAGGCCCCAACTCTCAACATTGTTGCATTGATGATTAAGTTTCCAACACATGAACTTTGAGGCATACATTCAAACCATAGCACTGCTATAATTAATTAATCTATTGATTCATCAGAAATATGAATGGTTAGGCCATGTTTTGCACCAGATCCTAGTGAGAAAATGATGAAAAACACACCAGTCCTTGCTTTGGAGGGTTTCACAGTCTAATGGAAAGAATAGACCCATATGAAATCATTATAATGCAGTGTGGTAAGTGTAGTGATAGAGACCTGAGCTGGGAATTGGTGGAACACAGCCTAGAAGGGGGCTGAGATACAGAACAGAAAGGGCATCCTGCTGAGTAAAGTCTGAGTTAACACTGAAGGACATTAGGAGTTGGCCAGGTAAAGGCAGGTCATTGTTCAAGGTGGAAAGGAGGCATGAGCAAATACACATGGATAGGAAATGGTGTGATGGCATGAGCCCAGGAGTTCAAGACCAGCCTGGGCAACATGTTGAAGCCCTGTTTCTACAAAAAATACAAAAATTTAGCTGGGCACGGTGGTGCATGCCTGTAGTCTCAGCTACTTGTGAAGCCGAGGTGGGAGGATCATTTCAGCCCAAGAGGTTGAGGCTGCAGTGAGCTGTGATCATGCCACTGCACTCCAGCCTGGGTGACAGAGTGAGACCCTGCCTCAAAAAAAAAAAAAAAAAAAAAAAATAGAAAGAAAGAAATAGTATGATGTATGCAGGGAAATGCAGGGAACATGGAGTGGAGTAAGTATCACTGCTCACTTAAAACTCTGGGCAGAAAAGGGTAGAGATCCCTCTAAAGAGCTGGGCAGGAATGTGGTTGTGGGACACTAGCACCCATTGGAAGATGTTCAAACACCACCTTGGAGCAAATGGGAAACCCTTGAAGGTTTTGAGCCAGGAAAGAATGTAGCCAGAGTAGTATCATTGTTAGGTCCCTCTGTCCACAGAGTGGAAAAAGGATATGAAATACTGAAACTAGAAGCAGGGGAGATTAGTCAGGAACTATTGCAGCAGTCCAGGGGAGAGATAAAGAGCCTCCAAATTAGCATTCTGGTTGCAGTGGTAGAGAGATATCCAAGGGCAGCTCTGTTTGTAGATAAAATACTACTATATAAGTTAGGACAAGGTATGACTTTGAGTGACAGAAAATCCAAACTGGACAACAGAAGTTTATTTTCCTCTTATATAAAACTCTAACTCGGTGGTCCAAGCTCCTTGCACCTTATTACCCTGCATGTCTTTCACTCCCAAATCCACCTTATGGTTCAAGATGACCACTGCAGTTCCATCTGTCACATTCACATTCCAGCCAGCAGGAAGGAGATGAGGGAAGAGCTCAACCCTTCCTTTAAGGACACTGCCTAGAAGTTGTCTATACCTTTACCACTTACACTTCATTGGCCAGAACTTGGCCACATGGCTACACCTAGTTGCAAGGGAGGCTGGGAAATAATGTCTTTTTTCTGGAAGCCATCTCCCCAACCACAATTCTATTACTAGGCAAGGGTACATTGGGCCCTGGAAGCAACTGGTCTTTATAAGGTGACAGTGGACATGTGCACTGTGGCCAGACTGACCTGGCTTCCACTCTTTGTTACCTTGGGTACCTCCTGTGAGCCTTGGTGCCTTCATCTGTAAATGGAGATGTAGGATTATTGTGAAGATTTGACAAGATGATAGACAAAAAATGTTTTTATAAACTGTAAAGTGCTGTCACTTGTGAGATATCATCACTGTGGTTGTATTCATTGTGGCCCCATTGATGAACCAAGATTGCTTTACAAGGACTGAATAAGAGATACAGATTTAGATGCCTTTATGTCAGTAAAAATTCTTGGAATGAGGGAGGGAAAGAGTGAGGTAGGAGAAGGCCTTCTCCTAGACAGAGAGGACTTAGGGAAGGGAGGCTATGAATCACGTACTGAGGGGAGCTGCAGGGGTTTCCCAGAATGGAGTCCATGTGCTTCTGGAGGAGGCATCTTCAGCCAAAGCCAAGAGGGTACCTGGAATCCTGCAAGAGAGTATGGAGGGACTTGTGTAGCTTCATTTGTAATCCACACATTCCTACCAGCCACTATCCCAGGGCTTTTCTCCATCATCCTGAGCTCACCCATGCTTCTGCCCTTGGACCAAGCCAGGGTTAAGAACGGGAGCGCAAGGCAACAATTCCCAGACTTAATACTTCGCCTCTGTTTTTCTTTTCATTGGCAAATGAAATCATTTATTGGTTTTAGCTGAGGTGGCCTCAGTTCTTGCAGTAATTACTGCTCTGTCAGTAAATGGAGAGGTTTTGATTTCACAAAGGTATGTGTAAATTGCACGTTTTGCATTTGCTCAAACTTAATCAATACTGTAACAGAATTAAGAGGTCCAGCAAGACTTGTGATCTTACCTAAGCTAATAAAAAATGAGCCTGCATAACTACAAATGGGACCTCAGCTAATGTATTTGTAGATAGCCTATGACCACATTTTTCTGTATTGTATCAAATTGTCTCTAGTCTATGCAGGTAGTGACTAATAGAGTGTGAGGTTTTGGGGGGAGGGTGCAGTCTCTCATTGCTGCTACTAAAGGTTTTGTGTCATCTTCTTTCATGTCATCCAAATTACATTAAATTTCAATCCCAGACCTGGTAATCTCCCTCGCCTCTCCTACTTTATTTTTCTCCTTAGCACTTACCACCTTCTGATATCATGTTTACTTTATTTATCTCATGTATTCTGTCTCCCCAAACTATAATATAGGCTCTGTTGAAGGGAGGGTTTTTTTTTGGGGGGGGAGGGGGGTGGCTGGGGATTTGATCTATCTTGTTTACTGCTGTATTTTCGGGGCCGCAACTGTGCCTGGCTCAAAAAATTATTTGCTATGCGAAGGAATGAAATAATTTGGTATAATTGTTGGACATGCAGTGTGTATAATTTCTTTTTTTTAGTTTTTATTTTTTTTTTTAGAGTCAGGGTCTCACTCTATCACCCAGGCTGGAGTGCAATGGTGTGATCATGGCTCACTGCAGCCTTGAACTCCTGGGCTCAAGCAATCCTCCCACTTCAGCCTCCAGAGTAGCTGGGACTGCAGGTATGACTACCATGCCCGGCTAATGTTTTTTATTTTTTTGTAGAGACTAATCCTTGCTATGTTGACCAGGCTGGTCTCGAACTCCTGGCTTCAAGCCATCTTCCCACCTCAGCCTCCCAAATTGCTGGAATTACAGGCATGAACCACTGCGCCTAGCCCAGTGTGTATAATTTCTAATGTCACTTTTCAGCTCAAAATGCTGTTTCCAGATGCTTGGTATATAGTGTATGCTTCCTGATTGCCTGGCTGGTTGATTAAATAAATGAATGAATCAAATGTTACATTACAATGATGGAAAATAATGTAATTGTTTCATTCAATAGCCTACCCTCTCCCCTAGTTGTTCCGTAGACTCAGCTGGCCAGAAGGAAGAGGCACAGGGAACAAGCATATATTCTCTGCGCTTATCTCTCCAGCACTTGGCTAATTTTTTAAAATAGCATTTAATGACCATTGCATAAAGATGTCATTGCATCAGTGCTGTCCCCAAGCAGCTGGGAGACTATGAAGTCTCCTCATCTTTCTGTGGTGACCTATCCCAGGGGCTATGGAGGGGGCTTTCTGGGCCAGCTCACCTACTTCATTTATAACCCAGGATAGGGTATTCTGTTAAATACACCCTCTCCCTTGTAGGCCTCTCCTATGGTAATGCTCTTGCTACATAAGCCAGACAATTAGAGGTAATTGGGATAATTGGCATTTATTATGGCAATTTGCATTTCTACAGCAGGCAGCACAGAACTTAGTACCCGGCTTGGGAATGTGCTTTGGGATCTGGGCTGAATCCAGCTCTCCATTCTAACGCTCATTTCAGAGGCCATAGAATTGGCCCCTCCTATGCTCATGGTAGGTCCATAGAACAAGATTATATGAGAGCCTCACCAACCAATCAGAAAGGAGCATGCAAATCCGGGTCTGGGAATTAAAGAAGCATCTCTTCCATCTGCAGGGGACTGGGGAAGAGTCTACAGCCTGGAAGAAGTCCTGGGTCTGTGGTCAGAACCCTGGTGACTGATTTTTCACTGCATTAACCAGATATTTGACTTAATTGACAGAGTTGTTTCACTGTCTCGGTTGACTAACTCAAAGCTCAGGCCTGCTGTCAGTAGGAGCCTCTGGAAGGAGCACCTGTGAGGAGACTCCACAAGAGTCCACATGGGGACTTCTGAACTTCCAACTGCTCCTGGTTGCAGCCACCTTCTCTGCCATCAATATTTTCCTTGAGCCCAGCTTCATGGGCACCCATTTGTCCCTGTCATGACTGAGGGCAGCGTTGTACAGCGGTTATAAATATTGGCTTGCAATTGCAGCTTCCTAGGTTTGAGTTTCTTCCTCCCTAGTTGTTAGCTGGGTGACCATGAGTGAGTGACTTCACCTCTTGGTGCTCTTAATAGTGCCCGACTCATAGAGTTGATATAAGAATTAGATGAAATAATGTATGAGGTGCCTAGCCAGAGACAAAGATTAAATGTTCTCATTAAAAGGTCCTCCCTCCATCCAAACCACAAGTCTTTGCTGTGTGTCTTCACCAACCCATCCAGAAGGCACATAGTGCCAAGCATCCCAAAAGAAGCATAGGTGAAAGTGCCTTGGTATTTGGACATGGGAGCAACTGACCTGGTTGTAAGGAACATGCAGGTTTTTCAAGGGAGAAGAGATAGCATTTGTTCTGGGCCCTGAAAGACTGATAGGATTAGGCCCTGCAGAGATGAGAGGGGAGGACAGTAGGAAGCAGGGAATGGTGACGTGTTCATGGAGAGAAGTCCACAGCAAAACGCAAATGTTTTGTCTATACTTGACATATCATAATTTACTGTAAAAAGACAGTGTTTGCAATTTAGCTGCAATTTACTAAGGAGTTATGTGTCACACACAACCTCTCCAAGCTTCTTACTCTATTTGGTCACCCCTTGGGTAGAGAGACCAGGGGAACACATCGTCCCTGACAATTGAAGTTCCTCTGGCCTATTACTCTTATGACTTCTCCATCATAGACTTTGTTCACTTTGTTGAAAATGTACTAGCCAAGGTAAAGAAACAATTTCCTTGGATTCTTGGGGGAAATGAGAATGAGACAGTGAGACCCAAAGGGCACCCTTCAGTGCCCTCCAACCTGCCTGCCTAGTCCAGGGACCTGGCTTTCCTTCTTAGGGAAGGTAGAGCTCTTTAACCAAGTTTACAAACCAGAAAGACTTTTTGTTATGTTGGTCTCATGAGTTCTCGGAAACCACATATGAAATAAACTAAAACATTTGTTGTAGCATCTTTTAATCCAGTGTATCAGTTAGGATAAGGTAAAGTTGCTGTAACAAAGAGTCTGAAAAGAGAATGGCTTAAATAAGATGGAAGTGTATTTTGCTCTCACAGAGCAGTCTAGTTGGTGCCAGCTGGTGGGGTCAGCTGTGCTGGACAGTCATTCAGACCCAGGATTCTTCTATCTTATGGTTCAAACCCCTTGGGTGCTGGGCTCATCTGTGTTGTTGGGGCTGGGTGAGTGGAAACTACCCAACTCCTGGGAATTGGAAAGAGAAGCCAAGAAGAACAGTTTTTCTTTAAAGCAAGGGATGAAGAAGTTGCGCTCATCACTGCTGCACACTTTCCTTGGGAGAACACAAGGTCACATTGTCATTCTAGGAGAGGCTGGTACCATTTGCCCAAGCAACCCTGGAGGAGGGATGGGGTCTGTTAGCATGGAAAGAAGGGTGATTAGTGATTCTGCTCTATCTCACTGCTGGGGAAATGGAGAAAGCTGAGACTTTATGTTGCTCTGGACTGTCACCCGTCAACATAGCCAGGATATAGAAACCAACGTGTAGAGTGCAGTGGACAGCCCTAGACTGACATGTATTGCTGTTCTCAGAGAACTTTGGACTTTTTGCTGCTCCTAAATAGTACTTTTTTAAAATAAAAGTATCCACTGCCTAGCTCTCCCTGCTCCCTAATGTGTGAGGCTTATCACTGCCTGCACCAATTGCAGTGAAATCATTCCGGCAAATTGCCCATTACTTGATCTAACCTGGCATAATTTATACGTTCGTGTTTACAAAGCAGTTATCAGTGGTTTCATCTGTTCCTCACTGCCACCCTAGAATGAAGGCTGGGCAGGGTTTCTCCACGTGTTAAAGAAAACAGCCTCAGTGAAGTTAAGAGATCTATTAATTAGAATAACTAGATTATGCTTTAGTAACAAGCGGCCTCCAATCTTACACAACAAATGTTTATTTATCACCCTCACAAAATCCACTATGGGCCTGAATGACTCTTAAGGGCAGCTGTCCTATATGTGGCCCTAAACAATCCAGGCTAATGATAGCTTCATTCTCCTGTAGCTACAACTTCTGGACTGCCCAGCCCCCTTGACCTTCATGGCAGGGCAGGAAAGGGGCTGGATGATCATATCTGTCAATCACACACATTGATTTTGCTTACATTTCATTGGCCAGATGCAGTCACAGAGCTCTCAGACCTGCAAGAAGGCTGAGAAGTTTTGTCTAGAAGGGGAGGAGAGCTGGATACTGGTAAGCATTCATCACATCTACCACACGTTTGCACAGGATCCCATGGTAAATCATGGTACCTTCAGGTTTTTAAAGAATTTTATCATCTCCTTTCTCTCCCTCTCTTTTTTTTTTTTTTTTTTTTAAACAGGGTCTTTCTTTGTTGCCTAGGCTGGAGTGCAGAGGTATGATCATGGCTCACTGCAGCCTTAACCTCCTAGGCTCAAGTGATTTCTCCTGCCTCAGCCTCTCAAGGTGCTGGGATTACAGGTGTGAGCCACTGACTCTGGCCTGAGTTTTCTCATTTCTGATGTAATCTTATGCTGACAATAAGGCAAGCTCCACCTACATTTCCCTTGGTATAACAGAAAATATTTATACATGTGACTAACAAGATAGCTATTTTGGGGGAGAAAAAGGTTAATCCCTTTTTCTCCCCCAAACTTCCTTGTGGAATGACGGGCTTTCTTCCAGAGTAAGCAGCTTACCTATATTTCAAGGCCCTAAATCCACATATTTAAGATCCCTCCTTTGGATTAGGACTCTAAGGAAAAAACTCTTAAAATATACACATCTCTCTTGGCTTACAGACAGAAATGTAAGCCATTGTTATCCATTTCTACCTCCATATGGTGATGATATTCTTAGTGAGCAGAGACTAGGAATTAGAACAGGTATGTTTTGATAGGGGAAGAGGAGGAGGAGAGAACAGAGGAAAGGGTGGTGGGGAGGGGTGCAGGGGAGGTGGTTTGGGATGGTTGGAGGGGATTGGATGGTGACCACCCCTATCCTTCACTGAGCTGAAAGATGAAGAGCTGCGTGGTTGGTGTGTTCCTGGTTAGAGAAAAGCATGTGTGGTGATTCTGGGAATGCTATTTTTCCCTAGGTGCCAAAATGACTACAACCAAGTAGGAGTTGGGCTGCCTCTGAGGCTGGTTCTTGTGTCCTTGACCCAAGGAGCATAGCTACTGCGTTTCACCCTTCCCTTTTCTCTCCTTCCTTGGAGAGGGAGTTGTGAGCCTCAGGTCTGGGTCCTGGGCAGCCTTTAATAACTGTGTAACTATGGAGAGCCCTCAACAATCTGTTTTCATTTTCTTCATTTGTAAAATGGAGATAAAAGTATTAAATATTCCCTTCAGGGTTCTTAGAGAATCAAACAAGCCAACCAATACGCCAGCTTTGTTAACTTTAAAGGGCTGTGCAAACACAAGGCATTGCCACGCAGCAGCAGCACGATCATTATTTTGTGGCCTTGGCCACACACAAGAGCACAAGATTCAAAGAGATCAGTGACCCTAAGTACTCAGGCTAGCTACAGAGTAGGCTACTTCAGGCTTAGGAAACACATGTCATCGACATACCTGGGTCTAGTTTCTCTCAGTCTCTCTTTCCTAGATTCATTTCCTAGGAGTTCATTGTCCTTCTCCTCTGGCTTTCTAAGCAGTTATCTGCCTCCTTCTTTCAGTCTGAAATGAATTCACATTTCTGGGTATGTGTTAGTTTTTTGTTATTGCATAATGAATTAGCAGGAACTTAATGGCTTAAAGCAACACAGATTTACTGCCTTGCAGTTTCTGTGACTTCTTTGCTCAGGGTCTTACACAGCTGAAGTCGAGGAATTCTTATCTGTAGGCTTGATTCTAGGGGAATATCTACTTCTAAATTGGCAGAATTCAGTTCCTTGAAGTTGTAGAACTGAGGCCCCTTCTCTCTTGCAGGCTGTCAACCTGCGGGTCTCTCCTTCTTCCTAGGGGCTGCCTACCACTCCCAGCTGCATGGCCCTCTCCACAACATGCTAGTTTGCGCCATCAAAGCCAGAAAGAGAAACATCTCTCCCACTTTGAATCTCCATGACTTCAGCAAGGGCTGAGTCCCTTCTGTGGGCTCACCTAATTAGGTCAGGCCACCCAGGATAATCTCCCTTATGATTAACTTAAAGTCAATTGATGAGGGACCTTCATTAATAACATCTGCAAAACTTCCTCTGCCCTACAATGTCATGTAATCACAGAAGTGGTACCCCATCACACCCATCATATTGACAAGTCCCACCTCCTCCCCTTCTGATATCTTGTGCTCTTATGTGTGTGCTCTAGGCCACAAAATAACACAATAAAGATGATGGTGATACTGCTGCTGCTGCATGGTAAATCCTCAGGTTTGCACAGTCCTTTAGAGTGAGTAAAGCTGGGATAATTGCTGGCTTGTTTGAGAGCCCTGGGGGGAATATGTAATACTTTTATCTCCATTTTAGGATATTTCCATTGGCTAGTACCCCATAAGGAGTTAACTCTCCTGCACTTCCAGGTTGTGTCATTGGCCCCTTAAGGGTCTGCTCTTGAAGCCAGATCTCATGCCACAAGGTGGTGTGGGGGCTTATGCCAGACCCCACACTGGCATCCACATGGCTGCATGGAAATGTTCTGCTGAGGTGACAACCGAGGTGGAGCAAACAGCTGGTGGTCTGAGGGGCGGGTGAGGCCATGAGATCATGATGTGTTTGGTAGAGTGGTGCAAAGTAGTCTCAGAGATGCACAGGCATTGCATATTGAGGAGTGACAGAAAGCTACTGTGATAAGCCGAGTGAGAGGAAAGCATGACTCCAAGGCAGAAACCATGAGAATAAAGAGGAGGGGAAACAGTCAAGAGGTATACATTTTATTTCAGTTATTGACTTTACAAATAGTTTCTTCTTATTATAAAAGCAATAGCTTTAAATTTAAAAAATGGGAACAGTGCAAAAGTGTGTATAATAAAAAGGACGTCTTTTTTATGTCCTAGATTCCCAGTTACAGCTCTAAGAGAAAGCTTTCAAAAAATTTCTGGCTTATACATAGACAGCATATAGAAGATAAATAGATGTGCTTATGTGTGTGTGTGTGTGTGTTTGTGTTTATGTGTCCTTTTCAGGGATACAAATAGGATCTCACTATGCATTAGGTTTTGCAACTCAGCATTTCACATATGGGTAAGCTATAGGTAAATATTTAAGTTATATATAGTCTTTGGCTCTTATAAACAATGCTATAACAAAATTCTTATATCTAAATTTTTGTGTGTAAGTACAAGTATCTGTGCAGAATAAATTTCTAGATGTGAAATTGCTGGATCAAAGAGTGGATAGTGTAGAGTCCTGATAAGATAAGTAAAGAAGAACAAGGAAGGGGCCCCAGGTAGGGGAGGGCCTAGGTAGGGGAGAAAAATGAGCAATTGTTCTGAGAGATGGCCAATCACAAATGATTTGAGGGTACAATGACCTCCTTCTGCACGTACCCCCTCCAGCATGACCCTATAAAACTTCCCTGCAGCTCCAGGCTCTTTGCAGACAGCCCTTCTCTGCTGTGCTGCCCATTGCACCCTTGAAACATATTTTCATACTTTCTCTAATCTGCCTTTCTTTACCTACAACTGTCTTGGTAAATTTTACCACCCATGACACCATCCCCAACTAGATGCACCCAGGACAGCATTAAAATTTCTGTAGATATTTCCAAATTGTCTTTCAAGAATTTGTCTAATTTGCACCTCCCTCCCCAACAGCCCTAACAGTGTTTGGCTGTGTTTGTTTGCCTACAGCCTCACCAGCACTGGCTATTATCAAACATCTTTGTCTCTACCAAACTCTTGGGAAAAAATGAAATTAAAGTGTTTTCCTTTGCATTTCCTTAATTATCCATAAGATTGAGCATGTTAGACATCCAAGGAGGTTTTAAATGATCAATGGTTTTGGTCTGGAGCATCCCAACTAGACAGGAGACCCCACTTCAGGGAACCCAGAGTCATTCCTAGCAAGATGAGATGGCGTAGAGAGACAGCCCAGCACAAAAACCACACAGGGACTGGAGGGTTCACCTGAAGCAGGGAGAGACAGGGAGAGGCTAGCAGGTGTTTTGAATCTGATGAGACAATGGACAGGGCCTGGAAGTTTATGGGAACATTTTGCTTTGAGCTTTGGCACATCTGAAAGAACCTTGAAATTAGTATGTTGTAGAGAGTCGTCAGTATCAGTGACTTACTGATCCTTGGGCACAAAACATGCCCTCAGCAAATTAAAAACCCTGTGAGTGATGTGAGTAAAACTCAAAATACTCCTGCATATCACCCAGTCCTGATCACGCTTCCCTCTAGGCTAATGTCTTTGGAGGAAAAGAGTGTCTTTTTAACTCAGAGGAAAGAAACATCTGGATATCAAAGTCAACTCAAAGAGAGGTATGTGTGTTTGCAAAGTCAACTCAAAAGGAGGTGTGTGTGTGTGTGTGCGGTGTGTTTGGGTTGGGGAAGTAACAATGGTGTTGACCCTATTGAGGAGTGGTGGGTGGTGGTGGGCCTGGCATTGCTAAGGGTGGTTGCGGTGGGTGTTGTGGGGTGATCCTTGTTACATGGATGCTTAGGATCCTTAAAGCTAGAAAGAGATGAGATGTCATTCATCTTTCCCCCACATTGTGCCATGTCAATGCACAGTGAGAATATCAAAGCCAGCCAATTAGTTTCTCCTTTGCCCTCAACCCTATTGCCACATCTTCACTCTCCAATACTTCTCTTACTTTTTCCTTCCAACCGTATTGACATAATCAATGACATTTCTAGAGTGACAGTTCCCTGCAGGGTACACAACAGGAAAAGACTTTATGTTTCTTCTTGGAGAGAGCTGGAGTCTCTACCTGCAATAGTGATCAGGACCCTTCTGTAGCCTGAAGCAGGGTGCCATAGAACATTCCCATTGAGGAAGAGTCACCTATTTTGTCAATGCAGTTTGCCATGGGGCTCATCTCTTACACCTAGCAATGAGTCACTCTTATTTTACATAAGTTACCCGAGGCTACAACCAAATCTCTTGCCCTAGGGGGCTAGTGTGATATGCTGGAATTTCTCTTTCTAAAGTTCCTTGTGTATATTCTCTTCCTCTCCCTCTCCCCTTCCCCTATTCCTCTTTCTCACCCTCTGCTTCCTTCTCTCTCTCTCTTTGTGTGACCTCCTCTCTGTGTGCTAAGGAAGTATTGGGGGAGAAGGATAATTCCATAATGTTCATACAGTTGGCTTCAAAGGAACCTCCCTTATGTCCTCAGTCATTTCTATGCTACTTGTGGTCTGTATGGCTCTTTTCAGAGACCTGTCACCCATCACTAAGTTTTTCTGGACTTGGTGAAACAATTAGGTGGGTCGAATCCCTCAGTTGTTCTGGTTTCCAGGGTGGAGAATTTAGGGAGGATCACGCGGCCACAAGCTGAAATGTACTTCTCTTTCCTTCATGTCAGGATGCTCTGAAGTAATAATCCAGCAGTGCCCAGGACTCACTAATGCAGGGAGTGACATTCTAACCCTGACTGGAGACACCACTGGCTATCATGACTTTGCTAACTGATGTGGCTAATTCTAAATTGTTGTTGGTTTGGGATGTCAGCAATGTCACAGGAGCAGTCCTATGGCATGGTTGACCCAAGATTTGGTTGGCCTTGGGCTTTTGATATTGATCAGCCATGACTCTGTCCTTGAGGCCAGGTGATGCCATGGACATGAGGCAGGGTGACCTAGAGAAACTCTGACATGCATTGTCACATGACACAACAATTCTGATCTACACTTTGCCCTTGATTCTTGGAAGACCTTCACTGGGTGGTAAGATTGGACACTTCGGACATCCTCCTAGAGTCTTCTACTAGTGCCCCTGGCCTTTTCCCTGTGCGTTTGTTTCTCCTTGTGTAGGAGGGAAGATAATGGTGATATCTACAGTGACCTGAGGTGTCCATAAAGTCATCTTAGTTGGGAGAGATACCCTTGGAAGTAAAAGGATGAAGGAGTGATGATGATTCCTGGAAATTGTCCAGCAGCAGCCTGTGCATTTCTTTCTTAATCCTAATCTGGAAAGGTGTCATATGTGTCTTCTCATTATTTCTGGGTAGCCAGATGGTCCAGGCCCAAGGGAACATCCAAACAAGGCATTTGTTTTGTACTTTGGGTCTCCTAGAAGGGGCACCTTGCCTCCCCTGATCACATAGAGCTACACATGTGACTAGGGAGTGGCAGAGAGTTGGCATGTTTCTAACAGGGTAAGGCTAACACAAGGCTGCTCCCTGGCACTACAGCTCCTTCTCGTAATTGTCAGGAGACCAGGATCCACACGGCACCACTGAATTCTAGTAATGAAATGTCTGCTCTCCCCAACACAGGCCGCGTGGCCAGACTAGAGAGGTGCTCATTAAGTCTGAGGGTTGATAATTCAATCACCATGGGGCCAGACATAAGCAGAAGATGCTGCTTGCCCCAGGGGAAGAGCTTGTCTTGTCCCTTCCCCTGTTTATCTCTTGCCCCACCCTCTTGAGCTGCAGCTGCTTTAGGGTCTCTCCAGATGAGGCATGTAACCCAGGTCTCAGGAATTAGAACTTGTGCAAGAAGAACCACATCTAGAAACCTCCAGCCTCTCTTCATGGAGTAGATTCAGACAGACAAGTAATGGTCCAAGATTCAGCGAGGCCCCACTTCTTGCCAGCTTGTGGAATAGGAATTGAACTTTGGGAGAAGTCACCTCTACCACGTAAATTCTAATGAAAGCTGTGGGCACTCTTTACAGAAAAACGCATGATCACAAAAAATGTGGCATACGATTTCAATCAGTTCACAGACCACAGAAATCCCCCCATGGATTAAGGAGTAAAACAAACAAAACCTCCTCTGCTAGATTATATCACACATGTCTAGTTCCCTTAGTGCACTTCTCTGTAGTTTGAGGAAACAATGATATCAAAGCTAATAGTGATATCCATGGAGATGCATTTATGCTGTCTTTGAGGTGAGTGGCACCTATAGCCCACACCTGTGCATGTCTAAATATTGTCCCTCCTTCAGGTCTCTGAAATTCTTCCTTGATCTTCCTTCCTCCTCTGTCTGAGCATTCAAAGAACTTTGTACTCCTAGAGATGATACTCATTTGCTTCTTACATTATATATTTATACATCTTATGTCCTCTCTAAAGGAGATCTATTCCCTGGAGGTGGAGACCAGCGAAAATTTGTTTCATAGTTGGCTTCCCTCAGCACCTATGACAGCAACTTTTGTATGTAGTAAGTTCTCAGTAAATGTTCTCTCAGCAAGTAGATGGAGAATAAATGAGTGTCCTCACTTGGTGTTGCCCGTGTATAACCAGTCTGCCCATGATGGGATGAAGCTGGACACTGGACAAACACTGCACACTTTGCCCTCCTTGCAGGCTTCCAGCACGGTTGCATCCCCCATGCACACCCACCCATGGACAAGGAAAATGCTGCCCCTGTGAGGAGGTGCTCCTCCCTCCCTCTCTCCCTTGCAATATGCTCAGGGGCCTTTGACATTTAACTTCAGTGCAATTTGTTTGTTTTCACCCAAGTTGAAAATACCAACAAATGTCACCCGCCTTCACTCCTCTCTCCCAACATGTGACTCTGATGGGCCAGGAGCTGGCAATACTAATGAGAATCTTAAGTCTCCAAGAATTGGCAGGCAGATGCAGAACTCTGGGTAGGTAAGATGTGGATATGCAGGTGGTTCTAGCATGAGAAAGGTGAGCTCCGAGGTAGGGAAGGTGAGGCAAGGATGCAAAGTCAGTGGTGCGGTAAGGAGGCCGGTGAGAACAGTTCTCTCAGCACCATCGAAAGGAAAGATGACTTGATAGTCCTGCGTCTCTCTCTGTTTCAAAAGACTTTTCTACATTGTCCTGAAGTTTTTCTAGTTCCCTGCATCTGTGTTAGCTCCTTCTGCCTACTGTACCCATTTCTCAGGGAGGGGGCTGGGATGCCACCTTATATTTTTTGGAAATTCATATCAGTTAGAAAAAGATTTCATTGTGAGTGATAAAAAATAAAACCAAAACAATGCAAAGTAGCCCAAATGAGATAGAATTTTTTTTTTCTCTATCATGTAACAAATACAGAGATAAGGTCTATATTTGGGTGAATAGCATTGTACCAATGTCAATTGTGCTATGGCTAGGTAATATGTTACCAATGGGGAAAATGGGGTGAAGAGTATATAGAAACTCTTTATACTATTTTTACAAGTTCGTATGAGTCTTAAACTATTTAAAACAGAAAGTTGTAACGAAAAAAGAGACAAACTGTGGGAAGTTCAGGGCTATATGGTGGTGTCATGATCACCAGGTACCCAGGTTCCTTCCATCTTATTGTTTTGCATTCTCAAACCTGGCCACCATGTTATGGTCCAAGATGACTGCTCAAGCTCTACCCACCCCATCTACATTCCAATCAGTAGAAAACAGGAAGGAGCAAAGATGGGCACGACCTTTCTCTAAGGATACTTGTGGGTCATCACATAGTAGACATTTACTCACAACCCTTTGGTTAGAACTAAGTCACATGGCTGCAACTGAGTACAAGGGAGGCTGGGAAATACAGTCTTTATTTGGCGGTGGCCTTTTGGCCAAATAACACTTGGGACTTCTTTTCTCTTTTTAAAATTTGTATATTTTGTTGTAAATTTACAATTTGTATATATTTATGGGGTACAAAGGAATGTTTTGATTTATAAACACATTGTGGAATAATTATGTCAAGTTAGTTAACATATCCATCACCTCAAATACTTAACACTTTTGTGGTGAGAACATTTGAAGTGCGCTCTCTTAGCAATTTTGAAATGTACAATACTCTATTATTAACTATATTCACCATGTGCAATTGGGGATTCTTACTAGGGAAGAACAGGAAAATGGGTATTAGCGAACAACCAAGAGGCTGTGATAGTCACCCCACAGAGGAAGAGCACAATGCTGCATATCAAGGAAGAGTTGGTTGCTTTGGTTATACTTCTGAGCCCCTAGCCTGACTTCCCTATTACCCCTCCCAACTAAAGAAGGAAACTGTGCTTGCTTCCTTCCTTTGGCAAAACAGGCCCAGGACCCCTTTCCCAGCCCACAGAGCCTCCAGCCAGCCTCCTCCATTCAATCTCCAGCTCTGCAAGGGAATTGAAGCCGGAAGTGTTCAGCTTCCTTGGTTCTGCCTTCTGCCAAAGGACAGGAAACATGTATATGGTGTGAATTAAGAGAAACAATTAGACTCTCCCAGCCTTGTAATCTCTCCAGACACCACCACCACAAGTCAGGAGATAGTGCCTAAAAATTCATTAGCGATTCAGTCCTTTGGTAAAGGCAGTGTAGAATTCTCATTTAAGATAATCAGCCATTAATATTTTAACCATCTATGTATTTGATCTTTTTGAGTATTGCAGCAAGATAAGAATCCAAAAGATTAGGGCTGACAGAGGATGCAAAGATTTCATTTTTTTCATTTTTATCTTTTATTGTAAATTTACAATTTGTATATATTCATGGGGTATCATTATTACTTTGGCAGAAGTGAGTCTCTTTTGGCCTCAGGCTCACCCTGATCTCCTGATTCTCAAAATAATTATTTTTTCACCCTATCTGAGGCTGCCAGAGGTGGGGTCTGGAGGGGAGCACATGCTTGGTGGGTGCACTAAACCCAAGGGGTTGCAGGAGAAGCACAAAACTCACTACCTCAGCCAAGCACTTGGCTCTGCTTCTCCTCTTCATAGTGGAAAGGTGTGAGCTGCTTCCCCAACTCAGCAAGCCCGCAAATCCCAAGGCCAGGTGATGGGTGTGAGTGGAGGAAGGATTTACGGGTGTGAAGGACACTGCTCAGGAGGACCCACACTCCCGGTCTCTCACAGGCTATTGCCCTAACACTAGGAGCACTCGTGGCTTTTGACACCTAAAGGCTGGGCCTCCCTCCCTGAAACTCCAGGGCATGCTCCCCATTCTTTCTTGGTTAATTATCAGTTAATATCAGTGCTTGATTATAAAGTGATTACTGTTTGGATAGAGCCTTGTGTACATTTTGTTGGTTGATTCTAATGGAGGAGAACAGAGGTCAGTCCTAGGGTCCCTAGACTCTGGCAACATCTACAGAGCTCTTTGAGAGCCCAGATGGATGAAGGGCCACCTACTAGGTGGACCACCTACTAGGTAGGCCACCCAGAGTACATCATCTAAACACCTTGATGGGCCTCACCTTATCTGTAAATAGAAATAACTACCACACCCACTTCATAGGGTGGGTGGGAAGATGAAATGTGTTAAAGCAGAAAATGCTTAGCATAGAATCAGCACTCAAGTGTTCACCATTTGATGATGATGATGATGACGATGATATCATCTAGGTTTGAAGTAATGAAGAGTGAGAATTGTCTGAGCTAAAGTCAAGTCTTTCACCTTCTGAGAAGCTCACAGAAAAATGAAGGTTTGGGAACAAACTTGTTAAAGATTCTAAACTCAGGTTCCCATTTAGTTCAGGTGGAAGAAGACATCACGGGATGGTGACAGCTCTGCCTCTAGTGATGTTAAAGGTAGCCACATTTGGGGAAAGAAGAGAGCCTGAGAGTGAGGCAGAATTCTGAGTTTGAGGTTAATGTCATAACATTACCACAACTTTAAAGGTAATTAATGTCCTCATTTACACAAGAAAACTGAGGCATACGGTGGGGACATGCTTTGCTGGAGGTTAATGAGAAGGTTGGTAGGGTCTTTTGCTTTGAATAGAGAAAGTAGAAATACTGTATTCTTGGAAAACTAATAGGATAATGAGGGAATGTGTGGCCTTGTTAGAAGGAAGCCCCAGTCTGAGGGGAGACACAGCCCTGACTCAGGGACCCCAGTCTGGGGGAGACACAGCCCTGACTCAGGGAGCCCAGTCTGAGGGAGGCACAGCCCTATCCTCAGGGAGCCCCAGTCTGAGGGGAGACGCAGCCCCAATCCCAGGGAGCTCCAGTTTGAGGGGAGATGCAGCCTCATCCTCAGGGAACCCCAGTCTGAGGGAGACACAGCTCCATCCTCAGGAAGCCCCAGTCTGAGGGAGACACAGCCCCATCCTCAGGGAGCCCCAGTCTGAGGGGGGACACAGCTCCCACGTCTCTGGGAGGTCTAGTTTGAAGGAGAAACAGGGCAGATTTTGCTTTTATCATTTATTCCCTGCCTGCACCTCTCTGTCTCCTACTGGAAGAAGATAATTGTGTGTCTTCCTCTGTGCAGACTGTCTTGCCTTTAATAGATTGCAGCCTCCCAGAGGACAGAAAGAAAATTATTTACTCAGACTCTGTATGGAGCTCAGCACAGCAGGTGTTCAATGTATACATATCGCCGCTAATGATGTAGCACAATAAATACACTTAGCCCTAGTGACAGAAGCCTGATGAACACAGCACACAGCAGCTGTACCAGCAAGGCCATTGGCAGTGAGGAAGCTGCTGGGGAGAGAATTACTAAAAAGCCTGTAATGATCAGACACGAGGAATGTAGGGGCAGCAGGGAAGGGGGAGATCCTTTCTCCTCTGTAGCCCCCATAACAGGTGAGCAGGGCTGCATTACGGCCTTCGTGGGCCCTAGCCACTTTTGCCTTGGAATGTTTCTTCCTTCATTAAAATTAAAAATTAAAAAATCTCTCCACTGCTGGTTGCCTTTCTCCTGGGCAAGGAGGCCTCCTACACCCAGACTACACCCCAGCCTTGGATTCAGGAGTGGCCAGTCTGGAGAAAGATTTGATTATTGCTCCCTAGTCATGGCTCTATTCCTGCCCATCTAACCCACAACAGCAGAATTTCCTAAACTAATGGTGAGGTCCCCAGGAGGTGCTGAGTTCTATGAATATGTTTTACATTTCAGCTTTTTATTTTGGTGGCAATCTAAAATTCATTCTTTACCAAAGCTTCTCCTTGAGAACAGCCAGTCACAACTTAGAGAGTGCACTTAATAAGAACTGTAATGGGAAACACTGTTTTGAGATTTTATTTTGTGTCTGGCCCTGGTTAAGTGTTTTACAGGATTGACTCAATTAATCCTCACAACTTTATAAGATTATTCGATTTTATAGGTGAGGAAACTGAGGTATTGAGAGGTCAAGCAACTTGCCCAAGACCACAGGGCCAGAAAGAGGCAGGCCAGGATTGAAGCAGAGGGGACTCCTTAGTCCTACAAAGTGGCTGGACCCCAGAGGCCATGTGCCTACCACTAGCCACCTTGCCAGTAAGTCAATCTTCTTAAGCCAGCACTTCTCAAGCCGGGGCCTCTTGAAGATGCTTCCTTTAAAAGGTTTCTGTAATTGTCCACCTTTAGTAGATCCACCTCTCTCCAATCACAATACCTTGAATCTTTGTTCTTCCTTCTAGAATGTCCTCATTAAGACAACTGGCCCAAGCTGCTGAAATCCTACCACCTATCATTCAAGGCCACAATCAGCACCACCTCCTCCAAGAAGCATTCCCTTGCCCTAGTTGGTGGGGGAGTCTTCCATAGAATTCCCATAACACTTTACCACTTCCTTTTCTGTCCGCCTTGAGAATGATGTCATCTGGGAGGGGGTAGGGCATACCTGGACTGGGATTCCAACTCTGCCTTTTGTCATAAGTTATTGAACAAGGTGTGGAAGCTTCCTCAACTTCAATTTCTCCACTTATAAAATGGGCAGATGGTACTGCATTATTGAATGGCTTAAATGAAATAACATGTAAAACACCAGACACCCTGTAGATACTTCCCTCTTCCCTTGGATTGCACCTATCCAGGTATATGTTTGTAAGCTCTTCCTGAGAAGAGGGAAGATGTCCCATCCAGCTCTTTCACCAACCCATGTCTGCATGCCCACGTGGGGCTGGTGCTTGACAGAAGCCTAACTGAATGGTTGAATCATTGCTGCTGAGTAAAGCAGGTCCCTGAGGGGGTGAGGTGGAGGGGGTGCAGGAAGGAGGGAGGGCTTGACTGCAATGTTCCAGCTCTTGACAGCAAACAAAGTCACCAGGGAGGAGACTGGAGGTAATAAAAAAAAAATCATGAAGAAAACAGAGGCAGGAGGAAATGGAGAAGCAAAAAATTGCAAAGCAGGAAAAAAGAAGCCCTATTTGGACTTGAGGACTGAGAGGGAGACTGTGCGGGGTGGACAGAACTGCTAGGGTTTTCTGAGTCTTCACTGCCCTTGCCCACATTTAATCAAACCAGGACTGGAAATCAACTTGAATTGATGACCCCCACCCAGCTTAATTGCCCAGATGAGCAGTCTGAGGCACAAAGAGAAGTGGCTTGTTGAGGTTCAAGGCAGGGTCAGTGCAGGGACCCAGCTTATAGAACTCCTATGCATGCTCTTCCTGCTGTATCTGGTTGTAAGTGAGAGTCAGGATACTCCCATTCCCACCCGAAGAAAGACAATATTAGGAATGCA
Organism: Gorilla gorilla gorilla; assembly: GCF_029281585.2. Taxonomy (NCBI): domain Eukaryota; kingdom Metazoa; phylum Chordata; class Mammalia; order Primates; family Hominidae; genus Gorilla; species Gorilla gorilla. Next base: position 58,225,442 of record NC_073229.2, on the reverse strand, counting down.
GAGAGCAAATCCCAGGGTAATGGAGCCTGGTGTTTGCAATAAAAATTTAAATGTGCTGTCCTGGTGGCAACAGCGGCTTTTATCTGATCAGTCTGTCAGCTCTTTAGAAGGCTGGGTTCTATAAATGGCAAAACCAAATTGAATTCATATTTACTGCTCTTGAGACTGTGGGTTTGTTGTTTCCAATGGATTAATTTCTCTCGTCTGTCTCTGTCTCTTTCTTCTTTCTCCTTTTCCCCCTTCTTTCCCTTCTTCGTTTTCCTATACTTCCAAGTGCCTTAATTATCCAATAACTCATTGAGAAAGCTGAAAAGAGAGAAGGACTACCTGTCTGTGCTATTTTTCATTTATTTGCTCCTCCAAATAAACTCTCCACCTTTAACTGCCCTGCTCTGTGCCCGGGTAGGCTGACCTGTGCGGGCAACTACATTGCAAGTTTCCTTACCCCTTGGCCTCTAGTTAGGTTTGGCCACTGGGGGGCATCAGCAAGTGGTGAGAGGGTGGTGAAAGAGACAGGCTAATTCCCTTGGCCAGCTCCCTCCCAGCCCTAGGTTATCAGTGGGTTGTATCTGTGTACTTAGGGCTACATCCTCCTGTTGGACAACTCTTCTCCCATGGCTATGCCCTGACTGGGTTCTAGAAACTGCCCTCTACCTTTGTCCCTTTAGGCTAGGGGTGGAAGGCTGAGTAGCTCCCCTCTGTTGCCACCCACTGGGTGCTACACCACCTCTTCTTTGTTCCCCCACCCTGCCCACGTCTCTCTAAATGGTCCCTTCATCAAACATCCTTCAGCTGCTGCTTGGATTCTCTCATCTGTTTCCTCTCAAGCCCCTGACTGATAATGTGTCTCCACCCCTTCTCCCCAGAACTGCAGGGACAGAGGAGAGCAATGAAGAAAGGTGCAGGCAGGCAGACTCTGCTCCATTTGCCTTTTGCAAAGTGGGAGGAAGGATCCGGGGCCTGGATTACACCTGGTCTTGGGGGAAGCATTTGTAGTATGTGTATGGAGATAAGATGGCATATAGGCCTAGCCACTCTTTGCCCTCAAAGGCCGTGGAAGTCCTGATCCGTATCTCATCCTGACCCTTTAGTGGCTGCTTGGTAAATACTTCAGAGCTGGCTAATGCATGTGAGTTAGCAGCCTATTGTGGGAATCCCCCAGATAGGCCTTTTCCCTATTGCGGCTGTTTTCTATGAATCATGTTTACTGAAATAATTTGTGGGGGCTCAAAAACAGTAAAGGTAGTCACAGCTGAAAAGTCCTCTTGTTTCTGTGTATCTTGGTTTCCTATAAGTCCAGGTTGGCCAACAGGTGAGGATTCTGTCCCAAAGCCAAGGATAGACCAAACCTTGCCGGTACGTGGGATCCCTTTGTCTATAACCTGTTCTCCACTGCAGCAGCCCCGCCTGGCCACCCACAAACAGGCAAATGAAACACAAACGCCCTTCAGGAAGGAAATTTGATTTTCTAAATTATTTTTGTTTTAATAATAAGAGGGGTTATTAGAATCCTAAGATTAAATATGCTATGGGTGATGTTACACCACACACATAATAACAGGGCAGGGTGATAACTGCAGGCCTGTGTAATGAGACTCTCCTCAGAGCAGCCTGAGGACATGATGCTCAAGAGATGCAGCGTGGCCAGCCCCTGCTGAGGCCCAGTTCCGCACAACCAGGAGGGGTGTTCAGGGAGACCAGGCCCTCAACAGGGCCCCATGCAGTGAGGAGATGTGGCTGTGAGGAAACATGAGGACATTGCTCATGTCAGCCTCAGACCCAGGAGGCAGAAATTTGGGCTTATCCTTGGTATACAGAAAGAAGATATAGCTCTGTCTGATGGAGCCCCAGTCTGAGGGGAAACAGAGTCCCATCCTCAGGGAGCCCTAGTCTGAGAGGAGACCCAGCCCTGTCCTCAGAGAGCCCCAGTCTGAGGGGAGACGCGGCCCTGTCCTCAGGGAGCCCCAGCTCCACCCTCAGAGGGTCCCAGTCTGAGGGGAGACTCAGCCCTGTCCTCAGGGAGCCCCAGTTGGCTGAAGGAAATACAACCCCTACCTGCAGTAACTTTCAAGTCTTGTGTCAGCCCATAATTATGGAGTCTAGCCACAGTGACCTTTAATGCTACCTAGCCTCCTAGCCTTTGCCTACCCTCTATCCTGTGTAGGTTGAAAAAGAAAAGCCTATTTTAATTTTTGCCTGGGCCAACCATAATGAGGAGAGTAAATCATAGAGTGAACATTCTCCAGCCAAATGGAAATGAGTTTAGGATTATCTGCCACTTTGCGTTATTCACCCCACTGCTCCCTTCATTAGCCCCTTCCTAGAGAGGACCCTGCACTGAAGTTGCTCCTGGATGGGTACTAGAGAAAGGGTGAGGCCTTTGGAGGGTAGAGGGTGCTGGTGTGTTAGTGAACTGGGGTGCTCTGTGATTCAGAGCAGGAGGGAGTAAGGGGTTGAGATAGCAAGGCCTAGGGCCTGGCACTTGGATCTGCTGGGGAAGTCCTTGGGTGAGGGAGAAAGGCCCGGCAAGGCCCTGGTGACTGGAAATGCATCCCTGGGCATTCTCCACCTTCACCCTCTGGATGAGAAGGTTCCATCCAGGAACTCTGGTCTCCCTCCAGGTTCCTAGGGTTGGAGCCTTGCTTGAGAATTAAAGATGCTTGAAACATGGGCAGTGTTGGGGGTCAGGGGCAGTTCAGACAAAGAATCTTCAAAGTCATGACTGATTCAAAGCAAAAATCTCATTGTGTGACACGAGGGCCCCCACGTACTCACACCTGTAGGCTGGAGTGGAGGCTGATAGGCAAGGAGAGGAGGAGCAGCCCAAGGTCTAAACTGACGCTGAGAGCTGCCAGCCTGTGGGTTGTCTGTGTCCCCAAAGCAGGGACAGATCACAGGCAACCATGAAGATTAATGCATTCAAAGCTGACAACACAGCAGGAAAATAGCATTTGTTTCCATCAAAGCTGAACAAACAAGCTGTGCTCCCTCTCTCTTCCTCAGGGGACTCACTCACATCCAGGCCCCCACTGGTGAAACTCAGCCCTCCTTTACCCACACAGCCCTCCATCAAGAGACACACCCGTTCACTCACCTCCATTCATGTGAGGCCCCCTCACTCACACGCCCTCAGGAGCGCTGTCACACACGCCCACTGTTGCACAGATCTTCCTCACACACATACCTCTCCATTCACATTCTAGCCTCCGCGTTCACACCCCTCACCCCATCCATGCATGGGCCTCCCTCCATTCATGCGCAGACACTCATTCACACATTGGCTCACACGTGTCTCAAGACAACAGACGGCAAGTGCTGCACAGCCCAGGTCGTGAATACCCTGGGTAGAAGATGTTTTCCATTAAACTATTACTACCAGTCATTGGCACGTGAACTGAGGTCTCCTTCCTCTGAAAGTTGCTGGTGTTGTTAGTTATTGACAAGAACATGCATGATTTTTAGATCATTTTCTATTTCCCTGCATCTCACGTTTCTACAGCGGCCCAGTCTCAGTTAGTTGGTCCCTTATATAATGACAGTTATAATTAAGAAGTTTGCCTTGAGCTGGATTCCCCAGAAATGGAACAGTGATTTGAAATAAGGATTTGAGTGTAAGTAGTTTATTTGGGTAATGATTGCAGGAAATGAGGGAAGAGAAGTGGGGAAATGAGATGGGCAAAGGAAGGAGGCCCATATACATTGCATTAAGGAGCAGGTGACTGGGCAGGGCAACTGAGGCTCAGCCCTCCTAGGGGCCTATAGAAGACTATGTAAAATGTGCCTTGGAGTTATCCCACCCAGGAGGTGAGGATGTTGAGGTATTTATCCTCTATCTCCCTCACTAGCATTGGTTGGGGACTGTTCTCTGGAGGCAATAATTCCTTAGCACACCCAGCCTGCCCCAGAGGTGCAAGCATGCACTTGCATTGAGTCAGAGGCCACAGGGTGTCAGAGGGGCCAAGGGCTACTCTGTCTGTTCATGCTGGAGCATCCATTAATTCATTCATTCATTTATTCATTCATTCGCTCATTATCTCCTCAAACATATCCCAGGTGCCTACTCAGTGCCAGGTACTGGATTTGCTACCATCGACTCAGAGCTGAGCAATATACAATCCCTGCCAAGAAGGGGTTCCCAGGTGCACAAGGGTAGAAGGCAGGCAAACACATAATTATGTTGCAACACAATAAAAGCTATCACGGACGTGCCAACACGGAGGCATAATGCTGTCATTGCGAACAGAGAGGAGGTGGTTCTGAGCTTAATAACTTACTTATGATAACAATTGCTTATCTTGCACAATAGAAGTTTAAAAAGAGCCTAATGGGCTCATTCTGCCCTTTTGATGTTTTAGACATTATTTTGCCTTTTTTTTTTTTTTCCTGTTGTCTGTGTTACCAAAGACTGCTGTTTTTATCGGGTTTATGAAGAAGTTTGGAGATTCAGGATGTGGCTCATGTCCCCAAGGTTTTGTTTGGGGAAAGAACAGGGAATGTTCTTGCCCATCTTGTGTGGGTGTCTTTCTGCAGCCACTAAGCTAGAACCTTCTGACAGCAGGAGGCTCACTCAGGGGATTCTCTGTCTCTCTTTCTCTCTTTTCCCCCTACCTTCAAATTAGAAACTGTGACTCCAAAGTCGAACTAAGAGGTCCCTGAAGTCAAAGGCTATGCCTCCCCTGTCAGACTGGGATCTCTCTGGAGCAGGGGCCCTCTCCTACCCCAACACACACTCATTGAGCCTGCTTCTGCTGCCTCTTCTCGAGATTCTAGAAGAATCTCTATACAGGGTGGCTTTGGAAAGGAGGTTTTGGAAATCAACTCACTGATGCTACCTCTTAGATGAAACCTCAGAATGTCACTTCCTGAGAGTGTGTGGGCACCCTGCAGGGAGGTGGATGTGCTGGAGACAGCAAGGCTGGGATAGGGGCTTCACACTGGAGCTGGCACATGGTGCTGGCAGCATTCACCCCCAGCAACTCCCAAATCAGAAAAGCAGCATGTTTCTGGGCTTGTATGCCCCCATCCAAGTGGAACTCAAGTTTCCTTTCCCCACCTTTCTCCAGAGCTGGTCCCTCCAGGGCTCACCTTGAGTGGTGTGATTTACGGGGAGCAGTGGGGCTCTGGGAGGGGAAGTCTGGAAAGAAGGTGCAGGCAGCTGCCTCTGCCTGGCAGATCCCAACCCCTCCCACTCTTATTAATTCACACTTTCCAGGCCTGGAGCACCCTGGAGGGGCCATTTCTTTTTACCTGAAGCGGAGACAGGCATCTTACTTGATTTACAGGCTCTAGGGGCGGGCGTCTCCTCGGCTGGTTGCTAAGGTATCTTTTAAATGGAAATCAGGGTACAGAGATATCACATATATGGTGCCAGCCATCTGCTAACTGTTGCCTCTTCTGTCTGGAACAGCTCGAGGTGGTTCTGATTGGGAGGCAGAGCTCAGGGAGGGGAGTGAGGGGAGGAAGCCCCTGGCTGGGGGGAAAGCCTGTGGTCAAGCCAAGGAACAAGAACTTTCCTTTTCTGCCGCCATGTTCATTGTTTTTCCACTCTCTGTCCTCATCTTTGTTTTTCCCTTTTGTTTTAAATGTAAAATCACATCTGGAGGCTTTTATTACAAACCAAGGGCCTAGTTCCACAACTTTATATTTATTATTGCCAGTATGTATTTCTGAACACGTGTATGTGTGTGAGAGAGACTCACTATTATCAGGGCCTGACAGGTGGGTCTTTCTGGGCCAGTTAGGCCTCTCTACTTCCGAGAATGCCAGCGTCCCTTCCAGGCCCAACCCCAAGCAGGAAACACAAGTGCCCGCATGTAGCCGAACAGCTGGTTCACCACCAGTTACTAAGCAAACCCATAGTGAAGACAGCCAGTGTCTCTGTACGCCAGGCACATGGAAGCCTCCAGAGGGGCCTCCTTTACTCTGAGCATGGCCTGGAGCCAGACGATCTCCGTTTAAATTGTGGTTCTGTCCAGGGTAGCTAGGGGAGTTTAGACAGGCTCAAACCTCTTTTAACCTCACTTGCTAGTAGCTAAAATGGGGATGACAATATTCAGGGCCACAAGGTAGGGTGGGGCAAGTTGCTCACTGCACGAGGTTGCTCAGATAAGGGAACCCTACCAGTGGCCAGCAGGAACACCTCTTTCTGCCTGCACAAGGGTACCTTGTGCAATTATGGTGGCACTCACCTTGTGGGGTTGTGAAGACTGCATGAAGAAACCCAGTCAAGGAAGGAAGGAGATACTGTTTCTATCCTGGGTAAATGCCCAAGACTGGACTACTTCTCTGGAATGGTGTAGGTTCGGTTTGGGGAGTGTTTTACTTCTCCCTGCTCCCCTGTATCTACCTCTCTTTGCCACCCTGCCTTCCCCCAGTGCAGACTCGTAGACATTCTGGGCAGACAAGCTCTCGCTCCTTTGCAGATGGAGTCCTCCTATGAAGGCTGATTCTGACATTTGATACCAGCATCCATTTCAGCCTCGCTTCTGCTCCCCACACACCTCTCTCAGCTTTGCCCACAAATAATCCCACTGCCCCTCCTGCCCACTTTCATTTATCTCTTTGCTCCTTGTCCGAGCCCTTTTCCCTAATTGCCATGTGGCTATGAGCTTCTGAATATTCTGTTGTGAGCCCAGATGGAGGATATCCTGGTTCCTCTCCACCACCTACACCACCCTAAGATACTTAGAGGCAACTAGGCCTGGCATTCCTCTTTCCAGCATTTGTCCAAATTCTTGCCCAAAAGAGAGCCCTTGCACCCTAGATATACACTAATTACACATATTCATCCAGTCCCCTTGTCTCCCTCCCAACTTGGGATTTAAGCCGCCTTTTGTTTGGCTGTTAGAATAATATATTAAGTGACAGTTCTCAGAATACAATTTTAATTCAGATTCAATAGTCACTTCTCTGTCAGTAATCTTCCATGCTGATTACTTAAAATATATTTACCCAGCTCTATTATGTCACAGATTTGAATTCATTAGACGTTTGTTAATCCTCCACAAACTTTTTTTAAAATATGTTTTGTTTAGCATAATTTACAAGGACACAACTGTTTGAAACAATGGGCTCTGTGCCTCTGAGCTCCAGGATATGCATCTTGAAGTGTCTACACCTTCTTTGCTTGCTGTTGCCATTGCTGTCTCTACCAGAGGGCAGGCGACGCAGCCAAGGGTAGAAAGGCACAAAGGATGGCGGAGGCAGTCCATCTATATTGCACAGATGCGGTCCATATGGGTCAGCCTCCTAAAATGCAGAGCCGGTGGGGGGAGGGTGGAGAGAGGATCTGGAGGGACAGTGGCAGATAGCCAGCACAGGCCATGAATAGCCTTGGCCCTGGGGCCAGGGGCACCTGACAAATATCATTTCCTGTGTGCCAGGACTTGAAAATGTTGGGAAGTGCTGTCTAGCTTTAGAACACTGCTGCATTTACTGATAAGAGCTCATAAGGGAGATGGCCTTTCTCATGGGGCCATAGAACACTACCCCATACACATACACACACACACACTCAACCACCTCTTGATTAATTAGCAAGGGACATCCTTGGATATGGCTGTGGCTGTTCATGTGCTCTCGTGGGTATAGAGAGTACCACTCAACTATATTTGAGCCGATGCCATAGCCAGAAAAACGTCAGCCTTCTTCATTCTGTGACCACAATGAGTCATAGGGAGGTGTAGCTAGAAAACTCAAGACTCACTGCGAGTGGAGAAGATCCTCATTTTGTTCTATGAGGCCCCAGCAAGTAGAGACCAAGAAGGCCAGAACACATTTGAGCACAGAGCAAGTTGGAAAGGTGGCAGGTGGAAAGCTTCCATGTATCAACACCTGTGACCTGGTGGGCCCTGGGTAAGGTGAAGCCGGTCTACCTTAGGTAGGAGCTTGGTGAGAACAGGGACTGGCAGGGTGGGCAGGTGCTCATGGGGAAGCCAGGGCAGAGCTGTGTGGAACTGGGCACTTTGGCCAAGGCTTTTAATGAAGGTGCCCATGATGAAGATGAAAAAAAAAAAAAAAACACATATCCTATAGAACAGAGGTCAGCAAACTCTTTCTGTAAAGGACAAGATAGTAAATATTTTAGGCTTTGGTGCCATGTGTTATATGCAACAATGGCTCACCTCTGCCACGGTGGCACAAAGGAAGCCACAGGCAATATGTAAACAAATAAGCATGGCTGTGTTCTAATACAATTTTATTTACAAAAACAGGTGACAGGATATATTTGGTCTGTGAGCTACAGTTCACAGCACTACCCAGTATGGTAGCCAATAGCCACATATGGCTAATGAGCATTTGAAATGTGCTCTGAGGGTAAAATACACACCATATTTTAAAGACTTTGTAAAATAAAAAAGTTAGCCATCTCATTAATAATTATATTGATGATATATTGAAATAATATTTTGGATATAGCTAGTTATATAAAATACGTTATCAAAGTTAATTTCACCTGTTTCTTTTTACTTTTTTTAAAAATATGGCCACTAGGAAATTTGAAGTCACATTTTTGGCTCACATCATATTTCTACTTCACAGTGATGCTCTCTCCAGAAAAAATACAGGGCAAGCCTCTGGCCCTTGAAGGGTCTCAGGTAGGAGATTTACCCTTAAAGAGGCACAATAATGGAATTCAAATATGCATAATAAAGTGTATGATAGGAATAGATTTTTCAATATATTACGTATCATTTTTTTAAAAAACAAGCTATTACAGGAGGCCAAGGCGGGCGGATCACAAGGTCAGGAGATCGAGACCATCTTGGCTAACACAGTGAAACCCCGTCTCTACTAAAAACACAAAAAATTAGCCGGGTGTGGTGGCGGGCACCTGTAGTCCCAGCTACTAGGGAGGCTGAGGCAGGAGAATGGTGTGAACCTGGGAGGCAGAGGTTGCAGTGAGCTGAGATCATGCCACTGCACTCTAGCCTGGGTGACAGAGCCAGACTCCGTCTCAAAAAAAATAGGAAACAAAAAATAAAATAAGCTAGTTTTTTCTGCATCTGTGCTCCTCAAACTGGGAGTTATAGAGCTCTACTTCCACAAGATATTGGCCAGGCGAGGTGGCTCATGCCTGTAAATCCAACATTTGGGGAGGCTGAAGCAGGAGGATCACTTGAAGCCAGGAGTTCGAGACCAGCCTGGGCAACATAGCAAAATATGACTCTACAAAAATAAAAATAAAAATAATTAGCCAGGCATGATGGCACATGCCTGTAGTTACTCAGGAGGCCAAGGTGGGAGAATCACTTGAGCCCAGGAGTTTCAGGCTGTCATGAATTATGATTGTGCCACTGCTCTCCAGCCTGGGTGACAGAGCAAGAATCTGTCTCTCTCTGTCTCTCTCTCTCTCTATATATATATAAATATATAATATATATATAAAATATATTATATATAAAATATATAATATATATATAAAATATATTATATATAAAATATATAATATATATATATAATATATTATATATAAAATATATAATATATATATAAAATATATTATATATAAAATATATAATATATATATAAAATATATTATATATAAAATATATAATATATATAAAATATATTATATATAAAATATATAATATATATATAAAATATATTATATATAAAATATATAATATATATATAAAATATATTATATATAAAATATATAATATATAATATATATTATCTCTCTGTCTCTCTCTCTCTCTCTCTGTATATATATATATATGTAAAACCGTTGCTCAAGAAAGGGATGTCTTTATAGTAAAAAGAAATAGGAGTAATGCAAAATTAAACATTAATTTAGTGTTTCACTGCAGCAGAATTTCTCAATTCTTCTAAACTTGCTCATGCGTATAGAGCTATTGTGAGAGAAAGCAAGAGTAGGCAATGCTTCCCCAACTTACTGGCCTTAGAAGCCATTTTTGCAGAACTCTAATTAGTATGTTTAGCAGGCAATTTGAGGGGCTGGGCATGGTGGCTCACGCTTGTAATCCCAGCACTTTGGGAGGCCGGGGCAGGTGGATCACCTGAGGTCAGGAGTTTGAGAACAGCCCGGCCAACATGGTGAAACCCCGTCTCTACTAAAAATACAAAAAGTTAGCTGGGCGTCGTGGTGTGTGCCTGTAGTCCCAGCTATTTGGGAGGCTGAGGCAGGAGAATCGCTGGAACCACGGAGGCAGAGGTTGCAGTGAGCCAAGATTGCACCACTGCACTCCCCTGGGAGACAGAGTGAGACTCCGCCTCAAAAAAAAAAAAAAAGAAAAAAAAGGCAATTCGAGAAATGCTGGTCTGCTTAATGCTACACAATCAGTGTGCTGCATGATTTTCCAAAAGTCCAACTCAACTGGCTATCATTTTGCTCTATCAGTAAATCCCCAAGAAGCACTGTATCAATAAGGCTTCTTAGTACAACATGGGATAGCGAGGAAACTGTTGACATTTGGAGGCGCAAAGATTTGAGTCAGATTTCTCTTCCTTTCTTTCTTAGATAGCCATTCTGGTAAAAGCACCTACTATGTGCCAGGCAGCGCTTTAGGCTTTGGGCATGCAGTGGTGAATGAAAAGAGGTCCCTTCTTCTTGGGGCTTTACGGCTAGAGCAAAAGAACAAATTATAAAGAAGACAAGTAGTTAAAACATAGATAGGGATTAGTTGCAAGGAGAAAATACAGAGCAGAGAAGAGGGCTATGCAGCGGGGCGGGGCAGGGATGATCAAGGAAGGGCATCTGGGAAGGCCTCTGGGAGAAGGTAACTTGTGAGTAAAGATCCAAAGGAGGCTCTGAGGCCATGATCAATCCTCGTCTGTGTATAGATAATCCCTTCCTTCTGAAGGGGATTCCTAAAGCCCAAAAGAGCTGATGTATGTGAGGGTCCAGATAGAGGCTAATTGCTTATGAAGGGTTCAGAATTCACTCCTTTGCCTCCCATCACACCTCCTTCTTCACTTCCCACATTCTCAGAGATTCATGAACTATGTGGATTCTCCTTGGTGAAACAGTTCCCCACTGACCTTGGAGTCTCTCAGCACCAACTCGCTTCTTATCTACAACCTCATTCTTAAGGAATGCTGGTTCAATTTAATTTCATGCTAAGCCTAAACCAATTAAGAATGTAAAATTATGTCTCAAAAAACAGCCATAACATCCTTTCAAACTCAATTATTGGATAAGCCAATGATATGGTATCTCATTCATCCATCCATCCATCCATCCATCCATCCATCCATCCATCCAACAGATAGTTATTGAGCAGCTACTGTGTTCCAGGCATTGAGCTAGGTAATTGGGATACAGCAATTAGTAAAACAGGCAAAAGTACCTGCCCTCTTTGGAGCTGATCATACAGGACTGAAACAGGAAACAATAAATAAACATCATAAATAAGTAAACTAAATAGTGTGTTAGAAGGTGATAAAGCTAAGGAAAAGAGAAACAGTAAAACTGCATTAGAGGGATTCATGGAAGAGATTAGGACTTGCTTGAGCACATGCCATTCTCTGCCACTCCCTAAGGCAGTGAGGGTTAATGTGAGGGAGGAAGCTCTGGGTGAGTGCATTAGGAATTTGCCTCCTCACCCTGACCTTGTGTTTCTCCCTTCCAGGCGCTGAGTGACCAGACCATGGAGACCCTGCTTGGTGGCCTGCTAGCGTTTGGCATGGCGTTTGCCGTGGTCGACGCCTGCCCCAAGTACTGTGTCTGCCAGAACCTGTCTGAGTCACTGGGGACCCTGTGCCCCTCCAAGGGGCTGCTTTTTGTACCCCCTGATATTGACCGGCGGACAGTGGAGCTGCGCCTGGGCGGCAACTTCATCATCCACATCAGCCGCCAGGACTTTGCCAACATGACGGGACTGGTGGACCTGACCCTGTCCAGGAACACCATCAGCCACATCCAGCCCTTTTCCTTTCTGGACCTCGAGAGCCTCCGCTCCCTGCATCTTGACAGCAATCGGCTGCCAAGCCTTGGGGAGGACACCCTCCGGGGCCTGGTCAACCTGCAGCACCTTATCGTGAACAACAACCAGCTGGGCGGCATTGCAGATGAGGCTTTTGAGGACTTCCTGCTGACATTGGAGGATCTGGACCTCTCCTACAACAACCTCCATGGCCTGCCGTGGGACTCCGTGCGACGCATGGTCAACCTCCACCAGCTGAGCCTGGACCACAACCTGCTGGATCACATCGCCGAGGGCACCTTTGCAGACCTGCAGAAACTGGCCCGCCTGGATCTCACCTCCAATCGGCTGCAGAAGCTGCCCCCTGATCCCATCTTTGCCCGCTCCCAGGCTTCGGCTTTGACAGCCACACCTTTTGCCCCGCCCTTGTCCTTTAGTTTTGGGGGTAACCCACTTCACTGCAATTGTGAGCTTCTCTGGCTGCGGAGGCTCGAGCGGGACGATGACCTGGAAACCTGTGGCTCCCCGGGGGGCCTCAAGGGTCGCTACTTCTGGCATGTGCGTGAGGAGGAGTTTGTGTGTGAGCCGCCTCTCATCACCCAGCACACACACAAGTTGCTGGTTCTGGAGGGCCAGGCGGCCACACTCAAGTGCAAAGCCATTGGGGACCCCAGCCCCCTTATCCACTGGGTAGCCCCCGATGACCGCCTGGTAGGGAACTCCTCAAGGACCGCTGTCTATGACAATGGCACCCTGGACATCTTCATCACCACATCTCAGGACAGTGGTGCCTTCACCTGCATTGCTGCCAATGCTGCCGGAGAGGCCACGGCCACGGTGGAGGTCTCCATCGTCCAGCTGCCACACCTCAGCAACAGCACCAGCCGCACTGCACCCCCGAAGTCCCGCCTCTCAGACATCACTGGCTCCAGCAAGACCAGCCGGGGAGGTGGAGGCAGTGGGGGCGGAGAGCCTCCCAAAAGCCCCCCGGAACGGGCTGTGCTTGTGTCTGAAGTGACCACCACCTCGGCCCTGGTCAAGTGGTCTGTCAGCAAGTCAGCACCCCGGGTGAAGATGTACCAGCTGCAGTACAACTGCTCTGACGATGAGGTACTGATTTACAGGTGAGCGAGCGGCTGTGGCAAAGGCAGGGAGGGTCTGGCTGGGGAAGGAAGAGGGGATGGGGAGGTTTTGGGGCTGCTCCCACCTATACCCCTCTTCCCCAAAGGTGTCTGTGGGGATTCTTGGGCAAACTGTGCCATTCGTGCAGGTAAAAGGAGATAAAAAGAACATCAACTACAAGGCTAAGAAGAAAAGAATCCACACGGGCAGCCTGAGAGATACGTGTAGAGAAAGACCACACCTCCCGGCTGGGTGGCTGTGGTCAGTGGTCTTACGGCTATGAGCTTATGAATGTTCTGTTCTAAGCCCAGTTGGAGGATATACAAGGACAATGAATAGACCTCTTGGCTGAAGGTTCTGACTCCCCCAAAGAGGCATGCATTTGACCTTCACCTGGACTCGTATGCAGTCATGGTTAAGCCTCTGAGGTCAGAAAGAGTGAGATTCAAATCATGGCTTTTCCACTTGCTAGTCATTTCATTCTCCTGGCCTCCCTCAGTTTTCTCATCTGTAAGATAAGGATAATTAATACCTGACTTAGTTTGGACACTCACTAAATGCACTTATTCAGTTTTGGTAACTGAATCAAACTGGCTTTTAAAAAAAAAGAGAGAGAGAGAGAGAGAAAGGGAGGGAGAGTGTGTTGACTCATGTCATTAACAAGTCAGGAACCTGCTTCAGGTTCAGCTGGATCAAAGGTCCCCTACAAATCTGTATTCTCAGTTTCTTACCTTCCCTAAGTTCTATTTTTCTCTGGGTTGGCTTCACCGTCAGGGAGTCTCTTTCACCTGGGAGACCTCTGCTGGTTCCTCTAAGCAGCCCTAGAGCCTACTTAGAGCCCTAGAGGGAGAAGAGCTTCCCTTTCCCAATTGAGCGCTGATTGAATCAGACCACATCATGTGAGCCCCCTGGGTCTTACAGGTAGCGTCAGCCCTCTCACCTGTGCTGAACCCCCTGGGCCTTAGTCTCTTCATCTAGAAGTGAAGACAATGATATTGACCTTGAAACGTTCTCTGAAAATCAAGGGGTCATTTCCTAGGTCTGGTAGAAAGGGAGGTTAAACGTGGAAAGCTGCAATAGAATCACATAAGTCATTCAGAGGGAAGAAGGTCACAGAGTGACAGAAGGCCAGGGGCCAAAATGCTGACCACAGATGAGTTCCCTTATATGAAACATGAAGGACATGGCCTAAAACCTTACCGCTCAAGGTATGTATGGTGTCCTTTGAAATTCTGTGTGTTTTATTTTACGCATGTAAAATGATTGTTTGGAGATGGGATCCCATGAGTTTCATCACACAGCCAAAGGGCCCATGGTGCAAGAGAGATCAAAAATACTTGATCCATCCTGGAGGTCTCCTCCAGCTCTGACTGAGTTGATGAGTCTCTGGATTGGAAGCTCTGGGGGAGAAGAGTACATAGGGAAGAATAGAGTCAATGTGACTGAGGGTGGGTGGAAACCGTAGCGGAGCTGGGGAACTCCCCTTACTTGGCAGCTGCTGGCCTTGTCTGGATAGCAGTGTCACATCTCAGGATGGAGAGAAAGCAGCATTGGAACTTACCCACATGCATATGTGCACATATATAGGAATATATAGATAGGGGCATATAGTCAAACTTAAATATGCGTATATGTATTTTTATCACTATAAAAGTCATAGTCTTTATTGAAAATTTGGAAAGTAGGGAAAATTATGAAGAAGGAAATAAAAATTACCTGTAATCCCACCATCCAAAGTTAATAAGAGAAATTTGGAAGGTGTCTGAGTTCATTCAAATGGTATTTATAATCGATCTATTGTATATTCTGTATCTTAATTCTTCCCACTCAACATTACAGCTTGCTTAGTTCCCATGGTATTAAAATATTTTTTATTTGGCTGTATTATAATTTATTTAACTAATTTCTTATTATTGGACATTCAGATGGTTTCTCATTTTTCATTATTAAAAGTAATACAGTGAGGGATATTTTTGCCCATAAATATATTTGTGCAACTTCAGTGATTTCCTTAGCATATTTTTCTAGGAGTTGAATTACTGGTTTATGGGTAAATTATAATCTTTATACATTACATATAAATATTTACCCTTTCACCAGTGGAAGTACTCATTTTGATCATACTTTTGCCAATATTGAATATATAATTACTTTCATCTTTGCCAATTTGAGAGGTGAAAAATGGCACTTGCTTTAATTTACATTTCTTTGCTAACTTATGAGGTTGACCTTTTGAAAATAAATATATTTCTTTACTTGTGAATTTATTATATGGTCATGACTTTGATAAAAAGCGTAAAGGCAAAAAGCTACCAGCTCTGCAGTTTGCACAGGGAAATGCAGTTCGTGAGGGAGAGAGAAGATGTTGGCTGCCAGAAGTCAACACACTAGCATTGCCAAAATGGCACAGCTCGCCAGGGGTCTCAAAGATACTGGGAGGAGGAGGAGAGGGCTTGGGGTAGGCTCCTGTAATCACTCAGGTGGGAATTCAAATTGCTTTTATTTGGTGATTGAGAACCTGGAGACACTAACTTTCTAAAAATAATGTAAATTAAATGGAAACAACAGAAAACTTGGAATAAAAAAAATGCAGCTAACAATGGTGACTTCTCAGGGCTGGTTATGCAGATAAGAGGAGATACAGTGTGGAAATCCTCCAAATAGTGGGAGCACATAGTAGTAAACACTCAAGGAATACAGATTATTATTATCAATACCAGTAGTAGTACTAGTAGCAGAGTAGTAGCAGTGAGGATAATAGTAGCATAAAATAAGACTAGCATCACATCCACCATCCTGGGGAATAAAATGGAAGAGGAAGGTTAGATATACAATTCAGTCGTCTCTTTAAGAAGACAAATTTCCAAAATTTTTGAGAAAAAAGTAAGCGTTGAGTCTGTAGCCAGATAATGGTAATAGCAATCACTGACAAACATTACTGCCAGGCTACTATGTGTTTGATGCTTAGCTTTTACAGGCAGTATCTCATTTAATCCTTCCGGATATATGAAGAAGCATAAAAGACCAAGTGAATTAAAAAATAAAATTCTTCCAAGATCACACAGCAGAAAGAGGCAGGGCTGTGATTTGAACTCTGGCCTCTGGCTTCAGCACCCAGACTCAACCCCTGTGGTCATGCTGCCCACTGTCCTAAAAGGGATTATGGCTTGAGAGAAATAGGAGACTCTAATAAAGAATCTGGATTTTTAGAAAATGAATTGTCCTCATTAGAAAGCATGGACACCAGTGGGCACAGGGCTCTCTGCCCTGCTCATTTTAACATGAAGGTATATAAAAGAAGGGAGGAGAGGTCTGTATCTGAAGATGAGTATTAAAGAGGAGCACATGCTGTACAGAGAAAGCTAAATGCAGCCATAGAGGGCTTTTTAGTCCATGTTTATGTCCAAGAAGAAAAAATGTTGGTTGGGAAAGAGGTTACAATGAGAATAGATAAGATGCAAAGACTTGCAACTTGCAACTTGCCTCCATCTTCCCCAGCAAGGAGAAAAGCAGCAGCAGCAACAGCAGCAATAAGAGTACACACCTGCATTGATGGATTATTTGTGCTGGTCACTATTCTAAGGGTTCTATGTGCACTAACTCATTTAGTTCTCACAAACCCTTAGGAGGTAAAAACTATTATTTCGCTTTACATAGAAGAAACTTGCTCAAGGTGTTAAACAGGGGGTAAGTAGCAGAGATGGAATCTGAATGCAGGCAGCCTGTATGTTTGCCCAGAGCCTCAACCTAACAAGACCAATACTATGGAGAGGAATGCCAAAGCCCAACAGGCCTGTATCACAGTGCCGTCTATGAGTTCCGGGTCAACAGGCTCTGACGGGCCACATGTAGGCGAGTAAGGACTAAAGGAGCAAGTAGATGAGGTTCTCAAGCCTATGGTGGTGATTCTGGGATAGCATGGACAGAGAGATGCCTAAGACAGGAAAGGGGTGAATATTCTGCTTTTCAGGGAATAAACTCTGTAATGCTTAGCATGCTAGGCTGGACATGGAGTCCCTATACAATTCTGGAAAGACTTTCTCAGTAGGTAGGTGTGAGCCCTTGGAAAAGAACGCTAACCTAACATGGGTTCAGTAAGGGCAAATCCTGCCAAGTCATTGAACCATGTCTTCAGGAGATGCTGTGGACCAGTAGTTCTCAACCTTTTTATCTGCCTCCTTGTTATTCATGAGGGCAGGTGCTTCGCAGGGACATGCCCCCTTGCATAGTGACTCTCGGCTGGACTAGCATCTCTGGAGTGACAGGTCCAGTTGGAAAAAGTCCTAGGAGTTTCTGCTGGCTGTGAGTCACTACCATAAACAGAGCATGTCACAGTCGTACAGGACATTTGGCGAACTCTCATGCTGTCTTGGGACAAAAGGGAGAAATGTAAACTGATGGAGTGAACTTGTAACTGGTCAAATAACCAGATTGATTAATAAATTGATGTGAATATGCCAGAAAGCCTTTGGCTTCTGCCTCAACATCTGTTCCATTTCTGTACTGCCAGTGTATTTTCTAACTAAGATTGATAACTACACAGAAAATAGGCTTGGCCAATTGTCATGTCGACAAAACTATCAATCAATCAATCATCTATCTTCACTTTGGTTCAAGGAATCAATTGCAATTGCACAAGTTCAAGGTAAGGAAAATCTGGCTCATCTGAAATTCTGTGTGCCTAGGTTCAGAGTTGTAGTTGATCTTGAGGATGTTATGGCCACAATGTGATGGAGCTGGTGAGAGACCCCTGTCATTTTTAGTTGCACTAATGGAAGTATAGTGGTCAGATCGTGAGAGGTTATGGTTCTGCTGAGTCATTCTAGCTGGTCAGAGCAGAGCTTTAATATGTTTAATCCGGGATGGCACAGTCTTGGGAGTCATGTTTACAAGCTGCAGTGTATCCAGAGGAGGGCTGATGAGAATGAGGTTCTGGAAGCTCATGTGAAATGGGAGACATCTACCTTGGAGATGAGAGGACTTAGAAAAGAAGTCATGGCTCCTTTAACTTATTCGAAGTATTTGTGGGTGGAAAAGAGGAAAAGACATACACACACACATATAGACACATGCGTGCATGGAAGTAGGCATTGGCCCGTTACAAAAACAAAATTCCAACAGCAACAGCCTTACACATGTCTCTCATTGCTCTCCATCTGGCTCCGAAATGATTTGGCTTTGTATCTATCTTCCTCTCGCTAGCATGTGATATTCATGCGTGCTCATCTCCATGTCCTCAGCCCTTGGTAAGTCCTGGTCCAAAATAGCTATAGAGTCAACATTTGGTGAACTGGACAGACTGGAAATAAAGATCAAAGCTGCCCAACAGCAGATTAAAGTAAAAGCTGCCACAAAGTAGTGAGCTGCCCATACCGAAAAGGTTCAGTAGAACCTGGCTGACTCCATTCCAGGGATACGAAGCAGGCAGCCTGACTTTCAGGCAGGAGTGAAAACATTTAACTTAAATTATCCCAGCTCTCATCATGTGTGGATCTACTTGAGACTTTCAAAATCCCATGATCAACATAATATGGCTTCCACTGTTGCTAAATTCACCTACTTTTACTAGTTGGGGGCACTGTGTCAGCTTGCCTCCTGGAGTTAAGGTGCATTTAAGCTCCAGGGCCTGGGGTCAGAGACAAAAATCTTGGCAGAGGCCCAGAGAACCCAACCAGACTTGGACATAGGCCATTGACAGGTCACCAGTGACCCACCTCGAGGTTTCACAGAAACCCCAAAGAGCTAAGAGCAATGTCTGAAAACATCAGCGTCTAGTCTACATACCAGGAAGGAGGAGCAGAGGCACGGATCACCCCAAATCATGGATAACTCAGACCAGATTTGAATTAGGCTATATAAAACAGTGCCTTGCGCTTTTTTCAGCTAATAAGCTCCGTCATTATTTAATGGTCCCGGCTGCACTCCCAAGCTGCTTGCCCTTCCTGAGTACGCACAGCTGAGCCCTGCAGGCAGGCGCTGTGACACACTGGAGACAGACAGTCCACCAGCAGGGCCTGGCCTGTTTCCTGTGTGACTAGGGAGGGCTGACTATCATGTCCCTCAATGCCAGGGCCCAGCCTGTCAGGAAGGGGCTGGCACTAATGGTGACAGCAACAAAGGGGAGAGAAGTCAATGAGGGGTAGGGGAAGTTTGGGAGAGGGAAGTCAGAAAGGCAGCCTCCTCTGCCACCCTGGAGGGAGCAACAGCTCACCCCAGCTTGGCTTCATCCCTGGGGTGACATGGAAAGTTAAATGCCCTGCATGTCATTATCAGCCCAAGTGACATTCACAAACACTTGTCTCTAAGAGTTGTCAAGAACATCTGTCACCAGGCGTGATGTTGGAATGATCCCCAGGAGAGCCAGGGGAAGAGCAGGCATGCTCCTAAGGCTGTCAGCCGGGATGCAGCCATGCCTTGTGTTGCTTGTTATGCTGCCCCCATCCTTGTGTAGAAAAGTGAGGGGCTATAAGGAGAGAGACCCTGAAGATGGAGAGATGACAGCCACCCCAGCCCCCGTCGCACCCTATCTGCAGGCTCCCTTTCCCATGCCATGTTCTTCCGTGATTGTTAGACACATGTCCTGTCCTGGGAGACTGGACCACCCTACTGAGTTTTGCAGGGCTGGGGCAGGGGGCTGCATCTTTTACTGCTGCTCTGTCTCCTATCTGGGGAAAGGACAAGAGGGCAGATTCAGCAAGTTTTCACCCCATCAGGACCTTACCACTCCACACCTCAGTGGGGCTGTGCCCTACCCCATGAAAAGACAGCCATCTCTACTGTGGGGTGGAGAAAAATTTGCTAATGAAATCGACATCTCAGGATTTGGGGCCATGGGGAGAAGCTAGTGGGAACTGGTGTTCTTAAAGGGAGAAGCTGTTAGGGACAGGTGTTCTCTAAAGGGAGTGGGGCATACCAGGAACAGGACCTGCGAGAGAAGATTCCTTGACTCGGCTGTTTCCCAAGAGGGTCTGGATTCTCCTGGAAGGGTGGGTTGAGTCCCCACAGGCAGAGGAAGAGAATGGTATAGAGGAGGAAATAGGGGTGGACAGGGAGGAAAGGCAACTCCTTGGTCAGAGCCCAGATCAAAATGAACCTGCCTTGGATTTTATATTTTCTAATTTTTTTTTCACGCTGTTGAAACATGACATCTACAAGAGGGGATGCAGAAGACAATAACGTTAAACCCATTTTATAGATAGTAAAACTAGTCTCAAACAGATTGCATAGATTTTACAAAGTTATCCAAAGCAAAGACTAAGAAATGTAGTCTTCTACATCCAGCCCTTTCCACTGTGCTATGTGCCTGCTGTGGGGCACAGCTCGCTAAGGCCCCAAAGACTTTTTATTAAGGCTGGAGACTTGAGGTGGGGACACCAGCTGTAATTTCTCTTTCTGGGGAAGTATGGAGTAACCTTCTGGAAGTCCACAGGGATTTTCTCTGTCAGCTTTAGTCGAGACTCAGTCTCATACTTCTAAGTTCCAGCAATGTTGGGGAAACAGGGGTGCCAGTGAGAAGCTTGGTTCCACTCCACCACCTGGGATCATCCAGGTAATCAATGGGCAAGATGAGGATTTCTGGTTTACATGTCACCAGGTAAGCCACTGTGAAGTGACAAAGTTGCTAGAGGCATCACAGAAAAAGATGACTCTGGAGTCAAAAGTCCAGGGTGGTGATTAGGATGAATAGAAAACTCAACTAGTGTGACTTAAACTCATAAGGGTTTATAATATCTCATGTAAAAGAAGACCAGTGGAAGGGAATTTAGGACTGGTTTTCTGGGTAGCATGGTCATCAGGAGCCCAGCTCCTTCTGTCTTTCTGTCCTACCATCCTCAGCACACAGTTTCTGTACTTAAGGTCACTTAAAAGCACAAAATTGTTGCTGGAGCACCAGTGATCCCATCTCCCTTTTATGCAATAGGAAAGATGGAAACAAGAAGGGCAAGAAAGCAAAGTGGGGAGTTTCTCAGAATCCCCATCCAATAACTTCTCCTTGCATTTCACTGGGCACACATTTCTGCAAAGGAAGCTAGGAAATGTAGGGTTATTTTTTCCAAGTTAGGCACAATGCACCCTCAGCGATGCAGAGAAGATAGGAAGGCAGGTAGCACATCCACACAACTCCATCATTTACTAGTCCCGGGACAATGGGAAAATCACTTTACTGCTCTCCATTTTTATTTTCTCATATGTAAAATGAGAACAGAGATTCCTTTCTGCATATTTCATAGGATTGTGGTGAGGACTGAAAGAGCTCATGTATTTGAAAGAGCGTTCTTCATAGTTAACAGTGGCATACTGTTTAGCTGAGAGTACTTATGATTACTAGGAGCCTGCCCACTTTTTCTTCTTGGTCCTCTCTTTTAGTCCCTGTTCCCCAGCCTGCCTCTTGTGTCTCCATTTTTCAAAACCAACAGAGCTGTAAACTTGGAAAGTGATCTGATGAGGTTTTAAGGGATCAAGGTATAAGGTATAACCCCTTTCAGAAATATTTTCACTTCAACTGGGAGCTCTGAAAGACCCAAAGGAGTGAATCCCTGATGGTGGAGTTTGAAAACCCACAGGAGGTTTGTGCATAGGAGAGATGTTTTTCAGGGCACCTTCTAAGAGCATCTCAAATCATATTACTATCCCCACATCCTGCCTCTCTCGCTGTCCTCAAGAAGGTGACACCACTGGGATTCAAAAAGCTTCAGAGCATCTGTTCAGAGGTGACTAATTTCTCCACATGTTATTCCCTTCTCAATCTCCAAAAACTGTGGCTGGAGAGAGCTCCAAAGATAAAAAGTAATTAGCAAGAGTAAAGAGATTACATTATCCAGTCTCCCTCTTTTCTGAAATGAAGCTTTTTCCCCCTCCAATAAGAGATAACAAGAGAACCAGTCCAATTAATTGTACATACGTTTGATTAGTTTGGAGATGGGAGTGAGGATATCATTTATTCTATACCAGGAAAACACCAAAAAGGGCTTCCAGAGGGACAGGGTTAGGTCTGGAGGAGTGCCTGGGACTTGGGGACAATGCTGTAGTGGTGGCCATCAAAACAACACCAAACACTTATCTCACAACTGAACTTTCCCAGGCATATGCGTATTCACAGAACCCAGCTCCATTCAACCTCATTAACAGCCCAGGTCAGACCAGGAGTGGGGAAGATGTGGAACTCAGGCATTCTGACCCCGAGTCCAGGGCTTCCTACCACCCATGTTTCCCAACCCTGACTGTGTTTTGGAACCCCTTGAGTAGTGGCATCCCCCCACCAAAAAAGGGATTCTGAGTCAGCTTGGGTTGGTGCCTGGATATTCTCGTTTTTAAGGCTCTCCCAGTGATTTTGACATGCATTCAGCATCATGCCCAGTGAAATCAGGGGTTTGGACAGCACTGGTAGACAGAGTTTCTGTAAATCCACAGCTAGGGGATTGGTCTCCAAACTGCTAGTGAGGGAAGAAGCCAGAAGGCCTGGGTTCAATCCCAGCTCTACCATGCACTACTCATCTCTTTGAGATTTGCTTCATCTAACATTGGAAGAAAAAATCTTTTCTCTATGGGGTTATCTCCAAAGAGATAACATATGTGGAAACACTTTGGAAACAAAACACCATGTGCATTTCAGCTCACTGGAGCCATTTTTTTTACCCCTCAGCTGAGTCTGAGTGATTACTATAAGAAAGATGGAATCAGGGGCTCCAGACATGGGCTCTTGAGATCTCCCTTCTCTTTACTTGTCTGAACCTCAGGCTCCTCACCTGCTAAATGGGGATAATGATAACTCACCAGGTTGTTGTAACATTGGAAAGAGATGACAAAGCATGAAAGAAGAACATCTTCATAAAGTGTGAAGTGCTTCTAGTAGCAGAAATCTGACTTTTCCAAATTTGGGGGTTATTTCCATCATTCTGAAAACCAAAAAGAAAATTCTAAGGCCCACCAACCAATTGAATGAACCCCTCCATTCAGTCAAGAGCATTCCAAAGTTAACCTGAAAAAACTTGGCCATGATAGGAATGAGGAGCCACATGTGCCTCATTATACCCTCCTCTCGTTTGGAATTACTGACAGAACAGACTCTTTAAGTCTGATAAGAAATATTTACAATCTATTTTCTCTGAATCCTGCTACCTGGAGGCTTCATCTGCATGATAAAACCCTGGTCTCCACAAGTCTTTATTGTTACCCAGACACTCCTTTCTATTGATAATAACTCAGCCAATTGCCAATCAGAACATCTTTAAATCTACCTATTACCTCAAAGCGACCCACCTCTTGCCTTTCCAGTTTGAACTGATGTACATCTTACATGTATTGATTGATGTATTAGGTCTCCCTCAAATGTATAAAAGCAAGCTGCACCCAGACTACCTTGGGCACGTGTCTCCAGGACCTCCTGAGGCTGCGTCATGGGCATGTCCTTAACCCTGGCAAAATAAACTTTCTAAATGGATTGAGACCTGTCAGATACTTTTGTGAGTTCACAATTCTGTCAAAGCATTCCAGAAGGAATGTCAGAGCTGGTATGGGAGCTCCATGGAGTCAGGGACTGAAGCAGGTCAATTGCATTATTCTTAATGTGTGGCTCACTGCTCTTGCTCTTGCTCACATTCTCTACCTGGGGACTTTCTCTGGTGTGGCCTATCCACAGAGGAGTTGCCAACCGTGGGATCAGCCCTCAGCCTTTAACAGAGTTTGGAGGATTAATACCCCAGCTTCCTCAGCCTTGGAGAAAGGCAGATACATGGTCTATGCTCGCTCCCAGGGGCTCCCATTAGGGGTGGGCCTCATTGCCCACAGTGGTAACTTGCTTAGCAAAATGCCCTGTGTTGACTTCCTTCCACACTTTCTTACCACAGCTTCCTGAGCCCACCTCCCAAATAAACTACTCGTACTCAAATCCTTGTCTCAGGGTCTGCATCTGGGAAACCCAAACTAAGACAGGCACCAACCACTTTAAAGAATCCCACCCACTGACTTTTGCTGCTAGCTTATTGTATTTCCTCCAGTGCACATTGGAGGTTGAGAAAGGTGATTGTCTGTTCACGCATGTTGCTCCCCATTAGATAAAATAACGTTCTGCCGGGAAGTTAGAAGTGGGGAATGGATGTTGGGGAGGCGTATGATGGCCACAGAGCTGCATGGGCGAAAGCATCGCTGCTGTGAGCATTTCTTGGCACCTGCCCACACAGTCCCAGCAACCAGTAGCCAGTTTGTGGCTGAGGCCAGCCTTGGGGGGAAGCTGATGGGGCTGCTTTCCTGCCTGTCTGTGAGTGTTCTTTTCTCATCTCTGGAGACACAGAGCAAAGCAAAGAGGGAAGCTTACTTCTTGCCAATTAGGCCTATGGTCTGGCATGAATGTGTGTGATGGGAGTGGGCACCCTGTGGGTGACAGAAGGGATCACAATAAGAAGTCAAATTAATGTCCACCATCTTCAGGGTCTCAGAGGTGGGGCAGGAAGAATGGCACAAAACCACAGGATGTGATGGGCCACCCCGGGGTGAATGCAGGGCCATGCAGCCAAGCACTGTGGATGAAAGAGCTCGTTAACTCTTTACAAAAGAGAGCTATTTCCAGCAGGGGTGGGCTCCAAAGGTGGGCTCCGCTGTGCTCTGCGGCTGTGGGGCTGATGCTGTGGTTAAGAGTGCTAATCCAGATACGCGAATGAACTCCGATTGCATTGTAAAGGAGGTGAGCGGCAGGAAATGAAGCGTGGAAGAGATCTGTTAAACACCAAACCTCTGCACTAGGTCATTAGTCAGTGATGGTACTAAGTAAAGGAGCTTCTCAGTTTAGCAATTAGCCCCTCAAAAGGTTAAAACGTAAATGAATTGCTTGGTGAAATTAGTCCACTTGGGCTTTTCCATGAGCTAACTGCCTGGCTTGAGAGGAACATATTCTGGGGGGCTATGAGAGCAGGTAGAGTGGAGGGTAAGCTGTGTCCTGGGGTTAAGGTGGGATTTGGAAGGAAGGAGGCTGTGCGGGGTTGGGGTGAGGGGGTGGTAGCTGTTTTGGGTGAAACCAATGAAGACAGAGACAGAGGCAGGAATGATCAGGCCCAGTCAAAGGACTGTGAGGGCCCCTGGTGTATTCATCAGCTGCTGCCACAACCATGTTGCATAACAAAGAACCTCAAACTCTAGGTGGCTTACATCCAAGAATATTGAATTTCCTTAGTCATAGCTCCGCAGGTTGGCTGGAGTTGAACTGGTCTGGCCTGGGCTGGGCTGGGCAGGACTGCACTTGGCTTCAGGCTCCAGTTCTGATGTCAATCTTCTCTGTGTATCTCATCCTGGAGCCCCAGGAGAGGGGTAGTGGTTCTCCAGGTATGTTCTTCTCATGGTGATAGCAGAAATGCAGGAAGGCAAGCCCACCTGCAGAAATGAACGTCAAGCTTCTGTTGGTGTCACACCTGCAAAATCCTGCTGGCCACAGCAAGTTACATGGCCAAGCCCAAAGGCAAGGTGCAGGGAATGAACTGTGCTCAGCATCAAGCCATGAAAGCTGTGGAGGTGCTGCTGTATCACAGGCTGGTAAAGAAATAGGACCAATAATTTGCGACACTTGACTTTCCTGGCAGAAAGCCCCCCTAGAGGGCAGTGGTTCTCAAACCTGAGCAAGCATGAGAATCACCTGGCAGGCTTGTGAACACACAAGAGCAAGACCCTGCCCCTTGAGTTTGTAATTCAGTAGGTACCGAGTGGAGCCTGAGAATTTGCACTTCTAATACATTCTCTCCGGGATGCTGATGCTGCTGGTCTTGGGACTTTACTTTGAGAATCACTGGTCTAGGAAAAGGATAGGAATGCAGAGGTTGGAAGAGGGCAGAGTATGGGTAACCTTGAATGTCACACAAAGTAGCTATGTTTCTGAGCCCTTACTGCACTCCAGGTACTGTTCTAAAGCTGTTCTGCATGTTTTCTTATTTGGACTCATGCTAACCCTATGAGGTGTGATCCATGATTGCCACTTGACAGATGAGGACTCTGAGCCATAGGGAGGTGGTGTGACTTGCAAGGTCTCACAGCTTGGAGGCAGTGGAGCTTGAGCTTGGAACCAGTGCTGTCCTGACTTTGGGCTTCCTCCTGTTGCTGATGAGAAGCCAAGGTCTAGTTCTGAGGGGAAGAATGACCTGGGGTGAGGAAAACTCTGTATTTGGAACCAGATATTCATTTATTCAGTCAATAAATATTTATTGTCTGGTCAAGACCTCAGGATTGGGAAAAGACAGGCACAGCTCTTGCCTAGGAAAGTGATAGGAAGGCAGAGGTTGGAAGAGGGAAAAGTATGGGTAGCCTTGAATATCAAGGAGCTTACATTCTTACTGGGGGGAGAGATGAAAAGTTCAAAAATGTACACGAGGAAGAAAAATAAGCAGTGTAACGAGACCGAGACCAGAGAGCTACAGTTTTATATGGGTGGTTAGGAATCGCCTCTGTAAGGAGTGATGTTGGAGTGGAGACCTGAATGGAGTGAAAGAGTCAGGCAGGTGAAACAGCACATACAGAGGCCCTGGGGAGGGATGCATTCATCCTGTTGGAGAAGTGGCAAGGACTCCAGTGCCTCTGGAGGAAGAGTGGCAGTGAATGAGTGAGAGGACTGGACAGGGCTGGATTACATAGGCCCTTGCTGGCCGTGATGAGGCCTCAGATTTTATCCTGAATGAGACGGAAACCTCTGGGGCTGGGGCTGGGGAGATTTGAAAGTAGGAGACTGGCATGATGTGATTAAGAAAGAAGATTCTGCTGCTGGCTGGAGAATATACCGCAGCAGGCAGGGATAGCATCAGGGAGACCAGTTACGGGATGGTTGCAGAGTTTTAGCTGTATCTTGAGACCCTGTTGCTCCTGAATGTTCACATCCATAAAATGGGAGAAGGACCCCTTCTTTCTCTCCCACTTGGGGCGGGAGGAGATTAGGGTGTGGGCCTGTGAGTGAGCAGGAAGTACTTAGGTAGGGAACAAAGCAGCATGTTGTCATGATTTTTCTGGCAGAATCCTTGGGCGTATGTCTGCCCAGCCTGGGAACCTCACTGAGGCCCAACTCATAGCCGTGAGGGGAGAGGAGTTTTGGATCTCCCCCTGCAGAGCAGAGCATCCCACGCCATCACTGACCCAGCTCCTCTGTCAGCATCCCCCACCTCCTCTACCCCACAACCTTGTACTCTGACAGGGAGTAATTATTTATATTCTTGCTTAATTAGCTCATTAGGTGTGTGCTGCGGCATTTCTGACAATAAATCACCTACTCTAGTAGCTCATAAGTGCATTTTTGGCTGGTGCCTGGCCCTGGCAATGAAGGTGGCAGTTGTCGTATCTGAATGTGGCCCTTGGTCAGGGGCTCAGTGACCTGTGCTCTGACTCCCAAGGTGTGCGTGGACAGGTCGGGAGGCTGCTGAGGCACTGAGCATGGAGACAGGATCTTGGAAACTGAGATGGTGGCAGCAGCGGCAGCCGGCACTGAACACCAGAAAGATATTTTTACCACCCGTCAAAATGCCACCGCGTGTGAGCCAGTGCCAAGGGCTGCTTCCCAAGGCTGCTTTGCTCTCCTCCCTCAAGCTTTGATTGTTGCTAGGAAAAAGGTCTGAGTGGAACAGGGAGGCTTTGAAGATTCCTGGGTTGGCTTGGCTGGTGCTCAGCAGTCTCTTCCCTCAGGGGCAGGGGGCTGGAAGGAAGCTTCTGTCCTGCAGCAAAAGGGAATGGGTGGAGAGCTGCTTCTCCCAGGCCAGGAAAGCAGGAGTGCCCGGGTTTAGACCCAAGCCCTATTCTTCCCCACCCTGACTAGAACAGGCCTAAGAACAGAACCCTGTTTAAAAATGCTTCCTTCACAGTTCAGAGGGCCGGGAATTCCACCATTAAAGATGGGTTTCTTTGCACGTTTAATGGGCAGAAACCTGGGAGATGGCAAAGTGGGTTTTTTCCTGGGACTGGCAAACAGTGGATGCTGACCCGAGGGAGGGCACAGTGGACGCTCTAGCAGGAGAAGGAGGAAGGGGGTCAGGAGGGGTCACGAGGTGACCTCAAAGCTCAGTTCTCCTGTGTGGACTTATTGCCAAGGGCTTGGGAGAGTCAGGGAGAGAAAAGACAGAGCCAAAGTCCCTGGGACCAGTCCAGTTGCTTATTTATTGCAACTCTCTTGGACTTGGTTCTTCTGTCTTTAAAATGGGGCTCATGCTTGCTACTCTCAAACCAAAAAAAGTCCAGTGTAAGAAAAGGTCAGTTCAAGCTCATCCAGGCCAACGCTCTCCTTTCTGTGAATCCTTGTGGTGCCCACCACTCCTCCCACCCTCCACCCCTCCTCCCACCCTCCACCCTTCATTCCCGCCACCCCCTTGGGATGTTGGCTGATCTCATGCAGGAATAAACTGCCAGAAACAAGAAAGCCCCCACCACTGTTGGGTGCCACTGGCTAAAATGTTACACCTCATTGGCCGGGCATGGTGGCTCATGCCTGTAATCCCAGCACTTTGGGAGGCTGAGGCGGGAAGATCACTTGAAGTCAGGAGTTTGAGACCAGCCTGGCCAACATGGTGAAATCCTATCTCTACTAAACATACAAAAATTAGCAGGGCGTGCTGGCACATGCCTGTAATCCCAGCTACTGGGGAGGCTGAGGCAGGAAAATTGCTTGAACCCGGGAGGCAGAGGTTGCAGTGAGCCAAGATTGCGCCATTGCACTCCAGCCTGGGCAAAGAAGTGAGACTCCATCTCAAAACAAGCAAACAAAAGTGACACCTCATTGGAGGCCCTCAAATCTATCTCCCTCTACCTCCAACCTTCAGATTCTGCCTTCATCCTTATTAGGCATAAAACTAATTCTTTTTCTGTAATATGTTCAGTTAATTTTTGAACATAATTCTCAGTTTCACCCAGTGCTATTTGTTCATATTCAACATCCTACCTCCCTGCCTTCCTCCATCCTTGCCTTTACCTTTAGTCATTCGAGAAGTGTTTAAGTTTACAACTCAAGTCTGGGCCACACATGGGAAGGGCAGCTACAAACAAGGCATTTCTGCCCTCCTGCAACTCGCATCTCCCAGGCAGACAAACGTTAAACAACTATTCTGGGAGGTGTTCACCGATTCAGTAGCTACAGCTGTGATAAATGCTGTGCAAATATATGCTAGAGCAGGTCCTGGGGAACTGACCTAGCCTGGGGAAGCCAGGGAAGGCTTCCTGGAAGAGGTGATCCAGAAGGTCAAGTAGGAATTCAGGCCGGGTGCAGTGGCTTATGCCTGTAATCCCAGCATTTTGGGAGGTCGAGGTGGGTGGATCACCTGAGGTCAGGAGTTCAAGACCAGCCTGGCCAACATGGTGAAACCTCGTCTCTACCAAAAATACAAAAATTAGCTGGGCATGGTGGCACGTGCCTGTAATTCCAGCTACTTGGGGGGCTGAGGCAGGAGAGTCACATGAACCCAGGAGGTGGAGGTTGCAGTGAGCTGAGATTGCACCATTGCACTCCAGCCTAGGTGACAAAGCAAGACTCTGTCTCAAAACAAAACAAAGCAAAACAAAACAAAACAAAACAAAAAGTAAAAGTGGGAGCTCAATCAGTGAAGAGGCACAGGAGGCATTGCGGGGAAAGACTGGCATGTTTTTCTGTCTCTGGAGCAGAAAGTTGTCTGGGGTGGGTCTCTGGTCCCTTGCCTCAGATGTGTGCAGGGTTTGTGATGTCTCTTTGCAGATGTGGGGTCCGGCAGTGGGCAGTACACTGAATGTGGCCTGTGCGGACCAAAGTGGGCTGAAGAAGCTCCTCTGAAGCTGAGGGTGCCCCACATTTGAAGGCAGCCTCAGCTCTCCCTAGTCTCCTGCGGTGCCAACTCCCACACAGAGTACCTCAACAAAGCCACTCCCCTCACATTGTCCGGAACCATCTTGCTGCCTCCTCTCTAGGCTGTTCCCAAAAGAGAGTGGCCCAGGGCCGTGTTCAGCTTTGTGGTCATGTGGGGTTTATAACTGAAGTCATCCTCTGGGTGTCACAGTGACCCCGCCTGGGGGGGGGCCAAGCTTCTCACTCAAGCCTTTTTATTGATTTCCAATCTTCAATAAAACATTAACAAATTTTGCGTGTCCGATTTTATATGTTTTTATGTTTCAAGTCATTGCATTTCTTTGACTGGAAATAAATGGGTTATAAATCACAAAGCCAATGGATGGAATTAGGTCAAAAGTGCTAAGTAAATGCAGGTGGTTTCTCCTCCAATAAAGATAAGGATAATAAGAGCCAACCTTTCTGAGAAATTATTCCATGCCACGTACTGTTCTACATGGTTTGTGTTTATTAGCTCATTTAATTATTTCAACATCCTGACAAAAAAGGTGCTGGTATTACCTTGATTTTACGGCGGGGAGGAGGGGGGAACTCAGGCATGGCCTGGTGAAGAAGCCTGCCCGAGGTGTCCCAGCTGGAATTTGAAGCCAAGCAGACTGGCTTCAGGGTCTGCAGCATCTTGAGGCCTCAATAGTGCGCAGCTAGCTTCTGAGTGCCCACAGTGTGGGCCCCACTGCACCAGGCACCTTCATAGCCCCCTGGGAGGCAGGGTTACGATTCTTTCCTAGGTTAGGAATTGCAGGGAGAAGAGAGGGTATGTAAGCTGCCCGAGGCCTCCCAGCTAGGAGCTGGCAGGGCCAGATTCAAACCCAGGCCTGTTGTGCTCCAAAGAGCTCCTGCCTGTTCCTCTTCCTCCCAGGACATGAGTTAGGATTGAGGGGGTGAGACGAGAGTCTTGGAGTCATAGGTAATGTCTTCAAAATAGAGTCCAGTGAGCCCATTTCCTTCAACCCTGTCCCCTTCCCGGTCGCCCAATCTACTAACAACCCCGGAACCATCAGCCTACTGGCACTCAGAACCACCATGAGGGGGAGACTGAACCAGACCAACCCATCCCACCCACCTGCACATAAGGAGGAACAAGAGGAAACAGGTGGGTGCTTCAGGAGGGGAGGGCTCTCAGCTAGACAAGTGGGAGAACTTCCGTCAGTGCTGGTGATGTCTGACAAAGCCACGGCTGCTTTGAAGGCAGAGGGGAGCCTCGGCTGCTTCAAGTGCCTGGGGGATTCCATCTGAGGCAGGCAGGCTGATGCATGCCTTCCACCCCTTCTCCATGCTGGGAAGATGATGGCCATGTCCTGGAGTGTTCTAATTTATAACTTGCCACTTGAACCATGGCTGCTCTGCCTCCCACTGCTGCCTCTTCCCAGACTGAAAAGGAAACCGGGTCGTGGTTCAGCCCTAGAGACAGCACAGGCCTGGGGAAGAGCGAGATTTATGGCTCAGTGTCTGCCCTACATGAGCCATCATCCCCCCAGAGCTACTGCAGCCACTGCCTCCCTGGCCCACCCAGGCCCAGGCCCAGTGCTGAGTGGCAGGCAGGCGTGTATAGCTGGAGGACGACACTGTGAATCTCGGACAGTCACGGGATTCCCTGGCGTGGGGACATACAGCAGAGGGAACAACAGATAGATCACAGCTGGGCTGTTGACCCTGAGTCTTAAGCAAAGTGGAGAATAAGAGGTCATATTTATCTCATCAGAGCTGCGGGAGCCATGAAATATCAGAGTATGAATAAAGGCAGCGGTAAATCACTCACCACTCTTGCAAATGTGGCTGATCTGTCTTCCAGTCCCATCACCCACTGGGTGGCATGGGGTCAGTGTGCACAGAGATGGAGAAAAAGAAGAGATAAGGCTCCAGAGACC
Source organism: Gorilla gorilla gorilla (assembly GCF_029281585.2). Classification (NCBI taxonomy): domain Eukaryota; kingdom Metazoa; phylum Chordata; class Mammalia; order Primates; family Hominidae; genus Gorilla; species Gorilla gorilla. The sequence continues at coordinate 58,193,739 of NC_073229.2, read as the reverse complement.
CCAACCGGTGCTCTCTGGAACACGGCAGTGCTGGGAATCATTGACCTTCTTAGATTCCTAGGATGTAAGATCTCCCTCACCTCAAAAGGTCACCTGCTCAATGAGGTGATGCCTGACCACCCACTTAAAGCTGAGCTGTCCCACTCTAACCTCAACAATTTCTTTTTCTCTCTTACCTACTTGTTCTTTTTTCCTTAGCACAGCCCACTTTCTAACATACTAAATCAGTTACCAATTGTGTTTACTGTTTGCTCTGTCCCCACAGAGAATGTTAACTCCACAAGGCAGGGACTTGTATCAGTGGGGGTCACTGCCATCCCCACAGACACCTAGAGCAGTGCCTGTCACATAAGTGCCACAAACATTTCTTGGATGAGTGGATGAGTCTGGAAATTACCTAAGAAATGGCTTAATTCGAATGCCTCACGGTGTCAGGGAAAAGCAGAGACCCAGAGAAGGGATAAGACTTGACCCCAGTCTCATAGCCTGTTAGGGGTTGCAAAGCTGGGAGAAGCTCTCAGGCCAGAGCTCCAGATCCTGCATGGTCTGAGCGACTCTCACACCCTCCAGACGATGTACTTGTCAGTCATGCTCTGTTACCTATGGGACCCCGGAGCTCTGCAGCCCCAGGCTAGGCAGGGGTGGGACCTCGCTTGCTTTTTCCCTTGATTTAAAAAACCAAAAATCTTATAAATTTCCTGATAAATAATTCATTAACTCAAAGGGATCCCTCAAAATATGAGTTCCTTGACTGAGGAAGGTCAGAAAATTTTTCTTCCTGAGAATTTGTAAGGTGTGGAGTGGGAGTGGGGCGGGAAGTGTTTATCAGGACCCATCCCTAGGATACCTGCTGCTGTGCCAGATCCTTCCATGGATCACTCATGCAGTCTTCACTTCCAGGCTGCAGTGGGGCATGATAACAAGGGCTCACAGCTAATGAACAGTGTGCCAAGGCTGCTGTCAGTGCTTTTAGATATCCGACCATTGAGCCTGTCCAGCAGCCTTATGACCTGGATGGCTTCTGTCTCCTCCCCACGTTACATGCAGATGAGAGACCTGAGGCAGCTACGCTAGCAAAGAAACGCTCCTGTTCCAGATGTTTAGAACACATCGGTCAACAAAACAGCTGGCAATCCTGGTCCTTATGAGAGGAAAACAGGCAACAGGCACCACAAATGAGTAAATGATATGGGTGCTGGGAGGCAGTGAGTGCCACACAAAAAAGAAACCCCAGGCAAGACATGGCAGGGTGCTGGGGGTGGTGGGTAAGTTGTAATATTAGCTAGCGTGTCCAGGGCAGGCCTCACTGAGAAGGTGGGATTTGAGGAAAGACTTGAAGGGGAGCCGGACTGAGGTCTGTGGGAAGGGCCTTCCAGGCAGAAGGAAGAGCCAGGGCAAAGCCTCCGTGGCTGGAGTGTTTCTGAGGAGCAACGAAGAGGCCAGGGTGGCTGAAGCAGAGAGAGCGCAGGGCAGGGTGGGCGAGATGGAGCAGAGAGGCAGTGGGGCCAGACCCCACAGGGCCGTGTGGCCTTTGTAAGGACGCTGATTCAAGTGTTCACCCCACCTGTGCATATTCACAGGTGCTCACAGCCTCAGGTCAATCCTTTTCCCTGCTCACACTCCCAGGGCTGCTTCCACGCTGGCCAGTGGACGCACAGTCACACTCACATACGTACCTACACGCACACACTGGCCAACGGCCACTCACTCACACAGCCCCCCCACTCCTACCGTGCCCGTTTGGGGTTCACCCTCCACTGCACCTGCATGTACCCCAGCAGAGCAGGGACGACTCCTCATCAGCCTCATTCCCATCTGCCACCCAGAATGGCCTCTCCCCAGCTGGAGCAGGAGAGGGAGGAGAGTGAGCCAATTTCTGGGGCTTCAGACCCATGCACCTCAATAAACAGTGCTGGAGAGACTCCCAGAAAATTACAGATGAGATAAGTCTGTGATTTACTCACACGTGATTTATTTACATGATTACTTCCACACTAAGATGACAGGCCCATATGGCCATCCTCCAGGGACCCTGGTGTGCAATTAATGGCTCTGTTCTGTGTTCATTGTCCCCATAGGCCCTGGCTGCTCCCAGACTTGGGGCAGGACAGAGGAAGGAGGATAATTACACTGCTGCTTTTAGTAATTCACAGGCAAAATCAGGATGGTGTACCTCTAGGCCAGGCCAGCCCCACCTTAAAGCTCCTGGCTAATGAACAAATCCCATAGGAAGGCTCCTCTGCCCATCTGGCAGAGACCCCAACCCCCAAAACTACCTGTGCCCTCAGGCGGCTCATCTTCTGCCACCAGGAGGGGTCCTGCTGCGAGGTGGGTGGAATGGATGGTGTTAGTCTGTAAGAGATGATAGAAAGATAAATAGAAGATAGACAATAATAAAGTACGTAAGCATTCACTATATATATAAATGATTTATTGAGTATATATTGTATGCCAGTGCTTGGCGTACATTACTTCTGATCCTCATATAACTCTGCAAATTGGGTTTGCAAACTGCTTTTACAAATAAGAAGACAAAAGCTACGGAAAGTTAAGTAAGGGAGTAAAGATATAGTCAATAAATTGTGGAGATGGGATTTGAGCCCAGAGCCCAGGTCACTTTGATGCTAACTCCTGTGTGCTTTCGGGGTCAGGGACGTGCTGCTGCCCCTACTTCCACAACCCCAATATCCCATCCCCTTCCTCCTGCCTCCCCCGCGCTCCCACCACCCCTCTTCCAGTGATGTTCTTGTGAAATTCTAGAATGTTAAAAGCACAGAGAAGGGAAGTGAATTGCTCAAGGCTGAACAAGTCATGACAGAGTGGGAGTTAGAGCCTCGTCCTCCAGCCTGGACATGAGGATGGCTGGTGGGTGGGGATGGCTCTGCTCCTCCACCCTCCCTCCTGCTGACTCCAGGGTTGGGAGTGCATCAGGACCTTCCACTTGGCTGGACAGAGTGGGGCTTCCCAGCTGCCCACCTGAGACCTCCTGCTAGAGGTCGTCACTCTCCCCACCCTTAATTAATTCCTTCCTGAGCAGACTGCTTGTTAGAGACAGAGGTATCCAGGGAGAATCAGCAGAAACACAGCCCAGCGAAGTGCTGAGTGGGCTCCTCCTGACTGCTGGGTGGAAAGGGCAACTCTCCGCGGGGTGAGGCAGCAGGCAGGATGATGCAGCAACTCAGCAGCTGGATGCCCAGCTAGTCTCTCACCAGGGGGTCTGCCTCCAGGCATGCAGCTTGGAACAGCCCCCAAGGAAGTGTCAGTAAGTTTCTCAGTCACTCATTCATGCGCGAGTGCTGGCTGTCCCCATTATAAAAAATGGACACCTCACATTTATAAATGCTTCACCACTTACATACTGTGTCCAAGTAGATGTGCATCTTAGGTTTTCCAGACGGTCCTTTGGGGGAGGTGGTAGTGTTCTCATTCCTGTTTGACAGATGAGGAGGCTGAGATTCAGAGAAGCAAAATCTCCTTGTTCAAGATTGCTCAGCTAGCAGATGGTGGGGCCAACATTTGAAACTGATCTTCAAATACCAAATGCAAACATCATCATGGCTTCTTTTTATTGCATAAACATACTCTCAGCAGCATACTCTGTACTGAACAAATATCATAGTACTTAATTTTCACAAAGACACCATATGATTGCTGTTATGAACCCATTTTGCAAGTGAGAAAACTGTGAAGGTGAGGCTCAAACATGGGAAGTGACTCACCAGGCATGGCACAGTCAGTAAACCTTCTTCACTAGAGCACAAATTCACCCTGGGGGTCGATACAGGTTCCTTCTTATGATACAGCTTCTGATCTGACAGAGGGAGATGGTTATAATTGAAGGAAAAGGTGGGGCCCCAATGCCTCTCCATGAAATGACTGAGGGCTTCATTTTGCCCAGATTTGCTTTATTAAGGGTGCAATGGTTTGAATGCTTGTGTCCTCTTCGAGATTCATAGGTTAAAACCTAATCCTGGATGATAGGATGAAGAAGTGGAGCCTGTAAGGGGTGATAAAGTCATGAGGGCTTGTGGCTGCTGGGGGGGCTCTCTGTCTCTCTTGCCCTTCCACTGCTGCCATGTGAGGATACAGAAAGAAGGCTCTTATCAGACCAAATGCTGGCACCTTAATCTTGGGCTTCCAGCCTCCAGTTCTATGAGAAAATTTGTTGTTGTTTTTTAAAAATATAAATTATTGTGTGGTATTCTGTTAAGCAATACAAAGAAACTAAGACAAAGTGTTACTGTTGACTTCACCATTGGCATTGAAACAAAATACAGTGTTTACCATTCCTTCATTTATTGCCAGGCACCCCTAGCATTTAACACACTTTACCTCATTTAGTCCTGACTATGTTCCTACACAGTAGGTACTAGTGTTCTTATTTAACTGAGGCAGAGGGTAAGTAATCTGCCTAGGGTCACGCAGCTAGTCATTGCTGGAGCAGGATTTGAACCCAGGCCCAGCTGCTGTGAACCACCATGCTGGATCTTCAGCAACTTCTTCCCAGGCATTTGATTCCTGCCAACTTCTGCTCTGGAGTTGCTCTACTCTTCACCCACTGGGGCACATGTAGAATAGCATCAGATGGCCAGGGGTTCTTTCTACCCCTCCCCAAATGCTGTCTCCTTACCCAGATCTGACAGGACCACCCAAGCCCACAGACAATAGAACCAAGAAGCCCCTGCCGAGGGTGACTGCCACCCATATGTTCATCAGCCTCCCTGAAGTGACACATCTATTTCCAACAACCTCTCCTCTTCCTGCTCACCTGGTAGAATTGGCTTTGCAATATTTTTTGCCATTTTTTATTGTAAAATATACATAACATTTACCATTTTAGCCACATTTGAGTGGACAGTTCACTGACACTAAATACATCATATTGTTGTGCAGTCACCGTCACCATCCATTTTAGAACTTTTTCATCACCCCAAACTAAAACTCTGTACTCACTAAATAAGAATTCCCCATTCCTCACTGCCCCCAGCACCCAGCAACCACCCTGCTACTTTCTGTCTCTATGAATTTGACTACTCCAGGTCTTTTATATAAGTGGAATCACACAAGATTCACACAAGTTGTAGCATGTACCAGAATTTCATATAAAACGCTTCACAAATTTGCTGTCATCTTTCTGCAGGGGCCATGCTGACCTCTGCATGGTTCCAGTTTTAGTGGAAATGCTGCCAAAGAGAGCATACAATAGCATTTTCAAGGAGGCTGGTGCTGGCTTTGCTCTGGGTGATGCCCCCATGAAATTATGGATCTGCCAACTGGCGTGAATGGTCCGATCAGGTTCATCATTAGGTGGTGTTTACTTGGTGTCTGCTGGCTGTTCTAGCGTGACTTGGGCACAGCTGGTGGGAAATCTTCACTTTGCACACATCTGTGTTTATAACAAGGTATAATTGATCTGACACCTTCTGCATTTTTTCTCCAAGTGATGAGTTGTTGTTGAGCAAGCTCTTCTCAGCTCCTCCAGGAGATAAATGACAAGTAGCATCATTGTAGTCATCGTCATTGTGGTACCAAATGGCCCAGGAAGGGAGCAGACATGTTTATTCCTATTGTACTTGATTTCTCACACTCACCACAGAAGGCTAGTATTACTCTCCCATTTCACATGTGAGGAAACAGAGGTTCAGAGAGAGGAAAGTCACATGGTCAACAGTCACACATCTGGTCGGGGGCAGAACTAGCCTTCAAAGAGAGATTTCTGTCTGAGTCCAAAGCCTACACTCTTTCCTCTAAGATATGCCAACCCAGTCCCTGGGGGCTGGAAGCTAAGGACAATTAAATACAGAGAAGACTTCTATATCTGTGGAGACCTGAATGAGGACACACACACATACACAGAATGAGAGAGAGAGAGAGGCAGGCCTTACATGGGCTCAAGAGCTTGCCTGGGTTGGCTGAGCCTGCAGTGGTGGGGACATTGTTTAAGCAATGTGGCTTAACAGCAGTCCTGGGAAAGCACAGGGCCTCTCCATTGACAGTCTGCTCAGTGTGACCACCAGTGGGATGTGGCTTCTAGAGAATCCAGTGTACTTCCAGGGAGGGGGTGGTGTCCACAAGTGCGATATCTGATTGGGGCAATGTAGGGTCTGACTACTCAGAACCCCCAAAGAGAAGGGCCATAGACAAATTGACATGTGATCAGGTATGATCAGATGGGGCAGCCTGCCAGCAAACTAGAAACTGTGCTATGAGGAAATGGTTGGAAGAAAAGGAAATGTGAATTCTTCAAGGTGGGATGAGAGAGTGGCCTCACAATATGGGAAGCAACAACGTGTTGAAAAGAAAGAAACAGGCTTGTTCTGGGCAGCTGTGGGGTTGCATTGGGCTGGTGGGAGGAAGACGCAGTCTGTCAGATCACGGCCCCCATGAGTCACTCAGAGTTGTCCAGAGCTAGGATGACTGCCTGGCATGTCCTGGAAGTGTGTGAGCAGAGGGTGCTGACAGCCAGATGGGCCTGCTATGGAGGCGCTGATGACCAGGGTGGCTCTCAGGGCCCTTCTCAACCTGGAGTTCCTAGGATCTGTGCATGGTGAGGGCAGAGGAGAACTGGGAAGAGCCAGCAGACACCTTGGTTAGTCAGCAAGAGAAGTGCCTGGATCAGCGGGCAGGCTGGCCCCAGTGGCCTGCACCAAAACAGACTGCCAGACCTCAGACGGCTGGCCTGCAGAGCTGGCTGTGCACCTGATCCATGAGCCAGTATCTAGCCTCAGGCCTGGATTCACTTCTCTGTCCTCAGTCACAAACACTAGCACAAATTAAGCACTCACTAGGGACAAGGCACTGTTCAAATCACAGAGATTCGCTCATTTCATCTTCATAGCAACCCTGCGACGGGGCTGTATCATCTGCCCCCTCTTACAGGGTGGTTACGTGGCTTGCCCAAGGTCACACTGCTGGTCAGTGACAGCACTGGGGCTTGAACCCCGGTGGTGCAGTGTCAGTGCCTGGATTCCCACCTCCTGGCTTTATCCCCTCCATGAAGGAGCCCCATGGAGGAGGGCGAAGCTCCCTCCCTGACGCTGTTGCCTCCACCAAACACTTGGGCTGCGACTTTCCCAAGTCCTTGGCTGGCAGCTGCATCTGCCGTGCCTCCCAAGTCAGGGAGCAAACACAGGGCCTCCCAACGAGTGATCCTCACCTGTCACCAGGTAAGGCCTAACGCTGGGGAGATGAGCACAGAGGCAGCCTCCTGGGGCTCAGCTTTCTTTGGCCTAATTTCCTGTCATCTCTGCCATTGCTCAGCCAGGCCTTTACCAACACTTCCTCCACATGAACTCTGAACAATAGTTTCATAGGGGGTTGGAGGGGGGACCCATTCTGCTGCAAGTATTGAAGCCAAGATGCCTCCCTGCCAGCCCAACCAGGGTCAGGCACTGCCCGAGTCTCCTAGTTTCTAGCCTGCATGAGGTTTGCCAGCCACAAATCCCCGAGGCCTGGATTTCCACCATCAGAGAGGCATTTCCTTGGGGTTACGTGGGTTAAGCATGGCCCACTCCTTTATGTAACAGACCCTCATGTGGGGCTTACTCTGTGCCAGGCACTGACCTAGGTACTTTGTGAATCATGACTCCTTGAATCCTCATAACAACCCTATAAGGCAGAGATTGTGAACGCCACATTTTACAGAAAGGGGATATTTCTAGGAAGCAAACACAGAGAGATTAAGAAACTTGCCCAAGATAAGGTATTACAGCTGGTATGTGCAAAACCAGGATTGGAACCCTATAGTCTGACTCCAGAGCCTGTGTGCATATCCACTGTACCCTGCTGCCTCTTCAGCTTCTCTTGCTAATGGCAGGTATTCCAATGACATCTATCATTGTTATTGGATCTATGAGGGATTTTTCTCAATAGAAATGTGTCAGATGTGTAATGGGTAGCTGGGTAGCTTGAACATGAGAGGCAGAAAAGCAGGAACCAGAATATGGAAACAAAGGACCAGAGGGGGCCCAAAGACACAGGCTGGCTAAGGGCTGGCCCTATTTGAGGACTGTGGGGAAGGCGAGGCAGCTTTGCCAGTGGGGCCAAGCCTTGGGAAGGGGCTGGGGCACAGGCTGAGTATGGGAGGCAGAGAAAACACTCCAGTGGGCAGATAAGCTTGAGCTAGGCCTGAGAGAATCCCAGAGAGGGCACGCTGAACCCAGAGGTCTTAGGAACCATGGAGAACTGGAAGAGTCATAAAGGAGGGATGAAGTTGTCCAGAGCCTCAGAGAGAATGGGGAACTGCTCAGAGGTCTAGATCAAAGCCTCCAAGACAAATTCATCCCTTGTATGAACTCCCCAAAGCTGGACAACATCACCTGGACTGGCCCACCTGTTTGGTGCATGAGGGCTCACATAGAAAATGACAGTGTTAATACCACTTGCTGGGTACATGGATAGGGCTGCATAGCATGTTCTAGAACAGCACCATCCAATAGCACTGCCTGTGTTGACGGAAATGTCACACAGTGGCACTGTCCAATCCAGTAGCCACTAGCCACATGTGACTACTGAGCACTTGAAATCTGGCTGTTATGACTCAGAAACTAAATTTTTAATTCTAATCAATTATTATTAATTTGAAGTTAAATTTGAATGACCACATGCAGCTACTATATTGGGCAGTGCAGTGTAGAATATTCATTTCGTTTGCAAGTTCAACCAATGTTTTCAAGGGCCTGTGCTGTGCCAAGTATCATTCTAGGTGTTGGAAAACTATCAGTGAACAAAACAGGCAAAAAAAACAAAAAACAAAAAACAAAAAAACAACCCAAACAAACTCTGACCTCAGGGAGCTGACATTCTAGTAGACAGAGAGAAAGACAATTAACAGTAATCATAATAAATCAATGATATTGTCTGTTGGGCAATAAAAATGCATTGGGGAAAAATGGAGTGGGGTAACAAGCCTGGGGAAGCCCCCAGTGTTGATAAGGTGATCTGGAGTGGCCTTGCTGAGAACGTGATATTGGAACAGGGACCTGAAAGAGGCAAAGCAGCTAGCATATAAATATCTGGAGGAAGAGCATCCAGGCAGAGGGAACAGCCAGTGCAAAAGTCCTGAAGCAGGATTCCCCTTGGCAGATTTGAGAAGCAATGGGGAGCCCAGATTGTAGAGTAAGAATGGGGAGTAGAAGGAGACAAAACCCAAGAGGTGACGGGCAGATTGCCTGGGGCCTGTGAGCCATGTGAGGACTTTGACTACATGAGGTGGGCTTCACTGGGAGCAGGAGCAGGGTTGAGCAGAGAAAGACAGGATGTGACCTGGGTTTTAACAGGATCCCTCTGACCACTTGCAGAGAAGAGGCTGGGGTATGGGAGCAAGGAAGGACACCCAGACCCAGAGGCCGACTCAACAGGGGCTGATGCCAACCCTGCCTGCTGTCTTGCGGGCTGTGGAAGTGGATGTCTGGGTACACCTGAGGATTGAGGCAATGATTGGGGTGCTTTGTCTCAGAGCCTCAATCATATTGAAAGGAAAGTGGCCCCTTCACTCACTGAGAGTCTAAAGTAATTGCCAGTAAGGCAGGGGTGCCTCAGGGCATTTGTGGAAGCTCCATATTCTCAGGAGCCACAAGGGCAGAAGAACAGGGACAGAGGCCAGCCCCCAACCCCAGGCCTCTGGTCGCTGGCCCCAACTGGAAGATCAGAGTCTTCTGATCCTTGGAGCCCTCACTGAATCACACCAGCTCCATGATCGTCCCACTCTAAAGAGCAGACGTGTGCCTTCCCCCATTATCACTCAGGGCCTGGTGCTTAGGGAAGGCCAGCATTTGGCACTAGTCACCAGTAGGGTGTACAACTTGTACTGGTAATTCTGGTAATTCTAACTACTCAGATCTCTAGGCCAGAAACAGCAAATATGAGACACCGGCTCCAGAGGACTCTGTCCCACTGAGTTTAAACACAGCCTCAGAATCCTTAACATTAGCACCCAGCAGCCAATCTCAGAGTTGGAACACAAGAGAACATACTTGCAAGAACCTGGCTCCTATCTACTACCTTGGTGACTTCATTTCCTACTACTCTCCCTTTCCATCTCTCTGTTCCAGCCTCACCGTCCTCCTCACTGTTTCTACCTCAAGGCCTTTGCACTGGCACCTCCTTCCTGCCTGGAAACTCTGCCCATGGATATCCACGTGGTTCCCTCACTTCCCTCAGAACTCCCAGGAGCATGTGTCCCGAAGTAGAGAGATTGTCCTCCTCATTCACTGGAGTCCCATTTCCGGCCCTAATTAGCTATGTGAGCCCAGGGCAGTTCAGTTAACCGCTGCCTCTAAAACAGGTAGCACAATTATTAGATGTACTTCCCGGGGTTATCATGAACATGAATTGAGGAAATGTGAAAGTGCTGGGTTCAATCTTGGCTGAGCACAATCCTCCTCTCTGTGAGAGCTTAGTCAAGTCACCTAATGTCTTGGAACCTTGATTTTCTCATCCATAATGATAATAAGACTAGTACCTCCCTCACAAGATTTCCCAAGGTTAAATTAACTAATACATGGAAAATATTCAGAACAGTGTTTGACACATAGTAAGTGCTCAATAAATGTTAGCTATCATTGTAAAGTAATGCATGTTATTTTTTTCTTTTTAAATTGCTAGCAAACAGTTGGCCTGACTCCAAGACTTGCCTCCTGCTAAATCCTGATTCTGCTCAATTCAATTCAGTGTAATACAGCATAGGGAAGATCATGCTCCGTGGCCTGGCAGGCCTGGCTCGGCCACTTTCCAGCTGTGTGAGCTTGAGCAGGGTTTCTATCTGCCTGAGCCTTAGTTTCTTCATCTGTGATAAAGGGATAATTATTCCTACCTCATACAGTCAGCATGCAGAATCAAAGAGACTCTGCCTGTCAAGTTCCTAGCACGTAGCAAGTACTCAATAAACTGTATGCAGGATGGAACAACACTCATCTCCTCTACTCCCTTCCAGCTCATGCATGAAAGCAAACAGGTCCCTTTGGGGCTCACAGGAAGAGAGAGAATCTGGGAGTAAGGGCTGCTTGGCTTGGTTTAATGAGGCCATGTCATGTAGTCTGAGATCTCAAGGCTAACTAGAGAGGGTGGCAAGCCAGTGGTTCTGTGAAGAGCCAGTAATGAGGACACAGAGAGCCAGGGGTGGGGTAGGGGAAGCCTGATGTGGCCCTTCCAAATTAGTGCTGAGGCTCAACAGGCAGCCATGGTGCATCACTGATGGAGGGAGGAGAGGACAGAGCACCTAGAAAGGCGTGGTGCTAGGGGAGCAGAGGGGAGGCTGGAGGCTGGAGGAATTATGCAGATACAAGAGGTGGTATTTGTTGACAACTCCAGGAAAGCAAGGATTTCTTGTATAGACACCAGCACCAATGTCTTCCTCTTACACAAACACACATTCACCCTGTCTCTCACACACATACCTACTAAATAGCAAATACTTCAGGCTCACTTCGTCTAACCTGTGGGTGTCTGTTAGTCAGGGGAGGCAACTGCTGTTGCAAATAATTGCCATAATGTAAAGCCTCAAGCAGAATCAAATTTGATTTCTCACTTTCCTAACAGTCCAGAGCGGTGTGCCAGGTTATCAGGAGACCTTCCTTATGGGAGACTTAGGTACCCAGTATGTACCTCCCTCCAGGCCTTGTCATCCCGCCCAAGGGTCCAGCTGGCAGAAGGAAAAGGGAGTGTGGGGAAGGCACCCGAGCTACTGAAGGCCTGGCCCAGAGATGGCACAGATCATCTGGCACAGATGACATCCTCCACATCCCCTTAGCCAGAAAGGGTCACATGGGCACACTAGCTGCAAGGGAGCCTGGAGAGTGTAGCCTAGACTGGAAACCACGAGAGAAGGGGAGAGTGGGGTTTGGTAGTCAGCCCACAGGCTCTTCCTGGAGGCTGAGGCCCAGGTGGAAACTCCCGCTCCACTCCCATTCCTATTCCTGAGGCCCAAATGCCTTTTCTGGGGGGTAAACTCTGTTCCATTAGAAAAGAGGAGGCTCAGCCTACAGAGAGAGGTCACATAGGAAGTCACCTCAGAAGTTTCAGAGGATGTGGGAGCCTCTGGGGGAGGTGGGGTTAGGGGGTTGGTTGAAAGAGGGGCAGAACAATGACTAACATTGCCTAGGACCAGAACCCCTTATTGCCACATACATGTAAACACCTACACTCTGGCACACACTCACAAATACCCACACATTCAGCTGACAAATGATACTTCTTAGACACACATCTTCTCACACACAGGCATACACACAATCACATACCCCAAACACATATGTATATGCACATCCATGAAAGGTTTTCAGGAGCCCTTGCAGTAAGCCTCAAGGATATAGAAAAACACCTCTCCAGGCCGGGTGTGTTGGCTCATGCCTGTAATCCCAGCACTTTAGGAGGCCAAGGCGGGTGGATCACTTGAGGTCAGGAGTTTGAGACCAGCCTGGCCAACATGGTGAAACCCCATCTCTACTAAAAATACAAAAATTAGCCAGGTATGGTGGTGCATGCCTGTAATCTCAGCTACTCAGGAGGCTGAGGCAGGAGAATTGCTTGAGTCTGGGAGGCAGAAGTTGCAGTGATCCAAGATCATGCCATTGCACTACAGCCTGGGTGACAGACTAAGACTCCATCTCAAAAAAAAAAAAAAAAAGGAAAAGTACCTCTCCAGAAAGATGTCCTCAGAACCAGCCAGTGTCTGAGAGTTGCCATTAACTAACCCTTGAATATTAGATAAGAATCCCTCACATATGTTTAGGCCCTAACATTTTGCAAAGCACTCTTGCACTCACCGCCTAACCATAGGGTAAATACTTACTCAGCATTGACTCTAGGCCAGACATCATGATCGGCAGTAGAAATACAAAGAGGAATAAGACACAGTTCCAGTCCTCAAGGGAAAGGTGTACATGAACAACCCCCAGGGCTTTAACAGGGGACTGTAAGAGTGGTTGTGGGAGGAGGGAGAGAAGAGATAGCTCTGGTGAGGTCAGAGGTAATTTATGAGTCAGGCCTTAAAAGATGAGGTCACCCGGTGGAGAAAGATATGATGCTAAGGAAGAGGGACCACTGTGTGCAATGGGATCAAGTTGGCTTACTGGGGGAGTGATGAGTGATTCCGAGAGGCTGGTAAATTGTTTCCTAAAGCTGGAGTTTCACTAGATACAGCCAAGACGTGCTGCTGCTGACATGAAGTGATGATCATCTTTTCCCAAAGTGCAAGGAAATAAGTTAATAAATAGAATGTTCTCAACAATGTAAAGGTTATCTCCTTGTGTCATTCAGGATTCAGTCAGAAATAAAAGAACATTTTAGGTCTTTTGAAAGAGGGAATTCAGGCCGGGAGCCGTGGCTCACGCCTGTAATCCCAGCACTTTAGGAGGCCAAGGCGGGCGGATGGTCTGAGCTCAAGAGTTCGAGACTACCATGGGCAACATGGTGAAACCCCATCTCTACTCAAATACAAAAAATTAGCCAGGCTTGGTGGCGTGCACCTGTAGGCCCAGTTACTTGGGAGGCTGAGGCACAAGAATCGCTTGAGCCCCTGAGGCGGAGGTTGCAGTGAGCCGAGAGATCGCACCACTGTACTTCAGCTTGGGCTACAGAGTGAGACTCTGTCTCAAAAAAAAAAAAAGAAAAGAAAAGAAAAGAAAAAGAGAATTCAGTACAGGGTTTGGATTTCAGGGATGATGGAGCTGCTCAGAGGTCAGCAACAGGTGAGGGCAGTGAGCATGGGAGCAGTGGGTGGGGAGCAGGACAGTGAGGCGCTATAGAGATTAGCAACAGCTGGGAGCCACCGCCACCCACCCATCCCCATCCAAGGCTGGAAGGACACAGGGGGAGATGGCATGACCAGTGACTAAGATCCTAATGTGTCTAGCAGGAGCTGGAACCCTGGCAGCTGGAATCACAGAGGAGATTCACTGACAGGGTGAAACCACTTGGAGACGAAAAAATAGAAGAGATACCTGGCTTCTCCCCTCTTCCGGCCCTCCAGTCTCTCTCTCCAGTGCCTCCATTGGCCAACTCCAACTGGCAGCCTGAGGGCTCAGAAACCTGGGAACAGACAAGGGAGCCTGGGAAATGCAGTTCCCCACAGGCAGAGGCAAGCAGGTGAAATGTGGAGAACAGATTCGAGAGCCCACAGTAGAATAACAGTATGTGCCTGTGATTTCATAGACCTCTGGTATCAGCTGTAGATTTGTGTGCTAGTGTTAAGCTGAATGAACAATGCCAAAATAATATTAACAGAAAAAGAAAGAAAAAGAAAACAATCCAGAGGCAGCCACTTAGGCTTGTTTTGTGTTTCCTTGGTAAGTGCTTGGGGTTGCAGTTTCAAATTGTCTTTTAGAGTGTGTGAGCTTAATTAAATTTAACGCATTGGAGCAGCTTAACTTAAAATAGCAATTCATGTTTTCTGCTAACAGAGATGTTGGTAGTTTACATGATGGAAAGAAATCTCTCAGGATTTCAGGGACGTGTTTTTCACGGAGGTGCCCATGACTGACCTGATGGTTGAGCCATTTATTATCTATTGTCCCTCGGGATCCACTCTCCCCTCCTCTGCCTTGCCCTGTACTCTGGAAGCCTGACCTGCATGTGCCTGTGAACTCTGGCTTTCGGTTTGGTTCAGCCATGCAGAGCAGCAGCAGAAGGTCGGCGGCAGAGAAGAGTGAGGTCCGGCTACTTCTTTGTCCGGTGCCCACCCTGTAAGGTTGCCCCTGGCAGCTTCTGTTTCTCAACCAAATTCTCTAAACCAATGTGCCTCAATGAAGGGTGACTTTGCCCCCAGAGGACATTGGGCAATGCTTGGAGACATTTTAGCTTGTCACACTGTGGGTGTGTTCTGGCATCTGGTGGGTGGAGCACAGGGGTGTCCTGGGATTTTCCTCCTACGATGCAGATGACAGCCCCACACGGCCAAGACATAGTCAGCCAAAGTGTCAACAGTGGTGAGGCTGAGAAAGCCTCCACTAGGCCAGGGCTCCTCAAGCTATTCATTGTGAAGGAGCAGCTTCGATTTTCCCCACTCTGTTGCAGGCCAGTGCTTTTGTAAAACTAGAACTAAGTTACCAGAAATAATCATCACGCACTTGAATGTGACAACCAATGCCAAATTGCTATAAAGCCTTAATTCTTACTCTTGACTTCTGTAGTGTCTGATCATGGAACAGGAACAAACAGTCCATGGGCCGGCATCCATCTGTGAGCCACACTAGAAGCAGCACTGGCCTACATGCTTCTCTCTCCTGGGGATGAGGCAGACATAACACCTCGGCTCTTGGCTGCTATTAGCTCTGGGTTCTTGCACATTCCCTTGTGATCCCCCATACCCTCTTGCCTCTTTACAATTAGTCCCTTGATAAATAAGATCTTTAATTATCCTTCTAGGAAGTGCCATCTGCCCATTCAGGGCCCGGCTGATTCTGCAGTGTTTTCCTACCTGGGCAAGTTTTTGAGAATGTGGGCAGCGTCAGAGGCTGTGTGGGTAGAAGGACAACAATGTGACAGCAGCCTGGTTTGGGAGCCCAGCTAAGGAGTTTGCACTGTCTCTTGTAGACCATAGTTAGTACTTGAAGCATCTCAGTGGGCAGGCGACACAGCCAGAGTTGTGTTTTAGGTGGAGCACTAGAGATAGTGTGGTGCTGAGAATGCACTTTCAGGGAGCAAAATTTGTGGCAGAGAGCCTGACTGGAGGCTGCTGAGTCCATCCTGACCAGAAATGGAGAGGCCTAAGCTAACACTGTATGTGGAGTTGGAAGGCAGGGGGTGTTTAGAAGGTAGAATCTACCAGCCAGAGTGATGGGTTGTAAGCAGGAGTGAAGGGGGAAATCCAGGCTCCCCAGATATAGCTTGGAGGATCAGTGGATGGTTTTGTAGGGTTGGATGATGAGGTGGACAGGGGGACACAGGTCAGAGATGAATTCTATATCTTTCACTAGAGTGCCCATTTCACGTGGCTTTCTGATGCAATTTGTCTGTTGGCTGCCTGGAGGCAGAAGTGGTCTTGCTTTTAAGAAGTGTGGGCTGTGGGATGCAATGGACCTGTTCTGGTCTCAGCCCCATCATTCCCCCAAGGGAAAGTTCAATCTGTTCAGCTTCCTCCTTCTCTAAACGGGAATAACTTCCTCAGAGGGTTGTCAGGAGATTAAATGAGATAATGCGTGTAAACTTGCCAGCACAAGTAAGTGCTAGGCAAATACTGGTTATTATTGTTATTAGAAAAGGCAAACTTGACCTTGCCAGCCAGGGCTGTTTTGAGTTAGCTGGCTCTGGCTCTCCTTAAGTCACCCCAACTCCTCCTACCGCCAACACACACACACAGACATACACGCGCGCGCACACACACACACACAAAGAGCAGAGGAATCAGGAGCCGCCTTCCGCCTTTCTGCTCTTCATCCTAGCAGGCTTTTCCTGCTGGCCTTGTTTCTGATGGGCCAATTACAGTGCAAAACTGTTCCAGACCTGACCTTTCATCCCGGTTCCAGTGGCCTGCCAAGAATCAGCCTTGCCTTGTTACACCTCCATCAGCAGCACAGCCCAACCGCAGCTTCATCACATTAGGATGTGGCTTCATCACATTATGATTTTCTCTGAGTTGGGGAGCAAAGGTGAGTTGGGGAGACCAGGCAGGGTTCCTCACAAAGTTGCCCAGGAAGGGCAGGAAGACGGGGCAGTGTCTGAGAGGCAGCATGGCCCAGGGGTCAGGTGCGGAGGCCCTGGAGCCAAACTGCCTGATTTGAATCCCAGCTCTGCCAACTTACTAGCTGGGCCTCCTTGGGCAGGTAGCTTAACCTTTCTGTGCCTCAGTTTCTTATCTGTTAAGTGGAAATGAGAATAACAATAATAGCCTCCCAACAATGTTAGGGAGTATTAAACGAGTCTTAATCCCCTTAAATATCTCACAATAGTGCCTGGCACAGAGTAAGCCCTCATGTTAGCTGTTCTTCTTATTTTGTTGCTATTAGTAGTAGTACTAATTGTAGTACTAGTGTGATCTGCTTCCCAGGAGAAGGTGGCTAAATATTGAGAAGATTTCTGGGCTCGTGGTACATCTTTGGTGACCTGGGGTGGCTGTGTTCAATGCAATCATGAATGTGGAAACCTATGTTACACAACAGGTATTCAGTAAACAAGGGTGTCCATCCACCTCTCAAGCGGACATGCTCTTATATCACTGTGGCCCAACAAAATGGTGGAATGCCGTGATTCAGAGCAGACTGAAGGTGGCCTCCCTGGGATTTAATCCCAGCTCTGCCATGTTATCTTTGCTTAACACTTCTGCACCTCTGTTTCCCCATCTGAAAAATCTGGATTATGATGGCAGCTGTGTCGGGGAGTTGCGGTAGGCCTAAGTGAGTTGGCATAGGGCACTTAAAACAGAGCATGGTGCACAGTTACCAGCTGGTGTTTGCTCTTGCTGCTGTCACTGTTCTGGGTGTGCTTAGCTCCTGCCTTCTCAACTTACATCATTAGCCCTGAGGGGAAAGGAACGAGGCCCTGGAGGACTCAAGTGTCCCCTGCAGCATTGGCCACACAGGGCTCCTCAGGCACTGCCCAGCAGATGGCCTAGCAGGCTGGGCATCCTGTCAGTAGAGGAGCATGAGTCACAGCAGGCTCTAAGCTGCTCCAGGGATGAAGGTGGTTGACCAGCCACAGGCCAGGGTGAACTTTTCACTGAAATGAGGAAAAATGCTTCCATGTCTGTCACACAGTGAGGAACAAGCCCAGACCGTGGAACCAGAAGCTAGTGTTAAAGGTCTCAACTGCTGCATACTAGCAGTCCCAGCTGTGTGACCTCAGGCAGATCACTTACCCTCTCTGAGTCTCAGCCATTTCTTCTCTGTGAAATGGGAGTACTGATCACTGCCTTTATAGGACTGTCATGATACCCAGGTGAAACTGGCTCTGAAGTCTTCAGATAGACCTGTGGGGCTGGCTGCAGGGTCCTTGCTGGATCCACCTCTCCTAACCCTTCTGGCCTCTTCTGCCCCAAACACTGTGCTAGGGGTGGGGCTGTTTATTAGTCCATTTTCACGCTGCTGATAAAGACATACACGAGACTGGATAATTTACAAAAAAAAAGGAAAAGAAAAAGGTTAAATGGACTCACAGTTCCACATGGCTGGGGAGGCCTCACAATCATGGCAAAAGGTGAAAGGCACGTCTCACCTGGTGGCAGACAAGAGAAGAGAGCTTGTGCAGGGAAACTCCCCTTTATAAAACCATCAGATCTCATGAGATTTGTTCACTTTCATGAGAATAGCATGGGAAAGACCCACCCTCATGATTTAATTACCTCCCACCAGGTCCCTCCCACAACACCTGTGAATTGTAGGAGCTACAATTCAAGATGAGATTTGGGTGGGGACACAGCCAAACCATATCAGGTGGGCCTTGGAGGCTCAATTTCCTCCAGTGTGGCTTCCCCAGCAAAAGAGCAGGTGTGCAGGTGAGGAGGGAGGCAGCAGCCACTGGGGTTGCCCACTGACGGAATGTCAATATCTGTCTGTCAGTTCCAGTCCTCTGTGCATGGATCCCAGGTGGAAGTTTTCAGGCTTCAGTATTTCATATTTGAGATCTTAATTAAGTTGCCTAGCTCCAGGTTTGAGGGGTTGATGGGAACTGATAGAGCCCTTTCATTCTCAAGTAGTAGGGAATAGGAGAATGGGAGTGGAGGAACTACCAAGAAAGCTACACAGTGGTACCTTCAGGCCTGGGTATTTCTTTGGGAGTGTTTATGGAAGTGACACAGGCATCATCTCTGGAATCAGCAGAAGGCATGATACCTCAACAAGGGTCTTGGAGTTCAGGGTGTGCATCCAGGCTTAACAAGGTCACAAGGGTCCAGAGTTCAGGGTGAGGAGTTCCAGGCAGGAGAGGACCAGCCACAATGTGGGGAGAGTGCTTCCCCATCAGACCCTCCCCTAAGGTGGAAGGAACAGTTAAAGTCTTCTACTAAAGAAACTCTTCCCCTAGGTTTCTTGGCTGAGCCTGGCCTACTACATCTAGGACCAAGGAATCGTCCCTTTCCTCTGGGATGCAGAAGTGCCCCCCAGTCCTTAACACTGCACTGTCCCTCCACCCCTAAGCAGCAGGCCCCCTTCTCCTGCATCCAGTCCTCTTCTACTTAGACTCCCTCTCCCTCAGTCTGCAGCAGCAAACGCTCTCCCTCCTGAGTCATGAGAAAGCCCTTTGGAGGTGAGGGTGGTGCTGGCCTCTCCAGGCAGGACCTTGTCTCTGACACAGCACAGCACCTGGTCCAGAAAGAAGGCTCAGAAAGTGTTGATGGGGATCCCCATGAATCTCAGAGGTCACAGGAGGGCTGGAGCAAGCCTCGGGGTGGGCTGGCACAGGGTCAGGGCTGACCTGACTCTCACCCTGCCCTTCCCAGAGACGGAGGGAATACTTGTAGCAGGCATGAGGGAGGGAAGTAGCGGGTGTCCCTTTGTATAATTTCTGCTTCTTCACACTTTAACCTCTCTGCCTCTCTGTCTCTCCCTCTGCCTGTCCCTGTGTGTCCTCTCAACTCTGCTTGAGTCTCTCCCCTCATCTTTCCCTCCACCTCTAAATGCCTCCCCTTTTCTCTGCTTTCAACTACCCCCTTTCTCATTCCCTTCATCTTCATACTCATTGTGTTTTTGTGTTTTTGTTTCCATATATCTGGATTTTCTCTCACCCGGACTCTGATACATCCTCGGTCTCTGACACATCCTTGGTCTCTGACACATCCTCCGTCTATACCTCTCCCTGATGCTCCATCTCTGAATCTCCCTCTCTCACCTCCTTTTCCACCCTAACCTGTCACTTGGTTCCCTTGTCTGGGTCTCCCTCCTCACATGTCTTTCTTCTCTATTCCCTATGCCCTATTCCTGTCGCCTGCCTGCCCCTGCCCCTCCCTCCTCCCCTCTCCTCTGTCTCTCCTTCTCTCTCCTTCCATGTCTCTTCACTCCTCTGTCCCTTTCTTTCCCTCTGCCCCATTCTCTCTGTGTCCCCGTGTCTATCTTGGCCTCCCTCCCCTCCTCCTCCCCATCTCTGTCACTCTGTTTCTACCTCTGTCCACTCCCCATCACCCTGTCCTTCCACCCCACCACCCCTCACTATTTCTGTCCACCTCCCTCCCCAGGATGATCCCAGCCTCCAACAAGGCCTTCGTGGTCAACAACCTGGTGTCAGGGACTGGCTACGACTTGTGTGTGCTGGCCATGTGGGATGACACAGCCACGACACTCACGGCCACCAACATTGTGGGCTGCGCCCAGTTCTTCACCAAGGCTGACTACCCACAGTGCCAGTCCATGCACAGCCAGATCCTGGGCGGCACCATGATCCTGGTCATCGGGGGCATCATCGTGGCCACGCTACTGGTCTTCATCGTCATCCTCATGGTGCGCTACAAGGTCTGCAACCACGAGGCCCCCAGCAAGATGGCAGCGGCCGTGAGCAATGTGTACTCGCAGACCAACGGCACCCAGCCACCGCCTCCAAGCAGCGCACCAGCCGGGGCCCCGCCGCAGGGCCCGCCCAAGGTGGTGGTGCGCAACGAGCTCCTGGACTTCACCGCCAGCCTGGCCCGCGCCAGTGACTCCTCTTCCTCCAGCTCCCTGGGCAGTGGGGAGGCCGCAGGGCTGGGACGGGCCCCCTGGAGGCTCCCACCCTCCGCCCCGCGCCCCAAGCCCAGCCTTGACCGCCTGATGGGGGCCTTCGCCTCCCTGGACCTCAAGAGTCAGAGAAAGGAGGAGCTGCTGGACTCCAGGACTCCAGCCGGGAGAGGGGCTGGGACGTCGGCCCGGGGCCACCACTCGGACCGAGAGCCACTGCTGGGGCCCCCTGCGGCCCGGGCCAGGAGCCTGCTCCCCTTGCCCTTGGAGGGCAAGGCCAAACGCAGCCACTCCTTCGACATGGGGGACTTTGCTGCTGCGGCGGCGGGAGGGGTCGTGCCGGGCGGCTACAGTCCCCCTCGGAAGGTCTCGAACATCTGGACGAAGCGCAGCCTTTCTGTCAACGGCATGCTCTTGCCCTTTGAGGAGAGTGACCTGGTGGGGGCCCGGGGGACTTTTGGCAGCTCCGAATGGGTGATGGAGAGCACGGTCTAGGTGGGGGTGGGCATGCTCCCTTTCCTGTGCGCAGGGTGGGAGAAGGGGAAAGAATCTCACTGGCAAGTGTTTGTGGAGTTTCCATGGTGATGTTTACATCCAGGGACAGTTTCGTCTCCCTGTCAATGGCCTCGTGTCCCCCCCACCCCCCAACACCCACATCACCTCCCCACCACCCGGCCGGGGTTTGCTCAGGGAATGTGGACTCGCTCAAATGCCGGACTGAGCCCTGAGTGTTTGGAAAGGCGAGACTCCGCCTTTCTAATCACAAATGTAGCCTACAAGCAAGCGGCTTTGGATTGCTTATGGGTCTAGTGTTGTTTTTATTTCTTAATTTATTTTTTTTTCCATTTCCCAGACTCCTCCTCTTCATTCACACGAATAATCGAGAGTTAATCGTACATATGAATGTGTGTTCCCAGCAGCCCTGGTAGTGGGTAATTGTTGCCAATTGACAAGAGGAGGGAATTATTCTGTTTCCACACTTGTTTGGGGGAAGACTGTGGGGTTCCCTGCTCAGAGCTCTCATTACTCCCAACCACCCCCCACCCGACACTGGAAGGGGTGAGCGACTGACCCCCGATACCTGACCTAGTTTCCTTTGCTTCTCAAACATGACATGCCACACCCATCACAGAAGCTTAAACCAGAAGGGTAATTTCCTGGGTTCTTACGTGTGGGGAGGGAGGAGGGCTTCATGCTATAGGGCACAAGGGATCTTAACTTCTGGAGTTGCTTTGGGCTTGTTGCCACTCTTTCTGGGAAGCTGGCATGGAAAGTCCCCCTTGAGCATGTGGCAGGCCAGGAGGGCTTCTCTTAAGGAAAGCAGCAGGGGGTGGCAGAAACAGCAGTGGACTTGGAGTCCGAAGTTCTGTGTCTGGGCTCCATAGTCACATGAATAGCCAGCTGAATAACTGGGGCAAGACCATTTTATCTGTTGGGACCTGAATTTCTCAATTTGCAAAAATACTGGGATTGTACTAGGTCTCCAGTCCCTTTCCAGTTCTATGGGCCTATTAATTATTCATGACTCTAGATGTTAGGCTTTTTTGCTTAGTGACACCAGAAGCACAAGCTGGTTACAGCAGTCCCCCTCCTTTTTACTGGACACAGAGAATTCTAGAAGCCTTGGAGGAGGAAAGCTGAATCTTTTTAGAATCATAGGCTTTTGAGGCTTGGGGAGGTGTTTGCAATCATCCCATCTTTAACCCTCCCTCTCCCTTCCAGAGAGCATAAAGGAATTGCCCAGGGTCACACAGTGAGTTCATGACCAGGTCAGGGTAGAAGCCAAGGCCACCTGCCTCCTGGCAGTGGTATTTGGGATCCATGACCCTGTCTTCACTCTGCCTAGGGCTTTTCTGTGTCCAAAGGCTGTCCCATGTTTGTTTCTTAAGAAAGTGGCTCAGGGTGGGATGGGGGGGATGCCTGCTCTTGTTTTCTTGAGGAGGGTCCATCCTTGGAAATTACAGGGTGGAATGGGAGGGGTGCATAGGCTCCTTTCCATCTAGGGATAACCCCTCCCCGCCAGACAGTGGCAAGAGGAGGGGAAGAGGAGATGTGCCCACGGAGAACCTGCTGTAGACAGATTGGAATGACTTTCCCCGGCATCCCTGTCCCGTGTCTACTCATCAGCAACTCACTACCTCTCCCTCAGTCTCTCCAACTCATTCTTTCCTCTCCCAACTCCTTCCATAGGCCTCTATTTTCTCTCTTTTGTTCTTCCTTCTTCCACTTGCCAACCACGCAGCCCACCAAGCATACAGGCAAGACCATTCTGGACCAAAAAGTTCCAATGGCCTCAGACCTGGACCCGAGCTGCTGGCCCCCAACCCCACTCTGGAACACACAAGGAGGGATTTGCAACTGTCTATGAAGAATTACCTTTGGCTCTAGTCCCAGAGCCTCCAAATCCCAGGCCTTCCTCCTTCCTCACTCTCCTCCCTCCCCTCTCTTCTCTTCATCCTTCTTTTTTTTTCTCCTTTTACTCTCTGCCTTTCCCAGTCCCTTCCTGGTCCTGACAAGGTCACTAACAGATCAGGCCAGTCCCTCCTGAGACCTCAAGTTATAATAATTTTCGAGGCCAGTCCCAGGGCTGAAGCACATCCTTTCTATGGTCACAGAAGCACCCACAGAATTGGGTAACTTGAAAGGAAATCTCTTCCACCCTTTCTCTTTTCCCTTCCTGTTTTTTCCTCTTCTCTTTTCTCCCTCCTCATCTTTCTCATTCATCCTTTCAAACTATAGCCATTGTGGAAGTGGTCCCAAATACCAGCTTTCTTTTTTGCCTTTGGATTCAGACACACAGAGGGAAGGTGGTGAACAGTGGAAGGAACCAACTGACTGTCTATTCTCCTCAGCGGTTCCGAGTTCTATCGTGACATGATATGTACTTGCTCTTGTGTTTGTCATGTCTCTGACTTGGAGTTTGGGAAAGCAGCATCCCTGTGGTCAGAATATAAATGCCAATCTTCTCCTTTGCTAGAAAAAAATGTACAGTAAAATGTACAGTTTTAAAAACAACCACTAACCACACTCCTTGGGCGGGAGAAAAAAAGAACATTCTTATGTCTGTGAATGTCTGCTGTTCATTTCTCTGGAAACTCTGGGGTTTTCTAAAGATGGCTTTGACGTGGCATTTTCTCTTGCACCTGTGTTTGTTACTGCCTGGTGGGAGCCTGCTTCTTGCCAAGTTCATGTATAAGGTGGGGGAATCTTCTGAAATAATAGAAAATGGGATCATCTTCCCAGAGTAAAGAAAGGTAGAGAAATCTGAAGTGAAGCTTCAGGCTAAGAAAAGAACAGTCCATCCCCAGCTGTCCTGACTGTCCTACCTGACATCTCCATTCTCTGATATACCAGCCCTACCAATTTTTCCTGGACTGTGGTCACCACAGCACCTGACTACTAGGGGCATGTAGGTATCTTCTACCCATTTTGGTTGAGCCCTGGATGGTATTTTTTTCAAAAGGTCTTTTACTGGGAAACGATGGGAGAACAAACCAAAACCCAAACTCAAGGTATAGAAACAAACATGCTTCTGGAACACAGCTTCCCAACCTTGTCTTTTCTAGTATCTAGATCAGCGCTGTCCAATAGAATAAAATGTAAGCCACACTGTAATTTTAAATTTTCCAGTAGCCATGTTGAATCAAATATAAAGAAACAAGTGGAATTAATTTTAATCTTATATTTTAACTCAATATATCCAAAATATTGTTGTAACATGTAATCACTCAAATTATTAGTAAGTTATTTTATGGTATTTTTTGGTACAAAGTTTTAGAATCTGATTTGTATTTTACATAGATGGCATATATCAATTCAGATGAGCCCTCTTTAAAGTATTTTACATGTATGACACATATCAATTCAGACTAGCCCTCTTTAAAGTACTTGAGAGCCATATGTGGCTAGTACTGGCCACTGTACCAGACAGTGCGACTCTAGACATACAATTGACTTGAAAGCACAGCTTTTAGAAGAGGAAGGAAACTGACACTTGTTGAGTACCTACAGCTTCCAGTTACTGTGCTTGTTGCTTCAAATATGTTTCTCACTGAATCATCACTAAAGCCTTTTTAGGTAGATAGTATTATGCCCATATTATAAATGAAGGGACTGAAGCTCAGAGGGGTTAAGTAACTTGCCCAAGGTCACACAGTTAAGTCTGGCTGCAAAGCCTTAGTTCTTCCCATGACATCACACTGCCTTCCCATCCTTTCTTCTTCCCGTCAACCTGTTATAGATTGTATTTTATACTGACCGAATGATTCACATTTGTAGCCTAATCAGGAAACCCTTGACTAGCCTAAGATCTGCGAGAAACCTCAGAGTGTTAATTCCAGGCAAGAGCACCTTGGTGAAGCAGTTCCTTCTGACCGTACACCGGCCTTTCTGGCCCTCCTTGCCTTGAAACACGTTCCCTCCCCTGGCCAGGAAAATTCCTCAGGATTCAGACTGCACTGCCCAGCCCACCCTGTGGTCACCCCTTCTCCCCTCTTGGTGACCTCTAGGAGGTCGCTTGTTGAATGAGCCTTCCATCTCCAGTCTTGTCTGGGCTCCTCTGCCCCAGGAGCCTATAACTTCTTCCCCCTAAGATGAAAAGCCTGACATCAGCTTGCTCCAGAGACAAAACCCATCTTCTCGCATCTTTCTATTTTAATACCCCTGTCCCTGTCAGGTAAGATACCTACCCAGATCCTCTTTCCTGATATACAGAAGCCTCCAGCTCCTCAATCTTTTGCAGAGGTGAGATAGCTGATACAATATTTGCCTAGTTGATTGTTAAGCTTTCTGGAAAAACAGTTTGACCCCTTTCCCCACATTCTCGATAATGACATATCCCTCAGGTTTCCCTCAAGAGAATTTTCTATTTTTTCCTCATTACAGTGTTGAAATTCGAAAAGACCTCAGGAACACTTTTTTGTTAAGGGATATAATTGTCAGCCAGGCTAGGCAACAGTCACTGTCTCAGGATTCCCCCTTCCCAAATGCAAAGTAACTTTTCTTTAAAAGTCTATGAGTATTGATTTTTCATAAGTACAGCCTGAGTACTTCTGTATCTTCTGTTCTCAATGTGCCTGCAGTGAAGGTCTCAGGGCTTCAGCAAGCTGGGTGGGGCTTCCTCTGTTCTTACAACCATTGGGATTTCTGCAAACTGCTGCCAGAAAAATAGACACACTTATTCAAAAGAAGAGACTATTGGCAGGCAGCACTCAAAACCTGCATACACAGTTTCAAAGATCCCACCTAGATTCTCAAACCTAGCCTTTCCATGTGATGCAGTTGGCAGCAAGAAGAATTTGTTGTGACAAGGAGGCTTCTCACAGGTAAATACCTGAGGTTTCTACCTTTGCATAATAGAATCAGGCCCATCCAGGTTACTCCCCCAATATCTAAAAGGAACCCTGTCACTTTCACAGTTTAAAAATATCTATTTGTGCTTTCAGCCCTTAAACCAAAGGTTGTAGCTTCCATCATCTCAATTAAGGTTCTGTATCTCACAGTCAGTCAATGTTTACAAGGCTCGTGGTTTCCCTTCCCTGAAGCTTCTATCAGAGAGAAATTGGCATGTTTTCCCCAGACCAAAGAGGGAAGCTAGCTTTTACCTCTAAGGCTATCCTGTGACCCCTGTCATAGCTATTTAGGAACTTCTGACAGGTTCAGTGATCTTTCTCCATGTTCTCATTTTGTATAATGTGTGACATCTTTCTTTTGCTCACCTATTCTGAGGAAGTAGGCCCAGATTACAGGCTCTTCCCTGGTTATTTTCCTATTATTGTTGGGATAATTGATCTTCTGGTCCCTTTAGCCATCAGCTGAATATGCTCCTGGAGCCAGAATTCTCCTCCACCATCTCATGCCGGAGTCTGTCTGGGATTGGAGCAAGGAAGATCTCATGGTCCAGTCCTTTCCAAGATGTCAACAGTCACACACTTGGTTTCCTACTGATGAGAGAATGGAGCTGGAATTTCACCCATCTCCATGGGATCCCCAAACCCATCTGGTCCACAGCCAGTCAGCCCACTGACCAACCTCCCACAGCCCCAGCCCATCCGTCCAGGCTGTCCATCTGGTTAGTTGGTGATGAGTACACCCCCTCTTCTCCTGCACCTCCTCTGTAACATGTGTTCAGTGGTGCTCCCTGGCATACCCCACAGCAGCACTAACATTCATATACTTTGCAAGGATGAGTTTTCTTTCCCTTGAATCTCCTAGGCTACATCCAAGATATCCCATTTTCCAAACCATGGAGACCTCTGTTAGCTGACCTATCTGACATTGTTTCCACTTTGTTGTGAAGTAAAACCTCAGCGCACTACACCTGTCCCCTCTGTCATGGACTTGGCATGTCCTGGCAACTAGCAGGTAACTTGCTCACCATTTGAGGAGTACTGCTGCCAAGAAGAAGGGATTTAAGCCCTCAGTTGCAGCTATTAATCCTGAAGGCTTTCATCTTGGGTTTCCTGTTATGCTCTTCCCACCCATTCCTGTGGGGATCTCTTGGAAGACATGGTCCTTCCTATCTACCAAAGATGGGGTGGTTGCCTTACCTACCCAGACTAATTATGGAAAAGTTCTTATACTTTCATTAGGAGAACATTAGGTTGGCATTTTTCAGGTGAATATTGAACTGCAAAAGTAAGTTGATAATCATACCTGACATTCATTGAGAGTTTCCTATGTGCCATGTACTGGTCTAAGAGCTATATATAGATCATCTCAATTTATCATCAAAACAACACAATGAAATAAGTATTATTATTAATATCTCCATTGGGGAAGCTCAGGTAGAGAAGAGTTAAATAACTTGCCCAAGGTCACACAGCTATTGAGGCGCAAAGTTGGGTAAACACTCAAGAGTTGGATTTGCTCTGAAGTTTCTTACATAGCTGCAGAGGATGTAAAAATGCAGAGCTGTCTGGGTTTCATGTGGAAGGCCTGAATCCTGGCATATGTGCCTTGACTTTCAGAAGACTGAGTCCAGCAGAAAAAGTGGGAGAGATGGTGAAATCTGTCTGTGCTCATTCAGCATGCTCTTGCTGACCTGCTGTGTGCCTAGCACTGTGCATGGTATTGAGAGAGATAAAAGTCAAAGTGAAAGACACTGTGCATGGCTTTCAGGGCCTTACACATTACCCTGAAGGACAGGGCCATAAGCTGATGCTTTAGATCTCTGGTTATCAAAGATTGGTCTGTTTTCACTAATTTCAAGATAACTTACAGATCTGGCAAATCTACTATCCAAGAAAAGATGGACAGATGGATTGGCCAAAGGCCATACAACATAAGATGGAACCTGTGCTTGGAAGAATTCACCAGATTTTAAGTTTCAAAATCTTGAGTCACTTTACAGAAGAGGAAATTAAGACCTGGTATGGAAAAATGACTGGCTTTGGGTCTAACAGGGGCACATTAAGGACTGGGATCCTGTGCCTGGACAAGCAGGGGTTGAGGGAGGCATCTCTAGCTGTCCCAGGAGCTTGAGAGGAGGTGTGGTGGAGGGAACAAAGCAGGTCTGGAAGAAGGGTAGTTGCAGAGAACTAGAGGGTCCTGAGTAGACCAAGGCAGGTGCAGTTCCTCCTGAGAGAAAGGGGCTGTTTAGTTTGGGGGTTCTGGGTTGAGAGGCTGTTTCTTGGCCACAGTTTCTTTTTTGGTAAGATATCAATGGTAAGTATCAACTTCAGTAAGTATGCTTCTGTAGTACTATGTAGTTACACAGATCACATATTGGATCGGAAAAGGCAGCGTAATAACAGTCATTATTATTAATGATATGCATCATTTAAAGTAACATAAATTATAGCATATTAATGATAATATTACATATGTTAAGTTCATAGACTCTCAAAGCTGGCAAAAGCTATCAGAGGTCATCTACTCCAGCCTCCCTCAATGGGTATTAGGATCCCCTGTTCAATATCTATACAAGCTCTCCTTAATCTTATTAAAAGCAAAATCATGCATGATGAATTTCAGGATTTACCCAAGGCAGGAAGTAGCTCTCTGTGCTCTAATCAGACCATGGCTCCATATTCCTGGTGGGCCCTTGTGAATCCATCATTCTTGACTTCATGGGAAATCCAGAGCCCAGACATCAAGCAGCTCCCAAAGACTGCTATGGTCAAAATAGTGTTAAAAAACTAGGTACAGAGCCAGGGTTCCAGCTGGAAAAATCTCAAGAGGTTCGATATTCCCTGCCAAATCAGCACTGGTCTCTATGATTTTGAGCGAAGAAAGGAGGCAGGAAAGTGGCAGAGAGCACATGGTAACCTCTGTACTCCTTGATGCCCTGAATGTTCTGACATACACAACAGTCCCAATAGTAGATGGAAGCACCTGGAAAATTATAGACTTCACTGCTGGGCTGAGGATGGCCATCCTGCCCCTCACTCATTGGTTCCCTAATCCTTCTCACCCTTCATCTTTGTTCCAGGATTTGCCCAACAGCCAAAATCTAACATCCAGTATTCTGGAATGACACAAATGCTGCCAACAAAAACCTCCCACTGTTCCCCTTCTAGGATGGGAAGACTGCCAGGTGCCAGAAAAATCACTCAGTGAGAGCCTGGCTCTGATCAGAGGGCTGAGAGTGGGCCAGAGGCTCTCCACTTGAGAAGGGAGGTGAGCTCTTCCCAAGGGGTGGTGGGATGGTAGCCCATTGACCAGTCCTCTCTGACTCCCTTTAATACCTGGGCCCCCTCTAGTCCGAAGACCATCCATTTGCTTGAGGTAGGGAGATTAAAATTAGTTCCCAATTTGGTCTTCTGAATCAACACACTGGTCCCAATGTGAGTGAAAAAAAAATGTTAGAGAAACGGTTTCATCCTAAGGTCAGAGAGGGTTGGTTGAAGTGTGCATGGCTGGACAGGTTCCTTGGGTAGGGCTGATGCTTCACTGTTTGGGGAGAGCTGGGGTGCGCCAGGACATATAACTGCGGATGGGGTGACTCACCTACATGAAGAGGTTGGATTCTGTGTTTAAGGTAAATAGAGAAGACTGTGGGTCACTCCAGAGGTCTGGGAGCAGGCAGGCAGGACCTCAACAGTGATAAAGTGCAGAAGCCCAATTCTTCCTTGGTCTCCGTGCTTTTAAGAGTCCTGGTGAGGTTCCTTCTTCTAAGGAATCATGCAAACTGCTCTGGATTAGCTCAGCTTTGATTTGTGAGGGAAGCAGAGGCATGGAATTTTCTTGGGGCTTTTTTCTTGAGGCTCAAGGTCTTCCATCCTTTCTTAGGTTACAGTAAATGAGAGTTTGTGCCAGAAGTGAGAAAACTAGAGAAAGGGTGCCACCTGTGCTTTCTACCCCAAACCAAAGATGAAGGGGCTCAGACAAGAGTGCCTGATTCCAGGGCTCAATAGTGAGGGTTCCTTCCCTGCCTGCATTCAGCTTTGTCTGCAGAATGGTGGAAAAGAAACAAAATTGGAGACATTTATATGTAGAGGTATACAAAGTCAGCAGCACTGTCAGAAAGATTCTATAGCATCTCAACATTCCAAACATTTCTTTAGCATGGATGACCATTTCTTCCATTCTTTATCAAAAGTCTGATTTCTTCACATTACAAATGTTTCCAAACTGAGGATCAAAGTTGTTTATTTGGCTTAGTTTTTACAGTGCTTATGGGACAGAAGTAGGTCTCAAACTTTAAATCTTCTGACCCCAGAACTGGAGTTCCCTTCACACCACATCCCGGCACTCAGGCATTACAGTGATGGCTGGCTCCCACAGCAGGAAAAAGGACAAAACATGAGGCTGAGAAGGCAGTCCAGAGCTAGGAAAGACAATGTCCATGCAAGTGGGAGGAGAGTCAGGCCTGGGAGAGGTAGACAAAGGGCACAGGACCCTGGAGAGTTGAGAGAGGGCTGAAGATAGCAGCTCTGCCAGAATTCTCCATGGACAGGAGGCTCTCTCAGCTCTCCAGTGCCAGTCTAGCTGGGGCAGGGGTCAGAGATTATTGTCCATTGTGACCTGAGCAGGAAAGATGGAGTAAGAGGGAACTAGGCAAGGATAAGTAGGAAAGAGTGGAGCGCGGCAGAATCAGAAGAGTCTGGTTGGGAGGACACAGCTGTCCAGGTCCAGGCTATGGGCCCAGTCCACCCACTGTCCACATCTAAAGGTGGGGGAAGGAGCAGCGTGCTGGAATGGGCTCTACCTGGAGTGACCCTCTACTTAGTGAAACCAGGAGGCAAGTAGGGACCAACTAGGAGTCATGGTCATTTTCAAGATTTGTATTTGTCCTGTCTGCCTTGAGGTTCCAGTTCCTTCCTGTATGAAGGCAAAGAATCCCATCCGCCATGTAAGAATAGAGGCACATTGGGAAATCTTGAGGCCTGGCGAAGGAAGAAAGGACTGGCTTCTCCACAAATATTGGAGGTCTCATGGCACAGCCCCACTCATCAGATCCACTTGTCTCTTCCAGGGAATGGCTTGGAGACTAAATGGGTGGAAAATTGCTGAGGGTAATGAGTCCCAGCCCTTCTAGATTGTTCCAGAGTGTTAATTGGATTGTTAATCAGTCATATCAAGTCTCCCTGGGAGGAAGGCTTTTGCACAGAAGGGTGGGACTCTTTCAGAAAATACCATGGTATCTGGATTGGCCTTGAACCAGCTAGCGAAGGGAGAAATCATGAGCACAGGACTCAGGATTCTTTCCCCTTTTGGTTGTGAGGCAGCATGAACAGGAAAGCTCTCAGCAGAATACAAAGGACTGTTCAAACAGGGAAGAGGAAACTCATGTTATTTACCAAACACTGTGGTAAGCATCCCATATTTCTTATGTGTTATCCCTCATGAGCCTCACCCATCCTTCTGACATAGGGGTTGGATTATTCATTTTACAGTTGAGAAAACTGAGACACACAGAAGTTAAGCAGCCTGCTGAACGTCACACAACTAGTTAGGGGAAGAGCTGGAAAGTTACTCCTAAGTTACCTAAGGAACAGCAAGGGACATTAGAATTTCAATGAATTTTCTGGAAGGAATCATAACATGTGAGCAATGAGGTTAAAAAAGTGAGCCTAAGATTAAAAAGCAGAAGCCATGAAGAAATGCACTGGGCAAATAATATTGACTTCTCTGTGCCTGTCCCAGTGCCTCATATGGTAAGAAATAAAAGGTTGCTCTTAAGGTCCTTAAAATTTGTCCTGTCAAACTAAGCATTAAATAATTCCCAGATCACTGCTGCCTTTTTGTTTCTAAAATGTAGGGGTTGGATGGAGAGGAGGAATAAGGTGGCAGGCCCTAACTACAGCTGCACAGATTAGGTGGCTCTCTCCCCAAGGAAGGCAAGGGCACCCCATGTCCATTCCTTCAAGAGCTGAGTCTTTTTCCTAGTTTCAATATCCTCAAATGTAAAATGGTTCTGGTATCTACCTCAAAAGAGTATTGTGTTTGTAAATTAAATAGCTCTATATAGTTATACAAATAACAAATAACCTGTAGGACTTGAGAAGTCACCAACTCATGATGATTAATGTAATGGATCACTGATAAAACTGTTATAAATTACAAGACATTAATGGCCATTACATGGATATTAGGTCTGGAGTCTCAGAGCTGGAAAATACCAGAAATCTCCAAATAAGCCTTCCTCAGCTCATCAATATCCCTGCCAGGTGGTGTTATTCTGATTACAAATTATTCCTTAGTTTTAATTCATAAATCCTCTAAGGAAAAGAAAACATGATATTCTCATGCCTTGTGCTTCAAGGAGCTTAGTACTTGACTGTGGCTCCAGGTTTGTACATATTCCACTTTCCTGCTCCTTAAAAGACCCCAGAGCCATAACAGAAAACTGCCAGTATCTGCTGTGGTCACCACTGGAGTAGAAACATAGCCAGCCAGGGTCCTTGCTGGGAAATATTTGGGAAATCTTAGGTGTACGTTGTTCTCTTGCCAAATCAAGTCGGGTTCATGACACAGAGCGGAAGGAAGAAGGGGAAAGGCCACAGGGACACTGGCCAACTGTGAGGCCCCATTAAATAAATGTTGCATTCTGCTCTGAATTTCACTACCAGTTGTGCAGTTCAGGACAGTGGCCTACCATCTCCCAGATGCACAGCATAGGCCAATGATGGGGCACTCTCTTCACATTCTAAGCAGGACACCAGGACACCACCACCCTGCCACTAGTAATTTGTTCCCTAATAAGTCTCCGTTTACCTTCATTCAAGGACTGGAAGACCAAAGTTATAAAAATAGTAACCAATAAAATTCCACGACCTCAATACTAATCACTCTTTACTCCCATCCACATCCTCCCATTTGACCTGACATTGAGGTGGATATATTTGTTCCTTTAGTTCTTGCCCTAATACAAGGTAAATGCTCAGAGTAAACTGCCAGATATCTACTGAACCAACCGGTATCAGGTCCCTGCCTAAGATAACAAGGGCATCCTTCAAAGGGGGAAGTGGGAGGGCCAAGGATATCCCTTATAACAGCCCTCCCCATGGTCCATCTCCCTCTAGCACAAACACCAATTGAGCTGGTTTGGGTGAAAGAATAAAATATCAAGGTCTTCTGAATCAGCACACCAATCAGCCCAAGCAAAAAAGAATGACATAGAGCCTTTATTAAACTGGTTCTGAGGTATGTGGGACTAGCCTGGCTGGCTGACCAGGCTTCTTGAGCCCCACAGGCCTCTTTCACAGAAAGGGAGTTTGGATCAACAAGACCATGTACAAAAGGGGGATAATATACCCACGTGAGGAGCCAAGTTTCCATGTTGATGGTAAATGGAAAAACTTTTGAGTCAGAGCTGAGCTCTGGGACAAAAAGGGAAAAGAAGAGGGATGAAGGGAAGGGGCCCAATTCCTCTTGACTGATTCTAAAGCTCATAGGGGGATTCCAACTCACAGCTAGCCCTCTGTACTAAGGAACCAGACGAATCTTGACCTCCCAGGGAACCTAGACCTGGGAAGGCTGAACTTGCTATTTGAGGGTCAAGTCTACTCCCTGAAGGTGGAGTGCTGGATATTTTGATGGGGACAAGGAGGGACAATAGATCAACCTCAGCAAAGGCTGGTAAGCCTGGGCAAGGTTCCACAGGGATGGATCTTCCTAAGGGGTGGGGGGGCTTCCCAGTTCCTAGAAAATGGCGGTGCGTGCAGACTGCCTCCCTCCTCTTCATTGTAGCTTGATCCTGCGCAGTGACCGTTCCTATAAAAGAAAAAAAAAATCAGAAGAAACTTGATACATACGAAGACAAAACACAGCAGATAAATAAGACAAAGTTAAAATCACAAAATGTAATTGGCAGCACATCTGTTTTCCAAAGATATTTACATAATTACTCCCATTCTCACAAGAATTCTGGATTAGGGCATTATGATTGTGTCACTTTCCAGTTGAGCGGGCATGCCCACAAAGGGTAAAGTGTCTTTCCCATGATCACACAGCTTAGATGGAAGACTTGGGACTTGACAAGGGGAACTTCTGACCCCAGATCTGGGTTCCACCAGCCCCAACCCTTCATCAGTTACCATAGGGAGGGAAGGGAGAAATGGGAGCGAGGCGGCAGCGAGCCCAGGAGGAAAATACCCACACGGAAAGAGCCAGGCCTGGGAGGGGCCGGACCGGGGCACAAATGCTGGAGGTTTCAGAGATGGGCTGGCGCTGGCGAAGGCAGGTCTGCCAGTGACGTATTTGTCCTGTGGGTCCTGGGCTCTTTCGTGGCACGCAGGGCACTCTCCTTCCTGGGATGGGAGAATGGAATTCTTCTTCCATGAGAGAGAAAATGCGGAGGTGAAGAAGAGCAGAATGGGCGAGTACCAGACTGCAGCTGCAGCCAAGCCAGGGAAGAGGCTAAAGAGGGTCCTCGGCGGCTCCCGCAGGACATTCCCTCCCCAGCCGGTCGGGAAGCTCCACACCTAGGCGAGGACGGGCAGCAGCGGCCCTGGGCAGGCTTCCGTGGAAACTTCCAAAACCACCTTGCCAGGTAAGTGAAAGTGCGCTCCATTCTCTATCCACATCCTGGACCAAGGAAGTTCTTCTTCATTCTTTCAGCAGTCCTGATCTTCTTGGGGAGCACCCCTAAATCAGCCTGTCAAGGAAGGCAGGCTACGGGTATCTTCCAGGAACAGATGAAGGTTGCGAAATAACTGCCAACTGTCTTCTGCTCTGGCAGTTATCCCGTTAGCCACGCCCATCACCCCACCCTTCTGGCAGGCCTCCTCCAATCAGAGGCCCTGCCCCACCCAGGGAGAAGCCCTGGGCCTTCCAGAAAGTTCCACAGCCTCTGATTGGTCCTAGACCAGCTTTCCTGGGTGGGAGTGGGGGCAGTGGACTCCTGGAGTCCATGCAGTATGCGGAGGACGGGGGCTTGGAGGAAAGTCGTTGATGATGAGCACTGCCTGTTGGGGCTAAGGGAGGTGGGGCCTTCCAGAATTTAGGTGGGCCATGGCCTGGCTTCTGAGGGGACAGGCCCGACAGCGTTAGGGCTGTGCTGGTACTGTCTCCTGCTCTCTACTTAACAGGCCTTTGAACCCTGGGTGCCTGGGATCCTGGAGTCTTTTCATTTTACCCCAGTGGAAAGCACCACCCAGAAGGCACTTGTTTTGAGGTCTCACAAGAGTTAAGAGTACGACTGCAAATAGACCCCCCAGTGCCATCCTCTGACTTTTTCCCACCAACCAAAGGCCTGGCACTAGAGAGAAAATGCTTGAACAGACTCAGTCAGCTCCTAGGGACCCAAAGTCCTAACTGGAGGGTTTGCTAAAACACCCTACTTTTCTTCCCCCGGCTAATCTGCAGTGCCTGGAAAACCCAGGCTCTGCTTCAAAGCCTCAGCATCAAGGGTCCGGCCAATGGGAGAAAGTTGCTGAGCAGATGAGAATGCTCTTGGCCAATGGAAGAGAATGCCTTAAAGGCCAATTGGGGGATGCCCATATATTTATATTTATTGGGCAAGTGTTTTGAAAGACCTTCTTCTGAAAAGTTCAAATGTACCATTATATTTGAGCCTCCCATATCCCTTTTTAAAAAATTGATATAAAATTAATGTAGCATAGAATTAACAGTATTTAGTGTACAATTTAGTGGCTTTCAGTTCAATCATAAAATTGTGCAATCATTATCACTAACCCTATTCCAGAATATTTTTATCACCCTCAAAAGAAGCTCCATACACACTGGTATGGTTTAGATCTGTGTCCTGCCCAAATCTCTTGTCAAATAATAATCTCCACTGTTGGAGGTGGGGCCTAGTGGGAGGTGATTGGATCATAGGGGTGACTTCTTATGGTTTAATACCATCCTCCTTGATGCTGTCATGGCAATAATGAATTCTCCTGATATCTGGTTGTTTAAAAGTGTGTGGCACCTCCCTCCTCCCTCTCTTTCTCCTGCTCTGGCCATAGGAAGTGCTTTCTCCCCCTTTGCCTTCTACCATGACTGGAAGTGTCCTGAGGCCTCCCCAGAAGCAGAAACCGCTATGTATGCTTTCTGTACAGCCTGTGGAACTGTGAGCCAATTAAACCTTTTTTTGTTTGTTTGTTTTTGAAACGAGGTCTCATTCTGTCACCCAGGCTGGAGTGCAGCAGAAACTTCTTTATAAATCACCCAGTCTCAAGTATTTCTTTATAGCAGTGATAGAACAGACTAACACATTCATTAAGCAGCCGCTCCCCATTCTGCCCTCCCTTCATCCTCTAATTGGCTTTCTGTTTCAATGGATTTGCCCGTTCTGGGCATTTCATGTAAACGGAGTCATACAATAGATAGCCTTTTGTGTTTGGCTTCTTTCAATTAGCATAATATTTTCAAGGCTCATGAGTATCATAGCCTGTGCCAGTTCTTCACTATTGGTAAGGCTTATATTCCACTGCATGAATATACCATATATTGTGTATCCAGTTGATGGACATTTGGATTGTTTCTACTTTTTGACTGTTAGGAATAATTCTGCTGTGGACATTGTGTACACCTGTTTTTGTTTGGACATGTTTCCAGTTCTGCTGGATATGTACCTAGGAGTAGAATTGCGGGGTCATGTGGTAATCCTATATTTAGATTTTTGAGGAACTGCCAAAATGCTTCCCACAGTGGCTGAACCATTTTGTGTTTCTACCAGCAATACATAAGGGTTCTGATCTCTCCACATCCTTGTCAACACTTGTTTTCTTTTTGTTGTGATTGTTAAATTCTAGCTATCCTAGTAGGTGTGAAGTGTTATCTCATTATGGTTTTGATTTGCATTTCCCTTATTACTAAAGATTCTGAATATCCTTTTATGTATTTATTGGTTATATTTTCTTGGTACGTCTTTTAAGAGAAATATCTGTTCTAGTCCTTTGACAATTAAAAAAAATGATTTCTGTATCTTTTTGGTTTGTTACTGAATTTTGGTTTGTTGTCAAATTTTAAGAGTTCTTTATATATTCACAGTCCTAGACCTGGCTTTGTCTGTTTGTGATGCTGTAACAAAGTGTCATAGACTGGATGGCTTAGAAACAACAGAAATTTATTTCTCACAATTTTGGTGACTGGGAAGTTAAAGATCAAGCTGCCAGCAGATTCAGTGTCTAGTGAAAGCCTACTTCTTGGTTCATATGTGGCCATTTTGCAGTATGTCCTATATACTTTATTAAAGTATATACTTAGGTTATGTGGTGGAAGTAACAAGGAAGTTCTCTCAGGCCTCTTTTATAAGGGTGCTAATCCCATTCATAAGGGCTCTGCCTCGTGAATTTGGGGGAAGTATTTAGTTCATAGGCAGTTTCTCACAGGGCATATGATTAGCAAATAATTTCCCTCAGTTTGTTGGTTATTTTTCCACTTTCTTGATAGAGTTCAATGCACAAAAGTTTCAATTTTGACGAAGCCCAATTTATTATTTTTCCTTTTGTTGCTTGTGTTTTTGGTATCCTATCTAAGGATCTATTGCCAAATCCAAGATTATGAAGATTTGGTTTTTTAAATAAGAGTTATAGTTTTAGCACTTAACGTTTGGTCTTTTATGAGTTTTAATTAATTTTTGTACATGTTGTGAGTGGAGGTCCAAACTGATTCTTTTATATGTGCTTTTCCAGCTGTCTCCCAGCACAATTTGTTGAAAATAGAATTCTTTCTCTACTGAATGGTCTTGAGACCCTTGGAGAAAATCAATTAACCATAAGTATATGAGTTTATTTCTGGACCCTAAATTTGATTCCATTGAGCTATGTTTCTATGCTTGTATGTATTCATAAGTCAGTTGGTAGTTCGTGTCTTCCTAGGTATTAGTCTATTTCATTTAGGTTATCTAATTTGTTGGTATATAATTGCTCATATGATTTCTTTATAACCCCATTTATTTCTGTAAAGTCAGTGTAATGTCCTCTCTTTCATTACTGATTTTAGTAATTTGAGTCCTCTTTTTTCTCTTGGTAAGTCTAAAGTTTTGATTTTGTTAATTTTGTTTATTTTTTTTAAAGAACCAGTTTTTGTGCTTGTTCATTTTCTCTATTGTTTTTCTTTTCTCTATGTCATTTATGTACACTTTACGCTTTATTATTTCCTTTATTATGTTTGCTTTGAATTTAGCTTTTTCTTTTTTCTAGTTTATTATATACTTAGGTTACTGATTTGAGATATTTATTTTTTTAATGTGGATGTTTCCAATGAAAAATTTTCATCTAAGTACTGCTTTTGTTGTATCCATACATTTTGGTATGCTTTTGTTTTGTTTTGATTTATATCGGAGAATTTTCAAGTGTCTCATGATTTATTATTTGAGCCATTGGATTGGTTAAGAATTTGTTTGATTTCTACACATTTGTGACTTTCCAAATTTCCTCTCATTATTGATTTCTAATTTTATTCCATTGTGATTGAAGAAGATACTTTATATAATTTTATTTTTTATACTTACTGAGACTTCTTTTGTTGCCAAACTTATGGTCTGTACTGGACAATGTTCCATGTGGATTTCAGAAGAACATAAACTGTTCAACTGAGTGTTTTATAGATGTCTATTAGGTCCAGTTATTTTATAGTGTTGTTCAAGCCTTCTATTTCCTTGATCATCTCCTGTCTAGTTATTGCAGCCATTATTAAAAGTGATATACTGAGGTATCCAAGTATTATTGTTGAATTGTCTGTTTCTCCCTCCAACTTAACAGCTGTTATTTCATATATTTGGGGCTCTGTTGTTAGGTACATATAATGTATAGTTGTTATATCTTCTTTCTTGTACTTTTTAGGGGAACATTATATATTTTTGAATTAAGTTAGTTTCATTCCTCACTGTTTAGAGATACAATGTTTCTAGCCATATATTGTCCTCTGATTACTGTTTTAAACATATCTTATAGATAGGATATCTAGTGGTTTAATTATCTTTTTTTCAGAATCCTTTAATTCTTGTTTGTATCTTAATTATCACTCAATTGTTTAACAATAGATTGTTTTAAAGTTCCAATTGGAAAGGC
Organism: Gorilla gorilla gorilla; assembly: GCF_029281585.2. Lineage (NCBI taxonomy): Eukaryota > Metazoa > Chordata > Mammalia > Primates > Hominidae > Gorilla > Gorilla gorilla. Next base: position 58,154,756 of record NC_073229.2, on the reverse strand, counting down.
ATCTTTTAAAATATTTTTTGATGCAAAAATCTTCTCTTAACAGTTTTAATGAGATATAATTGGCATATAATAAACTTCATATATTCAAGATGTACAATTTGATGAATTCCGACATTTATAAAAACCAATGAAATCATCATCATGATCAAGATAATGAACATACCAAAAAAAATTTGTGTCCCATTGTAATCTAGCACTCAACCTTGTTCCCCACAAGCAACCACTCACCTGCTTTGTCACTGTGGGTTAGTTTGCACTGCATAGAATTTAATATAAATGGAATCATACAGTATGTACTCAATTTTTTATGAATTATTTCACTCAGCATAATTGTTTTGAGATTAAAACAAGAATTTTAGTGTTAATTTCTTTTTATTGTTGAATAGAATTCTATCATATGGATATACAATAATTTGTTTATCTAGTCACCTGATGATGACATTTCTGTTGTTTCCAATTTTTAGCTAATACAAATAAAGCTGCTAGGAAACTTGGAGGACATTTGTATGAACATATGCTTTTATTCCCTTGGATAAATATTTAGGAGTTGAATGACTCTATCATATGATAAGTGTATGTTTAACTTTTTAGAAACTACCAGCCAGGTGCAGTGGTGCACTACTGTAATCTCAGCTACTCAAGGTGCTGAAGAGGATCCCCTTCAGCCCAGGAGTTTGAGGCCAGCTTGAGTAACATAGCAAGACCCCTATCTCAAAAAAAAAAAAAGGAAAGAAACTACCAAACTGTTTTCCAAAGTGATTGTACACTTTAATTCTCAAGAGCAATATGTGAGAGTTTTTAGCTCCTCCAAATCCTTATCAATATTTGACAAAGTTAGTTTTCTAAATTTAAGTCATTCTGAAATGTGTGTAGTGGTATCTCATTGTGGTTTTAGTTTGCATTTTTCTAATGACTATGAATGTTGAGTGCTTTTTCCTGTGCTTATTGCTACCTGTACAATTTCTCTGGTAAACTATACATTCAAATCTTTTGCCCATTTTCTTATTGGTTTGTATTGCTTTTTACTTATTGAGTTTTGAAAGTTTTTATATGTGTTACATAGAAGTCCTTTGTTAGATATATGTATTTTGCAAATATTTTCTCCTAGCCTTTAGCTTGTATTCTCATTCTCTTAAGAGACAAAGAAGATTATTATATAATGATAAAAGAGTAAATCCACAAGGAATATTATAACAATTATAAATATATATGCACCCAACATTAGAGCTCCTAAATATATAAAGTAAACATTAACAGAACTAAAGGGAGAAATAGATAGCAATGCAATAATAGTAGGAGACTCCCACACCCCACTTTCGATAGTGGACACAACATCCAGAGAGAAGATTAGTAAGGAAACAGAGAACTTGAATAACACTATAAACCAAATGGAGCTAACAGACATATACTGAATATTTCACCCAGTAGCAGCATAGGGATCTTTCATCAAGATAGATCACATATTAGGTTGCAAAACAAGTCTTAACTATTTTAATAGGGTTAAAATTATATCAAATATCTTTTCTGACCACAATGGCATGAAGCTAGAAACCAATAGCAGAAAGAAAACTGAAAAATGCACAAATGTATATAAATTAAATACATTCTTGAACAATCATTGAGTCAAAGAAAAAAATTGAAAAGAACATTATAAAATACCTTGAGAAAAATGAAAATGAAAAAAAGATATAAAACTTAGAGACGCAGCAAAAGCAGTACTTAGAAGGAATTTCATAGGAAGAAACATCTACATTAAAAAAGAAAACAGATCTCAAATAAACAATCTAACTTTATTCCTCAAGGAATCAGAGAAAGAACAACAAACTAAGCCCAAAGTTAGCAGAAGGAAGGAAACAACAATGATTAGAGCAGAAATAAATGAAACAGAAAATAAAAAAGCAATAGAAAAACGTCAACAAAACTAAGAGCTGTATTTTTGGAACGATAAGTAAAATGTTTACAAATGGACAAACAGAATAAGAAAAACAGATAAAAACTAAAATAAATAACGTCATAAATGAAAGAAGGGTCATTAGAACTAGTGCCACAGAAATTTAAAAAGATCATAAGAGACTTCTGGGAACAATTATATACCAACACACTGGATAGCCCAGAAGAAATGGATACGTTCCTAGAAACATACAACCTACCATGATTAAATCATAAAGAAATTGAAAGCCTGCACAGACCTGTAAGTAGTACAGCGATTGAATTAGTAATCAAAAACCTCCTAACAAAGAAAAGCTCAAGACCAGATGACTTCACTGGTGAATTCTACCAAACATTTAAAGAAAAACTAACACTAAACCTTCTGAAACTCTTTCAAGAAGTTGAAGAGTGGGGAATACTTCCAAACTCATTTTAAGATGCCAGCATTATCCTGATACTAAAACCAGACAAAGAGACCACAAGAAAAGAAAACTACAGGCCAGTATCCAGTATCCCTGAGAGATATACATGCAAAAATCCTCAATATACTATCAGCAAACTGAATCCAATAGCATATTATAAAAATCATACATTATGACCAAGTGGTATTTATCCTGAAATGAAAGGTGGTTCAACATACAAAAATTAATGTGATATACCACATTAACAGAATAAAAGATTAAAATTACATGATTGTCACAATAGATATGGGAAAAGTGTTTGGCAAAGTTCAACACTCTGTCATGATAAAAATTATCAACAAACTAGAAATAGAAGGAAACTACGTCACCATAATAGAGGTCATATATGTAAACTTCACAGCTAACACCATACTCAATGGTGAAAAACTAAAAACTTTTCCTATAAGATTAGCACCAAGGCAAAGATGCGCACTCTTGCCACTTCTATTCAACATAGTATTGGATGTGCTACCCAAAGCAATTAGGCAAGAAAAAGAAAGAAAATGTATCCAATTTGGAAAACAAGACATAAAATTAACCCTCTTGCAGATGGCTTAATCTTATATGTAGAAAACTCTAAAGACTCCATTAAAAAAACTATGAGAACTGGCCAGACACGGTGGCTCACACCTGTAATCCCAGCACTTTGGGAGGCTGAACTAATAAATAGATTCAGTAAAGTTGTAGAATACAAAAATAACAACAAAAATCAATTGTGTTTCTATATACCAAAAACAAACTATCTCAAGAGGAAATTAGGAAAACAATCCCATGCACAATAACACCACAAAGAATAAAATACCTAGGAATAAACATAACCAAGGAGGTAAAAGACTTGTATAATAAAAATGGCTGATTTCAAAATATTTTACATTACAAAGTTACGATAATCAAAACAATATAATGCCAGCATAAAAACAGACATATAGACCAATGAAACAAAATAGCGAGCCCAGAAATAAGTCCGCTCATAAATGCTCAACTGATCATCCACAAAGGAGTGCCAAAACTACACAATGGGTGAAAGAATCTCTTCAAGAAATGATTATGGAAAACTGGATATTCACATGCAAAGGAATAAAACTGGACCCTTATCTTACACCACCCACAAAAACCAAAATTGATTAAAGATTTAATTGTAAGACTGAAGTTGTAAAACACCTACAAAAAGCATAGAAGAAAAGCTTCATGACTTAGTCTAGGCAATGATTTTATGGATATGACAGAAAAGCACAGGCAATAAAAACAAAAATAAATAAGTGGGACTACATTCGACTAAGAAGCTTCTGCACAGGAAGTCATTGACAAAGTGAAAAGACAAACTACAAAACAGAAGAAAACATTTGCAAGCTTTATATCTGATAAGGGGTTAATCTCCAAAATATGTAAGGAAATCCTACAACTCAATAGGCAAAAAACAAACTATTAACCTGATAGTTAGGTTACTAAACATCAACGTTCAACATCAATAAACATCAAGGAAATGTAAGTCAAAACCACAATGAGCTAACACCTCACACTTCTCAGGATGGCTATTATCAGAAAAACCAAAGTGTTGAAGAGGATGTGGAAAAACTGGAATCCTTGTACATTGTTGGTGAGAATGCAAAATGTTGCAGCTGCTATGGAAAACAGTATAGAAGAAGATCCTCAAAAAAATAAATAGTAGGATTATCATATGATCTAGCTATTCCATTTCTGGGTATTTATCCAAGAGAATTAAAATCAGGATATCAAAGAGGTATTAGCATTCCTCTACTCATTACAGCATTATTCACAAAAGCCAACATGTGGAAGCAACCTAAATGTCCATAGATGGATAGATGAATAAAGAAAACATGGTATATACATATGATGGAATAATATTCAGCCTTAAAAAGGAAGGAAATTATGTAATGTGTGACAACATAGATGAATCTTGAGGACATTATGCTAAGTGAAATAAACCAGTGATATGATTTGGCTGTGTCCCCACCCAAATCTCATCTTGAATTGTAATCCCCATAATCCCCACATGTCTAGGGACAGTCCTGGTGGGAAGTGATTGGATCCTGGGGGCAGTTTCCCCCATGCTATTCTCATGAGACTGAGTGAGTTTTCACGAGATCTGATGGCTATAAGGCAGTTTTCCCTGCTCTTGCTCACACTTCTCTCTCCTGTCACCATGTGAAGAAGATCCTTGCTTCCCCTTCACCTTCTGCCATGATTTTAAGTTTCTTGAGGCCTCCCCAGCCATGTGGAACTGTGAGTCAATTAAACCTCCTCCTTTTATAAATTATCTAGTCTCAGGTATTTTTTTTATAGTACTGTGAAAATGGACTAATGCAGCCAGCCACAGAAAGACTGCATGATTCCACTTATATGAGCTCTCTGGTGGTTGCCAGAGAATAGGAGGAGGAGGAAATGGAGAGTTACTAATCACCAGGAATAAAGTTTCAGTCAAGCAAGATAAATAAGCTGTAGAGATCTGCTATATCACATTGTTCCTATAATCAGCAATAACGTGTTGTACACTTAAAAATTTGTTAAAAGGATAGATAGCATGTTAAGTGTTCTTTCAACAATAAAATAAAATAGTTTGATCAAGGTTGCAAAATGTATGTTTGTACAGATTTACAGGTTTTAAAAATGGTATTCAAATACATGAGAATTAATATACAGGAAAACGAGTGTATTTTGAAGAAAAGAAGTTTTTAATTTTGATGAATCCCAATTTACCAAATTGTTCTTTTATATGGGTCATGATTTTGGTATCATCCCTAAGAAATCTTTGCCTGATCTCCACAGTTGTAAATGTTTTTTCTTAAGAAGTTTTATGCTTTCAGATTCTACATTTAGATCATTTAGATCTGCTCTCTCTCTCTATATATATATGTATATATAAATAAATATATATACACACACACACACACATATATATAGCAGATCAAAATTATATATGTATATTTACTTTTTTTTTTTCTGTCACCCAGGCTGGAGTGCAGCAGTACGATCTTTGCTTATTGCAACCTCTGCCTCCCAGGTTCAAGTGATTCTCTTGCCTCAGCCTCCTGAGTAGCTGGGACTACAGGTGTGCACCACCATGCCCAGCTAATTTTTGTATTTTTTAGTAGAGATGGGGTTTCACCATGTTGGCCAGGCTGGTCTCAAACTTCTGGCCTCAATTGATCTGCCCACCTCAGCCTCCCAAAGAGCTGGGATTACAGGTGTGAGCCACTCTGCCCAGCCTACATCTGCAATATATTTTGAGTTAATTTTTGTATATGGTACAAGGTATGGATGGAATGTTTTTTTGCACATTCTGTTGGAAAGGGTAGATATCCACATGCAAAAGAATGAAGTTGTAGCTTTATGACCATGAATGGATGTATTTCTGGGCTCTATTTTGTTTCACTGGTCTATATGTCAGTTTTTATGTTAGTATCATATTTTGTAATTTGTTACAGAACCATTTGTTGAAAGCCGTATCTCTTCTCCACTAAATTATCATTGAATCTTTGTCAAAAACCAGTTGTCCATATATGTGAGGGCCTATTTCTAGACTTCTTATTTATTTCATTGATTTATTTGCCCATTTTTATGCTAATTTCACACTGTCTTGATTACTCTAGATGGTTAGGCTTTGTGTCTCCACCCAAATCTCATCTTGAATTGTAATCCCTGTAATTCCCATAATCCCCATGGGTCAAGGGAGGGACCAGGTGGAGGTAATTGAATCACGGAGGCAGTTCCCCCATGCTGTTCTCATGATAGTGAGTTATCATGAGATCTAATGATTTTATGAGGGCCCCTTCCCCCTTCACTTGGCATTTCTCCTTCCTGCCATGCTGTGAAGAAGGTGCCTTGCTTCCCCTTGTGCCATGATTGCAAGTTTCCTGAGGTCTTCCCAGCCACGTGGAACTGTGAGTCAATTAAACCTCTTTCCTTTATAAATTACCCAGTCTTGGGTACTTCTTTATAGCAATGTGAGAACAGACTAACACACTAACTTTATATTAAGTCTTGAAATCAAGTAACATTAATCCTCCAAATTTGTTCTGCTTTTTCAAAGTTATTTTGGCTGTTCTAGGTCCTTTGATTTCCATATTGATTTTAAGATCAGCTTGCCATTAAAAAAAAAAAGCCTGCTGAAATTTTGATTGGGGTTGCATTAAATCTAATTGTAAATTTGGGAATTTACAGCTTAATAATATTGAGTCTTAATTATAAATATGGTCTATTTATGTCTATTTTAAGTTATCTCATCAATAATTTATAGATTTCAATTTTCAGATCTTGCACATCTTTTGTCAGATTTATTCATAAATAGTTCATATTTCTGATGCAATTAGAAACGGCATTTTAAAAATTTCAATTTCCTATCATTTTTTACTAATACACAGAAATACAATTGATTTTTGAATATGACCTTGTATTACACAACATTGCTAAAATCATGTATTACTTCTAGGAATTCTTATTGTGGATTCCATAGGAATCCACTCTATTCCATTGGATTTTCTGTATAGACAATCATGTCTTCTGTGAATAAAGACAGTTTTACTTCTTCCTTTCAAACCTGGATGCTTTATATTTTATTTCCTAGCCTTATGGCTCTAGCTACAACTTGCAGTAAATATTGAATAGAAATAGTAACAGCAGACCTCCTTATTTGTTCCTCTTCTTGGGGGAAAGCATTAAGTATGGTATTATTTGTAGGCTTTTAAAAGACACTATGAGATTGAGGAAGTTTCCTTCCATTCCTAGTTTCCTGAAAGTTTTTTTTATCAGAAATTGATATTCAATTTTTAAAATGCTTTCTCTGTGTCTGCAAAGATGATCACATGCTTTTTGTTTCCTAATATGGTAAACTTTATTGATCAAGTTTTAAAAATGTTGAACCAACTTTGAATTCCTGGGATAAATCTCACTTGTCTTGACATACTATTCTTTTAATATTTTGTTGCATTGATTTGCTAAAATTTTGTTAAGAATATTTATATCTGTATTTGTGAGGGATATTGGTCTTTAGTTTTCTTTGCTTGTAATATCTTTGTCTGGTTTCTATATCAAGGTGACAGTTGTCTTATCAAATGACTTTGCAAGTACTCCCTTCTCTTATCATCTGGAAGAGTTGGTGTTGCATTGGTATTAAGGCTTTCTTAAATGTTTGATAGAATTCATCAGTGAAGTTGCCTGGGTCTGAAGTTTTCCTGTTTTGAAGGTTTATGATTACAAGTTAAATTTCTTTTGTAGACATAGGACTGTTCAGGTTATCTATTTCTTCTTACATAAAGTTTGGGAGTTTATGTCTTTCAATGAATTTACTCATTTCATCTAAGTTGTTAAATTTATTATAAAATTGTTCAAAAATATGTTTTTATTATCCTTTTAATGTCCATAGAATCAATAGTGATATCACCTCTCTTAGTTTTCGTATTGGAATTTGTGTTTTCTCTAATTTTTTTCTGATAGTGCTTTATTTATGTGAGACTATTATTCTTTTCTAATTAGGTGTCTAGTGCTATAAATTTCCCTCTGAGTAATACCTTAGCAGCATCCCACAAAGTTTGATAATTTTTTGTTCTCATTTTTATCCAGTTCAAAATACTTTATAATTTTCTTTTAAATTTCTCTTTTGACTCCTGGCTTATTTAGAAGTATGTTATTTGGTTCACAAATATATGGGAATTTCAATAATCTTTTTGTTACTGATTTCTACATTAATTCCATTGTGTTATAAACTAATGTAAAATAACAATGTAAATAACATACTTTCCATGATATGAATTATCCTAAATGTATTAAAATTTGTTTTGGCTCAGAATATCTTGGTTTCACTTGAGAAGAATGCATATTCTGTTGTTTTTTGGATGCAGTGTTCTATACACATCAATTAGTTCCACTTGGTTGATTGTGCTGTTCAAATCCTCTGTATTTTTACTGATTTTCTATTTGTTGTATCAGTTATTGAGGGAAGGGTATTAAGACTTTCAGCTGTAATTGTGGATGCATCTATCCAGTCTTTGTTTAATGTATTTTGAAACTCTGTTGTTAGGCACATGGACATTTAGGAGTTTATGTCCTTCCAACTGATTAGTTATCATTTATCATTTGAAACTTACTAAATTACTTTCTTTATCCTTGGTAATATTCTTTGTTCTGAGATTGACTTTGTTTGATGTTAACAAACCACTCCAGTTTTTAAAGAATTAGTTTTAGCGTTGTATACCTTTTCCTATTCCTTTGTCTTATTTGTGTCTTTATATTTAAAGTGAGTTTTATGTCAGCAGCAATAGTGATGCTTGCTTTTTTTTTCTCAACTTTAATAATTTCTGCCTTTTAATTGGGGTGTTTAGATGCATGCAGTGTGGCCACATGCATTTACATGCAATGTGACTATTGATATGATTAGGTTTAAGTACATTGGCTTACAACCTGTTTTCTATTTGTCCCATATGTTCTTTATTTTCGATTTCCTCCTTTTTTTTGCTTTCTTTTGAATTCATTGAGCTTTTTTTTGTTAACTCCATTTTCTTTTCTTTGTTGGCTTGTGATCTATAATACTTTGTTTTGCTATTTCAATGGTTGCTTTAGGGTTTGCAGCACACTTCAACTTATGACAATATACCTTCAAGTAAGTTTATACTACTTTATACCTAGTATAAGAGCCTTTTAATAGTGTATTCCATTTATCTCCCTCTGGCCTTTAAACTGTTTCTGTCATATATTTTACTTTAACATATATCATAAATTATACACTACAGTTATTTTTATTCTAAATGCAATTATCTTTTCAAGAGACTTAAATAAGAAAATCCTATGCAGATGGTCTCTGAGTTAATGATGGTTCAACTCATGATTTTTGGATTTTATGGTGGTACAAAAACTATACGCATTCAGTAGAAAGCTCCACTCTCCTATGTGGCTGAGCAGCAGTAGCAAGCCACAGCTCCCAGTCAGCCACACAGTCAGGCAGATAAACAACCAATACTCCTACAGTGTATTGTGTTGCCGGATGATTTTGCGCAACTGTAGGCTAATGTTAAGTGTTTGGAGCATGTTTAAGGTAGGGTAAACTAAGCTATGATGTTCAGTAGGTTAGGTATATGAAATGCATTTTTGACTTAAGATATTTTCAACTTACGATAGGTTTATGGAGATGCACTCCATCGTACATCAAGGAACATCTCTATATTTATCCACCTGGATACCATTTCCTGTGCTTTCATTTCTTTGGGTAGATTTGTATTTCAGTCTGCTATTATTTTCCCCTCTGCCTGAAAGACTTTCTTTAACATATCTTGTAGTGTGACTCTGCTGGCATGAATGCTTTCAGCTTTTGCATGTCTAAAGAATTCTCTATTTGCCTTCATTTTTGAATTCTACATTGACAGTTTACTACTTTTAGTACCTTAAAGATGTTACTACACTGTCTCCTTGCTCTCATTGTTTCTGACCAGAAGCTGCTATCATCCTTATCTTTGTTGCTCTTTATGTAAGTTGTCTCTTTCTCTGTTGCTTTTAAGGTTTTCTGTTTATCACTAGTTTTGAGTAATTTTATGATTTGGCTTAGCACAGTTTTCATTGTGTTTCTTGTGTTTGGGGCTTTTGAGCTTCTTGGGTCTGTGCATTAATAGTTTTTATCAAATTCAGATTATTTTAGGCTACTATTTTTCTTCAAATTTTTTTTCTGTCTCTTTCTTGCCTTTTCTTTGGAGACTCCAATTACAGGTATGATAGGCAGCATGAAATTGTCCTATAACTTACTGATGCTCCTTTTATTTTGATTTTTATTGTTTCAGACATTAGAGACATTCTCTGTGTTTTATTTTAGATTGATTCTGTTGCTAACTTTAAGTTCAGTCATCTTTCTTTTTTCTAATGTCTAATCTGCCATTAATCCCATTCAATGTATTTTTCATGTAAAACATAGTAGTTTTCAGCTGTAGATGTTCAATTTAGAACTTTTAGACATCTTGTATGTCTCTTTACCAACTTTTTTGAACATATGGATTACAATCATAACTGTTTCAACGTCCTTGCCTGCTAATTATAACACGTGTCCTGTTCTGGTTGGTTTTAATTGATTGATTTTTCTCCTCATTATGGGTTGTGTTTTCCTGCCTCTTTCCATGCTTGGCAATTTTTTATTGGATGCCAGACATTATGAATTTTAATTTATTGGGTGTTGGTTATTTATATATTTCCTATAAATACTCTTGAGCTTTGTTTTGGAGTGCTGTTAAGTTACTTGGAAACAGTTAATCCTTTCATGTCTTGCTTTTAAGATTAGTTAGGTGGAATAATAGCAGCATTTAGTCTAGAGCATTCTGAGGTAAGATCTTCATGAGTACTTGACACAATTCTGCATGAATTATGAGATTTTCCAGCTCAGCTATTCGGAACAGACACAATTCTTGGCCCTGTAAACGTACCTGGCAGTGTTTCCTCTAATCCTTTCAGGTAAGTCTTTGTGTGGCTTTGAGTAGTTCCTTGCATGTATCTACTGATCTGCATTCCACTGAATACTTGAGGGAGACCCTCTGCCGCTCTCTTCTCTCCAGTACTCTGTCCTGTGAACTATGGCCATCCTGATCTTCTCAGACTTCCAGTTCCTCAAGTCAGTGTGTCTACCTGGGCTCCCCTTTTCTGCACTGAGGCCTGGAAATCCACTCAAGGGGCTCAGCTGGTGAAATTGTAGAACTATCTCATTTGTCTTCCAGTTCTTCAGGATCACTGTCTTTCATGGTTTGATGTCCAGTATCTTAAAAATCATTGTTTTAAATGTTTCCTTCAGATGTTTTTGTTGTTTGAGGCTGGAGAGTGAAGTTAGTCTCTTTTCCTTTATCTTTGGAAGGGCATTTTAAATTTTTGCCTTTTGTTTCTACTTTTACTGCATTGTGATTAGATAATTCTGTTTATAATATTCCTACTATGGAACTTACTTATATTTCCTTTGTGGTCTAATATAGGAGGAATTTCAATAAATTTTTCACTTCTGCTTGAGAAGGGAAAATATTCTTTATTAAAGGGTACAGCATTTGATACATATTTATGAAATCTAATTTATCATTGACATTGGTTAAGTCTTCTCTATCCATATTTATTTTTTGTTCACATGACTTCTCTTGTCCTGAAAGTAATGTGTAAAACTATCTTATCATTATTGTTTCTGTCTGTTTATCCTAGCATTGCTGTAATTTTTATTTTACATACAGATGGGTTTTGTATAATCTCTTACATAGATATTATTTAATAAATAATATATTTTATTGTAGGTCGTTGGTTTTTGCATTATAATGCTATTATTTTTCTTGTTTAATGCTCTGTGTTCTAAATTCTGCATTGGGTGATATTAGAGTAGCTACTCCTGCTTTAGAGTTATTCCCATTGAGCTAGCATGACTTTTCCCATCTTCTTCTTTACATTCTCTTTTTCATTAAAATTAAAGCCTTTGGATCACTTTGTTTTCAATGTTTCTCCTATACACGGAATACGCCACAGTCTATTGCTTTGTAAGTTATTTTGAAAATCCATTTCTTTTAGTAGGCAACTTAAGCTCATTCTCATATACTGATATGACTATTATATTAGGTGTAAACTTCCTGTGTCAATTTATCCTATAATTTTTCTATATATTGTTATGTTTAGTGTGTTTCTTTCTTTATATGATATGTCTTCCTTGCTCTTTTTAAAAGATTTCCCTTGAGATTTAAAAAAAATGTACGTTTTTGCTCAGTAGTTACCTTTGCATTGGTGTCTTTTAAAATATCTTTATTCATCTTTTTTCTTACTTAACCTTTTACTATGTGGATTGTTCATTCTACATGGTATAATTTGACATCTGCCTGTTTTGTATGCAACAATGATCTTATTCTACTTTCCTCTTTCTGTCTTTATTCTCAGCTCAAATTTTAAGTTGTATTCTTTCTACCTTGTTAGAACATACAATACTTATAAATTATTTTCCATCCTTGTCCCTGATTCTTATTTAAATCTTAGATCTGCAGTAAATCTACCACATGCTCACCATCATTATTTTGCCATGTTTCCGTCTAGCAGATTATCCAAGAAGGGTTCATGTGTACAAAGTTCTCTCATTCCTTGAATAAATCATTTGTTTTTCTATAGTCTTAATAATTGAATGATGGTTTTGCTGCAATAAAGCCCGTGGCTCACAGTTCATTTTCTTTTCTTTGATTACTTGAAAATAATGTTCCACTCTTGCCTTGCTTTGCAGGTTTTTCTTGAATATTGTGAGGCTTATATAATTTTCATACCTTTCTAGGTATTATGGTTGTTGTGTGTGGAGGCCATGAGTATTGTTTTTTTTTCTTTCTCTCTTTAATAGTCTAATAGTTTTATAGGCTATGTCTCAGAATTAATTATTCTCAGTCAATTTTTCCAGGCACATTGGCCCTTCCATAAATTTAGGTTTTCTCTTATTTCTATAAAGAGTGCTTGTATTTCATTTAAAAAAAATTGTATACATATGTAACTAACCTGCACAATGTGCACATGTACCCTAAAACTTAAAGTATAATAAAAAAAAATATTAGCTCTATTCCATGGTGCCTTTCACCTGTTAGAGACATCAATTTCTTAAACATGTATGAAGGAATGGGATGTAGTAGAACAGTGGAGAAATGGCTTTTAAATAGGAATGTGGCTAGTTCATTTACCATAATGGTCATAATGGGGGAGACATGGAGGTGGATGTCTAAGGATGTCTAAGGAATGTGGCTAGTTCATTTACCATAATGGTCATAATGGGGGAGACATGGAGGTGGATGTCTAAGGAAGGGCTCTTCTAATTGCTGTGGTTTCCTTAATGGTAGGGAAACATGTGCTAAGCTAACTCTCCAATCTCCCACCTGAGAAACAGGATGGAGATGAGTGCATTTGCCAATTTTAGATTCATGGCCTCAATGTGAATCACATATCAAAATTCATGAATGATGTCCTAGAAGGAGCTCAGAGGGCAATCAGTTCCTGATTCTTCTACTTAGTAGAAAACCCAGAGTTACTTCCTCCTGAAAACAGCATTAATGGGGAACATCAACTATGGAAGGTTCAGTTTCAAGGAGGAAATCTGGAGGAATCTGGAGGACTGTCCTGTGGGAGGTGGTCGAGGTCTGCTTTGTATTGCTTTAGGAGCGGTGAGAGAAAGACATAGGGACATGGATTTTGAGTGAGCATAGGAAAGAATGTCAGAGGACCGCAAAAGGCTGTTGTGTGAGGTAGTGAAGTCTTTCTCCCAGGGAGTCTTCTTTCTTCATTAAGTGGCTGGACATCATGATGTCAGGGGTGTTGGGTAGGAGATTCCTGGGTCAGCAGGAATTACCAGATGGTCTCTGTGCCAATGCCAAGTTGACCATTCACCTTCTCTCACTATCCAAGCTTACTCTGTCAAGAAATCTTGTCCATTCTACCTTCGACATATATGCAGAACCCAAGCCTTTCTAACTTCCTCCACCTCAATCACCCTGGATCAATAAACAATTTTCTCTCTCCTGAATTACTTTAATAGCCTTTTAGATGACTTTTCTGCTTCCTTCTTGGCCCCACTCCCCTATCCCAATCTATTTTCAATAGCACTCAGATGGATGCTGTTGAATTATAAATTAGATAATACCACCCTGCATCAAGCTCCACATTGATGCCCCATCTCACTCAGAGTAAAAGCCAAAGTCCTAATCACAGCCTACACGGCCCATGTGACCTGCTGCCTCTCCTGCCCATCTCCAACTTCATCCTCAACTGCACTCCTTGCCACCTGCAGTCCTGCTCACAGGCTCCTGGCTTTCCCTCACACCTGCCAGGAACACGCCCTCATCTCTTAAAGAGTGATGGCAATTTCCATTCCAGGAATGCCTCAGGTATTTGGAGAGGTCACTTTTTTTTTTTTTACCTTCTCTTCAGATATCATTACCTATTCAAAGAGGTCCTGCCTGTCCACCTTTATAAAAAAGCATTCCTATCCTTTTACCTTCCTGAATTTTTCACAATGGTACTTATTACCCACATATTATATATGATATTACTTGTTTATATTGTTACTGCTTGCCTGACAGTAGTTTTGTCTGTTTTTTCATTGCTGTATACCCAGTGCCTAGAAGGGGCCTAGCACAGAATCAGTGCTCAAGAAATATTTGTTACATGAATGAATAAGTGAATAGGTGTGATTGTGTTTTTATAGGGATACAGGACAATGTGACAATAAGCCAGGGCTTGACTCCTTCCTTCTGGAGGGAGGAGAAGGACTTGATAGGGCTTTACCATTTTACTGTGTTCTGTTCCAGGTAAGATGAAGTAAACATATGGCAGCCTCTCTCTCCCACTGACAATACAACCTTGATAGAGGGCATGGTAGAGCTATTTGAATGATCCGAACAGTAAATACCAGCAAGTAGATGGGTGAAAACAACCAGGATTCCAAGTACCACAAAACTGGTGTTGAGTTGTGCACACTTTTTCCTCTGGAATCTCTTGAGCAGAACTCAGCATGACCTGAAACCCAGGAGTGAGCAGCACAGTGCCAACAATGAGATGCAGAAGAAAACCTCTGGTTCTGGCTGAAGCAGTGGACAAGGAGATTCTTGAAACTCAGAGCCTGGGGGCACCCCTGATGGTGTTCTTTACTTTCTCTCCCTTCTCACATTCCAGCCACCAGAGAATGCAAGAGAGGAGTAGCAGTGGCAGTAAATGTGGCATCAACAACAACAACAAAAAGCAGGGACTAGGACTCTGAGGAAGGGAAGCTTATATTCTGGCCTCAGGGTGCTCTTTCTTCCTGCCTGGGGGTCATATACCACCTGTGGGCACCTCAGGACTCCTGATAACCTCACTTTTACCTGTTGCCTTTTTAGCCCAGGATCAGTAGGTATGGGGTTGCACATGCTCTTGAAGACACAGCAGCTGTCACATCAGGGAACCCGACTCCAGAACCCTCTGTAAATGTCCCATGGCTTGGCCCTGCCCATCACCCCACCCAGGCCTCCTCAAACGAGGAGCTAAAGCTGGCCCATGGGGCCAAAGTGCAGAGGGTAGGGATAATGAGCCACTGGCCTTCTAGAACCTGGCATGGTCCCTGAGTCAGCCATGACACAGGCAGGGGAGGAGGGTGGGGCTGGGACAAAGCTGGATCTCAAGGGAGTTAGATTTGTTCAGCCTAGGGGAGGGGAGCAGAGGAGATGCTCTAAGATGTGGCTTTACCAAATGTTTCTAGGACACGGATGGACCAAGCAAGGCACCTGTGATGAAAGATTGAAGCCCAGGAGGTGGGGCTCCTGCTAATCTCACTTGACTATTCTAAGGCTCCACAAAAAGCAAGGTTCTTAGCAATGTAGATGGAGCTTTATGGGTAGGAAAGGGAGAAACTGGTATTTCTTTACACAACTTCTGCTAAGCACCTCATATGTGCTATGATAACTAATCCTCACTAAGCCCATGACACAAAGATTCATGTTTTAGATGAAAAAGCTAAGATACAAAAAAGTTAAACAAGAGACATCCAAGGTCACAGTCCTAGTAAGGGACAGGGCTGAATAAGCCTTCAGTAAATATATTCTCCTACCCCAGTACAAAACCCAGAAAAGTCTTTAATGTCCCAAGTCACGGATCCTAACACATGAGCCATGAACTTTAGAACACAGAGCCCAGCAGCAATGTGAGGGAGATGTAGAAATCAAAACAACTCACATTTAGTAACTTGCTGAATGCTAGACAGTCTTCCCTATGTTGTGAGAAATGAAAGAACATAGCCCCATGACTTTGAGGTCTTTACAAGCCTCCCTGAAGAACTAGCTTCTCGAGCTGACAGACAGGCATGTTTTCACAAATTTACCAGGTACCTGTGACTCTGAGGAACACACCGCCTGGGCAAGGATGGATTGGCCAGAAAATCACTCAGTCCGAGGTAGTTCTTATAGCCAGAAGAATTCACGGGTGCTCTTAGTGGTTCTCAGACCTGCTTGTCTCATTTATTAAAGCTCAACTAATGCCTTGAAGGGGAAGAAATTAGCTTTCCATCCAGTTAGGAATGACTGTTGTGGCCTGGCACAGTGGCTCACGCCTGTAATCCCAGCACTTTGGGAGGATGAGGCGGGAGGATCACGAGGTCAGGAGTTCAAGACCAGCCTGGCCAATATGGTGAAACCCCATCTCACTAAAAATACAAAAATTAGCTGGGCGTGGTGGCACGCGCCTGTCATCCCAGCTACTCAGGAGTCTGAGGGAGAAGAATCGCCTGAACCCGGAGGCAGAGGTTGCAGTTAGCAGAGATCGCGCCACTGCACTCCAGCCTGGGCAACAAAGCGAGACCCCTTCAAAAAAAAAAAAAAAGAATGACTGTTTTTTCTGAGGACCAAGGAGGCCTGAGGGAGCAAACTCCTTTGGAGTTTCGGGGATGTGGTTGTGTGAGCTTGTGGGGGAGGGCAAACAGTGTGGGCTATAGGGTGGTGGCCTGGGGAGAACAAGAAGGTCCTTCAGCAGCCTAGATAGGGGGAAGCTGCTCGTCTCTTCGTGAGTGAGGAAGGTGGGGTTTTATTCTATGACCTCAGTTCCTTAATTTGTAAAATGGCATTGGAGAAATATCTAGCTCAGGGGATGGTATATTGATAAACTGTGAAGTGTAAAGTAATTAAATGCATAACACAGACTTGGAGAAGTGGAAGTGCTAACGGCCTCCATTATATTAATTATATGCATCACTGAGCACATTGTAATCAATGGCAGCATATTAATGATAACATTGGGCATATTGGGTTCTAGAATCACTGAACTGGCACAGCAAGTATTTCAGAGGCCATCCAGCCTGGTCTTCCTTATCTGAGGTTAGAATTCTCTGTGAGATATTTGTGCTAAGGAGTACCAATATTTTCCTCAGTAAACTGGGCACGTTGAATATCAGAGTTCATCCAGGGCCTGGGAGAGTGGGAAATCCTGCCTGTCCCCCATGAGGCTTCCCCAGGTTGACCAGATCCACTCTTGCCCTCCTAGATCCCTGAGCACAGACAGATTTTGGCATCCAGAGTGGGCTGTGGTCATCATTTGAAAGGAAAAACCAGCTATGAGTCAGGGCTTAGACTGGAGAAAATTTCTAAGGAGGTGGGGCCAGCTGCTTACTTCCCCCAGGCCCAGCAGGAAATTGAGCCTCACTGTCCCAAATGTGAACTGAAAGGCATCCAAGAGCCCTTGATATAACTTCAGACATAAACAACATAAGCACAGGGTCCCAATTCCCTGGGAGTCACCTCCCCACCCACATGAAGATGGCACTGCTGCCACAGTCATCTGTGACCCAAGAGTCATCCTTTCCACTATTCTTGGTACAATCACCAATAAACCACAGCAGGGAAACCACACCCCATAGCTCTCCCTAGCCTTGCCCAGTGCGCCAGTGGTGAAGAAGCCATTCCTTAGTGTTCTAGAACCCCCTCTGCAAAACATAATTATGCATAAGAAAATGGTCCCCACTCCCAGCACATCACAGCTCTGCTCTAGGGAGCCTGCAGGGTGACAGGAGGCCATCGCTCCTCTAGGGGAGATGGGAGTCCCTCACTTTTATTCTCATCCCGCTTCTGTCTCAGGTACAGTCCATCTGGTTGTAGTGGAAAGTAACAATAAACTCTTGTCTTAATCCACTTCACCCCCAAGTACAACTTCAAGCAGTAAGAAATACAATATGAAACCTTCATTCAAGAACCCTCTTCTCCCCATCCTGATGCAAGGGTGGCTCTGTTGGAACAAGAGTGGCTGCCCAGGCCCTTTGAACCATGGGAGAAGATGTTCTGGGGTCAACTTCAAGACAGGGCTGGCAGTACTGGGACACTTGGCTGAGAAACAGGGGGCCTGCCCAGGTAAAGAGCTACCCCCCGTGGACGTAAATGGAGGGTCACAGCTGAGCTTCAGGAAGGGAAGGAAAGGAAAGGAAGGAGCAAGGAGGATGGGGGCACACTTTCTCCTCATACTGGGATTCCAGCTCACATCCCAGTCCTTCCCAGTGAGCAGTCATGAGAACCTCACCCTGAGAAAGGAGGCAGCAATGGGGCTTTTCTCTAGGTGCCCTAGCTCTCCCTCCCCACTGAAGTTGGAGACTAGACACCGGTGGTGGAGGGGCAGAAACTTAGGCCCCAGGTCCTATGAGCAGATCCCTCTACAGGTACCTGGGGCTCAGATGGTATAAGACAGGAAGGAGGGAGCCTGGGTAGGGTCAGGTGGTGGCTCCCCACAATTAGAAAACGTGGCTTTTCTGCATGCATTTCTTTGGATGGGTGAGGTGATCTCCTGCCCTGTATTCTTGCTTGACCAATAATCACAGGCTTTGATTCTTGTGAAAGAACAAGAAAGTCAGGAGACATCTGGAACAAAGGCAGCAGCAGGAAGAGCAACACAGATGCAATATAGTGTCAGGTACAGCCCGGCTTACTGTCCCCAACTAGGCAGCAAGATCAATCAGCCTTCCTCACAGAAACCAGCAGAATGGGGCATTGTGATTTTGATCATTTTTTTTATCGTATTGAGAACACTTCACTTGAGATCTCCTCCCTTAACAAGTTTTTAAGTGTACAATAAGGTATTGTTAACTACAACAATGTACAACAACATCGTACAGCAGATTTCTAGAATGTATTCACCTTGCATGACTGAAACTGTGTACCTGTTGAATAACAACTCTCCATCTCCCCCTCCTCCCAGTCCCTGGCAACCACCATTCCACTCTCTGCTTCTGGGAGTTTGACTATTTTAGATACTTCATATAAGTGAAATCCAGCAATCCCACTCCTGGGTATTCATCCAAAAGAATTAAAATCAGGTTCTCAAACATGCACTTCCATGTTGATTGCATTATCCACAACAGCCAAGATGTGGAGGCAAACTTGGTGTTCATTAACGAAGGAGAGGTTAAAGAAAAGTGGAATATACACGTAATGGAGTAGAATTCAGCCTTAGCAAAGAAGGAAATCCTGCCATATGCAACAACATGGGGAGTGGTGAGGGCTTTCACTAGAGGTAGGGGTGGAGAAGGAAGCTTCTTAGGGTAGTTTAAGGAGGTAGGAAGCAATATCACAGTTTGGCCACATCTCCTTCCTGTAGGAAATACAAAATCCAAAGAGACACAAAGAGAAGAGAGAAAGAAAATATAGCAAACATTCTAATGCCATCTTTGCTACTGGACTTGTACACGTTTTACTGCCATTTCTCATTTCACCCTCAGAATAACCTCTGAAGAGGTCATTGTAGTTCCCATTTTACAGACAAGGTCTCTGGGCTAGTAGAGGGCCTGGGTAGGATGGTTATTCATGAGTTGAGAAGGAGAATCTCAGGCCACCACAGTGGGTGCTCTCAGGACCATTCCAAGGCTTTCTGGCTAAGAGTCCAGGGGAACATCACCTGGGGCTAGGGAAGAGCTTTTGGAACCAAGAGCTCCAAAGGCTGGGATTGCCCAAGAGGACAAGGGGGAGGGGCATGTTGGGCACCTTGCAGTGTGGTGATTCCAGAGGCATGCACCCTGGCTTGCCAAACGTCTCAGAGGGCTTGGGCTCCACAGGCCCTCTGCTATGGAGAGCTTTTCTCAGCCCTTTCCACCTACTACATGATTCTAGGAATCTTCTTCTGTGGAAGGAGGAGCTTTGGGAATCTGCTGGGCTGCAGAGGTAGTCCCCATCCAGCTCCATGCCACTAGTGACAGCTCCAGAGTTTTGCTCTCACCAACACCCACATGCTTCTGCTCTGTAAAGATATCATATTTACATATTGACCTTCTTGCCCCTCCTACTGTATGAACCACACTCACAAATGCACACACGAAGGCTTTGAGCAGCATTGAAACTGATCAAGCCTGAGTATCATAGAACAAGTGTCCTATCTGCTAGAGTTTGGCTGTACCTTGACCTCAGATATCTGCCATTCAGAATGGAATGCCCAGCTCTGGGCAGGCACTGGATCAGAACAACCATAAGCTTAGGCATCTGCTTCTCCCTCTTCCTCCACCTCCATGTCAAGGGCACCCCCTCACTACAAACTGGGCCTGGGGTGGGGGTATAAGGCATGGGGCAGGGAACTGGGAAGCCCCCTCCACCCCATCTGATTTCAGACCTGCCTCCTCAGTGCCCCATGTCTGACCCAGCTATATTTAGCAAGCTCAATTCAGTAACTAGAGCAACTGGTCTAGCGCCCTCCCCTTCCAAGGACTCTGAAGGGGCCAGTTTCTCACACCTTTTAATCGTCTTCCATTTCTCCAGGCAACCAACACAAAAGGCCTGGACCAGGTGGTGGAGATGCTGGGGCTCCTACACAGAGGCTCTATTTTCCGTTTGCAGTCTTCCAGGCCGGGTAATTATGGATCTGTCCTCAGAGGAATTCTGTTTCTTAGCATCGGCTGCTAGAAAGCCCATTTATGTCAGTCTGGCCTCACCACTTCTATCGGTGTTACACTGCAGAGGACTGTATCACTGACTTGGCGTCTGCCTGTGGTCTAATGTGAATGCATTCCCATGCACACGCCAGCGTGCAGTGTGTGTGCATGTGAGTGTGTGTGCATATTGGTTTGTGAATAGAGCACTCCTTGATCAGTCTTTATTGCATGCCCACTTTGTGCCAAGCCAAGGGGTTATATATGAAAGTGCACAGTAGTGAAGGAGGGGGAAGAATCACTGCACACATTGCAGTTTTCATTGTGGTGGAATCAGTAAACCAACAGATAAGATCATTTGAGGTAGTGAGGAATGCTGATGGAATTACAGCAGATCGATGCCTACTAAATGAAGGGTAGGTGAGGGTGGGGGTGGCCACAGTCGCTACTTTAGATGGGGTTGTCAGGCAAGGCCCCACTGAGGAGACAGGATGAGCTGGAGGTGGAGCCTTCTGGGCAGAGGAAACAGCAAAGTCAGAAGCCTTGTGGAGAATGGGCTTGGTGTGTTTGTAGCTGGAGAGAAGAGGGTGGGGGTGGTGGCGGAAGATTGGTAGGATCTGAGGTCAGAAATAGAGATGTCTGCAGGGCTCAGGGAGTCAGAACTCAATTCCCTCCTGTGTCACTTACTAGCTGTGTGACCTTGAGGGAGTTACCGAACCTCTCTGGGCCTCTGAGGGGTAACGACAGTACTTCCTTTAGAGAGCATTATGGCGATGATGGAATGTGTTCACATATGTAAAGGGCTTAGCACAATAGCTGGCATATACATCAGCTGTGGTTTTCTTTAAATAAGTATTTGCTATTTTGATCAGCCTTCTTGTTATTACAAGAAAGGAGCTTAAATTTGAAGAAGAGTCCGTTTGTCTGCTGGAACAAGTTCTGGAAATTATCAGAGACCTGAATTTTACTCCCTGGTGTGTCTTCAAGTCCCTAGGTGTCCAGTTCCTTTAAGACGTTACCAAGACAATCATTTGAGACCCTAGTTTGGTGTCCAGCACAGGAGTTGTCTCCTAAGGGTTGGGGGTCTTAATTAGTGGATGGTGTCCTTACCCAAAAAGAGTGAGTTCCAAACTCATCCAGAAGAGCAGTCTAGGAAGCTAAAGTTCAAATGACTCATCTGTTCACTTCCAGCAGGGAAAGAAGGGGAGTGAAGCAGGGAGAGGGAGGGAGGCATGGGGCTGGAAGAGACAGGACAGTGGGACTGTGCTGCCCAGAGCCTTTTCTCTTGGCTTTGGCCTCGTACAACTATATGGGGATGCCTGGTGAGGATGAAGGCTGGAGGGCACAGGGTCTAGTAGGTGCTGGTTTGGGGCAGGCTCCTGCCTCATTTTTTTCATCAGTCATCAATGAAGAAGTCAGTTGAGATAATTGATAAGATCTTTCCTAGTTAACCCCACTCAAAACATCCATTGGAGGCTGAGCTGGTTAGTGAGTTAGGGGATGAAAGGAAAGAACTTGGAGATGAGGACCTTTTGAGGACAATACACCTTGAATTTTTGGATCGTGGTAGCCTTGAGGATAAAGTGTTCAGTTTCCCCTTTGCAAGCTGGAGGTGCGGAAGGAGATGGTATTTGTGGCCCTCCAAGCTAGATTGCCATCAGACCCTTGAGTGTGTAGTCAGCAGACTTGGCGAGGATTTCCATCTGACATCCCTGCCCCTCTCCCCAACTACATGGAGAGAGGCACTGACAAGTTCTGCATATTTACAAGCACACATCCATACCCTACAAGGCATGGGCTTCTGAAAATTTACAGAGAAATCACATTTTTGTAAATCAAATTCCATTTTCAATGCACTTTGGTTTCTTATTACTGAAAGAAGCCCTGTTGCAAATCCTTTTGCGAAGCAAATATCTCTTCCCCCATAAATATCTCCTTCATGTTTAGGCTCTTTTTTTAAAAAAAATTTTTTTGAGATGGAGTCTCGCTCTGTCATCCAGGCTGGAGTGCAGTGGTGCAATCTCAGCTCACTACAACCTCCTCCTCCCGGGTTCAAGCGATTCTCCTGCCTCAGCCTCCCGAGTAGCTGGGACTATAGGTGCGAACCACCACCCCCAGCTAATTTTTGTATTTTTAGTAGAGACAGGGTTTCACCATGTTGGCTAAGATGGTCTCGATCTCTTGACCTCATGATTCGCCCACCTCAGCCTCTCAAAGTGCTGGGATTACAGGAGTGAGCCACCGCGCCCAACCTATTTAGGCTCCTAAAGTATGGAAGCCCCTGTCTGTTCAACTGGGTGTGAGTATGTGTGTGTGAGAGAGAAAGGGCTTGTGTGTCAGTGTGTACATGTGTGTAAGTGTGAGAGTGTGTGTGTGTGAGTGTGAGTGTACGGTCATTGTGAAAGTGTATGTGAATGTGTGTGAGAGTGAGAGTGTGTCAGTGTGCATGTATGTGTGGGAGTGTGTATCCATGGGTGTGTGTGTGTGTCAGTGTGTATGTGTGTCAGCATGTGTCAGTGCATATGCATATGTGTGTCAGTGTGTGTTTGTGTGCCTGTGTGTGTCAGTGTGTGCATCTGAGTGTGAGAGGGTGTGTGAGAATGTGTCAGTGTGTGTGGTGTGTGCCACTGTGTATGTGTGTATCAGTGTATGTGTATGTGTGAGGCTATGTGAATGTGAGCATGTGTCAGTGCATATTTGTGTATCAGCGTGTATGTGTGTCACTGTATGTGAGTGTGTATGTCTGTGTCAGTGCACGTGTGTTAATGTGCATGTGTTCGTGTTAGTGTGTCAGTGTATGTAAGTGAATGTGTGTGTGTGTCAGTGCATATTTGTGTGTCAGTGTAGGAGTTTGTCAGTGTGTGTGTCAGTGTGTATCTATGTATGTCAGTTTACATGTGTGTCAGTGTATGTGTGGGTGTGCATCAATGTGTGTGGGCGTGTGTGTGTGTCTGGGTATGTGAAAGTGTGTCAGTGCATATGTATCAGTGTGCATGTGTATGCAAGAGCAATTGTCAGTGTGTCGTATGAGTGTGTATGTGAGTGTGTGTCAGTGGATATGTGTGTAAGCATGTCAGTGTGCATGTGTGAGTGTGCCAGTGTGTATGCAAGAGTGTGTCTGTGTGTATGTGTGAGAGTGAGTGTGTCAGTGTGTGTGTGTGTGTTGAATGTCTCTGTGCATGTGTGTGTGTCAGTGTGGGTACGAGAGTGGGTGTGTGTCAGTGTGTACATGTGAATGTGAGAGAGTGTGCATTTGCATTCACTCTGGCACATGAAAGGGTTTATGAATGCACGATGCTTTTCTCCTCTCCCGGCCTTGCTGTGATATGCTGCTGGAGAGAGACACTGTCCAAGCACAGGGCTGACCCGGTGTGGTTCAGCCCTCCATTTGGGCACGCCATCCTTTGTTCCTGGCCTCTGACTGCTGCTCCTTGTGGGAGTTGTCCCGGGGGCCACGTTAGAAGCAGGCACAGAGGAAACAGAATCGTTTCAGGAAAATGGAAATTGTGCCTGCCTCTTGGATTGAGCCAGGGAAGGGGAGGCAGATGTGAGAGTGTAGAAGGGGGTGACTGGGGATTCTCCCGGAATTCATTCATGAGATTGCATTCTACAATCAATTATTCATCAGAGAAGATCCAGGGAACCACTGTTGTTTGCTTTCTGCCTGTCTGAAGGATGAGGACTGTACCCTTAACAGCTGTCGATTTAACTGCTGGGGAGAGCGGCTTGACTTCCCCTGGAAAGGTACTGCCACTTGTCTCACCACCCACCCACTCACACCACTGAGCTCTGCGTGGGGAAGGGTCCCCTTCCATCTCCAGCCTTCTGCAGGCTGGTGCAGGAGCCAGCCAAAGAGCCTCTGGAAAGGTTCCTTCATCACTTATTAATGGTCCCCGGCCTTGTCCCTGAAATAATTAGTGTTGGGATATTTTCCTGTCACGCAGTTAATTGCCATCTGTACTGCTTAACATGCCAGGGCACTGGGTAGCAATCTGGGGGCCCGTGGAGGGCTGTGGGGATGGGGCCTGAGTCATGGTGTTGGCTGCCACAGCCGGGGTGGGAGGGGGAGAGAGGGAGCTTTCAGTGGGGTGTGGGAGGTGCCGGGGCTCTGGGCAGCTTCATCCCTCAGTTCACAGTCAAAGTCTTAAGAACCAGCTTCTTCCCTGGGAGGAGGAGAGGAAGGGAGCTGAGGTCCTGGAAGAAAGCAAGGTTCTCACCACAACAGACACCCACAGGATGCCTGGGAACCAGATTGTCTCAGGAACATCCGGATTCAGGATCTGAAGCCTTGTGTACTAGCCCTCTGTCTGGTTCCCTAGAAGCAGGGTTTGAGAGGAGATTCCAGCATGTGGTTTGTTGAGTGAGTGCTTGCAGGAGAAGCTGGGAGGGATCGTGGGGCATGATGGAGCAGCAGAAGGGTCCAGGCAAAGATGCCACTTCGTGGGAGGCCTAGCAGGGCCCAAACCCACAGGGGCTTTAGGGCGTGTACGGCACATGGAGTTTGTTATACCTGAAGACAAGAGGGTGGGTTTTCTGTCCCTACAGCAGTCAGACATTAGCTAAAGGCTATTCCCAGGGGAGGGGCTATGGTAGAGGGCTTAACCTCCAAAGCGTCTCCCAGGGAAGTGGCTCCTGCTGGCTAAGGCAATGTGGAGGAGAAGGGTACAGTTATGAGCTATTAGCAGCCAACACTGTAGCAGCTTGGAGTGAGTGCCCAGCTGGTAAAGGACATCTGGGTGGGACACCAACAGCCTCTGATACCCCCTTCCTAGCTGCTCTGAGGCTCTGTTTCCTTCCACGTCAAAGGGGGTTCAATGGCCTTCCCTCGCTCTATTGCAATGCAGAAGGGTAACAAACTGAGAGGGTGTGGCAAGGACCTTGTAACTGTAGTGTGCTGTGTAAATGTCAGCTAGTATCACTACACTTATTCCCATGCTGTTTAGTGGAAGAAATGCCCAGATTTCACTTTACATGGAGCACAAACCACAGATGCTTGGCTGGATTTTTTAAGGCTTCTCTCCCCCATGCCCCTCTCCCCTGGCCTGGGCTCCTTCCATTAGACAAATGTCCCTTTGACATGGCATTATTCTCTGGGATAACTTAGAAAGGACGTGGAGGGGATTAATTTTCAGTTGTGGGTCATGAGAGCTAGAGTGAGTCTCTTTTTTAGGTGCTTTTAGACTAGAGCAGGAGAGACGGGTAAGGGGACGGCCTGAGGGCCAAGCACAGGGGCCTCAGCAGGAGGGCCTCTTCCCATCCTCATCCATTTTGTAACCGCCCTCAACCCCCAGAGGGGACAATGAGTACAGAGGAAGGGCCCCTCCCCAACCCTGCTGAGCCCCTTTCCTATCCCCTGCCCCTTCCCCCAGCACACAGGAAAAAGGGGGGCTCCCACCAAAGGTAGCCCCTGTGGGCTGAGCAACGTTGATCCTGGCCACTCCTGAGAGGAGAGGAAGTTGCTGGGGAGACAGCGGAGGAGGCTGGAGGAGAGCTCTCCGCAGTGACAGGCCTGTGGGGAGGAGGGGAGGAGGGGGTAAGTGTCAGCAAGCCTCTGACTAGCTGAGGCTGAGAGTGCCAGGTCAGAACTGCTGACCTGCTGGGCTGACCTGCTGTTTGTCAGGCCTTCAACAGAGGGAACACAGTGACACTAGGGTGGTGATTTCTTCCTCAAGGAAAGGACTGTGGTGTTTGAGCCAGATCCTTGCCCCCCCCCCACCCTCCCCCCGTGTTGAGCCCTGTGTCCCTGGGCTTTGTTGTGCCTGGGTGTCCGAGGAAGACATTTTCCTGCCTGCCCTTTTCTGGTGGGGAAAGGTTTCGGGTCCACCCCTAGGACACAGCATACAGGCCTGGTCCTCTCTCGAACTGAGAAAATCCAGAAAATGACTGGGCTTGGGAAAAAATGCATTTTGGTTGTTAGTGGCCAGAATGTGGGATTATTTCTGGGGAAACAACTAGGTTTTACTTTACAGGGTGCAAGCGTGTGTGTGTGTGTGTGTGTGTGCCCATACACACAGCTGTCTATTGAGGACCAGGTTACACTGCACCCTCATCCCAGGAATCAGACCCCTGCCTAGAGCAGAGGGCCCTGGACACTCAGCAAGGACACATCTGATCCAGGACATCTTTGACCTCACCGCTGTTGGCCCAGCATAAGGCAGGAAGGAGAAGTGGGCTTGGCAGAGCCTCTGCCTTCAGGGTCTGGAGTCTAAGTTTACTCAAGGGAATCATGTGGGGGATCAGGTCTAAGGTGGTTTGGGTAAGGCAGACAGTGCAAAGCTCACCAAAATGGTCAAGGAAGGCTGCATGGAGGAGGTGAGGCTTGAAAGAAATGCAACATTTGAATTGGGAGGGAAGAAGAGAGAGTGTGTGTAAGGAGAATGTTTGTGTCAGCTCAAGTGTGGAGGCAGGAAGAAGAGAGGGCAGCCTGGCTGGGAGAAAATCATTCCAGAATAAACGATGATGATGATGATGATGATGATGGTAATCATTATCATTATCAGAGCTAATACTAATTGACCATCTACTGTGCGCCAGGCACCATTCTCAGAGCTTTACAGATTAGCTTATTTAATCCTTACAATTCCACGGGTAGATACTATTATCATTTCCAATTTTACATGGTTTTTGTGTTGCTAAGAAGGAATACCTGAGACTGAGTAATTTATTAAAAAAAAAAAAGTTTAATCTGCTCACGGTTCTGCAGGCTACACAGGAAGCACGACCCAGTATCTGCTCCTGGTGAGGCCTCAGGGAGCTTTTACTCTTGGTGGAAGATGAAGCAGGAACAGGTGCGTCACATGGTGAGAGAGGGGGCGAGAGAGAGAAGGGGGAGGTCCCACACACTTTTAAACAACCAGATCTCGCATGCACTCAGAGCGAGAACTCACTCATTACCACAAGAAGGGCACCAGGCCATTCATGAGAGATCCGTCCCCATGATCCAAACACCTCCCACCAGGCCCCACCGCCAACACTGGGGATCACATTTCAACATGAGATATGGAGGGGACAAACATCCAAACCATATCATGGGAAGAAACTCAGGCCCAGAGTAGATAATTAATGGGCACAAGGTCACATAGCCAGTGAGTGGCCAAACCAGGATTTGAACCTGAACAGCCTGGCCCTGGAGCTTCTGCTGCTATCGGATAGACCTTTCTAGATAAGCTGGCAAACACTGAGCCCTTATTATGTGTCAGGCACCATTCTGAGCCTTTTATTCATGGAGTCTTCATTATTAATTCCATTTTACAGATAAGAAAACTGAGACACAGAAAAGTCACACAAGATTATCGAGGTCAACACAGAGAACAGTGGAACCTGCACCTGACCCCAGGCAGGCGAAACCTTCATGACCACACCACACCGCCACAGGGAACAGGCAGGGAAAACAATGGTAAGTGGAAGCCATGGACATTGTACTCAGGCCTGTGGACATGCCCCCAGGCATTGGGAACTCTGGTAGGTTTTGATCGCCAGCAGGGAGCAGGGACATGGGGAGGAGGCACACAGCCGGGGCGGGTGCCAACAGCCATGGAGGAGCCGTCTGAGGCTGGGGTTGGGATGGGGGGAGGGCTTGCCTCCTCTGTGGCTCCTGTGGCCTAGTTTCCTGGCGGCCGCCAGGTAGTGGGACCTGGCAAGCAGGTTATAAATATCCTGGACTGACAGCAAGGCCTTCACACTGACACTGATGTGGATTAAGCTGAATGTGCAGCTCAAGGTCATCGGCATGGCTGTAGCTTTGCTTTGGGAGAGGTCTAGTTGAGGCAGTGCTAAGGAGGGGACAGCAGAGAGGCTGGGGTCTGAGACCCTAGGTCCAGCTCAGCACAGACAGTGGCTTTTCCTCTCGTGTGGCCTGAGTGCTTCACTTCTGCCCTTACCACGTCTCTCGCCCCAGCCTCCTCTGTCCTCCCCAAGCCTGCCGTCTGTGGGTTTTCCCAGCCCACTCAAGCCAGAAGTCAGTGGTTGGGGATGCGCTGGGCAGGCGGGCAGCTCCTGGCCTTTCCTGCCTTCTGCTTCAGTCACCCCTCCTCCCTCAGCACCTATCTCTGCCCATGTTTCCAGAGGAGAGTTGGACAGTGACTCTGAGTTGACTCAGCAAAGCTGCAGCTCCCTGAGGACTGTGTGTGCGTGTGTGTGTGTGTGTGTGTGTGTGTGTGTGTGTGTGTGTGTGTGTGTCCATGTCCACTCTGCTTATAAAGAAAGACACTTAGAAATCTCAGAACCTCACAGCTGGATGAGACCCCCAGGTGAATGTGCTCTGGGAATGTGGCTCAGAGACATTCTGTGTTTACAGCTAGAGCACAGGCATCTGAGTCCCAAACCAGCCTCCAGTGGAGCCAGCCTTTGGATTGGTTCCATCCCAAAAAAGCCCCAGGAAGGCCCGGGAGCTATATGCTGGGGTTAGGAGGACCTCAGCTGAAGGAGCTGGGTGTGGGCTGGGGAATGGAGGGGGCTGGTCCTCCATCCGGCGAAGGGACAGAGGCTGTGTGGGGCGATGCAGCAGAGGCAGGAGTCAGTGCCAGCCATAGACTTGGGTGGGGCTACAGCAGGCCAGGACTGCGGGCCAGCTGGGGTCTGAGTGAGTTCTGGGCTGTGCAGGGTATTGTCTACCAGCACTTAGCATTGTTTCATACCCTTTATGTTCCCTCCGTATCACAGGGTCTAGCAGGACAAAAGTGACATTTCCCAGAGTTTCTTGCTGTTTGGATCTGGCTGCAGTTTCAGTTTTGCCAAGAAGAGGCATTTCCATGAGCTCTGAACAGTGGCAGAGAGGCAGAGGTGCTCCACTGCGGTGTGCTGGATGGTCCGCGGGCTCCTGCCAATGTGAGGATTTGCAGCAACTGGTATATCCATGGTCTTGTCACCAGCTTCCTGAATGCGGGGCAGCTGGAGCCACACTAGTGGTCCTTCCTTGCAGGGGCAGCAGCTGTCTCCTGGTCTCAGAATCACAGCTGTGGGGATGCAACCTTAAGCCAAAAGCCTAGCGGTGGGTGGTCCTAACCTTCTTTTGTCTAGGCCCTCTGATTCCTCTGTAAGTCGCTATTTCCCTTATTAAATCTCTTTCTGCTGGATACTTTGGGTGTTTCTACTTTCTACACAGAATGCTGATTGACATATAGGACACGGCTGGGACAGGTGGATGCTGGGCTGAACAAAGGAGGGGCCTGGGCCTGATTCAGAGGCCAAGGAAGACTCTGACACTGGTGTCTGTGATGAGGATGTGATGTGGCTGAGGAAAAACTGCAAGCTTCAGGGTCAGAGGCTCTCGGGGTAGGCAGGGACAGACCATCAGCTGGGCTTCAGTGACCCGCTGTGGACACTGGAGGGGAGCATTGCAGAAATCCCAGCAGGTCCTTTCAAAGGTGACCTAGAACTGCCCTCATGCAGAAACCAAGGGCTGCTCCCCTGCAGATAGTTGAAGGAGATGGGTAAACAAATCCAGGCCACAGCTCACCCAGAGCCTGGGGTCCAGCTGGGTCAGCCTGTGGGGCCAATTCTAGTACATGCAGGGGAGGACAGATGAGCAGCCCCTTTAAAGGAGGCCAGCTGGAAAAGTGCAGAGTGTCAAGAATTTCCTGGGGAAAGTGCCCAGGCTGCCTTGGCCCTGTGGGGTGCATCTCCACTATCTCCCAGCCCCCAGAGCAGTTCACCCTGAAAAGAGGAGATGCTGCAGCAACCCAGAGGGGCTCTGAGGTGAGGGTCCTGACCTCGGTCCTGGAATGCCTGCCCAGCTGAGCCCTGCACCCAAGAGAAAGGAGAGGCTGAGGCTGCTGCAAAGGTGCCAAGTTCCTGCCGGACCTACGTCTGAGCACCACACATTCCCCCTACAGAAAGATTAAAATAAAAGAGACTGTCTGTGGCTCAGTGACTGGGGGTAATGGAATTAGGCGTGATCTGTGCTGTACCTGGCTCTTAGCTCCTGACTGCATCCAGTTGGCAGAGGCATCATTTGCTGAGTATTGCTGCCTGCCCAGTGACATACAGGCACTACTCCATTTAATCTTAAGAGGAATTATCATCATCCCACTGGTCTAAATGAGGAAACTGAAACTCAGAGAGGTTGAGGAAGTTGCCAGCCATCACAAAGCTAGTTAGTGGAGGGGCTGGGATTTGAACTCAGTCTGCCTAGTTTGGAGCCACAGGTCCAACCACTGAGTGTACTGCCAAAAGGAGCAGGGTGCCTTCTGGGCCCCCTCCTTGAGAGTCTGGGAGCCCAAGTCAGCACCACTTCTGACCTTCCTTCAGCCCCCCACCCAACCTCTCCTCCCCAGCTTCCTCCCCAGTCACCCTTCTGACCTGCGCCTGGCAGATGAAGAGTTAACGTAGAAACAGAGGGCTTTGCTCTCCTCTTCTGGCCTGGCTTGATGGGTGCTGGGTGTTTTTTAATCCTTCTTTCCTTTATTTCAGTTTAAGCTGGTAATTGTCATGCTGCTCCCGTATCATCCACTGACATTTAAGTCCCAGCTCTTTCTAAATAAGGAGCGGATTGGCCTCAGCTTGCGCCATGGGGAGGGGTAGTGTCAGGCCTTCCTGGCAGTGTGAGGGGCACCATCCCTGGCTCTTGGACTTCCTTGAATCAAGGAGGAAAGGAAAGTCTCCCAGCTGTGGCGTTTCTCACAGGTTTTAGAGACTCAGAGCCGCCCTGGAATTATCTGAAGGGGAAGTGTGGCTACTCTGGTTCTGATTAACCCTCAGCTTAGAGTTTCACCCTTCCAGCCCACTTTTGTCTTGGAGGTGGCAAACTGGGGACCCATAACCAAATGTTTTGTTTTGCCAACATACTGTTTAACAATTCCGAATACACTGTTCTTGAATTCTTTCCAGTCCTCATCACTCCCTACGGTTCTAGCTTGCTAACTTGCGAATAATGCCATCTCCAAACTTCTTTCTTATATGTGCAAGTGGCCCTGGGAAAGGTAG
This sequence comes from Gorilla gorilla gorilla, assembly GCF_029281585.2. Lineage (NCBI taxonomy): Eukaryota > Metazoa > Chordata > Mammalia > Primates > Hominidae > Gorilla > Gorilla gorilla. The sequence continues at coordinate 58,123,106 of NC_073229.2, read as the reverse complement.
AACCTACGAATCACACCTCGTGGGAACTAATTTATTTACAGCCACCCTCACAGGACTCTAGCTGACTGAGGCTCTCGGCGGTTGGGGGTGGGCGGTGGTGATTTTGGACTACAGCAGGGCAGCAGGAAGGGGAGGTGGGACCTAGGCAAGGAGAGGTGGGAGATTCTTGGCCAAGGTCACCAGTTTTCCAGGCTGGCTTCCACGGGACAGCTGCCAGCCACCACTTTTTAAGCATCCACCATAAGCCCAGAATTGTACTGGACGATTCGGAGACATCATCTAAACCCATTCTCCGAGGTGGGGCTATTATCCTGAATAAGAGAAACAAACTCTTTCTTTCTCAACACCAACTGCACCAATACTTCTGGCCACCAAATACGTAGGCAGTGTTTTTTACCACACCAAGTAATTCTCTAATTTTCAGTGAACAATGATTTGGTGTCCTGCAATTTAACTCCATTCTGACGCTAACTTCCTAGAGTTAGTGCAGACTTCACAGCTTAAAAGGCTCAGTCCCACAAGACTGCCCCCACTCCAGACTCCAATCACAAGTCCAGGCTGCCATCTGTGCTTCTGACCAACTGGCTATAAATCAGAGGTTCCTAAGACCCTCTCCTCATGTTCAGTGATTTGCTAAAACAGCTCACAGAACTCAGGAAAGCAGCTTACTTATTTCACCACCAGTTTATTATAAAAGGACACAACTCAGGAACAGCCAGAAGGAAGAGATGCACAGGGCAAGGTACGTGGGTGGGGTGGGGCACACATGCTCCCAGCACCTCGATGTGTTCACAACCTGGAAGCTCTCCAAACCTCATCTTTTTGGGTGTTTTGCTCCATTATGTGGGCATGATTGATCACCTTATTGGCCATTGGTGATTAAATCAGTCTCCAGCCCTTCTCTCCTTCTGGGGAGTGAGGCTGAACATTTCAACCCTCTGATCATGTGGTTGGTTCCCCTGGCAACCAGTCCCCCAATCTCCAGGCTATCCAGGAGCCCCCAGACACCAGTCATTTCATTAGCATACAAAAAGACATATCACTTCTGAAGATCCCATGGGTTTTAGGAGCTGCATGCCAAGAAACTAGGGATAAGACCTATATATATATATATATATATATATATATTTCTACTATATCTCAATATCATATATCTTCACATCACAGATGGGAAAACTGGGCTCAGAGAGGTGCAGTCGCTTGCCCAAGTTCTCACAGTGGACGAAAGGCCACAGGGGTCTTGCAGATACCCAGAGTCACTACGCAGCATTGCGGTGGTGTGTTATCTTTGCATGGTATCGTCTCTTTCACTAATTTATCAAACATAGATTTATGGAATGTTGGCTCCTTGCCAGGATGCAGGCTGGATAGAGACCCTGCCCCTGACCCATTCCCTGGCTGGCAAGGGAAGCAAGACAAGCAAGCAGGAAACTTTCTGCCCAAAAAAGGGGATGCTGGAGTATCCGCCCCACCACCACCACCAGCACCAAAAACCACCACTACCATTTCCTGAGGGCTCGCCATGCACCAGGCTGTCAGGAGGCTTTGCAGGTATTAACCCTCTTGACAGCCCGACCAAGTAGGTACTGTCACAGTTCTGCATTGTAGACAGGAACTAAATGAGTCTCAGAGAGGTTAAATAATATGTCCAGTGCTAGACAGTTTCTACCTAATAGGGAGGAATGAAGTGCTACAGGAACATGAGAGACGGAGTGGCTGCCTAGGGAATCCCATTCACTGCTTACAGCAAGCCCACAGATGACAAGCATTACGTGGGACCAGGAGCAGGTAAGTGACTTGCCCAAGGCCCTTCAGCTAGTAGATAGTGGAGCTGGTTTCAACACAGGTGCTCTATTTCTGAGACTTTATTTATCCCTTTACCTGTGCTGCCCTGGAAAGACTCACTAGCTGTTAGAGAGCAGGTGAAGTGAAAGGCTTTAAAAAGGAGGCTCCTTAGAAATTCTCAGCTCTGCTCTCATAACTTGGTTTATGAAGCACTGGGCCTGCTGACTCCAGTGGGTTGAAAAGGGCTTTGCTGGCAGCCTCTGTCCCGGTTTGAGATGTGTGGCCCATCTCTGACTGACACCGCCTAAGCCTCTCAATCCCTAAGAGTGATTCCATCTCATGGATGAGAGCCTCCGACATCTGTACCTGTCAGGCGACAAATCCAGACACACACTCCCTGTCTGGTTAGAGATGCATCAGGCCCGATTAGGCCCGTGAACCTGCCTGCCGTGTGTGGATCCCTTTAGCCAAAAGCCATAAAGATAAATTGAATTCGGGTGTAATTCTCACCAGGAGGTTGCCTGGGCATGTGTGGGGAAGGGTCTAGAGTAGGGGGCTGTGGGTGGTGGTGCGGGGGAGGTGGGCCCCACCTCTGTGATGCTGGGGTGGAACAAATGACTGACAGCCCAGCCCAGGACAAGGCAAGGGGGTCGCCTTACCCTCAAACCCCCATTCCCCAACAGGTGCTTGAAATTTCAGCACGAGTATTTTTCACTTCTAGGAAGTGTTTTTGTCTTTATGGCCTTGGCAGGATGGGAACACAGGCAGCGGGTGAACAGAAATACCCTTGGTGAGCAGGTGGGTCAGAACATCTGCACAGCCAGGCTGCCCTGCCTCACACCTTCAGATCCAATTTCATTTCCTCACTTTGCATCCCTTTTTAATCAGCAGACACACCTGGAAAGGGCGTTCCTGCTGTCCCCCCCAGCTCCGTTAGCCCTCCTCCAGCAGTTCTGCACAGTTCCCTGGCAAAAGGTGGGCTGCAGGTGGGAAAATGCCAAGGGTATATCTCACCTGCTTACCAACGGGGCTCTGCTGTGCCTGGATTCAGCCACCTCATCCTCAATGCCTGCCTTCACCCTGCCTGGATACAGAAGCCCTCAGCTCCCCACAAGGGAGACAACATGCCCTCCATGGCAGCTGCCAGTGATATAGACACCTCCACATCCACCACCATTAATGCAGTCCGACAGGCAGGTGCCCCTCACTGTCTAGAGAACACCAGCAAGCTTTCTGGCCACGATGTCTCTTGGACACCACTCCCCTGTTGGAGAATTTCCCACTCTGAGTCCTGCCTCTTGGAGTGAGAAACCAGAGACTCATCTTTCCCAGTGTCTCTTGTAGCTGTGACGAGGGCATGGATGGACTCTGCCAATGGGACCCACCAGTAGAGGCTTCAGCCTGAGACAGGCAAGCAGTGGCCAATGCCAAGCAGTATCTATTTCCTGGTAAAGGCAGGGGCAGAGGCGTCTGGCTTTGGAGGCAGCAGAGATGGAGGCACCAGGATCCAGGACCCTGTATCCGCAGTGGGAGCTCTGAGAATTGTGCCAGACCATGGCAGCCCTGAGGTCTGTAGGAGAAGAGGCTGGGGTTGGTTTGGGCGTTATTCCTGACTGGGCAGCTGCTCCCAAAGTCTGAGTCTGTCTCCCACAAAGATTTAATATCTTCATTTTCTGCTTAAGCTAGCCAGAGTAGATTTGCAAACACCCTGACTGGTATAGCACTCCCTGAAGTAAGCATGGGGTCTTCGTCAATAGCTAAGGGGCGTTTGTGAGTTAGTGTGGTTGTATATGTGTGCACACACAGAGGTGAATGAGAGAAGACTCCTGCCCTCAGGGAGCTTACAAGCTTCTAAAAGGTAATGGTAATAAAGATGATGAAAATAATAATAACAATAACAACCATGAAACTGTATCTCAATTAGAAGGAAGAGTGGGCAGAGCAGGAGGTGGTAGATGGACATGACTTATCATCAACAAGAAATAACTCAGCAGAACCCTGCCCCAGGCCACCTGCAGGGTTCCAGTAGGGAAATGAAAAGGAGGAGAAGTGAGCATGGCAGAGATGCAGCCACGAGAGGGACAGAAGACAGTCAGGTCTGCCGCCTGCTCTTCCTGTCCTGAGTCAGGTCTGGACCCTGCAGCGGACACAGCCACTCCTGCTGCCTGCAGAGCAACCCTCCCAGGTTCTCCTGCACCTGGCCAGCCTCCTGAGCAGGGAACAGAGCAGATGGCCAGCAGACTGCCCCAACACAGGAATCTAGGACTCAGGGCCCAGGACACTCAGGAAACTCGGTTGCCATTCTCCGCGATGCTCAGACAGCCACTGTCAGTCAGTCTCCTCAAGGGCCTCCCACCTAAGCACCATGCCTGTCCTCATGTGCTCTGCCAGCTCTGAAACACTCTGCCTCTCTCTACCCTTGCCACCCCCACCTCCACCGTTCCCCTCTTCTGTCTCTCTCTTCCTTCACCTCCCTCTCTCCCACGTCCCCTGCATTTATCCCATGTCAGCATCCTGGACCCTTCTTCCCCTAGTTTCTTCCCTCTCTGCCGGTGTCTTTCCCCTTCTCAGCCACTTCTCTGCCACCTACTGTCCTCTCCACTTCCACACCAAAACCTCATCTCCAGCCCTCCCCAGCAATGCCTTTCCCAGAGCTCCTGCCTGGCCACACCTCTCGCCTCCCTCTCTTGTCCTCCAGCTCCATGGACTCTAGAACTGCCAGCAGCTTGTCTCTGACACCCAGTTCCCCTTGCAGGCACCATCCACAGTCCTCTGAGGATGTATCCAATCTCTTCCATGTCCTCAAGCACAGCACAGGATGGACACTAAGAGGGAAGGAAGAGATGGAGACAGTGGAGACTGGGATAATCAATTTCGGGCCTCCAAGAGCCAGAACACAGGGCTCTTCTCCTCCAAGACAGGGTGCAGGGGACTCCAGCAGAGCCAGAAGAGTGCTAAGATGGCCCATGGGAAAAGCCTCTGGCTTTGTGTGCAGGGGTTGTGGTGGGGGGATGGGGGTGTCTGCCTCTCTTTTCATTTCTCTGTTCTCTGCCTCCATCTCTGGGTTTCTCTAATTCCACTTCTTGGTCTCTTTGTGTCTCCAGCTCTGTGATGGTAAGGTGGGAGTTGGAATAACTTCTCAGCATTAACCATGGCTTCTGTGTGGGGGACGTTACCTTAATTGAGTCTCAGCTTGTTCACAGCCACTCGGCTGCCATAAATAATGGATGTCCAAATGGACTGTAAACTGGAAAGGCTGAGCCATGCCACACAATGCAATGGCCCCTGGCTTCAGCCTTCTGCAGGGCGCCTAGCCTCTCTCTTAATAATGCATGGTCCACACCCACCACAGCCAGACACCCAGCGATTCCCAATGAGAAGCTTGTTATGCTGTGCTGCAGGAAGGAATCAGGAACTTGCCCACTCTCTGATCCTCTCAGGGGAGGGCAGCAAGAGCCACACAGAGGTGTCAAGGCCTCAAGTCTTGTGAGAAAATGAACCTACCTACGATGTCACTGCACATGAAAATGACCTGCATCCTCCCTCCTACGGGTACCGGCAGATGGTCTTTTGGTTTCTGGCTTTAATCCTGGGGTACAAATCCTGTAGCCGTCTGCTCACCAGATCCCTGAAGACTGCACCGTTCTCTGTGTATAGAGCAAGCTGCTGGTTAGAGGATCTGAAGCTACTTAATGCACTTGCGCTGTTTGCAGAACCTCCTTCTGTTTGTAGAGCCTGCCAATGCAGAAGGAGGGCTGTTGGCAGACTCTGATGCTGTTGGCTACTTCTGCCCCCAAGACTGACTCACAGTCAATGCCCTTGCTCATACATGTAGGGCTTCCCTTGGTCCCATATCTTAGCTCCCACTTGGTGCCCCCATCCTTCTGGCTGCTCTGCCTGCCCCAGGGTCTTCGGCTCTGACTCACTGACCTCCCATGCCAGAGGTATTCCCCACCCACTATCCCCCATGTCACATCTGTGTTCACAAATGCCTTCTCATCATGGATCCTGAAAATTAGCCTAGGACCTAGAGGTGTCTAGGGTGGGGGTGTAAGGATGCTCCTGGAAGGACCCCGTGCTGCCCACCAATGCCTACTGGTTGATGTCCTCAGTGCCAGGGGTTTGCTTTTAAAGCTCCAAACTCAAGACATTAATAAGATTCAGTGTCCATTTTATTCTAACACATTCTTGTTGGTTTTGTTTTGAATGCCTGTGGGGTGGATGATTGGAAGCAAGCTGTGGTTGTTTAGTGGTTTTTAACTTCAATAGCTTTGGTAATGTAGCTAAAGTCTGTTCAACTTCTGTTGCTACTGTTACCCAAATGCTTCAGGCAAATCATGACCAGGTCATCTGATTGATTATTTCTCTAACAGGCCAGGCTTAAAGCTTGCAGATAGTTGGAATATTGTAGGGCCTTTGTTGCGGGGGGTGGGGGGTGGGGGTGGCAGGGGATGGCCCCTCTGTGGCTAGGGCCAAGACTGATTACAAAGCTGTGCCTCCCCATAGGATGGCCTTCCTTAGTTTCTTTTTAGGAAACTCATTTTGTCATAGACAGGCTTGAAATGGCCAGTGACGCTATTAATTACAACTGGCAGATAACAAGGCATTTTCACAAACATTGTATGGGATGTTTGTGAAACAGGCAAGAAAAAACAACTTCAGAAATGTTCAGTGACTTCTCCATAGGGAAGACCTCAAGTCTACTGACTCCAAATTCAATGTTCCCTGTGTAGTTCTATACTAGGAGTTCTTAACTGATCTTCTAAGAAAACTTCAGCTTCTGCAGAAGTTTCTGTTAACTATTAGAATTTATTTGCAAAATACCGCATTGCAGATGTGTGTACACTTTCTCCCGGGGAGAGGGTCTACTGCTTTCCCAAGATGCTCAAAAGGGGCGCAGCGGAGTCAGAGACCACCGTGCGCATGCGGGGGAGTCAGAGACCACCGTGCACATGCAGAGGAGTCAGAGACCACCGTGAGCATGAGGGGAATCAGAGACCACTGTGCGCGTGCGGGGGAGTCAGAGACCACTGCGCATGGTATGCCTTGTCCCCCACACCCAGATCCATGAAACCAGTGCCCTCTGATGCTCATTCACTTCATTCAACGAATGTCTATTGAGTGTCATGAAGTGCCAGGCACTGTCTCAGGCCCTGGGGAAACAGATGAGCAGCATAGACATGGTTCTTGCCCTCATGTAGTTTTCAATCTAGTTGAGGAAGAGATAGGCGAGATTTCACTTAAAGTAAATGGAAAGGGAAGTGTTGGGTTGTGAGAAGTGCTATGAGGGAAATAAATGGGGGAGCCACTGAAATTTCTGCAGCTGGGTCTGGTATGGGACTGGCGAGTAAGGATGCACCACTATTTTGTCATCCTGAAATATTGACGAGTCTGGAATGCTCTTTAATTTGGGGCTCACTCACTCAGTTATTTAAGAGAGACCTTTCCACTCCTGGCGTCTACAGCCTGAAAACTCTGCTCTTCCTGTCCCTTTGAGGAAGGGTTATGTCCATTTTCAATCCTTACAATTTCTTTCACAGTGTCATATTCTGAGCATAAAGACATTTTCGCTGAAGCAAGCCAGAACCCCTCCTCCTGCCCACCTGCCACCTCTGCCCCTCAGCCCAGCACCCCATCCCCCTACTCACCAGCTCCATGCTTTAGAAAGCTCCAGCAGGCTGGCCCATTTCCCCTTCACAGCTGAGCATGTAACCAAAATTGGCTGTTGTAATGGCAAACTAAATGATGCCCTAATACCCAGATCAATCTTCCTGTGAAATAACTCATTATTCAGGCTCCAATTGCAGGGGATGGAATTAAAACCAGAACAGTTCAACAAGGAACTGCAGCGGCAGATAGTGTTTGGGAGGTGCCAGGTGGGGTACAGAAGAAAGGCATGGAGAAGGAGGGGGCTAGGCTTTGGGGAGGGGCCATCAGTTGAAGACAACGCCCCTTTCCTTGAGAGGAGAGGAGGCCAGAATGGGGCTACACATCTGCAGGAAAACAGGCAGAGCCAGCAACAAGCTACAGGGTTCCAATCGGAATCACTTTGTTCTGGTCAAAACACAAGGCTCTGAGCAGACAGCAAGCTGCAATGACAAGAGCCCTGGCCAACACTCCCTAGGAGGAGGCTTTGTTCTCAGAGAATGCCCTCGGTCCTCTAAAGATATTTCCACAGAGAACAATGAAAATGGCCTTTATGCACACAGCAATGAGAGGAGGGAGAAAGGCCGCTGACTCCCCAGGGGTGGTGGAAGGGTCACAGGCAAGACTAACAGTGCCAAAGACCTCCTCTGGGGACCCCAGGCATGTGGAGGGTGGGGCAGGGGTAGAGCAGGTCAAAAGGAGCTGCAGAAAAACAAGTAGTGTTGTCTGAGTAGCTCTCCTCTTCCAATAGCATTCATTCATTCATTCATTCATTCATTCATTCATTTATCTAACAAGCATTCAGTGGTCTCCTACTATGTTTCTGCCACTGCCTCTGTGAATGCCGTAATGTAAAGAGCATTGGGCCAAGAGTGGGAAAGCCCAGGTTCTAATCCTAGCTCTGGGACAAGCTGGCCACATGACCGTGAAGCAGCCTTCTTGGTACTTTGGACCTTGGCATCCTCATCTGAAAAGTGAGCAGACTGGAATAGAACAGGTAGTGAAGCTCCCATCCAGCCCTGATGCTTCAGTGTCCTCAAAGCTGAGCCATGGGAGGCCTCCCAGGAGGACTGAGCCTGGAGGCAAATTTGGAGCAGAATAGGAGAGTGATCTGGAGATGGGGCAGCCAGGGAAAGGGGCGCACATGTCAGTGTGAAGCCCCGAAGAGAGTGGGGAAAATGGTTGAAAGAAAGTGTAAGAGGGAGTATATTAATTAGAGAGAGAGGTGGTGGAGGGAAAGACAGACAGAGGGAGTGTCAGACAAAGAGAGAGAAGAAGGGAGAGAGGGAGATGGGAGAGAGAATGGAAGATGCTCCTCAGAAGAGGAAAAAATTCAGCTCTGTCTGGCTCTATTCAGCGTGTTCTTATTGGGTATCTACTATGTGCTAGGTACCAGTCTTAAGTATTGAGGAACAAAGACTAATATGCTCCCTGTTATCAAGGAACTTATGACCATATTATAACATGAAAAACAAGCAAAACTTCAAAATGTCAACCATCTACTGCAAGGGGATCTCGATCTAGAAGATAGTAATTCTGGAAAATAGTAATAGCTAACACCCCATGCCCTTATTATTTCAATCTTCGCAGCAACCCTATAAGGTGGGTATAATTATCACCTCTTTTATCGGTGACGAAACTGAGGCATGGGGGGGCAAGGTCACTGAGTCCATCAGTGGTGGGGTTAGGATTCAATCCGGAGCAGCCTGGTTTCAAAGCCTGAGCTTAACCATTGCTCTCTACCTACAGGGTGGGAAGCAGGGTATGGAAAAATGGAAGCCACCCTCCTGCAGCCTGAGATGGGGTAGAGGAAGCTCACCTCTTACTAGGTAGCTTTGCCCCACAAGGAGCTGATTCCTTCCATTTCATCTGCTTTGTATGATAATAAGAAGTCTGTTGCTTTATAAATACATGGACCTCACAAGAGAAGGAGAAAGGAACAGAGCTCTGTGGGGACAAGCTCCAATTCTCACAGCGAGGGCCAGACCATGGCAAGATTGGAAGATGTGGCACGTCTTCCCTCGTGTTGTCCCGAGCTCTCTCTAAGTGGTAATGGAGTGGTGATTCGAGTAAAAAAATTCTGGTATCGAATCCTGAATATGCCACTTATTAGCTCTGGGGCTATGGGCTAATGACTAATTATTTCCAAAACGCAGTCTTCCCATCTGTACTGCAAGCAGGTTGAATTAAGTCCACTCATTCTTCACTCTGTGTCCTAGAGTGCACTTCCCTCCTCTGTAGCTCTTCTGTCCTTCATTTCTATTAGGTGCTACATTCTTAAATCTTGTATCAGAAACTGGTTCAGGCAGTGAGCTTGGCAAACAAGCAGCTTCCATCATGGAGATCGAGAAAGGAGTAAATGGCTGTGTCTTCATCAGTTAGGAACTAATTTGGCTACCTATATCTGAAAGACACACAACAAAAGTAGCTAAAACAAGATAGACGCTTATTTCTATTGCAAAAGAAATTCAGAGATGAGCCAACCACTCAGAAAGATGAATCCTCGGTGTCAGGGACCTGGCTTCTTCTGTCTTGTGCCTCTCCTAAACCCAATATGTGGCTTCCACCTCATGGTTCAAAATGGCTGCTAGAGTTCCAGTCTTTAAATCTACATTTCAGCTAGTAAGTAACAGAAAATAAATTAAGAAAGTTGTGCCTTCTCTCTTTTAGGAAGACTTCACAGAAGTCTCACACAACACTTCCACTTAGCTGTCAGTGGCTAGAACCTAGTCATATGAACACACCTAGCTACAAGTGAGGCTGGGCAATGTAGTTTTATATGTAAACTGGGTTTCAAGCCTGGTGCTCAGTTGAGGGTTTTGTTGATACAAAATAGAGGAGGAATGGGTATTTTGTAGACACTTAGCAGTCTGAGATCCAGGACAATGGAAATGATCACCCAGGAGGTTTATCGTCAGGAGGTGGCACAGCATTCAGGGATTGGAGTCCAAGGTTCTAGACTTATCTAGACTGCAAGAAGTTGAAGATGTGGTCAATGCCACAAGGCAGGAGCTCCAAGAAGGAAGTACGACAGCTGTGCTACCCCCACCCCAAATCCAGGCCCTTCCAACTTCTTGTGTTCTGGGCAGTAGCAGCCCTATCTAGGAGCCAGGCAGCTCATCACACCAGGCACGTGGCCTGGGAGAAAAGCAGGTGGTGAGCAAATTGAAAATGTCAGGTGCTTAGAGCAAGGACAGAAAAGCCTGGACTCCTCCTTCTCAGGAGCTGAAGCTCACTCTCAGCCCGGGGGTGGGTCCACATAGATGGCAGGGCTGGGCCACTCTTGGGGAGCAGGAGGGAGAGGGTCTCTGAACTGGCTAATAGGAAGCCCCCTCTGCAATAGCAATGGTATTCTAAACAGGAGAATAAAGCTTGGGAGGCAAAACAAAGCTATTCCACTGAATAAATGTTCTCTGCATTAAAGCAGCCAGAATAGCGATGAATTAAACATCAGGTCTGAATGAAAGGAAAATGCCGTGATTTATAATTGCTTCAGGCAGGAGGCAGCCTGGGAGAGAGGCTGAAGCTTCATCAGGGACCCAGTTTCCCCTGCAGAGCTGCAGAAGCACTGAGAGGAGATGCTGGCCGCCTTCAGGGTGGAGAGGACTGCTATAGAGTCTTCCAGAAAAGAGGGCATCCTAGAGAGATGAAAGGAACATGCTCCAGAAGTCAGGAGGCCTGGCTGCTAGCCTCCATTCTGCGTGACCTTGATTAAGTCACTGCGTGTCTCTAGGCTCCTTTCCCGTTCTTCCAGTGGGGATAGTAACACCTGCCTCATCTCACTTGGTTCTTGGAGAATAAAGAGACATAATAGATGATAAAGGGTTTTGCAGATATAATAAGCTGCTATTACTTGGCCTCAGCATCACCACAAAAGCAGTGGCGAGGTTCCTGCTGAGCTCTGGCAGCTTCTCCAAGGTGACCAGTCTTTAGGAAGGGGGAAGACGGTGGGGGAGAAAAGCAAGATGTGTTGGCAAGCTCCACTTAGAAATGCCACCTTGGAGATGCCTGTCAAAACTGCTCCATGCCAGATGGGTGCATCTACTTGCAGGGCAGTGTGCTGTGGTGGTTAAGATCCTGGAGGACCTGAGTTTAAGCCCCAGATCACCCTCTGGTTAGCATGTGACCTCAGGCAAATTAAGCAAATTTTCTGCACCTCAGTTTCTTCATCTGTAAAAGCAAGATAATCATAATACCTCAACTCATAGCATCCTTGTAAGGATTAAATGAGTTCATATAAGTAAGACACTTGCAATGTTGCTTGGCACATAGAAACTTACATGTAACTGCTAGCTCTTATTAAGTTTCTAATACCAAATTCATCAACTAAACTTCTGGAAAGAAGCCATGGGCTGGCTTTATAGGAACCAGAATACTGCCTAACCCCAGCTACTCATACTTTACTATGCATAGGACTCCCCCAGGGATCTTGTTAAAATGCTGATTCTGATTCAGTGGGTCTGGCCTGTGGGCTGAGATTTTGCATTTCTAACCAGCTCCCCAGGGATGCCGGGGCTGCTACTCCTGAGACCACACATTGAGGATCAAGAGGTGAAGGGATGCTACTGGCTGAATTTCGTGGCACTTGCCTTCCCCAGCCCGGATATTTGGCTATTTCAGGAGGCTGGTGGGTCAGCGGCCCTGTGCTGCTTCATTCCGCCCCCACCTCCCACCCCCAGGGAGCTGCTACCCAGAGCTTCCTTCCTGGGGAAAAGGAATGATCTGCATACAAGAGGGATGAGCCTGGATTTACCACCCAACAGGCTCAGACAATCTGTCTTGCTAGGATATTCCTGATCTATTAGAAATGACACAGAAATCCATTCCTAAAAATTCCTAGCAGCTGAGGACGGTGAGAAGGCTGCTGGGAGAAAAAGCAGTGAGTGGGTGGGTGTAGCTCCCCACTGGCTGCCCCAGATCTTGACAGGCTGGGCTGGTAAGTCTGTCCCTCCTGAGCTGTGTGGTTGGGGAAACTTACCTTCCCTGAGGAAGCCTGGCTTCCTCAGCAATAAGTGGGAATCACAAGAAACCCCACTTTATAGATCAGTATGCATGCATGTGAACAGTTCAAGACTGACTGTTAAGTTGAAGAAAGCAAATTGCAGCAAAGCATAATTTCATTTTTTAAAAATGTACAATCATATTTGCAAACCCATGGGAAAGTCTAGAAAAATACATATCAAACTGTTAAGAGTAGTTACCTTGGGGAGAGAGAGGTGGGATTATAAGATACTTTTACTTTCAATATTGTGAATATTGTGAATTTCTATATTGTTTGATTTTTAAAATAATGAGTATTTATTACTTTTGTAATTGGAAAGCCTCCATTAAAAAAAAAAATCTGCTTCAAATGGCTAGTGTCAGCCTTCTGGACCACATGGGGAGAGAGGGATTTCCATACGGTCCCTTCTAAGCAGCACAGGCCACAGGGGCTGGAGGCAGAAGCCCTGGCTGAGGGGCTTGGCTCTGCCACGCAGTTCTGCGCAGGTTCCTCCATCTTCCTGAGCCCCTGGTTTCTCATCAGCAAAATGGGAATAATAACAACCTGAATCAGGAGGTCACCATCCAGGGAACACCATGAGGACTGAGTGATAGCACCTTCGCCCAAGCCCGGACACTCCACTCCTCCCCAGAGAAGAGGAGGAGGGCAGGGCTGCAGGAGGGCCTGGGAACTCCGCTAGGCTTCTTAGGGTAGCACAGAAAGCTCCCACAGTTGGGCATTCCTCAGACCAGGAAAGAAGAGGAACAGAGCCTGGTGCCTGGAATATGACAAAGTCAACTTACCCTATGTTCCACTCTAAATCTTTCATGCCTCCCAGCCTCTGCTCTTGCTGATCCCACTCCCGGGCTTGCTGTTCCTGCCTCCTGATTTGCCCTTGCCTCCCTCATCTGCTGCTTCCTACTCACCTTTCAGGAATCCTCTAGGAATCTTCCCTGAGCCCCTGGTGAAGTTGGGGGCAGGGAGCCCCTCTTGGCTGTTCCATCAGCAGGCTGCATTTCTGTACCCTCCTGGGCTCACCTACTGCACAGTAATTACCTGTCTCCTCTTTGAGACTAAGAAGTGGGCAGGTAGGGGTCTTATTCACCTTTGAATCCCCAGCAGCTGGCAGAGTGCCAGGCACTTATTTTTACCTACCTTTTCCCTTGTAAACCTTTTGACATAAACCTCTTAGATTATCCTGGGATTTCCTAGTCGGCTCCTTTCTGCCAAGTGCGATCTGGCAGGACTATAAGGAAGGCAGAGGTAGGAGTGGGCTGGAGAGCTGGGGTGGCAGTGAGGGCATGGTGCCCTCTTGCGGCCAGGTGCAGGGGTGGCTGCAGCATCCTTACGGAAGAAAGGGAGGAGAGGACAGGTGGGCCGGTGAGCTAGATAAGATAGAGGAGGGTCTCTAGGAACAAGTAGAGGAGTGGGGAGATCACTGCATTGGCAGTTTCCCCAGCACAGCTAGGAGTGGTCCTTCTTCCATAGATCCCAGTGAGGGGCTGTGGCTTAGCTTAAAAGCATGAGAAAAGTTGGAGGAAGCCCAGAGACTGCTCCCTTGTGGAGAGGAGGACGCCACTTGGAGGTGCGTCAGGGAAATGCTTAGGCAGGAGGATGGACGCAGAGGTCCCAGAGGCGTGTGACCTGGGAGAGGGACACTGGTGCAAGGCTCCTGCTCAGACATTGATGGAAGCCTGAGAATCGAGAGGCCCTCCAGCGAGGGAAACCAGACCGGCTTTCTCCTGCAGGGAACGCATACTTGGAAGCCTCTTGATCTTCCTCTCTGCTCCAGCCCTTACCGTGAGTAGGTCTTCAGCACACTGGATACCATTTTGTGCTTTGAGATGTTGGTGAGGGACCTGGAGGGGGCTCAGGCATCCTCTGGGGTATACACATCTGTTTCCAGGTGACATCTCTAAGACATCACACCCCGTTCACAGTACCTCCTCTATCTGCCCCCAGAACCCCACTCTTCCTGTGGTTTCAGAGATTAACTGGGGGAAGGGGCAGGTGAGAATGTAGGAAGTGGGGAAATCTAGCGAAGGTGGGTGGATGAAGCCAGCCAGCTAGGAAAGTGCTGACCCCAAAGGAGCCCCCCGTGAGAGGCCCCCCTCAGCAGCCCTGCCTCCCACACCAGCCCTCTACCCTTAGCTCTCTCTAAAACAACAGAAAATCTTGCCTGGTTCCTCTCACCACCCAGCCCAAGAGAGGGAAAGCTTTCTTTTCTCTTTTCCTTCCTGCCCCTTCCCCATTTCTGGCCCCATCACCCCTTTCCAGGCCTCTATCCTTCTCCTGTGTTCATCCTGATCTCTCCCCTGGCCTCCTGGCTCTCACTTTGAGAGTCAAACATGAGCTGGTTGGAGGAACACTGGGTCAGACGTCCAGGGACCTGGGTATGCTGCTGATTTCACCACTGATGTTCTAATTTCTGAAAGCTCCCCAGAGCTCAGTGTCTTCACTTGTAAAGGGGTGGGAGGTTGGATTGGATAATCTGCCACATCCTTTTAGTTCTGACATCCTGGGATGCATTAGGCTCTGTCAATCCTTGGCGACCCCTTTCCTAAAGCTGATCCCAGGGTCATAGTTAGAATGCATCAACTGCCTTAACTGATGTGAGACATTTCCTAGGGATATAGCCATATGGGAGATAACCTAGAGGAAATGTGAAAAGTATCCAATTCCTGAAACATCACTGTTTCCCCATGCCATGTGAGGAATCCCCACCCACAGAAGTCATCTGCTCCAGCCCCTGCATCAGGCCCAGAAACCAGAGCAGACAGACCCTGCTCACACTCCTTCCTTGCTTGTCATATGACCTAGGGACAGTATCAGATAGTTCCTGCCTTTACAGCCCTCTAGGACCTCACATTTCCAGTCATCCTCGTGCCTGGCCCCTTGTGGGACAAGGGAGGGGCCTACCAGGGCCTCCTGAGCAGGGGGGCAGCCAAGGGAAGTACTTAGTTCACCAGAAGCCTTCATCAAGTTTCACTTCCTGGAGTCTAACTTAAACCTTTCTTGCTGCTGCATAAATCAATGTCCCCCAGTTCTGGCCTCCCCACCTCCTCAAACTAAAGAGCTGCTCATTTGCATACACCTGCCTCTCCCAGCCCCATTTGACTCCCACCTCTCCTGGACTTTTCCTACAGGTTCTATTTTTTTCAACCTTTCATCATTTCTCCTATTGGCTCTGGCTCTGCTCCAGAGCTTCCAAATCCTTCTTAAATGTGACAGCTAAAATTAGATGCCGGGAGAAGGCCAAGTGCAGTGGGATGATCACACCCTGCCTGGCATGTGCTGCTTCCTCCTTCCTGGGTCCTGTCCCAGCATGGAAGAGGCTGGTCCTTCCCTAAGGATGTTATTAGACTCCCAGTCCCCTATGATCCTGGGTCCCGTTGGGTTTCTCCTCACCTCCCCCTGGATTGATGAGGCTTGTGTTGAATTTCTACAAGCCTTGCCTTGTATTTCACCCATCCTGAATGGATCATTTTTCTAATCTGTCAAGGTTTCCCTGAATTCTATTTCCGCCCTCTTGGACTGGGTGTTTTCCTTCTGGTGCTCCAGGATAAACCATGATCTCATTCTAAGATGTTCTTAGCTGGTCCTGGGTTATTCATTTGTTCACTCACTTGTTCACTTAGTCAACAACTATTTATTCAGTTTTTCCTTTGTGCCAGCTACTGTGCCAGGCTTGGGGATGCCTCCATGGAGATTGCAGCCTTAAACTGGACAAGGGCCACTCAGGGGCCTGTGGAAGAATATAAGAGGGGTCTCACTCTGTTTCTGGGAGAAATCATTATAGCATATAGCAACTGTGTTTTGGTAATACCAGGCTATGCTGTGTTTTTGTTGTTGTTGTTGTTTGTGTGTTTTTAAAATTAACCTCTGAATCTTGGTATCTTAATACAATAAAAATTTACTTTTTGCACACGTAAAGTCCAATGTAGGATGTCTGATTCTCCAAGGCAGCTGTCCTCTCCTTGGGGATCCCTTCTGTCCACTGATGTCATGTCAACATGAGTGGGCTTCAGCTTACTGTGGCAGGAAAAGGAGAACTTGGAGAACTCACACCTGGTTTTAAGTGCCTTGGACCAGAGGGCACTGCTCACAGCCCATTGGCCAGAACGGGTCACATGGATGGGTCAACTTCACCTCAAGGGAGGCTGGGAGATATAACCTTGCCATGTGCTCAGGCAGAGGAAATGGGGAGGTGAACACAGAGCATTGTCTCTGCCATAGCAACTCATGTGGCTGGATCCCAGAGAGAAAAGGTCGGGAGTGGCCATTACCTCCAAGATATAGGTTTAAGAACATGGTAGGAGGGGTTCCCAGAAGGTGAAGAAGATGAAAAGAAATGTGGGAACAGGGTGAAAGAGGTGGAGAGGAAGCAGAGGCGCTGTTACCCACAACCCCTCCCTCGCCTCACACTGACTGATTCCAGCAGCCAGGGACCACACCTTTTTCCTCAGCCACCTGTCTGCAAAGCAGCTCTTGGTCCTAGAGAGGAGGGCTGGGACAGAAAGCCAGAGAGATCCTACCCAGGATGGGCAGTCAGGGTAAAATCCTTGGCTGCATCCCTAGCCAGGTCCCAAACCAGGTCCCCAACCAGGTCCCTAACCAGGCTGCGGAATCCTGAAGAAGTTGCTTCACAATCTCAGTACACAGTGGTCTGGAAATTCCCTGGTATTGGTCTCCTGCCTGTTTGTCCTCAAGGCCCTTCCTCGAAACATACAACCACCCACCCTCCTCTGCAACTCCAGACTCTATGCCTGTTGGGTTCTGTTTCCCTTGGGGGAGTTTAGGGTTTGGGGAAGAAGCAGCAGGTGTCTTTCCTGCTCTCCTTTCTGGGGAGACTCCTCTGGCAGTGGCCTCAGCTCCTGACCTGTAGGCTGGCATGGTTCCAGCTCTCATGGGTGGCCCTGGCTCCCAGGCACTGTCAACACCACTCCCCTGCCACCAGCCCTCGAGCTGGCAGGAGCTTCTTGAGTTGCTGATTTTGAAGTTTCTTCACTGTCCCACTTGGCTCTTGGCCCCTCCAACACCTATAACCAGGTCACTGCATTACCTTCCTTCTGTCATGTCCTGCCATTAACTTGATTTCTGTTTTCCTGTTTAGACCCTGACTGCTGTACCATCTACATGGCAAGACCCTGGTGGGGGAGGGGGAAGGAACAAGAGGAGAGAGAGTGGATGTTAACTGAGGCAGAGAATATGAAAAACAGAAATCAGATATCAACGGTGGTCTCCTTCCTACCCAGCCTTTGTGATCTCCACCACCTGCACTCACCTTCCAAAGGGCTGTGTCCTCCACAACGGCCCTTGGCCATGGAGGGCAATAAACATGCATCAGGGCAAGATCTAGCTGCTGCCCTCCTGGGTGGGTCCCAAGGCAAATGGTAAGATAGGCAGAGTTGAGCCCTCCAAGTGAGAACAGAATTTTTCTAGAACTTCCCGCATGCAAGGCCTGTGTTGCCTCATCCATTCATAACCCCTGTGCTGGGGAAGCTTTGGGGGAGATGTTTTGGAACAGGTAGGGCTTCGCTGCAACACAAAAATCACCCCCAAGAAGGCGACCAGCTTCTCAGCCAACTCGGTGGACTAAAGCTGCACATCCATCCAAGCCCAGCTTATGGCGGCCCCAGCAGCGCAGGCAGCAGACAGCCTGAGTTCTCTCTGTATGCAGAAGAGCAGCTCTGAGGCGGGGCAATAAATAAAATCAGAAACCATAAATAAACCTGCTGGCCTCACACAGGGTGAACAAGCAGCCCCCTGGGGAGCTGGGCTCTGCTTCCAAGGAGGTGATTAAATTCCAAACCAACCCAGTAACTTCCATTGGAAAGGCGGGGCCGGGACTCTGGGCTGGGGGAGAGGGATACGATCATAAAATATTAGAAAACTGAGATTTTAGAGTGAGGATCAAAACTTTAAAATTGTAAGGGATCTTCTCAGTGGCTCTCAACCCTGACTGTGCATTACAATCACCAGAGGTGATTTGTTTAAACATAGCAATGCCAGACACCACCCCTCCCAGTCCCTGCAGAAATTCACTCCTTACGCTGGATGGGGGCTGAGCACCTCAGATGATTACAAAATACTCCCTAGGCCAGACACCCTAAGCTCTGCCACTAGGGAACTCAGGGGTTCCCAGAGCAAGGTCAAGGGTTTCCTCCACTAAAATTGAATCATGCAGCTTTTTTTTCAGTACACAAAAGAAATCAAGTTAATGAATAGAATGTTCTGTATTTAAAGTCCTCCCCCTATAAATTTTTCTCTCCTTTTGGCACCTGCTGCTGCATGTTTGCCAGTATGTTGGTGAAAAAACAATAGGAACAGAAAATCTCAGAAGCCATTGATCATGTCTGCTTTGATGGCTTTTTTTTTTTTTTAATTTGGTAAGTTCATGTGCTTGAGCCTGTGTTTTTGTATTGTGTTTCTAGCACAAATTTAATTAAAGGTAACATTTCTAGGCAACATAAGCTTTGGATAACTAAATCAAATAGCAGTCCCCTCGAATCCTCTTTAGAGCAAAGTGGGTTAGGTGTAAATAAATAGGATTCCATCTTTTGCTGAACCTCAACTTCTAGGTGGTACAGCCCCACCAGGGGTCAAGATCACAACTCCCAGAACTAGCCTGTTGAGGGGTGAACGTCAACTCTACTGCAAATGAGACACCTGGCCTTGGGTAAGCTAACTAGCGTCTCTGGGCCTCAGCTTCCTCGTGTAAGGAACAGGGATAAGACATAGTCCTCAACTCATGTGGCTGTTGTAAGTACTAAATAAGTCTGTATATTTAAAGCTCTGTCAGCAGCACCTGGCAGTAATGCTATTTAGCTGAACACATTTGAGGACTCCGTGGGAGTGTGGGACAGCAGAGTTAGTACCTTCAGAGAGGATGCTTTAGTCAATAAAATCGGTTTCCTTCCATTACTTTTTAATCACCCATTAACACATGGATCATTCTCATTTTTAAAATCCAAACAATATAGCAGATTAGAGTATTAAAAAGTAACAATTCTTCAGTAGTGACATCCCACCCTGATCCTGCTTCTTCCTGGGGGTGGGTAACCACTGTTCCCCTAGTGGTATATACCTCTTGCTGAAGCTTTTCCTGGTACTTTTACAGTCCTGGGAACACACAGGAGACTAAGACATATCCTGTTTTCTAGGGACTTACATTCTGGAAGGACAGACAGACAAGAAAACAAAGCACAAGAGAGAGTGGGGACTGGTAGGAAGAGGCATCTAATAAGAGGAAGTACATGCAATTTCTGACTTTACCTGTGAGGAAGGTGGCAGAGGGATTCTGGTGCCAAGTCAGGAGCTAGACCAGTGGTTCTCAAAGTGTGGTCCTCAGACCAGCAGCAGCTGCACCTGGAAGCTTTGCTAGAAATGAAATTCTCAGGCCCACCTGGAACTCTAAGTCAGAAGCTCTAGAATGGTGGGGAGGGGATGGGGGAGCAGCTTGAGTTTTGTCAAGCCCTCCAGTGGATTCTGATAGACCCTGAAGCTTGAGAACCACAGTCCTAGAAGAACTATTGCCCTCTAAAATCATTTCCTCAGACTCCCTGTCCTCCTGTCTGTAAATCGAGAAGGAGGGACCCGGCCGGAGCGGCTGTGGAGCTGCCCAGTGGAGACGTGCTGAAGGCTGTGAGCGTGGTGCAGAGCCAGCTGAGTGGAGCACTGAAAGGCACAGGGCAGCCCAGTGGGTGAGGGGGAGGGGAGGAGTCATTTTACCCATTTTCCCTCCGGGCCTGACCTTATCCTGGGAGACTTGTCTCAGCCTCTTCCCTTTGCTTAAGGAAAGTGCCGCTGCAAACTGCTTAACTGATACCTCTGGGGGACTTTGCAAAGTGCACACACCATCCATTATGAATGAGCCCATTTCCTGTGCAAATCAGGTGGGAGTTGGGACAGATTAGCCCTGGTAATGGAGTTAAAGTCAAGCTCATTTGTTTGCAAGATTATTCGGAAGTCAGAGTCCCTTCCTGTAGCTCTGTCTGTTGGGAACGGAGCGGGGGATGTTTCCTTGGTTAACAACATGTGTTGCGTGCATGCCTGCCTGGGTTCATTCATGCGGGTACGTGTGTAGTTTTGCATAGACATTTTTAGGCGAGAAAGAGGAATACAAATGTCTTGTTCCACAGCCTGAGACCCTGACTTGGTACAGTCATGGCTGGGACCCTTCAGCCTCCCCGCTTCCATCCCTGCCCAACCCAGGACCCAGTTCTGGCCCTGCCCCCAGCCTGATGGGCAGTGAGTAGGAACTTCTGCTACTTTCTCAATATGAACTAACAGTTTCTTCTTTCAAAGGTCACCTATTCCTGGATTCCCAAATGTTACAATCACAAAACGACCATCATCTCCCATTAAGACAACTTGGATCCTTCAAAGTCACCCACCGGCCGTGGCGGCCGTGGGGATGGGGGTTGAATCACTAGAAAGGTAGTGCAGTGAGAGCTGGAGTGCTTATCTTTGTCCCCACAGTCACCTTCCCTTGAGGGTCTCCCAGTAATTACCATGGGACAGTTAGTTAAGACCTTGCAGGAAACTCAGGGATATAATAGGAAGAAAAGAAATACAGAGAATCTCATGCAACTGGCCCATTTGGTTCACAAGGCTCTCCTCCTCTGGGGTGGTCTGGCCCCTTTCCATCCCCACTCCCTGCCTGCCTCGTGGTGTGGGCACCACTTTGGTTCCTACTGCAGAGAACTCCTGCATGGGCAAGAGCCCTTTTGTGACTGAGAACCAGGAGGACAACACCTGGAGATAGACTGATGTTACTTCTGGCTGTCTAGGAACTGCCTTCAGCATTCCAGGTCTCTAACCAAGGACTCTACTCTTCTAGGTATGACTGAAAAGGATGTAAGGACATTCTCTTTAGGAGAAACCTTACTCCTTCCCCTTGAGGATGGAGGGTGTGGTCCCAACAGGCACTAACACCTCCAATCATATCCCAGTAAACCTAAATCGACTCCCAAGATTTATCTGTATCTCTGTTTACTTATAAACAGAGAATCAAGGGCCATTACCCTGGAGCTATGCCCACACCCCTGTTTGGTCCCAGATAGTGAACACTGACCTTTACCAGGCTTCTAACACTTTCCTCTACTTTGAACCTATGCCCAGAGATGTATCTGGTCCTGCCCTCCTCCCTCCCTCTCTTCCCTTCTCCCCTGCTGGTGGCTGGGTCTTTTTCCCTGTCCTGGGCCCACAGTCTCCCTTCCCAACTGAGGTGAAATATCCTATACCTCAGCTGTGATAGGAGAAGCTGCACTGCAGGTTTCCAGAAAGACTTGTGAGAATCTATAGCAAAAATGGGCCTCAGCTCATACAGCATAGAGCCCAGGAGTGGGCTTCAGATGCCAGCAGCAAGGCAGGCCCCAAGGAGGATGGTCCGAGGGCCCAGACTCATGCTGCTTCTTCCTGGGAGATCCAAGGTTTCAGGTAAGAACACGCTGTTCCCCACTGGGGAAGGTATCCCTGCCTTTGTTTAAAATCCTCTATGGCTCCCATGCCTACTGTGGATAAAGTCCAGACAGCTCAGTCCAGTCACATGTCCTTTAGGACCTTGCCCCTCCCTGGACACCGGGTCTGTCCATTTCCAAGTCCTCCCCCATGCCCCTCGGCTGGTCCCACACTACCCTCTGCCTGGTGACCTATGGCCTATCTGGCAAGACGCAGCTCAAGTGTGACCTCCTCGGGGACCCCCTCTCTGAGTGCCCCACCCAGAGGGCTTCCTTACTTTCTCCTCTGTGTTCTCCCAGCCCTACATTTTCCCTATTTCTCCCACAGGACTTCTCACACCTTCGGTAATGATTTGTCTATGAGCCAAACTCCCACGGCGGGCTGTGGTCCCCCAGGGTGGGTGGGGGGATTCCTGCACATCTTTGTCTCCCCAGTGCCCACACAGTGGAGGTCACATGGGAGATGCCAACTGGACAAGGAACTGCATGAGGCTCACCTTGAGCTCTAGCTAGGAAAGCTCACAGAGCTCAGAGGACTGTGGATTCCCCAGGGATGCAGCACTCTACAATGACAGCCATCTTCTCCTCTGAGCAGGACCCACTTTCATCACCAGAATGCCTTTTTCCTCCCAAAATGCTAAAACAGAAACTGTGGGGGAAGGAGGCACGTGGAAGCTCACTAGATGACTTTCTTCATTGTCTGTAAGCCAGGTGTCCCTGGAGGGTCAGGGCCCACTCTCTACTCTTCCCACCTGCCAGATGGCTCCTTTGGAATTGGCAAGTCTAATTTTATAGCCAGAAGGAGGCTGCAAGGATGGAAAACTCCTGCCTTGGGGACTTTAATCCCCTTGTATCTTGCAGGATCAGGCTCCTTCCCCATAGAGCAGGGCAGATCCGTGGCCATCTTCAGGCATGGGCAGAAGAGGCTGTTGCCTACAGTGTGATTGAAGGAGGGAGGCTGTTTCAAAGAGTGCCAACACCGTCCATTTCCCTTGAATCCATCTCTCCCCACTGACTATAATGCTGTTCCAAGGCCTGTCATTAGCACTTCACTCTTTGGTACCTGGATATGAATAGACTCTAGAATTCAGACGTCCCTGAGAGAGATAACAACTTAAGTAATTATCAATAAATTCTTCATGGAAAGTTACATTAACAGATGATGAGAACTGTCTTGGCTTAAGCTGCCATAAGAAAATACCATAGACTGAGTGGTTTGAACACCAGGGATTTATTTTACCACTGTTCTGGAGGTTGGAAGTCTGAGATCAGGATGCCAACATGGTCAGAGTTTAGCAAGGGGTCTCTTCCTGGCTTGCAGTTGAAGTCTTCTTCCTATGTGCTCACAAGGTAGAGAGAGAGACAGAGAGTTCTGGTGTCTTTTCCTCTTCTCATAAGGGCACTAATCCCATCATGAGGGCCCCACCCTCATGACGTCATCTAAATCTAATTTCCCTAAGGTCCTATCTCCAAATACCATCACAATGGGGGTTAGGGCTTCTGCATATGAATTTTGGAGGGGAGCACAATTCAGTCCAACTCAAGGACAATGCCCTGCAAGAACAAAGGGATTTACCTAAGGCTCCTGACCACAATAACAGGGCAGATTCCTTATTTGTGCATAGTGCATCATATCCTGAAAACAGGGCCATGTGTATGGTTGTTCAGGTTGTGTACTGCACAACCCTAGTGGTTACCAGTCACATAAGAGATGTTGTAGATTTGAAAGTTTGATATGGCCATTTTATGGCAGGTGGCTCTAATGTGTCTTATTCTAGAGAAATCAGGACATTAGGATAACTAGTCAATGGATGGCAATGAAATGTCCTGAGGAAGGGTTTCTTTTTTCTCATCTACACAAAGGCAATGTATAAGCTAGATGGGCTCTTCTGTAAAGTCTCCTTTTGAAATTCTATCTCAAGATAACTCTGTGATTAGGTATTCTGGGTCCATTTTACTGGTGAGAAGATAGATATGGGCAGGATCAAGGTAATTCGGTAGATAAGGAAGGAACTAGCGACCTGCGAAGCAAGTGCAAAACAGAGCCCTTTCCTACTGTGTTTTGGCCACCGTAGACGTGGTTCCTGTGTCTGGTTCCATCACCTTCCATGAAGATGTTCCTACTGATGGTGCTGTGCCAGGCATCCACTCCCCGGCTCAGTGCCCCTGGGAGCTTTGTTTCCTTCTGGCCACACAAGAGCCACTTGGCTCAGGAGGAAGGTGTGCTGAAAGCTGCCATCCCCAGCCCCAACTTATCCTGATGGTGGAGCTCAGAAAAGGAGGACGTCCCTTTGGAACCTGGGGATTTCCCTTGCTGGAATCTGGGAGGTGGAGTAAGGGGAGAGAGTGGTCTCTCAGTTAAGGTCTAGCTAAAGCACCCGTGCAGAGATACGCGGAGAAATGAATGGGAGCCTCTACCTCAAACCTCAGGTAGGGGAATCCTCGGGTTCTCTTTGGAAAACAGAAATTAATTAATAAAGAATAGCATAGACTTGAAGGGCTTAGAACTTTTGTCTATCAAACTTGTGAATGAATTTTTTTAATTGAGGTATGATATACATAAAGTATATGGAACATAAATGTACAACTTGATGAATTCTTATCTGTGTAGAGACCTGCAAAATCACCTCCCCTATCAAGATATCTAGTTTTTGAGCCTCCCAGGCTTCCTGATGCTCCTTTCCAGTCTCTACCCACCCCAGAGATAACCACTAGTCTGGTCCGCATCACCAACATTAGCTTTCCCTCTTCTTGAACTTCATATAAGTGAGTGTACATAGTATGTTCTTTTTTGTGCCTGGCTTCTTTTACTCAACAAAACATCTGTGAGATTCATCCATGCTGTTGCATGTAAAAATAGTCCATTCTTTTTTTTTTTTTTTTTTTTTGAGATGGAATTTCGCTTTTGTCTCCCAGGCTGGAGCGCAATGGCGTGATCTTGGCTCACTGCAACCTCTGTCTCCCAGGTTCAAGCAATTCTCCTGCCTCAGTCTCCCGAGTAGCTGGGATTACAGGCACACACCAGCACACTTGTTATTGTTTGAGACATGGTCTCGCTCTGTGACCCAGGTTGGAGTGTAGTGGCATAGTCTCAGCTTACTGCAGCCTCAAGCTCCCAGAGTCAAGCAATTCTCTCATCTCAGCCTCCCGAGTAGTGGAACTACATGCAAGCACCATCACACTCAGCTAATTTTTGTATTTTTAGTAGAGACAGGGTTTTGCCATGTTGGCCAGGCATGGTCTCGAACTCCTGACCTCAGGTGATCCACCCACCTCTGCCTCCCAAAACAGTGTGTTCTTTTTCCTTGCTGTGTGGTATTCCATGTATGAATATGCCACAAATTATTTATTCATTCTATCGTGGTTAGATATTGACTTGTTTCCAGTTTGGGGCCATTAGGAATAAAGTTGCTGTGAACATTCTCATGCATGTTTTTCCATGGCCATAAGCCATCATTTCTTTAGAGTAAATACACAGCAGTGGAGTTGCTGACGCTCAGAAATGGTTTAACAGTGTGGTTAGATTATCTGTAGAGCTGAGCTGATACGGAGTGGTCAGGAAGGCTTATTTCAAGTGCCCACTCCAACACTGTGTAACCTTGGGTAACTCACTTTCCCTTTCTGAGCCTCAGTATTCTTCACTAGTAAAATGGGTCTAAGAATCTATCTCTTGGCTGTGTGTGGTGGCTTGCGCCTGTAATAACAGCACTTTGGGAGGGCAAGTCAGGTGGATCACTTGAACCTAGGAGTTTGAGACCAGACTGGCAAACATGGCAAAACTCTGTCTGTACTAAAAATACAAAAGTTAGCTGGGTGTGATGGTGCTTGCATGTAGTTTCCAGCTACTTGGGAGGCTGAGGTGGGAGAATTGCTTGAGTCTGGGAGCTTGAAGCTGCAGTAAGCTGAGATTGTGCCACTGCACTCCAACCTGGGTCACAGAGCGAGACCCTGTGTCAAACAACAACAAAAAAGATTAATATCTCTCAGGTGATCAATAGGGGAGACAAGTCTTGCTGAGTGCCTTCGACAGTACCTGGCACACTTAAGACGATAGTCCCTGCCTACTTTCCTTCTCCATTCATATTTCACTTGACCAAGCCCAGCCTCTCCTCAAGAAAAGAGTGGCTTAAAATCTATATCTGTGCTCATCACCCATAAGCTGGTGAGGCTCTGTAGGTGAGGAACCTCATGGTGAGGACCTTCAAAGCTGTCCCTGTGCTAGAACAATCAGCCCTCTGTGGTGGACGTGCATGGTTCATTCTGCCCAGAACAGTATTCCTCATCTTCCTAAATGCACGTGGTTCTGATGAGAGCTGCTAACCACTGGTGCCCCACCCCTGTTCCATACCCCAACTCCAGCCACAGTGATCAGCCCAGGATGGCTCACATGATGCAGGCCTGGCGAATTAGACCCTTTCCCTAGAATTTTCAAGCATGAGCTCAGAAGAGAGAGCCCTCTTCTACCTGGCCAGAAAGTTTCCAGACGGATGTGTGTTCAGAACTGGTCATTGATCAGTTTCTCAACAACTCCCGACCCGTCTACCTACAATGTGGAGAAAAATGGTGAGATGAGACTTCACAAGGGGAAAGCTGGGAAGTAGAGGAGAGAGAGGGAAAGAGGCAAAGCTTCTGACAGTTGTGTCTGTGGCTCCCGGTATTCTTTGCTGGCCTTCATCGTTATTTGGTTTCATGAGACAGTAAATCTCTCATTCTATTTAAGCTACCTTGAGTTAGATTTCTGTCAGCTGCTCCCGTGACAGTTCTGACAAATATATCCTATACGGAGGGTTTAAACCAAAGCCCTCGCAGGTATTCTCCTCGCCTTTCTCAAGCTACAGGTGTAACAGCTCTCTGCTTATGAAGTAGAGGCCAGGGGTCACATATTAGGCACACAGCAGGTGTGCACCCAGCCCTGTTGTGGGCTCTGGGTGTATGGAAGGCAGGTGCATGGCCTGGGCACTGACCTTGAGCTTTGCTGCATCCGTGTACAATTTCTTATAACTGCTTTCTGATTTATGCTTCCTTCCTTGGCATGGTATTGATGAATGGAAGATTTGAAAGATTCTCTACAAGCCATCTATTAACATGCCCTCAGGTAATTCAGGAAAGAAATGGTGTTCTGTTTTCAAATGATTGAACTACAGCCACATCTTATTTTCAGTAGCATGCCCAGATACCTAAGCAGCCACTCTGGCCTGAGCTTGGGAGTGGATGTGTTGGATGCAGGGAGATCAGCCTTGCTTGACTGCTGCCTTCCTAGGTGGTCCCTGAAAACTATAAAATTGTGTTACTAGCAGTTTTAATCTAGGGCAGGTGAGGAGCGCGAGAGGGAGTCAGACACATTGACTCTGACGCTAAGGCCCAAATAGGATTGAGGAAGGAGGGAGGAGGATTCTGTTCATTCCTGCTCTGGTCACCAAGGGACACCCTGATGGATGATTAGACCAGCTGCCTGGCATGGCTCCTGTGAGAGGGCTGCCCGGACACCAGCTGTTATGGATTACATCACTTGGCTCCAATTATTTGCTTCTCCTGGTACACATGCCCTTTGCTGTGTAACTTTGCCACCATTATGTCACCTGGTGGGGTGATATACTCCATCTCTCGACTCTGGGTTTGCCATGTGACTGGCTTTGGCCAAGGAGATATTTGTGGGTAAAATACAACTGAGGCTTGAAAAGGTGCTTTCTTGAACCACTGACCTTGCCATGAGAATATGCCCAGTACAGCCTGTTGGTGGATGAGAGAACATGGAGCAGAGCCAAGTTTCTCAGTCCCGCTGGCCAAGGGTAGCTTGCAGCAGCCAATTGCTAGCCCACCTCCAGGCTCCAGGCATATGAGCAAACCTGGCTGGGATCAGAAGAACCATACAGCTAAGCCTCACCTAAATCACTGACCTACTGTGTAAATGTTCATGGTTTAAAGCCACTGAGTTTTGGGATGGTTTCTTAGATAGCATTATTGTGACAATAGACAGCAAATACAACAGCTCTAATGTAGAGATTGTCAAACCACACATTTGCAAACTAACCAGGCAGAAAAGAATGCTGAACTACTGAGAAAGCTGAGTTCATTATTTCCAGGAAACAGATTTTTGGAGAATTGCTTCTTAAGGCCTACAATAACTTAAGGTAGATGTTAAGCCATTTTCAGGTTGAGGAACATATTTACTTTAAGAAAAACGATAAAATAAACTTGTAATTTGCTTATGGAGATAGCACTGAGAGTTACTAAATGCTTTAGAAAGAACTTTGGTTGTTAGTCATATGGAATATTTTTCTTGCCAACAGGTACAAACCCAGGCACAATTTTTCTTTTTTTATGAAATTTTTTTTGTTTCCTTTTGTTTATTTACCTCCCTCTTTGAACACAGGTGCCCACTCTTTTAAGGCTGCCTGGGGTACCTCGCATAAAAAAGAAGGTAGTTCAGAAAACTAACTTAGGTTAAAATGTGGCAAACTTTTACACATTGGAACACTGGAACCAGAGTAGAATACAGAGCAAATGCTTCTTACAAAATCGTTTTGTTTTTTTCTTTTTTTCTTTTCGATAAGGTCTAATTCTGTTGCCCAGGCTGGAATGCAATGGCACAATCATAGCTCTCTGCAGCCTAGAACTCCTGAGCTCAAGTGATCCTCCCACCCCAGCCTCCCAAGTAGCTAGGGCTACAGGCACATGCCATCATGCTTAGCTAGCTACTTTTTAAAATTTTTTGTAGAGATGGGGTCCTAAAATACTTGCAATAGTAAAGGAAAGGAAAAGTGGGCTTCAGGGGAACTGGAAAAAATCTGTGCTGGCCATGGTGGCATGTCCTTAAAGATTCATATTTAATCTAATAAACCCATGTGAAATTTGCCAGTGATTCTGCCTTGATGATGTCACCAGGAGCCTTGCAGAAGCAAACACAAATCTTTTCTGAGGAATATACTCTAAAGGCAGATCTCAAAGAATTTTCACAGATAAAATGCTGACAGGGCACAAGCTCACAGTTTAAAATCCCCAAACCCACAGGGAAACAAGCCACCATGAGTAAGAGTAACAAAAAATGTTTAAAAAAATAGGAAGCATTGTAATAGTTTGTTACCCAGCATATTAGGGTTATTTAGAGAAACAAAACCAAAAGGATATATATAGATATACAAGAGGAGATTTATTATGAGAATTGACTGATGTGATTGTGGAGGCCAAGGAGCCCTATAAAGACGTCTGCAAGCTGGAGAACCAGGAAGGAGGTAATGTAATTTACTACAAGGCTGAAGAACTCAGGATGGGGTGGGATGGGGAGGACGGGTGTTAGTCCTTGAGTCTAAAGAAGCAGAACCAGGAGCTCCAATGTCCATGAGCAGAAGATGGATGTCTCAGCTCATGAAGCAGGGGTAGGCTGGGGGGAGTTTGCCTTTCCTCCACCTTTTTGTTCTATTTTGGGCCTTCAATGGATTAAATGATGCCCCTGCAAAATGATGAGGGCAGATCTTCTTTACTCCGTCTATAGATTCAAGGGCTAATCTATTCTGGAAATACCCTCACAGACACAGAAAGAAAGAATGTTTACCAGCTATCTGGGCAGCCCTTAACCCAGTCAAGTTGATGCATAAACTTAACCATCACACCGAAAGTAGTATGAGAGTAGTATGTTTTATATGTTTTAAAATTAAAAGGGGACTCAAAGTGTGTCAGATCTATGAAAAACAATAAAAATGGACTGGATAATTTGCAAAAGAACTAACTATAACTTTTATAACAAAAAATAATTGATGTAATACACTCAATGAAAAGGAGAAATAATAGCTTTCTTGGTGAAGCAAAAATGTGTGAGCTGGAAGATAGCTTGGAATTGGCCCCACGGCCTAGGAAACTGGTCCCTGGAATTCAGAGTCAGTCTGGAGGCTGAGTGTTGCTGGGAGGATGGCTGGCAGCTGGGCCCAGGCCAGCAGCGCCTTGTGACATGCAGGGAGATGGGCAGATGGAAAAGCACCAGTCATTCTTCTTTTTGTATCAGCGAGGGGCAGGTATTGTGGGGACAGAGAAGTTGAGAGGTCTGGCCTGGCAGATAGAGCCCAGCAGTAAAATAGGGTATGTCAGAGAAGACGACCCAGAATTACAAAATGTCCCCAAAGGCAGACACAGCTGGTGTTCTGCTTATCTACTGCTATGTGAGAAGCTACCTCAAATCATAGGGGCTTTAAACGACAATAATCATTTATTTTGCTCAGGAATCTGCAGTTTGGGCAGGAGTTGGTGGGGACAACTTGCCTCTGCTTTACATAGCATTAGCTGAGTGACTCAACTTGGGGCTGGAAGATCACGTTCAAAGTGACTCACTTGACTGCCAAGTCATTGCTGGCTGTCAGCTTGGTACTTGATGGGTCCTCAGTTTATCTCCACATGGGTCTCTCCAAAGGCTAACTGGGCTTCCTCACAACATAGTGGCCAAGTTCCCAAAGAGAAAGGCAGAAGTGCATGACACTTGTATTAGCGTCAGAAGCTACATTTTGTCACTTTGGCTACATTTTCTGGGAAAGTCAGTCACAAAGATCTGTCCAGATTCAGAGAGGGAGTGTGAACGTTCTAAAGATCTTGCTGTACCATCTTTGGAAAACACAATTTGCTAAAGGTGATGCCAATCCAGGATCAAGTGATGGTTGGAGACCTAGATAAGTAGTCAATCAAGCTGTCATCCCTGAGCTGGGAATCAGTGGCAGAATTACAGTCCCTACTCAGGGGAGCTGACGAAGAGCAAGGCCAAGCCTGGAAGTCGGGTTTTTAGCAGATGGTATAACACAGTGGTCAAGACCAGAGACTCAGGGCCAGAGAGCCTGTGTTTGAATCCTGGCTTCACCAATTAATAGTTTATAATCTTGGGCAAGAAACTTAAAACGCTCTTTGCCTCAGTTACCCCATCTATTAAATGCGATAACAACCATACCTATCCTATAGGGTTATTGTAAGAATTTGGCAAGTTACTATAGGTAAAGAGCTCAGAACAATGTCTGGCTTGTGGCAAGGGCTGTGGGAGGGTAAACTAATATTGTTAATAGGCTCCTAATCCTTTCCTATGAAATAACCTAATAAGGGACCAAGTTGCCAAATGGTGTACCAGAGCTCAGAAGCGAGACAACCTTCCAGTCGTGGGAACTGGTACACACAGTCTAACGCCTCCAAAGCCTTCCTACCTCCCATCATCATGGATCCTGGCACCAACATTAGGGCAGGCGGAGCCCCTCCCTGGGGTGGGAGGGGGTCTGAAGAGAGAAGGGAGGTAGGGCCTGACCAGGAATCCTTGTTGAAATGAGGGTGGTGTCCTTGGAGCAGAGTGATTTGCCACACAGCTCTGGCCTGGAGTCCTGCCAGGCTTAGAGGCAATGCCAAGTCCAAACACTATAAAATTATCTGCAATGTTGTTTGGGCAGTAAAAGTGGTGAAGAGACCTGAGGCTACTTAGATACAGAACAACTGTTTTCTCCTTAATGAGCCACCATACACAGCGTTTAATTAAAACTGCAGGAGCATCCTGAGAACATGGACCGAGGAGCGTGGAAGTTGTGGTGGCGGTCATCGTGTGTCAGGGCTGGGGTGACTCCCAGAGACTGGACACAGTCACATCCTCCTCCCTGAACTCCTTTCTTGTAGACCCCATGTCTACTACCATGTCTCCTGGTTCCCGGTGAACTGTCTTAATCCTTTTCCCTCTCGCCATCATTCAAGAGCACCCGGTGAATAGTCACAATCCACTAGCTTCAAATATTTACGGGCAACATAGAAAAATTACTTTAGTTTCCTGAGCCTCAGCTTCCCCATCTGGAAAGTGAGGATAAGGATTCCTTCTTCATGGAGCTGTTACAGAGATCAAATAAGATACACGCAGGAGTGGCCTGACTTTCACCCACTTGCACCCCTGGCATTCCTGACCAGAAGGATTGAAACCAATCTTGATGCACTGATCTTGATTCCTGACCAGAAGGATTGAAATCGATGTTGATCTGCTGATCTTGACTCCTGACCAGGAGGATTGAAACCAATCTTGATCCACTGATCTTGATTCCTGACCAGAAGGATTGAAACCAATCTTGATCCACTGATCTTGATTCCTGACCAGAAGGATTGAAATCGATGTTGATCCGCTGATCTTGAATCCTGACCAGGAGGATTGAAACAAATCTTGATCCACTGATCTTAATTCCTGACCAGGAGGATTGAAACCGATCTTGATCCACTGATCTTAATTCCTGACCATGAGGATTGAAACCAATTTTGCATTTGTTATCCAAGCCATGTCCTGTGAGATGCTCCTTGGATAAGTGGTTCCAAAGTCAGATAGGTTTGGGAAATGTTGTGCCCTGCAATATACCCCTCCCCACTGGGGGGCTGCCATGCACATGGTCATTTCAAAGAGTCTAAGAAGTCCTGATAGAAAAAATTCTGCTTTGCTGAACCCAGTGTTTTCTGAAGTTTCTCACCATGGAAACTTTATTTTATGTGTATTTTTCTTTATTTGTTTCACCCATTAGCATCATTGGGACCATCTCTGGAAAACACAGAGGTGGCATAAATCACATGTGCAAAGTTGTGCCATCTCTCTGAACTCATTTCTCATCTAAAAATGAGGATAATCAATGCCCACTTTTCAGGGTGCCATGAAGATCAGAGGTAGTGAACACAAAACACCCAGCCCAGGGCCTGGCACTCAGTGGGAGGGCAACATGCATGGACACTGGGATGAGGCAGGGAGGACGCAGATGCAAGGAATGACACCAAGGGATGCAGATGCTAAAGGCGAGGACCAAGGGCAGGGTCTTGACCACCAAGGGCAAGAACACCACAGGCCGGTGAGGGCCAAACCAGCAGATTTGAGACCTGGAGTCTGATATAGTTTGGATGTGTGTCCCCTCCAAATCTCACGTTGAAAAGTGATGGGACCTAGTGGGAGGTGTTTGAGTCATAGGAGAGGATCCATTATGAATGGCTTGGTGTCATCCTTGCAGTAATGAATGAGTTCCCACTTTATTAGTTCACTCCAAGAGCTGGTTGTTAAAAGGAGGCTGACACCTCCTCCCCTGTCTTGCTCCCTCTCTCTCCATGTGACACACCTGCTCCTCCTTTGCCTTCTGCCATGAGTAAAAGCTTCCTGAGACCTCACCAGAAGCTGAGCAGATGCCTGTGCCATTCTTGTACAGCCTGCAGAACCATGAGCTAAATAAATCTCCTTTATTTATAAATTACCAAGCTTCAGGTGTTCCTTTAGTAATGCAAAACAGACTAACACAGGGTCCTTACATCTCCCAGACGAGCATGGGGATTGTTCCCAGTATTACAGGCAAACTGGGTCTGCGGGAGAGGGATCTGTGGCCTTGCCAGGAGCTAGGAGGACTGCTGGGCACAGGAAGAGATTGAGGAGTCATTTACCAACCCCTTTGCTTCACAAATATTTATTGAACACTTGCTAAATGTGAGGTAATCCTAGCTACACAGGATACATCAGTGAAAAAAAAAACACAGCTCCTGCTTTCCTGGAGCTTACACGAACAACAAATAAGCAAATTAATAATATTTTAGATGATAAGTACTACAAAAAATAAGGCAGGGTTAAGGAGAGTGGTGGTGCTATTTTACACAGGGTGGTCAGGGAAAAGCCCTTTTGAGGAGGTGATGTGAGCAGAAAATGGCAAGAGGTAAGTAATTACACTCATGACCCATCATCATTATCATCACATCATCACCATCATCATCACATCATCACCATCACCATCATCATCAAACCTCCTCCATCATCCCTTGGAGTAAGTGCCTCTCAGGACAGGCTTTCCCAGGGCGTAGTTCCAACAATGACCACGAGGTGGAGGAGTGACTCTAACCCCGTCCAGGGGCTGGGCGTTGGTTGACTATCTCAAGCCCCCAGCCCTAGATCCTGTCAAGGTTGAGAGTCGTCTCAGGCCATCTGCAGCCATAGGAATCCCACGTAGTTGGGTTGCCAACTTGACTGTGTGCGGGGGCTTTGGCTCTTTGCCACCAGTGAGGTGCAAGGAAGGGGAGGGAGAGCCACAAGGAACATCTGGAGAAGCCGAGCCAGGGAAGGGCACACAGCCCCCTGCACAGGATCCAGGGGTCCTGGGGCTGCGGTGGGCGTGGCCACCAAGAGAGCGGCTCCAGGCCAGGCTTGTTCTGTCGGTGACTGAAGGGTCTTTAAGGCATTCTTCTGTCTTCAGCTACGGGAAGCAGGTGAGGAAGCAGAATTGGAGAGGGAGTGAGGGGGTTGAATAGCCAGGCTGGAGTGAGGAACAGCCTATCTTCGTGTGTTTTACGCCTTGCTGGCACTCCTATAAATTTGTCTTAATGTTGGGAGAGGGCAGCTGTGAGCCTGCTGCCTACCCCCTCTGGGGAGAAGGGGACCCTCTCGGGCTGCCGCCCCTGTTATCCCCTGGAAGCTGGCCACAGGACCAGCGTCCAGGAGATAACAGCCCAGACCCCCTGTTTGGGGTCTTTTCTGAAAAGGGCCAAGCCTGGCTTGCTCTGCTTCGCAGCCTCATCTTGAAGACTGATTATCTTCCCTGGCTCCTTCCAGCAAGGCGGAATGGTGGGGTTTCTAATTTCGCTGGCGTTTTGCTCCTTGATATCATGTGAACAGATGCTGTAAGGTTTTCTCTGAAGACTCTTAGGGAGGGAGGGAGGGAGAGCCTCCTGGTGAGGTTCTTTGACTCTGTCCGGGAGGAGGAAATCCATTTCTCATTGCTCTGTGATTTCACACTAATCTGCGAATGCATGCACTGATGACTTAGGGTGTGGTTCTACCCCTGCCCCGACTTTCCTCTTCTGCAAATGGGGTGAATAATGCTTACCTTGTGGAGTCATCTGCATGACTCAGTCAGTAGCTTAGCACTTGTAACACAGCACCTGGGACCAAATCAGGGCTCTATAAATCATAACTACTTTCATGTGTAGGAAGTGCAGGTCCTTCTTCACACATCTATAATATTGTGTATTCCACAGAACAATCCCATTTGGTGCCTTTCTTTTTTCTTATTTTATTAATTTTTTTCACGTAAAATATCTGAAAACAATCTTCATCACAACAGAGCCAAGCACTGTATCAATACTGGAAGTAAAATAGGAATGTCTCACCCCCTCATAAACACACAGACACACACACACACACACACACACACACCCTAGAGTTAACTACTGGTATAAGTTTGGTATTTATCTTTCCAGACTTTTGTTTCACCAATACAGTTCTTGGGGCTGTAAAGCTTAGTTCCATGTCAGTGAGCATTAGGTGGAGATAACCCTCTGAAGAAGCTTATTGGGGAGTGTGTAGACACAACTCTTTCTCTTGGCAGCACTTAGTTCCATATCAACCTCAATGTGTGAATTGCAAATGAGCTTTACTTTAAAAGGCCCTCAAAGTGGCTTGGCAACACTTTATAAAACATTAGTATTAATTCCTAGAAGGTCAAAGAGGCGTACGTGTGTGATTCTCTAACTCACTTTTCTACTGAATGACTGTGGCCTCCATTCCCAGTTCGGATTAGGGGATGTGGCTGCAGAGCCACTGAACATGATTTGCTTCCTGCCAAACAGAGAGGATGTGCTGGCTGCATGCAGGTGGAGTCAACCCCGAGTGCTGGGTTTTGAGCTCTGTGTGAGCAGGGAAGAAAGTGCCCTATAAACTCTAGGGACTAGAGTCCTGGCCACAGAATCACAGAAGTGGGCCCTCCATCCCCTCTCCACTTGCCACCTTCACTTTCCTCAAGCCTCCCAGGGGCTGGAAGCACAGCACATGCTGAGCATGCCCTGTTGAGCGTCTGTAGGGCGTTCTTCACCAGGCTGCATGACTCATGTACACTCTCTCACACGTCTCTCATGTGCATCTCATGCCAGCTTGAGGAGGTGGGTACCATGATTAATATTCGCCTTTCATGGATGGAGAAACCGAGCTTGGAGAAGCAATGTGTTTGCCCAGGAACTTACAGCTAAAACACAGCAGTACTGGGACAGGAGCCTGCTTGGTTGAAATCCCAGTTTCAACAGTGGGACTTGTTCTTGTCCTCTGTTTTCTTTTACTTCTTCAGTTGATCCTTTTATTTTTTCATCCATAAGTAATATGTCAGTATATACTGATTATATGTAAAATAAAAATGCCACTCCTCTTCAACTCCCATTGGTCCAACCCTCCCTGCTTAAGTGACCACCATTATTTGTTGAGTGTATCCTTCCAGATCTTTTCTGTACGCATAGAAATACATACAGAGTTGCTATTTTAAAAATATAAAAGGGATCACACTATACAAATACTTCTGTGACTTTTTTCTTAACAATGTGTTTCTTCCCAGATTCATATATCTGGACCTATTTCCTTTTTTAAATGGCTGCACAGTGTTCCATAGTATGCCCATACCATGATTTCACTAGAACCTTATTGATGTTTGATTTACTCAATGTAAACTAAAATAATAGTACCTGCCACATAGGATTATTGTTAAACAAGATGATGCATGGAAATTGCTTAGAATTAAGCCTGACACATAGTAAGTGCACATGCACACACATACATGCACACACATCATATACCTATTGGCTTTCATAATCTTTATCAACATCATCATCAATATTATTGATAGATGTTAATATTGTTCACACTTTTTTCCATTCTAAACAATGCTAGTGTGAAGATTTTTCTGCTGATATTTTGTGTGTATGTGTGTTTGTCTATGAAATAGATTCCTGGAATGCTGGGGGACAGGAGGTTGAAGGGTGGGAGGAGAGAAGAGAGAGGTCAAGGTGTTCCTTTCCTGCTCCAGCCCCATGCCTCTGGTATTGGCATTGTTCTGAAACTACAGCTCCCATGGGGTGGCCCCTCTTTCAACTTCTACCTCCTTAGCCCCTTCTGCCTCTTTAGCCATAGGAGAGGTAACAGCTTCCTGCTGCTGCCAGCCTTGGGCACTTCATCATCCCTTGCCTATTCCTTTAACTCTGTGCATTTCTTTACAAGCTGATGCTTTATTTAATTGCCATCATTTGAACCATCAGGGTGTAAATTCTGTGTTCTGCCTGGGTCTTGGCTGACACATTAGCCTTTTTTTTTCTATAAATTGCCTGTTCATATTCTTCACTTATTTTCTATAGACTTGCCTTTATAATTATTTATAAAAAAACTCTAAATTACAAATGTCAATATTTTGTTAAATATAGCATAAATGTTTTATCTGAGTCTTTATCTGCATGCAGCTTTATCTGCATGCAGCTTCTCTTCTCTCAGCTTGACTTCAGCGTCTTTTCACTGTCCTTTGCCGGAGCCTCCACCTTGGCCCTTCCTCCAATGCTGGGTGCAGTTCCGAGACCCTCTATTCTTCCCTACCTGTACCTTCCTTTGATTCAATGATTTTAACAACCCCCTACCTGCTGCTGCTCCCCAAATTTATATCTCTAGCCCTGGCTTCTTCAGTGGTCTCCAGATTCCAATATAGAACCATCCACTTGCCATCATTGCTTGGATGTCCAATGACATCTCAGACTTAGCATGTCCCAAAGCAGAAATCTTGATTTCCCCACCCTAGACCTGTACTTCTCCTTGTCCTCCCAGTCTCTACATGGCATTGCCTTCCACCCATTGCTCAAGTCCCCCAAACTAGGAGTCATTCCACTTTTTCCTTGTCCTTCACATTTCACATCCAAATGAAAAATAAATCCTGTTGGCTCCAATTCAAAAGATAACTCAAATCTGTTCTCATATCTACATCTCCACAGCCTCTGCCCCACTCCACACTGCCACCATTGCTTGTGTAACCAATTGTAGCAGCTTCCTAACTAGCTTCCTGCCTCTTCTCTTATGCATCCAGGATGAGGTTTGGTTTTACCATGAATTGTATCAGTCATTCTCCTGCTAAAATGCCCCAGTGACTACCCATCACACTTAAAATGGTGCCTGTTTTATCAGAGTTCATGAGCCTCACTCCATGTCCAACCCCCTGTCCTTGGAGTCAGCCATTGCCCTTCACTCCATTCCCCGGCCATGCTGACCCATGACCCTGTTGCAGAGTATGGCACCCTGCTGTCTCCTTCGTGCCTGAGATGTCGTGCCCTGGGTCATGCCATGGCTGCATCCTTCTTGTCACTCCATCTCAGGCCAAAGCCTCCCTCATCAGTACAGTATTCCTGTTCACCTGATCTAGACGGCACGTCTCTCCTGCTTGCTACCATATCACACTCTTAGTTTCTTCAAAGTAATGATCACTACCAGAAATTACATTGTTCATTGTTGTGTGGGGAAGCTGAGGGCCTGGATTCTGGAGCCCAAGCACCTGGGTACAAATCTCAGCTTCGCTATTTGTGGCTATGGGACCTCCAGTGACCTATCTGGTCTGTCTGTGTCCTACTTTCCACATTTGTGAGTTGGGGATGATGTCAATCAGGGGTCGGCACACAATGGCCCATGAGCCAAATCCAGCCCGATGCCTGTTTTGTTCTACCCTCAAGTTAAGAAAGGTTTTTACATTTTTAATTGGTTGAAAAATCAAAAGAAAAATACTTTGTGACACATGAAAATTAAATATCATGGTACCCATAAAGTTTTACTGGGGCACAGCCATGCCCGTTCATTTACGTTTTGTCTATAGCTGCTTTCACACTGCAATGGCGGAGGTGAGCAGTGGTGACAGAGATTATATGGCCCACAAAGCCTAAAATATGCACTATCTGGTTCTTTACAGAAAATGTTTGCTGACCTCTGATAGAAAAACCTGTCATTTACAGCTGATATAAGTGAATAAATCTATGTAGAGTTCTTAGAACAGTGCCTGATATATATGCATGTAGAGATATATAGATGGATAGAGATATATGTGCATATAAGCAACATGCACTGTTGTTACTTAATATCTGCCTCCCCTCTACCGCCCGCTCGCTAGCACATTCTAGGATGATGGAAGAGCTCTCTATCTGTACTGTCCAGTGCACTAGCCACTTGTGCCTATCAGGCCCTCGAAATGTGATTAACGTGACCGAGGAACTGCATTTGTAATTATAGTTATTATAATTAATTTTAATTGAATTTAAAATGCCACATGTGGCTAGTGGCTATCATATTGGACAGGGCCCTGAGAACATTCATGCCTGGCATATGGTAAGAGCTCAATTAATGGCAGCTACACTCATTTCCTCCCTCTTCCCCTTCTCCCAGCCTCTGTTCTCCCTCTCCTCTCTCCTCTCATGGCCCTGGGCTTTTTCTTTCCTCTTTGCATCACTTTCTGTTTCGGGATCACCCCTCCTTTCCCTGCTTCTGTCCCCATCCCTACCCCACCCCCACCTAGCAGGCCCCTTACTCAGTGCCTTTTGACATCCACACCTCATCCTCAGCCAACTTAGCTGTCACTGTAAATCAGCCCCAATCATTTGCCATCTGGTCCCAGCCCTTAGCACAGAGCAGAGGGAGCCAGGTGGATTCTGGCTGGAGGTGGGTCGGGTAACCAGGCCCCTGGGGTGGCAGCCAGAGATGCTCCATAATTTCCAAGGCTGGCACGGCACTCATGCTGCGCCTGATGCCAGGAGTTTGTGCCAGGCCTGAATGGACTGCCAGTCACAGAGAAGCCTGGGCCTGGAGGGTGGAGAGTGGCCCCAGGCCTGGCTGCAGGTGCTGCAAGTGGGCGGCAGATGGATGGTGTGGAGGCGGCAAGGAGAGGGCTGCTGGGTAGCGTCTCCCTCCCGGGAGCATGATGTTAGGGACTTAGGACCTCATTACCATCACTGCGGCTGTGCAGCCTTCATCAGCTACAGGAGAGGCATTAGGGCAGCCTTCTTGAAGAGTGAAGTTCCCATCTAGCCACAGCCTGTGCTAGGCCACTTTGCAGCCACCAGCCCTCCCCTCACACAGAGCTCATTGGCAACAGGGTACCAATGCTGCCAAAATCCTTGGGGACAGGCCTGAGACCATAGCAGGAAGGTGCCAGGTTAGACATGAGTGAGGGGAGACAAGGGTCTAGAGCTCAGACAGGACATCTGAATAAATTGTGATAAATGAATGAATGAATGAGTACTAAGCCATCCCAATTTTTTTTTTTTGAAAAAGCAATTATAACAACTAAGGAAACTCGCGTTTCAGACTTAGCTTGGCCTCTCACAACTAGCTGTGAGTTGCTGGATGAGCCACAGTCCTTTATCTGGAAAATGAAGGGATTGGTTGTATTGGGTGTTCTTAACTGGAGACAGGAGGTGTTTAGAAATGTGTGGGGGCACTTTTGTTTGTCATAGTGACTAGGAGGTATGATGGGCATTGAGTGGGTGGGACCAGGGATGCCAGCATACTGCAAAGGGCTATTGTCCCACACAAGGAAATTCATTCCAACCAATGCTGATCGCACCCCATTGGGATGGTCCCTTCTAATTCCTCCAGCTGGGACAGTCCTTGTGTCTGTGGTAATCACTGTTGGAGCTCCACTCGCATGCCCCTGGTCTCACCATTGTAGCCACTCTCAGATTAACTCTCCTTGGGCACTGCCTGCATGTCTGTGCCTGGGGCCTTTTTCTGGCAATTGAATCCTGTTCTGCCTGCCATGTGGTATCCAGAACACTGGGGGATTACAGCCCCTGGGCGCAGCCCTCAACCAACAGCTGGTGGAGTTGGTGTATAAGTGCCCCAGCTCCCTGTTGCTTCAGGGTCCACTCTGAGGCATGTCCCACATGGTCTTCCAAAGGCCTGCAGTGGGACTGAGCCACAGTTGCTCACAGTGGAACCTAGGATAGGACTCCAGTGCGGAAGATTCCTGCCCTTCCTTGCCTAGCTTCCCACCTCCCCCATCTTCACTCAAATCCTTGACTCAGAGCCAGTTTTTCACGGAGTTCAGACTAAGACGGTGACCATGAATGACAGCTGGGAAGATGTGCCTCTTCCTGCCTGGGGAAATTGGAGAGGCACTGAATGACAGGTAGGCACTGTGAACCTAAACAAATTGGGATGGGTGGAGGCTAGGTCAGGACATGCAGACAGCAGGAACTCCTGGCTGCTGACTTCCCAGTGTCCCATGCAGACACAGGGCAGCTGCGGGAGCCTTGGATTCCGTTTCTCTCCTTGGCACCCTTCTGCAGGCCCATCACCCAGTGAAATTGCCCACTGGCCAGGAGAGGGAAACAAACACATCAAAATACATCATTCTCATTATGCATGGCACTCAGTACTGATGAAATCAGATAATGCCTGCTTCATCTGCAAGAGAGACTTCTTTCAAAGGAGAGATTAGTGGAGGGGATAAAATGGGAAAGCTCCTGATTGTTTTCCATCCCTCCTCATCCATCTGGTCTCAGTGGAGAAGCCCAACATTCACCCTAAATGGTCCCAAAGACCAGGGCCACTCAGGCCAGCCGTGAGTTAGGAACAACAAAGAAAGTGTGTAGTGTGGGCAGGGGCAGAAGTCAGCTCCTCTACAAAGGAAAAAGAAAATGAGGCTATGTCTGTGTGGCAGACTGCTGGCTGCCCACTGCCCATCCCTCACCCCGCCGTCCTCATTCTGCCCTCCTCCTTAGATATGCTGCTTTATGACTATTCTGGCCAATACATTGTAGTGGAAGTTCACTGGAGTGTTCCTGGAGACAGCTGTGGCTGACCTGATAAAGGTGCTCCCCTGCCCCCATCTCCACCATGCTTCCACCTTCTTTCTGCTGGAAGTGTACATATGATGGCTGGAACTGCAGCAGCCATGCTGCACTCACAAGGGAAAGACTAACAATCTCAGATTTTGGTATTGACATCCTTGAACCTATGCCAGCAGCTGCCTATTTCTATATTTCTTCTTATAGGAGAAAAATAAGCCTCTCTTTTGCGGGCAGTGGACTTGGGTATTCTGATGGTTGCTGCTGAGCACAGTCCTTGCTGGCTGTGCTTTCTTGTTCTGTTACGACTGCATTGTGAATCTAACACTCATGTGCCCTACCTCACAGCCTCTCAGCCGAACCTTTCATTGCGGCCATTGCTGCAGAATCAGCCACATGTGGTGTCCTCTCACAGCACCCTGCCTCAGCAGCACCACTTCTCTCTACACCTTGGCAGTGACTGCCCCCAGGAAGCTGCACAGCCAGCTATACAGACATAGGCACAACGCCAGAGGTGCAAGGATGTCAGCACCCCAATGGCATGGGGCAGCCATTGCCCAATGGTGGCCAGAAACCGAAGGATAAATGGTCCCCTCTTTCCCCTCTGGAGTGGACCCTTCTGAAGCCCTCAGCAAGCCCATCATGTGATGGAACCTGCACTGCTCACAGCAGAACCCAGCTTGGTAGGGCACGCTTGTGCTGGCTTACTCTCCTTCCTACTTCGTTCTTCCAGCCCCTATTTCTGTCCCCTCCCAAAATATACTATCTGCATCTAAAACGGTGTTCCAGACTTTTCAGACTTTTGGTGGGGAACCCAGACTAGGACAGCTTAGGTTGCTGGGTGACCTTGGACACCCTGCTCACTGTCTCTGGGCTTCAGTCTTCCCTACTGCACAGTAGGTAGACATTGGACCACATGCTATCTGCAGTCCTTCCCTTGTCATCCCTGTGCCCTATCCTTGCCTCTCTATGTCACTGTGTCAGCTCCACTGCAGGATCCCCTGGGGCAGGATACACACCTGCCTCAGCCTGTCTTGGGGAAGACCCAGTCCCAGATCACACATACAGTCAGTGGAGGAGGGAAGAGAACAGTCAGAAGAAAGCGTTAATTACTAAGTGAAGCAAGCAAGCAAACCTCACGCTGGAAGCTAAATCATGTGAAGGGAGAGAGGATGGAGGTTGCCAGGCAGGCGCTGAGCCCATTAAATGGGAATGGTTAGGAGTGGAGTGCCAGCCAGGGCAGGGATCAAGCACACAGCAGGGTGTTAATTAGCTGCTGTGGCTTTGGTCACAGGTCACTGAGAGCAGAAAATGCTCAGTCCTGCCAGGGCATTGCAGAGGGAGCAAGGGTGAGGGCAGGGATAGCTGAAGACGGCTGAGGCCTGGCATAGGCTGGAGGCACAGGGCAGGCCACTGTGGCTGGTACTGAGCTCTCCGATCCTCTGAAAGCCACCCCTGGCTCCCAAGCCCTGCCCAGAGAAAAGTCAACAAGCCTTTCCTGAGCCCACCTGTGCCAGGCTATGCAACAGAGGGGATGCAGCCCCTGACCTCATGGAGGGTACCATCTAATGTGGAAAGAGCTTCTAGGTAGGAAAAGCAGGAGGCCTGGTGAGCACTCATAAGGGATGGAGCTACAAGAAAGGTTTCCAGGAAGAAGTATCTTCTTTGTTGAAGCCTGGGAGAAGTGGTCCAGTAAAACCATATGGGGATGCTGGAGAGAGGGAAGGGCATGCCAGGACAGGAAAGCTTATGCAAAGGCCAGGAGGCAAGAGAGAGTATGGCAGGTTCGGTAGCTGCAAGTCATCCTGGAAAACTCTCCCTCAGCCAATTGCAGAAGCCACTGCTCCCTGGGGCATCTACCTCTGGAGGGCTCCCCCTATGGCCATGGCTCCCACCTTGCCTGAGGCCTCCAGGGTACCAGATTTGAGCAGCACAGGGAGTGGCCCAAGTAGGTGCTTAGATCCTGGGCCTCCAGTTTAGGATTCCATTCAAGATGAGACCAAAAGGGAGGCTCTCAGGTTAACTTTCTTTCTTTCTTTTTTTTTTTTTTTTTGAGATGGAGTCTCACTCTGTCACCCAGGCTGGAGTGCAGTGGTGCGATCTTGGCTCACTGCAAGCTCTGCTTCCCAGGTTCATGCCATTCTCCTGCCTCAGCCTCCCAAGTAGCTGGGACTACAGGCACCCGCCACCATGCCCGGCTAATTTTTTTTTTTTTTTTTTGTATTTTTAGTAGAGACAGGGTTTCACTGTGTTAGTCAGGATGGTCTCAATCTCCTGACCTCGTCATCTGCCCACCTCAGCCTCCCAAAGTGCTGGGATTACAGGTGTGAGCCACCGCACCCGACCTTTAGGTTACCTTTCCACAGGTCAAGTGGCAATGAAGGTATGTCATTCATTCATTCAACAAACACTAAACACCTACTGTATGACAGCCTCCTTGCTGGGTGCAAGAGACACAAAGATAAATAAGCCTTGTCAGGTCCTTGCCCTCCCTGAGTCCCCAGCAATAAGAAGATAGACATATATACAGATAATTACAGAAAACCCAAGATAAATAACAGTCACTGACGAAACACAGAAGGTTATTACTACTTCATATTAATCAATTTCAGAAGTAGGCAGCCTGCGGCTGGTATGGCAGCTCCATACTCATCTGAGACCCATGTGCCTATCTTGTTTCTCCACCTTCCTCAGCACATAGCTTCTACTGTGTGATCCAAGATGGATGCTGGAGCACCAGCCATCTCATCCACATTCCAGCCAGCAAAATGAGAAATGAAGGAAATGAGAAAGAGAAGGACATTCTTCTCTTTAAAGACACTTCCTATGTATCCTTAACACTTTTCTAACTTTAGCTTATGTCCTATTGGCTAGAATTTAGTCAGAGGACCACACCCACCTGCAAGATAGAATGGGATTATAGACTTTATTTCAGGAGTTCATGAGCCCAGTTAAAAATTGAGGGATACTTTCACCAAGGAAGATGGAAGAAAGAGAGATTGAGGACATCTAGCAGTCTCTGCCACAAATCAGAACACTTCATGGCCAAGGATGGCAGAATCCTGAGCTAGGAATTTCCATTACTGCATTTGTTTTGGGCCAAGGGGGCTCTGATAGATGGCCTCCATCACAGAATCTCAGAT
This sequence comes from Gorilla gorilla gorilla, assembly GCF_029281585.2. Lineage (NCBI taxonomy): Eukaryota > Metazoa > Chordata > Mammalia > Primates > Hominidae > Gorilla > Gorilla gorilla. The sequence continues at coordinate 58,078,515 of NC_073229.2, read as the reverse complement.
TCTTGTTAGGGACTAGAAGACTGGATCCTTAAAGGGATGACATCTCAAAGCTGACTCCCTTGCCCGATCTTTCTCCCTTTTTCCTTCTCAAGTGATACTTCTCAAAAAAACTTTTGCATTCCCAATTCCACTTTAGCTTCTACTTCCCAGAGAGTACAACCAGCTGGGAGTTGGGGTGGGAGGCAGCAGATGCTGTAGGTCCTTCATTGTATTAGTCTGTTCTCAGACTGCTAATAAAGACATACCTGAGATTGGGTAATTTATAAAGGAAAGAGGTTTAATGACTCACAGTTCCACATGACTGGGGAGGCCTTATAATCATGGCGGAATGCAAAGATACATCTTACATGGCAGCAAGCAAGAGAATATGCACAGGGGAACTGCCCTTTATAAACTCATCAGATCTCATGAGACCTATTCACTATCACAAGGACAGCACAGGAAGAACCCGCCCCCATGATTCAATTACTTCCCACCGGGTTCCTCCCATGACACGTGAGAATTATAGGAGCTGTAATTCAAGATGAGATTTGGGTGGGGACACAGAGCCACACCATGTTGTTCTATCCATGGCCCCTCCCAAATCTCAAGTTCTCACATTTCAAAAGCAATTATGCCTTCCCAGCAGTCCCCCAAAGTCTTAACTCATTTCAGCATTAACTCAAAAGTCCACAGTCCAAAGTCTCATCTGAGACAAGGCAAGTTCCTTCTGAATGTAAGCCTGTAAAATCAAAAGCAAGTTAGTTACTTCCTAGATACAATGGGGATGCAGACATTGAGTAAATACACCCATTCCCAATGGGAGCAATTGGCCAAAATGAAGGGGCTACAGACCCCATGCAAGTCCCAAATCCAGTGGAGCAGTCAAATCTTAAAGTTCCAAAATGATCTCCTTTGACTCCATGTCTCACATCCAGGTCATGCTGATGCTCCCACAGCTTTGGGCAGCTCCACCTCTGTGGATTTGCAGGGTACAGCGCCCCCACCCCCAGCCCACCCCGGCTGCTTTCATGGGCTGGTGTTGAGTGTCTGCGGCTTTTCCAGGTGCACGATGTAAGCTGTCGGTGGATCTAACATTCTAGGGTCTGGAGGACAGTGACCCTCTTCTCACAGCTCCACTAGGCAGTGCCCCAATGGGGACTCAGTGTGGGGGCTTCCACCCATTTCCCTTCTACACTGCCTTGGCGGAAGCTCTCCATGAGGGTTCTGCCCTGGCAGCCAACTTTTGCCTGGACATCCATGCATTTCCACATATCCTCTGAAATCTAGGTGGAGGTTCTCAAACCTTAATTCTTGACTTCTGTGCATACTCAGGCTCAACATCAGATGTAAGCTGTCAAGGCTTGGGACTTGCATCCTTTGAAGCCACAGCCTGAGCTTTACTTGGGCCCCTTTTAGCCACAGCTGGAGTGGCTGGGATGCAGGGTACCAAGTCCCTAGGCTGCACACAGCAGGGGAGCCCTGGACTCAGCCCAGGAAACCACTTTTCCCTCCTAGGCCTCTGAGCCTGGGGCCCGTGATGGAAGGGACTGCCGTGAAGGTCTCTGACATGGCCTGGAGACATTTTCCCCATTGTCTTGCTGATTAATATTGGCTCCTCATTACTTATTAAAATTTCTGCAGCTGGCCTGAATTTATCCCCAGAAAATGGGTTTCTCTTTTCTATGGCATTGTCAGGCTGCAGATTTTCCAAATTTTTATGCTGTTCTTCCTCTTGAACACTTTGCCACTTCGAAATTTCTTCTGCCAGATACCCTAAATCATCTTTTTTAAGTTCAAAGTTCCACAGATCTCTAGGGTGGGGCAAAATGCCACCAGTCTCTCTGTGTGGCAAGAGTGACCTTTACTCCAGTTCCTAATGAGTTCCTCATCTCCACCTGAGACCACCTCAGCCTGGACTTTATTGTTCATATCACTGTTAGCATTTTGGTCAAAGCCATTCAACAAACCTCTAGGAAGTTCCAAACTTTCCCACATCTTCCTATCTTCTTCTGAGCCCTTCAAACTGTTCCAGCCTCTGCCTGTTACCCAGTTCCAAAGTTGCTTCCACATTTTGGGTATCTTTACAGCAGTACTGCTCTCTACTGGTACCAATTTACGGTATTAGTCTGTTCTCACACTGCTGATAAAGACATACCTGAGACTGGGTAATTTATAAAGGAAAGAGGTTTAATGACTCACAGTTCCACATGGCTGGGGAGGCCTCACAGTCATGGCAGGAGGCCAAGGAGTGGCAAAGGCATGTCTTATATGGCAGCAGGCAAGAGAGTGGGTGCAGGAGCTCCACCCTTTATAAAGCCATCAGATCTCATGAGACTTTTTCACTATCATGAGAACAGAATGAGAAAAACCCACCCCCATGATTCAATTACCTCCCACCAGGTCCCTCCCACAACACGTGGGGATTATGAGAGTCACAATTCAATATAGGATTTGGGTGGGGACACAGCCAAACCATATCAATTGTATAATCTCCTCATCTCTGCCCCTCCCTTCAGTCCCTGCTTCAACCAGCCTTGTGCAGATGCAACCCAACAGAACTCACCTCTGCCTATGCCCTGCCTCTCTCACTTCCTGCCCAGGGTTTCTCTGATACCAATTCATTCCCATTGGTACCTGTTTCATGCTCAGGCACCTGTAACCAGGAAGTGCAGGTCACCCGTGGCCAATAGGAGGTGACAGCCAAGGGGTAACTTTTTCTCCCTTTCATCCCCTTGGGCACATGGTGCTGAGACATATTACACAAAGCTCCAGAGATGTCCCAGAGAGATCACACACCAGTTGCCTGCAGGAATGGCCAATCTGATAATGCAAGCTTGGATGGGCTTTCCTGCCTTCCCTGTTTAGTTTTCCTTCTACTCCCCTCCTGCTCCCTGAGATCACTTCCCAGCTAAATGCCACCAGGAGGTAGCCTCTGTTTCAGACTCTACTTATAGGGCAATTCCAGACCAGGATGTGTAGGAGGCTTTTCTCTCTTTCTGTTTTATTTCCCCTCACAGATAAGAAACTATCCTAGGAGCACTTGACTGAGCTCGGAAAACCCAGCTTCAGGTCTGATTCTGCTGCTTCTCAGCTATGAGCCCTTGGGCTCAGCCTCTCTGTGCTCCATTTGTCTCCTCTGTAAGTTGGGAGTAGGTATGCTTACTTGGGCCCTTCTGGGGCCTCTTACTGGGGAACCCTGAGGATGGGGCTGTTTCTCCCCTCAGACTGGGGCTCCTAGAGGATGGAGCTGTGTCTCCCTCAGACTGGGCCCTCTCTTACGTGTGCACCTTCAGGGACACCACCCTCATGGTGTCCCATATGAATGATGCCCCTTGGAGTCAGGCAACATGTGACCCTGGGTACACCACAGAGGGTTAAATGAGTAGCTAGGTGCCTCTACCATGCAGCTTGGTATACAGTAGAAGCTCAATGGAGTTTAATTCACTTCCTTTTGCCATCAGTTTGGGGACCTCCTGAGACTAAGGGATCTGTCTTTCTCATCAGACTGAAAGCTTGCTGAGAGCAAGGGCTGTGTCACCTCTATCAGATGGAGAGTGTTCTGAGAGCAGGAGCAGTGTCCTTCTGCCATCAAGCTGGGAGCTCCACCATCACCCTGTGAACTGCTAAGAGCAGGAATCACCTCTGCCACTTACAGGAGGCTTGCTGAGACCAGAAGCTTTCTTTCCTGTATCAAACTGGGGCTTCCCGAGGACAGGACTGTCTGCTCTCAGACTGGGGCTCCCTAAGGACAGGGCTATGTCTCCGTCAGACTGGGACCACCCAAGGCCGGGGCTGTGTCTCCCCTCAGACTGGGGCTCCCTGAGTAAGGGGTATGATTCCCCTCAGACTGGGGATCCCTGAGGATGGGACTGCATCTCCCTTCAGACTGGGGCTCCCTGAGTACAGGTGTTGTGAATTTCTCTATTCCTGTCTCCAGCAGCTTTCCCATTCTGGCTCCCGACCCGCCTGGCCATGCTGCAGTCCCTTTCTGCCCTGGATGATCACACCGCCGTCTTCCTGTTCAGCACGCCTCTCTCCTGGCATCTGCCTCCCACTGCTGTGGCTGAATCAGGGCCTGCTCCTCCCTGCTTGCTTCACTCTCCCCACCAATGCCTGTGTGTATTAGGATGAACATGTTGTATTATGCTAACTGCTGGCTTACCCTTTGGTGATTAAAAGGAACATCACACTGCAGGCAGAGTAATCCTAATTACAAGGTAGAAACAACTGCTTTTTTACTAAGAGACAAACGGGGACGTTTTATATCTTTTCCAAGTGCAACGGAGGATGTGCAAAGCTGTCACAGGCTTCTAGGGAGCTGGGGTGGGTGGGGCTTCCCTGAGGACTGTGTCAGGAGACCTCCGGTCTCTCCATCCCCCGTAGGCTGACAGAGTAGCCTGGGGAGGAGAATGACCTTTGCAGGAAGGAAATTAAATCCCTCTGCAGGTCAGGTTCATTAACAAATATCACTGATCCACAACTACAACCCTTCTCCCTGGGAAAGCACAGAGGCTTCAGCAGGAACAGCATCAGGCTGGGGACAGGAACATGGGGGAGCTCACAGAGCCCCAGCCACTGCAGCCGCCCTGCCCACCCCTCCCAAGGGCTCACTCCTGCAGGTCAGACCGCCCCCCACAATCCAAGGACCCCACCTATCATCAGAGATGCAAGAGCCTTCTGGGACCCAGAGTTCATGCCCTGGGGTTTTCCATGACTCAGTGTTACTATCTGTGTGCATTTGCTCTTTCCCTCTCTCACTTCCTTCCTCCCCTCCCTCCTTTCATCAATTATCATGCACCAAATTTGTGACAGTGCTTAGCTCTGGGGAAATCACAGTGAAGGAGGATAGACAGGATTCGAACCTCATGGGACTTTTATTCTAATAGAGGAGACAGCTATTAAATGATTACACAGAATATCAGTCAGTGTGATTATGGTGGGTGTTACAAGGAAAAAGGACAGGATGCTTTACCTAATCTGAGGTTAAACTCTTATGCCAACAAGCTAGAAGTTACTATGTACCTGGAGTTGTTTCCATTCATCCATTCATTCACTACTTCCTGAGCACCTGCAATTTGCCAAGTACTGTCACCTGCATGGCGAGGCAGCCAACAGAATCCTTCCCTCAAGGGGCTCACATTCTAGACCAGAAGACAGACAACAGATACATTTAAACAGTAAGTGGTTAGGCTCACACTCAGCCAGGCGTTGTGCTGTTTCATATGCTTTATAGACATTATTCCTTATAACAATTGGGGGAAACATTATTATATTCAACCTACAGGTGAGGAAACCGTAACCTCCAGGAGGGCAAAAACAGTTTTTGGAATCTCTGTGTTGCCCAGAGTGGTTAGAACAAAGAAAATATTAAATTCTGGTAGTTGAGAAAGAAGTATGACCCTTCCTGGGGGCAGCTAGTCACCGCTACCGTGCTGGCTCCATGTCCACCTTCTCTGGCGACACTGCTCCCTAAGGCAAGGCCTGACACACAATTGCTGAGCAGGTGAAGGAGGAAAGCACCGCGGGACCGCACAGCTTCCTAAGCCCACACGCATTTCCAGGCTCAACAGAGGCACATTTCTTTCCTTGATAGCAACAGTTTCCCGAGGCCTTCAGGGGAAATCATTTTCTATGTAATGATTTCATTTTACATATGTCTATTGACTTTTCTTCATGTTCCATTGGCAATTTTCAATACCTAACCTGCAGAACAGCCCAGTTACACCAATTCCAAGAAAACAAGGACATACATATCCAGACATATTCATCGCCATCACCTCCCTGCTCCCCAAGCAGGGGTGCTGCTGTAGCCTGTCAGGGCTCAACCTCTGAGGCAAGCATCTCTTTACAGTTGAGGCATTTGGGCCCTTCCTTCTCCTGCCTCCACACCCTGCCTTGTGGCAGTTCCTTGTTCTCAAGTCCCCCAGTCAGGCAGGATGGACATAAGACTTAACTCACCGATGTCTGTTGTACTGCTCAAAGCCAGGGGTGGGTAAGGGGCCAGGCAAGTGAAGCCATCCAGTCAGGTGAGGTCTTTGTCTCATCTTTGAACTTAAATCATGCACATTCAGGCCTGACAACATGTGTTCTGTGTTGGGATTGAGGATATGCATGAAATGAGGCTACAGGGGCTGATCTGCATGCCCAGGGACAAGGGGTAGAGGGGACATCACCACTTGTTCCAGGTATTTCAGATCTTTGATTGCTTACCACTCTGGGTCTAGTTGTTTTGATTTCTAAGCCAGAAGTGAGGATCTCTGTTCTCTTCTCTCATTTAGGAGATTGGGGTTTCCATACTGAACACTGCCAGAGCCTCACCCATATCTCCTCAGTTGCACACCAGCCAACTTCAAATGCCTCCTTGCACCTGAGTGGTTTTTTTATTTTTATTATCTATATATTTTTTGAGCGCTTTCCTTGTCCTCTAAATCCTTCATTGCCTGTTCATGGCAGGCTGGAAGAGCTGAGGAACTATCAGCCCAAGAGCAGCTCTCAACCCGTGATTGATGGGGCTTGGCGTATAAATACCCCAACTCTCTCACTCCTAAGAGGCATATAAAACCAAGGTGCATGCTCTGCCCTGGCTCCTAGTCCTGGCAAGCAGGATTAAGCTCTAGTTGGCAATCTGCTTTCTAATGCACCCGGTATTGGCTTCATTCTTTTTTCTATCCCACTTCCCCTCTCCCTTTCCCGTGTTTCCCGAGATCCCCCAAATAAGCTACTGGTGCTCAAGTCCTTAACTCAGACCTCTTAAGATTGAAGACAGGGGCATCATTGTTAAATGTGTAGATTCAAATTCTATTTGTGCCTCTCAGACCTTGGACTGCTTACTTAAGCTCTCTTTGCTTCAGTGTCTTCACTTGTAAAATGGGTATAAAGACAGGCATTACCCCAAAGAGTCATTATGAAGACTAATGAGTGACTACATGGAAAGCCTTACAATAGTACCTGGCACGTGGTGAATGCTCAAATGTTATTAACCATGAGCCCTGCTACAGTTTCAGGGGCATTTTCAGCCTCCACCCTATGTGTGCTATTAACTTTTCCTGGACAGGCTGTGGCAAGTATTTACCGAATTGAATTCTTGTCCTGGCTCTGACCCAGGGATTCCTGACCCTGGCGCTTCATCCATCCTGGCAGTGTGTTTTATCACTGAATGTGCATCCCTAGACCCTGGTGCCTGGTTTCCAGCCTAGGCTGGCACCTGCCCCATAATGAGCTGCTTTTTATTGTTGTTTGAATCAATGATTGTTGCTAGGCAGGGTCTCCTGAGACAATTTTCAGGAGACTCTGCACTCTAAAGAAACCTGTCCAAGCCAGGGGTGACATCTTCATATCACACACAGCCTACTCTCTGGCTTCTTTTCGTTTCACCCTGGGCATAGGTACCAATAAGAGGCCCAGGGCAACCTCCCTTAAGACTGCAATTTCTAATTAGCCTTTGCTCTGTGAAAAGAGTAAACTTCTACAAAAATGCTAGTCTCTAATAAAAACAATTAATCTTGCTGGGGTTGGTGATGGGGCCAGTGGAGCCTCTCAGTCCTCCTTGATGAAGGCAGCACAATAGAAAAAAAGAACTGGAAGGAAGTGGACCAGGAATCCAATCTCAGTCTGTTACTAACTCCCTCAGTGACTTCAGAAAAGGTCCATCCTCTCTCTGGGCCTTGATGTCCTCATTGATGAAATTAGGACTTTTTTTTGAGACAGGGTCTCGTTCTGTCACCCAGGCTGGTATACAGTCATGTGATCACAGCTCACTGCATCCTGAACTTCCTGGGCTCAAGCAATCCTCATACCTCAGCCTCCCAAGTAGCTGGGACCACAGGTGCACACCACCATGCTGGACTAATTGTTTAATTTTTGGTAGAGACAGAGGTCTCTCTATGTTGCTCAGGCTGGTCTCAAGCTCCTGGGCTAAAGTGATTAGTCTACTTGCGCTCTCATAACAAATTTGCCAGAGACTGGGTGGCTTAAATGGTAGACATTAATTTTCTAACCGTTCTGTTCCTTGGATTTCCTGTCTCAGCCTCCCAAAGTGTTGGGATGACAGGCATAAGTCACCACACCCAGCCAACATGAGGGTTTCAACAGCCATTCCCTTCTCTGATTCCAGCGAGAACTCATCAAAGATTGCAGCACGGGGAACAGATATTTACTACATGCTATGTGCTAGAGCATTTTCTCCAATGAACTAATTCTGCACTATGACCCTGTTATATGATGATTAACTCCTGTTTTATAGATGGAGACATCAAATTTTGGAGAAATCACATAACTTGTGTAATGTCACAGAGTTGGCAATGATGGAGCTGGGGAGTCAGCCTTTCCATTGTAATAGGCTTTCTCCCCTGTTACCACTGGCCAGGTGGGAAAAGAATCTTTATTCTCTCCTGGAAACTCCCTCAAGGGGTCCCTAAGAATGAACATGGGTAGCAGGAAGAAGTGTGCATGTTTGTGTAAGTGTGCACACATAAGTGTGTTTGTACATGTGCATGCACATGTTTGTGTGTGCATTTGTGATTGTGTGTGCATGCATGACCGTGTTTGTATACATGCACATGAACATGTGTGAGTGTGCCTATTTACATGTGTGTTTATGTGTATGTGCCTGTTTGTGTCTGCTCATGTGGGTCAAAATGTGTGTGTGTGTGTGTGTGTGTGTATGCACATGTGTGGTATCTGATCAATGTTTAGTTCTCTGAGACTAACTGGACAGCAGGCATCCCATGCCTGACTCTCCTCTTGTTTTCCCTTTCTTTCTTCCCCTACTCCTTCCTTCCAGTTTATGGGCAGGACCACCTGAATTGGTTTTCTTTTGCAAGGAAAACAAAGCCTGCTTTTACCTGCTGGAAAATCCATAACAATTAACCAGATCTGCCAGGGGAAAGAAAAACCTGGGACCTGCTGAGATGGCTTTAGCAAAGGCAGGATGTTCTCCAGAGGTGGGCGCTGGTTAAAAATTCAGAAGGAGCATTGGCATATGATATGAGGCGCAGTCTTTTGCTAAAGAGATTTAATGGCCCACAATTCAATTTGAACTGAAAGAATCCCCCCAATGACTCCTTATAAAGTCTTCCTGAGCCCTGAATCGATATCTATGGGGCTGGTGAGGAGCAACTATTGATTAGCTGTCTCTGCCAATGAGCATTACAAGCCAAGGAGGTTGGAGGGGCGCCTTGTGCACCATTACACAAGCAGCACCTAATAAAATTGGTACCTATTGACTGGCTGCAGTGCCATGTAGGCCAGGACAAAGGGTGGCCAATGCAGGGCCTGATCACTAATCAAATTCCCTGGGAACCCATTAGAACAAATGAATTGAGTCCTCTCTCCTACCTGTGGACACATAATACGGGGCCCCGAAGCCATATTTCCAATAATTTCAAGCCAGAAGATCCTGAGGGTAAAGCCAGAGTTTCATTGTGTTCTAACCAGTTTAGATCACAAAAGAAAACAGAGAAATTACTGCATTACCAACCACAATTTCCTTATGCCACTTATTTGACCTCAGCTGTCCAAGAATATGACAAGGATTCTAGTATAAGAAAAAATGGCTTCTGGGCATTTACAAAGTCCTCATGATAATGTCTATGCATTAAAATCCTAAAAAAGTCTATTTAAGGAAGAACAATTCAGACTGTCACTCAGAACCTACTAACTCTTGCTTTATACACAATTCTAGTGAACTTGATTTTTCTGGTCTGACATAACACTTTAGTACTAGTAAATAATGGGTAAGATTGAAGTAGGTAAGGGATGGCTCTGCTAATGGTAGCAACCCTGTCAGCAGCAAGAGGTAATAACTGGCAGAGCTAAGGCAAAGAAACTGTAAAACGAGGGTGAGAGGGCACTGAAATTTGGAACTTTTTCAGGCAAGGGCAAACAGTTTTAGGCTCTTGGGTCTCTGTATTAGTCTACTTGGGTGCCATAACAAAGTGCCAGAGACTGGTTGGCTTAAACAATAGACATTTATTTTCTTACAGTTCTGGTTCTTGGAAGTCCAGAAACTAGCAGAGTTGATGTATTAGTCAGGGTTCCTTAGAGGGACATAACTAATAGGATAGATGTATATATAAAGGGGAATTTATTAAGGAGTAATAGGTCCCACAATAGGCCATCTGCAAACTGAGGAGCAAGGAAGCCAGTCCAAGTCCCAAAGCCGAAGAACTTGGAGTCTGATGTTCAAGGGCAGGAAGCATCCAGCACAGGAGAAAGATGTAAGCTGGGAGGCTAAGCCAGTCTGGTCTTTTCATATTCTTCTGCCTGCATTTATTCTGGCGATGCTGGTAGCTGATTAGATTGTGCCCAGCCAGATTAAGGGTGGGTCTGCCTTTCCAGTCCACTGAGTCATATGTTAATCTCCTTTGGCAACACCCTCACAGACGCATCAGGAACAATACTTTTCATCCTTTAATCCAATCAAGTTGACACTCAGTGTTAATCATCACAGTTGGTTTCTGGCAAGGGATCTCTTCCTAGCTTGCAGACATTGACCTCTCACCCTACCGGCCTCTCTTCTGTGCATACACATTACACGTGCACACACACACCTGAGCTCTGGTATCTTCCTCTCTTATAAGGGCATCAGTCCTATCAGATTAGGGTCCCATCCTTATGATCTCACTGAACTATCTCCTTAAAGGCCCAAATACAGTCACATTGGGGGTTAGGGCTGCAACATACGATTTTAAGGGGACACAACTCAGGTCCATAACAGCCCCCAAGGTGTGCAGTGCCCAGCATGATACAACAATTGCTGCTTATGAAGTGTTATCAAGAGCAGTTTTAAAATCATGTGTAGTTCTGGTTAAGATGGTAGAGAAATAGGAGATGCATTTTATAAAGATTTCCCTTCAAAAAGAAGAGATGATTTGCCAAAACCCTGGTTTTTAAGGGAGAAAGCTCCAATTACTTAAAAAGAGTGTCACTCTTATGGAACAGTTCTAACTATCTCCATCAGGATCCTGCAGCTGTTAAGAGATGTCACCCTCCAATGAGGATCATCTGAGGAGAGTTTAATAAAGGGGTTATTTACAAAGGTGGAGGTGGATTGGGAAACCACAAGAGGGGGCTGCTGTAGTCCAGGCTGATGGGGGTGGGGTGGAACACCCCCTTAGCCTGAAGCCCAGGTCCCTAAGACTCTGAGACAGAGTAGAGGGTTACTAGAAAAGAACTGGAATCTTAGATCTAGGAAGACAGCCGACCTGCAGACCACAGGGAGCCCTCAGAAAGATGGGAAAGTAACTCACTTCACTCCTTCCCGCCAATCTCTTTCAGGGGTTCCCTACGTGCTAAATCAACCAGAAGTCAGACATCGAGGGAGTCCTTGGGTTGAGGGCATGGTTCCAGCCTGCTGGGGCAGACGACAGGTTGGAGAAGGGTGGTAATACACAGGGGACACTGAACAGAAGATGTCCCGTTGCCTTAGCTTTTACAAGGTGCAGCTGGCTGTGTGACAGGTGACCTTGTCTAGCCACTGTGAGCTGAGTGAAGGTGCTGGAAGTAGTCAGCTCCTCTCCTCAACCCCCTCCTCCCAGCTCTCACCCTATTTGATTCTCTTACCTTCCCCACAGCAGAGGACAGCTCACCTGAAGTGTTTCCCCAGCTCCAACCCTCTGTGTCCCGCCATCAAACACACAGACACACGTCCACATCTTCAAAAAGAAGAGAAGCCCGCTTCACACCATAAGTTGTTTCAGAATAGAGCCTCATCATTGATTCAAGCCCCGCCCAACCTAAGAGACTCCTGAGCTGCTGCTGCCACCGGTGCTGAAAAGAACAGAGGCGGCTTCCCCACACCTGCACGGGCTGATTTGCACCAAACCGCTCTAATTAGCACATTCCATGCTCTGATTAGGCTTCCAGGGGAAGCATGCCAAATGCCATTAATTATGGATGTGATCTTAAATTATTCACTTGAAATGTTTTTTTCCTTGATATGCCCCTTTCATTTCCCACTAACTTTTTGTCACATCCAAGAATAGATCCAATTAAGCCTCAAGAAGCGGAAGTTGGTTATGTTAAAGAAAAGATAAACTGAAAATGAATCACTTTTTTTTCGTCCCAGTCATGGTGTTGGTGGAAAATCTGGAAGCGACCAGAAAAGAAAAAGGGATATGGTGTTCGTCCCTACCTCTTCTTTCTGTGGATCTTGGTGCGTTTTGGCTCGTCAATGCCACCTTGATCATTTCTGATGGGAGCCTGGATGGTGATTTCTTGGGATGGCTCCCCAGAAGCAGATCCTGAGCTGATAATTCATGTGGAAATGACTTATTCAGAAAGCTGGAAAGGGGTGGAGGAACCACGACAGCAAAGGAGAGAAAGCCAGGTGAGGCATGAGTTTAGATACTATCCCAACCTCAATCTGATCCTGCCAGGAACTCAGGGGTTCAATTTACGCCTCAGCATTTGCAAGGCAAAGGAGTTGGGCTTTCAGACTCTGGCACTAGACAGTCACTGTTTGCAGACTGCTGGAAGAGGTGTAAATTCCCAGGCATCTTCCTACTGACTGCAAGTGTGGAACAAGCAGTTCCAGGAACCCAAAGGCAGGTCGTTAATGAGATTTCCAGGTGTGGGTCATTAGAAACAGAGTAGAAGCTGGAAGCTGAGTACACAGAACTACTAGAGAGATCCAAAGGGATCTGAGTCAAGGAACCATAGTCTCCATTAAAGGGGGCTCAGCAGGGTCACAGGCGGCAGAATAAAAAGTAGAGATCGATTTCTTTTCAAGCCCCCAAAGATCAGCACACCTGTCCTATGGTCTGTCACTCACATGCTCTAAGCATCCCTCGGGATCCAGCACTGTGTCCTGTGCTGTGGTGGAGACAGAGACAAATCCTGCTGTACTTTCACTCTAGTGCCAGAAACAAGCCTACATCAATGGGAATAAAAATTTGAGGATGTTGAGTTAAATACAGAGCTGTGAGGCTGAGATGTAATTGCTAGAAGAGTTCATAGATGTGAAGAGTTTCCTGGGAGACTCAGAACTTGAGCTGGATGCAAGAGGATGGGAAGGATAATGAAGAATTTCTTACTTACATGTAGTATTTCATACCGTACAGAAAATACTCTCCCATCTATTTTCTCATTTGTGCTTTGAAACAAGACCCTCAGGTGATATGATATCCCCATTCTTATAAATGAGAAAAATTGAGACTCAGAAAGGTTATGGCACAGACTTGTCCAAGTTGCCCAAGTACTTTATGATGAAGCCGTGCCTTGAGTTCACATCTTTTGATTCTAAGGCCTGTGTCCTTTCCACTATGCCATGTTGTCTCCCCAGTGCATAGAATCTAGCAGAGCAGAAAGGAGAAGGAAGGGCGCTCTTGGTGGGGAAAACATCAGCAAAGTCTTGGAGGCTGAAATGCACATGTGAAGACTTTGAGGAAACTGACATGGTGTGATGAATATTTCTCTTGTGGCAGAGTTGGGGGTAAGTTGATTCCACCCCCTTGACATGCCCCTACCCTGTCACAAAGGAATAAAATAGTTCCCCTGTAGAAGGAATCCAGGCCTTGAAGCAAACTCCAAGTGGTAGTGGCTGCCCATTCAGGCCTTTGTAGAGTAGGCAGAGCAGAGCAAGTCCAGGGAGGAGGCCTAGAGGGCCATAGGCCAAGCCCTGTAGGGGAAACAAGCAGGAGGCTGAGGTCAGAGGTGTATACAGAACAGGAGGACACTGCTGATCAGAGACCAGGCCAGCAAAGCCTGCTACATATGTTCCAAATAAGCCGGAGCCCAAGAGCAGGAATTTGCAGCCAAAGAGGTCCAGGGACAGTGCTGCTCCCAAGGCAGGGGCTATCTCCTGTCCCCTTGCAGCTTCAGAGTGGCATTGGGTAGAGGTGAGCTGTCAGTTTAGTTCAACAGACATTTATGAAGCATCTACTGCATACCAGACACTGGCTTAGCCATGAGGATTCAGAGAGGAGAGAATGAGTGCAGGTCCTCCCTTCAGGGTAGTGCACCCCGTTTCTCAAGACAAGACACATACTTTGAGACTGTGGCATTTTAAAATCTGTCTGCATAATAGTTAACATTCTTCCTTTCATAAATTCCTTGAATGAGCCTAATTCTCTTGAATGTGGGCTGGACCTAGAGATTTTTTTGTAGTCCAGAGAGTGTGGTGGGTGTGACCATGTGTGACTTCCCAAGCTGGGTCATAAGGACATTACTGCTTCCATCTTCCTGTCTCTTGAATTGATCATGGTGGGGGAAGTCAGATAGTATGTTGTGAGGACACCCATGCCACCTTGGAAGAAGGTGACATGAGGGAGAACTGTGGCATCCCACCAATAGCCAGCATCAAGTGGCCAGCCATGTGAGGGAGCCACCTTGGAAAGGGCTCCTCCAGCCCAGATCAAACCTCAGGTGATCCACCCCTGCCCCACATTTCAACTGCAACCTCAGGACAGACCCCAAGCTAGAACCACCCAGCTAAGCTGCATCCAAAAGCCTGACCCAAAAACCAAGAGAGAAAATATTGATTGTTGTTTTCAGCCACTGAGTTTTAGAGTAATTCATTACACAGCAATAAATAACAAATACAATGGTGGTACGGAATACCAGCACCCCAGCGAAAATGGCCCTTCTTGGTTCCACCTAAGGCACATATTAGCACAATGTCACAATAAAAATAACAGAAAACTTGGCTCTAAAAGCTTTTGAAAATAATGGGCAGCTTTGCTAAAGGTTTTCTGGAGGTGAAAGGAATGAAGTGGGAATTACATTTCACAGCAGAGAGCAAAACTTCTTTAAAATCCTTTTTATCCTCCTCTTCCTTCCAGAAAATGCTCTCCAGTTGTGTCTGTTGTTTCCAGAACTTCCAGCTGAGCTGGTCTCTGTGGTCTCCCTAATGCTTCTACTGCTGCAGCTGTCCCAATGTCCTTTCCCAACCTGTCACCCAAGACCAGTACCACAGAGGTAACTCCCTAAGCAGCACAAACCCCTTGGAAGGTGGGGACGGCTGTGATCCTTTCCTAAGTTGGTCCTTGTCACAGCAATGAGAGCAGCAGTGGACAAACGGACAAGGTTAGTGAGTGTTCAGAGGAGAGTGTGTTTGGCCACTGAGGGCCACAGGATTTTCACGGAGGGACTAGCATGAAAGTTGAAATATGAAATATTCCAGGAGGAGGGGAGAGTGTTCTACAGGTTGTACAAAGTCACTACCATGTAAGGGAGGGTGGCTTGAGGGAAAATGGTGCACAGTGGCTCCTGTACCTGAAGAGGAAACTCCAGCATTCAGGGGGCTCTGGCCATTCTGCCTGGCTTTGGGATTCTCAGAGCAACTTGAGCTCACCCTGACCCCGAATTGTACTTCCACAAAGAGCACAAACAGCTCTTTGAGGTTTCAGCTTGGTTGCTAATTAGCAGTGAAGTCTTTGCCAGCAAGCTCACCTCTCTGGGCTTCAGTTTATCCTTGTAATATAGGAGGGTATACAGGGTCATGGCTTTCAAACAGTAATTAACTTAAAAACTCCTGAAGAACTAGGCAAATGCTAATTCCTGGATCAACCCACAAGAAATTCAAGCCCTAAGAGCCAAGCAAAGGCCTGGAAATCTGAATTTTAATAAAGAAACCAGGTGCTTCTGCTGCAGGTGGCCCTCACATTTTACTAGCTCCTTAACTGTCTTGATGCTAGAATCACCTGGGAAGTTATAAAGAGCATAGCTTCTGGAGACTTCCCTGGAGACTCTGGTCAGTGAGCCAGCCTAGGGCTGTGGTTCTCAAAGTGTAGCCCCAGGAGCAGCAGCAGCAGCACTGGGGATTTGTGGGGCTATGCCCACACTAGACCTGCTGAATCTGAACCCCAGGGTTAACAAGCCCTCCAGGCAATTCTGATGCATGCTAAAGTAAGAGAACCTCTGGCTCAGAGTTCGTGTTGTTTAACAATTATGCAGGTGATTCTCAGCATCCTGAGGGGTTGGGAAACCTTGCAAGTAACAAGCATGCTCCCAGCTGCCAATGCCTGAGGTTCTAGGAAGGCCTGGATTGTCCTCAACTTTCCTCTGAGCCTCCCCAGGAAAAGGTGTCTGGGAAACAGCCAGGATATCCTTTTTATAAGCAAGCAACATTCAGAAGAGCCGGGGACCAGGTGACTAAAATTTCTCATCCCAGCCTCACAACTTATAAACCCATTCACTCCTCCACATCTAACCTCCCAGCATTCCCCTGAGAAGTGGAGGCCATGGAAAAACTTCCCAAACCCAGGATTTACAGAGAATGGGGCCAGGTCAGCAGGGTCTACTTCTTTTCATTAATTCATTCCTTCCAGCTGACATCTCATTTTCTTGAAGGCGACCTGAGGAGGTTGGCTCCCTGCCCCACCAGCTCACCCCCTCCTCTCTCTCTCTGCCAGGCAAGATCACCCCTCTAAGAATAATAAGGAGATGAGAGCAGGCCACTGGGCCTAGCTGTTATTGGAAGATGAACTGCTCCCTCTGCTCCCCCTTGTAATACGTAATTCCGGGGCAGACCCACCATCTCAAGGCTGCCACAGGGAAGAGAGGTTCCTGGCCTCCTGCTCCTGTGTTCCCCAAAGCTGTGGCTCACGCAAATCCTCTCTCCCTGTCCTTTCCTCATAGGATGTCTAAAATTTCATCATCAGTGCAGCTTTTCTTCTGTCCTCTCACCTACACACACATACTTTATTGATTTATTAATGCATTCAACCTTTATTTACTGAGCACATTCTTGCTCTTGGTATTGTGCTAGGAATTGAGGATGCTTGCAGTTGCCTGTCATCTGAAAAAATATTTTAAAGCTTAGCAGACAAAGCTTGACCCTAGAAGCTTCATCAGAGCTTCCAATAGTTGATAAGGAGATCTCATAGGTGGAAGAGATGGGCCACAGGCTCTAGAGCCTGCACTGTTAAAGAAAACCTTTTAGATTGTTTTCAAACCAAACTTGAGTCTACCTGCCCAGCCTAGCAAGCTAAACACTGACATTGGGATCTTCAGAGAGAGAAAGTGAGGCACTTACTGCAGAGTGCCAAGCAAGGAGAATCAGACACACCTCATGCTTAAGACCCAAACTTCTCAATGGCTCACACGTAAGAGTTTGTTTTTCTTTTTGTTTTTTTGAGATGGAGTCTCACTCTGTTGCCAGGCTGGAGTGCAGTGGCATGATCTCAGCTCACTGCAGCCTCCACCTCCCAGGTTCAAGTGATTCTCCTGCCTCAGCCTCCTGAGTAGCTGGGACTACAGGCATGTGCCACCACGCCCAGCTAATTTTTGCGTATTTTTAGTAGAGACGAGCTTTCACCGTGTTGGCCAGGATGGTCTCGATCTCTTGACCTCGTTTTTCACCCGCCTTGGCCTCCCAAAGTGCTGGGATTACAGGTGTGAGCCACTGCACCGGCCACCTGTAAGAGTTTTTAAAGGTGGGGCAGCAGAGGTTATAGGCAAAGTAATACATCAATACATGAAGATTATACTTTGGCTTTGGCTTGTCCCAAAATGGTGGGACATCTTACAGCAAAGGGCTTACAGGTCATAGGTGGATTCAGACATTCTTTAATTTGCAACTGGTTAAGGAAGCAAGGTTTTGCCTAAAACCTTGGGGTCATCAGAAAGGAATGTTATGGTTTGGCCTGTGAGCGTGACTGTCTCTAGGCCACTCAGGAAGAAATTTATAAAAAGATTGGCAGTCGAAATTCAGTCCTCACTTCCCCCTTATCTGAAATCTACAAGACAGTGGTCAGCATGTTCCAACTGGTGGGGGTCCAGGTTTCTGAAGAACAACTCAGGGACACAGGTCAAGAAGTTATCTTTAGTTTCCATAGGGAACCAAATATCTTGTGGCTCTAACTTACTTGGGTGACAATTGTTTTAAGCTACCATTGCCTTCTTGCTTTTCAAGTTGTTCATTTACTTCTCAAGTCTAGCTAGGTGCCTGGGATTTTCCTTGAAGGAACTCAAGATTTTATTTCCATGCTTGGTGGGGTGGGCAGCAGGCCTCTAAGAGGGAACCCTGCTCTGTCTCAAAATGAAAGATGTCCTCAGGGAGCTTACGCTGGTATAGAGACATCAGGAAGGTCTGGGCCTTGAGGGATAGATGACATTATGCTAGGAAGAGACGAGGTCAGAGAGGATGTTTCCAGGTGGAGGAAGAACAAGTGCAAAGGTGGCAGAGAAGCGGGTGTGTTCGGGGAAGAGCCAGTGGCCCCGTATGGCTGTCTTCTTTCACATCCTCTCCAACCCTGGAGAAGCCAGCATTTGGGTGCTTCAAGATGACAGCTTTCCAAAAATAATTTATCTTCAGCTTTGGTGTGTGTCTGATAGTTTTTTGCTCAATGATTCACATTTTACTCAGGGTGGTAGTAAAGTGAATTATTTCCCTGAGCACAGAGACTGGTGAAATTGAGTGTGTGTCTGTGGAGCGGGGGAGGTGGTGGGTGGTAGGGAGGAGGCCTGGCTGAGTGAATCTGGCCTGGGATTAAGCATTTTCCCCAGATCTACCTTGAGCAAGACCAGGTGATAGAGCCTGGTGGGAGGTGGGGCTGGGTGGGGGATGGCTGTGTAGGGATGTTCCATCATTCTCTCTAGGACAGTTCAGAATCTGCAGTCCAGGCCACTCTCATGGATTTCATGACACAGTGAACATTTCTGGATTGCCTGTTATGTTATCCAACATCCTTTGTAAGAGCATCTCTGCAATAACTCCCTCTTGGAATGACAAATTGCTCTTTTTGAACTCTGAACAGAGACTACCCACTTTGCAGTAGAAATTTCATCTCTCCAGATAAGCTTGTTTGCCTCCTTTTATCTGCTACCACAAACTATATAACCTAACCATTGGCATCTTTGGAATTGCATCCTATACGTTTAATGTAGGTCTGTGTAATGGGCTACAGAAAACAGAATGGTCCCAGTGGAAATTTCCATTGAGGTTGTGAGTGATCATTCTTCCTGGAAAAATACTATTGGACAAGATGGTAAAAATAATTTTGTTTTCCTAGAATCTTAAACAGAAAAGTACTGTCAGAAAAAGCCCAGGGACTTCAATTTTTCCAGAAGGTTTGGAAGATCTTGAGGGTATTGACTCTTCTAGAAAGAAACATAAGATCTCCAGGACTGAGGATCCATGTTTGAGAGATGAATGAAGTCAGATCAATGTCCAATTGAGAACCACAGGGGAAATGATGTGAATAGGCACCATTGCATCCAAGGTGGACCAGTGGTGAAAATGTGAGGTGCATGTGTCTGGAGACTGAGGACAGAGGGGCTACCCACCTGAGGAATGGGGGGCAACCCTTTTCACATACAGGTATTGGGCATTGCTGGTTCTGGCTCTAAGAGGCCAACCAACCTCCCCCAAATCAGAACTCTTAACTACAATATATTTTCATTATTGCCTGGACTACCAAGACATTCAGGAGTAAAACTAGTGTTCAGCTAGTGACTAGACATTCCGTGTTCCCTACGTGTCTATTTCTTTGTAGTTCTTTTTTGGTCTTTTTTTTTTTGAGATTGTGCTAAAAAACAGAGGCAATATATAATAGTAAAATAGAATAGTTTTTCAAAATCAACTTCTATCCTCAAATAGTGACTTTTCTTGAAGCTCTGGAGAAGAAAGGCACTCCCCATACAATTAGTTAGAGGGACTTTGTCCCCATGCGCAGTGTGTGTGTGGCTCTCCTCACCTTCAGGTGCCCTCATACTTGTCCTTACAGGGGCCTCTAATATGCATATATCCCAAACACTTCTAGCTCCTCCACATTTCTCAGGCTCTATCCCACCCAAGTCCATCAATCTGTCTATCTGTCCATTCATCCATCCATCCACCTCTTCCTCCCTCCACCCACCTACTCTACTGCACTCTCTTAACAAACATTCAGTGCTTTTCTTCTGTGCCAGGAATAGGGATATAAAGATAACCGGGAATTGGTGCCTGCCTTCCAACAGCCTTTGCATGTAGTAATGGAGAAGATTTACCAATAGGTACCTTCAAGAGGTGTTAGAACAGCTAAAGGAGTAGTCAGTACAAGGTTCAGAGGAGGAGGTGAGAGCATGGGCTTTGGGCCCAGGCTACCTGAGTTTCAAATTCTGACTCTACCACTAACAGCTGTGTGACCTTGGGTAAACTACTTAACATCTCTGTGTCTCAGTCTTCTCATTGGTAACATGGTGCCCCGTTGTGCCTACCTCAGAAGGTGGTTATTCTGCTTATATATTGCTGCATAAAGCCAGCCATTTTATTATATTTCACGCTGTCCTGGGTCAGTCGCTCAGGGTGGGTCTGCCACTCAGTGCATCTGCTCCACATTCTGTCAGCTGTTGTCACTCGACGGTGTTCAGCTGGCCTGGAGGGTCCCAAAAGGCTTCACTCACACATCTGGCATCTCAACTGGGGTGACTGAAAGGCTGGGTCCAGCTGGGATGGTCAACTAGAGTGCTCACAGGGCTTTTATTTATTTATTTATTTATTTTGAGATGGCGTCTTGTTCTGTCGCCCAGGCTGGAGTGCGGTGGTGCGATCTCGGCTTACTACAATCTCCACCTCCCAGGTTAAAGCGATTCTCCTGCCTCAACCTCCTGAGTAGCTGGAATTACAGGTGCCTGCCACCACACCTGGATAATTTTTGTATTTTTAGTAGACACGGGTTTTCGCCATGTTGGCCAGGGTGGTCTTGAACTCCTGACCTTGCAATTTGCCTGCCTCGGCCTCCCAAAGTGCTGGAATTACAGGCGTGAGCCATCATGCCCGGCCGACAGGCTTTTTATGTAGTATCCCAGGGCTCCCAAAGAGAGCATGCCAGGAGATGGGAGTGGCAACATCTTTTAAGGCCTGGGCCAAAGCATCATTCCTGCCACATTCTAGTGGTCAAAGCAGACCCAGAGCTTGCTTGGATTCAAGGCGAGATGACTGGGACCCCCACCTCTCCATAGCAGGAGTATAAAGAATTTGTGGCCATTCTTGAAGCCACCACAGGTAAAGATTAAATGAGTTAATACATAAAAAGTAGAGCAGTGACTGGGAGGGCAGGATTCCAAGTAAATGGTGGTGTTTGCACATATGACTTGTGGGCAATTTTATGAGAGTCATGGTCTTTGCTAATCAAGGTAGACGCTCAGACTAATCAATATATGTAAAACACATAACTGACTAGTAATTAACGAGACACTTATACTCTCCAGGGACATCCCAGAACAACCTGGTGGGAGGCAGAGGGCAAGATGTCACTCGGAGGCCTGTTCCCTGCCTTAGGACATGCAGAGTCCACTTGGAGTGGCTACTTGTTTGGTGCCCTGGGCTCACAGATCCCTGAATGCACAGATGAGCAGAGACGGCTTTCAGCTGCCTGTCTGAGATCCCCCTCCCAGAGCCCATTGCCTAATTGGAAAGGGCCATTTCAACATCTTTGCAGAAAATGGAGTTTTTCTTTCCATGATGTTGTGATTTGACTGGGAGTTAGCAAAGCATCAGTAGAATCCTAAATGACTACTTAAAAAAATCAAGCCTTCATCTCAGCCTGGTGCGGGGCTCCCGCTCTCCCTTTGTGGGAGGAAGATAAAACGCTTTCATGCATGTCCTCCCGCCTGTGAACACAGGCTGGTTAAATATTTCTGGTAATGGCTTGGCTGTGCCAAGGATTTTATCTTTTCCCAGGAACAGTTCCTGCCTTAAAAGGGCTTCCACAGGGCAGAGCCATAACGCATATGCAGAACGCAGGCTAAGGAAGTCCTCGGGGAGGAGAGAGTATCTCAGAGGGGCAGGTGCAGCCACAGCGTGGGCCCGCGTGCCTGGTGCTAAGCTGGGCCCATTACGCGTACATCACGTGATTTAATTCTCACTAAATTGCAAGCTGGGATGGGGCGGGGGGACGTGAGGGTTATTTTTTTAATCTCTTTTTGTAGTTGGAAAATCCTGGAGCCCAGAAAGGTGAAGCAAACTGCCTGAGGTCAAGCCCCTAATGTGAAGTGGAGCTGCAATGTCTACTCAAGAGTGTCTGACATCTGCACTTTTTACTCTGCCAGGGTAAGCATGGGGGTTTTTCCACCCCTGTCATTGCATTTTACCCTGTTACTAACTTTTGTAAGGCCCCAAGCCTCAGGGCGTCCCCACTCTGGGGTGGACCCATGACTGGCGGCACAGCTTGGTTGTATGTCTTACTTAGGAAGACTCCAAGGCATGGCATGTACTAAGTCTGAATATGGGTGCGAAACCAGGACAGAGATCACAAAATACATTGCAGGGTAAAGAAAGGGAGTAGGGAATATTTAGATAGCCTTAGGAGGAGGGAGTGGAGGCTGGGCGCAGTGGCTCATGCCTGTAATCCCAGCACTTTGGGAGGCGGAGGCAGGCGGATCACAAGGTCAGGAGATCGAGGCCTTCCTGTCTAACACGGTGAAACCCTGTCTCTACTAAAAATACAAAAAAATTAGCCGGTGTAGTGGCACGCACCTGTAGTCCTAGGTACTCGGCAGGCTGAGGGAGGAGAATCAGTTGAACCCGGGAGGCGGAGAGCTGAGATCACGCCACTGCACTCCAGCCTGGGCGACAGAGCGAGACTCGGTCAACAATAACAACAACAAAAAAGGAGGGAGTGGATAAACAACGGTGCTGCCTGAGGAGCCAAGAGCTGCAGGTTCACATCCCAGCCATGTCATTAAATCACTGTGGCATGACCTTGGAAAAGTCTCCTCTACACCTGGAGCCTCAATTTCCTCTTTTTTTTTTTTTTTTTTTTTTTTTTTTTTTTTGAGACAGAGTTTTGCTCTCACCCAGGCTGGAATGCAGTGGTATGATCTTGGCTCTCTGCAACCTCCGCCTCCCGGGTTTAAGCGATTCTCCTGCCTCAGCTTTCTGAGTAGCTGGAATTACAGGCACTCGCCACCATGCCCAGCTAAGTTTTGTATTTTTAGTAGAGACAGGGTTTCACCATGCTGGCCAGGCTGGTCTTGAACTCCTGACCTCAGGTGATCCACCCACCTTGGCCTCCCAAGGTGCTGGGATTACAGGCGTGAGCCACTGTGCCTGGCAATTTCCTCATTTTTAAGTTGAGGGAATATGCTCTAGCCCTTCTGTGATCCCTTTTAGCCCTGAATCCGGGAATCTATCGGGGCTGCTGCATTCAGCTGCATGGGTTGTACACTACACAACTCCAGGTAGGTGCTGCTCACGGACTGCCACTGCAGTGGCCCTAGATTCTATAAAGATGGATATAGATGAAAGAGATGGGAAGCAAGGACCTGAGAGGGCAGCAAAGAGGGGAGAGGGGGCTCCAAGCAGAGAGAAAAATGGCCTATAACCACTTTTCTCCATTCAAGAAGTAGATAAGTCTTTATACTACACTAAGGAGTGGTCAGGTAGGCGTATCTGGACCAGTGGAGGTAGATCTGTGGGGTTGGTCGCTAATCATACTCACTACTCACATCTGATCAAGCCCAGTTTAATTAGCCCTGATTTTAGAGGGTTAGGCTTGGTCCACTAGGGGAAAAAGTGAAGCCAAAACACAGCTGAGATAATGATCATGGACGTTCCTTCAGAGGGCCATAAAAACAGCAAAGAAACTAACCATGGTGAGATACCTGCAGAAGCAGCTCTTCTCATGAGAACCCTGAGGCCCCCAGCTCTGCCCCACCCCCAACCCCCATCCCCTAGTTCATCTATCAATGTACTGGTCTCTCCCTATGGTTTGTTCCTCTTTCTCTTATCACTGCCTGCGTATGTGTTGAATATATTTGCATAGTTGTCCTTGTGTGAAAGCCTCACAATGAACCATGAATTTAAAAGTATTTAATTGGCCACTGAGTCATGGTGAAACCTCTCAGCCCTGGTCAGAATTAGTATAACTAAGCTGACTTGAATCTGGCATGATATCATGGGAGTAGGTTTGTTATAAAAGTGATTCCAGCCCTCTCTTCCTCCTTTTCCCTACTTCTTTGACATTGTGCCATGGGATGATGCAGCAAGAAGGTCCTCACCAGGTGCTCCCTGGCTCTTGGATTTCCCAGCTCCAAAACTATGAGCCAAATGAATCCGTTTATTATAAATTACCTAGTTCAAGTACTCTATTATAGGAGCAGAAAACAGACTAAGAGCATTGGTACTGAGAATTGGGGCTGTTTCTGTAACAAATGTCTGTAAATGTGAAAGCAGCTTTGGAACTGGATAATGAGCAGAAGCTGGAAGAATTTGGAGAAGCAGGTTAGAAAAAGGCTAGATTGCTGTGAATGGACCATAATGAGCAATTCTGGTGTGGTTGCAGAAGAAGAAAAGACCTCAGGAAAGCCAGAATCTTCTTAGAGATTACTTAAGCGGCTGTGATCAGCATGTTGGTAGAAATATGGGCAGTAAAGGCCATTCTGATGAGGTTTCAGATGGAAAAGAGGAATATCTTATTGGAAATTGGTGTAAAGGCCCTCCTTGTTATGAGGTGGCAAATAACCTGGCCGAATTGTATCCATGCCCAAGGGCTTTATCAAAGGCAGAATTTCAGAGTGATGAACCAGGATAACTGGAGGAAGAAATTTCCAAGTAAAATATTGAAGGACCTGCATGGCTACTTCTAAACGCACATGGTAAGATGCAAGAGAAGCAAAATGATTTAAAGACAGAATTTTAAGGAAAAGGGAATCAGAGCAGAAAGGGTTGGAAAATCCAAAGTCTGGCCATGTAAAGAGTGAAAAGGCGGCTGGGCTTGGTGGCTCATGCCTATAATCCCAGCACTTTGGGAGGCTGAGACAGGCGGATCATGAGGTCAGGAGTTCAAGACCAGCCTGACCAACATGGCGAAACCCCGTCTCTACTAAAAATACAAAAATTAGCTGGGCATGGTGGCACTTGCCTGTAATTCCAGCTACTCGGGAGGCTGAGGCAGGAGAATTGCTTGAATCCGGGAGGCAGAGGTTGCAGTGAGCCAAGATTGTGCCACTGAACTCCAGCCTGTGTGACAGAATGAGACTCGTCACAAAACAAAACAAAACAAAACAAGTAAAAAGGCATATTTAGGAGAACAAACCAAGGGTATGGCCAAGTGACCATTTGCTAAAGCAATTAAGATGGATAGAAGGAAGCCAAGTGCTATTTATCAACGCAATGAGAGAAAGACCCCAAAGGCATTTCAGAGGTCTTTGAAGCTTTCCCCCTCATCACAGGCCCAAAGCAGGACCATAAGAGCAAAGTTTTCAGAGAGGCATCTGTAGAACTTCAGCATTTGCTGCCCTGCACTGTTTTGGGGCTCTGTTCCCCAAATTACAGCATAGTGCCCCTTGGCCACTTTAGCCATGGCTTAAGCCTACCCAGGTTCACCTCGACCTGCCAACTCTGGAAGGCATAAGCCATAAATCTTGGCATTGTCCACATGGTGCTGACACTACAGGCATGCGGAATGCGAGAGCTGCAGGCATGGCACCCTCCACCTGGATTTCAAAGGATGTCATGAACAGCCTGGAGGCCCAGGCAGAGACCTGTTTCAGGGATAGAGCTACTTTGGAAAGCCTAAACTTGGTCAATGCCTAGTGAAGCCATAGGAGTGGGGTAACGCCCAAGACCCTAGGACTGTGGGGCCTTTCTTCTTGACTATTTCTCCCTTTTAGAATGGGAATGTCTATCCTATGTCTCTTTCACCACTGTATTTTAGAAGTAGATAACTTGTTTAATTTCAAAGACTGACAGGTAGAGAAAAATTTGCCTCAGGATGAATCATGCTTTGATCTCATCTATACCTGACTTAGAGGAGATTTTGGACTTTTGACTTTTGAGTTGATAGTAGAACAAGTTAAGACTTTTAGGGCTACTGGGATGGAATGAATGTATTTTACATGTGAAAAAGACATGAGTTTGGGGGGCCACGGGTAGAATGCTAAGGTTTGAGTGTTTCCCCCAGAAAAGCAAGTGTCGGAAACTTAATTCTCAATATAACAGAGTTGGGAGGTAGACCTTTAAGAGGTGATTAGGTCATGAAGGCTCTGCCCTTGTAATGGATTGATTTTATTATTGTGAGAGTGGATTTGTTAGAAGAGCAAGTTCAGCCCTCTCTTGCTAACCTCTCACTCTCTTTTCCTCTCTTCCATTTGATGATGCAGTAAGAAGACCCTCACCAGATGTGGCCCCTCACTCCTGGACTTCCAAGCCTCCAGGATCATGAACTAAAAACATTTCTATTTGTTATAAATTACTCAGCCTCAGGTATTGCTAGAGCAGTAGAAAACAGACTGAGAAAGGCTATGTCTCCCTCCTCAGACTGAAGGATCTTTGTGATCAGATGCTGTGTCTATATCCTTTGTTCATTTGTTTGATATTTGCTGAGGACCTTTTAAGTGCCAGGCACTATTCTAGATTCAGAATACTATGTTGAAAAGACAGACAAAATCACTGGTCTCATGGAACTTACAAGTTAGTTGCGACAAATGACAATAAACAACAAACAATTTTAGGTTACAATAAGTACTAAGAAGCAAATAAAAGCAGCATAATCGTCATGGTAGGAGTGGGGTGTTAACTGAAATGCGTGACTGAGGCAAGAGTCTCAATCAATCAAGGTTTATTAAGCCAGAGCTTGAGGGTATGTCTTGGAAAAACACAAGTCACAGATGCATCTGTGGCTGTTTTTTCCAGAAATGTTTTTTTTTTTTTCAGGAGGCTTAGTATTTATATACTTTCTGAAAGGGAGGTTTGGTAAGTGAAAGAATGATTGATCTAATCTTGTCTTTGTTCTGTATCTGCAAAGATAAGCAGTATCACTGTGAAATCTAACAGACTTTAGTTTTAGGAGCTACACTTAGATTGCAGCCCTAAAGTTGTAATTGACATGTCCTTGTCTTGTGGGAGGATATGCATCTTGAAAGTTTTCAAAAGCATCTGGAGATGCTAGAGGCCTTTTGCCTTTCTGTGGGGATCTGGCTAATGGATAACGCTTTGACACAACGTTGTGGAGTGACAGCTATTCATCTGGGGAAAAGATGGCAGTGTTGGGTCACTCAGTCTCCAAGGCTTAACTTTTTCTTTGGCATAATGAGTTCGGGGGTCCTGAGATTTTTTTAATTTTCTCTTACTGGGTGTACGTGTCTCTTTCAACTGGCATGGTTTGGGCAGCCTCTCTGATCAGGGGCTTCTTATGTATTTATTTATTTATTTTTGAGACAGAGTTTTGCTCTGTTGCCCAGGTTGGAGTGTAGTGGCGCAATCTCAGCTCACTGCAACCTCTGCCTCCCGGGTTCAAGTGATTCTCCTGCCTCAGCCTCTGAGTAGCTGGGACTACAGGCACACACCACCATAACTGGTTAATGTTTTGTATTTTTAGTAGAGATGGGGTTTCACCATGTTGACCAGGCTAGTCTCAAACTCCTGGCCTCAAGTGATCTGCCCACCTCGGCCTCCCAAAGTGCTGGGATTATAGGCATGAGCCACCGCGCCCAGCCAGAGTCTTCTGAGATGAGACTTGAATGATGAAAATGAGCCAGCTATGGGAGGAAGGTCTGGGTGAAAAGCAATTTTTTCAGGCAGAACTGACTGCAAATGTGAAGACCCTGAGATAGGAGAGAGGAAAAGAAAGAAGGTCAGTGTGTCTGGACTTAGTGCGTGAAGGGGGTGGCACAAAGATGAGTGAGAAATGTTGGCTCAGGCAGTATGGAGATCAGGCAGGGCCTTGCAGGTCACCAGGAATAGAAGCTTGCAGAGAACGGGCTGTGACTCCTATCCTAGGGGGTCTCCCTGAACCTCTGAACTTTCTATGGTTTCTCTATAATATTCTGATGGGTATCTGAACATCTGAATGTAAGGACATTGTCCCCTGTCTCATGTTCCTCTGCCCAGGACACAGAGCTCTGCTGACCCCAAGCAATAATGGAAGAAGTATCCTGCCCATGCCCTTTCTGCAGCTGCCTCTGGGTGCAGACCCTCTCCGTACCCTTTCCCAGCTTTGTTATTGCAGACTTGGTCCCCAGAGCTCAGCCACTCACTTCCTGCTCTTTAGCACAATCTTAGTGAAGCCAAAGAGCAAAAGACCTCCTTAATCCCAACTCTGGATTTACAACAGGGTGCCTGCAAAGCATGCAGCCTGGCAGACCCAGAAGATGCAGCCCATCTTCAGCCTGTCTTCCAGACCTGGCAGTCATCACTGGAAGTCCCAGTGTCTCTTCTCTGCCCCTACAGCTCAGACAACCTACAACAAACGTCAGTGAAGACCTGTCCTTGTCACGTCCCCTGCAAATGGGCTGTTAAAAGGCCAGGTTGGGAAGTCACAAGGATCCATTGTTGAAATCTGGCAAGTTATTTAAGTTCTCAGTTCCTCAGTTTCCCCATCTGTAAAACAGAGATAATAGTATATAGTTTTCAGGGTTGAAATCAGATCATAACTACTTGGCTCCATATGTTAAAAGGGGTAAAAATGATTATGGTTACTATGTGCCGGACACTGTGCTTAGTAATATTTAATTATCATAGCCATCATAGCTCAATGAGGGAGGTGCATTAGAATCCTCATTTCTCAAATGAAGACCCTGAGGTGCAGAGAGGCCACACAACTCTTCAAGTATGCCACCTACCAGGTAGTGGTTCTCAGCCAGGGTTGGTACTATCTCCCTAGGGGACATGTTAAAACATGGGTGTGTGCTTTTGGGTTGTCATGCTGGCTGGAAACACTGGGGTTGGAAGAGGGGGCAGGAGGGATTCCTAGTAAGTGTGCCCCCTTGGCAATGTATGTCTCTTATCATGTGTTGAATAGTCCTACTCAGGAAAAACTAATCAGCCTCTGTTTTGAGAAACACTAATTACAGCACAATCCCACATTAACAGAAAAGGAACTGAGTCCCAAATAAAGTGATGAGTCCAGATTCACTTGGTGCATCAGGCCAGAAGTAGGACAAGAGCCAAGTCCCTATCTTAACCACCAACCTTTACCACGTGGGGGCCCAAGCCAGATTGTGGACCACCTGTAGGGGCAGGCCAGTTGGCAGCAGTGGGTTGGTGCTTCCTCTCAAAAATCCATTGGGAATGGCGCTGTGATTTCCCCTTCCCAGCCTGAGGAAAACTTGCCCCCCTCCACCCCCTATCCCCTGGCTAGAAAGATGTTCTTAGTTATCTTTGATTGGGTTCTCAGATTTCCATTGCCCAAGGCCAATTTCCACAAAGGGAAGGTGTCAATAATTACATTTCTACTCTCCATACCCTGTAATTAATAATTGCGATTAATCTGGCACACTTAGTCAAATATTGCAGGTCCTAATTGGCTGCCGTGCCTTTCTTCTTTTGATTGAGACAATCCTATTCTTGGCAGTTCTGCAGCCAGCTGCGGTGAACTCAGCAGGACCTGTCAAACGCTTCTGCTTGGCAATTTGCATGACATTTTGGGCGGCAAAGCAGAGCAGAGGGGTGAGGTAGCTGGGCCTTATGCGTTGGGGCAGAGGGGCTGAGATTAGGAGGCCCCTGGGTCCTGGGCAAGGTGTTGGAATAGATCTGTTTCACCCTTAACTTGCCCTGATCAGACAGAGCACCTCGGGGTTTATTTCAGTTCCAGATGCAAGGTAGCCCTGCCCTCTCCTTTCGCATTGGATGTGAGAGGGTTTAAGGGGAGGTAGTCTGGTTCCCTCCTCCTCTTGTCTTCTTGTCCCAGGGGGCAGGAAGTTTACTTCCTATCGGGTGGTAAAAACAAACAAAACAAAACACACCATTGTAACCCTGGCCTCTGTCAATTCATCTCTCAGGCCAGAGGTGTGTACTGCAGCATCCAGTCCCTAGGAGGTCTGGGTTGGGGAATATCAGATTGTAAGGGAGGGAAAACAATCTTTCCTCTATGCATTTAGGTTTGCTAACTGGAACTCTGCAAATTAAACTGATGAAAGATTAACAAGAGGAAAACAGAAATTTATTTTAGGCCATACTTGCATTGCTATAAAGAAATGCCTGAGACTGGGTAATCTATAAAGAGATTTAATTGGCTCATGGTTTTGCAGGCTGTACAGGAAGCATAGTGGCATCTGCTTCTGTGGAGACCTCAAGAAGTTTCCAATCGCAGCAGAAGGCCAAGGGCTAGCAGGCATGTCACAAGGTGAAAGCAAGAGCAAGAGAGAGCAAGGGAGGAGGTGCCACACAGTTTTAAACGACCAGATCTCTTGAGAACTCTGAGATCTCACTTATCACCAAAGGGATGGCCCAAGCCATTCATGACAGGTCTGCCCCCATGATTCAAACACCTACTACCAAGATGCACCTCCAAGACTGGGGATTACATTTCAACATGAGATTTGGGTGGGGACAAATATCCAAACCGTATCATTTATTAATGCATGCGTTGTGCATACACATGGGAGAAACTCGGTGGTGAGTACCTCAGAGGGGTGTTTAGAACTTGGACTTGCATTGCATCTTAGCAAAGAACAATAGTTTTGCAGAGAAGTGACAAGGCAAAGGAAAATTCCTTCCAGCTTCTAGGAGAGACAAATTGATGGAAGGCAAATATATGGGGAAAGAAACAGTAGATAAGAGCTAGTTAGTAAGGTTTGTCTGTGTATATGCTTTCTTCTATATTATCTTCTTCCTGGTATGAGAAGCTTTTGTGTATATGCATATGTGTGCCTGTGTTGGGGGGCTATGGGGTTGGGGCACTTTTACGAGGGAATTTATGCTCTGTTTTCATGTAGTAGAAGGAGTCCAGAGAGCTTGTCCTGTGTCTGCCTTTTCATTATTGCATTCAGCTCAAAATAATCCTCATACACCTGAGTGGCATATTTTGGCATGGAGTACTCTGAATTCCTTTAAAGTAAATCCCCTGTCTTCAAGTTTCTTCCTGAGATTTCCTTGCCATTCCTAATTACAGGTCTGAAATTCTACCATTGTAGGTTCATTTCTTTGGGACCTAGCAGTGGTGGGGGTAGTGGGTCCCCCTTTTCTGAGGTTCCTAATTGTATCAGTTAGGATCCTTTTTATTGTAAATAACAGGACACTTAGCTTGGTAGCATAACAATTTATTGGCCTAATGATTGAAAAGTTTGTAGAGACTCTGGCTTCAGGCATGGTTTGATCCAGGGGTTCCCATTGTCAGAAGGGCTCTGGCTCCATTTCTCTTTGAGTTCCTTGGCTCTGCTCTACTCCTAGGCCAGTTTTCTCTTCTGGCCACCACCCTCTTCCCCACCACCATAGTGGCTACAAAACTATCTGGACACACACAGCTTCTCTTCTGAGATGTTCCTGCAGAAGAAAAGGAAGTATCTCTGGTGAAGCCCCTAGCAAACATCTCACAACTCCTTGACCTAGATTGAATTTTGTGTTCCTCTCACTTAACTCCCCCAATAAATCTCTGTGGTTCAAGAGGGGTATGCTGACTCCCTCAATCCCCTCAGAGTCCAGCTTACAGTCATCACACCCAAACCACATGGGAGACAAAGGAGGAGGAGCAGTGACCCAAAGGAATGTCTGGTGCTGTTGCTCAGGAGGGCAGGGAAAAATGGGTCAGGAAACCACCAGTGAATATCCACATGTCCACTGAAAATCGGTTACCCCAGGGCAGAATCATCACATTTATTACATAGCATGGGAGTTGGCAAAATATGGCCCTTGGACCAAAGCACATGATTTTATAGGTAGTTTTATCTGAGCACAGCTAGGCTCATTTTTTTTGCATATTGTCAATGGCTGCTTTCATACTACAACAGCAGAGTTGAGTAGTCATGACAGATAACTTATGGCCTATAAATGTAAAGTATTTGCTTGCTAGCCCTTTAGAGAAAGAGTTTGCTGGCCCCTGATGGAATGTCAGAGCTAGAAAGGGAAATCAGACATTATCTAGTCCTATACCTTTCCTGTCACAGTCAGAACTATCCCTAGAAATTTAAATCCTGGTCCCAGAGGGAGAGCATGACTTGCTGCTGAGGCTGAATAGGGGTTAGAACTCTGTTTTTTGTTTGTTTGTTTTGTTTTGTTTTTTTCATGAGCCAACATCTCAGCTGTGAAGTACACCCAGAGCAGTTGAGGACCTAGATTGAGGTGGGAAAGTGGCCGAGGGTGTCTGGGAGAGGAGACTGGGGAGTCACAAGGCACCAAGAGCAGCTCTCACCTTTCCCATGTTCACCAGAGGCAGCTGGGCATCGAGCAGGCCATAGTAGGGTGTCCAGTTGAGACACTGAGGCTGGGAAGGTAGTCAGGACATTCCTCACCTTCAGAACATTACCTCCCAGGAGAGAGACAGCATCTGCTCAGGCCTGACCCCCAGCAGATCTGCAGCCAGATCCCAGCCCCTGGCCTCTGTTAGCTCCACAGTGGGTGCCTTGGAAAAAGGAGCAGAGTTTGCATTTTTATGACCTTATCTCACAGGCATCCAGCTGTGTGTGTGGATGAGTTCAAGGGCTACAGGCTTTCTGTAGTTCCTTTACTTAGATGTAGGATTCCGTGCAACTGAAATCCACGGACAAGCAGGATTCCTCAGTAATAGCATTAGCTAACATGTATAGAGTGCCTACCTGTGCCAGGTGCTATTCCAGCCCCTTACCAGGATTCATTTACTCCCTAAGGGATGGCCCATATCATCCTATGAGTCAGATATGAACATAAGCCCAATTTACAGAGGATAAAATGAAGGCTGGAGAGGTTAAGGAACTTGTCCCAGGTCCCACAGCATGTGTCAGTTGAGGCCTCTGGGGAGTAGATGCTAAGATTTATTGAGGTTTATTGGAAGTATTCCTGTGAAAAAATATAAAAGCAGGAGAAAGTAGAAATGGAGAGGGAAAACCTTCAGACTAGAATATAGACCTGAAACCTGGGAAAGGAAAAGGAGCTGGGAGAGCCTCAGACCACTGAGTAGCTCAGACAGTCTCAGCCAGCCTGGTGGGGCACTCTGGAGCAGAGACAGCCCATTAGAGGGCCTGGCATTGGGCAGGCATGGCCAGGCCCTTGTACTCCTACTGGTCTGTGTCATCGGCTGGGACTGATAGGGAAGAATTGGTCTTGGCTTTAGAGCCAAGGTGGACCCTGAAGGTGCTGGTGTTGGAGGCTGTCAGCAACTGCCCTCTTAGAGCTGAACAGCAAATTCCTTTTTGAAAGGGAATCCGAGAAGCCTGCCTTCGTGGCCACCGCGTGGCTAGCTAATGAACCGAGATCCAAACTCCAGCAGTCTGGGACCGGATGCTGGTGCACTTAACGCCTCTGCTTCACCCCTTGGTGGATAGTGTGGGGCCCTATCAGGAACACTGAGCCAATGCTAGCACAGGGTGTCCTGGATCTGCCACTACCAACAACTATGCATCTTTGGGCAAGTCACCCCATTCATTGATTCATTCATTGAAACACTGAGCATTTGCTGGGTGTCAAGTCCTATGATCAATAAAATGCAGGCCATGGCTTCATGGAGCCCTTCACATGGAGATCAAGGACCACAATGGCCCACAGCAATGCTGAACAATATAATAGGGGCAGTGATGGAGGGCCCTCAGGTCATGATGGAGTACAGAGATATGGGTGCCATCATGGGCCTCAACTTTATCTGAAACAGGGAGTGGTTGGACTCAACTCTGAGGTCCCTTTTTACTCTATAAAATCAGTTTCAGGTCAAATAAGGGGAATCACAGGGTCTCCTCCAACAGATCAAGGGTCTGGAACTAGGGTATAGTACAGCTGGGAGAACCCAACCTGGTCTGTACAAGCCCAGACACAGGCACAGCTGCCCCATCCTACTTCTTGCCCAGGTGGTCTGCTCAATTTCTGAGTTGTCTCTTCAGTGGGCTCTCAGCAAATGATTGGCTTCAGGCTGGAGTTCATGCTCCTGGGATTTGAACACAATGCCTTTGCTGCTCCAGACCCCAGGGCAGGTCCTCCATCTTTGCATTTATTCAAACACAGCTGGGCCAGGAGTCCAGGCTGAGAGCCAGGCCAGCCGGGCTGGAACCATCAGTTAAACAGTAGACATTCATCAACTGACCGATGAGTCCTAGCAAAATCAGCATACTCATTTATAAAGCCAATCACCCAGAATTTTCTGAGTCCTTTTCCTCACCCAGCCATGCCCAGACACATGACCTTGAAGAAGTCTGTTATCTTGCTACAAATTATTACCAGGAAAGTCTATGGCCAATTAAACAAGCAAATGTTCCTCTTGCTCTTTTTATTTTCGTTCTCTTAAATAAGCTCTGGCCTGACCTGCAGGAGAAGATGCTGGACTCTCTCCTGCTCTCTTCATCAGACTACACATTTTTCCCCATAACACAGACTCCAGAGCTTGGTTATTAAATCAGCAAAACCCAAAAGCTCCCAAGATAAACTCCTGATGATATGCTAATAGCAATTACTCTGGAGAATTTCAATCGGTGCAAATCACCAGGTAAATGTCAGCAGCAGCAAGCATCCTGGCTAAAAGAACCCAGTGGGTAATTTGCCAGTTTATTGTTCAGAAACGAAAACATGAATGCAATGGGGCTCTGGTGGTCAATGAAAAAGCACTGAAAGTGGAAAACCTTTTCCTTGCCTTAGCCAGAGAAAGTCCCAGAAAAACAACCCTGGTGTATAGATTCTTCTCTCCTTCTCCAGACTTTTTTTTTTTTTTAAGAGAAGGTCTCACTGTGTTGCCCAGGCTGCCAACACTGTAGCCTGAAACTCCTGGGCTCAAATAATCCTCCTGCCTCAGCCTGTCGGGTACCTTAGTATTACAGGCATATGCCACCATGCCCAGCTAAGTTTTTAAATTTTTTGTAGAGACAGGGTCTTATTATGTTTCCCAGGCTGGTCTCAACCTCCTGGGCTCAAGCGATCTTCTGGCCTTGGCCTCCCAAAGTTGTGGGGCTACAGGCATTTTTGACTAGTGTAAAGGAATATATATTAGGTTGGTGCAAACGTAATTGTGGTTTTCGACATTGAAAGTAATGGCAAAACCGCAATTACGTTTGCACCAACCTAATAGAGCAGGAGGAAGGGGCATGATTTTTTTTCCCTAAAGTTAGCCATATGTTTCCCATTCACTTCTGCCCCGACTTTTCTGATAGGACAGGCAGGCTACACTGCCTACTCCTCACTGAGCCCCATCTCTCAATAATATGCTGCTTTCTCTATTCTTTCTGTCTCCGCTTGTCTTATTCTCTCTCACCTGCTCATTCTTCTATCCTGCCTTCTCCTTCCCCTGTCTTTCTCCTCCTTTTCCTCAAGTGGGTCCTCTGTGACTTTGCTCTTCAATCCATCTGTCCTACTACCCTGATATTAGGAAGTTCTTCCTACACCCTAGCCTTCCTCCACCATCTCAGTCATATTATCCCCCCTGGCCTCAAAAGTTCTACCCTCTCTCTGGTGATCCCAGTTTGGTCCTAGTGAATGGTCAGGCTTCCCCAGCAGACAAATCCACCGCAGTTCACAGCTGTTTCCAGCCCATACGGCAGCTCTGTGTAAATTAGAACAAAGTGGCCCTTTTCATGGGACAGATGCAGCTTCCATGCCAGGCACACAACCTGGAGGATGTCAGCCACATTCACCCCCTTGGCCAGGTAGCTTTGTGTACAATGAGTGGATGGCAGGACAGGCAGGACCTAGTGTTCTCTGGGGATGGGCATCCAGAGGGGACTACTGTGGGCTGGATGGGTTCCTCCCACAGCTGCAGAGGCAAGGCCCAGAGTGACCATTGTCCAAGATTAGTGGGCATAGGCTTACCCGGGGAACTTGTCTAATATGCAGATTCCTGTCCCAGCCCCCAGGGAATCTGCTCCAGCAGGTTTGGTGGGGGCCCTGAATCAAGTTCCCAGGTGATTCTGATGCAGACCACACTTTGAGAGTCCCTGATTCCCTAGAACAGTGACCTAGAATTTATCTGGATTTGTATACTCCCAAAATAAGTACATTAATTTATAAATTTTATACATGTAATACTGAGAGCTGGGATATTAAGTACTGGAAGTAAAACATTTCAATAAAGAAAAATAAATATGAATGGAAATTATTTTCTTCATGCCTCCAAAACTCTGCTTTTAACTTTCAGGGAGTATGTTCCCCATTTTGGAGGCCAAGGCCACAGAGGCTGGGAAAGAGCTTTAGCCATTGAAAACGTGATGTCATCACCCCACTTGGGGCCTTTCTCCTCATGTGCTCCTACCCTCTACCTTCCTGGCCCCAATCAGCAATACTGATGCTCAGGTAGGGGACCAGCCTCTTATGATTAACGTGAGACCTCCAGGCTTTCCTTCTGTCCACTGTGAATTGCCCATGATTTCATTTCCTTTCTAAGCTGGCAGGGGGCTATGGTGGGCACATTCTGGCTTTCAGGTGGACCCTGACTGCAGATGCTGCAGCCCAGTCCTCCATGGATTTGCCTTTTGCTGTAAGAGTGTTTGGACGTTTCACTCTGTAATTTTCAGCCACAGCCAAGGCTGTGAATCAGGCCCGTGTTGATTTAGTGGTGTAGAGTATTTCTAGAGGCATGCTTCCTCACCTGTAAAATGAGAGGGTTGGACTGATTGACTGCTAAGGCCCCTTTCAGCTCCAAGAAGCAAGGCTTCTATAAACCCTGCCAGCACCATTCATGAGTGGAAGAGTAAGTGGTAGCTCTTGGAAAAGACCAGGACAAGAGGGAAAAGCTGGTTAGTAAGTTCAGTCTTTCTACCAATTCTTTTTGTTCCAGTGAAAGACCTGAGAGAGTCACATGTCCCCAGAGAAAGGGCAGTATGTCTTTCAACCTCAACCCTTCAAAGCAGGATCAATAGTCACAATCTGGGTTCTAGTCCAGAACCAATCTACTTAGAGCAAATGGTTCTGAGCAATTACTTCTTTTTTTAAACTCAGTTGCTTCTTCCAAAAAGACAGGAATGGCCTGCATGATCACCATGGCAGCTTCCATGGGTGTTGTCTAAATTTTTTTTTTTTTTTTTCAAAATGAAGGTCATGAATAAATTTTAATTGTTTGGTGGGGCAAGATAGGGCATGAAAGACTAGAAAGATTTTTGGAAACTTTAGCTTCAGGCGTGTGTGTGTACTGGGTCATTGTTTACCAGTGCACTAGTCAGGGTTCCAAGAGGAAAGAGAAGACACACTTAAATTAGGATAAGTTGAGCAGGGTTTATAGAAAGAATATTTACAAAGGAGAGAAATAGGGAAACCACCATGCAAGACCCAAAGACTAGCAGCAGTGGAGCTGTTAGCACCCCCCAGGGCAGAAGGATCTTGGGGAGGGAGTACTTTCCAGACCCAACAAGGGAGTCTTATGGAAAAGGCCACTGTATTAGTTCATTTTCACGCTGCTGATAAAGACAAACCCAAGACTGAGTAACGTATAAAGAAAAAGAGGTTTAATGGACTTACAGTTCCACATGGCTGGGGAGGGCTCACAATCATGGCACAAGACAAAAGGCACATCTTACATGGTGGCAGGCAAGAGGGAGAATGAGAACCAAGTGAAAGGGGCTCCCCCTTATCAAACCATCAGATCTCATGAGACTTAGTCACTACCACGAGAACAGTAGGGGGGACACCACCCCCATGATTCAATTATCTCCGACTGGGACACTCCCACAACATATGGGAATTATAGGAGCTACAGCTCAAGATGAGATTTGAGTGGGGACACAGCCAAACCATATCAATCGCCTTGGGAGAAACAGTGGCTGTGTTGAGATATAGCCTCCTACCTCAAATGAGTAAGAAGCAAGTGAGGGGAACAAATACCCCAGCCTCTCTCCTCCTTTCTTTTCATCTCCTGCTGGAGCTCACCTTTAGTGGACCCTTCCCACCTTTAGTGGACCGTCCCCAGAAGCTGGAAGGTAAGACAGCCACAGGTGCAGTGTCTTACAGCTCCTGGGACAGAAGGCAGTATGTCCTAACAGGCAAAGAGACAAGTTCTGGCACAGGGAAATGCACAGTATATCTTTTATCATGGATTGCAGTCAAAAACGCTTGAAAGCCATTGTCCAGTAAAAGACCTTGGTGGCATTTGGAGCCAGTATGGACTTAGAGTCAGCCAGAACAAAGCTTGAACTCTGGCTCTGCCACTTGCCAGCTGCATCACCTTAGACAGACTACTTAACCCATCTGAGCCTTCACATCCACACATGTAAGAAGATAGAGAATAATGTTGGCTATGTAGGTTTATCCTGAGGATTAGAGATAATCATTGAGGAATGGTGGCAAATGGGGGTATTCAGTAGGGACAGCATTAATCCCGTGTTCTAGGTGTCATGACAGGAGTTATTCGCCAAGGACAGGCAGCCCCTTTAGCACTGGGCTAAGGACTTTGACAAGTTTCTATTTCTTATTTTATTAATTTTTTTAGAGATAAGTTCTTGCCCCTGTTGCCCAGGCTGGAGTGCAGTGGTGCACTCATAGCTCACTGCAGCCTCTATCTCTTGGGCTTAAGTGACCCTCCCGCTTTAGCCTCCCAAGTGGCTGGAACTACAGGTACACAGCACCATGACTGGCTAAATTTTTTATTTTTACTTTTTAAGTGATGAGGTCTCTCTATTTACCCAAGCTGGTCTCGAACTCCTGGCCTCAAGAGATTCTCTTACCTCAGCCTCTTGAGTAGCTGGGATTGTAGGCATGAGCCACTGTCCCTGGCCTGCAGACAATTATTGATGGAATGATTTATAAATTGCAAGGTGTTTATTGCTTCTGGAGAAAGCACAGGCCATTGCCAACAGAATTCACTAAGAGTTTAAGCAGTAAGCAGGATTAAAGCCCAAGAAAGGAATCAGAGAGAGAGTTGCTTATCTCAGAAGCCTGAGGTAGGTGTGCATTTTCCATGTAATTCCCATGTACTGTGGCAGCTCCTGAAAGCCAGGGGCCTGTTCTGGCTGGGAGGGAAGGCAGGCAGCTTCCTGTGTGCCTGCAGCCATGGTTCCTTAGGCTGAACTCATATTCCCCCCAGGCCCTGTTCCAGGGACCCTGGCCCTTACTATCCTATCTACAATCCTAGGCTGAATTCATGGCAGAATGTCACTTTCTTTCTTTAACAAACACTGGGTTTCCCTTTGTTCTAACAAATCAAGCCAGAGTGTTCAGGCTTGTATTAGTGGGCCACATCTTACTGAAGCCTCAGTTTCCTCATCTGGAAAATAGGATGGTAACTCCAGCCTCAGGGATGGCTGTAAGTGCGGACATAATGTGTGTGAGGAGCCTGGGCTGAATCAGTAAGTGGTGACTTCTGGTCTAGCTGGCCCTAGGTGTGTCTTCCTTGGATAACAGCTGTAGCTATCCTCCCATGCAGATGGGGTTCTTCCTCTGTTAGCAGGTCAGCCTGATTTGTATGGATCCTCCCACTGCGTTAAAAGCTGTTGATGCCACTGACTGTGGCTCTGCTAAAAGACACTGATAATTACACCTGGTGCTCAGCCTTGAAGAAGGCAATGGACCTGAAGACTGCTCTGCTGGAGCCTTCGGCCCTGTCCTCATTTACATAATAATCAGAGGCTTCACTCACATTCCAGCCACATGCACTTATGCACACACATGTGTCCACACACACACACACACAGAGAGGCTGAGATTAGGCTTGACATTGGGACTTTGATAACTTATGAACGGGATTCAAAAAGCAAGCCAGGAGCGCTGACTTGAAAGAAATGACAATGCAGTGGCTCAGAGGCCATCCTCCATGCAATGCAGTGACAATACTGGGTGCTGGCTGTGATGGAGTTCTAGAACCGAATTTCTCAGGCTGGGCTCTAATCCAAGCTTCACCACATTCCAGCTGGGTCCCCTCCAGCAAGATATTTAGCCTTTCTGTGCTTTGGTTTCTTTAACTGAAAATGGGGATAAAAATATGTTGTGATGAAGATGTCACGAGTCGGTACATGTCAGGAGCTAGAAGAAAGCCAGGCACATACATAGTAAGCAAGTGCTCCATGGATGCAAGCTATGACTGCCTTCTTCATCTTCATCCCCATCTTCAGGACATCTGCACTCATTTTATCATCCCCCTGAAGTAGAGTGGTACAGTGAGTAGAGCTCTGACTACGGAAGGGGAAATAACATTTATTCATTATTATAATTTCCCCTATACATCATTTTAAACAGGATTTGAAGTAAGTTATAAACATCCTTATATTCCATCAATATAAACAGAAAAAAGTCCATGAGAAAATTTGGGTGGTGGGAAAATGAGGGCAAGGTACAGAATGCCTCTCGTGGGGTCCTGTGGAATTTCTGGAG
The DNA here is from genome assembly GCF_029281585.2 of Gorilla gorilla gorilla. Classification (NCBI taxonomy): domain Eukaryota; kingdom Metazoa; phylum Chordata; class Mammalia; order Primates; family Hominidae; genus Gorilla; species Gorilla gorilla. The sequence goes on along the minus strand of NC_073229.2, from coordinate 58,038,488 downwards.
GTGGCCATTATTTTGGCTCTGAGTGTCATAAAAATATGATCAGTTGCAAAATTCACTGACAAATGTACGTCAGTTGCAAAATGGATGAGCCTCACAAACAGGAGGTTGAATGAAAGAAGGCAGAAACAAAAGAGTACATGCTGTGTGATTCCATTTATATAAAGTAGAAACATGGGCAACACTAATCTATGCTGTTAGAAGTCAAGGTAATTGTCATCCTTGCAGCAGTGGAAAGACTGGGAAGAGAGCAGGGGAGGCTCCTGGGGGTGTCAGTAATGTTCTCTTTCTTGGTCTGGGTGTGGATGACATGGGCATATTTAGTTGACGGAAATTCATCAGGCTTTACATTTACGGTGTGCATATATGCATAGGCATATATAGGTAAATATATATATGTATTTCATCAAAAATTTAACATAAAAAGCAGTTGCTTGGTAGGAGCATGGCTTTCAGTACATTGGAGTATATAAGTAACACTTATTTTTGACAACAGAGATAACTACAGAGCTAATCTCTATTGACTGCATATTCTGCAACTGGTACTCTGCTAACCACTATGTGCATTTCCATCACAGCCATCCTGTGAGGGAGTGGGGTACCCTACTTTTACAGACAGGGCAGCTGAGGCTTAGTGAGGTTACATGACTTCTATGCATTCCCAAATCTCTTCTTGATTTGCGTATGCCTGCCCTCTACCCAAAAACGCCCACCCACATAGCACAGAATCTGGCATACAACTGATGCTCAATAAATGTTTGAGGGAGAAAGGGAGGGAGGGGAGCATGTCACTGTATTGTCACCAGTCACCCCGTCTTGACATCCTGAAATCATTTTTTGTCTCCTCTCTAATTCCCATTGCACTTATAGGCAGCACCAAATGGCACTTAATTGCTTTCTGTTGCTAGGTCTAAAATGCTCTGTCAGTCAGACCTGTGCCTCCAAGCAGCACAGTTGTTTGGCATGGCTGAAGAATGAAGAGGCACACTGCTATTCCTAACAGGAGAAGAGCTTGGGTGGGAGACAGAGGAGGGGAAGTAGTCATCCAAGCTGATGGAGGGTTGTGGTTGGGGGGGAATGGATTCCTGTGCCTGACTCCCCCCGACCTGCCCAGATTCTTACTTTTTAACCCAGCATCTGGAGAGAAAAGTGAGAAAATGCTTCCAAAATGAACATGTCCCCTTCTCCCCCTCCAACCTCAAGGACTTGGTTCTGTTTCTGTCCTCTTCTGTGGCCCTTCCCCCCTATTGGATTCTTTGTCTGAATTAAGGTTAGCAAGTAGCCCAATTCATGGCTAATTTACCACTAAGTTTGTATTTTTACTCTCCCTGCACAAAAGCCTGTTTCTTCTGGGAAGACTTTAGTGGACATCAATAAAGCTCCAGGTGTAGTCCTGGGGAGACTCATCACCCTCCTGCAATCCCAGATCTTTGCATCTCCCTCTAGAATTGTCTAGGACATGGCTTTCCAGCTTGTGGACAGTGTTCAGCTTGTAACACTGCTTGTGTTACACTGAGTCAACATTCAATGAATAATGAATTATAATAATAATAACTTGAGGAAATTTATGCCCTAGCATCAACTAGGTCCAAAACATAAAGGGAAAGCTCACTGTAAATTATGCCCTGGGACTGGTGAGTGAACAAGGCATCTTTCCCCAGAGACCTCCAAATCAACTCATTTAAATTAATAAATCGCACTTTCCTCTGTGCCTGAATAACAAGCTTATTTATGTGTCTTAGAATTGGCAAAAATATCTAAGTAAAAGAACAGAGCAATTACCGTTGCTTCTTTACACAGATTTTCGAGATACTATCTAAGCTTCCTAACTCTTATTTTGGGTGAAAGAAAGGGGAAAGAAATGAATTCAACCTGATGAATGCATTGCTTCTAAATCTACATGCTACCAAATAACCAAATTGGCTGAATTTTTTTTTTTACTTCTGAGTAGTTTCTTCTGTCTTTTCTGGGTATGGGCCTAAAACCCTGATACAGACTAATCTTTCTTGGAAAAATCCTTGCTGAGTTCAAGACTAGAAAATGTGGGTTTGCTCTGACAGATCCCTCTGTAGAAACCCCCTGTACTCAGGGCTGAACTCTGAAATATTTAATAAAATGTAGGGTATAGCACTGGCCAGTTGGAATGGCTGTGACCTGCAAGGCCTCTGCTGTGTCAGTGCTAACTCTTTAGTTTCTGAATCTTAGGGTGATCAGTGTGGAGAAGATCTTGTAAGAGAGGCATGGTGGCATACTTAGTGGGCTCAAGATAGCAGCTCTTTGCTAATGGGGATGAAAGTATCTCAATACTTCAACAGTACAGATAACAGGCCACCTTCTACCAGTGCTCAGAACAGCTAGGAGTGGAAATAATGTTTTAATCGGCTTCTTGTGGGTCATTTCTATTCTCTTCTCTCTAACCTTGTTCTCCTCAAACTACCTCTAATCTGTTTTTCAGGCCCAACCCAGCTCATATAGTTACGGTGCAACATAATTCCAGTGCTAACTACTCAAAGTTAGTGCAGACTCCACAGGTTAAGGGCATAGTTTTCTTCAAGATTGCCCTCACGTTAGACACTAATTGCAAGCTCCGAGGTCCCCCAGCCATTCACACTTCTAACTAGCTACAAAGTCAGCCATTTCCATAGCTCTTTCAGGTTCGATAATTCAGTAGAATAACTCACATAACTCGGGAAAGCACTATCTTTACAATTCATTTTATTATAAAAGCTACAACTCAAAACTAGCCAAAAGAAGTACGGTGTACACTGCTCAGGTGATCGATGCATTAAAATCTCAGAAATCACCACTAAAGAACTTAGCCATGTAATCAAAAACCACCTGTACCCTGAAAACTATTAAAATAAAAATCATTTGCATCGTAGCAACAACAAAAGAACTGTCCCAAAGAAGAGATGCATAGGAAGAGGTGTGTGAGGGTCCCAAACGTACAACTTCCATGTCCTCACATCACCCTCGTGGAAGATCCACCAGATGTTCACCCGAGCCTCTGTGTCCAGAGTTTTGGGACTTTGAAACATAGTCCATGTGACTGAACTCAATCTCCAGCTCCCCTCCTCTCCTAGGAGGCTGGGTACATACATTAAGCCTTAAAGAGGATTCTGATGTGCATCCGGTTGAAGAACCACAGCTCTAGCGCATAGAAAGTGCTCAACAAATGTTTGTTGAGAGAATGAATGACTCCTGTAAGAAAAATCCTCTTCATCCAATCTGTGGAAACAGGTTTTCATTGAGCTCTTTCTCAAATAGGATCTGTCTCTATATTGAAGATTTGTTACGTTTAGCTAAAGAGGAATTTCTTTTTTAGCCTTTGAGCTCCAGCTTGAGAGCCCTGAGTTCATGATAATTAACCCAACACAATCTGCCTGAAGTGCAGTGAAAGATATCTTTGTGCTCACTTGTCACAGTATCTAGGTATTCAGGGAAATATAACTGCCCTTATATTTTCACATGATACCTGACCTTTTCTTTCATTGGGGAGTTCCAGTCAACAATATTATGGTGCATTATTTCAAAGGGTCAGAAGTAGGTGGAGCAAGAGAGGAACATCTGATCTCTAAAACATTCCTGAACTGCAGCAGGAGAGAGGAAGGCTAGGCTTCAGGAAGAACTTCCTCAAAATCAGGGGAGTAAGTTATAGGAAAGTGATAGGGACCTAGGAAATTATGATACCCTCTTTCATAAATGCTTGAGTTGGGGTGGGTCTTATCTGTGCACAGAGAAACCACAAGATTTTCAGGATTCAGGGAACTTAATTGAGAAGTGGTTGTCTTTCAGTGAGGAATCACCAGACCAGCCATGTGGATTTGAACCTATTTCTCCCTGTTTCTCTGCCTCAGGGTCTTTTAGCCTAGGCATAATGAACATTTATGACTGAATAAGTATTTGTGGTGGGCACTGTCCTGTGAACTTTGAATGGTTAGCAGCAACCCTGGCCTCTCTTCTCTAGATGTTGGTAGAACCCCGTGTTTATTTGTGACCATGAAAAATGTCTCCAGACATTGATAAGTTTCCAAGATCAGGGAGGACCGTCCCATGTTGAGAACCACTGCTTTATGTGTACCATGAGGCCAGGAGGATCTGTAAGGTCCTTCTTGGCACCAGTATCCCAGGATTCTGCCAAGCAAAGCAAACACCACCCCATAGCACAGGGGGCAGCAGAAGATTTCTGGCAGAGCCTGACTCCAAGAGACAGAGTTTGTGGCTGCCATGTCAATACACTGTGAACCACCACAAGGCCAGCCTGACCATGATTGGCTCTCTTTAAAATGCTTGTCTTTCAGACCAGCTGTCGGATGTCTTCCAAGACCGCCTAGTCTGGGATTTAAAATTCTAACTTGGCTGGTGCAGGTGGGGACAGAAGCCACAAATAGGAATCCCCCTTTCATTTGAAAACAGACAGCCCAGGCCAAGCTTTCACAGGAAACCAAGGGTTCAGCCTCATAGCAAATAGATGGCAATGTTACTACCAGAGTTAGAGTCTGAGCTACTTTTGAGGCATTGTCTCCAGAAGGCCCTTTCAAGGTGAAGCTAGTGAAGCACTTATGCAAGTGCAAATCCTGACTTTATTTGAAATTAAAATGTTCTGTTTAGCATGAAGTTTTTGCATTAATTTTGATTTTTTAGAAATGTTGCATTAAACTATTACTGAGTTTTTTTGTGCCCCCTTAAGTGTTGCACCCCAATAAGTATTTCACTCACCTCACCCTAGTTTTGACCCTGATCATCAAGGTTTTTTAATGCAGAATGGCAGGTCCAGGGGTGAGAAGCATGGCAAAGGGAGCAACCAAGGTTTAACCTGAAGGCACTGGACATCTGGTGTTATAAAGACCCCCAGCAGGGACTGCTCAGCGTGGAAGTACTGAAGATAAACTAGGCAGAACTAGGCAGAAAGCATGCACAGCTTTCTTCCTTAAGAAATTCATTAAGCAGCAGCTAATCCCCGTGGCAGCGATAAATGGTACTAACAACAAAGCGTTTGGTTTCTCATAGGAGATGGGGTCCCTTGCAGCTGGTGCCAGGTGTTCCACACTCTGAGGTAGAGGGGCTGAGAGAGCTCACAAGAGTTTACACTTGGAAGGGATGGGACGTTGTGTCTCCTCCTCAGCAGCCCTGGATGTACCTTACTGTTCCTCTGAGTTCCCTGCAGTTGAGGCATCTGCTCTTTTTCAACGTACTCTCTTCTGGAAAGAGGGAGAGCAGGAAGCATCATAGGTTTCACTTTACGGTTGGGGAAGCTGGCATTCAGAAACATTTGGCCATTTGCCCAAGGGCAATTTGCCTAGCAAATTGCTGGCAGAGCCTGTTCTAGAACCCGGGCTGCTGTATTTTCTGCCCACCCTGGTCTCTGTGGCTCACTTCTGCTCCTACAATGCAGAGTCAGGGGTGATATCTTACCAAAATGGGTCTACGTGTGGTCATCTCCACCACAAGACCAACTGCTCTCTATTGAACATCACCAGTGCAGGGGAAACCCATTGCCTCTTGACACAGCACAATCTCTCTTTGAAGCCCTCCGTTAGGAAGTTCTTTTTTACAGCTTCCTTAGTTTTCTGTGTATAGACACCGCCCATCTCCCCTCCAAGACTCCCCACACAAAGCATACATCTTTCACCTCTTCATAGCCTCCATGCCTAACACAGTGCCTAGCTGAGTCTATGTTTAGAAAACATTGGCTCCCTATCAAAGTTATTGAAACAGAAGAAAAAAAAAGAAAAAAAACATTGGCTCCCTTCCCCTGCCCTGAACCTGGATTCTCTGATTATCCACATTGCAGTAGATCCATTTCCTGGGAGCTGCAATGGGAGCGCGTTTACCCACGAAACAGGGGATTGCAAGTGCAAATGCACAGGGGGTTGAGGCAGGTAACACAAAGGAGTGAAGCCAGCTTGGTGGGTCTCCAGGAACCCTCAAGCTCTACCTGAGTGGGCAGCTTAGCTCAGCTCCAGCCCAAGGGGGTCTTAGGAAACTATGGCCACAGTCCTGCCAGCACTTCCCTTGGTCAAAAGGAAGCAAAACTGGGTTTCTACATGAGATTTCCAGTTGTCTGCATTTTTGGCATTTATCTTTTAAAAAAGACATTTTATGATCAAGTCAAATAAAACGTAAGTCCAGGCTGCCTGTTTGCAAATTATGACTTTAGCATTTTCTTTGGTATCAGGTGAAAAGACCTCAGAAAGGGGCAGGGTGGGGAAGAGTAACCCACATATAAACGGTTTGCAGGAGAGGGGCTCATGACATCCTTTCTCCACCTCCCTTTCATCTCCTCTCTTTGCAGCACCCTGTAGGGACGAGATGTGGTACCTGAGTCCCTGCACTTCCTACTGGCCCTGTCGTGGCCTGGGTCCTATAGTACTACCTCCCACCCCTGTTTTCTTGGAGTCACAGCCTTACCACTCTCTTTCCTTCCTTGTGGGTAGATGAGAGGGAAAAACCATCAAGCCCCATACTTTCCATGGCTGGCAATGTTCCTCTCAAATGTCTTCTCAGCAAATCTCTGTGTTTTCAATTACCTCCTAACACACCTCTAGGGAGCCCAGCCAAGCAGGAGGATTAGTAGAATAATGACTTTAAATTATTTACTTCTTTCCCCCCTGTCTTTATTCTGTGGCAATATTGAATCTAATCCAGGTCCAGATGCATTGGATGATACATGACAGGTTATGGCTTATAACTGATCTCATTTTCAAATTAATATGCAAATTCCTCTTTAGAGCTGAGGAATTAAAAAAGCGAGTTGGGGACAGCTGGGAAGAGAGGAGTGTAAGTGTAGAAGAAGTGAGAAGGAAGAGGCAGATTCATAGTCCACCCTCCCACCCCCAGTCTAATCAGAATTTTTGCATGAGAGACAGGGAAGGGGATATTTGATAACATGGAAAATCTTTGATGAACAGAGTCCCTGAGTGTACTAATGTCTCCCTCTACAGGGAGGCTACAGGATCTTGAGCATTAGAGCTGGAGAGGAATCCACACCCATTTCACAGATGAAGGAACTGAGGCCTGAAGTTACACAATGTGTTAGGAGCAAGGCTGTGGCTATAAACCAGAGTATTGGGAGGTCCATGTGTCAGCAGGAGGGTGTCAAGAGAGATCAGTCTTCTCCAGAGTAAGTACCAAGGGAAATGGGATTCATTCCACTCTAGACTCTGAAGATGCATCCCTTTTAGTTCAAGAAGCAGACCCTCTCTTGCATGAGATTCTCTCTAGGGCCACACAAAGTGTTTGCTCAGAGTACTGACCACTGCTAATAATTGCTTGGTTTGGAGAACTGAATTAATCTATGAAGCCATGAATATGGGGCACACAACTGAGCACCTACTATGTGCCAGTCATTGTGCTAATCACTACAGATAGGTTTTTGCCCTATATATTAATCATCAACTCCACATAAGTGGGGAAACTGAGTCCCCACAAGGTATAGTGACTTACCCCAGGGTGGAGATTTCATGGGAAGGCAGCTGTAGGTTCCAGGGCTCTTCAATCTGTCCCAGTGCTCCCTCTGTCTCTCAGGCCTGCTGTTTGCTTTCAGGCCAGGAGCTCAGGGATGTGGTTGTACCCAGCATGGATTTCTTTAGCCTATTTTTAAAAAGCTAATGGAAAAACAAGTTGGCATCTTCCCAGATCACCCTGAAAGAGGGGTATTTGAGAGAAGAAGCCACTGGCAGCAGATGACCCATGGCTAGTGAAGAGGAAGCGGTGGGTCTCTAGCTGGGAGCTGGGCCCAAGCATGGAGCTTTCTCATGGCCCAAAGATTGACACCTCCAATGCTTCATTAGGCAGGATTGTCTCAGCAGGAACCTTCTTCCTTTAATCACTTAATTTTCACATTGGTTTCTTTAATGCATATTTACCCTCCTGTCTTTTCCCTTCTCTGGGCTGTAGTCGTTGCTGTCATTGTAACTGCATCTCAGATTTTAGGGCAATGGATGCTGAAGGAGAAGGCTGTGGAATGGAATGCAACAGGAGGCCAGACCAGGGGGCTCTTAGAGATTTTCTTGCTACCCTATTTCAAACTCAGGATCCTCTTCAGGAAGCAATCGCTCAGAGGCCAGATTCCCAGAGGGAGGTGGGGAAGAAGGGACGAGATGGAGATTCTCAGGTTGTGCTGCTCAATGTGATAGGCACTAGCCACATGGGGCTAGTCACACTTGTATTTAAATTAATTAAAACTTAATAAAATTAAAAATTCAGTTCTTCAGTCATACTAACATTCACAATAGTGTTCAACAGCCATATGTGGCTAGTGGCGAATATGTATTAGCATGACTACAGCATTTCCGTCATCACAGAAAGTTACTGGCAGCACCATTCTAAGCTATGTTCTGGGTCTTAAGCAGAACAGAGAACATGGTTTGATTGCTAAGAGTCCTTTTTGGTTCTCTGTGCCCTAAATCCACTTGCATCACCCACCTCAGGGCTCTACCTGTGGTGGGGCTTGGTACTTGGCACTCCATTGCCTAAAACCAGAAGAGGAGACAAAGTGTTTATTCACCCAAGAGTCAGGCCATCTATATTTCAGCAAGAGTAACCCACATGTAACCGGCTGTTAAAGGTAAAAGCTCTTCCACTGGTCTTCTGAACAATCCTGGGAATGGAGGGTCCCTTGGACTAAGGGGGGTTTCAAAGTAAGGAGAACAGAGAACACCAAAAATGAGGTGGTCTTGGGCTTCCACCAGGTGGGAGTTGTCCCCTGCCGATCCTTTCCTTACAAAATAAAGGAGTTTCCTAAAGAGCAGGACCACTGCACTAAGGGAGCCAGCACTAAGGAGAATGGGCAAAGGGAGGAAGGGAAGAAGAGGGGGGGAAAAGGAGGAGTTAGAAAGCCAGGGAGGGTCCTGACAGGCACACAATCCCTCAAGCATGCCCAGCTCTTTTGACAGACCTCACACTTTCCACAGCCTCGTGTGGTGCTCACAGTACACTGATGAGGAGCAAGGACAACTTTCACTGTTGCACACACTGTGCAGATGAGGAAACAGAGGCTCAGAGATGTTAAGGAACTTGACCAAATGAGCCTCCTGTACCAAGTGACAGTCTTCTTGTTGTGCCTCATGTGTCTCTCTCCTTGACTCCTCCTCAGCCACCATGAGGGAGGCTGCAAGCCCAGTTCTGGGCACTGAGGATGGTGAGTGGCAGGTGGCTGCAGGAGCTGTGTGTAGACTGTGCATGCGGCAGCAGGAATTATTTGCAGGATGCAGGCTGACAGCGGAAAGCCATTTAGCAGTGGAAGCAGCAGGTGAGACAGCAGGAGCAAGGAGCTGCAGAAATAAAGCCATGGAGTGGAGGGGTGCAAACAAGAGCACAGGAGAGATGAGCTCAGCACCGAAGAGGCCAGGGGAGAAAGGGAGGGTGAGCAGCCAAGGGCAGTGGGGTCTGAGGGGGAGACTCCTCACAACCTGACACTGTGTCACCTGCCATGTCAGGCCAGGGCAGACACCATAGTGGGAGAGCCAAGGGCACTGTGCCCCAAAGCAGTACCTTCACCAAACCTACCCATAGGTCTAGCTGGCCACTGCACAGAGAAGCCAGGATGATGCTACAATGACCTGGGTGGTGAGCAGTGGGCTTTTCAGAAACTTCTAGGTATAAATTTATTTTCTGGGTAATTAAGTTAGTATCAATGAAATTCCTTTCTGTTACAAGTTGTATAGCAGGTTAATTATCCATGTTCCCCTTCACTGCAAAATAGGGGGCTGGTTATCTTGACTTTCAAACATTTTTTGCAGTGATCCAAGCAAGACATGTATTTGACATTATGACCCAGTGCGTACACACACACACACACACACACACACACACACACACACATGCTCATATACACACCTATGAATGGAGACAGCAGTTCCTCAAAACAATATCAAGACATACTTTCACAGTCTCTTTTTCTCTTCTTTTGTCTCATTTCTCTTCTTTCCTTCCCTTCCATTTGATTTCATTTGGAAAAATGCCAGTCATAACCCATTACATTGATTTTGGGTCCTCCTCACTAATGGGTCTTGACCTGCAGTTCAAAAAAACACTGATCCTGATAAATTATATAAAAACCTCTTACTGCCCTTCCTTTTTTTTTTTTTTTTTTTTTTTTTTTGAGATGGAGTCTTGCTCTGTCACTCAGGCTAGAGTGCAGTGACACAAACTCAGCTCACTGCAACCTCCGCCTCCCAGGTTCAAGCAATTCTCCTGCCTCATCCTCCTGAGTAGCTGGGATTACAGGCACTTACCACCATGCCTGGCTAATTTTTGTATTTTATTAGAGACAGGGTTTCACCATGTTGGCCAGGCTGGTCTCGAACTCCTGACCTCAGGTGATCTGCCCGCCTCAGCCTCCCAAAATGCTGGGATTACAGGTGTGAGCCACCATGCCCAGCCTGTGCTTCCCTCTTATTAGGCTGCCTATGTGACCCCTTCTGTTAGGAAGATGCAATCTCTGGAAATGTGTGCTGCATAGAACACCAGGTGAGGGACTATGGAGGTTTCTGAAGCATTAGGGAAGAAATATCTCACCATTTTTTGTTCTCAAACAGTGATGCAATTGACATTTATACAAGGGACAGTCTATTCCCTGGCATGTGGATTGGCTTTTACCGCAAAATGTATAAAACAGGACAATGGGGATAGTCATTAGACCCCCGGTACATGTGTGCTCAGCACTCCACCAGGCACTTTACGGGTTTTATTTCATTTACTCTTCACTACAATTCTATAAAGTCAATATCATTAGTCCCATTTTACAGGTGAAAAAAATAGAGCTCAGGGAATACAAGCAACTGGTCTAGAGTCACATAGAGGCAGAGTTGGGATTTAAACCCAGGACTGTATATATTGTCTTGGGAGCATTAAATTTTTGAATGGTTGAACATCAGCATTGTTCTAGATAACAAAAATGTCAGTATCTTGTGTTCAGTGTCCTCCCCTCCATAAACACACAGAAAAACATTACTCAACGAAATCTGCATATAATTGTCCAATTTTTTATGGCATGCAAATGAGGCATATTGAGTCTACCTGTATAGGTCTCCACGTGTCCCTTCTGAGAGGAAAATGGGGGAGGTGTCAGATGATTGGCAACCTCCAAAGGGAATTTGAAAGAAGCCAGCAGCCTCCTTCTGATTTAGGAAGGCCTGCTGTGTGGGCACTACGGGTCAGCTTGCTCGCCCTCCATCCTGCCCTTCTGGGCTGTCTTCTTGCACTTTAAGGGCTGGAAAGCTAAGAATTACATTCCTCAGACTTCTTTGTAGTGATTTTTCTACGTATCTATTAAGCTCTCTAATGAAATGTTTTTGCATAAGACTTGGGAGACAAAGTGAGGTAGAGGCCACCTTGCTGCTGCTTTTGATTGTATTTCTGCTGGAAAGAGAGGTTGAGGAGATGTGGCTTTTATTTTTCCTCTGCAGCGGCATCCCAGTGCCCGCTTTTTTTGGGTGTGGAGAAGCAGTTGTAGTGGACACAGTTGCTGAAAATCACATTCCAGACCCACCCACCAACTTTGAGAGCAGTAAAACAGACAGGCACAGGGCACAGCTGCGGGGTTGCTTTCCTGGATTCCTGAGCCCTGAATCATGGCTTGGTGTGATCTTAAACTCAACAGCTTAGAGGTGCCCTAGAAGGAGCAGCTCCATTGACAAGTCAGCTTTGCAGTGTTCCAAGGGGCATCCCTGGACCCAACCTGAAACCCATAGGGTTCTAGTCCTCCTAAAGATTTTTAGGCACCTAGTTCCATGCCTCTAATATCTTTCCATTTGAAATACCTAGAGATGTTTTCCATTTCTTTCACAGAACTTGACTGATATATTTTCTCGACTCCCTGAGTATCCAACCCTCTTCAATACATGGAAAGGGAAAGGAAAACTCTTTCACACAAGGACATCCACCCTACTTTAAGGGGCTGAGATTTGGTTCAGAAGCCCACTCAGTTGATTGCTTTGGCTCATTGATTTCTACAAAGTTATAGACTTCTTGTTCACAAATGAAAATGCTCTGTTTCATGAATGTGTTGGTTGATTTTGTTAGTAAGAATCCTGTTCAGTACCAGGGAAGCTTCAGACACTTAGATAGGTATTCCTTCTCCTACTGGGCAATTCTGAGCTCTAGAAGGCTTTCTGTGGGAGCAGGGTGTTCCCAGGGAAAGTCTCAAGTCCTGCTTTCCAGCCCTGAAGATAACAGTGTGTTGCTTCTCCCCACTGAGCCGTCAAAAGCCATGACAGATATCTTCTATTCCCTGAGGTCCTAGGGGAGTGGTTTGTAGGTTACCCAAGGAAGATCTTGTTTGTCCCCAGGATGGGGAGGAGCAGTGAGGCCTGAGTGGTTGGATTCCCTGCCCAGGGATGGTCCCATATGGATATGGCTGGCTGGTGTGAGGAGGGGGCATTTAACACAAGAATCCTGCACTTCAATCATGAGAAGAGTTACTGAGCATGGCAGCCAGCACCATTTCACAGAGGAGCAAAATAAAACTCAAAGAGGAGAAGGGACTATTCCAGGTCCCACCATGAGTTCAGTGGGAGAATAATGACAACAGCCCAGAACTCCTGACTCCAAAATAATTGTTTTTCCTACCCCAGTACACCAACCACCCGTTTACCCAGAAAAGACAACAGGCAGACATCACTTTTGGAGGGTGTGACTGGGGACATGGCTATCACTGAGGTAAAGCTGATATGTGAGTTAGCTGGTGAACTTCCCTGCCTCTATTTTAGGCAATGAGGTGCATCCATCAGTATCCTTACAGCAAACAGGTGGCACCCTGAAATTGGGTTGCTTGGGGAAAATTTAGTGTAGAGACAGTATAAGTCAGCATTCTCCAGAGAAACAACCAATAGAATAGCTAGCTAGCTACATTGCTAGATAGATAGATAGATAGATAGATAGATAGATAGATAGATAGATAGATAGATAGATAGGAAATTTACTATGGGAAGTGTCTCACATGATTAATAATGCTGAGAAGTCCCGCAGTCTGCCATCTGCAGGCTGAAGAACCGGGAAAGCTGGTGGTATAATTCAGTCAGAATCCGAAGGCCTGAGAATCAGGAGCTCTGACATCTGAAAGCAGGAAAACTAGATGTTGCAGCTCAAGAGAAAAGAGAGAATTTGCTCTACCTATGCCTTTTGCTCTATTCAAGACCTTAACAGATTGGATGATGTCCACTCACACTGGTGAGAGCAGATCTTCTTTACTCAGTCTCCTTATTTAAATGCTAATTTCTTCCCAAAACACCCCCACAGGCAGACCCAGATAGAATGTTTCACAAGCTATCTGGGCATCCCATAGCCCAGTCAAGTTGACACATAAAACAAACCATCACAAGGACATTTACAAAGCTGTTGGTAGAGTGTGGAAAATAATAAAAGATGGTTCAGTTCTCCAGGGAGGGCATTTCCATTTCCACCTGAGGCCTAGAGGGTCAAAAGGAGGGGGCATAGTACTTGGAGCTTAGAGAGACAGTGAGCTGTGTGGGAAGGCCATATCAAAGGATCTGTGACCTGCAGTCAAGGGATGTGGCCAGCCTACAGCATCCCCTCTTTCTACCTGCCTCCTTAGGTTGTCCAATGCTTCAAGCAATGTTCTTTCTCCCATCACATTTTCAACAAGGGTGCCCAGTTTATTCAAGGGCAAATAATAGTCTCTTCACCAAATGATGCTATGTAGGACAACTGGATTTCAAAATGCAAAAAAAAAAAAAAAAAAAAAAGTTGGTCACCTACCTCATACCATATGGAAAAATTAACTCAAAATGGATCAATGACTACAATATAAGAGCTAAACTCATACAATTTTGAGAGAGAGAGACTTAGGTGTAAATCTCTATGACCTTGGATTTGGTAATGGTCTCTTAGATATTAAACCAAAAGAATGAGCAGCAAAAGAAAAAATTGAACTTCATAAAAATTAAAAACTTTTATGCATCAAAGGACATGAATTAAAAAGTGGAAAGATAACTTACAGAATGGGAGAAAATACTTGAAAATCATGTATTGAATAAGGTTTTAACATCCAGAATATAAAAAGACTCACATAAGAAAAGACAACCCAATTTTACAAATGGGCAAATGACTTAGATATTTCTCCAAAGAAAATATACAAATGGCCAATAAGCAAATGAAAAGATGTTCAACGTCTTTTGTTTTGAGGTAAATGTAAGTCAAAATCACAATGAGATACCACATCTCACCTATTAGGACAATAATAATACAGAAAACAAGTGTTGGTGAAGACTTGGAGAAATTGGTACTCTTGTATATTGCTAGAGGAATGATACAGCTGCTGTCAAAATAGTTTGGCAGTTTCTCAATAAGTTAAACATAGAATTACAATATGACCCAGCAATTCTACTGCTGGATATATACCTAAAAGAATTAAAAAGAGACTCAAACAGATAACTTATATGTCAATGTTCATTGCAGTATTACAATAGCAAAACAAACCGAACCCCAAAACAACTACAACAAAACCTCAAGTGTTCATCAAGAGTAGATAATAAAATGATAGTACAGTCTTCCCTCCGTATCCACTGGAGACTGGTTCCAGAACATCCAAAGATACCAAAATCCATGGATGCTCAAGTACCAGATATAAAACAGCAGGGTATTTGCATGTAACCTAGGCATCTCTTTCCTTATACTTTAAATTATCTCTAGATTACTTATAATACCCAATACAATGTAAATGCTAGGTAAATAAGTGTTATGCTACATTTTTTTATTTGCATTATATTTTATTGTGCTGTTATTTTTATTTTTATTTTTTAACATTTAGGTTTGGGGGTACATATAAAGGTTTGTTACATAGGTAATGTCATGGGGGTTTGTTATACAGGTTATTTCATCACCCAGGAATTAAGACCAGTACTCAATAGTTACCTTTTCTCCTCCTCTTTCTCCTCCCACCCTCTACCCTCAAGTAGATCCAGTGTCTATTGTTTCCTTCCTTGTGTTCATAAGTTCTCATCACTTAGCTCCCACTTGTAAGTGAGAACATGTGGTATTTAGTTTTCTGTTCCTTCATTAGTTTGCTAAAGATAATAACCTCCTCTTCCATCCGTGTTCATGCAAAAGACATGATCTCATTCTTTTTTATGGCTGCATAGTATTCCATGGTGTATATGTACCACATTTTCTTTATTTAATCTGTCATTAATGGGCATTTAGGTTGATTCCATGTCTTTGCTATTCTGAATAGTGCTGCAGTGAATATTTGTGTGCATGTGTCTTTATGGTAGAATGATTTATATTCCTCTGGGTATATACCCAGTAATGGGATTGCTAGGTCAAATGGTAGTTCTGCTTTTAGCTCTTTGAGGAATCACTATCCTGCTTTCCACAATGGTTGAACTAATTTACATTCCCACCAACAGTGTATACGTGTTCCATTTTCTCTGCAACCTTGCCAGCATCTGCTATTTTTTGACTTTTTAGTAATAGCCATTCTGACTGGTGAGAGATGGTATCTCACTGTGGTTTTGATTTGCATTTCTCTAATGACCGATGATACTGAACTTTTTTTCACATTCGTTGGCTGCATTGTATGTCTTCTTTGTAAAAGTATTTCTTCATGTTCTTTGCTCATGTTTTAATGGGGTTGCTTTCCTCTTGTAAATTTAAGTCCCTTTTAAATGATGAATATAGACCTTTGTCAGATATATAGTTTGCAAATATTTTCTCCCATTCTGTAGGTTGTCTGTTCACTCTGTTGATAGTTTATTTTCCTGTGCAGAAGATCCTAAATATAACTAGATCCCATTTGTCAATTTTTGCTTTTGTTGTGATTGCTTTTAGTGTCTTTATCATGAAATCTTTGCCCATTCCTGTGTCCAGGATGATATTGCCTAGGTTGTCTTCCAGGGTTTTTATAGTTTTGCATTAAGTCTTTAATCCATCTTGACTTAGTTTTTGTATATGCTATAAGGAAGGGGTCCAGCTTCAGCCTTCTGTATATGGGTAGCCAGTTATCCCAGCACCACTTATTGAATAGGGAGTCTTTTCCCCATTGCTTGTTTTTGTCAGCTTTATTGAATATCAGGTAGTTGTAGGTATGTTGCTTTATTTCTGGGCTATCTATTCTGTTTCATTGGTCTATGTGCCATTTTTTCTACCAGTACCATGCTCTTGTGGTTACTGCAGCCCTGTAGTGTAGTTTGAAGTCAGGTAGTGTGATGCCTCCAGCTTTTTTCTTCTTGCTTTGGATTACCTTGGCTATTCAGGCTCATTTTTGTTCCATAAGAATTAAATTTTTTTTCTAGTTCGTGAAGAATGTTGTTGGTAGTTTGATAGGAACAGCATTGAATCTGTACATTGCTTTGGGCAGTGTGGCCATTTTAATGACATTGATTCTTCCTATCTATGAACATGAAATGTGTTTCCATTCGTTTGTATTTTCTCTGGTTTCTTTGAGCAGTGTTTTGTAATTCTCATTGTAGAGATCTTTTACCTCCCTTGTTGGCTGTATTCCTTGCTATTTTATTCCTTTTGTGACAATTGCAAATGGGATTGCATTTCTGATTTGACTCTTGGCTTTGCTGTTGTTGGTGTGTAGGAAGGCTAGTCATTTTTGTACATTGATTTTGTATCCTGAAACTTTGCTGAAGTTGTTTTTCAGCTGAAAGAGCTTTTGGGCTGAGACTATGGCATTTTTTAGATATTGAATCATGCCATATGCAAACACAGATAGTTTGACTCCCTCTCTTCCTATTTGGATGCACTTTATTTTTTTTCTCTTTCCTGATTGCTCTGGCTAGGACTTCCAATACTATGTTGAATAGGAGGGGTGAGAGAGGGCATTCTTGTCTTGTGCCGGTTTTCAAGGGGAATGTTTCCAGCTTTTGCCCATTCAGTATAACGTTGGCTGTGAGTTTGTCATAGATGGCTCTCATTATTTTGAAGCATGTTCCTTCAATACCTAGTTTATTGAGAGTTTTTAACATGAAGAGGTATTGAAAGCCTTTTCTGCATCTATTGAGATAGTTATATGTTTTTTGTCTTTAGTTCTGTTTATGTGATGAATCACATTTATCGATTTGTGTATGTTAACACAACCTTGTATCCCAGAGATGAAGCCTTCTTGATCATGGTGGATTAGCTTTTTGATGTGCTGCTGGATTTGGTTTGCAAGTATTTTGTTGAGGATTTTTGTATCAATGTCCATCAAGGATATTGGCCTGAAGTTTTTGTTGTTGTTGTTGTTGTGTCTCTGTCAAGTTTTAGTATCAGGATGATGCTGGCTTTATAGAATGAGCTGGGGAGGAGTCCCTCCTCCTCAATTTTTTTTTTGTATAGTTTCTGTAAGAATGGTACTAGCTCTTCTTTGTACATCTGGTAGAATTTAGCTGTGTATCTATCAGGTCCTCAGCATTTTTTGGTTGGTAGGCTATTTATTACTGATTCAATTTCAGAGCTCATTATTGGTCTGTTCAGGAAATCAGTTTCTTCATGATTCAGTCTTGGGAGGGTGTATGTATTCTGGAATTTATCCATCTCTTCTAGGTTTTCTAGTTTGTGTGCACAGAGGTGTTCATAATAGTTCCTGATGGTTATTTTTATTTCTGTGAGGTCACTGGTAACATTCCCTTCATCATTTCTAATTGTGTTTATTTGGGTCTTCTCTCTTTTCTTCTTTATTAGTCCAGCTAGTGGCCTATCTTATTAATTTTTTCAAAAAAAACCCTCATGGATTCATTGATCTTTTGAATGGTGTTTCATGTCTCAATTTCCTTCAGTTCAGCTCTGATTTTTGTTATTTCTTGTCTTCTGTTGGCTTTGGGTTGATTTATTCTTGCTTCCCTAATTCTTTCAGTTGTGATGTTAGGCTATTAATTTGAGATCTTTCTAACTTTCTCAGGTAGGCATTTAATGCTATGAATTTCCCTCTTAACACTGCCTTAGTTGTGTCCCAGAGATTATGGTATGTTGTATCTTTGTTCTCATTATTTTCAAAGAACTCCTTGATTTCTGCCTTAATTTTATTATTTATCGAAAAGTCATTCAGGAGCATGTGGTTTAATTTCCATGTAATTGCATGGTTTTAAGCAATTTTTTTAATCTTCACTTTTATTTTTATTGCACTGTGGTTCAAGAATGTGTTTGATATGATTTCAGTTCTTTCGCCTTCACTGAAGATTGTTTTATGTCTAATTATGTGGTCAGTTTTACGGTATAGGCTATGTGCAATGAGAATGTATATGCTGTTGTTTGGGGGTGGACAGTTCTGTAGAAGTCTATCAGATCCATTTGGTTCAGTGTCGAGGTCAGGACCTGAATATCTTAGCTAATTGTCTACCTCGATGATCTCTCTAATACTGCCAGTGGAGTGGTGAAGTCTCCCACTATTATTGTGTGGGGTCTGTGTCTCCTTGTATCTCTAAGAACTTGCTTTATGAATCTGGGTGCTCCTGTGTTGAGTGCATATGTATTTAGGATAGTTAGATCTTCTTGTCGAGTTGAACCCTTTACCACTATGTAATGCCCTTCATTATCTTTTTTATCTTTGTTGGTTTACAGTCTGTTTTGTCTGAAATTAGGATTGCAACCCCTTCTTTTTTCTCTTTTCCATTTGCTTGGTAGATTTTCCTCCATCCCTTTATTCTGAGCCTGTGAGTGTCATTTTGTGTGAGATGCATCTCTTGAAGACAACATACCATTGGGTCTTGCTTTTTTATCCAGCTTGCCACTCTGCCTTTTAAGTAGGGCATTTAGCCCATTTACATTCAAAGTTAGTATTGATATGGGTGGATTTGATCCCGTCATTGTGTTGTTAGCTCATTATTATGTTGGCTTGTTTATGTGGTTCCTTTATAGTGACACTGGTCTGTGTGTTTAAGTGTGTTTTTGTATTAGTTGGTAGCAGTCTTTCCTTTCTATATTTAGGGCTTCTTTCAAGATCTCTTGTAAAGTAGGTCTGGTGGTAACAAAGTCCCTCAACATTTGCTTATCTGAGAAGGATCTTATTTCTCCTTTGCTTAGGAAGCTTGCTTTGGCTGAATATGAAATTCTTGGTTGAAGATTATTTTTTCTTTAAGAATGTTGCAGATAGGTCCCCAATCTTTTCTGGCTTGTAGGGTTTCAGCTGAGAGGTCCACTGTAAGCCTGATGGTGTTCCCTTTGTAGGAGACCTGCCCTTTCTCTTTAGCTGCCTTTAATATTCTTTCATTTTCACCTTGGAAAATCTGACGATTATGTGTCTTGGGGATTATCTTGGGTAGAATCTCACAGGAGTTCTCTGTATTTCCTGAATTTGACTGCTGGCCTCTCTAGCAAAGTTGGGGAAGTTTTCGTGGATGATATTCTGAAACATGTTTTCCAAGTTCTTTGTTTTCTCCCTCTCCCTTTCAGGGATGCCAGTGATTCTGAGATTTTGCCTCTTTACATAATCTCATACTTCTCAGAGGTTTTTTTCATTCACTTTTACTCTTTTATTTATTTTTGTCTGACTGTCTTATTTCAGAGAAACAGTCTTCAAGTTCTGATACTCTTTCCTCAGATTGGTTTATTCTACTGTTAATACTTGTGATTGCATTGTGAAATTCTTGTATTATGTTATTTAGCTCTGTCAGACCCATTCCATTTTTTTTTATACCAGCTATTTTGTGTTTCAGCTCCTGTATCGCTTTATTGTGATTCTTATTTTACTTGGACTGGGTATTGCCATCCTCCTTAATCTCAGCGGTCTTTGTTCCTATTCACATTCTGAATTCTATTTCTGTTATTCTAGCCAGTTCTGCCTAGTTAAGAATTCTTGGTGGAGAACTGGCATGGTTATCTGGAGGACATACAACACACTGGCCATTTGAGTTACTGGAGTTCTTGTGTTGGTTCTTTCTCATCTCTACATGTGGGTGTTCCTTTAACTGCAGTGTAGATTGAGTACAGTCAATAGACTTCTTTTCTAATGTTTTCACTGGGCAAAGGCTTTGCGTGCAGGATTTTTATTTGAAGCTGACATCTTGTCTCTGGTTTCAGATGGGGCTATGTTAGTGAGGTATTTTTGGTGTTGAAGCCTAACAGTGTGATCCAGTAGGTGTCACTTAGGCTTACTGGTCAGTTAGTAGACTCTTGCTCAGTTGTGTGGCTCCCCTATGTTTCCTCACAGTTACAGCTGTGTTCCCTCTCAGTGTTCTGAAAGTGTGAGTTCCTCTCCCTCTTGAGTGCTGGCTATAGATGGTGGCTTGGCACTCCTGGGCTGCCCACTGCAGCTCTGGAGTGATGTCAGGGTTTATGCTCTTTCCCTAACTTGGAGGCAGCAAAGGCAGGGACCTTAGTAGTGGTTGTGGCCAAGGGTCTTTTGCTTGTCTCCTGGGGGCTCTACCCCAGAGAGATGCAAGTCAGCAATCAATCAGTGCAATCAGTCCATGATGGAGCATTTGTGCTGGGCGCCCCGGCTAGGGGCTCCCTGTTGGTGATGAGCAGTGGTGGGAAGGGGAATGATGAAAGACAGACTGGCCTTATTCCTTGGGTTGACTGCAGCTTGTTAGAGGTGTGGATAAAGCACTTAGAGTCTTTGCTCCCCTGTTAGTCTGAGGTTAGCAAGGGCAGTTCCACCACAGAGGCAGTGGCATACAGGCTTTTAGTTGACCCTGGAGGCTCTGTCAACTCAGGAGTTTCTGAGTTGCTGTTGCCTCAATAGCTCTGCTGGGGTGGCTGGAGGCCCAGACCTGGAGGACCTACCTGGTGGAGATATGGAAACAGGCACCCATGTAATAGTCTCACCACTTTTCTGTAGGGCTGCTGGGTTATGCTGGGTGCCTGCTCCAGTCCCTAGTTGCTTCAGATTTTTTAGTACCTGGAGGTATCCCCAGTGAAGGCTGCAAAACAGCAAAGATGGTGGCTTACCCCTCCCTCTGGGAGCTCCACCCTAGGAAGGTATGGACCTACTGCAGTCCCAAACACACCTGTAGGAAGTGGCTGGAGACTGCAGTCAGAAGATCCTGCCCAATGAGGAGGAACTGGATCAAGGACTCACTTAAAAAAGCAGTATGGCCACATTTTTATAAAGCAGCTGTGTTGTGCTGAGGGTCCACTTCAGCCCCGGTTGCCTCATATGCTCCAAAGCTTGAAGGCTGGAATAGCCAAGTCACCCAAACAGCAAAGATGGGGGCCCGCCCCTCCCTCGGGGAGTTCTAACCCAAAGAGGTTTGAAACCTCTATCAGCCAGAGAATACCAGTGGGGGCAGCTAGAGACCCCATTTAGGAGGCCCCAACTGGTGATGAAGAACAGGATCAGGGACCTGTTTAAAAAGGCAGTTTGACCACATTTTCATAGGGCAGCTCTGCTGTGCTGTGCTGGGGGTCCACTTCAGCCCCGTGTTGCCTTGGACTTTCCAAAATCTGAAGGTCAGAATAGCTAAGTCACCCAAACAGCAAAGATGGTGGCCTGCCCCTCCCTCTGGGAGCCCCATTCCAGGGAGGTTTCAAATTTCTGTTGGCTGGAGAACACTAGTAGGGGTGGCTGGAGGCACTTGTTGGGAGATCCCACCCAATAAGGAGGAATGGTATCAAGGACTTGATTAGAAAAGCAGTCTGGCCA
Organism: Gorilla gorilla gorilla; assembly: GCF_029281585.2. NCBI lineage: Eukaryota > Metazoa > Chordata > Mammalia > Primates > Hominidae > Gorilla > Gorilla gorilla. The sequence continues at coordinate 58,016,959 of NC_073229.2, read as the reverse complement.
CATTTATATAGAGCTGCTGTGCCGTGTTGGGAGATCCCTTCTGTCCCTGGTCAGCTTGGACTCTCCAAAGCCCAAAGGCTGGAATGGCTAAGTCGCACAAACAACAAAGATGGTGGCCTGCCCCTCCCCCAGGAGCTCCATCCCAGCAAGGTATAACACTTCTGCCAGTGGCTGGCTGGAATTCCAAGCCAGTGGGTCTTATCCTGTGAGGTGCCATAGAAGTGGGGGCTGCAGACTGTTGCTGCCCAGCCCCCTGGATTCAGCCTAATTCCTATGGGTATGTGCAGGAGTCTAACCTCCTACTTTGCCAAAGTTGCAGCTACTTTTGCTGGGAAGTCCAGAGAGCCCAAGTTTCTAAGGCTCCTGGGTCTCCACGTGTGCCTGAGCAGCTGCTCCGCTGAGATTCCACGTAGCTCTGAAGGCCCTGGTAGAGTGGGTTCAAGAGGGGATCTCCTGACCTGAGGGTTGCAAAGATCCATGGGAGAAGCATGGGTTCCCAGGGTTGCACATTCACTCACTGCTTCCCTGGGTAGGGGGAGGTTCCCTTGGCTCTGTGTTGCTCCTGGGTGGGCTATTGTCCTGCCTTGCTTTTCTCCATTCTCCGTGGGTCAGGTTGTTTCCTTAATTAGTCCCAGTGTGAGTACCTGGATGTTTCTGTTGAAGATGCTATATTTACTCACTCCTTCCATTTTGCTCTGTGACAGCCATGCACACTAGCTGTTTCTAGTAAGTCATCTTGGCCACCTCCCCCTTTTATCATTTTGAAAAATATTTTCAGTTCACAGTTGGTTGAATCCATGGATGCAGAACTATGGGTATGAAGGGCTGACTGTATAGACATAAAATTGAATATTATTCAGCTATAAAAAAAGAATAAAGTTCTAATATAAGCTACGACACGGATGAACCTTGAAAACACTAAATGAAATCAGACACAAAATGACAAACATATGATTCCACTTATGTGAAATATCTAAAATAGGCAAATTTATTAGAGACCAAGTCATAAATTAGAGGTTACCAGAGACTGGGAGGAGGAGAAGATATAAATTTATTGCTTGATAGATACAGAGTTTTTATTTAGGGTGATAGAAAAGTTTTGGAAACTGGGCATGGTGGCTCATGCCTGTAATCCCAGCACATTGGGAGGCCGAGGCGGGTGGATCACTTGAGGTCAGGAGTTTGAAACCAGCCTGGCCAACAAGGTGAAACCCTGTCTCTACTAAAAATAAAAAAAAATTAGCCAGACGTGGTGGTGGGCACCTCTAATCCCAGCTACTCAGGAGGCTGAGACACGAGAATCACTTGACCTTGAGAGGCAGATGTTGCAATGAGCTGAGGTTGAACTACTGCACTCCAGCCTGGGTGACAGAGCAAGACTCCCTCTCAAAAAAAAAAAAAAAAAAAAAAAAAACCAACAACAACAACTTTGGAAATAGATAAAAATGATGGTTGTATAATATTGAAAATGTAATTAATACCACAGAATTGTACACTTAAAAATGGTTAAAATGTTATATTTTATAAGATATATATGTATATATGTGAGACTATGTAATGTATGTATAGGTGTGAGATATATATGAGACTATATTCTTTTTCACATTTTTTAAAGAAAGAGTGCAATATTGAGCTGGGGACTACTGTGGGAAACTGGGGTTCAATCTTAGGGAATCATGTAGAATATGCCTCAGAATTGGCCATTTGAAGGATGAAAATCTAGGATATTTGTCCACTAGCTTCTGTTCCCCATTAGTTGAGAGTTGCCCTTGGGATTGCAACCTCTCCCACATTTTTTGTCTGTGCCTAGGCATGGGCTAAGTTCCATAGCTTCTGAGAAAGACCAGAAGCAGAAAAGCAGAAATATTTTTCTGTGCCCTAAGGCAGGACTCTGTTCCCACAAATGTGCTGAAATCAGTGATGTGAGGCACAGTAAACTCCTACAGATCACATCCTCCCCCAGGTCCAGAAACCCCCTTCAATCTGCAGTGCCCTTTTGAAGGAAGCAGCGGGTGGTTTCACCAGTGAGGAATTTGCACATTCTTAGAACCCAGGAAGATGACTGGGAGCTTTCATGCCTGCTGACATCTTAGGAGAAATAGACCAATGGGCTGAGTCATCAGGGGAGACTGCTCGGGGTTCTCTAAGCAGCATCACCAGCATGTGGTCATTAGTGTAACATCACCTATGGCACAGAGGGTGTCCATCTGAAATCCAGCCCCCTCTGGGGTTCTTCTCTTTCAGGTGCCATGACATCAATTTTCTTCCACTTCTGCACACCTGCATCTTATAAATCCAATAACAAAATAAGACTCCCCAGAGAAATGTCTTCCCAGAAAGTAACAAAATGATTATGAGATCTCCATGTGGGAAAATAGAGACTTCCCGTTGAAAGCCAGTGTTCCATTAGGACAAAATCTTGTACAAGATCTTGTACTTTATTTGGATGATGGGGAACAAAGGCCAGTTTGTAAATCTAACTCCCTTTGGAAATCAGCATTACCATCACAGATAAGGATATTAAAGTGACAGAACTGATGGGATGAACAATCTCCTGGGCATGGGCTAGTGGAAAACCCCATAGAAATTGAGGTCAGGCTGCCACGGCCACCGTGTTGCTGAGCTATCTGAGCACATCCCTTCCCTTCTCTGAACCTCAGTTCTCCCAGCTGAAAAGGGCAGGAATTAAGTGACCTTGCTTCTGTAGTCCTTTCTAGCACTATTCTTCAATGACAGGATGTTTATCTATATCTACCCTGGCATGTCTATCTGACTTACAAATTTCTTGAGACTGAATCTCCCTTTGCCAAAGTTTTGGGGAAATGATTTTTTGTCCTTTATCATCTCCCTTGATTAGTATTGACTAAGTGCCTACAAGCACTCTGGGCTGAGATCCTGGCTTTGACCGCTGCAAACTCCTGTTATCAAGAGGAAAGACAGGTCCATGTGGGGCACAGATTAATCTTTCTTGCCCTTTTCCATCTTCTTTGTGAGGTGTAATTAGAGCACAATTTTATGAGTTTGCTTGTGGGTGAAAGTAGTAGAAAGGACTAGTTACTAGGTGTTAAAATCTTTGTCAGAAGTAGCATGGAATAGCAGACAAGAAAATCATAGAAACAGTAAGATTTGCAGTTAGAGAAAAGCAAGTTCAAATCATGGCTCTGCTGCTTACTAGCTTTATATTTTTGAGAAAATTATTCACAACCTCAGTATCTTCATTGTACAATGTGGATAACTCTAGTTGCATTTAGGATTAGCAATTAGGTATTTGAATACATGATGAATATAAGATGTTCAGTAACTGTAAGCTATTATTATTTTGAGGTAGAAATTGTAATCTTTTGGTTGCAAGCAACAAAAACTGACTAGCTAGGTTAAATTAAAAAAAGAACTTTTGTCTGAAGGACACTGGAATAGCTGACAAAAATCAAAGGAATAGCGAAATACCAGGATGCAGAATGGGCAGATAACAGGACTACTTCAAGGATCTAAGCAGCAGGAGGAGTGAAATTTTTCTCAAGAAACCGCTTTTGAAAAAGTCAGCTCCAACAATTCCTGGAGGGCACATAACAGAGTACAGACATGGCCCCTGATGGCCTGCCCTCTCGAGGAGTCTGTGGGAGATGCTATAGTGGGATGCTTGTCCCCTGAAACCTCACGTTAAAATTTGATCCCCAATGTTAAACGTGGGGCCTAATGGGAAGTACTTGAGTAATGGGGGAAGATCTCTCATGAACGGCTTAGTGCTGTCTTTGTGGTAATAAGTGAGTTAGTTTCCTTGAGAGCTGGAAACGCTATTAGTTTCCTTGAGAGCTGGTTGTTAAAAAGAGCCCGGTGCCTCCCCACACCTTGTGTCCTCTCTCACCGTGTGATCTCTGCACATGCTGGTTCTCCTTTACCTTCTGCATGAGTGGAAGCAGCTTGAGGCTCTCATTAGATGCAGATTCTGGGGCCATGCTTCTTGTACAGCATGCAGAACTGTGAGACCAATAAACCTCTTTTCTTTACAAATTATACAGCCTCAAGTGTTCTTTATAGTAACACTACAAGGACTAAGACAGAAAATTGGTACCAATGAGTGGGGTGTTGCTATAAGGATGCCTGAAAATGTGGAAGCAGCTTTAGAACTGGGTAATAGGCAGAGTTTGGAGGGCTCCAAAGAAGACAGAAAGTCTAGGGAAAGTTTGAAACTTTCTAGAAATTGGTTAAGTGGTTGTGACCAAAATTCTAATAGAAATATAGACAGTAAAGGCCATGCTGAGGAGGCCTCAAATGGAAATCAGAAACTTACTGGTAACTGAAGCAAAGGTCACTTTGCCCTAAGGGGTAGCAGAGAACCTAGCTGTGTTGAGTCCATGCCCTAAGGCTTTGTGCAAGGCTGAACTTGAGACAGAGCAAAGACCCCTCTCAGGGGCCTGTCAGGCACCTCTCCTACCCCTTCCAAACCATGGAAATAAATGAAAATCTTGAATTCATTTAAGGGGAATTCCAGGCACCCTGAGAAGCAAATTAGCAACTTGATAAGCAAGAAGGTAATAGTAACTTAAAAATAGCCAAGGAAGTTAGAATCACAGTGTATTTGGTTCCCCAAAGAAACTGAAGACAATATTTAACATATGTCCCTGAGCTGTTTTCCAGAAACCTGGACCCTCATGAAACAGGTTCGCTGGCATGTAGATCTAAGATAAGGGGGATCTGAGAACTAAGCTTTGACCACTGTTCTTTGTTCTAGATTTCTTCCTGAGGGGCCAGGAGGAAGCCACATTCACAAGCCAGAGCTAACATTCTTTTCTGCTGACCCAAAAGTTTTAGACAAATTTTCATTTTCTTAACCAGTCACAAATCAGAAAATCTTTGAATTTACTATGACTTGTGCGCCCCTGCGTTAAGATGTCCTGCCTTTTTAGATTAAGCCAGTACATAGGCTCTATGTGATGATTTATGACTTTGCCTTTAACCTCTGCCTCCCTGTATTTAAAAACTCTTACCTGCAAGCTATTGAACAAGTAGGGTCTTAAGTGTGAGCTGTCAGATTCTCCTTGCTTGGTGCCCTGCAAACAAATGCCCACCTTTCTCTTATTGCAAACCTTGGTGTGGATGTTTTAGCCTTACTACAACAGCCAAGTGGATCCCAGTTCAGTGTGATAACAAACTTAAGAGGAATGACCTACGGTATACTGTGAAAGAAACTTCTAAGCAACAAAGCCTTCAATAAGTGATGTGGCTTCTTCTAAAAACCTACAATCAGATGTGCAGCAAAGGAATGACCTAAATGTGGAATTTGTAATTAAAAGGGAAGCAGAATGTAAAATTAGGAAAATTCACCACTTGGCAATGTGGTAGAAAAGGAAAAAGCATTTTCAGGAGAGAAATCCAAGGGTACTGGCAAGCAAGCACTTGCTAGAGAGATTAACACAGATAATAAAAGACAGCCAGGTGCTAATAATAGTTAACACAATGGAAAAAGGCCCTGAAGGTGTCACGGGATCCTTGGTGAGTTGCTTCACCAGCTGTGGCCAGCAGTGCCTTCTGCTTGAGTATTGCTCACACCTGCTGGCCTCATTATGCCCATTTGGCCCAGCAGGCTGCACTCAGCTCATGCTACCAGTCTGGATCCCACACCTACCAAGGGTGAGCCAGGCATGGAGTGATAAGGGGTATGTTGGCGAGTGAGCATGGGGTCCAGCCACTGTGCCCAGCCAGTCACACCTACGGTGGGACAGGCAGCTCCAGGTGCCGGCACAGGTGTTGGCTCCATACAAGGCTGCAGCTGGACCAGATGTACTGCACATGGCTTCTGCTGTGGGCACCTGCTTCTGGATGAGGGAAACGCAGTGGTGCCTGGAAGCTTGGGGATGCCAGGAACCACAGAGCCCCAAGATGGTGTCACAGCCCTGACTCAGGGAGCCCCTGGGTCCGGGATCCCTGAAGGGCCTCAGTTCTTCTCTCCATCTCATTGCCAGCAACGTGGGTAGTTGGGTGGCAAGTTTCAGCCCTGTTTGTGTTACAGCTCTTTTAGTCCCACCATTCAGTGGGTCCCAAGTTCTTGTACTACATCCAGCAAGATTGAGGTATGTGGACAACTGGAGGGTGAGCAAGATGGAGAGGAGCCTCACTGAGCAGCAGAACAGTTCTCAGGAAGACCCGAAGTGGGTAGCTCCTTCCTGCAGGCAGATCATCCTGATAAGTGTCCAGCTCTCAGTGGAGAGGAGACCTGCAGTGAGTAGCTCCTTTCCACAGACAGATTGTCCTGACAAGTCAAGGATACCCGCAGTGGGTAGCTCCTTCCGGCAGCTGGTAGTCTGGAGGTCTCTGTGAGTCTGGCTTGGTCTGGGATTTTTATGGGCTCAGAAGGGAGGAAGTCATGCTGATTGGTCCATGGACAGTCTTAGAAAAAGCACCATAAGTTCTCACTCTTGGCTGGGCTGCAGACTTCACCAGGAACTGACAGCCTGGCCCTCAGGCTTCAGTCTGTCCCTGGCTTGAAGGAAGGGCTTCACTGAGGACCCATCCCTTTCTGTCCAGGAGCCTGTCTGCTTCCTGCCACCATCAATCATATTGTTTATGGCACCTAGGCTGTTTGTGCCAAGGGGCTGCAGGCCCATGCCAAGCCACCCTCAGCCCCTACTTGACCTCCCTCCCGTGCTCTTCAGTGTCCAAAGTCCGGAAAGGGCCGAGGCAGCAGGGGGCTGGTGTGTCAGCATCACCCTGAGCGTGCATACACCCAGCCGGGTTGAGACAGCACCCAGGCTCGGCTTCAACTTTGCTCCAAAATTGGAGCGAGCACGGAGAGTAGGGAGAGGCCAGGCAGCGAGAGTAGGCACTTCCAGGTCTGCAGGGGAAGGCGGGCTTCTTGGGCCCCCGAGAGCACAGGGATGCCCGGGTCTGCAGCTTCGCCTGGGCAGCTGTGCTCAGGAGTGCAGGCCTCCCATCCTGCCAACTTGAAAGGGGGCAGGGCTCCCACCTGTGGAGCACCCAGCCCCAGCTGCACCTCCCCCACTGCACCTGGGATGCCCACAGTGGCTGCTCCAGAAAGGCCGCTGCTGCCATCAAAGGCATTCCAGAAATCTTTAAATTTGCCCTCCCATCACAGTCCCAGAAGCCAAAGAAGACAGAATGGTTTGGGGGTACAGGCCTGGGGCACATCTTCCCTGGGATGCCTTGGAGTGCTGCTCCCTGCATCCAGGCCACTCCAGCTCCAGCTGTGATTCTAATGATCCCAGGTATGACGTGGGCCATTGCTCCGGAGAGTGCAAGCAGTAAGCTTTGGTGGCTTCCACGTGGTGTTAAGTCTGCAGGTGTCCAGAATGCAAGAGTGGTGGAGGCTTGGTATCCTCCACCTAGGTTTAAGAGGATGTATCAGAAAGCTTGGGCACCCAGAAGGAACCCTGCTGCAGGGGCAGAGCCCTCATGGAAAGACTCTAGTAAGACAATGCTGAGCAGACATATGGGGCTGGATCCCTCACAGAAGGTACCCACTGGGGCACTGCCTAGTAGAGCTATGGAAGCAGGGCCATCACCCTCTAGACCCCAGAATTATAGTCACCTGTAGTGCATAACTTCAACCTGGAAAAGCCACAGGCATTTGACTCCAACTTGAGAGAACAGCTATGTGTACTGTGCCCAGCAAAGCCATGAGGGCAGGGCTGCCCAAGGCCTTGGGAACCCACCCCTTAAACCAATGTGCCCAGAATTCAGGACATGGAGTTGAGGATTATTTTGGAGTTCTAAAGTTTAATGTCTTCCCTGATGGGTTTTGCACTGGCCTGGGACCTTGCACCCATTCCTTTTGGCTGATTTCTCCCTTTTGAAATGGGAGTGCTTACCTAATGCCTGTCCCACCATTATATCTTGGAAGGAAGTAAATAACTTGTTTCATATTTTACAGTCTCATAGCTGTAAGAAACTTGCCTTGAGTCTCAAATGAGACTTCAGACTTTTGAATTGATGCTGGAACAAGACTTCTGCGGACTACTGGGATAGAACGATTGTAGTTTGTATGTGAGGACATGAGATTTGGGAGGCTAGGGGAACAATGCTATAGTTTAGATGTTTGTCTCCTAAAACCTCATGCTGAAATTTGGTTCCCAGTGTTGGAGGTGGGGCATAATGGGAGATGTTTGGGTCATGGAGGCAGATGCCTCATGAATGGCTTGGTGCCTTCCCGATGGTAATGAGTGAGTTCTCACTCTATTTGTTTCCCTGAGAGCTGGTTGTTGAAAAGAGCATGGCACTTCCTTCTTTCCCTGGCTTCTTCTCTCACCATGTGATCTCTGCACAGCTGGCTCCCTTTCCCATAAGTGGAGGAAGTCTGTGCTTCATCCCAGATGCAGATTCCCAATCCTAAATTTTTCCAGACATCAGAATCATAAGCCAAATAAGCCTTTTTTCTTTACAGATATCCAGCCTCAGGTGTTTATTCATAGCAACACTGACCAGACTAAGACAGGAGCCAAACTGCCACCTCAATTAACATGTACTATAGGGATGATGTATTTAATAATGTCCAGATCTGTGCTCAACCTTTGCTCCTGAAGAGACCCTGGATTCTGGAGATGTGGATTATGTGATTTTTCAGCTGCTGTGAGTAAGGCTCTGACTAGCGGGAGCTACCCGCTTCTCCCAATATACACAGCCTCAGTGATCTACAAGATGATTAATGGGTGTCCCCCTACCCCCTGTTTATCACTAGCAATGACAGTCACCAGCTATAGGCATAGTTGAGAAGAGATTGTAATCTATACTTTGTGTTCATTGATTTCTACAAGTTTCTATTATGCATACTGCTCATCAGTATAAATAATTTACATCACAAATGTTCTGTGTTGTCCCTTTTCACACTTCTTTATAAAACCAAAGAACAGAGTCCCAGCAACACAATGCCCACCTTATTCAATGAAATATGATGGTACTTCCTAGAATTCCAAGGTGAGCACTGAATGGAACCTCAGAGCTCATTTGGCTCAATAGTTCTGGTTGTACATTAGAGTCATAGACTTAAATACTGATGCCCAGACCCCACCCCTAGAGATTCTGATTTAATTGGTCTGAAGTAGAGCCCAGGAGTCAGTATTTTTAAATAATTGCTAGGTAATTCTCATATGCAGTCAGGATTGAGAACTATACAGATTTGGCCCGAGCTTTATTTACAGACAGGAAAGCTGAAACACAGTGAAGAACATGAAGACATGTGCTTCAGGCCACTTGATTATTTGCTGAACTAGGGCTTCAACCCAACTGTCCTTATTACCCATTCATTGCTCTTTCTCTTTGGATAATTGATTGTTCTTGTCCTGTGAAGAGTTAGAAGGCTTCAAGTAGGAGGTATTAGATTCAGCATGTGGTTGAGAGGGGAGACTTATGCTGAGGGGAACCAAGACTAGGGCAAGCAATCCAGGGCCTCTGAAGACCAGAGTCACAATGAGACTTTACATGTAAAACACACATTATAAACCATAGCACATGATACCCATGTCAGTTTCTGGCGTGAGAGTGATCATAAGTATAAGAGAGCATTTGGTCATTGCGTTTCAAACTGGTAGTTATGTAAAGGAAAATGGTGCCACTCTGTATCTGAAATAAAATGCCATGACCAAGAGACTCCACTCAACTCCTGGGCGCCTTCATCTAATGGAGGCTGTGTTGTATTTTGCTTATATAGCTAGGTTTGTGCCCACTTCTCAGTTTAGAGATATATGCATAAGGGGTAGAAAAATAAAATTTGAAAAAATAATTTAAAGGAATTCAAACTAAAAAAGTGTCAGTTGCATCTGAGGATGAGGAAGTACACAATTGGGAGTTATACAGAGGGACTTGCTTCTCTATTTTGCTTATGTAATGAAGAAAAATGGTCAGGAACAATTTCTCAAAGCAGACTGTCAAATTTATATAAAATTTTGAAATCAGAGATTATTTTGAGATTATTTGATGGTTTCAGAGATGGGAGTAGGCTGAAGTTAGCCTCAGAAGTGTGCTCACTTAGACAAGACTTCACTAGAGTAAGTTGGCTGCTGACTGACTAACCCTCAAAGGCTATCATTGATTGGTTGGTTTTTAGAAGTGTGTTGGATGGAGCAAGTTATTCCTGATGGATTAGATGGAGGCAAGTTGTCATTGATTGATCAGACAGATTTAAAATTGATTTTATAAAGTAGTCTTTTCCTAAGAGGGTAGAGGCTTCATTTTAATTCTCAGTTGATGGTTCAAAATTATCAGCTAAAGGATTTGTGTTTCCATATTGAAAAAAATAACCAGATGTCTAGCATAATGGATCCAAGTGGACCCAGGGGAGATATATTACTGTGAACTTTCAGAACATTGGAGACTAGGAAAAGATCCCAAAAGCTTCCAAGGAAAACACAAGTCACTTACAAAGTATTAGGAATCAGAATGTCTTCTGATTTCTCAATTGCAACTAGAAGCTAGAAAGCAAAAAGTGAGTCTCAAAATTTCTGAAGGAAAATTACCTTCAATTTAGAATTCTATACCCAGCCTAAATATCACCTATAAGAAAGGGTAGAATAAGACATTTTCAAATCTTCAGAGTCTCAAAAAATTTACTCCCCTTGAACCTTTTCTCAACCATATCCTTAAGGGATTTGCTCAACCAAAATAAGAAAATAGACCAAGAAAGAAGAAGATATGAGATACAAGAGGAGGAGATTCATCACTGGAAAGAGGCAAAAATGATAAAGGAAGATCCTAGGATAACAACTATACAGCAGCTATAGAGGGCAATTAGTTCAGATGTGTGTGACTTATGATATGTTAAGGACTGATAAATGAGGATCCCCGCTGCCTACCTTCCTTTTGATCTATAGATGAAATTTTCTGAGTTTAGCCCAGGTTGTTATCTTCTATAGGCTTATGGTAACTGTGTGCCTTGATCCCAGGCTATGACCAAAATATTCTATTCAGCTCAGTTTCCCCTGGGAGCCTTCCTCTAACAGGGGGCATGTTGCCCTTTCCTCAAACACCTGGGTTTGTGCCTGCTACTCAGGAATACAAACATAGGTGTTAAAAAGTGTTAAAAAGTAAAAACAAAGAATGATTAAGATTTTGAGCTCTATTGCCAAGGGAGGAATGTTTCTGCCAGGGGACACAACTGTGATTCCATTAAGCTGGAAGTTTGGACTGTCACCTGGTCACTCTGGGCTCGTCATATCACTGAATCAACAAGCAAAGAATGGGAGTAAGCTGGGGCAATTAATTCTGACAAACAAGGAGAAATTTGGTACTACCCAAAGGGGGTAGGGGGAGTATAGCTGACATTCAAGCAGTCCCCTGGAGTGCCTCCTAATAGTCTCATGCCCTATGATTAAATGGAAAATTTAATCATGGTGTAATGGTTACCTCTGGGGATGAGGGATATGCAACTGATAAGTAACACATAGGGCTTCTCAGGTACTGGTATCTCTTGACATTACATAAACTCAGAGCGATCCTTTAAATTGTCACTATGTCCTTTATACGCTACCGCATGTATGATATATTTCCCAATTTAAATCTATATCACTTGATATAAATAAACCAGCAGTGATGCTTACTAAACTTATTTCTGAAGGTGTATTATTTTAGTACTAAGAAAAGCTCAGTGAAAATTCCAAATGATTATGATGAACTGTCTTCCTGCTGCAGCAGCAAAGATTGTTTTCTAAAATAAATAAACTGATTTCTGACTGTTTTAAACACAATGGTATACTTTTTAATTTTGTTGATTATCTTCTGCATTCATTAATGGCTGAACTAGAGTTAATTCACACACACAGACACATGCACACACGTTATAAGACTTCCTAGTAACTCTTATATTGGAGAAGGTGGCAGAATCTCCTGCCCTTTATTATGAAATTGCACCTGGAACCTTCCTTTTGGTAGCTGACACCAAGTAGGAACAGGAAGAAGAGAAGGGTATATACTTAGTCTTATACTTAGTCTAAGCGTGAGCTTATTTGAGAGGGTAAAAGGATGTGTCCCCCATGAGCCTTTGACAAAGACCTCACCCACTAGTAGAACTGTGGCCAAAGGATGTCTAACATTCACCATTTAGGTTGGCTGCTCCTCTACCCACAGGGAGGAGGACTAAATAAGATGATGGGAAGGAAGGCCAATAGTAGTCATTCCAAAGTTCAGCCATCTTGGAGATCATAGTGAATGTTCCCTTGTAGATACGAGGAGGGAAAATCAACCCCTTGTTCTGTCCACAGGGAGAAATATGCTAGATGCAAAAAGGGAGGGGCTATATTAGTCAGGATTCAATCAAAGAAACAGATACATCTATACTGACCTTCAGACAGTAACCATAATTGCTGTTTCCCTTCTGCCCTCCAAACCTTACTCAAATTTATCTTGCGGGCAACTCTAGTCTGAAACCGTACATTCTAGGAAATGCAGTTTCAGCATAGCTAAGTTGACACAGTACAAAGCCACCACATCCACCCCTTAAGCACTTGACATTCATACATATCTCTATTTTTTTCAGTTATAAACACATCAGCACACTTTATAATGTTTTACAGTTAAAGTGTTTTTCTATTCATGACTACATTTGACCCTGTGCTTATTCTTAGTATACTATTACCAATAAAAATAAGATACCATTATTTGAGTGCCTCTTATATATCTTAACCAGGTCATTTTAGCTTTCAAAAGTCTGTCAGGTAGCAATGTGAGGTGGCTCATGCCTGCAATCCCAGGATTTTGGGAGGCTTAGGTTGGAAAATTGTTGAGCCCAGAAATTTGAGGTTGTGATGAGCTATGACCACACCATTGTGGCCCAGCCTGGGCAGCCACAGAGTGAGATCCCCATCTCTAAATTAATGAAATTTAAAAAATTAAAGTCTATAAGGTATAATTTGTTCACCATATTCAGATAAAGAAATTGGGGTTCACGGGATACACATCTCCTTAAACTATATCTAACTTCCAAATACACACAATAGCAAAGACACGCTTTTGCCTAACATGATGCAACTCTATCCTTCATACTACAGAAAACATACCAAGTCTCTCCTCAAAAGAAGAGACAATGCTCTTATCTATCTTTGGCTTATGTTTATTCCCTTATAGCTGTGTCATGTCTTTTCTTTAATACTTCTTTAGCTTATAAACTGAGATATAAAGTTAGCTACTATTAACACATCTTATCTTAGATGATAGGATAATGGGGGGGAATGGGTTAATGTCTACAAAATATATTCATATCAAAATAAGGAAAATATACATTACTTCCATCTTCATTTCTGAAACAGGTTACGTGGTTGTAGCTGGTGTTTATAACTTACCATCTTCTACTACTCATTTCACACTCCCTTTGTTGTTAGCAAGCACTTTTGCCTGGTAGGGGTGATGTGAGACTTTATTCCTCATTGGGTCATTGGGTTGTTTTAATTTTCCATCGAATCACAGGGCATGAGAATATTAGGAGGCACTCCAGGGGACTGCTTGAATTTCAGCTATACTCCGCCTACCCCCTTTGGGTAGTACCAAATTTCCTCTTGTTTGTCAGAGAATTAATTGCCCCAGCTTACCCCCATTCTTTGCTTGTTGATTCAGTGATATGATGAGCCCAGAGCGACCAGATGACAGTCCAAACTTCCAGCTTAATGGAATCACAGTTGTGTCCCCTGGCAGAAACATTCCTCCCTTGGCAATAGAACTCAAAGTCATGGGGACAGGAAGCAAAAGTTTTGCTAGTGACTCACTAGGGATAATAGCAAGAGAAGACACTCTCATTTCTACCCCTTGATTCCTGGCCCCATAAATCCTTCTTATAGGGGAAAATATACTGGTTACTGATTTAAAGCATGTACCACATTCTGGAGGGCATTGCCTAAGCCGTGCAAGCATTGCCACTCATTTGAAGATCAGAAGTAGTAACTGGATCTTCAAATGGCTATTCCACTTGGCTTTTCCCACCACAACAGCCCTTACTACACAGATTGGAAACCAGTGTGGGGATTTTGCCAGTTGCTAACTATGTGTATTCCAATTATACATTCTGGAAATACCTACAGAGTGGTGTGGAGACTTACTGGCCCCAGTGTAATCACCTCACCTCCATGAGCTCCTACCTCTGACATGGGTCTATGGGAACAAATGTTGGCTCAGGGCCAATGTCCATTAAGCCCTGAAAAGTCCAATTACTTTCCTAGCGCATTGCATAGTCACCCTGGTAAATGGCCATCAGTTTAAGGAAGACTGAGAGGAAGATTTACAGTACTCATGTTTGGTGCTACAGTAGGGTTGTTTCTCAAGTGGACCTAACCTCTTCTTCATTCAAGTGGTACTGGGTTTGTGAATTGGCTCATTTGAAAGTTGGTTGAGGGATTACAATTCTCCATTCTGGTAACTTAAGTTATATCTCTATTACCAGGATTAAAATGTTTCTACTTATATAAATCAAGTAAAAACTTAGTAGGCTGCCCATCTATTTCTATTTTAGAGCTCTCATGATCAACTAGCCAACACCAAAGATCTCTGCAGGTCAAACCATTCTGATTACTGCTTTGGCTCTGTTTCCCACAAGATAGTCATGCTTACCTTGTCACTTTCAGTTCAGTGCCACCACTGACCCCTGCCACCCAGGGATCCATCATCCCACTGGATTCAGGGAGCAGTTTGAAGGCAGTATTTCCCATGGATGTCCCTGGCCTTCACAGTATAATTATACAGAGCTCTTTGAATATGCTGGGTCTCCCCATGTGAATGTTTCACATCCTTGGAGGAGGAACTGTCTTTTAGGTTATAGTTTTTGGGGAGGAGAAGCTGGCCTTATATACACATTTATTCTAGCATTCCCATCTCCCTGAGCCTTTGAATAGCTTCCTCTTCAGTATAACAAGAGAAAACTGGCATTTCCACTTTATTGAGCGTAGGCCATCATGGGGCTCAGGTATTAGTCAATCAATGAAGCAGACTGTTAGAGCCACTCCCCGCCACTAGAGCCAACACTTGAATCCAGAATCTCTGCTTAGTGAGCTCATATGAATAAATTATGCCTAATCCAACATTTATATTTCTAGCATTCTGATTTAATAAACTCAAGTTCCATTCCCACATATATTATCCAGATTTTTATGTAAAATGGAAAAAGATTATGTAATTCTTTTGGTGTGTATTGCACCTCCTCACCCTCAGGGGTCTGTCTGGACTTGAGTCTGGTTGTATTCATAGATCTAAGCAACGAGAGGTGGGGTAGGTCCTGAGGAGGATCAGTACGTGTAGTTCCTTCAAGGCAACTGCCTCAGGGAAGGCAATTACAGGTGCCTCAGGCCAGGGGAGACCAAGCTCCTCATGCAAGAGTAGAAGGAGCTATTTCTTTTGGAAAAGGAGGCCTGGCAGGATTTAGGGGTTCAAGATCTCCAACTTCATCAGAATCTTTCCCTATGTCCCCATTCAGTGTTCAGTGCACCATTCTTTCCCAAGCAGAGAGCCCTTAGGGTAACCGAAGAGACTGAGAGGCTGGGAATTCAATTTGTGTTTTATTTCAACCTTCTATGAGATTAGACTTTGAGTTTGGTTTTCAGAAATCTCAGTAACTAGAGGTCGCAAAGGTTTCTTTATAGTCATAGAATTTTTCAGGTCTCCTCAGCAGAACTTGAGCTAGGAATTTCAAGCCCCAAACATATAACTTTATTTCTCCAAGTCCTCCATCACAGTTAGGAGCAGCCAACCAACTCCATTATATTCTTTATGGTCATTAAAATGTTATATGACAGAAACCACTTAGCTACCCAAAGCCTTGTTTTCTACAAGCATTTCAGTACAGGTGTTTACAAGTGATCATTTAAATAGCTGTTTTGCCACTGCTTGCTATAGACTACCAGTGCCTTCCTTACCACTGGAAACATAATCATTAATATTTTGAAATCTAATCAGATCAGATGACCAATCACAATGGACTCAGAATCAATTCAGAGAAGGCATTCCTATGATTTTGTTTTCTGGAACCACTTTGGACACTATATTCTGCATCAGCTAGAGATACAATAGACATGGCATAGAATATGTGCTTTCTCTGAAGAATCGGACATTACATGGGAGACAGTAAAAGTCTAAGTTCAGTTTTGTGTGTGTGTGTGCCGGGTACTGAGCCTGAAGTCATACGGTAAGTGTTGGGAAAGAAAAAGCTTGTAAAGCGGGAAAAAGTAGGATAGCTGGACCCCAAAGAGTAATAAGCTGAAAGCTTTTCCTGTCTCTCTCATCTCCAAGCCTCCAACCCCTCTCCATGGATAACCTGCAGGAGAAGATGGCCCTCTTGCTGCAGAGCCACACTCACACCTGGCTCAGGTGTTGGGGAAGTACAAAAAGAGATATCACAAAAGCTGGAGGAGTTGATAGACCTACTTCTGCCCACACCAGCAAAGGAAGTCAACAGATTATTTAACAAGCCTGTGAGTTGGCCAGGTGTGGTGGCTCACACCTGTAATCCCAGCACTTTGGGAGGCCAAGGAGGGCAGATCACGAGGTCAAGATATCAAGACCATCCTGGCTAACATGGTGAAATCCTGTCTCTACTAAAAATACAAAAATTAGCCAGGCATGGTGGCAGGTGACTGTAGTCCCAGCTACTCAGGAGGCTGAGGCAGGAGAATCACTTGAACCCAGGAGGCTGAGGTTGCAGTGAGCCAAGATTGCCACTGTACTCCAGCCCGACAACAGAGCGAGACTCCACCTCAAACAAACAAACAAACAAAGCCTGTAAGTTACAACACAGACTGAATTTCTTCCTTCAGAGAATAAGTCTCGAATTGCTTCACTTCTGCCTTTCAAACCTTCTGCAAATTTCTGTTGTGGCTCTAATCCAGAAACATACAGGGAAGGGAATTCTGGGAAATGCAGTTCAGCTAAGTCCACACATTATAAAGCCACCATAATATCCCAAGCATCTAGAAATACATGTGCAAAGGGAGAGAGATGCAAAGCAGTAAGGTGTTCTGGGTGATCCATGGATATTTATGTCTGCTTCAAAAATCTTCTTTTTAAATGCAGCCAGTCTATCCAGACTGGAACTGTGAGGAAAACTGCCAGAGAATAACACATTCTAAGCTATATCCTAATCACTGCTCCAACTGAGACTTGCACTTTACTGGTTTTCACTGTCTTAGGTCTTATCTGTGGCTTTGGCCTTAGCCATCAGATTGGTGGACTGCTCTTGGTTCCCGCTTCTGCCTCTGGCCTTGCTCTCCTGGTATTGACCTCTGGCTTTCCTGCAGGACCTAAAAGATGCCCAGTTGCTATAGCTCCATGGGCTCTATCCAAACACGTCTGTTGCTTACCAACCCCAACCTACAAGGGAACAGAAAGTAGGTAAGTGAGTCATGCAGGTGAGTAATAATAATGATGGTGATGCTGATGGTACATTGTCTAGCATCTTACAGCTTTCGAATTTCTTTTTATCTGTGCAAAGTCTGAATCAGTTAGAATCAATCATGCCACTTCTGAGCTGCTCAGGGAGGCCTGTGAGTAATAGACCCCATGTGAGTTATGGTTAAGAAAATCCTACAGCAGTGGGAGACCTACTGCGAAAATAGCCCATTCTCGCCTCCCTAAAATGGTTTGTTTGGTTTTGCTCATTAAATGTGTATAATTACACCTTAAAGTTGTTTTCATTTGCATTTCTTTAATTGACACTGTGAATGCTTTTTTTTTCCCTGAGATGATTTGCCATCTAAATTTCATTGAGTTCGCACTTTCTTCTCATCTCTTTTGATCTCATGTTTTGTGGAATGAGAATCAACCTTATATATTTTATCAAGTCTGTATATTTTGGATAGTAACTTTTTCTTATTACATTTATCAAACATATTTTTGTTGCTTTTCTTCTGATATTTATTTTATTGCTTTTCACTTTACAAAAGTCTTTGGTTTTATGGATTTCGACACATCCATCTTGTTCCTGATGACATCCTCCATTTTTAATAAATTTGTTTCCCCTCAGAATTGAGATAAATATTCTATTTTCTTCTAGATAATTTTTTATGGATTGAATTTTTATATATATCTTTGACCCATTGGAGTCTGTAGAAAGTAGTGTTAAAGAGCCTGGCCTTTGGTGTTAAAATGATGTGAGTTCAAATTCTGTCTCTTGCCCCTGGGAGGCCGATCCCTCCTGTGGCCTACCCATATCTTCCTTCATCCTCCTCTTCTTCCAGGCCTGGGTATCCCCTGCCCTGTCCTCTGCCAGGACAGTTCCTGTCAGCCCCCGGGGAGCATGAAGTCCAGCAGGCAGTCCTGATCTCAGGGGCCCTGAGCAGCTCACTCCTGCCTCGCCCTCCAAAGCATCCTGGCCTACCTCATCTGTTGGACAGCTGCCTACCAGCTGCTCTCTAGCCTCTTCAGCATCTACTTCCACCAGCATTTGGTGGGCTCCAAGATGCCTGCAGACCCTCCTGCACCCCTGACATCTGGTCCTGGGCTAGCAGGACTTGGGCCAGCCCTTTTGTGTGTGCCTTGATGTCCCCAGCTGCAAGACAGGGCTGGGACTTTCAGCTGTCCCCTTCACCATGGTGCCTGAGCCATGGACCGCCTTGGATTCCAAGTTTCTGCCTCAAAACTATCTCTCCTGGGCCCTGCAAAAGAGGATCATGAGGATATTGCTGCCAAAGTGCATGAGCTAGGTTTGAGTTGGGGTGGTCATACAGTCTGGGGGAAGGAGTGTCTACACTTCCGAACATATAAAAGAGCAGGCCAATTTTTACCAAAAAAAAGAAAAAAAAAATCTGTCTTTTCTTTTTGGAAAGAAATCATTTGTCTTCTCTGAAACTATTTTCTTAGACTAGTCCCCCATATTTCATTTTCATTATTTGTACATATTTATGGGACACATGTGATATTTTGATACATGCATACAATGTGTAATGATCAAATAAGGATAATAGGATATACAGCACCTTGAACACTTATTTCTTTGTATTGGAAACATTTCAAACCTTCTAGCTATTTTGAAATATACAATATGTTGTCATTACCTACAGTCACTTTTCTGTGGTATTGAACATTAGAACGTATTCCTTATAACTGTATGTACCCATTAACCAACCACTTTTCATGTCCTGTCCCACTACACATATACGCTTCCCAGTCTCTGGTAACTATCATTCTACTCTGTACTTCCAAGAGATTAACATTTTTAGCTCCCACATATGAGTGAAAACGTGATATTTGTCTTTCTGTGCCTGGCATATTTCACTTAACATAATGACCTTCACTTCTGTTCATATTGGTGCAAATGACAAAATTTATTTTTTTTCTGTGGCTGCAGAGTATTTCATTTTGTATACATACCACATTTTAAAAATCCATTCATCTGCTGATGGACATGTAGGTTGATTCCATTTATTGGCTATTGTGAATAATAATGCAATTAATGTGGGAATGCAGGTACCCCTTTGATGTACTGTTTTCCTTTCATTTGGATAAATACCCAGTAGTGGGATTGCTGGATCCTATGGTAGTGTTATGTCTTTCTTAAATATTTTTATTTTATTTTATTTTTATTTATTTTATTTTTTTATTTTTTGGATTTATTTATTTATTTATTTATTTTATTATACTTTAAGTTTTAGGGTACATGTGCACATTGTGCAGGTTAGTTACATATGTATACATGTGCCATGCTGGTGCGCTGCACCCACTAACTCGTCATTTAGCATTAGGTATATCTCCTAATGCTATCCCTCCCCCCTCGCCCCACCCCACAACAGTCCCCAGAGTGTGATGTTCCCCTTCCTGTGTCCATGTGATCTCATTGTTCAATTCCCACCTATGAGTGAGAATATGCGGTGTTTGGTTTTTTGTTCTTGCGATAGTTTACTGAGAATGATGATTTCCAATTTCATCCATGTCCCTACAAAGGACATGAACTCATCATTTTTTATGGCTGCATAGTATTCCATGGTGTATATGTGCCACATTTTCTTAATCCAGTCTATCATTGTTGGACATTTGGGTTGGTTCCAAGTCTTTGCTATTGTGAATAGTGCCACAATAAACATACGTGTGCATGTGTCTTTATAGCAGCATGATTTATAGTCCTTTGGGTATATACCCAGTAATGGGATGGCTGGGTCAAATGGTATTTCTAGTTCTAGATCCCTGAGGAATCGCCACACTGACTTCCACAATGGTTGAACTAGTTTACAGTCCCACCAACAGTGTAAAAGTTTTCCTATTTCTCCACATCCTCTCCAGCACCTGTTGTTTCCTGACTTTTTAATGATTGCCATTCTAACTGGTGTGAGATGGTATCTCATTGTGGTTTTGATTTGCATTTCTCTGATGGCCAGTGATGATGAGCATTTTTTCATGTGTTTTTTGGCTGCATAAATGTCTTTTGAGAAGTGTCTGTTCATGTCCTTCGCCCACTTTT
The DNA here is from genome assembly GCF_029281585.2 of Gorilla gorilla gorilla. Lineage (NCBI taxonomy): Eukaryota > Metazoa > Chordata > Mammalia > Primates > Hominidae > Gorilla > Gorilla gorilla. Next base: position 57,996,588 of record NC_073229.2, on the reverse strand, counting down.
TGATGGGGTTGTTTGTTTTTTTCTTGTAAATTTGTTTGAGTTCATTGTAGATTCTGGATATTAGCCCTTTGTCAGATGAGTAGGTTGCGAAAATTTTCTCCCATTTTGTAGGTTGCCTGTTCACTCTGATGGTAGTTTCTTTTGCTGTGCAGAAGCTCTTTAGTTTAATTAGATCCCATTTGTCAATTTTGTCTTTTGTTGCCATTGCTTTTGGTATTTTAGACATGAAGTCCTTGCCCATGCCTATGTCCTGAATGGTAATGCCTAGGTTTTCTTCTAGGGTTTTTATGGTTTTAGGTCTAACATGTAAGTCTTTAATCCATCTTGAATTGATTTTTGTATAAGGTGTAAGGAAGGGATCCAGTTTCAGCTTTCTACATATGGCTAGCCAGTTTTCCCAGCACCATTTATGAAATAGGGAATCCTTTCCCCATTGCTTGTTTTTCTCAGGTTTGTCAAAGATCAGATAGTTGTAGATATGCGGCGTTATTTCTGAGGGCTCTGTTCTGTTCCATTGATCTATATCTCTGTTTTGATACCAGTACCATTGCTGTTTTGGTTACTGTAGCCTTGTAGTATAGTTTGAAGTCAGGTAGTGTGATGCCTCCAGCTTTGTTCTTTTGGCTTAGGATTGACTTGGTGATGCGGGCTCTTTTTTGGTTCCATATGAACTTTAAAGTAGTTTTTTCCAATTCTGTGAAGAAAGTCATTGGTAGCTTGATGGGGATGGCATTGAATCTGTAAATTACTTTGGGCAGTATGGCCATTTTCACAATATTGATTCTTCCTACCCATGAGCATGGAATGTTCTTCCATTTGTTTGTATCCTCTTTTATTTCATTGAGCAGTGGTTTGTAGTTCTCCTTGAAGAGGTCCTTCACATCCCTTGTAAGTTGGATTCCTAGGTATTTTATTCTCTTTGAAGCAATTGTGAATGGGATTTCACTCATGATTTGGCTCTCTGTTTGTCTGTTATTGGTGTATAAGAATGCTTGTGATTTTTGTACATTGATTTTGTATCCTGAGACTTTGCTGAAGTTGCTTATCAGCTTAAGGAGATTTTGGGCTGAGACAATGGGGTTTTCTAGATATACAATCATGTCGTCTGCAAACAGGGACAATTTGACTTCCTCTTTTCCTAAATGAATACCCTTTATTTCCTTCTCCTGCCTAATTGCCCTGGCCAGAACTTCCAACACTATGTTGAATAGGAGTGGTGAGAGAGGGCATCCCTGTCTTGTGCCAGTTTTCAAAGGGAATGCTTCCAGTTTTTGCCCATTCAGTATGATATTGGCTGTGGGTTTGTCATAGATAACTCTTATTATTTTGAAATACATCCCATCAATACCTAATTTATTGAGAGTTTTTAGCATGAAGGGTTGTTGAATTTTGTCAAAGGCTTTTTCTGCATCTATTGAGATAATCATGTGGTTTTTGTCTTTGGCTCTGTTTATATGCTGGATTACATTTATTGATTTGCATATATTGAACCAGCCTTGCATCCCAGGGATGCAGCCCACTTGATCATGGTGGATAAGCTTTTTGATGTGCTGCTGGATTTGTTTTGCCAGTATTTTATTGAGGATTTTTGCATCAATGTTCATCAAGGATATTGGTCTAAAATTCTCTTTTTTGGTTGTGTCTCTGCCCGGCTTTGGTATCAGAATGATGCTGGCCTCATAAAATGAGTTAGGGAGGATTCCCTCTTTTTCTATTGATTGGAATAGTTTCAAAAGGAATGGTACCAGCTCCTCCTTATACCTCTGGTAGAATTCGGCTGTGAATCCATCTGGTCCTGGACTCTTTTTGGTTGGTAAGCTATTGATTATTGCAACAATTTCAGATCCTGTTATTGGTCTATTCAGAAATTCAACTTCTTCCTGGTTTAGTCTTGGGAGAGTGTATGTGTCGAGGAATTTATCCATTTCTTCTAGATTTTCTAGTTTATTTGCGTAGAGGTGTTTGTAGTATTCTCTGATGGTAGTTTGTATTTCTGTGGGATCGGTGGTGATATCCCCTTTATCATTTTTTATTGCGTCTATTTGATTCTTCTCTCTTTTTTTCTTTATTAGTCTTGCTAGCGGTCTATCAATTTTGTTGATCCTTTCAAAAAACCAGCTCCTGGATTCATTAATTTTTTTAAGGGGTTTTTTGTGTCTCTATTTCCTTTAGTTCTGCTCTGATTTTAGTTATTTCTTGCCTTCTGCTAGCTTTTGAATGTGTTTGCTCTTGCTTTTCTAGTTCTTTTAATTGTGATGTTAGGGTGTCAATTTTGGATCTTTCCTGCTTTCTCTTGTGGGCATTTAGTGCTATAAATTTCCCTCTACACACTGCTTTGAATGCGTCCCAGAGATTCTGGTATGTTGTGTCTTTGTTCTCGTTGGTTTCAAAGAACATCTTTATTTCTGCCTTCATTTCGTTATGTACCCAGTAGTCATTCAGGAGCAGGTTGTTCAGTTTCCATGTAGTTGAGCAGTTTTGAGTGAGATTCTTAATCCTGAGTTCTAGTTTGATTGCACTGTGGTCTGAGAGATAGTTTGTTATAATCTCTGTTCTTTTACATTTGCTAAGGAGAGCTTTACTTCCAAGTATGTGGTCAATTTTGGAATAGGTGTGGTGCGGTGCTGAAAAAAATGTATATTCTGTTGATTTGGGGTGGAGAGTTCTGTAGATGTCTATTAGGTCTGCTTGGTGCAGAGCTGAGTTCAATTCCTGGGTATCCTTGTTGACTTTCTGTCTCATTGATCTGTCTAATGTTGACAGTGGGGTGTTAAAGTCTCCCATTATTGATGTGTGGGAGTCTAAGTCTCTTTGTAGGTCACTCAGGACTTGCTTTATGAGTCTGGGTGCTCCTGTATTGGGTGCATATATATTTAGGATAGTTAGCTCTTCTTGTTGAATTGATCCCTTTACCATTATGTAATGGGCTTCTTTGTCTCTTTTGATCTTTGTTGGTTTAAAGTCTGTTTTATCAGAGACTAGGATTGCAACCCCTGCCTTTTTTTGTTTTCCATTTGCTTGGTAGATCTTCCTCCATCCTTTTATTTTGAGCCTATGTGTGTCTCTGCATGTGAGATGGGTTTCCTGAATACAGCACACTGATGGGTCTTGACTCTTTATCCAATTTGCCAGTCTCTGTCTTTTAATTGGAGCATTTAGTCCATTTACATTTAAAGTTAATATTGTTATGTGTGAATTTGATCCTGTCGTTATGATGTTAGCTGGTTCTTTTGCTGGTTAGTTGATGCAGTTTCTTCCTAGTCTCGATGGTCTTTACATTTTGGCATGATTTTGCAGCGGCTGGTACCAGTTGTTCCTTTCCATGTTTAGTGCTTCCTTCAGGAGCTCTTTTAGGGCAGGCCTGGTGGTGACAAAATCTCTCAGCATTTGCTTGTCTGTAAAGTATTTTATTTCTCCTTCGCTTATGAAGCTTAATTTGGCTGGATATGAAATTCTGAGTTGAAAATTCTTTTCTTTAAGAATGTTGAATATTGGCCCCCACTCTCTTCTGGCTTGTAGGGTTTCCGACGAGAGATCAGCTGTTAGTCTGATGGGCTTCCCTTTGAGGGTAACCCGACCTTTCTCTCTGGCTGCCCTTAACATTTTTTCCTTCATTTCAACTTTGGTGAATCTGACAATTATGTGTCTTGGAGTTGCTCTTCTCGAGGAGTATCTTTGTGGTGTTCTCTGTATTTCCTGAATCTGAACGTTGGCCTGCCTTGCTAGATTGGGGAAGTTCTCCTGGATAATATCCTGCAGAGTGTTTTCCAACTTGGTTCCATTCTCCCCATCACTTTCAGGTACACCAATCAGACGTAGATTTGGTCTTTTCACATAGTCCCATATTTCTTGGAGGCTTTGCTCATTTCTTTTTATTCTTTTTTCTCTAAACTTCCCTTCTCACTTCATTTCATTCATTTCATCTTCCATTGCTGATACCCTTTCTTCCAGTTGATCGCATCGGCTCCTGAGGCTTCTGCATTCTTCATGTAGTTCTCGAGCCTTGGTTTTCAGCTCCATCAGCTCCTTTAAGCACTTCTCCGTATTGGTTATTCTAGTTATACATTCTAAATTTTTTTCAAAGTTTATGACTTCTTTGCCTTTGGTTTGAATGTCCTCCCGTAGCTCAGAGTAATTTGATTGTCTGAAGCCTTCTTCTCTCAGCTCTTCAAAGTCATTCTCCATCCAGCTTTGTTCCGTTGCTGGTGAGGAACTGCATTCCTCTGGAGGAGGAGAGGCACTCTGCTTTTTAGAGTTTCCAGTTTTTCTGTTCTGTTTTTTCCCCATCTTTGTGGTTTTATCTACTTTTGGTCTTTGATGATGGTGATGTACAGATGGGTTTTTGGTGTGGATGTCCTTTCTGTTTGTTAGTTTTCCTTCTAACAGACAGGACCCTCAGCTGCAGGTCTGTTGGAGTACCCTGCCGTGTGAGGTGTCAGTGTGCCCCTGCTGGGGGGTGCCTCCCAGTTAGGCTGCTCGGGGGTCAGGGACCCACTTGAGGAGGCAGTCTGCCCGTTCTCAGATCTCCAGCTGCATGCTGGGAGAACCACTGCTCTCTTCAAAGCTGTCAGACAGGGACATTTAAGTCTGCAGAGGTTACTGCTGTCTTTTTGTTTGTCTGTGCCCTGCCCCCAGAGGTGGAGCCTACAGAGGCAGGCAGGCCTCCTTGAGCTGTGGTGGGCTACACCCAGTTGGAGCTTCCAGGCTGCTTTGTTTACCTAAGCAAGCCTGGGCAATGGTGGGCATCCCTCCCCCAGCCTCGCTGCCGCCTTGCAGTTTGATCTCATACTGCTGTGTTAGCAATCAGCGAGACTCTGTGGGCGTAGGACCCTCCAAGCCAGGTGCGGGATATAATCTCGTGGTGCGCCGTTTTTTAAGCCGGTCGGAAAAGCGCAGTATTCGGGTGGGAGTGACCCGATTTTCCAGGTCCGTCTGTCCCCCTTTCTTTGACTGGGAAAGGGAACTCCCTGACCCCTTGCGCTTCCCAAATGAGGCAATGCCTCGCCCTGCTTCGGCTCACGCACGGTGCGCGCACCCACTGACCTGCGCCCACTGTCTGGCAATCCCAAGTGAGATGAACCCGGTACCTCAGATGGAAATGCAGAAATCACCCGTCTTCTGCGTCGCTCATGCTGGGAGCTGTAGACAGGAGCTGTTCCTATTCGGCCATCTTGGCTCCTCCCCCTTTTCTTAAATATTTTTAATAGTGAAATATAATACACACAGAGGTGCATAAAACATAAATGCACATCTTATTATCTTTTAAAAATTATTTCTCCCTTATTCATTATTCCAATTGGAATCCAATAACTCAACAGAATTCAATCTCACATTTATATTGTTGAAGTGCACTGGAGGCACTCCTAGCCCAAGAAACGAGTATTTGTAGGCTGACCAATCAAGATGGCTACCACTGGAGTCTAACAATAGGAATAGCTCAGCAAGAGGGGATGTCTCAAAATGAATAAGCAGAAAAAAATGAGCAAAAAATTGGGACCTGAAATTCAATGATTGAGAATCAGAACTGAAAAGGTTAGACAGAGAAGGTGATGAAGAAATAAACAAAGCAGGAAGTTCACAGAATTGGTGGCTGTATCCACAATGCCGGGTATCAAGGAGGCACTCCTTTTACAATGACCTTGTTACACCTCAGTAGACAGGGAGCAAGCGCTAGTGAAGCTGAGAGCAAATAGAGGTGCACTGTTATCTTACTGCATTTGGTATTCCTAGACATAAGGTAGTTCTCTCTCTCCAGCCATTAATGTCTTCTTTTTGCCATTAAATATTTATAATGTTATTTGAATAAATCTTTTATGGGCCATGTTGATATTCAAATTTGTTTATTACCATAAATGGGCTCTTTGTTTTCATTTTCTTTTCAGTGTGCTACTGGTATAGAACACAATTGATTTTCAAGGCATCTTAAATCCCATAACTCTACAGAATTCATTTATTACCTCTAATTTTTTTTGGTTGATTTCTTTTTATTTTCTAGGTCACCAGTAAAAAGCAATACTTTTATTCCTTTTTCTCATATGTTTATGTCTTTTATTGTCTTCCTTCTCTGATAGTTATTATAAGTTCCTCTGGTACTTTATTAAATAGATACAGTAAAGAAGTCATCTTTGTTTTATTCTTGTTTTATTTTTTGTTTTTAAGAAAATGACTTTAACGCTTCTCCAACATGTGTAATATGTCTTGCATTTGAAACAATATATGTAGTTTGAAATGGGATGATGACTTTTAAATAATTTAAATAATCTAAAGAAGAAATCTATACATCTAATCTTTACAAAATTGTAAACAAAATGCATTTTTAAATACACCAGAGGTATTTCTGACACATGTTAAGATAACATAATGATACTTGCTATTTTGTTTTTCTAATATGACCAATTATTGAGGTTTTTCATATTTATATAACAGCTTTGAATTCCATGATTAAACCTGGTTTGGGTTTAGTAAATTATTCTCATAAGGTGCTTATTTTTATTTTCTAAGTTTTATTTGGGATTTTTGTATCTGTTTTCCCAAAGTGAATTGTTCTAGCTTGCCTTCATGGTTGGTATCTGTCAGATTTGAGAATTAGTCTGTATTTGCCTCAAAAAAAGTTAACTTACATTCTTTTTTATATTCTTAGAACTCAGATATCCTTAATTTTTTGGAAATTAAGAAAGCCACCTAGGGAATCCATCTAGAGTAGGTTCCTGGTGTGGAATAAATCTTTAATAGCAATGCTTACCATTTCTTATTCTGTTATTAGTCTGGCTGTGTTCACTTTCTTTTCACATTAGTTCTTGAAATTTAAAAACATGTTTGGAAGAGTATGCATTTCCAGTTAGACGTCAACTTTATTACCATGTAACTGAGAATAATTCTCCTACTAAATTATAATAAATACAAAAGAAAAATATTTCCTTTCTCATTTACTGACTTTTTAAATAATCTCATTGGGGATGGGACTTTCTCCCATTTATCTATTTTTGCTGTGAGCCAAGTGAATGCAAAACTCACTGTAGACACTAAATGTGTATGGAAGGGGCAAAGCGCAGGGTGAGTCCCTTTCTGTATGACATGTGAGCTTAGTGTCCAAAGTTGTCTCTCCTCTATTTAATTTCCATTCATATTCGTATTTATATCTTGGGAGTCTGAACTACTTTATGGAATAATATATTTTAAATAATTTATATCTTGCCTTGTCCAAAAAGGTAGACTGAAATATTAAAGGGTGTAAAAATATTACAAAGTTAAAGAAATTTAAAAAATTAAGTGGGCCGGACTTGGTGGCTCACGCCTGTAATCCCAGCACTTTGGGAGGTCAAGGTGGGTGGATCATGAGGTCAGGAGATCGAGACCATCCTGGCCAACATGGTGAAACCCTGTCTCTACTAAAAATACAGAAATTAGCCGGGTGTGGTGGTAGGCGCCAGTAATCCCAGCTGCTTGGGAGGCTGAGACAGGACAATCTCTTGAACCTGGGAGGCAGAGGTTGCAGTGAGTGGAGATCGCGCCACTGTACTCCAGCGTGGGCAACAGAGTGAGACTCCATCTCAAAAAAAAAAAAAAAAATTAGGTATAGGAAAATAGATGTGTTAAACACTGATAAAGGTTAGATATTTGCAGTAAAATGGTAAAAAGTTAATCTTTACACCTTGCAGTCTCTCAGTGCATGTAATTTCCTAATGGTGTTTATGTGATTAAGTATTGATATGAACAAAGTTGATACAATCAAAGTTGCCTCTTCTAAAATCTCTATACTTTCTCTCTCTTTGCTTAGTTACTTATATGCTCCTGGCTCTCCATTGCTTCCTGTAATCATCTTCCCACCTGGGAATATTCTCCTCCTGGCTGTGCCTGGCCTGGTAGGGATGGAGAGTTTCAGATCTCTGTGCTTTCTAGTGGTTTCTTCCTGAGCAATGCTCTTGTACTGCAGTCTGAAAAAAAGGGGTAGATTTGTTTTAATTCTTCCAACTTTTAGTATCTTTTTTCATCTTGGCCACTTAAAAATTCCTATCTTTATCTGTAAAGTCTAAAAAATTAACAAGTTGGTTTGGTTTTCCTGAGTATGGAAGGAGCTTTCTTTGAGAATTGCACCTGCTTAATATACCCACTGAGACTGTTTTTCCTTTAATGATACTTTTGTTTAATGATTTCTTTTAAAATGGGTCTCACGTGTTGGCCTTTCTCTGATTCTTCCAGCAACTCATATATTCACAAAGGAATTTTCTTGATCTATTTTCAAGCTTCCTAGTTTGTCTTCATGTATCTATTGAACAAAAAAAGTATAGATGCCTGCTATAGTATGGGTTTCTAATGGAGAGCCCCATCACATGATCTGAATATTTGTGTTGCTCCAAAATTCCTATGTTAATACTCAATCACTAGTGTAACGGTATTAGAAGGTAGGGTCTTTGGGAGGTAATTAGCTTGTGAGGGCAAAGCCCTCATGAATGCGATTAGTGTCCTTATGAAAAAGACCCCAGAGAGCTTCCTTCTTCCACAGGAGGATCCAACAAGGAGGCACCATCTGTGAACAAAAAGGGGGCCTTCACCAGACACTGAATCTGCCAGTGCCATGATCTTGGATGTCCTAGCCTCTAAAACTATGAGAAATAAGTTTCTATTGTTTACAAGCCATGAAGTTTATGGTATTTTGTTATAGCAGCCTGAACGGACCAAGATGCTGTGTAATAGACTCAGTGGAAGTCTGATCTAGCACACTGTGCGTTTCCGAATCTGGTTATCAGAGGGTGTGGTTTAGAGGTAAGGAAGTGAGAGGTAAGGAAGGAGTTGAGGCATGGGAGAAGTGAGGGAGTGGAAAACTTGGGCCATGAAGGATGCCTCAAACTGACTTCACAAAGAGCCTGGAGAATGGATTTGGAGACCCAGAGTCAGTGAGGGGAGTCTCTGGAATTCATTAGGCTTAGACTAAATCTGGGTTTAAAGACATGCAGGCTCTTCAGGTGTTGAAATCAGATAATATAGAGGCTGGGGAAGTTGGACCTTTCTCTGAGGGAATGGGCAGTGCTATAGACCAAATATTTGTGTCCCCCTCCAAATGTATATGTTGAAAACATCTCATCAATGTGATGGTATTTGAAGGTGGGACCCTTAGGAGATGCTTAGGTCATGATCCCTCCTGAATAAGATTAGTGCCCTCATAAAAAGAGGAGACGTGATATCTCTCTCTCTGCTCCCTCCCAAGTGAGGATACAATGAGAAGACAACCATCTGCAAATCAGGAAGTGGCCCTCACCAGACAGGATCTGCTAGCACCTTGATCTTGGACTTGTGAGCCTCTAGAAGTGTCAGAAATAAATGTTGTTTCAGCCACCCAGTCTGCGGTATATTTGTTATAGCAGGCTAAAGTGACTAAGGCAGAAAAGGAATAGAGAATCATGCAAAACCAAAGCTTCCAGGAGCCATGGAACCTGCCTTCCCTTCCTCCTGCAGTGCTGACCCCAGTGCCTAACCCAGTGTGTGTGGCATCAACTGCAAGTAAGATCTGACCATAGCTGGCTAGAGTTAATTAGTGCTCATGTGGGGGCCCTGAATCTCTTACGCTTTTATCAGATTTTCCTTCCTGATCTGTAAATAATTATCTCATGCTTTTTGTATCTGTGTGTCAGGTGCTGTTGCAGTTTGGTGTTCCAGGAAGCAGGCTCTGAGATAAGAGAGTATAGTATGCGGCATGTTTATTAGGAAGGCCCTGGGAGTCGATCCTTATGGTAGGGAGGGGAAGAGGCAGACTGGGCAGAGGGAGAAGCTGAGCTGTGAGGCAGGCCAGGGACAGCCTGGAGCTCTGGCATTTCAGTGTTATTTCCCCACCCACGTTCATCAGGCACGTGGTGTGTGGGCTCCCCTGGGGGCATGACTTTGCGCAGGGGCTCTCTGCAGTAGCAGCAGTCCCTGAATGGGCTGATAGCACCTCCAGAAGTTGGGGTGACATTGAAGTGGGGGAGCTGGGCAGCACTTCCTAGGGTTCACCACAGGAACTGGACTAAGGTCAGAAAGTCTCAGCTTGCAACGAGCCCAGACTTTACAATGAAGCAGGGTGACATGGGAGGACACAAACCATTATAGCACAATACAGTAATTACTATAATTGAAGTGTGCTTAAAATATCAGCATGAGTTTGTGTGTGTGCAGAAAGAACTATTTACAGTTACTTGGCTTTCAAATTAATTTTTGAAACAAAATATTATGATCGTTTGCCTATGTCTGCCCTCAACTACAACTCTTGTTATTCTATTTACAAATCTAATAAATTTTAAATAAAAATAAAATAACCACTTTCCATTAGGCTTTTGAATAATGTTCCATCCATTCAAGTTGAACAGATTTAATTCTCTCTGAATAATGTCTAATTTACACACTTAGCTAAATTTACTAAATATTTTAAACTATATTTATAAATGTAATATTTTTTTTTCTCTCTGAGGTCTCCAGATGTCTAATAGGGGAACTTCTGGTCCTAAAAAGAAAACCTTCCCAGCTATTTAAGACGGTGGTAAATTGATTATACGTAATTTATAAATCAGCCAATACTGACATTTCCACCAAACTTAGTCAAATAATTTTACAACTTTCAACCTTAAAATCATAGACCTAAAATCAACCAGCTTAAATTGACTTCTTTAACAAATACATGGCAAGGGGATTTTTAAAATATAGAATTGTAACACATAGATTAAAAAGCTAAAGAACCAATCATGTGTGATTCTTACTTGCTTCCTGATTAAAAAGCTTACAAAACTTTCATAGTATTCATGAGGCAATGAAAAATTTGAACACTGACAAGACTTGATGTTATTAAGAAGTGATATATACACACACAAATGTATATATACATATATACGTATATACATATATACATATATACATTATACATATATACATATATACATATATAATATATATACATATATACATATATACATATATACATATATACACATATATACATATATACATATATATACATATATACATATATATACATATATAATATCTGGGATTTGCTTTTAAATTAAATGGAAAAGGAGAAGCAGATTTGGATGGGGAAGTATTGTCCTTGAGTTGTCCTGGAGTTGTTAAAGCTGGGTGATGGGTTCATGGGGTTCATTAGACTATGCCATATATTTTTGTATTTATTTAAAATTCTGCACAATACATACTTTTAAAAAATTAAGAATTTCAAGATTTAATTTTCAATTTTCAAGATGTATGAGATTCCTTCAGATATTTAATTTGTAATAAAAACCCATTAAATATCAAATTCACAGATTGTCCGCATTTTTGGAAAACAGATTCCTTGACTAATCCTAAAGCATTAATGCCATGGGTTTGATTTGTCTCACTATTTCTTCTAAGACTACTTAGGGTGGAAAAGATACCCATTAGGTGGTGAGTGTCAACTCTGGGAGCTAGCATTGTTTTAAAGCTCCCCAGGTGAATCTAATGTGCAGCTAAGGCTGAGAACCTCTGCATTCATGCAGTGCATGAAAATCACCTGGAGGCTTGTTAACATGCAGCATAGTGGACCTCACCTGCAGAGGTTCTGACCCTTGGGACTGTGGGGGAGGCCTGAGAATCTGCATTTCCATAAGTTCTGAGCGATGCTGATGCTGCTGGTTCAGAGACCACATTTTGAGGGTCACTGTTGCAAGGCAAGCAAATTTACTGCCTTAAGAGTGTTGAAGTTACCAGATCAATAATTCAGGTCCACGTCACTGAAACTATCTCATGCAGGCTGAAAGTAGCATAATGTCCTGACTTCTGACTGGGTATAGAAGCTGCAGCAGTATATGACCAAGCACATTCATGTTATGACATGGTGGTGAGGGGAAGGGGGTCCTCCTTTTCATCTGGGTTTTTGCAATCCTTGACTCCTGTATTTAAATCACACCTCCTAAGAGGTGAGGGGAAGAGTGGATACCTTTCTTTATCCAGCTAGCTGTCTTCACTGCCTGCTTGGGGTTTCCTTATTTTTAGCTTTCTTAAGACATTTTAGTTCTGAGGACATTTAAACATGAGTCTTCAGGGTCCTAAATCTCCTTACACTTCGTTTGGCATTGTGGTCAAAGTTGTTAAGCCCTGGTTGTGTTACAGCTGGAGCATCACAGTCTGCCTGGGGAACAAGGGAAGACTTCACAGAGGAGGTGTTTTTGACATGAGCCTCAAGGGATGGTAGGGGTGTGGCAAGTGGACAAGGGGCAATGGAAACAGATGGTCTGGTGTTTCTGTCATTTCTGGAATGTCAGAAGGGGTTTGTTGGGGTATATGGAGGGAAAGAAGAAGTGAGAAATGAGGCTGAACAGATAGGTAGGCAGGGGTTAGCTGCTGTGGAGGGAGGGTCTTGTATGCCATGAAAGGCAAGAGTTAGGTTTATTCTGCAGATGTTGAGAAGAATGTTGAGGAATTTTGAGCAGAAGAGTGGTCTCATGAGGTCTGCATGTTAGAAAGATTATCCTGGCAGCTGTGTGGAGGATGAACTGGGGATCACAACCAGAAGCAAGAATTTACCAGTAGGGAGATTATTTGAATAACAGCAATGCATGAGCACCTGGGCTGAGGCAGTTACAGTAGGAAAGGGAGGAGAAGACAATAAGAGGTGAATACATTTGCATGATGATGTTCATGTATGTATATATTTGTCTCAAAAGGATTTAAGGCAAGTTAATAGATGCATAAAACTTAAACCAAAACAAATGTTCAATAAGTGTAGAAGGAAGCAGGAAAAATAGAAAGACAAAATAGGAATGATGAGATGAGGCCATGAAAGAAGTCAAATTGTGGAGTGATGTCAGCAAAATGGCCAACTGGAAGCTCCTAATATACCTCTCCATCACAAAAAAGAAACCCCATGAATAAACAACTTTATTTTGACCAAAATGAAGGAGAGCTCCAGAGAATAACAGAGAAGCAACAGAAATTCTGGACAGCACAAAAACCTGGAATGGATGCAAAGAAAAGAGGAGAAAACACTTTGCCTTTGCCACTCCATCTCCCTAGTCGATATCAGCTTGGAACCAGGAGAGACTCCTTCCTGTAGTGAAAAGAAAAGCAAGAGTACCCAGCAGCCCCCACTGCCAGTGCAGACACCTGCAGTCTTCACTATCGGGAGATTCCTATAGTCCACACAGACTCTGAGCCCAGCTGAGGGACAGGCCCAGGGTCCACAGTTAATTTAATCCCCAGAGTAGGAGCTGATGCTGCCCTGCCCCTCTCCCAGTGACCTATGCTGCTACTGTGCCATGCCATCTTGAAACTGGAGCCACTGCTAGAGTGTATTCTGCTCTGGGGTGAGCAGTCACTGAACCACTCCATCTCTGAGGCTTTGCTGTCCCTGCAACACACCCACCTGGAGGCACATTATCCCTGAGCTGAGCTGCTGCTGTGCTCTGTCCCCTAGGGCCAAGCTACTATAGAGGTGCCAAATCCCTGCCATTCCAGTCACTTGCACCCTCCCCTGAGGGCTGAGCTGAGTTGATGTCCATTCCCTGAGGACTTCAGGTCTCCTGAAAGCTGAAGCAGTTGAACCCCTCACCATGTGCAGCACCCTTCCCACAGGGACTCCAAGCCTCCAGCACACTAGAACTGTTGCAACCCCTAGTGTCACAGCTGGCATGGTACTCTGCCCCCACCAGGGATCCAGAGGCTCCACCAACCTGTGTAGCCATGATTTCTGGGGCCAAGAAAAAAGCAGTATCTCACATTAAAGGGAATTGGAGCCTTAGCAGAGCTCTGCCCCACCCTCCAGGCCAAACAGACACAGTGACCCACCTACCTGAAACTGGACTAGTTCCCTGCTGTCTGAGCTACTGAGGTGCCTCACCTCTTCAAGGAGTGGAGTCACTGCTGTGTTGCTTCCCTTCTCCTGACGAGCAAGCCCCCGCAGCATCTTGCCATTCCTGGGTCCTTGCTGATGCTGCACCTGGCCTCACAGAGCCTGGACTACTGCCGTGCCCCACCATCCTAGAATCCAGAGTCACCACCGTGTAGTACCTCATCTCCCAGAGCCTGAGATGCCACCATGCCCCACTGTTTCTGGGTCCTGAATTGCAGCTGTGCCCTGCTTCCCAGGGCCTGAGTCTCCAGAGTACCCCTTTTCCCCCAGAGCTGTGTCAGTGCTGCACCCTACCCCCAGGGTTAGTCTATAGTTATATCTCAGCCCTCTGAACCTGAACTTCTGGGCTGTGTCTCAGAGCAACACACCCTGGCTTAGTGGGAGAACTACAACCACTAATGTCTTAGAAAGTGAACCCGTACCTCAAGTCCAAGGCATTACAGTAGTTTCATAAGATCCTGAGCCCAGGAAACCAGCTCCATAGCTGCTCTGGGCAGTTTTGCCCTGGATCCTAGTGCCACTGTGGCTGCCTGTGGGCTGTGTCAGACCTAACCCCAAAAGAGATCCCCTCACCAAGACTCCACACTCTGGGAAGACAAGAACAGGAAGATAAATAAAGCCCCTGACCTAATAACCTACATAGCCCCTGTCACTGCCATAAACTCCTGCCACTTAGACCATGAAGGCACTCACAGTCGTTGCTAAAATTGATCACAACTGAGGAAGCTGAATGGAGGCTACATCAGTGTGCCAACATGAAACCAGAGCCACCACTTCTGCCCAACTAGCACCTTCATGTCCCTCTGCTGATAAAAGTCTTCTCCTGTGAAAGTCACTTTAGTTTTGAAGAAGTAGTGGCACCATCAGAGGCACAGACATCAATGCACGGACACAAGAAACATGAAAAAGCAAGGAAACATGACATCATCAAAGGAACACCATAATTCTCCAGTAACTGACCCCAAAGAAACAGAAATGTATAAGGTACCTGCAAAGAAATTCAAAATAATAATCATTAGAAAACTTAGATAAGAGAAAATACAAATAGACAATTCAATGAAATTAGAAAAACAATGTATGATCTAAATGACAAATTCAACAAAGAGATAACCATCATTAAAAAAACAGAAATCTTAGAGCTGAATAATTCAATCAATAAAATAAATACAATAGAGAGATTCAATGACAGATGATATCAAGCAGGAAAGAATTTGTGAATTCGAGTGCAGGTCTTTGAAATGACTCAGTCAAAGGAAAAAAATTAAAAAGAGTAAAGACAGCTTATGGGATGTATAGGACACCATTAAGTGAACAAATTTTTGCATTATGGGCATTTTAGAAGGAGAAGAAACAAAGAAAGGGACAGAAAGCTTATTTAATAAAATAACTGCTGAAAACTTTCCAAGTCCTGGGAGAGATATGGATATCTAGATTTGTGAACCTTGAAGATCACCAGACAGATATAACCAAAGAGGTCCTCTCCAAAGAATGTCATAATCCAACTGTCAAAAGGCAAAGACAAATAATTTTAAAAGCATCAAGAAAAAGCATACAGTCACATATAAGGAAATTTCCATTATACTATCAGATTTCTCAGCGGAAATCTTGAGGGGCAGGAGAAAATGAGATGATAAAGTGCTGAAAGAAAAATAACTGTCAGTGAAGAATACTATACCCAGCAAAGCTGTCTTTCAGATATGAAGGAATAACAAAGTCTTTTCTAGACAGGCAAAAACTGAAGAAATTTATCACCACTAAATCTGCCCTACAAGAAATTCTTAAGGAAGTTCTTCAAGTAAATATGAAAGGATAGTAATTATTGTAATAAATACATATGAAATTATAAACTTGCAAGTAGAATAAAACACATAGTAAAATTCAGAGCACTCCAATAAGTCACACATATTCTAATATGAGGCTTAAAGTTTAAAACGGTAAAAAGAAAAACCTAAAGCTACAATAAGTTGTTAAGAAATACACAATATAAAAAATGTAAACTTTTATATCAAAAATATAAACTGTGGGGAGAATAAAAACCTAGAGTTTTTGTATGTGACAAAAGTTAAGTTGCTATCAGCTTAAAATAGTTGATTATAAGATGTTTTATGTAAGTATCATAGTAAACACAAAGCAAACTACAGCAGATATACCAATGATAGAGAAAGGAATTAAAGCTTAGCACTACGGAATATTATCTTTTTTGTTATTTTTTATTTTCATTAATTTTTTATGGGCAAATAGAAGAGAATTATCACATCACAAAGGTAGACAACAAGAGAGAAAGAAACAAAGAAGCTACAAAACAACCGGAAAACAAATAACAAAATGATAGTAGTAAGTTCTTACCTATCAAAGATAATCTTGAATGTAAATGGATTAAATTCTACAGCCAAAAGGCATAGAATGGCTAAACGAATAAGAAAAACAAGATCCAACTATATGCTGCCTATAAGAGATCCAGTTAAACCTTAAGGACACACATAGGCTGAAGGTGAAGGAATAAAAGAAGATACTCACGGCTAATGGTTACCATGCAAACAGTAACCAAAAGAGAGCAGGGGTGACTATCTGGTAAAATAGATTTTGTGTCAAAAACTGTCACAAGAGACAAAGAAGTTCATTATTTAATGACAAAGGGGTTGACAATCAAGAGGACACGACAATTGTAAATGTATACGCATCCAACATTGAAGCTCCTAAATACATAAAGCAACTATTAATGGACATAAAGGAAGAAATAGATAGCCATACAACAACAGTAGGGAACTTCAGTACCTCTCTTCAACAATGCATGTGTCAACCAGACAGAAAATTAATAAGGAAATATTAGACTTATATTGTACTTTTGACTAAATGGACCTAATAGACATATATAGAAGTTTTCATCCAATGCCAGCAGAATACACATTTTCCTTTAGCACACCTGGAACATTCTCCACAAAGACCATATTTTAGCCCACAAAACAAGTCTTAACAAATTTAAGAAGATTAAAACAATTTCTAGTATTGTTTTAGACCACAATGTCATGAAACTAGCAATGAATAACAGGAGGAATCTTGAAAAATTTACAAATATGTGAAAATTAAACAACATGGTCCTGAACAATCGGTGGGTCAAAGAATAAAACAAAAAGAAATTTTTAAAATCTTAAGATAAGTGACAATGAAAACACAATATACCAAAACCTATGGGATGCAGCAAAAGGAGTCCTAAGAGGAAAGTTTATAGAAATAAATGCCTACATTAAAAAAAGAAAGATTCTCAAATAGCCCAACCTTATACCTCAAGAAATTAGAAAGATTTAAAAAATTAAAAATTGACAAAAGAAAGAAAATAATAACAATCATAACAAAAATCATCAAATAACAAACAGAAAAACCATAGAATCAATAAAGAGTTGTTTTTTGAAAAAATAAACAAAATCGACAATCCCTTAGCTAGTCTAAGAAAAAAAACTCAGAGAAATAAAAAATTAAAGAAATTACAACAGATAGCTCAGAAATAAAAGAATCATAAGGGACTAATATGAACAACTATATTCCAGCAAATTAGATAGCCCAGAGGAAATGAATAGCTTTATAGAAAAATATAGCCTAACAAAAAATTGAGCCAGGAAAAAATAGAAAGCCTGAACAGTCCAATAAAAAAGAAATTTTATTACTTTTAAAACCTCTCAACAAAAGAAAGCCCAGGACCAAACAGCTTCACAGCTGAATTCTACCAAATATTCAAAGAATTAATACCAATACTTCCTAAAGTCTTGCAAAAATTTTATCTGCAGGGTATACTTCCAAACACATTTTACAAGGCCAGCATCACCTTGATACCTAAACCAAAGACACTGCAATAAAAAACACCATAGGCCAATAACTGATAAACATTGATGCAAAAATTTTCAATAAAATATTAGCAAACCAAATCCAACATATGGTTGTTAGATTATACATCAAAAAGATTATATACCATGACCTAGTGAGATTTATCCCTGGCATGCAAGGCTGGTTTAATATATACAAATCAATCAATGTGACACATTACATTAACAAAAAGATAAAAATCATATGCTCATCTTAATTGATTTTTGAAAATCAGAAAATATGTTTTTGAAAATCAGAAAATATATTTGATAAAGTTCAACATTCTTTCTTGATAAAAATTCTCAACAGTTTAGGTATAGAAGGAAAGTTCCTCAATATAAGAAAAGAGATTTACAAAAATCCCACTGCTAACATTATAATCAATGGGGAAAAACTGAAAGCTTTTCCACCATGATAGGGATGAATCTACTAAGATGAGGATGCCCTCTCTTACCACTTCTATTCAACATAGTACTAGAAGTATTAGCAAGAGAAATCAGGTAAGAAAAAGAAAAGGCATTCACATTGAAAAGAAAGAAGAAAAACTATCCTATTTGCAGATGACATGCGAGAAATCCCAAAGATTCCACACAAAATATCTGTTAGAACTAATACATGAATTTAATAAAGTTGCAGGATATAAAATTGTGTTAGTCTGGTTTGCATTGCTATAAAGGGATATCTGAGGCTGGGTAATTAAGAAAAGAGGTTTATTTGGCTCATTATGCAGGCTGTTCAAGCATGGCATCAACATCTGCTCTTGGTAAGGGCCTCAGGAAGCTTACAATCATGACATAAGGCAAGGGAGGAGTGAGTATCACATGGTGAGAGAGAGCAAGAGAGAGATGCGGGAGGTGCCAGGTTCTTTAAACAAGCAGCTCTTGCATGAACTCATTACCACAGGCAGAGCACCAAGTCATTCATGAGGAATCAGCTTCCATGACCCAAACACCTCCCGCCAGGGCCCACCTCCAACATTGAGGATCACATTTCAACATGAAATTTGGAAAGGACAAATATCAAACCATATCAAAAATCAACATACAAAAATCAGTAGCATTTTATATACAAATAACCTAACTGAAAAAGAAATCAAGAAAATAATCCCATTTATAATACGATAGCATCAAAGAATACTCAGTAATATATTTAACCAAAGAGGTAAAAGATCTGTACACAGAAAACTGTAAAACACTGGTAAAGGAAATTGAAGAAGACATAAATATCAGTAGAAAGATACCCTGTGCTCATGGATTGGAAGAATAATATTGTTAAAATGTCCATACTACCCAAAGCAATATCCACATTCAATGCAATCTCTATCAAAGGTGCAATGACATCTTTCACAGAAATAGACAAAACATTATGGAAACATTAAAGACCCTGAAAAGCCAAAACAACAATGAGAAAGGAAAACAAAGTTGGAGGCATCAAACTTCCAGATTTAAAATTATATTACAGAAGTATAGTAATCAAAACAGTATGGTACTAGTATAAAAACAGACACATCGACTAATGGAACAGGGCAGAGAGCACAGAAATAAATTCAAACAAATACAGTCAATTAATTTTTGACAAGGGCACCAAGAGGACACAATGGGGAAATAATAGTCTCTTCAATAAACGGTGCTGGGAAAACTAGATTTGCACATCCAAAAGAATGTAATTGAACTTTTATCTTACACCATAAACAAAATCAACTCAAAATCAATAAAAGACCTAAATGTAAGAACAGAAACTATAAAACTCCTAGAAGAGAACATAAAGGAAAAGCTCCTGGATATTGGCCTTGGCAATTATTTTTTGGATATCACTGCAAAAGCACAAGCCACAAAAGCAAAAATAAGTAGAACCATATCAAACTAAAAGTCTTCTGCACAACAAAGGAAACAATTAACAAAAAGAAAATGCAGCCTATTAATTGGGAAAATACTTGTAAATCATATATCTGATAAGGGGTTAATATCCAAAATGTATAAAGAAGTTGTACAACTCAATAATAGAAAAACAAACAACCTGACTAAAAAAATAGGCAAAGAATCTGAATAGATAATTCACAAAGAATATATAAAGATGGCTAACAAGTATATGAATAGGTTCCCAACATCATTAATCATCAGAAAAATGCAACTCAAAATCACACAAGATACTACCTCACATCTGTTAGGATAGCTATCATCAAAAAGTGAAAAGACAACAATGTTTGCAAGAATATAAAGAAGAGGGAACCCTTGTACAATGTTGGTAGAAATGTAGATTGATACAGCCATTATGGAAAACAGCATGGAGGTTCTTAAAGAAATTAAAATAGTACTACTACATGACCCAGTGATACCTCTTCTGGGCATATGCCCAAAGGAAATGAAATCACCACCTTGTGAAGATATCTGTACTTTCATGTTCACTGCAGCATTATTCACAATAGCCAAGATAAGGGAAATAACCTATGTGTCTGTCAGTGAACAAATAGATAAAGAAACTGTGTGTGTGTGTGTAATGAGTTATTATTCATCTCTAAAAAACGAATAAGATCTTACCATTTGTCACAATATAGTGAGCCTGGAGGACATTGTGCTATGTGAAATAAGTCAGACATAGAAAGTAAAATATTGCATGGTACTGGGCATGGTGGCTCACACCTGTAATCTCAGCACTTTGGAAGGCCAAGGAGGGTAGATCATTTGAGGTCAGGAGTTTGAGACCAGCCTAACCAACATGATCAAACCCGGTCTCCAATAAAAATACAAAAAAATTAGCTGGGGCGTGGTGGCGCACACCTGTAATCACAGCTGCTAGGAAGGCTGAGGCAGGAGAATCGTTTGAACCCAGGAGACAGAGTTTGCAGTGAGCGGAGATCACGCCACTGCACTCCAGCCTAGGCAACAGAATGAAACTCCATCTCAAAATAAATAAATAAAAATAAACCAGAAAATAAAATACTGCATGATCTATCATCTCACTTATATGTGGAAACTTAAAAAATAAAAGCAAATATACTGAGATACAAAAACAAAACTGTGATTACCAGGGACCGGAAAGTGGCATGGGGAGGAAATAAGGAGATGTACATGAGAGGATACACAGTAGCAGAAATGCAGGATGAACCAGACTAGAGCTCTAATGTACAACATGAGGTTTGTAGGTAATAAAATTGTACTGTATTCAATATTTATGCTAAATGAGTAGATTTTAGCTGCTCTTGCCACAAAATGAAAAAAGAGTATGTAACATGATAGATATGTTAATTTGCCTCGCTTAAGTAACTTTTTTTACTATCTGCATGTATCCCATAACATCATATTGTACAACTTAATATACACAATAAAATTGTTCCATCTGCTTAGCAACAGAAGAAGACAGGTAACAAAACACACCAACAAAAAAGAGGAAGTTCACATTGGGATAGTTAGATCCTTATGCTTGCTAGAGGTGGGCCATGAATTCAGCTGTTGACTTTCTAACAGTCAGTACAAAACAGGAGGCTCAATCCAACACTAGATTCACAGAGCCTGTAAGATAAAAGCACTCCAGCTGCTTGGGAGGAACATGGTAAGTATTGGCTCTGGAAATAGAGACATTTCTCCCACAGAGCCTCAGAAAAGAAGACAAGAGTTGATGTACTGAACAAAAACCTCCACCTCTCAGGGTGAGGGGATTTTGTTTCTCCAAGAAATGATTGCTCAGGGTGGAGATTCAAGAATCTGACTAAAAGATGGACCCTGGTCACCATCTCCTCTCAATGAGGGGGGTGGCAGATCAGCTTCCAGGGTAGGCCGTTTTCTTGGCAAGTATCTGGCTTGTCAGGGAAGGAGTAGAGACCTTCCTAGAAATAAAACAAGAGAGCAATACATATCAGGGAGGGTCTGTTGGAGGAAAAACCATAGCCAATCAGGCATGAAAGATGGTGAGACTTCCCAGGAATGCTCAACCATAAAGGGTGGCGACTTGCTTTCTAATAATTTAATATTATTTAATATGATTAAATAATAATCATAGAAGAAGATGAAAGGTGGAGCAAAGTACTTGTTGGCTCTGGGGGAAAGAGGGATCAGTTAGGAAGTTAAACCAATGCTGAGGCATCTGCCTTGGGTCAATGGGTTAAACAGTTATTTGAAAGATGAGTGTAGGGAATGGGGCAGAAGAAGGGGCAGATTTGGGGGCAGATGGGGAGGAAAGTTGCAGGTTCACTTCGGGGTCACGTTAAGTATGATGTTCCTGCAGACAGCCAGGTGGAAATGTAACCAGTATTTTGTGGTTTAGTTTTGATTTGGTTGTTCTGTCAGTGCGTAAGCATACCCTCTTGGCCTACCCGAGAGATCACCCATAAACAGCTCCCTGGCCACCCAGGGCTTTCTGCATCTCTCTGCCCTGAAGTGTGGTCTCCTTGCTGGAGTCAGGCAGGTCAGAAGTGTTAGGAGTTAATGTCCCCTCAGTGGCTCTCAGCTAACAATGGACAGGAGTTGATAAATACCATAGCTTCTTGCCCCTCTGGATAAGGAAGCAGCATTCCAGATGGTACTTAAACATCAACTTTAAGGACTTTACCGCTGCTAAAATATCCCGCAGACTCCTCAGGAGACAATTCTGAGGTGTGTTCCTCACCGCGTCTCAGAAGGGCCCCAGCAGGACTGAGTGCCCATTGCCCACAGGGGTAGCGCGCTCATTAGTGTGCTCCTGGCTGCCTTTCTCCCCTCCCTGCCTCACTTCCTCTCTTCCCCACCCCCTCCTGGAGCTTCCTGGGATCGCTTTCCATTAACCGACTGAGCACTTGAATCCCCATCTGAGACTGCCACATCACATCAGTTTTGATGGTGCCCACGTACCTGCCAGCACCTCCCTCACGCTGGTTCCTAAGAAGCAGAGCCTGAGGTGGATACTGTTCAAGTGGTTTGCTGGGGATGTGGTCTTAGGGAAGGAATGGGGAATGCAAGAGGGAGCATGGGGTAAAGAGCAAAGCCAGCATGGTGTGTCTGGTAGAGACTCACTTCGGCCTCAGAGGGGCCCACCTTGAGGCCAGGAGGCCAGCCTGCACTGCCCCCTGTGTCAGCTTGTCCTTGGCTCAGGTCTGAGGAGGTGGGGAGGAGAGAGAGCCTCTTCTGGCCAAGCCCTCCCTCCTGGTCCATCTCCCAGTAGAAGCCCCCTTTTGTCTGGGGACAATTCTCCTGAGAAGGGGCAGCTGTGAGTTGCTACCAGCCACATCCCCTCACCACTGCAGAAGGTGGCAGGTACAGGGGCACCAGCAGTGCTCGGCCTGTCCATACAGGCGCAGTGTATTAGATACACAGGCTTGGGATAGCCGTTTTCTGCAGAGGACTCCATTCATTTCAGTGGAATCTGCCAGATGCTGTACTGGAGAAGGAACTAGATAAGGCCTGATCCCTGTACTTGCGGAGCTTACAGTGGAGGGAGGGAACCAGACAGGAGAACAATTACCAAGGGAACAAGAAATTCACACTGCACAGAGGTGAAAGCAGTGCTGGGGGAGCTTAAACACAGAAGGTGGAGAGAAAATCTCCAGCTGGAGAAGGACACGCTTACAAGGCTTGATGAGGAAGCAGCATTGCAGGTGGTACTTAAATGGCATCTGTAAAGACTTTGCCAATGCTAAAATATCCCTTACACTCCTCTGTGGGGCTCAGACCACTGTTAAGAGTTTCATTCACCAGGAATAAGTGCGACCCTTCCCCCACTCCACCCCCACATAGCCTTGCTCCTAAAGTTGGAAAATTGGGCATTTAGCTGGAAAGTGTTTCTATTATTTCATCAAATTTAATTTTTTTTCCTCTTTAAAATATTAGGTCTTTTTTCTTTGAGCTTAATCTTCTAATGTGCTTTTGAGGTTGCTGCCAGTACCCTCTGCTTAGCCATCCTATGCTAGGGTCCCCTTCAGAGCTGGACACACCCATCTCTCTGTGGGTACTTAAATACATACTTGCCATGTCCTCCACACCTCAACCACCTGGGCCAGGAATCCTCCCCTGGGAGATGGGGTGAGGCTGGGTCGTCAGTCAGCTGGGAGCTCCATTCCTCTGTTAAGAGGTGAAAATCATGACTAGTTTTCTCCATGCCCTCTCCCTGCCTCTGCCCTGTGTGTTCCGTAATGGTAGCACTCCCTAAGCAACAAAGTATTAATAATAGGTTTTCCCATCAGTGCTCAATTCCAATTTCCTGTCTGGCCCCAAGCCACCTTATCCAGTCCTTAATAAGGTCCACCTTTTAGATCTTACTTAAAGCCTGTGTTTCAGGGGCTGCTGGCAGTTTGAGACTCTGTTATAAGAAATGGAGTTCTTCCTTCATTGTCCCTTTGCACCCAGCCCTCCCCACTCCCAGTCCAGTGGCCCAGGCCGAGGAGAACACACCTTTGACAGCGGGTGAAAAATGCTCTGGGAGCTGGGGGCTAGGAGTTCCAGGGAAGCACAGGGATCCTTGGGGAAGGAAACACAGATTCGATCTCAAAGCTCCTCTCCATTTACTTAATCGCTCAAGATTTCAATCAACCAGCCCTTACCTGCCTAGCTCCACAAACGAGAGAGAAATCATGTTTCCTCTTGAGTGAATCGTTCATTTCACACAGCACAGCTGCTGCCTCCGAGCCTTCTCCAGTGGCATGGATGGTCTTGAAGTACTTCTGTTTCCCCCAGTCTCCCCCGAGAACACTCATTCCCTCTTGTAGCTCCCTCCCTGGCCATCAGCTCTGCACCGTCTCCCTCTGTTAGGTGCCCAGCTGCCACTGCCTTCCAGCATTTGATGTAGTGGGAGGATGGCAGGGGTGCTCTCTTCAAGGAACAGTGGAGGGAGGGGAGATGGTTCCCCCAGTCCTGTCCCCTAGGGGGTTGTCCTGCTATCTCCCAGAGGACAGAAGCAAAGAGAGAGGGAAGGGATTCAGGATTTTCTACATGCCTGGCATAGTCATAGGCATTTTATATATGTTTGGTCCTTTAATTCTATTATTCTCATTTTTCAAACAAGGAAACTGAGTTTGAGAGAAGTTGCCAGGGCCACACAGCCAGTAGGTATTGGCGCAGGATTAGACAATTATACGCCTGAGTCCAAAGCCTGCAGTCTTTCCACTTCACCTCACTGATCAAGCCATTGGGGGGTTATTTTGCAAATATTATAGAATCTCACCTCAAAGTCTATAAGGCTATTTCTCCCTCTTCCAGATAGAGGGGTGTAAGAAAGCAAGGAGGAGACAGGGAGGGCCAATCTCACTAGCATGAGACCCAGGCCCCAAATGTGTTCTTTCTTTCATAGGGTGCTGGGCTTTGCTGGCTTAGAGACCTTAATGCCAAGGGGGAGGTGTTCTACCAGGGGATATGACAACTGGGCCAAGAGAAATATGGCACCTGCACACCACATGCCTCCCTTCTGAGGGCCCCACAGACACACACAGGGGCAAAGGGAGCTCCTCTCACTGCTTCCTGTGTTTGTCAATATCCAAGCCACAGCTGCACACAGCAGGCCAGCTGCAGTCAGACCTCCTCAGTTTTCTACTTTGCTTTCTATTTTGAAGTGCATTTGTGTATGAGATTGGATTTAATTCTCACATTACCTATGTAAGTCATGCAAGCCAGGCAGGTGGTGCTCCCCTTTCTACCAATGTGGTGGTTCTGTGATGAGTCCCCTAGGTCGCCTTCAGGAAGGAAGGAAGAATTCATCTCCCTACCTGCCAGCCCCTTGAGGATTGCCTCAGCTGAAAAGAGTGCCTTCCCCAAGGGTACACCCTTCCCAGAGCAGCACACATCCAGTGACATAGATGCAGACCAATCCCAGCTCTGCATCTTCCCACAGGGCTGGCTGGCTGTGGCTTCCATTGATACTGCATGGCAGCCCAACTTCCCCTCTGCCCAACTGTGCTTCCATCCTTTCCCTTCCCCAGGTGTTGCTCCTGAGAGAACTCCCAGTTAAACCTCCTACCCACTAGCCTGTACCCTAGAATCTGTTCCCAGGACCCAAACTGAGACCCAGAAAGGTGATGTCTCAGGTAGTAGATGATGCATCAGGAGCCCTGTTTTCTCTTTTGCCACTAACAGTCCATGTGATCTTGGAGAAACTATTTGACCTGTCAGTTTCCCCACCTGTCCGAGAAGGGTTTGGTCCAGATCATCTCAAAAGTCAAGAAAGTCTAAAATCACTTGACCTTAAGCAATTTGTTCAAGAACTATGATTAGAACCCAAAACTTCTATCACTTTCCAGAATCTCCCTACAAATCCCTGACTTTGTAGCAGGGAAAGGAGGCTGGAATTCCAGTGTCCTTTCGGTGTGGTCCCAGGCCTCCTAGACAGACCATCTCCTAGACGCAGGCTGGGAGCTCAAGAAATCATTCACCAAGTTTTACCTCCACTTGATTTCTGCTTCTCCCCACATAAGCTCTTCCCCAGCCTGGGGGATGTTTATTTTATTTTATTTTGAGACAGAGTTTCGATTCCTACCAGGCTAGAGCACAGTGGTGTGATCTCAGCTCACTGCAACCTCCACCTTCCGGCTTCAAGCGATTCTCCTGCCTCAGCCTCCTGAGTAGCTGGGACTACAGGTGCATGCCACCATGCATGGCTAATTTTTTGTAGTTTTAGTAGAGATGGGGTTTCACCATGTTAGCCAGTATGGTCTTGATCTCCCGACCTCGTGATCTGCCTGCCTTGGCCTCCCAAAGTGCTGGGATTACAGGCATGAGCCAACGCACCCAGCCAGGAACTTCATTCTTTAAGCAACTCCCACAGGCTTAGCAGTTCACTTACTGACAGGGTTGTGTCAGCAGCCAACAGGGGCTATCACTTCTCTTCCAGATCATAGAGAATCTAGAAGATTGATGAGAATGTTTAATGATGCCAGGACCCAGTGGCAAAGCAAGAAAACAAGCCCCTTGATTATACCTTTATGTTCAGAGAAGGGCTTCAAGAAGCCCAATCCTTCTTGTCTCTCTAGGCCAGTTCACCTCCCAGACAAAGAGAAAGCTCTGTCCCCAGTCAGAAAGGAGGTTCTCTTAGGGCAGGTCTGGCCTCCTTGGCTCTCCAGGGAATCCCTGAAGTGTTTATTAGGCACCATCCTTCAGTGGGGAGAGGAAGCTACAAAGATAAATGAGACACACTCAACCTTAGCCCAAGGTCCTGAACCCCTCTGAGGCTTCTCCGTAGGAGGGAGGGAGGAAGGAAGGGAGGGGTCTGATTGAACGAGGGAGGTGGCTCATTCTTATAGCAGAACTCAGGAATTACAGATGTACCCTGGTCTGGCCCCAGCCCCTCCACAAGGGCTAGGCTGACTCAGTAGATCTGGGCAGACCCTGACGCTTCAGTAGTCCATCTCCCATTGCCTCCCCAACAAATTGCCCCCAAGACTGGTGTCATCCTTTGCCCTATTTCTTCTAAGTGGAAGGTGCTGGATGCCAGGGAGAGGCCAGGTGCTGTGCTGTGTAACGTATGGATGGATTTATACACGTGTATGCTGGATACACATGGCAATGAGACTCCAAATGTCAGGCTGTGGGTCTCTTCTGCACCCTTTCTCCTGTCCTTCTCCAGGACGGCCTTCACACGGCTGCCAGATTGTTCCACCCCACAGACATTTCTAGCAGCCTGCAGAAACAGGACTGCCCACTCTCAGCACCGAATCCCTGACCTGTGCCCCAGGCATGCTGGCCTGCATCTTCCCCCTCACATTAAGAGACCATGATCCCTCTCCCACACCTTCATCCCTCCAGGGTCAGCTGGGCACTGACCATTTGATCTTTAGCCCTTGGCTTGTTTCATACAACTTAAGCATAATAAATAGAGAAGCAGACATACTTGGCAATATCCTGCAAGCCTATGTTGCAAACTGACCATACAAAATGATCAGCCTATGAGCAGAGCATCTGTGAGCCACTTAGGCTGATGGGCACCAGGCCTTGGCACAGGCTGCCTGAGAGCAGAACCTGCCCTCTCTATCGGCTTCATGTGGCTCCCAGCAACCTTTGACTCCACAATGCACAAATCAAGACTTGGGGCATTGATAAATCCCTTTCTCAGCACTTCTAGGCTTGGCATCAAGAATGATTGTTTGCAACACTTCCTATACAAAATCAGACTTTCTCCAATGCGGGTTTCATCTCCCAGATCAGACTGGGGCTCCCTGAGGATGGGGCTGTGCCTTCCCTCAGACCAGAGCTCCCTGAGGAAGAGGCTGCATCTCCCCACAGACTGGGGTTCCCTGAGGATGTGGCTGCATCTTCCTCACACTGGGGTTCCCTGAGGACGGGGCTGTGTCTCCCTTCAGACTGGGGCTCCCTGAGGATGGGGCTGTGCCTTCCCTCAGACCAGGGCTCCCTGAGGACGGGGCTGTGTCTCCCTCAGACTGGGGCTCCCTGAGGGTGGGGCTGCGTCTCTCCTCAGACTGGGGTTCCCTGAGGACGGGGCTGTGTCTCCCTCAGACTGGGGCTCCCTGAGAGTGGGGCTATGTCTCCCCTCAGACTGAGGCTCCCCCTCATACTAGGGCTCCCTGAGGACAGGGGAAGATGTTGAATGTGGGGGATTTTGTAGTGAGGCCAGACAGACACCGTCTCTGTGGAGCACAGAGCCTAGGTGGGAAGGCAGATTTGAACACATACTCATCGGTGTGCTCAATATCATGAAAGGGGAGTATGGGTCTTGTGTGGTGTGTGACAAGGGAGCCTAAAGTCATGGCTAAAGTGGGGACAATTAAGTAATATGTCTCCAATAGAATGACTTGGGTTCTCCATGGAAACTGGGCCACTTAGTTAACTTGCCTGAAAATAGAGCCATTGAGTTCTGGGTCTGACATGTTCCCTACCCTCCTCGCCCATGTATACACTTTCTCCTAATCCCAGGCAACCCCACTCCTGGGGATGTGTTCCTCAATTTGGCCGCAAACCGCTTGGTAGACCAAAGACCCAGAGAACCCCATTTCCCTTCAAGAAAATGCTCGATGTCCCTTTCCAGGTTTCTTCCTGCATCTTTCCTCTGGAAATCAGGTTGTCTTCCAAAGACCTTGGGCTCCTTTTCCTCTATTTCCCTCGTGTGAACCTCTCCAGAGTGTGTCAACTGCCCTTCAGAATGCATGCTGTCCCTATCCTGGAGGAACTCACAGGGTGCTAGGTAGCTATGAAGAAGCTGCCTGAGAGGAGATGAGCCACTGAATCTGCCTTCATTCTCTATATTCAAGCTTGGGGACTGTCTGACCTCCTAGTTCCAGCCCTTCTCCCTCATGTCTAAGCCAGCCCCTTCTCCCTGACTTCTCTGGCTCCTGAAGGAGCAAATTCATTTTGGATTGGCTCCAGATATTCTGCCCTCGCACTCTACAAGATCTCATTTCTGACAACTTGCATGGAGAATGCTCACTTACTGTTGCCCTCAGAAAGGTCCTTAAAAGAACATCTTCCCAGGCACCATTTCACTCCAACTCTTTCAGCTGTGTTCTCAATAGCCTTACTTTCTGCATTAAATCACTTTTCATTATGTTCCCTAACTTCCCTTACAAGTTTGAAAAAGTCAAGGTCCCTGGCCATCAACAGATGGTAAACTCAAATGGGGAGATCATTGGAGAGACTATTTGCAAAGACATGGCCAAGGCTACAGTACGTTGCAGTATCATGGTGCTAGTTAGTGACAGCAGGGTGCTCTTACCTCACCTGAGCCTAATGGGGCAAAGGGAGAGAACTGCAGACAGCAGCTTTAGGGAAAACTGTCAGACAGCAGCTGAGGCCTTTGGTAAGCTTAAGCCACTAAGCCACAGTGACCCGACGGAGAGGGATCCAGGTACTAAATACCCCATTTCACTTTCCACTCATTCTTTGACCTGCTGCTGGTAGTTCCCATTCACTGAAGTCTGAGAGCAAGGCAGCCCATTGATGTAGCCCCTAAGCGCCAGCCTCTCCAGGGCAAAGCAGAATGGAGAGGGATAGAGAGTGAGTCTAAGAACACAAAGGAAAGATCAGGACAGGTTTCTTGGTTTCTGGCCTACAGAGAAGTGGAGTGCACTCTCTGACCAGTCCACTAAATCCATTCATTTTTGTGTACTGACTATGGCAGTACAACTCTCATCTGCTAAGCCTGTGGTAGACCTCAGTGCATAAAGAGAAGACACCATTCCTGCTCTCCCAGAGCACATAGCTATTATCTTCCCATCATAGGGCTCCAGCTGCAGAATTTGCTAAATAAGGAGTAGAAAGGAAAATTAACTTATGAACTCAAACCTGTTAATCACAACCATCAGACAAAGATCAGCACTTTGCTACATGCTTTTTCGCATGTTATTTCATTTACTCTGCCAAGTAACCTCATCATCACCATTTTCATCATTCTGCAGACAGCAAAAAAAAGACACAAGCTCAAAGAGGTTATGTGACTTGCTCATGATCACACAGGGAGCAGGCACCAGAATCTCCAAAGCCAATGAACACTCCCTCCTAGCCTTGCCTCAGCCTCACCATCTGCCCTTTGTGGAGCTTGCCTCACTTTCTACCTTACCCTATTAGTGACCTGTGCTCATGCTTTACCTCTCAACCAGCAGGCTGCATGACTGACTCCCTCTCCTGTGCCCCACCATGCCCAGAACACAGCATACAGTCTGCTAATACATGAAAACCAAAACAAGCCTTCAGCAATCAGGCCCCAAATACCTACAAGCCATTCTCAGACCACACAGTGAAAACCAGGGTTGAACCTGGACCTGGCATGTAAGGTCAGAGCTCCCTGGTTCTTGTTGGCAATAAGACGTGGCAATCTTTGCATCCTCATTGTGTGGATGACAAAAGAAGTTTCTAAGAGATTAAGCAAGTAGCCTGAGGCCTGGCATCTAGCAAGTGACAGATCCAGGATTGGAACTGCCGACCACCTACTTCTCAAGCCTTGGTTCCTTCTGTGCTACATAGCCTGGTGGAGTAGGACTCTTCCATTGAGGTGAGGAAGGATTCCCAAATGGCCCACTACAAACATTTCCCTTCATATCGCCCACCACCCACCCTGCCCACCCCATCCTGTGTCCCTATGCCCAGTGGACTTCAGTGGGCTGAGTCTTGTTGGAGAAAAAAACAACAACATAGAATAGTGCCAGGAATAAAATGTCAGGAAGTTATTCTTCAGAATTCCTGGAAATGGAGGGTTTACTGCTCTCTCATTCTCCTTTCTTTCTTTCTGCCAGATTTTCCGGTATTCTAGAGGCACACCAATTCTCACCACCCCATGATCCAGAGAGCAAGCCCTAGGGCTACACACATGGCTGGCTTTTCAAAGGCACTGTTGTTCTGTCCCCTTGTGGGCAAATAAAAACAAAATGCTACTGCTAAAAACAAGTCCATTTCACATTTTATTTTACTTAAGAAAATGGAAAATGCTGAAGCAATGCTTTGAGGTCAAGTTCCCCTAGAATTTTTGCAGAGAGTCTCAGCTACCTGCACCAACCAACTCATTATGCTCCTACTGATTACTTTACAGTCATTTATTTTTATTTGCATGCCTGGCCCAGAGCACCCATGAACACACACCTAGACGTATCTATAGACCCCTTCTATTCAACCCACACTCCAGAGTCAACAACACAACAGACAAATGGAGGCAACTTACTAAATCCTAGTACCTTGTCCTGGCCTCTAGACACCCATTTCTAATCACATCTTCAAGTCTTGAGCGAGACACAGCGATAAAACTAGAAGGGAAGGCATTCATTTATACTGTGCCGAGTTTCAATTTTTCTGAGGTTTTCACACAATCATCTTTTATGAGCTATAGTAAAACCACATGTTTATACAGTCTCTCTCCCTAAGTCCCAAACATTTTAGCAACATTATCTTATGTAACACCTGGGATTTGAGAAACAGGGCCTGAACAGCCATACTTCGCTTATGCAAACAGTTTTGAATTTTCCAGATGTATCCATTTCCCTTCAAGTTAGCAAAAAGCTTATTTGGAAGATATCACCTCCCCTCACCCACCATCCTTTCCCCTCCACCTGCAGGTAATATTTGCTTCTAAAAAGAATCTCTGCCTTTGCAGTAACATGGAAGCAATTTTTCTTATTTGTTTTGCAATTCCTGATGAATATCTTTATCTACTTTCCATTATAGAGCAGCAGGGAACTGCCTAAAATTAAATCACAAAGTCACTGCTTTCCTCCCCCCTACCCAGGCTCAGATCTGGGATCCACTTTTAACTCTTCTGTCTCCTTCATCTCCTATATTTATTGAACTGCCAGATACTTTTACTCTTTGTACAAAGTGGTTTTGCCTCTCTTTCATTTCTTATTGCTGCCATCCTACTCAACTTGTAAATTCATGGTTGGGCCATTTCATCTGGCACCCAACAATTCTCCTGGTTCAATCTACCCTGCACATGATAGCCTCATAAATCTTCTCAGGACACTCTCTGCAGAAACACTGCTCATGGCTGCCTGAGTCTCTGGCAGGGGTAGGCAAATGACAGCGGGGGTGGGGAGCTAAAACCAGCCTGCAGGCAGTTCGTCTAAATAGTTTTACCAGAACATAGCCACACCCATTTATTTACACATTGTCTGTAGCTGCTTTTGAATACAATGGCAGAGTTCAAAGCCTCAAATAGTTGCCATCTGGTCCCTTATAGATGAAGTTTGCCAGCCCCTGTTCTGGAATAAACTTTGCGTCC
Organism: Gorilla gorilla gorilla; assembly: GCF_029281585.2. Classification (NCBI taxonomy): domain Eukaryota; kingdom Metazoa; phylum Chordata; class Mammalia; order Primates; family Hominidae; genus Gorilla; species Gorilla gorilla. Next base: position 57,964,271 of record NC_073229.2, on the reverse strand, counting down.
CTTAGCTCAGCATGCAGGACTTCACATGACCCGGCTGCTACCAGCTCTTACTGCCTTGTCTTTGTGCACATCGTCTGCACCCCCAAGTGGCATAAAACAGATCTAGCCCCCTCATCTTGTAACCAGCCTATCTCATGCCTCTCTACTGCAATTATGCTGTTCTCTGCCTTGAGTTCTCTCCTGCACTCCTAAGCTCTCAGCAAACACCGATCAGTCACTCAAAACTCAATGCAGGGCAGGACTCTTCAATAACACCATTTCTGCACCACAACCCCCCAGCCATTCTGTACCCACATGCTCCCACCCCACCACCACCCCCCCCACCCCGCCACACACACACACTGAATTGAATGCTTTTATTTTTGTGCCCACACTGAACTCTCAAAAATATTTCCCACTACTTCTGGGTCTACATGTGTTTCTCCCTCTTTCGGTTATAAATCCCTGGAAAGCATATGTTGTGGCTTAATCATATTTGTATTCCCAGAGCCTGGTATTGTGTCTGGAATACAGTGGTATAGGAGACCAAACAGAATATGCCACCCCAAAATATGCTTTTTAGGCATAGGATTATTTTGAGCTGGTTATTTTTGGAAACAGCAAGCACAAGAGAAGCTCTCAAAAAAATATTACCCTTTTGTAAGGAAAATTTACATTTATAAAGAATGTCTTCATTTGCAAGAATGTTTCTTCCTCTGTACCAGAAAGGATGACAAAATCACAGGAAACTCTTATTAATGGATAAGTCACTGACTTAAATCTACATAACAAGCCTTACTCTTGTTTACTGCTCTTTTCCTAGATATTTCCCCATAGCCTTCCCACACTCTTTATTTCAGTGGACAGTAGTATTTAAGCCTGAATTCTAAGCCACCTCTTGAGATCTACTCTTTTCCCTGGGTATTTTCCATGTATACATGAGGTATACATGTTAAGAATCTTCTGTTTGCTTTTCTCTTGTTAGTCTGTCTTTTGTTACAGGGGACCCTGAAACCACCTTTGCAAAATTATGACACTAAGAGAAATCTGACATTGTTGACTCCATCTTGCTTCTAACCTCCAAGCTGTCCTTGGTCATTCCTGGGCATAGGCCAAGTTAACTCTGGGAGGAATTTAATTTGTAGTTTAACCTTAAAGTAAGGATGTTAATAGCCCTTCTCAAAACTAAACTGCCTTTGTAAAACTAGTGAAAGGCCACAAGGTTAGGATTATGAAAGGGGCCTGAATTCTGCTAAGATGTAGGCATAATTAAACAATAACTAGTTATTCCAGTTCCAGTCACAAGATTTGTAACTTCCCCAATTACTCCTGTAGATAACATCACTATTGTATAACCTAAGATTGGCCTTCTAAGATGTCTTTCAGACTTTTGCATTTCTGACTACCAACTGACTGCACCAGGACCCAGACCACAACTTGCAACTCTGACCCAACTAGTCCTGTGGCCCCTACCCAGGGGCTGAGTCAGTGCACTAGGACCATTTTCTATATCCCTATGATGCTATCCCCAGCCAATCAGCTTTCCCCATTCCCTGGGCCCCTGCCCACCAAACTATGCTTGAAAACCCCTAACCTCTGAGACTTTGTGGAGACTGATTTGAGTAACAACTCCATGTATATACCACATGGCTAGCCTTGCATTAATAAATCTTTCTCTACTGCAACAGCACAGTCTCAGTGAATTGGTTTTGTCTGCAGTGGGCAGGAAAAATCTGTCAGGTAATTACAATCCCAGCTAAGAACTAATGACATATATAGAGAAAATTATTTTTTCCTCATCTGCTGTTCATACTTAATACATGCTGAAAGATTGAATTAACGAAAAACCAACCCCTAATTTCCAATCTTGTTCTTTCTTCTCTCCATGTACACTCTTTCTCTGGCCTCACAGGCCCTAACCCCACTCACTGATTCCAGCTCTAAACTTGTCTTGTCCTGACTACTCCCTCCTGGGCTCCAGCCCCTTCTCCTCCAGAGGCAGCCCCTTCCTGCTCCTGACTGAAGACAACTCCATCAGGTGGTGTGGCTCTCAGTGACCCTCACCCTCTGCCCTGCTGTGTGACTGATTGGTCCCTGTGGGTGTCTCTTGCCTGACCAGAGTGAATAGGGCTGGGACTGAGGAGTCCTGTATCAGAACTCAGGCTTCATCATTTTCCAGGTGAGTCACCCTTAGGTAAATCAGCACCTGTCTTCTGGTTTTCTCATCTGTAAAACAGAAACAATTAAATGTACTTCATTGAACTGATATGGTGGTGAGATAATATGTGAAAATGCCTAGCCTAAATCTGGGATCCTGACAGATGCATATTTATTCATTCATTCAACAAATATTTTATTGGTTATTTATTACAGGTCAGGAAGTAACAAGAGAGACAAAAAGAAAAACAGGTCCTCGCCCCCTCTGGCCCCCGCCTCAAAAAATAAATTCCTGCCTTCAGATGGCTTACTTTTTCATGGAGGAGACAGATCATAAAGAAGACAAATATAGACCTACAAGGTGATGGATGCTTGGAGATTGACAAGGCATGGAAAGGGGTGGGGACTGTAATATTATTAAATGTAATTTATTTGAAAGATCTTTTCATCCAAATCTGAAAAGCTCTTTCTGATCACTCTTAGAAGTCATGTAATACTTTATCATGGACGGTAGAAGATAAGCATCTAATAAAACTGCTAGTTGGATGAATAAAGATAGGAATGAGGAAAGAAAGGATGCCCTTTATCATTTGTTCAGCAAATACTTTTTGAACATTTCTAATACAAAGCTGGGAGGGTCATTTATGTTCAAAATGTTCTTTCAAGAGGATTAACTTGGTAGTAATCCTATCCTGATGGAGAAACTGAATCTGGAGAAACCAGAAGTTAGGAGGCTCATCCACACATCTGGCTTGATCCAGAGAAGCAGTTGTTGGACCAGGACAAGGACTCAATGAGATGACTTTTCAGGGGAAATTTAAGAACTAAATTCAAGGTTGAGAATGGAGACAGGGATTTTTCTTTTTCCTTTTTTTTTTTTTTTTGGCTTTTTGTCAAAATTTTTTTTATATCCATAGGTTATTGGAGAACAGGTGATGTTTGGTTACATGAGTAAGTTCTTTAGTGGTGATTTGTGAGATTTTGGTGCACCCATCACAAAAGCAGTATACACTGCACCCAATTTATAGTCTTTTATCCCTTACCCCTTTCCCACTCTTTCCCCCCTGAGTTCCCAAAGTCCATTGTGTTGTCAGATACAGTAAGTTTCTCTACAAAGGTTTAATTTCTGACTTCCTTGTTCTTTGTTCTCGAGATGAATTTCCTTGTCCCTTCTCCTAAGCTACCTGCTCTGTAAACAACTCCTGCCAGTCCCAATCTGTAACTCACATCTCTTCCTTATTTGGAAAAAGTCCTCTTTTACTCCTGGCTACCCATTCTGTAAACTGCCCCTCCCGCTGAAACAGCTCTTCCCACCAAAACTACTCTTCCTGCCTTTGTTGTGCCCTGACTTGCCCAGACATGTTTGGGAATGTCTTGTGCTGTAGCAGAAGGACCGCTCCTACCCCTCTTCCTCCCTTGTGAGTCCTGCGTTTACCCTATTTGGAAAAGTTTGAGTCTTAGCCAACCGGGATCAGCTTAGATTGTGTGGTCCAACCCCAGTCAATGGGGAAGGAACACAGAAACAAGAACTGCATTAGGGATAAAAACCTCCTCCCTCCTTTGTTCAGTGTGCTCTCACAGCAGCCAGAAGTGCAAGCGGCACCCTTCTGCAGAAGTAAATTTGCCTTGCTGAGAAATCCTTTGAGTCCTCATTTTCCTTGCAACTCCAAGCTCTTGTTTCTAACAGCGTCATTCTTGTGCCTTTGTATCCTCATAGCTTAGCTCCCACATGAGTGAGAACAAAGCAACATCAGTTAAAAAAGACAGAGGGACATTATATAATGATAAAAGGCCTTGTCCAACAAGAAAATACCACAATCCTAAACATATATGCACCTAACACTGGAGCTCCCAAATTTATAAGACAATTACAAATAGACCTAAGAAATGAGATAGACAGCAACACAGCGATAGTGGGGGACTTCAGTACTCCACTGACAGCACTAGACAGGTTATCAAGACGGAAAGTCAACAAAGAAACAATGGATTTAAACTATACCCTGGAACAAATGAACTTAACAGATATTTACAGAACATCCTACCCAACAACCACAGAATTCCATTCATCAATTCATGGAACTTTCTCCAAGATAGACCATATGATAGGCCACAAAACGAGCCTCAATAAATTTAAGAAAATTGAAATTATATCAAGCACTCTCAGACCACAGTGGAATAAAACTGGAAATCAACTCCAAAAGAATCCATCAAAACCATGGAAATTAAATAACCTGCTCCTGAATGATGATTGGGTCAAAAATGAAACCAAGATGGAAACTAAAAAATTCTTTGAACTGAACAACAATAGTGACTCAACCTATCAAAACCTGGGGGATACAGCAAAGGCGATGCTAAGAGGAAAGTTCATAGCCCTAAACGCCTATATCAAAAAGTCTGAAAGAGCACAAACAGACAATCTAAGGTCACACTGAAGGATCTAGAGAAACAAGAAAAAACCAATCCCAAACCCAGCAGAAGAAAGGAAATAATGATGATCAGAGCAGAACTAAAGGAAACTGAAACAAAAAATTTAATAAAAGATAAATGAAACAAAAAGTTGGTTCTTTGAAAAGATAAATAAAATTGATAGGCCATTAGAAAAATTAACCAAGAAAAGGAGAAAATCCAGGTAGGCTCAATTAGAAACAAAACAGGAGATATTATAACTGAGACAGGGATTTTTCTAATCACCACTTGGCACTATATTTACAGGGAGAATTCTGGTCTGAATATCGCAGGGACTAGAATGTGATGATAAAGGTAGGGCAGTAATGGGGGAACCTAGCTTGGATTTCTGGACATTTCTCCTCTCCATCCCTTCTCTCTTCTATACTGACACCCACGCTCTTCCCCATTTGACCCTACTACCTGAGTTCATTGCTTATTTCTCAGTCCATCACATGAACTGTAGCACCCAGAACCCAGTGTGACCCTGCTTCTTCATTCCTGGAAAAAAATAGTTACTCTTGAATGGGAGGCCCAGTGACCAATTCTTCAGTGCTCTAGGACACACAAAAAGCAAGAGAGAAAAGATCACATGTGAATCAGTGCAACACGACACATGGAGGCAGCTCCATAAAGTGAAAACAACCAGGCAGACCCAACGTCCAGTCTCAGCTCTGAGCTCTCCAGCTCCGGGACCTTCAGCAAAGTTTCTCTCAATTTTCTGATATGTAACATTAAAAGATAATTTTTAAGAGGTAAAATCATGACTCTTAAACATAAAATGCCTACATGTCAAATATTTTATTTAACTTACTTGTTAACAATGGAACTAGTGAGATGTGACAACTACTTGAAGGATAATTCAAAGAAAATACATATATGGGCAATCAGGAATGCTAAAATAAATTTACAAATATTTGCAAAATTGATCAATAACCACTGGGCAATAATCAACTGTGTCTCCAAGAGATACACTTCACATGCATTTCTATGGCTGGGAATCATTTGCATTACTATCACTTTTCTAGGACTTACAGGGTTGTGAAATAGCTCAAAGTCAATGAAATGCACAGGCCCCAACAGAGTCAGATAATCTGGAAGGTTGTACTAGAATTTACACTCTTGGCAGTATTTTATTTTCATTTCAAAGTCTTTTACAAATTTTTCTAACAGAAATATAGGAATATTATCTGAATTTGAGAGGATATATTTAAAACACCCAGCACAGTTCTTGGCACATCATGGATACCCAATATCAGAACATTCCCTTTCTTGTTTTTCAGTCTAGTCAAATCACAGGGTTAGTTTTCATTTGAAAAAATTCTGTTAACAAAAATGTATAACAAGAGCTTCAGGGTTCAATGGGGAGAATTTTCACAGCTGACTGGGAAAGTCTTCTTGATAGAAGGGTTCAGTTATCCCTAATCCTACTTCTTACCCTGGCAGCACTTATCGCAGAAAGAATCAGGAAGCCACAATACTCAGGCCACATTTCTCTCTCATTTAACAGCTTATGCTGTAGGGGCAGAAAGGTGTGATGCCTATCCACACTCATCATAAGGATCACAGCTGCCACTCCTATAACAAAAGACAAGTTAACAAGAGAAATTCATAACACATTTATTTAATCAAAGTTTTATGTGACATGGCAGCCTTCAGAAATGAAGATCCAAGGAAAATCGTCTGATTTTATGTTTAGGTTCGATGAAGAATGGCCTCCATGTAGAAATGTGATTGGACAAAGGGCATGATCTAATGGTAATGGGCTGGGGAGGGGGGAAACCCAGCAAGTCTTATCTGTTCAGATTCTTCTTGATCTCTCTGAATAGCATTCCTTCCTCCTGGGTATGGGGCAAGACCCCTCTTGAATGAAGGTCTTCAAGGGAAATGGAAGAAGGGAGAGAGTAACCTTTCTAGGTTTTACAAATTCCTTTGTGGGAGAGGGGTTCTAGTTTCTATGAACCACCTGGAGGAAGAGGAATTCTGGTTTCTATGACTTACGTGGGGGGCTGGTTGGGGGGAGAGGGGCGAGAGACAGGAGGGTAGGAGAAGGTCAGAGAGAAACTTTGATTCTGAGGCTGCTTCTGAGACCTTCCAGTCTCCTTTAGTTCAAAGTATTTAGCATGCCAAAGTGCCATACTTCGGGGTATTGTTTTTTGAGCCCCAACAATGCGCCATGGCCACCTCCGTATCTCATTTGTTTCTCACAACTCAGTGAGGTGGACTACCCACTAGTGTAACAATTTACATCTTACAGAAGAGGCAAGAGGTTCAAAGAAATTAAACAACTTGATGCTATGGTTTAAATGTGTCCTCCAAAGTTCATGTGTTGGAAACTTAATCTCTAATAAAACTGTTGAAAGGTGGGAACTTTAAGAGGTGAGTAAGTCATAAGGGCTTTACCTTCATGAATAGATGAATGCTACTATCAAGGGAGTATGTTAGTTATAGAGGGAGTGTGTTCCTGATTAGAAAGGAGATGTTTGGTCCCCTTCTCCTTTTGCTCCCACCCTCTATTGCCCTTCGGCTCCCACCACGGGAAGACTCAGCACAGAGGCCCTCACCAGATGCTAGTGCTATGCTCATGGACTTCCGAGCCTTCAGAAGTATGAGCCAAATAAATTTCTGTTCATTTTAATTTACCCAGTCTGTGCTGTTGTTATAGCAGCATAAAATGGACTGACAGCTTGTCTAAAGTCACATAGCTAGTAAGTTGCAGAGCCAATATGGAATAGAATCTCTTATGTCACAAGACTTGAGGACAAGAAAAGATTTGTATCCAAGACCCCATGCCTTTCCCCAAGGCCTGAGTTTATTGCTGTCTGCTTTTAAAAGTCAAATTTAGCTTTTCTTGAACAGACAGGTTTAAGTAATATGTTTTATATTGTAGACTATTAATCTATTACAGTGATTTCATCAGTCTGTGAAATAACCATCTACATAATGTAAATTTTATAGCCACCTCTCCAAATCAAATCCACAAGCATTCCATGGATTCTGGGCACCCTGGGGTTCAGTGCCCCCAGAATACACAAGGGACAGTCTCAGGGGACAAATCTGTGGGAGAACTGTTTGCTGGGTGCTGGAGGAACATAGCTTCTACCCTGTAGACAAAACCCAGAACCTATCCCAGGCAAAGGGCAAAGCGGAGACCACTGCCTGCAATAACTGCAGCTCCCACCCCCAGCCCTTTGGACTCTTTCATGCCAGACTCTCAGAGCCTTCCTCCTCCCAGGCCCTAACTGTGACCTTCCCTCCACCCATCAGAGTGGAGCATCTCAAACTCAGACAAACTCCCAAAGATCATCTCCTAACAAGTCTCTCTGCTTCACTTCTTGCCTCCCTTCAGTCACAGCCTGTTAATATGCAAGTCATATCATGTCTCTTTTTAGCTGGGAAAAATCCAATGGCTTCTTGTTGCAGATTGAGTTTTCTGGAACAGACTATGCAAAGCAATTTAATGTGAAGAATCTATATTTGGGAGTGCCTTCAGATCAATATCTTTGGGGAAGGAAGAATACAAGATTGGGGGAGGGAGAAGTTAAGCTGCAATGCACATCCAACCAATGACAGCCTCAGCCATCTCCACAGAGACTCTGGACCATTCTCTTCAGGGACATCTCACTTTTTTTTTTGTCATCCTCCCAACCTCCACTATCATAGAAAGAAAGATGCAGACACAAGATTCACACAATTTCCTTCCTTCTCATTATCCCAGAGCTGTGTCACACCAACAGACAGGACAATGTGACTGTTGTCTCATTAATTCTCTGATTTCATGTCTCCATGTCAATTAAATGTTTTCATATTGCTATCTGACAGCTGAGGAACAATATCAGTTCAATGCATTAAGAGGAAAGTAATTAAATATTTGTTCTGGGGTAATTGTATATAAATTGTATGACAATTGAGCTGGTGATGTAATTAATAAATTTTAATTGGAAGCCCTTTTACAATCAATGTTTAATTTATTAACAACTGTTTTGGCTTAAGTGCAAATTAAATGCTTGTCATTGGTCATCCACACCCATGAGTGCAGAACCAGCCCACTTTCTGGCTGGCTGTTATAAAACTTCTCTGCTACCAGACAGCTATGTAAGTTCCAGCAAGTCTTGAACCCTTTGGGGGACTCAGTTTTATTATCTGCAAAATAGGAATGTTGAAGAATTGTAGTGATAACTAACATGAATCTGCTGTGAATTGGATACTGTTCTAAACACACTGTGGGAAACTCATTACATGTGAATAACTCATTTAGTCCCAACAACAATGCTATAATTAGGTGCTGCTTTTATTACCCTCATTTTGTAGAAGAGGAAACTGAAGTACAGAGTAACTTTTCCAAGGCAGTGGAGGAAAAGGGATTTGGCTCTGGAGCTCAACCTGTCAACAGGTAAGACCTACTATCTCTCATTATAATTTCTAGCCCCAGTCCTTCAGACACCCAAAGCATTTCATCCCATCATCATTATTCATCCCTGCCTGGCACAAAACCCTTTGTATAGTTCAATTCTTGGCTTTGACATTTTCTGACTTGCCATTAACACCAATAATGGCCTGCCTCACCAGCTCCCACAGACTCCCTTTACCTGTGAGTATGGGTTAGATTATGCTGTGATAACTAGCAGTCCCAAAATATAAATGGCTTACAACAACACAGGTTATTTCTCACTGTTTCTTGTCCAGTGTGAAAAATTATGGGACTTGTAAACAAATGTTTTGCCCTATTTTCTAAACTTACCACCACCCACTTTCACCTTTGTTCCATGCTGTTTTCACTCTAGGATTCAGGCTGACAGAGAAGGCCTACATTACTGAACTCATAACAAAGGGAAAAGAAAAGTGAAAAAGCAATAGCTGCTTCTGAGAGCTTCTGCTCAGAAGTAACGCATAAGACTCTGGCTCATATTTACTGGTTAAAACAAGCCACGTGGCTACCCCATAGTTGAATACAGTGAAGATTTTTAATCCCTCTGCAGGCAGGAGCACCCAAAGCCATATCACCAAGCCTGTCAATGGGAGTTGAAGGGAGTATCATTTTCCACTGGATTGTGGGGGGAGGAAGGAGCAAATATTTCAAACAATAATAGAACCCACCATACACCCCTTCACTGTGCATCCTTGCTTTCTGCCTTGAGCTACATCATCATCACCTTGCCGGTGGACTCCTGCAGCACTACTCCAGGGTATAAAATTCTTTCCTTCTTATTGAAATGCTGTCTGGAAGGGCTTGGGGAATAGCCCACTATGATGATCTGAAGTCTAGAAAACAGAGCCAGCTGTTTCTTTGTAATTCCCAGCATCTCCCTACATGATACTTAAGTGCCCTTCTCCCTGACCTCCTTCCTTTTCTGCCTTCTTCCTATTCCCAGATCCTTGCCTCCCTTCTGCCAGGGCCTGCATGATAAAGGCTAGGAAATTTCCATCAGTTCTTTCTTCATCTTGTCAGAGGCACACAGTTCCTATAGGCCCCCTCGGGAGAAGACTGGATGATCAGAGATTTCGTAAAGAAGCATCTGTCAGATCAGTAAATGTCTCTCTCAGTGAAAATGATGATTTTTCAGAGAATAATAAGCTGGATCCCCAATGATGGCTATATCACCTTCACCTCCTGATATGGTTTAGATCTGTGTCTCTGCCCAAAGCTCATGTCAAATTATAATCCTCAATGTTGGAGGTGAAGCCTAGTCGGAGGTGATTGGATCATAGGGGTGTATTTCTCATGAATGGCTTAGCACCATCCTCTTGGTGCCATTCTCATGATAGTGAGTTCTCATCAGACCTGGTTGTTTAATAGTGTGTAGCGCCTCCTCCTTCCCTTTGTCTCTTGCTGCTCCAACCATGTCACCTGCCTGCTTTTCCTTCGTCTTCCACCATGATTGTAAGTTTCCTGAGGCCTCCCCAGAAGCTGAGCAGATGCCAACATCATGCATCCTGTACAGCCTGCAGAACCATGAGCCAATTGAACCTCTTTTCTTTATAAATTACTCAATCTCAGGTGATTCTTTATAGCAATGCAAGAGTGGACTAAGACACCTCCCTTCCTGCCAATCAGGGGAGTATAAGAAAGAATAAAGCATAAAAAGGATAAAAGGGTCAGAGACCTCTGCCACCTGTTTCTCAGCTATTTTCTTCAGGCCTAACCCCAATTAGGAATTACCATATTTCTCCTCTCCTCTTTGCTTCTCTCTCTTTCCTTTACTATGGCTCTTCCCATTCCCTTTGATCCTATTTTAAGCTTTTTATACTCACTTCTCATTTTCACAGTTCCCCTTCCTCCATTCCCCACATCTGCCCTTCAACCATCTCCATTTTTTCCCTTCTGGTCTCTCTCTCTCTTCTCTTTATAGAGGATGATTCTGGGAGAGAGAATGGCAGAGGAAGAGAGGGTCTTAGTTCTTGCCTCAGCTCAGCCACTAACTCTCAGTGTGGTGCTGAGAAAGCTACTGGGGGAAATTTTAGAGTCCGTCTCATCCACTGCTATCTCCCAGCACCTGGCCTGGCATATAGTAGGTACTCAATAATTGTTTCCTGAATAAATGAGTATCTGAATGAATGGATGGATGGAGTTGCCTCTAAAAAGCTCTCCAAGAAGGCTTGTAGCTCTGAGGTTTCATGATTCTATAAAATTTCCACTTCCAGACTGTCTTTTGGAACTGACAGGGCAGAGATACTGACTCAAATAGCAGTAAATGTGCAAGTGATTTTATACCTAATTGACAAACTAAATGTAGATAAATCACTGGGACCAGATGGCGCTCGCTGGAGAGTAGTGAAGGAACTCAAGGGTGAAATTGGGGAATTGTTGGCCAAACGTGTAAAGTGCTCATTATAAAGGGACGTGGTGCCAGAGAGCTAGAGAGAGCGGCTGTGCCTCCACAAAGGACCCTGGAAAGTGTTGAACAGTGAGACTGGCTGTGAAACCCAGCAAGTTAGCCAAATTTAGAATAAAGAGTAGCATCACTAGCAAAACCAGCACGCCAGGGAGGAAGACTACTTGGTTCTATAAGAGGAAACCATTCCGGGCTAAATCTAGAATTATATGTAGAGACACATATGGTTAGTGGCTGAAGGAGAGAAGGACATGCCATTTCGAAATATGCTGGATGGGCATATTGAGTATTTCAAGTTGAAAACATTGGAGAAATTGTAGTTTCAGAAAGGGCAAGCTAACTCGTCTCTTCCTGCATTTAGCAAGCTGTAAAGATTTCTCCGGGAGGGGTACCCTCCCCATGTCAGGGTGAGAAAATGGCCCTTATGAGCAGAGACTGAGAATTGGGGGCTGCAACAGACCTGAAAAGAGACACTTAATGACGTAACCCTTATCATCCCACTACTTTTCGACCTTCCCCCATACTTCTCCCAGTGAGTCCTCTAGAAATGTATTTCTATTAGCCAGATCCCCTTTGTCCTGTTATTTTTTTCTCAAATTTATTGTTCTTTGTCTAAAGAGTATAAAAGCATCTTCCTTTGGTAACTTCTTGAAATTTACTCTTTTGCGAAGATCCTCATGTACATGAAAAACTAATGAAATTTGCTTGCTTTTCTCTCTTCAATCTGCCTGGTGTCAATCTGGTTTCTAGATCCAGCCAAAGAGTTCACATAAGAGCTAAAGAGGTGTTAGAGGTGATCCCTGGATCCCCTACAAGGCAAAAGGAAGCCAGTGGAGGAAATACATTTAGGTTCTCAGAATTAATGTGCTAAAATCATTTTAAAATGCAAAACAAACCAAATCATCCAAGATTAAGATGATATCTTAGAAGAAATTCTGATTTAAGTTGGGGAACTATATGGGATTAATTTTTTTTAATTTTTTTTTTTTTTTTTGAGACAGGGTCTTGCTCCATCACCCAGGCTGGAATACAGTGGCATGATCATAGCTCACTAACCTCAAATTCTCAGGCTCAAGCAATCCTCCTGCCTCAGAGCCTCCCAAGTAGCTAGGATTACAGGTATGCAACAACCACACCAGGGTAATTTTTAAAAAATATTTGTTGGAAACAGTCTCATTATGTCACCCAGGCTGGTCTCAAGGTCTTGGCCTCACACGATCTTCCCACCTCGGCCTCCCAAAGCATTAGGATTCCAAGTATGAGCCACTGTACTCAGCCACTAATAATTATTTATAATCATAAAGGTTGCTTCGACTTTTCAAAGACACTCCTGAAAAGTTGAAATTTTCAAAAATATTGTGAAATTAGCAGAAAAAATTATTAATTGTAATTTGAAAATTGATACAGAGAAAATAAATGACACCCAAGTCACACAACCAACAGGTAGAAAGTCTTAAAACTAGAATACTGGTTTCCTAACTCCCAATTATGTGTTATCTTTTAAATGAGACATTTAAGAGCTTGATACCCACAGATCATTCTATTAAACGTTTTTGTTAATGAGGAAGTGGACGATCAGTCATCCATTGCCACAACAGTGCTATGTAACAAACAACTGGAAAAACTTAGTGGCATACAACAATAAGCATATATTGCTTATGTGATAAATGGGGTCAGTTGTGGGTGGGCTGCTTCGTTCACATGTCTTCTGCAGCTGAGGGGCAACTCATCTAGGCCAGGCTCATCTGGTTCAGCACTATTATTCCATGTGTCTCTCATTCACCTCCTGCAGCCAATGGGCTGGCCTGGACACATTCTCAAGGTGATTGCAAAGGCACAAGAACATATGTGAGAATACACAAAACTTCTTAAGATCCAGGCTTGGAGCTGGCACACCATCATTTCTGCCTTATTCTCTTGGGTAAGGCATGCCACCAGGTCAATCCCAGGGTCAAGGGGGTGGGACCATTTAATCTACCCAATGAGGGAAGCCACTGCAATGTTACATGGCAAAGAATAAAGACTTGGGGCCATTACTACAAGCAGTCATAGAGGGCAAGTGCAGCATCATCTCTGAGTCTATAAATGACTCTAAGCTATCAGTGAGAGTTAAGTGCTAAGCAGAAAACTATATTCAGCAGGATATGTGCATCTTCTGGATAGGGAGAAAAGTAACAAAAACTTTAGTGTGAGTATATTAAGATTAGGTTCAGCTGAAAGTAATAGAACAACCCTAAGTAACTGGCTTAAACAAGATGGAATTTTAGTTCTCTCATGTAAGTATGGAGGTGAGTATCCTAAGCTGGTATGGGAGCTTTGCTTTATGAAGCTTTTAGGTTCCTTTAGCTCTCTGCCCCCCCATCCCTAGGATGTAGAATGCTCATACAAAAATACCCATATCTCCACAAACTTGCTTGCCATTTTAAATAGCCAAAGTAGCAAAAAAATGCATCTATTGCTACCTTCCAAATCTCACATAAGTGCTTCTGGTAGGAGGTGCAGAGAATTAATACACATCCAGAATCTTGGTTGCAAAGGAGTCTGGGAGAAGTAGTTTTAAGCTTTCTAGGATTTGCAGTAAAGGAAAATACTAGAAGTTGAGAATGTATGCTGAGAGCCACTTAGCTGAATGCATCATACTTTGTAAAGAAGGAAGGGACATTACAAGGGGAGGGAACAGTTTTTGAAAGGATGGAGTTACAAAAGAGTATCATAGGTTTGAAGAACCACATTCCCCTGGATGGCTGTAAAGTGCCAAAAGTTGGGCAATTGCTGCTTTCTCTGCCTTTTCCTCACCACAAAATATTGACATTAAGATTCGTTTCATTGAGAAGTGGGGGAGATGGAGGGTGGCTTTCTTGTCACCTATTATTCATGTCCTGGAGGGCTAGGGAGAGCACAGACAGGGCTAGGGAGGTAAAGAACAAGGAGTTTCATCGAATCACTGTGATCTTCCCTAACCTGCCCACGTGGAGCTCTCTGTACCTCGGAGAGGAACAAATAAATGCAGAGGTACATACATTATTAAGTGTAATTACATTGTTACTTATAGGTTCAATTAAATACTCTGGACATTTTTATAACAATTTGAGGTGTGATGCATGGAGTAATGGCATTAACCTTTAATCATAGTTCTTCCCCTTCAAAATTCAGTAATGACCCTATTAATTAGTAATGAAATGATTCAATAGGAATAGAAGGCACCAGCTGATGCTTCCTTTTACTTGGTCATCTCCCTAGATTTAAATGTGGCCTTTTGACCTTCCTCTCTAAAGGAAACACATCTTGGGGTGTGGGTGTGGGGTGGGGGGATGGTGGTGAGGGGGAAATGCAGAATTTTCTCCAGCCTCCTCTCTCCCAGGGGCACAAGGCAGAGAAATGGATAGAATGAGTATTGTGTAATCTGGTATATGCAGTGTTCAATCCTGGGATGTTTATTTGCTCCTTTGGTTATTGATAATTTTCTCTTCTGGGGACCAGTATTTGGGGATGCAGGGTGATAATGAGTTATGCAGTTCTGAGCAGCTCTGGCGCCTTACTGGAAGCAGCTCAGTCCTGACCATCCCTTCTACTCATTGCCTGCTCCCACCTCCCAATGCCCTCCCAGAATCTCAATGGGCTTTCAGAGGCTACATTCACCCTCATACGCTGTGATGTCTGAGGCTGACACACTGTGCTTCCACATGGTCATCCATCTGCTCTTCCCTATAGTTTGATCTAGGTTTACTGGGGTCCCATCTGTGTCCAGAACTATGAGAAGCACTGAGACAATGAAGGCAAGTATCATTGTCTTCAGAGAACACTGTCAAATTCACCCATAAACTGTGATGCAATAACGGACTTACAATTACTATAACATAGAGAAAAATGGGTCTAGAAGAAGCTGAGAAGAGAGGCAGCTGCCTCAGCCTGGTGGACAGTTTCATGGAGGGCTTCCTGGAGAAGGTGACACCCAAGCTGAGTCTTTTAGGTTAAGTGAACACCTGAAGAAATGGGCAGGGGCAGGTATTCCAAGCATAGGATACACTGTGAGAAGTGAAACCGCCCCTTGATGCTCCTCTGTATCATTAATCCAGGGTAGTGCCCCATACATTGCCATTCACCATAGGCTCACCTGTACACATGGAGATCACCCCAGAGTCTGCTTGCTTGCCACTCTCCACCCCAACCCAGTTCCTGACTCTTGGATCTGGCTTGGATTCAACATCACGCTCTGGCCCCTGTGGCCTCTGTGCCTGTATCAGAGTTCTCTGGTCAGGAACCTGTGGTTACAATCAGTGACTCCCATCAGGGTTCTCCCTACCAGCTTGGTCTGCCCTGCTTCCTTGCGTGGTTCACCTTCTGTAGTTCCTGCTCTCTTGAGCTCCATCTCTAGCTTGGACTCACCAGTTAGCCCAACCAGCTACCTCCAATTTGAAGAGACAGGACCACACCACAGTATGTCAGCCCACATATATATTGTGCCAAGAGTCCATCTAGCCACCCAGCTGCCCCTCACCCCCATTCTATACCTATTGTAACTCCTTGGCCTGACATATCTCTGGCATATGCCCTCTTTTCAATTCTTCAGGATGGATCAGACTTACAGAGCTGTCTTGGTATTAATTAAAATACACGTTTAGCTGCTTGAACTGAAAGACTGACTAATAATGGCTTAAACAACATAGTTGTTTATTTTTCTGTCATATAGATGTCTCTGTGACTCATCTAGACATCTCTGTGACTCCTCTAGTGCTGGCAGGCTGCTCCATAGTCACTGGAACCAGGCACCTTTTATCAAGCTGCAGCTCCTGTCTGGTGGGTCCAGATGACTGCCCCAGCTATGCCCTCTCAGGGAATGCAGGGCCACTCCTTTTAAGGACAGAGAAGGTAATCTGCTCACATCTCTTCTGCCTGTACACCAAACATCAGCACTGATTCATAAGGTGCACAGAGGCTGGGAAATATATTCTGGTGGCCAAGTGTGCCCAATTATACATTTTATGCAAAAAGAGAAAAATGAGTTTGCATGGACAAGTGGTAGACTCTGTCATCATCTTTATAAATCTGCAACTCTGGGCCTCCCAGGACTGATCAGGATCCAGAAGCCCTGATAATCTTTTGCCTCCAGCTTCTCAGTCTCTCTTCTCACCTTCAGTTGTTCATTCATTCAAAATATATCCACAACTATTAATAGAAAGTGCTAGGCCCTGGGGTTTGGTCATTTCCCTGAAGTTACCCATTGTTGCAAGAACAGACAAGTTATGGATATAATTGCAAAAGTTGTCTAAAAACGAGTTGTCCCACTTCATAAAAAGGGTACAGATAAAAGGCTGCAGGAATTCAGAGAATGGAGAGTTCTTTCTGGAAGTATCAGGGACCTTCATGGAGGAGGTGATGGTTAGTTGGGCATCAGAGGTCAAGTATGATTTGCAGGCTCATGCATTGGGTTGGGTGACACTTCACTTTTCTTGATAGAGCTTTTAGCAAGGATGCAAGGAACATGTGTCTTCCCTGCAGTTGAGAAACCAGGCACGGCAGGGAGAAAGACAGCCACCCCAATAGGCTCTGATGCCTGCAACAAAGCCATCTGTCACTGAAGGAGTTCAAGGAAGATCACAGAATTTGGGCTAAACCCTATGCTAGGCTCTCTGCAGACCTAGGCATAGGCCCTGGCTTCAAGCTGTTTATAATCTTAGGGTTTACAGTGGCAGCTGGATAATTGTTAGCTGTTCTTATTCATTATTATCATTAAGGAGAAGAAAAGAAGAGAGAACTTTTGTTAAGTGCTTAACAAAGGGTATAGCTACCCTGGAAGAGAAATTATTGTTGTGGATTGATGTGATCAGGGTGATAGAATCTCAGATGATCCTTGAAGGATGAGGATTTTGAAAAGTGAAAACGAGTCCATGAGGAACTGTGAGGCAAACAATGCTCAGCGGAAATGGATGTTGTAGCCCCAGGGGTCACTTGTATCTTAGTTTGGATTCTCCAAAAGCAGAGACTGAGAAAAGACTTGTGTGCAGGGAGTTTACATAGAAAATAATCCCAGGGAGCAGGAGCAAAGGACGGGGGAAGTAAATCAGGGAAGGAGGGAAACACATTAATGATGTGCTGCTCAGTGGGCCCTGCTGCAAGTCCCTTGTCACCGGGCCCTTATGCAGTGCATCTCAGCCCCGCACAGTGGGTGACAAGAGGAGGAGGCCTTGATTCCTATCGCTACTGGTCAAGGGTGTTAATTCCCCAGGAGCTGTCAAGTTGTGCCCATCAGGGTGCCCAGTGGTTCCCTACAGGCATCCCATACCTCAGCACCAGAAAAGCTGGAGGGCAGGAATCCAGGGTGTGCAATGGAGGCAAATGTGAGGCAGTGTCAGGGTGCACAGACACGAAGGTGCTCTAGGCCTGCATGGAACAGGCCACTATGGCTGGGGCTGGGGTGGGGGTGGCCAAAGGAATAAGAAGCGGTGCCCAAGAGGTATTCAATTCCAGAAGCTGGAGAAATTCCTCTGAAATGAGAGCATCTCAAGTGTCTATAGATTGGGGACAGTAATTCAGCTTGTACAGACAACATGAGCAAGAAATAGGGGAAAGACTGGGGAGAAGAAATGGAAGAGAGGGTAATATATGTGATGTGCCACCACCCCTCCATGATTTACACTAGACCACCTCCAATGAGAGGGCTAAAGTGTGTGACTACAGGGATGGTAAGGAAAAATGGTGGTAAGAAAGGGGGTGCTGTACCCCTCCTAGACACATGCCCAGAGATAAGGGAAGCCCTAAGGGGCAGAGAAGGCAAGGATGGCATTAAGAGCCAGAAATAAATACTGAACAGTGGGTGAAACTGTAGCATTTTCTGACATGAGAACAGGTTCGGTTCCCTTTCTGGGGCTCAGCTTCCTTACCTTAGAAGGGTTGGATCCATGTTCCATTCTCACTTCAGAATCACTGACATAAATTCTTCAGAGTTCCTGGAGCCAATACAGTCAGGAGATATAAGCTTTGAATAGTGTCCAGAGCCATGTGTCTTGAACTGATCTTTATATAAAATTATGTTGATATGATTTGCAAGGTGGTAGGAGGGGGTTCACTTGGCAGGAATAATATTTCATGCAAAAGTTTGGAAGTTTAAGGAGGAAGAGGATGGCACATTAATAAGAACTAATAGTGATTGCACTTACTGTGATCCAGACACTATTCTGAGCCCTTTATATGAGTTCATTTTCTTAAACCCTGTGACAACCCCATGAGGAAGATGCATCTGGGAGGTGTGCCTGGAGAGAAGGAAGCATAGAAGAATAAAAGAATTGGATTGTATTTCTCATTGGGTGATCAGATAGCAATTTGTTTCTTACCTCTGGGTCTGTTTCCTAATGTGCAAAATACAGCTAGGTGCACCACTGGTGCAGATTAGTACTCCTCTTCAGAACAACATTTTCCAGAGCATCTGGCCCATAGTAGTTGCTCAATTAGTGGTACACAAGCAAGCAAGCAAGCGAGTGAGCAAGAGAGACACTTTGGCTACATAAATATTGAAAGTTCCAGGATTTTTCAATGCTTGACTGAAAGTAAGAGGAAGAAATGTTTAAAATCAGAACCATCCTCAACTCCAAAATATATTAGCTTCGCTTGCCCATAGCATTTTATGTATTTATCAAACAAATATCTACAGGGTGCCACACTGCTAGCTTCAGGGAAGGCAACACTGAGCCAGGCAAAGTCACTGATGTCACAGAAATTAGTCTTTATGGGAGGTGTCATTAATCAAACAGCCCTGTATGTAAATGAATAATTGAAAACTAATGTGTTATGAAGGCAAAATTCAAGAGTCATGGGAGGAGACTTAGAGGAAACTGTTTGGTGTAAAAGGGGCAGGGGACAGTGGATACTCAGAGGAGGTG
Source organism: Gorilla gorilla gorilla (assembly GCF_029281585.2). NCBI lineage: Eukaryota > Metazoa > Chordata > Mammalia > Primates > Hominidae > Gorilla > Gorilla gorilla. The sequence goes on along the minus strand of NC_073229.2, from coordinate 57,944,980 downwards.
ACATGAAGAATGAGTTGGAGGTGCCAGGTAAAGAGCTGAGGGGAGAGGAGGGTATTCTAGGAAGGAGGGCAAGGTCAGGTTTTTACTTCCACCTAAGAGTTGTTACAAGAAGCGAGGATAGAGTGGAAGTCAGATCCTTAATCCTGAGTGTGTGGGGAAAGCCACTGAGCAAGTTAGGTAGCTAGGAGGGTTGGCACTATCTTTAAAATGTCACCCTGGTTTGAATGAGGAGAAAGATTAAAAGGAAAGCAGTGAGGATAGCAAGATTTTGCAAATCTTTGGGCAAGGCACAATTGTGCCAAATATCATCTTTTTGCCTCTCCAGATTCACTCTCGACCCTTCTGTGTCTTGGGAAGCTGACCTTGACTTCCATCAATGGGCTCCTGTCCCCTCTGGCTTCCACTTAGGTTTGGTCCAGAGGGAGCACCAAAAGGCAATAGGAGGGAGTAGAGTAAGGTTGAGGTATTTATCCCTCACCTCAAGTCGATGCAGGCAGGCCATGTCCCTTGCTTCCTTAAGCTGAGGTTGCAGCTTGGAATTACAGCTTTGTAAATTGTCCCTTTGTTAACTTCTCAACAAATTACCCAATTTGAGTGTGCCTTCTAGTGTCCTGCCAGGATCCTAACTGATAGTGACGGGGGATTGAACTAAGGTGGTGACTGTGGAGTTGGAGAGAAGTGAACAGCTCAAGAGGGAGTTAGGAGGAGTCTGAATTCTGTTGATCAATTGGCTTACATCATCATTTATAAAATAAATAATGGATGTTGTTTCTTTTGTCAGTTTAGATGCTCTGGGAAGCAGACATCAACATAGAAGTGAAAAATTTTTTGAGGGGAAACTCCTAGGAAAGATGAGAGAGGGAGCAGGCATAGGCAGGGAGAGTTCAGACTGTGATGGATGTCTGACCCCCGAGGAAGAAGAGTGGAGAAGGAAGGAGAATCAGGACGAGACTCAGACTGCAGTGCACCTCCCAGGTGATGGTGAGCCCTAGAGCCTCCCTATTAAGGAAGTCCCACCTTGAGCAGAAGTGGCCCAGCTCCAGTACTCCTGCCATGTGCTGTGGACTGGGAGCAGCCTGGGGAAGACTGTGACCTTGGTGTGAGCCCTCCCATGGATCCCAAAGGCAGACTCTTGCAGCAGGTTCTAGAACTTGAAGAGCAGCATACCACCATTAGAGACTGCCACAGTTCTCCAATGGGACTATATGATCCTTAGGGCACTGAAATAGTGCAAGGTATATCATGGGAACTCAGCCCTGGAATGAACTCAGCAAGGGATGCAACTTTACATACCTATGGGGAGATATAAGCAAGGGCATGCCCTGTGAAAACCAGTCCGTGGAAGTAATGCCACCAAATCTAAATTTTAAAATCCTGCCATAGCTGATTGAAATTGGTTGAAGCTGGTTTAGCTCTCCCCTCAGTGCCAGTACCACTTATAAGGACTGTCATCATGGGCTAAGGGTCACCCTGTGGAGAACAGACCTTGTTTTCCCCCACAGAAGGTCAGTCATGTATGTACATTTTGCTTGGTGGCAGTGGAGATAAAACAAACTTGGGCTTACCTTTCAATTCTGTTACTGACTAGTTATGAGCTCCTAGGCCAAGCTGACCTCTCTCATCCTCAGATTCCTCACTGTAACAATAATTTATTGAACATCTAATATATGCTAGACAATAGTCCATTCTGGGAGTGTTATAAACATTATATAGTTAACCTTCCTTTGACAGGTGAGGAAACAGTTTCAGAGAGGGTCAGTGACTTGCCAACAGTCACAGAGCTCAAAAAGGACAGGATTAAGAATCAAACCAAGGTCTGTTTGATGACAAAGCCCATTCTCCCTATCTCTCTACTGTCTCCAGATAGATTCAAGACAAGCATCAGAATCCAAGGCTGTGAACCTCTCCATGGGCTTCCAGTATCATTTTCTCAACTGTTTTTCTCATCATCTTTGAAAACGTGCCTGGCATGTGGTAGGACACAGTGAATGCTACTCACTTCTCATTTCCTTGCTTCTCTCACTCTCCATTTCTCTCTCCTCTGTGGTTCCTTGTCTTTCATTCACCTCCTCACAAAAATCTTCATTCTTTTGCCCCCTCATCCTGACAATGTCCCTTCCTCATCTCCACCACTCCACTCCCTCTACCCTCCCCCTTGCTGGGCCATACTCTTCAGACATCTCATTAAAGTAAGTGTTGACCTGAATTCCTATTCCAATGCATCTCTAATTATGCTCCACAGGAAACTCTAGGGGATTCAAAACAGACTCAATCTATTCCACATGGATCAAAACCAACTCCCAAGAAAGCAGTTTAATAGCCACGATTAACAGAATGCTGCTTGGCTGTCCATGGGAGATGTTCCAGCCCAGCACTGCCCACCTCCCTGCCATTAGTGCTCAGAGACATCAAAGGTCCCCTCAAAGATGAATAAGGCTTTAGGGTTTAATTTAGTTTTCCCAGTTAATTAACTGGATCAGAAGATAGCTGGTGAATTTAGTGAAAAGAGTTCCTTTGTTTTTTCTCTTTCTCCTCTGGGCACGAGGACCCTACTCAGGCCTGGCAACTTTGGTTTGTCACTCACCTCAGCTCCGAGGTCAGTTTTGTCCACAAGCACAAATCATGTCTGTTTGTGAATATTGCACCATGTTAGCGGTGCAAGACTGGAGAATTCCCTTTATCTACATCCACTTTCTGTTAACCCCAAGAAATCCTTCTTTCCTCTCTCTTTTCCACAAAATGCCTACCCTAAGACTTCCCTTCATGGATGCCAGGGTCTGGTATTGCAGGAAAGCTCCATCAGCTTAGGTGATCTAGCTGCTCAGTCTATGGAGGGTTCTGACAAGGGTGTGGATGCCAGCACCTTCTGCCAGACAGCCCCTGAGCAAAGGGTTTTTCCCACGGTAAACCTGGAGGAACACACCACGGTATTTAACCTTTGCTCTCTCTTGGAGCATTTCTGATACTAGTTCAATAACAAGTTCTCCTGCCATAGCCCATGGTGCACAAAAAGCCACCTTCTGTGTATTCCCACAGTCTTCTGGCTGCCCAGGCCTGCCCAGTGAGGCTCTGAAACTTTCTCATTCCACACCCCAGTTCCCTCCTTTAAATGGCTTCTGCCTACACTATCATCCTACTCAGTCTGGAGATTCACTTTAGGGTCACAAACCGATCCAGCTGAACAGCCTGAAAATGGACACCCCACACACATCTGTGGCTCACTGGCTGAGGAGGTGGTGGGGTGACGGTGTACTGCGAAAATCAAGACTAGCCAGCCCCCTCTTAAACTGTTACATTTCCCTTTCCAGGAAAAACTGCTTATTTGTGGGAGCTGCTGGAGAAATTCAACTCTAAAGGAGCAACTAACAGAGAATATTTGGATAAACGTAACAGGGTAACAGAAGCAATTTCTTGGAAAGAAACTTTTGAATACCAGCTGTTTAGTATTACGCCACCTTACCCGAAGACACAAATCCTGGAGGTGCTTATTAAACCCACAGACTCCTAGGCCCTCCCCCAGGACGTTCTAAATCATTATTTCCAGGGAAAAGCCCTGAAACTCGGGGATTTTTAGGCACTTCAGGTGATTCTTAACAGGGAAGTAGGGCGAACCCAGCGGATAATGATATATTCTTTTCAGTGAAAAGGCTCAGGCTCGTTTTCCAATCACTGCAGCTGCTGGGGGTGGGAAGCTAACTTTCTTTCTCGGGTTGTCTATAGCCAGGCAATAAACCTCCATTCTCCTTGCTGCTATTGGTCATGTGGACCAGGAAATGCTTGGAGGGGCTGGGAACTAGCTGTTGATTGAGAGCGAGAGAGCCAATGAGAAACCAAAGGAGTAGCTGCTCACCCAGAGTGCTTTGAGGCAAGGGGATGGGACTTAGCCTTCACCGTCTAGAAAAGGGCGAAGGGCGGCACGTTGCTGTTGCTGTCTGCAGTCGAGAGGGTTTGTGGCTGGTGGAAGCTGAGTGGGCGGTTGTGTGTGTTGGGTGCTTTCCCTGGGTTGTAGGGAAGAAAGTAGGGAAAAGCTGGGAAGTGTTGTATAAAGCCTTTTTTTCTTTCTTTCTTTCTAATAGAGGAATGTTGTGGGAAAAGAGGTGGGGGGCAGGGTGGGGAATGGTGGTTTCTGAAAGCCGACCTCTCTGAATTTTCCTGGGTGGGAAAGGGAGTGAGGGGGGTAGGGGAGAACGGTGGTCTCTTAAAACCAGCCTCTCTGAATTTTCCTGGGCGGGTTTCTTCTCTTTGTGTAGTAAGCCGTAGTACATGAAGCAGCCTCCCTCTGCCGGCCTCATTCATGTGACTTGCAGGGCCCTAACGTGCAAGCTGGCTGATTAAAGGCAGGAGCCCTTATTGGGGTCTACTAGAATCCTGTCCTTTATTAAACCCCCTGCTTTTTTCTGCTTGTCTCCTTCCTTACAGGAGAAACTGTCGTGGGGACTATATAACTGGGGAAAATGCCTAAAACTCCCATGATAACTAAAAGTGTACTAAGGAAAGCTTTTTCTCCCTCTCATGAGTGAACCTTCTTTAGGAGTGGGTTGCTTAGGATAAGTGGCCGTATGGAGTGAGGAGGCTAGCTCTGCTAGCGTCCTTAAAGCTATAAGCTTTTCTACGCGATAGGAAGGGGGTGTACAGATGGGCCTGAATTACTGCATAGGAACTTGGGGCGACTTCCTGTCTCCGACTCACAGAAACAATTCAAGAGCTTCTAGCAGGCAGTGACTTCTTGACATCTAAGATGACAGATGACTTTCCTGCTCTCACCAACATCCTTGTACCCTTGAGCAAACCCGTAGCCTGGCTTCTGTGACCAGGTCTTGGGGATGGTGGCCCCTTACTTCCTTTTCTATCCCTTAAGCCTTTTGATACACTCCCTCAAACGAGTAGCTACAGGGTTGCTCTGAAAAAATCTTGTCCTAAAATCTTTTCCCACCACTGATAAAAATGGGAACAGGTGTGCTATTGCAAAAACCAGACAGAAACATGAATTTGAATTTGCCAAAATCTCTTAAACCTCTGAAGACACGTCTCCTACAGCTGACGATAATAAATATCAATGTGGGTTGAACTGGAACACCAGATGATAGTTACAGTATCAACCTTTAAGAACTACGGTTTTCTCTTATGGGTGTTGCTCAAATCCCTTGGGCACTGCCCTGGGATGGATCCTAAGTAGGGACTGGACTGACAGGAATTTCTCTAATAGAAGCATAACTAAAAAGCTCCCGGAAACTCCCTGATGGCTTAGGTCTGAGATACCATACTCGCCTACCTCACCTAAGAGGAGTTCGGAGCCCACAGCTGTGACAGTAATGGCCTGGCATTGCCATCCTCTACCTGGATGAGAGTTCCTCCACTAATCCAGAGCTACACGTGGGTGCTCTCCCTGGCAGTTCCCAGGGATGGGCTAGAGTGCAGTACTTAATGCAGTATATTGGCAGAGACAAAATTTAGGTGCACTAGGGGGGTCAGAGCATAGCTAATCTGGAGGGACCCATTATCAAACTCAAATAGGCTGAAGGCTTTAGAGAAGCAAATAAAGCCTAAGTATGCACAAAGGGAACGTTGGGGGAGTTGATAGGCAACTGGCCACTTGATGTGGCTGGCCTGGGAAGCAGAAGAACCAGGGGCCTGGAGGTGGCTCAGCCCACTGAACTGGGAAACTGTGTGGGAAGTGTTGGACTGCCTTGAAAACTGAGCAAGGGCAGTCAGTGTGGAGTCTGCCTAGCCGTGAGCTAGTTTAAGGGCCAAGAACTTAAAACTCCTTAATATCTCTTCTGGAGGCCATTTGAAGTGCTTCGGGAACAATTACTTTCAGATTAGAGGTAGGAGTGCCCTGAGTCTGGATTCAGGATTAGATCTACTTCTGTCATGGAACTACTGTTTGACCAGGGCATCAATCTTGGGGTCCTGTATGTGGAAATAACTTCACAGCAGTGTAATGTGATAGTGGTTGGGGGATATGAGCTTGAGTTCACCTGGGATCTATTTAATGGCTCTAAACTCAGGTGAGTAACAACTGGAAAAGTGGCTTAAGCTGAGGATTGTGATTACACAACTGTGGATATAGTGCAGCACACATTTTAGTACGTGCTCAGTAAATGTTAGCTGGTAGAGTACTCCTACTCCGAGCTTGTCACAGGTCTTAGCACCTGCACTCTTCCTGCAGCATGGCACTCCTGCTCAATTGGTAACAAATGTCACTCGAACCTAAGTGCCTTATACCTCCTTGTAGCCTGGCAGGCTCTAAATCTAGCTGTGGTGCCTGATTGTCTGCTTAGCACTCACCTGTCCAGACCTTACACCTAGAGTTGTATGACCCTGTTCAAGTTTCTTCAGATATCAAATGTCCTTTCGGCATGGATGAAAAGTTGCTTAGCTTCTCAGGGTTCCCAAAGTATGGCTGGTGATAAACAATCTTGCAAGGTCAAACCTGGGCCAGTAATCCAGGACAGTTCACATAAACTGCATTAGCTGCTTTAATGAAAGATTCCATCTAGAGGAACAGAATTACTCTCAGGTTGAGGAAAGCTTGCTAATCAGTCTACAGGTGCTACTCGCTGCAACATTGAACTGTTGGCCTCACGGTTGTATAGCCATGGCTGTAACTTATGAGTAAGGGCTGGGGAGATGGCCAGGAATTCATAGACTTTCAGCTCTAACACTTAATTTAGCAGAAGTTCCTGGGGACAGGCAAAAAGGCAAGGTGGAGGACAAGTGACAGTGACTTAAACCCGGGTCCCTGTAGGTGCCTGAAATCTTACATGGCTGAGTCAGAGCCTGGAAGCTGATACGGATATGGAACCATGTCAGGTGAGGGATGTTGGGCTCTGCCAAGCTCAAATCTGAAGCTCACAGAATTTGAGAGTTCTAGTCCTGAGGGTCCCGGCCTGCTCAGCTGATATATAGAATGTGTTGATTGCAGAAGCAGACTTGTGATGCGGGTGAACTTAAGGCTGTTGGTTGTTGCTCTGATAATGAGCTAGTTAACCCAATTGTCTAGGCTTTCTGTATCCTACTTTATTCATGCCAGAAGAACTGCTGTCAGATGATAGCTCCAGAACTAGGTAGAATACAATTTCTGGACTTTCTACAGGGAAGCCACTCATGACAAAGCTTGGCTTCCAGCCTTTCCCTAATAGACCCTCAGTGGCAGGGAAGTGTGTGATGGGCCATATGGCCAAAATGCTCAGGTCAGGCTTTTGGGGCCAGATGTAGCTTTGGCCTGGATCCTGCCACATCTCTTGTCTTGGATGAGTTACTTAAGCTCCAAAAGCTGAGAATCTGACTTGTTAAAATAAGTATTTCTGGGCTATGAGGCTTCAGTGGTGATTAGTAGGAAGCTGGGCATACTGCCAATTCTGTAACTAGCTAACTATTGACTGATGGCCCTGTACTCCCTCCACTGCCTAGATCACTTGGCTTCAGTTCCAGGTGTGGTGGTTTGTGGGAGGCTCCCCTCTGCATAGCCCCATGCCTCGAGTATAAGCTGTCCTCAAGGCTTGGCAGCATCTTCCTCTTCCATGTTTGTTCCTAGTGTCCCATCCTTTGCCACTAAATTGTGTAGCCTTTGGGTAACTCATACTTGTCCTGGAATTGAGTGAGCAGCAGTGGGAAAAGGGGGCTTATATGGCTGGCTCTCCAAGTAGAGGCCTCTGGCAGAAATGTTCTTGGAAGGCCCTGGCTATAGGGATTCCCACTCCTCAGCCTGCTTGTCACAACCCATGTGTTCCTATAGAGATGGCCAAGTGGCTGAACACTTGGCTACTCCTTTCCTTTCTGGTCCATCAGACTCCCTTCGTGGACCTGGGGGTAAGGTTTGGACTAGCTCATAGCCTGCATAGCTTGGCCTTTCCCAAGAACTGTAGCACCATAACCCAAGCTCTTGGCAACTTGAAAAGAGTATGGAGTCTTTCATAAAAGTCTCAATCTAAAAGCCCAGGGGAAGAAATGTATGGCAGAAGGCACCTTTGAGTTATTTCTGTGAGAAACCTTAGGTGAGAGCAGACCCTGTCTTGATTCACTGGACTGTTCAGAATCACTTGTCAGTCCCTGATCCTGTCTACTGCTCTGGGATACCCCAGAGTCACTTTCCTTTGCAGAAGCTCTGCAGCAGGGCTTGATGCTTTATCCTAACCACTTTCCAAGAGATCGTGTCTCCCAGTAGACATGAAAACAGAGCTGGCCTTTTCCAGGTCCCCATAATCTCACGTACATGTAAACTTGACAATCGTTTGTGTTCTCATTAAGAAACCTTAATCGGCAAAGAATAAACCCATAGACAGATTTTTTACTTCAAGATGAAAACCCCAAAGACGTCTCAGTTCCCTACAATGCCTGTATTCATAATTTCAGAACAAACGAATTTTCCTACTTCAACTCCTGAACATTAAATTTTTCACAATCTTGTCTAGAAAGGAGCATATTTTAGGGGATGTTGCAGGATTTCTACTCATCTTACCCTTAATAACCTCAAACTAAAAGCTTCATATCCAGACTGCCAGTAGCTTGCTTTAAGTTGAATTTCACTTTTGGAAGGCCGCCTCCTGGTTAACAGAATGAAACCTGTAGGACAAGTTTAGGCTTCTATCTTAAAGGGAAATTTAATCTCTAAGTTTCAATGACACCTTGCTGAACCATCAACCTTACTGACTTGATGCTCTTATTATAAATTAACCTTGACTTCTGTTTTTGTGCCCTGACATGTAGAGAGCTTTATAAGTTCACTTCTGACCTTCAAGATAAACCAAATCAGATCTTCCTGGATCCATCAGAACTTGGATTATAGGGAAAACTTCTCTCCTGAAAACTGGAGGGACCAGGGCTACAGTGTTATAGCTTTTCAGAAACAAAAAGCCTGGCTGGGACCAGCAACCAATCAGTAGAAGGGTCTGGGGCCCCCAAGAGAAGCAGCCAGCCCAACAGGGCAGTAACATTTTCTGGGAGATCTATCTTGCCTAGCCAGGAAGACAAACCCAAGCCTTGCTTGCAGGAAAAGTAGGAAAGTGTCAGCCTAAGGACCCATGAACCTCACCTGCCCTTATTCTGTCATCGTTGCATATGGCTGGAGTGGGATGGGGAAACACGATCAATGAGGGGGGCACTACAAGAATTTGTTCTGAAAGTTCTTATAGAACTTGGAGTGCACTTAGACTTCTTTCTATTGTGCTTTGGGCAGTCAGTTCTGTTTCTGGTTTCCAACTAGTGGTCTTCCATGTTCTCTTCTGCCTTGCTACATAAGAAAAGTAGAGCTGAAGTTTTTAATCCTCAAGTATAGTTGCCTTGTGTTGCTGGAGTAATCTTGGATTTCTATTCACCAGTTGCTACTGTTTGGATAGGTGAAAGTTGAGCACAAATCTTCAGCATAATTTAGAAGTTTGTCCAAGCTCTTCAAGACTAAGTTCTCCCTTCTGGCTCACTGCTTAAAGTGCTTTGTCCATTGGAAGTCGTGTGTATTACCTGACCTGGTCCCTTATAGACTTGAGTCCTCCAGGGAGGAGACATGGCCTCTTCAAATACAGATCACTGATACCTTGCCATAGGTGTAAACTTTAATTACAATTCCTATGTTTCAGAATGAAATTCGACTGACTCCTAAATGCTCTGCCTCAGCTTGCTGTTCAGATAGTTCACAATAAATGGTTTTCATTGGGAAGATTCCATTGAAGGGCAAGATTTCCCTAACCTGCCAGATTCACCTAAGTCAGACTTCTAGTGACATTTGCTTAATGGGTAGGAATGGTAGGGAAAGGGGAGGAAAACGAAGTCATATTCTGTAGTGAATCCTGTTAACTTAAACAGCCACACGTCTTGTTCCTGAGCTGCTACCTAAGGCCCCTTTATACCTTTGACACACATGATCCCCTCTTCCTGGTCAGGAATGCTTATCCCATTATCTAGGCAGGGCTTGAAAATGGGACAGCTAACAGACTGAGGAGCCCAGTCCACCCTTTGTCTAGTGACTATCCTAATGATAGGCCTGTCATGGTGCCATGTTCCTCGTGACTTGAAGGAATTAAACTTCAGAATAAACCAAAGGACCCTAAAGGTGATATGACTGCTTTCCTTCCTAACAATGGAAGACTCAATTATAGGGACACCTATGCAAAGACAGGCCAGATAGCAAACCCCATCTTTGAACTTTCATCGATAAGGGGATCTTGTAATCCTATGGCATAGGGTAACTTCTGTAACTCCTTAAGGTCCATATTTCTCAGCTGAGACTTAAAAAACCAGGATGATTCTGGCCTATCTTCACGAATAAACTTTCAAAGGCTCTGTGGCAGCTTATGTTTGGGGGGTCAATTGGAGCAGGGGATGGGGAGCTTTGACTTATGCTCCTCAGAATCTCACAGATCTCCTGAAACTTAATTGTATTCCTCCTACAGAATTCACTGACTTAATCCTTACCTTCTCTAGAGAAGAGGAATCTTCCTGACACTCGGGAGTAAATGTAGCCCTTAGTTCGATGCACTTAATCCATGCAAGGCTTCAGTTCATTTTTTACTTCTATTTGCCCACCATGGGCAAATATTCTAGTTCATATATTGGCATGTAACATGTGATGTCGGATGCATGTTCGACATAAGGACTTAGATCTTGTCTGGTCTAGCTTAGTGCATCTCCCTACTTACATGCTCCTTGCATAATGGACACCTAGGCTGATTCCTACTGCCATAGGTAATACAATAATGAAGTAGAATGGATAAACTTCCTTTCGCAGGCAACTCATAGTATCCTTATGGAGGGGCCTAGCTTTTCTCACTTCTCTAGAGTTGCTCAGTTCGACCTAAGTCTCTTGAGCCATCATTATTGCCTTAGGACCTCATGTGCACATACATACAAGGGTAGGCTCTGCTTACTGTCATTCACCACTAGTGCCCAGCATTAGGCACTAAAAATAACTGACGACTATTGAACTATGTTGGGATAAATCGACTCCCCCTGCTCTACACACACGCACCCCCTAAGGCTAGGAATTCCTTTTCTCTATGCTTCTTCATTCTCAGCCAGAAAAAAACTATTACAGCCATCTCTTCCAGTTTAGCTACGCACATCTTTTACATAACCTAGAAATGAAGATGCAGTTTTGTCTTCAAGAGGCAAATGTTTGCACTGACAAAAGTGTGGCAAACTCACTTGCTGGGGTAACTGCCTAAATGGGCAAATCAGTGGCCTTTACACATGCGGGAGTCTTCCAAGCGTGCTTGGAAGTAGAGCCAGCGTCCCTTCTTGAGGGACCATATATGGGTAGAACCCGCTCTGATTTATTGGAGTGGGAGACACTGGATTGCTAGAGACAGTTCTGCATTTAAACTTCAACTCCTTAGATACAGGATACATGTGCAGCTTTGTACATGGGACCATTATGATAGGTCTACAGGACTACCATGATGCTGAGGTTTGAAGTATGAGTCCTGTCATCCAGGCAGTAAACATATAGTACCCAGTAGGTTTTTCAACTCATCCCTCTAACCTCTAGTCCAGCATGTGTTCCCATTTATGTCTGTGTGCTCAAGTCTAGCTCTGGCTTATGAGCAAGAACAATGCAGTATTTGGTTGTCTTCCTGTGTTAACTGGCCTAGGGTTATGGCCTCCAGCTCCATGTTGCTTCACAGAACGACTTCATTCTTTCATGGCTGCATAATCAATGGTATATACTGCATCTTTATCCAATCTACCATTGATGGGAACGTGAGTTGATTCCATGTCTCTGCTGTGAATGGCACAATGATGAACATGTAAGTGCATGTGTCTCTTCAGTAGAATTTCTCCTGGGTATATACCCAGTAATAGGAATGGGTCAAATGATAGCTGTTCAACCTCTGGGCTGCTTTCCACAGTGGCTGGACTAATTTATGTTGCCACCAAGTGTTAAGCATTCCCTTTCTCTGCAGCCTTTCCAGCATCTTTTATTTCTGTGGGATTCGTTAAAGATCCTCAGACTACTATGAACAACTCTATGCACACAAATCAAAATCTATAGGAAGTTCCTGGAGGCACACAATCTCCCAATAAACCAGGAGGAGACAAACCCTGAATAGACCAATATCAACTTCTAAAATGAATCAGTAACAAAGTACCGACCAGAGAACCCTGGACTAGCTGGACTCAGCCAAATTCTACCAGATATGCCCTCCCCTGCCTCCAAAAAAATACTAATCATGAAACTGTTGCAAAAAATCAAGGCACGGCTTCTCTAACTCATTCTACGAAGCCAGCATCAGACCGACACCAACATCGGGCAGACACAATGAAACTTCAGACCAGTATTTAACACAGATGCAAAAATCCTCAAAATACTAAGCAAACTGAATCCAGCAGCACAGCAAAAAGCTAATTTACCAAAGTTAATTCACCAAACAGTTAATTCACTGTGATCATGTAGGCTTGATTCATGGGATGCAAGACTGGTTCAACATACGCAAATCAAATGTGACTCATCACAAACAGAATCAAAAGCAAAAACCATGATCACGTCAATAGAAAAGCAATCAAAATCCAACATCTTTCAATAACCTTCAGAGTGGGCATCGAAGGGACCATCCCTCAAATCAAGCTCTGACAAACCCACAGCCAACATCATACAAAACGGGCAAAAGCTCGAATTATTTCCCTTGAACTAGAACAGACAAGGATGCTTACTCTCACCACTCTTACTCAACATAGTACTGGAAATCCTAGGCAGAGCAATGGAGCAAGAGAAATGCACCCAAATAGGAAAAGTCAGACTACCTCTTTGACATGATTCCATACCTAGAAAGTCCTAAAGACCCTTTAGAACCAAAGGGCTTCTAGAATTTTAAAAACTCTAAAGCTTCAGGATACAGGATGTACAAAAATCACTATTTCTATACGTCAACAGTGTCCAGGCTGAGAATGAAACCAAGAACACAATCCCAGTTACAAGTCACAAAAATGAGAAACTTAATGCTACTAAGCAGTGAGGTGAAAGACCTCCAGAAGAACTACAAAACACTGCTGAAAGAAATCAGATGACACAAATGGAAAAATATTTTGTTCATGAACTGGAAGAACTAATATACAAATGGCCATACTGTCCAAAGCAACTTAGATTCAATGCCATTCCTATCAAACTACCAATGTCATTCTTCAGATTTAGAAAACTTTAAAACTCATGGAATTGGAGCCCCAAATTGCCAAGGCAATCCTAAACAAAAAGAACAAAGCTGGGGGCAGCACAATACCCAACTTCAAACTCTCGATGCTTATACCCACAATAACCAAAACAGTTTGATATTAGAACAAAATGGACACAGACCAATAAAGAATAGAAAACTCAAAGCTGCACACCTACAATCTGATCTTCAAGGCTGACAGAAAAGAGCAATGGGAAAAAGACTCCCTATTCAATAAATGGTGCTGGGATAACTGGCTAGCCATGTGCAAAAGATTAAAGCTGGAAAACCCCCCCTTTCACCATATACAAAAACTAACTCAATGGATTAAAGGCTGGGCATGGTGGCTCACGCCTGTTAATCCCAGCACTTTGGGAGGCCAAGGCAGGCAGATTGCATGAGGATAGGAGTTTGAGACCAGCCTGGCCAACACTGTTAAAAATACAAAAGATTGGCCGGGCATGGTGGTGCACACCTATAGTTCTACTCAGGAGGCTGAGGCGGGAGAATCGCTTGAACCCAGGAGGCAGAGGTTGCAGTGAGCCAAGATCTTGCCACCACACTCCAGCCTAGGTGACAGACTCCCTCTCAAAAAAAAAAAAAATTTAAGCTGTAAGACCTCAAACCATAAAAATTCTGGAAGACAACCTAGGAAATACTTTGAAAAGAGGTAGTTATAAACTAAAAGCACAGTGGGGAGAAGTGTTAAAGGGTCTTCCATCTTGGCTGTGTGTAACCTTAAAATTTGGTTCTTAAATTCACAGGATGAAGGTCAGGCTTGTTGGCATTGTCTTAGCTCCAACTACTATGTAAATAACTATACCACCTGCAAGTCTGGGACAAGCAACAGGGAAGGTAGCCATGCAGGTACATTCGAGATTAAAAAGGATGATATGAACTGCCTATTTGAAGGGAATGTCCTCCAAAGAAATGGTACCAAGCACCAGTAGGCAGAGGCAAGACAAAGCTATAAGTGGAAGAGTGGATTGGATCAGAAACTAGGGGGCTAGGAAGGTTGGAATGGTGGCTGAGGGAAAGATTGGGATATAAATGCCTCAGTTGAATACGTAATAACACAATGGTGCTCAGAGGGGCTCCCTACTATGGTATTGGTTGTTGTGCAATGGTGTGTACTAGGTTAAAAGGATCTCACTAAATATGGAATGTAAGATGCACAAGTGGGAAACCTTTAGATGTTTTGAATCAAAGCTCAGACCTGTGTCCTTCTCTGAGCAAATCTGGGGACCCTCTGTACCTATTCTGTCAGCCCTGGGCTGCTAAGAAGTGGAGCCTGGGCAGGAACATCCCAGGCTTCTCTTAACCATCCACTTGTGTCTGTGTACTCAGCTCTTGCTTGGTCAGACTCAGTGCCTCCGCTGATATGAGCACCCCTACTTATGTTCTAGCTTCTTCCCCCCATCTATCTTCCTCTACCCGACTCTTTCTCTTCTGTTGACTAATGGATCTGAGCAAAGTGTTCACTTATTTCAAGCTTGAAAGACTGGAAAGGTGACTGTCAGGACTAGAAAGTGTAACATTAACACTTCAAGATGGCTTATGAGATTTCTGTGGGGAAATAGATTCCTTGAAACTGGCAGTGTCTGGGTATACTTTTATAGGATGGTTATCTTAGCTCCCTCAAATGAATATGCCTTGGACTTAGCCTTTGGCATGCTTCCTTTAAAGCTGCTCAAGCCTTAAGCTCAATCCTGTGAGAACACTTCTAGAAACTTCAGTTTCACTTTTTCTGACACCCTGAGTATGTGCTCAGTGCTCTACCAGAAGAATCCGTGCATGTCTAATGGGTATTCACCAGTACCTCCATAAGTAACTTAGCAGATACAGATTAAGATGCTCTATGAATAAAACTTGTGACTGAAGTTTTAACTCTCATGTTATCTTTGAGGGGAAGGATTGAATATCGCCACAGTGCATTCAAAGGCTCGAATTGCACAGAAGTTAGGTAACTGAGCTATTAATGCCTACTCATGCATAAACTAAGGCTCTGCACAGAATTCCATAAAGAGAAAAAATCTTATGTAACTAAACAGAATATTCATTGGCTGCTTGGTCATGCAAGATTCCATAATGTCTATTGCTGTCAGTGAAATTCTGAAGTGTAGGACAGGAATGATGGCAGTATGTAAGCTGAAGTTGTTCAGGATTGAAACATTCCATGTTGAAAAGGGCCACCACACACTGGTACTAAGGAAGTTAATGGGTAGTTAAGATAGGAAAAACCCAGTGTATTTCCTACCCTCACAACTGAATACTTCTGACACTAGATGTATGTAAGGTGTTTTTCAACACCAAGCAGCTCTCCATTGGACACTAGCTGAGTCTAACTCAATTCCATTCTGATGTTATCTGGAGATATCCTACAGATCGAGCACTCATTCCCGTAAGACTGCCCCCTGCTTCAGATGCCATTGCACATAGTAGGCTGTCATGTATGCTTCTGACTAATCGGCTATAAAGTAGCGTTCCCACTACACCCTCCTTGAGTTCAACTTGCTAGAACCGTTCACAGAACCCAAACTTTGTCCATGGCAATGGGGATAGGGCAAGACCTGTGGGAAGGGGCTTCCATACCCTCTGGGTGTGCCACTTCCAGGCACCTCCATGTGTTCTGTAATTTGACAGCTCTAAGAACCCAGTTCTTGGTTTTGTAGAGCCTTCATCACATAGGCATAACCAACATCATTGCCTACCCATGATCAACTCAGTCTTCAGCGTCTTTCCTCAATCATGCTTTGGTCTTTCAGTGACCAGCCCTCATCCTTGAAGCTATCTAGGGACTCCAGCCACTAGTCATCTCATTAGCCTACCAGACATGCCTATAACCCGGAGATTCCAAGGGTTTTTAGAAGCTGCATGTCAGGAAATGAACAAGACCAAATGCATGTCATTATCACAGTTCCATCAGTATATCTTCTAAGACTTCTTCCTTGAAGTATCTAATTAGATGGGCTTAGGCCCTCTTTCATATTTGCCCACCACCAACTCTATCTACCTCAAGACAAACCTGAGGTTTGTGAGGCAGTTATGTCAGATGGCTGCGCCTCACAGGTTAGTCTTTCCTTTTTAACCATTCCATTTCTGCTTTTGAGCTCCAAAAAGGCATCCTAAATGGCTTTCAAAAAGCCTCAGGCCTATGAAGATCGTGATATGGGAAAGCTATAGGATGGTCAGTAACCAAGTAAGGAAGAAACCAAAGACTGGAGAAATCAACTCGGAATTGATCTCCCAATCTGAGAGTCCCCTTGAGTGGTGAAGTGCTGAAACTAACGCTAACCTGTCTAGCTCCTCGAGGATTAGAACACGGGCAACTGACTTATGGTGGTGTCCTCCTAGGACTTTCTTCCAAGCTAGACGTGATTAGGCATTTCAAATGTGCCTGTGTAATGTTGGGACATTATTAGTTGATGGAAATAGAGGGTTTCTGGTGGATAATTAAGTGACTTTTAATTTCATACTTTACTTGATTATAGACATATTCCTCAGATTTGGGCTGAGATGAGGGGCTTTTGTACCTCATCTGGCTGGGTATGAAAGGTTCTTGTAGTCCGGATTCCCTTAGAAGCAACCTGACAGGAGTTTGGGTAGTTAATATGGATGTGGTACTGAGAAGCAGGGGGAGACAGGTAAGAAAGTGTTCGGAGTTTCTACTGGGAGTAGAGCGGGAGGGGCACTTAATTCTGCTGAGATCTCCCAGATGTGCTCAGTTAAACTCAGATGTTCCTCTCAAGCAGATAATTTCTATCAGTTTCAAGTTGCTTTAAAGGCTAGTAAGCTCAAAGTTAAATACATTAAGGTTAGAACTTGTTAGAATGGCTATAACTGAATTCTAGAAACAGTGGAATCCAAGATTACAAGGCAGCTTGATAACATCTAAACTGAGTACAAATATTAAAAGAATGGAAGATATAGAAAACAGCATTGATGCATGTACGATATCATGAGTCTTAGTCAAAAGACACATGTAATCAGGATCCCAGAACGAGGATAGTTGTGGGGTAGGGAGTGGTGGAAAGGAGGACAAAAGATGCATGGTGACAATTGCCAGGAAGCTTATAAAACAGATTCAAGGAGCTCTGCAACCCCCCCACCCACCATAAGAATTTCTACACCTAGGCATATCATACCAAGACTGCTGTAGATCAAATATGAACTTAAAAAGCAGCCAGAGGTAGGGAAAAGCGTGTTACCTTGAAAGATTAACTGTGTTCTGACAGAAGCCAACAGACAAGAATGGACATCTCCAATGTGCTGAGAACAACATTCCAACCTAAAACATAACTAGCAAAAAAACATCAAAAACAAAGATGGACAGTCTCTAAAGGAATTACATCCCCAACAAATACTAAAGGATCCTCTGGGCAGAAAAGTCTTGCAGGAAATCACAGAACTGAAAAAGCAAAACCAGCAAAACATATCAATGTAAATGCAGACTGACATTAACTGTATGTATAAAACAATCTTGAAGGGTTTAAACATGGGAAGTTAAAATGACAGCAAAACTGCAAAATGCAAGAGGGTCAGTGGACTTTGTTTAAAATGTAGAACACCATCACGAGTAGAAAACTTGTTTTGGACACCAATATATCAAGAAATATCCTCTAGAGTAAATACTAGAAAAGTGTAAAGAATGAGGAAATCAGACCTTCAGTATTCTTAAGTCAAAGGAGAGACAAAATAACATTGAGCAGCAAATGGGTAAAGTAGAAAACACAAAACAGATACAAAGGTAACTACATCAGATATAAATGGGTGAATATTCCAAGTAGAGTCTTAAATGTAGACAAAACCTAACTACTTCCTGCTTTAAGACTCAACTTTCAGCTGTTGTGTCCCTATGCTTAAAGAAGGAAAAATACATATATACCATGCAAACACCAATCAAACTAGCATACTACCAGAGTTCCACCGAAAACACTGCAAAAGTGACACTTCGTAACAATAGCAATCCAATGATTCAATGCACACAAGCTACCCTCAAAACATAAGTGAACATTGAGAACTAGGAACACAAAACAGTAAGACCAATGTTCTAAATTTAATGAGTAACACTTGTAAGCTTTACAATATCATACTTTGCATTCTTGAAATGGGGTCACTGTACACACTTTCCAAAGCTTAGTAAGCTCCTGCCTGCATCCTTGGTATCGGAGCCCTGGAGCAGAAAGCAAATGTCGGAGTGGGGGGGCTCACTCTAGGCAGCCCTAAATGCTGTCAGCCTGAAGTGAGTTGATGGGTAATGACCCAGAACATGGCAGAAATCGGAAGTATGATGGAGCATGAGAGTGTTGGGACAGCAGGTGTGCCAGCTACAAACTCGAAGGTTTGTTTACATACGATGTGAGATGTCAAGTGGCGAGGGAACATGGCCTGGTGACCTAGTTACATTGGAAACAACTTCCAGGGGATTTGTCACTTATGCAAAATGGGTTAATTGTATAGGGCTAGAGTTCTTAAAACACATTTGCACAATGTCCACTTCAGGCCATATTCCTTTCCTTCTCTTTTGCCAGACACCTTTCTGATGTTGACTAATACACTTGTGTACCATTAACATTGTTTTCAAACCTCAAACAGTGCTATGCTAAACTAAGCAAGTTGAAGAAAGGCATTGTCTTGTAATCTTTAATACACCCAAGTATAAAACAGTCACTAGACTTTTTCTCAAATAATCCCCAGCAGTTTCCCCAAGCTGAGATGTTGGTGCCTCCTAACAGGATAATGCCTTCTTAATCAGGATTGACTTATTATCCAATCTAACACCATTAGAAAATGGAAGTCACTAACCTCCCTGGTAATAGGACTAAGAAAATGATCTCATTTGGGGAGCAAGGATGTGTGGGAGCTGTACCAAGCCTGGAGGCAGCATGCATAGAACATCTAGGTAAACGCTGACAATGGTGAATTCCACAGCTGGAGAGGTCTCGACTTCCTAGCTCCATGTGACTGGGATTTCAATCCATATTTTTGGATGAATGTTAGAATTCTATCTCCAAACCAGTAATTCTGCTATGAATCCCCACTTAGTTATTGAGAAAGTCAACTTGTTCCTTTTTTTGTCGTCTGCTCCAGTCCAGGCTTGTTCCAGCCTGTATGGGACTTAAGATTGGTTACAGACCCCTGAACCTTGTCCTCTAGGAGTATTGTACAGGTTATCCCCTTCAGATTCTCACTTCCCCATTTGTCCCCAAGTGAGCTGGTTATTCTCTGACCCTCCTTAACATCTGTTCTCCACTTTGTTCTGTGCCCCAATAGGGTAACTCTTGTGGAATACATCACCCAGTCTTCCTTGGAAACTGATATCCAGGTAGGTTTGGAGACACCCTGATTAGGAGAGAAGGTTGGTGGGAAAGAGGTTTGGGTTCTGATTCCTGACTCCCTCTTGGCTTCAAAGCCGTGTCTTAGATAGTAACTGTGTCTCTGCAGATCTGGTCCTACCAGATGGGACCCTCTTCCATAGTTCCAGCCCTCACTGGGTTTTGGGTATCCTTTTCCTTCCTTTGGTCCGTGGTCATCAGTAGCTGCTTGTTGCTAGACCCTGATACCTCATCCTTTGTTCTCTTAATCCTTGATGTTCCATGAAGGTTTTCCTTCACCAAATTCTTCACCGTTTAAGTTTAGTTTTCTGCTGGGACCCTGACTGATACATGGAAAAGACTGTAAGCTTGGAAGGCAGCAAAGTTGTTGTATGTAATGAGGGGAGAAGTGGGGTTCTTCTTCCCTTATCTGGTAAATCCTTTCTTGTCTTGGCATCTTGGGAGGTGTACTTGACAGTCTGAAAGAATAGGGTGTTTCCATGAAACAAATCAGAAGACCCTTGATCCATGACACAAGTAGAGAAAAGGGATGGACTAGGGGTTATCTTAAGTTATAGCTGATACAGGATCTGAATGTTGTACATAAAAATGCATGTCCTTAGCTCTGAGGAATTGCTATACTGCTTTCCACAATGGTGAATTTACACTCCCACCAACAGCGTATGTTTCCTCTTCTCTGCAACTTCACCAGCGCCTGTTCTTTGACCTTAATAGCCACTTTGACTGGCATGAGATGGTATCTCATCGTGGTTTTGACTTGTATTTGTCTAATAAGTGACACTGGGCTTTTTGTGTGACCACACGTATGTCTTTAGAAAAGTGGATTCATGTCCTTTGTCAAATGTTTTGTTGTAGGTTTCTTATAGATGTCCAGTATATTAGACCTTTGTCAGATAGCTTAGCAAATATTTTCTAGCTTGCAAATATTTTTGTTATGTGGGTTGTCTGAGGTGAAATCCATACTGATAGTTTGACTATGCAGATGCTCTTAATTAGATCCCACTTGTCAACTTTTGCTTTTGTTGCAAATGTTTTTGGTGTCCTTGTCATAAAATCTCTGCCTGTTCCTATTTCCAGGATGGTATTGCCTGGGTTGTCTTCCAAGGTTTTTAGTCTTGGGTTTTACACTTAAGTCCCTAATCCATCTTGAGTTTACTTTAGTATAATACATGGTTATAAGGAAGGGGTCAAGGAATATAAATCATTCTACCATAAAGATATAGGCACACAAATGTTCGTTACAGCACTAGTCACAAGACATGGAATCAATCTAAGTTCACCAATAACAAATTGGATAAAGAAAATGTGGAATATATACACCATGAAATATACAGCCATAAAAAATGGTCATGTCTTTTTGTAGGAACGTGGATGGTGCAGGAGGTCATTATCCATAGCAAGCTATTACAGGAACAGAAAACCAAACACTACATGTTCTCACTTATAAATGGGGAGCTAAATAATAGCTTATGAACACAAAGGGCATAACAGACACTGGGACTTCCTTGAGAGTAGAGGGTGGGAGAATGGAGAACAGAAAAAATAACTGCTAGGTACTAGGCTTGGTACCTGAGTGAAATTCATACAGCAAACCCCTGTGATATGCCTATATAACCTGCATATGTACCTTAAGTCTAAAAGAAAATGTATGTCTATACTTAAGACTAAACTTTGAAGCTGCAATCCAAATGTCACAACTACTTGCAGAAAGCATACTGTTTGCTTCTAATGACACTTGTGGTCAAGCTTGAGCTCCCCAGTTGCCTAACCTGGATATCTGGTTCAGAATCAAGTGTCTGTTCACTGCTTCCGGAGGGACTACAGGAGCCAAGCACAAGGTTAATATTCAATAAGATTCTGAGCTTCAAAAGCATGAAAGGAACAAGATCTGCACAATGCAAGCTCCCATAGGTTTATCCACTTTCTCCCGGGGATTCTTGTCTCTGGTTTTTACAATCATTTTCCTTCTAAGCCCATGACAACCTGTATAAGCCACTAGTCATTGTCCCAGTATCTATATGTTCTTGTCCAACTTCACCAAACAGGTGACCAAGTATAATGCTTGAGTCCCTACCCACTGTGAGGACACCCTTTCACCACTTTCAGGGTCATGAATGAGGCTGCACTGTAGCAGCAGTCCATCTCTGGCTCACTTGTCAATATCTAGCCAACTATCTTGAACTATAGGCAGGCTGTCCTTCCAGCTGACTAAGGAAACACCCACAAGGCCTAGATGTGTGAAGGAAAGTTATTGTAGGTGATGTGGGGCTCTGGGTCTGAACTCTATCACTTCCATTGTGGAATGAATTCCTGAGGGTTCCCAGCCTTGGGTCTGAAATACCATGCACAAAATGGTAGCTCTAGTTACATGGTCATGTAATAGTTGACACCTCGCCTCATTAGGGTCGGGGAACAAGGTGTAGGAGCTGCTTAACAGCTAATAGTTCTGTTCTGTAGAATCTGTGTCAGAGCCCTGTAGGATGTCTACCTGCCACACAATACCTCCAACACCACTGGGATGTGGAGTCATAGTGCCAAAACTAGAGGCTCAGATTGAATCCTGGACTTGCTGCTAAAGGGCATCAGTCACTTGTTGCTCATCAGGTTGAACATTTTGCCATTGATATAGACTAGTGTGGTGATCTTCATAATCTCCAGACTTATAAAACTCAGACAACTGTGGCAGAGAAGGAAAAACTTCCAGAACCTGGGAGTATGATGAATGTATTGCTCCTTTGTGTTGAATGTGAATGGCTTTCAGCCTCCTTGATTCCATGATAATGGTGGTAAAGAATCAGTTTGCCAGGCCAATAGCTTTAAAGGGCCCAAGGCAGCTGCTGCTCAGTAGCAGACACCACCTCTGGCACAGCAGGTATGACTTTGAGCTTATGGTAGTTCAACATATGCCAAGACTTGCCTTATTAGGAGCCATCCTAGTGAATCAGGTGGGTGATAGGAAGCCCCCATCCCTGGCACTACCACTCTGAAGATGTGGTGTAGCTTCTGACTTAACTTCTGGCTATGCGGGGTTTGGGGACAGTTTTAGAGAACTCTACTTGGCCTTTCCTGCCATGATAGCTTTTTTTCCCATGGGTCAGGGAACACGTGAGGGTTAGATCAGTTGCTATATTTCTATCCTGATTAGGTACTTACTCAGATCAGGAAAATGTCCACAGAGGTGGTCCACAGATCCATTGGAGCCATTCGAAGATGGGATTGTTCTCATTTTGTCACCTAGAGTGCACACACCCCTCCCCATTCTATTATGAGGACTGATCTGGCTGTGGAGGTCCCTATCACAGGTCTGAATGTTCCTCTCCCCATTTGTCTAATTACCCAGGTAAATGGGCATGGGTTTCCATTGGAGGGGTGGGAATATTGTGTATCTGCTGTGACACCACAGGGCATCCTTCAAGGGAACTGTGCATGTAGCCCCTTCAATCAATGAACTGAGTCTAATAACTTAAACATGAAAACTGGGTGAGGGATTGTATCAGGCAGGGTTCAACCAGAGAATCAGAAGCTGCAGGATTGATATATACATCCATAGGCCAGTTCCTTTTAGTACATTCATCCTATGTGACTGTGGAGGCTGATGCAAGTCCAAAATTAAGTCTACCAGTCAAGGAAAGATCACAGGTAATCTGGAACTCAGACTTGGGCCCAGGCTATCTATCCTCAGGAAAAGGAAGGTCATGAGCAGAATTGAACTTCCAACTGATCAAATAAGACTATCCTATATAATCAGTAGGGGACCAAGCCAAAGTCATGACTAGGCTTTAATTCCACCTCATTATACCTTCACACACACCTAGATCATATTTGGAAGTACTTGACCAGAACTGCAAGCCTAGCCACACTGACATCAAAAGCTTATCATAAGGATCATGATTGACCGTGTAGTAGCCGATCACTTTCTCACCTGTTCTTGATCTGATTATACTGACTAAACAGTATCTCTGCCTGCCCATCTATCTCACCCCTAGGCACACCATGGTTGATCAGCTATTGCTGGACTCCTCTGGATCAAGGCCATTCTGCCTTGCTACCTGCTGTGGTTGCCATGCCTCAGTTAAGTGCAACCCCTTGGCCCCTGCTCTAGACTCCCATCATCCCCACTGACACCACAGTGCCATTCCATGGCAACATGTCCTATCAGCTCTGGCCCATGTAGGACAGGCACCACTAGGCTTCTCGGAGAAGCCTAGTGACCTTCACTCGTGCTTTTTGCTGTCTCTTTAGTCAAAGGAGGGATGTTACAGAGAATATGGTCAGGTGGTAGGTTCTTTGATCTCATTGTCCATGCTACGATGGTCACCTTTGAGTCTAATTCCTTTTGCGATACTGGGAATCCTCCTCATTTACCACAGGCCACTACTGTGTGCAAGCATCGGGGAGGCATCTCAGCAGTGTTGGTAGTTCTAGGAAACCTTGCTGAGCCACACAGAGGTACTCATGATCAGCCTTCTTTCGTATAGCCTCATTCTGTCCTTTCCAGAAGTGTTCTATTTCTTATGTTCTATAGTTCTTCTGGGGAATCTGTCTCCCATTGCAGAGACATTACTATGCATTCTATGCTGTGACTTGACCCTGTTAACTAAAACTTCTACCTGACTTTAATCCTGGGTGTTAAGATAGTACAAAATAACACATCTTGGTTAGCTGCCTGGGCTGGCCACTGGCTGTCTCCTGGACAAGCAATGAAGGCCTGGATTTAAGATTACTTCTGTTAATAACTAGAATCAAGCCTGCAGGGACAGGCATTCCTTGCATCACCCATATGAGCTTTCACAGAACAAGTTCAACATGGTCCATGAAAGGTCTCTGGGGCTTTCTACCAGCATCTGTCTCAGCAGTTTAGTTGCTATTCATGATAGCTTGGTTTAGAAACTTGTCCTCTATGAAGTTCAAATATGATACAAGAATTACTGTTCAAAGCAAGAATGTACAAAGTAGCTGACTTTTATACTGTTCATCTGTTGGCATAAACCATTGAAGGTCAATTCTTGTTAGGTCTTAAAAGAAGTAGTTATGGGTAGGGAGAATACTATGGTGAACTTCACTGGAGCAGTCAACCATCCAGACTTTTAACTGGAGTAGCCATAGTTCAACTGTGGAATAAGGCATGAACTCTTCAAAACAAGGTACAATCCCAGCATTAGCAGGGGCAAATACAGAAATGTGCTCACAATGGGATGTCTTGGAACAATGTACCGAACAGGGGGACCATCAGAACGTGAACATGACTCATTGTGATCCAGCTTGATGACTTATCTAGCATTGGCATAAACTCACATGTTATCCATCTACCAAGAGGTAATTTCCAAATGCTTGCTGTGCTGAACACTATGGATAAGTTCTAGTGTGGCCCCTCTCAGGTCAGGTGCTCACTTGCTGGAATATTTGCTGAGATAGGACTTTGACCTAACCCAGTGGCCCAGGTGGATTTAAGTGTGGCTTTTGCATCTAGTTTAATCTGCTTAACCAACTTTGTGGATTATGTTCTCTAATTTCTTCCTTCAGGTTGAGGGTCCTGGAACAGGATCTTAGACTAGAGAGGTCTGACGTGAGGAACTAGTTTCTCACTGAAGCCTGTCTTAGTTAAGATCCTTATGCTGGATTCAAAATAAATTCTAGCAGGTTTTAGGCTGTCTATAGCTATATGAGCCAAGTTATCCTAGATGAATTAGGATGGTTTATTTTCTGATAGCCCGGTTCAGCAAACTCTCCAGGATATCCTCTTGAATGTTATTTGTCCTAGTTAATGCTATGTGTGCTCAGTCTCTGCTTTCAGGTGGAATACCCAGTTTGTAGCTTTCTTCTTTCTTAATTGCCAAGCCATAACATGTCAAGGGACCCCTTAATTGCCTTGGCCTACTAACCAGGTTCATTGAATCTACAACCCTACTCTTTCATTATGAAAAGGCATTTTCAAGTCAATTCTGATCTCCAGGGAGGTGTAAGACATGGTGACTCAGACTCCAGTCCTCTTGATGAACATAGAGCATGATATACTGATGTGGCTTACTCCTAGGACTTCCCAAATCAAGCTGGTCACTGAATAAACTAACTTCCTTAATCCATAAGTGGCCCATTGTAGGATCACTCTGCATACTTGAATAATGCTCAGCAAGTGGGTACGGAGTCCTCTGGATTTGTGAAGTTCCTTTGGGGCTTCCTTGAATATGTAAGCCTAGGTGCTTCTGAGTATTAAGGAATAGGGATGGCTGAAGCCAAGAATTGGTCTTAACTATGGAGTAGCTCTTCGAATAACTTAAGGGAAAGAGGTTTCCCTGTAGAACAGAAGTTGCCACATCCTTGATGGGCTTTTCCAAAGGTGATTCTAGTCAGCTGGAATACCACTGTACACTGACTATCCAAGAAGAAAAGTGGAGCATCAACTTTAGAATTCAAACATCTTGGATTCATGATAAAAACTGTCTTGATTTTTGACTCAGTTAATAGCCCTGTTGGAATATTTGCTGGGAGTCAAAATCAAGACAGCCTTATGAATCCAAGATGAATTAATGGATGTTAGAACAGAAGAAAACAGAAAATAAGTGACGCACAACAAACTCACACAGATCTAACTTCGAGTCCCTGCTGACTCTGAAGTCTTGAGAGCCAGCTGACTCAGACTTAGCTTGAAGGATAGAATTTCGAAAGGTATCTTTGGCCCATTGACACTTGTGAACATGCCCTATTCCTACCAGAAAAGTAAGCAAGATGACCACCTATACTCTTGTGTGGCTAGTCTACTTGTATTCTTTCACTTACCAACTTGTAATCTGTTCTGTTGATCTACTCTTGTCTTAAAACATGAAGCCAGAGACTATCCCTCTATGTAATATATATTGTGAAGGGAAGCATTGCTACCAAATGGATAAACGATTAAGTAGTGGCATGAAAGATTGGTTGGCAACCACAGAAGTTTTGTTATCTGCCTCTTGTCGTATTTTCTGATAGTTTAAAGAAGGAATTCTTAATGTCAGACCAGAATAGCTTCCAAGACCTCAGACACATGTTTTTTACTTCACTATCTTTGCTTGGGAAGCAAAATCGCAATCTTAACTCTTGTGCCCTAAAATAGAAGCAGTGTTAAAACTCCTCAGGATTGATCTAAGATCCTATATAGGATAGGCATAAACCCAGTGGACATGTGGCCAAAGATAATGGCAGACTCACCTCTACAGCTTGGAAGGCTATGAAAGAGTACTCAAACTCATAAGATAGTTTAAGCAAGTAGAGGGGTGGTACCATCTATGCTCAATGAAAGATGTTCAGAGGTCAACTCTACTCAGAATTCAATTGGTCCTCTTCAACTTTGGTGGCATAAATTTATCAAAATGCTTCTTAGAGGTTATGGTACCTACAAATAGTCCTTTGACCCACCTTAATCTCTCTTAAATGGAGGTGGTGGGGTTGGAGAAAATAGGCAAAACTCTAATGAAGCATGCACTGTGACAACAAGCTGGCCCTACCGAACAAACAATGGTGGCATCCATTAGACTTATCTAAAATAAAACTCGGAATAGAGAAGTGTGTACACTTGACTAGGAACAAAAACAAATGTGCAAAATACTGGTGTCAATTACACTAGAATTTGAACTCCTTTGGAAAAATTTTTGTAACCTAATCTAGGCTGGCTGACAGTGCTATCTAAACTGAATAGCACTAACTAATGGTCCTGATAATGTGGGGCATGATTTATTCTCAGGTCTGAGACTTAAGAAAACCTTGGCTTGCTGTTGGATACTCAGATGGATTCTGTTGCCAAGATACCAAGTAGTTGTCTATCCACCACTGGGGCTCCTTGTCAGTTCTAGCATCTGCTCCCTTTGGGTCTTAACCACACTTTCACTATACTGCCTTTTTCGTGTAACCCTCACTTATGGCACACCTACATATTGGCATGCAGGCTCTGTTTCTAACTTGTGGCTACTATTCATCTTACATGGCATCTAAGGCCGTGAATCCCTGGACCAGAGTCCTGAGCAAGTTTTTACCTTGGGCTTCTCAAAACAATGCTCTGATCAGTTTGTCTAGGTTTATACTTGGCTCTTGAGGGTTATTTTGTGTGCAGTAGGCCCTGAGGGAATTGAGAATACATTTGCATTGTAATGGTCAAGCCCAGAAATCCCATGGTTAAGGGTGCCTGGGGAAAGATTTGGGTGTTGCCTATATCTCCTTGGCAAAATCTCATTTAAAAGTAGTTATGTGTATTTAAAAACCTATGCTTTAATCTGTTTCTAGAACATACTTTGGTTTCTAGTCTTGGATCTTTAAGCCTGAATTGAAGGGTGAGGGGTAAAGGAAGTGACTTCATGAGCTTGCCATAAAAACAGGTGACCAAGTGTCCCAGTCATCCTGGGAACAGGGTACTTTCACTAAGAGTCTCAAACTGGGACAACTTTACATAAACAGCAGCTATAGATAAGGCATTTGTGAAAGCAGAATATCACTTGCTTGACTGTCTGACTGTAGCTGTACAGATGAGCAATTGGCATCCAAACTCATGGTACAAATGAACAAATGTCGGCACTGCCAGCTAAGATTCTCCCTTGGCATCTGTCGCTAAACAGTAGATGCTTTGGACTGACTCCTGATATCGGGGTCTTGAGCTTCTCCAGATACTGACTCATACCTGGGCTGGTGTTTGGTTTCCAGTGGACTGGGGGGAGTTTAATAAGTTGCTCACATGTTGGTGGGTGGGATAGTGTCCAGGTGCCTCTACAGGTAGCCATGATCTGGGCTGAGCTTCATAGACCTAAGGCAAGACAAGTAGTTGCTTAGTAAGCGGAACTAAAAAGTAAAAAGTCGACAGAACAAAATAAAAGCCCGTAAGCTTAGGGAAAATCTCTGGAAAGGCCAGAAATAACTTGGTGACAGAAATAAGGGTTTAAAAAAGGCAAAAAGCATAAAGGAGTAACTGTAATTGAACCTATTGCAACAGGTCTAAAGTTCCATGGGTCAGCAGGCTTATAGTGGGCTTGTCTTAGCCGGATTTAGGGATGAGATTGAGGTGATATGAATGGGAATCTCAGTATGCCATTAAATGGGAATGTCACACGGAAATGTAAGTTTCCCAGGCATTTTGGGCTCAAGCTCTGCATATAAGCAACTCTCCCGACAAAGACAACAAAATGGCAATGGGATATGACAGGATATGGGCTGGCACTGACAGCTTTTGCTGCAGCCTTCAAAGTAGGTAATAGTCACAAACCTTTCCTTGTCTGAATACTCCAGGCCATTCCTATCACTGAGAACACTACAACATGCAGTCAGTTTGAGCCTGTGTAGGCATATGAGATAAGGTAAATTGAGAGGCTTGTACTTACAGTTGAGGCCAGCCATGAGTCTTCCGAAGAATGGGAAATGATCATTAAGGTATGTCATCTAGCTTTCAGGGATGGGTGTTTGACCCTGGTTGCAAACATATAAAGCCAGCTCACTATTGTTTTTGCCCACATGAGCACTTCAAAACGTCGTAGTTACTGTCAAACTAGATTCTAAGTAGAACTCCAATTTTGGGAGCTACGGTAATCAAGGCTGGTTTGTATTGGCCAAATGCTGGAATGTACTACACTCAAGGGATGGTCTACTCTGGCAGAATTATGCTTGGCATTATATGGGTTGGAGTAATGGATTTTCATACTCGTTTCACTTTCATCTTAGATGAGTAGTAACGAGCTCTTATCACTTTAAACAGACACAAAAGCATTAGTCTTAACTATCACCTAAGCTGTTTCTTACACCTTTATACCCAAAAGAGAATGAATATGTTCAATTCATACATCCTGAACTAGTTTTATTGTTTCCATCTTAAATTCCAGCTACTATGGAAATAGGTCGCATTCGGAGGGGGCATGGGTAGGATGAACTTAAAGCAGAAGTCATCTTCTAATCTTCCAGAAAATTATTTGGAGTTGATCCTGGAAGTATTCCAAGGTTCTCTCCCTGAATTCTGTGCTTTACTGTCTGCATATCCTAATGTAATCCCCATTGTGCAGGGAGAACCTGGCCTCTGGAGCCTGTAAACCCTATGGAGAGTTCTCACTACTACTAGGATAACGTTCATTCCCCTGCTGCTGTAGCAGGACGAGTCGCAGACAAAAACCCCTCAGACACCAGATTAAAGAAGAGGCTTTATTCAGCTGGGAGCTTCGGCAGACTTGCGTCTCAACCAAGCTCCCCGAAGAAATAGTTCCTGGCCCTTTTAAGGGCTTACAACTCTACGGGGTCCACATGACAGGGTTGTGATAGATTGAGCAAGTATGAGGTATGTGACTAGGTGGGGGTGGTGAGCAAGGCAAGTATTTCTCCATACTGTTGTCTGATCTATAGATAGCACAAGCAGGTTAGGGTGGGGGTTAATCTTTAACCTACAGGCCTGGCCAGTGGCCCCGATCACTCTTGTTATTTTTCAGTTTTTACTTCCTCTTTGGAGACAGGGGACAGTAGGAGAAATGGCCTCTCTCCTCACTCCTATGGGGAACTGAAATGGCCTCTCTCCTCACTCCTATGGGGAACTGTCAAATTCCCTGTAGTCAAATTCCCTGTAAGACCACTCAAATGGGGAATCAGAGGCAATGACTATCGTGTGAATGTTTTTAGTCCAGTGTTTGGTCGGCTTTGGAAGTAGTAGGGGCTTCCATTCTGTTACTAAGAAGTCAGGCGATGTCAAGGTGACTTGAAACCCAAAAGAATATCCATGCTGTAAGGAGGGATAGCCTCACCAAAGCTGGTGTGAGGTGCTGGTAGGTGCTGGTGGGGCGGAGGATGTTCTAGGTGAAGAAATTTCAGTCCTAAGCAAGGCTGATATCTAAGGGCAAAACCAGCATTGGCTAATGAGATTCAGAATGAAATGATTTTAGGTCTTGTGCTGGCAGAAGCAAAGACCTAAAATCCCATCCAACTTTATTTCAATGGCCACACTTGCAAAAAGATGGACAGAGGCTCATAATCAAAAGCCGTATCAATAGTGTGGAGACAAGAATGCATCTTTGTAAGGTGTGAATTTGTGTATCCACTACATTGAGACTAGTGAATCATTCTCTTCAAGCCTCTTATAGCTTATATTTGAGTCTCTTAAGTTTCTAGGAATTCTCACTTTATACCCTAAACATAGTCTATAATCCACTAAGATACACTTCTAAAAATGATACCATTCTTTGCCACAGCTTTTGGTCTTATTTCACTTTGCTCAATTTTTCTAACCCCTCTTAGTACTTACCAGGTATGTTTTGGCTAATCCTGTTATTTCCAGCCCTTATGTCACTATTAGGCATGTTTCTTTAAAAAATTAAGTAAAATCCAGCTGAAGCCTGTGACTAGAAAATGTCTCTTTATTCTGGTACTTGGGTGATTTGATTTGCATGTCTTACTTTTTTTTTTTTTTTTTTTGAGACGGAGTCTCGCTCTGTCGCCCAGGCTGGAGTGCTGTGGCGCGATCTCGGCTCACTCCAAGCTCTGCATCTCTCGGGTTCATGCCATTCTCCTGCCTCAGCCTCCCAAAGTGCTGGGATTACAGGCATGAGCCACCGCACCCGGCCACATGTCTTACATTATTACATTCCTTTCTCATGCCGTCTGGTATGCTTGTACCTCTTATGTGCCACTTCAAATCCCCTCTTCCTCACTACCTCTTCCCATTTGCAGCTGCTGGTGTAACCCAACAGCACTTCAACTCAGTTTTATACGAGCTACCTCCCAGTTCCTGTCCCAGGATTTTCCTCCAATTTGGAGACATGGGATGTTCTTGGGAATCCACTGGGCTTTCATTTCCCCCTGGAAGTATGGGGGGGCGTTAGCACCTAGGGACAAACCTTGATGGATAGGAGCTGGTAACCAATGGATAATGCATCCCTCTATCTTCCCAATCTCTCTGAGATGTTTCCTAAGGCTATAGCTTCTTGGGTGACTCTAGAGTTGCTAGTAGTGGTGGCCAACTCCATAATGCAGACTTATACTGGCCTTCCCTCTGTCCTAATTCATTTTCCTTAGGATTATGTCCTCAGACTAGAACACCAAGCTTTTGCTGGTTTCTCTGAAAGAATGAGATGCAGTGGCTAGATCAGCTATCTAGTCTCCTCTCCCTGTTACTTTGAAGCTTTCATTTTCTCCCTTCCTTTGGTTAGGGTTACCTTCCCACTTCTTATGGTTGCCTCCAATCTTGTACCTACTTTAATAGTCACCAGGTATATCTGCAGGTATCAATATCAACTCCAAAACATGGTGTGAAGTGGAAAGTGAAGAGAAAGCATTCTTATGGGATAGTCCTGGGATAGGAGGTGGATGTCTCAATCACAGGACCAGGTGCTATTAGCAGCAGGCTCAAGTACCTTAATGGAGCCAGCATTAAGGCCAAGTGAACTTTCTAGTGAGGTCAAAATTCTCAGTTGAATCCTAGCTACTCAGGAAGCTGAGGCAGGAGAATCACTTGAACTCAGGACGTGGAGGTTGTAGTGAGCAAAGATCACACCACTGTACTCTAGCCTGGCTGACAGAACGAGAGTGTCTCAAAAAAAAAAAAAAAAAAAAAAAAAGCTGAGTTGTGAACCACTGGCTGATCTGGGGAAGCCAAACTTCAGCTTGTTCTGATTGTTAGTGTGTCCTCTAGAAAGTGAGACACTCTTATGTTGGACCCCTACTAACTTAAGTAGGGATGGTGCAAGGTTTGTATTAGTCTGTTTTCATGCTACTAGGACCATACCTAAGACTGGGTAATTTATACAGAAAAAGGCTTAATAGACTTGGTTCCATGTGGCCAGGGGAGGCCTCAAAATCATGGCGGAAGGCAAGGGAAGAACAAAGGCATATCTTATGTGATGGCAGGCAAAGAGAATGAGAACCAAGTAAAAGAGGAAACACCTTATATAAAACCACCAGATCTCATGAGACTTATGACCACGAGACCAGTAATGGAGGAAGTCACCTCCCACAATTCAATTATCTCCCAGGTCCCTCCCACAACACGGGAATCATGGGAACTACAATTAAAGATGAGACTTGGGTGGGCACACAGCCAAACCAAGGTTCAAGAGGCCAAAGAGACCAAGAGCCAGCAAACAAAACATAGGGTTTGAGGGAACTTACAGGGCAGTCCAGTGGCAGTTGGCTGGAAGGAAAACTTATTGCAACCACATGTTGTAAAGCAGGAAGTTTATAGCACTTAGCACCCTCCCTTCAGCAGCTTCCATGTGGCACCCTTCACTTATTGCTGTCAGTTGTGTCTGCCATAAGGATCAGTCTCAGGGTATGCTGGTTGCTGTCAGGTGTCTACCATGCACCTCCACCTAGCATACCCTTGAATGGCCCTCATATTCTTAGGACATTCTTCCGTGACTTTCCTGGGGTCAGGTACGTGAAAAGAGCATTGTGGCCAGATGCCTCAGCAATACGATGAATGTAATCAGACTACAGAAAGCCTTTCCCCAAGCATTTGGAAAATGATGAAACCATGCAGTTCTATGGTGGCTCACACCTGTAATCCCAGCACTTTGGGAGGCTGAGGCAGGTGAATCACGAGGTTAGGAGTATGAGACCAGCCTGGCCAACACAGTGAAACCCTGTCTCTACTAAAAATACAAAAAAAATTAGCTGGGCGTAGTGGCAGGTGCCTGTAATCCCAGCTACTCGGGAGGCTGAGGCAGGAGAATGGCTTGAACCACAGAGGTGGAGGTTGCAGTGAGCCAGATGGTGCCACTGCACTCCAGCCCGGGTGACAATGCAAGACTGTCTCAGAAAACCAAAGGACGTAAACAAAAACCCCCACAACCTTTGCAGTTCTAGGGCTGTAAGATTCTAGGGCCCGCATGGCCTGGGTTATATCGTGAGAGCAATTAGGGATATATATACAGACAAGTCAACTTCAATGCATGCACAGCCTCCATACTGGGCAGGTTGAAGTCCAGGGCTATGTGGCTTTACAAAGAAGGGTACATGATCGACTACCCTAGGGTGGATATCTCTGCAGTATCATCCACCCTAGCCCACCATGTATAGCATACCCACAGTGGGGATAACACTAACTTGCTTCCATACTAGGTGGAAAATATCATCCCATCTTGATTGTAGACTGTTTTGTTCTGGAGGGAGACCACCTGTGCCCCCAAAGTTTGGCTGCATACCATCTATGGGTGGAAGGTGAGATGTTTAGTCAAAGGGCAAGTCATGACCATCTAGCAAAACACAAGAAGTTGTGTTGAGAGAGCACCACCTCTGGCAGCAGCCTGGTGCCCAGTCTATAATATCAGATGGATTGGCCCGCCTCTGACATGTTGCAGGAGGCCAGAGGAAGACAATGGGGATGTTTCATAATGACGATCCTTCTCTAACGCAAGACAGGGCCAAGAATCACTTTTGAAGTATGAAGGGGGAGAGTAAAGTATAAAAACAGGTGTGACCTGTATATCTTGTTCTAGGCCCTTCCCTGCTGCCAGAGTGAAAAACGAACCATGGGGGGCTGGCTTACCATTTCCAGAGCCATGTAATGTGCTCATTATTACATGGGGGGCTGGTTTACATGGTGGGGTGGTTTACTGTTTCCAGGGCCATGTAATATGCTCCCTTGAGGGTGGGTCCTGTGGCAAGGGCAATAACAGCTTACCTTGAGTCCCAGCTTGGGGCAAAGGCACGCCGTCCCTTACGCCGTCCCTTACGCCGTCCCTTACGCCGTCCCTTACGCCGTCCCTTACGCCGTCCCTTACGCCGTCCCTTACGCCGTCCCTTACGCTTACGATCCTGATAGTGATATCAGGTCCTTGCGTCAGTCTACGTGTGCCAGAGATGAGAATTCACATATTTAGGGTGCAGATGGCAACTGGTAAGCAGCGTGTCCAGAGCCAGAGTGTCTCCTGGAGTTGCTTCGACAATCCATTCAATCGGCCCTACTGTAGTAGCATTGTACAACTGGTGGAAATGCCAGTGTATATCCAGGGACTCCTCTCGTTTCTGCACCTTATCAATCAAGGTGCATGCCCTGGTTACTGCTGGGACATTGTAGGCTGTACGTAGCTGCTCATCCGCTGCTCATCCTTTTGTGGTGGTTATCTTTCTGGCATGCTTGCTGGAATATGCCTGCAGTAGCCCCATGTAGACGTCTGCAAAAGTCAAGGCATGATGGCAGCCTCAAGAGACAAAGGTTCTATGTAGCCTACCTCCCACTATTGCACTGGGATCCAACCTTAGGCAGCCTGTCTGGTCATGTGGCAAGAGCTCAGGGTGTTGCTGTGCTAGGGTAAGACACTAAGAGGCATATAATATGTCTTCACCTGGTAGTGGCAGGCCTCAACTCTAGGGCCCAAAGGATATGTTGTCCCCAATGTCCTGTCCTACATAGCCAGAGGGTTACATCTTCTGCGACTTCCTCAATGAATGATGGCAAACTCCTCTGCTGGTTTTCCAGGTGGTGTAGATGTGGTGCGGGCATCCACATGATGGACCATTATGTATCCCCCAGATGCGTTGGAAAACATCCTTCTATGTGTCAGCACTCCAAAAGGGATGGCCTACTACCATCTAATCCTGCACTTCATATTGTAGTAGCCACATGCTGAGGCCCTGGAAGATGACCCAGCTATCGGTGCACAAGGCTACTAGGTCTGCCTCAGGACCATCCAGGCAGCTTGCAGCTCAGCCCTTTGGCTACTATGTCCTTTACCAGTATGAAGCCAGATACTATCAGTGGACGGCTGGGTGGCTATGGCTGTCCAGGTGTAAGGATTGCCTTGTGATGAGCCATCTATGTATTAGGCCTGGTCAGGCACTGGGTCCTGTCCCTCTTGTACAAAAGGGGGCATCTGGAGGGCCAGTAGACCTCTGTCAACAATCTTCAGTTGTCACATAGGTGACAGGGCCAAGCCCCAAATGGAGGTCGGCACTCAAGGGCCTATTAGCCAATGTGCTCCTGTTGTAGGTATGCTTGCCACTTGGCCAGTCTGTGTCTGGGCATTCCCAGGCTTTGGTTTCTGGAAGATCCTTTAGCCAACCTACTATAGGATACTTGGGTGTATACTAGCACTGGGAGCCCTTTGGTAATGTCCTCCACTTATTGTAAGGCATAACATCATAATGCAGAGTTGTTACTCTACGACACTATAACTTCAGCCCACTTCTGTAGTTGGGACCAGAATCCTAAAGGCACATATTTTTGTCCTTGTGTTTGCCATAGTTTATACCCAAATCCCTCAGGTATCTGGCTACATCCAATTCATAAGGCTGTCCCTGCCCTAGAACTCCCAAAGCTTGTATTTCAGAGACTTATTCAAAGGCTTCATTCTCACTTGTGGGACCAGTCCCAGTAGGCCCTCTTCTTAATTAAGCTGTATTAGGGGCCTAAGGAATTGGGCCAAATGGGGAATAAAAGGACTCCAACACCCTAGGAGGCCCGAGAAGGTTTGCAACTGCTTCGTTGATAGGACATGGGTAGGCTTGCACCCTATCCGTAATGGGCAGGCAGAATGACTTGAGTCTTACCCGACAAGATGACAGCCAAGTATTTGTGGAACCTGGACTTTGCATTGACTCTCCATCCTGTTTGCCAAGTAAGAGCAAGGTGAGGGCTGCGGCTTGTAAGCTTGTAAAAGACTTGGAAGTTAGCATGATGTTCTCCATGTGATGGAGAACATGTACCCTCCAGAGTGGTCCATTCACTGAGGTCTGTGGCCACTAGACTGTGACAGTGAGGCTATGTAACCATCCTTGGGGAAAGATGGCAAAGGTCCATTGTTTTCCTTCCCAAGTGAATGCAATGGGGCATTGGGGGTGCTGAAGAAGGCTTTGCCTAAATAACAAAATGGTATGAGCCGAGCACCTCTCCTAGCCCCTTCAGAAGGGTGGTAATATTGGAAACAGCTGCATATATGGTGGGTGGGTTGGGGAGAGTGAGAGTGGCTTATTTAATTCCTAGTAATCTATCATCCTCCATGTCGCATCAGGCTTCTACACTGCCCATACAGGGCCGTTGTGTGGGCTGTGTACTGGCCTTATGCCTATCTGGGTTAACTCCTTGTCTCTGGGATTTGATCATGCCTTCCCAGCAGGTGGTATTGCTTCAGTGCTGCAGCAATACCCTACTCACTGCAGGGCTGGCAACTGTACCATTTAAACCATTTCATGTTTACCATGATCATATGCTTTACCACCCTAACTCCTGGTCAGAATTTCCCAGCTGCCATTTTAGAGGGTCAAGCCTAATAAGAGATCCATTCCCAAGATATATTCTCAGATGGAATAGGTGTATGCTAAGCAGGATTTTGGTGGCAATCTCCCAACTTGTAATATTTAATTCAGCCTGTCTTTCAATGGCCCCTGTATAACCATCTATTGCTATTACAGGCCCTTGGAACCAATGAATGTTATGCGTTCATTCAGTTCCAGTAGCCAATGGAGCAAGCACAGCCTAAGTGAGCAATATGCACTTCTACATGTGGCCACCGGCCCCCAGACACCCTAGCCGCCATTGCTGTTATTGGGATTCTGGGGCCTTGGCCTACATCCTAGTCTAAAGCGGTTGATGCTAGCCATCCCTCTGCAGGAAGGGCAGTGGGTTGAACTTTTGAGGCTCCTTTGGTGAAGTGCTGTTCTGGCTTGAACTGCTGCCACAGTCCCACAAGAACAGCATTAAGCTATTTTTGCAGTAGGTGTCCCTGCCAATATCAGGTCATACCACATTTGTTGGTGGGTCACCCTGATGGGCCCCTTGGCTGTTCCCTTTCCTTTGGCTCCCTTGTCTTTTACTCCAGTAATACACACCCCTCGGTTTCTCCACTTCCTCAGAGTTGGCAGCTGCTTAGGCTGCCTGAAACATTGTCTATCCTACCAAGAAGCCCAGGATAGACATCAGCATGCCATACCATTGGGTTGGGTGCTGACTACAAGGTGGCATCTTTTGTTCTGGCAGTGAAAAGCTCATTGTTGGGACTTCTAGTGCTCAGCAGAGATAGCATGCTCCATCCTCTAATTCTGAGGATGTTCTGCAGTTTCTCCAGTCTGTCATCACAAAGGAGACATAAGGATGTCTCCCTCATTTGACCAGGCCACCTTGCAGCCCACAGCCACCTGTTGGGATGGCCAGATCCTCATTATTGGTACCATAGAGGTGCCTGCCTCAGGGCCAGGTAGTTCATGATGGATACCATTGTATGAGTCCAGAGTGTAATACCCTCTGCCCCCATGTTTTATAGATGGATACCACCCCGTGACTGACTCTCCCCTTCTTCCTGAATCTATTTCCCAGCTCCAATTCCACAGTAGTGCAGCTCCACACAGGTGTGCTGCCACCTTCCACGTGCAAGCTAGTCTTGTAGTGCTACCTTATGTGGGTACAGTTGGTCCACTTTTATTTTGGTGAAAACCAGATGCAGATCTATGGATTCATCCCAGTCCTCACTCTTCTCACTAGAGCTCTCTATGGGGTCTGAGGGCTTAGGGTCTTAGGACGACTTAATCATGGTAGCTCTGACTCATCAATATGGCAGTCAGTGGCCCTTCACATGGTCTACCCACCAAACCAGGATCTCCATTCTGGGATCTCCATTCTGTTATCCTGTTCCTGCCTGTGGGAACATTAGAGTCTCCATTTCAGCTTGAGCTAAACTGGCATCTAATTGTGGTTCACTTTGTAACTGATGCATCCTTGACTGCACTTCAGGTAGCCACTGAGGTGGAGATTCTAGCACAGTCAAGAACATCCAGCCAACCGTAACGCCACAGCTAAGGCATCTTTCACTTAGATCCAACCCTTACAACAGCTTTCAGACCCTTCAGCATTTTTGTGGGGGCATCCCCATACTCACATTGGGCCCGATTAAGCATAGTGACTCTCAGGCCCCACATAGATGTGGATGGCCATCCCAGGACTTCCCACAGATTTCCCCTTTCCTGATCCCATTGTCTTGGTACTCACAGGATTTTCTTACCTCCCTGCAAACGATATGTAAGGCATATTTGTAGGACCTTACTAGGTCTAGTAGCAGGCTGGACAGAACTGCCACTGCTTGTTTAAAAACAGCATGCAATTTGTACAGCACTTTCACTTAGCACCCTTTCCCTGGCAATATCCACATGGTAACCCTTAAGTTGTTGCTGTCAGGTGCATTGACATTAGGGTCATTCTTTGGGTGTGCCAAAGTTATTACTGCCAGCTGTCTACTGTAAGACTCCAAGGCTCATTGGTATGGCTAAATAAGATGGCTTATCCTGCGGATGACATTTTATTCAGATTCTAGCAGGGGAGGTGAGCATCCAGTTGTAAAGGGGTGAAGTATAATGGCCTACTTGGGACTTTGATGTGCTGGTTCTAATTTGCGGTGGTATCCCCATACTGGGATTTCTTGGCACTCCTCGTAGTGAGCTTTGGATGGTTCTTCTGAGGAATCTTGAGTCTCAAAAGGTGTCCACCCAACTAGTTTCATTAAAAATCACTGTATCACCCAAACTCGAGCTGCCCATTAGTACCAGCTCCTGGGAGCCTGTCTGTTCAGGGTTTTGCCCCTGGAGGAGAGAGAGGGTTCCACATTTTCCTCATTTCCTGGAAGATGGACTCGTTATAGCAGCCAAGATGGTTTACTAATAGACAAACCTTATAGCAGCTTAGAAGCAGAACTTTCTTTTCTCTAACAGTCCAAACATGAGCAATGCAATCTGATACAGAGGATCTGAGGTGTACTGATCCAGAAATTTTCTACCTTGATGGTCCAAAATAACTTTTCTTGCTTTTATCTGTTACAAGTTTACCAAACTAGGAGTGAAGAAAGGAAAAGCATACATTCAGGGAATGACTCAATTTGTGATTAGAGATACATTAACCAGTGCCTAGTCATATGGCTATGGCTAGCGGCATGCAGCTATAAAAAGGGTAGTCTTCAGTTATTACCCATCCAAAGGGGGTTGGCCAGCATTCCATTGCTTGAGGCACAGAATGCCAGTGAGTATTGCTGAGACAAGTATTGTCAGGGAAGAAAGGCTTCACTGTGGGTGACCTCACCTGGGAGATGGGAAAATAAGTCTCAAATCTGCCCCTCTAACTAGAGTTGGGGCTCTTATGGAGGGTTAAGGAATACAGCTATATGTGGAGACTGGGATTACATGTGAGTTGTGTTGGGGGCGAGGGTCAGGGGACCAGCAGGTAGACTAATAATAGATGTCAAGCCTCCATGACAAATGGAAGATCTTGGTGCCATGGAGTCTAGTCAGTAGTCAGTTTCAGTCCCTTGATATCTTGAAAGCTAGTGGCCATTTTCTGGGAAAGGAGACAAAAAGCTAGAGTTAGCCAAAGTTAGATTACTTACCTCTGGTTTCAGGAATGTCCTGAAGCATCTTTATCTACATAATGAAAGCATAAGGCCCCTTTCATGATCTCAACTCATTAGTTTTTCGGAATTGGCCATCTAGGGGCTAGGCAATGATTGAGGAGGGGATATGCAGAATACAAAATGCAAAGGAGTTTGATGGGGCCTATATCATCTCTGCCTAGAATAAATGTTACTACAGAAGAGAAGAATAAACATTGAGGCAACCACTAGCAGTTTCTGGCACACAGTTTGACCCTGACTTTGAGTGTCTTGCTCCTTCAGAGAAGGTGAAATATTAATTGACTGACTCATTTAATAGATATGGCAGTCAGGCTGAAATGCAAAGGTTCAAGATCAGGATTTGTGCAGTTGCCAGTAACCAGTTACTGACCTGGGTTTAAATCTAAGAGCAAGGACTGACTTCTAACAAGGTACTTGACTTGAGTTCATTAAGATAATTTTTGTGTTGACAAGGATGCAAAGATATGAGTATCTTGTTCTACTTGTGAACTTAGTTCCATCATTGGCCCATTTATCTACTTGGTTCTACCAAGATTTATAGACCTTATCGACCAGGGTTTGACTTTAAGTGTGGGAGGGAAGTCAAGTCTTGCTAGTGACTATCTCACCACTAGTTAATTGGAGATGTGCTGATGGCCTAGTAGAACTTCATAATCAAAGACATGAAAGGGACAAATGTCTAGATGACTTGCTGTGACAACTAAATCTCTACATCCTTTGAACCAGCAATTGTACTTCCAGAAACTCAAACGAATCTTAGAGAATGGCTTTAATAGCACCCCACCCAAGTGAGCAAAACCTAATATAATGCTGTTGCTAAACCATGGTGGTAGCTTTTCTAAAGAATGTCATTATTCAACATGAATTTGAACCATGTCACAAACTACTTTGCATTTTTTCCTTCTCATATATAGTATTATACATATTAAATAGTATTGAATAAAAGTAGTATTACATAACTTCATACACAGTACTTTCATAGTTCTTGCCAGCAAAAATAATGGCAACAACTGCAGTTACTCTTGCACCAACCTAAGTGGTAACCAAGCAGACTTAGGAAAGAGATTCTGACTTATTTTCATGGCCACCTTTAAAATTAAGTCTGGACCTGAAATCTGTTTCTGACATTGACACCCTAGTCTGAGACTCGACAGGCTGCCCCTGTCACTTACATCTTTAAAACTGGTATACTGAGAGAAGCATTAGATGCTTAACAAAATTACAACAGGATGAATGGGATGAGCTGCAGTCCCTGTTTTTCAAGTTTGTCCTGATGTCATGACTAATACTAATCTCCCTCCATTACCCTCACCCACTTCACACTCCATTTATTTCCTGTCTGTACTTTTGCTGGTCTGTGTTGCTTGCCTGTTGGGATAACCCAAAGACTACTGTTCAAAGGAATTGGGCCCTGATATGTCTTCCTTCCTTATAGTCACTGCAAATACCTATTGAGTTATCCAAAACAGGTACACCAAGAAGCATCCTGTGTTTTCTGGACAAACTTATCCCCAGTATGCAGCAGCAACCTTATATAATGGTCAGCTGTTCCTCCCAGCATACTGAGTCCTTCCTTTTGCCTGCTGGTCTACCATCAGTTCAGATTTAGTAGACACCTCACTGTGCCTCCTGCAGAGACATTCCTTTCACTTCCCTTCCAGGGAACCAGAAGTTCAAGTCCAACAGAACTTAAAGGCGTATATGGTAAAGAAATACAAATACTTCAGATTGGTCTAGTATGGTAGGAAGGGGATATTCCTTCTATACCTTGCCTCCCAGCCCCACAAAATGTAGTCATTGGGAACAGGCCTTCATAATAGCCATTGGTTTTAAGTATATAATTCATTTGTGGTTCAGGGTTGCAGAATTGTGTCCAAGTTGGCTCTTTGGTGTCTTACCTTTTTAAGAGACCATTTTAATATCTCGTTGGGCTTTCAGATCTTTAATCTGGTGGGACCAGTAGCTCCCTTCATCATGTGCCTGTTCTATAGCTATTCACAATAGAACTGATTCCTTAGAGACAATGCTACATAAGTGATATTTCATGTAACTTTAATAAATCTGAGTCCTCACAGTGCTGCTGGCCAAAACATTGGGAAGAAGTGAGCCCATATTTCAAATATTTCCAATAAAGATGAATCACTGCTGCTCCTAGGGTAGAAGGAATCCAGTATTCAACTTGTATCCAAGAGAGGCTGTTCAATCTTACTGAGTAATGGTGCTATAGGGTTCCCTATAAAGATATAAACTTTTGCTGCTTATAGGTTATTCAGCAGTGGCAGTAGCTGAAAGTGTCTTGGTTAAAGTTCATGCTGTCAGGTCCATGCATAGCTTCCATTCCTGCCACTGTTAATATTTCATTTATTGGTCACTTGAAGCACTAAGATAGTCAAGGGCAGAGGCTGACAGGCTTCAAAAGGACAGGTGTCAACCTGTTGCTATCCTTGGATGACTTCCAAGTGACATGAGACAGATGATTGTCACCCTTATAGTTCCAACTACTTGTTCCTTCCCAGACCTTGGTATCCATTCATCCCATCTCATTCCTTCCAGGCACCTGAAGCAAAACCCTCTGCCTGGAAGTCTC
This sequence comes from Gorilla gorilla gorilla, assembly GCF_029281585.2. NCBI lineage: Eukaryota > Metazoa > Chordata > Mammalia > Primates > Hominidae > Gorilla > Gorilla gorilla. The sequence goes on along the minus strand of NC_073229.2, from coordinate 57,902,604 downwards.
TACATATCCTCACTTCAGGTCACCTCTCTACAAAACTAACTTAGATACTGTTTGAAGCTCTGTCCAATAGAACTTCCCCTTATCACTGTTCTTCAGGGATTGTTTCCCTAACGGAGCTGTAATGTAGCAACAGCACCTTCAATGGTCTGACACATCTGAAATTAGAGTTGGGTTTTCCCCTCCTGTTTGACTGCAGGAAACTTACGCCTGAGAAAATAGGTATGAACTGAGTGGAATAGATAAAAAGGCAGGTGATGTTTGACTGTAGGAAACTTTCATCTGAGACAATAGGTATGAACTGAGTGGGATGGGTAAAAAGGCAGGTGACATAAGGTCTGGATGCCTGCTTGTGTGTGCCCTCAAGACCTCATAATCCACTCAATGTAATGTGTCCATTTGAGTGACTTCTATTGTGCCCACCCAACCTTATGATTTGAGTCTGTCCAAATTTAGCTCAAAATGGACAGCTCTAGATAGTCACTTGATGACCCAAAGCCAATTTTGTCTCTACAAGGACCCAGGAGTATATTAGGTGTCTTATGACTAAATCTGTTACAGGTGTTACGACTTTTTTTCAGAAACTTGAGTAGGGGGTCATACTGTGGCTTACTCATCTCCATATGCCACCATTAGTACAAAAGATCTCTGCAACATCGAACTGGTTGTGTTACATGGACAAAGTGAAAGAACAGATGGCATGATCTGAATTTCTTACGCAGCTTGCTTGCTTTGGGCCCCATTTGAAACAAGCCTTCACCGTAACCTGATAACTCACTGAATCTTGTATTTTCTTTACTGCATCTTGTACTGTCTTGTGCCATTAATCAGTTGCTAACCTTTAGGGATGTTATGAAATGTATCATGTGACTAGAATCAGTCTCAAATGTGAGAACGTCCTGAATTTTTGTAGGGTTCCTCTCCCTTGGCATGTGTGTCTTTCTAGGGCAGGCAGAGAACTTGCCACTCCTTTTTTTATCAGATCCAATTAGCATGACATCTTCAATATGGAGAATCAGTGTAGTGTCTTGTACAAATGTGGTCAAGATTACCATAGTTGGCTGGCGTGGTGGCTCACACCTGTAATCCCAACACTTTAGGAGGCCAAGGTGGGTGGATCACCTGAGGTCAGGAGTTCGAGACCAGCCTGGCCAACATGGTAAAACCCTGTATCTACTAAAAACATAAAAATCAGCCTGGCATGGTGGTGGGCACCTGTAATCCCAGCTACTCGGGAGGCTGAGGCAAGGTAATCACTTTTGAACCCAGGAGACAGAGGTTGCACTGAGCTGAGATAGTGCCACTGTACTCCAGCCTGGGCAACAAGAGTGAAACTCCATCCCATAAATGAAAATAAAAATTAAAAATTCCTGTAGTCTACATAGTGAAAGCAGGAGAATTAAGACTCGCAAGGCTGTGAAGTTGTACTATTCTTCCCATGTAAGTATAAACTACCTTTAATCAAAGACTGGAAAGAACATGTTTGCTAGACTTCTTTAGTGTACTTTAAGCTCTGTGAAGTGAACATCAAATTGATATTGAAGATGCTGCATCTAGCAAAGCAGATACAATTGGGGATATCAGATCTATATTATCTGTCAATATTTGCCATGATGCGTATTTGTACGGAGGTTGTAAATGTGATAAAGGATCCAGTGCTAGAAGTTCCCATTCTAAGTGATACAAGAATTTAATATTACTCGGAACCAGTATTTTAGAAAGCACTATGTCCAAGCCCCTAAAGTTGCTCCTCCTCATGCCCTAAACTCAGGCCAAGAAACCAACTAAGAGTCCTGCCAGATTCAATCTATCCATCCTAAGTGGAACTGAGGAACTTGAAACACTTCATGAGGGCAGGGAGCAGGGTCTGTCTTTGGACCCATTGGACTCAGACTGCCTTAAGCTATATGATACTTATCTGGCCCCTGTTCTGGAGAATCAAGATCACATTGAGTCTCTCCGGGCTTCAGCTTGGACCTTAAATCTGTGGCCTCTTATGGCTCCCCAGTATACATTTCCAGTAAATGAACACAGAATTCCTTGGGCGAAGAATTGATGGAATACTTGTACACTTGTGGCATTCCAGAGCCAACTTTCAATGGAATCCAATTTCTTCAAGCAATGGGCTCTGGATCTGAGAACTGATTCAGATCTAGAAACTGGTGTGAAATTGATTTCACATAGGGCTGGCTGACACTAGCCTTCTTACTGGCTCTTTTGTTTACAAGTCAAGTGCCTGAGTCAGCTGCCCATCTTCCTCACCCTCTATGAACATGGTGTTACTAGCCATGGTCAAAGATCCCTGATAAACTGACTACACCAGATAAACTGACTACATAAAACTTGGTACCTATTACAATTATAATCACCCTAGCCCCTAAATAAGTGCCAATTCTTGTCTCATCTCCATCTAGGGAGCCCTGTCTTGTGGCAGCGTCTCCTGTTGTCACTCTTGGCCTACAGAAGACAGCTGATGCTGAGCTTAAATGATTCTCATTCTCCTCAAATGCATTTCTTACTGCCTTAGTGAAGGATATGTCCTCTAAGCCCACCCAAAAGGAACATAGCTGGTGAGTTCTCTGTAAGAATGTGACTATTTAAGATCACTCCCACCCTATTGAGCATCTGAACTCCACAGTTACGCTCTGCTGATAGCTCTAAAATTTATACCTTGCTTGTAAAAACCATTGTAACATCCAAGCCTTGTAGTGGTGTTGGAGGGGGTAGAAATCCCAGCAGTGTAAAACCAGTCATCACTCCTGAGGTGTTAAATCCTTAACCACAGAAGAGTGCCATCCCATTAAACTTTTGCTTATTCAGACTTATATTTAGGTTACCCCCAATCTAACACCATCAAGAGCTACCTCCCAGTTACCACTGGTATATATTAGGTCATGCAAGTCTTTCAGCAATAAGTTCCTCCTGAAGCAGATACATTTTCCTCCTCAGGCTGTGCTGAGAGCTGGCCCTAGTTATTTGCCTTGATGCAATGAAAGATTTTGTGACAAACGTCATCTTGTCTTCCTCAGGGTTTAGTGTGATCCTCAGTGGGCAGTGGCTTTCTACTTGCAGGAGGTAGAGGCCTGCTTCTTCCATCCTGAATGCCTCAGGGGAATGAGTCAACCTTCTTGGGCTCATCTACTTAGGCCTCTGATACCTGGGTCAGGGTTATCCTACTTTGTTGGGTCCTTGGCTTTAGTATAGAAGACATTAATGCTATGCATTGTCTTATCTACTTTCAGCTCTGCTACTCTTCAGGCTCAGTCTAATTAAACCCTTTAGGTTTAGGACATGTCTCTTCCAAGGTTGTCATGGAGGCCTAGCTATCATGGCATGCCTTGTTTTGGTTGATAGTTGGCTGCTCTAAGTCTGTCATCCTCTTCCAGACTTCAAAAGCAGTTAGCAAGTATCAGCCAACTCTACAAAACCATAATTACTATTGAATCCAGGGCAGAACTATTACATAGCCCATGGCCGAAATGTTTTCCCTTCAGCCTGTGCTGTATGCAGATACACCAAAGGTGAGTCTTAGTAACTGACACTGCAGCAAGCTGGGGCTTACCACCAGTCTATTTCCCACCAGCACTGGGGTATCTGTTCTCAAACTGGTTTAGGTTCTAGGTTACCATCTTGAGAACGTGTTCTAAGGCATCATCTACTAACTGTCATAGCTTAGCCTCTTTGAAAGCAGAGTACAAAGTGGCCTCATTGAGAATCCCAAAAATGCAGAGACCAGGAAGCTGGAAAAAATGAAGGAAAGAAAGCATTATGGAGACTTCCATGGGCTTAGGGGAGCTTGATTCCAGTGAAACTTCCTGAGGCATACAGGATGCCTTGCAGGGTTGTCAGTGGTAAGCTTGGCAAGCTGGGGCATTTATCTAATGGACTTTTATATTCAGTTGGTAGATTATCAGCCTGACAGCTACTAGGCTGTTCTTACTGGAACTAAATCTAGAACAAATGTGGAAAACTACCCCAATCATGTTCCTGCATATCTCAGCTTCTATGGAACTATAGCTGAAACTGGACAGAGGGTATATACAGATACTAGAAGCATCTTTTATAGCAAAGCATTTAAAAAATACTTTAAAGACTACCTCTAAGTATAACCTTATTACTTTCTCATGACCTTTATTAGGCTAACATTGATAGGAATGTTCTCAACCATTAACAATATGTAAGCCATTCACAGAAGAAATTAAGTTGGTTATTAGGATGCTGTAAACATTACAATAGGAAGTATTTTTAAAGCCAAGGATTTCAGTTTTAGCAAAGTAGAGTCACGAGGGACTCTACCAAAACTGATTTGAGACAGGGCAGCCTTATTAAAGAATTGAAGCAGCCCCATTTACATGTTCCCAACCTCTACATGAACATGTCAATTCAACAAATGTAGAAATGAGACAATTCACTGTTTGCACCAGGAGTGCAAGGAACTCCCTAGACAACTCAGGGAATGGAAGTACACTGAGGGCCAGTGTGTAAGGGGGAGGATTTATCAACAGATCAAGGAGGGTTCTTGGCTCCTTGCAGGCTCATTAGAGGATGGGAGAAGCTATGAGCCTTTGGGTTTCCCCAGCTTCTGCTGTTATGGCCACATATAAATCATCTGGTTTAAGACTACAGTTAGAGGCCTTACAAATTAAGTGGAGAGAAATAGCCAAGGTCCTTAGTGATCCCAGTGCCTTTGCTCACTTCCATGGGAGGATTGTTGAGGGGGCGGGGGGAGAAATGTGAAAAAAAAATCTTGGCGCCAGCAACCAGGACAGAGGTCCCTTGCTCTGCTTCCCAAGCTGTGTATAAGGTGGGCTCAAGTTAAGGGATGCAGAGAGGCTAAAGGGCTAGAGTTGAGAAGATCCTCCTGACTCTCACCTGCTCAGTGTCAGCTCCAAGCTCTGTTCATTCATTCTGAGCCTTGCTGAGCTACCACAGACTAGTCAGAATATCAGTGGAAGGGCTGCCCTTGAATACAGTATCTCTATCTGGCCAATGCCCCTGCTTATCTGGGACCGTACTTCCTTGGCATTTGTTGCTTGCTCTGTCAGGGTCTTGGTCTTCCCAGAAGCTTATGGAGAGGCTGCAGTTGAAGCCTCCACACTGTCCCTGGGCTCTGAAGTGGTAGAAGCACAGTAAAGTGGTTTGGGAACCTCCAGCTGCATTTCTTCCCCTCAGTCCACTGGGGCAGAGGCTGTGGGTAGAACTCAAGTCAACCCTGCCTTGCCTGCTCACTTCCATAGAGGAGAAAACATTTGTACATGTAGATGCAAATACTACATACAAATCTCCTTGCCTTATTTTATTTTATTTATTTTTTATTATACTTTAAGTTTTAGGGTACATGTGCACATTGTGCAGGTTAGTTACATATGTATACATGTGCCATGCTGGTGCGCTGCACCCACTAACTCGTCATCTTAGCTATGACCTCTAATATGGTCTTAGGGAGAAATGGTAAGCTTGTTGCCTTCTTCCTATCTAGAAGTAATAGTTCAAAATCAAGGGCAATAAATGATAGTTATAACTTCAGGCCATTTTCTTCTATTCCCAGTTTGAAGTATATAAACAGGTATTAAACTTTACCTTGCTGCTTCTGTATTTGATGACTTTCTGTTTCTCCAATGTAATAAATTAATGATTTAATGTTTAACCTGGCATTCCTGCAATAAATTCCACATGGTCATAGTATTACTGCTTTCACATTTCCTGAGTGACTTTTTTCTAAAAGTGTGAAGACTTACAGTATCCAGGTTTGAGAGATGCACCTATAGTCTTCTGCAGCTATAATAACAGGGTTATTCCAGCCTCAACCTGGGAAATGTTCTCTTCTGAAATCTTCTATGTAAGATCACTTAAGTGTCAGATAATAGTGAATTCTATAAGTTTAGGAAGTATGGTAGCCCAAGTCCTGCAAGAAAGATGTGCCAAAACTGTATTAAATATGCAACACACTATGAGATACACCTGCAAAAATGGTGAGGGCCCAAAGAGGTTGTGAGGAGAGCTGTCAGATTACAATGTAACTCTAGAACAAGAGGAACAAAAGTTGGGTGGAATTATCTTGGCTTACAATGCAGCTGTAAGGAGAATCTTCTAGCCAAAAATGCATGTTAGAGGTCTTACACCTCCCAAGAACAGACCTGCCTTAGTCTGTCTTATAGCCAATGACTGATCATGGCAGGGAGTAGCTGTGAGAAGTATGGTCTTGGTACAATATAACAATTGATTTTAAAGCATACCAGTGGGGGACAATGCTTGATCATACTCCCTGCAGTCAGATCCATGTTCCCGTGGTTCCCACAGAAGACTATACTACCTATGTCATACCTGTCTGTCATGGCCTAGGAGTTGAAGAGCAAATCAGAATGGTGCACTAATTCTCTAGACCACCTCTCCCTGCCCTACACTACTGAACTGGAGCAGATGCTTGGGCAGCGAGACAGAATTGAATGAGTACAGCAGGCTGACTTAGCACCAACTTGCAAAATGATACCACAGCCCTGAAACACCAGATCTCCAGAGTTCTAGATAGTTGGTGTGTTGTTCCACGATCAGGCCTGGGTGATTGTACTGATCTGGCAGCAAGAAAAAAGTGGAAAGGTGGTGGATGGTGACTTAGGACGTTGCTGGAGCCTTGGCACTGAGGTAGGCTCAGGCAAAGTTACCATTGGTGGCAGGCCCAGTCTGGGTTTCCCTGTACCTGAAACCGATCATCTGCTATAGTTCATCTGGCAGATAGGCATGGGATTTTTGGACCTTGAAGCCAGTTCATTGTTTCTGGTCCTGAGCAGTGTGAACTAGACAGCAGCTGTCTACAGCTCAGATGGTAGGTCTGGTTCATGTGGCTCCAGGTGCCCAAAAGGCCTGCATGATAAATAGAAAGGCAGCAGCCACAGACTCTACATGCAACCCTTACCCTGCTGACTGGCTGCTGGTTCTTGTTTCATCTGTCATGGATGGTAGTTTATCACAAGGAAAAGCTGTTCTTTCATTGTTCTGGCTTCCTCTGGTGTTATCCTATGGATCTTCTGGCATAGACCACCCAAGGCCTCTTGCCAGCTCTACTTACAGACATTAAACTTGAACACAGTGAAGTGCTTGCCACAATTCTCAGCCAGCGTTTGGCTTGGCTTGGCTTGTAGACTCCTACCTTGAAAAATAAGTAGAATCCTTCATAATAGTTGGAAGTCAATTTAAAAGATAAGACATGTTCATCCCCCTTCAGGCACTGGTTCATACTGACTTATAGATGACATGTCAATGCGAAGAGTACCTGATGTTGAAACACATACTGGGTATATCCTTGTGTATCTAGGCCATCTTTCTGCCATGTGTCAGGATTATCATACTATGTGCCCTGACTTATCCGTCTTGGTCATGATGATGGTGGAAGGTAACAGAAGCACTTAGAATGTGTCTTGTCTATGCACTGCTAGGTGCTGCTGTGGTTGCAAAGAAGCTATTCTCCAAGGCCATGTAGTTGCATTTTGACTCTTATAGCTAAAATCAGTGGATAGCAGGCTGCACTTCTGGAAGAAGGCTGTCACTGCCAGGATAGACTTGGGATAAGAGTGCTTTTTTTAATCTGGTCTTTGCCTGGTGTAAAAGATGTAGTCCCTGTTCCAGGAGCTATTTCTCAGTTATATTGGTTCAGATCACAGGACTTACCCCATATTGGTTCAGGGCCCCCTAAACTCTCAGAGCACTTAGCAATTTGTGCCAGCCACTTTAGAAACTTAGAGAACTGTACTCATGGCTGAAACCTGGTCCCATTGGCTTATCCAGCCAAAGTGAGTAGCTTGGAAGCATCCCAAGTCACAGATCAAGCTTGGAGGTTGACTGAACTCTGGGGATTCTAGGATGATGACCATGAGCTGCTTCCTGCTTGTGCACTGCCTTTTGCTTTCAAGTTGTGATGGCAAAGCCCTGCTTGGGCATAGAACCAGTACCTTTTGTCTTGGTTATTTGTGGTGGGAGAGACTGTTGGCCTGACCTAGAACTACATGGGACCTCAAGAACTCCAGTTACTGAATAGAGTGGCACTGGAGCTGAGATGCTAGGTCTGTAGCTTTAGCCACTAATTTGGTCCTCTGGGCCATATCTTTGTCAACAGGCATAAAACCTTCACATGTCATTCTACATCAGGGGCTGCAAAAGCCATGTTTTCTTTGTCCCACAGACTAAATTTTCATACTGAGGCATATCATGTTCTGCCTTTCTAAAACTAAGACAAAATCCCAAATAACAAACCCCAGTACAGTAGCAATGGAAGTTAATTCAGTCTGAGGATGACTAGGCCGACATAATTGAATCTCTCAAGTTTGAAGGATGCCTTCTAGCTCCCAAGTATTAGGAAAAGCATTTTGGCTCTGAACTAATGGGACTAAGCAGGTGTCCACGTTTGAGAGGACTTTATCAAATACAGGTGAGTCACTGTCTAACCTGAATTTATGCAGCAGTGTTTCTGTATCTTAAGTGATACACCAACAACTCTTGTAATTCAAGAAGGCCAATGAGAAGCAGCAGGTATCCATTACCTTTTCTTAAGGGACCGGAATTGACTTTAACAGGTACTAGTCTATGTGACAATGACTTGGTTCTAGGGAGTCAAGGGCAGGGAGAATTCAGTCACAAACAACTAGAAACCATAGGGGAAAGTGCTGTGAGATGACAACCTTATCTAGAGGGGTTAGAAGTAAAACTTCAGAGGTGTACTATTAAGTAAATTTTGGCCTTTCCAGCTCATATCTATGGACTGAAGTTGTCTGGCTAAAAGGCCAGTAATATGTTAGATACCTTGCTCTTACGGCTGGGATTTCCCTGGATTCAGATTATGACAAACTGGGCATCCTTAAGTCAAGAGGCAGATTCGTAGAATTGTTCTGACCAATGCTCAAGATTCCAGGGGTGGAAAATGGTTTTAGGACCTATTTTCTGTATTTCTTCACCCTTCTAGAATCTTACCAGGGCAGAATACCTTTGTTTTCCAATACCCACAAGTCAACTCATCTTCCGGTCCCTGCAATATCTAGCACACACCCTGCACTCCCAACATTTGTATCTAGCCTTAATAGCCTGAGTAGCTTTCTACCTACACTTGCCAAAACATACAAAGTGAGAGCTGCTGAAGTAGTCCATCTTGGCACCAAGAGCCATTTGTTCAAGTACTTTTGTATACCAGTGCAGGTTTAGTATTCGCCAACTAAGTTGCTCAAATCCTGTGGACTTGAAAGTACAAGAGACTTATTGGGGTTATGGGGTTATGGTTTTGAAAGCCCAGGTGGGAAAGGAAGCCAGAAATAGGCAGGGAATGGCTTCAAACTAAATGCAGTCCTGATGCCTATTAAAGGAGAAGACTGGGTGGGAATCAGCTCAGACCACAGGGGAGCATCACCTCAAGTGTGAGTTCGCCCACACTAAGCAGAGATAGCTTGGCTCTAAGGCCCCTGCTGTTCTTCCTGGCGAATTACTGGGGAGAAGATGGTCTTAGCTCAAATGCTGCTTTGGCTCCCAAAGGTGGTATAGCTAGAAGCTGTCAGATGACTGCATTCCCCACAGGTATTGGACCCTTCCTGGGAGGAATACCTAGATGGCATGCCACTATGGCTGTCACAGACCACTCCTTGAACCACGTGGATCTGGCTCTACAGCATGCTCAGAGAAAATGTTGGTCCTCCAGGGTTGCAGTGGGCCTCTGGTACTAAAAGCTTGGAGAAAAGTTAAATGAACTAGATCCCTTATTACCATTGTCCTAAGGGCTACAACTAATGCTCATCTTCTCATTACTCGATATTCTCATTGCCCTCAGATACCACCTCTGGTATCCCTGCTTTGCCTAGTAATATGACTGAAATTGACTTCTGATAAGTCTGAGCCTATAGTAGCCATACTTTTCAAACTTGGGTGGCTGTATTTTACTGAGTTTCAATTTGTCAGTGGCACCAAGAAGTGCCCGAATGGGTCATGTAAGTTCCATACTTTTCTTCCTGCCCCTACTGTGTAACCAGGGCCCCACCACCTCCTGATAAGCTAGGTGTCTTTTCTCACCTGCTAGTCCCTAGGCAGAGTCCAGAGTGTCCTGGAAACACCAGTAGCTTCATTGAGACTCTTGCTGCTTCCCCTGTAAAAGGTACCCCCTATGGGCCCAGGGCCCCTAACACTACAGAGTCCAGACTTTTAAAGATATGAAGTCCCTCAGTTCTTCACTGGGAGTAAAGTTAAGTGGGGACATTTTTTCTTGTACCTCTTGTTCCCAGGTCCGAGATCTTCCTATTGTAGCAAGGTCTGACTTATGCATACAATGCATCCTTAGAGATGGTTTCCTGTTCTTAGAGTAATGCCTCTGACCTAATGCATCAGATGTGTGCCATTCCTACTCTATCAGGCAGGCAACCCTTGGATGCTGTGGTACATGATACAAGTGGGTCACAGTCATGAGCTGTCTTCCATACCTTCAATATATAATTAGGTCCTCTAGTCAGATGCCATATTGCATGGGATTCTATGGCTGTAGATAAAGCAGTCTCTAAGTCCCCAGAGACAAAAGACCTGGCTGAGGCTCTGAGCAGGGCAGTCAAACCCATACCAAAAATATGTATCTATGCCATTAGAATCTATTCCTGGCCCTTCTAAGATGGAAGGGGCCTAACAGTTAACTTTCTGCCAAGCAACTGGCCTTCTTGAGTTATACCATATCAGAGGCTCACTATCAGTCTCTATTGCTGGCAGATTAAACATTCATAACTGGTATCTAGATTGGCCTTGGTATGTGGGAACCCATGCTTTTAGGCCCTTGCATAGCCACCATTGTTGCTATTCTGCCCAATCCACATATTGGACCACAGCCTTTCTTGGATGGTAACATCAACTGGTTAAGTTATTTTGCCTGGCTACTTGCATGCCTATTCCATGGTGAAGCACTCTGGTAGGCATAAACATGTGATATGTTAACACTTCATTACTACTCCCAAATGTTTTTCCACAAGCATCTACCCCAGACATCCTTATGTTCCAGTCCGTTTCCTTCCAAGTTCCTGATAGGCTGGCCAAGGCACTTACTGCCCTGCACTTACTTCTTGGCACTCACTGCCAAGAAGCTTAGTATGGATTGTCACTTTGGGTTACTTTTCCCATCATGTACTCTCATTTTCTCACTGGGAAAGCTTTGTCTTGCCAGTGCATTTCAAAGCCATCCTGAATGCATCTATTAAAGAGTTGCCATTTACCTTAGCTTTCACATATTGGACCAACACATCTATAAGTCAAACTGCCTTCTGTTCCTTCCGTTGGCCATAAGGGCCTCTATATCCATAGGTGTGAGCCTAAAAAAAGGTTCTGAGGCAAACCAATATGGGGTGCCCGGGAGGCTTGGGCCATCCACATATCCACCTTGCTTGTGCCCTCTGGTATTACTTGGGCTCAGTCCTGGGCTGAACCATTTTAATCTCTTGATGAATTGATGCTGATGTGGCCAAACTTGATCTAATGGGTCTAACTGACCCCCTAGCACATAATGGGCAGTTCCAGGTATATGGTCACACGATAGCTCATGGTTAAGGTTTCCCCCTCTACCAGAGCCTGGTAGCACATGAACCATTTTTAAAATGACATAACTGTCTGCTACAGATAATATGGCCTTGCTCTTGAACTCTAGGGGGCTGCATTGATTCTCCCGCTGGGGCTTGACAGCTTGACATAAATTCCATACTACTTCCCACTAATCATTCTTCTAGTTCATGATCTGTTTTAACAGCTTAAAGATATTTATAGCTTCATATAATACAAGTCAAATTAAAACATGTATTGCATACATGCATTAAACCACTGCAATCAAGGTAATAAGACATATCTGTCACCTTGCTGGATTGTGGCCCAAGGGGCAGGGCTGATTGTATCACAGCCTAGATCTATGGAGCCCTTTCCTACTCTGGGTTCATCTTAGGGCTGATAGCACAAAAGGCTATCTGTGGGCTAAAGCAGTATTCCTAGGGTTTGAAGGTGTTTCTAGATCACAATGCCTATTGGGCATTGTGCTTTCCCCTTTCCTGCAACTTGTATCCCCTACCACAACTTGTATCCCCTACCACAACTTGTATCCCCTACCACAACTTGTATCCGCTACCACAACTTGTATCCCCTACCACAACTTGTATCCCCTACCACAACTTGTATCCCCTACCACAACTTGTATCCCCTACCACAACTTGTATCCCCTACCACAACTTATCATAGTCTGGAGGGGTTTGTCACATTCTCCTTAACACTAGACTGCTAAGATCTTTCTTGAAGTGGCAGATCTGACTCTTCATTGGCTATAACTTCCATCCTCTAAAAGTACCCAGTGGTCTGAAAGAGTGCTCCTAAGTTTTGCAGTCTGGCCTTTTGAGAGGAACACCCTCAAAATCAAAGCCTGGAGATATTCTCTGGGCTCCTGGTGCCACTTGCTGGTTAGTTCTTTTCAGCTTCTTGGGACGTAATCACTTTTCTCCTATTCAGTGCTAGCACTGGGATTGAATCTTAATCAGCCTGGCATCCAGAAAAGGATGCCTTCTTATAGGACAGCTGGTTGCATTGTAGGGTTAGAAGCCTTGGCAGCATCTTCCTGCGTGGGGGAAGTCTAGCTTCTAATAGAGGTGGATCACCTTTATAGGCTGATGCTTCAGGGCTGACAAGCTACAGTTCTTGGCTGTGTTCACTTAGATGTTCCCAGGTTTTTCCAAGTGGGGCTTAAACACAGTAAGCAGATCTGCCTCGACTGGAGCATTCCACTGTCTTTTGAGCTTGGCAAGTCTACCAATCCTAAATTTGCTTCTCAGCTGTATCCACTCTCCTACTGCAGGAGATAAAGACCTCTCATAAGCTGGCTGCCAAAGACCCTTCAGCACTCTAACATAGTTAGAACTTGTTTCTTATCCTCCTTCAGTAAGGCATTACAGCAGTGTAATTCCACTTCCCCTATACTTAAAGGTCTAAATCATGGCATTGGCCAGGGAATTTTCCCTCAATAGAACATTCAAGTCACTACTGGTAAAACTTTAGCAATTATGTTGCCACCTTGTATCAAACTACTTATGCTATACATCAATTGAAGTTGAGATTGGATCTGCTCTGGACATTTGGAGTAAGGGGATTCAGTCCCCAAATCCTATTGTATCACTTTATCTCAAACTACTACGGTGATTTGAGTGTTCTGGTCCTCTGGAAAACTGCTTCCAAGCACATGTGGAAGCTTGATGCATTGGGTAATACCTATGAAAAAGGGAAGGAGCAGGAATAAGCAAGGAAAGTCTTTACATCATGAATGCTCATCTGACACCCGTGAAAGGAGAAGGGAAAGAAATTGGATGGGAAAAACCTCAGACTGCTGTGTGCCTCTGAGAAATCCTTGGCGATCCTGAGAAACTCTGGTGCAGATAATGCCTGCAGAAGAGTCACTCAGAAGCTTCCCGGTATTCCCCTGCCATGCCACATTAAAGTGCTTCACATTCCAAGAAGAGTATGACCTTAGCTCAAGTGCTATGGTAGATCCCAAAGGTTCTGCAGATAGAGGCTATCAGCTGATATACTCCCTGACGCTTGTTTTTCTTGGAGAAATCAGCCAGCATTCCTGTGTGCTGGAACGTAAGTCCAGTCAGATGAAGTATACAGAAATAGACTTGTGCCCCTAGAGGGGAGATGAAGTAAGAGTCAAGGTACTTTTGATTAGTAACAGGTTCCACAAAGGAAACGGAGTGAAGGATGATTTGACAGGAATGGTGAAGGCAGTGACAACCTGGTCAAGAGTTTTGAGATGACACTTACATTGGCTCTATTTTCTCTAGGCTTTAAACATGTTAGGGTCTTTCTAAACATGTTAAGAGAAAAAGGGTATGGAAATAAAATCCCTGAGGCAGGAAGCACCGTGGCATATTTGAAGGGCTGAAAGGAAGCAACGTGGCTATAGTACTCACTGAAGGGGGAAAGTCCCAAGAGAGGCAGGAACAAATATCATGCAGAACTTTGGTAAGGAGGGTGGGTTTTACACTCTAATGGAAAGCCACTAGGAAACCTTGAAGCAGTGGAGTAATCCTCGACTAATCGTTATCCTCGATGATCTGCTCACAAAGGAGACAATGTATATAGCTAGGACTGAGACAGGGCAGTAGAAATGGAAGAGTGAATAGATTCAGAATGTCTTAAATAGAATGAATGGGTTGTTCTGACAAATTGGTATAGGGAATGAAGGGTAAGAAGAAACCTAGAATGATCCATGACTTTTCTGGCCAGATGGGTAGTTTTTTGGTGCCTCAGAATGGGAAAGACTAAAGCAAATAAGTTGTCTTGTGCATGCTAAACTTGATATCTAAGACATCTGCATAGAAATGTTGTGTCGACACTTGGATATGAGCCAGGAGCCCAGGTAAGTATTCAAAGCAAGTAAAGTACTTAAGTTATATACTTGGGTCACATTTAATGTTCTCCGTGTAGATCTGTCTTGGAGCTGCAGACTGATTTCAAATCTCTAGATGTAGAGTAGCCACTGACTCCCAATAGCAGGGCTTTGAAAATAACAGGTGGCAATTATGTCACTAAAAATTGATTTTGGTTGAGAGCAAAAACTCACTGCCAGTTACCATCCCAAGATCTGATATTGAGTTTGAGGCAAGGTAGAATGCTCAGAGCTTGAAGCATACAAAACCCCTAGACAACATGTGAATTATCTTATGTAAAACAAAACTCAAATACATGTTCTCATCCAAGTAGGAGCTAAATAATATGTACCCATGGACATAGTATCGTATAGACACTGGAGACTGGGAGGAGTAGGGAGTAAAGGATGAGAAACTACCTAATGGGTAGAATGTACACTATTTGGTGATGAGTACACCAAAAGCCCAGACCTGACAACTACACAATATATCCATGTAACAACTTGTGTTCCTTAAGTTTATACAAAAATATACCAAGGTGAGCATGAACCCTCTAGACTTGTGGCTTGACTTGGGGTGACCAAGGATCTGATACATAACAAAGCAAAAACAAGCTGGGTTGACAACTGTTAAGATAGTTTCATAGGTAGGCTTTGTCTCTTAGACAACTCCACTGTGAAGTCTTACTAGAATAAAAAACCAGAGTCGGCACAGATGCCCAAACATGGATAAGACTAGGAAGTCCTCAAGGAAGAACTATCCTGAGAATGACTGGTAGAAAAGCAGGTCTCGGGTAAGGAAACTGTACACAGGGCCAGACTTGGAAGAAGGTGCTATGACTTGAGAAAAGTCATGTTTTTGTCTGGTGCTTTCTTCCCTATGAGAACAGTGGGACATTTCTGACCCACTTCCCCTGAGGATGCTCTATTTGTAGGTAGTATGACTATGTGTGGCTTGCAGTTTGTAGAAGACAAGGGGAGAGGGCTATAGCCTTTAAGCATCAGTGTCTCAATTCCTGGTCTCTAGCAAAGACAATCTTGGAGCATCTTGCAAACTTCCATGACCAGAATTCTGGACTTCCCCATTTACTATTGCATACCTAGGGCATAAAGTAGCATTGAGTTACATGGCGAGTAGTGAAGTTAGTGCAATGGGTAAAACTAGGGGACTTAAAGATTAGAGTTCATGACATTCTTATGACAACATATGTCATCTGGTTTCCTGGAAGGACAATCAGAAATATTGGCTAGTTATGCCTTAGCCTTCTGGAGCATGGCTTCCATGGAGACCTGCTGGCAGCTTGTACTAGAGCCTAGAGTTCTACAGGGAGGTTTGAGGATTAATCTAGTATATTCAGAGCTTAACTAAGTGTCCCTCAAACTGGAAATTAAACTGTTCAGCATTTTTGAAACACTGCTGGAGAAAGCTGATTTCTAAAAGTATCTTGTGCTTATGGAAGCTGATTTTGATCCCTTTTAATGCCTTTGTGCCAAGTGGCCCTTTGTCCAGGGATACTCCTGTTGTATGGTACAACTAAATAAGAGTGACAGATCAACTTGCTCAGTTTGCTTCTAGATATACTACTTGCTGCTTGATTAATGGGTCATGTATTAAGATGCTTCTAAATATTTCATGCCCTAAGCATTAACCCATGCCAGCCAAAAGAGAGAGCAATTTATAATGGCTTACTCTTGAAAGAAATCAAGTATAACAGTCCAGGTCCACTAAGAGAACCAGAGCACAAGCTAAATAGCTCAATGGAAAGAACTTAATATGGGAAATGAGCTATAAAAATATCCTAAGAGTTGAAAGCCAAACGTGGACTGCTGAAGAAATCCAGACTAACAGAAGCCACTTCTCCCTTTAGACCTCAAAGGACAAAGGAAAGAGTGTTACTGTAGCCTTGTAGAGAATGCCCAGGGGGGCTACAGCCACAGTAAGGAATGCTTAGAGAAAGCTGGGAGATGGGAGGGGTTGACTCCAGAAGACTAGAAATAGCCACTCCCACAGATTCTACTGAAGTGGAAGGAGAGGGTAAAATACCCTGGCTGCTTTTACATGCCCTCAATCTCATCAGGGCTTTTCATTGGCCAAGCCCAGCTGGAAGCCAAATGGCCAAAACCTAGTTTCCACAATTATCAATTGAACGGACACTGGGGCTGAGACTGCTGGCATTAAAAACAGTTCTGACTCCTTCCTCAACCGTCAACCCTGAAGAAAAGCAAACATGCAATCCAGGAATTAAGAGGCTTAGACATGCTTAAGAGGGGCTTGATCTAGTGTATGGAATGGATATAGATCAGATGCCGGTCAGTCAAAGTCTATCAGGAAGACACCCAAACTGCAGTCCAGCCCTAGAGTCTCAGCTCCCTTAACAAGGATCCCTAGCATAAAGAATGTGTGGTCCTCCATTGGGCAGGACTGGCCAGGGCCTGGTGTGCCCTGCCCTGCCCTGCCCAGTTGTTGGCAGGAATCTACCTGGGTAAAATGCATCCTTAGTTCTAACACTGGCAGATCCCAGGGATACTACAGCTGGAGGCTAACTGCACTCCAAGGCATATTCTTCAGAGGGAGATTGGAATAGTACATCTCCATGGCTGCCACAAGGACTACATGACTTTCCAAACTAGGACACTTAAGAGTAAAGAGCATTGTTCATCACACTAGGGCAACAGGCAAAAACTCCAACTGTCTGGACAAGTTGGTATATGTGGTCCCTGAGTGTAATGGGTGTGATCTGGAACAAAGGGCAACTGACAGTGCTGTGAGGGTAATTAAGGTGAATTTATCTCTGCTTTTTGCCTCTTTAGCATAATTGCGTGTTGAGATAGGCATTGTCTGGCTGAAACTGGTAACCTTGTGTGCTAATGCACTGGACAAAATCAGGTTAGCATGAAAACCCTGTGAGGTAAGGAGTTGATGAAGGCAAGTAGAGGTTGAACTTTGGCCATTTATACCTCCATCCTGCCCCATGTGGGGCTGGTGGATTCCAATCTAGGGAGCCTGCCTCCTACCAGTGCTACTCCTCTCAAGAAGGGAGACCCCGGCCTAATAGGCTTCTTTGTAGAAACGACAGTAACTTAGGGTTTTTCTTTCTGTAAACTTGGGTTGAAACAAGCTAAAACTGTGCCTTTTGATCTTGAACTAACAATGCATTACTAGATAAATCATATTCCTCTGGTACTAGATATTCTCAGACTAAAATAAGATGCTGGAAGAATATACCTATTTCAAAATGGAAACATTGAAAGCCTAAATATTAGGACACTCAGACTGAGACTATCAAGTACAATAGTTACCTAAGATTAAGACACTAAGATTCAAATGAGAACAAAAATGAAGTATAAGCTGATACAACACAAGTGGATATAGCTGAAGAACAAATTAGTGAATTGGAAGATCAGTTTGAATCACAAAATAATAGTCTACATCTTCCATCTCATTTTCTATCTACAGTTTACAATGAACAATAATGAAGGTAAAACTCCTGAAATGACTAAGAACCACATTTTGAAAGGCTTCATGAAATGTATGGAGAAACTCCACAACTAGATTCAATATGATAAACTTCAAAATTCAGCTATGAAAGCTTCCAAGGGATCATCTACAAAACAATCATTATATTCAAGAAAAATGGTGGATGAAATCTAAAGAATTGTAGAAGTCCTCAAATATACATAAGTAGAAAATCATAATGTACCTGTTACTCAGATTAAACTCAGTATTTCCATCTTCATTTATCCCCCTAGGTGTATCTGCCTTATTCTGCTTTGCTGGAATTCTTTAAACACTAGGCATCCTATCCTTTTAGTCAGAAAACTGATTAACAAGGTCCCTCTTTAAAATCACTGTCACACATAGCACAATCAACACTCCTTAATGTCCAGTAGTCCTATCAAATTTCACAGCTTGCTTTAAATGTCCTCTATCTGGCTTACTCAAATCAAGCTCCAAACAAGTTTGATTGCATTTAGTTGTTGGCTTAACCTGAGTTCACTAGAAGACAGAACTGAAGCAAGACTTCATTGCTAATGCTTACTTGAGGGGTTCAGTCCTGGAGCAACAACAAAAGGAATATAGGATGGAAGACTGGGAAATATGCATAAGCTTATACTACCAAGCCACTACTTCACAAAGATCACAGCTGATTGTGAGGCCTGGCCAGTGACCAGTAAAGATGGTAGGTGTCACCTGTGGGCTCCCATCTTCCAGTACTTGCTGGTCAGTTTCTTGGAGTAAACTTCTGAGGGTCTAGTTAGCCTGTCAGCTGGAGGGAAATACAAATCCATCTAAGCAGTGTGGCACCTTATCTGAGCCCAGAAGGCCCTGAAAGGAGCTGGAAGCTCTGACATGCAGCTAAGCAGCATGACGTATAGGTCAGCATGTTGTTGGCCAGTGTCCACTGCATCTGAAAAACAAGTGACACTGAGAATCTGAAAGGATTTCTAAAATGTCTGCTAGTACTTAAGCTTCTTAAGTCTTCTATAACGGTCCCCTCCCCACCTAGTATCATTGAAACACTGGAGAAATTTTGTCATGTCTTATAGAATGTCCTGTATTTAGGTTTGGCTAACTGCTTGTGTCTAACTTGTTCTTTTCCCCTGTTCCTACAGGTTGACTAGATTACTGACAAAGTCTTAGCCAACAAAAGCTATCTATACTTTCCATTGCAACACATTCAAGGACACTATACCTGGCTGTTCCATTTACAGTGGTGCTAAGTCTAGTGAATAGCTCAGCCTGATGCCATATGTAACCACTGAATTTCTCATCACCCTTTCACTGAAGGATTTTAGTTCATATTGATTACAAAAAACCAATTCTTCTCCCCCTGTCGATACCCTTTACAATGTGACTTCACCATTCTTCCAATCAAGAAATGGATTATTTTCCCACCCACTTGAATCTGAGCTGGCCTTGTGGCTTGCTTGGAAAATAGCAGGTGGTAGAAAGGAAACTGCCAATTTCAAGCCTGTGCCTTAAGGGTCCTTGTGTCTTCCTCTTTATTGCCACTGTAATGAGAATGAGCCTAGGCTAGGATGAGTCTGATTAGACTGAGGGTGAAAGTCCCATTGTCCCAACTGAGGTCATTCTAGACCAGTCTGAGCTCACCTCTAAATGCGAGTGTAGCCTCCTACCCACAGTTTGCTACATACTTTGACTTACTGTAAAGGGTACTTGTAACTGGAAGGTAGTCCAGGGGGCCAGAAGGGTACCCCTTTAAAGTAGTTATAACTTGACAAACTCAACCACTTTGTCCCCATATACCTGAAAACTTCCTATTCTTGCTTATCCTCAAATAGGATAATACACGGGAAAGGATATATGAGGGATGGTGGCTACCTTTACAAAATGAGGCCAGAACTATTACAAACATCAAGGGGTGGGGTCTCAGGGCTATTGGAATCTTTCCCGATGTTCAAAATACTCTCCCTGGCCATGTTTCCTAGGCCTTTCTACTAGGCAGGAATGCTAGCCCTAAGATTCAATGCAGAATGATAAGGTTAGAATCTATGCTCAGATGCTGTAGAAAAACGTGTGCCAGTGATTGCTACGGGACATGTGTCCTCAGCCTCTAAATTTTTGCAAATGTTATCAAAAGTTCCAATAGAAATCTGGTTTTGAACCAACCCAAATGTCCAACAATGATAGACTGGATTAAGAAAATGTGGCACATATACACCATGGAATACTATGCAGCCATAAAAAATGAGTTCATGTCCTTTGTAGGGACATGGATGAAATTGGAAATCATCATTCTCAGTAAACTATCACAAGAACAAAAAAACAAACACCGCATATTCTCACTCATAGGTGGGAATTGAACAATGAGAACACATGGACACAGGAAGGGGAACATCACACTCTGGGGACTGTTGTGGGGTGGGGGGAGGGGGAGGGGGGAGGGATAGCACTGGGAGAGATATACCTAATGCTAGATGACGAGTTAGTGGGTGCAGCGCACCAGCATGGCACATGTATACATACATAACCTGCACATTGTGCACATGTACCCTAAAACTTAAAGTATAATAATAAAAAAAATCTGGTTTTGAGGTACATGCATATAATATTACCTGAAGGGAACACAGTATAGCAACTTGCCACTTTACCATCCTTCTCCCAACAATCACAACATTGTACAGAACACTATTGAGAGAATCTAATTTTAAACCACGACATTCAACGATACCTCCCACCAAAATTTTCAGAGCGTGAATAGGTGCTGGAGCTGGTCTTCTGCTAGCCCTGTCAACTCCATGATGTCTGACATGGTGTTGTACAAGAATTGGGACAGAGTTTAGAGGTCCCAAAGCATAATGGGTTTAGTTGTCCCAAAGCATAATGGGTTTAGTTAACATGTACACATCCTGATCCATATTTGCACATACTTACTGGCCTTGGTAAGTCAGTCTCACTTCAGGTACTGTCACTTGGTGGCCAGGGCCCCTAATAACCAGCCAGACTTCTTCCAAGGCAGCTTCCTTTTGGTGTTAAGGATGGTATTTCAGAAATCAATCCCCTTCAATTGGCTCAATGGGTTTATAATATCCCATTCCCACCCAAATGCTGGGTCAAGTCCCCCTGATGATAAATTGGCAGGAATTCCAGGAGAAATAGAATCACCTGTTTGTCTGACTTCTTGGAAGCTACTGAGGTGTATAGTAAGTGGAGTTAGGCCTGAGATAAGTGATAGCTCAAACACAAGCTTTTGAGGTTCCTTGAACTCTATTCTGTAGTTAAAAGGAAGCATGTTATCTTCGTAGGAAAGCAAGGGGAGTTCTTTGTTACACTTTCAAGGGATGAGCATAGCAATCTGGAATCCTACTGCGTATTGATGGATGCTATAAGCCTGCAAGGGTCAGGGAAAGAAGTTCATTGGGCTGGTTCAGCGAAAGTCCTCTCCTAAATGTCTCCTTTTCTTGAAGTGTTTAGATTGGCAAGTAACATGCATTATTGGAAGAAGTGAAGGTTCTGAAATCAGGCCCAGGTTTTAACACCCATCTCAGCTTCCTTACTATATGACCTCTAACTTAATCTGTGAGCCTCTCCAACACATTTTATAGATGCTGTCATCCTGAATCGAACCTTACTTTATCTTCAGATGGTATTAAGGTAACATACAAAATCCCAAGATGATTAATTGTAAGTATAAACCATACTGGAATTGTGTGGATTCACTTATAAAGGTAAATAACTATGCTGAAAATTAGTTGAAAAGACAAACCCTATCCTGGTACCATTATCCTAAGGGTTTCAACCTCACAAAGATCAATAAAACAGTAGGCCAGAAACTATTCCTGTCATCTAAATTGTGATGTGAGAGGTACCACAGATCAATGGGCAATGTAAGAATGTGATAGGTACAACTGGTGAACAATTTAGAAAATGGTTAGATCATGTTTCATATCTCAAAACTTCAGAATGGAATGATGTATAAAAATCAGACTAGAGAAACTAAAACTGAATAGTAATGCTTATCACACTCTTGGAGGTAGAATTAGTTTTTGTTCTGTCTTCTGAACTTGAACAAAGACAACTTAAGAGAATATTGGCATTCACGTGTATACACTAGAGATATAAAGAAATACAGCAAATGTACTGTGGACAAGCCATGACCTATCACAGTGTTAACATTTCTCCAGGAATGGGGCCTTGAAGTAGTTCTAATCCCATTCTGCCCACTCTGATTACCAGAGTAGTTACAAATATTCCCCGAATCTCAGTAACTTAGCACAAATGTGTTTCTCGTGCTGGAGTGAAGGTTAGGTGGCTCCACCTATAAGCAATGGCTTAGAGCTGAGATGAAAGGAGCATGAACTCCTAATATATGTCTCTTCAAAGTCTTCATAGACATGGAAAAATCAATGACCTTCATGGGATTGGTGACCAGACCTGGAAACTTGTTGTCCAGCACGTTTAACAGTATGTACAAATGTCCACTTGCCACTGAAACAAATGTTCACTGAAATATAAATCAACCATATCACTAGGCACTATTCAGTTGGGATTATATCCTTAAGACTTCTCTATGGAAGACAACATAGGTTTATAGTCTGGTACAAGGTTATTTAATCACTATGGACTGACAGTAGTTCAGATTGGTACCAATGTGGCCCCCCAGACTTGGTAGCTCTGATATACAGTCTTTCCACAGTATGAGCAGAATCCAGTCCCACTCCAACTTCAAGAGAACCTAGAAAATAGAATTGTCAGACAATGCTATAGTCTCCCAAGTTTGTTTTCCCCTTTGTGGACACAAGGAAAGCAATGATGGGTCAATGTTATGACTGGTTATCTAAAAGCCACCAGGTAACTGGGGATGACATCAGTGAAAGTGGCAGAATAAGGACCTTTCACTAATAAGATAGTGAAAACACTATCTTCATAAAAGCAATGAGAACACTAGGCAAAATCAAGTTGAGCACTTTTAGAACTTTAACCAAACTTATAGCAATCCAGGGAAAAAAACCAAATCCAAGTAATAGCAAGCTTTGTGGTATTTTTAAATTGTTTCCTCCATCACTACCCCAGCTCTGTGGTAGCCTTAAAAACCAACACCTTGCAAACAGTGAAAATCAGCAGCCTGGAAGAGTGGGCAGAATAGGATTAGAGCTGCTTCAAAGCCCCATTCCTGGAGAAATGTTAACACTTTAACCTGTCTGGCCTCATTGAAAGACTCCATTTACAAGGCTGTTCTTGTGACTGGGATCACCTAATGCAAAAAGCCTCTTCCATAGGGGCATTTATCAAGAACAATTAAAAGCTACTGTTTAACACTGCAGCTGCCTAAGGCATAGTGGGTAATACTTGGAGCAAACAATAAGCTAAATGAAAAGCTGGAAATGATATGTCCACAGGGACGCTGAAAAGCTCCAACATATTCCTATGAATCTGGAAGGCCAAGTGCATATGTAGGACTGTGTGTGGTGGGAAATGACCCTAGAAGGTCCTGTGTGTTCACCTCTGGATGACCTTGGGGCTCTGCATAAGGGGGAAATAAAGGCCAAGGCAAAGTTTCAACTGCCTGGCTGAGTGTTGAAGGCATGTCCTAATACATACAGGAAAGCTCTCAATAAGGACTGGGAAACTTGGTAGTTCCAGGCATTTAAGGAAATCTGTCTAAGCAGTAGTAGCTGACCACTTAACCAAATAAACTCCAGTGGTCCCACATAAGACTATAGACCTTACAGAACTGTTACTAAATAAGCAAAGAACAAACGGCAACAAGCCCTGGGAGAACTTGATATCCCGAGTTGCCATAGTAAGATTTCCAGTTTCCAACAAAGGTAAATTATAGCTGATATACAAAAAAGCGATTAGTCTCTGAGAAAACCCAGATTTTAGACTTATTAGATGAAGACTTTAAATCCACCATTTAAAATCTTCAAATAAAGGCTGTGTCTAAAGTATGAGAAATGTCTTGCCAAACAGCCTATCAATAGACAAACTTTTTAAAAGAGCCAAATAGAAATTCTCAAACTCCACTAGGAGAATGACACAATGGACTTTGGGGACTCAGGGAAAGGGTGGGAACGGGTGAAGGATAAGACTACAAATTGGGTGCAGTGTACACAGCTCAGGTGATGGGTACACCAAAATCTCACAAATCACCACTGAAGAACTTATGTAACCAAGCACCACCTGTTCCTCAATAACCTAGGGAAATAAAAAATTAAACTCCACTAGAGAGGTTCAAGAGACTTGATACAGAAGAATCAGTGAGCTTGATTTATACTGTGGGGAATCTAGGGTATGGTGTTACTATATTCAATCAACTTGAAGATAGATCAAAATGTCCTAAAGTTAGACAGGGGGTGTGGTCATACAACCTTGTGAATATACTAAAAAGTACCGAATTAGTTTCAAAAAGTAAACTTGATCATATGTAGATTAAACTCAGTAAAAAAAAAAAAAAAAAAACCATAGGCCTGGGACCACTACTTCAAACTACAACCAACAAATCCTCAGCTGCATGAGAACAGAGGTGAAAACTAAAGTGAAATATGGTTATCCTACTAGAGTGCTTATATTTCACGTTAGGGTATACTGTAATTGTGATCATCCAACAGGTTCTTCCTGCCCGCTGCACAAGCAACTGACTCACCAGGAAAATGGTATTGCAATAAAGAACTTAATTAACACGAGGCCAGCTTCTCTATGAGAGACAGTCACTACTCAAATCAATCACGCTGAGAATTTTGGGATTAGGATTTTTAAGGATAAGTTGGTACGTAGGGACTTGGGAAATAGGGAGTGCTGATAGATTGGATTGGAGATGAAATCAGAGTTGAAGTTGTCCTTTTGCCACTGAATCAGTTCCTGAGTGGGATGAGGGGGCACAAGACCAGATGAGCAAGTTTATCCATTTGGGTGGTGCCAGCTGATCCATCGAGTACAGGGTCTGCAGAATATCTTAAGCACTAATCTTAGGTTTTACAATAGTGATGTTATCCCTGGGAGCAATTTGGGGAGATTCAGAATCTTGCAGCCTCCAGCTGTATGACTCCTAAACCACAATTTCTAATTTTGTGGCTAATTTGTTAGTCCTGCAAGAGTAGTCAAGTGCCCAGGCAGGAAGGGTCTGTGTTGGGCAAGGGTTGTTAGCATCTTTATTTCAACTACAAATTCTTCCCAAATTCAGCCTATACCCAGGAATGAACAATGACAGCTTGGAGGTTAGCAGGATGGAGTCAGGTCAGATATTGCATTGTCATAATTTTCTGTTATAACTTTTGCAAAGGTAGTTTCATAATTGGTCTCACTACATGCAATGTGCGTTGACTACGTGGATAGGATGTTTGAGAGGAAGTATCAACAACTAGCAGGCTTGTTCTCAGCTGATTCAGTAACTTGACCTCTATTGCTTGTTTAAAAAGACCAAATATAAGCTATTAAGTTGTACATATAGCTTGGAAAAACAAGATACTAAATATTTATGCTTCTATTGAATAAATCACAGTATAGACTGTAGGTAGAACATTAACTTAAGTAACCATAAACTTGGTTGAAAAGCATAATGTGAAGAGGTGTATACCTATTATAATTTACACAATTAGAATAGAACACACATGCTGATTTATAAAACGTGGATAGTATATAACATAACTTTCCATATCTTTAATGCAAGTACTTACTTTAAAATGAAGAAAATAA
Organism: Gorilla gorilla gorilla; assembly: GCF_029281585.2. Taxonomy (NCBI): domain Eukaryota; kingdom Metazoa; phylum Chordata; class Mammalia; order Primates; family Hominidae; genus Gorilla; species Gorilla gorilla. Next base: position 57,877,045 of record NC_073229.2, on the reverse strand, counting down.
AAACAGGGTTTAAGTATAATCTAGTCATGCCACATTACTAAATCACAACTTTCACTGCCAGTCTGGCTATCCTGTTACCTAAATACAAAATACTTATATGTTAAAAGTTCCTGGATGAACCTGACATACATGTTCTGATGCTGCTATGAAACTCTCTGGAAAGCCATGCTTGTTCTAAAACAATCAGATGATGAACTTAAGATGTGATGCCTTGGATTGCCTTCCTCATGAAAGGGCCTTGCAAAAGCAGGTTTCCCACTTGGCAAATTGGTTCTCCACGTGGTAGATATAGCACCACCAAAACCTGAGACAAAGGGACTAATGATTGAGGCATTCGGAGTCTAGAATATTCCACTTGACCCTACAGGTAAAGAAAAGCTTAACATGGAAGCTGCATCAAAATGAGCTTTCATTTCAGCTTTCACTAACAAGATGGCCAAGGTCTTACAAGAAGTTAACATGCTGGGACTTCCAGAGTAAATGCATTTGTTCAACTGAGTCCCAGGTGGAAGTCCCAGTTGGTGGTAAATACAGCCTGTCACACTTGCCTTTCATCAGGCTGTCCTGTATTGAAGGTCCACATTTTATATTGTGGGGAATCTAGGGTCTGGTGTTACCATCTTTAAAGATGGCTATAAATATGACTTTCTTTTTATTATACTTTAAGTTCTGGGATACATGTACAGAATGTACAGGTTTGTTACATGGGTATACATGCACCATGGTGGTTTGCTGCACCCATCAACCCGTTGTCTACATTAGATATTTCTCCTAATGCTATCCCTCCCCTTGCCCCCAACCCCCTGACAGGCCCTGGTGTGTGATGTTCCCCTCCCTGTGCCCATATGTTCTCATTGTTCAACTCCCACTTATGAGTTAGAACATATAGTGGTTTTCAGTTCCTGTGTTAGTTTGCTGAGAATGGTTTCCTGCTTCATCCATGTCCCTGCAAAGGACACAAACTCATTCTTTTTTATGGCTGCACAATATTCCATGGTGTATATGTGCCACATTTTCTTAATCCAGTCTATCTTGATGGACATTTGGGTTGGTTCCAAGTCTTTGATATTGTGAATAGTGCTGCAGTAAACATACATGTATGTATGCCTTTATAGTAGGATGATGTATAATCCTTTGGGTACATACCCAGTAATGGGATTTCTGGGTCAAATGGAAATACCACTAACTTTCTTGACTGCTTTCAGTGACTAGAAGAGCCATTTAGGGATAGGACTACTTGAATTGACTTCTTGCCATAATTAGGCACTTATATGTACTTTTCTTCTAATCCTTCTTCTTTAGGACCCCTTTCTAGCCTGTTAATGCTCTGCAAAGAATGGAATCTAATGAGATGTTGATGTCTCTAAGTATTACATTGATAATCTTGATGTGCTGCTTTACAGGAGAAAACTGCAGCTCAAGCCACCAAACTCCAAATCCCCTTCTAGAGTTGGAATGGTGGCAATGTATCCTGCCTCTAAGGAGTTTGAGGCTTTCAGAACAGGAAGGTTGGCTATAGGAGGGACTTGCCATTGGAGGATAGGCTTGACTTCTCAAGGGTAAGACCTCTTAGGTCTGCTATAGGAAGATAACAATGCCCTAGAAACTTGGTCTTCAGTGACAAGTAGACCCAGAGATAAACAACTCGAAATCCCTGATAGCTATTAAATCTAGTTGAGCTCCACAATGTGTGAAGAACAGACTTAAACTACTCTCTCCCCTACCACTCCCCACCCTGGAGATTAAAAGGAATAACATGCCCTCCAGACTTGCGTTGGGTACTGTCAAGTGGTCCGTTCCCATTATAAGATAGAAAGCTGCTGCAGTCACCCAGCTTCATGGTTCAATGGATGTGACCAAGCCCTTGCCTGGTAGCTCCAGCCTTTTAACATCCTATCATCAGTACTCAGATTCTATAAGGACCCAGTAGCACCCCAGGGACTGCTTTTCTGTTGTAGATGGTATAATCTTGCTCAGAACCTTAGAGATCTGTGCTGCAAGTCTATTGGGGCCTACCAAAGACCAAAAAAAGTATTCTTATCTGCCCTTGATACCTCTGACTTGTTAACATGGCCTGATGTAATACATCATGGACCTTAGTAGAGTACTCTATTTCTTTGGGCCTCACTTGAAACTGATTTTCAAGGACCCAAGAAATCCACTAAAGCAGCATTCCTGCTGGGTATGGTGGCTCACGCCTGTAATCCCAGCACTTCGGGAGGCCAAGACGGGTGGATCACTTGAGGTCAGGAGTTCAAGACCAGCCTGGTCAACATATGGTGAAACCCTGTCTCTACTAAAAATACAAAAATTAGCCAGGCGTGGTGGCAGGCACCTGTAATCCCAGTTACTCAGGAGGGTGAGGCACGAGAATCGCTTGAACCCAGGATAGGGTGGTAGGGGGAGGTTGCAGTGAGCTGAGATCATGCCACTGCACTCCAGCCTGGGCAACAGAGCAAAACTCAGTCTGGAAAAAAATTTCCTGAGGCTGGCACATGCAATTTTACACTCACAGAAATGGAAGAAAAAAGCCAAGAATATAGTGTATGCTGTCTCCCAAATCAACATGCTCTTTCTTTTAGCGGTAGGTAGTCAATTATGCCTTAGAAGGGGATGTTTTCATATGCCCCAGACCAGACCTCCCATTTGGGAGATTACCACAATGAAGGTAAATTACCACAATGAAGGTAATTCATGCAGGTTTTTTAACTTAGACTTTCAGAAAACTATCCACTCTTATTCAGTGGGTCCAATTAGCATGATGTCACTGAGATAGTAGACCACAGTGGTGTTCAGAATGTCAAGATGATTTGTGTCCTCCCAGACTAGAACAGAGCAAAAAGAAAGACAGTTGCCTTGTAGCAAAATGAAAGTTTCAGTCGTCCTTACTGTGGTAGTACTCAAATGTTTTCCTAATAGCTACGTAGTAGTCTTAGAGCAATGTCAATATGTTCCAATAAAAAAGCATCTGGCACAGCAGCTGTGATTAGGGCTACTGAGTGAAGTTGGACATGGTCCATTGTCAGTCCCATCTATCTTAGGGATTAGACCAGTGAAGTGTCAGCTACAACCACCACCACCCCTGGATCTTTTAAGTATTTGGTACTAATTTCTGCAATCCTTCCAAGGCAGCTGTATTGCCTTTGATATACAGTTGGAGATAGAAATAAATGACATTAAGGTAGAGAGCGCCAAGTTAGAACCACCTGAAACTGCATCATCCTATTCTACCCAAGCCAATGAAACCAATGTGACCTAACAAATTGCTTAAGTATATCAAACTTCTTACTTCCAGAACTAGATGGAAATGACAGGATGGATTCACTGAACCATTGGATTCACTGTGGCATGAACTTCGACCAGGACTTCACTTATCACCTGGTCTCAGGAACCTGATTCTAGCATTAAGTTCACAATAGTATGGTGGGCTTTCTGATAGAGATATTGCTTTAGGATCTATATATCCAGTAGACTTCAAATCTGAGAGTTCCTAACCTAGTATAATTACTCTAATTTTCTGCCAAAGGATTGGCGAAATACTCCTGGTATTACAGGCTCTTTCTCAAGGAAATCCATTTCCCCTCAATAAGACAACTGGCTCAGATCTGGAAACTTCAGAGATTGTGTTCATTGCAATTACATCAGGCTTTTTGGTCAGTCCTTGTATCTCTTCTAGTTGTACAAGTTAAGAAATCCTAACTAGCTGCTCACCGCAACCCTAGAACAGAATATGTTAGCCAATGCCACAGGTCTCTGAAGGTCAAGGTACCCTGGTGGCCATACTGACCCTTGATGCCTCTTATGGTAACTATTAAGATATAAGATGAAGTACTACCAGCTGACCCTGCTGCATATACATTCTTTCCTGATCAGCTATGGGAACCTAATCTCATGAGTATATCCTAGTGTCAAATCTGGCCCAATGTTGCTGCCCTCATGAATGCATTATTCATTACTTTTGTCCCCTAGAAGGGCCCAGAAGATATTCCCTTAAGTGTCACATCCTCTGGTATTAGGAAAAAAATCTACTGTAACATCCTCCCTGTACCTTCTGACCCCTTCCTCAATACTCCATTGGATCAGCTCAAGCATCTCTCACTTATTAAAGGTTGTCATGATTTCCAAGCTTCAAAGATTTTCCAGCAGTGTCTAAGCTCATCTCCAGGTGTCCTAGCCAGGAAATTAGATCCTGAATCCTGGGGAGGTGCCGAACTCTTAACCTCATGATCTAACCACCTTCCAGATACACGGCCATGCATGTTCTCACGGGTGACACAGTATGTGTTTACCAAGCATTACAACCCTTTCAGTGCAGAAGCTTTTCTCCCAGGAAAGATAATTTCTGACTTGGGAGTATCTGATGTCAGTTACATTATGGAGATAAGTGGAAAAGGCAGGGTTGGTTTTTCGTTTTTTGAGGAAGGAATATAACATCTTTTGACACGTCTGCCTGAGATGTAATGTTGTCATGGTCTTTAGGCAATAGGAAGCTGTCTCTTATTTGGGTTTTTCTTTTTAAACATGGGGAAGAAGAACTACTTCTCCAAACCCAGAAAGTTTCTGGGAAGAATCTGGGAATTCGAGGCACTCAAGTGTTCACCAAACTGTACCTATCCTGAGTCTTAGGGTCTCACCTTCTCCCTATTGAGATGACAGTATCTCCTAATGTCAAATACGCAGTCTGAATATGCAGCCTTGACAAGTGTCTCATGCTAGATACAATGTCTTTTGTTTTTCTGCCATCTTTACAGTCAAGTCTTCAGCCTGATGTTTCAGTCTGATCTGTCACTTAGCCATGGGCAATGAAACTCCTTAAAGTCGCTGAGAATTTCTGGCTTTCACTGCAGGTCCTAAGTTGGTAGTTGGCTAACTTGAGCCTGCTGTTCTTTCTTCAAGTTTTCTAAGTCAGTTTAAGAAGTCAAGCTCCTCTATGCTTTTCATTGCCCCATATCATTCAGATGCTAGAGCCACTGTTATCCTGTGCTTCCCTTTATACCTGTACCTCAATACAGAAATGGTGAGTGTCTAGGAAGTAATACAAGGTTTTGCTTCTGGGATCTTTGAGAAATGGAAGAGATGTCTCGATCTTTCATGTGAAGAATGAACACCTGTGCATTTATCCATCAACTCCCACTCCCCACTGGTAGAGAGATGCCCTGAAGGTATTAAGACTCCTCACTTCCAGGCTGTGAGTGCGTATGTGCTGATCTGACCTCTGGCTTCAGAGGACCCTGAGGTAGAAAGCACAGACATACATAGCTTACTTGAGGCCAGACACAGTCAGCATGAGTCTACACCTGCATACACCTATCCAAAGCATCTGCCACTGGAAATGGCAGTGAGTAAGGGGGATAGGAGGGGGGGAGTTGGTCAGACTGAAACGTGCCTGTAACAGTCAGGGAAAGAAGTAACGATGCAACTGGCTCAATATTGCCAAACCCTTCCCTGAAACTCTCTGTAATCCGTGCCTCTGATACTTTATTCAAGAAGAGGGGAAGAAATGATCTGCCAGTTCCCCTCTTCCATAAATCAGACACTAACTCCAGGCAAAATTATCTTTCCTATACATCCCACTTACAGACATGGGCACTGAGCAGTGATCTGGAGCATCCTATGCCCTAGTCTGAATTAGGGAAATCCAGGGCAGGAGTTGAGGCACCAGCACAAATACAATGCAACCTGCTACTCAGAAAGGGATCTGAAATGTCACAGGTGTCAGATACATGCTGCATGTACATTAAGGGGCAAACATAGATAAGAATATTGAAGACTTGAACAAAAACAAGCATGATCTAAGAAGGAAAAAATGTGTCAAGGGCAGCCAGAGAGAAAGATTGGGTTACCCACAAAGGTAAGCCCATCAGACTAACAGCTGATCTCTCAACAGAAACTCTACAAGCCAGAAGAGAGTAGGGGGCAATATTCAACATTCTTAAAGAATCTTCAACCCAGAATTTCATATCCAGCCAAACTAAGCTTCATAGGTGAAGGAGAAATAAAATCCTTTACAAACAAATGCTGAGAGATTTTGTCACCACCAGGCCTGCCCTACAAGAGCTCCTGAAGGAAAGCACTAAACACATGGAAAGGAACAACTAGTACCAGCCACTGCAAAAACATGCCAAATTTTAAAGACCATCAGTGCTAGGAAGAAACTGCATCAACTAATGAGCAAAATAACCAGCTAACATCATAATGACAGGATCAAATTCACACACAACAATATTAACCTTAAATGTAAATGGGCTAAATGCTCCAATTAAAAGACACAGACTGGCAAATTTGATAGTCAAGACCCATCAGTGTGCTGTATTCAGGAGACCCATCTCACATGCAGAGACACACATAGGCTCAAAATAAAGGGATAGAGGAAGATCTACCAAGCAAATGGAAAACAAAAAAAAGGGGTTGCAATCCTAGTCTCTGATAAAAACAGACTTTAAACCAACAAAGACCAAGAGACAAAGAAGGCCATTACATGATGGTAAAGGGATCAATTTAACAAGAAGAGCTAACTATCCTAAATATGCACCCAATACAGGAGCACCCAGATTCATAAAGCAAGTCCTTAGAGACCTACAAAGAGACTTAGACTCCACACAATAAAAATGGGAGACTAACACCCCACTGTCAACATTAGACAGATCAATGAGACACAAAGTTAACAAGGATATCCAGGAATTGAACTCAGCTCTGCACCAAGCAGAACTAATAGACATCTACAGAACTCTCCACCCCAAATCAACAGAATATACATTCTTCTCAGCACCACATCACACTTATTCCAAAATTGACCACATAGTTGGAAGTAAAGCACTCCTCAGCAAATGTAAAAGAATAGAAATTATAACAAACTGTCTCTCAGATCACAGTGCAATCAAACTAGAACTCAGGATTAAGAAACTTACTCGAAACCACTCAACTACATGGAAACTGAACAACCTGCTCCTGAATGAGTACTGGGTCCATAACGAAATGAAGGCAGAAATAAAGATGTTCTTTGAAACCAATGAAAACAAAGACACAACATACTAGAATCTCTGGGGCACATTCAAAGCAGTGTGTAGAGGGAAATTTATAGCACTAAATGCCCACAAGAGAAAGCAGGAAAGATCCAAAATTGACACCCTAACATCACAATTAAAAGAACTAGAAAAGCAAGAGGAAACACACTTAAAAGCTAGCAGAAGGCAAGAAATAAGATCAAAGCAGAACTGAAGGAGGTAAGAGACACAAAAAATCAATGAATCCAGGAGCTGGTTTTTTGAAAAGATCAACAAAATTGATAGACTGCTAGCAAGACTAATAAAGAAGAAAAGAGAAGAATCAAATAGACGCAATAAAAAATGATAAAGGGGATATCACCACCGATCCCACAGAAATACAAACTACCATCAGAGAATACTATAAACACCTCTATGCAAATAAACTAGAAAATCTAGAAGAAATGGATAAATTTCTGGACACATACACCCTGCCAAGACTAAACCAGGAAGAAGTTGAATCCCTGAATAGATCAATAACAGGTTCTGAAATTGAGGCAATAATTAATAGCCTACCAACCAAAGAAAGTCCAGGACCAGATGGATTCACAGCTAAATTCTACGAGAGGTACAAAGAAGAGCTGGTACCGTTCCTTCTGAAACTATTCCAATCAATAGAAAAAGAGAGAATCCTTTCTAATTTCATTTTATGAGGCCAACATCATCCTGATACCAAAGCCTGGCAGACACAACAAAAAAATTTAGACCAATATCCCTGATAAACATCGATGCAAAAGTCAATAAAATACTGGCAAACCGAATCCAGCAGCACATCAAAAAGCTTATCCACCATGATCAAGTGGGCCTCATCCCTGGGATGCAAGGCTGGTTCAACATATGCAAATCAGTAAATGTAATCCAGCATATAAATAGAACCAAAGACAAAAGCCACATGATTATCTCAATAGATGCAGAAAAGGCCTTTGACAAAATTCAACAGCCCTTCATGCTAAAAACTCTCAATAAACTAGGTATTGATGGGGGACGTATCTCAAAATAAGAGCTATTTATGACAAATCCACAGCCAATATACTGAATGGGCAAAAACTGGAAGCATTCCCTTTGAAAACTGGCACAAGACATGGAGGCCCTCTCTCACCACTCCTATTCAACATAGTGTTGGAAGTTCTGGCCAGGGCAATCAGGCAGGAGAAAGAAAGGGTATTCAATTAGGAAAAGAAGAAGTCAAATTGTCCCTGTTTGCAGATGACATGGTTGTATATTTAGAAAACCCCATCATCTCAGCCTAAAATCTCCTTAAGCTGATAAGCAACTTCAGCAAAGTCTCAGGATACAAAATCAATGTGCAAAAATCACAAGCATTCTTATACACCAATAACAGAGCCAAATCATGAGTGAGCTCCCATTCACAATTGCTTCAGAGAATAAAATACCTAGGAATCCAACTTACAAGGGATGTGAAGGACTCTTCAAGGAGAACTACAAACCCCACTGCTCAATGAAATAGAGGACACAAACAAATGGAACATTCCATGCTCATGGATAGGAAGAATCAATATCGTGAAAATGGCCATACTGCCCAAGGTAATTTATAGATTCAATGCTGTCCCCATCAAGCTACCAATGACTTTCTTCACAGAATTGGAAAAAACTACTTTAAAGTTCATGTAGAACCAAAAAAGAGCCTGCATTGCCAAGACAATCCTAAGCCCCAAAAGAACAAAGCTGGAGGCATCATGCTACCTGACTTCAAACTATACTACAAGGCTACAGTAACCAAAACAGCATGGTACTGGTATCAAAACAGAGATAGACCAATGGAACAGAATAGAGCCCTTGGAAATAATACCATACATCTACAACCATCTGATCTTTGACAAACCTGACAAAAACAAGAAATGGGGAAAGGATTCCCTATTTAATAAATGGTGCTGGGAAAACTGGCCAGCCATATGTAGAAAGCTGAAATTTGGATCCCTTCCTTACACCTTATACAAAAATTAATTCAAGATGGATTAAAGACTTAAATGTTAGACCTAAAAGCATAAAAAGCCTGGAAGAAAACCTAGGCAATACCATTCAAGCCACAGGCATGGACAAGGACTTCATGACTAAAACACCAAAAGCAATGGCAACAAAAGCCAAAATTGACAAATGGGATCTAATTAAACTAAGGAGCTTCTGCACAGCAAAAAAACTACCATCTGAGTGAACAGGTAACCTACAGAATGGGAGAAAATTTTTACAATCTACCTATCTGACAAAGGGCTAATATCCAGAATCTACAAAGAACTTAAACAAATTTACAAGAAAAAATCAACCCCATCAAACAGTGGGCAAAGGACATGAACAGACACTTCTCAAAAGAAGACATTTATGCAGCCAACAGACACATGAAAAATTACTCATCACTGGCCATCAGAGAAATGCAAATCAAAACCACAATGAGATACCATCTCACACCAGTCAGAATGGCAATCATTAAAAAGTCAGGAAACAGGTGCTGGAGAGGATGTGGAGAAATAGGAACACTTTTACACTGTTGGTGGGACTGTAAACTAGTTCAACCATTGTGGAAGACAGTGTGGTGACTCCTCAAGGATCTAGAACTAGAAATACCATTTGACCCAGCCATCCCATTACTGGGCATATACCCAAAGGATTATAAATCATGCTGCTATAAGGACACATGTACACATGTTTATTGAGGCACTATTCACAGTAGCAAAGACTTGGAACCAACCCAAATGTCCATCAGTGATAGACTGGATTAAGAAAATGTGGCACATATACACCATGGAATACTATGCAGCCACAAAAATGATGAGTTCATGTCCTTTGTAGGGACATGGATGAAGCTAGAAACCATCATTCTGAGCAAACTATCGCAAGGACAGAAAACCAAACACCACATGTTCTCACTCATAGGTGGGAATTGAACAATGAGAACACTGGGACACAGGAAGGGGAACATCACACACCGGGGCCTGTCATGGGGTAGGGGGAGGGATAGCATTAGGAGATATATCTAATGTAAATGACGAGTTAACGGGTGCAGCACACCAACATGGTGCATGTATACATATGTAAGAAACCTGCACATTGTACACATGTACCCTAGAACTTAAAGTATAATTTAAAAATCGTGTGAATTTTCAAGTTAAAAACTTCTAGAACTTGATACAGGAAAACATTTACAAATGCTTGAGATCTGAGAGAACCTGGCTTTTCTCTAACACATTTACGCTGAGATTTTTGATTCCCATTCCCCATATTGATCTTTGCATTTCTGAGACAAATCCTACTTTGTCTCTTAAGTTGCTGTATTTGACTTTATCTTTAGGCCTACAGATGCAAGGAGACTAAAGAAAACTAAGCAAATATATAGAGTTTATTTGGGCCAACACTGAGGATTGCAACACAGGAACATAGATTGAAGTTGCCTTGAATGTACACTCCAATCAGCAGCAGTTACAAGTGGACTTTCAAAGGAAAAGAGACAGTTCCTAAGTTGTTTACCAAGAATTTAGATTAAAATAATGTAAGCTATTGATTATACACTTTTCTCTATACCATAAATTCCAGGAACATGAAGACAGTGAGGCAGCTATTCGGGAACAAGATGCATTTACACAATTGCCCCCAGGTATTGGGGGTAGGGGAGTATGACTGAAGTCCCATACTCATGATTCTCTGGGCCTGAAGTTTTACATATACGCCATAGCTCAGACTGCTCGGTTTATGTATAGGTTGCTTTTGTTCTATGGTATCAAAATTATGCTAGTTTCATAAAATAGGTCACCTTTTTGTTTAGGCATTTTCTTTATGCAGTGTATCCTCTTATCAGTCTGAGTCTAAACTGGGAAAACAAAGCACTTCAGGTATTCAAAATCTACATTATCCTGGGGATGATGGTGGTGATGACAGAGTATAGATATGGTAAGGAAACTGAGAAATTAATAATAGCTGCAGGGGACCCACTACTGCCCCTGGGCTTGGAAGAGAGGCAGCCTTGGAAAACACAGGGTGGGTTTGCAAGGTGGCCTGAGTCCCAGAGAGAACTGCCTGAGCAAAGTGGTAAAAGAAGGAATACCCTGGCCTCTCCCTTTCTCTCCACCCGTACCAGGCCTCTCCCTGAGCAAACCCAGCTGAGGACAAGCTGAATGAGGAACCTGGGAAGTGCAGCCTGCAAGTATTGAGCATCTGCCCCCATGGTGCTGAGAACAGAAGGGTAAAGATAAACTGGAAACGAGCATCAGACACTTTGGATTAGCTCCAGGTTTTTGCTGTACGAACAATACTGCTCTGAGAATTCTTGAATCTGTCTCCTAGGACAGAGGTTTTATATTCTTCATGGTATATATCTAGGTATTTAGGCATGTGGACCTTACAGTTCACTAGAAACCACCACATTGCTTCCCTCAAACAGTTGTATGTTTTACGGTCCCACTAGCTATGTATGAAACTTCTCATAGCTCATCACTATGCTAGTGTTCCAGGAGTCTTCTGTCTGTGTCTCCAGACGTACCCTCCTTCTCCATCTTGTTCTGTGTTCCCAGAGGTTGACCTGAGTAGACTTCATCACCCAGGCTGCCCGGCCCTCTTGTCTCTGGTTTGATTCCTCCAATGGGGAACACTACCAAGAGGTCTAAGATTGTTACCAGATGGAGAATCTTGACTATGAATCATCCAGGTTATTGGCGCATTGAACAAAGAATTGGACAAACACAAGCCAACAGAATAAAGTGTAAATTCATTGATGCGAAAGTACATTCTAGAGTGGGAGTAGGCTCAAGCAAGCGGCTTGAGAGCCTAATTGTAATGTACCTTAGTTTTTATTAAACTAAAGGAATTTGGTAACCCTTCTAGGTACTCATTAGAAGCCTCCAATTGGTTATACCCTATGTGAGTGATGTCTTGGCCCATGGCCAATCAGAGGCATTTCACCTTTGTGACATAAGGGAAAAGGGAGTTTTGTAGAGGGAAGGGTCTTTGGCCCCCTTAGCGTTTGGGTGTGGAGGGGTGGGGTTTCTCTTAATAACTTCCAAGAAGTCACCCTCAGATTGGCCCTAGGCTTCTTGTCTCCAGACCGTCTTCTGCCTCAAGCTCTGAAGGGAGAGGGTAACTGCTCTGATACCGTTTGGCTGTGTCCCCACCCAAATCTCATCTTGAATTGTAACTCCCACTATTCCCACATGGTGTAGAAGGAAACTGGTGGGAGGTAATTGAATCATAGGGGCAGGTTTTTCCTGTGCTGTTCTCCTAATAGTGAATAAGTCTTATGAGATCTGATGGTTTTAAAAACGGGAGTTTCCCTGCACAAACTTGCTCTCCTTGCCTCCTGCCATCCATATAAGACGTGACTTGTTCCTTTTTGCTTCCTGCTGTGATTGAGTCCTCCCCAGCCATGTGGAACTGTAAGTCCATTAAACCTTTTTCTCTCGTAAATTGCCCAGTCTTGGGTATGTCTTTATCAGCAACATGAAAATGAACTAATACATGCTCCTTCCTCTTGTCCCTTTGGGGTAGATAACAGCTTCTCCCTTGCTTGCTATACTAACCAATGTGCTTTCCCTTCACACTAACACAACTGAAGAATCTCTGTAAATAAACCCTCTTCACACTCTCCTAACCTGAATGAACCATTTGTTTCCTGCAAGGAGCCAAACTGATAGAGCCAGATATTCTCTACCTTTAACTGTTGCCAATCTGTTGCTTCTGTAACCTTTAATTTCTTTCTTGATGATTATTATAGTACTGACTTTCACTCTAAACACTAGAGAATGTCTTTATTTGAGAATGAGAAACAAGGATATTACAATCTGGAAGGCATGGAATGGCAAGCCACTAGTGAATTTAGTGAGGAAAAGGGTAGAGAAGCGCTTATTAGCAAAAAGACGTACATAAGCTGCTTAGAAACAGAGGTCATTGGTTCCAGAGGTTCAGAGCCAGAGTTGTCAGTTTATCAGTGGAGACGCAAGTGTTCTTCAAACATTTCATCTGAATTATTGCGGCCCTAAAGAATATCTAGTAATAAACCTAATCAAAGGAGATGTGTGAAGGATGCAAAAGGGTTTCTTGTGGGGTTTTTAGAAAGCGCTTGGAAACAGGTTCTTATCTCAGACATGTTAAACCTGAGCCTTTCTCCTTTGTTCCTTCCCAGTTCTCTTTCTGGGTCTGATAAAAGTAGTTTGATACTTGTATCTGAGACTTTCATATTTCTCCCTTTGATCAAGTTCTTTCTCCAAAAGCATTGTTGATAAGCTAGCTTTAGTCAGGTTGTAAGTGTCCCTCAGCATTGGGAAGGACCTTTCCAAGTTGGTCTAGTCCCACGCTAGAGGGGACAAACCAGCTGGAAGTCAGTGGTGCTTTTTTAGCCAGATTCGAGAAACAAGGAGGCCAGTAGCTCTCAGATTTACTTTGAATTTCATTGTTTAAATTTTTACTTTGTGCCATAGGCATTGGCTATTATCTTAAGGCACTGGGCCAATATTTTGTCAGGAGTTGTACTTCTATAAACACTTGAGAGATAACAGGTACATAGCTTATAAGGGGAAATACAAAGCAAAAATAACAGCAATATGACAATTCCAGTTTATATGGCTTTAAGCCATGAACCTAGACTTAAAAGGCAACCAATTGAACAGATCAAATGACCATGGGGACCTGGGTGAGACTTGTAGCCAGGTAGTTTGTTCTCACTTCATGTTAGCCTCAGCTTCCCTAGTGGAGTTTACCCAGGTACCAGCATGTGGTATTAGCAATAACACAGACATCACCTTGTTCAGCTAATAGATAATCGAGCAATTTTATCTAAAACCACCTGGGCAAGAAAAGCTAACGAATATGGCTTTTAATAGAGTAGCAGACAAATTTGTCACTTTATTAGCAGCTACACCATACCGTGGTACAAAAAGATCTGCCAAAAGAAGCTAAGTCTTGTGACCTACCAGGTAACTCTCAGTTCTCTGAAGTGAGAGAGGAGGCTTGTCCAGTGATTATTCTAATGATCAGTTTCAGATCTCATGTACTGATAGCAGTCAAATAATCCCAACTCACATGGCCTCCTGTTATCCAAATATCTAAACATCTGGAGGCCCATGTTAATATCCTACCCATGAATGTTAAATATATCTGATAGGAGCATAGACATTCCTTCAATCTGAATTTTCTATCCATGGTAGAATTAAACCAGGGGTCAGTTATATTACTACATATTGCTAATGACCTTCCTCTCAAAATTGGTCCCAATAATTTCTTGCCTATGTTAAAGACTTAAGGAATGTTTTAAGAGGGATAACTCATTGCACGTTTCTCAGGTCCAACTAAGAAACCATCTTTTTGAGTAGGTAAGGAATTGGACAAGAGTTGAAGGTAGATGAGAAAGTTTAACCTATAAGGATCCAGGGCTATAACTTGTACAGGTAGTTGGACCTGGGACGTTAGTCAAAAAAAACCTGTATCAAGTTTTACCGAGCCAACAATCACTAAGGCTTCTCCCTACTGCAACAGACTGGGAAATGCAGGTAAGAGTGTTGTTTTTTCATGGAAAAGGAGAAATAGAGAATCAGAAATGAGGAAAGGACATATAGGCCTGGTTTTGCACTCCTTGGTGAGGGGGATGTCATCTCCTCAGATGCTATCTGCTTTAAATCCTAGAAACCTTTAGCGTTAATTCATTGATATGAGTAGAGGTACTCAGGAGTCAGTTTTTAGATAAGACACATGCATCCAGGAGTCAATTATTCTAAGCCTAGCAGCACAGGACTTGGTTAACGGGATCTGAAATGGACCTTTCCAGCAAGGTTGGAGAGAATCTTTGTAGGTGTCTTTTCTAGTAGGCAAAAATTTCCTGGTTATGTTTTAGGTCTTTGCCTCCCAGGAACACTTGATGGAAAGATTATTCTACCAGAATGTAACTGTTGTCCATAGCTTTGATTATACCATTACAATATTGAACCATTTCATCTTCTAAATTTTGGGCCAAAAGAACTCAGGGCCAGATGCATGGGCATCCAGTAATTACCCAAAATGGTGAGAGCGTATGTAACCCAAAGAGTTGCCCTTAAGCTCAGAAGCACTATAGGTAGGGCTTTTGGCCAGGGGAAAAGTATAAGGTTTCCACAAACTGTCAGTTGGATCTTAAGAGCACTATTTGTGCAATTAGTCCAGAGGATTGGATGATAAACACAATGAAAGTGCTACCCAACTGGTCAGATAGTGCATACTTGTTTTATAGCTTGTCCTATAAAAACAAGTTCCTTGGTAGCTCTGGAGCTGGTTGAAGGATCTCAGGGATTCTTTTCTAGTAGAACTGTAGCCACTGCTGGAGGAGGTGGCCCTTCTGCAAGGGAAGGCTTCAATCCAATGACAGAATATACATATCAAAACTAACATCCATGTGAAGGAGGATAGCTTGATGATTATCTGCCAAACCTCAAATGCCACATCACGGAGGTCAAAACTGCCAGAGGCTATGTGCACTGGCTTTCCGGGATTGAATTTAGGAGAGGTGTGGCAGGCTAAGTAATCATTTTTGGCCGCTTTATTGATGTTACCCCACCAGTATTTCACAAAAGTAATTGCCTTTTCTGTAGCCGAATGACTTAAATCGTGTACAATGTCGATAACAGGAATCTCATGAAGTCTATCAGGATGGGCTTTTCACTTGGTCCAAACCAGAGTTCTTTATCAAACCAACAGCCATTATTTTGTTCAGTTTTGTATTTTGGCCTGTGCTCAATTCTGTGCATCCTTAGTAATTCTATGATCATCTTTTGGGAACCTTTCTAGCTGGGCCGACAGATTTGATCAGTAGGACCTTTAAGTGCAGCATTCTTCGCTGTGTTATCAGCAAGGTGATTTTTCTCTAGCTTCCACAGAATGCAGCTTCAAATGGCTTAACTCTGATAATGGCTAGAACAGATCAGAAGTAGGCACAGTTTTCCATTCTATATGGATTCTCTCGACAAGCTGGAAGAGTTCTCAAGGCCATTCACAACACAGAATTAAAGTCTACTCAAGTTGTTTTGCATCTAATTCTTGTACATACAGCCAATTATTTGGTCTCCATTTTAAGTAAGGGAAACCCTTTTGCCTCTGACATTCCAAAATCCTGAGGAAGTCGAGGCACACCTACTGTGTATACAAATACCAGGTTTTTCCCTTAGCAAGGAGACAGACTTGAGTGAGGACAAATAGCTCTGCCTGCTGAGCTGAAGTGGCTAAGGGCAAAGGAGTTCTTCCACCATCTCAAAGTAGTGACAGCAGAGCCTGCAGAGTATGTACCAGAGTCACTTTAAGATACGAGCCATCTGTTAACCAGGACAACTCAGCCTTGTCCTGGGGACTTTCTCGTAGATCCTGCTGAGGGGTTAAAAGCTGGTCTGTCAGAGTTAAGCAGTCCTGTGGTGGTCCCTCTAAAGGCAAGGTCAGGAGAGTCACAGGGTTAAGGTATTATAGTGTGAAATAGTGGCTTATAAAGTAAGTTGGCTGGCAGGAAGATGCTGAGTCAGTTGAGCTTCCATGGCATGAGGAATCCCATGACTCTCCTCAGTTGCCTCAGCTAACATGTTGACTACCGTATTGTAGAGAAGAGTGTGGGCATCCATGCTTTTAGATTAAGACTCCCAAAGTGTTTCCTTCCTTTTCATATACAAAGAATACTTGATTATGACCTATAGCTGGAAGATTTATCAATTTCCCCTTTAAGAACTTGCTATTTAGATTCTGCCTAAATAAAGGAGTCAGGCTTGGTAACTTACCAGACCAGAAGTGAAACGTTAGGAATCCAACTACCACAGCAACCAGAAAGCACAAAAATCCATAGAATTGGTGTTTGGTTTTTGGCTTAGGTAATTGCAAAATGTCTTCAGTCTGTTCTTGGGTCTAAAATGCAGGCCATTGTCCGAAGTTAAATAGCCCAAATATTTCACTTGAGTCTTTACTAGCTGTAGTTTTTCTTTAGAAATTTTGACCTTGAACATCCGGCTGCTTTAATGGATGTATACTGTCTTTTTTTCCACAGGATACCTGTGGGAGAGGACAAAAAAGGTCATCTACATATTGTAGTTAAAATGGAGCCTTGGGGGAAAAAGCTACATCCTCCAAGTCTGCCTTTTCTTTCTATTTGAGGAAAATAGAAAGGGTTTGCAGTAAAATCCTGGGTAATTACTATCCAGGTGATTAGCTTTCTCAGGTAAAGAGAAAAGGAATGCTGGCTGGCCTGATCCACTGGAATAGTGAGGAATGCACTACAGATTGACTAGAAAACCTGCTACCAATGAATATTGAGTCTAATTAAGGTATGGATATTTGGAACCACTGGATGCCTTAGCATAATGATATGCCTTATTGCTTAGAGGTCCTGAACGAATCTCTACCCACAGTGGTTTGGTCTCTTTAATAGGTAGAATTGTGATATTATAAGAACTAGTATATAAAATAAGGCCTTGTTTCTTTTATACTTCTATAATAGGCTTAATACTCTATAATGCCATCCAATTTAGTGGGTATTGTCGAATATTATACAAAGGTTTTGACCAATCTGAGTTAATGCCAGCATCAGTGCATGATTTTGCCCATCAAGAAATATTCGATTCAGCAGTGAAGGAGTTACATTTATTAGTCCTCTCCTGAACAAGGAATGACATAACAAAAGAGGAAACTTGGAGTTGATAGACTCCATGGTTGAGTCAGTGCATCTTGTATAATTCTAAAATTACACAATTCTAAAATCCCCCTTTTGGGGGGAAAAATGTTTCCAGAAAATAATGTCCAAGGAAGTAGACTGAGAACAACTAAGCAAAAAAAGGGGTGGATATTTTTGAAAGGGCCAAGAAGGAAAGAAATGAGATGTGAGACAAAAGCAGACAAAGGCTTGTTAAACTATCACTTGATTCTTACTACTCAGAGGCAGGGGCTGATTAAGGCAGGGGGGTGGTAAGGACTGATAGTGATGTTCCAGTGACTATGTGAACAGTTAAGACTTTGGTTCCTGATTTGAAGGGTAGTTTCACCCAGATGACTAAGTGAAAACTGGGAAGACCCACCCCACAACCCAGCCCAACCCACACTGTAAGTCCTTGGAGCCCCTTGAGAGTGGTCCCAGGTGGAGGAGGGGGGTGGGATGGGTAGAAAGATTCTTCTCCGGCAATTTTTCGGTGGCCTGGCCTCTCACAGTGGCACATTCCAGGAGGTCTCCCAGTGTTGTCCAGGAGCCTCCATCTGCTAAAATTGGAGATTACTAAAAAGAAAATCACAAATTCATAGTGTTCTCAAGGGTGCATCAAGCTGGTTTGCCAAACTAAATGATCAAAAGTAGGCATAGCTTTCCATTCTGTCAAGATTCTCTTGACAAGCTTGGAGAGTTATTAGTGGTGTGATTCTTAAAAAGCCCTTCTCTCAGATGTGAGCATGAGCCGCCTCTCCCTAGTGCCTTCCTAGTGCTGTGCTCTGTGTCTATGACTTTGTCCTGGCACTATAACTTTCACGTGACGACCTTCACACTTACTGGTTTTCTATTATGTAAAGTTTGCTTACAACTTACCTATTGGGTTGTTCTTTATTTGTGGATGTTCATATCTAAAGACTAGTCACTATTTACATGGATGGTACAAATGCTTTCCACCAGTTCACAATTTTTCCCTCTGATTTCTGAGAAAAATTCTTAAGTTTAATATAGTAAAAATACTCTTTAAAGCTATGCTTTTTACATAAAATATTTCTTCTACTTCTCCCCTTAAGGAGAAAAAGCATAATTTTTTTTCTTTACCCTCATAAGTTTGACTGGGACAAACGTGTGTAACAAGACAGATTAACAAGAGAAGCAAGTTTAACATGTGCAGTATATATCACATGGAAGAAACCTCAGTTGAAAAGTGACTAAAAAGTGGTGGCTAAGAGTCCTGGCTGATTAAAATCTTCCATGAACAATAAATTTTAGGAGTGGCAAGATGAGTAAGAAGCAGTGCCAGACTCCCCAAAAGCAGGAAAACTGGGAAGGAATAGTGTGTTTTCAAATCTTGCTAGCAAAGTGTGAGCTGATGAGGAATGTCTGCAGTAGATGGAGACTTCCAGCCTATCTTCAGGTGGGGACGACAGGGGAAAGGATAGAAAGACCTTCTGACTCTATATATCTCTGCCTGCCACCTTGTCCTAAAAGCAGGACAAAGTTCCCCATGTCTTAATTGCCTTTAGCTGAAACAATTTGTCAAAGGCATATTTTGGAAATAGTTTGGCTTTCTTCACCCAAATGTAAAATAGACAAGATAGGAGAATAAGTTGACTCTGCATCTAAATCTTTAATCTAGAGCTGATACACAAGTTGTACATAGTGAGAGGCAGAATCATACTCAAGTTTCTTTCTCATATGAATAGTGGCCTGCCCTAGACTCGTTTGAGCACTCCTGTCCTCACCCTCCCTCCTATCCTTCCCTTGCTCTGCTAGGGCAAATATTTCAGACTTGATGTTTGAGTGTACCATGGGTTCTTCATTCTGTCTTGTTAGTCTCAATTACTACGTAAGTCTTTATCTGGTAGCACATGCCTCTACCTCACTGGTAAGTGCATTAGCTGGTTTTGTCCCTACACTTTTCCTCACATAAACTTTAGAGCCAACTTGTTAATTTCTAAGAAAAAACACTTAGAGTTTGGGATCATGCTGAATCTATAAGATTGGGTGTCTGTTTGTGTTTGAGGTTATAGATCAGGGAGGTTTTAGCCTTGGTAGTTCTCAGCCTTTCTATCTCTTCCTTCTTTCATATACATCTTTCTTTAGAGGAGTTTTGGCTTACAGCAAAACTGAGCAGAAAGTAAAACTCCCTGCTTTTGCCTATCTTCAAATACCTCTTGCCTCTTTACTCTTTCTTCTTGGGCTCCAGTAGTGTTAAATCATGAGATATCATTGTACGTACTGTTCTGTAGCTCATAGGTCCTGTTTTGTAGCTTTTCTATTTTTTCCTCTTCATTTCAGTTTGGATTTCTATTGAACTATCTTCAAGTTTATTGATTAGCTTCTCAGCTATGTCCAGTGTTATGAGACACTTGAAGACATTTTTTTCTTCATCTCTTCTAGCTCGTCCACTTCTCTAACGTTGTTTTCATTTCTGAACTCCTATCTGTGCATGTTGTCCACCATTTCTGCTATATTTTTTATCTAATCATTTCAAGGTCCCTGCCTGATTCCAGCATCTGAGGGATCCCTGAGTTGATCTATTCTCTTTATAGTAGGCTCTTTCTGTTAACTTGAGCACTGGCTATTATGAACAATATAAAATGAGATACTTACACTTGCAAGTGGGCTACCATATGTGTAGGGGGTGGGGTGGTGAGTCAATCTAGATGGCTGAATTGGCTCATGGATGTTTGATGCTGCTGGTACTTCCATTGCTTCCAGTTTTTCCCATGGGTCTGCTTTTTACCTTGTGCCTATGGTGCCAGAGGGGTTTTCCCCTTCAGTGTTCCCATTCATCTTCAGTTGGCCCTCCATGCCTATGCAGGAAGGTCTCTCCATGCTCTTTCCCTCTGTAGCAGTAGACTTGCTATGCTAGTTACCAGTGCTGGGGTTATGGTTGGGGGCAGAGGGCTCCTCTGTTCTCTTGTCCAGCATTACTCTCAGGCTGCCCCTGTGTCTGGGCCTCTGGTTGGCATTTCCTGAACAATTCTGCCAACCATCCTCATGGCAGCTGTACTCCATGTGGCCTTGACATCAAAGCATATCTTGCCCCTGTCCCCAGCAGTAGCAGCACACCTGTTAGTGGAGGAAGGGGGAAGACTAGGGGTTCCCTGCTCCTCTTCTGCCCCCAGAAGCTGAGGGTTTTACCTTCAGAGGCAATGGAAGAGAGAACATATTTTACTCCTTACAAGTGCAGATGCCTTCTACTTCTCTCCCTTCTCAGGAAGCTGTCTGGGTCTTTTGCAGTCCTTGGTGGAGTTTTCCACCCATCTTCCAGTGGTATAAGACTCTTGCTGTTCTTAAGAATCCAGGGAATGGAGAAGTCTGCCTGGCCACCAGCAGCTAGTCCTATCCTGCAAGGCACTCTGGTCTCTGCCTGTTGTCTTCATGCGCAGCCAGTGGGGGCTGTTGGCAAAGAGCTTGAGTGCAAACTCTTCATTTTTTGAGCCCCCGATTATTTCAAACTTTAGCCACAGGCTACCTTTAAGAATTCCAATAGCAAAGACTTGGAACCAACCCAAATGTCCAACAATGATAGACTGGATTAAGAAAATGTGGCACATATACACCATGGAATACTATGCAGCCATAAAAAATGATGAGTTCATGTCCTTTGTAGGGACATGGATGAAATTGGAAACCATCATTCTCAGTAAACTATCGCAAGAACGAAAAACCAAACACCGCATATTCTCACTCATAGGTGGGAATTGAACAATGAGATCACATGGACACAGGAAGGGGAATATCACACTCTGGGGACTGTTGTGGGGTGGGAGGAGGGGGGAGGGATAGCATTGGGAGATATACCTAATGCTAGACGACGAGTTAGTGGGTGCAGCGCACCAGCATGGCACATGTATACATATGTAACTAACCTGCACAATGTGCACATGTACCCTAAAACTTAAAGTATAATAAAAAATAAATAAATAAAAGAATTCCGTCACATCTTCCCTGACTGCTACTTAGCTACCTCTGTTGCTGCCTCTCTTCCTCCTGTGTTCTGCCAAAGGTAACACCGTGCTGTTTCTGTCTGCTCAGAGGGGCTTAGCATTCTTCAGAACTTAATTCACTTGGTTGCCTTGCAACCTCAGCTCTGAGGACTCAAAAGATAGAATTGTGTAATTACCTGGCCCTTAAGGGAGGAATGTTCTCTTCATTCTACAGACTACTTTCTAAACAGAAGCAATACCTCACCCCAAAACATTTTCTTTCACTAAGTTTCTTTTTGACCTATGGAATACTTTGTAAGTGGGACTCTTAATTCCCAAGTATAGGATGATTTTTAAATTACTTGCATTTCTAGCCTATTTGCATTTAATCAGAGTTCACTTTGTATAACTTGCCTCTTGAAGTTTTATTTCTACCTGACCTTTTATTTTGGCAAAAGCTCCACATTTACTTGAACAGAACGTGGTGTGCATTTACCGGGTACAGTGTTCTATGTATTTGTCCATATTTATTCATTATGGTCTTCAAATCTTCAATATCTACCTTAGGGGAAAGTATATTAGTGACCCAGTATGTTTAAGAATTTTTCACCTTAAGCTACACATTTTGGTTTGTATATCTTGATCAAGATATTACATGTATCCAAACTGAACAATTTATCATTTTGAGGGAATTCTCTCTAATTTCTTGCCTCTGTATGTCACCTGACATGTTAATATAGCTATACTGTTTTTTGGTTTTGTTTTCCAACTTGTCATGTTTCGGATATCTTAGATAACTAGATTTTCTGAAGCCTGACAGTATCTTAACTAGCCCTTTATGTTTGAAGTTATTACTGATACTTGGATTTAAGACTTAATTCCACATGGTCTACATTTTCTTCCCCCGCCTGCCTCCTTTGATTACATTTTTGTCCCATTTTCTTTTAATGGGTTTGAATATTCCAGTAATAGAGAAATACAGTAAACACTAATGGTATCAGTACCTTAAATGTTAGATTTAGATAGAGCTCTAAAGTTTGCCTCATAAGGTTATAATATCAAGGTTATCTCTAGCCAGTGGGAGTCTCTGCAAGTAGACAAGATTCTGGAATCAGATTATTCACTCATCAGCTATCTATGGCAGCAAGACCACAATGCAGATGTCAAATGGAGTAATAACTCCCAGCATACTGTAGTGATCGTTCTTGAATTTTGGTACATATCAGAATCACCTGAAGAACTTGGTGAAAATATAAGTCAGACACTGTTGCTTTATCCAGCCTGGGCCTCTGCCTTATTGGCACACCAGGTGACTGCTCAGAGTCTGAGAATCTCTGTATTAAAGCATCATGATTGAGATTTCTCCCCTGTGGAGAATGAGGATGACAGAGATGGAAGAGGATGTACAATTTCTCTAGCATTTGGGAGAGAAGCAATGAATCAGGACTGAGAAGTTGGTTAACTGCCAGACTAGCACTAAAGAGAACATGGAAGCCCAGGCCAGCTACTTACAAGCTATGATGTCATTTAAAGGAGTTCTCATCTCCTACAGCCAAAGTGCAGATGGTGCTGAAAGTCGAGCCTAGTTATTACTAGAAAAATAGAGGCACAAGGAATATTAAATTCTCATACCTGGCAAGTCTCCTAAAGTCAGGATCTGATGTGGAAGGAGTAGAGTGATATTGACATCTGGATAGATACTCTAGATCCTTGAGTACCGCAGAATCTACTGTTCCTCTCTCCTTAAGGATAATACAGGCTTTACCTGAGACATGCATCATCCTCTTGAGCTATGCCCCCATCTCCCTGTGGGGCTTTCAGGACAGTGGTGGCAAGTCACAGCATGACTCAACTGGGGCAATCTTCCTGCTACAGGAGGGGAAGGGATGATTCACCAACAGATCTATGGGACCTGGCTATTCTGAGTAGGAAGAGAGACCTAGGAATGAGCCTCAAGGGTGCTGGAGCAGGGAAGGCAGAATATAAGGCTTAGACAATGGATAGCCTAACATAGGGACCCTCATGGGATTGATGGTCTAGAGAGGATACATGGAACTAGTCCTAAAATGCTGCCGGTATGGGAAACTTTAATTGACCCACACACTTTAGTAAGAATAAAGTCCTCACCCAAGTTAGTCTTAGTCCAGTGAGTCTCTGGGTCTACTCTGAACACTTCACTGGTCTCTGAATGCCTGAAATGAATGGACCTACTTAGTAAAGCCCTCAATTTGTTTCCTTTTCTGAAGACTAAGGGTTGTAATGGTTGCAAAGACCATAAAACTGCTCTAGGGCCAAGATAGTAAATCAGAATTAATATCACAACTGGGTTGGGTGGTAGAGATGAATGTTCCTTAATAGTCTCAAAGGGGCTGGGCACGGTGGCTCACGCCTGTAATCCCAGCACTTTGGGAGGCCGAGGCGGGCGGATCACAAGGTCAGGAGATCGAGACCATCTTGGCTAACACGGTGAAACCCCGTCTCTACTAAAAATACAAAAGATTAGCCGGGCGCGGTGGCGGGCGCCTGTAGTCCCAGCTACTCACTCGGGAGGCTGAGGCAGGAGAATGGCGTGAACCTGGGAGGCGGAGCTTGCAGTGAGCCGAGATTGTGCCACTGCAATCCGGCCTGGGCTAAAGAGCGGGACTCCGTCTCAAAAAAAAAAAAAAAAAAAAAAAAAAAAAAGTCTCAAAGGATGCAGAAATAGTGGTCCCAATCAATCATATCCCTGTTCAGTTTACCTGTACATCCCCTGCAAAAGTCAGATGGGCTCATTGTAGATGATGATGGAAGAGAACAATGAACAATAAATGATTAGATTACTATGGTATACTGCAGAGCTCAGAGGCAGCTGGCCTGACAACCTCTTGTCCAAAGTTGATGCATTAGTTTTAGTGCCTCTGATACCAGCTGTCTTGAAAAATGCATGTCTAACTTGAACCAATAGCCATTACTTGCTGTGAACAATAGGCACAATAAAAGGGTATTCTGCGACTAAGGTGCTATAAACAGGAGGGGCTACCCTCTATCCCTTTTGGGGACCACTTGGAACATGTATTTCACCTTGCCACAGCTTTATGCTTTAGACACTAGACTGTTACTTGAAAGGGACAGAAAGAAACTTTCCTACCATGGGAGACACAAGAGCTCCAAACTCAGCTATGGGTGCCACAAGGTCATTTTGGACCAACAGGTAAAAGATTGATCATGAGAGCAAGGGCAGTTGCTCCATAACACAGCCAGGAGGTGGCTTCTGTGGGATTCACTGCACATCCCTTGGTGATCCCACGGCTAGCGACAATCAGTAATGTCAGTAACCATGGCCTGATAACCAGTTTGTAATCTTAGATGGACTCAGAGCCTCTAAGGATGAATGTATGAATTACCCCTCTTTGCAAGTACCCTAGACCACACAAGTAAGGGTTTAGGGTGAATGATTTCTAATATAGGTGGTCGATAAAGAATATATTATCAGCACTGACTTGTTGCAGGTTTTGGGCCTCCTAAAGCAGCAGGTACCCATCTAGTTTGGGGTATAAGACGTTTATACAATCCTCAGATTGGGTAGATGAGCAAAGTCAAACACTGAAGCAGGCCAGAGAGCCTCAATCAACATGAAATGGGGAAACCATAGTATGAGTGTTGCTCATCAGTGTCCCATGCTGGGCCCACAGGACCAGCCTTGTTTCTCGCTTCACTCAGTTACAGGATACG
The DNA here is from genome assembly GCF_029281585.2 of Gorilla gorilla gorilla. Classification (NCBI taxonomy): domain Eukaryota; kingdom Metazoa; phylum Chordata; class Mammalia; order Primates; family Hominidae; genus Gorilla; species Gorilla gorilla. The sequence continues at coordinate 57,851,720 of NC_073229.2, read as the reverse complement.
AGCAGCCTCAGGAACATACCTAAGACATAGGAGATTCTAACAAAGCTAGTGACCTTGTACATCCCAGCCTAGGTGATAGGTGGAAATAGCCACGTGTGCCAGTTTGGGTTGCCAGAGAGTAGATGTATGGATCCCAGGGTTGCAGAAGCTGAAGCCATGTGGAAAGCCTAAGAGGCATCCCATCAGCAGCCTTGGCCATGTCCTTACACTTATTTGCCTGATTTCCTGTTTGCTCATGTGGCCTCTCTCCTGGGACACCAAGATTGCCAGGTTATTGCTGTACTTTTTAAATAATCTGAGTGAAGTCACCTACTGCTTCTCCTTTGAAGTCAGTATTTGGTATTTTTGTCCATTCTGCAGCTCATCTCATTTGTTGGTATGGCCTGTGGTTTCCTATTGCTATCTTCTCACCTGATAGTGGTGGTCCTATTCGTGCTACCACATGTGTTCACTCCAGTGCCCAGAGTTAGAATTCCTGGACCCATCTGCAGTGGGTCTTCCTGATCAGTGTGGGGGGAGGGGAATGACTGGTAGGTGGCTTGGGTAGCTTGTGTAAGTAGGGACTAGGGTTCATGCTTCCTCTGCCAGGGCTATTCAGAATTGAGGGGTAAATATCAACCCAGGCACCCTGAGGCCTAGGGAAGGCTGAGATAAGCACTGAATGAACTATAAGCATTGTGAACCCTGTGGAGAAACCTTAAGGCAGACTTAGTGGAATCTCTGTACCACAAATGAGTGATTGGTTCTAGAGAATGATCATCAGTCTTCTGACCTCAGAGACATCCTGGTGCTATGTGTCTGAACAAGTTCACATCATAGCAGTTCTGGATTCAGGTATGTTTTAGATTTGCCTGCCTTGAGTTGTGGCTCTGGTGGCTCTAATATTATTTTGTACCTTTTCTGCAGCCTTGGGAGAAAAGCTGCTACTTCAGCTAGTACCGCAGAACAAGGGAACTGCAGTGCTTGCCTGGGAAGCCTCCAGTTTGCTCACGGCATTGCCCAGTAATGTTCCACCCTGTGGACGTGTGGTCTTTGGGGACCCTCTAAATGCTTGCCAATGTACAGGAGAGTTAACCTTCTCCAGGGCAGACTTTCCCAATGAGAAAGTGGCTAGCGGATGAACTTTCTGACTCATTCAGGATTATTGGAGTTGACTTTGGCGTCTATAAAGACTTCTGGGCAGACTGAGCAATCAGCTTGCTAGGAAGCAATGGCTCACTCATGATACCCTTTCTCTTATTTACTATTCCTCCTTAATTGCTGCCTCTTGTTTTTGTTTGGATTCTTCACTATGTTCAAATGTCAGCAAACGTGTTTTTGACTCAGGATCTATATTCTAGGATACCTGGCCTGAAATAGTCTCCTATTAACTATGCTTGCCAAAATTTAGATTTTGAAATGAATCTGAATCTTAGGAGATAAAAGAAACAACATGGGGGAACAGGAAAATGACAGATAGGCAGGACTAACTTGCAGCTCCCACTCGGACAGAGAGCAGCATGTGGAGACTCGCATTGTGAACTTTTGCTCCAAGAACTGTCGCAAGAACATACCAGGCAAGCTGAACATATCAGACAAGTCTGAAAGAAGCAGCTTGCCACTGCAGACTCTGAGATAGCTGAAAAACTGTGTGCCCAAAGTGTGAGGAGAAACATCCACCCCTGAACACACATCCTCACTGGGGAACCTGAAGGTCCAGATCATGGGAGGAGGATTTGACCTTACCTGGAGCTGAGATGAATTTAGAGACCCTAGTGAAATATAGGGGTAAAGGAAGTAGCAGGAAGAGCCCTGTGGGCACTCTCTGTCCCCAGGGAAGCCATTTGATTTTGTCTTGCAGGGGTCCTTGGGGAAGGCTGCCAGTGGAATTGGGGAAAGGCACAGAGGGAGAACTTCCAGCTGAACTGTGTAACAATTTCAACTAAAGGTGAAATTTCCTGGACAGAATTTGGGGGAGGGGGCAAGCAGGGAATATGGATATGAGCACAGAAGCTGTGGCAGGTGGGGGAGGCATGAAACCTTGAAAGCCCTGCTTGCTTTCTCAGCTGGGAAGCTCCTAGTCTGGGGAAAGTTCTCAGCCCTGCTCACCGGCTGCCTGGAAATAAACTCAGTGCTGTTAGCGGTGGGCATAGTGGGAGTGGGACTGGCATTTCTGGCTGCGTGGGAGCTGGGTGAGGCCTGTCACTGCTGGCTTTCCCCCATTTCCCTGGTGATCTGTATGAAGCAGCAGAGACAGCCATAATTCCCCTAGGAACATAACTTCTTTGACCTTAGAACCACCCCCCGCCTCTCCATTCTCTGCAGCAGCAGCAAGCTTCACCCACGGAGAGTCTGAGGTCAGACACACCTAACCCTTGCCCCCACCTGATGGTCTTTCTCTACCAGCCCTGGTAGCTAAAGACAAAGGACTTAATCTCTTGGATCCAAATGGGTAAAGAGGAAGTCAAACTGTCACTGTTTGCCAGTATGATCGTATACCTAGAAAACCCTAAAAATTCATCTCTAAAAAGCTCCTAAAACTAATAGATGATTTCAGTAAAGTTTCAGGATGCAAAACTGATGTACATAAATCATTAGCACTGCTGTACACCAACAACCAAGCTGAGAAATCATAGATCTCAACCCCTTATACAATAGCTGCTAAAATGAAATACTTAGGAATATAGCTAACCATGGAAGTGAAAGACCTCCACAAGGAAAATTACAAAACACTGTTGAAAGAAATCATAGATGATGCAAATGGAAACATATCCCATGCTCATAGGTGGGTAGAGTCATTATTGTGAAAATGACCACACTGCCAAAAGCAATCTAAAATTCCTTGCAATTCCTATCCAAATACCACCATCATCCTTCACAGAACTAGCAAAAACAATCCTAAAATTCATGTGGAACCAAAAAAGCTCACATAGCCAAAGCAAGACTAAGCAAAACGAACAAATCTGGAGACATCACATTAACCAACTTTAGACTGTAAGGCTATAGTCACCAAAACAGTATGATACTGATATAAAAATAAGCACACAGACCAACAGAACAGATAGAGAACCCAGAAATAAAGCCAAATCCTTGCAGCCAACTGATCTTAGAAAAAGTAGGGAAAGGACACCCTATCCGACAAATGGTGCTGGGAAAATTGGCAAGCCACATGTGGAAGAATGAAGCTGAATCCTCATCTCTCTTCTACAAAACTCAACTCAAGATGGATCAAAGACTTAAATCTAAGACCTAAAACCACAAAGTCTAGAAGACAACATCAGAAAAACCCATCTAGACATTTGGCTTAGGCAAAGACTTCATGACCAAGAACGCAAAAGCAAATGCAACAAAAACAAATATGTGGCAGTTAAACTAAAAAGCTTCTGCACAGCTAAAGAAATAATCAGCAGAGTAAATGAGACTACCCACAGAGTGGGAGAAAATCTTTATATATCCGGCAAAGGACTAATGTCCAGAATCTACAAGGAACTCAAATCAGCAAGAAAACACAAATCCCATCAAAAGGTGGGTTAAGGACATGAATAGGCAATTCTCAAAACATGATGTACTAACGACCAACAAACATATGAAAAAATCCTCAATATCACTAATTATCAGGGAAATGCAAATCTAAACTACAATGTGAATACCGCCTTACTCCTACATGAATGGCCATAAAACAAAAAAAAAAAAACTGGGTGCGGTGGCTCACACTTGTAATCCCAGCACTTTGGGAGGCTGAGGTGGGTGGATCACCTGAGATCAGGAGTTCGAGACCAGCCTGGCTAACAGTGAAACCCCATCTCAACCAAAAACACGAAAATTACCTGGGCATGGTGGCAGTTGCCTATAGACCCAGCTATTTGGGAGGCTGAGGCAGCAGAATCACTTGAACCCAGGAGGTGGAGGTTGCAGTGACCCGAGATCACGCCACTGCACTGCGGCCTGGGCGACAGTGAGACTGTCTCAAAAAATAAAAAATGTTGGTATGGATGTGGTAAAAAGGGAACACTTCTACATTGCTTGTGGGAATGTAAACTAGTATACCCACTGTGGAAAACAGTGTGGAGATTCCTTAAAGAACTAAAAATAGATTTATCATTTGATCCAGAAATCCCACTACTGGGTATCTACCCAGAGGAAAACTCATTATACAAAAAAAACTTGCACATGCCTGTTCATAACAGCACAATTCATGATTGCAAAAATATAAAACCAGCCCAAATGCCCATCACCAAGTGGGTAAAGAAAATGTAGTGTGTATATATACACCACCGAATACTATTCAGCCATAAAAAGGAATGAAATAATGGAAACTGCAGCAACCTGGATGCAATTGGAGACCATTATCCTAAGTGAAGTAACTCAGGAATGGAAAACCAGACCTATGTTCCCACTCACAAGTGGGAGCTTAAGCTATGAGGATGCAAAGGCATAAGAATGATACCATGGACTTTGGGGACTAGGGAAGGGTGGGAGCGGCATGAGGGATAACACTCCACACGGAGTTCAGTGTACACTGCTCAAGGGAATGGGTGCACCAAAATCTCAGAAATCACTAAATAAAACTTATCCACTTAATACCACTTGTTCACCATAAACCTATTGAAATGATTTTAAAAAGATAAACACGACAAACTATTATACAGTGGAAACAAAATTTGTAATAGAAAATCCATTTTTGTTTTTATTTATAACTGTTTACAGAGCAGATGACCAAATCTCAAGGAACTGAGTTAAAAGAAACTGGGGGGGTTGAATTTTTGGATCCTGATTCCAAAAGTAGGGGCTCCAAAAGTAGTAAAACTCCATTTTTTAAAACCAAAACAAAAAACTCCGTTTATTAATGAATTGTTTGAACACGGGGGTTTATTTATTCAAAATCGTGCTTTGAATACTTTCTATAAGAAAATTAACAGACTAAATAATTGGATGAACAAAATCAGATGGGGCAGTACTTTTGGGGTCTTACAGTATATCCTCAGGAAGATTCAAAGTAAGATTCCAGGGGTTGGGAGAAATATATAAAACTGGCAAGTGGTTAAGAGGTGACCTGTGGAATATTAGCAAAAATGCTTATTTCAAGAGTGACTCCAAGGTCCACAGAAGTGCTCAGGTGATACTTATTAAAATAAGGGCAAGATAAGGGGAAGAAAGTTCATTCTGTTGGAGCTTGAGATTCCTTATGGGTCAATCAGGTGGAAGTAGATACTAGCAATTAGAGGCTGCATAGAAATGTAAAGATAGGGCATATGTAGGTAAGGAGGGTGTATAAAGTGGTTCATGATTGAGATGACCCCATGTCTTCAGACCCTGCTTTTGGGGAAAGTGAGGCTGAGGCTAGCATGCAGGTAGCCTATTAGGAACACAGCAAGAGTGAGGGAGCAAGAAATAAGGAAAGACAAAGGTGCTTTGAGTTAGCCTCTACTGTGACAACTGCCTGCCTCATCCCACAGAAGCTCCAGGAAAGGTCTTGAGAAAAACTTGAGGAAAGGTCTCAAAGCTATGCAACAGGAAGAAAAGAAGCATTTACCCAGAGGCTTTATTGCCCTCCCCCCGGATCAAGTGTTTTCAAGTGTGACTCCTTGGGCTTTCTGGTTTATACATGGGAGTGCAGTGCAGGTTGCCATGGGCATCTATGCAGCAATGTCAGAGGGTCCAGAAGAAGGTGCTGCATGGGGAAGAGATTGTATTGCTCCTGGGTGAAACTGGTCCCAGTATGGCTCAAAGGAAAGGTGAGGTCGAAGGGTTTGATTGAAGTAGTACTGAAATGTTTCCAATACATTTGAAGGCAACATAGAAAATACAGTTGAGCCCCTGGGGAACAAGTTGCCACAAGCCTCAGAGAAGAGCTCTCAAAAAGGAAGGATTTGAAAATAAACACAGCAAAAATCAAGAGATCAATTGTGACCAATAGATTTGAGAAGTCGCTAAAGTCAGGTCCCTAGGATGAGAAAAACAAGTTTGCAAAATACTAAGTAGTAAATGAATTGTGATCTGGGTAGACCAGTGACATTAGTATTTGTATACTTCTGCCACATATATATACAATATTGCAATATATGTTAAACATTCTCAAACAAATGTCACAAAATAATGTTTGCAAACCTTTTTCCTCAGTAATTTTAGTGCTGTGAATAAAAATGCTGTTCTAAAGTTTAACATCCTGTGAAACAGCATTTTTGAAGATCAACTAAGTTTGTTTTGATTCTTGGTCTTAAGGGTTGTCATAGCTGAGAAATATTTTGTGAAGATTGGTAGCTCCAGATGAAAAAACTGCACCATTGGCTGTTCTTATTAAATCATGAAACTCAGTGTGTAGTACCATTTTATTACACAAAACTGAGACTCTTCTGAAATTCCCATGGTGTCACTGTTGTTGCAAACTAATTGGAAGGTGTTGCACTTCTACGCTTTTAACCAATTAGTCCAAAACCTCCTGAAATTTTGAAAGCCACTTTCTAACCTGCTTGAAACATCTAGATCTTAACATGCAGACATGAGACTCTTTAGACACTGTTCTCCAGAACACAATTGCAATATTGGAAACATTTGAAAATCTGCTTTTATAATCTCTTTATAGTATGAATTTATTCTCAAAGCAGTTTCTTGCTTTATTGTTACTTTGCTTTTATCTTGAAGGGAAAGATTTCTCCAAGGGTATCCAATTGTGTTAAGGTTAGCAAATATGGAACATTTGACACTTCAAAAGATAAACGCTTAACTTACCTTAATCTTTATTTTTGAGATAGGCCATAATGAAAAATTCTCATACCACAGATATTCATTCTAATTGCAAAGAATCACAAGGCTTCTATGGTCTAAAAATCTTTTTTTCACTAAATTAGTCCCCTCAATGACAACATCTAGTACAATGTACACTGTTTTCAACTTCTTCCTGGCAACTTCCTGTTTGTGAATGACACAATGGATGAATTGCACATCCTGATACATCTGTAAACTCACCCTGGTATCAATAGTGATTACTTACATTTTCCTTGAAGGGGTTATTTAATGTTGAATATGGCTCACAGAAGTAATTTTAGGTTTATATCATTTTCAAAGTAGAAACTGGCAGATACCACAATCTGAGACATGTTCAAAACATTTATACTTTCTTCCAACTGTATAGCAACCTCCCACACTATAATTTGTTCTAAACCTCATTTCTTCAAATCTTCAGTATTTGCTGTTTATCTGCCAACAGTGTTTGATACGTATGGTTCCATTGTTCCCAGTGTATTGTAGCAATTTCTATCATAGAACCAAGTGTTTCCTCAGTGGTAAACGGATCTTTATCTTTCACTCCTCAACATATCATTGCTAAATTAGTGAAGTCTTAGAGTGTTGGAGTAAGAATTACATGACTCTACAAGACACTGAGAGAATTGTAAATACATGCTCTGTGTACTTAGTATGAAGTTATCAGGATTAGCAAGACGTCAAAAACATTAACATATCAAGTCATTGTGTATATACTTATGGAAGTAATTTCTATGCTAATCTAGAAAATCTTACCTTAATAGTCTTTATAATTTCAATTAGTCCCTTGGCAGATTTATTGGGAGAGCTAATGTTTTACCTTATATGGCTATTGAAGAAACATACTAGAAGTAATTTGTCAGCTCTTGCTCTCAGGTGCTTATACCAGCTTCTTCAATCTGTAGTTTCACTGTAGCAGTATGTTTTCTGAGACAGGGGTCTCACTCTGTTGCCCAGGCTGGAGGGCAGTAGCATGGTCATAGCTCACTGCAGCCTCAAACTCCTGGGCAGAAGTGATCCTCCCACCTCAGTCTCCCAAGTAGCTGGAACTACAGGTGCATGCCACCACACCTGGCTTCCCTGTAACAATCTTTCAATCTCATGCTTTATTAGTCTGTTCTTACATTGCTATAAAGAAATACCTGAAACTGGGTAATTTATAAAAGAGGTTTAATCGACTCACAGTTCTGCTGCAGGCTGTTCTGTAAAGGAAGTTCTGTAGAAGTAATAGTGGCTTCTATTTCTGGGGAGGCCTCAGGAAGCTTCCAATCATTACATCGTTGGAGCAGGAGAGAGGGAGGAGGTGCTATATATACATTTAGAGGACCAGATCTCATGAGAACTCACTGTCACAAGGACGGTACAAAGAGGACAGTGCAACACTTATTCATGAGAAACTTCCCCCATGATCCAATCACCTCCCGCTAGGTTCCACCTCCAACATTAGGGATTACAATGGGACGTAAGATTTGCACAGGGACACAGATGTAAACCATATTCTGCCCCTGGCCCCTCCCAAATCTCGTGTCCCTCTCACAAAGTACAATAATCCTTTCTCAACAGTCCCCCAAAGTCTTAACTCATTCCAGCATTAACTCAGAAGTCCACAGTCCAAAGTCTCATCTGAAACAAAACAAGTCCTTTCACCTATGAGCCTGTAAAATCAAAAACAAATCAGTTACTCAAGATACAATGGGGGTATAAGCATTAGGTAAATACTCCAGTTCCAAAAGGGAGAAATCAGCCAAAAGAAGGGGGTTACAGGCCCCATGCAAGTCAAATCCATCAGGGAAGCCATTGAATCTTGTTTTGTTTTGTTTTGTTTTAAAGTTTAGCTTTAATTTGGAAAATATGTAATACTTTCATATCTTTAACATGTGTAAGGCACAAAGGCCAGGCAGAGAAAAACTTCCCTGTAATATCTGTCCTCCATCTACCCACATTCCTTCTAGGATAATATTATTAGTATAATATTAATTCCTTAGCTGTTCATGCAGAGACATTCTATACAATATATGCTTGTATTTATTCCATATGCAAGTGAATAGAAGCCCCCTATACCATTTTTATGCCAATACTCCAAAATCTCCTTTGACTCCTTGTCCCACATCCAAGGCACACTGGCGTAAGGAGTGGGCTCCCAAGACCTTGGACGACATCACCCCTGTGGCTTTGCAGGTTTGATCTCTATGGCTGCTCTCATAGGCTGCTGTTGAGTATTTATGGTTTTTCCAAGCTCATGGTGCAAGCTTTCAGTGTGGATCTATCATTCCGGAATCTGGAAGACAGTGGCCCTCTTTTTACAACTCCATTAGGCAGTACCCCAGTGGGTACTTGGCGGGAGGTGGGGCTCCAACCCCACATTTCCCCTCCACAGTGTCCTAGTCAGATATTCATGAGGTCTCTGCTCCTGCAACAGCCTTCTGCCTGGACATCCAGGCATTTCCATACATCCTCTGAAATCTAGGAGGAGGCTTTCAAGCCTCAACTCTTGTAGTTTGTTCACCTGCAGGCTTAACAGTACATGGAAGCCACCAAGGATTAAGGCTACAGCCTGTGAAGCAGCAGTACAAACTGTACCTGGGACCCTTTGAACCATGGCTGGGGCTGGAGTAGCTGGGACACAGGAAGCAGTGTCTGAGAACTATGCAGGGTGACAGGGCCCTAGGTCTGGCCCAGAAAACCATTCAGTACTCCCAGGCCTCTGGGCCTATGATGGGAGGGGCTGTTGGTCTTCAGAGACAGCTGACAGTGTAGCCTGCCCCAGCCTAAGCTCTGTGTCAAATCTTGAGTCTATGTGTATTTCAAAGTCTAATAGTTGAGGGTCAGTAACTCATATATGGAGTCTAAGAGGTAACCTCACACTCATGAGGGGAGGAGGAGTTCACTCCAAGTTCTCAGTGGAGTCTGAGACCTCACCTTCCCAAGGTGGGTGGGGAATACGCTCCAAGTTCTTACTACAGCAAAACATACATTTGCTTAAATTGTTTGGCATCCCTTCAAAGCTACATAACAGCCCATTCCCTCTGAAGCCAGAGGCAGGGATCTATGCTGATAAAAGAGCTGATATAGATTTGTTGTGGGAGGTCTGCAACAGCTGCTGTCTACAATAACATCATTAACAAAGGGCAAAAGTTTCCCTTCTGCTGCAAGATATTCACCTTGTCCCTCTAAGAAACAACTGGTTCATGGAAATCTGTTTGGAGAAGTCAAGAGGTCCTGAAACCAGGAAAGAATGGCAGAGGAAGGCTCTAGGCTCAATACAGGCAAACAGGTGCCCTCTTGCCAGAATACGATACCAAAGGCAAGGCACTTCCATCTTCCACTGAAGTTGCAAATGTTCTTTGCATATCTTAAATATACAAACTTTCAGGGCTAAAGAAAAACTGTCAAATGTCTCCCAACTGGATTAGTTATATATACATTTTTAAATGTCTTCATGATTTTTAAAACTTGTGGTTTCATTTTATACAATTATTCACACATTTATATATAGCTTCAACATTGGCATTGTCATAGCTAGTGACAAGCTGAGTCACCTAAGTTTTACAGAGCTTGTGTGCTCTTAGTCATATAACAGATATTAGTTAAATCGGATACAACTGCAGGAAACTTGAACCCAAACCACAAAGACCTTTTTTATGATACGAGTATCAGTCTTTACCCCTATTCCTCCAATGGTCATGGGTTTGTTTCCTACAGTGTAACTCCATTGCTTTAAAAAACCTATAAAAGGCCTATTTGTAATAACATCTAAAATTTGACTGTGAGACATAGGGCATACCCTCAGAAACAACTACTGAGTTGGTGTTAATGTGAGAGAAACTGCTCACTTCCTGTATTATTAATGTGGTTGAGACCTATAGCACAGTCTTGAACCAGCATTGATTGAGGTCTTTTCCAGTTAACATATCTTCCCTTTCCCCATTGCTTGTTTTTCTCAGGTTTGTCAAAGATCAGATAGTTGTAGATATGTGGCGTTATTTCTGACGTCTCTGTTCTGTTCCATTGATCTATATCTCTGTTTTGGTACCAGTACCATGCTGATTTGGTTACTGTAGCCCTGTAGTATAGTTTGAAGTCAGGTAGCGTGATGCCTCCAGCTTTGTTCTTTTGGCTTAGGATTGACTTGGTGATGCGGGCTCTTTTTTGGTTCCATATGAACTTTAAAGTAGTTTTTTCCAATTCTGTGAAGAAATTCACTGGTAGCTTGATGGGGATGGCATTCAATCTATAAATTACCTTGGGCAGTATGGCCATTTTCATGATATTGATTCTTCCTACCCATGAGCATGGAATGTTCTTCCATTTGTTTGTATCCTCTTTTATTTCATTGAGCAGTGGTTTGTAGTTCTCCTTGAAGAGGTCCTTCACATCCCTTGTAAGTTGGATTCCTAGGTATTTTATTCTCTTTGAAGCAATTGTGAATGGGAGTTCACTCATGATTTGGCTCTCTGTTTGTCTGTTATTGGTGTATAAGAATGCTTGTGATTTTTGTACATTGATTTTGTATCCTGAGACTTTGCTGAAGTTGCTTATCAGCTTAAGGAGATTTTGGGCTAAGACAATGGGGTTTTCTAGATATACAATCATGTCATCTGCTAACAGGGACAATTTAATAAATGGTGCTGGGAAAACTGGCTAGCCATATGTAGAAAGCTGAAACTGGATCCCTTCCTTATGCCTTATAAAAAAATTAATTCAAGATGGATTAAAGACTTATATGTTAGACCTAAAACCATAAAAACCCTAGAAGAAAACCTAGGCATTACCATTCAGGACATAGGCATGGGCAAGGACTTCATGTCTAAAACACCAAAAGCAATGGCAACCAAAGCCAAAATTGACAAATGGGATCTAATTAAACTAAAGAGCTTCTGCACAGCAAAAGAAACTACCATCAGAGTGAACAGGCAACCTACAAAATGGGAGAAAATTTTCACAACCTACTCATCTGACAAAGGGCTAATATGCAGAATCTACAATGAACTCAAACAAATTTACAAGAAAAAAACAACCCCATCAAAAAGTGGGCAAAGGACATGAACAGACACTTCTCAAAAGAAGACATTTATGCAGCCAAAAAACACATGAAAAAACGCTCACCATCATTGGCCATCAGAGAAATGCAAATCAAAACCACAATGAGATACCATCTCACACCAGTTAGAATGGCAATCATTAAAAAGTCAGGAAACAACAGGTGCTGGAGAGGATGTGGAGAAATAGGAACACTTTTACACTGTTGGTGGGACTGTAAACTAGTTCAACCATTGTGGAAGTCAGTGTGGCAATTCCTCAGGGATCTAGAACTAGAAATACCATTTGACCCAGCCATCCCATTACTGGGTATATACTCAAAGGACTATAAATCATGCTGCTATAAAGACACATGCACACGTATGTTTATTGTGGCAGTATTCACAATAGCAAAGACTTGGAACCAACCCAAACGTCCAACAATGATAGACTGGATTAAGAAAATGTTGTACATATACACCATGGAATACTATGCAGCCATAAAAATGATGAATTCATGTCCTTTGTAGGGACATGGATGAAATTGGAAATCATCATTCTCAGTAAACTATTGCAAGAACAAAAAACCAAACACCGCATATTCTCACTCATAGGTGGGAACTGAACAGTGAGAACACATGGACACAGGAAGGGGAACATCACACTCTGGGGACTGTTATGGGGTGGTGGGAGGGGGGAGGGATAGCATTAGGAGATATACCTAATGCTAAATGACGAGTTAATGGATGCAGCACACCAGCATGGCACATGTGTACATATGTAACTAACCTGCACATTGTGCACATGTACCCTAAAACTCAAAGTATAATAATGATAAAGAAAAAATATCTTCCCCAAATGGCATTTTGTATTCAAAATTTATTGAGACTATATCTAAATGGAGTTTTTGTAAAGACTTTCACTTAATTTGACTTTCTCTCTCCTGAGGGATGTTTTTTTGAGGGAGAACTAATATCCAGGCATATGCCACATGTTCTTCATAATTCAGTCCAGGCAGCATGCTGCATGACACATGGCTAACTTTGAGCAATTAGTCACTACTGTAGTAGGGTCAAATGACAAATCCCTCCTTTATCTCTGCCATCCCCCAAGTTCCTGGGCCTATTCAGATTTGGGCATTCAGAAGAAAACACCAGAATGATGGAAGCGGTATTTAAAAAGAGAAGTTTGCAAGGAAAAAAACTATTGTGGAATTTAAAAGGGGAAGAAATACTGGCAAGAATAAGTTTGAGGTAGAACAGAATTTCTGAGGAGCTTCTTCCTTTTGAAGAAAGGTGAAAGGGTATCAGTGGGGAGAATGGTTAAGGTCTTACTGAACAAAACACTTGTTTACTCCTTGAGATCTTACTAAGTTAAGAAAGCATAGTACTTGTGATGACTTGTCAGATTCTGCTCCTTTGAAAAGGCTCAAGCAGAGATTGGACCCTGCAGGATTTATGTAACAGTAAGATTTATTGCCCATTGAACAGAATGTCAATACACCAAAACACCAACGTTGAAGCCAAGAAAACTTAATTGTAGAGCCACTAAATGAGGTGGGTGGAAACCTCAAATCTTACCTCCCCAAGAGGTTTGGAGAATAAGGTTAAGGATCTAGAAGGATGGTGGGATGGATGGTGGGCTGAGGTGTGAGGGGATTGCTGATTGGCCCTAGACGTGAAAGGTAAAGTCATGGGACAGAAAGATGAAAAAATGGCATTCTTATGCTGAGTCAGTTCCTTGGGTGGATTTTCAGATTCATTGGCACCAGCCATCCTGCTGGAATTTGGAGGTCTCAAAAACCAAGCAATCTTTGAGCGAGTCTTATTCTAGCATGAGCAAAGATGCTGTCTATAGGAACAATGAAGAAGCAAGTGATCAGCATATTACATGATTCTCAATTGGCAACTGCAAGGAAGAGGGTCAAAATACACCAGTGTGCCCTGGTTAATGCCTATAATTCTGCCTAAAGCCTGGCTTGTTAGTGTTAACCCTGTGAGGATGGTCTCGGTATCCCTCGACTCACTTATTTTCTGAATCCTGAGGCAGGGATCAATAAGGAAGGATTCAGGGTATGACTGCTGTCAGCTTCCTGCTGAATGGGGGTACATATGGAAGCACCATGATCAGGATTAGAGAAATGAAGCTGTTTTGCAATAGCCTATAGGTACTCATGCATGCCAGGCCTGGGGCTCCCACCCTGCGTAATGAAAGCATTAGTCCTCTCATCTATAGTTTCAGCACAACATTTAATGGAACACTGAATTATGAGGCAAATTATGAGCCCAATTAGTGAAAAGGAAAGCTCTAATATCAGGAGCTCTTGCAAAACTGATCACAAGGCCTGGGGCATTCATGAGAAGTCCAGAAAATCAATCAGGTAATTCTGGGGCTTCTGGAAAGAACTGCTGTAGCCAAGTGGCCTCATGTCTAACCTTGTCCACATGGGTTTTGACTTCAGCTGAGGCATTGTATGTACACAAGTTGTATTAGCTATTGCAGACTCCACCCTGTCCTGCCAAGATAGTCAAGAGCAATCTCATCTAACAGAACCCAAGCCAATGGATTAACTTCTTTGGGTGGCTACTGCAGACGCAGTTTCATCAGCAAGAATTCCTAAGGTAAGGGAGAGGTTTCTAATCACATTTATGGAACACTACTCCATACCAGAGTAACAGTCTGCCCAAAGAAATACTCGGCTCCATCTTTGTACCCAGACAAGTTCTGGCTTATGAATCTCCAAAGCAAGTATGAGGAACCATTTAGTTCTAACAAATTTCAGGGCTAGTCTAGTGCTTAGTCTCAGCAGATCTACCTATAGAAAGAAACTAGCCCAATGGGCAAGTTCCTCATATATACCAGCTGTCAATGCTTTTGTAAGCCCAGGGAGGGGATTCTCTGGGAACCCTCACAAACAATAGGCATACTGTAAGCACACAGGACCCTAGACAAGTTGTATAGGTTAAGCCTGCAGTCTTAAGCAGGGCTTTGGGGATTGGACTAAACCAAAGATCTGTAGCTAGGGAGTTTATTTCCAAGCACTGCTTTGTAGTAAGGAGCTACTGAATTTGACAAGACCTAAGGCAAGAGTTCAGAGGTATTACTGAGCAGGCCTTTAAGGGATGATAGAAATACAAGAATATGGCCTACTAATATTCCTGTCAAGCTGATAGTAAACTAAACAGTGGGGAAGGGTATAAGTATTTCCTTGGCAAAATTGATCAAGGTAGTTCCAAGAAACAGGGGCATATAATGGTGCCTTCATTCATACAGTATTTCTTAGGTGGGTCAGAAAACAAAACCAACAGATGGCTAGTGATATCAACAGGCTTAGAACAGTTAATAACTTTGGGGTATAGAGAAAATCAACTCTTCAATAAAGGAGTTAGAAGCAATTGGAGAGAGAGTCTTGGATAGCTACCTTTACTAGATAGGTCCCTTGGTGGGGGTCTCATATTCTGTGACAAAGTTGGGAAAAGCCGTGAAATTACAGGCATGACTAAAGGATTATTATGTTCATGAATCAAAAGATTTGGGATGATATCCAGCAGTCAGATTTCCTAAAGAGGTCAAAGTCTGGGAAATTCTAGTCATGGGGTTATCTCCTCAAGCCAGCACAAGAGTCAAGAGTGATTAAAAACCAGAATCATGTTGATCCTTTCCCAGAAAGACGAGATAAAAATGACATGTCCAATTCTATCCAGGCTATTAATAGAAGTTCTCATATCTTGAGTAAAATAAAGATAGCTAATGTGCTGAATGATTATTATAGCTCAGATACCAAAACATAATCCATAAAAGTTCAAAAAGTAACAAATTTTATTCCTAATAGCCATTTAAAAATTCAAACGAAGGGAGAAAGCATAAATCCAAATTCAGAGAAACTGCTGCTCAAGCTCTGGTGTTTGCCTTTAAGGTAGTAAAGTACTTGACTCATCAAAGTAAAATAGCAATGTCCTCTGAAGAAAGTCACAACATATGGATGTCTAAACATAGGAATACATGGAACTGCTTTAGCATGGCATAAAATATGTAAAATGCATAAGACTCCTGCCACCGTGATCAAAGGAATTATGAAATAAACATGCAATCTAGGCACTTAGCAAGGCAGAGATGGGTAACCTGTTTTTTTCCCCAAAGTCTAAAAATACTTTATTTTTTTACTTAAAGTTCAGGGGTACATGTGCAGGACATACAGGTTTTTTTTTACACAGGTAAATGGGTGTCATGGGGTTTTGTTATACAGATTATTTCATCACCTAGGTAATAAGCCTAGTATCCATTATCTTTTCTCCTCTCCCTCCTCCCAACCTCCACCCTCAAGTAGACTCCAGTGTGTATTATTTCCTTCTTTGTGTTCTTAAATTCTCATTTAAAAGTAAGAACATGCGATATTTGGTTTTCTGTTCCTGCATTAGTTTGCTAGGGATAATAGCCTTCAGCACTGTTCATGTCCCTGCAAAGGACATGATCACATTCTTCTTTATGGCTGCATAGTATTCCATGGTATATATTTACCACACTTCCTTCACCCAGTCTATCATAGGGCTTTTAGGTTGATTCCATGTTGTATTAGTCTATCACACTGTTATAAATACCCAAGACTGGGTAATCTGTAAAGGAAAGAGGTTTAATTGACTCACAGTTCCACATGGCTGGGGAGGCCTCAGGAAACTTTCATGGCGGAAGGTGAAGGAGAAGCAAGGGCCTTCTTCACATGGCAGCAGGAGAGAGAATGAGGAGTGAAGCGGGAAAAGCCCCTTATGAAACCATCAGATCTCATGAGAACTCACTATCAGGAGAACAGTATGGGGAAAACTGCCCCCATGATCCAGTTACCTCCACCTGGTCTCTCCCTTGACACATGAGAATTATGGGGATCATAACTTGGGATTTGGGTGGGGACACACAGCCTAACTATATCACATGTCTTTGGTATTGTGAATAGTGCTGCAGTGAACATGTGTATGCATGTGTCTTTATGATAGAATGACTTACATTCCTCTGGGCATATAACCAGTAGTAGGATTGTTAGGTGGAATGGCAGTTCAGCTTCTAGCTCTTTGAAGAATCACCATACTGCTTTCAACAACGTTTGAACTAATTTACACTCCCACCAACATTATATAAGTGTTCCCTTTTCTCTGCAACCTCAAAAGCATCTGTTATTTTTTGACTTTTTAAATTAATAGCCATTTTGACTGGTGTGAGATGGTATCTCATTGAGGTTTTGATTTGCATTTCTCTAATCAGTAATATTAAGTCTTTATGCTTGTTTGCCACGTGTGTATTTAGAAAAGTGTTCCTGTCCTTTGCCCACCTTTTAATGAGGTTTTTTTTTCTTGTAAATTTAAGTTCCTTAGAGATGCTGAATGTTAGACCTTCGTCAGATGCATAGTTTACATTTTCTCCCATTCTGTAGGTTGTGTACTGTAATTGTTTCTTTTGCTGTGCAGAAGCTATTTAGCTTAATTAGATCCCATTTGTCAATTTTTGCTTTTGTTGCAACTGTTTTTGGCATCTTCATCATGAAATCTTTGCCTGTGCCTATATCCTGAATGGTATTGCCTAAGTTGTCTGCCAGGGTTTTTATAGTTTGGGGTTTTACATTTAAAGCTTCAATCTATCTTGAGTTGATTTTTGTATATGGTGTAAAGAAGAGGCCCACTTTCAATCTTCTGCATATGGCTAGTCAGTTATCCCAGCACCATTTATTGAATAGAGAATCCTTTCCCCATTGCTTGTTTTTGTCAGGCTTGTCGAAGATCAGATAGTGGTAGGTGTGTGGTCTTATTTCTGGGTTCTCTATTCTTTTCCATTGGTGTCTACGTGTCTGTTTCTGTACCAGTACCATGTTTTGGTTACTGCAGCCCTGTAGTATAGTTTGAAGCCAGGTAGCATGATGCCTCCAGCTCTGTTCTTTCGCTTAGGATTGCCTTGGCCATTCGTGCTCTTTTTTGGTTCCATATGAATTTTAAAATAGTTCTAGTTCTGTGAATGTCGATGGTAGTTAGATTGAAAATAGCATTAAATCTTCAAATTTCTTTGGGCAGCATAACCATTTTAACGATATTCTTCCTATCCATGAGCACTCAATGTTTTTTCTGTTGGTGTAATCTGATTTATTTGAACAGTGGTTTGTAGTTCTCCTTGTAGAGATCTTTCACCTCCTTTGTTAGCTGTATTCCTAGGTGTTTTATTTTTGTGGCAATCGTGAATTAAATTTCGTTTATGATTTGGTTCATTGCTTGACTGTTGTTAGTATGTAAGAATGCTGCTGATCTTTGCATATTGATTTTTGTATCCTGTGACTTTGCTGAAGTTATTTATCAGCTTAAGCTTTTGGGCTGAAATGATGGGGTTTTCTAGATACAGGATCATGTCATCTGCAAAGAGGGGGATAGTCTGACTTCTTCTCTTACTATTTGGATGCCTTTTATTTCTTTCTCTTGCCTGATTGCCCTGGCCAGAGTGCTAATTTGATTGGCCAAAACTTCCAATACTTTGACTAGGAGTGGTGAGAGAGGGCATCTTTATCTTTTCAGTATTTAAGGGGAATGCTTCCAGCTTTTGTCCATTCATTATGATGTTGGCTGTAGGTTTGTCATATATGGCTCTCATTATTTTGAGGTTATGTTCCTTTAATACCTAGTTTGAGATTTCTTAACATGAAGGGGTGTTGAATTTTATTGAAGCCTTTTCTGCATCTATTGAGATAATGTGGTTTTTGTCTTTAGTTCTGTTTATGTGATCATGTTCTCCAAGATTGAAATCAATCCAGATACTACTTTTGCTTTTCCTATGGTCTTCACAACCCACAGACCAGGAGATTTCCCCCGGGTGCCTACACCACCAGGGCCCTGCGTTTCAAGCACAAAACTGGGCGGCAGTTTGGGCAGACACCAAACTAGCTGCAGGAGTTTTTTTCATACCCCAGTGGTGCCTGGAACACCAGCAAGACAGAACCGTTCACTCCCCTGGAAAGGGGATTGAAGCCAGGTAGCCCAGTGGTCTAGCTCAGCAGATCCCACTCCCATGGAGCACAGCAAGCTAAGATCCACTGGCTTGAAATTCTCGCTGGCAACACAGCAGTCTGAAGTTGTCCTGGGATGCTCAAGCTTGGTGGGGGGAGAGGCATCTGCCATTACTGAGGCTTGAATAGGAGGTTTTCCCCTCATCGTGTAAACAAAGCTGTGGGGAAGTTCCAACTGTGTGGAGCCCTCTGCAGTTCAGCAAAGCTGCTGTAGCCAGACTGCCCATCTAGATTTCTTCTCTCTGGGCAAGGCATCTCTGAAAAAAAGGCGTCAGCCCCAGTCAGGGGCTTATAGATAAAATTCCCATCTCCCTGGGACAGAGCACCTGGGGGAAGGGGTGGCTGTGGGTGCAGCTTCAGCAGACTTAAACATCCCTGCCTTCCAGCTCTATGCAGCGGATCTCCCAGCACTACATTCAAGCTCTGCTAAGGGTTAGACTGCCTCCTTAAGTGGTACCCTGACCCCCATGTCTCCTGACTGGGAGACACCTTCCAGCAGGGGCTGACAGACACCTCGTATAAGAAAGCAGCGGCTGGCATCTGGTGGGTGCCCCTCTGGGATGAAGCTTCCAGAGGAAACAAAGGGCAGAAATCTGCTGTTCTGCAGCCTCTGCTGGTGATACCCAGGCAAACAGGGTCTGGAGTCGATCTCCAGCAAACTTCAGCAGACCTGCAGCAGCAGAGGGGACTGACTATTAGAAGGAGAACTAACAAACATAAAGGAATAGCATCAACATCAACAAAAAGGCCGTCTACTCAAACCCCATCCGAAGGTCACCAACATCAAAGACCAAAGAGAGATAAATCTACGAAGATGGGGAGAAACCAGCACAAAAAGGCTGAAAAGTCCAAAAACCAGAATGCCTCTTCTCTACCCTCAATCGTTAAGGTTGTTGACCTTTGAGTGGGTTCCTTAACAGTCTGGCAACTTTTCCATAGGGCTGCTGTATTTTCCTGGGGGTTTATTCCAGTCCCTAGTCATCTTAGATTTTCTAGTACCTAAAGGTATCACCACTGAAGGCTGTGAAGCAGCAAAGATGACAGCCTTGCCCCTTTCTCTGGGAGCTCAGGCCCGGGGGGTTACAGACCTGTTGCTGGCCCAAACACACCTGTAGGAGGTAGCTGGAGACCCTGGTTTGAAGGTCTCGCCCAGCCAGGAGGAATGGGATTGGGGATTCAAGCAGTTCAGTCACACTTTCATAGAGCAACAGTGCAGTTCTGGGGTACTGCTACCCCCAAGTGCCTCAGATAACTCCAAAGCCCACAGACTGGAATGTCTAAGTTGCCCAAACAGCAAAGATGGCATTCCACCTTTCCCTCTGGGGGCTCCATCCCAGGGAGAATTCAAATCTCTGTCCACCAGAGAACACGGGCAGGCATGGCTTGGAGGCCCCAGTTGGGAAGTCCTGCCCAGTAAGGAGGAAAGGATCAGGAATCTGCTTTAAAGAAGCAGTGTCTGGCCACGTTTTGG
The DNA here is from genome assembly GCF_029281585.2 of Gorilla gorilla gorilla. Taxonomy (NCBI): domain Eukaryota; kingdom Metazoa; phylum Chordata; class Mammalia; order Primates; family Hominidae; genus Gorilla; species Gorilla gorilla. Next base: position 57,831,456 of record NC_073229.2, on the reverse strand, counting down.
TAGAGCAGCTGTGCTGGGGGATTTCTTTCACTCCTAGTCAGTGTGGACTCTTCAAAGCCCACAGGCTGAAACAGTTGAGTTGCCCAAACAGCAAAGATAGTGAGTGGCCTGCCCCCCTCCCCACCTCCCCGGGAACTCCATTCCATCCCAGGTAGGTGTTGTAACACCGTTGCCAGTGGCTGGCTGGAATTCCAAACCAGTAGGTCTTATCCTGTGAGGTGCCATGGAAGTGGGGCCTGCAGACCATCGCTACTCAGCCCCCTTCCTAGGGGTATGTACAGAGGTCCAACCTCCTGTCTTGCCTGAGTTGCTTTTGCCTTTGCCGGGGAGCCCAGAGCTGGAATATGTAAAGCTTCTGGGTCTCCAGGTATGCCTGAGGAGCTGTTCTATCAAGATTCCACACAGCTCTGCATGTCAGACCGAAGGCCCTGGTGGAGTGGGTTCATGAAGGGATCGCCTGACCCGAAAATTGCAAAAATCTGTGGGAGAAGTGTGGGTTCCCGGGGTTGCACATTCACTCACTTGAGGGGAGTTTCCCTTGGCTCTGTGTCACTCCTGGGTGGGCCATCATCCTGCCCTGCTTTTCTCTATTCTCCATGGGTCAAGCTGTTTGTCTGATCAGTCCCGCTGTAAGTACCTGGATGTTTCAGTTGAAGATGCCATATTTACTTGCCCCTTTTGTTCCTCTCTGTGAGAGCCACATACTGTAGCTGTTTCTAGTCAGCCATCTTGGCCCCCTCACCTAACTTCTTACATAGGATAATAGTAATGAATCCAAAAACAGTATAATCAAGGTATAAGAGGTTAGGCTATTCATTAGCAGAAAACAGATGGAAAGCTTAGGCTCTGAAGTCTGGTATTATCTAGTTGGTTATTTTTCTTAGAAAAACTTGAGGTCAGTCAGGCTTTTGCTCATCCATTAGGTAGTGTTCAGCAGCCTTTGGATGACTCAGCTCTGAATGTGGGTCAGATGGGACAAGCTCTACACAGCTGTGGTAGACTCAAGCCTTAATTCCCACACATTTCATGGAGGAGCAAGTCACCAGCAGCACTTCATATGGTCCATTCTATTAGGGCTTCAGTTGATCATCAGGGTGCTGGTTTCTAAACAACCTGCTAGAAGACTTATGGCAGTCAAACCTAAGGATTGCACATACCTGACAGTGTCTAGCTCTTTTACACCTATGCTTTTGTGGCATTTCAGTTTAGAGGAGAAGCATGGGAAGTTTCTCCCATGTAAGATTTCAAAAGGGCTCTGTTTGGACCCAATTGTAGGGACCACTCTTACTCTGATCAGGGCAATAGGCAAAGCCTTATTCCAGGTCAGGTTGATTCCTGACAAATCTTAGCCTTTTTCAAGGTATGACTCATCTTTTCAGTGTTTCCTCTGTACCGTGGCCTTCAAGCAGTGTAGTTTCCAAGTTGCGCCAAGGTCTTCATAAACATCCTGAGTTACCTTGGCCACAAAGGCAGCACCACTATTAGAGTAGAAATGGGCAGGCCAAACTGAGGAACAACTTTGAGTAAGCCTTAATAACTTTTTTTCACAAGGGAATGTTTCAATCCATCCTGAAAGTGTCTATAAACCTAAGCAGATAGTTTCCCATGACCCTTAGCATCATGGTGAAGTCAACCTGCTAATCTTCAGTTGGCCTTTCATCTCACACCTGGACTCCTTGCATCAAGAGTAGAGGACTAGTTTTGAAGTTGTTTCAGGCACAAATACACTTTGAACAGCCATATTCATATGTGGGCTAAGATATTTCTGAATCCATTGGAGAGTGACATCCCAGTCATATGATGTCATGAATGTCCAATGCCATCTGTGAGTTGTCCAGGACTATTCTCTTTTATATATCTATCTGTCCTAGGTTTGTTGATTGGGGTCAACCCCAGTCAAGTGCTCTTTTCAGATCATTCAAATACAGTATATAGGTGATTCAAGGTCTATTTCAGGCATTAATAAAGTTTTGGACCTTTTCTCTTGCTGCTGTCTTTGCAGCCTTGTGTGCCCAATTGTCTTTTGCCACCAAACTGTCAACAGATGCCCAAGGCAATGAACTATTGCTACTTCTTTAGGGACCAGGGCTGCCTTCAACAGAGTTTAAAATTCTTAGCATGTTTAATTTGTTATCAGAGGTTAAAAATCCCCTTTCCTTCCAAATGGCTCCATGAGCATGAACCACAGAAAAGGCTAATCTTGAATCAGTGTAGACTGTGGCTCATGGGTTGTTCATCCAGTTGAAGCACCCAGGTCAGGGTGATGAGTTTGATGGCTGCTGTGAAACCTTGGTGGTTCTTAGTTTATGAGAATCTAAACAAGTCATACAGCAAAGGAAATGCAACATAGAGTAATTTATTGCAAAGGAGAAAGAATACGTTGAAAGTTAGGTGCAGAACAGATAGTATACCCTGAGATTCAGGGTAGGGTGCTCATAAGGATGAGACAGCAAAGACTGGCACTAGAGACTCCCTTTATGGGAGTCTTACATGATTATTCATAAGGGGGTGGGAAGAGCTATTGGTAAGCATGTTCTGGGTGGTTCTTTGCACACGTGCAGTAGTGGTACCTGCTTGTTCAAAACATTATATGTTGCATTAGCATCTTAAATATCCACCTAGGGGTGTGTTTTTTACTATTAAAATGAGCAAAGGGCCAGTCTGAGGACAGGTAAAAATGCATGTTCTCTACAGGGGAAATTGCCTACTGGAGATAGCTGTGCTTGAATAAGCTTGACTACAATGTGAATGCTGGGGCTTATTGTGTTAACTGTACAGTAGCCTGTAACATGTCCCAAGGACATGGTTACCTCCTTGACTACCCATCCTGCCTCAAGTTCATCTTTCCATCCTTACTTCCCATGAGGAAGTATTTCAGCTTCTAAAACTGGCCAATGTGTTATTGCAGCATATACAGCTTTCTGCTGTCCCTGGTCCATGAAGCTTCCATCTGTGAACATATCTCAATTGATCTTCCAAGGGTATGTTGGCCAAATATGGTTGGCTCAAATAAACTTGTTCCATAATTTGCAAACAGTCACCTGTAGGTTCAGATGCTATCTGCGGGAGTAAAGTAGCAGGGCTTAAGGTAGAAACAGCTCTTAATATCACATTTGGGTCATCCTGAAGTATAGCCTAGCCTTCCAGAGGTCAGCCAATAGCCTCCTTTCTGTTCCAATAAAAGTACACAGTAAAGGGTATACACTGTGGTAAGCTGGCCCAGGATCCCCAAAGTAGATCACAGGTGACAACAACTGCCCAAAGGCAAGATGGCCATCCGTTGGTGATGTCCAACTGCTTTTGAAAAGTAAGCAACTAGCCTCTTGGTGCTCCCCATGTCCTACATCAGCAGTCCTAAACCAACTTTGCCTTTCAGGTACAAAATAGGTCAAACAGCTTCCCTTCAGTCAGGGAGCAGGTTTTTCTGTTCTTGAGAGTTAAATCTAAGATATCTAACCAAGGGCTAAGATTTGAACCTTTTTCTTGGATGTCTTATAAACCCCATTTAGCCAGAAAATTTCAGTATGGTGTTTGGATTGGAAGCCTCTCTGGTTGTGCTAGTAGTAACTAATGTCATGAACATATTGGAGCAGAGCCCCATCTTTTAATTGCTAACCCTGGAGGTCCTTAGGGAAAACTTCCCTAATAGTGGTTGGAGTTCATAAAGCCCTGGATGACAAATGACAATATTGTTGTCTTCTCCTTAGTTATGTGGATCTTCGTTCCAAATGATTCTCTGGATTCTGGACTTGGAATGCAAACGAAAGCATCTTTCATATCTAAGATTATAAACCAGCAAAGCTCACCAATTAAGGTTGTGAGTAATGTATAAGGCTGGAGACCACTGGATAAATGCCTTCTATAACTTGATGAATGACTCTCAAATCCTGAACAAACGTATATTCTTTGGTCCAGAGTTTCTGAACTGGGGGGATAGGTTATTAGACTTTGCCAGTCCCCATGTAAGTTCAACCTGTAGGAAAGTGGAGAGCAAATGGTGAATAGTTCATCACGCTTGTTCTCTCAAAAGGTGTTTCAGATTGAGTGGTACCATCCCTGTGTACACCTTTACCTATACTAAGGTTGTGGAGTTGGCCCTCCCTGGCCTCCCATCTGCCCATGTATCCGGATTCATCTCTTATGGCAATTCTTCAGAAATAGGCACAGGCTTTTAAGCTGCTTATAACAACAAAGCTCGCAAGGTGCAAGCTTGACCTGTGAGCATTCTGATACTCAGCCAACCCTGCGAAAATGTAACCTTTGCATTCAGTTTAGTCAAGAGATAATGTCTCAAAATGGGTCATTCAGGCACATATAAGCTGTTTTTAACTGGACTTGTCCCAGTTGATCCAGGGGTTGGAGGAATTGTCTTCAGGGTCTCCCCTGAGGCCCTAGTCACTTTCATAGTTTCTGACAACAGTTTGGATATGCATGTACTTAATACCAAATAGGTGACACCAGTATCTACTAGAAAGTCCAAAAGTTGATTTTCCATGGTCATAGTGACCCAAGGTTCCATGTGGGAAATATGGAGTGTATTAGTTGGGTTGGAGGGAGACCTTGTACTGTCATTTCTAATCCTCAAAATCTTCAGCCCTCTAGACCCTTCAGCTATTTTGGGCATCTGTTGAACAGGAGACTGATTCCCCTCGTAACCCCCTACCCCCCACCCCCCACCCCCATATTGGCCCTTTTGAGGTATAGGTAATCTTTTTCCCAGTGGACCCTCCTGTCTGCAATAGACCCACTGGTTAGGACCCCCAGTGGAGTATTTCTTTTTGTGGGGAGCATGGGGCCCAGGAAGGCCCTACCTTAAGTGGAATTCCTGGAGAGTACCCTCAGGGTGGTCTACCGTTTCCTTGAGTCAGAGCAGCTACCAGCATGGTGGCTTGCTGTTGCATTTTTTCATTGTTCTGACATTGATCTTTGCTGATGAATACCTTGAAAACAATCTTCACCGATTGGGACAAAGACATGGCCAATGTTCCTTTTTGCACCTTCCTCTGAATATCAGAGGCACTTTTGCTAATAAACATCATGTATATTATCTTAATTTTCTGGTGCCTTAGTGTCAATACCAGTATATTGCCTGAGTGCTTAAAAAAAAGTGTTCCAGGATTTCTGAGGGGCTCTACCTGGGTTCTTGTTGTACTTCTTGAAACTTAAGGCTTCTCTGCTTTGGTATTCCTTTACGGTGCCTGGCCAGAGTGAAATCATGAGCACAATAATGCCCAAGCTTATCCCTACCTCCAGTGTTAACATTCTACTTAGGGTTGGCTGTGGGCACTGTGACCTGGGCAGCTGCCCACACTGGGTTACTGGGGGAATCAGCATACTGGGGGGATCTACCTCTTCTCTAGCCTTGTCTAAGACCATTTTCTGTTCCTCAGACATTAAGTGTGTTTAACAAGCTTTAGACACTGACCCTGGTGGGGTTATAAGTTGCAAAGATAAAGGGGAAATTTTTCATTTTCGATCATCCCAATAGGTGGGCATGTCATTTTTCCAATTAAGTCAGAAGTAGATAATGAGGAATAGACCCAAACAAGCCATATGGATTGCCCTGTGTCAGCATCAGTCCCTCCATGGGTAGCTATTAATGGGGGAATTGCCCTGCTAGAGCTAAAGTGGTGCCCTGGCGAAATTTGGTTCTCTGACAGTAGCAACAAGGGAAACCATTGCTGTAGCTCCAGGTTCCTGCACTTTTGAAGGCAGGGAGTCTGATTCAAGTGCTTGTGGCATGGTCACATCTCTCCCATGAAGTTGGGGAGGTGAAACCAATGGCTCATTCAACTGAACTAGCAAAGTATTGTCATCCTTCTCCTGTGATTCCACTAACACACAATTGTTTGCATTAACATTCCATTGTACCATGATTTTGCATTTTTCTGTATCAGCTTTTGTCAAAGCAACACAAAACATTGTACATAAGGAATTTCATTCAATTTTTCTTTCTTACACAACAGGTGTAACTACAAGATGGTATTATAATTAAGGAAAACATTTTCTGGCCTCTTTCCCTGTATTCTAATGAGTACTGGGGCCAGGCCGTATTATAAAGTAAATCACTTTCTATGTGTTTGTAGGTAAGAAACCCAATTTTGGAGGATACAGCCCAATGGACTGCTTTGGGGGGAATCAAATTAGCATTTTCCATATCAACCAAGACAAAACTCCACTGTACACACAACAAACACGAGCTGCTCTGCTCAATGCCTGAGTTCAACCTGGCAAGGCTCACACTTGCCCCAGCTAGTACCTGACACTATCGATCCATACAAGGTGGGGGAGACATGACCCCCAGCCAGTAATCTAGCAAATGGTCACTCAGTGTGATAGAGCAGATGGCCACCCTGAGTTAGGCTACCAAGCTGCTGACTACTCTGGGACTCACTAACTGCAAGTGGTAAGACAGAACAGGTTCCAAGTCAGGCCAACTGAGCTTTCACCAGCAACTCCTTTGGGGTTTTCATACAAACAAGACATGATGAAACATAAGGTCTCACAAGTCAGTTCCGTAATTTGATTTTGAAACTAAGACCCAGACAAGTCTGAGTACCTCTCCCAGAGAAGATCCTTTATTCCCTTTTTGGTTGGAATAAGTCCCACCCACCCACCCTCGCCCTCAGCAAGTCTTTTCCTAGTGATAAGGGAGGGTCAACAAGACCTCTGGAGAGGCTACAGGACCTCCAAGGAGGTAAACAAGTTAGAAGGAAAAGTGGGTTCTTCCAGGTCCAGATACCATATTTCTGCTGGAAACAAGTGTATGCACCAATGCTGAGCAATGCCCAGCCAGCAGGGAAGGCTTCAGAGATATTCCATGGCTTCAGGAGCCAGGTGACTTCTTGAGTTTGTCTCTGAGCAGACTGAAATGACAAGTAGGGAAACCGAGCCATGGACAGATTCCCACAAGGGGGGTCTCCTGGCTAGATTGCCACTAAATATCATAATTGTAACAGATTCATTGCCTGATGCCTGACAAGTCAATATACTGAGACACTGAGGGTTGCAGCAGTGTTTAATCACAGGGCCACCCAAATGGGAGAGAAGGAAACCTCAAATCCACCTCCCTGAGAAGTTTGGAAATAGAGCTTTTAAGGACTCTGGACAGATGGCAGGCTGAGGTGTAGGGGATCACTGACATGTCCTGAAAATGAGAAGTTAAGTCATGTGACAAGGAGATGAAGAAATGGCATCCTTGAGCTGAGTCAGTTTCTCAGGTGGTCTTCAGTCTAGTTGACACCAGATATTCTGCTGGAATTTGGGGTTCTGGAAGCAACTTAAGCAATATTTGAGCAAAAGTCTTATTCTAGCTTTAGAGAACCTATGTACAGGAATGATGGAGAAGCAAGTAGTCAGCATGCTATGTGACTCAGTTGGCAGCTGCAAAGAAAGTGGGTCAAAATGTGCCAACACACCTTAATGCCTAACTATAATTCTACCTAAAGCCTGGCTTGTGCTTCTTGTCAACCCTGTGAGGGCAGTTCCATATGTTCTTTTTAGGGCTGTAATATCACCTGACAGCTCTATGTGCTTGACATAGTATGGTATAAATTAGATAACTGGTCTTCATCCCTGTTTTCTAATATACAGGTCCTAAAACTTCTGAAGTGATTATGCTAATTATGACTAGTGCCCCCTAGATAGCTTCAGGATGGGAGCTGGTCACTGGAAAGACTAAAGCATGATTAGAGGGTTGGGACTTGCAGCCATACCCCCCAACCTTGGGTTGTCAGAAGAAAAGGCTAAAAGTTAAGTTGATCACCAATGGTCAAAGATGTAATCAATCATGCCTATGTAATTGAAACTTCCATAAAGCCCAAAAGGACAGGTTCATAGCTTCTGGATAGCTGAACACATGGATGTGCTTGGAAGGTGGCATGCTGAAGAGGCCATGGAAGCCCTGCAACCCTTTCCCACATGCCTTGCCTAATGAGTCTTTTCTATCAGGCTGTTCATATGTGTGTTTTGTAATAGCGTTTATAAAAAATGGGTAAACATAAGTAAAGTGCTTCTCTTCTGCACATGTATCCCGTAACTTAAAGTAAAAAAAAGTGCTTCTTTGAATTCTGTGAGCCATCTAGCAAATTAAATGAACCCAAGGAGAAAGGCAGGTTGTAGGACCCTTGATACGTAGCTGGGAGTGGTACCTGCACTCCAAAAAGGGGGTCAGTGTCCTTGAGTGCTGGGGTTAAGGTTATCTGACCAGCTTGTTGCAGGACAGACTAGAATACTAACCACTGAAAGTGCCTTTGTCCTGAACTTTGGCTACTTATATAACTCAAATGAGTGTAAAACAGGCCTTATCAATTACTTCCTCTAATACTCACTTTTGTTCCATATGTCCAATATCTACTTCTTGAAGATAATCCCCGTGGCTCTCAAAATATGGGGCTATGTTTGGCCTTGGAGAAAGTTAGCCCTGTTTGACCTGTCCACTTCTGCTAGTATTTCTACTGGCAGGGCACTCTTAAACTATCCTGGATGCCTTTCAGTTCTACTGATCCAAATCTAGTCAAAGCTGCAATGGGATCCCACATTGGAGTGACAAAGTTACAGCTGACTAAAATTCAATTCCCCTGTTCACAGTTTCTAAAATACAATGTTCATGTTCAAAAGAGAACCCAGCATTCATTAAATGTTATTTTGACCCCAGACTATCAGCCCGAAATTCCCTTACTCTGGGGAATCCTATTTCAGGGACTCTTTCCCCTTTTAACCTAGAGAACCAATAGTGCCATCGTAAGAAGTCCAGAGACTTCCAAATAGCTCACCCTTATCTCTCAACTCTGCACACCAAGGTAAGAGGTAGTAGCTTTGCTAAGTCCCCATTGCAGATTATTGTGTTACAAATGAATCCCAAGGTAACAGTTGATTTGTCCTTAACCTTATTCTAAAAGGTGTTTTACAAGAAGTTTCTCCTAAGTATAGTGGACATTCTGTGCTCAATCTAGATCCTCCAATTTCTTTTAAATTGAGGTAAAATACACATTATCTTAACCACTTTAAGAATACAGTTAATTGAGTACGTTCATATTTACAACCTCCAGAATTCTGCATCTTCCCAAACTGAAACTTATATACCCCTTTGTATCTTCCCCCACAGCTCCTGTGAGAACCATTTTATCTTTATGAATGTGACTATTGTAGGTACCTCATAAGTGGAATAATATAGTATGTCAGTTTGTGATGGGCTTATTTTGCCTAGTGTAATGTCCTCAAGGCTCATTCACGTTGTGACATGAGCTGGTTTTCTTTTTAAGGCTGAACAATATTCCATTGTATGTGTATATACTTTGTTCATCTGTGGGACACTTGGGTTGCTTCCACCTGTTGGCTATTGAGAATAATGCTGCTACGAACATGGATATACAAACATCTGAGGCCCTGATTTCACCTCTTTGGGGCATATACCCAGAAGTAGAATTTCTAGTTCATATAATTCTAATTTTGATAAACTACCATACTATTTTTCATAGTGCCTGTACTATTGTATATTCCCACCAACAAGGCTTCCAATTTCTCCACATCCTCAGCATCCCTTATTCTGCAGCGTTTTGTCCATGGTAGCCTTCCTAATGAGTGTTAGGGGGTATTTCATTGTGGCTTGGATTTGCATTTCCCCATTGATTAGCGGTGTTGAGCATCTCTTTGTATGCTTTTTCACCATTTGAATAGACATCCCTCAGATGAGTCCGCTGCCCACTTTTTTGGTTGCTGTTGGATTGCAAGAGTACCTGGCATATATTCTGGATATTAAGCCCCTGTAAGATATGACTTGCAAATACTTTCTCCCATCCCACAGGTTGCCTCCTCACTGTATTCATTGTGATCTTTGCAGGGGCGTTTGTAACTTTATAGTCCAATGTATCTGTCTTTACTTTGGCCTATGCTTTTGTCATATCCAAGAAACTATTGCCAAATTAAATGTCAAACTGGTTTAAGTTCTATAGTTTTATGTAAGTCTTTGATCAGTTGACTGTTTATATATGGGATAAGCCTTATAAGGTAAAGTTCCAACTTTTCTTTTGCGTGGGGGATATCTAGTTTACTCAGTACCATTTTAAGAGGCTGTTCTTTCCCCCCATTGAATGGTTTTGGCATCCTTGTCAAATAACTTGACCATAATGTGATAGGAGTTACTTCTGGAGTACTCTTCTATTCTATTGGTCTATGACTTTATGGCAGTATCTCAGTATCTAGATTATTGTAGCTTTATAACTTTGAAGTCAGGAAGTATAAGACTTCCAACTTTGTTCTTTCTCAAAATTGTTCTGGCTATTCTGGGTGTCTTGAAATTCCATATGAATTTAGTTAAAACTTTCTATTTCTACAAAAAAAAAATTGAGATTGTGATGGAGGTGACATTAAATTTGTAGATAAATTTGGATAGTATTGCCATTAATAACACTCCAATCCACAAACATGGAATGTCTTTGTGTCACTGTATTTCATCAGGGTTTTGTTTTCAGTGTAAGTTTTTCACTTCCTAGGTTTATTCTTAAATATTCTTTGTGACTATAAGTTTTCCTTTTCTTAACATTGCTGGTGTATGGAAACACAACTTATTTTTGTTTTCACATCCTGCAACTTAACTAAATTTGCTTATTTAACAGCCTTTTTTTTTTAACTTAAAATTAAGTTCCGGAATTCATGTACACGACGTGCAAGTTTGTTACATAGGTAAACATGTGCCATGGTCATTTGCTGCACAGATCAACCCATCACCTAGGTAATAAGCCACATACGCATTAATTATCCTGGTGCTCTCCCTCCCTCTGCTGCCTGAACAGGTCCCAATGTGTGTTGTTCCCTTTCCTGTGTCCATGTGTTCATTGTTCAGGTCCCACTTATAAACGAGAACATGCAGTGTTTGGTTGTCTGCTCCTGCATTACTTTGCTGAGAATAATAGCTTCCAACTCCATTCATGTCTGTGCAAAGGACGTTATTTCATTCCTTTTTATGGCTGCATAGTATTCCACAATGTACATGTACATTTTATCTGGTCTATCAATTATGGCCATCTGGGTTGATTCCATGTCTTTGCTATTGTGAATAGTGCTGCAATGAACATACACATACATGTATCTTTATAATAGAATGGTTTATATCCCTTTGGGTATATACCCAGTAATGGGATTGCTTGGTCAAATGGTATTCATTTCTAGGTCTTTGAGGAATCACCACACTGTCTTCTACAATGGTGGAACCAATTTACATTTCCACCAACAGTGTAAAGTGTTCCTATTTCTCCACAGCCCAACCAGCATCTGTGGTTTCTTGACTTTTTTTTATAATTGCCATTCTGGCTGGTGTGGTTTTGATTTGCATTTCTCTAATGATCAGTGATGTTGAGCTTATTTTCCTGTTGGCCACAAAAATGTCGTCTTTTGAGAAGTGTCTGTTCATGTCCTTTGCCCACTTTTAGAATGGGGTTTAACAGGCATTTTTGTGGAATCTTTAGGGTTTTCTACATGAAAGATCATGTCTGAACAGGGAACTATTTCCAATTTGGATGCCTTGTTACTATTTCTTCCCTAATTGCTCTAAGACATCCAGTACTATGTTAAATAGAAGTGGCAAAGACAAGGCATTCTTTAGCCTTTTCCAATCTTAGATCTGAGTTTCTAGTCTCTCACCAACTGAGTATGATGGCTGTGGGCTTTTCATATAAGACATTTATGTTAAAAAAAAAAAAGTTTCCCTCTATTCCTAGTCTGAGTGTCTTTAATTATGAACAGGTAAATTGAAGTTCTTTCTCCACATCAATTTTGCTTTTCCTTCTTCATTCTGTTAATGTGGTACACGACATTGACTTTTCTCTTTCATATACAGAATCATCCTTGAATTCCAGGAATGGAGCCCACTTGGTCATGGGGTATGATCCTTCTAATGTGCTGTTAAATTGTTAGTATCTTGTTATAAGTTTGCCTCAATATTTATCACTAATACTGGTCTGGTGTTGTTTTTTGTCTTGCTTTAGTGTCAGGGTAATGTTGGCCTTATAGAATGTTTAGAAGTATTCCCTTTTCAATGTTTTGGGAGGGTTATTAATTTTTAAATGTTTTAGAACATACCAGTGAAGCCATCTGGTCCTGGGCTTTTAATTGTTTATAAGTTTTAAATGACTGATTAAATCTCCTTGCTGGTTATAGACCTGTTCAGATTTTCTTTCTTAATAAGTTGGAGTGTATGTTTCTAGGAATTTATCCATCTCATCTAGGTTATCCAATCCTTTAGCACACAATTATTCCTAGTATTCTCTTAATGTTTTTTGTTTTTGTAAAGTCAATTGTTGTAATGTTTCATCTTTCATTTCTGATCTTAGTTATTTAACTCTTTTAAATCTAGTTGTCGATTTTGTTTGCAAAGAACATAGTTTGATTTCTCTATCTCTACTCTAATTTTCATTTCTTTTGGTCTGCTTGCTTTTAGGTTTAATCTGTAACGTGTCTGGGTTAAGTTGTGAAGTTACGTTGTTGATTTGAGACCTGTCTTAAATGTTTACAACTATAAATTTCCCTCTCAGCATTGCTTTCATTGCACCCCATAAGTTTTGATATATTCTCTATCTTGGTTTATCAAGATTTTCTATTGTCTCTTGTGATTTCTTTTTTGATTAAAGGGTGTATTATCTAATTTCTAGTTTTTCTTGTTTTCTAGTTTTATTCCATTGTGATCAGAAAAGATAATTTGTATAATTCAATCCTCCTAAGTCTATTAAGACTTGTGGACTAATATATGGTCTATCCCGAGGAATGTTCCATATGTACTTGAAAAAAATGTGTATGCTGCTGAGTGTTCTGTACATGTCTGTTGGGTACAACTTGTCGGTAGTGGTATTCAGGACCTATTTCCCTATTGGTCCTGTCTGGTTGTTATATCCACTATTGGAAGTAGGGTGTTAATTTGTGGTTGTGAAGTTGTCTATTTCTATAATTTTGTCAATGTTTGCTTCATATAATTAGGAGCTTTGATATGTGGTATGTTTCTCACTGTATGCACATTTACCTTTAAACATGTTAAGAGCCTCACCCCTTCTCAGGAGCTTTGTTCTATTGTGCCTCTCTTCCCAGAATCTCTCATCCTCAGGAGCCCATGATTCTGCAGCCCCCTGAATCTCATGCTACAGAACCTGCCACTGCTTTCAGGGGCTTCCAACCTGATATTCAAACTATGCTGCCACTCCTGCCAGTGCTCAGTCAAGTGACACAGAAACCAATCCTTCAGGTTTTTCACAGACAAGTCAGAACTTGGCAAGTTCCATTCTTTATGTGCCAAGGAAGGGGCCAGGATTTGGGCAGCTTTCTTCTAACCACCCACAGATGTGGTAAAGCAAGGTTGAGCAAAAATGCTGAGTAATTTCCTATCATTGAGTATGGTTTCTTGGGTTGAGCATAAGCTTGATTGCTGCAGCTTCTAAACTGGTTTCTAGAGTTCTCACAATGCTACTCTGACCTGTATACTTCATGTTTCCATGATGGGGGAATAAGCCAGTGTTTTCTTTTCTGCCATCTTGCTGTCACTTCCTCAATTCCTTGTTACCTTTCCTGAGCATCTCTTCCTGGCTTTGTGTTTTTACTTCCAATAGCCTGCATATGTGCCTCTTGGGAGAACTGACCTAAGGAATGGGACCATCTCATCTGTAGGCAGAGAAAGCCAGACATCCCTGGGAGCTTATCTTCTTGGAATAGTCCTTGGCCAGTGACTAGAATGAAAATTATGCCTCTGACTTTGGGTGCAGAGCCCTCCTGTGGGATCAGGCTGCAGCTGGTCTCCGGGACCTTGCCTAAATCGTATCCCCACTTGATTGGCTTTCTTTTCCCTGTCCTGCTTTTGTGACTTCCTTACTAGATCCTCCTGGCAATCTTTCCTTAATCATTTGTACTTATCTTCACCTCAAGGTCTGTTTCTAGAATCTGTTTTGGGGCTGTTCCTAAGACCCAAATTACATACTGCATATCTCTATGCAAACAGAAGCTTATAGCTTCTCAGGGTTTCAAAAAAAATAAAGGTATTCTTTTATACATGACTTTTCATAGTAGAAAAATAGGTTTTTCCCTAAACCCCTATCTGACTTGTAGAAAAGTCTGGATGTTGTAAGGAATATGGGACAGGGGAGAACCAGTAAGGAGAACAAAATTATTCGATTACTGGTCCTATTGGGTCGTCGGAGAAAAGAGATGGCATAGTTTAATAGGCTTAGTGTTTAATAAAGGGACACTTTAAAGAAGTAGAGGCAGGGTGAAGGAAACTAACAATGGTGAAACACCAGCGGAATAGCAAAAGGAGCACTTACCGCCACCAGGACCTGGAGGGGGGTGTACAGGAGAAGCTGTTGCTAGAACCCAGTACAAGCTTCAGCCATGGGGTCTAGATCACCAAGCAGGAACTAAAGCTTTTGGTAAAGGAGCACAACCCTGCCAAAGATGGCCTTATAGGGAAAGGAACAGAGGGAATAATACCCCATCCTGTTCTCCTCATCCTTGGCCTCTTGTGAGTGCCTTCTAGGGGCTGAGTTCACTAAAAGCCACAGGGCAAGTATAGAAGACACAACTGTGTCACTAAGATGCCCAACAAGATGTACCAGGCTTGCTGCCCAGGTACAGGAAGCCACTTGCCCAAGGTCATGAAGCCACCAGTGACTGAGGTGTAGCGGCAAAAGCCCAGGTGTGTCACCGACACATAGAACAAATGGAAAACACTTGCTTTGGAGCTCTCCACCAAGCTGGCCAAAGCTCTTCTGGGCCTGCATAGCAGTCAGATTATTTTCTCTCTGCTTAATCCTGCTTCTTCCCCGTCCTTTCACAGGTGTTGATACCTAATAAACACCTTGCATCCCAAACTGTCCAACCTATAACAGCAAGAGAGATGAGTGATACAATCACACAGGTTAGCCTCCTGTGTGCAGAGCAAGACAGGATGGCTCTAGGGGGAAAACACGGAATAACCAGTAAGTCTACACTTCGCTGCCACTCCCTGGGCTCAACTGTTCTAACTCGTTAAAGGAAGAGAGGAAGTTAACCTGATGCCCTTCAATCTGAGGGCCTGGACCACTTGGGGACATATATAGGAACCTGGGGAGCTATGATTATCAGGTGTGCATGCCTGTCACATGGCAGTGTGCAAGGCTGTCTGCACATGGCTGGTGCTGTCTCCAGTGGTCTATGTGCGTGTCGGCCCTGTGTGAGACTCCCTTGAGTGCTGTCAAGGAAAACTCTACAATGGTGCTAAATGATGCTAAATGATGCTGCTCTAAGTGGGATGATTAAACAGTTCAGTGACTGGAGCATCATCACAGGGAGAAGAGCAACAGGAGGCTCCTGAGGACATGCCTGAGTACATCACAACAGGGTTCCAGTGAAGGGAGCTGGCTAGCAGCACAGGAAGTTGGTGAATGCAACTTGTTCCAGGAGAAAGGTGACCTTGCCCTTTTTGGGGGGAACAGTCCCCTCTGCACCAAGGTGCTCTGCTCAGGGGTGGTAGGGAACTGCTGTGCTCCTCAGGCCAGAGCTAGGGAGCTGTTGGACTGACACAAGCTTAAGGCATAGTCAGTTGTCAGTACTGTGCCATTTGTTCTGAGTCCCCTCGGGCCCTCTTGTGTAATGCTGCATTTCATCCAGATTTTCTTGGATTTAAAGGATGCAACTCTTCCATACGTTAAGTTTCTCCCCATTACAGGGAGATTCCAGGACAGACTTTGGGGTGCAAGGTGTTGATTAGAGGTCAATGCCTATGAAAGCAGGGAGGAAGTAGAAAGGGGAATAGAAGTTGAATAATAATGCAAACTCAACAGAGCCTCAGCTGATCCTGTGGGGAACTCTGCAGCCACTCCTGCCCTCCAGTTTTGGGTCAAAATGAGCAGCCTTCTACACCTTACCCCTCTGTCGCTGGGCACAAACTGCCCAAGGAAGAGATGAACTCAAGTCCTTTCTTGGTAGATCTGGATTGGCACATCTCCATGTTTAAAACACTTTCCCAGTTGTGGCTCTGGTAGCCTATAGGATGGGGCTGCTCTCTGACCAATGTACAGACCCCAGACCATGGATGGAAAGAATGACAACCCCAGAATCCCTGATAAGGTAGAATAGGAGCTACTCCTACATGAGACAATGGGGTTCTGTGATGGATCACAGTAGTTCCTGTTAGTCTGCAAAGTGTGATTTGAATTTGTTTCAGACGTTCAGCTTGAACCTACATTCAGCCTCCTTGGCACATCCTTGGTGTCCCCTCCTCCCTAAGACAGCCAGACTCAGACTGAGGACACATAAGCCTACTATAGGTATCCTCCTTAGGCATGGGACTAGTGATTGCAGAGCAGGAAATACATTAAGAATCTGGATAATTAGATATACACTAGTACCTGAGTGTCAGCAAAACTGCCATTCCCTAAATAGAGTGCTTTCCCTCTCTTGGCCCCTGGTGTTCCCCTCTGTGATGACCTGAATGGTGCTTCTGCTTTGGAGGAACTGGATTATGCTGTCACCCTGAGCCCTTCTGATCAGGCTGCTCTCACCATCCCCCTGCTTCCTGTCATAGCCCCATGGACAAGGAATGGCTGTGTACTGAGCTCAGGAGAAACTGCAGTCATCTTGGGGCTCCCGTAGTCTTTCCCCAACTGCAGATGGGGATCTGCAGGCACTTATTCAAGGCTGCGCTGTGTGTCAGGATGAGACTGAGGGCCTATTTGCTTTTGTCCCCAACCACCTGGTATACAGCTACCTGAGCACCATGTCACTCGTCTCCTTGAGCTGTAGTCTGGAAAGATGAGGCTTGCATTGCCTGCTTTTGCCCAGCTATAGTTGGGAAGGTAATCAGAAATGTGCCTGGGTAACCCTAGGACTGAGCTCTAAGCCCAGAGCCAGATTTCCCTGAGAATCAGGATCCTGCCTAGCTGAGGATTCCAAGCCTCTGAGGCCTAGATATTGCCCCTGAGGCTCTTTCACAAAACCTGCAGTTTGCTGTACCATATGCCACTCTTGGGGCATAGCCCATTGGCAGGGGCTATTTTCAGGCACATTGATGCCAGGGATCATTGAGTGGCCTAAAATGCTGCTTCTAGGGCTATTTTTTCCATTCCCAGAGGCACCTATCAGTTAAGTTGGGACCAACTTCCAAATCCCCCTGCCTCCGGAGGGGCTACAGGGAGCTGTCTGCCAAGGGATGCTGCTGACACTGAGGCTGGCGGAGCTCTGCAGTCACTCAGCTCTTGGGATCTGTCAAAGGGGCCCTGATAGGGAACTGATGGCTCAGTCAAATTTGAATCATTAAAAAAATGTTGACTTCCAAAAGAGCTAACTTTGAAGCTGTGTGTCATAGAAGAATTGTATTAGTCCATCTGAGCTTCTATAACAATACCATTAACTATGCGGCTTATAAACAGAGGTCCATTTCACACAGTCCTGGAAGCTGGGAGGTCCAAGATCAATGTTCTGGCATATCTGGTATCTGGTGAGGACCTGCTTCATAGATGACACCTTTTGCTGTGTCTTCAAATGACAGAAGGGGTGAGGGAGCTCTCTGGGGTCTCTTTTATAAAGGCACTAATCCCATTCATGATAACTTTACTCCCATGACCTAATCACCTCCCAAAGGCTTCACCACCTAACACTGCCTTGAGGGTTTAGGATTTCAACATGAATTTGGAAGAACACAAATATTCAGACCATAGCAGGAAGCACAAAGAATGATCAAAAACATCAATGAAGTTGTTACCACACCTGAGCCCAAAGGTATTGGGGGTGTCCAGCTGGGGAGGTCACCAGAACCCAGGGAGCCAGTTCAGAAGAAAATACAGCTTTGAGTGGAACAATGACTTTTTGCCAAGGGTACACTCAGCTGAAGGTGACCCTCCTGCCCTTTCCTGCTATTCTTTCCAGTTTCCCCATGAACTGAAAACAGCCAGGAGACAGGGCAGGGAGCCCAATTGATGCCATTCACACAGCTCAGCCTTCCAAGATAGAGTGGGGAAAGATAGAGAGTTTATCTGGAGCAAGTGGGACACATGGGTACAGAGTTTTAGCTTCCTCTTCAAGTGTTTGTATCCCTATCAAAGCTCATTCCCAAGAGCTGGCTAAAAGGCTGGTCTCTTATGTGCTTGTATTTATCTATTGCTGCATAACAAATTACCCTAAAACTTAGTGTCTTAAACATTTATGACCTGATGGTTTCTGTGGGTTGGGCATCTGGGACAGGGTATCTGAGGAGTTTCATCTGCAGGCTTGACTGGGACTGGATCATCTGCTTCCACAGTGGCTGATTCACACACTCCTAGCTCAGATGACCAACCCATCCTGGTTTGCCCAGTATTGTTTGTTTATGGCAGCTGGGGCAAGCTACAACAGAAGAATTAACTAGTTGACAGACCACTTGGCCCTCACGTCCTGAATACTTAAGGTTTGGCACTTTCTGTAGTTTGCCAAACCTTGACATAGACTCATGCTGAGAATCAACTCCAGAGGAAAAAAAAAGCTTCTTGGCCCCCACATTTGTAGCAGATGCTCTACCTTGGTGAATACACATCTGTAGATGCCACCTCAGGACTGAGCTAAGCCTGTCCCTACAGATATTAGGGCCAGAGTCTCAGGATCCCACCTGATTGGAGATTCCAAAGCTCTGAAGCATGGATATCTTATCACCTATTTGAAGTGCATCACAACATGTTTATCAGTTTTGGCATTATGGGTGAGAAACTCATTTAAGTAAGACAGTGTTGGTGGCCTGCCCACATCCACTCATTCTTACCACTTCAGTGCCCCCTAGCTCAACTACTGACTAGCATCTATGACTCTTCACCTGAGAGCTTTCTCTAGCTATTGAAATCTAGCACATGGCCAGCCAGAAGGCTAGGGAACTAACACCACTGAGAGAAGTCCTCAGTCAATGACTTACGGGAGCTGATGTATGAATACCCCAGCTGCCTCTTCCTTCCATGGCAACAACTCTGTGTCCTGTACTGGCTCTCAGAATTCCCCTGTAAAGGTGTGCTCCAGTTACCCTTGGTGGTAATAAGCTTGCTAACACACCAATTGTTAACTATCTTCCCTTTGTCTCACTTCTTCCCTCCCTTTCCTTGGCTCCCCTCTAAATAACTTGCTCAAATCTTGAGCTTGGGTCTCCTCTGTCAAAACCCAATTTAAGACACTGGACACTGACTTGAGGTGGCCTGAGGAAGCCCTCGATCTGGCTTAGATAGCTGATTCCAATGGCTCACTTGGCTGTTTCCTTGCTGTATGACTTTGTGGTTTCAAAGCAGCATGATTCTGCCCAATTTTCATCTATTAAGATGGGAATGCCACATTCTTGATATCCTGACTGAGACTAATAAGAAATCCCAAAGAGCTCATTTAACATGAATCCTGAGTCATCGGAATGGAATGATCAGATGGAAATCTCTGCCTTTGCCCCTAGTGTGGGCATAATAATCACCACTCCTTGGCCTTCTGCTATGAACAGTATGGTCAAGAGTGCTGCCCTACAGGTGATTCAGTGGATCAAACAAGAGTGGAAAATGAGGAAAGAGCCCCTGCAAGTGTCCTGCTCCCTGAGGAGCCTGAATGGGGCAGAGGCAGAGGCTTACTCACCTCACTGGAGCAAGTAGCTGGAACTGGTGGTATGCCATGGTCCAATGTGGCAGTGTTGGGAGTTGGGACCTTTGGGAGGTGACTGAGTTGTGAGGTCTCAGCCCTCATGAATAGATTAATCCGTTCATGGATTAATGGATTGTGTTCTTGAGGGGAATGGGTCATGAGTGGGTCTGTCATAAGCCAGTTTGGCCTTCTCTCACAAGCCCTTTCACCATGTGATGCCTTCTGCTATGGGATGATGCAGAAAGACCTTTGCCAGATGCAGCCCCTCAGCCTTAGACTTCTCAGCTCCAGAATTGTATAAGAATTTTCTTTATAAATTATTCTAACCTTAAGTATTCTGTTAGTTACAGAAAATGGATTAACACATGGCGCATATGATGGCCCTCTTGGATTCAAGATATTAATGGGTTCAAGTGAGGTCCTTTGGGTGCCCAAGCCTGAGGACAACTGTCTGCCAAATCTATCAGTTTTCCATGGATGGCAATGCCAAATCTGATGTTGGCCCTTAGGAACAGGCATTCCATGGAATTTCAGAACACAATACATTACAAGCCAGGAAGTGGCACAGGAAGTATCTGGAATATAATGTACCTTGACTGAATTACTGAACTGTGGGAATCTTGATTTCACTGTATCAGTCAATTCACGGTACATGCTAACTTTATTTTGACAGATGCTGATCTAATGTTGCTTACTTGCTTGGAGTCTGACAGAACTATTGTCTTGGTGCTGAAATTAACATCCCATCCCAGGGTGAGAGCAACAGAAATGTGTTGGGAGATAATGGTCTTTTATGATAGAGAATTTCAGAGCCAATATGGGAGGCAGGCTAATATTTTCAAAGATAGTTGGATAAGGGTAACATTCCAGATGATGATTCTAGATAGGATATAGTCCAAGAAAGACTTCTGGAGGTGAAGTACATTAAGCAAGACAGAGATAGATGGGATTGAGGGAGAAACGTAAGCTGGCAGGAAAAGGGGCTTATAAGAAAGAGCTTAAGAAATTGAAGCTTTCAGAAGAAGCTGGATGGTCGTGGAAGCCATCATATTGCCTTCAAGTCAATCTTGGGTTAGAATTTAGCCTAACTACTTACAAGCTAAGAGCATTTGGGCAACTTTCATGATTTCCGCTCCAATCATCAGCTTTTTGATATATAAAAGGGGGATTCACAACTATTTCCTAAGGGTGCTAAGAGGACTAAAGTACCATGTTGGTAGAATGTCTAGCACACAGTAAATGGTCACCAAGTGTTAGTCACTGTCATCCCATTCTAACCTAAGTATTCTGTTAGTTACAGAAAATGGATTAAGACATGGCAGAAGAGGGATATAAGTTGGACTATATGGCCCAGGAACTAGAAGTTACAGGGAGACACAGTGGACATTCGAAGTACTGTCTGAATAATAGTGGATGCCCTAGGAGTCAGCAGACTCTCCTGTGCTGAGCAACAGCTGCTGCAGGATCATTGCTTGGCTGGGCTGCTGTAAAGGGTTTTGAGACAGTCTTGGATGAGTAGTCAGATAAGAAGGTTCTAAGGTCACCTCAAACCCTGTGACGGATGTGCACTAATCTTGTTTTTCAGACCCACTAGACTTTGGGTGAACCTTGTTCTGACCAAAAACTGTTTTGTTTCCAAATCTCTTCTGTTAAAACCTTGTTGTATCTCACTGCCCAATCAGGGATTTTCATTAGTAGTGAGGTAGATAATAGGTATGAAAAATGTTTTGACCTCCTTCAAATCTAAGAAAAATACAAATTACATTCCAGGAAATTTATTACAAATTGAGGTTCTGCACATAGCCATGCCCACCCTAGACAAGTTCTTGAACCTACGCAGATTAAATCACTGTAAATGCACCAGGAGAAGGCTTGCTATTTAACCTGCATCACAGGATGATTCTCACGTTGGAGGATTCATGAGAGGAATGGATTTGTTTTTATTAACGTGACTAGTGAAACAATTTTCCAATTACTACTTATTATAAAATGAGTTATGTTCTCAGAAGAATTTCTTGGATCATTGACTAAGTATGGGGGAGAGTTAAAGGACCTATGCAAGTCCTATAGACCTGTTTTTGCCTTAGGCCTTGACCTTGCCTTTACCAGCCCTGCTTCTGGGACTCTTCTGGATGTACACATGTGTGTGTGTGTGTATGTGTATATATGTGTATATATGTATATATATGTGTATGTATATATGTATATGTGTGTATATATGTATATATGTGTGTGTGTGTATGTATATATAACTGGCTACACAGAATCTGTTAGTGACCCTCCTATTTTCCTTGGACCTTTAGAGTACTCAGGGCTGACTTTTGCCAGCATTTGCATCTGATAGCTTTTTTCTGAAATTATAAGGCAATTGACGTTACCTCAGAGCTGCCCTCAACCAGTAACTGGCAAGAACATAAGTACCCCAACTTCCTCTTACACACACACCCGACGTGGGGGAGATAATTCTGAGACATTAACTCTGCACCAGTACCTAGGGTCTCCAAAAGGAAGGAAGTTCCTGTTGCCCTTCCTTTCTGTAGCTTTTTTGGCCTCCTTCCCTTCTCTGTATCACTTCCTATGTCCCTACCAGTTCCTCTGCATCTCCCAAATAAACCTGCATTGAATCCTTTGAGGAAACATAAACTAAGTCCCTGGCTGTGTCAATCCCTTTTGAGCCCTATTATAGATTGTTGAATACCAGGCCCCCTTCTCTGTGTGCACACCTATACTTTGTCTCCAAAGATCTCAAGGAGGAGCAGTGCAGCCCTCAAACCGTGCCATAGTGGGGTCATGGGATTTGGGACTGGGGACCTGTTCCAAGGAAACCTGCCAAGGGTCCATTTGGCTATTTGTTGAAGACTCAAGTCCCAGAACCAGGGCACAGATTGCTGCAGGGAGCAAGGTATTCTTAATCACCTTATCCTGAAATACCCACCTCTTAGTCTTAGATAAATTGACTTTTCTAGATTCTTAAGATGAGTCTGGCATCTGTGTCCCTGAGAAGTCCATTTGAGAGGGAGCTGCTGTGTGGATGTCTGCCACTGCCCATTTGAGGCATTTGAGGAGAGTTTTCTTGTTACCAGACAGTCCTGCCTTTCCCTCTACCCACAGGATCGGTGGGGAGAGGTGTTCTTGGTTAAAGGCGTAGCAAAGTTCTTGGCATCATGTGGTGGTGCAGGCCTGTAATCCCAGCTATTCCAGAGGCTGAGATGGGAAGACCACTTGAGCCCAGGAGTTTGAGACCATCCTGATCAACATAGCAAGATGCTTTCTCAAAACTAAAAAAAAAAAATACAACCAAGTGAAACACCACAAGATTTGCCAGGCACAGTGGCACATGACTGTAGTGCTAGCTACTTGGGAGGCTCAGGCGGGAGGATCCTTTAAGTGCAGGAGTTCAAGTCCAGCCTGGGCAACGTGGTAAGATCCTGTCTCAAAGTTTAGCAAAACCCTGCCTACTTTTACTTTATCCAAATATCAACTTGAACAAAATATGCCTACTTTTATGCAATGATTTCCCCATGCCCCTACAAGGGAGGATACAACCTATTGGGAAGATTTGAGGGAAACTGAGAACTACATCTTTGCATAGAGGTTCTTATCAATATCTTACGGCTACTGACATTTTCATATATAAGGTACCCATTTCTGCAGTTTACTTTCTTTATTAATATTGACTAAGTTCATTATCTCTGTCCACAAACTAATTTGATCTTGATTCAAATTCAGAAGGCATGTTAATCGCTCCTATCTTAATAGAAGTAAAACTCCTTGAGTAGCAAAATCACAATTTCTGAGAAGGGCTCAGGTTGAAGTTCAGGCGGAAAAACCTAGGATGGCTCACTGCCACTTCAATCTGGGCCTGGCTGAGATTTCATAGTGTTGACAGATTCTCTACATCCCCTGCCCTCATATTTCCTTCCATGAATATACTGCACATAACCCAAGTGTATTTAGAATGTCATTGTTTTGGTGGAGGCGGGGAAGGTGCTTGTCCCCCAGGTAATGTGATAGGCCTGTTACACAGGGCTCCTCCCTCTGTGTATAACCACTGATGCCAGACACATGGCAGTTCAGTGGAACTGAGCTGGTAAGAAGGAGCAGAGGAGAGTCATGAGCGATGTACACATGGGAAACTCTGAATTTTTAATTTGAAAATGGTGACCAGTTTTTTACAGGTAAATATCATTTACAAATTGCTGCTACTGTATTGAATTACATCCAGTGGCATCACTTTTGTATCAGTCCCATTAGCTTTCTGTTTATTGGTACATGGAAGTACTGCTCCACCTCCTCCCTCTGAGTTGGATGGGACCTTTAATAAGAGGTGGCACTTGAGGTGCCATTGTGGATAGGAAAGGAGCAAGGCAGATGCCAAGGTGGAGATATGTGGCACAGACGGGAGGTGCTAAGGGTGTGATAGAGGATTCCTTAAATTTAGAGCCCCTTAGGACGTCTCCCTTAGTTCTTTGCCTAGATTATTAGACTCCTGTGACTTCTGTGTTTGTAATTCATCCCCAACTTAAATAACTTCACAGCAATAATTGTCATGGGAAGAAAGGAAGAAGATCAACTTTGCTGAAGGTATACCTTGGGGACCTGAGAGTGAATTATATATGGGGACAAGGAGTTTACTGTTTAGCCCTAGAAAGGAATACAGATAATTCTTGGGGCACAAGGTGAATCTTTAGCATCGATGCCCTCATATGTCCCATTTTAGTAGAGCTGTGGTGAATCTTTGTGGAACCTAGTGGGAATGGCCAAATTTTGATAGAAAAGAGAATCAGAAAGCAGGCCAAGGTGGCAAACTTCAATGTAAGACTATAAGCTCCCTCAAGGGCAGGACTCTCATCTTTAGTCCCTAGTGACAAGCAAGATGTTTTGATAAATGTGATCCATGTTTGTGCTCAGAAAATGCATGTTTGAATGGAGGGACTCCTGGGAGCCATCTTGGCTGCTGGAGGTGAGCTTGAGCTCATAGTTGGGCTCTGTAAATGTCAGGGTCCTTAGAGGGGAGAAGCAATTACAGTTCTGACATTTGGAGCATAAGGCAGAGTTCGTGGAAAATGCCTGGCCCAGTGAACTATTATGGAAGCTGCTGAGTGGAATGGGCAGCAAATTTTATTGAGAAGGTTCAGGGGGGATTCTCTCATCTTCCTATTTATGCTGTTTTCCTCTCAGCCTTCCCACCCCTAGGATGGACCACCACACTGCTATACCATAAATATTTGTTAAAACCATGCTCTCTTCCTTCACAGGCTGCCTTGTTTGTGAAGGAAGAGAAGGGTAAATTCAAGGAACAGAACATTCAGGGTGGTTGGAGGGAGGCAGTCTAGTACAAAATAGGTGTATTAGTCAGGGTTCTCCAGAGAGACAGAACTAATAGGATATATGCATATATGAAAGGGAGTTTATTAAGGAGAATCTACCCACACAATGACAAGGTGAAGTCCCAGGGACAGACCATCTGCAAGTTGAACAAGGAAGCCTGTAGTGGCTCACTCCAAGTCCTGAAACATCAAAAACAGGGAAGCCAACAGTGCAGCCTTCAGTCTGTAGTCGAAGGCCCGAGACTCCCTGGCAAACCACTGGTGTAAGTCCAAAAGCCAAAGAACCTGGAGTCTGATGTTCAAGGGAAGGAAGCATCCAGCATGGGAGAAAGATGAAGGCCAGAAGACTCAGCAAGTCAACTCATTCCACCTTCTTCCATGTGCTTTTTCTAGCAGTGCTGGCAGCCGATTGGGGCCCCCCAGGACTGAGGGTGGGTCTGCCTCTCACAGTCCACTGACTCAAATGTAAATCTCCTCTGGCACCCTCACAGACACACCCAGAAACAATACTATGCATCCTTCAAGCAAGTTGACACTTAATATTAACCATCACAATAGGAATATTCACCACACACCTGAATGACTGTATAAAATTAATTAGGGTCAGTTTTTCATTTTTTTTCTGTCATAGCGTGTCATTTTGTATTTACAGTGTTACCAGCCTACAGCAAAAAGCTATCTTTGCCTAGCTCCAGAAAGCTCAAGGCACTCGAGCTACCATTTTTTCTATTAGCAAGGATGAAGATGTTCCAATGTCTTTTCTCCAAGATCATCTTTGGGTAATTTACTAGATGCCTTATATACAGACTTATCTAAAACCTCCAACTCCCTCCCCACCACCAAATGAGGGACAGCTGGATAGTCTCCATCATAATCTTATCCCCAGTGAGGTGGTTGGTGGTCACAGCTGCTTTTGTGCCTGAACCAGTTTTATAACAAAAAGGAATGGACTGAAGTTGTAGTAGGAGTGAACATACTACTTCAAACCCTAGGTCCCTGATTTTTTGATTCAGAAAATATGGGCCAGTGTTAAAGCTACTTAGTCTGACATCTGGAATTCCATGAGCTACCCCAGTCTTATCAACCCTAACTCCTGATGTCTGCATGGGCTTAAACCCTGAAATAATTTCTAGAAATGGCTCCATCTGAAATTAAGGCAACCAAATAGTCTAAATTTTATAGGGCCATCCTTCAGACTAGAAATGGTGGTTTTTTAGCCAGAGTTTCTATTCCTTCTGTATACCCTCTTCCACCACCACAGTGCTGGTATCACAGCTATACCATAAATACTTGTTAAAATTACATTAGAAATCATAAGCCAAGAAAATAGTGCATCTTAGAATTTTGTCCATTGTGGCACTTTTGTCAAAGTATCTGTTTTATGTTAAGAAGCAGGAGTCAAATCCTAACTAGTATCACCCAAGCCATTTCTTAAATGCCATGTGACTCTCAACACATTATGGTGGTTTGTTTCCATTAGCCCCATTTGTCTCTTATTCCAGCTCTCTATCTGGGTTCTATGACTGGATCATAACTTAAAGTAGAAATGTTCCTGGGAGGGGCAAGTGATTAACCAAAACATTCTAGACATAAGGCTTTAGTTCATAGGTACAACTGTAAAATGGAGAAATGAGGCATAGTCTAGGGCACGAATATGTGTATTTGAGGGTATGTGGAGGTACCAGAGGCTTTTTCCCCCATAAATTCCTAGCTCCTGAAAAATCTATCCCCAGTGTCTGGCATTTAAAACCCAATTAACTGAATGAAATCTTATAGCATAACTGACTCCCAGTCAGTTGCTGCTAACCATAAATAGTTGGTCAAAAAAATGAATGATCCCCCAGAAAGTGCTTTTTCTAACTCCCTACTTTTCTCCACCCTCACTGCTCTGTCCCACCTTGTGCCAGTGGCCCATGTTCCCTAGATCTGGTCTTGCTGACTTGATTGAGGAGGAGTTACAGCTGTGGCAGAGTCCACCAAAATACAAGTCTATTAAAAGCATCAGTTCATCAAAGTCCATGAAGTTAACTTGCTGGGTAAGGGGTCCCATTGGATTAGATTTTTAATTGGGATGAAATGCAGCCCAGAAAACTGGGGTCTTGGGGAAACTCGATTCCTCAGCCTGGCAATAATTAACCAACCTCCTCCAGAGTTACTGCCCCCTGGAGCATTGAAGTTGTTAAATCATCAGGCAGGGGAAATTCTATTATCTAGAAGCCTAACCCTTATGTATTCAGTTCTCTCCTCTACTCCCTTCCCATCTTACTGTTGTAAGTGAGCTATTTCTGACTCAAGGCTGCCAAGGAGACTCAGATCCTATAGAACCATAAGACCATGAGTGAATGCCTGTTCCTTTGGGTATCATCATCTCTAACTTGTTGTTTTCAGAGGCAAATACATAGGAATCAACGTGTTCAAACTGCTGTACCAGCATATCACAGGCAGAATGGCTTATAAATGTATTTCTCACAGCTCTTGAGGCTGAGATGTACAAGATCAAGATAATGGTAGGGGACTACTTCCTAGTTCATAGATGATGCCTTCTCACTATATCCTCACATGATGGAAATGGAAAGGTAGATCTCTGGGGTCTCTTTTATAATAGCATTAATCCCATTTATGAAAGCTCTATCCTCATGACCTAATCACCTCCCAAAGGGCTCTACCTTCTAACATCACATTGGTGATTGGGTGTCAACATACAAATTTGGGGAAAACAGATGATAGTATCCCACCCCTGGCCCTCTAAAACTTGTTCTTCTCACATTAGGTATTCATTCATCTCAATAGTGCCAAAATTCTTAACTCATTCCAGTATCAACTTCAAAGTTGAAGTTCAAAGTCTCATCTAAATATTATCTAAATCAGATATGGATGAGACTCAAGGAATGATTCATCTTAGAGCAAATTGCTCTCCAGCTGTGACCTATGAAATCAAACACGTTATATGCACCCAAAACACACTGGAGGGATGGACAGAGGATAGACATTTCCATTTCAAAATAAGGAAATAGGGAAGAAAAGGGTATTGGGGCCCAAGCAAGTCCAAAGCTCAACAGGGCAAACAACAAATCTTAAGGCTCCAGAATCTTTCTCTGACTTGATGTCCCACCTCTAGACCCACTAAGGTGGGAGTTGGACCCTCAAGGCCTTCAGTGGCACCACCCTCATGACTTTGCTAGGTACAGCCCATGCCACAGCTTTCTTGGGTTATAGTGGGTGACTGGCTCTTCTAGGCTGGAATTGCATACCAGTAGCTCTACCAGTTTTGTGGTCTTAGGAATGGCTTATCCCCAATGACTCTGCTGGGCATTGCCCTGGTAGGGGCTTTCTATGACGGGCCCTACCCCACAGTTTTCTGGGGCATCCTTGGCAATCTTAGGTAGAGGCTGCCATACCTCCATAGCTTCTCCTGGTACAGTGCACACTGCACCTAGCATAGACAATGTGTGTGGCAATGGAGCTCAGGGAGTGGAGCCTGTGATGTGAGGTGGCACCACTATAGCAGCCCCTCCTTTAAAATCATCCTGGCTCATAGACCCTTGCATTCTGGGCCTGTGATTGGGTGGTACCCTGATTTCTGAATTGTCTTCAAGGCTTATCTTCCATTGCCTGGGACAGTAAGTCCTGGCTTCTCTTTAGATTACTGACTAATCTCTTTATCAGATGGTCATCCCCTTGTTTTCTCCTAAACATGCTTTCTCATTCCTGATAATTTTCCAAACTTAAGTTCTGTTTTCCTTTTGATTACAAATTTCATTTTTAAATTGTTTCTTTGTGCATTTAAGCATTCAAGAGAAGCCAAGTCACACCTTCGACACTTTGCTTAGAAACTTCTTCAGCCAAATATCCTATTTCATCATTCACAAATTCTACCTTCCACAAAACACTAGAAGATAAACATAATTCAGTCAAGTTCTTTGTGACTGATCGCTTTTCCTCCAGTTTCCAATAACATTTTCTGCATCTCATAGCTCATCAGAATGGCCTTTACCATTCATATTTCTATCAGAATTCTGTTCATGAGCATACAAGTATTCTCTAAGAAGACTGAGCCTTTCTCTATAGCGCTCCTACTCCTTTCAAGCCCCCACCAGAATCACCCTTTACAGTCTGTTCATGGCAATGCAGGCTTTCTCTAGCATGGACCTCAACCCTTCCTGTCTTTACCCACTATCTAGCTCCAAAGCTGCTTCCACATTTTAGGTATTTGTGGCAGGAGCACCTATCCTACTTCTCAGCACCAATTTTGCGTCCATTCAGTCTGATATAACAACACCTTAGATTAGATAGCTAATAAACAGAAATGTGTTTCTCATAATTCTGGAGGCTGGGAAGTTCAAGATTAAGGCACCAGTATATTTGCTGTCTGACGTCCCATTTTCTGGCTTATAGATATACTTTCTTGCTGGTGGAAGAGGTGAGGCAGCTGTCTGGGGCTAGGGTTCTCTTGTAAGGGCAAAAATCTCATACATGAAAGTTCCACCCTCATGATCTAATCACCTACCAAAGGCCCTACCTCCTAACAACTTATTGATAATTAGGGTTCAACATGAATTTTGGGAGGACACAAAAATTCTGATCATTGAAGAGCCCTTTAGACTGTCATTCCAGGACTTAAGAGATTTTCTACTACCCTCTGTAAGCCTGTAAGCCAAGACTGGAGCAGGGTCACAAACTGTGATACAGTCATACAGTGTAGAAAATAACAAAGGCAAACTGTGTCTTCCCTACAAGGAATAAAAACAAAATACAAAAATACAAACTAATAAATTGCCAGTCCATTTCGTGTTACTATAACAGAATATGTGAGACTGGGTAACTTTAGAGATTTATTACAGTTCTGGAGACTGGGAAGTCTGTCAAGGGACCACACCTGGTGAAGGCTTCTTGCTGTGTCATAATGTGGAAAGGATATGGCAATAACATAGAAGGGAGATGGGAGGGGGAGCATTAGGAAGGGGTCCAAACTAATCCTTTTCATCAGAAGCACAATCCAGTGATAACCAACTCTATTCCATTGATAATAAATTCTATTCCATGACAATGGCATTAATGCATTCAAAAGGGCAGAGTCTTTGTGACCTAATGACGTCTTAAGGGTCCCACCTCTCAGCACTGTTGCATTGGGGATTGTCTCCAACACAAACTTTGGAGGACACATTCAAATCATAGCAAGAACGGATACATGTCCAGTAAAAGCCAGACATGAAAGAGAAGCTGTGATTCTGTGTAAAGTTCAAGGACAGGCAAAACCTGTTGTGATAGAAATTAGAATAGGATTTGCCTATAAGGTGTCAGAATAGAAAATAACTACTAAGAGTGTGAGGGAGGTTTCCTGAGTAGTAGAAATAGTCAAGTACCACATGATGTTTTGGTCAACGATGGACCAAATGAGTTGGTCCTGTAAGATTGATACCATATCTTTTTCTATGTTTAGATACATGTAAATATACAAATACTTACCATTATGCTACAACTGCCTACAATATTCAGTAATATGCTGCATAGGTTTGTAGTCCAGAGCTATAAGCTGTGTCATATAGCCTAGTTGTGTAGTAGGCTTATACCATCTAGGTTTAAGTACTCTGTTTGCACAATGACTAAATCGCCTAATGCATTTATCAGAACAAATCCCCATCATTAAGCCACACGTGGCTGTAGTTTATATATTGAGTGTTTGGTGGTTAAACAGGCATATACAGTTGTTAAAATTCATTAGGTTGTACACAGAAGATCTATGCATTTCTCTATACGTAAATTTTACCCCAATAAAAAAGAATTAGACTTGAAGGGAACAAATACACATACCTCCTTTAACTCAGCAAATT
Source organism: Gorilla gorilla gorilla (assembly GCF_029281585.2). Lineage (NCBI taxonomy): Eukaryota > Metazoa > Chordata > Mammalia > Primates > Hominidae > Gorilla > Gorilla gorilla. The sequence continues at coordinate 57,800,705 of NC_073229.2, read as the reverse complement.
CTACTGAGAATTTGTCTCATGTCATTAAGCAAGTATATAAAAACTCATTGCAGTGCTTATAATAGAAAAATATAGAAATAGAACTTAAATGCTCAGCAGTATAGTTAAATTATGGTAGCTCAAAACAGAATGCTCTATGGCCATGAAAAAATAATGTTGTAATGTACTTTGACATGGGAAAATACAAAATGTGATGAATTATAAACATGAGTACAAATCCATTTTTGCAAACACTAAATATAACTGGCTTTTTTGTTTAGCTTAATTACAGGCAAAATTTATGCTTTTCTGAGTCCTATATAGTATATAACAGTATATGTGTCTATAATTTGTGCCCACTTAAATTTCTAGTTGTATTCTTACACATCTTTAATTAGATTTGGGACAGCTCCTACCACAGTGCCCAACTCTTAGAGTGCCAATGCTCATAGTCTGTTCTGTCTCCTCCATTTCTTTCCCTTCTACTCAGGCTCTCAATCTTGTATTCCTTTTTTCTCTCTGGAAAAAAATCTGGGAGCTTAGTTTTTCCATATCATTGATACACTGCCACCATTTAGTCCAGAGGAAGATACCCGTTTCTTCTTTTGGGCTTGAACTTTTCAGACTCCTAGCAGTGGTCTGCTTCCACTCACAGCAATCTAGTCCACACTCCTAGGTTTGTGCACTCTGCTCTTTCATGAAGGTGCAGAGTGACCTGGATGGGACCTATGTACCCTTGAGAGCTTCAAGGGCCAGTTTGTTGGTGCTTTGCTCCTACTTGCAGGCCCTGGCCTCAGGTTCCAGGTGAGGTATGCACACTTTGGGCATACCAGGCTGCTTCTCAGCCTCTGATTTTGGTCACATATCTACACTGTTCCAGCTGTCTTGTCTTCCTCTAGCACTGTCTTTGGGCTCACACCTTCTTTTCACCTACCTTTTATTCTAGGTTTTCAGATCCTGAGACTCTTGGCTATTTTCGTATTTTGTACAAAGAGGTAGTATAGTACAGATAATAAGTTTGAATAGCCACCCCTCCTCAAAAGTATGTAAAAGTCCTAACCCCCAGAACTCTGTGAATATGACCTTTTGGATATGGAATCTTTGAAAATTAGATGATATCATCCTGAATTTAGGATGGCCCCTAAATTTGATGACAAGCAGCCTTATAAGAAAAGTGAGATATCTGACACACAAAAGGCCATGTGAAGGTGGAGGCAGAGCTAGGAGTTATGTCGCAACAAGCCAGGGTACACCCGGAGTCATCAGAAGCTGGAAGAGGCAAGGAAAGAATCCTCCCTAGAGCTTTGAGGAGGCATGGCCCTGGCCATCCCTTAATCTCAGACTTCTGGCCTCAACACTGATGGAACAAATTATTTTAAGCCACCCAATTTGTGGCGATGTACTCCAGCAGCCACAGGAAATGAACACAGGTAGTAACTGCCAAAGCATCTGTATCAGTCCTTCTCCTACCCCTACCACTTGACCTGGTAGAAGGAACTGTGGTCTATGCATGAAAGACATGAATGAAAGCCTGATGGTGAGGGCTGGTGTGGGTTCAATGCAGTCTGAGGAGTGATTCCAGGAAACTGAGTTTGGAAACAAATTAAGTGAAACCAGGAAGGAGGGAGGGGCATCCAAAATTAAGTGTGTGTGTTGTAGCAAGCTTGTTACCGCTGAGGACAAGGGAGGTATGTTTTTGCAGGGATTCTCCAGGAGCTGTAGCAGTCCCACAACCACCCCAGAATTGTCTGTTCAAGGGTCAGAAGAGGGGAATACTTACTTCCTGGCTCCCTTTCCTCGTTGGTCAAGTCAGTCACCTCGTTGGTCAAGTCAGTCACCTCGTTGGTCAAGTCACCTCGTTGGTCATTAACCGCTCATTGCTTGTGCTGCTTTCAGCTGTGCCTGCAAAAGCCGGAAGTGACAGAAGGCCCTGGGCAGAATGTGAGATGTGTGGTGCCAGTGCTGGAGTTCGTATGACAGCTGTGGCTGGAGTAAAGGTGGGCTGGGGGGACCGAGGCGGGCCACCAGAGGTGTGACCTAGAGCACAGGAAGATGTGTCATCAGACTTGGATTGCAGTCTGTAACTTCAGGGAAATGCTCTCAAAACTCTCAGCATGCTTAATTTATAACGGATTTCCCAGATCCGATGAAGGTCTGATAAGAATGAATATGAGAGTGTTTCATAAACTGTAAAACACTAATGAATACCAACCAGTATTTCCCATTGTATATAATCTGCCCAAACTGCAAGAGCCTATTTCTTCAAGTCTCAGACCCTGTGCTCCACTCCTTCTCCACTCCCCACCTCATTCCTGACAGATCTTGTTACATCTCCAGCTGGTGTCCTACCCAGGCTACCTGCAGATGCAGGTTAAGGGGCAATTAAGTCTCTCGGAAGATGCTGCCCAGTGGAGGGACTTGGAAGGGAGCGAATAGTCTTCCCGGATACAGAAGGAACTCGCTCTCCTCAGAAGCATCTTTTCGTATAAGACCTAATTGCATCTTTCCTACTGCTCTTGCAAATGAAATTTAAATATTTAACAAGCACCCTTTGGGTGGCTGCAGTTTCCCCAGATGAGATCTCAGAGGAAGGCACCTACCTGGAGCACACACAGTTAGCAGATTCTGTTCCTCTCCCTCACGTGCCCTCGCTGACCGAGCACTCAGGGTGGGTGGCCTGGGCTGTGGCTGCTGTTGGGTGCCCTTGCCATACAGAGCCTGAATGGGGCTGCTGCCATAGTTGGGCCAGATCCTGGTGGGTACCATCAAACCATGGATGCAGATGGGCCAACCCCATGGTTGATGGGGTCTGGAGCCAGATCTGATGTAGCTACCTACCACCAGAAGTGGATGTTTGCCCCCGGGAGTAGAGCCTAACACCCCTAACAGGCCAAGTGGCTTCTTCTGTCTTCTTACTTTCTCTGATATGCTATGTCTGATCACAGGCCCCCTATTTTTCAGAAGAAATGTTATAGGAATAAAACATTAAACTAAAAATATATGTGTAACTATATTTTAAGTATATTTAACTATGATATAAACTATTATAACTATATAACACCTATATTTTATAAGCTAACTATATTATAACTATCGTAAATATTAGTCAAATTTTCAACTGACAGATAGCTCCCACATATTAGGAGAATTGGAGGAGGTTTATAAGGGGACCCTTTACAAAGCAAGGGTGAGGTGTGCTGAACTGTGATTAGCAACAGTGGAGCTGTGATCACCCTTAGGCCTGATGGAATGAGGAAAGGGACCCTGAAAGAATTGTAACCTACAGGCTGCCTGGAGAAATACCATATGAACGCACTTAGAGAATGCTACCATGCTAGGCACTGGGGATTTGAGAGATGAAGGGAGATTCCTTGTGTTTAAGAAATTCTGCTTAGAAAGTGAAGCAGTTATCAAAAGCTATACAATAGGACAGGTGTTCTATATCTTACAGTTCAGATATCTGTAGTAGGAAAGAATAGTGCTCCCACTCTTGGAAAGCTGGCCAGAAAGGGATTACTAGAAGACTTCACAGATGATAGCTGAAATGAATTTAGGAGGTGTTATTTAGACAAGCTTTAGGTAGAAGGAGCAGCATCTGTGTACACTCAGTGGTATTTGGATTCCTGCCACGTTTTGGGAATGGCTGGAGTTTGGACAGCTGCCAGTAAGGGTAGGAGAATAAAAGGAGGTACCCCATTCAGTGACTTTCCAAGACCTACCTCTCTGTTCCCACTTTAGTCAGTTGCAGAGGATTAGGGGAAGCTGCCAGTAAAGCCATTGTGAGGCTGGACACCCCATGCAGCTGATGGCCAACCCAAAATGTCTGAGTAAGCTGCTCAAAGCTGTGGTGTAGATCTACCAGCCCTCCTCCTGCTTCCTTCCTGGAGTCTCTCAAGGAGTACAGGCAGACCTGAAAAACCTGAAGGTTTGTGCAGTATGGGACTGAACAGCCTCGGGGTCTAGAAATGAGGAAGCCACATCATCTCTCTAGTTCTTGCCTGTGCTCAGACTTGTTCCTGCAGGCATGCTGAGGGCCCCAGAGGCCCTTCCTCCTGACCCCAATTATTAGGCTGTTTCTTCCATGCCAGTAGCATGTAAGAATCAATCCAAGGTCAAAAAAAATCAATATTTAAAATGTGCTCTCAGGTTATCTACCCATCTACCTCTTAATATTTCTACCACTCTTAAAGAATTTTGAAAGTCTTTTGACCAGATAACACCTGATAAAGTACCTATGTTGAAGGGGAAAGCTGTTAACCTAGTATCTATTATTCCTGGCAGTACAGATGTTTCCTTAAAGATGGAACGTGGGACTGACAAAATTTTGAAAAGAGAGAAGATGGAAAAATGTTAGGGTGTAAGATACTGAATTAGGGAGGACCCATGAGCTTCGAGGATTCTCTGTGGATAGGAGAGATCATGCCGTGAAGACCAAGATCAGTTTGAATTCATCAAATAGTTACTTAATTCTTCCTGTCTTGGTTCCACTCTTATCTGGCTGGGACTGATACACATATTTCACTGGAAACCTACCTGGGGCAGAGCCCCATGGAAGTTACTCTGTACTCCATTTAGCTTGCTTGGGAAATGTAGTTAAAACTGTGTGAAAAGGGGTATCATCTTGATAGCCATGGCAGGGTGCTTGATAAGAATATGGTTCACTGCCAAGCCATTGTTTCTTTATCTTGGGGGATGGGTGGAAAAGTAGAAGGGAGGTGCTCAAGACCTTTGCAGGTAGAATGTCAGGGAGGACTGGCTCAGACTTAAGTAGGACAGTCAGTGTGGAGGACATTGTGGCCTTTGGGCTGGTCACTGAACCCCATAAGCCTTAATTTCTCCTATCTGAAGTTGGGTGAGTAATATCTAACCCTCTCATATAGGTTTGGAAGGAAGAGAGATGTTAAGCCAACAGGGCCTACCAAGGGGCTAAACTAACAGGTGTTCATTCCTTCCTACGAGATTAATACTATAAAAACAAGCAGGAAAATGTCAAAAGTGATGAAACTCTAAAGGGCAGAAGGGAGGAACTGTTGATGTGCGTATGCTGTGGGAGAATAGAGGAGCATGAATAAGAGTATCTGTTTCATGACAAATGTGCAGCATCCTCATGATTAAAACCAGGGCAGTGCAGAAGCCCTGTGCTCGTGAGAAACTGCAGAAAAATAGGGCACCAACTAAGGCAGCTGTTTCTAGAAAACTTCCTCTTAACTACCAGTACTGCTGCCTTTTTACTGTTTCCTTTGCTGTTCAGAAGCCTTTTAGTTTTATGCAGTTCTATTTGTCTATCCTTTTATGGTCTGTGCTTTTGAAGTCTTAGCCTCCCAAAATATTATTCTACAGACCAATGTCACCGAGCTTTTTCCCCCATTTTCCTCTAGTAGTTTCAAGGTTATAGGTCTTTTAGTCTTTAATTCATTTTGGGTTTTTTTTTTATGATATGAGAAAATGGCTTGTTTACATTCTTCTGGATGTGAATATCTTGTTTTCCCAAAACCATTTAAGATACTATTCATTTTCCATCGTGTGTTCCTGGCACCTGACTATAACATCAAAGATCAATTGACCATAAACTCCCTCAGATTTTTTTTGAGTCCTTATCTCTCCGTTTTTGAAGGACGGCTTTGCCAGGTGTAGTAGTCGTGGTTGACAGTTTTTTTTTTCTTTCAGCTCTTAGAATATATTCTATGACACTCTTCTGGCCTTGGAAGTATTCTGAGAAATTTGCTGATAGCTTTGAGATCTTCCTTGTATGAGATGATTCACTTTTTTCTTGCTGACTTCCAAACTTTTGTCTTTCACTTTTGATAACTATAATGTCTATGTAATCTTTTGGTGTTATGTTTGAAACTTCACAGGTATGAATGTCCATATTCCTCTCCAGATTTGGGAAGTTTTCAGCCATTTTTTTAAGCTTTTTGCCCCCTTTCTCTTCTCCCTTTTGAACTCCTCTAATGCACACATTGGTTCTCTTGATATTGTCCCATAAATCCTGTACACTTTATTTCTTCTCCTCTGACTAGATAATTTTATATTACCAGTCTTCAAATTCAGATGCTTGCTTCTGCTTGATCAATTTTGTTGAAGCTCCCTCTTGCATTTCATTTCATCCATTGTATTCTCCAGCTCCAGAATGTTTATTTGGCTTTAAAAATGATTTCTACTTATTGAACTTCTCATTTTATTCAAGTATTTTCCTGACTTTATTGAGTTGTCTTTTCTCTTGCAGCTCACTAAGCTTCCTTAAAACAATTATGCATATTTTCAGGCAACTAATAGATCCTCATTTTGGGAAGATTGGTTACTTGAGCTTTATTAGTTGCCTTCAGTGTCATATTCACTTGATCATGATTTATGTAGTCTTGTGTTGATGGCCTTGCATTTTAAGGAGCAAACACTTCTTCCTATCTTAACACACTGGCTTTGTCAGGTAAACACCTTCTTCTGCCAGGTCCATGAATTGATGATACTGCCTCCAGGATCACAGTCAAGTGGGGCTAGAGCCCAGGACATCTGGCTGCTACTGGGTCTGCAGCTTGGTCCCTGGTTGACAGGCCTGTTAATGAACCATATGTGGGCCTCGTTTCTGCTAGATCCCCAGGTGAACAGGACTTCCTATATGGGACCATAGTTGAGTAGGAGAAGGGCCAGGTCATGAAGCCACTTCTAGTTCCAAAGTTAACTCTGCAGATAGTAGCCCATTACAAAGAGTATCGACGAGTGTGCTCCTCCTGAGTAGATCCCTAGGAAATCAAGATGGGCTTTAAGATCAGAGTTGAGCTGGAGATAGGCTGCAGGGTTGCTTTTGAAGATCTACAGTTGGCTTGACGTTGGTGGGCTTATTTACCAGAGCAGAAAAACATGTCTCCTGCTAGACCCCTGAGTGGGAAGGACTGACTGTGGGTCATGGTAGAACAGAGCTGGAGCTAAGTCACAGGGTTACTTCAAAATTTATAGTTGGATCTGAGGTCAGTGAGCCTGCTACTAGGGACACAGATGAATGTGGCTACTCTGAAGTCCTCTGGCAGATGGGTGTGGTTATGAGACTGTGGCAAATGAGTCTGGGGATGAGTATCTGGCATGATGGGGATATCTTTGGTCTACAGCTAGTACCACATTTGGCAAGCCTGCCACTGGGGTATAATCAGGGTTTTGTAACCCTTACCTTTATTTCAATGATCCCACAAAGACACTTTTGTCCAGAGTTTGCTGCTGATCATTGTTTGGGGGGAAGCAGGCTGGAGACCTCTTATTCCATCTGGATATTATTCAAGTCAAAAGCAGTTTTGGATGAAGCACTATACTTACAGAAAAATATATAAATCTAGGATATGCTACAAGAACAATGATCAGATGAATTTTTTTATCTTAGCTATTTTTTAAGACAATCTTAAATTTACAATAATCCAGAATTAAGTCTATAACATTAATCATGATGTGCGGGGGAGAGAAACAATGTAAGATTATGCTAAATTTCTTGCCATGTTAAGAAGATAGATATTACATAAAAATAGGATTTAATACCCGCAGTAAAAAGTGGGACAAGCTGAAAAGTTTAAGGTATTAGAAAACAGAGTAAACATTCATTGTAATACATGTACAAAACTCACTAGGAGAATTATCGACAGGTGGAGTTAAAATCAAATGAAAATGGAAACATAACCTACTGGATACAGCAGAAGCAGTGCTAAGAGGGAAGTGTATAGCATTAAATGCCTTCATCAACAAAGGAGACTTCATCAACAAAGGGGGGGGGTCGGGGGGGGCAGGGAGACAGATTCTCACTCTGTTGCCGAGGCTGGAGTGCAGTGGCACGATCTTGGCTCACTGCAACCTCCGCCTCCCAAGTTCAAGTGATTCTCCTGCTTCAGCTGGAGATTATAAATTAAGTGTAACAATGCAGCTTGAAGTAGAAGAGCAAGAAAATAAGCCAACCCCCCGCCATTAGGAGAAGAGAAAAAGCTGAATCAAATGAAGACTAAAACTAACAGAAGAAAACAAATGAAGACTTTAAAACATAAAATTATTAACAAGTCAGTTTATTAAAAAGGTAAAATTGATAAACTGCTAACTAGTCAAGGAGAGAAGACCTAAATCAGTAGTGAAAAGGACATTACAACTGATATGAAACACAACATCAGAGACCTGGAGACACAGCCTACCAAGACTGAATCAGGAAGTAGAAAACCTGAACAGACCAATAATGAGTAATGAGATTGAATCAGTAATAAGTCTTCCAACAAAGAAATGCCCAGGACTGGCTGGATTCATAGCTGAATTCTACCATATGTACAAAGAACTAGTATCAGTGCTTTTGAAACTATTCAAAAAACCAAAGAGGAGGAAATTCTTCCTAACTCATTCTATGAGGGCAGCTTCACCCTGATACCAAACAAGGACACAAAACTACAGTCCAGTTTTCATGCTGCTGATAAAGACATACCTGAGACTGGGCAACATACAAAATAAGGAAGTTTAATGGACTTACAGTTCCACATGGCTGGAGAAGCTTCACAATCATGGCAGAAGGCAAGGAGAAGTAAGTCATATCTTACATGGATGGCAGCAGGCAAAGAGAGAGCTTGTGCAGGGGGATTCCTCTTTTTAAAACCATCAGCTCTCATGAGACTTATTCACTATCACGAGAATGGCAGGGGAAAGACTTGCCCCTATGATTCAATTACCTCCCACTAGGTCCCTCCCACAACATGTGGGAATTCAAGATGAGATTTGGGTGGGGATACAGCCAAACCATATCAAACATACATGCCAAAACCTGTAACAAGATACTAGCAAACTGAATCCAACAGCACGTCAAAAAGATATAATCAAGTGGGATTTTTATACCAGGGATGCAAGGATGGTTCAATATATGCAAATAAATGTCACATCAACAGAATGACAGAAACCATATGACCATGTCAAGAGACACAGAAAAAGAACTTGATAAAATTCAACATCCCTTCATAAAACTCAAACTAGGCATAGAATAAATAATAAAAACTATATACAACAAACCCACTGCTAACATACTAGACAGAGAAAAGTTGAGTCTTTCCTCTAAAAATTGGAATGAGACAAGGATGTGCATTCTTACCACTCCAATTCAGCAGTACTGAAAGTCCTAACCAGGGCAATAAGGAAAGAGAAAAGGCATCCAAATTGGAAAAGAAGAATTCAAATTGTCCTTATTTGCTTATATGATCTTATATCTAGAAAAACGTAATGACGTCACTAAAAAACTTAGATTTGATAAATTCAGTAATTTTGCAGGACAAAAACAAAGTCAACATATAAAAACTCATAGCCTTTCTATACACCAGTCTAGCCGAGAAAGAAATCAAGAAGGCAATCCCATTTATAACACTTAAAACAAAACAAAAAACTGGCCAGGGATGGTGACTCACACCTGTAATCTCAGAACTTTGGGAGACCAAAGCAAGTGGGTCACTTGAGGTCAGGAGTTTGAGACCAGCCTGGCCAACATGGTGAAACCCCGTCTCTACTAAAAATATTTGGTGCAAAAGTAATTGTGGATTTTGCCATTTAAAAAATGGCAAAATTAGCCTGGCATGGTGGCTGTACCCCTGTAATCCCAGCTACTCAGGAGGCTAAGGCATGAGAATTGCTTGAACCCAGGAGACAGAGGTTGCAGTGAGCCAAGATCGTGCTACTGCACTCTGGCCTGGGTGACAGAGCAAGACTCTATCTCAAATTAAAAAAAGAAAACTAGAAACAAACTTAACCAAGAAAGTAAAAGATCCCTAAAATGAAGAAAACTACAAAAGACTCAAGAAATTGAAGGTGACATAAACACATGGAAAACATCTCATGCTCATGGATTGGAAGGATTAGTATTGTTAAAACAACCGTATTGCCCACAGCAATCTGCAGACTTACTGCAATTCCTTTCAAAATATTCTTCACAGAATTAGAAAAAAAGATCCTGTTTCATATGGAACCAAAAATGGGCCTGAATAGCCAAAGCAATCTTAAGCAAAATGAACAAAGTAGGAGGCATCACATTACTTTAAAAATGTATTACGTGGCTATAGTAAGTGAAATAGCATGCTTCTAGTACAAAAATACTGGAACAGAATACAGAACCCCGAAATAAAGCTACATATTTATAGCCATCTGATCTTTGACAAAGCTGACAATAACTTTAAATGGGGAAAGGACACCCTCTTCAATAAATTGTGCTGGGAAAATTGGATAGCCACATGCAGAAGAGTGAAACAACCCCTGTCTCTCGCTATATACAAAATCCAACTCAAAACAGACTAAAGTCTTAAATGTAACACCCAAACTATAAAAATGCTAGAAGAAAAACCTATAGTAAACTCTCCTGGACATCAATCTAGGCAAAGAATTTATGACTAAGGCCTCAAAAGCACAGGCAACACAAAATAGATGGGACATAAACTATAACTTCTACACAGCAAAAGAAAACAGTGAAGAGATGTTGAATGAGAGAAAATATTTGCAAACTATGCATCCAACAGAGGACTAATATCCAGAAGACATAAGAAATTCAGAACAGGAAAAACAATCCATTAAAAAGTGGGCAAAGGACATGAACATCTCAAAAGATATGCAAATGTCCAATAGGAATATAAAAGAAATGTTCAACATCACTAATCAAAGAAAAAAATAAAACACTACAATGGGATCATCTTACCCCAGATAAATAGCAGCAATAAATTAAATTGAAGCTAAAAAACACAGATCTATGAAATAGTTGACTTTTTGAAAAGACAGAATTGAAACTTTTCCTTAGAAAATCCAAATAAGTCAAATCAGAAAAAAGACTACCAAAATACAAAGAATCATTAGACTATTATGAACAACTGTATATCAACAAATTGGAAAGCCTAGAAGAAATGGACAATTTCCTGAACATACACAACGTGCCAAGATTGAAGCATGTAGAAATAGAAAACCAGACCAATAACAAATAATGACATTGAAGCCATAAAGTCCCCCATCAAAGAAAAGCCCAGGACCTGCTGGCTTCCCTGCTGAATTCTGAACATTTGAAGAACTAAGACTTTGAGGTCTTACACAGTTTTTGCTGAGACTGATATTAGAGTATTTCCCCAATGTTTTGTTTTAGTAGTTTCATAGCTTCAGATCTTAAACACAGGCAGCCAAAGCAAAAAGAGACCAAGAGGAATTACATCAAACTAAAAAGCTTCTGCACGCCAATCAATCAACAAAGTGAAAAGACAACCTACAGAATGGGAAAAAATACTCACATACCACCCATTGGTATATATTCTGAATTGGTAACCAGAATATATGAAGAACTCAGACAACTCAGTAGGAAAAACTATTCTATTTGATTTTAAAATGGGCATCAGAATAGATAATTCTCAAGACGCACAAATGGCCAACACATATGAAAAAATGTTCATCACTAATCATAAATGCAAACCAAAACTGCAATGAGATACCATCTCATCCCCTTTAAGATGGCTTTTATGAAAAACATGGGAACAATGGATACTGGTGAAGAGGTAGAGAAAGTGGAACACTCATAGGCTGTTGGTGGGAATGTAAATTAAGACAGCCACTACACAAAACTGTTTGGAGGTTCCTCAAAACTAAAAATAGAACTACTGTATAATCCAGCAATTCCACTGAGTATATACAAAAAGGAGATAAGTATAAAGCAATGTCTGCACTCCCATGTTTGTTGCAGTACTACTCACAACAGCCAAAATATGGAATCAATGTAAGTCTCCATAAATGGATGAATGGATAGTGTTGTATATATACACAGTGGAATCTATTAAGTCATAAAGAATGAAATCGTCATTTTTAGCAACATAGAACTGGGGGCAATTATGTTTAGTGAAATAAGCCAAGCACACACACGCGCACACACACACACACACACACAAATACTCTGTGTTCTCATATGTGGAGCTAAAAAGCGATCTCATGAAGATAGAATAGATTGGCAGTTACCAGAGGCCAGGAAGGGGGAAAGTGAGATTGATTCACGGGTAAAAATAAACATTCAACTAGAAGAAATAAGATCTAGTGTTTGATCAGTAGGGTGACTGTCAATCTATTATATATTTCAAAATGCAAAACAATTCAGATGCTCCTAACATAAAAAGATGAATATTTAAGTGCTAGATATCCCAATTACCCTGATTTGATCCTTATACATCATATGAATACATAAAATATCACATGTACTCCCCAAATATGTACATCTATTTGTCCATACACAAAAAAATACCTATAACTGAATGGTGACATATATTACAGCCTCTGTGATAAAGCTAATAGCTATTAGATACCATTTAAAAACAGGAATTTTCAAAAGGTCAAGAACTTAACAAAATTAGAGAATAAACTCATACATGAATTAAAAACAAAACTTCAATAAGATAAGCTAAAGTGAGATTGTTGAAATGAATAATATAATAGACACCTCTGATATGACTGATCAAAAGAAGTAAGAGGCAGAGCAAGATGGCCAAATAGAAGCCTCCACTAATCATCCTCCCTATAGGAACACCAAATTTAACATCTATACAAAAACGTCCCTTCATAAGAACCAAAAACCAGGTGAGGGATCACAGTACCTGGTTTTAATTTCCTATCACTGAAAAGAGGCACTGAAGGGAATAGGAAAGACAGCCTTGAATTTCCAAGAGTGAAAGGGACTTTGTCTTGCAACATAGATACCAGCTCGGCCACAGTAGGGAAGAGCGCACATAGCACCCTACTTCTATAGCCTGGCAGCAGCCACATGGCATGAAGAGAGAATCTGCACTTGGGGGAGGAAAAATGCAGGACTGTGGGACTTTGCATTGGAACTCAGTACTGCTGACCCCAGGCAGAACTCAACTGGTGCCCACAGAGGGAGCATTTACCAACCTTAGCCAGAGGGGAATTACTCATAGCAGTGGTTGCAACTTGAGTTTCAGCAAGTCTTGCTGTGGAAGGCTAAAGTCTTCGAGTTCTAAATAAACTTGAAAGGCCGCCTGGGTCACAAAGACTGCAACCCCTAGGCAATTCCTAGTGCTGTGCTGGGCTCAGAACCAGTGGACTTGGGGAACACGTGACCTGGGTGAGATACCAGTCCAGGCAGCTAAGAAAGTGTTTGTGTCACCCTTTCTCCCAACCCCAGACAGCACAGCTCACAGCTCCAAAAGAGACTTCTTTCTCTTGAGAGGAGAAGGAATAGTAAAGAGTATTTCATCTTGCAACCTGAATACAGCTCAGCCACAGTAGGATAAGGCACAAGGCAAAGTCATGAGGCCCCCGCCGTTCTAGGCCCTAGCTCCCAGATGATATTACTAGACATACCCTGGGCCAGAAAACAACCCACCGTCTTAAAGAGAAGGGCCCAATCCTGGCAGGATTAATTATGTGCTGAGTAAAGAGCCCTTGGACCCTGAATAATCAGCCATAACTAAATAGTACATGCTATGGGCCTTGGGTGAGACTGAGACATTTCTCTAACCACAATGGAATAAAAGTAGAAATAAAGAAATTTTAGGAAGTACACAAACACATTGAAATTAAATATACTTCTGGATGACCAGTGAGTGGATAGAGATTAAGAAAACTGAAGTTTCTCAAAACAAATAATGAACTGACATATCAAAACCTATGAGACAGTGAAATTTCAGAAAGTTTATAGCTATAAATGCCTACATCAAAAAAAAAAACTTCAGATAAACTTAAAGCTGCCTCTTAAAGAAAGAGAAAAGCAAGAGCAAACCAAACCCAAAATTAGAAGAAATAGGGATGAGAGCAGAAATCAATGAAATTGAAACAAAACAGTATAAAAGATCAATGAAACAAAGTTGGTTTTGTGGAAAGAAACAAAATTGACAAACCTTCAGTCAGACTAAGATAAAAAGATGACCCAAATAAAATCAGATGAAAATAAAGACATCACAACTGATAGTGCAGAAATTCAAAGGATCATTAGAGGCTACTATAAGCATCTATAGTAAACTTATAAGAAATGTATAAATTTCTAGACATATAACCTACAAAGATTGAATCATCAAGAAATCCAAAACCTGAACAGACCAATAACAAATGAGATTAAAGCTGTCATAAAGTCTTCCAACAAAGAAAAGCTTGAAACCTGATGGCTTCACTGCTGAATTTTACCAAACATTTAAAAGAACTAATCAATCCTATTCAAACTATCCCAAAAATAGAGGGAGTATCTTCAAACTCATTCTGTGAGGCCAGAATTATCCTGACACCAAAACCAAAGATGCATCCAAAAAAAAAAATCAATATCCCTGATGAACATTGATGCAAAAATCCTTAAAATACTATCAAACCAAATTCAACTCATTAAAAAGATCATTCCTTCTAAGTGGGATTTATTCCAGAGTTGCAAGGATCGCTCAACAAATACCAATAAATGTGATACATCATGTCAACAGAATGGAGGACAAAAATCATAAAATCATTTCGATTAATGCTGGAAGAGTATTTGATTAAAATTCAACATGTCTTCCTAATAAATTCTTGAAACTGAGTGTAAAAGGAATAGACATCAACATATAATAAAACTATATATGTCAGACCCACACAGCTAGTATCATACTGAATGGGGAAAAATTTAAGTGTTTCTTCTAAGATCTAGAACATGACAAAGATGCCCATTTTCATCACTGTTGTTCAACATAGTACTAGAAGGCCTAGCTGGAACAATTGGACAAGAGAATGAAATGAAGGGCATCCAAATTGAAAGGGAAGAAATCAAATTCTTGTTTGAAGATATCTTATTTGGAAAAACCTAAAGACCCCATCAAACTATTAGCATTGATAAATTCAGTAAAGATGCAAGATACAAAATCAAAAATTAGTACGATTTCTATGATAGTGGCAAGTAATCTGAAAAAAAAATCAAAGTAACCCCATTTACAATAGCTAAAATAAAATTAAATGCCTAGGAATTAATTTAACCAAGGGAATGAAAGATATCTATAACTACAAAACATTGATGCAAGAAACTTAAGAGGACACAAAAGAAAGATATTTCATGTTCATGGATTAGAAAAATTAATATCGTTAATGTTCATAATACCCAAATCGATCTAAGATTCAATGAAATTCCTGTCAAAATACCGATAATGTTCTTCACAGAAATATAAAATACACTCTTAAAACTTATATGGAATCAGAAGAGACCCAGAATAGCCAAAGATATCCTGAGCAAAAAGAACAAACTTGGAGGAAAGAATCACATTATCTGACTTCAAGTTATACTACAGAGCCATAGTAGCCAAAACAGCATGGTAGTGGCATAAAAACAAACACATAGACTAATAGAACAGAATAGAGAATCCAGAAACAAATCCATATATCTACAGTGAACTCAATTTGACAAAGGTGCCAAGAACACACATTGGGGAAAGGACAGTCTCTTCAGTAAACAGTGCTGGGAAAACTGAATATCCATACACAGAAGAATGAAACTAGACTTGTATCTCTTGCCATATACAAAGACCAAATCAAAATGTGTTAAAGACTCTAAGACCTCAAACCAAAACTAATAAAAAAAACATTTGGGAAACTCTCTAGGATATTGGATGGGGCAAAGATTTATTGAGCAATACCCCACAAGCACAGGCAACCAAAGCAAAAATGGACAAATGGGACCACATCAAGTTAAAGCTCTAGCATGGCAAAGGAAACAGGAGACAACCCACGGAATGGGATAAAACATTCATAAACCATCCATCCAACAAGGGATTAACAGCCAGAATATATAAGGAGCTCAAACAACTCAAAAGGGAAAAACCCTACTAATCCACTTTTAAAATGGGCAAAAGATCTGAACAGACATTTCTCAAGACATGCAAATGGGTATATGAAAAGATGCTCAATGTAATTGATCATCAGAGAAATGCAAATCAAAACTACAATAGATAATCTCATTGTAGCTTTGTGTAGTTGAAGTGGCTTTTATTTAAAAGACAGGCATTAACAAACGCTGGCAAGGATGTGGACAAAAAGGAACCCTCGGGTACTGTTGATGGAAATTTAGATTAGTACAACCACAGACAAATGGATAAAGAAAATGTGGTACATATACACAATGGAGTACTGGTCACCCATAAAAATGAGATCCTGTCGTTTGCAGCAACGTGGTTGGAACTAGGGGTCATCGCGTTAATGTTCTCATTTATTTATGAGAGCTAAATATTAAAACAATTGAATCATCCATGGAGACAGTAGAATGACAGTTACCAGAGGTTGAAGTATAGAAGGAGGGGGAAGTGAGGATGATTAATGGGTTTAAAAAAATAGAATAAGGTCTAGTATTTGATAGAACAGCAGGGTGATTATGGTCAATTTGTGTACACTTAAAAATAAGTATAACTTGATTGTAACACAGGTTAAATGCTTGAGGTGATGGATACCCCATTTACTGTGTGATTACGCATTGTATGCCTGTCCTGTATCTAAAGAGCTCATATACCCCATAAATACATATACCTACTATGTACCACAAAATTAAAATTTTTAAAAAGACAACATACATAAAATAGGGGACACAGTTACACAGTAGAAGATCAAAAGACAATACATAAATACCATCAATTATATGCTGACAACTCTGCAAATTTAAACAAAAAGGGCAAATTCCTAGAAAAAGACAACTTAGAACTGAAACAAAATAAAAAAGCTCATATTTCTATTAAAAAAGGAGTTGAAAAAAATCTCTCTAATAAAAAGACCTGTGTGGTTTTACTGACAAATTCTCTCAAATTGTCAAGGAACATATTCTATCTTATAGAATATAAGGCAATAGGAAAAGAGGCAGTATTTACCAGTCCTGATGCCAAATCTAGTGAAATATTATGCAAAAACAAAATTGTAGGCATATTACCCTTATAAACATAGATGCAAAAATCTTAATGTTAGCAAATTAAATCCAAGAGTATATAAAAGTGCTTATTGGGGATATACAAAGATCTTTTACTGTCAGAAAGCTCGTAAACATAATCTGCCACATCCCACAGATTAACAGAAAAACCAAATATTGAGAGAATTCTCCACAGATCTCGTTTCTGCACATCTTGTGAGCAGAAGCTCCCATGGCATATATTCCAAACTAACTTTTCAAGGATCACTGTATAGAAAATAGCCTTCAAAGATAGTGTCTCCTTCTGAAGCAGATGGCAGATTTTTTTACAGTTCAATATAATAAATATGATGTCTCACTTCAGGGCAAATGTTAGACAGGTCTGCTTCTTAGCCCATTTTAAAAGATTCAGGATTCCTTGGCTGTGATACAATCCACTACATGTGCAGCATCCACCTAGCCTTCCCTTTATTGCTCTCATGGGGCATGAGGGGCAAAGGGAAGTGGTGTGGACATCAACATGTTGTTGCCTGCTGTGCCACAATAGTCCTTTTATCTCTTACCCATAAGTCTCATGTCTTCTGCCAACATCTATAAAACTATCGCAGGCTAACTTACTAAGAGTAAAATCTCAAACTTTTCGTTTCTTGACAACTATCATCTCAGAATTTATAGGATAAAGAATGTAATAATACTCTACAACTACTTGTGATAAAAGTTCTTATATAAGAAAACATTAAAAGCATTCTTTTTCAAATCAAGAGAAGAATTTTTACTATAATTCAATGTTGTATTGAAGATCCTAGCCAGTATAATAAAACAAAAATATAGGCATAAGGATTGGAAAGGAGAAACTAAAACTCATAACAAACTCAATCTACAGACAAGTTATAAGAAAAAATACACATCAAGATGGCTATAAGAATAGCATTCAAATAGTATATTCAAATTTGGTTGTATATCCATATGTTAGTAGCAAATAATTTAAAAATGTAATCAAGACTCTGTTTAGAACACAAGAACAGAATATCAAGGATGTAAGAATAAATCCAACAAAAAAAGTAAGACCTCTATAGGAAAAAAAAAGCCCTAACTCTGAAATATCAAAAATGGAGAATTATAGCATGTTTATTAAAGGCTTAATGTTTAAATTTTTATAGAACTCAATACTGTCACAAACTTTATACTTAGAATATTTACTATTCTATATATTGTCCAATAAAAGAATAGTAGGAAGGGTACATTTCTGTATTAGAAAAAAATAACTATCATGCTATATTAAATCTGTTGATATTGACAGGGGTAGACAAATTGACCAATGCGATAGAATAGTGAGTCCCAGAAACAGACCCTGAAAGTGAGATGTCATGTCATGGGTGAGGGAATTTTTTCATATAGCTGGATTATTTTAACCTTATAAGAAACAATTTAATGCCTACCTCACACCACACCCAGTAATGTCACATGAATTAATAATTCACCTGTTTTCTACTGAGGGTTTAAGAAGCTTTATTTTTTGAGCCTGGGAGTTAAGAAAAACCTAAGACACAAAAATATTGACTGAAGGAAAATTAATAAACTTCATTAAAATTCACTTCATGAGCTGTCAAAAGTTAAGAGAAATTATGAATTGATATGTTTGCAATATATACTGAAAATAGTATTCAGAATATGCAAAGAAGTCCTACAAATAAGGAGCGAATGGACAAAAGACATAAATGGGCATTTACTGAAGGTGAAACAAAACCAATACAATATGAGATTTTTACTGGTGATAAAATGCCATCTCACTGTGATCTTGACTTGCATTTTGATATCCATTCAACTGGCAAAAACTTTTAAGTCTGACAATGCCAAGAGTTGGGAAAGCTGTGATTCTGTAAGATTTCTTATATCTTATGAACAATAACTTGAGAAGATAACATTAATACCATAACTTATGAAATACTTCACATGTATACATACAGGAGAAGAATTGTTAGATTATGAAGCATTTTAATATTCAGCTTAAGGAGATGCCACCAAATTCTTTTCCAAATATATCTGATCTCCTCTCTTCTCGTCAAATATACATCCTAGCCCCTTTTGCTTAGGTGGAGCCATAGGTCTAGTTTTAACCAATGAGTTGGGAGTAGAAGTGACACTTTTCTTCCATGCCAGGGCACTGAAATGTTGATTCCAGATTCTTCAGAGCTTTTTCCCTCTGGCAGCTGTCAACCTTTGAGACAGTGACTGTTCTGTCAGCCTAGGTCCTTGATTCAGCATAATACACGTTCTTTCCTGTTGAATACAAAGGACATACAGCATAAGTGAGAAATAAGTCTTTGTAGATTTAAGCTGCTGAGATTTTCAGGGTTGGTTTTTACTACAGAATACCATAACCTATTCTGATACATACACAATAGGAGACATGGACAAGACTGTTTTATAGCACCAGTGTTCACAATGGCTTTGGAAACAACCCAAATACCTGTTGCCTGAAGGAGGATGACTAAACTGCAGCATATTTACTCAGGTTATTCAGCAGTAAGAGTAAAATAACTACAGTGACATGTAACAATACATATGAGCTTTAGCAATGTAAATGAAGTGAAAGTAAATCCAAAAGATAATTTATAAATATATATTTTCATATATATAACAAGATGCCCTTTTCAGAAAACTAAAATTCAAATACTAAGAATACATATAGGCATCATAAAATTATATAAAAAGGAAAGCAGAAAAGTGATAACCACAAGTTTCAGAATGATAGTTACCTGAGGTAGGAAGATCCAAGGGCATAGGATGAAAACTGCATTGTTATATGTAGGCTACTATCAAGATCTCGATTTTTGAGGAGTAGCAGAAGTATTTTATAAGTATGATATTATTAAAAATAGCTAAATGGCAATTTATTCATGATTGAATGCTTTATGAACTAGAATCATAACTAATTCATATTCTAAATCTATGTACCTGAGATAGTTATACATAATGACAGAACTGGTCCTATTGTCGCTATCTTTGCAGAAAGAGAAGCATATATGTGGATGGGTTCTCAGTAACCCAGAGTTCAGTTAGAATACAAATGTGCACCTTTTACCAGCATTAAGGTTTGGGAGTAGGGTGACCTGTGACCAAAAGGATCTCTTTTTGATAGTATCCAAATCTGCCTGAACATTCATATATCATATTTCTTCTATCAGGTTCTTAGTTATATAAGTTCTTAGTTAAAGGCTGAGCAGGAGATAATTTCTGAATGAAACAGGAAAATTAATGATGTAGTAATTACTTGTTGACCATCTTACTCCTTTGTTCCTATTCTGCCAGGCATTGCTCCAAAGACTGGGGATAGGATGGTACACCAGAGCTCTCAAGGCCAGGAAATCTGTTTGTTCGGATGTGCAGGCAAACAAAATGGGTGTTATGGAAAGTAAAGGAAGGTCCCTAATCTAGACTGCTAATGAGAGGAGAGGTGACCCCCACCACCACCACAGCTGAGGCCTAAGATACAAATAAGATCTATTCAGGTAAAAGGTTGGGATGATGGGGGATTAAGGGTGGAAGATAAAAGAAAAAGAAGGGTATCTCAGGCAGAAAGCAGTTTATGCAGCTTGAGGTTGCAGCAACAACCTTGAGGAGGTTTTGGTCAACTCTAAAGTTTAGTCTGGCTGGACAGAAAAGAACAAAGTGGAGAATGACAAGACGAAATGTGAGAATAAACAGATTACGCAGGGTCTTGCATGAGTTGGATTTTAACCTGAGGTCAGTTAGTCACACTGGTGTGTGTTAATCAGAGGTGTGATGTCAGATTTGCATTTCAGAAAAGTGGCTCTGGTCTGATGTGTGTAAGGAGATCACTTAGAGGGTGGAGAAGGGTTCCCACAGGAAATAGCATACTTATGGGGTTCGATTGAAGAAAGTTTAGGGAAGAGCTACTTCTAAAAGTGTAGGCAGATCAAGGCAACCACACAGGGGACAGTACAGCACCCAGGAAGTGGCAAGAACAGAGCCTTTACCACACCAAGACCAGAGGGTCAAGGTAGCACAGCTGTGTACCAGGGTTTGTTGGGACCTGGAGCAAGGAAAGTGGCCACCTAACAAGCTGTGGCTCTTGAGGAATGACACTGCCAAAACCATGCCCAGAAGGAAGATGGAGGGATACCCCAACTGCCATGTCCTTCTAACCTCTGATTTCCTGCCCATGCCTCCCATTGGCCTAACCCAACCAGAAGACTGATGGCACAGTATCCCAGGTGATGCAATCAAACCTCTGATTTCCTGCCCATGCCTCCCATTGGCCTAACCCAACCAGAAGACTGATGGCACAGTATCCCAGGTGATGCAATCTGTAAAGGTCAGCCTCCTAGACACAGGAGGATGTAGAGGAGAAAACATGCACAGGAGGTTTGTTATGGACCACATGTTTGCGTCCTCCATTCCCCAATTTATATTGAAGCCCTAACCCCCAATATGATGGTATTTGGAGGTAATTGGATTTAGATGAGGTCATGAGGGTGGAACCCATGATGGGATTAATATCCTTAGAGCAAGAGAGATTAGTTTCTTCCTCCCATGGGAGGAGAAAGCAACTTTGTAAGTTAGGAAGAGGGCCCCCACCAGGAAGAAAAATCTGCTAGCACCTTGACTTTGGACTTCCCAGCCTCCAGAACTGAGACATAAATATCCATTGTTTAAGCTACCCAGCCTATAGTATTTTGTTATGCCAGCTCAAGTTGACTAAGACAAATCTCTAGTGGTAATTCCAGCATTATGGTGGGCTGAACAGGGAGATAGCATGGCAGAGAAATGGGAAGATTTGAATGAGATTTAGTAAGTCCATCCAACTAGAGGACTTGTTTCCAAGGGGTGATGAGCACAGAAGTACTACAGACATGGTCCACAGAAGGGACCTCCTTTCCCCCTCCATGTGGGAACAGGAGAGCTCAGGAATATCTACCACCCTTTAGCACCCTCACTCCTTCTTAGGAGAATAATGGTTAATGCAGTAGGTTAGAATCTGACGTTCACAGGCCCATGCTTCTCTGGTGGATAGGTACACATGTTCTTAGGCAGAATAACTTTCCCTCACTCTCTTCTTTTCAACCAGCATCCACATCCCATGATGGCCTTGACCATGGGTAGAATTAGTCAGCTGAGCCAGGGTCCCTCATATCCTCTGGCTGTATATCTCACCCAGTGATCCTGGGCATGTGCTTCTGCTCTATAGGCCCGCTCTCCCCTATAAGGGCGTAATGTTAGAGTTGCAGGGTTGTAGGAGGGGAGGATGATTGGGAATTTGATTATGGCTTAGACCCAAGTCACATTTTTCAGGCCACCACCCCCAACAATAAAGTTTATAGCTTGATCTCCACTGAGATGTCCCTGGTGTTTACCTTTCAATTAGTTCTGAGATAAGACAGGAAATAAAGAAAATTAATATCTCCAAAGACCCCAGCTGTGGGTTTTCCACACATGCTATATGATACCAGAGTCATATTGGCTTCTGACTGAAACTCCCAGAGGTTGAACATTTGTTGAACAAGCAAATGTTCACTAATGTCCTGCACAACCGGTAAGACTTCTAAATGGTAGTTGGGAAGCTGTCTTTTTATCCAAAAAGGAGAGCTACATTACTGGGGGCTGCCATTCTTTTCACAAAGTGTATCATCAAAGGGAAATGGTTGTGCTCCAAATCAGAGGTGTGTGGTTACCAAATTATATATGACTAGAATCATAAAAGCAGCTGAGTGTTAAATACATATTTGTGTGTGTAATCACTTGGATATGCAAAGTTTACCTTATACCTGTTTTCTTTACTGCAATAGAGAGGATCTAATACAGGCCTCTATGGGGTATGGAACAGCATGGGCCCAGAGGAAGATCAACAAATAATGTAGACCAGAATGGAGAAAAAGTCCAGTAAGGGATGCAGCAATTGACGACACAAAGTTCATGCCATGCATCTGTAGCTTGAAATAATGTTTGTAAACTTAGCTTAATATAATAGCCTACCAGCCACTTTAAGTTTATCCATGCCTACTTGTTCCAAAAATGATTGAGTATGCATATCATAAATTATTTGCAATTTGTAACAACAATTCTCTTTATAAAGTCTAAAGGTCAAGAACCCTTTGAGTATTATTGACAATTAAAGATGTTTAGTTCAGATATCTCAGTACCAGAACCTTCTCTGTAATGAAAGATGTGTATTTCTATCCAAGAGCATCACATTTAAATATTCAGAAGTAGCTGATCTATAAACACTGGGGATTAGTTACAAGAAGCTAGCAATCCCAATGTCTTTGTCTTAGCATCTTTTTGTGAAGGAACTCAGACTAAGATCTCAGTGCACGTAGTTTATTTTGGATGCGATCCCAGGAAACTGATTGGGGAGTGAGACAAGAAAGGGAGCAGCCAACAAAGGCTACCTTACTCACCACTGTAGCTCCTGAAGCTTAATCCTGTTGAAGGATTCTGGGAGCCACAGTAGGAAACAAGCTTTAGAGTTATCCCACCTAAGAGGCAAGGGAGCCAACGCCAACTCCCATTGGTCATTAGTTGAGGACTCCTAGTGTATGTGTTAATCCACTGTTGCAGGATAAAGGAAGTCCTCAGGCTGAGAAGCAGGTGCTGGTGAATGGGAGTCAGGCCAGCATGCCCTGAAGTGGGAGGGGCTGAAGAAGCCTGGGCAGGGTACCAGCAGTGTCTGCTACACACAACCACAGACCTTTGGCCCTCTCTACCATTATTTAGAGGGCCTGGATGGAACGAGTGCCCTGGATGACACAGAAGGGCACTGGGTGATTATATTGGACCAGAACAGCAGGAGGACATAACTCGTTGAGTATCCTGATATGAGTCAAGGACACTGCACTAGAGACTTTACAGCAAGATGTTACTGAGCACCTTACTTATGTTCAAATGTAAGAACTCAGGATTATGAAGAAGCAGGAAGCTAGAGCCCTAGACACTCTGGTCTGAGCCTGGTCTCCTGTGGTCATGTTTAAACAGTTCATACCTGAGTGTCTCTTTTACAGGTGATTTCATGTGTTTGGAAGGATTCTTTCTCCTAAGCCTGTTATCTTAAAAGTGTCTTGATTTCTCAAGCAAACCTCAATCCATAATATTTGGAAGGAAGGGCCTCTTGGCTCCTTATGCACTTCACCCTCCCAGTTTCCCAACGCTGGATCCTAATCTAGAGAATCTGTTCCTTATAGTGCAAGTTAAATGAAACCAGCCTTAAATTAATGCCCAAAGATTGGCAACCAAACAATGCTTCTCAAAGTGTGGTTCTGAGATCCCCTGCCCCAAGAGCTGGAGGAACTTGTTTAAAAGGTGGATTTGGGGATTCCATTCCACACCCATTGAATCTGAAACTGAGTCTCTGAGAGGATAGCCACACCTATTTATTTTATTTTAAGAAATCCCATTTATTTTTGGCTATTGGGGCAATGTCATCTTTTCAGCAAGTGTAACACATTATAGAAATCTCAAATGTAGGATAGAACAAAACCAAGTGTAGGGGTAGGGGAAGCAACAGCAAAAAGAAGATATGAGATGTTGCAGAAAAGATGGAGGAGGGTTCCCCTCTCCTCTGGGGATTGATTCAAACACTGTGGCAGTATACACCATCACACACAGTCAGGGATGTTAATTCCTTTTCAGGATAAGAAAAGGTGGGGATTAAGACATTTCTGGAGGCTTAGGGACCAAGGATGGTCTCTTTTCCCCACTTGATCCCTTTCTCTGATCTGCGATGTACTTGAAGAGCTTCTGGATGACCATGTTGACAATACCAGTGAATGACATTTTCAGGCCACGAGATGGGATGTCAGACTGTTCTTGACGTTGTTGGAGATCCATTCCACAAAGTAGCTGCTGTTTTTGTTTTGCATATTTAACATTTTGTCATTGACATCCTTCATGGATATCTGACCACTGAAGACAGCAGCCATGGTGAAGTATCAGCCATGGCGGGGTTCACAGGCAGCCATCATGTTCTTGGCATTGAAGACATGCTGGGTGAATTCAGACACTGTGCGCTTGATACTGCTGGCTTCCATGGCTGGTGAGAGGGGAAGAGCCAGGCATAAAGAAATGGAGATGTGGGAAGGGGACCATGTTGACTGCCAACTTGTGGAGGTCGGCATTGAGCTGGCCAGGGAAGCAGAGGCAGGTGATGACACTGTTCATGGTGGCTGAGATGAGGGGTTTCATATCCCTGTAGGTTGGTGTGGTCTGCTTCAGAGTGGGGGAGCAGATGTTATACAGGGCTTCATTG
Organism: Gorilla gorilla gorilla; assembly: GCF_029281585.2. Lineage (NCBI taxonomy): Eukaryota > Metazoa > Chordata > Mammalia > Primates > Hominidae > Gorilla > Gorilla gorilla. Next base: position 57,775,599 of record NC_073229.2, on the reverse strand, counting down.
TCAATGGAATACGTCTCATCAGTGTTCTCTACCAACTGATGGACAGAGAGGGTGGCACTGTAGGGCTCGACCTTGGTGTCACTTTGGGTGAAGGCACTACACTGAAGATGTTCACAATGCAATCAGGGTACTCTTCTCAGATCTTGCTAATGAGAGCGCCCATTCCAGAGCCTGTGCCTCTGCCCAGTGAGTGGGTCACCTAGAAGACCTGCAGGCAGTCACAATTCTCTGCCTCCTTCCATACTGAGAGAAAGAAAAGAAAATTATTATGATTACCTAGAATTGCTGTTTACGCTGAAATAGGCTTTTGATAACCGCACCCCCCACCCCCCGAAGTTGAAGTTAAAGAATATTAACTGCTTCTCTGTGAAACATTAACCATATCTCTGCTCTGCATATTTTGTAAGCTCTGTAAGTTCCTGTTTTTCTTGCTGTGTAGCGCAAGGTCACAAGACAGATGAGTGCGAGCTGCAAAACATGTTTTCTAAGATTTAAGACCTGTCACATGATTAATGGCTTTTGTTCTCGCTTCTGTAAGCCTGCTTTCTGCTTCACGTTTTTCCTCCCTCGAGATGCTTAAAATGGCCTGTGTCCCTCTTTGTTCAGGGCTCGGACTTTCTGGATGCGAGTTCACTGAGCTGGTGTACACCTTAATCCTCCTGTAACCCTATTGGTCTCTCCAGTTCTGATTTCCCAATACATTTTCTGGGGGCTCATCCAGGATTGGAGATGGCAGATTTTCTCTCCTTTGCCTGTGGGATTGGAGCCCGGGCTGGGGGAGACCCAAGACCCTAGGCGCCAACGGGAGAACTTCAGCCCAGAGAGGAGATTGGCTCTCCCGCGTCCCAGTGCCCTTCCCTAATGGTGCAACAGAACCAGAAAAGGGGCTACAGGATGATTCCAGGAGCAGCATGCATTCTTCAAAACCACAGTTAGGTTTGGGACCTCAAGACGGGACCCCTTCCATAAAGACGGAAGGGGAGATTGATTGCCTCCCCGGGTGTAACTACTAGTTTGGCCCCAGAGGGGCTGAGAGCAGAGAAGGTGGCTCACCAATTCAGATGAAGTTTACACCCCCACTGACACAGGATGAGAGAGAGGCTCACTAAGTTGGCTTAGGAAAGGAAACTAAAGCTGAAGGTGGTGAGAGTGGCTCATCACCCCAATTAAGGAACAGGTACTGGGGAGTGAGGAGGTGTGTGAAAGTATGTGAAAGAGACAGTTCCAGGAGGGATCAATGCGGGGCATGATGTGGGGAGGCACAGATCTCCTAGTGTTGACATTGTGCTCCAAAGCAACTGTATGACTGACCTGGCCTAGGTCGATCCACATATGGTTGATAGGATCTGCCTTATGATTGCAGCAGTCATAACAGGAATAAGGTACTCTCCTAGCTAAGTGGCGCCTGAAACTCCCATAATAGGAACCAGTCTAGTCAGTCCAGCACAAAAGGCTGAGTGAGTGTGCATCATAAAGGGAGGAATGGGAGGAAAATTGTCGAAACCCACTCCATTGGAGTGCATGTTAAAGAATTTTAAGAAAGGTTTTGGAGGAGATTATGGAGTTAAACTGACCCCCAAAAGGTTGAGAACTTTGTGAATTAGAATGGCCTTCTTTTAATACAGGGTGGCCAGCCGAAGGAACAATAGATAGGGAAGCAATTGGCCATGTATTTAGGGTGGTAAGTGGGGTCGAGGACAGCCTTGGTATCCAGATCAATTTACATACATTGACTCCTGGTTAAACGTGGTCCAGACTTGCCCCAAATGGCTCTACAGCCTTGTTTGGCAATCTGTTGTAAAGCCTTGGTGGCCTGGGCTGAGCTTAAGGTGATAGAAAAGCCAATTATGCCAGGGACCTCAGAGGAAAAGAAAAAGTAACAGGAGAGCCAGGAAAAGCCAGTCCTACAAGCACCTCCCAGAGGAAAGAGTTTCCTCCCCGTTATGTTCCAATACACCTGTCCTTGTCAGGGCTAGGACGGGGTACAGAGCAAATAGTCCTTGAGGAATCAGGCTCAGAGGAAAGCAAGTCTCAAGCATCTCCCCACTGGGGAGGGCCTGAACCCCTGCCCATGAAAGGTAAAGAGGAAAAGCAAGGCGATATAGCAAGCCACCTCCAGTCTGGCCACACCCAAGCCTTACAAATGCCCCTCTGTGAGACTTGAGCACAAACTTATAATGAGCAAGGCCAGGTTGGGGGAGGGCCATGGATTTTCATCTACCAGCCCTTCTCTATGACAGACAACCTAAATTGGAAACAACATACTCCTTCCCATACAGAGAAGCCTGAGGCTCTCATAGACTTGATGAGGTCCATTTTTCTGACTCGTAACCCCACCTGGCCAGACTGCCAGCAGCAACTTCTGACACTGCTTAATACAGAAGAGCACTGGAGAGTGACCCAAGCAGCTCTCCAGTGGTTAGAGAACAATGTGCCAGATGGCACAAATGATGTCCGGCATTATGCCCAGGAGTGGTTCCCAGAGACAGATCCTAACTGGGACCCAAATGAGGCAGGGGAGCTCCAACACCTGCAAAGGTACCAAGAGCACTCTTAAATGGAATGAAAGCCGGTGGGAATAAGGCCATGACAATAGGAAAGATTTTAGAGGTCCTACAAAAGGCTAATGAAAGCCCAAGTCAGTTCTACAAGAGGCTCTGTGAGACATACTGGCTCTATACTCTATTTGATCTGGAGGCTGTTGAAAATCAGCACATGGTGAGTACTTCATTTGTTGGCCAGGTACAAGGTGACATTAAGCAAAAGCTTCAAGAATTGGAAGGTTTCACAGGCATAAATGCTACTGAGCTTATAGAGGTGGCTACCAAGGTATATGTCAACTGTGAGCAAGAGGAAAAGAAGGAAGCTGGGCAGAGGCTTAAGAAAAAGGCTGAGCTATTGGTGGCAGCCCTGGTTGAAAGAGAGACTGGCATTGTGAGGGGACGCAGTCATGGTCGTGGAAGAGGTCAGGCTAGACCAAGATTTGAAGGCCAGATTAGGCTGGAGAGGGATCAATGTGCACTATGCAAAAAGGACACTGGAAGGATGAATGTCCAGAGAAAGATAAAGGAAATAGCCATGACCAGGGAATTTGGCTAGAGCCACCAGCTGCCAGCCATTGTGTTCTAAAACCAGATGCTGACCTGATCAGCCTAGCAAAGGCTGCAGGCAATGAGGACTGAGGCAGACCAGGCTCCATCTCTTCAGGCCCTCAGGAGCCTATGGTCTCAGTAGAGGTAGGGGACCAACAGATGGACTTTATGGTAGATACAGGAGCTGAACACTCAGTAGTGACCTGACCTGTAGGGCCACTATCCAAGAATTATACAACTATTATTGGGGCAACCGGAATCTTTGAAAAAGAGGCCTTTCTGTCAAGGAGGTGCATTATTGGAGGATAGGAAGTCAGCATGAGATTCTATACCTCCCAAACTGCTCAGTCCCCTTGCTAGAAAGAGACTTACTCCAAAAACTACAGGCACAAATTTCCTTCAGGCCACAAGGAAACATGTCCTTAAACTTCAGTCAGCCAAAGGCTGTGGTGTTAACCCTCACACTCCCAAAGGCCAAGGAGTGGAGGCTATATGCAGAAGTACCACTTAAGCCCAAGACTGTCAGAACCTCTTGAAATATATGAGCTAATTGTTAAAATACCTGGAGTGTGGGCAAAGGACAACCCGCCTGTGCTGGCTGTAAATCAGGCACTAGTCCTAGTAGAGCTAAAACCAGGAGCCTCCCCAATATGAGTTCTCCAATACCCAATTTTCATAAACGGCATCTGAGGTGTTCAAAAGCACACAGACCAGCTTTTCAAGCACGGAATCATAATTAAATGCAGATCACCTTGGAACATTCCTTTATTGCCAGTGCAGAAGCCATCTGGTAAATATAAGCCAGTGCAGAATTTGCATGCTATAAACCGGGTCATGGAGACAATCCACCCGGTAGTGCCCAACCCATACAACTTAATGGGACAAATACCAGCTAGTGCAGCCTGGCTTATTTGCTTAGACCTAAGAAATACATTCTTTGGTCTCCAGCTAGCACCAATAAGCCAGCCTATCTTTGCATTTCACTGGGATGAAACACAGCACACTTGAACAAGGCTCCCACAAGGGGTTCAAGAATTCCCCTATGATCTTTGAAGAAGTGCTGGCATCAGATCTCAGCTTATATCCCACCTAATGACAAATGCATCCTGCTGCAGTGCATAGACAATCTCCTATTTGCAGCCCCTACTTGAGTGGACTGCCTACAGGTCACTAAGAAGCTCCTCCACCTTTTGTGGAAAGCAGAATATAAAGTACCTAAGAAAAAGGCACTAATCTGTTTAGAAGGAGTCAAATATCTAGGTTTTGAAATAAGTCACGGGAAACGTGAACTTGGCAGTGAATGAAAGCAGGCTGTGTGTACTTCCCACCCCTACCACCCAGCATCAAATAAGTTTTTAAGAGTAGCAGGTTTCTGCTGCATTTGGATTCCAAACTTCTCACTTATGGTAAAACCCCTATATGAAGCCACAAATGGGGGAATAGGGGAGCCCCTCCTTTTGGGAGGCTGACCAAAAAAGGCTTTTTAAGAAAATCAAAAAGGCCTTGATTCAGTCCCCAGGGTTAGGACTGCCAGATCAAACCAAGCTCTTCTTTCTGTATGTCCATGAATGGAAAGGAATGGCTATAGGGGTCCTAACTCAAATTATGTGGTCATCGCATCGACCTGTGGCATACTTAACTAAACAACTAGACCTGTTGGCACTAGGCTGGCCTCCTTGTTTCAAAGCTTTAGCCACCACAGCTCTGTTGGCACAAGAGGCTAATAAATTGGCCCTAGGACAAAAATTGATTATTCAAGTGCTACACACAGTTATCACCTTAATGGATCAGAGAGAACATCATTAGGTATCATCAAACCCAAGAATGACTAGATATCAAGGACCCTTATGTTAAAATCCTCACATGATTATAGAGACTGTAAATACACTAAACCTAGCTACTCTGCTGCCCATAGACCAAAAGACCCCCTACCTTAGCATTACTGTGTGGACATAGTAGATGAGGTATTCTCCAGCTGAAGGAACTTAAAAGACCAGCCCCTTGGTGGCCCACATGTTGAGTACTTCATGGATGGAAGCAGATTTGTCTCAGAAGGGGTCTGGTGAGCTGGGTATACAGTACTGACATGGGATTCAGTGGTAGAGGCACAGCCTCTACCTTCTGGGACAGCTCAAAAAGCAGAACTGATAGCTCTAACAAGGGCCCTGCTCTTAGCCAAAGGAAAAAGTGGTCAATATTTATACTGACTCTATGCCTTTGCCACATTACATGCCCATAGAGCTATATATTTTTTAAAAAGCTAAGAAAAGCATAACCACAAAAAAGGACACACACATAAAAAAGGATATAGATATAGGAGACTGAAAAAATGAATGGCCTCGTGAGAGAATTAAGTACTATGGCCCAGCCACCTGGGCAGAGGATGAAACATGGGGCTACTGTACCCCCATTTATGTGATAAATTTTATCATATGGTTACAGGTTGTTCTTGAAGTTATAACCAATGAAACATCAAGGGCCTTGAATTTGCTGGCCATGCAAGCCACACAGATGAGAAATGCCCTTTATGAAAATAGTTTAGCACCAAACTACCTCCTGGCCTCAGAAGGAAGAGTATGTGGGAAGTTTAACTTAAATTGCTGTCTAGAAATTGATGATAATGGACAAGCTGTCATGGAAATAACTGCTAGGATGCAGAAATTAGCTCATGTTCCAGTCCAAACCTGGAAAGGTTTGTCTCCAGACTCCCTTTTCAGAGGATGGTTTTCATCTTTAGATGGATTTAAAACCTTAATAGGAGGGTTTATGCTTATCCTTGGCAGACGCCTAATTCTCCCTTGTCTTCTACCTCTTCTAATCAGGAGTATACAGTCAGCTATAGAAGCAACTGTGGCCAGACATACTACCACCCAAATAATGGCCTTAACTAAATATCAGCCTCTACCCGAGGAAAAATATGTGCCAACTAAGGAAGAAACAAATGATAGTGGTGCCTTCTATTAAAATCCATTTATAAAAGGCACCAAAGAGGGGAATGAAATAGAGAAAATCATTATGGTTACCTAAAATTGCTGTTTAAAGTTAGGCTGAAATAGGTTTTTGGTAACCAGCGCCACCCCCCACCTACCAACCAAAGTTGAAGTTAAAGAATATTAACTGCCACTCTCTGAAACATTAACCATATCTCTGTTCTGCTTATTTTGTAAGTTCTGTAAGTTCCTGTTTTTCTTGCTGAGCAGCTGCAAGGTCACAAGGCAGATAAGCGTGAGCTGCAAAACATGTTTTCCTTTTCTAAGATGTAAGACCTGTCACATGATGATTAATTACTTTTGTTCTTGCTTCTGTAAGCCCACTTCCTGCTTCACATTTTTCTCACCTCAAACACTTAAAAGGGTCTGTCTGTCTTTGTTCGGGGCTCAGACTTTCTGGATGCAAGTCCCCTGAGCCATTGTACACCTTAATAAATCCTCCTGTAACCCTATCGGTCTCTCCAGTTCTGATTTCCCACTACAGTACCACATCCAGGACAGAATCAACCAGCTCAGCCCCTTCTGTGTAGTGGCCTTTGGCCCAGTTGTTGCCAGCCCCAGACTGACCAGAAACAAAGTTGTCTCATCTAAAGATCTGGCCAAAAGGACCTCAGCAAACAGAGTCCATGGTCCCAGGTTCTAGATCCACCAGGATGGCACGAAGAACATGTTTGCCACCTGTGGCTTCGTCATAGTACATGGAGATGCAGTCCAGCTGCAGGTCACTGTCCCCATGGTAGGTGATGGTGGGGTCAATGCCATGTTCATCATGGATCACTTCCAAGAATTTGACACTGATCTGGTTGCCACAGTGACTGGCCTGGATATGCACGATTTCCCTCATGGTTAAAATTTAATTTTTTTGTTCACATCAAAGTATCTATGGGGCAAGAAAACATGTAATTCTTTTCTCTGCTGGTCGCAGGTTGGAAGGCTGGAATGTGCCCCAGAGGCTGGCGCAGTAAGGTGTGAGAACACAGTGGCAGGAAGTTTGAGAGGGAGAAAGCAGCTGCACCTTTAAGAAGCAACCTAGATGATTTTAATACATGACCTAGGCTTGTGGTTCTCAAATTTTGCTACACATTTGAATCACTTGGAGCACTCCTGAAACTCCCAATGTAAGGGCCACACCCAAAGCCAATTAAACCTTCTGGCTAATGTCCAGCTGTCACTCCTGGATTCTGGCTTAAGACTCCCCAGGCGATTTCAGTGTTCAGCCAACTTTGAGAACTAGTGACCTATAGCTAGTAAAGATAAAGCTGTTACGTGATTGATTTTGAGAACCTGGGTTTTCTCAGACATCAAAGAATTTTTAAAAACAGATCCTTGTTTCCTTCTGGCCTTAGAAATCTTAGATAAGATTTTCAATTTACAGGTGAGGAAGCTGAGTCCTAAAAGGTAAAAATGTGGGACAAACAGCTAATTAAATTGATATTTCTTTTTTTATTCAATATAATTGTTCTTAAAAGTTTAGTGCCAATATTCAGTGTTTAAGTCATTGTCAAATGGAAAAGCAGATTTATGTTACCCTAATATTCCAAGCATCTCCACTGCATGATTTAAAAAGTATTTTTAGGCCGGGCATGGTGGCTTATTAGCCAGGTGTGGCTGTGCATGCCTGTAATCCCAGCTACTTGGGAGGCTGAGGCAGAAGAATTGCTTGAACGCAGGAGGTGGAGGTTGCAGTGAGCCAAGATAGCACCACTGCACTCCAGCCTGGGTGACAGAGCAAGACTGTCTCAAAAAATAGAGTATTTTTATGACTTTATTCTTGTACATGTTTCTCTTAATTTCTGAAAACATTTTAATATTTCAATGTCCTGACTAATCTCCTTAAACAATAACAGCAGAACTTTTGGCAAAAATTTGAAAAGACATATATAAAATCCACAAATAAGAGTTAAGTCCTCCAAACCATATAATAATAAAGCCACAGGCTTTTAATAATGAGCAAAATAAACACACACAAAATTTTGCATATACATACATAGTACAAGGCTGAAGTATTTTGACATTTATCTCAATATTTGCAAGTATATAAACTATTGGAAGCCCTGGACAGGGCAATCAGGCAAGATAAAAGGCATCCAAATATAATAGGAAGAGAGGACGTCAAACTATCCCCATATGCAGATGATATTCTGCATCTAGAAAACCCCACAGTTTCAGCCCAAAAACTCCTTGAGCACATAAGCAACTTTAAAGTTTTGGGATATAATATCAATGTACAGAAATCAGTAGCATTCAATTACCCTAATAGCACCCAAGCCAAGAGCCAAATCAGGAATAAAATCCTGTTCACGATTGCTACAAGGAGAATAAAATACCTAGGAATACAGCTAGCCAGGGAGGTGAAAGATCTCTACAACGGAGAACCACAAAACACTATTCAGAGAAATCAGATGACACAAATGGAAGAACATTTCATGCTCAGGGACAGTAAGAATCCATATTGTTAAAATGGCCATACTGCCCAAAGCAATTTAAAGATTTGATACTATTATCAATATACCAATGACATTCTTGACAGAACTAGAAAAAACTGTTCTAAAATTCATATGGAACCAAAAAGAGCCTGAATAGTCAAGGCAGTCCTAAGCAAAAAGGACAAGGCTGAAAGCATCATGCTATCTGACTTCAAACTATGCCAAAGGGCTACAGTAACCAAAACAACATGGTACTGGTATAAAAATGGACACATAGACCAGTGGAATGGAATATAGAGCCCAGAAATAAGGCCACACACCTACAACCATCTGATCTTTGACAAAACTGACAAAAACAAGCAATGGTGAAAGGACTTCCTATTCAATAAATGATGCTGGGATAATTGGCTAGCCACATGCAGAAAACTGAAACTGAACCTCCTTCCCTACACCATATATAAAAATCAACTCCATATATAAAAATCAACTCAAGATGGATTACAGACCTAAATGTGAAACATAAAACTATAAAAACTCTGTGAGATAACCTAGGAAATACCACTTTGGACATAGGAATGGGCAAAGATTTCATGATAAAATGCCAAAGCAATTACAACAAAAGCAAAAATTGAGAAGTGGGTCCTAATTAAAGAACCTCTGCACAGCAAAAGAAACTATCAACAGAGTAAACAGGCAACCTACAGAATGGGAGAAAATATTTGCAAAGTATGCATCTGACAAAGATCTAATATCCAGAATCTACAAGGAACTTAAACATATAAGCAAAAAGCAAACAATCTCATTAATAAGTGGGCAAAGGAAAGAACACTTCTCAAAAGACATACATGAGGCCAACAAGCATATGAAAAACTCCGTATCACTGATCATTAGAGAAATGCAAATCAAAACCACAATGAGATACCATCTCACACCAGTCAAAATGGCTTTTTTTTTTTTTTTTTTTTGAGACGGGGTCTCTGTCACCCAGGCTGAAGTACAGTGGCACGATCTCAGCTCACTGCAGCCTCCACCTCCTGGATTCAGGCAATTCTCCTGCCTCGGCCTCCCAAGTGGTTGGGATTACAGGCATGTGCCACCATGCCCAGCTAATTTTTGTATTTTTAGTAGAGATGGGGTTTCACCATGTTGGCCAGGCTGGTCTTGAACTCCTGACCTCAGGTGATCCACCTGCCTAGGCCTCTCAAAGTGCTGGGGTTACAGGTGTGAGCCACTGCACCCAGCCTTCAGCATGGCTATTATTAAAAAGTCAAAAAATAACAGATGCTGGAGAGGTTGCAGAGAAAAGGGACTGCTTATACACTGCTGGTGGGAGTGTAAATAAGTTCAACCATTGTGGGAAGTGGTATGGTGGTTCCTCGAAGAACTGAGGACAGAACTACCACTTGAGCAGCAATCCCGTTACTGGGTGTATACCCAAAGGAATATAAATTGTTCTACCATAAAGACACATATACATGTATGTTCATTGCAGTAAAATTCACTGTAGCAAAGACATGGAATCAACCTAAATGCCCATCAGTCACAGGCTAGATAAATAAAATGGGGTACATTTACACCATAGAATACTATGTAGCCATAAAAGGAGGAGACCGTGTCCTTTGCAGGAACATGGATGGAGCTGGAGGCCTTTATCCTTAGCAAGCTGACACAGGAACAGAAAACCAAATACCTCATCTTCTCATTTATAAGTGAGAGCTAACTCATAACATGGACACATACAGGGGAACAACAGATACTAGGCCTATCAGAAAGGGGAGGGTAGGAGGAGAGAAGTTAAGAAAAAACAACTCATGTACTATGCTTAGCATCCAGGTGATGGAATAATCTGTACCCAAAATCCCAAAGTCACAAGTTTACCTATATAACATGCACATGTACCCATGAACCTAAAATAAAAGTTAAAATATTTTTTTTAAATTACTGACTATAATGCATACATTTTGGGGTTTGTATGTTTATTACCATAGCTATGTATATTTTTCCCCACATAGAAATTTAAAAACTCTGGTTCATTTTTTTTTTTTTTGAGAAGCTCATATGCAATGGAATGTCATAAGGTAACTCTCAATAACTTTGCTTCCAGGAGATCTTGCTTATAGAAAATTGTTACAGTGAAATAACCTCAGTTATTTCCCTTCACTTCGGTGCATCACATCTTACCTGCAAATGAAGATGATCCCACTCCCAGGGATGGGTGAGACCAACTCCTCCCTACAGGCAGCACAGACATGATTCTCCTCGTGTGCAATATGGCCACATTAGAAACCCAACAAAATCAGTATCATCCAATCAAATATACCAAGGAACCATAAATGGGTTTTAGTATTGGTATCTCATTTTCAACTTCAGATTTTAGAAAATTAACATGAAAGAAAAAACACCTTTTTAAAAAGAAAATTACAGGCTTCCTATAGGAGCTATTCGCCAAAATGTAAAGGTGATTGAGTTGCGCTGAAACCAACCATTGCTTAGTTTGATTTTTCCTGGTGCCAAGAATTGTTTGCTTCATGTATTATAAATTCTTATTTTTCTCTATGCTTCAAACCTCCCAGAAAAAAAATTGAATCCTCAAGGTGAGTCTGTATTCTTTCCATAACATAGGATTGGCCTACCTTAAAGGAAACCCTCACCTGGGACATTGCTTGTAGAAATACTGAAGCAGGCAGGGCAAGGCATTCTTGCAAGTGTGCAGCACTTTCTGCCTAAAGTTCTGCTTTTCTGAAACCATCTCCCAATTCTGGCTCCTATACTCTGCCATGCAATGAGAGGGCTGACCTTTCAGACATATGCCTATGACTTGGAGCGGACCAGGTTGGAGACTCAGGACAGGTGGCTGGAAGCCCAGAACTATATGGCCGGTATGCGCTCCTGGTAAGATGTAAAAGTTATTTCAGTTCTATGCTACTTTATTCTACAGTCTCATGTTTATTAGCTTCATTTTCCTCCTCCGCTGATTTCCTAGGCAATGGGGTCTGTGTCAACAAAGGTCCAGTCAGGAAAAAAAAGCACTCCAGGTACTTCAAGAGGGGGAATTTAACTTGGGGTGGGTCTCAGCTGCTTTGCTTCTGGGGACTTACGGTGGGGCGGGCGGGCGGTGGTAGGGCATGCCACCTCCTGAAGTATGCACCCAGGGCATGTATACTAGGTTTTCCATCCTAGAGATACCCAAGTTCCTGGATGCTAGCAGGAAGGGGAAGAAGAAAATCCTCCTCTCCAACTCCAGAACAGTTCTCCTGGGCCTAGAGGCTCAAGAGCCTTGCTCTGTGTACCAGTGTCTCCTGGAGAGCAGGTCTGACCTCTGTCTCTCTCTGTTGAGGCTGGACAGGACTTAGACCTCAGACTACCTTTGTTACACTTTCTTCCTGAAGAAGACCTCAGACTACCTTTGTTACTTTCTTTCCAACCCAACCAAAATTGCTCTCCCAAATTACAAAGCAAAAATTCCCATCCTGTATCTATGCATGTACACAGGTACATTTGGGAGAGACAGAGGTGAGGCATTGTCTGTACAATGGGCAAGGCCCAGCTCAAGCAACAACAAAAACAATACAGAAAAGATCAGTATTAGTATAGGTATATATAAAAACACAAATCTCAAACCCCCTTCCCCTGTCATAGATCTGTTTACATGCCCATTTTCTTCCTATTCTCTTGACCCCCTGCACCTAAAAAAGTTAAGTGGGCCATGCTTACTAGTCCCCAAGCCCATACCTCCCAATCCCAAAAGCATAGCCAAGAGGCTGAATGTTGCTTCAAGCTCCAGTACAATAAAGCCATCAGAAGCTTGGGAAGGTCCCAGGATTCAAAGAGCCATTGGCCTTTTTTTAGTTATCTATTACTATGAAAGAAAATCCTTCAACATTTAACAGGTTAAAACAACAAACATCACTATGTACCCCATAAATATGTATAATTGTGTCCATTTAAAAAGTTTTGTTTTTTTTTAGTTTCTAAGGATCAGAACTTCAGGAATAGCTTAGTTTGGTCCTGGCTCTGGAGGCTACAGTCATGCTGTTGACTGGGACCAGACCTCAAGCATCCAGGCCTGGAGGATCTGTTCCAAGCTCACTCACATGGTTGTTGTCAGGCCAATGATCCAAGAGGGAGAGAGAACCCAAAACTGAAGCTGCAGCGTCTTTTATAACCTAATTTCATAAGTGGAGTGCCATCACTTCTGCTGCATATTGGGGTTGCAGAACCAACCCCTGGTACAAAGCAAGAGGGGACTACACAAGAGCCTGAATACCAGTAAGGTGGGGATCATTGAGGACCATCTTGAAAGCTGGCTGTCATGTCCTCTGATACCTCTTACCCAGCTTTTGCAAAGAGTAATACCAGAGCAGGGAGGTCCTATTCCACTTAACAATCAGCAGTAATTGCTTTTCATTCAGTTCCTGTTCCTTATCCTCCTCCAAGGATCATTGTGAACTGAAGGGATGACTGACATTCTTGGATCCCATGGAAATATCACCGAATGCTATTAACTATAATCATGGCAGATCAAGTGAGTACATGTGTAGAATTTGGGAGTTAAGCACTATATTGGAAAGTTGAGGTCTCTGATATATAGCTGGTCTAGGATCATAAATTGAGTTTGGATCTTGGCCTGCACTGGAATTTTTAGGGTCAGGGGAGTCTCACTCTGGGACATTAAACTGGAAGTGGCTACACCTACCATGAGGCCTTGCATGCTAACCTCTTTCCAGATAGAGAAGGGCAGGGCTCTCATCTGGGCCAGAGCAAGTGTAATTCAAAAGAACTCCTTTAATCTTTGGTGGGCGTAATGGCTTTTTGCTATCACAACTCCTCCTCCCTCCTCTCAAAAAAATATATCTTCTCAAATGCTGCTCAGGAATTTTTTGCTTCTCCAGGGGGGCTATAGTTCTGATGTTGCAAGCAACACAGCAGAGGAAAGGGATTTTTATGCTTCCTTTGGAGTAGTAAAATCAACCAAGGCCTAGGGAATCCAAAGGCTAAAGTAAGATGAGATTTTGCAGCTTGTGGAGCTGAGGTCCTGATGTATTTCACTGGGTTTCTAAAGCATGAACTAGGGGCAGTCTAAGATACCAGAAAAAGTCAAAGGTGTTTTTCCTATTCCTTTACTCAACAATCAACATAGAATACTTCACCTCTGGTCACTACAATGTGTGGGGATTTCTCCTCACACAAAACTAGTCAATTATCCAGCAGACACAGGCTGGGAGTCCTTTAATTCAATTCTGATGCTACTTACCTGGAGATAGCATCAGACACCACAGGCTGAGGGCTCAGTCCCACAAGACTGCCCCCCACTTCAGGTATCAGCTGCAAGTAGTAGGTTGCTGCCTACACTTTGACCATGTAGCAGGAGTTCTCATAAACCCCTCCTTGGACTTGACTAATTTTCTAGAGTGGCTCATAGAACTCAGGGAAACACTTACATTTGCCCATTTATTATAAAGGATATTACACAGGGTACAGGTGAACAGTCACATGGAAGAGACACACAAGGTAAGGCATGTGGGAAGAAGCTTCCATGCCCTCTCTGGGCAACATCTTCCAGGCACCCTCATGTGTTGAGTTTAGCTATCCAGAAGCTCCCTGAACTTAGTCCTGGGTTGTTATGGAGGCTTCTTCACAAAGGCACGATTTATTACATCATTGTCCATTGGTGATCAACTCAACCTTCAGCCACATTTCCCTCTCAGGAGGCTGGGGATGGAACTAAAAGTTCCAACCCTCTAATCCTGTCATGGTCTTTCCAGTGACCAGCTCCCAACCTGGAAGCTACTTAAGTGACTCAGCCATCGATCATCTCATTAGTATACCAAAGACGCTCCAGAAACTCTGGAAGTTCCAAGGATTTTAGAAGCCATAGATGTGTATGTATATGTCTGGAAACTGAGAAAAAGAGCTAAAAATATATTTCACAGAATCACAGTTGGCTTCTATAGTTATTCAAGTTGGGCTTCTGAAAGGCTTAAGAGAAGCAAATGGTAAAGGTCAATGAGGTTACTGGACTTCTGCTATGTTAAAAAATATTTTACATCAGGATAGGCTAGATTGTACTGTAGTAACACAACCCCCAAATTTTGGTGGCTCAAAGGTTTATTTCTTTCTCATGCTTCATGTCCATAAGGGGTTGGCCTGAGTGTTCTGCTCATTACCACTCAGGCTGGTGAAGCATCCACCATTTTGAACTTGCCAGGTCATAATGCCCATAAAGAACACTCTGGAGAGCCTCCCACCAAAAACTAAATCCTCTATCCCAAATAGACATTTTTTCCGGTCATTTCTGCTCATCATTTTGGACTTCATGAGTTATATGAGCCAAACCAACCAGGACCCAGGAAATAGGTGTTTTTTTTTTTAATATGTGCCTGGAGTGAAGAAGGTGAATATTGGTGAACAGCATTATTAAAGACCACAACTGGCATCCTATAAAAGTGAAGCCCAGATCCAGACTTTCTCTTCTTTTGCTTTGTCTACTTCAATTCGCCCAGAGAGCACTGCATCTGTGTTAGTGTCTGTAGCTGGCAACAGCAATGTGAGGCTAGAGACGGTAATATATGCTGTGTTGTGGAAACATTATGCTTGTTTAGGAAATGCTATGGTTGTACCTAGATGGTATAGGTCTAGAACTGGTGCTATGACATCCATAGGTTCTATCTACCATTTATTTGGAAGACTACCCTTAGGAAAAGTGGAACAGATGAGACTCAAGGTGGAATTTAACAGTGAAAGTGCTAAAATAATTCCATCCCCTCCAGTGGAAGACATCCCAGGATGCTGCCATTGGAGAAGGGCCCCCTCTTCCAAGGCTTCCTGGTGCCAGGTACTTAGGGAGTATGAAGTCAAGCTCATGGCAGGAAAGAGAATGCAACTCATATGGTTCAAAGGAAGAGGACTTAATGGAAGGATTTTCAGAGGTGTGGGCAGGATTAAGAGAATCAACCAGGTTGTTGAGGCACCCAAGGCTAGCATCTGTAGGAACCTGGTAATCCCTTGAGTCATAAGAGGAAATAGGGTTATCTTAGCTCATCAGAGCTAGAACTGAGGAATAGGGGCTGCTGAACAGATCTATGCTTATTCAAGTACAGAGCCACTGCCAGAAATGTGGCCCAAAGCAGGAAGGAAGCTGGAAGAAATAGTTCATCTTTTCCCACCTGTCAATCTCCTATCAGTGTCTCTTATTGGCTGAACCTGTTGAGAGAAAAGCCAGCTAGGAAGGGGGTTCCAGTGATGCACTTCGCAGGCACCGGCTTCCTGGGCAGAGAGGTGCAGGAAATGATCTGAGAAAGATGAGGAGTGGGGCTAGGGCTAGGGGAGTAAGCAGACTCAACACAGTGAGACTGTCCCTAGCTTAGGTTGAGCAAAATAAGAAAATTACAGTGACTTTTGGCCTTTAATTTATCTAGGATTTTAATTTTCCCAAGGGAAGGGAGATTTTATTTTCTCCATGGCAACAAATAAAGGATTCATTACTGGAGCTTAAATATCTGAGAGAATTTAATAAAAGGAGAAGATTCATATGGTTTGGGACATTTTTCACACTGAGTATTCTATGTGTGCTACTTTAGGTACCCACTGTTCTAGTGAACCAGGTTTATCCATGGCAGGCAACAATTTGAGTTAAGAAATAAAATTGAGGGGTCAATATCTGACTATGAGCTTGGGCCAAATGTGTTGGTTTATCCATTTCAGAAGCTTCTAGATTAGAGCCAACAGAAGAACTGCCCATTTCTCTGGGCTCAGGAATTTATAAAAGTCAGTGGTACTAGGAAGCAGCCTTAAGTGCTTACCTTGAAGGGAGGAACTTGCCCAAGTGAAGGAGCAGGTCTCATTCCTGGTTGACTATAGCCTTGAGTGAGGACAATAAACCTGATCTCACAGTTCTGATAAAACACAAAGCAAGTAAATGTTGATGAGGAAACACTTCCACCACTCCCACCAACCAACCCTCTCCTTGTTAATTTCTACTCAACACACAAGGAAGACCTGTTACATCTAAAGATATTGCTGAGATGTTGGTTGAGTCTCATTTACTAGTTGATGAAGGACTAGGCCTATAAGGGGGTCCTGATTCAGTGCACTCATTCTGTCAACTGGAATGAGAGCTCTAGGAAGTTTTTCATGATCTTTATTATTTGAGTGTCTTCATCAAGTTCCTTCCTGCTTGCAGTTTGAAGCTCAGCTCTCTTTAGCTAAGTATCTTGGTTTCTAATCCATGGCCTTTGAGTGTGGAGGGTAGGTAGCAATCTGTGCCAAAACCTCAAACCCCAGCCTTGTGTTTAATTCAGAGCTCTGTATTGAAGGTTACATGTCACTGACTGCTGTGGTTTGAATATATCCCTCAAAGTTCATGTGTTGGAAACTTAATCACCAATGCAACAGTGTTGGGAGGTGGGGTATAAACAGAGGTGACTAGGTCCTCAGGGCTTTTCCCTCATGAATAAACTAATTCCATTATCAGAGTGAGTTTCTGATAAAATGATGAGTTCTGCCCCCTTCTCTTCCTCTCTTTCCATGTGATGCCTTCTGGCATGGTATGTAACAAGGAGACCCTCATCAAATGCAAACCCTCAATCTTGGACTTCCCAGCCTCTAGAACTATAAGAAATGAGTTTCTTTTCCTAGTTACCTAATCCATAGTATTCTTTTATGGCAATACAAAATGGACTAAGACACTGATCTGTCAAGTAATAAAGAGATACTTTGAGTTCTGACTTCATTTTTTATAAATGTCTCTTGGGGAGCAGAGGACTAGACATCCACTATTCTTTACCCAGTGAAAAGAAAAAGTTTTTCTTTTGGTAAGAGCACTTTCCTTTTGAAAAACTCTATTCTGACTTTAATCACACTCTATAGGGTGGGCACGTGGCCCAAGATAAGCCAATCAGAGCAACAGTAATGATTGGCCCTGCTTTGAGCATATGCTCATCTTTTGCCAGTGTCAGTCCTTGTTGTTAAACTGAATTCTGGTTGTAAAGAGCCTTTACCTTTCCTGTAGTGAAGTTGGTAAGAGATGAGCATAAAGCAGCCAGGACCCCATCTCCCACCAGAGAGAGTCAGTCTTTCACAAGAAAGAAAGAATTTGACATTCAAAGCAATAGAAAAATCGGTGAGAATGTTCCAGAAAACATAACTGTCACTCATCCAGTCTTTCCCAGCTGTACCCATGCCCTCCCTGGGGCCAAAAACATTTCCTTTTTGTCTAGGGTAGACTTAATTGGATTTCTGTCACAAGCAACAGAGTCCTGACTGATTTAGTAGAGAAGATGTGTGGTGGTTCTGGGTCCCTGGCCATCATACAACCTCTGACCTAAATCCTTCAGAGTATAGATTAGGTAAAGGAATGCCACAAAGTCAACGGTGATCAAATCTCCATAAATAGGTCAGGTGATGCTTCCCAAAGAAGCAATGCCTATTAAAGGCATAGGTTTTCAGAACCCATAAAGCACCATGGGAGAATTTAAGGAGCTTCAAGTAACAGACTAGTAAAAATAAGGAAATTCTGCAGCAGGAAAATGTCTCACAAGCCATGTTACGGCATTTCAACTTTATCTCACAGGCGATGGGGAGCCATAGGGTTTACCATCTAAGACCCTTAACCTCTCTATTCCATCAAAACAACTAATAGGCCTTAGACTGGCACTTCTTGTTTTCAGTGGTAGAAGTAGAGATTAGAAGTTAAAAATAACTGGAAGCAGAATCTGAGCTCATTGCATTGTCCTTAGAAGTCTGAGGCAAGGGAGGATGGGACAGTGCTATTCCTTGGTGATCTTGAACCAAGTTACTGCCTCCCTGACCACCAACCCTACCCCTTACTCCCCACCCCCATCTTCTTATCTGTGACAGTGGCATTTCCCATTCAGCCCTTAAAAAAAAAAAAAAAAAAAAAAAAAAAAAAAATTGGTTCATTGAGAAACCTTTGCTGACTCATGTACTAACCAACACTTCCACCTAGTGGGAACCTTTGGAAATCATCTCACAGGATCAACACCCCTCTTCCCCGCCACCCACTGCACAGCTTCTATAAAAGACAGAAATGTCCCATTCTCTGCTTGGTCTCTCAGTGACTGTCTCTTTGACCCCAGTCTTCCACTGCCATGCACATGAACATAGTTCCCTACATGGGAATAAGGCTTTGTAACCTGCAAGCAGTGCTCACATATCAGCCTCTGTGGCCCTCATCTAAAACAGTACATCCGTGCTTCCTGGCTCTGTTCGTCATCTTGGTATAAACACAGGATGGCAATAGTGTCCAAACATGGCATTCCTCTGGATCTTTCACTGTCTATTTTGAGTGGCCTTCAGCCCCCTCATATTCCTCCCTAGTGATTTTAGAAATTGTCAGTGCCAGTTGACAACTCCAGTCATCTGGGTGACTGTAATGTATGCCATGTTTATTTTTTTATCAACTATATGTTCACTCACTGGAATGATGTGTTCTTTTGGCATTCATCTATAAATATTACAGCTCCTTGCTTAATGAGATACCAAAGCCCATGTAAGATACTGGGGACATTGTTATCTATGCTGAAAAGGCCACCATCACCAGATGTCCTCTAGTGTCTGAGCTACTAGTGTCATTGTCAAGGGTATTGGCTATTACCATTGCCAGGACATCATCCCCACCCCCTGCCCCTACTGTCTCCCCTCACTATCAGCAGTTGTCATCAATTGGCTCTCTTACATATTCAATGTTCTATGAAGACAAAAGGTTTCTGCTCTACAGTCCAAAGGCTGATGAAATATTTCTATTGGAGAAAATCATCCCTACTTCTAATTCTACTTATTTCTATACCCCAACTTCTATCCACTTTTTTCAAACCTAGGGTCAGAAGAACAATATTTCTATTGCAACTTTGGATGAAGTTCCACCAAAGTGAGTTGTGCTTCTTCTCTTTTCCAGTGCTTAATTCTGAGACATGGCCAGGTTTGAGGCTGGGTAGGAGAAAAACAACTAGAGAGCCAAGTCTCACTGCTTTGTTCCTCACTTTGAGAAAAGGGCAGATGATTCAGGATCCTCTGATCTGGACTCCGGGCATTATTCTTGATGGATTTCTAGACCCAGGAATTGCCTTGGACATCATCCACTTGCTGTATGCTATGTTCAGCCTGGAACAGAACTGAGGGAGGAGGATGGGAGGGGAAGGAAGAGTGGGCAGAAGGGAGAAAGAGATAGAAACAAAAAAATACAGTGAAAACTCCATGAAAAAGTAGAAAGTGTCCATATTTTTCAGGTCGCTTGGTGGACATGACTTCCTGTCTTTCATGTAATATGGAATCAAAATTATTGAAATAGACTGATTTGGTCTCCCTTTAATTGTCAGGAGTGAAAGAGTAAAGGGATGTGTTTGTTTTGCTTTGAGTCTATTTTTGGTCATGAATTTTGCAAGATTGCCAAAGATTATGTTTATTCTCTCATTGGCTGAAGATTTCACCCTGTTTTTCTGAGAGGCTGGGCTTGTCTTTTCCACCCATCTCCTGGGAAAGAACATAGAAAAAGAGGGAGTTGAATGGCTTCTGCAGAGGCAAGACTTGAGCTGGCCTGAGAGGAGGCAATGGCTCGGGTCCACAGAGAAGAAGGCCTAGCTTTCAATTCTCTACTTGCATCATGGTCTCTGTGTTAAACATTGCTAAGTTGCAGACTTCATGCACCCAGCACAGGCCCTAGCACAGAGTAGGCATGCAATAAGAGCTTGCTGAGTAGAACTGAACAGAGAATGTCAAGGTTATGGGGAGATACCTAGAGGGTTAATCTGGATCTTCTATGCAAAACTCTAGGAACAATGAAGGAGGAAGCTATTTAGTAGTTGAAGAGAAATGGCAGAAACTGGAAAGTGCAAATTCAAAAATAAGTCCTGCAGAGACATTTAGAATAAGTCTAAAATCTTAGTATCAGAAATGGAGAATTTGAGGAAATCTAGTTGAACCTGCTATTATAACCAATAAAGTGGCCGCATCTTGATCCTGCCACCAGTTTTTGGGCAACATCAGGCAAGGTTTTCTATCTCCCTCAGGTGGCCTGATTTGCATTGCCCAGGATCCTGTAAGAGGAAGGGAGGTGTCCCCTGTGGCAATGAATGGAGGGGAAGCATTGATTGTGACAGGAACAGGGCATAAGAATAACATGTTCTCATTGCAGCATTTGGGAAATACAAGGAACCAGAATAAAACTGTGTCCCCAGAGTCTGGTGGTAATAGGGTTTCTTCATTTACCAATGGACTAATACTTTTTTGAGACAAGGTCTTACTCTGTTGCCTAGGCTGGAGTGCGATGGCATGATTGCAGCTCACTGAAGCCTGACCTCCATGGCTTAAGTGATCCTCCACCTCAGCTTCCCTAGTAGCTGGGACCATAGGCATGCACCACCATGCCTAATTTTTTCATTTGCAGAGACGGGGTCTTGCAATGTTGCCCAGGCTGGTCTCAAATTCCTGGGCTCAAGCAATCTACCTGCCTCAGCCTCCCAAAGTACTGGGATTATGAGCATGAGCCACAGCACCCAGCTCACCAATGAATTATTGAGTGGTATGTGCCAAACTCAATACTGACCACAGAAGATAGATAGATGAGGAAAATGTAGTCACCAGACTGAGAAAATTCATAATCACTCAATTGACTCATACTTCTTTTCTCTAGAATATCCAATTCCAGCATCCCTTTTACTACAAGTTCCTGTCTCCCATTCCTTCTGCTACACCCACTCATTGATTCCTTGACCCACCCCTACCACCACCCATCTCCCAGCTCCCAGCTTACTCAGCCTCCTTACTTCCCTACCTTCATATTTTCCTATGAATCCATGGCCAGCTATATTCTTAACAACTTCCTCATATCCCCGATGCCCTTGATCTTTCCACCTTGTCAAGTCCCAGTTTAAATGCAACCCATGCTTTTCATCCATTCCTTAAATATTCTTTAAATACCTGCCATGGGCCCCAGACACTCTTCTAGATGCTAAGGATACATTAGTGAGGAATAAAATTCCTTCTGGGGCCTGCGTTCTACAGGCAGTAGAAAATTTTCATATAAACAATAAATATATAGTAAAAAAATATGCAATAAAATGTCATAAAGGCTATGAAAACAAAGCAGAGTAATAAGAGGGGTCAGGAAAGAACTCTTTGACCTGAATGAAGTAAAAGAGTGAGCCAGGAGAATATCTTGAATAAGAAAACTCCAAGGGCCAGGCGGCCTGTAATCCCAGCACTCTGGGAAGCCGAGTCGGGCAGATCACTAGGTCAGGAGATCGAGACCATCCTGGCTAACACAGGGAAACCCCATCTCTACTAAAAATACAAAAAATTAGCCGGGCGTGGTGGTGGGCGCCTGTAGTCCTAGCTACTCGGGAGGCTGAGGCAGGAGAATGGCATGAACCTATGAGGCGGAGCTTGCAGTGAGCTGAGCTCACGCCACTGTACTCCAGCCTGGGTGACAGAGCGAGACTCCATCTCAAAAAAACTCCAGGAGGAGAAGCCCTGAGGTAGGAAAACAATGTGGCTGTGTGAACTAATGGAGAGGAGGAGTGGTAGGAAGTGGAAAGCTGGGAATGGGTGCACGTAGGGCCTCATGAGCTGTATTTGAATTCTAAGTGTAATGGGAAGCCATTGGAGAGGGAATATTTCAGCAGGAGTGATGTGATCACTAGAGAAAAGAGCCTCCAATGCAGGTGCTGTTGCAGAAATCCTGGGGAGAAGTGGGGGTTCATGCGAGGAGGGTGGCAGTGATGAGAAGGGCTCAGGTGCAGGACACGGACTGTAGGTAGAACCCACAGAATCTGTGGAAGAACCGGGCATGAGCCACAGGGAATCATGAGACGAATCCAGAGTGACTCCAAAGTGAAGAGTGTTGCCATCTTAAGAGATGGGGGATTAAAGGAGTAGGTTGGCAGAGTGACAAGGAAATTAGAAGTTGTTTCCTAGACACGTTTGAGATGTCTCTTAGACAGTCAAGTAAGCTATTAAGTAGGCAGTTTAACATACAATATAAACATGGGGTGGCCAGGTGCAGTGCCTCACGCCTGTAATTCCAGCAGTTTGAGAGGCTGACACGGGTGGATCGCCTGAGGTCAGGAGTTCAAGGGCAGCCTGGCCAACATGGTGAAACCCCGTCTCTACTAAAAATACAAAAAATTAGCTGGGCATGATGGCGGGCGCCTATAATCCCAGCTACTCAGGAGGCTGAGGCAGGAGAATCGCTTGAACCCAGGAGGCGGAGGTTGCAGTGAGCAACTCCAGGTACACTCCAGCCTGGGCAACAAGAGTGAAGCTCCATCTCAACAAAAAGAAAAAAAAAATGGCGTCATCAGATTACCAATAATGTCTGAAACCACAGTACCACATGAGATTTTCTAAGGAGTGGGCATAAATAAGAGGTATAAGAATGGAGCCCTGGGGACATCTTGATGTTTAGAGTCCAGAGGGGTAGGAAAACCAGCAAGGATGTTGAGACAAAGTCACCAGAAGAATAGAAGGAAACCTCGATGAACCAACGCCCTGGAGGTGAAGGAAGCATGTCAGAAGGAGCCCTTTGACTGTCTCCATGTGCCTGGCTATCACTAAGATGGCCCAGGGAGCCGGGGAGCGTGCTTACCCTGCATATCCATACTTTCCATCCCAAGAGGGTCTTGGGGCTGCTGGGTCCTCCACTCAGCCTTTACGGGGTAGTTTCCTTGACCAGGTCCCACAGTATTTCTTTTGCTTTCCCCATTCCTGACCCCTTCACATCCTACAAACAGCTTTTCCTTTATTAGAAAATGAGAGAACTTCCTTTCCTTCACATCAGAATGACTTCCATTCTCTTTTTCTGTCAGAGGAGCAGAGATGGAGCTCTGGTTTCCTTCTCTGGGCAGAGTCCCACATTTGCCACGTGGATTCTCAGTATCCCAGACTCCCTGTGGCCAAAAACCTGCACAGATCACCAACTACTCATCCTGCCCTCAATGGGCTGCCTAGTCCCGGCCTTGGAAACAGAAAGACTGGTTCATCTCTAATGGGAACAGGCTCCTAGCTTCCTCACTTTTAATTTGCCTTCCACCTTATCAAACTCAGATCTGGTGGTCATAGTGTTTCCCTGTTCATAGACTTCAGAGGATTATTCTGGAGAAAGTCCACATTTATTGCAGGGCATTTAAGTAAGACCCACTGCAGTCTGACTCCTCAGTCCTCCAACTTGTCTCCTGCTCTACACCAGTGCTCCACTATGTATGGGGAACATAACCCTCCCCAAAATACTGTGTACATTCTTGGCCACAGGCCAAACTTAATCCCTATGCCTGGATTTCACCGTGAAGGCTTCAACATGTCAGCTCAAACGCTATCGCCTTTGATGTTTTCTAGACCATCTCCTCCCTGCCCCAGTTCCTCTACCAATCAGAATTCACTGCTGTCTCCTCTGTCTACATAGACTCTGTCCCTCTATTGTTGTGCCGGTCATTACAGTGCCCTTGTCTGTCACTCACACTAGACTCACAGCTAGTTCACTAGTGGTCATGTTCACTTCTACTTACCCCACAGGGCCTTACCCTTATAAGGGGCTCAAAACTGGAATTGGGTTTAAGCTGGGCTGGGGGTTGGCTGCCAGTTGCAGGAGGGATTTTACAACTAAGGAAATGCTTCCAGCCGGAGCCTTAGGTACAGATGGGTCTGGAATGTTTGGTAAATAATGGGCAGGCCAGTGTGGCTGGAACTGATGGTTCTGATGATGCTAGGAAGACTAAGTTGTTGGGGTCAAGGATTTCAAAGGACACTGGTGGTCAGGCTCAAGGGTCTGGACCTCATCCTTTAGGCAGTACCCTGTGTTTTCCCAAGTTCTGTCTATTTCAAATGTCTATTTTTCTTTCAGACCATTCACTGCAAGTATCTTTCCAGAAATCATGGTTCTGTGGCAAAGTGATTCTGAGTAGGGTTGTGACATGGAGAAAGGGGTGATTGGGGAAGCATGTATGCCACCATGAGTTGTGGAGGGGGATGACATTGGATGTTTGGCAGGGAGGCTGTTAGTGCAATGGAGGTGACAGAAGAGGGCCAGGACCAAGACACTCGAAGTGGGGACAGGAAGAAAGCAGCCCTGGGAAATCCTGCACTTCACAGGAAGAGGGAAGCATCAGATCCACCCCTTGGGCAGACAAATGAGAGGTCTAAGAGCCTTGAAGGGAAACGAGTTGTCTAAGCTCCAGGATTAAAACTCATTTCATAGCTCCTGGTCCAGTGCTCCTTTCCCCTCCTGTGAGTGGAATGAGAGGCTATCAGTGAGAATGGGGCTCAGGAGATCCCACTTGAGCCCCCAAGAACTGTTTTCACAGTTCTTAGTGATATGTGCAAATTTAGTGCTAAAATAACCCTGGGCCACATATACATACTAGCTTTGCCTCTAGCATCCCAATAAACAGGGGTTGACTGGCACATTCTCTCTGAGGCCTGCCTTTTCTGAGCTGGCTTTTCTGGGTACGCACCTCTCCTTTGCCATCACAGGTGGCCTGCTCTGCTCCAGACTCCGGGCTCACTGGGTCCTGGAAAAGGGGCAGCCAGGGTGACTTTTGAATACAGTGAATTTTCCCCATTACTCAATTGCATATTCTCATCATTGTAAATCCAGAGAATAAAGACAATTTGTACCGAAACAAATGACCCACGACCACAAAGGGCATCAGCACTTTTCTAAGCACAGAGCCTCACCTGGTGAGAATCCACAGCCACACGCACCTGGCCTGGATCTGCTTTCCTGTGGCTCTCCCGGGGCTTCTCCTCCCAGGAAATCCTGCTCTGGTTCTACAACCTGCTCTGGCCTGCTCATATTTCTACCACTAACTACCACAAAAAACAAAATGCAACTCTTTCTCCAAAATATGTAGTTCTGGGGTTTTAAACATGAAGGAGTTTAAAACGGAGGCAGTTTTAATAGAAGTCAAAGAGGAACAGAATGGAAAAACAGAGTGGAACCAGAGGAAAGGAAATATTAAGATAATCACTAAGAATACGTCTTCAAAAGAGCCCATCAAGTACTGAACTTCTAAGATGACATACACTTAGATATATACTGGTGACATTTCTGTACCTCAAAGATAATTTTAAAAGCTTTCAGAGATGCAAAAAATTTTTCCACAAAGGAACAAGAATCAAAAAGACCTCATCCAATTCTGGAAGCTAAATGACAGTGGAAAAATGCCCTCAAAAATCTGAGAGAAATGGCTATAGAATCCCTGGGACAAAAATATCAAATCAAGTTTAAGGAAGTATAAAGATGATGTGGTAGGGTAGGTCCTTTGAGAAACATTACAAGACAGGGTTATGTGTGCAAGAAATTTATTAGAGCAAACACCTGTAAAGACACGAGGCCAGGATAGGCTCAGCAAGCTGTCAGTCAGCAATAATGATCTGACCCCCTATAAAGGAGAGAGTGAAGGAAGACAGGGCGGGTGGGCATATTTAGACTGCACTGCAGTCTTAGAGTTAGAAAAGTCTGCGGGGAGTCCTCAAGCCCCCGGGGAGTATTGTCTCTCTGCTCAGTCTTTGGCTGGGAGTAGCCTCTCAGAAGCCCCAGTGTGGACGTGCTGATGGATTTCAGAGGCAGCACCAGAGTCTGTGGGTCAATTATACTCCCTGCAGTGGAACTTCTGAGGGACACATTCTCACAGCAGCCACAGATATCTTCTGATTTACAAAGATTCAGAAAGTTTACAACCAACTAACCTTGTGTGTTAAAAATGAAGGATATACTTCATCCCAAAAGAAACACATCCCAAAAGAAGAGAGACGGAAACCTGAGAAATCACAGGCACTGAGTTCACCCTAGAACAGCAAAGGAAGCTGGAAAATTATGAAAGAAAGCCTATGTAACCTCAATGCCTGGTGCAGTGCCCTTCAGGTGGCACAGGATATAAAGCATCACATTCCTTCCACTAAGGGTTCAATCACCCCACTTGGAATTCACTACAAATAAAAGCCAAATAATCATAATCATAAATAGTTTTTGTTTCTTACAGAATTAATCTGTAGAAAAGCACAGTAGTCATTTTAGTTGAAGGGTACCACAACAACAAAAATATCCTTTTCACTTCGTTAAAGTTTAATACAGTGAGTCAGATGGGGGAAGGGGAGAAGGAAAGTGGAAAGAAGTAGCAGCTCACTAATTTTCTCACCTTTCATGACATAGGTATGTCTAAATGTGAGCAGGTGGGAATACAATTCAAGTTGAGATTTGGGTGAGGACACAGAGCCAAACCATATCATTCTGCCCCTGGCCCCTCCAAATTTCATGTCCTCACATTTCAAAACCAATCATGATTTCCCAACAGTTCCCCAAAGTCTTAACTCATTTCAGCATTAACCCAAAAGTCCGTAGTCCAAAGTCTCATCTGAGACAAGGCAAGTCCCTTCTGCCTATAAGCCTGTAAAATCAAAAGCAAGCTAGTTACTTCCTAGACACAATGGGGGTACAGGTATTGGGTAAATACAGCTGTTCCAAATGGGAGAAATTGGCCAAAACAAAGGGGTTACAGGGCCCATGAAAGTCTGAAATCCAGCAGGGCAGTCAAATTTTAGAGCTCCGAAATTATCTCCTTTGACTCCAGGTCTCACGTTCAGATCACACTGATGCAGCAGGGTGGGTTCCCATGGTCTTAGGCAGCTATGCCCCTGTGGCTTTGCACAGTATAGCCTCCCTCCTTGCTGCTTTCATGGGCTGGTGTTGAGTGTCTGTGGCTTTTCCAGGTGCACGGTGCAAGCTGTAGGTGGATCTACCATTCTGGGGTCTGGAGGATGGTGGCCCTCTTCTCACAGCTCCACTAGGCAGTGCCCCAGTAGGGACTCCATGTGGGAGCTCCAATCCCACATTTCCTTTCTGCACTCCCCTAGCAGAAGTTCTCCATGAGATCCCTGGCCCTGCAGCAAACTTCTGCCTGGGCACCCAGGTGTTACCATACAACTTCTGAAATCTAGGAGGAGGTTCCCAAACTCCAATTCTTCATTTCTGTGCACCTGCAGGCTCAACATCACATGGAAGCCGCCAAGGCTTGGGGATTGCAGCCTCTGAAATCATGGCCCAAGCTCTACATTGGCCCCTTTCAGCCACAGCTGGAGTGGCTGGGATACAGGGCACCAAGTCCCTAGACTGCACATAACACAAGGACCCTGGGCCTGCCCACAATACCATCTTTCCTCCTAGACCTCCAGGTCTGTGAATGGGAGAGTCTGCAGCAAAGGTCTCTGACATGCCCTGGAGATAGTTTCCCCATTGTCTTGGGGATTAACATTAGGCTCCTCATTACTTGTGCAAATATCTGAAGCTAGCTTGAATTTCTCCTCAGAAAATGAGATTTTGTTTTCTTTCAAACTGTCAGGCTGAAAACTTTCCAAATTTTGATGCCGCTTCCCTTTTAAAACTGAATGCCTTTAACAGCACCCAAGTCACTTTTTGAATGTTTTGCTGCTTAGAAGTTTCTTCTACCAGATACCCTAAATCATCTCTCTCAAGCTCAACATTCCACAAATCTGTAGGGCAGGGGCAAAATGCTGCCAGTCTCTTTACTAAAACATAACAAGAGTCATCTTTGCTCCAGTTCCCAACAAGTTCCTCATCTCCATCTGAGACCACCTCAGCCTGGACATCATTGTCCATATCACTATCAGGATTTTGGTCAAAGCCATTCAACAAGTCTCCAAGTTCCAAACTTTCCCATATTTTCCTGTCTTCTTCTGAGCCCTCCAAACTGTTCCAACTTCTGCCTGTTGCCCAGTTCCAAAGTTGCTTCCACATTTTCAGGTATCTTTTCAGCAGTGCCCCTCTACTGGTACCAATGTCCAGTATTAGCCCATTTCATGTTGCTGATAAAGACATACTCAAGACGGGGAAGGAAAAGAGGTTTAATTGGAGTTACAGTTCCACATGGCTGGGGAGGCCTCAGAATCATGGCAGGAGGTGAAAAGCACTTCTTACATGGCAGCAGCAAGAGAAAATGAGGAACATGCAAAGCGGAAACCCTTGATAAAACCATCAGATCTCATGAGACTTAGTCACTACCATGAGAACAGTATGGGGAAAACTGCCTCCATGATTCAAATCATCTCCCACCAGGTCCCTCCCACAACATGTGGGAATTATGGGAGTATAATTCAAGATGGGATTTGGGTGGAGACACAGAGCCAAACCATATCAGTGTGATTTAAATAGATGTTTATGAGTAACTTCATCTGCCTCTGAATTGTTTGTTCTTAGCCAGTTTGCTTCTGATTCCCTGCCAGTAATTCTTGGAATATGTATACAGAGGACAGTCACATAAAGAACCTTCTGGCCTGTTTTTATCTAATGCTGGTAGCAGAATCCTAAAAAATAATCACAGATTAAAGCCAAAACTCATTCCCAGATATAAGCAGCAAGTGTCATTCTAGAAAACAAAGAAACTTTAGATTATGAAGTTTTATCTATTTTGATTGCTTTGTCTGAAGGAGAGCCATGACCAAATGATATAGAGTGGATACTGCTGTCAATCATCCAAGGGCATAAAAGGAAGAGAAGGGGATGAACCAACACTGCATGCTATTCTTTTAGAGTAGTTGTATTGGGTTGTCTATGTATTGGGTAGTTCAGCCATGCAAGCAAATATATGAAGGCTTAGGATCAAAACCTGAGCTGTTAATAAAAAATGCATCTATTTGAGGGGAGAAAAAAAAGGGATAGAAGGAAGGTAGGGGCTCTCAGGACTGAGAAGGGGATGGTTTGGCTAGAACCTAGAGGAGACCTCTTGTGAATGCACACAGACTTCAGATTCTAGAAGCAATGATATACAGTATCCAATATCAATTTTTTTCCTTTCTGCTTTGTGACCGTCTTTATTACTCTAAAGCTTTCAGGAAGATACACCATAGCCTAAGTCTAACTGTAAGAAGGAAAGATGCAGTGGCCAGACTTGGCCAAAACGAGTGTGATAAGAGTAGCAACAGCCAGTAGAAGCAATGTGTAGATAGCAGAAAATGCCTTAAAGAATTTTGGACCTGCATCATTTGTATAGGGATTCTGTGAAATTTTGTCAAGAGCAGATAACTTGATTAGAAGAATGGACTTCCCATGGCCAATTGGAAAGGTTTTATACCCCTATCTCTAAAAGGGAAGGCTGGCTATTTATGAGTGGAGAAATCAGGGATATTGGGATTAAAGATTTTTTCTGCAAGTAACCATTAATTTTTGCATGTAATCTTTAGCTTCTCTTGAGTTTTTAATGAGGACAGTTATAACATATACAATTAGTGAAAGCTTTGCTTTTATCTTTCCAATGTTATTTCTTTTGTTTATTTTTTATTGTACTGCCTAGGATTGCCAGTTCAGGGTTAAATAGTAATGGTGGTAATGGGCATCCTTATCTTGTTCCTGATTTTAAAAGAATACTCATTATGAAGTACGTTACTTCCTATGGGTTTTTGGAAGGTACACTTTGTTGGATTAAGCAGTTGCCTTGTATTCCTTGTTAGCTGAGAATTTCATAGAATGGCATCCATTGAGAAATATCATTTATCTCCTTTAGTCTGTTTGTATAGTTCTCTATTCTGCTCCATTGATCTCTGCCAATATCACAGACTTGATTACTATTGCTATATAAGGTCTTAAAGTTGGATAGACAGATTCCTTCCATTTCATTTTTTTTATAAAATCGAATCATTCCAATTACTTCGCCTTCCTGTCTAAATTTTGGAACAACTTTGATAGAAATTCGTTTAAACCTGGGGGAATTTATATATTAACTATTGACATCTTCTAATGCATGAACAGTGTATCGCAATTCATTTCTTTGATTTATTTAATCAGTGTTTGTTTTCAGCATACAAATCCTGTATATGGTTTGTTGGATACTATTTCATTACCTTCTGAGAATGTCTTGATTTACCCTTCATTCTTGAAGAATATATTGGTTGAATGGAGAATTCTTGGCTGACAATTATTTTCTTTCCTACTTGAAAAATATTATGCCAGACAGTTCTTTTCTTTCATACTTGAAACATGTGCCATTTCCTTCTGGCCTCCAGAGCTTCTCATGGGAAGTCATTGCCATTGAAGTTGGTTTTCTCATATAGTTAACGTATCATTTCTCTTGCTGTTTTCAAGAGTTTTTTTTTTCTCTCTCTCTCTCCTTCTATAGTTTTTACAAGTTAGAGTATATATTACTTGGTGTTGATTTCTTTGGGTTTACCCTGTTTGGATTTTTCTTAGCTGCTTGAATGTGTAGTTTTATGTCTTTTGCCAAATTTGAGGATTGTGTAGCCTCTATTTCTTCAAGAACATTTTCAGACTCACCTTCCTTCTCCTCTCTATTTGGGACACCAGTGATATAAATGTTAGATTTTTTTTTATATACTTCCACAAATCCCTGAGGTTCTGTTAATTGTTTTTGGTCTACTTTCTGTCTGTTCACACTGCATAATTTCTATCTTAAAGTTCACTGATTATTTCTTCAATTTTGCAAGAAATAATTCAGACTTCAGATTCTAGAAGCAATGATATTCAGTATCATCCTTTAAGGGTTTTTTTTCTGACTACAAAGACCCAGAGGAGAGAGTTTTAAAAAACTATTTAATTGTATTTTTACTTCTAAAATTGTCACTTGATTCTTGTATCTTCTATGTCTTTGAGACTTTTTTTATTCATTTCAAATATGGTCATAATTGAACCTTGATTTTTTTTTCTTTTTATTATTTTATTTTATTTTTTATTTTGAGACAGAGTCTTGCTCTGTTGCCCAGGTTGGAGCGCAGTGGCGTGATCTCAGCTCACTGCAACCTCCGCCTCCTAGGTTCAAGCAATTGTCCTGCCTCGGCCTCCTGAGTAGCTGGGATTACAGGTGCGTGCCACCATGCCCCGCTAATTTTTGTATTTTTAGTAGAGATGGGGATTCACCATGTTGGTCAGGCTGGTCTTGAACTCCTGACCTCAGGTGATCCACCCATCTCGGCCCCCCAAAGTGCTGGGATTACAGGCCACTATGCCCAGCCTTTTCTATTTTTTTATTGTACTAAAATACCCATAATGTAAAATTTCTCATCTTAATCATTAAGTGTATAGTTCAGTGGTATTAAGTACATTCATATTGTTACACAACTCATCACTATCCATCTCTTTTCAAACTCAAACTGTCTATCCCTATTAAACAATAATGTCCCATCCTCTCTCCTCCCAGCCCTTGGCAACCACCATTCTACTTTCTGTCTCCCTAGTTTTGACTATTCTACCTCATACGCGGAATCATATAGAATTTGATATTTTCGTGACTGTAGCAAAATGTCCTCAAGGTTCATCCACATTGTAGCATGTGTTAGAATTTCCTTCTCTTTGGAGGCAGAATAATATTCCATTTTATGATATACCACATTTTGCTTGTTCATCTGTTGATGGACATTTGGGTTGCATCCACATTTTAGTTATTGTGAATAATGCTGCTATGAATATGGGCATACAGATATCTCTTAGATCCTGCTTTCAGTTTTTGGATGAAAGTGGAATTGCTACATCATATGGTAATTATATCTTCAATTTTTTGAGGACCCACCCTACTGGCTTTCACAGTAGTAGTACCATTTATATTCCCACCAACAGCGCGTAAAGATTCCAATTTCTCCACATCCTCACCAACGCTGTTATTTTTTGTTTCTTTTGACAGTAGCCATCCTAATGGGTGTAAGGTATTATCTCATTGTGGTTTTAATTTTCATTTCCCTAATGTTTAGTGATGCCGATCATCTCTTTAGGTGCTTACTGGACATTTGTATATCTTCTTTGGAGAAATGTCTATTCAAATCTTTTGCCTATTTTTAAAAATCTGGTTGTTTTTCATTGATTTTTGTGATGACTATCTTAAACTATTTGTCAGATCATTCTAATGTCTCTGTCATATTGATATGAGCATTTATTACCTCTTTTCACTCAGTTTGAGATCTTGGTGGTTGGTATGATGAGTGATTTGTGATTGAACCCTGGAAATTTGGGGTATTATGTCATGAGAGTCTGATCTTACATAAATTTTCTGTTCTAACTGGCTTCCTCTGACACTGCACTGATAGGGGAAGGGGGGTTCCACTGCCAGGTGGGGCTGGAAGTCCAGGTTTCCCACCTGGCCTTTATTAACACCTGAGAGAGAGAACTCCTTGTTACTGCTGGGCAGGGGTGCAAGTTCCAGCCCCCATCTAGGCCTCTCTGGTTGAGGGGAGGGGTAGGAGTGTCTCATGAGTGTTCTTCAAATAGCCTCCACTGACACCATAGGGGTAGAGGGTAGCCTCATTATGGCTGGGTGGTGGCGAAAGGCCCAGCCCTCTCCACAGGCTTCCTGATACCCACCCTCCAGCAGGAGGGGAGAGATGTCTTATTACTGCCAAGGGGCCATGGAAATCGAGGCTCCCACGTGGGTGCAGGGTGCCTGGTACTGCCAGGAAGGATGAATATTCTCACTTGGCCTTCTTTGATACCAGTTTTTGGAGGACAGGGGATTTTGGTGCTTCCTTACAGTCTGGCCAAGTCTCCCCACTTGGCCTCTGCTGGCCTGGGGACGACCAAAACTCTGCTTTAGCCAATGGAATGTGGGTAAATTTGATAGGAGCAGGAGACTTGAATATGTTAGTGCAGTTTTGTTTAATCTTTTTTTTTTTTTTTTTTTTTTTTTGAGATGGAGTCTTGCTGTCACCCAGGCTGATGTGCAGTGGCACAATCCGGGTTCAGTGCAACCTCCGCCTCCCAGGTTCAAGCGATTCTACTGTCTCAGCCTCCCAGGTAGCTGGGATTACAGGCACGTGCCACTATGCCCAACTGTTTTTGTATTTTTTTAGTAGAGATGGGGTTTTGCCATTTTGACCAGGCTGGTCTCAAACTCCTGACCTCAGGTGATCCGATGCCTGCATCTGCCCCCCAGAGTGCTGGGATTACAGGTGTGAGCCACCGAACCCGGCCTAGTTTAATCTGTTGCTTGCCTGCCATTCACTAAGGGAAGAACGTGCTCCAGGTTTAAGGACCTGAACACAACCTGCAACTTGGAGGCTGAAGCCCAGATTTTAGCCTATCCCAGCTGACTCATACACCCTGCAGTAAGAAATCAATGCTTGTTGTTTAAATGCTGAGTTTGGGTGGTCCTGAGGCCAGCAGAGGCCAAGTGGGAAGCCTTGGCCTTGATAGTGAAGCCCTTTTTCAGGGGGGCAGGGAACTATATCTGCCCAGTAACTTTACAGTATCTTTCCATTGTACGTAGAGGATGTGGATGTACAATCCTATTATAGGAGAGTAAAACAAAACTGAGTCCAATGCAAGATATTACAATTAATTGCTGATCTTATCTTTATTGTCCTCCATTTAGTTACTTTGGACCCTGTTCTTTTTCTAATTTCTTGAGTTGGATGATTAACTCATAAATTTTCAGACTTCTTTGAGTATATGAGGCTGTAAATTTCTGTAAAGGTAGTTTTAGCTGTACCGCATGAGTTTTGATACATAGATTTTCATTATTATTCAGTTGAAATGTTTCTTTATATCTCTTACAATATTGTCTTTGACCCAAAAACTACATGTTTGAAAATTTCCAAATGTATTTTTATGTTTTTGTTACTGCTTTCTAAGTTAATTATACTGTGGTCAGATAATACAATCTGTATGATATTGATTCTTTCAGTATTTGTAAGGTTGGTTTTATGTCTTAATATGTGGCTAATTTTCATAAATGTTCCGTGTGTAAGAGTATATATTTTTTTAATTTGTGATATAGGGTTTATTACATGTTCATTATATAATAGTCATTATGTTAACATCTGCTAAACATTTATTAATTTTTTATTTGTTTGATCTGTCAATACTAGATTGTTTTGGAGTTACCTGGAGTTGACCTTTTCCTTGCACTTCTCTTTGTTTTCTATGTTCTTAGGCTGTTTCTATGTTTCCTTGTACTTCTTTTTGCTTTCTATGTTTTTAGGCTGTTTTAGGTACCTAATATTTAGAAATGTCACATCTTCCTTAGGAATTGAAATTTTACAACCATGGAGAAGCTCTCCTTAAAGCAAAAAAGCATTTCTAGAGGTATTTTGAGATACCTACACCAGCTTTTTAGTTAATATTTGCCTGATATTATCTTTTTTCCATTCTTCTATGTGTGACCTTTGTGTTCTTTCATGTTTGAAGTATCTCTTAATGATGGCATAGAGCTAATTTTAAAAATATAATCCAGTTGGACAATCTGATCTTTCAAATGACTTAGCCCCTTTATATAATGATTATTGAATACTTATATATTTCTAGAATCTTTCTGGTGCTGCCAAAAGACATACATTTTCCCCATGTTGCAATATCTTTGAAATTAAAGTGTCTCTTACAATTCATGTTGTAGTTAGCAGCTTTTTTTAACGTAGTAGCATGTAAAATTTAAGTACATTTTACAACTGATGTCATCCTAGATTTCTTAGATTCTAAGAAATACAATGTTTACTCAGATTTTCTTAACTTTCTCTTCCCCTTCCACCCCTTTTATCTTTATTGACTTAAGGTTTTTCATTTCCTTTTTTCTCTTATACCTGGAATTTTCACATCCTGTCTGTATCATTTTAGTGATTACTCTTAAAATTGTAGCAAGCATGCTTTAGTTAAATTCCAAAGGTAATCGGTGTCTTATTCAGATTCTTCTAGAAGCTGCCCTTGAGACAAGAACTTGAGTACAGGCATTTGGAAGTAAAATCAGGAAGCACAAGTGAATGAATGGGACAGTGAGATGGGGAAGAGAGAGAAGCCAATACAGGAAGCCCTCATGAGCAGGTAACTGTTGTGGATAACATGCTCAAACCCTCTGAATAAGCAAATGGAATGTGTCTGACAATTTTCCTGCCAGGGGATAAGGAGGTCAGGACATTTATCTGACTCCTCTATTGGTTGAACGCTATCCATGGGTGTTAACTTCCCTAAACTTCCAGGTTACAGGTGCTTAAGGCAGAGCACGTTTCTGTGGTTCAGGAGAAAGACATTGGGCATGGGAGAGAGACATGTGCTTCAGCAGGAGCTGTCAGCCTGTTGAAAACTGTCTACCACAGTTGCAAATGAACTTGGGTGGGCAGAAAGGATACTGGGGAAACCGGTATCAACAGTGCCTGCTACGATTAGTATATTTCTAATCTCCTCCTGCCTATTGCCAAAACCTTGAACTTTTCATTTCAATTACCAATTCTACTTCATATATTAATCAGTCCATATTTTATTTCCACTATTTTGTATACCTCCTAAAACAATGATTATTTGTATTATTTCAAACAATGGTCATTTAGCTTTACCCATATGTTAATCAGTTTCCTTGCTCACCTTTCCTTCTTGAGAATCTCACTTCTTTTTTTGGGGTTTAATTTTTCTTCCTTTAGTTATGTTTTCCTCAACATCTGAACTTTCTGGTTCCTAGGTTTGGATAATGAATTTGGATACTGAGACTGTAAAGTATATCATGTTATGCAAGTCTATTTCGTTCCTGCATTTTAGATAGCAAATAGCAAGTGTTTTCATAGAGTGGAATTTATGTAGTTTAACATTTTTTTTTCCAGAAACAGTCTGTTAGGGAATTTAGTCTTTGTCTTTGTGAAAATGACTTTTTTCTCAGTCCTGAATGATAGTTTGACTAGGCATAAAATTGTAGG
This sequence comes from Gorilla gorilla gorilla, assembly GCF_029281585.2. Taxonomy (NCBI): domain Eukaryota; kingdom Metazoa; phylum Chordata; class Mammalia; order Primates; family Hominidae; genus Gorilla; species Gorilla gorilla. The sequence goes on along the minus strand of NC_073229.2, from coordinate 57,739,452 downwards.
TTCATTCTTACTTTCTCTCAGCGCTTAAAAGATACAAGGTGACCTCAAAATTTCATGGAAACTGGAATTAAAAGATAAAAAAGCATTTTTTTCTCAACATAAACTCTATCAGTTCAAGACACTTTTGAAAGCAATGATACCAGCCATTTAGTCCATCCGTAAAGAACTGAGGGTCTTGGGAATTTAACGCATCAGTGCAACCTTTTTTACATTATTAGGTGAAGAAAAATGGGTGCCCTTTAAAGATTTTGTAAGACGAGGAAACAAAAAGTAATCAGAAGAAGCCAAATCAGAACTGTAAGGTGGATGCCTAATTTTCCATCAAATCTCATGAAATTGCCCTTGTTTAAGAGGAATAAGCTGGAGCATTGTCGTAGTGAAAGACTCTCTAGCAGTCTTCCTGAGTATTTTTCTCATAAAGCTTGGCTAACTTTCTCAAAACACTCATAATAAACAGATGATATCATTCTTCAGCGCTCCAGAAAGTAAACAAGAAAAATGCCTTGAGCATTCCAAGAAACTTTTGCCACGATCTTTGCTCTTCACTGGTCTGCTTTTGCTTTGACTGGGCCACTTCCACCTCTTGGTAGCCATTGCTTCTGATTCCACTTCAATGTGTCTAATGTATACCTACTTTTATTTATACCATTCAGGGGTGTTGTGACCATAGAGCTAGGTAAAGAAAAGAGAGAAGCAGAGTCTACCAATACCAGACTCTTGGTAGCCATGAAAAATACGTAGTTTAGTCAAGTAGTGATGACATTAGGGAACAAAATCAGCTGAAATTTGGTTGGAGATTGTAGAATTCAGATGATTCAAATCAAGTAATAAAACTGAAAGATTACAAAAAGTATTGTGTGATGGTATATAACTGAAACAGTAGGTACCAACCCTACCTGAAAGGTCCTTAACAATCTAGAGATTATTAAAACTGGACTCAGTACATCCATCTGTGATGCATGAAGCCACACTTGACACAGGCAGTTCCAAGTCTGGTATCCCTGTGCCAAATGTCTCTATGTCTCTGTCCAGTTGCAACTCCAACTTGCCTTGGGTGATAATCACATCATGAATTGTCTCAGTAACCTAAAATAACACTGAATTTTAGTGGGTTAAGTGTCTTTTAACCCCAGGAATATAGAAATTATGAAGTGCATAAAACCCATGACATTAGTTTATGTTACAGTCAAGATAATCTGAGTGGTGGGTATCTAAAATGCTGGTAAAATATAATTGAATGTAGCATATTAAAGTAAATGACAAATTGGCCTGTCATTCCAAATTAAATGTGCATTGGATTTGAGGTTGGATGGTATAAGAGGAAGTGACTTAACTTATAAAGAGTGTTAGGATAGTTAAAAGAACTGTAGCTGCTTAATAATGAGGGAAGGATTCGTTTGTTAGGTCATGAGTTTGTTGAGTTTAGACTTCTAATTTCTTAAAGAAAATGGAATATGTTAAATTTATAAATGTTAAAGTGCTTACAGAAAACTAGTCTGTTCAATTCAGGTTTACTTAACATTAATCAAAATCAAACTCCCTTAAGCAATCAGTCCAATTTAATAAGGCTCCCTGAAAATAATTATTTTATTTAAAACTTACTGGGTTTAAAACAGTATAATACAATTTATAAGATAAATTTAGAGGTTTAGGGAAAACTGTTTACATTTATAATTTTAGTAAACAAAACTTTATTTTTATTTATTTGGGTTTGATTTTTAATCTATGTGCACAAAACCTGCCCTTGGACTTAAAAAAATTCTCACATAGAAACTGAATCTAAGGATTCATATTCTTTACCGATGTGGTCTCTTGCTGATTCTCTCTAATCTCACCTTCTGAAATTTGTACTGAGTATAAATTGAACCTTTTCACTCTATCTCTCATGCCTCTCATTTTTTCATGTTTCCTTACCCAAAATGTAGCACAGAGAAATCACTTCTCTTCCAGTTCCCAATTCTATCTTCATCTGGATCTGATTAATCTTTCCACTGGGAATTTTTTCTTAATTTCAATGGCTCTATTTCTCATTTCACATCAGACACAAACCTTGTGTACTTTCTCAGAGCCAAACTGCCTCCCTTGTTCTCAAAATTCCTCCTATTTGCGATAACTCACTGGAGTAAACAGGCGCACTGCCGCCTCTACTCAGCTTCCCAGACTGGCTGGGGGCCTGAGACTGAACGGACCTCACATCTCACATGCCATGCCTGTCTGCAACAAGTCGTTCCTCCACTTATGGACATAGGATCTGGCTTCCTGAGTGACATCAAAGGATGAATAATGCAATAATTATGAGTTAGGTCTCCATGGTGTGAAATTTGAGCAATGGGAAATGAGAAACAGGAAGGAGCTGGGCAGAGAAATTCCCCTTCTTTTCTCCCTTCTAATCAGAGGTGGTGCTTCTTTTTTAAAACTTTCCAGAAAGGTACTGTGTGCTAAGCAAATATACCTTCTATGTGACTAGCTGTGTTTCTTCATGGCTTCTCAAGAACCAGTGGCTAGTGCAGTAATGCATCATGTTACATTGCTTCACATCTTTCTTTGCCCCACTTCCCCCTTTTCTCCCTCACATTCATGTCACTGGGCTTGTAATTTCTAAATAAAATATCTCCATCTTCATCCTTGTCTCAAGCTCTGCTTTCTAGAGAACTTAAACTAAGAGAGTCTTTAACACTTTTATTTGATTTTGAGAATTTAGCCTTCTCTTATATTTAAAAAAAAACTATTAATGTAACTTCCAGTCAGAGAGTGTAAAAGATGCTTAATGATATTGATTCCCTGTGGAATACTATGCAGTCATAAAAAAGAACAAGGTCATGTTCTTTGCAGAGATATGGATGGAGCTGCAGGCCATTATTCTTAGCAAACTAACACAGGAACAGAAAACCAAACGCTGCATGTTCTCACAAGTGGGAGCTAAATGATAAGAACACATGGACACATAGAGGGAAACAACACACACTGGGGCCTATCAGAGGGTGGAGTGTGGGAGGAGAGAGGGGATCAGGAAAAAATAATAGGTACTAGGCTTCATACCTGGGTGAAATAATCTGTACAAAAAAACCCCATGACACAAGTTTACCTATGTAACAAATCTGCCCATGCACCACTTAACTTAAAAGTTTAAAAAATGCTTTAAATTACTATGTTTTAAATTTGAGACTCTAATCCCACTTTTAATATTGACAACTCTCACTCATGGTGAATTCTTTTTTTTTTTTTTTTTTTTTTTTGAGACGGAGTCTCGCTCTGTCGCCCAGGCTGGAGTGCAGTGGCGCGATCTCGGCTCACTGCAAGCTCCGCCTCCTGGGTTCACGCCATTCTCCTGCCTCAGCCTCCCGAGTAGCTGGGACTACAGGCGCCCGCCACCACGCCCGGCTAATTTTTAGTATTTTTAGTAGAGACGGGGTTTCACCGTGTTAGCCAGGATGGTCTCGATCTCCTGACCTCGTGATCCACCCACCTCGGCCTCCCAAAGTGCTGGGATTACAGGCGTGAGCCACCGCGCCCGGCCGTGAATTCTTTTCTTATGTGTTTTGTGATTGTGGATTGTGAGTTCACCTTTAGCAGGGCTGTATTGAAGGGAACTCTGAGAAACCTTAGATACGGTTTTGTCCCTCCAGAGAGGACTTACATTCTCTTTGTTACAGATATTACCAGCTTGGGAGTTCTCAGCCACATAAGAGATATAAATGTGAAACTCTGCCTTCAGGGAGAGCAGGTGTCTGGGGGAATCCTATCCCTTTATTCAAATACAAGTAAAAACAGACAAGCTTCCTTGATATCCCTCTTTGCTGAAGGGTTGATCTTGTTTTTAGTTGCTGCCCTTCTTCTGAAAATATAGTAGTAGTTCTTTGATAGTTTTCGGCTTTATGTGCAAAGCCTCCATCATGGTCTCTGAGGTAGACAAACCTAAGGACAGCTACAATGGGAACTGAAGAATACTTCTGGTTTTCAATTCTCTCTTCATTTTTGCTCCAGGATTTATGTTATTATAAGCTCAGCTATGCATTTAGAAGACTATTTTCTGTATTTAATCATACTTTCATGGTATTTTATAATGAAAAGGTTTTTGGATTATCTAATCTGCTACAGTGCTACAGCATTTCTGTAATACTAGAAATGTAAGATGGGGTCTATCTTTAACAATCAAAATGGACTGAGTCATTACTATTTCTCAAGTATGACTATTACCATATTAAATGAATTAACTCATCTTCTCAACTCTGTGAGGTGTAGGTACTACTGTCTCCACTGTGTTAATCTGGGTCCTCCAAGACAAAGGTGACAAGACCAGAATAAATGTGCAAGTATGTTCAGGGAAATGCCTTTGAAAAAGAAATGGGAGAAAGAGGGTAAAGCCTGGGAGAATCATGTCATAACCCAAGATTGACTCTGAGTGAAGGAGAAAGGGAGAAAAGGCTGGGTAGAAATGTCTTAGACTACACAGCAGTTTCGGAAATGTTCAGCAAAGCCTTTGGAGAGTCTTTGAGCCACAGTTGGTTAAGAAAGGCGTCCCGTGTCTTTCGGGAATAGATGTACCTTAGTATCCCTGCCATTTTCAGTCATTAGTGGGGAGCAGCCCGGAAGATATGTGACCCTGGCACACATGCTATGATGGATTCCAAACTGTAGCAACTGGGACCCTTGGCTAGTTATGTGCTCTGTACTAGAAGGTCTGCCAGGTGCATTTTCATGCCACCACACCCACTCTATGCGTGAGTAAACAAACACAAAGAGGCTGACCAGCATGCTCAAGAACACACAGCTGGCACGTAGTGGAAACAGGATTCCAACTTGGGTACTTTGACTCTGGGACACAACTTCTTAACAACTATGTCATGCTTTTTTGTTGTTAAATAAGATTTTATTGCATTGAAAATTCACATACTTTGTACAGAAAGAATATTAAGTTGAACAATTGTGCATATAGTTTGTATTCTTTCAGGGTGAAAGTTATAAATTAATTGGATTCATGGGCCTGTACAAGAGGGAAAAGCACACTTAAAAAGGCCTTAAGTGCTTTTTTCTTCTTTCCGGCTTTCAAGATGTTGAAGCGAGGACGTGGTGGGTCCCCTGGTGTGAAATTCCAGATCTCCTTGGGTCTTCTGGTAGGAGCTGTGATCAGTTGTGCTGACAACACAGGAGCCAAAAACCTGTATATCATCTCCGTGAAAGGGGATCAAGGGACGGCTGAACAGACTTCCCACTGCTGGTGTGGGTGACACGGTGATGGCCACAGTCAAGAAAGGCAAACCAGAGCTCAGAAAAAAGGTACATCCAGCAGTGGTTATTCGACAACGAAAGTCATACCGCAGAAAAGATGGCGTGTTTCTTTATTTTGAAGATAATGCAGGGGTCACAGTGAACAATAAAGGCGAGACGAAAGGTCCTGCCATTACAGGACCAGTAGCAAAGGAGTGTGCAGACTTGTGGCCCTGGATTGCGTCCAGTGCTGGCAGCATTGCATGATTCTCCAGTATATTTGTAAAAAATAAAAAAAAACTTTAAGCCCATTTAAAAAAAAAAGGCCTTAAGGTGGGGCACTTCAAAGGCAGGGGCCTACGGATTTGCCAGTGACCTTTAAAATGTGACTGTGTTGCTGAGAGTTCAATGATTATTGATGTATATTCCCTTTCTCCTCAGTCTACTTAGCTACACATTATTATTGTTTCTTCCCTTGTGGGCTCTCTTTATCTTTCCCTCTCTGACACAGACATCTAGCTGCCTATCCAGTATCCAATATTCCTTCATAAATACTAATTGCCAGTCCCCCAAAAAGCCAACAACAATAATATACCACCTACCTATCCCCACCTCTCTTATTCAGGATGGCCATCTGACTAACTTCTAACTATGAGTAAAAAATGGTGGGCAGAGCTTTCAGGAAACCCTAAAAGGGGCTGGCTCAACTGACCTGTGCCTTGTGTCATCAGGGTCCCAGCAAAGAAACGGATGTCACACTGAACTTAGTAAAACTTAGGATGGTTTTATATATGGGACTACTGACAATATGAATATATGAATATATGAATATATGAAAATATATGAATATATGAAAATCATGAAGAACAGCATAGGAACACAATATTAGAGTCAGCTGAGCTGTTATCTCTAAACCTGAACAGGTAAGAAGACAGGTACAGCAGACTACCTTGAGAAGGGTGACCTTCAAGTCAAGAGATACAGCCAGCAAGAGATGACTCTTTTGGAAGGGAGTTTGGGGGAGTAGGGGGAGATATACTTCTTAGGTGCAAAGTTCTACAAATTATTTAAAATGTATGAAGTTGTGTGTCTATCACTGAAATGAAGAGATAGAGTATTTTTTAGGTTTTCTCATGCCCTTTATAGTCAATCCCATACCATACTACCAGCCCCTGGCAACCACTGATCTGTTTTCCATCTCTACTATTTTGCCTTTTCTATAACGTCATGCTGCATTTTGAATCTGGCTTCTTTCACTTAGCATAATACCTCTGCATTTATGACTAGTTCATTCCTTCTTATTGTTGAGTAGTATTCCATTGTGCCAATATACCATAACTTGTTTATCCATTCATAGTAGAACAATATTTGGATTGTTTCCAGTTTTGGGCAATTATGAATAAAGCTGTAAATATTTAGGTACAGTAGTCCCCCTTTTTTCACGAGGGATACATTCCAAGATTCCCAGTGGATGCCCAAAACTGCAGATAGTACCAAATCCTATGCCATATACTATTGTTTTTTGATCTGATAACTACTATGTGACTAATGAGGAGGTAGCACAGACAGTGTGAATACACTGTACAAGGCGATGATTCACATCCCAGGCAGGACTGAGAGGGAGAGCAAGATATTTCACCAAGCTGATCTCAACTGCATGAAACTTAAAACTTATGAATTATTTCTGGAATTTTCTATCTATTTTCAAACTCTGGTTAACTGTACGTAACTGAAACCACGGGACACAAGACCATGGATAAGAAGAGACTCCTGTATAGGTTTTTGTGTGAATGCAGTTTCATTTCTCATGGGTATACACTTAGCAATAGGATTACTGGGTCATACGGTAAATGTAGATTTAGCGTTTTAAGAAACTGCTGAAGTGTTCTCCAATGTGTCTATACCATTTTACATTCCCACCAGCAATGAATGAAACTTCCAGTTACTCTGCAACATCACCAGCACTTAGCAGCTTTTAAAAATTGTCATTGTACTAGTTTGTGGTGGTATCTTATTGTGGCTTTAATTTGCATTTTCCCGTTGGCAAATTATGTTGGGCATCTTTTTGTGAGCTTATTTGCTACCCGTGTCTTTGAAATAGCTGTTCAAGTCATTGATAATTGGATTGTTCGTGTTTCTATTACTTAGATATGAGAGTTCTTTATATATTCTGGGTATTCCTGATCAGGTATATGTTTTGCAAAATATTCTCTCAATCTTTTTTTTATTTTTATGGTGTTTTTCAAAGAGCAAAATAGTTAAATGTACAAACTACACTTTGTCAAATTTCTTCTATGGCTCATGTTTTTTATGTCCTGTCTTAGAAATCTTTGTGAAGCCCAAGGTCACAAAGATCATCCCCTATATTTTCTTGTAGAAATTTTATGGTTTTTAGACTTTTACAATTGGGTCAATAATCCATTTCAAGTTAATGTGTGTATATGGTACAAGAGATGGGTTAACATTTGTTACCAATTATTTCATTACCATTTGTTGAAAAGACTATTCTTTCTCTGTTGAATTCAACCTTTATTGAAAATCAGTTGACCATATAAGTGTGGGTTTATTCTATTCTGTTCCTCTGATCTATTTCTCTGTCCTTTTGCCAATTTCATGCTGTCTTCATTACTACAGCTTCATAGCAAACTTGGAAATCAAGTGGTATAAGTCCTCCAACTTTCTTCTTGTTTCTCAAAATTGTTTTGACTATTCCTGTCACTGCTTTTCCTTATAAATTTTAGAATCAGCTTTTCTGTTTCTACAAAAACCTTTCTAGGATCTGAGGATTGTGTTAAACTTATAAAAAGATGTCAATTCTTCCCAAATTGGTTTATGTTTGTTTTGGGTTTTGGGCATTTTTTGAAGTTGGGAGGGTTTGGTTTTTTGTTTGTCTTTTTTTAACTTCAGGTGTACATGTGCAGGATGTACAGGTTTGTTACGTACGTAAACTTGTGTCATCGGGGTTTGTCGTACAGATTATTTCATCACCCAGGTGTTAAGCCTAGTATCTACTAGTTAGTTTTCTTGATCTTCCCCCTCCTCCCACCCTCTTCCCTCTGATAGGCCCCAATGTGTCGTTCCCCTCTATGTGTCCATGTGTTTTCATCATTTAGCTCCTATTTATAAGTGAGAGTATGTGATATTTGGTTTTCCGTTCCTGCATTAGTTTGCTAAGGATAATGGCCTTCAGCCCCATCCATGTCCCTGCAAAGGACATGATCTCGTTCTTTTGGGGGGCTGCATAGTATTCCATGGTGTATTTGTACCACATTTTCTTTACTCAGTTTATCATTGATAGGCATTTGGGTTGATTCCATGTCTTTGCTATTGTGAATGGTGCTGCAGTGAACATACATGTGCACAGATCTTTATAAGAGAACAATGTATATTCCTCTGGGTATATACCCAGTAATGGGATTGCTGGGTTGAATGGTATTTCTGTCTTTAGGTCTCTGAAGAATCACTACACTGTCTTCCACAAAGGTTCAACTAATTTACACTCCCACCAACAGTGTATAAGTGTTCCTTTGAGAATTGACATCTTAACAATATTGAGTCTTCCAATCTAGAAGACAGTATGTCTATTTATTTAGGCCTTTGATTTCTCTCACTCTTTTAATAATTTTCAGCATAAGCCTTGCACATATTTTGATTTATCTCTAAATATTTTGTGAGCTTTTTTGGTGCTAGTATACATGGCATTTCTCTTTAAATTTAAATTTATAATTGTTCATTGCTAGTATGCAGAAATAAAATTGACTTTTGTACATTCACCTTGTATTCTGCAACCAGGATAACCTCAACAGTAGCTTTTATTTTATATTTTTTAGGACATCCTAGGTAAATAATCATGTTGTCTGCAACTAGTTGTATTTATTCCTTTCCAATTCATATAACTTTTATTTCTTTTTTTTCTTGCCTTATTGTGCTGGCTAGACTCCCTAGTATAAAGTTGAATAGAAATAGATATTTCTCTTATATGTGTACATGATTGATATATGATAAATCTAAGCATAAAAAGCTGGCCATGGTGGCTCATGCCTGTAATCCCAGCACTTTGGGAGGCTGAGGTAGGAGGATCATTTGAACCTAGGAGTTCAAGACCAGCCTGGGCAACATAGTGAGACCTACTCTCTACAAATAATTAAAAAAAATAGCCAGGCATGGTAGCACATGCCTGTAGTCCTAGCTACTCTGGAGGTTAGGGCAGGAGGATTGCTTGAGCCCTGGAGGTCGAGGCTGCAACGAGCCATGATTGTGCCACTGCACTCCAGCCTGGGTGACAGAGCTGAGACCCTGTCTCTGAAAAAATAAATAAATAAAAAGCATTAAAGAGCTCTTTCAATGTACAATAAAAAAATCAAAACAAAAGAGCATTTTATCATAGTTTAGTTGGAAGTTTCTTTTTTATTTCCGTTACACCTAAAGTAAAGGTGTGTTTTACTATTAAGAGTGTTAGATATGATGAAACCTTATAATAGTTAGAGCAGCTACATTTCATATTCATAGACTATGATATGAACAGAGCACCTGGAGTTGTACAATGTGGAGGCCTTGGTATTATATTACATGTGCCTGGGGGCTACAAAATTTACACTGTTATTACTTATTTCATTTAACCAAAGATGAAATGTCAGTTTAAGCCTGCTACTTGGGATCCTGGAAAGCTAAAAATGGTTGGCTAGCCAGAGACATTTACTAAATGCTGACCATGATAAACTTGAACTGGTAACTCTCAAAAACTGTAATGGGTCTGAGGCTTTACTTGCAAGCTAACAGGTTAGCCTGGCACTGTTTCATGTGTGCTTCCAGAAGACACAGAATGTCTAGGCAAAAGAAAAGGATTTTGTGACTGGTACCACAGCAGGCAGCATAGGTTTTATGTTTGTGTTGGTTCTTCTTGCCTACCAAGGATTGTGGGGCAAGGGCTGGGCGCAGATGGATGCTGAGCATATTATGGTTTAGGGTCACACCTAAGAAACCTCAAACTTAGGAAACTTCAATCTAAACAAGGTTTGTAAGCAAACCTGTCTAAACTTTTTCCCAGAGAGAGATAATATCTTTATTAACCTGGACACCAAACTGCCCTCTGCTCCAAAGGGAGACACTATTTCCATCTTCCAATGCCGTTTGTAATACAAACATCCGTGAAAAGATAACCCAGAGTGTTGTCAGTGCCTCTTCTCAGAAGATGCTATCCACAGGGAGTTTTTTTGTTTGTTTTGTTTTTTTTTCCCAACAGTAACATAGCCTCTATGGTCAACTGGGAAAAGTAATTCTGAGTAAGGCATGCCTGTCACTTAATTTGTCCCCAGTTGTGGCAGTCTGCCCACATGTTCAATAAATCTGTTTCTTCTTTATCTAGATCTGCAGTTAGACCACATCTCCCAAACTCTTTTGAAGTTAAATATGGCCACATGGCTCAGTTGGACAACAAAACAGATGGAAGTCATGCTGTCATCTCCAGGCCTGGCCTATAAAATGTCCCCCACACAATCCTCTCTGTCTCCTCTCCTCATCCTTTTCCTACTCTGGTTAAATGCAAAAAAAGACAAATTCCTGAAAGATGGTAGAATCATGTGGTGGAAGAAGATTGGGTCTTTGAATAGTTGCATGGAGCAGTGATTCTCTTTCTTCTCCCAAGGTGCATAGAACTATGATGTAAATAAAAAAATCAATCAAGTTTTAGTGGTCTGACAATAAGTGTATCAATTATAGTATCTAGCATTATGTAGTCTAATACATCAGCCTTACTGCTTTTCTACCCCAAACTTAAATAGCTCCCCCCATTGCATTTGACCTCATTTATGTTTGTTTTTTGTAGCTTTCTGTTAGATGTTAACAACACAAATAAGAGAGACTTTCAACTCCATTTGCTATGAATATGGAGTAATTTGTATGATTTTTGGCAGTTCAAGATGCCACCACCCAGTGGTGCACAGCAGCACTGGGGAAGCAACTAACTCTGGAAGGTGGAAGCAGGGCTAAGGGTCTTCCACTTGGCATAGTAGGTCATGGCCACTAACATCATGTGAAGGTGGGGGGCTGGAAGATGAGCAAGGAAAACATAGTATCTGTTGTATTTACTGGCATTATTATCATCTTTGAAACATCTACTGGTCCTCTCAAATACATAGGTGAGAGGTCAGCTTAGTGCACAGGGGTGATTAGTCTCATTAGTGACCAAAGCTATGGCAAAAGGACTCCACGAACACAGGCTACGTGATCCTCCCCACAGCCCCTTGCTTCAGGGAGTCAAATCCTTCCTGCCATCTATTTTTGCAAGTACAGTTTTATGGGAATACAGCCATGCTCATTTGGTTAGGGATTGTCTTTGGCTGCTTTCTCACTCCAACCACAGAATCAGTAGTTGCAACAGAGGCCAGATGGCTTGCCAAGCCTAAAATATTTTCTCTCTGGGCCTTTACAGAAAAAGTTTGCTGACCCATGGTATAGAGACTGTTATACTACTCATTGTATGTATGTATAAACTGTGGCTCTGCTGATTTAGATCACTGAATTCAATTCACAGAGTATGTTAGTAGTCAAGCCAATCATTCAGTCTAGGCCTGTAGATTCCTTCTCCAACTTCTTTGCCTGCTCATTCTATAGAAATTCTACTGGGCACGATTTGAGTTGAGGGTAATAGAGTGCTTAAAGTGATGGATGGAGGAGGAAGGGAATTTGGAAAGGACTCAATGGATTAAGATAAAATGGAATGGGTTCAGGGACTGGATGTTCACATGAACTCAGAAGGTTGGCTTCTGGGAAGCAGGGAAGCATGAGTGCATGCATGTGACAGTCAGCTAGAAAGAGCGTGAACAAGAAAACTCAGAGTGGGTAAGGGTAAGACATTGCCTTTCTCCTTACAGAATGTGTACCTGGCAAGCCTCCAAATTTAGACCCATTCAATCATGTGTATCTCCTTAACCCAGAATAAGAATCTGATTAAAAAATAATAAAAAGTGGTTAGAATATATCTGTTCCTAGCATCTTCCCTTTCCATTCTTTTCTGTTCCAAGAACCTAAGTGGCCTGACACATCTTTGGAAGAAAAAGACAAGATAACAACCAAACCTTTTTGCAGAGCCCTTAGACAAAACAAAAGTGAGATGTGGTCTCAGAGTCCTAAGGACTCCATTTTGAAGGCAAAGGGATGGCCAGTAGCCTCCAGCTTCTTTGTCCCAAAGAACCCAGCTGGACTGATATTTGTGGGAATGACACCCAGGCAGGAGAAACAGCAGGGATATGGCTCCCATTTCTGAGGCTGGTTTAGGCTTGAAGACACCTGTTGTGTTATCAAGCCCACTGTAACTTGCCAAACGTGTCATGATGTCTTCATTTAGAAAATAGAACCCAGAAAGCCCTTGCTGTCACTGACTCCCTCTGAATGTTAAATGGCAATGTCTTACCCTTTCTCATGTGTTTTCTCTCACTCACACGCTCCCTAGCTCGCAGTTCTCACTGGCTGTCTTATGTGTATGCACTCATCCTTTCTCCCTCCCCTCAAGCCAGCCTTCTGAGTTCATCTGAAAGTTCAGTCCTTGAACACAGTCCATTTTATCCCAATCTATCGACTCTCTTCCAAATTCCATTCTTCCCCCATCCATCACTTCAAGCACTCTATTACCCTCAACACATGTTGTGCCCAGTTCTCCCTACACAATATACACCTGGCAAACCTCCAACTTTGGATCAATCCAATCATTTACCTTCTCCACTCCTACAACTCCCCTACTCAGGCTGCTGGGACAATCATAGAGCAAGGAGGGTGGGAGCCACTACAAATTTCTCTCCTGCACACTCATCAGAACCTCCACTTCAGCATTATCACACCTTGACAAATCTTTCAACAGCTGCTTCTCACCATTTCCTCAGAAACTAACTAGGGGTGGGCATTTATTGGTTGACTTCCCAGTATTCATTCTTCCCTTTTCTTCCCAATAGCACCCAGATTTTCCCTCGAGGAGGTGTACCTCTCCCATTCTCAATCATGCTGTTTGGGTGGGCTTGACCTCATTCCATCTCCAGGAGGAGGCACTGATGGGCTTCAGCAAATCAGCTCTCCCATTTCTGCGGTCACCTGATGGGTGAATCACAGATGAGCACACCACCCAGATGGGCTGATGAGACAAGAGGAGATGACCATAAGGGCTTCTGAGAAATATACTTCCCCTGTCTTCTTCTGGAGCCCCAGAGGAGACTCTGTCTGGGTGTTGCAATGTGGGTGTAATGTCTTACTGCTGGAGCTCATAAGGTAGAACCAGGGGCAAGAGAATCACAGGAGCTAGAGTCCTGATATCTTGAGCTACTGGATAAAACTGTGCCAACACCCTGGTCTGCCTTTAGACTTTCAAGAATACCAGTCAATAAATCTTACTGCTTTTTAAGCCAGTTTCTGTTGAGCTTTCCATGCTTGCATCTTCACTGATGCCCCCTTCCAAAATTTTACCTCTTACCCTCAAATCTTCCATTTTGCTACAGCAAATGATCTTGCCTCCCAGTTGAGGGAAGAAATGAAAGTCATCTGGCAAGAACTCTATCACCTGCTTCTCTGACACTGTTAAGTACTTCTGAATCTGAACTTGTCTTCCTCCTTCCTTAAAGCCTCTCCCCTCTACCTTCTCAGAAACTTGGCTTCTCATGTGTCTCTGCCTTTCTGCCTTCTTATCGTTGTTTTGTTTTGAGACAGAGTCTCACTCTGTCACCAGGGATAGAGTGCAATGGTGCTATCTCAGTTCACTGCAACCTCTGCCTCCTGGGTTCGAGCTATTTGCGTGCCTCAGTCTCCTGAGTAGCTGGGACGACACAGGCACTTGCCACCATGCCTGGCTAATTTTTTAGTAGAGATGGGGTTTTACCATGTTGGCCAGGCTGGTCTCAAACTCTTGACCTCAGGTGATCTGCCCACCTCGGCCTCCCAAAGTGCTGGAATTACAGGTGTGAGCCACCATGCCTGGCCTCTTACTGTTCTTATGGAACAGTCCATAACTGTTCTCAACCTCACCACCTCATTTTCTTGCCTCTCTTCTATTCTTCCCTGCCAAATTTCTTGGGGAAAAGTGTTCTACCACAGAAATTTTATCTAGAGTGCATGCTTGGGGAAGGCTCCATGGAGTGTTCAGGGTCTCTACCTAGTAGACAGTTGAACATAGAAGGGGGAGCTCAAAACAGATGCCTGGGTGGAAGACAGATTGGCGTATCGCTGGCATTTGTTATGGAAGCCACTGAAGTTGAGGCTGCCTAGTGAGTGTGGGGAGTGTGAATAGAAGAGGGCTCAGGTGGAGCTTTAGGGGACATGGGACACTTAAGGGGGAAGTGAAAAGATGCATCTCTGAATGGCAGAAAGCTTAATGGAAAGGGGAAATCTAGGAGAAAAGGCTGTCTTTGGGAGCAAAGAGAAGTGTGTTCCAAGGAGGCGATGGTTGGTCAACTGCTACCTAGAGGTCAAGTATGATTGGGCAAAATCACTGGATTTGACAGTATGGGGAATTTCAGGGTGACAGGGCCAGAAGCTAGCTTTCAGTGGGTAGGAGAGTAAATTTAAGCTAAAAAGAAGAGGTGAGAGCCACTGTAGACTTTTTCTTCCTTTCCAACTATCTTCATTTAGATTTTCTCCAAAAGCAGACCCTAGACCAGTACTTGGGTACAGCTAATTTAATTGGGAAGTAAACCACAAAATTCCAAGTGAGGTGTTGGTAAGAGAGATAAGAAGAAAGAAAAGGCAGTGAAACAGGGCACTTATGGGCAAGACTCATGTGCACAAACAACTGAGGCACAGCCCTTCTGGGGCTTCCAGGAAACTGTGAACCAGGACTCAATAGTTCCCATGGACCACATATTCACTGACTCCCATGCCTTGTTGATAGATGGCTGTGACTGGAGCGTCCTTCCTGACAACACTCATCCCCTCACAGTTTGCCCAGCAAGCTCCTGTGGCTCTGAGAACACCCTCAGTGCAGGTGGGAATAGTTTAGCATGCTGGAGCTATCAGTGCAACTGCCTTGAACTCTGGAAAGCTCAGGAAGTGTGGGGTAGGGCATCAGCCTGGTATCTGCCACAGGCAGGACCCCTTAACTACCTCACGAAGTCACATGGCTAAGGTCACAGCAGGGGACCTTTCGAAATGTAACTCAAGGCAGGCATGATAGAGACTTTAGCATAATGAGCAGATGATAATGCGATGTACTCACAGGACATTGTCTCACAGAAATCGGAGAGGTCCAATTGAGCAATAGATAACTTTTCTCAGCCCCACATTCTCTTCCTGAAATGGGAGGTAGAATTAAGGGCAGGAGCAGGCAGAGGTGCAGATTTTATCACCGTGCTCTACCCTTTGACCCTTTGTTTCAAAAGCATAAGAAGGTATGTAGTCAGTGCCTTGTTAGGTCATGTTTCATTCCATTCCACAACTGCACTCTGTACACTCTATGTTAAAATAGAGAAGCCAGTGACTTGACTTTTCTTGCATATATTAGGTTGGTGCAGAATTAATTGCAGTTCTTGTCATTGAAAGTGGCAAAAAGCCACAATTACTTTTGTAGCAACCTAATATCTGTACCATCATTGTTCCTCAGTTTATTGATCATGCACCATACACCAGGAGTTGAAGAAAACATTTGCCCTAAAGGTGAGCAATGAAACTTAGACCAAGTCAGGAAATGGTGGTTACTGTATACGAGCGCAGCAGCACGGTCCTGCAATGAGCATGGAAACAGCAGGCAAGAACTACTCCCCACTCTCTCCCTACACCCATCCCTTTCTCCAGAGGTCAAAGGTAGAAGAAAAACAAGGTGTGCCTGGGGAAAGAGTGAAACAGAGAGCACTGGAAGAGGCTGGCAGTACTAAACACTGAGCTGAAGCTTGGTAGCATTGTGGATCTCCTGAGCACAGTCTCCAGCTGCACTGTGAGGTCTTCCTTCTTTTGTAATGCAGAGGCAGAATGGTGAGAACACATCTCAGCCAGGGACCTTCCGAATACACACTCTGGGGGAGGAGGAACAGCAAAAACTGGGAGAGTTGGGCAACCTAGGGGTAGACTCAGGAAGAGTGATCCCTATCATGGCTGACTGTGACAAGCCAGCTGAAGGACTGCACACCTGCGATCCTGGGTTTGATCTCACCTTTAATATCCTTGCCTGATCACCAGTCTCCTCACACATTTCTAAGAGCCCTCCTTGTGTCTGAGAAAGAAAAAATGTTCTGCATTAGTAACAACACGTGCAGAAGCATGCATACATATGATGTTTCAAATCCTGGGGAACAAGAAAGGAGAATTAAATGCATTTAGGAGGAAGTGACTGTACACTGTTTTAGAAGTGGAATGGAAGGTTTTACCAGGCCTAAGGTCTGTGATTAGAGTTGGAGTAAACATTTTAGTTACTGTCAAACTGTCACACTCATGAATGAGATGGTACCACTCACTGCTCAAAGTCATGCATCTCTCCTTCCTTAATTCTCCAATGGAAGCCCCTCCTCCTGTTCATCTTTCTTTCTCCAAGGAGCTATCATATAGCCTTTGCTCAGGTGTTGCCTTTGTCTTTGCCTAGCTTCTCCCTAGGCTTACCTGTTTTCCTAGTTTTCTAAGTCCCCTGCCTGTCTTCATGAAGAAAGCCAAACTGCAGCTCTAGGAAATTATCCTTGATTGATTAGCAAAATGAGATGGGAATGTAGAAAATGTAATTTAAAGAAAGAAATTGTTATTTATCCCTGTTCTTTGACTCCTCAGAGATGGAGAACAGTTTTACCCTCTCTATTAGCTCATTTGAGGTCTCTATTTTTATATTCTCTCTGGTTTCTGATTCCCACATAGGAAATGTCCATTTTTATAACTCACAGGCGTGAAATTGCAGAGTTCTTCTCCTAGAGGCCACCTGGCCCTCCCTAGGTGCCGACTATGTGTTATAGGGATGTCACTAAGGGGTCTGGTGGTGCCCTACAGGGATGTTAATGAAAGCCCAAAAGACTGATAGCAGACAGATCCAGAGGTAGGATGGAGAGACTGAAAGGCCAGGCCCAGACATACTTAGAGAATACAGAAAGAAGCCAGTGGCCAGGACATAGCAGCAAGGTCAGCAGCCAGCTCCAATAAAGACCTTGGTGCATTCAGGCTGCTATTTAAAAACAAACAAACCCACCCTTAGAATAGGTAATTTATAAACAATAGAAGGTTATGGCTCACAATTCTGAAGGCTAAGATGCCCAAGAACAAGCTGCCACTAGATCCGGTGTCTGAGAGCCTGTTCCTCACAGCTCAAATGGTGGAAGAGCAAAAGGGCATCTCCATCCTCTTTTATAAAGAGCTAATCCTGTTCGTAAGAGAGGAGGCTTCATCACTCAGTCCTTTCCCAGATGCCTCCCCTCTACCATTGAACTGGGGATTTCATTT
The DNA here is from genome assembly GCF_029281585.2 of Gorilla gorilla gorilla. NCBI lineage: Eukaryota > Metazoa > Chordata > Mammalia > Primates > Hominidae > Gorilla > Gorilla gorilla. The sequence goes on along the minus strand of NC_073229.2, from coordinate 57,721,857 downwards.
CAACATACGAAATTTGAGGAAACACAAACATTCCCACCATAGCAGTAGGTGACAATACTAAGCATTCCAATATGTCAGGCATAGCTCTGAGATTAACACTGACTTATCTGACCTTCATGTACCCATAGAAAGTTGATACTATTGTCCCCTTCCAATTATAAAGAAACTGAGGCACTAGGGGACATGACTTGCTAAGGTCACACAGCTGGTAAGTGCTAGAGACAGGATCGAACCCCAGGCATCCTGGCTCCAAAGCCCATGCTCATAACCACTGGACTATACTCCCCTTCCGTCTTGAGAGGTCTGTGGGCTCCCTGGTCCACATGGCTTCACCAGGAGTCAGAGGCCTCTTAAGGCTTCTGAAAGCACAAGTCATTCCCTTCCATGGCCCCATCTTATACACATCAGGCCGGGCCAGTCTTTGTATTCCTGTAACCTATGTATGTGCTGCAGAACTTCTCCCCTGGGCTAGGCGTGTCTTATCTTGCTTAGGGTGTTCAAGTATACGGTATAATTGCTGGGAGGCTCTGCACAGGTAGGATACCACCCCCATGCTCTGATAGTACAGCCTGGTCCAATGCAACTTTCTAGCACTCAGAGCTGTTAACACGGACCAAGAGTCAGTTGCCCAGATGTTTTCTAGAGTCATGGCAGCAAGCCCCCAGGCTCACTGTGCGCCATGCCTGTATTTGACCTTGTTCTAGAAAGGATTTAAAACAGACCACACAGGGAATAAGTTTATTCACACTCGCAAAGTTGAGTTTATAATTTTTCCATAAAATACTCTTTAATAAATGGTTTTATAAAATACTATTTCCATATTAACTGTCTACTAAATTACCACTTGGAAGCAATATTTAAATAAATTTAATCATAGGCACAGATTGGTCCAACTCTTATTACTTTTTAATTGATCTTGGCTTTTGTACCAGTCAATGTCCTGTCAGGACCACACTCAAGTTTGGAATTTATTTTTTTATTGGGAGTTTAATAAAGTAATATTTATAAAGGTCTGGGCTGGGTGCAAGGAAACCTCAAGAGAAAGTGTGGTATTCTGGAGCTAGTGGTGTGGGTTTGGGTGTGTATTGAGGGGAGTGGCGGAGGGTGTCCCACTCCTAGGCCTGAAGAAGCATGAGGAAGAGAGAGAACTACATGGGGAGGATCACCCACAGAAGCTATAACTGCAGTTGAGGGACACAGCTGTCCCAAGGCAGCCACCAAGGGAAGCAGCCAAGGGCCTGGTACCCTCACAAACTCTTCTCCCTCTCTCTAGTCTCCTGCCAGGGCTCCCCACTGGACAGGCCCCATCAGAACCAGATGGGGAGGGTCATCCCTGCAGATCAGCCTTCTGAGGCCAGAGCAAGGTGCAGAAGATGGAGGGGAGGCCTGGTGGTGCAAACGGAAGACATCCCCATGTCAAAAGCAAAATCTCTGATTACTTTCTTAGGATCAGTGTTTCATGGCTTGATGTTGCTAGTAGGGACTGTTCCAATCTACCAAACTTCAACTGACTTGAGGAGGGAACAAAGCTGTAAAATGTGGTTCTCCTTCCTGGAGAGGTAACTAGAACTAGAAAAGGAAAGTGTGTAATCTTCTCAGTAATGAAACAGAGTTTATCTTGATTACCCTTGGCCCAATTCTATATTACCTCAAGTCTATTATCCCTTAAGTGTAATTCCAAAATTAAACTACTTCTGTACACTGAAAATTTTTCCATACTTCATCTGTCAACAAAACATGGCCGTGTGATGTGAACTATTTATAACTATTACCCTACTTCGTGTGAATATTTTCTTGCAGAAAAATTGCTTGGTTACTGGGGGCTTTCCTAGCCCCTGTCTTATGTTCTATATTCATATGCTTTTACATATACATACAAAATGTATATAATGTACAGTGTATGACATTTCAAACCCCAAACACTCCTAAATTCCAAAATCTATCTGGCCCCTCAGCCTTCAGAAAAGAGACTTTGAACTTATGTTCTGATTCACATCAACTCCATAATATTCTTTAGAAAAGGGATAGGGACCACCATGCCTGGCTAATTTTTGTATTAGTAGAGACAGGGTTTCACCATGTTGGCCAGACTGGTCTTGAACCCCTGACCTCAAGTGATCCACCCAACTTGGCCTCCCAAAGTGCTGGGGTTACAGGCATGAGCCACCGGGAGGCTGAGGCAGGAGAATCACTTGAACACAAGCGGTGGAGGTTTCAGCGAGCCGAGGTTGTGACGTTGTACTCAAGCCTGGGCTGACAAGGGCGAAACTCTGTCTCAAAAAAACAACAAAAAAAAAAAAACAAAAAAACAAAAAAAAAAACGGGGTCAGGGGCCAGGCGTGGTGGCTTTTGCCTGTAATCCCAGCACTTTGAGAGGCCGAGGCAGGCAGATCACCTTAGGTCAGGAGTTTGACACCAGCCTGGCCAACATGGTGAAACCCCAGGTCTACAAAAAAATACAAAAAAACTAGCTGGGTGTGGTGGCAGGTACCTGTAATCCCAGCTACAGCTACTTGGGAGGCCGAGGCAGGAGGATCGCTTGAACCCAGGAGGTAGAGGTTGCAGTGAACCAAGATCATGCCACTGTACTCCAGCCTGGGCGACAAAAGCGAGACTCCTCTTCAAAAAAAAAAAAAAAAAAAGGATAGGGAAAGTTATGTTTTACATTTATGATTGATAGACTTTCTCTACTTAGAATGTGGCTTTATAAATTGAACTTTACAACATGTAAAGTTCTTTTTAACTCAAGCTTAGTTTTTTAAGTTTTCCTCTGCCCCTTTTGAATATTAAGAGATCGTGGAAGACAATCAAGTATAGCATAGGATTGCAGCAGGAAAGAAAGGGGAAGCCAAAGGGACACTCAGAATGTACTAAAGGGACTGTTTGCAGGGGTGTGGTCAGGGTCAAGAACACAGAAAGGATAGGGCTTCAGAGTGTGGATTTGCGAGCCGGACATGTTAACCCCCCTGGTTCTCAGCTTCACCCCTTATTAGCTATGCATCATTGGGCTGCTTACTTCACCTCTTTGTGCTTCATCTTATATTTTAATAATATAGTAAAATCCTCTCTAATTGATTTCTCGCAACCCACCACCCTGTGAAGTAGATAAGACAGGCAGTTTCCCCTCTGACATATGATGAAACCAGAGAGATGAAGTAATTGGCCCAAGGTTAAGCAGGGAATTTGTGCCAAGTGAGGACTGGCACAAATCAGATCGCCGCCACTGCTGAGCCAGGGCTCTTTCCAAGCCATCACCTGCCTTACTTACAGAGGCTTGCCCTTCACTGACTTGTCCCAGGAGGGAACATGTCAGGTGGCATTCTCAGCTGGGCCAATTCTGATGAGCGAGGACTTCTGAGGTGTTTCCAAAAATGTCAGCCTTTGATACTTCTTGTTTTATCTCTCCACCCCAATAATTACCCCAACCCAATTTAACAAACAGACACTGCATAATCCAGACAGTACAACTTGATCTTGCTTGCAGAGGAATTAGGCCTGAGTTTAGTGGATTTGATTGTCTTAGGGGAATTAAAGGTTATTTTCTAGTTCAAATGTAGAGCCACACGTGAGTTGCTTTTCTTCTAAATGCATGGGCCTTAACACAGTGAACTCTAACTCTGTAGGTGTGAGTAGAACAAAGTCAGGTGTAAAGTCATCTCTTGCCTCCCTCGGCTGGTAGAAAAGAATGCAGAGTTGGCGGGGAGGAGTTGCCCATGCCCAGATCTCTCTCCCATGCTGTCCTCTGCTCCCCTCCCAGTCTCTTCCGTGAATGGACTCCAAACAGAAGCCTGAAGGCAAGGGGGTCCATGGGATCAACCTCTTGGGGCAGAGAACAGGGGGCAAAGACAGGTGGAGAATGGATCCCAGGGAAGGGTGGGGCACATGGAGAACAAATGGCCCAGAACGCCACCAATACAGTTACAGACATAAACAGCATCTCTTTCCTGTGATGGCAACAGGCAATATAGTTAAACAGCAACTCACTGTAGGAATTCACACACAACTTTTAAATTTTCTATTGCTGTGTAACAAGTTACTCCAAAATGTAACAGCTAAGAACAACCAGTATTTATCTCACCCAGTTTCTAAGGGGCAGGAGCCTGGGAGTGGCTTGGCTGGATGTTTCTGGTTCAGGATATCTTGTGAGACTGCAGTGAAGATCTCAGCAAGGGCTGCAGGTACATGAAGCTGTGACTAGGTCTGGAGGAGTCCTATCCAAAATGGTTCTGATACATGGCTGTTGGTTGGAGGCCTTCGTTCCTAACTGGCTGTTGGCAGGACGTTCAGTCTTCGTCAAATGGGCATCTCCAGAGAACTGCTCACAGCATGGCCGCTGGCTTCTCCCAGAGGGAGCAAGGAGGAAACCACGTGGTCTTTTACTGACTACCCTCAGGAGCCTAACACCATCACTTCTGCCACATTTGCTTTGCTAGAGTTCATAAGTTCAGCCCACATTTAAGGGGAGGGGAACTAGGCTCCACCTTTTAAAGTGAAGAATATTTAAGAATTTATGGACCTGTTTAAAACCACCATACACTAAGAAGATCAGTAGGAGAAAACAGTTCAGGATGATTTCATAACAGGGGTGACAGTCTGGCCTGCAAAAGACCTGGGAATACCTCAGAAGAAAGTTCTCAGTGTCCTCCGAGCCCCTCCTCTTCTCCCACACACCAAGGGTCTCAGGACTCCCTGAGAGTTGGGGCCCATCCTTCTTGGCAATCCCTGTGCCTTATTTTTTCCTAACTCATTATCATACCTACCCTACTTCCCATTATTGCTCTTGGCTACCTACTCTTGGAAAACAGTTAAACTATTTTGAGCTGAGTTATATACATGGTTTATAATGAACCCGCCATCCCTTATGGGGGTTACCTAATTCTAATAAGAGTTTTCCTATAGGCTCAATACATCCAAAAGAGCTAATCTCTTTAATCTCGTTCCTGTGAGAAAGGATGGTTTCAGTAACATGAGTAAGGCCCTCCTTGCCCTAAAACAATATCATAAAAACAACAGAGCACTTGCTTAAGCATTCCATGACTCAAGTCTCACAACAAAGCTGAAGACCAGTTTTTTATTTCCAGTCAATGAGGAGCCTAAACTAGTAGAGAGAAAGTGACTCTGTGGCAGAGGTTGGATGTGAAACGTGGAGCTGATTCCCAGTGTAGGGCTCCTGTCAAACCTCAGGATGAGGACCCTCAAACCAATCTCATCATCAACTCCATAGGAAAACAGCCCACTCCAGGAGCTCAGGGAAATGGGGGATAGGTAAGAGTTTATTCTATATTCTTCTCAATGGCTTGGGGAGGGTGATGTGGACACAGCAGTTATAGAGAATAATTAGGATGTCTCTAGAGGATGAAAGGTTGTGTATTACGGCAGCAATTCTCAAATTGTTTGTCTCAGGAACTCTTTATACTCTAAAGCAGGGGTCCCCAACCCCCAGGCCTTGGACTGGTACCGGTCTGTAGCTTGTTAGGAACTGAGCCACACAGCAGAAGGTGAGTAGCAAGCAAGCGAGCCATGACCTCCTGAGCTCTGCCTCCTGTCAGATCAGCAGCAGCATTAGATTCTCAGAGGAGCTCAAACCCTATTGTGAACTGCGCCTGCAAGGGATCGATCTGGGTTGCATGTTTCTTCTGAGAACCTAATGCTTGATGATCTCAGGTGGAACAGTTCCATCCTGAAACCATTCCCCCACCACTGCCCCCATGGAAAAATTGTCTTCCACAAAACTGGTCCCTGGTGCCAAAAGGGTTGTGGATCACTGCTCTGAAGTATCAAACATCCCAAAAGAGCTTATTTGTTTATTTGTGTTATATCTACTTAATACCTATTTTTAACTTATTTAAATTGACAGAAATAGTATATATCATATACAATGTTTTGAAACATACATTATGAAATGGCTAAATTGAGCTAATTAACATTAACACTTGCATTTCCTCACTTTTTTGTGTGGCGAGAACACTTAAAATCTCTTAGCAATTTTCAAGATACGATATATTGTTATCAACCACAGTCACCATGTTGTACAATAGATCTTTTGAAATATTTAATTTCTATTTACTATATCAATTTATTTGATTTATAGTTATGATATTAGAAATTCAAACTCAGAAAATCTGAAAACATTTAACTCACTGAAAAATAACAATGTCCATAATACCTATTACATGTTAACATAATGCTTTATGAAAACAACAATAATTTCCAAAACAAAAACAGGGGAAAAAAAGTGGCATTGTGCTACATTTTGGCAACTTGCTTTCATGTCTGGCTTAGTAGAAGGCAACTGGATTCTCATATCTGCTTCTGCGTTCAATCTGTGAAATCACACATAGAAAACTCCTATGTGGTCATAGGAGCATGAGAGTGGAAAAGACGATTTCTTTCTTTTTTTTTTTTTTTTTTTTTGAGACGGAGTCTCGCACTGTTGCCCAGGCTGGAGTGCAGTGGTGTGATCTCGGCTCATTGCAAGCTCCGCCTCCCGGGTTCACGCCATTCTCCTGCCTCAGCCTCCTGAGTGGCTGGGACTACAGGCGCCCGCCACCACGCCCAGCTAATTTTTTGTGTTTTTAGTAGAGACGGGGTTTCACCGTGTTAGCCAGGATAGTCTCGATCTGCTGACCTTGTGATCCGCCTGCCTCGGCCTCCCAAAGTGCTGGGATTACAGGCAGGAGCCACCGCGCCTGGCACGATGTCTTAATATTACTATGAAACTAGTGTTGACCTCTGAAATCCACACTTTGAAAACAATCGAATTAAAGAGGTATTACAAACTCTCCTCTTAGTTTTGCTGATGACAGAATCTAAACAAGAGACTCCTAGTCAGCACCTCATGGCTCTGAGGGTATGCATGATACATGCAGATGCATAAGGCTGCCATGGCTGGTTTCAGTATGCAAGGGGAGTGATAGGTGCAAAGAAGTGGAAGAGTTGAATGGAAAAACTGGATGATACATAACAGAGCAAGGGGAAGTTTGTTCCTGGAGTAAGGTTATTTTACTGTTCACCAGCATCTGCGTTCCCTCTCTGAGGGAGGACGAAGCTGCTCTTCCCTTTGAAATTAGATACAGCCATGTGACTTGCTTCAAGCAGAGTGATGTGTGACACTTCCAGAAAGAAGCTGTAAGAGCCAGTTTGCTGTTTGCCACACTCTTTTTCCCTCTTGGTAACCACAAATGTTCTATGTGGATATTCGCTGCCCTATCAGGCCGGGACCCAGAGTGAGGGCAATATTGACCGGAAACAAAGTTCACAGCTAACTCTTGGACATAGTTTGGATGTTTGTCCTCTCCAGATCTCATGTTGAAATTTGATCCCCAGTGTTGGAGGGTGGGGCCTGGTAGGAGGTGTTTGGGCTAAGGGAACAAATCCCTCAGGAATAGGTTGGTGTCATCCCCTAGGTGACAAGTGAGTTTTTACTCCATTAGCTTATGCAAGAGCTCGTTGTTTAATGTGACTTCCCTCCTCTCCCCATGTCATGCCTGCTTCCCTCTGCCTTCTACCATAATTGGAAGCTTCCTGAAGCCCTCACCAGAAACAGACGCTGGTACCATGCTTCTTATACACCCACAGAACCATAAGCCAAATGAACCTATTTTCTTTATAAATTACCTAGTCTCCATTATTCCTTTACAGCAATGTAAAGCAGACAAATACACCTTTGCTGGACACGTAGCCCAAATGAGAGAATAAACACTTGTGATTTTCAGCCTTTGAGATATTAGAGTTATTTGTTACAACAGTACAATCTAGCCCAGGCTGGCTGACACAGCTGTCTTAGTCTGTTTTGTACTTCTATAGAAGGAACACCTGGGGCTGGGCAATTGATAAGAGGTTTATTTATCTCATTACAAGAAGCATGACATTAGCATCTGCTCAGCCTCTGGTGAGGGCTTTTGTGCTATGTCAAGATATGGTGGAGAAGATCAAAGGGGAAGCTAGCATCAGTACAAAAGGGCCAAACTGGACAAGTGTCCTGGCTTTATAACAACACACTTTCATGGGAACTAATCCATTCCCCTGGGAACTTGCTCACTAGCATGAGAACAGCACCAAGCCATTCATGAGGGATCTACACCCATGACCCACACCTTCCACCACTGCCACACTGGGGATCAAATTTCAACATGAGATTTGGTGGAGACAGACAAACCATATCCAAACCATAACAGCCATCTTACAGGCAAATCAAGGATATGGAATCTGCCATTTAATGTACTTATTGTGAGCCTATTGTGCATTAAATACCATGCTAGGTGGTATGATTACAGATGATTTAGATTTGGCAACAGCCCTCAGAGGGTTTATAGTGCAGAAGGCATATAAATAAACAATGTCACTCTGTTGTAATTGCCACTATTAACAAAGGGTACTATGGAAGGGAGGAGTCCACGAATCCTGTATCAGGGAACCAGCAAGAAACGGCATACTCAGCTAAAATTTTTGAAGGGATATTTTCATGAAGTTTTAATAAAAAAGTAACTGCTGCTCTTTATCATTAAGAGAGACTATTTTGGAGGTGTGGGCAAGGTTAAGGTGGGCGGGCTGAGGGGGGCAACAGGAATGCTGAGGCATCCAAGGACAATCAGCAGAAGAAAGCCAATCCCACTCCAGTCTGAAGTGAAGAAACAAATGTGAGAAATAGTGTTACTGAACTAAGTGGGAGGTGGAATCATGGCGGAGAGGCCAGATGACACCAACTACAGCTGTAGCCAGAGCAAAACAGGGGGGATCAGGAAGAATAGATATTCCAGCTTTTCTCTCCTCCTGCTCTCTGATCTCCTGCCATGCTCCATATTGGCAAGATCCACCTGGAAACCAGAGGTCAGGGCACCTGGATGATGCCATCAATGCAGTTGGTAGAAGTCAACCTCCTGGTCCTCAGAGCAGGGTGGAGAAGGATCTGGAGGGGCAAATAAAGACTATCCTGAACAAGGTCCTCAAAAGAGAAATGATAGGAATAGTTGATACAATATTTTTTGAAACTTTATTGCTTCACTAAAATGCTTAAAATTGCAAGGAGAGTCCACAGTTACTGATGGAATAGGGGATAGGTTTGAATGAATATTCAGGTGACTGGACACTTGAGGCTCCTATTAGAAGAGACAATGGACATATGGCTGGAAATCACATCCTGGATCTTTTTTTGAGGGGGAGTTGGGAGATGAAAGTCAAGTGTGGAGAAAATGGGTGGGGAATAAGGAGAAACATATCTTCCTGTCAGCTGGAGAACAGATCACTAGAGATAAATTGTAAGGTGGGAATTGCATCATACTTTTCTGACCTAGTCTCAAAAGCCATGCAGTATCACTTTCACACTGTTACAAACAAGTTACAAACTGACCCAGATGCAAAGGAAGGAAAGTTAATTCCACCCCTTCTGGAGAAAGCAAAATTCTATCACAGGGCTGAATAATACAGTAGCCAGTAGCCACACATGGCTGTTTACACTTCAATTAATGACAATTTAATAAAATTAGAAATCCAATTCTCAGTCACACTAGCCACATTTCATGTGTTCAATAGCTATGTCAGGACATGGAATATCTCCATTATTGCAGAAGTTTCTATTGGACAACACAGCTCTAGAACATACGAGACAGGAAATATTGTTGCAGCCATCTTGCAAATACAGTCTGCCACCAGGACCTAGGCAAACCAAATTGTATTAGAGAAGATGGTGCAGTGGCTCACAAGACATTGTGTACAAGGGTTGGCAATAACTGCTGCTGTTTATCATTAAGAGAGTACTTGGGTTAAGGTCTCAAAGAGAGGATGTATATGCCTAGGGGGCTAAAACTAGGGCCAATAGGAGGGTATCACAAAAGAGAGATTTCTAGGACAGTATGTTCCATGAGGCTCTTTGAGCATGTGACAAAAAGCCACCATTCCCCAGGAAAAAAAAAAAATACAGTATTATGCATTCAAGTTCAGGGGTCTACAGAACCCTCCAAATCAATCCATGGACTTGCCACATCAGAGCCCTACTGCAGGCTGTGAGCCCTTGAAAGTATTTCCTTATTCCCAGCCATTAGCAGAGGATTCGGCCCTGATGACACTTAATCACCATATGTTGACAGAAAGGGGCACTTTTTTGCTGAATACAAGTAAGAACTTTAATAGGCGGGGAGACATTTAAGTGGACCAGACAACATCGGGAAGCCAGAAAGTTTCCCAGCACTACAGGAGTCCAAGTAGATGTATGATAATATGGAGAGGATTTCAGCCTTCAAACAGAACTGAATAAGCCTTAGGTCTTGCCTTGGAGACCCAAGTTCTATAAAAGATGACAGTAAAGCCCAAGTGAAGGGATGATCACACACAATTTGTATGAAGAGGGTGGAATCTAGAGAGGCTCCAAGGAGCTGGTGACATTCTTGGATCAAGTTCATATGTCAGATGGCTTCTTCCCTGAGGTTGAGTCCTCTCTAGAAGGCTCTTCAAGCCTCATACATACAAAAAAAAAAAAAGTTTTTATCCTTCTCTCCCCCATACCCAGTTTTCCTGATAAATCCAGACATATCTAAACTTAGCAGTGGACAGAGCTTGAACAGTCTTCAGTTGGTCTTCAGGCCCCTTGCAAACAGACCTCTGGCATACTTGTCGCATCAGTTTCAAACATACCCCAGATACACTTTCATCTCCCACAATGTATTTTCTGAATTTTGAGTATCATTGTGAGAAACTCACATTGAATCTAAGGCTAAAATCATCTCAGCTTTTCTGACAGTCCCACTGCATTTGTAAAAGTCAGTTATATTCAGTTATTTTTTCCTCTCCCACTATTCGGTCAATTCTTCAAGATCAGGAGCTATATTCCCACTTCCTAAGCATGCACTTGGCAGCTGTATGTTCCAGCCGGTGTTTTATTCTTGCAATTCCACAGGGATAGGGTTTTGGATACAACAGGCTGGTTTGAGCATAATTATTCTTAGTACATAAGCTCATTATTGTGTGTGTTATCCAAAATCTTAAAGGACTACAGCACTCTGCTTTTTATAGAGAGGAAGAGGCACACCCCACCATTCCTAACACATACTGAATCTTGATTGAATGACTGTAGAAAGCAGATTGCCCTGGGTTTGAAACCCACTATCAGCTGTGTGACTTCGAGAAAATTACCTGGTCTCTCTAAGCCTCAATGTCCTCAGTTGCAAAATGGACATTCTATTCATACCAGGATTGTTTTAAATAACATTTAGCATGGTGCTTGGTGTATAAGAAGCATTTCAAAAATGTTGTCCACTCTTTCTGTGACTTCTCATATAGTCTTTTTTTTTTTTTTTCGTGGAGAAGGCAAGATTGGTAATATCCTTTTGGGGCACAACTGGAGAAGTGTATCTTGAAAGACCTAACTGACTGTTTTACAACCACAATCTGCACTATGGTGCACTGAGTGATGTGAGTCATGCAAGTGTAGGATCAATCTTTTTATTTAGAATGTTGATATTTCACGGACTTCTGAAAATTTATTACGATTTTTTGAAATATTACATTAAAAAATTACTTACTTTGATAACCGCAGTTTACCTGGCACCCTCTTAAATTTTGCACCCAAGGCAGTGCCTCATTCGTTTGGCCCTTGTCCTGTCCTGCCTACTGTCACACCACGACCTAAATCTGAGACTAGAGCAGCCAGAAAAACTGGAAGGAAAAGAAACCCCACTCCTTACCTGAGTTTACCCTTCTGCCCTAGAGCGCTACCCCGGCCCAGGAAAGTGGGCACAGGGAGCGTACTACAGCTCCCACAAGGCCACGCGGGACTGCGTCCTCGCCTATTGGCTGCGCGGGTCCCGCCCTCCCCCTGCCCCTCCCCGCCCTTGCTGGGATGACCCCGGGGGCGAGTGCCCGGCCAGTGTGCTCCCGAAGCGGGCTGCGGTTCCGCTCGGATCAGGCTTCATGGCGGCGCGGCCACTGTCCCGGATGCTGCGGCGGCTTCTGAGGTCCAGCGCCCGGAGCTGCAGCTCAGGGGCTCCGGTGACACAGCCCTGCCCCGGGGAGTCCGCGCGAGCTGCCTCGGAGGTGAGCCCACCCCGCCTGCGTCCACAGCTTCCCGGGGCAGGAGTGGCCCGGGCACACTGCCCTTTTCCCCCAGTAGCTCCCGGCCTATCTGCTTGACCGCTTCTGGGAGGGACCCGTTGGCACTCCTCAGTGGAGCGATGTTCTCCAGATGGACCGCCCGGTCTCACCCGCTAGCCCAGCGGGAGAGGCTCCTGGGAGTCCCGCTTCAGAACCTCCCTGCCCCCCAGCCACGCCACCCCTTCTAGCCCTGAGCTTGGCCAGAAATTGGGGTAAGCTGAGGAGGACTGGGATTTTGGGTCCAGTGAGGTGTCTTAGTACCTTTCAGCCTTGCCTTGCACCCACCCTCTTTCTTAAACATTTTCCCTCACTATCCCCGGAGCTCAAAGATCAGGTGTCCCTGTGACACCTGCTTCATAGTGCGACTGACTAAACATGTCACCTCGGTGTCACCAACGGTGAGTTGTTACTGTAGTCCCAGGGCTCTGTAACCCATCCTTTGCTGACTCTCCTTGTCTTTTTTATTAACCTTGGGAGGGTTCAGCCTTATCCTAGAGCAGAACAGGGCAGGACGTGGCCTCTTCCAGGTGAGAAATTCCTCTGTCTTTAGGGTTTGGGGTAAGATCCCTCAGTCCTTGCCAGCACCCCTCAGAGTGTTTCAAGTCATGAAAAGTTTTAGGTTTTGGTTGTTCTTCTGCTCAGGTGGTTAGGGAATAATTTGGGGGGAAAAGTACCTCTTTTCATTTAGTGAAACCTCTTTTCGGTACCTATCTAGGCGTTTTTTTCCCCGTCTCCCAGAACTAGGCTTCCTGTCCTGGGATTCATAAGATCACTGCTCCCTCCTCCCCCGTATTGCTCAATGACTTCCGCCAAATTTGCTTTGCCCAAATCTAAGCCCCTCTGGGATCCTCAGATAAGCAGGCCCATGGTTGGGAAGTGAAGACTTTAGTATCCTCGAACTCTGAACATCATTGAGGAAGAGATAGGAAAGCAAAGATGGCTGAGAGATCTTTAAAGAATTCAAGAAAAGGGACTTTTCTTCTCCAGCCCCCCACCCCCTAGTTTGTTTTGTACTGGTCTTTCATGAGAGAACCTGTGTTGAGTGACTCACATGTGGAAGCATTTAGTCGTCACTAAGCCATGTGAGGTGAGTAGAGTTTGTATGTTCAGATGAGGGGGCTAATCTAACTTTCCTCCAGTCGCAGAGCTGTAAAGTAGAGGGCAGGAACTCAACTCTAATGCTTTTCCGTCCTCCCTGTGTGGAGGCCAGGGAGAGAGCCTGCTCCTATCCATCCCTTTACACTGAAGGGAGGGGTAATGTGGCAGAAAGGAGAACATAGACTCTGGGGCAGCCCCATCCCTTATTAGGGATTCATCAAGTCCCCTTACCTCTCAGTGTCTGTTTTCTCATCTGCAAAGTACGAATAAAAGTGTCTACTTCATAGGATGTCACAGGGATTAAAAGAGTTAACATATGTTAACGTATATACTTAGAACAAAGCTTAGCCCATGTAAGTGCTGTGTTATGTAAATGTTGGTGGTAATTACTATTATCCATGCTGCCACTGGCACATGCTCTGTCCTGTGAGTCCCCTCCCATCTGGACTTGTTGGATAGCTATTCTGTCAACTCATATTGAATCCTGGACATCTCATTAGGATTATCTTCAGCAGACTGGGAGTTCCTGAGGGCTGGGTGCACCTCCGCCTTTCTATCCCCACAAGCGCTTAACGCAGGGTTGTGCAGGCAGTGGATTCAGCCAATAATTGTAGCTGCTTGAAACTTAACTAGTGAGGAGTCACGTGGCATAGTAGACCACACTGGACAGGGAGTCCCATGTTTTCACCCGCCAGTTTCGCCTCCAATTTCACCTGGCTCCTGGGGCTGTCACTTCCTTTTGCTTCATGTTTATAAAATGAGAGGGCTGGGCCAGCCCATCATAAGATGGGGGAGGGCACAGAAACCTGTCTTGAGGAGACTCTAAGGGGAGGTGAGTCTGGAAATGGATATGTTCTGCTCATCTCCAGAGCTTGCTAGTTGGGATGGGGACACCTTGAACCCCTTCTTGCAGGGTGTGTCTCCCCCAACACGCCCACACAGGGCTCTGGTAGTCTGGTTTGGGATGGGAGGTGCTTGGAGAGCTAGGATGGAAAGCCACTGGGCATTGTTTGTGTGGCAGGATGAGGGTGTGAGGGAGAGAAGTGAGGTGTAAGTGGGAGCTGGCTGTGAGGATTGCAGAAAGGGGGCTGTGGGCTGAGTCCAAGGACAGGTCGAGTAGCTTCTAGCTATGGAAAGGAGTAGTGTGTGGGTCAATGGGGAGGTGGGTGGGGGAGACACAGCAACCTGCCAGCCTGCGTCTGGGGTGGCCCAGACAATCTTTGCAGGGTTCAGCCTAGCCTGGGAGTGCTGTATCCCTCTTTCTCCCTCTGAGGCTCCATGCAGGCTTTGTTGGGCAACAATGAAGCCTGCTGCCTGTGGCAGGGGAAGCAGGGAGGGTGAGTCTAGGCAAGGCAAAGGCACCCATCTGTTCAGGGGGCCAGAAAAAACAAATGCTGGCTAGGGGTTAGGCTGCAAGGAAGTGGGTGTGGGTGAAGGTAGAAGGAGTACAGCAGGCACTGGTGAGGGAGAATGAGGGGGAGGAGGGAAAGAGGGCTTTCAGGGGGTCATCTTGACTTCCAATCTGCCCAGCTCCTCAAAATCCATGTTTCAGTGAAATGTGACTGTCCTTCTCAGAAGCTATAGGTGTAAAGACCTCACACTTAGGGTGGGAATGAGGGGAGGGGGAAGGAGAATCAAGCTAGGCTAGGCTCTTTGTTGGGTCCTCTCATTTAAAAGAGATTAGTTTTAAGAGACCCTTAGTATACATCATCCCAATAGCAGGGTAAATCAGGGCCACTGATACTTAGATTTGGAATGTGCTTTTTTTCCTCTTGAATAACCCTGCTGCTCTGTTTAGACTTTGGAGCTATTTGAGGGCTAGCCTTTAGCAGTCAAATCAGAAGCCTAAGATGAGTAACTAGTAGAGGAAGGCACCTTGAGGGTAGGGTCCCGCTTTAACTCTTTTGTCCCACCCTTCCCCACCCCCTTCACCGTAATCTGCATTGGGTAGACATGAGATGACCAGTAGTGTCTGGCAGGCTGCTTAGTGCCTGCTGATGCGCACCAGTATTGGTGGTCCTGGGGATGCTCAGACCCCACTTGGGTGGTGTGGCAGCAGCTTTGAAACCCTGCCTCTGGCCATCTGCTGTTAGTAGGGTTGGAAGGCCAGGTTCTTGGAAGGGAAGGGAAGCTGACAAACTAGAAAAACTGATCACAGCACACATCAGTGTTCCTCCATGGATCACTGAATGAAAACCTCGGTGCCAGGAACTCCTCCAACTGAGTTAGGTTGGATTATTATTTCCACTGCATAGATGAGGAAACTAAGGTTTCGAGAATTTAGTTGACTTGCTCAACAGCTAGAGCCAGGCTTGTAATATAGGCTCACCTACTCCAAATCCTGTGCTCAGAACCACAACAACTTGCCCCGGATTAAAATAGCACCTGGCACTTGGTGTCACTAGGCCGATGGTTCTCAGCCCTGGCTGCACAGCTGAGGCACTAGATTGAGCTAGAATCTTTGGGACAGATTCTAGCTCCTTCTTGAAGCTAGAATCCTTCTTGAAGCTCCTTGAGTGATTTTGATGTGCTGCCAGGGTTTCAAACCACTATACCAGGTTAAACCATTTTGACAGTAGAGACCAGCCGGGAAATGATTACCCCCATGTAACTGGCTTTTGCATATACGACCTTTCTGTTTACATTAAGGACAGGACTATTTGTTCATATGATTCAAAATGTACCAACATCCTGTGCTAGACACTGGGGATACTGAATCAGGCAGAATGACTTCTCATGGAGAGGAAACAGCCCGGGCCAGCCTGGGACCCTGGGAATATGATCCGTTGAGTGCTTCCTACTACCTCTGGCATGTCCCAGCCCTCCTGAGCAAGCAGGGTTGCTGTCTACTCTGTCCTATCATTCCCTCTGAATCTTGGGCTCCTTTGACTGGTGCTGACATTTTTTTCCTCCAGGAGATTTAAGGGACAGGGAAAAAAGTAGAAGAATGAAAGTAGGGCATGCAGTGTTAGAGGAGAGAAGATGCAGGAATGGGGCTCGTGAATATCTAAGTAATGAGTTTGCGTTGCTGGCAGGGTGAGAGTGTGTGTGTTTAGGAGGCTGGGTTCAGAACGGGTGGTGCAGTCTGCATAAGTCTAGACAAGGTCACAAAAGTTCTTAAAAGTGAAATCTGACCAGCCTCTCCCATTGCCAGAACAAAAGCACCAAATTCCTTTTTTTTTTTTTTTTTTTTTTTTGAGAGAGTCTCGCTCTGTTGCCCAGGCTGGAGTACAGTGGTGCGATCTTGGCTGACTGCCACATCTGCCTTCTGGGTTCAAGCGATTCTCTTGCCTCAGCCTCCCGAGTAGCTGGGATTACAGACTCGCGTCACCACAGCCAGCTAACTTTTGTATTTTTTAGTAGAGACGGGGTTTCGCCATGTTGCCCAGGCTAGTCTCACACTCCTGGCCTCAAATGATCTGCCCTCCTCGGCCTCCCAAAGTGCTGGGATTCCAGGCATGAAACACCACACCCGGCCCCTAATTCCATTCTTGATTGCTCCATCACACTGCTTGCTCTCAGTTTTCTGCTGAATCATGCTCCTTGGTACTCTCAACTTCCAATTCTTTGATTTATTTTGACTCCTCCCCCATCCAGCCACCCCGTCCCCCCATCATGTCAAGACTGGGTTGAGGGGGGTATCTTGGCAAGTGAAGAGGCAGAATCTGGGGTGACTAACATGACTGAATTGCAAATAGCTGTTGATGAAAAAGTGGGCACAGCACTGCAATACATCCAGATTCCCAGGTATCTCATCTGGACTCTGGTGGCTGATGGGATTCTTGATTATGGAGTGCTCCCCGCCCCACCCCTGAGGCTGTCTGTGGAAAGGCAATGGGTTGAGTTTGAGTTTTCTCCATCACACCGCAGGGAGGGAGGAAGTGACTGTTGTGATTATAGCAGACGGCAGTTAGAGAAGTGACTGCTGCTTACTCCCCACAGGATGGTGAGCAGGGCTTCTCAGAGGAGGTGGGAAATTCTCCCGCGGTGGGTAGAGTGAGGAATGTTTTATGGGCCCAGAAAATCAAGAGCAGCTTCACACATACTCTCATGTCTCTTATCTTTGAGCCACTCAGTGGCTCTTGACCCAGTCAAGGGCTGCCGGTGAGAATTACCTGGAGAGATTGAAAACGTAACAGATTCAGAGATCCAGATTTAGCTGGTCTCCACTGGAATCTTTTTTTAAAGTTCTCCAGATGGTTCTAATGTGCAGCTGGAGCTGAGGAACTTACTGAAGCAAATGCTTCTTCCTCCTAATTGTAGGCATAGTTGCGCTAGACCTTTGGAGGGCCTGAGGCCTTCTGTTCTCCGTCATAATTGTAAGTGTTCACCTACCATCTTCTGATACCACCACTACCACCCCACCCCTGTCTTTACTCCTAGCAAGACAACCTTAGCCTGTAGCTGTATTCTTATTTTACAACTGGGAAAGCAGGCCTGGAGAAGTTAAGGGACTTTCACAGTGTGCCAGGTCATACCTGCTGCAGAAACCAGGGGTTCTTATTCCCATTCCAGAACCTTGTCTGTAGATCTCATGCATGACTTCCAGGGTCGTGATTTTTTTGTATGAAATATTCTAGAGAAGTGACTTCTACTCACCCTAGTTGTCGTCCTCCCTATCTTCTTGGACTCTCTCTGTGTGATAGAAGGGAGTAATTTAGAACCTGGAATCAGGGTCGGGCGTGGTGGCTCATGCCTGTAATCCCAGCACTTTGGGGGGCCAAGGCAGGTGGATCACGAGGTCAGGAGATCGAGACCATCCTGGCTAACACAGCAAAACCCCGTCTCTACTAAAAATACAAAAACTTAGCCGGGTGCAGTGGCGGGTGCCTGTAGTCCCAGCTACTTGGGAGACTGAGGCAGGAGAATGGCATGAATCTGGGAGGTGGAGTTTGCAGTGAGCCAAGATCACGCTACTGCACTCCAGCCTGGGCAAAAGAGCGAGACTCCATCTCAAAAAAAAAAAAAAAGAACCTGGAATCAGAAGACCTGGGTTTGAATCCTGCTTCTGCCGAGGGTGTTCTTGGACCCCATCCAAGCCTTAGTTATAATAATCCCTTGTGGAGTGGGTGTGGGAATAAAATAGAACGTTCTTTGGAAACTTTAAGATGCTTGGTAAATGCTACTTCCTTGGAGCAATTATCTCATCAGCATCTGTCGGGACCCAGGTTGTACTCTCCAAGGACCGATAGGTCAGGGGGAGACGGATCAGTCTAGATCAGACTTGTACATGGGAAAGAGTGAAGCTGGCTCCCTCCTTTCTCTCTGCAGGACAGGTTTGGGCCTTGCTTGTGGCCTTCAGCAGTCTCTTCTCATTTATGCCCAAGACCATGGGTGCACAATCCTTTTTTTGGCACTGGCTAGAGTGAAGAATAAGGGCTAATAGATTCCCCCACACCCTTGCCTCCACCTTGCTGCCCAGCCAGAAATCCTCCCAGTAGAGATCACCATCCGCCCCCGACCCCCGAGCTGAATACTTAAGGGGTGGGTCCTTCCCATCAAGCTCATTTCTCAACAAGAGGGACAATCCCAGCTTCCCCAACATTGCAGAGCCCAAACATGTGGAAGAGTTGGAAGCTCCACACAGATGTCAGAGTAAGGGAGGGGGCAGGCGGTTCTTGTGCCTCTTCCCAGCCCGGTAGCAGGGGCCCATGCTTCCTCCCTGGTCTGTCCTTGCAGGAGCTATCCAGGCGGAGGCAGTTCCTGCGGGAGCATGCAGCCCCCTTCTCCGCCTTCCTCACAGACAGCTTTGGCCGGCAGCACAGCTACCTGCGGATCTCCCTCACAGAGAAGTGCAACCTCAGATGTGAGTCACCTTCCTGAGCCCTCTCTGGGCTGGTGTCCATCTGCTGAAGCAGCCTCTGAAATTTCCCTGTGCCTGGAAATCCTCCTGTGTCCTCCAGTTCTGCTTTCTAACTTCCTCACCTGCTACCCCTTGCTTACCAGGCCAGGTGGGCTTCAGGGGCAAGATAGGGGTCAAGGCTGAGTTGTATGATTGTAGAAGCTGTGTCCTACTTGGGATTAGATTTGAAAACATAAATGCAGTTGGATTTAGAATTAAGATTGGGTCCTGGACCTCTCATTCTTCAGGGGTCCTTCCTCCTGTTTCCCTGTAGTTCCCGAAGTCCAGGACATGGCCAGGGGTGGGGTGGTGGACATTATAAACATGTGAAGTAGACAGCCATGCCCATGCCAGCACTGCTGACTCTGGAGGTGCCCCAGTCCCGGGCCAAATCAGCTGGGGCCAGGCTAATAACAAAGAGGCCTCATTTCATAATCCTCCCAAAGAGTGCTCTGGATCTGTAGCCACTGCTGGAGGGACTTCCAAAGTTGATCTTCCTTCCCCTCTTTTCCTTCCTTCCACCTCTCCCCCCTTTCCCTTCCCCTCCCCCTTCCCTCCCTCCCCCCTTTCTGCTACCCTCCCCCTCCCCCTTCCCCTCCCCTCCCTCCCCCTCCACCTCCCCTCCCTCCCCCCTTTCTGCTCCCCTCCCCCTCCCCCTTCCCCTCCCCTCCCTCCCCCCTCCACCTCCCATCCCTCTCCCTCCCCCTCCCCCCTCCCCTCCCCTCCCCCCTCCCCATCCCCTTTCCCTCCCCCCTCCCCATCCCCTTTCCCTCCCCCTACCTCCTTCCCCCCTCCTCCTCCCTCTTCCCTATTCCCCCTCTCCCCCCTCCCCCTCTTTCCCCCTCTCTCCCCCTTCCCCCTTCCCCTCTCCCGCTTTCCCCCTCCCGCTTCTCCCCTCCCGCTTTCCCCCCTTCCCCCTGCCCCTTTCCCCCTTCCCCCCTTCCCCCTGCCCCTTCCCCCCGCCCCTTTTCCCCCCTTCTCCCCACCCTTTTCCCCCTTCCCCCCGCCCCTTTTCCCCCTTCCCCTGCCCCTTTTCCCCCTTCCCCCCGCCCCTTTCTCCCTCCCCGTGCCCCTCCCCCTCCCCTTCCCCTTCTCCCCTCCCCCTTTCCCCCTCCCCCTGCCCCTCCCCCTCCCCTTCTCCCCTCCCCCTTTCTGCCTTCCTCCTTCCCCCTCCTTCCCCCCTTCCCCCCCCTTCTTTTCCTCCCCACTTTCTTTCTTTCACTATACCTCACGATAAGAAATAAAATTACTTCATGGCCCAATAAATGCATGCATGTATGTTTAGTAACTGTTTAACCAAACAAGATGTACTATATGCTTTACATTCTGGTAGTCTTACTTATTCTCTTCAGTCTCAAAGGACTGGTTCTGGACCCAACTGAGTAATTTGCCTTCATGACTCTCTAACAGATCTTGACCCAAACCTTAATGAAACTGCACCACAGGAAGTGACGGTGGAGGATGGTGGCCCTTCCACGGCCTGCCGCTGCTCACCTCATTTACCCCATTCTGATACCTCACCATGAACAAGTAGTATCTCAGTTTTCCAATATATAAAATGGGTCTGATGATAACCTGAAATAGATAGAGTGGATTTGAGAATGCTTGTAGCTACAGAGGATGGCAGCTTTTGCCAGGCCAGAGAGTACCTCTTTCTCACCCCATGACACGCAGAGAGAAAGCTACCTGTTTGCCATAGCCAGTGAAATGCAGCAGGATGGGTGACAATGCCAGGAGGAAGGCCCCTGCCCAGGTGCCCTCAGCCCAGGAAGTCAGGCCAGGCTCTGCCCTCAGCCTACTTCATCTCTAAGCCAAGCCCTTGGCCTCGCACAGAGGGATGTTATGGCCAGATTGTGTGTGTTGGGCATAGGGAAAGGTGTTAACGTTTCAGAAATGAGAAAGGTGAGGCCTGGGGAGATGCTGGCCTGGGGTTTTTCCACCTCAGGTTTAGTGAGGTCTCCGCTCACATCCAGATGGGTTTGAGAAGCCTTTGGCCTGATGGAGAGTTGGGGAACGGAGGCATCACGGGGCTGTGGCCATGCCTCTTTCCTCCCTCCACATTCCCATTCATCCTTCCCTCAGGTCAGTACTGCATGCCCGAGGAGGGGGTCCCGCTGACCCCCAAAGCCAACCTGCTGACCACAGAGGAGATCCTGACCCTCGCCCGGCTCTTTGTGAAGGAAGGCGTCGACAAGATCCGGCTCACAGGTGGAGAGCCGCTTATCCGGCCGGACGTGGTGGACATTGTGGGTGAGTTGGACGAAAGTCATCGCCACTTCTCCCAGTGCCACCTCAGCTGGCTGGACACTGATGCCGATGTTAACATTGGCAGCTGACATTCATTTAGCACATGACACTCTCAGCACCTGCTGAGACAGGTGCTATTATTATTTCCATTTTTGATGAGAAAATGAGGCTTAGGTTGGATAACTTGCCCAAGGTCATGAAGCTCGCAAATGCCAGACCTCAGTAGCTTGCTGTCACATTGAGACCAAGGTCCTCCAGGAGGCCCACGTGACCTGGCTCTTGCTGACCTCCAAAACCCTCGCAGGCTTCTCCACCTTCCCCCTCCTTCCCATTCACATGACCGGGCCTTGACATGTGCTGTTCCCTTTGCTAGGAGCTCAGGGCGCTCTCCTCGATCTCATTCAGGTCTCTGTTCACATGTCATCTTCTCAGCAAGGCCTTCCTCAGCCATCCTGTCTAAAGTGCATCCTCATGTACTCACACCAGCCACTCTTTCCCAGAAATTGGCAAGTTATAGCAGCCAAATCTGGGCCGACATGTGTTTTTGTCTAACTTGCAAACTGAGTGTTGTTTGTTTGTTTGTTTTTGAGATAGAGTCTCGCTCTGTCACCTAGGCTAGAGTGCAGTGGCAGGATCTCGGCTCACTGCAACCTCCACCTCCCAGGTTCAAGTGACTCTCCTTCCTCAGCCTCCAGAGTAGCTGGGCTTACAGGCACACACCGCTATGCCTGGCTAATTTTTTGTGTTTTTAGCAGAGACGGGGTTTCACCATGTTGGCTAAGCTGGTCTTGAAACCCTGACCTCAAGTGATCCACACACCTCGGCCTCCCAAAGTGCTGAGATTACAGGCGTGAGCCACTGCATCCTGCCATGGTTTTTATCTTCCTAAATAATGGGGAAAAAAATAAAATAATAACATTTTCTACCACATGAAAATTATAAAATCCTATATGTTCAGTGTCTATTAATGGAGTTTTATTGGAATATAGCCATGCCCATTCATTTACATATTGCCGATGGCTGCTTTGGCAGAGTTGCATGGTGATGACAAAGACTGTGTTGCAAAGCTGGCCAGCCAAGTAGAAAATATTTACTATCTGGACTTCCACAGAAAAAGTGTGGCAACCCCTGCCCTACTCACTTACCCTACTTTGTTTTGCTTCATAGCATTTATTTCATCCTGGCACTCTGTGATTGGGTTGTGTGTTTGGTTTCTTTAATTGTCTGTCTCCTGCATTCGCTGGCGTGAAAGCTCTCAGGTTGCTGCAGCAGGTTTTGTTTTTGGCATCCAGTACCGTGCCTGACACGTGGTTGATGCTCCCTGAAATTCGCTGAATGAATGGAGACTGGGTCAGAGTAGTCTCTGCAGTACGGCATATTCCTATTTGAGTCTTCACTGTGCCTCTTACAAGAAGCGTACCTTGGGCAACTTTTAAAATCTGTTCTAAGCCTTGAGGCAGTGATAGTACCTACCTTATAAGGTTGACCTGAGGAGGGAATGAGAATGAAATGCCCAGCCTATGGCAAGTGCTCTGTAAAGGTAGCTGTAAAGGGCCTCTTGCCATGAGCTTCTAAACCCCAAGATCAGGAAAGAGACCTTTGCTCATGTAATTATAGGTGATGAAATCGGGGCTATGAGGTTCCATGTTCTTGACTGCTGCCCCGTCCAGCTGCTTTGGACCCATGGCCCACTGGAGGAAGCAGCTGCTGTATAAGGGGAGCCTAGGTGCTGTGAGAGTCCCAAGGAGGGGCCCAGGTCCCCCTGACAGCCCTTTTCTCCCTCCTGCCCCATGGCCAGCTCCCTTCAGCTCTGACTGGTCACTTGGCCTGGGAACCTCTGTCATCCTGTGCTGGCTGAGCTGGCCCAGGCAAGCTGACCCCATGTTCCAGGCAGCTCCTCAGGGCTAAAAGGCAGGCTGGCTACCAGGAAAGGGCTGAACCTGCTGAACCAGCTGCTTGCCAGGCCCAGCCCCCTCATCCAGGCCACTTCCTCTCCCTGGCACCTGTGGGCATGGGCCACCTTGTGCCAGGACCTGTGAGAGAGCAGAGGGGGTGAGGATCACTCACTGGTCAGGGAGGTACAGGATGGCTGAGCACCGGTATGAGGACTCGGGGCTCTCCCCGGAAACCCCAGCATGCAGAGTGGGAAGAATGGGAGCCAGGAAAGTTGGTAGCTCTGTCCCCATTCTGCCACTCTCTGGCTGGGTGAACTTGTGCAGGTTCCTTCCCCACCCAGAGCCTCAGTTTCCTCAGCTGTGGATGAGCCACTTTAAGGATGTTTTCTGCTGTGATATTCTGTGGTTATTGGCCCTGGCTGATGGAATGGGATGGGCAAGGGGTGATCGCCACATGGATGCTAGTTAGGACAAGGCCCCGCCTGCAGTGACCTGCTTCTGAGGATTTACCTTCTGCCTCCCAGGGGGTGGGGGTGGGTGAAACACCTCCCCTTGCCCCTCTCCCAGTGCTTCAAAAAGAATGGCGGCTTCACCCCCTCACTTCCTGTGGCGCTGTGCCTGTGAGCACTCTGACATCCCTCAGCGGCTAGCCTCTGATCTTCCCCAGAGGAGCTGCTTCAGAGCAAAGCAGCCTTGAAGGGCAGGGCAGATGGGTGTTGGTGGAGGAAGGAGGGATGGGGGAAGAGAGAGAACAGAAGTCAGGGCCAGGATGTTCACGAACACTTGTGCCTACCCTCTCACGTGAGGGTTTTGAGGGGCCCCCACCTGGAGGCAGAGCAAAAGGATTGCAGGTTACAGTTCCTGCTGAGCCTGAGGTCCCGTTCACCTCAGGTCCATGTCTGAAGCTCTGTCAGCCTCTGAGAGGTGCTGCAGAACACCCCACGGGAAGGGTTTGGGCCCCTCAGCTCTCTCTGGCTCCCTATGCCAACCCCTTGCCTCTCCAGCACTTCTGCACCCTGCTTCGTGTGCAGACAAAGTCCCATGCCCCTTCTTTTCAGCTGAGATGGGTTTAAAGCATTATCTTGGTGCAAAAGTTATGGCGGGTTTGGCCATGAATAGCATTGTCCCATAGAGCATGGGTGTCCTATCTTTTGGCTTCCCAGGGCCACAGTGGAAGAATTGTCTGAGGCCACACATAAAATACACGAACACTAATGATAGCTGATGAGCTAAAAATTTACCAAAAAATATAATGTTTTTAGCAAATTTACAAATTTGTGTTGGGCCACATTCAAAGCCATCCTAGGCCATGTGCAGCCCGTAGGGCACAGGTTGGACAAGCTTGCCATAGAGCTTCCCAAGATGATGGAATGTTCTGCATCTGTGTTGTCTGATACAGTAGCCACTCATAGCTCTTGAGGGCCTGACATGTGGCTAATGTAACCGAGAAATTAAATTTGTATTTTATGACTTTTTCGTTCATTTAAGTAGCCTCGTGGCCAGCAGCTGCTGTGTTGGACAGTGAAAGTTAGGGTCTTCCAAAGGAAGGAAGAAGGAACTAAGTGCACAAGTACTGTGAGAGTGCTGGAGGAGTTTGCAGGGCCCTTGTTTTCCATCCTAACTTCCCGAACGACTGGCCACTGCCAGATGAGCTGGACTTAGCTTAAGAATTTCTCACTGGGGAACAGCAGACACTGGGACCTACTTGAGGGTGGAGGGTGGGAAAAGGGAGAGGATCAGAAAAAATAACTATTGAGTACTAGGCTTAGTACCTGGATGACGAAGTAATCTGTACAACAAACCCCCATTACACAAGTTAACCCATGTAACAAACCTGCACATGTACCCCTGAACGTAAAAAATAAAGTTGAAAAAAAATCACTCATTGCGGCAGCTTCTTCCTTTCCTTTTTCTTTGCTTCCTTCTTTCCTTCCATTCCTCACTCCCTCCATTCCTTCCTGCCTTTCTTGTAGAGTATAGCTTGATTTCACAGCTTAAAGCCCATGAGAGGCTTAATGTAATGGAAAGCCAATGACAGATTGTGAAAAGAGGTAAAGCATTTTGTTTTATTTTTGGTGGGCTCCAGTTGCATAGAATTAGGTTAAATCATACTCCTTGGTTCATAAGATATTCTCATCATTGATCCATGTATGACTTGCTTTACTTTATTCATGTTAATAATGTTGGTGGTTCCTAAGGAAACCCACTATACCACCAATGTTTTGGCAAAAAGTTTTTTTTTTGTTTTAGACGCAGTCTTGCTCTGTTGCCCAGGCTGGAGTGCAGTGGTGCGATCTGAGCTGACTGCAACCACTGCCTCCCGGGTTCACGCCATTCTCCCACCTCAGCCTCCCAAGTAGCTGGGACTACAGGCACCCGCCACCATGCCTGGCTAATTTTTTATATTTTTAGTAGAGACGGGGTTTCACCGTGTTAGCCAGGATGATCTCGATCTCCTGACCTCATGATCCACCCGCCTCGGCCTCCCAAAGTGCTGGGATTACAGGCATGAGCCACTGTGCCCAGCCATTTGGCAATAACTTTTAACTACCTATGGGGCCTTCCCTATACTGTACCCTGCCCCCACCCCACTGCCACCTAAGGTAAGTGTTCCTCAGTTTTCTATTTATCGTTTCCTTGCTGCCCTGTCCCCCCTTTTTTTTTTTTTTTGGGAGACCGGATCTAGCTCTGTTGCCCGGGCTGGAGTGCAGTGGCACGACAGCTCACTGCAGCCTCAACCTCCTGGGTTCAAGCGATCCTCCCACCTCAGCCTCTAGAGTAGTTGGGACTACAGGCGCACACCACCACACCCAGCTAATTTTTGTATTTTTTGTAGAGACAGTGTTTTGCCATGTTACCCAGGCTGGTCTTGCACTCCTGGGCTCAAGTGATCCTCCTGCCCTGGCCTCCCAAAGTGCTGGGATTACAGGCATGAGCCACCACACCTGGCCTATTCCCTTGCTTTTTAAAAAGTAGATATAGCGTTTTGAAGTTTGTAAGTGTCATGCTGTGTGTAGTCTTTCAGGGCTTATTGTTTTTGACTCAAGTAAAATGCATAATGTTATACAGAGTTGTAGTTCTTTTTTCCTCTGTGGTCTACTGTTACATTATGTGAATGTACCGTATTTTCTCCTTTTAGTGAGCATTTGAATTGGTTCTAGCTTTTTTGT
Source organism: Gorilla gorilla gorilla (assembly GCF_029281585.2). NCBI lineage: Eukaryota > Metazoa > Chordata > Mammalia > Primates > Hominidae > Gorilla > Gorilla gorilla. The sequence goes on along the minus strand of NC_073229.2, from coordinate 57,695,521 downwards.
TGTGGACGGTGCCGCTTTAAACACTGTTTTCATTAACATATCTTGGTATACAGTTTCTCTAGTGGTGGAATTGCTGTATCATAAAATAGGTGAATGTTTAACTCTGGAAAACAATGTGGCATTACTTAATAACATGGTTGTGCCAAATACACTTTCACCAGCCCTATGTAAGAGATCCTGCCAAATGACCTCCCAACACTCAGTATTATTCTTGATATTTGCCAGTTGAACAAGTGTAAAATTATATTTCATTGTGGTCTTAATTTGTATTTTCATGTTTAAGAACGAAGTTGGCATCTCTTCACATGTTAATTAGCTATACATATATATAAAATATATTTTACTGTGTAATTCCTGGTCATGTCTTTTGCCTATTTTTCTATTTGGTTCTTTGTCCTTTCATATTTATTTGGTACAGGTTCTTTATATATGTTGTGAATATCTCCTCCCAATCTGAAAAAACAAGTTACACCATGTGTAATGATTGTTTTTGATCAGTAGCAGTTCTTGAATTTATCAGCGTTTTTTTCTTTTATGGTTAGTGTTTTCATATCTTGTTAATGAAACACCTAACCCCAGATCAGATCACCTACCTCCGTTCTTCACAAAAAAATTTAAATTTGCATATAGGTCCTTAGTTCATCTGTAGATGATTTTTGGGAATTCAATGTAATTTTTTTCCATATGGATAGCCTTTTTTTTATAGTTCTTTATATTGAACAATCCTTACTTCCTCCATAAATCTGCCATTCTGAACTTGATCTGTTTCAAGTTCTACTTTGTTCTGTTGGTCCATTTGTTAGTCTCTGTGCCAATATCAACTGTCTTAATCACTGTAGCTTCATCAGTCAATTATCTGGTAGGGCAAGTTCTCTTTATTCTTTTTCAGCAGTGTTTTACATATACTAAGGCTTGACCATGTAAATTTTGAAATCAGCTTATCAAGTTTTTTTTTGTTGTTGCTGTTTTTTGTTTGTTTTTAGTTTTTGAGACAGAGTCTTACTCTGTCACCCAGGCTGGAGTGCAATGACATGATCTCGGCTCACTGCCACCTTCGCCTCCCGGGTTCAAGCGATTCTCCTGCTTTGGCTTCCCAAGCAGCTGGGATTACAGGCATATGCCACCACCACACCTGGCTAATTTTTGTATTTTTGTTAGAAACAGGGTTTTACTACGTTGGGCAGGCTTGTCTTGAACTCCTGACCTCAAGTGATCCACCTGCCTTGGCCTCCCAAAGTGCTGGGATTATAGCCATCAGCCACCGTGCCTGGCCTCCAGTTGACTTTTAAGCTAGTTCTTTGGGCAGTTGCCGCTGATTTCTTCAGTAAGGGGATAATCAGTGATGGTGCTGAGGTCTCAGTGGGCAAGGGAAAGAATACAACGTAACCTGCTTCATTTTCCTTTATCTACTCACATTCTTTGCCCATCTTCATCCCCTAACTCATACCAGTTCAGAACAACTAGCCTTCTTAAGGACTTAGATTGTTAAGTTCTTACATTCCTAGATTGTGTTTCTCCGGGGTTGATTTGGTAGAAGTGAACAACCACTGCTAATTTTCCTTATTGGTAGAGTCAGAGTGAAACTCTTTCCTTTTTCAAACAGCTCTTATTTGTAAACTTTATTATTATTATTTTTTACAAAAGTAATTTATGTTTATTTCAGAAAAGCGGAAAGAATGTCATTACTGCCTGTTTGTAACCACTGTTGACATTTTCGTTTGATGACCCACCTGCCATTTTTTCTCTGCATCTTGTGTTTACTATTTTTTGTGTTTACTGCATCTCTTGTTACTGTTCTCTCTACGTAATATAGTGCATGCATTTCCCTACACCCTAATGTATGATTTTACAGAGTCATTTTGGGTTGCATAATGTTCCGTCATCCAGAGAAAACATAATTTAACCAGTTTGCTATTGTTGGCTCTCTAGATTATTTCCCACTTTCCTTAATTATGCATTACTCCGTGATGAACATCTTTGTAGGTAAATGTTATTCACATCCATGATTATTTCCTTAAATTCTTAGTGGAATTTCAGGTCAAAGGCTTTAAAAATTCATGTACAACTTCTCTCCAGAAAGATTATATGATTTTATTCTTACACCATGATTGTATGCATTCCCATGCACCCCTACCTTAAACTGATGATGAATTTTGTAACATTCTGCCTTTTCTAATATTTGGCTTCACTTGAGCACTTTACTCTTGGTTTCCTCTCTCTTGCAGGACTGAGCTGGGTCTTCATAGAGACATACGTTTACATAGCTTCTTGGAAACAACTGGTCTGGTGGCTGGAAGGGTGTAGTCAGTGGCACTGTCCATGTAGCAAAGGTCAGCTAAAATTCAGGGGGAGGGGTGTGTATGTGTGTCACCCACATTATCAAAGAAAACGTGTTTGTTATAGAAAGAAATTTTACCTATAAATAAATATAAAAATCACCTATGATCCTACTGATCAAAGATAACTACTGTGTACATTTTGATAGCTTATCTTTTCTCTAGATCTTCTTGGATTTGAATGTGAGCAGGTGTGTTTCTTCAGACTCATTCTTTTCATTCTTTGGTCTTTTGTATCCAGCTCTTCAAGAATGCCTTTGCTGAATTTTCCAGTTTGCTCATTCATTCCTGTGTTCATTCTGCTTCTCAAGTTTTTTCTTCTTGTAACTATATATTGTTTAATTTTCAAGAGCCCTAATTAGGGTTTTTTCTTGGTTTATTTTCAAGATTGAATATTTATCCCAATAAGGATATTCCCTCTGCTTTTTAAAAGAATTGTCTTCTGTTATCACTGTTCCTTCTCCTCCTCCTTTCATTCTTCTATTTGGGGAAGTAGTTATCTTTCTTTCATGCTTCTTCCTTAAATGTTTGTTGATTCTTGGCGGTGTACTCATCTTAGTGCCTGAGGTCTCTGTTGGCCTGCCTGGCAATGTTGTTTGTGTTGTGTTTCTGTTTGGGTTGCTCCAAGGTTGTGGAGAAGGGGTGTGAGGTACTGCTGAGTGTCACCAGGACTCAGGCCTTGCCCCCGAAATGGTTTGGCTGTGTCCCCACCCAAATCTCTTCTTGAATTGTAGTTCCCATAATCCCCACGTGTCATGGGAGGGACCCAGTAGGAGGTAATTTAATAATGGGGGTGGTTACCCTCATGCTGTTCTCATGATAGTGAGTTTTGACGAGATCTGATGATTTTTATAAGGGGCTTTTCCTGTTTTGCTCAACATTTCTTGCTGCCGCCATGTGAAGAAGGACGTGTTTGCTTCCTCTTCTGCCATGATTGTAAGTTTCCTGAGGCCTCCCTAACCATGCTGAACTGTGAGTCAGTGAAACCTCTTTTCTTTATAAATTACCCAGTCTCAGGTATTTCTTTATTAGCAGCATGAGAAGGAACTAATACAGCCCCATGGCTCGCTTAAGTGTCTGCACTGGTGCTCTATCCTTGAGGCAAATGCTTCTGCTGCCTTCCCGTGCCGACAGGGAAGGATGAGGCCAACCTGTCCAGCTCCTTCAAATATAACTCCCCTCTTAGACAACCTCCCTGACATGTAGTAGGACCCCTCTGCTCCTGTACATGTGACTACTAAGCTGCGTGCACACTAGTCTCTCCCTGTTTTTACAGAACCTTCTGCTGGGTGCACTTTGAGCTGTGGTCTCTATCCGTCTGGTCGGTTCCATCTGCTTTCTCTCTTTCAGTGCTAATTTACCTTTCTGGGCTATCTACGGCATTCTTTCTTACCTTCCAATGCTATTATGGATTTTTAAAATCCTTCCATTATTTCTAGGGATATTTGGTAGAATGGAGCTGTCAAATAGCACTTAATTCAAACACTTTTGTTTCCATTATACAGAGTATCAAGACCTGTGTAGTACTTGGTTGTTAAGAGCAGAGTCCTGAGTCAAGTACACATGGATTTAAATGCCAGCTCTTCTTACTGTGTGACATTAAGCAATTTTCATAATCTTTCAGAGCACCTCTTTCCTTACCTACTAAATGAGGTAATTGTTATTGTGAGGCTTCAATGAGCTAATGTATGCAAAGCCCTCAGCAGAGCACCTAGCACAGAGCACTCAATGCTTAATCTTTTGGTTGTTTTTGTCAGTTTTGATTCTTAGCTTTCTTTTTAAGTTAGGCCTGGTTAATATAGGTCTGCAGAGAGCCTCTTTCCCATCCATCTTGTCTGGACCAAGAGTTTTGCCTTCCAGCCCTTTTCCCGGCCTCACCAAGAACAAGCAAGCAGTCTGACCCCCTTTCTGTTGTCCTTACAGCCCAGCTCCAGCGGCTGGAAGGGCTGAGGACCATAGGTGTTACCACCAATGGCATCAACCTGGCCCGGCTACTGCCCCAGCTTCAGAAGGCTGGTCTCAGTGCCATCAACATCAGCCTGGACACCCTGGTGCCTGCCAAGTTTGAGTTCATTGTCCGCAGGAAAGGTGAGCGGATGTGGATGGGGTGGGTGTCCCTCCCAGGGCCTGCACATAGCTGGGGAGGGGGTGGCCATTGCTGAACCAGGGGCCTGGTCACTTCCTCTTGGTGTCTGGGCTATCAGTAAGTCAAAGCACTTATTTCTCACCCCTCATCTTTGCCAATTGTATGTCAGGGACTTTGGGGATCAGACACTAATGACCTAGGGTGACCAACCTCCCCACCACCCCAGCCCCAGTTTGCCCAGGACTTGAGGGGGTTTTAGAATGAAGGACTTGAAGTTTTAAAACCAAGACAGTCTGTGGCAAACTGGGCCGAGTTGGTCATTCTACGATGAGCTCTGAAGAAACATGGGACAGCCCAGGGTGGAAGTAGCCACGCTGGGATGCCAGGGTCTGGGTGTATGCTGCCAGGAGGGGATCCCCCAGCAGGCCCCCATGGTTGTCCCTGTGCCCACCTGGGTATAAGCCCCTCTTATGCACCTCCTACTACAAGCACACCCATACCCTCCACTCACCTGCCTCAGGAGGCCCAAGGTAGACAGGTGGAGCCAGCCTCGAGCTCTGGGTCACAGGAGACCAGTGCCTGGCTTCCCTTTGGCATGGACCTCATGTTGGGGCAAAGGCTCTTCAGGTTTGGATACCCTTTGATATGTGGGAGGGGGTACATGACGGAGGACTCTGGAGGATCAGAGGGGTGGCAGGGAGACCCAGATCTCCTTCCTCTTCCTTGGAAACAGCTTCAAGATCAGCCCCACCACCTTCTTTCCTTCCTTTTCTTAAACGGGGTGTGATGCCTTGCTTAGTACCCTCCATGTGCTGAGGAAGCACTCATGGTGTCTCCTTCCTCTATGGAGGCCTGCTCCAGGTGCTGTGGAGGGGACAGAAGACACATAAGACATTGCCCTGGCCTTACAGGCTGCTAAGGGCCAAAAGATGTAATTCCATGGGACAGCCTTTGCTTGTCTTGTGGTACTGATTAAAGAGTTACAGAGAGGAAGAAAGAACTCTTAGCAGGAGAAAACTAGGAGGGCTTCAAGGAGGATGCATGCATGCTGGCCTTGAGGAACCGGAGGGTTTCAATCAATGGCACATAATCTGAGGGGGAGCAGGAGTACAGAACCTGCAAGGGCTCTACGGTGGGAAAGTGGGAAGTGGATCTGTGGGCTGTACTGCCCGCAAACACATTCTCCCTTTTTGTCTCTTATTTCCTGGCACATGGATTGGAGACATAAGATCTTCCCTCCCATTCATACTCTTTTGTCCACCACCTGCCTTTGGAGGGGAGTGTTTTACAGAAAAGAAAACTTATAGTTCTAGGTTATCCTGGCAGCATTATTTTTTTTCAAAGCTATATATTTTTCCCTTTACCCTCTCACTGAGCAGTCTGAAAATGCTGCAAGGAAACCATGGAGGCCATCTCTAGGCACCCTGTCTCACAGGTGACCACCCAGGCTGTGCAGGCTGGGGGTGCTGGAGGGGGCCAGGATGCAGTAGGTGATCAAGTGATTGGATGCATGAGAGAACTGGGCAGTGAGAAGTCAGCCTGGGGTCACATTGACTGTGGTTAATGATTGTTGAGACAATAATTGCTTACCAGACTTGGAACAGCACCTGTGCGTAGTAGGTGCTCAGAGAGTATGTGTTGAGTGAATAATTGATGGACTGTTGAGGAAAAAACACTGAAACGGGAGTGGAAAACCTGCATTCTGAAAGATGGAGCCATGGGGCTTTGAGCAGAGCATTGCCTCACTCTGGGTCTTGGTTTCCTTCTGTAGACTACAAGAGGGTTCAACTAGATCCAGGGTCAGCATGCTATGGCCCACAGGCCACATCTAGCCCCCTGCCTGTTTTCATGTAGCCTTTGAGCCAAGAATGCATTTTACAGATAGCATTCAAAATCAGTTAATGATAGGGAACATTAACTATGAACCCCATTTAAGCAAAATATTGTCCCTGCAAAAAGAATTGCATTATTGTATCCCATTTGTAGATCTCTTTTACAAAACACTGTAGTCAGTTATTACTATTACATTTTGAATTTAGCCAACACTTTGTGACATATGCTTACACGGATCCTCAATTTTGCCTCTTGGCTTGCAAAGCCTACGATATTACTCTGGCCTGTTTTAGAAAACATTTGCCAATCTCCAGAGTAGATGGGCTCTGGTGCTTTTCTGTGGGGGTGTGGGGGAAGAGGAGAGAGGACAGAAGTTCCTGGATCCTTGTTTCTCCATCCCAGGCTTCCACAAGGTCATGGAGGGCATCCACAAGGCCATCGAGCTGGGCTACAACCCTGTGAAGGTGAGGCCGTGCCCCTGCTGTAGATTCCCGACTTCCCTCCACACTGCCCTGGCCTTCCCCTCACCGCCCCTTGGCCCACTTGAGAGCCCTCAGCTCTGGCCAGCATGGCTGAAGTACGTGCACCCTCCCACCTCTTCTCTCCCTGTCCAGCCCTGCCGACCCTCGAGAGAAACGAGAAAATCAGTGACCCCAAGGAATCCCGTAACTTAGAGAACTGAGTGGGAGAAGCAAGGAATGGGTCCCTGAGTGGAAGGCCTCAGTGAGTGCCAGGCCCCCAAGGGTCATCTCCACAAAAGAATGCAGGGGGCACAGCCCTCATGGTCCCATTGTTCCCCGGCCAGGTGAACTGTGTGGTGATGCGAGGCCTTAACGAGGATGAACTCCTGGACTTTGCGGCCTTGACCGAGGGCCTCCCCCTGGATGTGCGCTTCATAGAGTATATGCCCTTTGATGGTCAGTGACCAGGGATGGGTTGAGGGAGGGAAGAAGGGGTTGGGCCTGCAGGTCACATAGGGTGGCTCACCCACTGGATATGGCTGACCTCAGGGGCAGTGAGTCTAGGATTATGATGGGCTATTGGTGGCTTCTTGGAGCCCACTGTGTATGTGATTCAATCCACCAGTTTTAGGCAGAGCCCCCGTCCCTCCCTTCCAAGAGGCTGGAGAACTGATTGCTATGCTATGGCAGGGGATGGACTCAAAGACCCTGGGGCCCCTTCAACTCTGATTCAGAAGCTCCCCTTGCCTTCCCCCATCCCGAATACAGGCAACAAGTGGAACTTCAAGAAGATGGTCAGCTATAAGGAGATGCTAGACACTGTTCGGCAGCAGTGGCCAGAGCTGGAGAAGGTGCCAGAGGAGGAATCCAGCACAGCCAAGGTTAGGGAGCAGGAGGGTGTGGGGCAGGCCTGGAGGAAGGTCGTACCTCCACCCTAGGATGGAGAGCTAGCAGGGAGCTGCACTGTGGTGGGGATGCTGTGATGTGGGATGGTACCATTTAAGCAGGAAGCATCAGTGCTATCACAACCACCTCCCTGTTTCATGGATGAAGATGTGGGCTCGGCTAGGGTGGGGGGCTCAGTAACATGTCAGAGGACACACTCCAGGAAGTAGCAGAGAGGGGTGCTCATCCAGCTTCCACACAGACTTTTCTAAACATGCTGCCCACAGGTCCCTGCCTTAGCAGCTTTTATCTAGGGCAAGCCAGGCATAGGTCAACCCATGGGTCATCCATCCTACCAGAGTCTTCTATCACCTGAGGGCCTTGGGTGGAGCTTCACGTGGGGTCCTCTGGGAGAGGGTTGAGGAGTGGAGGTTCTGATGTCATGGAGTGAGAAACTGGGCTCAGTAGCCCATCCCCTCCACTGCCCTTTTGCTCCCACTCTCCCCTGCCCAGGCCTTTAAAATCCCTGGCTTCCAAGGCCAGATCAGCTTCATCACATCCATGTCTGAGCATTTCTGTGGGACCTGCAACCGCCTGCGAATCACAGCTGATGGGAACCTCAAGGTGAGCATCCCCTCCTCCACAGGGACCCCTTGCCACCTCTGTGTTCTCATGTCTCCTCCCACCTGTGCTCCCTGATTGGAGAGGAGGCTGGCAGGGCACGGTGTGGGGGGAGGTGGTTGGTGCAATAATGTCAGGTTTGGGGGCATGATGGGAGCAGCAGGTGAGGGTGAACTCATGGCCCCTCTGGAAATGTCACCCTGATTCCTTCCTTCCTTCTGTGGGACCCTGAAGTAGCTTCTGGTTTATTGGGAGCTCCTTTCCAGCTCTCATGGAGCTGCAGGATCAATGTGCATTTTGCCTGGCCCCCACCATGGTTAGCCCCTTCCACCAGGCCAGGGGCTCAGCTCTGAAACCAGAAATGGATGTTACTCATATCTAACAAGCATGTCCTGTGCATTCGTCCCTGTGGGGGATGTCGGGACCCCTTCTCGTCAGGGCTATGCAGACTCACAGGCAAGACCAAACAGAGGCAATAGGCTGTGAGAGTGCAGGGCATCAAGAGCACTACAGACCTCAGCGAGCCTTGAAGAATGGGTGGGGCAGAAGTGGGGAGGGGAGGGTGCATACATAGGGTTCATACTGGTTGGGCGGGCTAGGGCAGATTAAAGTCAGCTATGGGAAGACTACATTGTAGGGGGCTTTGGTTCAGAATGTGTTCTGTGGACAATAGTGTGCTGTGTAAGGTTCCTGAACAGGGGAGACATCCCCCATGTATGTTTTATAAGCCACAGGCTGGGTGTGATGACAGGAAGACCAATTAGGTGGCCATTCAGTGGTTCTCCAAATATGTTAGAGTGTGAATTGAAGGGAAGGAAGACTCAGAGAGCTTGGTAATGTTTGTGGAAGGAGAGGAGGAAGGCATCAAGGTAGCTGGAAGGCCTTGGGATCTTTTACAATTGTGGGAGGGTGATGATGGTGGGTTGGGTTTAGATGCATGCAGTTTGAATCCAAAAGGAACCATCCAGCAGGTTGCTGAAAAGCTTGGGGGTTTTTCTGGGCTGGAGATACGGAATTGACTTGGACTAGAGGTGGTATCTGTATCTGTGAGGTCTTGGCAGGAAATGGAAGGTGGGATTCTGAAGAGAATGTAATGAAGAAGCTATTTATAACATATAAGATTAAGGGAACCAATAGAGGATATTGAGGTACTTGGGACCAGCAGCAGCAAAGTGCTGTTCCCACCTAGGAAGGGCAAGGGGGAAGCACTGATGTCACTGGGGCCCAGGAAGGGCTGGAGCCTTAGAAGAGAGGCCACCTCATTGGCACTTGAGCTGTGCAGAGAAGCAGCTGCTGCCAGATACATCAAAGCAGGCAGGAAGTAGGGGAGAAATGCCTGAAGATTGTTCTTTCCCTTTACCCATTGATCTCCCAGGCAGGAGCCAGCTGGGGGGTGGGAGGGGAGGGTGGCACCAGGTGAAGTCCACAGGAGGAACCTCTTTGTTGCAGAGAAGGGAACCTGGAGGCTGGTTGGGGAGCGAGGCATGAGGAATAACAGGCACGCTGAAGCAGTTAGACCTATCCTAGATTTCACTGGTATCTTCTCCAGTGGTCTCTGCCTGCAGAAGCTTCTCAGACATTCTTCTTTCTCTGTGGCCACAGTGCCTTGTGCAGAGCTGGCACAGAGTAGATGCTTCATAAGTTTTGGTGGAAGGATGGTAGGTATATTGATTTCTGGGGCTGTCTCATCCATCCCTCTTACAGAAGCTGAGAAGCATTGAGTGAAGTTTGACCTTAAGTTGTCATGCCCAGCAGCCCTCAGCTGAAGCTTCCAAGCAGTGATCACAGACTCAAATAGGTACAGGGCAGTCAGGTGATGTCCACAAGGGACTTGGAGGGGCTGAGGTGAAATGGGATGTGTGTGCCACAACAGGGGTAGGAGACTTCCAGGACACACACAGCTCCAACTGGTTGGGGGCCATTCTCATGGTGATAAAGTGGCCATTCCAGCAAGTATCTCAGAAGGTAGAGATCTGGATTTTTACATGCTATCTCTGTTGGCATCTACTTAGTTTTTTAAAAATACACTGAGGGAAGTATGACTGTAAGTCACATATAGGTATTGGGAAGTCGAATTTTGCCTCTTGCTCTTCTAGCCTCTCTGACCTCCCTACAGCACCTCTGTCTCTCACTGCTGGGGGCCCTGCCATGGGAGGCCTGGGCCCTGGTGCTCCTCCCGGAGGGAGAACCAGGGAAGGAGTTAGCTCCTCAGAGGCCAGGAGGCCAAGGCTCAGGGGTAAGGAAGGCATATTGTCCTCACCCACATGTAGGTCTGCCTCTTTGGAAACTCTGAGGTATCCCTGCGGGATCACCTGCGAGCTGGGGCCTCCGAGCAGGAGCTGCTGAGAATCATTGGGGCTGCTGTGGGCAGGAAGAAGCGGCAGCATGCAGGTAAGGGCAGGGTGGGGAGGGCTGGCCTGGATGGTGAGTGGGCCTTGTCCCTGGGAGGGAGGTGTGGAGTTGTGGGGTGAGATGACCAAGGAACACCGAGGGGGAAGCTGGCGAGAGTCAGCATCATCCCCACTACCACTCACTCCTGTTGGCCCTCTGGACTCAGAGTACAGTGATGCTTCTCCTTCCATGGGGAAAAGTCATAGCAGAGGCTGCACAGGAGAGGGGACCCCAAATTCTCTTGGGCTGTTTTACTAGGTGGGGAGAAGGGGGTGTCATTGCTTCTTTCTCATCCCTAAACACGTGGCCTTCTGTTTAGGGAGGGCAGGGTCCTGATGTCCACAGACTGTTCTTTGGGCTCAGCCTTGAGCGACCTCGCAGTGCACATGTGGGGGCCTTTTGTCATATAGCTGAGTGCATGTGCTCAGGGCTGTCAAGCGCGTTTGTTTCAGTGAACTCTCCTCTCCCCGCCCTCTCCCTCTCTGCCTCCCCTGCTTTCCTCTCCCTCTCCCCCTCCCCCTCCCCTGCTTTCCTCTCCCTCTCCCTCTCCCCCTCCCCTGCTTTCCTCTCCCTCCCCATCTTTCCCTCATCCCAGGCATGTTCAGTATTTCCCAGATGAAGAACCGGCCCATGATCCTCATCGGTGGGTGACCCATCAGTACGTAACCACTCACCGTTGTCATTTGGGGATCCCGTGGGGTGGGAGCCGTGCCATAGGCACCCCCAGCTCCTGCATTTCCTGCTGATTTCTCATCCTTGTTTTTCTTCTATTCCTCCTTCATCTCTTCTTAACCTTCAAGGTTTTACTGTTTCTTCCCCCACTGTTCATGATCCCCCTTACTATACCTGCCACAGAAATGATCCTTCTGTCTCACCAGACATCGGAGCAGAGGGATGGTCTGCCAGATTTAATGATCACTAAGTTAGTGGCTCCCTGAGAATTGAAATCCTGGTTAAAACAGAGGCCTTTTCCTCGGCTCTAAAATCTCCCATTTGGATAATGCGACAGGTGTCCTCTGTAGTACACACTGATCCACGCATGGTGTATCTGGACCATGAGCCCCCGCGGGTGGATGTGTGGCCAGACATCTGTGCTGGGCGGATCTTGAGGTAGCAAGTTAATAATGTTACTCACATGTAACATGATGTCATGATGGCCCAGACCTCAACTTCCCAATTCCTTAACTCTCAGGAACATCTGCATAGGATGTATCATTGTGTGTGTAGGATGCTTCAAACAAAAGCCCCCTGGTTTTAAGTCCTTATGTGGTCTCCTACCCCTGGGGGCTGGGCTGGTCACTGAGGAGCTGTAGGGTGGCTGTTGCCCCTCTGTCACGGTGCCCAGATTATAGCAGGTGAGGCCTTGACCCTTTGCTCACAGTCAGTTCTGAGCCCCCTGAACTGTGCCACTAGGAAAGAAAAAGCATGGGGGAGAAAAGATGAGAGGAAAGATCCTTTCTTTAGAGGTTAGAGCAGAGGGAATTCAGTGGCCCAGAGGGGAAGGCAGGCTAGAGACAGCCCAAGGACCATCTTTGCCCACTGGCTGCCCGGGAAAGCAAAGGTAGCTCGCCACTGGGAAGAAGACTCTCATCTCCTCTCCTCCCACCCCCAGCATCCAAGTCCTCTTGTTGGGCCCTGACCTATGCTGAGGCACCTTCATGGCCTTGATGGCATCTCCCCAGAAGGGAGGCTGCCCCTCTGACATTGACATGTCTGGGGCTTAGAGTATGATGCGAAGTGGGAAGCTGGAGGAGCATTTGCTTCATACTTTCAGAGATACCGAGTAACCAGTCTGCTTTCTATACAACCAAGAGTTGCCTAGGACAGGGCCTCTCAGAATTTCATGTGCATGTGAATCACTGGGGATTTTGTCCTTTTGGATTGACTTGGAAGGTCTGGGGTGGGATTCTGCATCTCTTGTGAGTTCTCAGGTAGTGCTGGTGCTGCTGGTGCTGCTGGTCCATAAGCCAACCACCCTTTGAGTAACAAGAGCCTGCACCATTCCCTAGGCCCTCTGCACCATCTGAATTAGCCCGTCAGTTTGTATGTGCTTTTCATGTGCTTCAGGGGACTTGAAAAACATTTAAGTAAATCACAAATTCCCCTTATTATCTTGTCTGTAAACTAAGTGGTTATATTAACTCTTCATGGAGAATGTGAAGATAAAAATAGGTGTAATTGGTAATTTAGAGTGAGACCTAGCTCTAGTTTTAAGAAAATGAAGGGACATTCAGAGATCATGTGATCCAGGCCTCAGCTTGGTGCTGCTTGAGAGAACTTGGGAATTGAGAAGGTTTTCATGAGGAGGGAACCCTGTGCCACGGTGGCACAGCAGTTTCTAGGAGGGCTGTTACCCTGTACATCACTGGGTGAGAAGGGCTGTGAACTTGGACTCTGGGTGCCATCTATCTGTGGATCTTCTGCTTTGTCTTGTCCCACTACGCTTTTTGTTCTTCATTCCTCTTTCCCTGGTATGAAAGAGAACTTGAGGTGGGATAGGGAGAGGGTTGGGGAGTAGAGGTGGGAAAAAGAATTGCCTTTTGGACTTAGTCTTTCTTCTCTTTTCTTCTTGCCTTGCAGAGTTATTTTTGATGTTCCACAATTCCCCACCAGGCAATCCAAGCATTTTCTCCTGGGACCCCCTCCATGTTCAGGGTCTAAGACCCAGAATGAGTTTCTCCAGCCAGGTGGCCACTTTATGGAAAGGATGCAGGGTCCCCCAGACCCCTCCTCTAGCCCAGCAGCGGCTGGGGTCTGGCTCCTTTCAGAGACACTACACTTCCCGTGCAGACTCAAATGCCAACTCAAAGTGCCTTAGCCCAGGTTCCTGGGCTTCTGCTGCCCCCTCAGGACCCCAGCTAACCTCAGAACAACTAACTCATGTGGACTCGGAAGGACGGGCAGCTATGGTAGATGTGGGCAGGAAGCCAGACACAGAGCGGGTGGCTGTGGCTTCAGCCGTGGTCCTCCTGGGACCTGTAGCCTTCAAGCTTGTCCAGCAGAACCAGCTCAAGAAAGGAGATGCCCTAGTGGTGGCCCAGCTGGCTGGAGTCCAGGCAGCCAAGGTGACCAGCCAGCTGATCCCTCTGTGCCACCACGTGGCCCTGAGCCACATCCAGGTGCAGCTGGAGCTGGACAGCACACGCCATGCCGTGAAGATCCGGGCATCTTGCCGGGCTCGGGGCCCCACCGGGGTGGAGATGGAGGCCCTGACCTCTGCTGCAGTGGCCGCCCTCACCCTGTATGACATGTGCAAGGCTGTCAGCAGGGACATCGTGTTGGAGGAGATCAAGCTCATTAGCAAGACTGGCGGTCAGCGGGGGGACTTCCATCGGGCTTAGCACCTGCCCTTCTCACCCATGGCCCACCCACGCCTGGAGCTGGGATGCAATGTAGGCTGAGGGAAAGACGTCAGGTTCCTTTAATCACAGTCACTGTTTACCTTGAGCAGTAAACCCGAAGTCAGCCTGCTCTACTACTAACAAACAGGCCTGCTGCTAGATGATCTCTAATGACCAATGGGGCTTCCTTTCTATAGGGAGGATACCAGCAGGCCCTTAAGCCTTCCAGGACACTAAGGTCATGGGAGCGGGACTGCAACAAGCAATGCCAGATAACTAACTGAGAAATCATGTTCTTTGTGGACTATTTCAGACAACCAGGTTCCGACAGTCCAGCCCAGAACTTTTCCTTCTCATTTTGGGTTTTCTCTTCTCCTACTTTCCTGGGGAGCGAGTAAGGGCTCATTAAGCAGAGGAGCCCACTTTGAGGAGAGCAAAGCACAAGCTTGCCTAAAGAATGGATCCCAACTTCTCCCCGGCAGCTCTGCCTCCCTAAGTCTGTGAAGCCGCAGCCCTGCCCTGTCCTGTCCTGACTTCATCTCTCCTTCTGCCCAAGTCTGTGTCCCATCAGACTTGCAGCCTTTCAGCTTAACAGTTGCCCGGTCCTACTGGCCCCTTTTCCTCTGGCCCCCCTCTTCTGAAACAGGATGTGCACACATGGGCCATAGCCCTAAGGACTCCTGCCGGACCACACAGCCCACACCTGGCCCTGTTCATGGCTGTTCCACCCACCCCTCTTTATTCTGGAGCATATCAGGGAAAGAAGAGTTGATGATAGATTGCCTTCACCCTCACAGCGCACAAATAAAGCTACGATGCCAACTTTGCAGATGCAAGAATGAAGACACTGTGTGGGTAGGGCACTGAGCTGCTGCAGTTTCACAGGGAAGGCTGCACCTATCAATCCTATCCCAAGACACAGTTCCCTGAGGGAAGAAGAGCAGGGACCTGGAAAGGCCTAAGGGTGTATTCTCTGTATAGCCCCGCTATGGGAGAATAAAGTGGAGTAGGGGGCATAGAAATGCACCATCTAAGGGAAATTTTTTGTCAGGTGGTGGCCAGGGGTGTTCAAAGCTCATTGCTTGCATTACCAGCTAGTTATTAGAGAGATCAGAGAGGGCAATTAGAGGCTCCTGGTTCTCACATCCCAAACACACACAGTTCTGGCCTGCTGGGCTCTCTAACTAACTTGGATGTCTTTGAGTCCTCAGTGGTGCCCCCTGCCTGCCTCCCCTCTGCCCTATGCCAAGGTGTGCTGGCAAATATTTAACAAACAACCAGCTCTCTGGAAAAGACAATTTGTGATATAAATACTCCCATGTTGAATAATTTCAAGCTACCAGTATGTCAAATGGCTTGCAAAATTTCTGAAAATGTAAACAATTGGTTCTCACAGAGCTGGTACAAGCTGGCTCCAGCACACTCTCAGCCCACCCCAGATCCCCTCATAGGAAGAAGGCACAAGTTTAAAGACTGGGTAGGGATGGTATGAATTTAATATTTTTTAGTATTACAATATATTCTTATAAAAAAGGTGCAAGTGAAAAAGGACACTGTAGATCATGTCCATTAGCCTCATTTGTCATCTGAGGCAGCTGGTGAGAACAGCCTTGGCGTGAAGGCATCCCTGGTAGAGGTCGGGGGAGATAGTCACAGTTCCCCAGTTGGTGGAAATGGGATGGGAGTAGGGAGAGGCTGGACCAGACCCTTCCCCATTCACCTGGAGAATTTTCTCCTCCCACTGCCCTAAACACTTTATTTCCATCACAGGGGAGAAATGCTGCTGAGAAGGTTGTGTTTGTTAGGTTGATGACGAATTTTACATTGGCCACAAAATTAGCTAGAG
Organism: Gorilla gorilla gorilla; assembly: GCF_029281585.2. Lineage (NCBI taxonomy): Eukaryota > Metazoa > Chordata > Mammalia > Primates > Hominidae > Gorilla > Gorilla gorilla. The sequence continues at coordinate 57,679,721 of NC_073229.2, read as the reverse complement.
AAACTTATCTAAAGGTGGCAGGAGCAGTGGGGAGGGCATGAAAAAAGCAAGACCAAGAAACATTAAGAGGCTAAAACATTTAACATATTAAGGACCAGCTCAGCCACCCCGACTGGGCACCAGCCCCTTCTTACTCAGTTGAATATGAGTCCATGGTCCAAGGCACTGTTGGAGATCTGGCTACAGTGGCATCTAGCACCAGAGCCACTGGCCAGATCTAGAAAATAAATAGAAAAATATCTTTTAGAGTGAGAAGGCTGGGCTCTGGAACAACGTATTTGTGTCCTCTGTCAACAGTTGAACCAAATTCTGCTTTTCTGAAGATCAAATGTGTCTTGAACAGCTTCCATAGTCCTTTTGTTTCCAGGTGCGTATCCAGTCTTCCATGGTGGGTGGGAATGCCAGACACGCTTGTGCAGCCCTCCCCTGTTCCCTGCCCCTGAGGGGGTTAGGTTGACATCAGCCTGGTCAGTTTGGGAGAGGACCTTTAGAGGCCTCACCCACAACCTCCCATCTTCCCCAACACTTGTCTTGCAGTGGGAGCTCTTGGGGCTGCAGATGCATATAGCCAAACTCTCTGCAGCTGTTCTGCCTGGAAGCCTTCATCTTGCCCTCACCTGGGTTCCAGGATGGCCTCTCCACACCTGTGTCAGCCAGGCTTGCACTTGCTCAGATCCCTCCCACCAGAACACACACACACCGCCCGCCCCCTCAAACCAACGCACATGCTGGGCTCACCGACCCTGTGTTTCTTCCCCCCGCAGCTACTACGGTCTCAGCCCCAGGAGTTGGATGCAAGTGAAAGGCAGAAGATAGGCAGCTGAGAGTAGGCCCAGCTCACCGGTCTCCACTGGCAATAACCCTGAGCCAGGGATTAGGTTGGAAAGTGAGAAACACAGGGAAGGGCAGAAGGGCCAAGAGCTGGTTGATGGTAGAGGTTAGGCAGGGCCAGTCTCAAAGAAGGTGAAAGGCCAACTTGGAACGTGGTATTGAATAAGAGCCTTGATGGAGTTTTAGAAAAATTTTGTCTAGATACAGCCATCCCATCCACCAAGGCCAGCATGAGATGGACAAAATGGAAGGTGACAGTGGATGGGAGGACCAGAAGGAACCCCTTGCAAGTTGGGCTGAAGAACCAAATTGGGTACCAGAAATGGGGTGGCCACCCTCTCAGCCTTCCTCCTTGGCACCTTCAGGTGATGTGCTCCCCAGAGGATGTCAGCCTTCCTCCTCCATCCCCATCTCCCCAGTTTCCCTTGCCTGCTCTGCTGTTTGCACCATCCGAATGCCTGAGAGGAGGGGCCACCCTTAGAGACAGCATGTTAATGTAGAGGGCAGCTCTGGCCCTCAGACCTCTCAGGAACCAACTCCCCAACGCCAGTGGACACATGGTTCCAAGTGGCCACCTGCAGGCTGGACAGAGGCCGCTGTGGCTTCTGCCTTGAAGCTAGTGTTAGAGAAGGGGTGGGAGGGCCTGAGCAATTTATATGAAGTAGAGAACTATGGGATGGAGCTAAGCATTCAAGTGCTGCCCTCTGCTGAGGGGCTATAGGGAACTCCAAGGCAACATTTGAGGTCACTGTCTGGCTTCACAACAATGGCCAGGTGTCCAGGAGATGGGGACATGGGAGATGCCCAAAAGGCATGAGGTGTGGTGATGCATGAGGTCTGTCTTGAGCCCCTCGCCAGATTCATCAAGCACCTGGTAGTGAGCCATAGCTGTGGAAACCAAGGTGAGTCTTCTAGGACTGTGGATTAGTAGACAGGATGGAGGTGAGGGTAGAGAAGGAAGGGAAAGATACTTAAGACATGCAGGGAGAGGCCAGAGGACTTGTGACTCTGTCCTGATGGCTTTGGTCCCTGCATCATCCTTCCAACATTGACTGTTCTCTGGAACCTACCAGAGCTGATCTAACTAGAATATATAATGCCTCCTCTGTTCCCATTCAGGAGGAAAGTTTGCCCCCAGGTCAATGTTCTGTTGAGCCTCCCCTTGAGAGAAGGGAGTCTGGATTCCCTCACCAGATTCCCTCTCAGGGGCTCCCTCCATCATTGCTCCCCGTGCTACACAGGAACTCTGGACAAGGCTGTGGACCTCTCCAGTCCAGATCTGGAACTGTTCTGTGCCAGCACATGGGTGCCCATGGTAGGGGATGGGGAGCAGGGCCCCTTCAGCCTGGGGTTACCTGGCCTGAGGCCGTCCAAGGCAGCCTCAGAATAATCCCTGGGGCCAGGGCACAGAAGAAATCGTGTGAAGGGGAGATAAGAGGAGCCCCTTAAGGTAAGCGTGGGGAGACACCTGGTCCAGCCACACACAGCCCCCCATCCCAGGACCCAGCCCAAGGCTCTAAACCAAGCACCAAATGGTTTAAATATCACCACCTCCTCCACTCAGCCCCATTCTCACCAGTCCCTGTCTCCCGGCCTCCTGTGTGGCTCGTTCCCCAAGTCAATAATTTAGCCGGTTTATTGCCCGCTCCCGGGTAACTTCCAGGGCCTGGCTCCCTGATCGCTTGCGGCTGCGCTTGAGCTTGCATAAGTCCTTGTCGAAGACCTCCCCAGAGCGCAGGGCCGACACCAGGTCATCGAACTCGCCTCCCTCCTCCAGCGAGCTGCCCGCAGCCAGGACCTTCCGCTGCCGCTGCCACCGCTCACGTTCCCTCTGCTCCTTCAGCTGCGGGCGGGGGGCCAGAGATAGGAACCCTCTCAGGGAGAGGCGCTGAGGCCAGGGCAGCCCCCCCACAGCCCTGGGCTAACTCCTAGGCCGTGGTCATGCTGCCTGCCTGTATCTGTTGGCCCCACTTTCCTCCTGCCTAGGACATACAGGCCCCCCGCTTCACACCACTCTCTTCCCTCAGGCTGGGAAGAAGTTTCTCTCTCCTGGGGCTGACATCCAACCCCTATGGTGTTCCTCAGTTCCTCAGTCTCTGCCCTCCTCCCACACACCCCAGTTTGGGGGTGTTCTCCCCAAGTAGCACCCATCTCCCCTCAGTCCCAGGCCTGGCACTGCCCCTCACCATGGCTTCCATGCGCGCCCGCCGCTCCTCCTCCTCCTTCCTCCTCCTCATGGCCTCTAGATCCTGCCGGGCCTCTGAGAAGGCCTGCAAGAAGGTATCAAAGATGCCAAAGAATTCGTCTGGCTGCATCTTGCTGTCATGCTCCCCGAAGTGCATCAAGGCCTTGGCGAACTGTCAAGGGAGAGAACAGGAGTGGTGGAGAGTGCCCTGGAGCATGCTGGGCTCAGCCCCTGAGGTTAGCTGGGTTCTAGCCAGAGCAGAGCCCAGCGCAAGGCTGGGGACTGTTGGCACAGGGGGCAGGGCTGGAAGAGGTGAGAAGCCCCCCATCATCATCAGGATCAGAGACAAGGCTAAGGAGAGGCAGGTAAAGAGTTGGGCTCACTCAGTCCACCTTAGAGCCACCCCTGGGCCTGTAAGGGGTAGGCATGAGGTCAGGGGTATAGACCTTGGGAAGCCCTTCCTGAGGTCAGGAAGAGGCTGGCAGAACTCAGAACTTCAAAGATCCTCTAGTTACGTTAATAACCCCTCTGTGCCTCAGCTTCCTCCACTGTCAAATGGGAATAATAGAGTCTACATCATAGTGGTGTTGGGGGGTTAGATGAGTTGGTGGCTATAAAACAGTGGCTATATTTATATAGGCCAGGCACTGTTCTGAGTTACTGAGAGCTACCATTGTTAATTCAACTCACTCAGTATCCTCTAAGAAAGATCTCACTACTCAAAGTGTGCTTCATGGACTAGCAGCAGATTCACCTCCTGTTAGAAATGCAGAATCTCAGACCCCAGGCCTCCTAAATGAGAATCCATGTTTTAATAAGACCCCCATACATGAGGTCTATGGACACGTTAGTGTGAGAAGCAGATAGAGGCATGGTAATCATGTCCACTGCTGAGCTGTGGTGTCAGATTCTAACCCAGTTCTATCACTTACAGCTGGGCAATCTTGGGCAAGTTACTTAGCATCTCTGATTTTAGCGTTCATATCTGTCAAGTGGGAAATAACCTTTCAACAAACCCATAAGGTAGGTGGTGACAACATTAAAACACTTAACATGGTGCCTGATATCTGATAAATGGACCATGATTTTTGCGATATGTGGTTATCATTGCTTGTCTTGTTAAGAGCGAAGAAATGGTTTTCTCTCAAAGCTCTGTAACTCTGGGTTTGTCCCTCCTGGGCTGTCTGTGGTAGGAACGGGTGAAGGAACTTGTTTAGATAAGGCTGGGTTGGCAAGCAGTGGGGGTTGGGGCACCCTTACCTTGTCCCTGGCCTCATTTAGCTGGTCCTCCAGCTCGGAGAAGCTGAAGCTGGACACCGTGATGAAGTCGCTCATGACAGGGACAAACTTGTCACTGGGCTCCCGTACCTGGCGCCTCTGATACTCCAGCTCCTGAGGAGGGAGGGTGAAGTGCTGCTTAGACTGGTGCCAAGATGAGAGTCAGGGGTGCAGGGGTCACCACATCTCCCCTCGTCACTCACAGGACATTGAGCCCTTTGGAAGAGGGAACACCCTGCGTCTCAAAGTTCTAAGGATGGCAAAGACTATGAGCTAACATTAGCAGCCAGCCCACCCTGCCATCTTTCTTTCTCTAGAGCACTGAGACCCAACATGTGACCTGGGGCCAGCAGCATCACCTAGGAAATTATGAGAAATACAGACTCTCAGACCCACAGGATCAGAAGCTGCATTTTAACAAGACTCATCTTTACAAGACTCCAGGTGACTCATGCACAAATTAAAGAGACATTTTTCTAAAGCTCCCAGCTGATTCAGAAGCTGCTGGTCCATGTACCACACTTTGAGTAGCACTTAACAGGACTATAAAATTGTAAATTTGGAAATCATCTTCCCCCACCATAGTGGCAACAAAACGTTCTTTGTCATCCTTAATCTGTCTCTAAAGTCCATTCTCCCCTTACCCACTGCCTCTCTCCTCAGTGAAGAGGGGAAGGGTCCCTTGTTCCTAGGTGTGGGGGACAAGACTTAGAGACATCCCCATGCTGGGCCAGTCTGGCTCACTTCCCCACTCCTCTACTGGTGTTTTCTGGAAGGCTAGGGCCAGAGATAGTATCAGCCGAGAAGCCATCAGAACAGGAATGGTGGGAACAAAAGACCTGGGTCCTCCACTGGCCCAGGAAACAGGCAGAGAGACATAAGGAAGAACCTTCTGGGGACATCGGTCCCACTGCCACATTGCGTGCTTCCTGCCCCTAGCTGGCAGTCAAGGGATGAGGATTCTTTTTCCCATGCACTTGAATCCAGTGTAGGCATGGGTCAGATGTATGGTTCATTCCACTCCACTGCCAAATAGATACCAAGTTGGACAGTAACATGGGTATAGTCTTAGGTAACCCTTTTTAAAAGGCTCAAACTTAAGCCCCAGTAATCCAGTTATCCTTTGGGAGGGCTGACCCTGTGCTAGAGGCTGTACCCATTGTGCCCGTTGTTTTTTGCCCCTGTGTAGGAGCTTAGGGTGCAGTGACGAACAGTGTTTGCTGACAGCAGCCCTCACCCAGGTAGGCATTGACAAGGTACTCACCACCTCCACCGCTCTCAGGCCCCTCCTGAGGTTGCCCACCTCCTTCTCCAGCTCTGCTAGGCTGTAAGGAGACACAGAGGGAAGGGAATGAGGACCATCAACTCCCGCCTTGAGGTGCTAAGGCTGGTTCAGGGAGAGGGCAGAGCCAAGCACAGTGGCCTGGGAGTCGGTGAGCCTGGGTTCCAGCCCTGGTGTGGCCATTGATGTTGGCCCTGACAAAGCACCTCCCCTTCATGCCTCTGTCTGTGCATCCATAAATTAACAAGGTGAAACCTACATTCTATAGATCTTTCCAGGTCAGAAATGTCATGCTGCAATATCAGAAGATTTCCAACCTGTGGCCTCTGGCTTAGACCTATTTATTTCTATTACTACCAGGTAATGCTTATAAGCTCTTTATGTGATCCTGCAAGCAATAGCATTCGATACCAGTGAGCCATTTACCACTATGTTTCTAGTTTTCCTGGAGATGACATCTATCAGCCTAGATGTTCGTGTCTGATATCTTGCCTAGCAGATGCTGTTGGGGCCCCACCCACATTTCCTTGGACCATCCATTGTAGGGCATGGCCCCAACTCTTCCAACTGTATGCACACTCTTTTTGAGGCCAAGCTCTTTCTACCTGTACCTGTGGCCAGAGAGTTATTCCCTGCCCCTGCAGAGCCCCTCAGCCAATTACTGCGAGATGCTCTCTGATTGCCCCAGCAACCTTGCCCTTTGGGTGGGAAAACTGAAGTATTCCACATTGTTTCCCAGAATTCCTCATGGGGTTAAGCACCAATTGCCTGTGATTGGTAACTGGCTTAATAATGTTTGTTACTGGCATTCTTTCTATCTCTGGCTCACTTCCCCATTCTTCTACTGGTATTTTCTGGAAGCATCTCTGAAATAAGGATTTAAGAGCAAATTGTCTTTGTTTGGTTTTTCCCAGAAGCAGACCCTGAGACATGGCCCATTCCTACTCAGCCTGAGGCAGGATAGGTAGTCAAGGAAGTGAGCACTTCTCAGAACACAGCAGCTGTGGTGGTGCCCATACAGTCAACACAATAAACCTCAGCATTCGCATTGTAATTGAGCTCATTCAAGCAAAGCTATCTGCAGTAGCGACTTTCCCCTCTGGAAAGCATGCGCATTTTGATTTTACCTATCCTCAGACTGGCCCTTTGCTCATATAATAGTAAAAAAACACACCCCTAGGTGGAGATTTAAGGTGCTAATGAGACATGTGATGTATGAAAAAGCACACACAGCTACTACACATGTGCACCCAGAGGACCACTCAGAGCCTGCTTCCTAATACCTCTTCCCACCTCTTTATGAATAATCGTGTAAGTCTCCCATACTGGGAGTCTTCCTAGTGCCAGTCTTGGCTGTCTCATCCTTACAAGCAGCCCACCCTGAATCCTCTCTCTCTCTCAGGGTGTACTGTCTATTCTGCACCTAACTCACAAGATATCTTCTTTTGCAATACATTGTTCTATGCTAAACCCCCTTTGCTGTGTGTCTGTTTAAATTCTTTTGAACTCAGAAGACAAGAACCAAGGTCTCACACCAGCCATCATCAAGCCCAGAGTAGACCCCAAAAGAGGAAAGTAAGACAAGAATGAGGGTCATCATGGGAAGAAGGAAGTCTTGGAGAGAACCCTCACTTGACTTTGGCGGCTTCTGGAAGATGTTGCAGCTCTGAAGGCATGTTCAGAATATCAGGAAAATGCTTCTCCAGGATCATGATCAGGTAATGGAGCAGAGAGATGTTTCTGTGGATGAAAGTCAGGTCAGTGGTAAGTGACAGAGGAAACTGGGCACGAGGGTCAGAGGGTCAGAAGATGGAGTGCTAAGAGAAAGGGGTGATGAGTCTTAGGATGTTCCCGTCCTAATAGAGGGAGGATGTGAGAGGCCAGGGTAGGGTGAGATAGAGGCCAAGGAAGTGGCCGGGAAGGGAGGTCCTCACCTGTCGATGCTGGACTTGGTGTCAGCGATCTTGTTGAGGCTGGCCACCCGGAACCCGTAGGCGCCCCCACGCTGCCCTTTGTTCATGAAGTTGCCTATGGCTAGGATGACCTCTAGCATCTGTCTAAGACGCTTGCTGCGGACCAGCTCCCGGGAGGCCAACAGGATGGCTGGGAGAGGAGGCACAGGTCAGAGGCCTGCATGGGCTAGGCAGAGCAGCAGTTCTCATTGCACCCCAGGAAGATGCCACCGCAAAGTTCAGAAAAGGGGCTGTCAAATGTCTTCAACTCTCAGTGAGGCAGAGATTATACCTACTCCTCAGCAGACCCATTGATTTCACATTCACCCACCTCCAGGGGAAGCAGACACATTCACCAAGGCCAATTCACCAGATACCCCATTTGTAGGACGTGCCAGCTCTTCCCAAGAAGACAATTTCAGAAGATCTTTTCTTACATGTATTTAAAGATTATTAAGAAGGCCGGTTGCGGTGGCTCACACCTGTAATCCCAGCACTTTGGGAGGCCGAGGCGGGGAGATCACTTGAGTCAGGAGTTCGAGACCAGCCTGGCCAACGTGGTGAAACCCCGTCTCTACTAAAAATACAAAAAATTAGTCAGGTGTGGTGGTGCATGCCTATAATCCCAGCTGCTTGGGAAGCCAAAGCAAAAGAGTCCCTTGAACCCAGGAGGCTGAGGCTGCAGTGAGCCAAGATTGCCTCACTGCACTCCAGCCTGGGCAAGAGCATGAGACTCTGTATCAAAAAGAAAAAAGAAAAAAGAAAAAAAGATTATGCAGATATTCTTTCCATGAATATACTCATGAATATGACACTTTTACTTTTCTAAACCTAGCACTTAACTTCAGCATTTTACCTATTATGGGATTGCTTCTGCCTGTGTTGAAATGCTATATTCTATTGATTTTTTGGAAAGAAAAAAAATCAATTAAATAACATATTCTCAATTATAATATTCTATTATTTTTGTTCTATAAAATAATGGCATGCTTTTCAGTTGATAGTGTCTAAGATTTGATGAAATAAGCTACTTGACATCCTGTTGAATGTCATTTTTAAGATTTTTCCAACCTTTGGGCATCTTAACCATTTTCCCCCAATGCTCTAAATGTTATCTTTGCCAGAAATACAAACTAAGCTAACAGTAACCAAAACTTCAATAATTCATTCTGCTGTGTATTCTCTGGCCCTTCCTCAGCTATGATGTCTTTATGGTGGGTGTGCAGAAGGGGGACACAAATCCTAAACTGAGATTTTGTCTACTAGTTACGGAATATGATTTTTGAATATTCAGTGTGGCAACAAAAAGACCAGATTATCCTGTGATCTGTGGCTTATGCCAAACTGAACATTCTTTAGGATGCTGCTAGGAAGATAAAATGAAAACGACTTTGCTAAAAGTTTGTAGAAAGCTTCGAACACAGTTAGAAATAAGTAACTGTTAAAAAGAAGATATACCAGCACTTTGGGAGACTGAGGCAGGCGGATCACCTGAGGTCAGGCGTTCGAGACCAACCTGGGCGACACGGTGAAACCCCGTCTCTACTAAAAATACAAAAATTAGCCAGGCGTGGTGGTGCACACCTGTAATCCCAGTTACTTGGGAAGCTGAGACAGGAGAATTGCTTGAACCCGGGAGACAGAGGTTGCAGTGAGCCGAGATCACACCACTGCACTCCAGCCTGGGCGACAGAGTGAGGCTCCGTCTCAAATAAATAAATAAATAAATAAATAAAGTTGTAAAAATGAATAGTAAGGTTTGTCAGTAGCTTTTAAGTTGAACATGTACATACTCTGTTACCTAAAAGCCACATTATTCTTGGTGGGTATTTGGGTTGTTTCTAGGTTTTTTAAATTCCAAATAGAATGGGTAAATTATGGTATATTCATATAATGGAATAAAATGCAGAACTGAAAATGAATACCCCACTGCTACATGTAACAGCAGGGACAACCCACAACCATAATGTTAAGCAAAAGTCACCAGCCTAAAATTATTCATACTCTATCATTCCTTTCATATAAAGTTCAAAACAGGCCAGGCATGGTAGCTCATGCCTACAATCCCAGCACTTTGGGAGGCCAAGGTGGGCAGATCACTTGGGCCCAGGAGTTTGAGACCAGCCTAGGCAACATGGTGAAACCCTGTCTCTACAAAAATACAAAAATTAGCCAGGCTGGCGGCATGTGCCTGTAGTGCCAGCTACTTGGGGGGCTGAGATGGGAGGATACCTTGAGCCCAGGAGGCAGAGGTTGCAGTGAGCCAAGATCACACCACTGCACTCCAGCCTGGGTGACAGGGCAGGACCCTGGGTGACAGGGCAGGACCCTGTCTCAAAAAGAAAATAGGTAAAAATTTAAAAAATAAAGTTCAAAACTGATAAAACTAAACTAGCAGTCAAGATGGGTTTGACCTTTAGAGAGGAGGGAGGGGGGTAAAGTTTGGGAGGGGGACATGAAGAAGGCTCTGGGGGGTTGGAAGCTGTATTTCTTGACCTGGGTGTTGATTACACATGTGGTTCCCTTTTTTAATTCTTCAGGTAGGACTCTTATGATTTGTGTACTTTCCTATATGCATGTTATGTTTCAAAAAAAGTTTATTTAAAAAGAATACTTGGGAAAGTTTCTGGCAATTTATATTGGTTGGGATGTTTTTTCTAAGGTTTATATGCTATTTGGAAAATCTGCAAAGGAATCCTCCTAAAAATGCTAAAATGTTGGCAAAACAGAAAATGACAAGAGTTCAAAGGAAATCAGTGTAAATGGGAAAACGCCCAGATGCAGTTCTGACATTTTAGATATACTCGCAAGAATAATATATTCATGAATATATTCATAAGAATATTACATTTGCAACCATATTCATCTTGACTATATTCGGTGAATGTATTTATAATAAGAATCGGTAAATGTGGTATATTCAGCAATAAATATATTCATAAGAAGAATATATTCAAGAATTATAAGTTCATGAATATATTCATAGAAGAACTGGTAAATTTGTCAAATTTGGTGAACTAGCTTTTGGCAAATGGACTCAGAGCCCCTGCTGGGGATAGGAGGGCAGGTGTCAACAGCTCATCACACCTAGCTGGGATAGGCTAAATCTTAGCTCTTCCAGGAATACTTCCTGGGAGAACTGGAAGGAAGAATAAGAATCCCATCTTTGCACAATCCTCTTTTCTCCACTTACAGTCACACACACTGATCTGATTCTATAATACACAACTTTAGTCATATCTTTCCTATCTAGCTCTTAGAGGAAACAGACTTATGTCTGGTCTACACAAGGACAGCAGCCATTGCTATACAGAGCAATTATTATAGAGCAGAGCTATAGAAGAGTAGCTTTCCCCAGCAGATCTTGCTATCCCAAACACATCTTAACTCGGCTTAGCTTGATATCAAATGGAGACTCTTTCCTGAGTATCCACTGACTAATTCTTTTTTTTTTTTCTTTTTTGAGATGGAGTCGTGCTCTGTTGCCCAGGCTGGAGTGCAGTGGCTCCATGTCGGCTCACTGCAAGCTCCGCCTCCTGGGTTCATGCCATTCTCCTGCCTCAGCCTCCTGAATAGCTGGGACTACAGGTGCCTACCTCCATGCCCGGCTAATTTTTTTGTATTTTTTAGTAGACACGAGGTTTCACCGTGTTAGCCAGAGTGGTCTCAATCTCCTGACCTTGTGATCCGCCCGCCTTGGCCTCCCAAAATGCTGGGATTATAGGCATCAGCCACCGCACCCAGCCTCCACTGACTAATTCTTAGGCTCCTGGGAGCAGGAAACTGTCTGAGATTAAACCTTTCTGGTGGCTAAGCTACTCTGGTTCCAAATCTCCAAATGGCAATTGCTCACATTTGTTCCACTGACCCAAGACATACAAATAGTTGTGCACACATGTCTTGGGCTGAACCCCTTACTTGTGCTGCATGCTCCAAAGGCAGTCTGCAGCAGGATGAAAGAAAGTTGTGAAGAAGATAAGGATTCACCCATCACCAGGGCAGGAGATATGGCCAGACCTTAGAAATAGAGAGTCACTGCTGCTCTCTTTCCCTCTTGATTGATTATCTTGATACCTGCTTACCACCTGCAGGTCCCTTGCTGTGTGTGTGTGTAGTGTGAGGGGGAACAAGATCTGATTACAGAAAATGTCTGCCTTAGCTCTGCATGCTCCACCCTATCCATAGACTATCCCTGAAGCATCTCAATGGATTTCAGGAAGGGTTGCTCTCTGGACTGGGCATCTCAGGGAGTACTGACTGGCCCTGGTGTCCAGCAGGGGGTGCCCATGCTCTGTTCTGCCCCCAGCCTGGTAACCTCAACATCCTGGAAACAGGCTTTCTTGCTCCACTCTGCTGACCCTGTCCTCCCCACAAATGAGCCTCCCAGCCTCTCCTGCTTATTGCCTCCTGGGTCCACATGTCTCTGCCCACCATCCTGACCTCCTGCCTCTCCCGACAACTCCACGCCCCTCCCTGCTCTGCCATCAGCACAGGCAGCCCCTGGGGAGTACTAGGGGACAAGAGGGAAGGGACTGATTTTGAAGATCAGCATCTGCATTCCTACCCTGGTTCCACCACTCACCAGTGTCACAGCCTCGGGACATTAACATAGCCCTACTTTAGAAAGGAGAGAATGGAGGCACATGGAAATTAATAATAGCACCCACCCGTGCGATTGCTGTGATGACCAAATGAGGACCAACCAAGCAGAGTGCTTCACACAGTGCTTGGCACATGTTTCTCATTGAACTACAAATTTCTCATCTGGAAATGGCCTGTATTGGAAGTGTTCCTGACTCAGAAAATCAGATGCTTTTAGAAATCAGCTTGTGCAATTTCCTACTTTCTGAATGGCTCACACTTAAACTAACGTGCCCAGAAGTCTTCTATGAGCCTAGTACCTCTTAAGTAGAGTAAAGACTGATGAGCTCAGTCCCAGCCAGGCACTGTTGTAGGTGTGGCTATTATTATCTTTTCTACCTTTCCATCCCATGCTGGGGCAGATGTCAACAGACGCCCCACCTTGGAGAGCTTGCATGCTGAGGCATAAGGAACATGTCACAAGTGCATATTTTTATAATAATCATCATTTTACATTTTGTCTTTGACTTTTTGTTTTTGTTTTTGGATTGAGAATAAGAAAGGGGTTTCCCTCTGTCCCTATTCACTGGCTCCCACCCACCCTGCCTTTCTCAGATGCCTCTCCACTCTAAGCCTCCTGCAACCCTCAGCCCTACCTTCCACTTTGGGCTTTGCCTCAGCCAGCCGCTCCTGGAATTTCTTCTTGAAGAAGAGGGCTTGCAGTCGCTGCTGGTAGTGGTCGATCCTGTAGACAAGGTGAACCATATCTTGAGGTATCCCATCCCTATCCCGGCCAGCCCCAGCTCCCGGAGCCAGCTCCAGTCTCCTCTCAAGCCTGCCCACCTCCATCCCCTTCCTCTTGGCAGAGCCCCACCTGCCCCACCTGCCAGAACCCCACCTGCTTGAATCCCCGCCATGCCCATGGCCCCAACCTGCTCATTTCATAGAGGAAGCGGTCAGCACGGGCCATCCGCTCAATTTCATGCTTGTGCTCCTCCAGGAGGTCAATGTCACTCTTCTCCGGGACGAACTTGAGGAGCTGCAAAGAGCAGGCGCAAGTCACACAAGCAACTGGTGAGCAGCAGACATGGGGTACAGGGTGTGAGAAGCTGTACTGACTTGGGTCAAGATGGGGAGGGTGCCTTGAAAGAGGGAGGCACCCTCGTGTGGACAGATTTGTTTCATCTGCCTGAAGGGGATGACAGGGCACACAGCTCTGAAATTCTTTTTTCTTTTTTAAAATTGAGATGTAACTGATATACAGTATTTCTTTCTTTCTTTTTTTTTTTTTAATAGGGTCTCACTCTGTCAATCAGGCTAGAATGCAGTGGTATGATCATAGCTCACTGCAGCCGTGACCTCCTGGGCTGAAGCAATACTCCCACCTCAGGTCCTGAGTAGCTGGGAATATAGGCATGTAGCACATACTGGGTTAATTTTTTTTATTTTTTTATTTTGTAAGACAGGACCTCACTATGTAGCCCTGGCTGGTCTTTACCTCCCGAGCTCAAGCAGTCCTCTCACTTCAGCCTCCAAAAGTGCTGAGATTATAGGTAGGAGCCACCACGTCTGGCCTAAAGTACACTATTCTTCAATGTACAGCTCAATGATTTTTCTTTCCTTTTAAACAAACTTGAGGTATAGTCTACATAAAATAAAATGCACCCACTTTAAATGTGCAGTTCAGTGATTTTTGTCAAATCTCCATCCATTGAATCATCATTCAGATTAAGATAGAGAACATTTCCGTCCCCCAGGAAAGTTATTTTTCATCACTTCAGTAAGCCATTCAAGTGAATATAGGCTCTCAACTGAATTCTAGGACCTTAGCCAGATTTGCCTGTCCTTGAACTCGTGCTGTATGCTCTCTTTTATGTCTGACTTCTCCCCAGCATAATGTCTAAGGTTCATCCATGTCATGGTAGTTTATTTATTGCTGAGTAGGATTCTACTGTATGAATATACCACAGTCTACTTATTCACTTTCCTATTGATGGACAGTTGGGTTGTTCACAGTTCGGGGAATTTATAAATAAAGTTGCTATAAATAGAGTTGGCCCGTGAGTAACACAGGGTTGAACTGTGCAGGACCACTTGTATGTGGATTTTCTTCCGCCTCTGCCATCCCTGAGACAGCAAGACCAACCATTCCTCTTCCTCCTCCTCAGCGTGAAGACAATGAGGATGAAGACCTTTATGATGATCCACCTCCACCCAATGAACACTATCTTTTAATGATTTTCTTTTTTTCTTTTTTTTTGATGGAGTCTCACTCTGTTGCCCAGGCTGGAGTGCAATGGCACCATCTCACCTCACTGCAACCTCCGCCTCCTGGGTTCAAGTGATTCCCCTGCCTCAGCCTCCCAAATAGCTAGGACTACAGGCATGCACCATCACACCTGGCTAATTTTTGTATTTTTTAGTAAAGATGGGGTCTCACCATACTGGCCAGGCTGGTCTTGAACTCCTGACCTCAAGTAATTTGTCCACCTCAGCCTCCCAAAGTGCTGGGATTACAGGCATGAGCCACCATGCCCGGACTTCCTTCTAATAATTTTCTTAATAACGTTTTCTTTTCTTTAGCTTACTATGTTATAAAAATACAGCATATAATACATGTAACATAAAAATATGTGTTAATTGGTTGTTTATCTTATCAGTAAGGCTTCTGGTCAACAGTAGGCAATTAGTGGCTAAGTTGTTGGGAAGTCAAAAGTTATATGTGGATTTTTGACTGCATGGAGGGTCAATGCCTCCAGCCCCCACATTATTAAGGGTCAACTTTATTCTTGTGTATTTATTTTAGTCAGTATTTGTACTCATTTCCCTGGAGTTATACCTAAGAGTGGGATTACTAGGCAATAGGGCGGGTATATGTTTAGCTGTAGAGTGTACTTCCAAGTAGTTTTCCAAAATAATTGTGCCAAATGAGAATTCCAATTGCTTCACATCCTCGTCAGCACATGGCATTGTCAGTCTTTTTAACTTTAGCTACTCTAGTGGGTGTGTGGTGCCCCCTTATTGTGGTTGACTGTATTTCTCTGATAACTAATCATATTGAACACCTTTTCATATTCTTATTGTCTATTTGGAAATCCTCTTTCATGAAGCACCCCTTCAAGTCTTTTGCTCATTTTTAAGTTGATTTCATCATTTTCTCATTGATTTGTAGAGTTCTTTGTTCTGAATATGATCTTTGTTATATGTATGTATAGCAAATATCTTCTTCTAAGGTTTGTCTTCTTTTCACTCAGTAACCATGCCCTTGATGAACAGAAGTTCTTAACTGTAATGAAGTCCAATTGATGATGTTTCTTTGTGTGTTTTCTAGGTTTCCCAAAGGATCCAAAAAACTGAGAGGGAAGAGATTTGGGGAAGATATCACTTTTCCTCATCTGACTTTGCCTTGGAGTCAGATGGGAGAACGACTCCTGGAGGACACTTAGCCTTTTCCAGCTTTCCCCAAGAAAGGCTGGCCCAGGGAGGCTTCTATAAACCTTCTCCCTAACTCTTCCAGCCTGATTTCTCCTTGACCCAAGAATCGCAGCCTCTCTGGGGGCTGTTGGGAAGGGGTGTGGCTGCCCGCTGGGTTCAGTTCCCCTTCCTTCCCACGAGGGTCCTCACCTGCTCCAGCATGTCCTTAGCAAGGTCCTCCTGCTCATCCATCTTCAAGATGGCCTGCCGGATCTCCTCGTTAGAAAGCTTCAACCTAAGGCAAAACCCCACCTCAATCCAGGACAGCCCTCAAACCTTCTTCTCCAAAAAGTACCACCTCCGCCTTCCCTCATTCCCTAACAGGACTTGGGAATATATTTAATAGTATTCTCCCCTCACCTCCTCTACAAAGCCTTCTTAGACTAGACTAGTATGATTCAGTCCATAAACTTGATAATGAGCATTTTAGTGTCAAAATAGAGACGTGAGGGTCTCTGTTCTCTTGATAATCCATCAGAGCTGATAGGGGCATTTGGGAGTAAAAGAGATGTCTTCAATGTAGACCAAAGGGACAGGGCAAAGGGTTCCTGATCCTTCTCCTCCTCCTCATGCTTAAAAAATGCACAGCATCTCCACGGGAGGACAGGATTATCGGCAAGCCACTAAGAGGGCAATTTCCTGCTGCCTTCATTCTCAGAACACAGAATCGCTCTCAGTTTTCTGACAGCGCCTCAGCTCCCACACAGCTGTCCCAGTCAGTCTTGCTGTCTGGGAGAGGGAGAAGCCACATACCCCCATAGCCCTTCCCTATCCCCTCCACATGCACCCCCATTAGGAACCCTGGGGATTCAGAACTCTTTCCACCATCAAGTGGGGGAAACTGAGGCCTGGGGGCTTGTGAGAAGAAAGTGAGGAGGATGTCTCAGAGGCGGCTGGGGCAGCACTAAGAATAGTATGGGAGGTGGTGCCCTCTGACCCTGCTCAGGCAGGAGGCCCCCCATACAGAAGCTGTGCTGTTAGCGCAGATACTGCCCTGTTTGTTCTGCAGCCGTGGGAAATGCTTAGGGGCTGAGATCATGCTGCTCCATGGCCTGAGCCAAGCGAGGCCCTCCGTGGGCTTAGAGCAACTCAGCTGCCAGACGCTGACCAGGCTGGGCAAGGGCCTGGTGACTGGGCAGTTTCCTGCCTGCAGAGCCCCAAACTGCTGCTCAAGGCATGTTTCCGAGAGACAGTTCCAGATCAATGCCTGTCCCTCCCAGGGGACAGCAGAGAGGGAGAGGCCTGAGACTGCCACCACTCCGTTCCTCCACCCTCTTTGTCCCCCAGGCATCCAACTCAACCACCTTCTTTTGCACATACTTGGAAAGAAGGATGATGCAGTTTTGGGCCCTCCGGCCATCAATGACCGACAGCTCTTTGACCTTGCGGGAAGCCAGGTAGATGTCCTCAGTGGAGCCCAGCTCTTTCTGCAACCAACAAGTCAAGTGGACAGTTGAGGTGTGTGTTCCCTAATCCTCCTCTTACCCGCCCCGCAAGAGCCACCTCCTACCAATCCAGGAATGCTCCTGGTGTGAGGGGAAGGGGGAAGAAAAAGACAGGAGAGAGAGGAGGGTGGCTAATAGCTAACTTTAAGAGAAGGTATCTGGGACTTTTCCATAGGCTCCAATGGGTTGGGGAAGGACACCGAGGAGCCCCCCTTCCTATTTTTTTATTTTTTTAGAGATTTTTTTTAGAAATTATCCACTCTGGGCAATGAGGGAAGGGGCTGTGCCAGTGGGTCAGGGTATGACTGATCTCTGTGGCTTTGGGCAATGTGACATAACCTACCATGACTCCGACAGAATCAACTCCCATTCCCACTGCCCAACCCAGAGGCCCTCCTCAGGCTTATGCTGAGAACCTGGTTGCAAACCCCCCTAGGGAACAGTTGCTGACTCCTAGGGACTTCAGGCACAGCCCAAGATGCCCAGGGTAGAGAGCATCCACAAGTTCAGAGGTATGGAAACTGAAGCAGAACTCTCTCCTCTGAGTCCCAGCAGGCAGATTCTGGAGAAATCATTGATCCCGCCCCACTCCTTCTCTTGGGCCCCTGGCGAGGTAGACAGGAGGCTGTCTACTGTGCTGTTCTTCCTCTGGGAGGTCCCTCTTGCACAACTTCAGGGGCCGCCTTACATGGTTATCTTTGTGAATTGTGTCGTGCCTACCCTGTGTGTCCTTACAGGAAAGGCTCTCCTTTGGCCTGGTGGGTAAGACAGTAGACCTAGAAGCCTTCTCCTCATTCCAGGAGACATTGACCTCCACTGCTGCCAGGGGTCTATTTGATTACCTCCCTCTGCTACATTTCTTCTTTCTCTTTGGGGGCCCTCTCCCATACCACCCTGTATGAATGCGGAATAAGGTAGAAAGTGGAATGGACAAGTCCTCTCTGTCAGGCCCAGTACAGAGCAGCAGCCCGGGACAGCAGTTAAAAGTTGGAGTGGTCAGAGCCCCGAGAGTAACTCACCTGCTGAGAAGGATTAGTTATCAGCTCCTAGGCAGCAGCCACAGCCAACAGAGAATTAAACATGCACAACATTAGCCAAGACATTTGGGGACCCAGAAATAGCATGACAGACACGGGGATCCCTCAGCATCTACACTGTCCGCTTCGTCCCAGTGAGACCCATGGTTGTAGACAGGCACCCATAAGTGGCACTAGACAGGAGCTGCTTCTAGCAGACATGCACTCACGGAGAAGCCAAACGAAGCGGAGATCAGGCAGCTCCTCCCATCTGCCTAGTGCGACCACCACTCCCCAGTTAGGGCAGACCAAACCCCTGAGTTCTCCCACCCCAGGCTTTGCTGCCTGTTCTTCCTTTTCCTCTGCTGAAAACCTGCGGAGAGGGTGGAGGATATTCCTCCATCCTGGGATGAGTTCACCTTTCTAAATAGAGGAGGAGTCACAAATGAACTCGATCTGGAAGCTCCAGAAAGTTGTGTTTACTGAGGCAGAGAAAAGCAAGTGTCCTTGAAGTTGCTCACTGCCCCTCATCTGTCCTTTGATGTGCAAGGGGAACTGAAGAGGCACAGCCGGCACCTCTGTTCTCCCTGACGCCGATGGAGTGGAAGCTGCCAACTCAAAACTCGCATGGGGCACAGAGAAGACCATGACTCCCAGGACCTCCCCTGCCCCACAACCAACTGACAGAAGAGGCAACAAGGTTAATACGGCCTCCAGGATCTCTCCAGTCCTGCTGCTGGGATTTCAGTCCCAGAGACTAGACGGCCCACTGAGTGAGGGGAGGCAGGTGATTAGACTGCGTGGGCTCAGAGAGGTGAGGGGGACAGGACAGGGGGTCTTTCAGTCTTAACTCTTCTCAACTCACCAAGCTGGGAGGCCCCAGACCCAGTTTGTACAAAATCCATAACCTTCTTTCCTGACTGGCCCCATCCCAGCCTCACCTCAGGGCCCTGGAGCCTGGGTAGGCTGGGCCAGAGCCCTGTCCTTCAGAAAGACTCTCAAATGAGGAGGTGGCCTGCGATCACCAAGCCTGGTACGCTTGCCACACACTCCTCTGTCCTCAACCCCACTCGTGGAGAATTGGCTTCCAAGAGCCAGTGCTCATAAGAGTTCCTTTCAGCTCCAGCAGCCTTAGCTGCCAGCCTGACATGGGCATGGGGTTAAAAATGCCTCCTGGAATTAGGAGTAGAGAATCTGATGCTGTGGGCACCCACATTTAAATTAAATAAGCAATCATCTGGCCAGAGCCCTAGGAGCGGCTGCATGTGTCCTCAGTCATCCACAGATCAGGGCTGGGCAGAAAGTGAGCTAGGGCACCCTCTCCAGCTCAGTGGGGAGCCAGGCCACAACAGCCAGCCATTGCCAGGACCCACTCATTGGCACCCAGGGAAACCCTCAAGACTGAGGTCCCAGGCTAAGTAAAGAAAACAAGGAAGATGGTAGCCCAGCCCCAAGAGGGAGAAGTCCCTCTGGGGCGGGCCAGAGATAAAGCAATTCCCTGAGGCTTCTAAGCTGGTCATTCCCCAGATGGACTTAGAGGGAAAGCCCCTAGCTGCTAGTTACCAGGCAGATTCCTGGGCCCCAATTCATCTCCTGAATCACATTCCAGGATGAGGTCTGAGAAGCAACCCTTTTGGCAGTCCCCACAGGTACTCGGCACAGTTTCAGATTCCCACCATAGGAACACCCTGCGCTCTGCCACCAACTCACCCCCTACTTTCTCTGTGACTGGAAGACCAGACTGCTGGCAGCCACCTGCACATAGAGCCTTGAGAGAAATATCCAAGGCCTCCCCGGGCCTTCCCAGGCCCAGCCCCAGCCTCAGCCTCAGTCTCAGCCCCCTGAGTGACATGGAGCAGCACCTTCTGCCTTCCTTGCAAGGCAACATCCCCTGCTCGGTCTCATAGAGGTGTTGACAAACAAAATGTGGTGGAAAAGTGGTTTGAGAAGTTATTATGCCTTCTAAGCCTAGTCCCTAAATCCTGGGCCAAAGACAGCAAGGGTCCACAGTGGTCAGGCCTTGCGACTCTACCTCCGATGCTCCAGGATGGAAGAGAGAAATGGACAAAACACCATTTCAATACTTGGTGTATAAATATGAACCATAATACAAGCATATTTCCCCCTATGGTCTGTGCACCTCTACTTCATACCTACATCCTCAGCAAGAATAAAATCATCACCTCATAAAGAATAAAATCATTCAGTATACATGTGAGGAAGGAAGGAAAGAAGGAAGGGAAGGAGAAGATGGAGGAAGGGAAGGAAGGAAAGGAAAGGAAAGGAAGGCAGGCAGGCAGAAAGAAAAGGAGAAGCTGAGGTTTGGATTCAAGGGTATGGTCCAAGAGGCCAGAGGGTATAGGGTCTTACCTGGTGCCTCTGGTAGGCTGAAAACATTTTTTCAAAATCCTCTAGGTCCAGGATCCGAAATACCTGCATGTCATCAATCTCATTCCATACGGTGCCAGGGACACGCTCCTAAAATTCAGGGTAGGGAGAAGATCCCATGGTTGGCCCAACTCCATCATGAAGATGCCCCATGCCTCCCTAACCCCACTTATCTCCCAACTGCACATACTAAGATGACCAGGATTTCAGACCTTCAGAAGGTAGTCGGTTGCTCCCCTCAACCTCCAATTCTCTTGAATACTCTGCTCCAGGGTAGAGGCCAGAGACAACCCCCTTCTCCTCCCTTGTGCATGGAGCCACATGTAAGCATGTTCTAGAAATCATGCGGGGTGCTGGGGGGATGAGTAGGCAGTAGGAAAGGGAGTGCACTTCACTTTTTCCAAAAGCAAAGTCAGAAGCTGCACTCAGGGTACTTCACACAGGCCCACTCCCCCTAAAGGGCAGGTTGCCCGGAGTCACTCCTGTCCTTGGCAGCCATCATTGGAAGATTAAAGCCATACATATTTTGGATCCTCAAAGCTGCAGCACGGACTGTATTTATGTATCTCAGATGGTTGTTTTCTTTCCCAAGGGTCTTCCTCCCACTTTCCCAGATTCTCAGACAGTGGACAAATACCAAAGTTTGGGACCTGGCATCTGTAGTGACACTGCTGAGACCAGCAAGACTCTGCCACAATTTCCCTTTGGTCAGAGCCAGGGAAGGTGTTACCATCCTTTACAACTGGGATATGTCCAGGGTTTTACATTCCAAGGTCTCTCCATTTAGGCCTTGCCCCATCTCTGTGTAGGACCCTTGCACTAGGGTCTGGATCCTGGCTGTTAGTCAAACCAAAAAAAAAAAAAAAGCCCTGGCAGTCTCGTAGCACCCTGCTGATGGTCCAGAGCACAGCCAGCCAAGCTCCTGACAGGGTGTTCCAACCCTCCCCTCTCAGGAATCCCCACCTCATCTAGAGCTTTGCTGTCCTTCAGTGTAGAATCTCTCTGCCTTCCTCTACCTAGAGCACAGCTGGGGAACCTTGTTTAATGCCTCCTCTTCCTCCCTACAACCCCCCTCAGAAAGACTTGGAGAGAGAAACATACCTTTCACTCACTGTTATTTTCTTAAACTCTGGAAAGGGGAGGCTAGGCCAGAGTCAGGGGGTGGGGACATTCCTGTGGCCTTCTGAAGGCCAGGGACCCTCTTGTGGAATGCCGGCTGGGAAGCTTGGAGCAGCAAGGGATACAGGCAGCTGGCCAACCCCAACACAGATGCATTCTTTTCATGGCAGAAACAACCACTGTGTATGAGTGTGTGTATGTGTGTGTGTGTGTGCGCGCGTGCGTGCTCACAGAAGCACACGTGGGATAGGGGAAGGGACTAGGAGAGGCGTCGGGCTTCTGGAAAGGGGTGTGGGAGGCAGAGAGATGAGAAGGGAATGGAATCAGGGAAGGCAGGGACGGAGCTGGCTGAAGCAGTGTGCAGCCAGAGTCTGATCTGCAGGGAGGCCTCCCTCTGCAGCTAGGACCAACGTGGAGGTAGGGGAGAGAGAAGCCTGCAGAGGTAAAGCTTCCCATCCTTCTCTATTCTTGGTGAGGCTGGGGTGAGAAGAAACGGGCTGCAGCGAGAGAGCTGGCTGCTTCACACTGGAAGAATTTCCCATGAGACAGCTGACTAAGCTCGGGCTCTTTCTCTCTCTCTCACTTCTTCCCAAACATTGCCCAGCCCACCCCCAGCTTCCAGCATCTGCCAGAGGACTTGAGGCTCTTCGAGGAGGTATAACTGAGGTCTGGAGCCAGAGAGCGGTAAGTCTGTTCCTAATATTCTCTACATGTTGACACTCACCGCGTCGCCCTGATGTGCCCACCTTGCATAATTCTCTAATTTAATTTTCCCACCACTCTGGCCAAGAGCCCATCATCTCTAGTCTAGACTCCTGGGACTTCTGCCCGCTGGAGATATCCTTCACATGCCAGGGAAAGCTTTCTCAAAAGCATGTTTCATTATGTTTCCCCCGTGGTGCACTGCCTTTGGGGTCAGGCGGGCCTAGCTGGCTGACGCTCCCAGCCCTGCCATCCTGTGGGACTGTGGGAAGATGGAGGGATGAGATTTTTCTCCCACGTCACATAAAAGGAAACTGAGTCTCCATGATTTTTTTTACCTCACCGAGTTGACGTGAGAAGTGAGATAACATACTTCAAACATACATGGTAGGGCCACTAATAATAATCTATTTATTATATGAAGACTTTCTATGTTCCAAGTACTTTGTATGTAGGAAATCAACTAATCCTCACAGCAATCTCTTTTTTTTTCGAGACGGAGTCTTGCTTTGTTGCCCAGGTTGGAGTGCAGCGTGTAGCGGTGCAATCTTGGTTCATTACAACCTCCGCCCCCCAGGTTTAATTCTCCTGCCTCAGCCTCCAGAGTAGCTGGGATTACAGGCGTGCGCCACCGCACCCGGCTAATTTTTGTATTTTTAGTAAAGATGGGGTTTCACCATGTTGGCCAGGCTGGTCTCAAACTCCTGACCTTGTGATCTGCCCACCTTGGCCTCCCCAAGTGCTGGGATTACAGGCGTGAGCCACCGCACCCGGCTACAATCTCTTGAAATGGACATTATTATTGCCCCACTTACAGATCAGGAACCTGAAGTCCAAATGATTCCATAACCTGCCCGTCACACAATTAAAAGCTTGGCATTGGGGTGATAAGTTCTCAAATGTTATTCAAAGACCGTTCACCTTGCTCTACTTCTCCAAATATCCCCCACTGTCTATTCCAACAAACCCACACTCTCCAGTCTAGAAACGAAACTCTGGCCTGCTCTGGGCCCCTGGGCAATCTGTATAGACCTTACTATTACTGGACCCAGAGAAACTCCTGAGCACACAGCTTCATATGATGAAAATGTTGCACAAATATTGCTTGCTTTGGCTGTCTTCCTTCATTATTGATGTGCATAACTTTTTATTACATCTTTAAAATCTTACATTATAAATTGTGACAATAGGAGACAGAATGTTATTTCTCTTTTTACCACAATACAAAATGTTATTTTCTGACCATGAACAATGAACCTTTCTGCACGTTCTGCAGAGCGCTTGGCCTACTCATGTGCAGTTTGTCTTTCTGGCTCACCTCATGGCCACAGAGCACCCACAGGGCACAACTGTGCAGTGCACCTGTCACCAACCTCAACAATCTTGCTTTGAATGCTGCTAACAGGTGGCTCTAAAGCTTAAGTAACTCAGATTGGAGATGTTATCAGAGGCCCAGGAAACTACAAATGGGCTGTGTTCCATGCTTTATCTTTCCACCTAGATTATAAAGCCAGAGGCAGAGGGAATTTTTGAGATCATCTCACACATGAGCAAACTGACTTACAGACAAGTTGAGTGATTTACAGAGGTTGTACCGCTAAAGCTACACCTGGTTTGGTTAGAACCTCACCCTTAACTCATCTCAGGCTCTCTAGGGGTTTCTTTGAACACGCTTCCTAATTTGGCAGATCCTAAGCTCTGAGAGGACAATGTCATTTTATTACTATCCGTCATAGCCCCCAGCACAAAGCTTTACAAAAGCAGACTTCAGATTGACAGGCTAGCTGGTCTACCATTAGGAGAAGACCCCTAGCAGATAGCTGACCACCTACTTAGCAATCTCGCATCTCTTCCCACTTGACTCTGCATTTGAGCTCACTGAAGCTCAAACACAATGGTACAGTTATGAGTTCCCCAAGAGCTAGTCCAACAGGCCCATGGGATAAAGGTCAGTGTGGAATCCATTCATCCCAGCTTCAAATCCCAGTGAGCCAACCTAACTGAAACCAGTTACCATGCAGGTCTTTACTTCAAGGACAAAGCTCCTAGTCCTCCTAATAGGACTTGCCATTGTGCAGAACCAGAGGCAGGCCTTGGTCCAGGCTGGAACTGGCCTTCGATTGCTAGAGGTCTAATGCAACCAAGGGCGTCTCTACTCTATGCTCATGGGAGTCACATAGAGGAATCAACCCCTACCTGTGGTTCTGGGATTGGTGATTATTAGTGGATAATACTCATGAGGATCTCTCACTGCTGGTCCAGACATGAGGCCAGTGTGTGCAGCTTCCCCCAGGAAGATGCCAAAATAGCTATGTCTTGCCATCAAACTCTTTAGTCCTTTGTATACATTGCCCTGATCTTTACCAAAACCTAGATGCTGGCCCAAGCTCTTTGCTTATTTTTCCATCCTTTCCTTCAACTGGACCCTGTCCTTGAATTCTACTCAGTGTTTGTCTTGGCTGTGACTCCATTAACCCTGGGCAAACACAAATTCCATTTGTAGATGACTTTGTCAATGTCAGCATTGCCCAATGTCAAGCATCTCTCCCAGGGTAGGTGTTCTGACCGTGAGCTGCCTGGCACAGCAAACCCACTTTGTACATCCACATGACTGCCCTTACCCCCCACCAAAGAAACGACCCAGAGTGGAGATCTGTAAACAAGGGGCGGGCGGTCCCTGAGGCTGACTGCCCTGCTGTAGAGGAATGGGCCCGCCAGCCCCTTTCCAGATGCTCACCTCATTCAGCTTCACCCAGTTGAAGGACTTCAGTGGGTGAGAAGGCTGGGGGACACGCTTTTTCCTGAGTGGGACGTCACTGCTGGGGTAGGGGTCCTGAGGGAGGGGCAGGCCCATGCCGAGGCAAGGTGGGGCACCTGGGGGAGTCGGGGGTCCCCCGGGAGGAAGGGGTGGTGGTGGGGGAGGGGGACAACAGGCGAAGGGCAGAGGAGGAGGGGGTGGAGGCAGGTCATTGGTTGTCATTGAGGAAGACAAGGTGAGTGGGCCCCCAGGGGGTGGTGGGGAAGATACAGGGCCTGTCTGTGAGGAAACAGAAAAATTGCAAGGACAAAGCCATCAGCACTGATGCCATTCAGGTCTCCCACCATGATTCCTCTCCTTCTAGTTTCTTTCTATACTAGACCCCAAATCCTACCCTTATCTTCTACACACGTTTGGCCCCATTTTCTCTCTCTGCATCCAAACATCTAACACACGCAAACACACACACACCACCACCACAGACACACACAAGTCACGCACACGGACACTGGACAATCAGAGTCATAGCCATCACAATGCAACAGCAGGACTGATCTATGCAGTTGTGTAGGTTACTGACTGCACAAGATCTCCAGCTGAGAGAGGGAAGTGGATCCAATTCCAGCTGCACTCTGCTGTCCAAGGTGTGCTTCCTGGGACAGTGTCACCCAGAGGAAGGGACATTATTTTTCTAACACAAAGATGCCACCTGTACAGCCTCAAGGGTCTCTTCTATCCTGGCCCAAGGTCTCCATCTCTCTTCTCCCTCATGCCGGGGTCCTTGGCCTCTCAGACACCTGCTCTGCCCACCCTGTCCTGAAGCCCAGGGTCTTGGCTCAACTATGTAAAGGGGGAGATGCTTGCGTACTGAGAGTTCACTGAGCTGGGCTACCAGCTCTGCCACTTGTCCCCGAGCCTGGCGCAGCTCCTGGGACTCCCGGGCCAGCTTGTCCTTCATTTTGTTCAGCGTCCGCATCATCTCTTCCTTCTCCAATGTCTTTGTCTCGCATTCCCGCTCCTTCCTCTCCAGACGGCTCACAAGCTCCATGTGTTCTGGAATGGGGGTGGGACGGCAGAGGAAACAGGAGAGAATGTGAGTAATGTGGCTCCCTGCCTGGAAGGACATGGAGTTATGGGCTGGGCAGGGGAAGGGCACGTGGAGTGGACAGCAGGCTTAAGCAGAGCCCCTCACCTTTCCGGAACTTCTCTGCCTGGTCTCGCCACTGTTTCACTTCATTCTCGTTGATGAGCCTGGCAGGGCATAGAGGGAAGGGTCAATGTGATTGTTGACCATTGACTCACAGCTTCCCAGGAGACATCATCTTTTTACCCTCCAGGTGGGGACCCTGGTCTCCAATCTGTCCAGCCACATCAAGGGGGCTAGGATTTAGACTTCCCAGGTGTCTCTCCAGGTCCCCTGCCCCGTTCACATTATGTGTCTGTGGAGACCGTGAGAGAAAAGACCTTTAGATACCCTATAACCCGGCCCCTTTGTGATACAGCTGGAGCCACTGAGGCTCAGAGAATGGGGATAGGGCAAGAGCTAATTAATGGTAGAACTAGGACTGAACCTCAGGCTCCCAAGAATTATATCATGACTTGCACCTCCTTGTAAAATAGGTTTTACCTTTAAAAGAGATCAAAATATTGGCCCTACCATGGTCCAGGTTTCCAAAGACCAATGTGTAAGAGCAAGAGACATCACCCACACCAGCAATACAGACTGAGTGTGTTCAGAGTGACACAGAGGACAGCCTTGTTCATGCCAAGCTCTTGAAACTGTGTTCAAATTTAGCTTTTACCTTGACACCAAGGCCTAACAGAGGTGAAATCCCAAAGCGAGATCCCAAGAATCCTTTCCTTTATAAATCTGAGAATGTGGAAGAGTTAGACCCATGACTTTTGGCCTCTTCAGCCACATCAAGGACATAGAGAACAGAGTATGGAGAGGGAGAGTATTTCATTAAGACATTTCTTTGAAGAGGGCCACTGCTGTTATCCCCAAGATGCTACCTCCTTCACCACCATCCAAGGAAGGGGTTTCTTCGGGCCTTCCCCAAGAGTTTTGACTCATGTTCCCTGAAGTTGGGAGGGAGGCAGGGTAGACTGGGGCGCTACTTGGAACCAAGCAAAGCCCTGGGAGCAAAAGAAGAACACTGCTCTGCGGGGCCCTGCCAGCACTCCTAGAGTTCGTTGGCACAAGAGATTGCGTGAGGGTTGCCCATGGGTCAGATATAAGCCTCGTGGAGGAACTGGGCTGCAGTTTTCACAGTCCTGTGCAAGGGGAGCTGTTTCCACCTGAGCGAAAAGTGGGAACATCCACACCAAAAGTCTACAGGCAGTGGACTGCCAGGGAACCAGGGACAGATGGAAGGGCTGGAAGCAGCCAGCCAGCTGGAACAAAAATCTTGCATGGCCAGCGAGCTGGGTTTTGTAGTGAGAGGCACCCAGCAAAGAACTTCTGAAGATTCCAGGAACACACTGACGTCTTTACCCATATGCCAAAAAGGCGAGAGAGCAGGGAGCCTGTTTACTAAATTATCTTATCAAGTAAGACCTTTTCCCTTTTTCCTTCCTGTCCCCAGGCTGCCTCTTCGGAGGGTCAGACTAGTTTGTAGAAAGGAGGGGTGGGAGATAGAAGGGGTTACAGGGTAAATAGAACAGAGAAAAGAAGGCAAATATCACACACAGACATATGTGCACACATATGCACATACACACACACATGCACACACACACACACACGCCCTTCCCATTCCAGTTTCCTGGCCCCAGCTGGTGGAAGAGAAAGATTTACGGCTAAATCATGTCTAGAATGTCATGATTTTAGTCCTCCTAGTTGTAGATTTCAGACTATGTTGCACTTGAAAGTGATCTTAGGACTCCTGTTACCCAAGAAGGGGTAAAAACTTCATTGGACCTCAGGAGTTTTTATCCTCTGGCAGTGGAAAAGATTGCCTACTAAATAGTGTAATGAATTGGTAGGAAATAAAACTAAAGTCGCCTTTTGATCACTTTCCCAGTTGCACTTGTCCAACATACCAATTAGGATTTTAACTACATCAATATCTGACTATGCAAATGAAAACAGTAGCAAGAAGAGCTGGAAAATAATTGTGTACTTGGCTTTGGAATGCAACATAATGAATCACTGACAGCCAATTTATCTCCTTAAGGGCAAGTGGCTCAAACTCATACTGAAAGTTAAGTAAAAGCTTAAAATTAAAAATTAGTATGTTAATGTAAGGCCTTATTATTAATTGATGTAAATTTAAATGTTTCTCTGTGTTTCTCTATCCAAGATCAATAAAATATGGTAAACCAGAAGGCCTTAGGCTCTGATAACCTTATCCAGCAACCTCATGATCAAATGGTCAGGCTCTATGTCAGTGGTCAGCAAACTTTCTATAAAGGGCCAGAGTAAATATTTTAGGTTTTACACACCATGCATAGTCTCTGTCACTTATACTTGTGTGTGTGTGTTGTTTGAAATGTAAAAATTATTAGTTCATGGGCCATACACAATAAGCTGGAGGACTGGAGTCAGCCCATGCACCCATAGTTTGCTGACCCTTGTTCTATGTTAATGTGTTTAAATTCCCTATCTATCCAAGCCATGCAGTGGATCGTGGAGAGTTGAGAACATGCCCAATACACCTGTGCTGGCTGTCCAAGAGAGTAATCACTAGCCACGTGTCATGTGGCTATTTAAATTTAAATGAAACAACCTTTAAGATTCAGTTCCTTGGTCATACTAGTCGTGTGTCAAGTACTCCATAGCCACATTTGGCTGCCATGTTGAACAGTAGAGAAATGCACTTTTTTCATTAGCTTAGAGAGTTCTGTTGGACCATGCTGCCCAAGACTCATTTCGGGATGACTGGGTTGCGAAAGGGAGCTGAGGTTTCGCTGGTGAGACCAGAGTGGGAGAGTGATGAGGAAGGTGGAGGAAGACAGGGCAAAGGCTGGCCACTGCTCACATGTTGACGATGTTCTTGACATTGAAGTTCTCCAAGGGAGCCAGGTCAGGGTCCACACCCCGCTCATCCTGGAGGACAATCTGCTGGAGGATGCGGTCCAGGAGCTGCCACTGCTGGAAGTAGCCACCGTTCCGTTTGTCTGAGGGATGACAGGTATCATATCTTTCCTGAGTCCTGAAGTCCCCCTTGGGCCCCACCCTAGAGTTGCTGCCTGGGGTCTGGCTGGTGAGGCATGCCTTTCTCCACCCACGGTAAGCTCCCAGTCTAGAAGAAGAGGCAATGCCATTGCTGATAATGGCAACTCACTGATTCAGTCATCTCTTGATTATCGGCAACTAGACTTCTACGGATGTGTCAACCACCTCCCCAATATATTTCTCTACTCCCTGAAATACTTTCTGGCTGCCTTTCTTCCTTGTTTGGACCCTGGGCATACTATGCCCAGGAAGTGCAGATTGCTTTTTACATTATCTATAAAAACCACCTGCTCTAAAATATTACATGCTGAATAATGAAGTCTCCAGGGAAGTTTTTTTTAAAAAAGATTTTAGGATTATCCACATATTACTCTACAGAGAAAGATGAAGGGAAACTGATTGCAGGTGTGCACTGAGAGTCAAAATGGGTTAGAGAAGTGCTTAATGGAACTCGAGAAAATTTCTTGTGGAAGTGACCTTGAACTATGAAGGTAAAGGCATAGTGTGTTATGTGTGATCTCATAGAGTCTCACTCTCATCCCCTCTAATGATAGTCATCTGGCTGGACATGGACTTCCTTTTTATGTAATAACCACAAACTCTCTTTCCTTGGTCCTTGATCCCTAGCACTTTATTGACCATCATAAAAAGCCAATAAGTTCAATCCTGACATCAAAGCAAACCACAATGCCTACAAGGTAGAATATCGAGTCTGCAAAGCCCCATTTTGGGGCAGAGTAGAAGAACCCATTCACATTGCCCATGGAACAGGAAACACAGGAATCCCTGGGAGCACAAGAAGTCAGGTTTCCCAGAGATTTCTAAGCCCTTCATGAAGACCTGCTGCAATGAGCTTTGGAGAACTGATAGCTTCTTAATTCAGGTCACTGCATCTATCCTGTCCACCAGTCTACTGACACATGCATTGCAAAGTGGTATCATTTACCATCTACTTTTCACCCAGCAAAATCGTGTAAAGCCAGGTCACTAGCTCAAAGAGGCAGAACATGTTTTATCTCAACCCTTGACCCTGCAGAAACCAAAATTCTTTCTATACGTAAATATCTCGCTGAGCCTCAGGTTCACTCACTATTCAAATGGACATAATAATGTGTATTCCTTAGGTCATTCTAAGGTTCAGAGACGATGTGCTTAAAGGACCTCACGTCACGCCTGGCCCCGAGTTGGCACACAATAAGTCACAGTTGTCATCACTGTCAATATGATTGCTGACACCACCAACATCAACCATTATGGTGGGCCACACTGGTTTTCAAAATATTCTCTTTTGTGAAGAGCTTAAGTACCAAGGGGTACAGTTAAAGCTCATTTCAAATTGCATTCTGGAGTGGCTATTAGCAACTATGTACAATTTATTCTATCACTGTGCACACCTGGATCTTAAGAACTTAGCCATCTGCTCCCATAGATGCTGACATTTGGTATTTGTAGGCAGAAGCAGGGGCAAGAGTGCCAGAGTGGAAGCCAACAAGGACTAGATGAAGGAGTTGATAAAACCTTAAGGAAAAAAACAACCATGTTCATTCCACATCTGTGCTACTCCCCCAAGCACAAAACTTTTTGGAACTCCCCAGCATGACTGATCTCTCACCCGTCATGAGCTGAAAGCTGAGCTATTTAATTTTGCAATGATCAAGCTACCGTTTTTGGACTAGGATGTTGGAGTTGCTCAGGGCCAAGTCCCCAGCTCCTTCCCCAGATGACAGTGAAGACCTGACCCCAAGGAGGGAAGGAAAAGCAGGGGCCTCCGTCATGGGGCCTGCCCTCCCAAAAGCAAGTGCACAGGGAGACATGGTCAGACTCCCCAAACCAGGGAGGTCCCAAAGTCTTGTCTAAACCTGCCCCAAGTCAAGGTTCAGGCCAGTCGAGGGAAGCAGCAAGTGCAGGGTACTTACAGGGCATCTGCAAGCAGTGGTGCAGCACAGAGAGCAGGCAGGGGTAGGCCTCCGTGTACTTCAGCTTCTTGTGGATCAACTCAAACATCTGGGAAGCACTCTTGGTGTCGATGTGGACCTGGGAGAGAAGAGGGCACAGTGATCAGTGGGTAGGCAGCAGAGGAAGTCAGCAGGAGAGAGAAGACCCTGCTTCCATCCACTACGCCCTGTCTCACAGGAAAAGTTTTCTTCCCCTGCCTCTGGCCCAGGCTTAAAAAGAGAAAGACAAAAGGAAGAGGGAGATAGTCAATTTTATAAACTAGAGTTTCTCAGTCTCAGCACTATTGGCATCTTGGGTCAGATAATTACTCATTGTGGGGGCTGCCCTGTGCTTTGTAGGTTGTGTATCAGCACCCCAGCCTCTCCTTAGCAGATGCCAGTGGCACCCCCTCACACAAGTCAAAATGTCCCCAGACATTGCAAATGTCCCCAGGGGGAGAGGAGAGCAAAATCATCCCTGCTTGAGAGCTACTGATCCAAACTCAGGGAAGGGAGCAGGGGCATAGAGGATTCAAAGTAGCAGGTGGAATGTGGCGCAGGTCCACCACCTGGGTTCAAACCCCAGATCTATGCTTTAGTTCTGTGATGACAGGCAAGCTGCTTATCCCCTCTAACCTCTGTTTCTGTATCTATAAATCCAGGGCTTTTGTGAAAATATAATGGATGCACTCAGTGACTGTAAAGCACCACCCAAAAGTAGCTTTCTATTTGGATAGGGATTTTATGACACAATAAAGCAGAGTTGTGTGCTTTCAGGGTTGCTGAGGTTAAAATGAAAATACAATTTAGTTTGCTAAGCATGATCTGGTTAGGGATGGGGAGAGGGGACTCAGGAAGTTGCTGGAAGGCAGGGGAAAGTCAGCCCAGGAAAGGTATTTGAGACTAATCACATGCAATAACTTGCTCCCTTTCCTTTGGGGGTTTCAGTCTCCTCCTAGGCCGATGCCTTCCCGGGGGAGGCTTCCACAGCCAGCATACTACTAAGGCTCTGGAAGTGAGATGTGATGGTTCGTTTTAGGTGTCAACTTGACTGGATCAAGGGATACTCAGATAGCTGGTAAAGAATTCTTTCTGGGTATGTCTGTGAGGGTGTTTCCCAAAGAGACTGGCATTTGAATCAGAGGACTGGGTAAGGAAGATCCCACACCAGCTCCACCACAGCACAGGGCCTGGAGAAATGGCTGTGGGGCCACCTAGAACCCTACTACCATACTACGATCACTCCACCCTGTGAGCTCCTCACCATCCAATCAGCTTAGGGTCTGGAGAGAACAAAAAGGCCAAGGAAAGGTGAATTTTCTGTCTCCCTCTTTTGGAGCCAGGACACCCTTCTTTTCCTGCCCTTGGACATCAGAACAGCAGGCTCTCCAGCTTTTGGATTCCAGAACTTGCTCCAGTGGCCCCTTATGTTCTCAGGCCCTTGGCCTTGGACTGAGCCATGCTACTGGCTTCCCTGTTTCTCCATGCAATAACTCCGACCTGTCATGGGACTTCTCAGTCTCCATAGTTGTGTGAGCCAATTCGCCTAATAAATGCCCTCTCATCTGTCTATCCCTATATATGTATCCTATTGGTTGGGTTTCTATGGAGAACTATGACTGATCACAGGACCTAGCCATGGGGGTGCCCACCAGGGAACCAGCCCACACCAGCCCTGCCACAACACAGGGTCTAGAAAAGTGGCTGTGGGGCCACCAAGAACCCTACTACCCCATTGCAATCGCTCCACCCTGCTGGCTCCTCACCATGTCAAACCTCCTGGCTAGCTCCAGGTCATCCTCATTCCGCACCATCTCGAAGAAGTCTAAATGTCTAGACAGAATGGGGAGACAGAGAGAGTAGACATTACAGCCAGGACACACCCTTGGTTGAGGGTTACAGCCCCTTCGAGCCCCCCACTGGCTAAATCTGAAAGCTTCATTCAAGCAAGATGAAGGCAAAATGGGAAAGAAGCCGCTGTTTGTAGGACACCCATTGTCTTCCCTTTATAAGATCCCATGACCTTCCTTCAGGGAGGCCAATCCAGGGTCCCTTCACCTTAGAATGGGCTTCTATACTTTGGCACTACTGACATTTTGGGCTCGCTTATCTTTGGTTGTGGGAGGCTGATCTGTGAGGATGTTTAGCAGCATCCCCAGCCTCTACCCACTAGATGCCAGCAGCACCCCCTAGTGTGACAACCAAGAATGTAATGTCTGCAGGCATTGCCCAATGTCTCTCAGTTGAGGACATCAGCCCTGGTCTATTTTCCCCAGTACTTTCATAGGGTCTCCAAGTCAACCCTCAAAACTAATCTCTCCCTCATTTTCTGTCCTCATGCACACATCCACTTGTTCCACCTCAAAAGAATCCATCCTCTGTTCCTTAAAACCTAGTGTAATAAAATAGCCTAAATTAATGGGACAGAACCAGAGGGGCCTCACTGGTATCACATGGGAACATAATTGTGCCCTTGGATCAACAAGGGCGTTATAGCAAGCATTTTGGGTGGGACATTTCTTTGTTGAGCAGGAAGGTACTGCGGGACATTTAGCATTCCTGGACCCCAACAACCAATACCAGTATTGCCCACCATCAACCAGTTTGAAAACCAAAGAATACCCTCATATATTTCCACATGCCCCCCAGGGGGCAGTACTGCAATGGTTGAGGGCTACTGGGTTCACCTGTCTATAACATCAGAGATGAGACAAGCAGGTCAGCAAAGAGGACAGGCAAGGGCACCCCTTCCCCCCACAGAGCTGATTCTGAATCTACGCTGGGAATGGCAGCTGGTCTCCAGAGGGAAGGGCAGCCTTCACAAAGGTCCCAACTATCCCCATCTGAGGCAGTGTCCCCACAGGTTTGCGATGGAGACGGGTGCTTGGAACTTACTTGTCCAGGATGGCATTTTCATGTTGCCGGAGCTTGTCAATCACAGGCTGTATCCCCAGCATCAGGAATTCATACCGTAGATGTAGGCGGAACTCCAGATTATCCTGGGGGTCACCAAGGGAGGGCCAGACTCATTGGCAGATCTCAGTTTCCACAACATCCCCAGTGGAGCCCTCATCACCACCCTAGCCACAGACCCAACACATCTCCCACAGCTAACTCACCTGGAGCTGCTTCCAATCCCAGAGTTCCAAGAAAGAATGGAAACCTTATTTCTTAGTTTAAAGCAAACCCACTGCCCAGCTTCTTTTAGGTCTCCTGCCTCACTTCCTTCAAGCCCCTTGCCAGTTCTAGCCTTCAGCACCAAAGAGCAGTGTTGTAGAGTGACATGGAGCACAAGCTTTGGAATCAGACAGATCTTGGATCTGGTTTTGTGACCTTGGGAAAACTTTTAGTTTCCCCATTTGTGAAATGGTCATAGCATAACTAATCTACAGGGATGACACTTGTTATAATTACCTGATGAGGTGTGGTTACCAGCTAATCAGAGCACATGCCAACCATGAAAAGGTGGTACCAACAAAGGTGATGTTAGCATCTTAGGGGCAGATTATTCCCCCAACCGGCCTTCCCTAACCCAGGGCATAAAGACAAATTGTTTTAAAAAAAAAAAAAAAAAAGTATGCTGGCAGAAAAGAGGGGAAAGTAAAGATCATTAAATTGCTCCCTTTGCCCCTTCTGTCCTTCAAGTTAACCTTGACCAGGGCATCTGATTGCCTTAGAATTTGGAACGTTCACCTGCTCTTCAAGTTCTTCTATTGTTGCTTTTTTTTTTTTTCTTTCTTTGAGATGGAGTTTTGCTCTTGTCCCCTAGGCTAGAGTGCAATGATGGTGCAATCTCGGCTCACTGCAACCTCCGCCTCCCAGGTTCAAGTGATTCTCCTGCCTCAGCCTCCCAAGTAGCTGGGATTACAGGTGCCCACCACCACACTTGGCTAATTTTTATATTTTTTTAGTGGAGACGGGGTTTCACCCTGTTGACCAGACTGGTCTCAAACTCCTGACCTCAGGTAATTCACTCACCTAGGCCTCTCAAAGTGCTGGGATTACAGGCATGAGCCACCACACCCAGCCTGTTGCTATTTTTATACTTCAAGAATCCCATTCTGACCCCAAAGGAAGGGAAACCAGAAGGCACACCTAACAGAAGGCACTAGAAGAACATGACCAGCCAATGAGAAAACAGTCCAGAAACAGCTCTCCATAAACAAGGGCCCAAACTCGCCCTCCTCCCACCAATGATTCTCTGCTACCCTGAGCCATCATCAGCCAGCTCAGCTCTGGGTCTGTCCACCGTGCATGATGCTACCTATGTAGGCAACTCCCCAGGAGCCCTCCCAGGTTTAATAGCAAAAACAATTATTGGGGAAGCAACACACTCACACACTCTACCCCAGGTCCAGAAAGTCAGGGAACAGCAAGGGCAAGGAGAAGGCACCCCACCTCTCCAGCTCCAGCATTGAGGACAGCATTGATGAAGGACATGATGGCTGTTTTCAGATTCACTTCATCCCGGTACCGGCCCAGACTTCGGTCTAGCTCGTTCAGCAGGGTCTAGGTGGAAATGCAGAACAGAGCAGGAGGAGAGGGCTGAGTTCCCAACAGGTGTGGCCTTTGCACCTTTATTCCTGTCACCTCCACTACCTAGAATGCCCCATCTGCTCTCTCCACCCAATCAGGTCTGTCCAATTTACTCTGGGCTGCCCCAAACCTCACCTCTGCCTGGAAAATTCCCTTGCCTCTCACCTCAGTGGCAGTGCTGCCTCACTTCCTCTCCACTCAGCCTTTGGGGCTTGGTCTATATGGTTGAGCAGTGCTTCAGTGCTGCTTTATCACCGTGCTCCAGCTGTTTACAGCTCATATGTATTCCCTGCCTAGCTCCTTTATCGTATGGACACTGCTTTTATCCCTTTTCCGTCTTCTGCAAAGAGTCAGGACCCAGTTTTTGGCAATAAACCATGGAGTTTGTAACATCAGTTCACGTCTCTATGGACTTACTCTGTGCCAGGCACTGTGCTAAGACACTTCATATTTACTGTTCATCTCATTGATACTTCTCTGGGCAGGTCAGGGAAAGAAAAGAGAATAGCATGGCTGAAGCTCCCAGGGATGGTCCCAGTGTCCCACATTAGGTACTGGCCCAAGTATAGCACTTAAAATCTCAATCTCAGCAATTGCACTCAATTCAGTAATTCTTGACTGAGCTCCGATCATGAGCCAGGTGTTGAGGTTGGAGATGCAGAGCCACAAAAATAATGCAGGCCAATATTCCAGCTTCCAGGAACCCACTGACTAATAAGGAGGACAAGTCCATTTCCCAGCCAAACTCACAACTCTTAAGGCCCTGCATGTGTTTTTATGCAAGCCTTCCAGGTCCCAGTACTCTTCACCTGTTACCTTCCAGGAGCAGGCATGCAGACCACATTACTTTCCTTTTCCCCCAGTTTCTGCTGCAAAGAATCTTCAGGCTCTCACTCACATGTGACATCCTCTGCCCCACCCAGCTGGCATCCCACCTCCAGCCAGGCCCCTCACCTGGAAGCGGGTTCGTTCTGCTGCATACACCTGGTAGTGCAGCATGGCCTGCAGCACCTTCTTGTGGCCACCAGGCACGAGGCACACAGCACCCAGGATCTCCAGCACAGCCACCTTGGTCTTGCTGTTCTCTGTGCGTAGGCTCTGGGCTATGGTACTAATAGCCTCAGGCTGTGCCAGCACATGTGCCCGCCCCTGGGAGTTGTTCATCAATGCTTTGATGCAGCCAATGAGTGAGGTGTGGATGCGGCTCTCACAGGTGGCGTGGTCCATGCTCCGGAGGAAATTTAGCAGACAGGTCAAGCCCTCCAGCTCAATGAAGCGGGTCACAA
The DNA here is from genome assembly GCF_029281585.2 of Gorilla gorilla gorilla. Taxonomy (NCBI): domain Eukaryota; kingdom Metazoa; phylum Chordata; class Mammalia; order Primates; family Hominidae; genus Gorilla; species Gorilla gorilla. Next base: position 57,642,777 of record NC_073229.2, on the reverse strand, counting down.
ACCTACCAATCAGAGCCATTAACAAACATATATTTGCATATGATTCTATGCACACTTTGCAAATAGTTACCCCCTTACCTGTGTACCACCATGCACCTTGTCCCACCTACAGTAGCCACTTGGTTTATTCGTAGTTTATCTAAAGCACTGAAATCCTATCATCTTCACAAAAGACTTGTGTCTTATTTGCATTTTAAATACTGTGTATTTGCATATCATTGTCAGTTGCATAGCTAAAATGGTATGAATGTGAAGTCCTCTTCATATGATCATGATAATTATCAGAGCTGTTAAACCTGAACCCTCCTCTCCAGTGAGGATGGAGATTAAGAGAATTACAGTCGGATAACAAAGAGGGCTTCCAGATAGGAAAGCCATCAGAATCATCAACTCATGGAGTTAAGCCTAGGGAAGCTACATTTCAAGGGATCCTAAAGAAAATAGCAGAGTTATCTATCTTGAATATTAGCAAAAAAACATTAAAACCCATTTAGTTCAGGGGTTCTTAATTTGGAGTCTGTGTTCTGCTGAAGAATCTATGGATAGCATTCACAGATCCAAGGACTTGGGTGGGAAAAGAAAATTACATTTTTATTTTTGGTAACTTCTAATTAAAATTTAGTATTTTCCTCAATGATGAATGTAAGCAATAAATGACAGTAGTATTAGCATAATCTGTGACTTTGTCACCCCAAGAAATCACAGCTATTTTCATACCAAATTACAGTTGTACCAGGTATCTCAAAATACCATTTACACTCCTCAGTACTTCAAAATTACGATGGTTATCAGACTCGCAGCTAGCTCTTGCTATTTAAGGTGTAAAGAAGCAGAATTCATTGCTATCTCATTTTTATTATTTGTAGCTGTATTTTCATTGATTTGTTATTCCTATCTTTTTATCTATTATTTAAAACATCATTTCTGAGAAGCAGTCCATAAGTTTCACCTGGGTGCCGGATGTCCATGGCACGCCCACACACACAGGTACCCTTGATTTAGTAAAATAATTAATGATCTAAGAAAATTATTATAAATAACATTACTTATCCCAAGTGTATTTGTGTTTATGTTATTGTACAAATATGCCTAGAAAATAAAAGAATGTGCTCTCAAACTAAGTTGTTAACAATAGCTATTTTTTACTTTTTTCTATTTTATGCTTGTCTGCATTCCATAAAATTTCCACAATGACAATATGTAACTTTTGTTAGCAGAATATTATTAAGGGAAATTACAATAAATTGGGGTAGGAGACAAACCTGGCAACTTCCCCTCAACCCCTTTATTTCCTGACTACCTCATCCTTTCCTCTATCCCCTTCCCATTCCAGAACCCCACCACTACCAGAATGACAAGAGACAATTAGGATGCTCCCATTCTTCTTGAAGCTGTTTCTAGTCTCCTGGGGAGAGAGCTCAGCTCAGACAACATACACATTCCCACGCAATGGATGGCTAGCTTTTCACCAGGGGAAGGGTGGAGGGTGGCTCCTGATTGTTTGCTCATTTCCATGGTGTAAATGCTCCCAGCATAGCCAATTTCAAGCTACAGATATGATGTCATTGAATGCAGAGTTGGGAAGAGATGCATATTTCATAGTGTTTCCATGCACATACAATGCATGTAAACTCAAAAGTATACCTTATAGTAAAATGTAGAAAAATAATTAGGTAATTTGGGAATGAAGAGTTTCAAGTATTTATTACCTTTGTTTTGATATAACTTACTGAATCTTAAATTTATACAATTGAAATTTTAATCATAGCTACGTTTAACAACCAGCTTACAAAATTGCTGAAAATTTGACACTCGGCATTCGCCAGCTGTTACTAGCCAGTTCCAGCACACCACGGGGCAGACCCAGACACAAGGAGCCCCACTTTGGGCCCCACACGTTGTGGCCTGGGAATGGAAAGGGGTCCTCCTATGGCTCCAGGACTTCTACCCCCTTTTCCATGCCTGCGTTGCTCCCATTCTAGATGGCAAATCCCATCCAGAGACACCACACCGCCCCCTAGTGGTTGGAGTACTTCTCTACCCGTGCGTCCCTCTTTTCCTGGATGGGGCACTCACCCTGCCCCCTCATCCTCACAAGGCTCTTTCTTTTGTACCTTGTCCATTTGGTCACCCTCCTATTCTATCCCCTTACCAAAAATAAATCAATAAATTTTAAAAAAGCACTTGCCCTCGATTCCTCTTTAGAGAGCTCCTCAGGACCTGAGGTTTATCCCACTTTCCCAGGTTTCTCTCCCCTCCTCCCAAGCCCTGGCAGCCTCCCAGGAGAGGAGTAGGGGCTGGGAAGTGAAGTCAGGTGAGGCGGAGTTGGCCAGGAGGACCGGCATGGGAGCAGAGCACTGCACAGGGCTTCGGGAAGGCAAGGAGACCAACTGTGAAGGGACTCAGCAGGAAGCAAGAGGGGGAAACTGAATTACCTCATAGGCTGTGTCCGGAGGGCTGTCTTCAGGTCTTCCACGACTTGGTTCCTCATCTCCGTCTCCTCCTCATCAAACGCGTACAGACTCTGCATCTGAGGGCCAGCAGGTAGAAAGGGGCTGCCTGTCTCCCAACCCTCTGCACTCCAGCTCAGGTGTGACCCAGGGGCCATGCTTGCCTCAGAAAGCGTGAGGCCTCAGGGAATGGTTTACTGAGACGAGTGTCGGCCCCTGGGAAGACCTAGGTTCTGGGCTGGGACTTCACTTTCCTCATCTGCGAAATGGAGAGAAGTACTGGCCCGGTTTATTTCCCAAGTTTGTGTGATGCCCAAATGGATTTTAAAATGTTTAAATGGTTGGGGGACTCTGAGATTGCCCAGAGGAGGGGTGGATTACCTTAAAATTTCATGAATAACTGGAAAGCTGCTGAACTCCAGTGAGTGGGCAGTGGGGCGCTGAGGAGCAGTAAAAGGCAGTTTGGTGTGTCGGGGGTGGGGGCTGGGGGAATCACTCCCTGACGTAGCCTTTCTAGGTTGGGGCAGGGCAAGAGAGGGGCAGCCACTCACCGCAGCCATGGAATTGATGCGGTCGATGTAATAGTCAGGCCAGCTGGTTGCCAGCTTATTGGGGTCCTCCTGCTCCTGAAACAAGAAAAAGGACAGCATGGACCAACAGGCAAGACAGGCCCGTGGCAAGAGATCCTGAGCTTCATTCCGTGTCAGCAGAGGGATTCATTTCCCAGCTCTGCCCATGTGGGGTGGGTTGGAGGAAATTACACTCTCCCCCAGGCTTCCATTTCTCCCTTGGTGAAATACGGATGATGAACATTGACTCTCATGGCCAGCCAACGACGCGGGCAGTAACTATGCAGGTGTGTGTACTTTCAGTGAGCAACGTGCACCATTTTTTTAAAATTCTTTTCTCTTGTTCTGTTTGCTCAGCTTGTATTTAATGAAATATAATTTCCTGGCTGTTGAATCTAATTCAAATTCCTGTTTATTTTTATACATCTTTTTACTTTTTCTGATAATCTCATTCTCATATTTTACAAAAGTATTGGTCTGTGACAGTTTGGAAATTTAAAAACTTAAGTCTTTCAGGTAGTTCTAGAACACTAATAGAAAACACTGGGCACATAGTAGGCACTCACTAAATAGTAACTTTAGAAAAATAGAGAAATTTCCAAGGCCTTGGGCTTTGAAAAGACTCAGGAGACCCCCTTAGGCCTGTGATTTAATTCCTGGCAAACTCCTGAATGAGGGGGATGTGCAGCGCGGAGGCAGAGCCCAGATCCGAGGACCTTTGGCCCAGTGCTCAGCCCTCAAGAGACAGGCTCGACTCTTCCCCAAGTATGGGCAAGAATGATGGGAGTTAAAGAAATATTAATGTTGACTGAAAATCCAGCCTTCTCCAGCCAAATGGATCTGCTTCTGGGCCTCACACCCATCCTGCTCATTCCTGTTCCTGTGCCCCAGGTCACTTTGGAGGCTCCTCCCCATCTGCTTTCTCCACTCTCCTGCTTCCAAATCGGCATGAAAACTTAACCTCCTCCAGACCCTCCCTGACAAAACACCTCTCTGCCAGCTGCCAGCGGGCCCTGCAGCTCTCAGCTCCATCCACTCGATGTTTTCTATTTTGTTTCACAAAATACAAATCTTAGACCAGTAGAAAAGCTGCTTTGTTTGGGTCTTTATGACTTCACATGGTTAAATGTTAAATTTAATCATGGTTATACATGTTAAATTCTCCACGACTGAAGGCCAAACATTCTGCCTTCTGCCTTGGGGAGGGGAATCAGCACCAAAAACAATTGTGTCGGCAAACACATCCTTTCCTAAACTTGCTGGCTCGTCATTTACCCATGCCATATGCGCTGAATGGGGACCTGCTAGATGCCAATCACTGTGCTGAGCTCTGAAAGTACGGAGTGAAGAGTCATGGTCTCTGCCTTCCATGTAACAGTCCAGTGCCAGAGAAAGGGTGGTAAATGTTCTATGGTAGAGCCACCCATAGCAGACCTTGGGGGGTGATCCATCCAACACAGAAGGCTTGTAGGGGGTTGGCGTGAGTGGTCTAAGAACACTGGGCTATTAAAGAGCATTACAGCTAAGACAGGTGGGGAGGGTGTTATAGACAGAGGAAGTGCCATGTGGGAAGGTGGAAGGTTGTGAAAGTGTGTGGGGAAATTACAATTTGGTTTGGAAGGCAGTGAGAGATGCCTTCTATTTTAATAAATCTTTTTTTTTTTTTTTTTTTTTTGAGATGGAGTTTCACTCTTGTTGCCCAGGCTGGAGTGCAATGGCATGATCTCGGCTAACCACAATCTCCACCTCCCAGGTTCAAGTGATTTTCCTGCCTCAGCCTCCCGAGTAGCTGGGATTACAGGCAAGTGCCACCACACCTGGCTAGTTTTGTATTTTTTTAGTAGAGATGGGGTTTCTCCATGTTGGTCAGGCTGGTCTCGAACTCCCAACCTCAGATGATCTGCCCACCTCGGCCTCCCAAAGTGCTGGGATTACAGGCGTGAGCCACCATGCCTGGCCGTTTTTTTGTTTGTTTGTTTGTTTTAGCAGCTGTAGAAGAGACCAACTTAAGGGAACTCCGTAGTAAATCAATTTGGAAAATGGAGAATCATGAGATATGATTAATTACGCCTGAAATTTCTTTCCTTCCTTCCTTCTTTCCATGATTTCAGCTTTTTAAAGACCTGCTTTTCTCACAATGAGATGCATAAACACAGAGTGTTATATTCTGCAGGTGCTTAATAAGCATGCATTGAGTATACTAGACAATGGCTCATAGCGTGTGCAGCCCATGCCTCTTGTCACAGGTCCTCAGCCTCTAGCACTATTTTCCCCAGCAGTCTCAGGTTCTAGCAATGGGCAGCCAGTTGCCATAAGGGACTGGGTGGACTATGGGTGAGTTTTGCCTCTCTAGGCCTTCTTGGCCTCATTTGTAGAATAAAGAATGAGACTGCATCGACACTGTGTGGTTTTCCGGGTTCCTGCAACTCTGAAATGGTGTATATTTGAATCCTCCAATGTTACAAGGTCAGTCTGGCTCAGTGTGGAGACCTCGGAATGGGATAAAGTCTTCAGCAGGAAGAGTAAGAGAAGAGCTATGAGGAGGCACAGGAGCACAGAGGATACATGGCTCAGACTCCGCCCAGACCTTCCTGTCTCCTCCCAGGAGGGAGGGAGCCTAAGCCTCAGGCGTGGGAATAGCCAGGCTCTGGTCCCCAAACACCAAAGCAATGTAGGAGGGCAGAATAACAAGTTTTAGACTTGGGACTCAAGTCTGAAAACTGGGAGGGTGGAGGGGAGAGGAGGAAAGTAGGCCATGAAAAGAAAATTCAGGAGCAAAAGAAACAGACTAAAATAGAAAGGGGGCAAGAGAGAGACGTAGAGACAGAGGCAAGCTGAAGAAACACGGAGATGGAGACAGCAGAGAGAAGAATGCACAGCCGCTGGGAAAGCAGAAGGGAGGAGATCAAGTCCAATTAAGCCCCACTGGAGCTCAGCATACCGCTTTCTAGGGAGGGCCATAGCAGGAGGCTAACAGCATCTTTTAATGAGCAAGAAGAGAGGGAGGATATGCTGAGGAGAACATGCACGGATGTGTGAGCCCTAGCCTGGGACAGAGTGGAGACTAAAGATCCAAAAGAGGACATCCCTGCCCCCCAAACTGATTTCTTATAGCAAAGCTGCTCCAGGTATGGTCCATGATGCCCACCCTCCATGCCTGGGAGCAGGCACGAGAGAGTCCAGACTCTGCTTCTTTGTCTGTCTCCCAGCAAGCCCCAGTCCTGGGATGCAGCAGGTCCTGCTTTAAGCGTTTTTGAAAAAGAGAATCCTATTTCTTTGAGTGTAAGCTCCAGGACAACAGAATTTCCTTTTTCTATTTTATTCACTGTTGTTCCTCCAACACCTAGAACAGTGCTGGCATGTAATAAACATCAGGTGAATGCATGAGCAGGCAAGGCAGCAAGAGCCACCCCATGCCATGAACCCTGAGATGTGGCCAGAGGGGTCAGAGAGGGCACCTTCTTCTTGCTGCAGTAGATCTGCCATTTCTTCTCAGGGGGCAGTGCAAACATAGCCTCTCGGTTTTTGTCAGTGAGATCCAATTCATCCTGCAAAGACAATAAGAAAAAATACGTCTGACACTAGGGATGGTTGAGATTAGAATAGTCAGCCCTGCAGGAAATTACAATTCCCCCAAATCAGTTCCTCAGCCTACTATCTTCCTCCCGAAGAGCATCAAAGATATGATAGGGCATTTCTTTTTCTATCAGAGATACAGCCCCATCCCCTTGCCTCAACCAACCCTATGTGACTTCTATTGCACTCCCTTTACTTCCTGTCCACCCCCAACCTTGTCTCTGCAAATCCACCCTCCTGCTTCAGGTCACCCTGTTCCCTGCCCATCGCCTGCATTGCTTTGCTAGCTCCTGATCCTCTCGCCCTGGGGTTTCTTGTCTTCCATCCCTTGTCATTCTTAAGCTTGTGGACACCATAATACAAAGCCTAACAAAGAAGGGAATTGTCTGCAGATCTCGTTCTGCCTCTCTCAGATTCTTGCCCCATCCTTCACATCTACCTGCCCTTCGAATCTCTGCCCTAGACATTCTCTGGCTCCCCCAAACTCAGCATAGGCCCTAGCACAGGCTGGAGAGAGCTGGTGAGGACAAGGGGCTGCTCAGAGTAGGATGGGCGAGCCATGCCCAGGGAGGCATTGATCTGCTTCCAAGGGAGGTAGTGCCTGCTGGAGGCAGCCCCTCCCACTGCAGGACCAGCAAGAGAAGGCATGGGGCTCCATCAGGCTAGTCCAAACTTTCCAAGGAGCTAACTGGAACTTTATGAGGTCATATTTGGGGTAACTCCACAGGTATTTTAGGGTGAATTTGAAGGTTTTGCTATGCTAGACGGCCCCTGAAAAGCTCTCTTTTTGAAGCTGCCTCTCCTGTCATTCATGAGCAATGCCAGGGCTAATCAAAGGACTAGTTAATGGGCCATGGAGAACATAGCGTGCTTTTTTTAAAATCAAAAGCAAAACTTGCATTAAGCATAAATTAAGCATAACAAAGCATAATATTATGACTCTTTATATTTTCAAATACAATAAACAGTGAAAACAATATCTAAGGAAGTATAATAGTCTTAAATTTTGATATCTGTAATCTTTTCCCTATACTTTTATTCAAGGGAGAATATTAAGACTTTATTCTCTCACCTAGATCAGAACTGCCTAATAGAAAGATAACATGGGCGACATATATTTTCAATTTTTTCTAGTCACATTAAAAAATTTAAAAGAAATAGGTGAAGTCAGTTTTCATAGTACATTTTAAACCAGTAAATCTAAAATATAATCATTTAAACATAAAATCATGTAGAAAATTAATAATGAGATATTTTACATTCCTTTTTTCACACTAAGTCTTCAAAATCTGGTGTGCATTTTACAGTTACAGTTCATCTCAATTCAGATGAGCCAGTAGTCCCACGTGGCCAGGGACTGCCATTCAGACAGCACAGACAAGGATTATTTGAAATAATACCCATCAGTTCACCTGCCTCTGGAACTAAAGACTCTTGCAGATTTAATCCCAAACAAAAGTTCTTCCCTAGAACTGCTCTCTATATATCCCAGGAAGTTCTTTGTCAAAATTCCCAGAACCCTGTTTGAGGTTTCTTTCCCACGATCAAAATCAGAAATGAAAGAAAAAGGAGAGTTATATGCACCTTACATTTCCCAGTACAAACTCTGCACCTCTTCAACCTCTGTGCCTTTGTTTACACAGTGAGTCCTACCTGGACATGCCTCTGCACCCACTCACACTAAGGACCTGGTCTAATTCCTAGGGCACAGTGTCAGCCTCCTCCCGCAAGTCTTCAGTAGACCTTCCCAGGTAAGAAGAATCTCTCCCTTCCTGAACTACAGAGCAGTTCCATGTGAGCTTGTATTCAGATGATTGATGCACTTGTCTTTTCCAGCCAGTGGTCTCTATACCCCTAAATCAATGGTGGTTTTGCTCAGCCTAGGCAGCACATGACTGACTGCTGACTGCTCAGTCCTTATGAAACCTCACTTCCCTGGTTTCTTTAGCAACTACCCTCCTGAGCAGTCTCTCCTGCTTCACCCTATGTTCCTGCGTGGGCTTCCTTGATGACTTCTCCTCTTCTATCCCACCTTTAAATGTAGAAGTCCCTCAGGGCACCATCCTCCCTCACCTGTTCCCCAGGACTCAGTTATTATCTCAAACTCTCTCAAACTTGTACCCCTAGGCCAACAGTTTCCTGAGCTCCAGACCCTAGGGCCCCACTGTCTCCAGTACGTCTCTACTATGATGTACTTATGTAGAGTTACTATGTACCAGGCACTGTTCTAAGTACGTAATGTTTATTCATAAATAAATAACAACTTATAACAACTCATTTTACAGATAAGGAAACCGATGTACAGAAAGAATGTGTGGATTGAGTTCATCATCCCAGCCCCCTCAACTTGAATCTCCTCCAGTATATCCTATCCTGCCCAGGGCCCCAATATCCATCCAACACTTCATGTCAGAAACCAGGGTATTCTTTGATTCCTACTCACTCTTTGATCCTACCAAGTCCTATTATCTTTCCTCCTAAACAGCTCTTGAATCTATCCACTTCTCTCCATCCTCACTGCTAATACTTTAGTCTAAGGCACCCTTCTCTCTAACCTGTAGGATTAGGAGGCAAAAGCCTCCAAATGGTCAACCCAGAACCCTTCTTTAGCAGAGCACCTTGCGTGGTCTTTTAGAGAAGCAGATCAGATCACCTCAAATCCCTACTTAAAATCTTCCATGGCTTTCCACTGCCCTTAGGGTTTAATCCAAAAACTTTAGTTCTTCTGGTCTTCATTGTGTACCCCAAAAGGACCCAGCTCCTTTCTGACTTGAGACTCATGTATGCCGTTTCTTCTGCAGGAGACCCTCTGTCATTGTCCTGAACCTCATTCACTGATCTAATCATCTCTGTGGAAATGTCACTGCTCACAGAGGCCACTGTGACTTCTCCCAGTCTAGAATACAGCTCCCTGCTAGACACTCCCATGCCCCCACCCCCCGAATGCTCCCTGTCCTAGCACTCATCACACTTGTCACTGCTCCTCAAAATCAGTCTTCCCTACTAGGCTTTCACATTCTTGGAGGCAGGGGAGGTCTCTGGTGGCTCATCACTACATCCCTAGGACCCTCATACAGCCCAGCACCCAGCAGTCTCTCCAAGAAATATTGTTCACTTGTTTGAGAGATACCTGATGCTATTCTTCTTGCAGGCAAGACTTGTCTGACTCACCCTTGTTTTTGCTAAAGTGCCATGCAAGGGTCCCTGTCCTGAAGATGCTCAGTAAATATCTGTTGAATAAAAGAGCCAAAGAAAGGAACACTGCCTATCATGTCCTTCTTTCAAAACTCACTCTACTCAAGAAAATATCCCTAACACTAATCAGGCTCCAGATATTATTCTACACTAGCAAACGCTTTGCCCACACCACTTGCCCCATCCAGAGGAAAGCTAAAAAATCAGGAAACAGTGAGTTTTCCTAAATCTGATGTGACAAGAAAGCTGGACACCTTTCTCATATAACCTGCATAATCTCATCTTACAGGGACCCTGTTATTTAAAGAGCTGGATTGGCTTAACCAGGTATATCTATTAGCAAATACAAGTATAAAACCACATTCCAACCACATGGCCTTGTTTCTTTACTGGCTTACTAATGGCCCACCACAGAATGAGTGACCAAGAGCTAATGGTAGATGAACATGTACTTATGGCTCTTTACCAGGCCTGGGACCTCCCTTGGTGTGCAGACTTTGTCTCACCACCAGACCTCCAAAGAGAGAAGGAATCATGCTTCTTTCCTAGCCTGTCTATTTGTGGCCAGGGTATAAAGCTGCACACACACGGGCTTCTCACAAGGGCAGTCTGAAAGCTGGTCTGGGCGGGCATTGCAGAATCAGCACAGGCTGGTCCGGGTGTGAATGGCAGAGCTTCCGCCTGCCCCTTGCTAAGCACAGCACATAATCATCCCAGGCCTGAACTGGGACCCCAGGCATGACATAGGCATTTCCACCTCCAGGTTCCTAGCCAATCATCCCCTGTTCCAAGGTGCACAGTGTCTGCCCACAGAATCCCACTCTGTCCCTTCTTTGTGCCTCGGACATTAAAAGATCCCAGGGAAACTCCAAGGAGCAGAAGAGAGAAAGGCGTCAAATGTTCTGATGTTCTTTGAGATGTCTCACCATCTTATTTTGCAAAACCCAGAGCTGCCCCTTCCTATGATAACCTAATTACTGCACCATGTGGTCTACAATCCAATGCAGAGAGGAGGTAGGACCATTCTTCTGGGGACACACTTTATGCTGTCCATCCCAGCGAGAGACTCTGGTTCCCCAACATAGCTGAGGTGTCCTGGGGGCCTATCTCCTCCCAAGAGGAGTTTTGAGAGATGGAGACCCCAGCACAGGGGCCCTGCCCTCTGTCCAGCTCTGCCTCTCCATCCACCCTCCTCCCCATTGTCACTGTCTCTCCCCACCCTCTCACTGACCACCAGCTCTGCAAAGCGGATGTTGAGCTCCTCTGCGTTCGGGATGGGGCTGGAGAACTCCATGAACTGCAGAGGGTGGTTGTCCCGGAGGTTGATTTCGGGGATGTCACTGCCCCCAAAGCAGCACAGGAAGCCCAGGCCATGGCGGCTCCTCTTGCGGGGGGCCATGGTCACTGCAGGCCAGGGGGCGTCAGCAGGCAGATGCCCTAGGTCCTCATTGTGATCTGGACAAGAGGAGAGAACACAGGGTGGTCAGGCATACAGTCAGATAGGCCAGGGCAGAGGTCACTCTGCCTTCATAACCTCTGTCCCACAGGTTGCTGGGAGCCCTCAACCCAATAGCAAAGCCCCACCCACCCCGCTGTCGCCCTTCCTCCCACAGCATCCCTCTGTTCCCTCCAGCTCTTCCCACCTGGAGGCATTTACATATCCTCCCCACCATGTCCTCTGAGTGTTATCTGCCAAGACACTTTCATATTCCCCTTCCTTGCCCTCAGAGAAGGACAAAGACTGGGGTCACTGAATGTGACTTCCATGTGACCAGAGCTGACTTTCCATAAATGTGTGGACGGGATCCTATTCCCTGTCTTCCGTAAGATCAGCTTCCAGCAAGGCTCACTTACTCACTTGATTCATTTCCGGGTCTGGGGATAACTGATTTAAAGGCATGGACCAATGGGGAGGAAAGAGTTGAAGAAGGCTGGCAGAGGAAACACTGAGCTAATGATGTGGCATAGCTCCTGCAGCCTGGGTCTCTAGAGCAGGAGGAAGACGGAAGACTACAGAGGCTTGTACAGTTTTGTGCTCAGTTTTCTGTACAGGCATGTTTGGATGAATGTGAAATAGCAACAGGCAGTGGTTCACTGATCCTTCTAGAAGGAGGCGGCCAGTTGTCCTCAGAGAGTTACCCAGGGGAGTCAGAGCGAAGCCTGGGTACAGAAATAGGACTGATCATTGGAATGGTATTTGACATCTGCTCAGATTTTCAGAAGAAATCTGCTCAGATTTTCTTATCATACCAGCCAACCACAGAGAACACTGTTCTGTCCAGAGACCAGAACTGATGGACATTTAACAGCTGAGTAGTCATTGGACAGAAAGGGTTAAGGCTTTGGCTCGCCACTAGGAAAGCCTAGGTCAATGATGACCAGCTTGAGAAAGAACGCTACCCCTGTCATTGGTGCCACATGGCCTCTAGATCAATTCAATCCAACAACCAGTACACATGCCTCCTGAGAGGCAGAATCATCCTCAACCACTCGTTCCTGACAACCTAGGGGGGTTCAGTAGAGAGACCATAGCTTATGCACCAAACTGCTACCCAGCCAAGATTCTCCCCATCCCATACTTATAGATCTTAATTTTTTGGCCATAAATATGGAATTCTGTTTTTATCCCTGTTGAGTATCATTGGTTTGCAGTCAATATATTTTAGAATTCTGATTCTTAGCTATTTCTCCTGGACTCAGATTACTAACAGATTAGAATGCCTCTGTAGTCATCATGCACATCTTTGCTAAAAATGTTGACCACATCAAGGACACAGACCCTAATGACACAAAAATCTGATCTAGGAATGCCAGGGAAGTTTCATCAATACTCTTAGGGGACAGTCATTCAACCAGCTCTAAATCTATGTAACTATGCTCTCATCTAGCCCTCTTTTCTATAAAGTCAACATGAGAGATTTCCCCTAAAGCCCTGTAGAACTCAACATATGCTAAATCTATGACACTCCTTTGAACCAAGCTCTAGAATCTTATCAAAAGAGAGAACAATATAAATGTGGCATAATTTGTTCCTAGTGAACTCAGGGTAACTTCTAGAGAACACGGCTTTATTTCCTAAGTCCTAGCTAATAATTTAGTATAATCTCATCTGGCCTCTCATACATCATGCTCTATTTTAACTGTCATTCTAGAATTTTTTACCAGCTCCATTTTCTCTTTCTTTATAAACTGTGACAGAATTTTTAATAGGCGCAGAAAAACCTCAAATAACACATTATGGAAGATTGCCCTTGTATTACTGGTTATCTTTTTGCTGCTGGCTCTCACAAATATCATGAGGGCTCCTGGAGGGCAGGAGCTGTGTCTCCTGCTTCTTTGACAGCCATCCCCATTTCTATAGCCAATAAAAGCCTTGTGCTTCATGGGGGTTCAGTAAATATTTCTTGACCATTTGGGAAATGACCTATTCTCATGGAAATGGAGGAAAGAGGGGTCCTTATTAATCAGTCAAAAAATACTGATGGAAATCTTGACTACTAGCAATTAATAAGCAATCAAGAACCTTTGTAAGGAAAAAGAGAACCATCCTAGAGGCTGAGGGTAGGAGAAGCAGCCAGCAGGCTAGCACAGCAATCCAGGGACATGGCAGCAAAGACCTGGAGTAGGTTAGCATTAGAGTAAAACAGAGTGGAAGGGGGACTTTGGGGTTCCCCTGGGACTTGATAGCCAATGGCAAAGAGTGGGTAAGACAAAGCCCTGGTTTCTGACCATTAGGGTTAGTAAAGCACCAACTCTTCAGGCAGGTAGGGGTGGAATCCCTGGGGTCCCCTGCCCATTGTCAAGTGTGGGATGATCACATGGAATACAGACCAGATCCCCTTGGTTCCATCAGCCTCCAGAACGCAGCTGCAGCTGGCAAGCAAGACTGCTTTGTTCAGGGCACAAGGCACGGGAAGGGAGCTCCGAGAGGCAGCGGGGAGGGTGGGATGACAGCACCATGAGGGAGGGACAAGGAGAACCTGTGACCCCTCTTTCTGCCTTTACTTCCCCAGCCTCTTGTTCCCTAGTCTCCCTCTTACCTTTCTTGGCTCTACTAGAGGAATCAGACATGGCAGCAGGGGTGGCATATAGCTGGTGCACCTTGGTACAGTCTTAAACCAGCTGTTTACAGCCATGATTGCTCTGACTGGCCAGGGCCTGTGCCATACCTGTTGTTAAATATTAGAGCATCTCCCCTGAGTACGGGGAGTGAGGCACAGCGGCCCTCAGGAGAGGAGAAGTAGACACAGACCCTGCGAACAGGAAGTACCATCCCCCAAGAGAAGGACCTCGTGCATTCAGGGGGCTGCTGCATATGTGTCTTTTTGAGGGGCTGCATGTATGACAGCTCCCAAGTATGTTTATGCTCCTGAGGACAATGCCCTCCCAACCAAACCCTAAGTCTTTCCTTGCCTCCCTTTCTTAAGGCCCCATCTGAACATCCAAGACTAAAATCACAGGTTCTCTGCCAAAAGAGGCCTTAGAAATCATGTCACTTCATGGTAGAGATCTGAAAATGGAGGTCCAAAGAGGAACTGTCTTATCTGAGGTCACAGGCCTAGGAACAGAGCTGAGATTAAAACCCAGGACTCCAGCAGCCAGGCTGTGGTCCGGTCACTGCCCCAGCAGACCTTGTCTTCCCTGTCAATGGGCTTTTTTTCTTACCTTGCCTTCAGCTCCCCCATAGCCATAGCCTCCCTCCGCTAGAGCAGATCAATCTCTACAGCTTAGTTTAGAAATCCCTCTAGAGAGCTGGAGAGGTTTATAGAGGCTCCAAATGCTGCCTCCTTCTCCTCATCAGTAGGAGCTGCTTCCATCATCTGAACCCTAATTCCTCACCCGCTCCTGCTCTGACACCTCTTTCACTCCAGCTTCCTAGTAGCAGGGTGGGGTGGGGAGCAGAGGCTTTGAAGTCAGGAGACTGGGATTCCCCCACCTTTGTGTTCTCAGCTAGTGCCCATGAGTACTCTTCACCTCTGAAGCCCCAGCTTCCTCATCTGTGACACCCTGATCACAGGGTCTTCCTCGCTGGGTTTCAGTGAGGATTACAGGAAGTAACAGAAGTGAAATGGTTGGAGCACACTGGGCGACACTAGAGGAAGCGCCACCCTGCAGTGGGCCTCCATTCCCATCATCGCCAGCAAGGTAAGACTCGCCCTGCCCAAAGCCTGCAAGCCTCAGCGCTTCTCCAGGCAATGATGGGGTGACCGAGGCCTGGCATTCTGGGAATGTGCCTGGCCAGATTTATGAAGTCACCCAGCTCTGCCTTCCTCTAGGCCAGGGGAGCTGTGCTTTTCCCTGGGCTCTGAGCTATCTCTGGGTAGAAAGATAAGCAAATCTTCATCACTGGCCCTGGACAGGGAGAGGAGAAGGTGAAGTGGCCACAGGAATTCCTTTCTGCAAAACCTCTTTAGAAGAGGAACAATGAGGTTTCCACCTCGGAGGAGAATTGAGAAGCAATTTGGAGAAAAGGGGATGCAAAGACACAAGGAAACCAAGTGGACTTGAACTCAGGCCAGACAGATTTCAACTGCCCCCACCTCCACCCACTTTTCTCTCCCTGAAAACTTCCCCAGCGCCAGCAGCTCCCTGCCCTCCACATCCTGTCTCCTTGCTCCCTCTCCTCTTCCTGTGGGGACAAGGTCTCCTCAGGACTGTTAGTCCCTAAGCACAGACCAACTGGCCTAAGACACCAAACCATAGGTCACAGCCAGTTAAGCAATGCTTCTCGTGGCTCCAGCCTGACTGCACCCATCACCGTCACAGTCCCTCTACATTGTAGTGAAAGCACATTGCCTGTCCCAGTTCTGTCACTCACCAGCGGGAGTTCAGCAGGCCATGGTGTTAGTCTCTCTGGGCCTCAGTTTCCTTTCTGTGCAATGGCAGGGTTTGACTAAAGACCTCCAAGGACTTTCCCACCTCTGACCTTTCATACTGCCTTCGCAATCCTATTCCCAAAGGCTTCCCAAGGGGCTGTCCTCTGCCTGTACTGAGCGCTTCCCCCACATTGCTCTCCGAGCCAGGAAGGACTTCCTACCACTTGAGCTGATTCCTTCCATTTGGTTGGTAAAGATGCAATCCTAGCCTTTACCCTCAAACCCTAACCCCTAGCCACTGCACACACCAGCTTTCACATTTCAGGACTTCAAAAGCCCCATATCATCAGTGTTTATCCCTCAGTCTTACATAGAAGCAGAATAATACTAACACTTGAGACTTTCCTACATGCCAGACACTGGCTATGTCGACATTTTATTCCCTCGACAACTCTCTGAGATAACTGGCTTCATTTTATAGAACTTATGGAGAAAAAAACAAAAATTCAACAACAAAAACAAAAGCCACAAAAACTGTGGTTCAGAGTGGTTAAGTAGCTTGCCTAAGATCACATAGCTAGTTAGGGACATAGCTAGGATTCAAACCCAGGACTGTCTGACTCTAAAGCGGTAAGCCACTAAGCCATAAGGCACATGTCCAGAAAGTATCCTAAGCTGAGATCTGCTCAGAGTTTTCTCAAGTGTTACACAGATTCATATTAATAATTCATGATTCTGCATTTCCTGTGAGCTGGGCCAGGTGTTCTCACAGCTGGGCAATCTCATTTCAGCTTCACAATGACCTTATAAGGTGGTTATTATTATCCCCTCTTACAGATAAAAATATTGAGGCTTCAGGAGCTGTTACATGGCTTGCTCTATGACACCCAGCTGCTAAGAGATAGAGCTAGGACTCACAAGTAAGTATTCTTACTCTAAGCCTAGTGGTCTTGTCACAGAACCAAAGCTGACTCATGAGCCCCTCCTCTAGCTCTTGCAGAAAATGCTATTGCTTTGGGACATTCAAATTGCCTCGTATCAAACTGCCTCCTTTCCTACCTTCAGACACAGGGGTAACAGGACAAGGACATGGTATTGACTATCTCTCCCTGGTCACTTCCAAGGTACCTACTGAGAACCAGGTATTATACTGATAATTTTCTGCATTATCTCATTTATTCCCCCAACCCTACAATGATATCACGATCCCTTCTTACTGATGATGACATTAAGAGTCTCAAAGGTCAGGCAAGTTGCCCAAAGACCAAGTTTTAGAAGTGAAAGGGCTGGGTTTGAGGACAGTAGTGTCTCATTCAAACAAATGTGCTTTTGACCAGCTTCTAGCCATGTGTTGAACACTGACCTGTGATGAGGACCCAGGAGTAAACAAGGTGTGATCCCTTTCCTAAAAGTCTCCTTCTAGTGGGAAAGCAAGGAGAGTCCAGGCAGTGACAACGAAGAGAGTTAGAGAGCGAGGTGTTTGGGCAGCCCTGAGAAGGAGGACCTGGTCCAGCCTGGGGGGTGGGGGGTAAAGGGGAAGTCAGGGCAGGCTTCCAGGAGGAGCAGACATTGAGCCAGCCTTGAAAGAGAGGAGAGAATCAAGGAAGGGTGCAAGGGGAGGGAAAAGGCACTCCAGGCAAGGAAAACGGCATAAGCAGAAGCGCAGAAGGAAGAGCACAGCATGTGTGAGCCCAGAGTCCTGACCAGTGGCTTCATTCTTTGGTGGCTAAATCAACAGGCAAAGCAAATGGAAAGGGTATGCGAGTACCCTGGTTTGATGGCAGAGCTGCAGGCATCCTGGGGAGCCTGTTCCTTTGCCCTCCTCTCCCCACCAGGTCCCCTGGGGCTGGGGCTGGGGCTGGGAATGGGGCTCAGAGCTTCCCAGAGCTGCTGCATGGAACATAAGGAATGTAAACAATTTCCTGCTCCACAGGCGGACATTGCTCCCTGTATGCTGACCCTCCACGTGCCATGTGCTGCTGGGAGTCACCCAGGAAATGGCCCCAGGCTCAGCTTGGGGCCTGGCTCCCAAAGGAAGAATCTATGCTTTTCCATCCTGTGTCCCAAGAGACACTATCAGACTCTTTGCCCACACATGTCCCCACTGCCCACCTACACCACACCTGCTTCCACCCCAAGCCTCTGCAGACCATCTCCTCAAGCTGGTGGACAGCAAGCAGACCTGGGGATTCCTCTTAGCTCTAATCCATCCACTTCCTCCCTGAAGCTGTTGAATTACCATCACCCAACTCTACCCTACACACTCAGTTGAATTCTGTTCAGTTGCCATCAACTCTAACCAGGTGACTTCAAACAAGTTACTTGGCCTCTCTGAGCCTCAGTTTCTTCAGCCATAAAACAGGGGAAATATTATAGTACATAATTCATAGGGTTGTCAGGAGGATTAAAGTAGTTAATATTTGTAAAGCATTTGGAATAGAGCCTAGTAAAAGTAAAGACTATTAATAGCTACACAGATAAGCTGCTGTTCTACTTGTGAAGATACCTGAATGTTGACGGTATTACAGAGTTTTCTTTCTGTAATTTCATTAGTTTTACATATTACTATAGGGCTTGGCAGATATTACAGGGGCCATGTTCAGCCCACGGACTGTTTTCCCAAATACAGTTTTACTGGAACAGTCATGCACATTCATTTAAGTATTGTCTACGGCTACTACCATGCAACAGAGACCGTATGGCCCACAAAGCCAAAAACACTTACTATCTGGCCCATTATAGAAAGACTGCCAACTCCTGGATTACTGGATTGATTCCTATGCAACTGACAATATCCAATTATTTTTAGTCCACAGAAACACCGATTTCATATGATTCCAATTAATATATCGTACTGGCTCCTCACTTGTACTATCTGACCCATTGAGAGCGTTGCCTTCTAAATCCAGTGATTCCAACCATAATAAAGATATAATTATTTATTGAGCACCTACCATATTCGAGGTTTATCTCAAACTTTCATCTTCCCTTTTTACAGACGAAGAAACTTGAGGCTCAGAAGGACGCTAGGTATGAACCTAGGAACTCAAACCAGGTCTCCAGACACCACTGCTGCCCTGAACAATTTGACTGACTTGTACTGTGAGCCTCGGGCAGGGCTGGGGGAGAGACAAGGAGCACTTTCAAAAATAAGCACACGCTCTTTCCAGGATTGGGGGAGCTATTCTTAGCAGCCGCCTAAATTACGGTTTCCCCCTATGCTCTGGAAAAGGCAAAGAAAGCAAAAGTAAATTATCTCGGCCTCTGAGTCCCCTCTGTGCAGGCCTAGGGGTGGGAGACACAGGGGGCATCGCTGAGACCGGAGAAGAGGAAGGAGAGAAAGGAACGTCTTTCCGGAAAAGTGAAACTGAAAATCCCTCAGAGTGGCATTTCTCAAACTTGGGGGTGAGGGTGGGAGTTGAGGATTTTCCAACTGTTTTTCTCATTTTGAGAAATGATAAAGAGAATAAAGGTTTCTTTGACTCACTAGGGCACTAAACAAGCAGATGATAGTTCTCCAAGGTCATGGTCAAATATTCATTCATTCATTTATCCATTCATCCACCCACCCACCGAGTAAATGCCATGTATAAAGCAATGTTCTGGGTATCTTAGATGAGCCTGACATCAGATCCTAGGATGTAAGGGAGGCAAGGAGGTGCGGCTCCAGGCCCTGGGACTGTAGGTGGGGAAGAGTGACTTCTGGCTGGAAGGATCTGGAACATTCACCAGAGGAAGTGTCAACGAAGCTGGGCCTCAGAAGAAGAGAGGGCGTCAGCACATGCCAGGGGCTCAGGGGGTGTCCAGGAAAGCATTCTCAACAAGTGGCATGCCAGAGTGAGAACCTGGCACAACGACAGCCCAAATGAATGAGAAGCTCCACTAGGGTGGTTCCACTGCACCTCTCAGGGCTCAAAAAGGTGCAGTGGGAACCAAAACTACAGCCAGAAAAAGGAGGGCCTTGAGTGCCAGGGGAAGAAGGAAGAAGCCATTGGAGAGTGTGTGGCTTGCTGTTGATTAGTTCCTTGGCTTATGGTAGAGGAGTGAGTTTGTGAGGTCTGAGATTAGAAGAGACATTTCTGGTGGCACTGTATGGGGTGGGAAGACAAGAGGGAGAAGTGGAAGAGTAGAAGAGTTAGGGAGGCAAGTCGGTGTGTCTGGGTAGAAGGGAATGAGACCCTGAACCGTCAAGAATAGAGAGGAAGGGGTGGATGCTGGTGGTGCCATGGACGGGTGCCGGCACGTGAGTGAGAGGATGAGGGGCTGGACACACAGAGCAAGGACCTGGGCTGACTATGAACCTGGGGAGCATGGAGAGCTCTCTGGGCAACAGCTATGAAGTGAAAGAGAAGGAATTTTAGCGCCCATGTCTCTGCTACCCATTAGCGCCGTAAGTCTGGGGCTCCTGGCCAAAGGGAAATCACCCTACACAGGAGAACCTGAGGCCTCGCCCCTCTGCTTCCAGAAGCCAAGCCCCTCCTCTGGCTCACACAGATGGGGCTGCTGTTACTGAAAGGCGCAGGGAAAGGAGCCTCCAGCTTTCTTCTGTGCTCCACTCCCAGCTCTCCCACCAGAGCAACCCATCACTGAGGCCTCAGCACCGTTCCACAGCCCAGGACTGGGAGAAGCCTCCACTGGCTACTATTCCTGATCCTCTCTCCCAGGGTCCCAGCACAAAAAGCATTCTGTCACTCTTGAGGGAAGGACCTCGAGGTTCTGTCAGGCCAACTCTGCCCTAGAAACACAGCGGGGCCTGTGCACGTGGCCCCACCTGGCCCCCGGGGCTGTGCCTTCTGCAGTACAAGGTGACCTTCCTGCCTTTCTACCAGAAAGGCCCCTGCTCCTGCCTCAGGACCCACAGGCACAGTCCATCTCCTCAGGGAGGGCAGACTGGGATGGGGCAGTAACTAGGGGGTAGGATGGGAGCTGAGCTGGCCCCTGAAAGGCAAATGTGGTTGAAAATGTAGATCCAGGGTGACTCCTTTCCTCCTCCTAAATGTTGTGTGTACAATTTCACCACTTCATTCATTCTTTCAAACAAATATTTGTTGGGCCCCTAAGTACCATGCTAAGAGCTGTAAAAATGTAAAATAAGCATGAGTTCAGTTTGGTTGGGAAGAGAGACAAATAAATATAATAAAGTGTGGATGTGGGGCGACAGAGCGAGACCCCGTCTCAAAAAAAAAAAAAAAAGTGTGGATGTGATTATGATAAGGGAAGTACAAACGTTTGAATCTGCGGAATGTCTGCAGAACTGTATGCCAGCGGGGGTTCTAGTCCACCCTAAACCTTCTGCTCATAAACATGGTTTAGAGGAGGCGTCGTAGAGTAGAATGAGAGCTGGGAATACTCAGAGATGCTACCAAAGATCAAGAACAGAAGTCCAACGTAGGGTTATTGATGCCATAGGAGATTGAAAACGCCTTGGGCAAGAGAACATAAGTATTTTGGGCCCTGTCTGTAAATAAGCCAGTCAAACTACATATTGTCTAGTAGTTTCTTCTACCCCATCACCAGGATCTGTGTCAGACAGTATATGAGGTGTTAAATGACGCTGTTTGAATTGAATCCTATCCCATGAACTCCCTTTAGTTCATCATTCACTCATTTGCTCATTTATTCATCCAACCACCATTGATTTTTAGCACCTACTCCATGCCCGGCACTGCTCTTGGGGCTGGGTACATGCAGGTAAACTCATCAGACACAGCTCCTGCCCTTACAGAGCTATAGTCTCCCAAGCTCAGCGTCCCTTTTGTCCTTTGTCTTCAATCCCTAATGCCCCATCCTGCGAATGATTCTCAGCACCTTTTTCTAAAACACCTTGGATGCATTTGTTTCATTCCCAAATACCAGGCTCCAAACCAGCCCCACGTGATTCCATGCTGAGACCAGGGCCAACCTCTCTCATTTCCCCCTTTCCTAGCCACCCTGCAAACAGCTCTCTGAATGATGTGCTTCTCGAGTTATTCTGCATTCCCGAGTTCAGCTGACTTGACAGCAGCCTAGGGCCCCGGGTGGATAAGAACAGGGCACTCACAGCCTAGGTCACACTCCAGAAATTTATTAGAGGCAGACGAGATGGCAAAGAGGACTAGGAATGGGAGCCATGAAACGGAGTTTTCAGGACAAAGCATCGGGAGGGATGTGGATTGAGTGGGGTCCAGGAGGGACCCTGAGTCCTTGTGCACTGGACAAGCAAGTATAGGAGATGCTCACTAAAGACAGGAAGAGAGAGGGAGGAGGAGAGAGAAGACATGAATGCATGTCTTTGACTCTCTGGGTGAAGAGGTGGGGAGTGGTATGTGTGTGTGGTATGTATTTATGTGTGTATGTGGTATGGTGTATGTTTATGTATGTGTAGGTAGCATATGTGTGGTATGTGTACTTGGTGTATGCGCATGTGTGGTATATGTGTATGTGGTGTGGTACATATATTTGTGGTATGTGTGCGGTGTGTGTGGTGAGTGTGTGGTGTGTGTAGGTGGGGAATGTGTATGTGTGGTGTGTGTATATGTGTATGTGTGGTGTGGTGGGTATATGTGTGGTATGTGTGGTGTGTGTGTAGGTAGGGTATGACTATATGTGGTATGTGCACATAGTTGGTGTACATACACGTATGGTGTATGTGTATATGTATGTGAGGTGTGGTGTGTATATGTGATGTGTGGTGTGTATGTGATGTGTGCATGCATGTATAAGTGGTGTGTGTGGTGTGTGTATGTTTAGGTTGTATATGTGTGGTGTGTGTATGTGGTATGGTGTGTGTATGTGTGGTGTGTATGTGTGGCATGTGTGTGGCGTGTGTGGTGGGGTAGATGTGTGTGATGTGTATAGGCAGTATATGTGCATGTGTGGTGTGATATGTATGTGTGATGTGTGTGGGGTGTGTGTGATCACATAGTATGTGTGTAGAGAGGGTATGTGTATGTATGGTGTATGTGGCATGTGTGTGTGTGGCATATGTGTACGTGTGGTGTGTAAGAGGTATATGTTCAAGTGTGTGTGTGTGTAGATGGGGTTTATATGTGTGTGGTATATGTCTGAGGTGTGTGTATGTGTGGTGGGATATGGTATGTGTATGTGTATTTGTGGTATGTTTGTGTAGTGTGTGGTGTGTATGTAGATGGGGTGTGTGTATGTGGTGTATGTGTGGTGTGTATGTGGCACGTGTGTGGGTGGCATATGTGTTGGTGTGTAGGTGGTATATGTTTATAGGTGGTATATGTATAGATAGGATTTATGTGCGTGTGGTATGTGTCTGTGGTGTGTGTACGTATGGTGTGATGTGGTATGTATATTTGTGATATGTTTGTGTAGTGTATGTGGTGTGTATGTAGATGGGATGTGTGTGGTGTGCGTATTGTATGTGTGGTGTGTGTGTGTGTGTTCAGGTGTGGCATGTATGGTGTGTGTATATATGTATGGTGTGCATGTGGTGTATGCGGGGTATGTGTAGTATGTGTGTAGCATGTATGTAAGTGGGGTATGTGTATGTTTGGTGTGTGTGTAGGTGGTATATGTACATGTGTGGTGTGTGTATATGTGTATGTGTGGTGTGATATGGTATGTATGTGTGATATGTGTGTGGTGTGTGTGGTGTGCATAGGCAGAGTATGTGTGTGGTGTGTGTGTAGGTGGCGTGTGTATGTGTATGTATGTATGTATGTATGTATGTATATATGTATGTTTGGTGTGTGTCTACATGTATCTGTGCTGTGCTGTGGTGTGTTGTGTAGTATGTGTATGTGTGGTGCATATGTGTGGTGTGTGTGTAGGTGGTGTATGTGTATGTGCATGTGTGGTATGTGCACATGTGTATGTATGGTGTGTGTGTGACATGTGTATTTTGGTGTATATATGTGGTATGTGTATGGCATTTGTCGGGATGGGATATGGGGATATGGGTATGTGTGGGGTGTGTGTGTGTGGTATGTGTATATGTGGTGTTTATGTGTAGAATGTGTGTAGATGGGGTTTGTGTACATGTGTGTGTTGTACATGTGTGTGTATGTAGGGGGTGTGTGCAGGTTGCATGTGTGGTGTGTATATGTGTATGTGTGGTCTATGTGGTATGTGTATGCTGTGTGTGTGCTGTGTGTGTAGATGGGGTTTGTGTGTGTGGTATATGTGTGGTGTGGTGTATATGTGTAGTACGTGCAGTGTGTGTGATATGTGTATGTGTGGCAGGGTATGTTTAGGCGGTGTGTATGTATGTGTGATGAGTGTATATGTGCATGTGGGGTGTGTATGTGGTGTGTATGTGATGTGTGTGATGTGTGGTATGTCTGTGGTGTGCCTATGTCTGGGGTATACATGTGGTATATGTGTGATGTGTGTGTAGATGGGGTTCGTGCATGTGTGATGTGTATGGGATGTGTATGTGTGGTGTATACACGTGGTATCTGTGTGATGTGTGTATAGATGGGGTTTGTGTATGTGTGGTGTGTATGTGTGATATGCGTGTAATGTGGTATGAGTATGTGTGGATGTGTGTGTAGATGGCTTATGTGCATGTCTGGTGTATGTGTATGTGTGTGGTGTGTGTATGTGTGGTGTATATGTGTGTAATGTGTGTGTAGATGGGGTTTGGGTACATGTGGTATGTGTGTATGGTATATATGTGTTGTATATGTATGTGTGGTAAGGGCGTAGTTGATGTATATGTGCATGTGTGGTGTATGTATATGTGTGTGGGGGGTGTGTATGTGTGGTGTGTGTAGTGTGTGTGATGGGGTTTGTGTACATGTGTGTGTATGGTGTATATGTGTGGTGTGTGTGGTGTATGTATGTGTGGTGGAGGGGCGTAGGTGATGTATGTGTGCATGTATGGTATGCATATATGTGTGTCCATCTCCAAAAAGCAAACACACATGCTTGTACCGACTTCCAAAGCTAAGTAGAAAGAACTCTCAGGCAACTCCCCAAAGTATATGAGCAGAGGAAACAGTAAGATCGCTAGAAATCAGCCCCCGTGCCAATTTCTGATCAGCCCGCTCTTCGTTTATAAAGGAGTTGCCCAAGCATAATATTTAGGAAATGTTACTGTTGAGAAGGCAATGTCTTTTCTTCTTTTTCCCATGAACCACACTATGGCCTGGGAGCACAGACTCATTCAAAGGACGCTTACATCCGCCATAGACCGGAGACTGAGTATCCACACATGCATCTCATTTAATCTTACAACAACCCAGAGAGGTCAGAATTTTTGACCGATGAGGACCCTGAGGTTCAAAACCAGGAGACGATGCCCAAACTAGGGCTCTTCCTGTAACACAGTATCACATTCCAACCCAGCTTCGATTTAGCTCTGGGTGGGGTGTGTGTGTATGCGTGTGTGTCCAGCAGATGTAACTGGGTTTCCCTTGGGTGTATATTACAATGGGGCATACCTCCCCTCAACCCCCCGCCTCTGCTATTTGAAATCAGGGTGGTAGGTTTTAGCTGCATCCCCATTGAGCTTGAAATAGAAAAAGCAAGTTGCTGACAATAATATATTCCAAACTATTCCATGCTCCACGCTTTAAAACATAAATATTTCACACATTTCTAGAAAAGAGAATACTAGTATTTATTAAAAGCTAGCCTAGGCTCAAAATTTTACTCCTATTATTTAAGTATGCTAGCATCCTGCAAAAGCAGTAATATGATCTCCATTTTTACATATAGGGAAATTAAGGCTCAGAGAAAATCAGTAACTTGCCCAAGTTAGTAAAGTTGATAAAACATGTGACCTCAGTCTGACTGATTCCAACATTCAGATACAGCCTTCCCACTGCAAGCAGAACACAGCTCGTAAATGGCAGCATCACTGTACACCACACGCATCCCCACAGCCACAGCACCTCCTATGGTGCACTTCCCATCTCTTCCCCATCTCCCCATCCCAGCTCACAGGAAAGAACTCAGTGCTTGCATGACGAAACCCTGTACCTAGTCACAGACAGCAATTGGGCCCCATCGTCTCACCACACACTTAGTCACAGAAAGGTCCATGCTGTCCCACCTTCAGGATCGGCCTCTTGGGCATGCGAGCTGGGCACACTCAGAAGGGCCCTGCGCTTGGTTTAAAGCTCTGCGATTGCCGTCTTGAAACTTTTAATAATTTTTGAACAAGGAGTCCCGCATTTTCATTTTGTGCTGGGCCCGCAAATCATGCAGCTGGCCCTGCCCATCTTCTCCAGCAGCCAGCGCAGGCAGCCTTTCCCAGGAAGAGCGGCCTGGCTGGCCACTCCCCGTGTGTTTCCAAAAATGTCACCCACAGTCCCTGAATGGTCAAGACTGAACAGAGACAAGTTACTTTAATCTGGGGTGGCTTCCTGTTCAAGTGGCGTTGATCTACATCTCAGTAACTGCTGGACTACTCCCCACCCTGATCTTTCTTCCCCATCGCACCCCACTCCTCCACTCCACACTCCCTGCTTTCCGACCACGTTGTCCCACTCATTCCTCCTTAAATGCACCATTGCTCAAGGGACTGAAATTCCTAGAGGGCAGGGACATTTTTATCTCCAACTCCCCCCATACACACAGCAGGAACTTGATAAGAGCTAAAGGATTAAATGAATTGCTACAATGTTATCTGTCAATTTAAAAAAATACAGTTTTTAAAAATTGGTATGATAAAAAACAAATTGCTATATTTCCTGAATTCTTGACCCTATCAATTATAAGACATATCATCAATGTGATGACATGACATTAAGCATACACGAAGCTTCTACATCCTTCTGAAATTAAATAATAAAAGCAGGAGACTATTTTAGCTTTGAAACATAGTAAAGAATAGACTTGCTCGTTCCGCATGTGGATTCTCAACATTACCCCTCACCCCAATCTCATGCCCACCTCCCCTGCTTCCTCCCCCTCTTCTCTCATCCATCCCCACTGCAGATGCCACCTTCCCCAAGCAGCCTCCCTAACCACTCCAACCTACCTGCATTCTCCTAAATAAACTCAAAGCACTTTCTGTCTGCTGTTTATAGGACACTTCATTATATACTTCATTATATATGTTATTTAATATCTTGTATTCATTGATTTTATTTTTATTTATTTATTTTTTTGAGACGGAGTCTCTGTCTGTTGCCCCGGCTGGAGTACAGTGGCACAGTCTCGGCTCACTGCAACCTCCGCCTCCCGGGTTCAAGCGATTCTCCTGCCTCAACCTCCCAAGTAGCTGGGTTTACAGGCATGCACCACCACGCCTGGCAAATTTTTTATATTTTTAGTAGAGACGGGATTTCACCATGTTGGCCAGGCTGGTCTCCAACTCCTGACCTCAAGAGATCTACCTGCCTTGGCCTCCCAAAGTGCTGGGATTACACGCATGAGCCATCTCACCTGGCCACGTGTATGTTTTTTATACCAATTAACTTCTCCCCCATCTAGACTCTGAGTCCATGAGAATAGCTCCTGGCACAGTGGAATGTGTGCAGCAGGTCCTCAGTCCTCCGTGAGCTCTTCCTAAAGGAACAACATCTAACAGCAGTGTGTGGGGAGAGGCAGAGTGAAGAAAGTGGTTAACACCCCAGGAATGAACCTTCGTGGCCCAGCCAATGACTCAGGTCCTTCAATCCATGAAGGCATCCAGGCCTTGGCCAGGCACCCTCAATAGGTGTCTCAAGTGACCCTCAGCAAGTGGCAAAGGAATGCTTCTTTATAAACCTGCATGGTTAAATCAGGTCTTGGAATTCTCAGATAAATGCAGGATGTTTTCATTTGTTTGTTTCATTTCTGTTTTTAATTTCCCCCTCCTCTCTGTCAACAAAAGGCATCTTGCGTGTAAAAGGTATGAGATATTCTTCGTCTCTGTGCTTTGAGGGATGCTTTCTCTGACGGAAACGAGACTCTGGCTCCAGGACTTCAGGCTACAGAAGCTGAGATTTCCTCTGAGAACACAGGCCAATCCTCAAGCCCTGAGAACAGTCCTTGAATGGACTCCCCATTTCTAAATTGCCTTTTTTCAACCCAGACATCCTTGCAAGCTCTACCCCGATTATTGCCACTGAAGGGATCCCCCTCCTCAGTGCCCAGTGTTGAAGCCACTTACCCACCTCATCCTGGAAAGTGCCTGCTGTGTGTCACCTTTTTCCATCCTGTCACCCCTTCAGAAGCCTTTTCTCAGTTCTCCCTCCTCAAGTTGTGAACAATGTGAAATCTGATCCACCTGCCCTGAGAACTCCAAGCTCTCTCTAGCCTCTCTGATTCAGCCGAAGCCACTCAGGTCAGAGCTTCTCCCAGGAATCCCTCCATGTAGAGGCCCTCCCTCTGGAGCCCCTCCCCGACCTTTCCCCAAGGAGTTCCCTCCCCGCTGGAACCCTCCCCCTGGAGCCCCTCCTCCCAGAGCCCCTCCCCCTGGAACCCTGCTGCCCCTGGAGCTCCTCCCCATGGAACCCTCCCCCTGGGACTCCCTCCCCCTGGAGCCTCTCCCCCTGGAACCCTCGCCCTAGAAGCCCCTCCCCAACCCTTCCCCAAGGAGTTCCCTCTACCCTGGAACCCCTCCCCCTGGAGCCCCTCTTCCCAGAGCCCCTCCTCCTGGAACCCTGCCCCTGGAGCTTCCCCCCATGGAACCCTCCCCGTGGGACCCCTACACCCCAGATCCCCTCCTCCTGGAGCCCCTCCCCTGGAGCCCCTCCCCTGGAACCTCAGCCGGAACACCCAGCAAGCCTCACTTCCTGCTGTAAGCCATCCCCGCCACCCTTCCTCCTCCTTAGCATCCTGTGTTTCTCCCATAATCAAACATCAGGCAGATCTATTGTTTCCTGAATTACAGCCACTCTCCCTGGGTTGTGATCTTCTTAGGTCAGGGACAGTGTCGCACAGTGTAATGGGAACCCTGGTGCTCAGCACAGAGCCTGGCACATAGCAGATAGACCAGGGCTTTGCCAAGGTGCAGACCCTGGATGTCTGGCCTTCTCCTGTATCCTCTCCCCTCCAAAACTCCCCTCCATCTCCTTCCTTCAGACTAATTCAGCAATGGTCACTCCAAAATTCTCCTTTCCCTCATCTCCAGCTCCATATTTCCAACGATCTACATTTCTATTCAGATGTGCCGATGCTGGTGCCACCAACTTCCCCTACAACTAACCTCTCCTTTCCTTCCCCCTTCGGACCACCCTGAACTTCAAAGACAGAGAAGCATCTTTAACTCTTCCTTTGTCTTAAATACTGCTATATGCCAGGTATTTTATATGTACTATCTCACTTAATTCTCACAAGAAACTCCGAAATGTGGGTATTAGCATCCCAATTTTAAGGAAACCAGTGTTCAGTGAAGTGAAGCAACCTTCCCAAGGTCAGAAGCACAAAACTGACTGAGCCAGGATTAGAGGCAGGTTCTGACCTAGCTGCCTGTTTGTTTGTTTGTTTGTTTGTTTGTTTGTTTGTTTGTTTATTGAGACGTCTCACTCTATTGCCCAGGCTGGAGTGCTGTGGTGCGATCTTCGCCCACT
Organism: Gorilla gorilla gorilla; assembly: GCF_029281585.2. Lineage (NCBI taxonomy): Eukaryota > Metazoa > Chordata > Mammalia > Primates > Hominidae > Gorilla > Gorilla gorilla. The sequence goes on along the minus strand of NC_073229.2, from coordinate 57,613,717 downwards.
GCAACCTCCACCTCCCAGACTCAAGCGATCCTCCTGCCTCAGCCTCCCAAGTAGCTGGGACTATAGCCATGCACCATCACACCTGGCTAATGTTTGGATTTTGTGTAGAGACAGGGTTTCACCATGTTGCCCAGGCTGGTATCGAACTCCTGGCCTCCAGTGATCTGCCTGCCTCAGCCTCCCAAAGTGCTGGGATTATAAGTGTGAGCTACTGCGCCTGGCCATGACCCAGCTGTCTTAAACTCCCATTCTTCTCCCCCAACACACAGGTACTCCCGCACCCACACACAGTTCTCTATTTTATAGATTATCCAGTCTTCATATCCAGTCTACTGGGTTCTACTTAGAAATGCTTCCTGCATCAAGTCTGTGCTCACCTGTGTGAACACTGGGCTCCCCTCACTGGCCTCTGGGAGGCTGGCTGTGCAGAGCCTCCTGCGATTTGCTGGCAGTGTGGACTCACCTCACACTTGCTCTGTGAGCCTGCACATGCTCTAAGCTTGGAACCATTTCTCTCAGGCATTGTCCTTTCTTGCCAGCTTGGCTGACCTCCAGCCCAGGCCGAGGCTGACCCCTTTCTTCTGGACTCCATCTGCACCCTTCTCATTCTTCCTTTTGGCTTCAGGTCCTAAGCCTGGTTCTCAGGTCAGAACCACTCAACAGACCACCCGCTTAAACAATATCCTGAGTTTCCCAGCTCTCTTCTCTCAATTTAATTCCTGTTTTTTCCACTTTCAACAGAACATCTCAAACTAAGTGCACATTTTGAGTCTACCTAGTGCATTTACGAAAGATGCAGATTCCAGGGCCCTGCCTTCAGAGTTTCTAAGTAAACAGATCTGGGGGGAAGACCTAGGAATCTGCATTTTAACAAGTTCCCCAGGAGATTTGGATGCAGGCAGTTTAATTTACTGCCGTTTCTCTTTCCTCTTTTTTCGCCAGAATTTTTACAAACCTTTTAACAATTCACACTTTCTATCCAAAGTTATGAGCGGATCCCTCAGGTTTTCCTGCCTGGCTGCAAAGTAGAATCACGGGGCATTTTAAAAAAACAAAAACAAAAAAACAAAAAAAAAAGGTTCCTAGCCTAGACCCAACCTGAACCAATTAAAACAATCTCTGTGGGAGGAGAGAGAAGAGGAGCCACTAGGGTGAGCAGTTCATCGTGGTTTGTCCAAGATCACCCTAGTTTTAAAACTGAAAGTCCCGGCCAGGCACGGTGGCTCATGCCTGTAATCCCAGCACTTTGGGAGGCCGAGGTGGGTGGATCACTTGAGGTCAGGAGTTTGAGACCAGCCTGGCCAACATGGTGAAACCCTGTCTCTACTAAAAATACAAAAATTAGCTAGGTGTGGTAGGGTGTGCCTGTAATCTCAGCTACTCAGGAGGCGGAGACAGGAGAATCACTTGAACACAGGAGGTGGAGGTTGTACTGAGCCGAGATTACACCACTGCACTCCAGCCTGGGTGACAGAGCAAGACTCCATCTCAAAAAAGAAAAAGAAAAAAGTAAGTCCCAAATCACAGGAACCTTCTCAGTCTCAGGCAAACTGGGACGGTTGGTCACTCTTCTGGGCTCTGACAGTTGTAAAATCTCTCCAGGTGACACTAATTTGTAGGCAAGTTTACCAAACACTGGACTGCATCCAGGTCAGGCAAGGCCTCGACCAACCAGCCCACTCTCCCTACAATTCCCAAAAGTCAGCTCACCTGCGTTTTGTTTTCATTGAGCGCTGGTTATCTTAAAATTTGTCACTGGGCCAGCAGCATCAGCATCACCTGGGAATTTGTTTGAAAAGGTGGCGCCATCTTCAATAATAATAGCAATAATAATCCACATCTACAATTTATCCACGTTTCTTCTATGGGCCATGCACCTCCTTGGGTGCCTTATGTGTCCTCCTTCAACTCACAAGAAAAATGTGAGGTCATTATTACTGTGATCTCTAGTTGACAAATGAAGACATTGGGCCCCAGAGAGGCTGAGGGAACCAGGTGAGGTCAGATTGCTAGTTGCTGGCAACACTGTGCCTAGAGCCCAGACATGCTTAACCCAACAGCCCCATGCTACTCTCTCACCTGCAGATCTTCTGCAAATCCCTACCAGAAGCATCCGTGTGGACTGACTTGAGTGAAGTGGTGATTAGGGAATTATCTGTCAGCCATGGGCTGGTGGTACAGGTGGTTTGAGGCTGGGAGGTCCATCCCACAGGGAGAGTGTAAGGCTGATCAGAGGGGGCCTGTTTTGATTCTGGTGCAGCAAACATTTACTGACCACCAACTAACTAGCTGGCTTGAATATGCCATCTCATTAAATTCAGCAATAACTCTATAAAATATATGGCATTGGGGTTTTGTAGGGGCCATACATAAAAGTTTCCCCTTCATGCTCAAGTTCAGGACCAATTGAGAAACAGACACATGAAGCCCCTGATAAAGGTCAAAATAGCAGCCATTTCTTTTTTTCTTTTCTTTTTTTTTTGAGATGGAGTTTCGCTCTTGTTGCCCAGGCTGGAGTGCAATGGTGCGATCTCGGCTCACCACAACCTCTGCCTCCCAGCTTCAAGCGATTCTCCTGTCTCAGCCTCCCGAGTAGCTGGGATTACAGGCGCATGCCACCACGCCTGGCTAATTTTTGTATTTTTAGTAGAGATGGGGTTTCATCATATTGGTCAGCACTTTGGGAGGCTGAGGTGGGCGGATCACCTGAGGTCAGGAGTTCGAGAATAGCAGCTATGTTTATGATAGAGCTGTTGGGAGGATGTGGCTTTACTGGCCAAATGCGCTCCTAATATTCCACCCATGAATGAGGCCAATTCACACATCCAATCACTGGCATAGGATGGGGACTATGGACCTCCCCATAGGAGCAAGCTCCTGACCCCACTGCCAAGATGCACCCACCCTGCAGGTGGCAGATCCAAGAGAGACGGGGGAGGCAGTTGGCAGGCCCAGCTCATACTTCTTCGAGAGTCACCAGTTGCAGATGCCTTGGCTCTTCCCTTGAGGAAGTGATAGGAAGGGAGAAGCCTGAGAGTGGGCAGCAGGGTTCTCTACCCACATGCACATCAGAGCTACTCATGCCCCAGGCCCACTCCCAGAGATGTTGACTTAGTCTGGGAAGGGAGGGAGTGGGCATTAATATTTTGTAAAAGTTCCCCCAGGTGATGCTAAGGTGCTGAGTATTGACAGCCACTCACAGAAGATCTTCTCTTGGAAACCAGAAACCAGGGCAGTGCCTCTAGAAGAGTTGGAATTGTTCCTGTTTTACAGCTAGGGAAACAAGTGCTCAGGAAACTTGAGTATCTTGCCCTCTATCCAGAGCTAGTAAATAGAATAGTAAGGATGAGTAATGGCAGTTAACAAATGGGCTTTCCCCCACATTTAGGGTGGACGTGGAGATTTGCAGCCAGGTCGGAGCCAGATCAGCCAAACCAGCCGTTCTCAAGCTTTATCCTGCATCAGAATTTCCTGGAGGGCTTGTTAAAATGCAGATTGCTGGGCCCCACCCCAGAGTTTCTGATTTAGAGAGAAGGCTCTGTAGCGGTGAGAAGAGATGACAATGGAGCTTTGGAGTTAGGCATACCTGGGTTCTAGGTACAGCTTTGCCACCAACTAACAATATGACCTTGCCTGGTTTACTTGACCTCTCATGGGCTCAGTGTCTTCATTTGTCAACTAGAGATCACAGTAATAATGACCTCGCGTTTTTCTTGTGAGTTGAAGAAGGACACATAAGGCACCCAGGGTGGTGCAGGGCCATAGCAGAAATGTGGATAAACTGTAGATGTCATTTTTGCTGCTGTTATTTAGGGATGCCTTCTTTAAGAAGGCTGGAAGGCTGGGGGGAGGTTTTAGATGCAGGCAAGCATACCAAGAGATAGAACACCAAAGTATGAATGAACTAAGTCTTAAAGGATGCAGCGATGTGAGCCAAAATGGAGCCAAAGCCAGTGCACAGAACTGAGAATGAGGGAATCTTCTGCACAGGGGGGAGGTCTGCTGTGAATCTGGCCGGCAGAGGGGCTGGGATTTAAAGTCACCCAAAATAGAACTTCCTTCTCTCCAAGCTTGCAATCTATGTTTCCCCTCCTCCCCTTTTCTCTGGGCCACACTCCACATGCCTCTGTCCAGACTCATTTGTTAGAACTGCCCCCACCACCACCCCACCCCCAACCCTGCCCTAGGGATTCAAGGAATCTTAGTAATGTCTCCAAGTTCTGGAGGAAAGGAAGCAGAATATAAGGGGGAAGCCCTCTCTGGGCCTGTGTCTTTGTATGACTTCCCTCAGTTCCCCACCCTCCCTTCTCCCAAGACAGGGCCCTTCTAAGTCAGCATCAGCCTGGCCATCTCATTAGGGTAGGCACCAAGAGGGGCACCAACAGCCTTCTTCCAACCACTCAACCACAGAGTCCTCTCGGCATCTTCGCCAACCCATGCCCCTGTCTCTTTCATAGCTACGCTCAATGCGCATCCCCTCAAGCCTTCCCTGATGAATCTCACTGGATGGCAAGAGTTCCTTCCTCCATATGTTTGTTCATTCATTCAGCCACTCATTCCACAAATGTTCTCTGAGCACCAACTCTGTGACCTGGCACCAATATAAAAAAAGACACAGTCCCTGCCCTCCTGCAGGCTAAAGAAGAGAGCACTAGATTTGGAGTCCAGAGTTGGGAGCTCACATTGTCATAAGGAAAAAATAGAGCCCCAGCTCATGTTCCTCAAGTCTCTTCTAACATGAGAAGAGATCTCCCAGCCACTGGTGAGACACAGTCAAATCTTCCTGCTCTCTCTCTTGCACACAGAAAATACATAAAATAAAACATATTGTATCAGACATGGATAACACACTTCATGACTCCGTGCTGTTCTCCACCCTGCAGATTTTAGACATTTGTCTGAGTCTCAATGCATGCCATCTTCAGTCACTACCTGGACCCCTATGTCCAGCATCTTAGCTTAATGACTACGTCAACCAGCATTTCTTGGCCTGTTCAGATGTGCCAGGCACCGGAGATAAAGAGATGAAGAAAATACATTCCTGAGCACCTGGAGCTCGCAGTCCAGTGGGAGAGTCATGCACATAAACAGACAGTCATGACATAATGTGGGAAGTGCACAGTGACCCAAGTAAGGCATTGTGGTGTGGGTGGAGAGAGGCACCTAATACCGCTATTGACAAGGAGGACACCAGGGAAGGCTTCCTGGAGAAGGCAATGCCAGAGCTCAGTCTTAAGGGAAAGTGAGTCTGAAACTGAGCCTGTGCGTTGGCTTGACTCCTGCCACTTCAGGTCACCTTAATCACCTGTCATTGATTTTGCTCCCTTCCCTTCCCTGCCCTCCATCTCAGAATTCCCGGGGCATTGGAGCTTTTGGAAATGTGAATCCAAATGCATGTGGTGTGATTATGGCTGGATTTTCCCCTTCCTCTTATATAGAGTTAATATAACACCAATAGCATGATGCTGATTATGTAATAAAAGCTTAAAACATAAAGTGAGAGTTAATTTCCCCCTATTTTTAGGTGGTGCCCAGATACCCCCTTCGCCTTTCAACTCCAGTGCAAGTGAAGCCAGAGCTGAGTTTTCAAATGTCGCACACGATCCTCAACAGCTACTAGCAGACAGAAAAGGGCAGGGCTTTAGCCAACTTGAGCACTGAGAGTCAGGGCTGTACCAGGCTCGGCAAACAGGAGCTACTGCTGCAAATCAAAGGCCTCTTTCACTAGGGAAGCAGAGTGGAGTTGAAGGATGTCCACATCACACTTTTTCTCCAGTGCAGTCACCCAAACAGTTAGTGAAAAATCATAGTTAAAATGAGTGAAAAAAGAAGGATGTAGGTAGTCACATGCATACAAATGGGGGAATTTGAAAACCAACAAGCCCCTCTCTAAATCTGAAATGAGATATCCTATGACAATATAAGAGGTATGCTCTTATATTTACCCCTGGTGGAGCCAACTGAAACCCATCCCCATTTCTCTGGGGGATATTGTACATTATTCAAGGCGCTACATCACACGTCACTGAGTGCTAAAGAGCCATTACCCCAAGACTCATTTCTGAGAAGCAGCAAAAGCCTCAGGCATACGACGGGGTCAAGAATCCAGAATTTTTAGATTCTAAACTTGGCTCTGCCACTAACAAGCTGCAAGACTTTGGGAAAGTTGCTTGACTTCTCTAAGCCTTACCTCCTTCGTCTGTAGAGACTATGACAGGACCTAACCCCAAGGCAGTGGTGAGGACTGAGTGAGAATTCAGGCATAGCACTGCTTGCCAGATACAGAGGATTTCACAAGGAAAATATTTAAAATATTTCCCAACATATTTACCTCTGGAAAATGCCAGTGTTTCCTTTTTTTTCCTTTTCTTTCTTTTCTTGTACACTTCTAATATCAGAGCTAAGCCAGGACCTTGTTTTCCCTGGGAAAAGAAGACTGATAGCTTCCAGAACAAAATGGTGCATAGAGGGAGGAACAGTTGATACGAGGTAATGATGTCTCCTCTAGACAGGACAGGGCAATAGAAAACCTTTATAGGCCGTGCGTGGTAGCTCAAGCCTGTAATCTCAGCACTTTGGGAGGCTGAAGCAGGTGGATCACTTGAGGTCATGAGTTCAAGACCAGCCTGGCCAACATGGTGAAACTCTGTCTCTAATAAAAATATGAAAAAACTTAGCCAGGTGTGGTGGTGCACACTCATAATCTCAGCCACTTGGGAGGCTGAGGCAGAAGAATCACTTGAACCTGGGAGGCAGAGGTTGCAGTGAGCCGAGATTACACCACTGCATTCCAGCCTGGGCAACAGAGCGAGACTCCCATCAGGAAGGAAGGGAAGGAAGGGAGGGAGAAAAGCAAAGCAAAAGAAAAGGAAAAGAAAAGAAAGGAAAAGAGAAAAGAAAAGAAAAAGAAAATCTTTCTAGTACTAGGAGGAAAAGAAAGTAAATGCCCGGGATTCCACTTCCTTCCCCACCTCCAGAGAAGAGAGGAGGGGGTGGTTTGCAGTGTCATTAGAAATAACTCAATGACTTGGAGAATTTCAGAATAGGGTGCAGGGTTGGGGAAAGGTCACGTGGATAAACCCTGCCTAAACCCAGCTCTGAGCAAACATGGCTGGTGACAGCTGAGGAAGTTACCTGGGGGCTGCCCTCGGGCCCACCCATTTAGAACCCTCACATCCCAGAGCAGCCACTGGACACCTGGGCCCTCCAGGAGTGGGTGGACGTCCTGGCAGAGCCAGGAGCCTGAGGAAGCCCTAAGCTTCAGCAGTGGGTGCCAAGTCTACCCTCAGAGGCCCTGGGGACCAGACCAGACCTGACCCCTTCAATGGAGTTCAGCACAGAGGCCCAAGCAGCAGAGACAGCAAGGTACAGCTCCGTGGAGATCTGCAGAAACCCTGCAGCCCCCAGGCCCTTCCCTGGTCACCAGGAAAATACTGGAGCTTCCCCAGGAAGCCAGACCATTCAGGGGAGGGGCACTGGGAGCTGCCCTCACAGGAAGTTTGAATTTTGACTTGATGGGACCTCGCTCCAAAGAAACTCATTTAAATCAGAGACTAAAGTACCTTTATTTTTCACACTAAGTTTTTCATTAAAATTATCCATTATAAGAATCAATTACTTTTTCCTGCACAGTTGAGTGTCATTATTCATGTTCGCTGCCCAGTTTAGTAAGTCTTCAATAAATATGAGCTGCTATTATGTCATCATCATCACCACCACCACTAAGTGGGTTATTCCCAGATAGACAAAAGGAAGGGAAGAAGAGGACAAGAGCAAAAAATAGTCCCACTTTTGTTTCAGATCTGAGTCCTCGGAGGGCTCAGGGAGGCTGGCTGGCATAGGAGGAAAGGGGAGAAGGGGAGCCTCTGGGACCCCCTCACTGGGGAGTTCATCCTCTCCTTATTTGACACAAACTAGTCAAACCCCACTTTCACCCAGGTTTAACTGCAACTGACCTGTCGGCCCCTCTACCCTTTCCTCACCAAGGGAGCTGCAGAGGAGTGAGCACCAGTGCACCTGCCTCCCTAGTGTACCTGTCCCCCCAGTACACCTGTTCCCCCAGTGCACCTACTCCCTCAGTACACCTGTCCCCGCAGTGTACCTGTGCCCCCAGTGCACCTGTCCCCCCAGTATACCTGTCCCCCCAGTATACCTGCCTCCCCAGTGCACCTACCCTCCAGCGCAGCTAACCCCCCAGTGCACCTACCCCCCAGTGCCCCGGTCCCTCGCACTGCATCTGCACCTTCAGTGCACCTGCCCCCCAGTGCACCTGCCCCCTCAGTACACCTGCCTCCCCAGTGCACCTACCCCCCCAGTGCTCCGGTCCCTGCACTGCACCTGCCCCCTCAGTGCACCTGCCCCCCAGTGCACCTGCCCCCTCAGTACACCTGCCTCCCCAGTGCTCCTGTCCCCACAGTGCACCTGCCCCCTAGTGCGCCTGTCCCTCAGCGTGCCTACCCCCCAGGCCACGGACCTGGACTGTTCAGGTGGGGTCTTACAAGCCTCTTGACCTTCCCACCCATTTACTGTCTTTGTGGCCCTGGCAGAGGCCACACAGAGGTTAAGAGCCAGAACTCAGGAGTTAGACTTCCTGGGTGCAAATCCTAGAGCTGCTTCTTATCTGCTGTGTCATCTTTGGCAAGTTACTTAACCTCCCTGTGCCTCAGTTTCCCCATGTGAAAATGAGAATAATAATAGTAATCTGCCTCAAAGATTGTGGGGATTAATTGTGGGGATTAATTTAGTGAGTCAGGTACAGTGATTAGGGTAGCACCAGGCACCTATTCAGCACTAAGTGTGAATAACTCACACCCTCTCAATGAGGTCTTTCAAGGGCATCTGAAATAGCAGCCCCGCTCCCAGGGCTTCCCATCTCCCTTCCCTTCATTTTCCACGTAGACTTACCACCACCTGACAGACTATACATCCCATGTATTCATTATCCCTCCCACAAGAATGTATATTCCATGGGGCATTTTTGTCTATCATTCATTGCTGTATCCGCAGTGACTAGAATTACTACCTGGTACATAATAGGCCCTTGTAATAAAGAAGGAATATATGAAACTTACTAACTGTGTAGACTTAGGCAAGTTACATAACTCCCCACATGCCTTAGTTTACTCATCTGAGAAATGGAGATGATGCCCACACCCTCACATTGATGTGAAGATTAAATGAGGCAACGTTTGTAAATATGCCCACTCCAGTCCTTGGTACATGGTCGACCTGAGAGGACCAGTCTCTGCCTGATGGAGGAAGGGCCTGAAATGGTTAATCCCTGACTCTCCTCCCCCATGCAAAGCTGGTCCGGGCTGCAGGGCCACTGGCAGCTATCCAGGTGGAGGCTAAATGTCAGAGGTGTGTGCCTGCAGAGCTGCCCTGGTCCTGATGCAGTCTTGACCCAGGCAGCTGGAGCCCCTCGCCACCCCCTCCTGCTAAACAATGCTGCCTGGGCCTGGAGCATTTGGGAGTGCAGGAGCAGAGCGGTGGGAACCTCCGCAGGCCTGGGTCCCACGCCACATCCTGGCCTTGGGGGAGGTGGGCCCAAGGCCTGGACTTGCTTCCCAGCTATTCCCAGGCGGCCCGCTCTCCTGCTGGCCCAGCTGCGCTGCCTGAGCCGGAGGGCCGCAGGGGTAGGTCTGTCTGTCAGCATCACTTGTCCCCACTCACGATGAAGAAGACGCGGGCCTCAGCACAAGCACAGTCTGGACTCAGAGCCCCACTCTGTCAGCCCTGAAGCCCACCTGCCTCCCTCCCTGGGAGGGAGTGCGTGGAATGACAGTCACAGAGGACTCACCGGAGCCCAGGGACTCCAGCCTGTGGCTTCCCAGATTTCTCCAATTTCTCGCAATGCCCCAGCTTTTCAGCAACTTCTCTGAGAGTCATGCCTCTCCATGATGGACCCAGAAAAAGATGAAAATAGATAGACACAGGCTTCAGTGTGAATGCTGAAGATGAAATAAATGCAGTCCAGCATTGCCCCATGGGCATCCACTCCACAAACATCTATGAACCCCCACTCTGGGCCAGACACTGTGCACTGTAGGATGTGGCAGTGAATAAAACACAGACCTGATCGTCAGAAAGCTCCCAGTCGGAAAGTGGGTACAAATGTGAGCAGGCCGGGGTAGTGGGCAGAAGTATCTTGGTGGAGCTGTACATGGAATGATGAGAGTATGGATGAAGGGTCTCTAACTCAGCGTGGGGAAGGAGGGAGCATGAGAAATCTAGAAGGGTGGTACCAAGGTGCTTCTGGCCAGCAACAACTTGGGGGAGAATAGAGGAGCTAATAAATGGAGAAATGATATTTCCCACCAAGGGGCCGGCTCAGAACGGCTCTGGGGAGGGTGCCAGCTTCAACTCCCATCCTCCCAATCTTCAAGCACTTTTACCGGAAACTAAGCCCTCTGAGGGCAGGGACCAGGTTCAGTCTGCATCCCTAGAATGAGGACAGGCATATATGGCAGGCACTGAGTAGAAATGTCTGAGTGTGCCAATGAATAAACAAACCCCTGAAGGTAAGATCACTACTGACCCAGGGACATGTTGCTTTTTTGTTATCCCACAGACATTAACATAAATTTCTATTGCCCAATTTCCTCTTGGTAAGTGTAAGAACCCTCACATGCTATAAACTCTCCAACTGGTGCCAAACGAGGTATCACTCAGCCTCCAACACAAGCCTCTTAAGAGGGAACCAACCATGGGGTTCTGTCCATCACCCTGAGTGCTGCCAGCCTCCCCATCGATGGTCACCACAGTCACACTCCTTTGGTACACCCTGGGAAAAGCCGCAAGAATCACACACCACTGAGGATAATGGCCAGAAAGTCACTGCCAATGTTTGTGGCTCGGTATTTACAGAAAAACAGGATCATTCTGTGCTTGCTACCCACAACCAGTCACAGGCGCATGTGCAGGCCCATCCACATACCCTGTGTGGAACACACAGCCCGCTCCCCAGGCCCCTGCCATCAACAAAAGTATACAAGGAAGAGATGCCAATTGGATTTATCTGTTGAAACAGCATCCCGTGAAGCTGGTCCCTGGGTGAATTATCCAAACAGTATCCATTCTTGCTTCTTTCTTAAAGAAAAACTGTAGAGAGCATAAATTCTCCTTGCATCTCTGCTATTCATTCATGCAGCCAATATTTAATAAGGACCTACTATGCGTTAGCCCCTGCTAGTGGAACTGTGCTATGGTTTGCATGTCTGTGTTCCCTCCAAAATGCATATGTTGAAACTTAATCTTTGTTGTAATAATATTAAAGGTGGGGCCTTTTGGGAAGTGATTAAGTCATGATGGCTCTACCTTCATGAATGGATTAGTGCATTATAAAAAGGCGGGAGGCAGAGGCAGGCAGATCACAAGGTCAGGAGATCAACACCATCCAGGCCAACATGGTGAAACCCCGTCTCTACCAAAAATACAAAAATTAGCCGGGCATGGTGGCACACACCTGTAGTCCCAGCTACCCGGGAGGCTGAGGAAGGAGAATCGCTTGAACCCGGGAGGCAGAGGCTGCAGTGAGCTGAGATCGCACCATTGCACTCCAGCCTGGCGACAGAGCAAGAATCCGTCTCAAAAAAAAAAAAAAAAAAAAAAGACGGAGGGGGCTGGAGGGAATTAGCTTAGGCCCTTTTAGCCCTTCCATTCCTTCTGTCATGTAAGGACACTTCCTCCAGAGGAAGGAAAGGAACACAGACATGCAAACTATAGCATAGTTCCACTGGCAAGGGCTAATGCATAGTAAGTCCTTATTAAATATTGGCTGCATGAATGAATAGCAAAAATGCAAGGAGTACCTATGCTCTTTACAGTTTTTCATTAAGAAGCAACAAAACACCACCTTAGGAGCAGAGGGCAGCCCTCACCAGACAACAACTCTGCTGGCACCTTGATCTTGCACTTCCCAAAGTCCAGAACCATGAGAAATGTTGTTTTGGTTTATAAATTACCCAGTGTGTGGAATATTGGCACAAATGGACTAAGACATACTAGAAATGCAAAACTGAACCAGTCAGAGCTTTGCATTCTGGAAGCTAGTAGTCTAGCGAGAGTCAGACAGAACAGTGGTTTTCAAACATTGTGCTCAGTGCTTCATCAGGGACAGGCCTGTGGGAGCACAGGTGAGAGGGAACCCTACTACCTGAAATTGGTGCGGAGGAGGAAGGGTTAAAGAGACTTTATAGGTATGGTGATTTTTGGGCTGAGACTCCAAGGACAGCGAGGCGTTCCCCAGGTATGAGCCTTCAGGTAGTAGGGAGGGCAGGAGTTAGAAGTGTGAGCGGCAGGGCAGGCAGAGCTTGGGCAGCTGGCAAGGAGATGACCCAAGTAGTAGTCCAGGGCTCAGACATGAAGGGACTATACCCCTTGAATTCTGAAACTGGGTTTGCGATTTTCCAGATTCCCCTTTGGTCCATTAAGAGAGTCCATTCTCAGACCAAGGGGGTCAAGGGGTATCACACTTCACACAAAGACAGAGACCCTGAAGAGTAATCCAGGCATGAGGACCCCAAGGAAAAGAGTCAGGGAGAGGCCGGGCGCGGTGGCTCACGCCTGTAATCCCAGCACTTTGGGAGGCCGAGGCGGGCGGATCACGAGGTCAGGAGATCGAGACCATCCTGGCTAACACAGTGAAACCCCGTCTCTACTAAAAAAAAAAAATACAAAAAATTAGCCGGGCGTGGTGGCGGGCGCCTGTAGTCCCAGCTACGCGGGAGGCTGAGGCAGGAGAATGGCGTGAACCCGGGAGGCGGAGCTTGCAATGAGCCGAGATCGCGCCACTGCACTCCAGCCTGGGCGACAGAGCGAGACTCCGTCTCAAAAAAAAAAAAAAAAAAAGAGTCAGGGAGAATCCTCCAGCCACTGTTTCTGAAGCCCAGGCCCCCGCATCCTACCAGGCCCGGGGGCACCTCCATGAGCCCACACACACAGAGCCAAGGCGTGAGTGAGGGCCACCATTCCCTGGGGTGATGAAGCACCATTCCACAAACCCAGACCCAATAATCAGACTCTGAAAAAGACTACCCCCGCCCCACTTCAGCTCCTGCATAGCTGTGCCTTCCCCTCTTGAGATGTCACACTCCCCACCTGTGTGCAAATGGACTCAACTCCTCCTTTCTCCGACATGATCTTCAGGACGCCCCTCATACAGCTGCTGGCATGCACAAGACGTTGAGAATGAAGGTGACTACCATTTAAAGACCGCTTTACAGGCGAGAAAGCTGAGGCCCAAGAAGCAGGCTACTTGCCTCAGGACCCACAGCAAACTCATGCCACAGCCATGTCTAGAACCCAATTATCGAATTCACAGCACAGAACTCTTCTCTCCCACTATAGAACAGTCACAGACAAATTCTGCTTTGCTTCCTGGTTTCTCCTGAGTTTCTACTTAAGTGGAAACAACAACTACAAAAATGCAATATAAAAACAAAAATTAAAAATTCCAAAAATCTTAGCCAAGATTCATTCATGAATATTTCCCCTAAATATTGTGAGCCCTGCTAGGATCCAAGCTACACAGCCTCTCTCTTTAAATATTCTCAAATACTCCAGGAAACTGATTCCCAACTTCTCCTGATTTCCTCACCTCAGATTTTCTCTTTGAAGCCTGAAGGGTACTTAGAAACTTCTCTTTAAAAAGAGAAGGTGCTCCTGACAGTCATTCCAAGAGATTTGGATTTGCCAAGTTGAAGTTACAGAAACCTGTGACTATGCATACTAATTATTATTATTTGCCTACCATTAGTATGCTTTTTCACATTTCACATCTGATTTTTTATGTACATTTTTCTTAATTTTTGTGTGCAAACAGTCCTAATATGAAGTGAAAAAAATCATTGGCAAAAGGAGAAAAGCAAACAAACTAGCCTGGTGTCCAGGGATTCGAGAATTTCAGGAGGATCGGGAGGCAAATTGGATATGTTCTCCAGGAAAGGGGAGCTATTGGGCGTATCAGCTACACAACCGATCACCTGAGGATTCCACTGGAAATGAAAAAGAGAGAAAGAGAAGGAGTCGAGAGTCCCCCAAAACCCTAAGTGGCTTCTCCCCAGCTTTAGAACACCACAGGGATGCTCACCTTGTAAGAGACTTGCTTTCCTAGAATAGCCCCAGCCCCTCACTTTGGGATTGTGCTGTGAATGACAAAGTACTCATGGCAGGGAGCCCAGAGAGTTCCAGCAGGTAAGGAGAAGACCCTCAAAAGTAAAATTAAAAAAAAAATCTGCTACTAACTGGCAGTTATTTGAACTAGTTATACCAGAGACCAGGAGCAGGCCGTACAATCGCTTCTTCCCCAGGGCTCTTCTCCTAAGCTGAGAAGATGCCAGCCGTGTGTTTATCATTTCTCCCCACTATCTTTTAAGGCAGCCACATCCCAAGCCAGCAGGCAGAAGCTGGACCAAGACACATGTCCAATGGGGAAAGAGGCCAGGTTCACTGCACTAGGCATGAAATACGCCTTATCTCATATTTGCCAACACACCTGCACCATGGGGACACATAAAATATGAACCTCATCCCCATTTCCCATTAGAAATTAGAGATTCACAAAGCCCAAATAATGTGTGCTGGGCCATTTAGCAATGATACAGCAGGACTGGGTCTCCCTCCAATTCCATTCTACCCAAGAGGTACCAGGACCACTGCATGTAGTGTGCAGGCTGTGAACTGCAAGAGAATCCCACATCCAAGGAGATACATGAGCCCACCCTGCCTGCAGGGCTTGTACACCTGGGAAAGAGTATACTCAGTACACTCAGTACAGATATCGGGGTGCAGAAAGCCAGTCCCACTTATGCTCCCTCGACTCCCCCCATTCCCACCTGCCCAATCACAGCCATGGTGGGAGCAGGGGAAGGGCATATCTTATCCCTGGTACGACGGAGAGGGTGTGTGATCAGGTGACAGGGTGATTCTGTGAGTGAATGCACAGCCAGGCTCAGGAAAGTGCCCCCTAACACATACACACTGACAGAGCTGGGCTACTTTACAGGAGTATGCTTAACTATGTTTCCTTCAAGAAACAAAGACCCCCCCCACCCCCCGACCTTGTTTTTTGTTTTGTTTTGTTTTGTTTCAAACAGTCTTGCTCTGTCACCCAGCTGGAGTGCAGTGGCGCAGTCTCAGTTCACTGCAACCTCCACCTCCCGGGTTCAAGCGTTATCCTGCCTCAGCCTCCTGAGTAGCTGAGACTACAGGCGCACACCACCATGCCTGGCTAATTTTTGTATTTTTAGTAGAGAGAGCGTTTCCCCATGTCCGCCAGGCTGGTTTCAGACTCCTGACCTCAGGTGATCTTCCCGCCTTGGCCTCCCAAGGTGCTGAGATTACAGGCGTGAGCCACCGCACCCAGCCTGACAAAGACCCTTCTTAAATTCACACCCAGGCCCTGCATGGCTAAGCAGCCTCTCTGATCAGGCTCCCCTTGGCAGCTGGCAGGTCAGCTACCTGGGCCCCTCTGAAGCCACCCCAGGTCACCTCTCATCATTCTCCTCCAGGAGTTAGACAGTTGGGATAACCTGGCTCTGGAGCGGAAGACTGGCAAGTCCCAAGAAAGTATTTGTGTCTCCCCCTGCTATTCTCATCCAGCTGGCCTTTCCCCATGGCCCTCACCCATGATAAATGCACCCTGGACGGGGAAAGAGGAACAGAAATTCCATGCTCTGGACCTTGCCTGGAGCTGGCTTCCCAACCACGCGACTTCCGCGGCACCTGCTCTTGCTGGGAAGGCACCAGTGGGTCCTCTCCAGCTCAAACATCTGCCTCCCTCAGCTTGTCCTGCCTGCAGGAGCTGGCCAGCTTCTCCTGCATGCTATGCTGATGCAAAGTTCTCTGTCCTGAATCAGCAGAACCACCTCTGTCAAGGATGTGGGGTTTGTTTTCTTAATTAACTGAAAATGCTAACATGGGAGCCCAGGAGCTGGCAGGGGCCTGGCCTTCAACGGCTGCTAGAAAAAATTCTTGCTTTGAAATCTGGATCTCTAACGCCCCACATGGGATGTCAAAACAAACAGGGACACTTGATCCTGGAGCACAGGGCCTGGGGCAGGTTCAGGTTACAGGGCCAGAGATGGACTTAGCTACAGGATGCCACAGCAACCAACAGGTGACCAGATCCCGATTTCCCAAAATGGTACAGCTAGACCCCAAGATGCCCCCTGCTGGGGCACGGGCTCTAGGGGGATGGGGAGAGGTCATTGGGATTTATGCCAGCAATACTTCCTGAGTGCCTACTGCCCAGCAGGCATGGAACTGGGGGCGGGGGAGGCTGCAGAGATAGCCAAGTTCTATTGGCTCCTGCGCTTGAGGAGATAAAATTAGGAACAAATTACTAATGTGTAGCACAGAAGGCCCCCAGAGCTGAAATATTTACTGTCAAGACCTTTGCAGATAATGTTCACTGACTCCTAATGTACAAGACAGAAGAGGGTAGAGTGGAGTCTGGAGAAAAGACGACCAGAATGACCACCCAGAGCCCAGCTGAGGGACAGTAACCAGAGAGTGGAGATACAATGGAGCATCATTCAAAAGCAGAGATGACAGCAAGACCCAAAACCCCAGCAGGGGGAGGAGGGAAAGGAGGTGGAAGAGGATGGAGAGGCAGGGGTCCTCAGTCTCCTGCCTCCAGCCTCCAAGACTGGCAGGACATCCCATCCAGAAAGGATGCTGATTGCCCAGCCCCATCTAAGGGCCAAGGCACCAGGCTAGCATGATACAGCCCTGGATGCCCCCAGGGTGGTGAGGCACAAGTCACATGCACAGTTCTGTACACCAGGGATCATGCGATGGCCTTCTCACCTAACAGCTGGGCCTCAGGAAAGGTCAGAAGTTCTGAACGACCAGAAAACATCCCTCTTTGGGAGGAAGTCACACAGTGTTCCAGGGAGGCCCCACACTTCCCCCTTCCCGGCACAAGTCGTCCCATCTGCAAAGGCCCAGAAAGGAGCAAGTTTGCTTGAGGTCAGAGATGCTATGTCAGAGCAGAGCACACCAATCTGAACTCAAGAGTCTTCGTTTTTCCTGACTTGCCTGTTCCTCTCTGAGTCTCTGGCCTAGGTCCATCCTGAGCTTGGAGACCAGCAGGTTGGAAGATTCAGAACCCCCAAGCTGCTTTGCCCCAACCTGAACTCCTCAGTTTTCTTCACCCCCCAGGAGAGGGGGATGTTGAACCATTTCCTCTTGGGACACCCATACTGCACATCTCCCTTCCTGCAGTAGAATCTGTCAATGTAGCCTTTCTTAATCTTTGGGCCTTTGAAGCACACAGTGTAGAGCCCAGTTTGAGAAACAAAGCATTAAAAGTTAAAAACCATCATTTTAGGAAACCACTCGGTGCCAACTTGCACAGAAACACAAACCTGGGGACTAAAATCGCATGCCAATAGTAAGTTATATGGTGGTCATTCAGATGATTCAGAATAAATGCCTCCAATTTTTAGAGTATTATTATTAAAATGAAAACAAAGAAACATTTCTCAAGGAAAAGCACATTCTCAAGCAGAGTCTCAGACCTTGGAGAAAACAATCACACAATGTTCCCAGGGGTCTCTGGGGCCCAGTGTGAAGGGCTCTGGCTGGGGGTGAGGACCCAGGCTATGGAGTTAGGCTGCCCTGGACCCTTCCCTGTCCCAGCTGTGTCCTGAGTGCCCTCCACAATGGCTGTCACACAGTAGGCCAGCAATTCAACTTTGTTGAACACACAAATGAATACATGGTTAGACGAATTAAGAGGTTCATCCTGGCTTTGCCATTTACCAGCCCTGCATCTTTAAGGAAAGGTCCTTAATCTCTGAGCCTTAGTTTCTTAATCTTTGAAATCTACAGAATTAGTCACAAGTCAATAAACTACTGCAAGAATTAAAGGAGATGCAAAGCCTTTAGCAGAGTGATTGGTGCATTCAAGGTACAGAATAAATGGTAACTATTACTGTTACTTTTCAAAAATGGCTTTAATCTCACATCCAAAATATATTTCCAGCTCTGCACACCTTCCCAATTCCACCATGCCATATTATATTTTGGTAAATCCCCAGCACAAAGCCTGGCACAAGTAGGAACACAGAAAACATCTGTTGAAGCATAATTTAGCAGAAAGTGTCTCTGATTTGGAAACCCTGGCCTCGGATGAGTGCCAGGGGCTGAGGCTTCTAGCATTTCCTGCCTCCTCCATGGGAGGCCACCTCTTTGTAACAGACCCCAGCCCTCCAAACTGTACCTGAGCATTCAACGCCAGGAAGCTCACCTGTGTCCATGCCCCAGGAAATGGGACGGGGGGCATTTGCTCTGCAGAGGGTGGATGCTGGCTGAGCCCATCCCCCTGCTGCATAGCCTTCTCCTCCCATTCCTTCTCACTCCAGCTCTGGGGAGCGTGGGCCTCCCCCCAGGCAGCGTTCCCAGGCTTCAGCAGTAACAGGCCCTCCATTCTTCCCTGCCCTTGGCAGACCTGCCTCCTCCCACTACGACACTGTCCGCTGCTGCTCATGGGCAGCTGCCTCAATCCAAGGAGACAACGCAGACTTCTTGGGGCCCAGGCCTGGTCTGTCCCCTGACCCTATAGGAAGAAGAGGAATTGGTCCGAGTCTCCTGCTGAGATACACTCACAGGGTCACTCATTTCACCCTCAGGCTGCAAATGTCACTGGTCTCTGGCATCTTCACAAACAGCACTCACTGACCACACTTTGTTTTTCCCAAATGAGGGAGAAATCTGACATCTGCCCCTCCCGGATCTTCACTCCTTGGGCCAGGCTCCAGCTATGTTCAGATGTCAACCTCCAGCTCCCTGCCTCAAGGTTGACAACCACCAGGATAAGGTGGGGGGCTATCCCCAAGTTCAAGACTCGCTACCCACTGGGGATCCCAGTCCCCACCTCTGTCTCCTCCTTCTCACATTTGCCCATCAGATACCATTGGCAAGAGTCACCAGAACTCAACCCAAAATCTGCAATCCACAATCCAAGGAAGAGGATGTAACGCAGCTTTCTTTCACTTACCAAGTTTATCCAGCTATTTTCCAACTTTCTTTTTAGGAATCCTGAGCTCAGTCCTCAAGAATTATCTTCTGATGTCCCAGAGCTGGGTGCTGGGAGCCCAGGGCCACAGCAGGGGGCTGCAGACAGGGAGTCCTTCTGTGGGCATGGATTCCTGGTGTGGGGTGTGCTTGATTTGAAGCAGTGCCCCCTCCTCTGGAGGCTTCAGTACTAAAATCCAGCCCAGGAGTGTCCCAACCACAGCCCAGCAAGGTATCTAGCAAGGGAGGCAGGGCCACTGTCAGGAGCAGAATGTGTGGCTGTCTTTCTTAAAGGGACAGCCTGCCCCAAGAGCCCGAGGTGGGTGGAAATGCTAGAAAGGAAGGAGCAAGGGAGGATAAGCTAGCATCCTCTAGGGAAAAACTCTGAACACACACCAGTCTGTGACTCGGCACTAGCCTCATCCTGTGGTATGACAAGCTTCTCCACTTTCCTGATGTAGAACATGGAGGCAGAAAGACCCTTCCCCAGGCGAACTCACCTACTCTAGGGCTGAACTCACCCAGAGGGTGTTGCAATAACCCATAAGAAATATTAATTATTTACTATGTACACAGCACTTTCGTAAGTGCTTTGCATGAAGAAAATGATTTAGTCCCAATAGGAACTTTAGGAGGTAGGTATTGTGATTATTATTCCCATTTTACAGATGAGGAAACTGAGGCCTGGAGATAGTAAATTGCCAAGGTCTTACAGGTAATATGTGAAAAAATTAGGATTTGAACAAAACTGATTCTACTGGAGCTCAACCACTCATCTTCTACCAACCTTGTCCAGAGGGTAAATTTCTTTTTTCATCTTTATAGTTTTTAGTATTTTCCACATTCTAAAATAAGCATTATTCTGTATAAAGAGAAAAAAAAATAAAGATCCCACCTTCTATCTCTCACTCCAGTATTTCAACCAAGACGAGACTAGAGCGAGAAGATAAATGTATTCTACGTGGAAGCTCTAAGAGGAAGGAGAGTGGCAAAATTAACAGGACAGTGCAGCAAGGCTATGATTAAATCTATTTGAGTTAAGTTTTGCCTATTATAGATCCACAGGCAGGTTTCAAATAAAATTAAAGCAATAGCTTCTTCTTTCAGCCAAAAACTGAAATAAAAAGTTTTTTAAAACCTGGTAATTGAAAAATTCAGCGAAGTCCAGGCTCCTCATAGATTACCCAAGACCTTTCCTAATTTGATCACCAGCTCCCTCCGCAGCTTCCCCGACATGGTCCCACCCACCCCACCCAGCCACCAGGCCAGATTACCAGAGGTTTCCATAAGCCTCTCCAGCACGCTGCCACTCACTCAGGCTAGGATGCCCATTCCCTCCGCCTGTGTAGTCTTTGCCATCTTTCCAGACCAGGTTAAACTGCCAGTGCTGCTATGGAGGCTTCCACCCCCACGAGCAGAGTGTTGAACATTAAAAACTCCTTCCTCTGCGCTCTCACAAGCTTTGCCCGTTGCTATGGACTGAATGTGTGTGTCCTCTCAAAATTCGTAGGTTGAGGCAGAATTCCCTATCTGATGCTATGTGTAGGCGGGGCCTTCGGGATATGATTAGGTCATGAGGGCGGAGCTCCCCTGAACAGGATTCATGCCCTTATAAAAGAGACCCCAGAGAGCTGTCTCATCCCATCTGCCACGTGAGGACACAGTGAGAAGGCTGAACCACCAGATGTCAAATCTGCTGGTGCCTGGATCTTGACTTTCCGGCCTCCAGAACTGTGAGAAATAAGCGTTTGCTGTGTAAGTCACCCAATCTATGGTATTTTGTTAGAGCAGCTTGAACTAAGACATCATCCAAAGTCTATTGTTAGAGGTGGCATCACATTGTATGCTAATTAACTGAGCATCTTTTTTTCACTTTTCTGTCCCTAGCACCTAGCACTAAAATCTTGTGGAGTCAGGCAGCTCATGATAGTAATTCTTATTGTTTGAGAGTGTGTTCAGTTTTGTGGGCACTTCCTCATGAGTTACCTCATTTGAACTTCACAACAATGAATAGGCATTAGATGTGTCAAATGTTAGTACTGGAGGAGGTAAGTAGCATTTGAGGTCCTTGTGACTCTGCCCTTTGAAGACTAGGTTTGCCCAGATGGACCTGAAGGACTGGCCAGGCTCCCCAAGCCCATTTTCAGCTGGGCCAGACTCTACGCCATCCCTGCCTTCCACAGGCCTCCCTGTGCTCCAACCTAACATCCTCTTGTCCTCAGCTTCCCTCCAGCCAAACAGAAAGCCAGTGGGCATAGAGATGATGGTGATGCTCACTAGCTGGGGTGTAGCCCGCATTCTCTGTGAGTTAGTGCATGCAAAATGGCCAAAGAACTGATGACGGGCCACATTTTCAAATAAGAACCCAGAACAATTCTGCCAGTTTTGTGGAGGAAAACCCTGTTATACATCCCTGAGGCTGTACCCCCTGGCACTGGCATCACTGAAAAAGGGTGTGGAACAAAGGCACACAGAATGTCAGAGCCAGAAGGAACCTTAGAAATCACATTGCTCAACCCCACTCTAGACAGGGAAATGAGGGCCCAAACTCAGGAGGGGCTTGTCAGAAACAGTGACTCAGTAGCAAAAAACACAGAGCGACAGCTGGCTCCTGAGCCCTTTCAGATGATTCTGATCCAAGCAAGAAAAAGGAACCTAAAGAATTTATACTAAAAGGAGGTCACAAAGGCCAAATTAATTGCAAGGCATTCTTCAATTACACAGCACACAAATGGGCTTTAAATGCAACATCACACACAGAAAACATGTTATAAAGAAAACAATACAGAAGAATAACAGGACGATGTTCAGTAACAGTGTTCAAATTTAGTCACCCTGGAGGCCAGGCCATGCTACAACCCATGTTCTTCCATGACCTCTGCTACGAATGAATTGAGCAGGTAGAGCTAAGTCTAACACTATTTCTGCATTGTGTTAGTAGAATGCATTAACGTCAAAATACCACAGATTAATACTTTCTTTCATCCTCAGATAAAATAATTTATAGTTGTTCTAGTTGTTGGTGCTTAGTCAAATACTGTTGGTCCCCACTCCCGATTACACACAGAGGATTGTACTTCCTGGGTCCTTGCGTTGGGTGGAGTCATTTGGCTAATTTTGGCCCATTCGCTGAAAATAGAAGGTGAGTGTCATAAGGGTTAATTTTATGTGTCAAGTTGGCCATGGGACCAGGTATTTGGTCAAACACCAGTATAAAGATTACTGTGAAGATTTTTTTTTTTTTTAATTGAGATGGAGTTTCACTCTGTCACCCAGGCTGGAGTGCAGTGGCGCCATCTCGGCTCACTGCAGCCTCCACCTCCCAGCTTCAAGCGATTCTCCTGCCCCAGCCTCCCAAGTAGCTAGGACTACAGGCGTGTGCTACCATGCCCGACTAATTTTTGTATTTTTAGTAGAGCTGGGAATTCACCATGCTGGCCAGACTCATCTCAAACTCCTGACCTCAGGTGATACACCCACCTCGGCCTCCCAAAGTGCTGGGATTACAGGCGTGAGCCATCATGCCCAGCCAGAATTTTTTCTTTTTTAACATGAGATGAACACTTAAATCAGTAGACTCTGAGTAAAGCAGATTACCCTCCATAATGTGGGTAGGCCTCATTTGATCAGTTGGAGGCCTTCAGAGAAAATGACCGAGGTCCCCCAATGAAGGGAACTCTACCCCTAGACTGCCTTCAGTCTTGAGCTGCAACATCAGCTCTTTCCTGGGTCTCCAGCCTGCTGGCCTACCCTGCGGATTTTTGACTTGTCAGTCCCACAACCATGGGAGCCCATTCCTTAAAACAAATCCAGATATATGTAGAGAGAGATCCTATTGGTTCTGTTTCACTATAGAACACTGATGAACAGAAGCATCATTAGTGGTCTAGAGCTTTTAATTGTGAGGACCAGACCCCCTTTTCCTTTAGAACAGCAACTGCCAACATTGAAGACAGGGCCTGTTCTGCCAGCCTCAGTTCCTGAGGGACTAAAACAAGCAGAGACCCTCTGTTGATCCACTACCGACAGATAACATGAGTAAGAAATACACCTTTGTTGTTTTCAGTCACTGAAATTTGGAGATTGTGTGTTATTACGCATAATCTTTTACTGACTGAAGTGCTCATTGTTTATCTTAGATTTAAGACATTAGGGGGCAAGGAGAGAAACCCAGAAAAGTAATAGAATCATAAAAGGATTTTGATCCTGGCCTCCCAGAAAGACTCCCAGGCACATGGCCCTTCCTCCAGCTGCATAGTTTCCCTGTTGTGTATGTTGGGATCCTGGGAGTCTTAACCCAGAATCCAGCCACGGTTGTGTAAGTGCATCAAAGGTACGATCTCACTGCTGAAACTTCCCTAGAAAATGTTCAGAGCTCTGCTGAGGAATCTGACCTGGGCCTAGGGTGGGAAGCCCTCCAAAGAACAAAAGTTTCCACTACGGCAACAAGAATGTTCAACACGATTTTGAAAAAGTTCTCAGTAAAAGAAATGTGATGATGAGTATTTATAAGCCAAAAACGAAAGGCCATTCCCTAGTTCCTGTGAGGTTTCCCGCCACACGGGGAGCATTAACAGGACTAGAGACAGTACTGGAAACAGACCTGGATGTCCTTGGCTCCACTGCAGATGGGTTAAGTGTGGAGCCTTTGAGAAAAAGCAGTCACAAAGTGTTGATGATTCTCCTTGGAAATCAAGGGTGATCCAGAGGCTGCTGGGACTCCTCCATACCTTTCTTCTCAATGAATAAATCCAGGCCCCTGAACTTAAATACAGAGATAAAGTGTGGGGTAGAATAAGATATAATGGACTTGAACTATTACAGGAACTATTTAGCTTAGACCAGCAGCTCTCAAAACTGGGGGTGGCTACCCATCAAACCCCCTGCCCCCAGAGACATTTGGCAATGTCTGGAGAAGTTTTGTGGTTCTCGTAACTAGTAAATGTTACTGAGATCTACTGAGTAGAGGCTCGGGGTGTTAATAAGCCTCCTATAATACAAAAGATAGCCCCCCCCACAACCAAGAATTATGTGGCCTAGTATCAAGATTGAGAACCTGTGGCTGTGATCAAATCCCTAGTTATGAGGGTGTGAAGGTTTAGAACAAGAGCAGGAGGAACATTTATAGAGCAATATGCCCCATTGCAAAAAAAAAAATACATTGCAGTCAAACTGTGGGACCTCAGATCAGCAGTATCAGCATTACCTGTGAACATGTTAGAAATGCGCAGCCTTGGGCTCTACCCCAGACTCCTGGATCAAATTCTTTCTCAAGTATTTATTAGAAAAAATACGACATGTGATTCATATACCTATAGAGAAAAACCAAAACTGACTATCACTAAAGCATCCTGAGAGGTAGCACAGTTCATGTCAGTAGGAAAAATAAATCTTCATTGCTACTCTCTTCTCCCTATGAGGGAGGAATCCAGCATGAGAATCAGGGTAGAAGGTCCATTCTTTAGAAGTTGTCTTTGGATTTGCAAAGTGAACTGAGGAGCAAAGTTGAGGAGTGGGGCTGGAGAGTAAAGACAGCTGAATTACTCAACATAATAAAGAGGGGGACCTGTTTGAGTGAGTTGCTGGTGAGCACCAAGGGAGAGAGGAGGAAGACCAAATGGTGTAACCTTTGGCCAATCTATTTTAGAATAAGCTTATCCAGTACTCAATTCTTAATTCTTGTAATACAAATACCCTTGGTCTCCCCAGACCTCCTTAAAGTTCACCGCATTCACGAAGCCTTGTGTAAATGGTGTGTGTGTGTGTGTGTGTGTGTGTGTGTGTGTGTGTAAACCAGGGGTATGGGAGTAATTCCACATCTGGGTCAACACAGTGCAGAAGAGTTCGTGGTTTGCATGAAACCAATAAGAGTTAATGTTTCCTGTGAGCTTACTATGTGCAAGGCACTGTTTAAGTATTTAATACTTAACAGACACAGTTTCATTGAAGGCTCACAGCTGCCCTATGGGGAATACCATTGTTATTTCATATTAGGGATAAGAGGTCTGCAGCAGAGGGAATTTATGCCACTCGCTCAGGGACACCCATACAATGAGTGAGCCTTAGAGACAGAATTGAAATCTCAGCAGTCTGGCTCCAGAGTTCATGTTAATTTCTGGGCCACCATGCGTGTCACCTAGGGGTAGTTAATAATCTTAACGAATTCAGTGGAAATAGGAACTCAGAGCCAGAGGTGATGTGAAAAATATAAGCCACCACCACTTATTTTGGAATCTCCAGACCAGCAGTTCCCAGGCTTCAGTGTGCACCAGGATCACCACGTGAGCTTGATAAGACACAAATCGCTGGGCTGCACCCCTAGAGCTTGATCCAGAAGCCTTGGGCAGAGCCCAGGGATGTGCATTTCTAAGAAGTTCACAGGTGATTCTGATATTGCTGGTCTAAGGTCCCACAATTTGAGAACCACTGCCCTCTGTTTGTGGCAGTGAGATTCAGCTAATTTATTCTGAATCTCAAAGACAGGGCTCCTTGGGTGACATCTGGTCACAATATCAATGACTGAGTGGCTCTGAATTGAATCAGGCTAATACTGAAGAGAATGGAGGAGGAGAGGGATGAGTATCCAGTGGAATTCAACCTGGAAAACTTCCTGGAGGAAGAGCCACGTGGTGAGAACAGATGCTGAGGTTACTTATTTCCTCAAATCTCCTTGATACACACTCCATACAGCAGGGCTCAGGCATTTGAGTTCCATAGAAATGGTGGGAGGGCACCCCTTGCTCTTTGGTGAGTCAATCCAGAAAGGCTTAGCAGAAAGTGAGGAATCAGGAGACATTCTCTTCCATGGAACTAGAAGCTGCCTAGGACAGTGGTTAGGAGAAAGATGAACGCGTTTGAATTGCAGCTCTGCTGCTGTGCCACATGGATCTTACTCCAGGTCCTTAGCTGTTCTAAACTTTAGTTTCCAAATCTGTAAAACAGACAATCAGTTGTATGTGAAGTGCTCACCACAGTGCTCACCCAACGCCAGCGCCAACCCCAACAAAGGCATCAGAGCTCCATCTGTGGCCAGGGAAACCAAGCCAAGGTCAAAGGGGAGGCTGGCTTTGTTACTGCTCCCAACCCACATAGGAGCTGGGAGGTTGAGGTTTAGATGCTCTTCATCTTCTATCATTTAAAACAGGGTGTCTAATCTTTTGGCTTCTCTGGGCCACACTGGAAGAAGAATTGTCTTGAGCTACACATAAAATACACTAGCACTAATGATAGCTGATGAGCGAGAAAAAAAAGAAAGAAAGAAAAATTAAAAAAAATAAAACCTTGCAAAAATCTCATAACATTTTAAGAAATTTTATGAATTTTTGTTGGCCCTCATTCAAAGCCATCCTGGGCCGCATGCAGCCCATGGGCCACGGGTTGAACAAGCTTGATTTAAAAGATCCTCCATCCCACAGGGTATCAGCTGGTCTTTTAGGGCCCCTTTCCCCCAGTTCTCAGTTTCCTCTCTACCAAACAGTGGCCATGACCCTTTTCCACACCTCACTGGACTTATCTCCTCATTTACAAAGTTGGTAATACTAAGCAGAAGATAAAACCACAATACAAAACTGTCTAACATCTGCACATATAATATGTATTCAACCATGCTTTTACAATGTATGTGGAGAGAAAAGACTGGAAACATTAATTGCCAAATGTTAAGTGACCTGGGAAGGCAGATTCTCCAAGTGTTGTTTGTGGCCAGGTGGGGAAAGGGGGCAGAGGAACAGAAAGATCAAAGTCTCTTTTCAGTGCCCCGTGATGGGCTCATAAACTAATTTTATTTTTGTCTTCTGCTACTATGTATTTTGTATAATAAATCCATGTTTCTTTTATAATAAAGGAGAGAATTTTTTTTTAAAAAAAGCAACTTCATATCCTCCTAAAGCTTTTCTTGATTATAACTCACTCCACACGCACTCTGCTCACTCAGCTCACGTGCTTCCTCTTGGCGCCTGTCCTGTTTCTAGCCTATGAATTTGCATAACGCAGCCATAAGAGGTTGCTTTCTAAATGCTTTCGAGCAGATTTCCTATTCATTTACCTTAGATCTTCTGGTAAACTGAGCTGCCCCAAAGTGGAGGGAGATGCTTCCTCCTAGTGGAAGAGCAGCCAGACTCATCGCCTATGATTCACCCCCACCCCAAAAACTCACTAGAGGGCTCTTCAAACAGTAAGTGGTCCATGCCAAAAGGAACTGCATAGAAAGTGGCCTGTAGGTGAGGAGAACTGTGTACACATACATACACACACACACGCGCACACACACACACACACACACACACACACACACACACACACACACAATCTGCCTCTTCTTTCCTTCTCTCTCCAGAGGAAAATGTCATCCGGTTAGTGCCCTCAGATGAACTGGGAAGGCAAGCTCCCCGGTTGTGGTTTGTGAGGGGTGGGTGGCTGGGGAGGGGAGGTGTCAGGGAGAGCCAATCCACTTCCATCTGGCACCAAAATCTACACTTATTTTCCTGGACTGGACTACGATCCCCTTTCCCAATGTGAGGAATCGTGCTTTCTTGGTGACACACACTTTCCCCCAAGAATGCTTGGCTTTTCAATGAGGAATTCTTATATATTTGGGATTCTTGGAAACAGGACAAAGACTAATGAATTGCTGGCTCTATCCTAGGTTTGGAAACCCTCTAGAACTCACAGGAGCTGGAGGAGGACAGAGGCAGGCAGGAAAAGGGAGTTGAGGGTGTGTTTGCAACAGAGGGGAGGGTGGCAGGATTGAGATGTCAGATTAAATTGTTTGAGTTACAGGCACTCCAAAAGCTACCTGCTGACTCCACAGTCAGAGGTCACCATCCACACTAAGAATAGAAGGCTGACAGCGGCAGGGTGGGGAGGCAGGGGATACTGAGTGTTTGTGGAGGCTAGAGAGTTATAACAAAGCAGAACTCAGGTACAGTCGATTGTCAAGTTCATCATGAAGTGAAATGGTTGGGGTACGGTACAGAAAGCACGGGTCTTAGGGTCAGGCACACCTTACTTGGAATCCCCTCTGTGCTACAAACTAGATGTGCAACTTCAGGAAAGTTGACTAAATTCTCAGAACCTCAGTTTCCTCTTCTGTAAAATGGGATAATACCCACTTTGCAGAGCTGTTAGAATGAGATGTGTTGAAATGTGCAAGGGCTTAGCCCAGTGTCTGGCACCTAGTGAGCCCTCCATACATGGTAGGTATTATTTAGAGAATTTGAATTTGAAGAGTAGGAGTGTATAAAACCATTCATAGGAGAACAGCTGCAGAAGGTCTGACTGCCGTGGGTCTGGCCAGGGAGTGGGAAGACCTAGCTCCCGGGGTCTGCAGCAACCAGGCTTATATTCCCCTCCTAACATGCTCTTTGGGAGCCTTTGTTAGTTCTGGCAGGTTTGGGCTATGCACCCTGCCCTATGCCCCAGATACAAATCCTCTGTAGCCTCAGTGTTTAAGTCCAAGGAGTAAATGTGTGGGTTCCAGGTCACCAGAATGAAATCACAGAGGGTCTACAGGGGCCCTGCATCCTCAGTCTCAGTTCCCTCAATTATCAGGAAGGGGACTGGCTTCTCAGTAAACATTAGGCAAACCATCCAACCCTGGTGTCTAAGGAGCTCCATGAGTTCTCAAGCCATCCTGGAGAAAGCCAGGGGCTGAGTTCCTGCCACCCTCCTCAGATCCCCCCACCAACATCCCCTGCCAAGAGCTCTAGTAACCTGGGCAAACAGACCATGGCCCCCAGGGTGTTCTCAGCCTAACAGAGAAGGCCAAACCCAGACATAAAAGACTTCAGAATACAGCAAAACAAGGGAGAAAGAAAACAGTTTTCTTTCAAAAGAGCTTATATATGCAGAGGGATCATGAGGTGATTTAAGGAATCCACATTCCATGGGGTAAATCCAGGCAGACGTTCCAGAGAGGAGGGTGCCGGGTGGGGTTGCCATTTGGTGTTGCCCACGAGCTCTCCCCAAAAGTCCCCTCCTTTACTCTGCGGACTGCCTGAAGGAGAACAGGCACTTTGTCCTGAAATAGTCAATGTACATAACCCCTCCATCGCAGGGATGCTCAGGGTGGCTCTAGTTACAACAATAAGGGTTTAACAACTGGAGTGCTTGCAATGGCGGAGGCAGAGAGAGAAAACAAAACAACATCCACATGAGGTTTTCATTTTCTTTAGCCACGTGAGAATGGCCCTGAAGATCCAGCTATAAATACCCAGCTGCCATTGCCACAAGATGGAAAATCACACACACACACACACACACACACACACACACACACACACACACACATTCCCTTCAGTTTACAGGCTTACAAATGCAAATCAAAGTTTCTAAGAATATCTGCCTTGAGAAGAGACAATGCTGGACCCCTTGTGCTAAATGCCTTGTCAGGAGGCCTCCGCAAACATATCTGAGGACTTGGCAAGGAGCATTCCCACAGCCATCATCAGGGTGGAATGAGGATCTGCCTCCACAACACCCAGGCCAAGCCAAAGCCCACCAGTGGCCACAAACTGGGCTGAGGGGAAGGGTTTTAGATCCCTTCCCTTAGGGTATAATAAAGAACAGCCTGCTTTACCCAGGACATTTTAGATTGGGTTCCCTAGAAGCAGAGCCTCGGACAGGATGGGTGTATGTGTGATTTGGTGAAACTGAGCTCTCAGGAAGAACCAGAAAGGGAATGAAGGAAATAGGAAAAGGCAGGGGAGGGATCTGGGAAAGAATGTGGTTTCGGGTGAGGTCTAACTTCAGCCTCATGCTGTGAGGAACTCTGAAGGGTGACTTGGACCGACACACATTTGTCCCCATGAGGGGCAAAAAAATGGGGCTTTTCCCCTTTCCTAGTGAGTCATTGGTCACAGGATGCAAGGGAGAGGTGGGCTGGGGTGGGGCAAGTGGGTGTAACTTCCAGGTACCTCTGGGTAGAGGGGGACGGACAACCCAAGGGCAGTCCACACAGGTGTGAACCGTTAGCTGGAGCACCCACAGCAACCGGGGATCTGGGCAGCGCACCAATAGTATTTTCTGCAGACTCTGCCATACCAAGTGGCTTGTTGCTTAGAATTTGTTTTTTCTATTGATTACATAGGTTTTTGTTTGTTTTTATTTTGTTTTACCTGGGAAGATTTTAGAATCAGCCTGCTGAAGAGAGAAACAAGGTTTGATCGACATGACACATGATGCTCATTGTTCACCTAATGTCTGATCTCTTCTTCTTTCTTCCTATGAATGGGTCCCTGCTTTTGTTTGCTGCAGCAACATGCTCAGTTAAAAAATGTTCAGCTTCCCCCCGGACTCCACTGCAGTTTGGGACCTCTATTCAACAGAATTTTGATGTGTATGGACAGGACTTTCAGAGAAGCTTATTAAAGAGACTGGAAGTAGCTGGCATGCACTTTTTATGCATTGTCATTTTCTTTCTTCCTGCCTGGAATGCAGATTGAAGATGGAGGTGATGCAGCCACATTGTAACCATGAAGCAATGAGCACAAAGACAAAGGTTCCATTCTAAAGAAGGCTGAAGAAGAGAGAGAGAGAGGGGAGCCTCGGTCCCTGATGGCAGTGTGGAACCACCCTACCAACTCTGGAGTGTGTCTGCTGAACTGGTTGTGTAAGAAAAATAAAGAACCCCAGTTGACAGAACAACTCTAGCCAGGTTTCTGTTCCACGTGGCTATAGCTGAATATAAATTCTGATACAAACCTCAAAACACTCGTTCTGTGGGGTATACCATGGAAAAAGTCCCTTTAGAT
This sequence comes from Gorilla gorilla gorilla, assembly GCF_029281585.2. Classification (NCBI taxonomy): domain Eukaryota; kingdom Metazoa; phylum Chordata; class Mammalia; order Primates; family Hominidae; genus Gorilla; species Gorilla gorilla. The sequence continues at coordinate 57,582,947 of NC_073229.2, read as the reverse complement.
AAATTGAGAAGTGCTAGTTTAGACATCGTAAAACTAGGGTGTTTTTTGTTTTTGTTTTTTTACTGCAGTGCTTCTCTGAGCATTGTGGCTCTCTAGGGGGAAAAGTAGGGGAGATGGAAAAGGGCTACTTAAATTTCTTTAACCACAGAACTTTCTTTTTCCCTAGGACAACCATTGTGAGAACTTAGTGTTCTATCAAAGGCAGTTGGGGAAATGCTACAATAGATGACCTCTTCAGATTTCTTTCCTCCTGAACATTTCACCATTCCCCAGCTAGAAGAAACCGAGCAGATAGCCAGGTCTATAAGCAGCCCTGGCATGTGACTTTAATGAGACATGAATGAGAGCCAAAGAACTGAGGCCTGTGAGGTTGGTCAGGGAAGAGCAATGAACTAGGTAAATTAAGAAACTCAGGGAGGTGCCAAGTCCCTGAAATTTCAGAGTGCCCACTCCCCCATTACCTTTCTGCTAAGCCGTGAGTCTGGCAGACGCTGTGTCCCTCTGGGTCCACAGCTCCTGCCAAGTGGTCCCTCCTGCACAGCTCCAGCAGGCAGAGCTCTGACGACACTACTCCTTGCTCTCACATCTTCAGGTGGAGAAGCACTAATGGCTTCCTGGTGCTGCTCCTTCCTGAGTGAGTCACCATCTCTCTACTCCCTCCTCTGTAAGTAGCCTTCTCATTAAACTCATATCCATCAAACCCTTTTGGGAGTGCCAACTGCTTCCTGCCTGGAGCCTGACTGACAGAGACAACAATACACATTCTTAGAGCAACCACGCTCCCACGATTTGCTCAAACAAGTCCCAATTTCATAATTTTTGTCTTTTAATGAAGGTGAATTACACGATGTATAAATAAGCAGGATGCAGAGAGGAAAGCCACCCCCAACTTTAGTCCCCAGTGCAAGCACCACGCCAACCCGATAAGGGGTTCACTGCTGCTGAACTGAGAGTTAAGGTTCATGGACTGGGTCAAGGACAAAGGCCATATAACAAGGACAAGGGCCCTCAGGGCCAACACAGTGTATGTCACTTGGATTGGGCTCAGACCAGATCAAGGGAAGGAAGCTATCATAAAAAGTAAGGGACATGAAAGAGCTGAATCGACTGCATTTCAATAAGACACCAGAGAAGAAGTCAGCATGGCTTCATTGTCAAGTAAAAGAAAGTGAAGCAATTCCCAGTGGTGGGTACTTTCCCACCTCAGGCTGGGGTGTTCGCAAAAGGAACAGAGCAATGGCTGTATATGAATGAAAATCAGAAGGGAAGGAGGACTTCATGGAGACAAGGCAGTGATGGTGGAGAGAGGAAAATTCTTTCACCCTGTAGCAATGAGAAGCACTTGACATTATCTGGTCCCATGTCCTTATCAAAAGGACAGCCTGTGGTCACTTTCTAGCACTTGCAAGAAATCCCAGTAGCTCTCAAGGAAGGGATGGGAGAAAGAAGGCTCCAGAATTTGATGTGTGGGAATGAGCCAGAGAGTTGCTGTTTGGTTTCTATTAGGTTGGTGCAAAAGTAATCATGGTTTTTGCCATAATTTTTGGACCAACCTATACTACTACGACCCTATTTGGCATCTCCACCAGTATATCAAAATATGAACCCAACAAATCCACAAATTAGAAAAAAAAAAAAGGTCAAAAACAGTGATTACCATGTGCACATGAGATATAGATGTCTGGAGAAGAGCCTATTTGGAGATGTCACATCTACCTGAAATTTTCCAGATGGACCTACAGCCAATAGGAGACAGCTTCCTGTTCACTCTTCGGCATAACTACTCACCAATGGTCACGGGAGATGAACTAGGAGTCTGTGCCTAGTTTTTAAAATTAGCTTTGCTTAAACCAAAAAATATTTTAAATATCTAAAAAATATAAATAATAATAAACTAGGCCTGGTGCAGTGGCTCAAGCCTATAATCCCAGCACTTTGGGAGGCCGAGGTGGGCGGGTCACTTGAGGTCAGAAGTTCGAGACCAGCCTGGCCAACATGGCAAAACCCCATCTCTAGCAAAAATACAAAAATCACCCAAGCATAGTTGTGCTCGCCTGTAATCCCAACTACTCAGGAGGCTGAGGTGGGAGAATCACTTGAACCCAGGAGGCGGAGGTTGCAGTGAAAAGAGGTCACGCCATTGCACTCCTGTCTGGGTGACAGAGTGAGACTCTGTCTCAAAAATAAAATAAACATTTGTATACCCACCCTTCAGTCTAAGAAATAAAATATTACAGATATAAATGAAGCCCCTACGTGCTTCTCCCCTGGTCTGCCTTACTGCCTTTCCTAGAAGGAGCCGCTTCTCTGAATTTTATGGTTGTTCACAAACATAATTTTATGCTTTAATTATACATATAAATGTTTGTAAATAAAAGAGAGTATTGTTTTACATGATTTTAACTTACTAGCAATGGCATCCTTCTGCAACTTGCTTAATATTGTTTCCACTTCATATCGTTTCTGAGATTATACGTCACTAGTATCTGTCTTTAACAATGTCTAGCACCCTTTTTTTTTTTTTTTGCTGTGTTCTATAGTATTCCACTGTAAGTATGTATGTATCAAATTATTTAACCAGTCTTCTGGTTGATAATGGATATATGGGTTGCTTTTTAGCTCTAAAAAACCATGCTGTAGTGAATATTCCTGAACATATCTTCTTTCCATATGTATTAGACTTTGTCTGGACTTACCTAGGAGTGAAATTGCTGGGTCTTACAGTAAGTGCATCTTCAGTTTTACCAGATAGTGTCAAATTGCCCTTTGAAGTGTTCCTATCAGTTTAATTCCACCCTTAGTGAAGAGGAGTTATTTTTGGCTCCACATCCAGTATGATGAGCATGATTTTTTCTTTTTTTTTTTTTTTTTGTTTGCCAATCTGATGAGTATAAAACAGAGTCTCCTTGTGATTTTAATTTATGTATTTCCCTGATTCCAAGTAAGGTTAAGCATCTTTTCATATGTTTATGATTCTATGGCATCATTTTAATGTTAGCATTACATTTACATGCTTTAAGACACTAAAGGATTTTTTATTTTAATTCCTCACTGGAAAACTTGCAGAGGAAAGAAGGGTTGAGGATGGAGGCAGAGGGAAGACTTCCTTTTGCATCCTGGCTATGAGACAGGGATTTTTTTTTAAATAAGCCATAATATTAGAGATAAATCACATGAAGCAGAAATTCCAGCCATTCCTGGGCAATGTGGGGAATGCACTTTTTAGATCTTGTTGTCATTGTCTAGGAGCAGCTCTGAATGATTTCATCATACCCTTCACCTGCAAGGCACATAGCTATATGGGTATAGCAGATAGGCTGGAGGAATCAAAGGAACCATTTGTCCATCTTCCTACTGCAAGAAGCACCACATATTGACCATATCAACAGATGAAATGGCTCCTCTAATAACATACCTGGAAGGAGACTCCACAATGTCCTTCTACTCCCAAATACTCTTAAATGAGAAAGAGGCATCCTAAGGTATTTTTCAAGTATCTTTTACATCCTGAGCAAGACGGACTTGTTTAATTTCCATCCACTTTGAGCATCTCCCTCTTATAGCAATAATCTTCACTTCTAGATCCTTCCCCCATGACATTGCTGAGTACCTTGAGGACTCATCTATATGTCCCCTATCTCTGGCTCAAGGATGGTGGCAAAATAGATCAACTAGTTTGGAAATGCTTGAGAGTAAGGACCACAAGTTATTCAACTTCAAAATTTCAGGAGGCATTTGATTTATGTTTCTTAAGGGAAGGAAATTCTTCCACACTGAATTTTCTCTGAGCTTTAAGAACAGCATAATGGTAGAAATAAACAAGCCAGTCTTGTTCAGGTTATAAAAGATACCTTAAAAATACCTTAGGGGCCGGGCGCGGTGGCTCACTCCTGTAATCCCAGCACTTTGGGAGGCCGAGGCGGGTGGATCATGAGGTCAGGAGATGGAGACCATCCTGCCAACATGGTGAAACCCCGTCTCTACTAAAATACAAAAAATTAGCCGGGTGTGGTGGTGGGTGCCTGTAGTCCCAGCTACTCCAGAGGCTGAGGCAGGGAAATCACTTGAACCCAGGAGGCGGAGGCTGCAGTGACCTGAGATCGTGCCACTGCACTCCAGCCTGGGCAACAGAGTGAGACTCTGTCTCAAAAAAAAAAAAAAAAAAAAAAGTACCTTAGGATACTTCTTTCCCGTGAAACCTTCCCTGACTTCTCCCAACTCAGAATGATATTTCCTCATCCATGTGTTGCAGTAACACCATATAGTATAATACCTAGCATTCCAATGGAAAGAAAACTATGTGGCAAATAATAATAAATATTTATGGAGTACATACTATGTTCCAGGCACTGTTCTAAGTATTTTACATATATTAATTTTACCCTCATTTGGGAGTAGGTATCATTACCATCACCATTTTACAGATGAGGAAACTGAGGCTCAGTTGCCAAGACTACACTCCTAGCAAGTGGTGAAATTTGAATTTAGGTCCCACTAGTTTGACTCCCGGAATCTGCACTAGAAATCACTGTGCTATACCAAAACTTCTCCTGGAAGCACACAAGCCCTTAGATGCTTCTTGCTGTTATTCTGGTGAAAATGCAGCTGTGGGCTTAATAAGAAATTAATTATCCTTTGCATCCTTATCTTGGAAACCCACATCAAATCCTTAAGGCCTTGGAGGAATTTGCTGATTCCTTTCTTATTAATAAAAATTCCCAGTCACAGGGGTTTGGCTCATATGCAGTCAACCTCACTTTAACAGACTGGAGCTCTGGAAGTGGGCGGGAATTTTGCTCACCAGAATTCACTCCACAACACCTGACTCAGCACACAGTGCCTCATACCAGGCAGCTTCCCAGATGTTTGTTGAATGACCACAAGCATTAACAAATAAGACTTACACAGCACTTTGCAGTGTGCCAAGCACTTTTCATATACTTTACACCATTCCGGCTCACTTCAGTCTGGTACCACCAGTATTATTGTCATTTCCATTTCACACATGACTAAAACTGAGGCTCAGAAATGCTCAGAAGCTCATCTACGGCGGTGCAGCTAATTAGTGGAAGGCTGGAATTCAAACCTAAGTCCTGACATCAAGTCCCATGATACCACATCTTTTGTTACTAATTAAGTTGATCCCTTTTATTCTTTGTCCTTTGTATGTGTATGTGCGCATGCATGCATACACACACACACACACACACACACAGAACTGATCTCTCTTTCTGGACCAGTGCAATAGGCGTCAGCTCAGAAAAAAAGGAAAGAATCTAAACCAAGTTCTTGTTTATGGACTATGAATGAATGAGTGAGCTAGTGACTGAGTAAATGAATACACACAGGGATAACTGATACATACAGTCAACAAGTATCCCCTGAGCGCTAACTCTGTGTCTGCCACCAGACACTGTAAACACTGCAGTGACTTAGGCACAGTCCTAACCTTCTAGGAGTATCAAATCTGTTGACAGAAGAATCTCAACAGCAACTGAATCTGAGAAAAGAAGCTCACCTTGTCAGAGTGCCATTTGAACAGGAAATGGTGTGGAAAGCGGAAGAAAAAAGCCAGGCTCTGCCAGACTCTTCCCATAAACAGAGGAGGCTGGGGAGGATGCCACATCAGGCCAAACTCCAGACAGACAGTGCTCTGAAAGAGTTAAAAATAACCCACACAGCCCCACTGACCAGGACAGCAATGCCCACACAGACTTCCAGAGGGTGAGCATTGTCCCAGGCTGCCCAGGACAGTCTCAGTCTGTGACTATTCCCTCCAGTGTCCCATCCAGTTAATGCCCCTTTCACTCTTGAGAGTCCTGGTTTAGAAAGTAAATTATATGGTTGCCTTTGCCTTCCAGGAAATTCATGACTCTCCAGCAGCCCCTGGGCAGGAAAACAATTTGGCTTCCCAAGGTCACTGAGTTGTTTATGTCTGTTCCTCTTTACAGGACTTCTCCTCACAGCCCCCACCCCACAGCCTGCACAGGTTCTAGGGGGACAGCACCCAAGTCTGTGTCTGTGTTTCCTTCCAGTGTTAGCACTGAGGCTAAAGTGAGTCACCATGGGATCCAATATGCATGAGCTTCAGATTCAGGCATCCCTGTTTTATATCCTGACCCTGACAGTTTCTGCTTCTAACATCTTAGGCAAGTCTCTCAAGTTTCCTCATCTGAGCCTCAGTCTCCTCATCTGTGAAAAGGGAGTGATACTCCCACTCCCCATCTCATGGGATTGCTGTGAGGATTTGGTGAAACAGTGTAAGCGAAAATGCCTGGCACACTGCCTGCTTCTTAGAGGACTACCTACCCCAGCAGACTTTCTAGAACATGTGAACTCTCAGCTAGAAAGAGCCCGGGAGCTGTGAATGTCTCAGGAATCCCTGTATATCACTGTCAAGCCTCTGCACTATTGAGTTGGAACAGCTTCTTCATCTGTCAAGAATATGCAAAACATGGCACAACTCCTTTATAAAACTTTGGCCATACCTCCTAAAGCTGGACATATGCATGCTGAAGGCTCTAGCAATTCTACTCCCAGGAATATACCAAGAAAAATGCATTCATGTGTTCACCTAAAAGTGCACAAATGTTCACAGCAAGGCTACTCACAACAGCCCCAGACTTGACACCACTCAAATGCCCATCAACAGAAAAATGGAAAAAGTAAAGTATGTTATATTCACATAATGGACTACTACGCAACAATGAGAATGAATGATCTACACAACAACAAAATGCTGAGCAAATGAAGCCAGACACAAATAAGCACCCACTGTATGATTCCATTTATATGAAGAGCAGGAAAAGGCAAAACTAATCTATGGTGCTAGAAGTCAGGATCATGGAAGGGTAGTAACCAGAGAGGGGCACGAGGGGGCTTCTTGGGCAGGGCTGGGGTGGTGGATGTTCAGTTTATGGAAATATATTGAGCTACATCCTCAAAAATTGTGTATTTTTTCTGATTTATGTTGGGCTTCAATAAAAAGTTAAGACAAAATAAAAATTTGTAATGGAAAGTATATTTCTTTCTTTGGTAGAGAGTTGAGTGGACTAGGTAGGCAGTAGATAGCAAAAGGCACTGGGATGTATTATTTAATAAATGTTTCTTGAGACCTCTGTGCCAGACACTATGCAGGATGCTGGGGAAACAGCTAATGAGATGCAGTCTCTGTTCTCTACTATCTTCACCACCACCACCACCACCATCATCATTTTCATCCTCACTAACATTTCTTAGTGCTTACTATGTGCCAGACATGATTTCAAGGACTTTCTTTTTTCTTTTTTTTTAACTAAGTAATGTATTAACTTTACCTCCAAAACAATCTGCTTTGCAGATGAGGAAACTAAGGCACAGAGAGATAAAGTAACTTGTGCAAGGTCACACAGCTAGCAAGAAGTGGAGCCAGAATCAGAATCCAGGCCATCTGAATCCAGGGCCTGTGCTCTGAAAAACAGCTTTATGCTGCCTCTAACAGTTGGGAAACCTGGTCTGTTTATCAGCTGTCAGCCTCAGCTTCCATTTAGGCAGCCACAGACATCAATAACTTTACCTCTGTTCAGGGCAGCGAGGATGGTAACTTACTGATTTTGTGTCTTGGAAGGGCCGAGCAGTTCCTAACTCTATCTCTGGGCAGCTGCTAGTGCAATGCTTCCTGGTGGGGAACAGTCTGATTAATACACTGACAGAGATTACAAAAGAAATAGAGAGTTATAATAGCTTGATCCTTCTGCAGCCCAAAGTCCACAGAAACTCTGAATTTGTTTCAAAATAACTTCAGAGCTGCCTCTGGCACTGTGAAAATATTGACATATCTTCCCACTGACCTGGAATCACTTTCTCCCCTCCCTGCCCTGGTCAAGGGAACTTGGAGGCAGGGGGTTTTGGTGTCTGGGAGGAAACAAGGAAGGGAGTGTTGACACTGACCCCCCGGGAATGTGGTCAGACATGAGCTGTGAGTCTGGATCCCGGAGTCTGGCGGATCAAGCATTCATCACACAGGCAAGCTTTGCATTGGCATTCTGGATGGACAATGGGTGTACATAACCTGAAAGGCAGAATGTTCAAAGCACAGCACCAAAGACCGCCTGTGCTTGGGACAAAGGAGCAAGCAACAAACACCCATCGGGAGGAATCAGATTTGGCAGACAGCTATGCAGTCATGACATGAATAAGCACGCAGGCAGGATGGCAGCTCCCAGTGGGCCAGCAGGGTCCCTTGGGACGACCCCCTTCATACTGCAGAAGCACAGGTGAGGTAGAGAGGAATTCCCAAAAGTCAACTTGTCCAGCCCCTTGTCTCCAGGCAGGTCGGCAACAAGGCCATCTCATTATGCTTCCACCCAGATACATCCACACCCCTCAGATTAGCATGGGGTTGGGGAACAAAAGCAAATTTGCCAATAAAAGTCAAGACATTCACTCAGTCTGCCCAGTTTTGCCACAACTCTATTTGTAGAGAAATCAGTTGAGGGTTGCCTAAAAACCACACAAAGCACAGGGGGAAAAATGTACTTTTTCATATCCTGACATAGCTACCAACAATTACCTAGAAAATAATGGACTCCTCTAAAACGATTTCACATAAAATTGCTAAAACTTGTAGCATTTTTCCAGGTACCGTGCCAGGGACTTAACATGCATCTTCCCATTTAATTGTCTCAACAACCCCATGAGGAAGGAAATGTTATTATCTCCATTTGACAGATAAGAAAACTGAAGCCCAGACAAGGTTCATAACTTGTTGGGCAAGTTATTAAATGGCAAAGTAGGTAGGGTTTCTTCTTGGGAGGCAGACTCTGGGATGGAGTACAGCGGGCAGCAGGCTTGTTAGGAAGGGTTCCTCGAGTCAAGTCCTCCAGGCAGGAGGGCAGGTTGGAGGCAACACTGGGCAGAGGGAGAAATGAAGCTGTGATGTAGCCTCAGCTAAGGCCTCCGCCAAACCCACAGGGAGCCCTGAAGCTGGCACGCCCGTTAGAATTGTCCCACATTGTGGCAGAGGGGCCAGGTAGTCACAGCTCCCCACCATCATTGGTTTCAGGGTGACCCAGGAGAGGAGCATGGACAGGAGTGCCTGACACAGCAAGTCTCTTTAGCCGGGGCTGTTCCAAAAAGGCTAACCATGTCCAGCACTCCCTGCAGCTGGGGACTCAGTCCTCAAAGGGGTCAGAGAGCACAGCCCAGTGTCCACTACACAGGGATGTGGACCCAGCCAGGCAAGTTGAGTGCAGGGCCCACATACTTGGCCATTATACTATGCTGCCCGATTTGCTCCATCAAAACTGTTCTCCAATCTCATTGATCATCCTGCTATGTTTCCCGCATATTCAGTAATTAAGGAGCTCCAAGGAGGTAAGCCTAACTCTGATGAGCAGGAAGGGCAGTCATAGGGGCCTGATGCCTGATAGCTACCCCAGGCCCAGGAGACACAAGGAGGCCACACACACCAGGTAGTCACACCCCAGGGTGGTCAGCAGGCTGTGTACATCCATCACGCAGCCTGAGAGCCAAAGCAAAGCTTGCCTGGGTGATGGATGATGCTTGATCTGGCAGCTCAGAGACCCAAACTAGTGATCATCCAGAAAGAAACCACACTTAATAGCTGACTGATGACAAAATGACCACCTCACCAGGAACAATGTGATCCCAAATATGTAAAGCTGTGTAAGTCTAGGCATAAAGACGTCAGAAAAAATAAAAATGAGTTACATCCAGTGTAAGGATGACCTGGACATATGGTCAAGGGAAAGAAAAGTATGCTACAGAGTAACATGTACTATAAGATTCCCTTTCAGTGAAAAATACTCAGGCAAATTACCTCCATCCTGTATACACCAGTAGGTATTTGTATGGACAAATGAAGTTACAGCAGGATATATTACTAGGCTATTAACATTAATTACCAGGGTGTAGAAGGGGGTGAATACATTTCTACTTGTCTTTATATATCTTTGCATGATATTAATTCACTTGCTTAAGCAAGAAAGAATTACCTTCATAATATGGAAAAATCAAATGAAGAATATATTTTTTAAAATGACCTGCCTAGTGTCATGTATAGTGGAGCATATAGATAAATAGTATTTCATTTCCTCTCCTCCTGCCCCTCTTAGGAGGCAGCTCCCAATCATTCATTTGGGGAGGATCAAAAGAAATATTAAACTCAAGGTGAAGAGTTTTCTGTGCCATCCCCTTCACCATCAGAATAGAACTTCATTTTTACATTATTCCACACACAATATATATCTGCCACCAAAATAAGTCTGCCACTAAAGTCTATAAAAATTATGCAACACATTCTGTAGTCAAACAGCAAAACTGTGCATTATTTGTTTGCTATTATTTGTGGCCATATTTCTATTACGGTGCTAACGAAAGAGCCAAATCCCAATTCTCTTGGCACATACCAAACCAACTCCCAATTATCTTGGCACATATCCATGAAAAGCCTAAAGAAGACAAAACCCGACTTTTCACCACATCTGCTGACAAGAAATCAAAGAGTTGGTTTTAAGTTTCTTCCATCTTTCCCTGTCTCTGGCTACCCCCTAGAAGTGTTGTGGAGGGTAGGAGCCACCAAAGAGTGGGGAGATGAGGACACAAAGTATCCACATAGTCGATAAACTGGGTAGCTCCTGCCCCTCTGGTTATGGAGACTAGCTCTTGCAAGCCCATCACACCTGGGCAAGTCCTACTCATTCCTCAAACTCAGACATGATTGCCTTGGATTAAGGGCCTAGTTGACATGGTTTGGCTTCCAGGCGTCGATTCTACAATGCAATTTGACTTTTATGAGCTGTAAACATGTAGAAAGCATGAAGGAGACTTGGTCCTTCCTCGACGGTAATGCAATGTTTTCAATGTGATGATAGAGTTGTGTGCCAGGTTTAAGGGAATAAGGAGGAAAAGGGGGTTGGAATGAGCCTTGTAGAGGGAATTTGAGAAAAAAAGGGACACCTGAGCAGGACTTGGAGGATGAGTAGATCAGGAAGACCAGGATTGAGGCAAGGACTTTCAGGTAGAAAGAACTATGTATACAGGTGCACTGTTCTTGAGACTAGATTTGGTGCAATAAAACTTAAGTTAACCCTTGAGGACTGATGGGGATTGCTGGCCGACACAGCAATTGGTCATACAAAAGCACCTCACTCACACCTCCTGGGGCCTGATCTGTGTTGTCTTAAAAGGACACCATTTATCTCAGAAACCTCACATTAGTCTTTCTTCACACAAGCTTACTGACTGCCTATTTTTTCCTACTTCATCCCTTGATCTACCTTGTGATACTGGATTTAGATTTTGACTTTTGTCTAGTTAGTTCTCTATGTGGCTGATTGCTAGTAACTACAGCAACCACCATAGCTATAGCTAATGTTACTCTCCGCCAGGGGCTGACAACCCTCACAGTCATCCTATGAGGGAGGTATTTTATTATCATCCCCACTTTTCAGATGCGAAAACTGAGAATCAGGTGAAATAATTTGCAAGCTCTTTTAATAGGTAAGTGTTCCAGGAATCATACATAGCTTTATCTGATTCTAGAACCCATATTCTTAACAACCATGCAGTAATGACCTTCCCTAAGCTACTATACTTGCTCTGTTCATGTCTGGGATCCAGAGCAGGAGCCAGCAAACCTTTTCTGTGAAATGCTAGATGGTAAATGTTTTCAGCTTTGTAGGCCATGCAGTCTCTGTCACATCTACTCAACTCTGCCATTGCAGCACGAAAGCAGCCATAGGCAAAGCACAAATGAACAGACATGGCTGTGTTCCAATAAAACTTTATCTATAAAACAAGATGACAAGCTGGGTTTCACTGTTGAAATTGACAACTTCTAATCTATGGTATCTTGTTCATTTGTTCATCTACCCAACGTTTATTGAGCACTTACCTTGTAGCTGGCACTCTCCTAGGCTCCAGGGATTCACGGAGAACTATACGAAGTCTGCACCCTCATAGGGCTTAAATCCTAGCAAAGTCTTGGCTGTTTCTTTTTCCCATGCCTGGTATCCTGGGTCCTAACTTTGGTGCTTTTCACTCCTCTTAGACCAGTGATTCTCAGCTTAGACTTCAGATCACCTGGGAAGCTTACAGAACTGTGGACGCCTAGGTTCCATTCCCAAGGAGTCTAATTAAATTGATCTGGGGTGGGCCCAAGCATTGATACTTTTACAAGCTCCCCCAAGTGGTTCTAATGTGCAGCCAGGGTTGAGACCCACTGCTTGGGGAACAGTTTGTTTTCTGTTTATTCTACTTACTTAAGGTGTGAAATATGGTAAGTTTTTTAAGTCCTCAGAATTTGGGCTGTGAAATGTGGTTAATATCAATCTCATAAGATTGTCAGCGATGTTTAAATGAGACAATGTACCTTTCAAATGATACAATGTTACATAAATTTAAAATACTGCTGTCATTGTGACATCATTATTAGATTTTAATGTTAGGTACTGCCTCAATGATTTCTGTCCTCAGTTTGACCTTGATTCTCAGGACAGTGTTTGAGCTTTTTAAACAAGCTCTATGGAGAGCTCACTAAATAGCCCAAATTCATGGGTGAGTGAGCTAGTGGCCTTTCCTTTATTCCAATAGAGGGTCACATGGGGCTGCCATTTGCTTGGCATGGGGAGCACTGTTCTGTGCCCCACTTTTGTATAAAGGGTCTCCATCTCCAGGCTGAGATATCTGACCTCCAAGCACAGTTGTTAATCCTTGAATAAGTGGCTTATTTACTTTGACCTGTGGACAAATGTCTAAACCCATGTACTTTCATGGACTTAGAACTGGAGAGGGGAATGGCATTAACATTTTACTGAGCAGTTTGCTAGCTTCTTCCCATATATCATTCCATTTCATTTTCAGAACAACCCTGGGGAATGAGAATAGTTATTGTTCTCATTTAACAGATAAAGAAGACTCAGAGAGGTTAGCAAGCTTGTGACCTGGTGGTGCCAGAACTCAAATCTCTGTCTGCTTGATTCTAAAGCTCTTCCTTGGAACCATAGGATGTACCACAAATAATTCAGCTCCTCTTTGGCCAGGATTGAAAGAGACATCAAACTGCCTAAAGTTCATTTTTTTACAGGTTCTTTTTTTTTTTTTTTTTTTTTTTTTTTGGAGGGGGAACCCAGAAAGAAACCCATAACACCTATTAATAACCATAGTCTGATAAGTCTTGGCCAGTGCTAGCATAACGCTGCACAGGTTCCAAAAACAGGCACTTACTTCCTCCCCCCACAGCATCTTGACTGTGCAGTTTTAGAACCTCATAATGAAACAAAAAACAAACCAAAAAATGTGGAGAGAGTTGGAGAAATAGATGCTGCCAAGAGTGAGGAATTCACTGACCCCCGCTCTGGGCCATCTCAAGAGAAGTTGGCCACTGGTTGAGCCTCTTAAAAGCTTAAAAGTCATCCCAGGCCATGGTTAAAGAGAGAGCTTGAACAAAACAAAAACAAATGGGATCTTCAAAATCTTAAATGTCAACTTGAAGGATAACTTACAAGCTGTGAGATGGGCCAAGAGGACCTGCAGCTGCTCTCTAACATCAGATGTTCCTTTGTTCCTTTGGAGTAGTCACTCCCTTGGATAATGTATCAATCAGGGTTCAGGGGGCAGCCTCCCACCCCATACCCACTGGAGATGTTTGCAATGACTAAAGCTTTCAATCTTTACAACCCATCAGATTCCCCTATTACTCTGACCTGAGCACCCTTGACAAGGAGTGGCTGCCTACCCGCTCTCTGACTCAGGCTTGTCCTTCAAGATCCAATTGGTCCTTGACCCTCCTGCCCTACCCCCACCTCCCTACCTTTCCCCTCCCCACCATACTTATACAACCTGCTCTTCTGTCCTTCTCCCTCCCTAAAGAGCACAAACACAAGAGTGATTTCTAGGCCAGACATCCAGGATCCCTGGTTTCTTCTCCCACACCTCAGGATAATGGACCAGGGATGCTCATGGAATATCTTCACTAGTCACCTTTTCTAGAGGAAGGAAGTAAGGGTGATCAGAGCCCTAGAAACTCCACCCACTACCCTTCAATCATGGAAAATATGTAGCTAGATTTGGGGAGAGGTTCTTTCCAAGCAATACTGGCTCGTGATGGCTGAAAAACTGAAAAATAAAAATACAGCACTCCCTTTATGAAGGGTCTTATAACATTCTGAGCTCTGTTCTTAGTTCTTGTGCATAAATGTTTTCATAATAACCTGGGGAGGGAAATACTATCCTTATTTTACAGATGAGGAAGCTGAAGCTCAGAAGGAATAAGTCATGTAGCCCAGGTTACTAATTCGTATTTAGGTCACAGTTCTCTCTCTCCAGGCAGCTGATCAGAAATCTGCACTCTTTCCATTGTTGTCGGGCTGCCTCTGAAGTCCAGGGCTGAATGACACAGGATCCTTGACAGAGTCTCTGGCTGTTGAGATCTAGAGGGTCATCCGCTATCAAAGCCAAGGATATCCTGCAACTTGTTCTTTCTGCCAGCTGTGTTTGCCCTCTGGACCTTCAAGGATGTCTTGGAATGCATCCCATCTACTTAATCTAATCTCAAAGATGACCAAAGAGCTGGCCAGAAGATTGAACTGATAGAATGAGCCATGAGAAGGCTTCAATGTCAGCCTAGGCATCCATGGCCTGGGAATTCATCCTGGCCATAGTGAAATGTCTCCTAGTACAAGCCCAGAAGCATCAGGACTCCACTGATCCCACATGCAGCACTCCCAGAAACCCCACATGTAGAAAGAGTTGAAAGCCCAGTTCTTGCCCCTCACCTGTCCCTGAGGAGTTGTATGCTGGGATAAGAGTATTTCTGGGAATCCTGCTCCAAGGGGTCCCTTCTGTCCCTGGGTAGTCTTCTATGTTTAAATAATGGAAATGAATGAGAACATTTAAACTTGTTACTTCCATTGGCTCTACTAAAATCAAATAAGAAAGCCTCATCTTTCATTATCTCTATGCCTTCTCTACTGCCTGTACTTACCCTTTATCTTCATTCTTTACACCTGGATCCAAGGCTCTTTAGTAATGGGGAGTTTAATCTGTTTTGCATCAAAAACTTTGGAGACAGTCGGGAAAGAAGACTGGGGAGAGAACATGTTCTCACAGCAAGCAGTAGTATTTCAACTTCCTCCACGCTCACCAAAAACAAAATCATTTACAGGCCTTCCTATTGGTCCTGCCTGCACAGCCTCCGCCTTCTTGAGCCCCTGACTCTCTAAGTTCTAATGCCCAGGAGAATGTTCTCTCCTCTTTTTGTCCTGATGGGGGCACGAGTATTCCCTCAGCATCCGAGGCGCTGGAGGAAAAGCTCTGAAAACTCAGCTGGGAGTTAGGAGCCAGAGTTTGCCACTACCAGGGAGCAAGACAATAATAGCACAGTTGTTTGCATAAAGGAAGAAATGGGGGTTAGATGAAGTTCCAAGCACAGATGAAGAAATAGACCATTTATCCTCCCATGCCTAAGGCCATGGCCATCACCACACAGTCATGTATGTGTAAATACACATAAGCATGTGCATCTCATGGGGACCAGTCACTCCTGTTTACATGCACCCTTGTTTACATTGCCTATGGGATGATTTCGTCCTCCTTCATTACACTTCAGTTGACAACGTACTCCTGAAGTTAAATGAGTCTGTTTCTGACATTGCTGCCTGCTCCATCTTTTATGGAGCTTCCCTGGGGTTCAATTTATATAATTTCTAAAATCCTTCCTGAATCTTAACTTCCTGTGGGTCTGTTTTTACATCCAGATTTCCTCCCTGTCCCTTCATTTTCTCATTTTTCTAGGACAGAGGGAGAGTCCAGTAATCTTCCTCCCACCCAGACATTGTAGGTTGGCTCTATTGCAAAATACAAAACCAGAGACCTGGCTAGCTCAAAGCTGAAAATTCAGTCTGTCTGTGGTCACTCGTTTGTGGAACCCAGCTATTGACAGGCAGTGCCTGGCACTGTGCTACTCAGGGATGATGGATCGATACAGCCTCACTGCTGCTTTTTTCCCCTACTCTCCGTGGAGCACACTTTCCGCCCTAGGCCCTAGGGAAAATCCATTCCCCGCTTCAGCTGGCTTTGCAAAGAAACTCAGGAAACTAACACCAAACTCAGAAGGGGGAAAACACAAGACTTTGAACTTTTTAAAGATGGGAAGCTGCTTTCATTCCCACGTGGGCATCAAGGAAAACCTATGGGGACTCTTTTCCGGAGAGGTGTGATTTTCCTCTAACCCTCCGAGAAAGGTTCCAAATCCACTCCAAAACTGTGGAGAAGTGGCCGAGGCAGAGAGAGAAGAGTTAAATCAAGCCCAGACCTCAGCAATCTGTGTTCAATTTTGATAAAAATCTCTCTCCCTCTCCCCCACCGCCCCCCTTCCTCCACCCCACAGCTCAGACACGTCTCTTTATGTTAGGAGCTTGCATCTTGTTTGGGGCACCACACGCGGTACTCCCGGAGAACCTGGCACGTACCTCACCGTGGCCATGTGGCAGAACCATCCACCCCACTCCCAAGCTACGGCTGGACACAGAGCCACAGCGTCCTGGCCATCACCACCACCTCCCCCTCTTCCTTCTCATCCTCTTCACAAAATTACCTGCCGCCAGACCAAGTCCCTCATTCCCCGGTTAAGTCAGAGTCCCGAAGCCTGGTAAAGTCAGGGCATGAGGTTGGTTTGCGACCGCAGGTGCTGAGAGCCCCAGAGTCCGGGGACCCCTTTCCTGAGATGCTCCTTCCCCCGCCCAGGGTCCCACTGCCACTGAGAACAAGAACCTCACGGCTGCCCTGCCCACTGGCCAGAGGCCAGGCCTGCAAGTGGGAGCTGGGGGCTTGTGAAGACTTCAGCCCAGCCAAGTGAAGGTTCAAGCCGAACCCGGAAAAGCCACCACCAAAAAGTTGTCAGTTTTGCGGGGGTATCTTCTGTGTTTGTCCACTTGTGACAACCAGGAGTCAGGTTTCAAAGCCGCAAAAAAACATTTTAAAAAAGTTTTCCAAAGACATTTCCTATGTCCAGATGTGCCAGTACAGACACACGCAATCACACTCATACACACACACAACTCACACACACACAGGCCCTGGGAGCCCACTCCGGGGTCGGCGGCTCCTGCAAACACTTTGGAGAAACAAAACCGCCAGCCTGCGGAGCCGCTGCCTCCCCAAGCCCCGCGGGGCATGCTAAAGAAAGCAGAGGGGAGAGAAGTGTGGGAGCCCAGCGGAGAGGGCTCCCCGCGGCCCCGGCCCCAAGACGGGGAGCGCCAGGGCCGGCCGCACTTACTCCGAGGACCCCAGGGCGCCCGCGCTCCCGCAGCCCGAGGTCCGGCGCCGCCGCCCGCGCTCCGCTCGCTGCTGCGTGCTCCGCGCTATCCCCGGGAAGCCGCGGCTGCCGCCCCTCCAGGCCCGGCCTCGCGCCCGTCCGCCCGCCCCGCTCTGACGTCAGGCGTCTTGGAGCGGGATATTTATGGCAAGGTTACTCTGAATTTTCCCTAGGTAGAGTTCTGATTGCAGTTTCTTGGGATTTGTAATTTTCACACTTTCAGACCGAACGGAGGCGGGGGAGAGCGCCGCCGGCAGGGCGAGGCGTACAATGAGGGTAGCTGTTCCCCACTTTGGCAGGGAGCGTTCTCAGGGCCCCTTCTGTTTTGGAAACATGGAAGGGTCAAGGAGGCAAAAGTGGCCACCTGGGCAGCGGGTTTCTCCCCGGCTCCTCCTCTGGGCTACGGGCAAATGGCCTGGTCTGAGGCCAGCTCGGAGGTGGAGGTCCCGGTGCCAAGGAATCCCCTGTCCCTCCCCAAAGTGTCCCTGCACTGGACAGTGTGTCCCAAGGGGTGCTGGGCAAGACAGGAGCGAAATCAGGCACAACAGAACAGCTAATTAGGAGTCCTGGTCCACGCCCTAACAACTTTTCCGTTTCTTTTTTGGGAGTGTATATATATATTTTTTAAGCTTATTTTTATTAAATTATGTTCCACACTCCCTGCCTCTGTATAGCTTTTCCAATTCAGTGCCAGTCAATTCATCTTACTTCATTGCTTATATGCATAGTTTGAGCAGTTTACAATAGCTCTTATTCATACTTTTAAAATTTCCTTTTAGTTTTTTTTTTCTTTTTTTTAATGTGATTGTGGTCTGTCTCCTTGACTGAACTAGAGATTGCTTTGGTCAAGAGCAATTGTCCTCTCTGGGATTGGCAACACCCTCACGGGGAGTATTTGATCTTCTCTGTTTCCTATTTTCCCCAGCTCCCTCTGCAAGCAAATGGTGCCCCCACTGGGTGATGACCTGTATACAGTTTTCTGGGTGTTCAGTGGTTGTTCTGTGTTAGTGGTTGTCTGTTTCTCCACCTAGCCAAAGGGGTTTAGGGAAATGGCTTGGTTTAAGGGCCACCCTTCCAGAGAAAAAAAGAGAATGTAATGCATGATCTTCCAGAGGGGAAAAAAAAGAGAGAGAATGTAATGTGTTATCCTTCATGGTTCCCAAGGATTGGAGAATGAAATGAACTTGATACATGTGAGATGCAAAATACTTATATGGTTAGACAACATAAGTGTTTAGGTATTCATCTCACCATGAATGGGAGGGGGCACGGATAACTGCAAATCATCATTAAAACACAACTATAGTGAACTTTCCATTAGCCCAAACTGGTAGAGGCGGGGTTGTGTTTTAACCACAGTTACAGTGCAGCAGGGACTCAAGGACTTGGAATGTGTTTACCTCTTTGGCAGCAGCTGGTTAGAGCTGATTGCCAGAAGGAGCTGTCTTAGGGCTGGGCCTCTCGGTAGAGGCCACGCTGTTTTGACCCAAGCCACCGAGGGCCCTGCAGCAGGGAGCTGCTGTTTGGTCACTGTGGGATTGCTCTCCCTGGCATCATACCCCACTTTTACCTCCTTCCATTCCCTCTCTCATATCAAGGCTCCACTGGCAAGGTGTGCTCTGTTCTTCAGCAGATCCTGCAAATAGGTTTCCAGAAGCCATTGACAAACCCATTCTCCCTTGCCTTTCTCAACTAAAGAAGTCAGAAATCTACAATATTCGCCATCCCAGACTCCCTGGTAGCTCACAATTGCTATGAGACCCAGTTCTGACCAGTGAGATTGTAATACAGAAGACAGAGGA
Source organism: Gorilla gorilla gorilla (assembly GCF_029281585.2). Classification (NCBI taxonomy): domain Eukaryota; kingdom Metazoa; phylum Chordata; class Mammalia; order Primates; family Hominidae; genus Gorilla; species Gorilla gorilla. Next base: position 57,563,828 of record NC_073229.2, on the reverse strand, counting down.
TGCCTTCCACAAACTCTCTTTAAGAGAAGATCAGATTTGGCCAGGCGCGGTGGCTCACGCCTGTATTCCCAACACTTTGGGAGGCCGAGGTGGGCGGATCACGAGGTCAGGAGATCGAGACCATCCTGGCTAACACGGTTAAACCCCGTCTCTACTAAAAAACACAAAAAAATTAGCCAGGCGTGGTGGCGGGCGCCTGTAGTCCCAGCTACTTCGGAGGCTGAGGCAGGAGAATGGCGTGAACCTGGGAGGCGGAGCTTGAAGTGAGCCGAGATTGCGCCACTGCACTCCAGCCTGGGCGGCAGAGCGAGACTCCGTCTCAAAAATAATAATAATAATAAAAGAGAAGGTCAGATTCATATAACATTCCCGTTGACATTCCCTAATCCTCCTTCCCCATTTCTTCTCTCCTGGAACATTTATATGATGCCTGGAGATACAGTATCCATCTTGCTACCTTGAGAACAAAAGCTACTCTCTTAAGCGCGGTGGAGCAGGAAGCTAAAAGGAGCCAAGGCCCTAGATACCATCCGTAAGTGGCTATACCTTCCTCTGACTTTTTGTTAGGTGAGAAAAATAAACCCCTATGTGTTTAAGTTATATAATTGAGTTTTCTATTCTTTATAGCCAAATATAACCTTACCTACTATACTTTTATCAATCCACCTAAATATAATACTGGATGATTACTGAGCATTGGCTTACAGATATGATACTAATTTTTGCATGATGCCTTGCACTTTAACGTAATTCTTTTTTAAATTTTCTTTTTTTGTTTTTGTTTTTCAAGACAGAGCCTCACTCTGTCACCAGGCTGCAGTGCAGTGGTGCCATCTCGGCTCACTGCAACCTCCACCTCCTGGGTTCAAGTGATTCTTCTGCCTCAGCCTCCCGAGTAGCTGGGACTACAGGCGCATGTCAACACGCCCAGCCAATATTTGTATTTTTAGTGGAGACGGGGTTTCACCATGTTGGCCAGGATGATCTTGATCTCTTGACCGGGTGATCTGCCTGCCTCGGCCTCCAGAGTGCTGGGATTACAGGCATGAGCAGTATCTATGAGAACCTGTCTATGAAATTGATACTGGGTAACTTCATTTCAGGCAAAGTGAGAGAAAGGATAAAATTAAAGATGAGATTGGATAAAAGAGGGAGTCAGAGAATTAAAGATAGGGCCAGACAGAGGTTGCAGTGAGCCATGGTCAGGCCACTGCACTCCAGCCAGGGTGACAGAGTGAGACCCTGTCTCAAAAACAAACCAGGCTGGGCATGATGGCTCACTCCTGTAATCCCAGCACTTCGGGAGGCTGAGGTGGGCACATCACTTGAGGTCAGGAGTTCGAGACCAGCCTAGCTGACATGGTGAAACCCCATCTCTACTAAAAAATAATAATAATAATACAAAAATTAGCCAGGCATGGTAGCACACACCTATAATCGCAGCTACTGGGGAGGCTGAGGCAGGAGAATCACTTGAGCCCAGGAAGCAAAGGTTGCAGTGAGCCGAGATCACACCCCTGCACTCCAGCCTGGGTGACAGAGAGAGACTCCATCTCAAATAAATAAATAAATAAATAAAAACACAAAAAAAGATAGGGCCAGAGACTCAGAGGTGGCAGGTTGGGGACATCATGAGGACAGAAACAGGGGAAGTGAGGCTGAGGAGCAAGCATTCTAGGTCTGGGAGAGGGGAGTCTCTCCATCCTTGCCCAAGTGTTTTGGAGGCAGGGTCTCTCTCTGTCACCTAGGCTGGAGTGCAGTGGCACGATGATAGCTCACTACAGCTTCGAACTCCTGGGCTCAAGGGATTTTCCCACCTCAGCCTTCCCAGTAGCTGGGACTACAGGTGCATGCCACTAGGCCCTGCTAATCTTTTTTTTTTTTTTTTTTTTTTTTGTAGCGATGTGGTCTTCCTCTGTTTCCCAAGCTAATCTCAAATTCCTGGTCTCAAGCAATTCTCTCAACTCGAGAGGCCGAAGCGCTGGGATTACAGGTGTGAGCCATTGTACCTGGCCCCCAAGCATTCTTAATTGGGTTCTATTGGGATGAGGAGCAAGTGAAATTCATAAAATACGTAGCTCTCAGTGCTGAGGAGCTGTTTTTGAGGTTGGCAAGCCCTGAAGAGTCCATGAAGTAGTAGGGCCCGCTCGAAGATCATCTGATTCACTCCCTACCCCCAGCCCTATCACTCACAGGGTCCTAATGTGGGAGTCTCTCCTATTCTCAAGATTCCCAAGAAAGGGGTTTCATCCTTCTTCACCTGCATATTCTAGGAATGTTCCCAGAACATACAGTGAGGCCCTCTGTAGCACACTACTCATCTGGAAAATTGTACCTGCTTGATGAAAGATTCTTAAATAGCACATTATGGTTGGCCTGGCTTCCAAAGCTCACTATATACTTCGAAGGCCCAGCCTATCATGGTAAGAAGCAAGCTTCACAAAAGTCACTTGCTCACTCTCCAGGGGTAGAGATCCTAGTCTAGTACCGCATGGACCACAATAGCACTCCGTAAAGACTTTCTGAAGAATAAATGAAGGCCCCATGAATATGTCATCTAATCAGTATGTGACTCTCCACAAATAACATATACCTTTCTCTGATTTACTGTTGTGGACTATAGCAAGTGTTTGAACCAAAGACCTTGGTTAAATCCCAGCCCTGCCTCTCACTGCTGTGCGACCTCAGCATGGCAGGAAACTTTCTCAAGCATAGTTTTTGTGATGGTTAACTTCATGTGTCAACTTGGCTGTGCCACAGTGCCCAGATATTTGATCAAGCATTATTCTGGATACTTCTGTGAAGGTGGTTTTGGATGAGATTAATACTTAAATTGGTGGACTTTGAGTAAAGCTGAGTACCCTCCATAATGTAGGTAGGCCTCATGCAATCAACTGAAATTCTTAATAGAACAAAGACTGACCCCCACCCCGCAAGAGGGAACTGTGCCAGCAGACTGCCTCAGGACTCCAGCTGCAACGCTTCCCTGGGTCTCCAGCCTGCTGGCCTACCCCTGCTGGTCTACCCTCCAGATTTTAGACTACCAGGCCTCCATAATTACATAAGCCAATTCTTTAAAATCAGTCTCTCTCTCTCTCAATATTCATATACTACATCCTGTTGGTTGTTTCTCTGAATCTCCTATTAGTAGGAGAATCCTAAAAAATACAGTGTTCTTCAACAACAACATGGTATGAAAATTATTCCACCCTAAAGTATTGTTGTAAAGTTCAAATGAAGCAAAATAAATTGAAAGCCTCTACCTCAATAAGTTCTTCTGAAACTTGGAAGGAAAAGGATGCCTCAAAATTTCAAAGTCTTTTTCATCCTACCACTTATGTGGTCAGTATCAATCTGCTGGCTCTTAGACTCTGTTCAGGGAGGTGTCAAACTTTGTTATCAGGTGTGCTGTTAATGCCTAGAAGGCAGATGCAACTTGTCTTGAACTGGACCCCATCCAGCACAGACACATCACACTTCAGGTATTTTGATCATGAGCCTGATCGTGGGGCCTATCCTGCTTCTGTCACTTCTAGTAAGGGATACAACCTCCATTGTTCAGGACAGGACTCCTGGACTTCTATTATCTCACAGTAACTTTCAAGGATACAGCTAAAGAGAGAAAAAGCCCATGGCTACCACAATTTCTTCCTGAAAGTACATACTTATCAATAGAACATGAACTGCATGTCCCAACAACTTGAAGATATTTTAGGTCCTCATTGTCATGTGGTAGAAATGACCCCAGAATATGGCATGAGAAAAACCTGGTTTCTAATTCCAGCTCTGGCTCTTGTAAGTAAGAGCATCATTTCACTTCTCTGCAAAATTCAGACTAATAGAAGGACCAATCCCATGGTGCGAGAGTAAGGATTAAATTGCAGAATATTTGTACCTTACAGATGACCACTGTTCTTATATGCCTTTTCTTCTCTTTGCCCTCTTTCCTACCTCTATACCCACTCCCTCCACCCAACACACACAGCTCCTCTGTTAGTTAATTTTAAGAATGTACTCAACGTTAATGTACAGGTTTCTGGAGTCCAGCTTTCTGCAAACCTCTTTCTTGGAGTTAAGAAATCTCCCCTGGCTCAAACATAACCACAGCAAATAGGCAGCAATCAGAAAATTGCCCCCATAAAGGCCATCTCCTCCTGAGGAGCAGGACTGCATTTTTGAGAAGCCTTCTCAGGTTGTTTGTAGCAGCTTTGAGGGTCGGCTCTGCTGCCTTGCCTACGTCAAAACCCCAAGTGTTTAACCACAAGACACACAATTCCAGGACATAGTGGCGGCGGCCCTCCACCCCCGCAGAGAGGCAGGCCACGCGTATGTCTAATCTGGCACGTGGCCTCCCTCAAAGGCCAGCAAGGCAACTCTGGCCCACTGCACCACACCTGGCCAAATTGAGAGGGACTATCGCACAGTGAGTAGAGTGCCAAAATGGGTGGGAAATGGAGTGCAATTCTTTTCTGACCATCCTCCTGCCAATCTGTGATCAGAGCCCAAGGTCCCCAGTCTGCAAAGGCCATTCCTGCTAGTAGCCACCACCACTTTTGTTATTTCTGGAGCCAGGGTACTTGCACTGTCATGATCACATACAAAACTTCCATTATACCCCATTTTCAGTAGCTCAAAATCCTTTGAAAAATAATGCTCAGGGCCAAGTATTCCAGTTAGCTTCAGGGTAAAATTATATTTTGGAATATTTAAAAGAAATCAGTTTCCCCAGGTGATCTATATTGGGGGTGATGATGGGTCTCACACACACACACATACACACACACATAGACACACACAGACACACACATACACATTTTTAGCCATTGAAAAATAGTTTGAAACTGCTTACAATGTTCAGGATGTGTGACTTTGGACTGGCATATGGATGTGTGTGCAACTGAGCAAAGACTCAGGGACATCAGGAGAAGCATGACACATTTCATCATTCAGTGGTTTTGTCTTTTAAAGGAAAATAGCTTAAAAAAGGTAAAGTGATAATGTTAAGAATCTGTTCTTAATTACCACTCAGTAACTTGGCAATCTGTTTTATCCCATTCATTTCTTTCAGAAAGTTCTTAGCAACTCGTCTCTTAAGCTGTGTGTACACAATCACACTCACAGATATAAAGGAAAAGAAAACTCACCCTGGTTGCCCTTGGAAAGAGCACAGGACATTTGCACATTTAATTTGCATACACATTCTTCTGTATGCCAAATATTTATAAGCACAGATTTTCACACACTGGCAGGTTTCATAAGCACCCAATAATAGGCTTGTCTGACTATTGCATGTCGGTGGTTTGGGACCCCAGTGTGGAGACCTTTCTTACTTTCTTTAAAAGAAGAAGTAAAGAAACCCTCCACTAACACTTTGGCTCATTCGGTCCTGCTAAGTGCCAGGCACTTTCATAAGCCCTGGAGATATGAGATGAATAAGACGAGGTTCCTCTCCACAAGGAATTCATAGTCTAGTGGAGGAACTACGCCATTAAGCTTTACCACAATCAGGTTTAAAAAAAAGCAAAAACATAAAAACACATGAAACTTTCAGAATTCCCAGGATTAGGAGTAGGTGAAGGATAATAACATGTTGTCTCCCTTAGGCGAGTTTTCTGGATGAAGAAGAATATACCTTTCCTTTCCACTGGTACCTTCCAGGCTAATATTTCCAAAATACCTCCTATAGAATGCTAATCCTTTGAAACAATTTTCAAAAAAGGTAGGGGAGGGGTCCTCATGGTCAAATAATTTTATAAAATCTATAGTCTATATGCCCTACTTGTAACTTCGTAGTTCATATGAACATAGTGAAGAATTTGAGAATTCCTACAGCAAAAGAGATCTGCCTACCTTTGCTTACCGCAGTATTTATTCCCCAAAGTTATTTTTTCCTAGGTCCCATTTTTCACGTAATATCTATGAATATCCCATAGCTTTAAGAAACAGTGTTTAGTCTGATAGGGACCAGAAGTCTCTAAAAATAAACACAAGTGTAATAGAATGCCAAATTGGAAGTTTTAATGGGGGCAACAAGATACAATAGATAAGAAATTCTAAAATAATGTTTCAGAGTAAGAAGGAGATTTTCAAAAGGAAATATTTGGGAACCAGTTTTATGCCTCCAAAAATCCCTTCCTACAAGGAGTTTATAAAAAGAATTGGAAGTATGGGGGTCGAGAAAGAATATTATGAGGAGGATTTCTTTGAGAGAACTGTACTGAATTTTTTACCCATTCCCACATTGAGGAGAGCTTCAGGGAGATGACTCAAGGACCTCACTAAGTGCTCCCTAAAGTTGGAAATTATGGGCAGTGTTGGACTCCAGCCTGGAAATCTAGAAGACAAGAAACACAGATGGTGAATTGATTTGGTGGTGGATTAAAGAAGAGTAGTTGCTTTGTTGGGAAGGCTGGTACTCCTTGAACTTGCCAGGACAAGGATTAATGCACATTTCCTGAGGACCATATATGGGCCACATGGAGAGAAAGTGAGCCAGGAACTATTTTCAAGATCTTTTCCGAAAGGACTACCTGAAAAAATTATGGGACCATGATGTTGAGAGTTAGTGTGAAGTGGACCATTGAAAAACCCAGCCAAGTAAGAAAGAAGCAGCTGAAGGAAGAGAATACACAGCCAATGTCATAGGGGTTTCAGTTAGAAGGGCCCAACTGAATAGGCTCTCAAGAACCCACCAAAGAGCTCACAGAAGAAAGAGTCTAATAAAGCCATTTTACAAGTATACCAGTCAAGTAACTACTTTCCTGTGGAAGGAAGAACTTATAGCTATGGCTCAGGTAAGGAGATCAACAAAGCTTATACCCCCTAAAGCAACTATACATCTAGATATAATTAACAAAAACAACCATTTCAGCACTCTGGAAATCAATCAAAGGCATATAATAATCTGAGAAGTATTTATACTTTAAAAACTGCTAAACTTTGAGTAAGAATAGTGGAACTCTTCGGTGTTCTAGCTTGTGACTGAGTCAAATTATTGGCTGACCACTATACTAGGCAAATACAAAGATGACCCTTAGAAAGGCAATCTTATAAATAAAAATTTGAATATTAAAAACAAAATTGAGCTGAGACATAATTGTTCACATGCTGCAGATTTCACTGATTCAGCCCAGGCAAGTTATAAAACAAATAAATGAAACCGCAACCTTCACGGGGAGAAATACCAGAATCCAAAGTTGTTATAACGGATTATCTCAAATGTCTAGTTTTCAACAAAAAAATTCCAAGACACACAAATAATAAAGTGTGATTTATATGCAAAAAAAATTAAATCAATACAAACTGTCTTGAGTGTCCTCAAATGCTGGTTTTAGAAAACAAAGACTTAGGCCGGGTGCAGTGGCTTACGCCTGTAATCCCAGCACTTTGGGAGGCCGATGCAGGTGGATCATGAGGTCAGGAGATTGAGACTATCCTGACTAACACAGTGAAACCCCATATCTACTAAAAATATAAAAAATTAGCTGGGCATGGTGGCAGGCGCCTGTAGACCCAGCTACTCAGGAGGCTGAGGCAGGAGAATGGCATGAACCCGGGAGGCGGAGCTTGCAGTGAGCCGAGATTGCACCACTGCACTCCAGCCTGGGTGACAGAGCGAGACTCTGTCTCAAAAAAAAAAAAACAAAAAACAAAGACATCATAGCAGTTACTATAAATATGTTTAAAGAACTAAAGAAATCAATGTTTAAAGAATGAAAACAAAAAGGAGCAATAATCAACAAGTAGAGATTCTAAATTAGGACACAGAAATTATTTTAGAAGAAACTAATAAAAATTATGGAGTTGAAAATAATAGAGCCAAAATAAAATTTACTAAAGGGTCCCAGTAGAAAATTCAAGATGGCAAAGGACAGAATCACTGAACTTGAGGATTGATCAATAGAAATTACCGATCTGAAGAACAAGGAAGAAAAAAATGAAGAAAAATAAATGGACCATCACAGACCAGACCTGTGGAACAACATAAATTGTGCCAAAATATATGTAATGGGAGTCCCAAGAGATATCAAATAGAAAGAGACAGTGAAAACATTTGAAGACATAGTGGCATAAAATTTCCAAAGTTTGATGAAAATCTTTAATCTACTGATCCAAGAAGCTCAACAAACTCTAAGTGGGATAAATAAAAAATTTAGACCTAGACATACCATAAACTCTTGAAAGACAAAGAGAAAATCTTGAAAGAAGCAAAAGAAAAATAATTCATCATGCACAAGAAGCATCAGTATGATTAATGGCTGACTTTCATCTGAAACAATGGAGGCCAGAAGGCAGAGAAATGACATTCAAAGTGCTGAAAGGAAAATATTGTTAACCAATAATTCTATATCCAACAAAACTGTTCTTCAAAAATTTAGGCAAAATACACCAAAACATAGCTAAAAATAGACATAAAACAAAATGGTACCCTTAAATTTTTATTTAATATACAAAGCAAGCAGTCAAGGAGGAATAGGAGACATGGGAAAAAATAGCAAAACGGCAAATGTAAATCCAACTATAAAAATAAGTACATTCAGTATAAATCGTCTAAAAAAACAAGAGGCAGAGATTTTTAGACTGTATTTTAAAAGCAGGAATCAATTATACGCCACCTGCGAGGAACATATCTTAGGTTCAAAGTCACAACTAAGTTGAAAGCAAAATAATAGAAAAAGATGTATGATGCAAACATATCCATAAGAGAACTGAAGTGGCTGTATTATTATCAAACAAAATAGACTTCGAAACTCAAAATAGTTTCAGAGACAAAGAAGGATATTTCACAATTTAAAAAATGGTCAATACATTAAGAAGATGTAACAAATAACAGAATCCCCAAAATTCATAAAGTAAAAACTGATAGAATTGAAAGGAGAAATAGTGAATTCAATAATAGAAGTTGAAGAATTCAATATCTGACTCTCAATAATTGATCAAGTTCTAAACGATAAATCATCAACGATTTAGAAGACTTGAACAATTCTATCACCAACTTGACACAACTAACATTTTGTGTATGTGTGTGTGTGCTCCTGTACACTATGCTTTGACTGTATCCCCTCCAAAATTTGGATGTTACCAAAGTGGTAGTATTAAGAGACAAGACATTTAAGAGGTAATTAGGCCATGAGGGATCCTCCCTCATGAAGGGGATTAAGGCCTTTATAAAGGAGGCCATATGCAACATTTGGCTAGCTTGCCCTTCACCTTCTGCCATGTGAAGGCATTTCTCCCTTTTAGTTCTCAATCAAACCTTCCGGTACGTTGATCTTGGACTTCCCAGCCTTCAAAACTATGAGAAAATAAATTTCTCTTCTTTATAAATACCTAATCTCAGGTATAGTCACATGCTGCATAATGACATTTCAGCCAGCAATGGACTGCATATATGACAGTGGTCTCATAAGATTATAATACCATGTTTTTGCTGTACCCTTTCAATGTTTAGACTTGTTTAGATACACAATAATTTTCATTTTATTACAATTGCCTACATTATTCAATACAGTAACATGCTGTACAGGTTTGTAGCCTAGGAGCAATAGGCTATACCATATAGCATAGGTGTATAGTAGGCTATACCACCTAGGTTTATATAAGTACATTCTAGGGTGTTGGCATAATGACAAAATCACCTAATGATGCATTTCTCAGAACATATCCTTGTCATTAAGTGATGTATGACTATATTCTGTTATAGCAGCACAAATGGATTGATGGGTGTGTGTGTGTGTGCCTGTGTGTGTGTATTGTGGCCTAGTATATGGTATTTCCTGAAGAATGTTTCAGATGTGCTTGAAAACCATACATATTCTGTAGCCATTGGATGACCATTTTATCATTATGAAACAACTTCTTTGTCTCTAATACTATTTCTAGTCTAGCACACCTGGAACATTCTTCAGGAGAAAAACCATATACTAGGTCATAAAACAGGTCTCAATAAATTTTAAAGGATTTGAATCATAAACTGACCACAAGGAATTAAATTATAAAACAACAACAAAAAGAAATTTGGGAAACCTTCAATTATTTGGAAATTAAAAAACACAATTCTAAATGTTCATGGATTAAAACACTCAATATTGTTACAATGCCATTTCTCCCCAGATTGATCTATAGACTCAGTGCACATCCTATAAAAATCTCACCAGGGTTTTTTGGTTGTTTTTGTGTTTTAGCAAAGAAAGAATTAGCAAACTTATTGAAAATTTATATAGAAATGCAAATGATATAGAATAAGGAAAATGAATTTGAAAATAAGGGACAAACTTGGAAGATTTATACTATGTGATTTCATAACTTACTATAGCCACAATAATCAAGACAGTGTGGTGTTTGGCATATAAGAATGGGCATATAGAATCTACACATGATCTATATTATAGATCACTGGAACAGAATTAAAGCTTAGAAATAAAACTTTACATTTCTGTACAATTGATTTTTGACAGTTCCATTGGAAAATGATAGTTTTTCAACAAAGAGTTCTGAGACTATTGGAAACCCACATGAAAAAAAATTAACTCAGATAGATCATAGTCTTAAATGAAAGAAATAAAACTATAAAACTTCTTAGGATAAAAACAGGAGAAAAATCTTTGTGACCTTGGACTTAGCAAAGAATTCTTAGATATGACACTAAAAGCACAATTCATAAAAGAAAAAAATAATAAACTAGACTTCATCAAAATTTAAACTTTTTCCATTTCACGAGACACTGAAAATGGAAAGACAATAAAAATAAAAAGGCAATCCATATATGGGTTAAATATTTTCAAATTATTTATCTGATAAAAGACTTGTATCCAGAAATATAAAGAACTCTTACAACTCAATAAGAAGACAAACAACCCAATTTGAAAATGGGTAAAAGGTTTGAATAGACATTTCACCAGAAAAGTTACACAAATGACTAATAAGTATATGAAGAGATCCTCAACATCATTATCAGGGAAATACAAATTAAAACCACAATAAGATACCTCTACACACCCACTAGAATGACTGCGATAAAAAGACCGACAATAATAAGTGTTGGTAAGGATATGGAGAAACTGGAACCTTCATACATTGCTAATGAAAACATAAAAACAGTTTGGATGTTTCTTAAAATCTTAAATACAAACTTATCATTTAACCCAGAAATTCCTCTTCTAGGAACAAACCGAAGAGACATAAAAAGAGATATCCACTCAAAAACATATATGTGAATGTTTCTTAGAGCAGTGTTCATAATAGCCAAAAACTGAAAATAATCTAAGTGTCCATCAGCTGGTGAAGAAACAGATAAGACGTGGTATATCCATATAATAGAACACTATTTAGCAATAAAAAGCAAATTTCTGGTTAATTTTGTAGAGACAGGGTTTTGCCATGTTGCCCAGGTTAGTCTCCTGAGCTCATGTGATTCATCCACCTCGGCCTCCCTAAGTGCTGAGATTACAGGTTTGAGCCATTGTGCCTAGCTAGACATGGTCTATTGATGTTTGGTGAGCAGTACTAAGTTCTTGGAACAGAAAGGTGAAAAGTCTACAAGGCTATATAATACAGTGGTTAAGACTAGGGATTCTAGAGTCAGACTGCACTAATACCTAGACTGAAATCTAAGTCCCATCCTTTTTAAGATGTGTTAGTTGGGCAAGTCATGTATAACTTAACCTCTCCAAGAGGGGATAATAAAATTTATCTATTAATTATAACCACTAATAGGTATAATAGTTATCTAACAGTTACACCGACCTTATAAAATTGGTGTAAAGATCGAACAAGTCAGCTGGGCGAGGTGGCTCACACCTGTAATCCTAGCACTTTGGGAGGCCGAGGCAGTTGGATCACGAGGTCAGGAGTTGAAGACAAGCCTGGCCAACATGGAGAAACCTCATCTCTACTAAAAATACAAAAAATTAGTCAGGTGTGGTGGTGGGTGCCTGTAATCCTAGCTACTTGGGAGGCTGAGGCAGGAGAATCACTTGAACCTGGGAGGCAGAGGTTGCAGTGAGCCTAGATCATGCCATTGCACTCCAGCCTGGGCAACAGAGTGAGACTCCATCTCAAAAAAAAAAAAAAAAAAAAAAAAAGATCAAATGAGTTACATGTGTAAGAACAGGGCTGAGGCACAAAGTGGGGACTCAACAAATGATTCGCTTTTCTTACAGACAACAAAAATGCAGATATCACTGGATTTGGATAGGAAGAGATTGTGCATGAGGCTCATGAGAGGACTGTCAATTCAATATGGAAGTTGGACTCTATATGCCTCTGACTTGAGGTACACAGCAGGAGAGGAGCAAACCTAGGATATGTTTAAGTGACCACTCTGCCATTTCAATCTGTGAGACCTGGGGCAAGTCATGCACCATCTCTGGGCCTCTGTTACCTCAGGTGTAAAACAGTAGGGCTGATCTCCATGATTTCCTGGGCCTCTCCCATCTCTGACAGTCTAAGACTGTATGTTGACTCCAAACAGCCATTTGATGTGTGTCCCTCCCTCCCTGCAGCCATGAGAGCTCACCTATAATCCCAGCAGAGAGAGCATCAGCCAAATCCCTGCAGCTTTTTGCACCAGAAGTGGATCCAGCAAAGACCTGAAAGGGATTTTTAGTATTTAGAAAAGCTCTGGCAATAGTTCCCACACATACAACAAAACTATTTTAAGCCCTGGCCTTTTGAAGAGTGGGTGGATTTTAAGACAAACTGACTAATGAGGTATATGTTAGCATTGCCACAAAAGCAAAACAGTCAGATTTCCCAACACAACGCCAAGTTTGGGCTTGGAATTTGGAGGATTAGATGGGAAGCCCGGTGGTAATTCCATTTCTCACGCCCTACAGTCTTGGCTTTCTAGTCAACCAGCATCTCATCAAGCCTAGTAAGGGGAGCCTCCAGGAGGGTCCCCATTGGGTGTGCAGGGGTGGGGACAGTGATAGTCCCTCCTTTTACTCTCCAGGCCCTAAGTTAAGAGCAAAGACACCACAGACACTTAAACAATTAGGGAATAATTTAAAACAAATGTGTGCTGGAGTCCACACTGTGCAAAGGAGAATTGGTTTAATGTGCAGTGAAGCAAGAGTCTTCCTAAAGCTGCTTCTTTCACTGGGGAAAAGAGACTCCTTCCTGCACTGAACACACCCAGGACTGGATAAATTCCTCCCCCTCCTCCCACCACCAAACACACACAGGCACCTTATTATTTTATTTGCTGTCCCAAAGCAGCCTCTAGCCCAGTGGAACTGCCTTTGAACACAAATTCCCTGGTGCACCAGCTAAGTAAGTTTTGGCTGCATATAGCAAAAGATCCAAAATAACAGTAGCATAAATAAAATAGGCGAGTGCTTCTTGTTCAAATACAAGAAGTCCATGGGTAGGGATTCCAAGGCTGTGGCATATAGGGTGTGAGAATGTACCAGGAGTAACCAGGGAAGAAGCCACTCTGTTGGACCTTGCAGGGATGTGACTCTGCCCTCATGTAAGCAAGGAGGAGGGCATCTGCCCTAATCTGCCTGTTGGCTTCCTTATTGGGCATGTATCATTTTTCATTCATTCAACCTACAAAATATTTCCCGAACTCCGAGCAGTCACTGTGTGCCAAGCGCTGTACTAGGGCATAGTGTGACAAGGCAACTAAGGTCACACTCTCGTGAAGCCCACAGTCTAGTGGGGAAGATAGAAAAGAAATAAACAAATGAAATTAAAATTATAGTTAAGTGGTATGTAGGAAACAGCCAGACTACTGTGATAGAGAATAGCGGGGGTGACCTACTTTACACAGGGTGGTAAGGACACAGCTAGAATTCCACAGACAAGGGAGGGGAAAGACAAACATGGAGAACATGGAGAAGGTCTCAGGCCAGCCAGGATTCTCAAGCAGCAGACAGAAATGCTGGCAGACCTTCTGAGCATGGCTGCAGCCAACCCAGTGGCCGCCGGCCACACTGTGCAAGGACCAGATGGACTGAAGTGAATGCACGTGGCACCTGTGCCAGGCCTTGCACAATTCTGCTAAACCTGGGTGCAAGAGAGGTGAGGAGGCCTATTTAAGGCAGCTGGGGCTCACTCAGGAGAGCTGTAGTGACTGGTGTCTGCTTCAGATCAAATAGCAAGAAAGAAGCAAAGCTGAGATTTGAAATCAGGTCCTTGAAAACCAAGTGCAGGCCCTTTGTACACACAGCAGCTCAACTGAGAAGAGAAAGCCGACCTATTTTTGGAGCATCCATTGGAGTTAGGGAGTTCAGGACACCCGCCTAGCCTGAAAAACTCAGTGCCCACGGAGAGACAACAGCCCTACAGGGGCCACAACAGCCACAAAAGGATCACATTACACTCCCCAGACCTAATTGCTTTACAGACTAAACAGCACAATTTACAGTCCGCTCTGGGATAATGACATCTCCCCCTCCAGTTCCGCTCTGTTCCGAGGGATTCCAGCATTTTCCTCAGAGACATTAGACAGAGGCCTGCATGACTGAGGATCTCTGTACTCAAAGGCAACCATTGTGAAAGACCCTGAGGAGGGGCCTGTCCAGAGGAAGAGGAGCTAAGCGCTGTTGCAGGCTCGAGCTCAACTGAGGGGCCACCCCAGATAAATCTCACCAGAGCTCATCTGGAAAGGACATGATGACATGGAGGTCAACCAGAAAGCCGACAAATTAACTGCCTTATGCTCATTCAAGTCTTTAAATAATCAAATAATTCAAACCAAGGTGGACAGTCTTAACCCCCAGAAATAGCTGGCTTTATAAATCACCGACAGAAAACTATTTCTTTATTTCCCCCAAGTCTCCGTTTAGTAGAAAGTAGTCATTTCTGAAAGATTAAAAGTAAGCCTTTGCAAATAAGTCAGATTGTCTTTCTGTGGTCATCACTTTAAAAAATAACACCTGAACTTCATAAAGGGTTCCTCCCTTTCTCTACAGAGTAGCATCTTCATCCGTTTCCAGGCCATGCCCTTTCATTATAACCGGAAGGCCCCATGTTCTGAGTGCCATGATCTGATGTGTAGGAATGTCAATGTGAGCATTCTTATCATTCTTATCTAAGTGTGTCCCCCAGTGTGTGTGTGAGAGAATCAACAAAGTCACTGCCAGCGGGCTTCCCCATTCTCTTTATTCCCCACATTTTTTCCTCAATTTCGCTTTGAAGCTAACAAAAAGTAAATACATGCTGGAAAAAACTGGGGGCATAAACAAATAAACAAACAAAAAAACAAGTTGAAGCTGAGCCAGTATCATATTTGTTCATGGAGTTTTCATCAGTTGTTCAGTGGTCTGCGTTTCTATTCAGGTTGGGCATGCAACTATCATTGGCCTTATAATGAGGTCAGATCACAACCACTTAGAGGGCCAGAGCTCTGTCCACTTTATTCTTACCCTTAAATGTCCCTGGGGCACCTTTCCACTTTGCTGCTGAAGTGTGAGTCCATGGCAGAAATAATTCTGCTGGTTTGGTTTTATGAAATTTCTTGGGCTATACACATATCTGTAGCAGCAGCCAACATCAGACAGTAATGTGACTAGAAGGCAGACTCAGGAGGGTGACGTGTCTGGGTTTGAATCTCTTTGCTATGCCTTAGTAGCTATGTGGTTATGATCAAGTTACCTAACCTCTCTGTGCCTCCATTTCCTCCTCTGCAAAATGGAAATGATAGAAATGATGACAACATAATTCATATGCGCCACAGAGCATGGTACACAAAACACTAGCTGCATTGTTATAATAATTATTATCATCATCATTATCATCAATGTAAACAAGCCTGGAATGAATATCACTGAAGTATGCTCTTTAATAAAAATGGATTTCTTCCTTCAACAAAATCATGTATCCATAAATCACTGATATATTATTTTCTACCTTTTCATCTGACAAACCCAGAAAATAAATAAACTCACACATATAAATGAAACACCTCTGTAAACATGACAGTGGGAGGGAACAGTGGTGTGAATAATCCTACCTGGCAGATAATCAGGATTTGAATGTTCAGCATATGCAATACCTGCTGTGTAGACAGACCCGGACATTCCTTGCTGGTCTCTACAGTAAGATTAAGGGTGTGGCTCCAAAGGGCAGGGCAGTGTGAATAGGAGCTGGGCTCCTGTCGGTCCTGCTTCTGCCTCAGCAAGGGCACTTCTAGGACAGACCACCAGCCCTCCAGGTCCTAAATGAGGGGGTGGGAGGATGGGATATTCAGGTCAGAGTCTGAGGGGTCAGTTCCAAACCCAAGACCCAGAGCTTGGGCAGCCAGAAAGGCCAGGTCAGAGACAAGAATCCAGGTAGGGTAGCTGGATCATGGCTGTGATCTGACCTCAATATAAGGCTGAGACAATGTCAAGGCTCCCCAATGGTCCCCTGGGTGCCCTTTCCACCCTTCCTCTGCACACCTGCTACCTGTGTAGGTGTGATTTCAGTTGCCTGCTTCTGTACTTCCTCTTTGGAGGCTTGTCTTCTGGCTCCTGGAGCCACTTTGGCATCTCACACAAGAGCTGGAAGGTGTGCTTCTGGCCCTCTCCTCACCCTCAAAAGCCCTTAAGCCATAACTATGGGGTAGGGAACATAGAAGTTTGGATCGTTGGCCTCGGGTTGCAAGTTCAGAGGCAGGGCTCGCGCACCATGAGGCTGAATCCTTCCCCCACTGGACCTGCACCTGAGTTGGCTCCTTGCTTCTTTTCCCCTACTTCCCTGCCCAGCCTCCCACTCCCTTATGGGTATCCCCAGGAGTAATTTCTTTTATTTTCTTTTTTTGAGACGGAGTCTTACTCTGTTGCCCAGGCTGGAGTGTGGTCACTCGATCTTGGCTCACTGCAACCTCCACCTCCTGTGTTCAAGAGATTCTCCTGCCTCAGTCTCTCAAGTAGCTGGGATTACAGGCACATACCACCACACCTGGCTAATTTTTGTATTTTTAGTAGGGATGGGGGTTTCACCATGTTGTCCAGGCTGGTCTGGAACTCCTGGCCTCAAGTGATCTGCCCGCCTCAGCCTCCCAAAGTGCTGGGATTACAGGTGTGAGCCACCATGCCTGGCCCATAATTTCTCAATAAATTACTCATACATAAGTTCTCAGGTCTGCTCCTGGGGAACTCTACCTAAGACATGGGTCAAGGCCAGAGCCTAGAGCCTGTGAAGCTTCTGAACTCACCCCAAAATTCTTTTCCCTTTAGCGAGATACAGAATCCACATTTCCCTTTCTACTCGTCTTTTGGAATTTGATCCCTTCTAGATAAGCCAAGTCTCTTTCTTGCGTTTGCCCCATTCTGATCCTTGGCTTTTATTCTTCCTCAAACCTGTAGCACACAACAGTGGCACGTGAGGTCCTGGGGCTGAGTGCACCATCTCCCAAGTGGTCAAACCTCCTGACTCCATGCCAGTGGGTGGAGCTGCTGCGGATGAGACAGTGGGTCCCAGTCTCACCAGCAGTACCCCTTTACATACTTTCTGTGACTGGTAGTTCAGCTTTGGCAGTCGTTCTGCATCCATAGGTTAGCCTGATCAAATCATGAGTGAGAGTCCTTTCAGCATTGGAACCTCTGATTGGCCCACAGCTTGTTCCCTCACTCTAAGCTCCTCAGCAAGGCGCCTTGGTGTA
Source organism: Gorilla gorilla gorilla (assembly GCF_029281585.2). Classification (NCBI taxonomy): domain Eukaryota; kingdom Metazoa; phylum Chordata; class Mammalia; order Primates; family Hominidae; genus Gorilla; species Gorilla gorilla. The sequence goes on along the minus strand of NC_073229.2, from coordinate 57,546,238 downwards.
TATCCAGGACCCACAATGAGGCCCTTGGAGGATAAAGCCCTGTTGTGTTCCCCACCAACCCTCCTTGCTGATGAGACCTCTGGAGAAGACAAGTAAGGAGGCCAGGAAAGTCCTCATTCTTGTGTTCTCTCTAGTCTGTCATCTGTGTGTAGAGGGTAAACTGGGAACCCAAGCTTGGGAGAGAGAACAGAATTCAGCAGCTCCCACATCAGGATGAAGCAAGTGTTGTATCTCTTGGAAACCTAAGTGAGCAGTGAGGAACTTGGAAGGACACACACTGGGAGAAAAGGAGAAACTTGGCAGGGGCTCTGGCAGCCAGGTCCAATGCCATAAAGAAGTCCCGCAAATCCAAAGTAGCCATAAATAGCCAATCAACATTTATGAACAGGACTGAATAGCATTATGATGTTCTGAGTTGATATAATTTTAGCCATAAGCAAAGAAACCTATTATTTACTCAAAATGTGCAGTCTTAATATAGAAGAGATAGGGTTCTTGTTGGTTGGTTGGTTGGTTGGTTGGTTGGTTGGTTGGTTGGTTGGTTTTGTTTTAGCTTTCTTGAAATACTGAAAACAGCTCATCACTTTTGATGGACCCTTACAGCCTGGAAACCTCAGGCAAAAGGCAGCAGTTTCAAGGGTCGTTGCCATCCATGATGATGTCTCCAGTGGGGGGCTTGAGGCAGGTCAAAATAGAGCTGGCTGCACTGATTTTTCCTAAGATAACCCCAACTCCAACCACTGACAGACCCCTGCTAAAATATGGGCTATTGTGAGGGTGGTGAGAAAGCCTAAAGGTAGCCTTCGGGAATCAGGGCCAGACTACTCCTCTCTTGGTTTCCAATTGTTCAGAGAGGCAAAAGGGTGGACTGCACTAGAGTCAGAAACAAATGTTTCCCCTGTCACCCTGGTCTCACCCAGAGAGAACAGGCCATTCCCCAACTCTCCAGCTGCATATTTGCTTTGGTGTTTCTCTCTGCAAAAAGGAGACAAATAAACATCAGCAAACCTACCTTGTGGGCAAGCTAAGAGGCTCATTGCAAAATATCACAGGGAAGCAATAGTTAGGAGTTCTCTCTCATATGTCCCAGTGTCCATACATGGCGCTTCTGTAGACAGCAGAATGTGTCTGGAATGTCCAGACAGCAGACTCGGCTGGGCAGTTTTGGGTTGGGATATTTGGCTGCAACACCAATGGCTTCCCTCCATTGTACACTACTTGTTTCTTTTTATCTTGCTCCTAACTTTTTATGGGAATCCGCATGTAAGGCCAAAGTTATAATGCCAGCAAGCACTCAGTGTATCCATGGGGAAATCATTATTCTTGTGTGTTTGAAGCGCTTGTTTGAGCCATCTTTAAATTATTTCTTTGGAAATAGGTCTGGCTTAAATGTGTTTATCCCTTTGCCTTTGTTAGTCCTTGTTTGCATTCACTGGGCATTAGTAACAGATGAGCACAGTCATATTAAGGTATTTAGCTCTTTGAGGCAGTGTCATTGCTTTCACATTTCTAGCCTAGATAAGATCAACAAGAACCAGGGAAGGATGCTGTGGCTAGAAGCCCAGGAAAAGTGAAGTTGGGTTTGACTGAAGATAGACAAATCACTATGGAGAAGCTTGAGGGTGTATCGTCATTTATATAACTGAGTGTATGTGTGTGTAGACATGTATTCATTGCTAATATTAAAATATATTAATACACACACCTTTTTTTCTTTCTGAAATACAGGAGATATTGTGGGAGTCCCAAATCAGAAGTGAGGAAATGAGGGGATAATAAATAAGATGCTCAGAAACTTAAAATAAAACAGTATGGAAGTACCAAGTTGGGCCTTCTCTAATCCCTTTGTGAGCCTAAATAAGCCACCTTCCTTCTCTGAATAGTGGAAAATGTGGACCAGAACCAAGAGCTCCCCTGCCCCCACAATTTGGATTTTCCATGGTTCTAAAATTCAGAGGGGTTAATGGTGGAAAGAATTCCTAGGTTGGCCAGGCAGATTGGCTTTCCTAGAATCAGAAGGTGTGCTTCGAGTGGGAAATGGAGAGGCAGGTGGTATGACATCATAGTTAATAGTGTGGGTTCCAGAGCTCTACAGCAGGGGTTCAAATCCAGGCTCTCCTACTTCCTAGCTATGCAACTTTCAGCCGGGTTTTAACTTCTCTATGCCTTTATAACCTCATATGTAAATTGGGACTGATAGTGATAGTGGCCTCAGAGGGCTTAAAGGAGGAATAAGTAAGTTAATGTGTATAATGCATCTATAATTCTACCTGCTCACATAGTAAGTGCTCAGTGGTCACTTTTTTTTTTTTTTTTTTTTTTTTTGAGACAGAGTCTCACTCTGTCACCCAGGCTGGAGTGCAGTTGTGCTATCTTGGCTCACTGCAACCTCCACTTCCTGGGTTCAAACAATTCTCGTGCCTCAGCCTCCCAAGTAGCTGGTACTACATATGTGCGCCACCACACCCAGCTAATTTTTGTATTTTTAGTAGAGACAGGGTTTCACCATGTTGGCCAGAATGGTCTCAAACCCTGGCCTCAAATGATCTGCCCACCTTCAACTCCCAAAGCGTTGTGATCACAGGCATAAGCCACTGTACCTGGTGCACCTGGCCACAGTGGATACTTTTTATGTAAGTATATATCCATACTTACATTTATGTGTGTATATATACATATATCACTCTGGTGCAGTCTGAAGGTCTATCAGTGAGTGTGGCAGAGGGTGCCAGATCCCTCACAATAGCCTTTCTCCTTTAGGGAAAAAATCATTTCCCACAGAGGTAGGATTCAAAGCTCAGCAAGCTGATTCCAGAGCCTGGACTGCAGAGGTGTGAGGAGAGTTAATAGGCTATAAGGTTAGGAAAGCTAGTTAGGGGTCAAAGTATGAAGGACAAGTCTTGTTGTCTTGTCTGTGTCTTGCAGATACCACGGAAGCCTGGGGAGCTTTAGAACAGGGGCGTGGCTTGATCCAGAACGCTTAGGAAGGTTCAGGGTAGGGTGGAGAAGGATGGATCATGGTGGCGAGAGACTGTGGCAGGAAAGCTGATGAGGAGTTGTTTTCATCCTTCAAGTGAGTGATGAGGGAGACCTGGGCTAAGCGAGGTGACAGTGACAGTGAGGATGCTGATGAGGGTGTGATCTAAGCACTAGGGGATTCAGAGTGCTCTGAATTCCCTAACCTAGGATAATTTGGCAGCGGTCATGCCAATGACCAAGGTAGGGAATGAAGCAGGGGAGGCATTTCTGAAGAGGAGAACATGGTAAGCTCAGTTTGGGATATTTAATGAGACACATTCAGTGGTTATTAAAAGGGGAGTCTGTTGCTCGGAAGAGCAATCCAGGCTGAACATAGAAATTGAGAGTGGAGGGAGGCATATTCATTAAGGTGGAGGCCAAAGCCCTAGGAAGCCTCACAGAACAGAAGACAGCATGGCAGGAAGACAGCATGGCAGGAAGCCAGCATGCAAGGCCTTCTGCCCATCTGCCAGTACATCCAAGGCATCAGACACCAACACTGGGAACTCCATTAGCTCCCAGATTTTCACAGTGTCCTAGTACGCTCTGTGGCTTCCCCTGAACTAAGCATAGGGACTAGCCATCTAGCGCCATCTGCCATCTAGCGTCTTGGCTCCCTTACAAAGCCCTCCTAATCCCTGGACTAGGATACTATTACCAACCACTGACCACACTGCCCAGCCCTCCCTATGATCTCCGTCCATGGTGGGCAGCCTCCCTCTGCTCAGTTCTCATTCCCAGATGAGCCGGAGACTCTTTCAGAAGAGACCAGACTGGGGAAGACTCTTTGCCTTGATCTTCCAACCACAGGAGAGGCCTCTCGTGCTGCACACAGATGCAGCCAGCTGTGCTGAATGGTATCTGAGGTCCAGGCAGGAGAGGAGGTCTCTTCGGCGCTCCTGGTCTTCTGTGTTCCTGTCAGCTGAATCGCTACAAGGACATTTCTCAGCAAAGAAGTTTAATACAGCAATTGCTGTTACATTTTTACATCCAACCCAGTTCCCCTCATTTCCAATTTCTGTTTCTTTATCTATCTTTTAACTCAAGGGTGGTGGGGAATTGGGGGTGGAGGGAGTACATGGGTAGGAAGGATTGTTAAGAGCACTGAAGATGTATTCCATGCTAAATTTTTTAGGTGGGAGAGACCAGGAAAGGTTAAAACCTAACTGAGTTCTAAAACATGAGATGGATTTTCTCAGGCTGCTCCATCATCTGTACTGACAGACTGTGTTCTCCTGTGTCCCAGAAAGGCCAGTGAGCAGCACCTTCACAATCCATTGGTCTTTGAGGTGCTTTTATGTGAAGCTGCCCTCCCTCTACAGTAAGAGCATAGCAAAAGAGAAGGCTTCAGAGCACAGCAAGAACTATTGGGGTCAGACATAAGAAAGAACTTCTTGGCAGTGAGAACCATTGGGAGAAAATACTACAAACTATTTATCTGAGGTAGTTTAGATGTAGTTTCATTGGAAGGCAAAAGAACAAATAAGGCAAGAGTTTCTTTCCACACCTAGTAATGCATACCCAAGAAGAAAGTTAAATATCCCTAAATTCTGGGGGGAAATTAGTTGGTGTGGCAGCATGGCAAAATGGCTGATGCCTGCATGGGTTTTGGAGTCCAACAAACATAATGTTACATCCAACTTCAGCACTTGTTAACTGGGTGGCTTTGCCTAAGTGGAAATAACCCCATCAAGCCTGGATTTTCTAGTCCAGAGATTAGATCAAATAGGGATCAAAGTGAACTGACAGGATTATTTTACCTACTAGAGAAAACACATGTAAAGCAATCCACACATAGTAGGTACTCAATTTTTTAAAACTTAGACTGAGTTTTCCATTTATTTCTCCTTTTCTCTGCACATAATAAAGCCCCAAAGCGCTTAGCTCTGGTTTCTATTACAGCTGAAAATGCATTCAGAACTGACTGGGAGTGAGCACAGATTCTCAGGGTGAAAAACAAACTCCATTGTCTGCTTGTTTATAATTAGTGACATATAAGCCATTACATCGAGGACTGGCTGTGACTGGTGAGGGAAACAAAGCTGTGGCACTTTTCCAAAGCCGCTGTGAAGTGTCTAGTTTGTGTTCTGGTTTAAGCTGCAGAGTCTTTATGACACCAACATCCATGGCTTACTGTCATGGGAGCGTGGTCCAGATCCCAATGAAAATGCCCAAATGACCCACGGGGAACATAATGAGGGAGAATTTCACATCAAAGTAAAGTTAAAGGCAATACTTCATGTTTTCATTATGTCTCCAGTGTTTACCATATTGCTTCTCTTATACACAACTTCCATTCCCTCTATTGGTCCAGAAGCAGATTTTTTAAACTCTCTATCTTGGAGGCCTCTCAACAGCCAAGGTAATGATGTTGCCGTTGTATTTGTGAACTCAAGGGAACAAGAATGGCAGGACAGCATCTCCTGATAAAGTGTTGTATTTGACGAACGGAAAGGACCTACCACCTTCAGGTCTTTCCAGAGCAGAAGGATCCATTTGCACCATCTCGTCTGCACCATCACTGGAACTCTGTGTAAGATGGCTGGCAGGGTGGGCATCCTTTATGATCATGGACAGATGGGGTAAGCAGTCTTCACGGCCCAAGACCCTTCAGCCACACACTCAGTGCAGCAATGTGCCTAGCTAACCGCTTGGTACATATGTCTCTGAGTGAGTTCTCGGGACCATTTTGACTACTAAGTGTCATGTCTTTGTAATTTTTGTTCTTGTCCTGTTCTAGAAGGATCTCAGAAATCTCGAAGATGAAATCAGCCAGATTCTTCTCTTTTATACAATATATAATATATGTATTATATATGTTATATATATATTATATATGTTATATATAATATATATGATATATATATTATATATGTTATATATAATATATATGATATATATATTATATATGTTATATATAATATATATGTTATATATAATATATATGTTATATATAATATATATGTTATATATAATATATATGTTATATATAATATATGTTATATATATAATATATATGTTATATATAATATATGTTATATATATTATATATGTGATATATATTATATATGTTATATATATTATATATGTGATATATATTATATATATGTTATATATATAATATATATGTGATATATATTATATATGTTATATATATTATATATGTGATATATAATATATATGTTATATATAATATATATGTGATATATAATATATATGTTATATATAATATATATGTGATATATTATATATGTTATATATAATATATATGTGATATATTATATATGTTATATATAATATATGTTATATATAATATATTATATATATTATATATATTATATTATATATTATATATATTAATATATAATATATTTTATATTATATATATTATACTATATTATATATTATATTATATATATTATAATATATTATATATTATTATAATATATATAATATATATTATATATTAATATATAATATATTATATAATATATATTATATATAATAATATATATAATGTATATTATATAATATATAATATATTAATATATAATATATATTATATATAATATTATATTATATATATTATATATATTATAATATTATATTATATATTATTATAATATATATAATATATATTATATAATATTATATATTAATATATAATATATATAATATATATTATATATTATATATTATATAATATAATATATATTATATATTATATATTATATATTATATAATATAATATATATTATATATTATATATAATATAATATAATATTAAAGTATAATATATATAATATATATTATACTTTAAGTTCTAGGGTACATGTGCACAATGTGCAGGTTTGTTACATATGTATACATGTGCCATGTTGGTGTGCTGCACTCATTAACTCATCATTTACATTAAGTATACCTCCTAATGGTATCCCTATCCCTCCCCCCACCCCACAACAGGCCCCAGTGTGTGATGTTCCCCTTCCTGTGTCCATGTGTTCTCATTGTTCAATTCCCACCTATGAGTGAGAACATGCGGTGTTTGGTTTTTTGTCCTTGAGATAGTTTGCTGAGAATGATGGTTTCCAGCTTCATCCATGTCCCTAAAAAGGACACGAACTCATCATTTTTATGGCTGTATAGTATTCCATGGTGTATATGTGCCTCATTTTCTTAATCCAGTCTATCATTGTTGGACATTTGGGTTGATTCCAAGTCTTTGCTATTGTGAGTAGTGCCACAATAAACATACGTGTGCATGTGTCTTTATAGCAGCATGATTTATATTCCTCTGGGTATATGCCCAGTAATGGGATTGCTGGGTCAAATGGTATTTCTACTTCTAGATCCCTGAGGAATCACCACACTGTCTTCCACAATGGTTGAACTAGTTTACAGTCCCATCAACAGTGTAAAAATGTTCCTACTTCTCCACATCCTCTCCAGCACCTGTTGTTTCCTGACTTTTTAATGATACTTTAAAGTTCATATGGAACCAAAAAAGAGCCCCCATTGCCAAGTCAATCCTAAGCCAAAAGAACAAAGCTGGAGGCATCACGCTACCTGACTTCAAACTATACTACAAGGCTACAGTAACCAAAACAGCATGGTACTGGTAGTAAAACAGAGATATAGACCAATGGAACAGAGAAGAGCCCTCAGAAATAATACCACACATCTACAACTATCTGATCTTTGGCAAACCTGACAAAAACAAGAAATGGGGAAAGGATTCCCTATTTAACAAATGGTGCTGGGAAAACTGGCTAGCCATATGTAGAAAGTTGAAACTGAATTCCTTCCCTACACCTTATACAAAAATTAATTCAAGATGGATTAAAGACTTCAATGTTAGACCTAAAACCATAAAAACCCTAGAAGAAAACCTAGGCAATACCATTCAGGACATAGGCATGGGCAAGGACTTCATGTCTAAAACACCGAAAGCAATGGCAACAAAAGCCAAAATTGACAAATGGGATCTAATTATACTAAAGAGCTTCTGCACAGCAAAAGAAACTACCATCAGAGTGAACAGGCAACCTACAGAATGGGAGAAAATTTTTGCAATCTGCTCATCTGACAAAAGGCTAATTTCCAGAATCTACAAAGAACTCAAATAAATTTACAAGAAAAAACAAATAACCCCATCAACAAGTAGGCGAAGAATATGAACAGACAGTTCTCAAAAGAAGACATTTACGCAGCCAACAGACACATGAAAAAATGATCATCATCACATGCCATCAGAGAAATGCAAATCAAAACTACAATGAGATATCATCTCACACCAGTCAGATTCTTCTCTTAGATCACAGACTCCACACAAAGAAATCTCCTGTTGGTATTAAAATTTGCCCTATCAATTAAAAATGAAATGGGATGACGAATGGATCTGGAGGGCCAAATGGAAGCCATCTACCACAGTCATTGAACAGAAATATGTTCTACCACCACCTGTCTGGTGCTTCGTAATCTTTCTACATAATGAATGAAATAAACCCACTGAAGTTTGGTCTGTTACAGAGCTGACTCCATTGGTTTTGGGAAATGGGTCAGAAAGAACCTCATCCACCATAAGATAATTAACACCACCAACAGGGAGTTTTCTTAGGTTTCGGTGAACTTCTTAACATGACCCAATTTGGACATCTGATTACCAAAGACTAAGCCAAATGTTAGCATTAAAATTTGGTGTCATGTTTATGCATTTAGTGTAAAGGTAGTGCCTGACCTGTATCTGAATTTGCCACAGAAAGATCAGGTCTGATATTTCATGCTCAGTAGGAGGTTCATGGGACCTGAATCGCTGTAATGAAGTAAAAAGCCGCTGAACAGTTCCCTGGTGATGAGTTAATCAGATTTCACCAAAGATTTTGCCACACTGTGGAAAAGAATTTACATATGGGAGACTTTGGCTTGTTGCCTCTACATTTTGTCTCTTTCTTCTTTGAAGCAAAGTATTTACTACAGGGTGACTTTTTAAAACTGACCATTTATTTTGGGGAAACAACTTTTTTGTATAAAGGGAAAACTCAACTTCATGTGTTTTCCTCCAGCTCCCCTGACTTTTTGAGATTATGTATTTTGCTGTTGGGGAACTTTTCCCTCTTCAGTTATACAATAAAGTCTTTGTTGTTCAGCATTCTATTAACCACAAACCTCCAGTAACCAGCACATCTGTAAATCTCTAGTACAATAATTGTTGTTCATAATCATGACCCAGGGGCTCTGCATGGTCTCAAATGCCTTCTGAACCATCAAAGAGAACATACTGAAATGAGCTTGCATTCCCAGAGCACACATCAACCAACCACAGAGGGCAGGAGTCCAGAAAGTGCTAGGTAGAAGAAGAACTAAAACAGGAATGTTGAATTTGCCACAGGTACTTCCCCCTGTGGATAATGAATCCCTACAATACACTGGTTAGACCTTTCTCCTGTTTCTGTGTGTTTCTTTGTGCACAATGTAGACTCAACCAAAATATTAATGCTTGTGCTCAACTTTTGAAAGCACACAGCTGTAAAGGCAGATGTCAGTGTACCCAATTAAATCAAGGCTGTTTGTGCTTAATTTGTATTATCCATTGACAAATTAGAGGTAGTTAAAAAGCTTTTAAAATTTGAAAGTTTCTGAGCTTAAGAGTGGGTGAGATGTACCCTCTCTACTTGGCTGCTCCTACACTATAATTCCCATCTGCTGACCACAGAGCAGCAAATTCATAGGTCATTTGCAGGCCTCGGGATGGACAAAACCAAGCATCACATGGAATGCTCTGTGTACATGAAAAAATGAAGAAGGTAATCAGGAAAAAGAGATTGGAGTTGAGAGGTGCAGTTTTATGACCAGGCTGATCAGGAGTCCCAGATCAAGCTCACTTGTTACATATAACACTACAGGAGAAAGATTAGACAGTATGCTTCTTCAACATGAGGTGAATTTCATCCTGGAGGAAAATCAACTAATTCAGCCCAATGTAAGGTTTAAATATAAGTTAGGTTTTACTATGATCAAGGACTGGGATTGAAAATGTATAACTGGTTGATTTGCAGGTGGGGAAAAATCAGTTAGATTAGGGAAGATTCTGTGCATAGTTACGAGGAATGTCTGTTCATAGCAAAACAGAACATATTTTATATTGAACAACAACAACAAAAGCAGGATGTCATGATATCTACAGATGCAGATAAGCCAATCAATAGAAGAAAGTTTTCAAGTGTTTATGGTACAGTTGCCCTTGTTCTCTCTACCTTCCTTCCCCTAACCAGTTCCAGTCTTGTTTCTATATAAAATTATAACCCTCCTTGATTCACCATTTAACATTTCATAAAGACTATGCCACTAAGATAAGTGAGAAAATGCATGTTTTCAATGATAGACCTTTTTTTTGGTATGTGATCTAAAAAGTGTATTTTCTATAGGCACCATACTTCCTGCAGTTGAGCATCATACCTGACTCTGGTCCTACCAGAAGACAACAGCCTATCATGCGTTATGGCCATCCTTGCATCTTCCAAAATCCATATTTTCTACCCAAATACCCTACATCACCCCAATGGTCTACCTAGCACCTAGGATGCTACTTGCATTTGGGCCAGAACAATCCTCCCCAAGAATGTGGCATGCTTGGATATTTAGCATCCCTGACCTCTCTCCACTAAATGCCATAGCACTCTTACCACCACCAAAAGTCTTTAGGATGACCACATTTGCAAGAACTCCCTAGGAGGGTACTTCTGTCTTCCTGAATGAAAACCAGGGATTGCAAAGCAGCAATAGGGAAGCCATTTGCAACCAGGACAGGGCCTGGCAACTGGCTGTGGTTTTCTGGCCCCAACTTTTCTGGGCCACTCATCTCTTTTCCCTTTACCTAAAGCCACAAACTTACAATATCATCAGTGATATAAAGACGATGCAAAAAGGCTTTGTTTTTGCACAGATGTTTAATTTTTAAAGATCCATGGTATCACAGGAAGTCTGACTAGTGTTAGTATAATCTTTCCAGCTCCTTTTCTTCTGTCTCCTGGAATTTCTCTGAATCAACTTTCTGTCGCACTATCTCAGAACTTCTACCTGAACTTGTTCCCAAGCTGTCTCAGCATCACAGGCTTTGCCTCTAGATATAACTCTCTCTGCTTACCCTGACTTCACTCTCTTCCCCAAAGCCATCCACTGCCATCCTCACCTTCTCAGACTATGGTAGTAAGTCTCCAAAGTGTACTGCCATTGCTTCCTCTCCTTTTCACGTGTGCATGCTACTCCATCAAGATGAGGGAACTATTTCTCCTCCCTTTGAATTTGGGCTGGCCTTGTGTCTTGCTTTGACCAATAGAATGTGATAGAAGTGACAACTGAAAACTTCTGAGACAAAGTTGTGTCTGTTTTCTCCCTTTTAAAATACCCACTGCCACGTAAGAAGATGGACTACTCTGAGACCACCATGTATAAGAAAGCCCAAGCCAACCACATGAAGAGGCACATGAAGGAGCACTAATTCAACAGACATGTGAGCAAAGCCTTCTTGGTTCTTCCAACCCAAGCCAGCCACCACCTGAATATAGCCAAGTGTCCCCAGCTGACAAAACTTGGAGCAGAAAATTGCTCAACTGAATCCAAAATTGGAGAAATAACAAAATGTTGTTGTTTTAAGCCACTAAGTTTTGTGGAAACTTGTTTTGCAGCAGTAAATGTAAAGAAGTCTCTTGCCTGGGATGCATTTGTGGCTGTGCTCTAAATTTCTTTCCTTTTTTTTTTTTTTTTTTTTTTTTTTGAGACGAAGTCTCATTCTGTCGCCCAGACTGGAGTGTAATGGAATGATCTTGGCTCACTGCAACGTCTGCCTCACAGGGTTCAAGCAATTCTCTTGCCTCAGCCTCCCGAGTGTCTGGGATTACAGGCATCCACCACCACGCCCAGCTAATTTTTGTATTTTTAGTAGAGACGGGGTTTCATCATCTTGGTCAGGCTGGTCTCAAACTCCTGACCTCAGGTGATCCACCAGCCTCGGCCTCCCAAGGTGTGGGGATTACAGGCATGAGCCACCATGCCTGGCCCTAAATTTCTTAATTGGACAGGACTCTCTTAAACAGATAGAATGTGAATGTGATGGGTTCCTAACTCACACCAGGAAAGGAGGAGAGGCCTTTCTGCTGCTACTACAGCTGTGGTGCTAGCCCTCATTCATTGGCATATCTGAAAACTCTTTTCTGTAGGATTCCACTTATTTGCAACATTTTGTACACAACAGAGACCTCAGAAATAACACCACACATCTACAACCATGTGATCTTCGACAAACCTGACTGAAACAAGCAATGGGGAAAGGATCTCCTATTCAGTAAATGGTTCTGGGAAAACTGGCTAGCCATATGCAGAAAACTGAAACTGGACCCCTTCCTTACACCTTATACAAAAATTAACTCAAGATGGATTAAAGACTTAAATGTAAAACCCAAAACCATAAGAACCCTAGAAGAAAACCTAGGCAATACCATTCAGGACATAGACATGGGCAAAGGCTTCATGACAAAAATGCCAAAAACAATTGCAATAAAAGACAAAATTGACAAATGAGAGCTAATTAAACTAAAGAGCTTCTGCTCAGCAAAAGAAACTATCATCAGAGTGAACAGGCAACCTATGGAATGGGAGAAAATTTTTGCAATCTATCCATCTGAAAAAGGTCTAATATCCAGAATTTACAAGGATCTTATATATTTACAAGAAAAAAAAACAACCCCATCAAAAAGTGGGCACAAGATATGAACAGACACTTCTCAAAAGAAGACATTTGCACAGCCAACAAACATGAAAAAAAGCTCGGCATCACTGATTATCAGATAAATGCAAATTAAAACCACAGTGAGATACCACCTCACACTAGTCAGAATGGCGATTATTAAAAAGTCAGGAAACAGTAGATTCTGGTGAGGTTGTGGAGAAATAGGAATGCTTTTACACTGTTGGTGGGAATGTAAATTAGTTCAACCATTGTGGAAGACAGTGTTGCGCTTCCTCAAGGATCTAGAACCAAAAATACCATTTGACCCAGCAATCCCATTACTGGGTATATACCCAAAGGAATATAAATCATTCTACCATAAAGACACATGCATGCCACACGTATGCTTATTGAAGCACTGTTTACAATAGCAAAGACATGGAACCAACCCAAATGCCCATCAATGATAGACTGGATAAAGAAAATGTGGTACAGCTGGGCGTGGTGGCTCATGCCTGTAATCCCAGCACTTTGGGAGGCCGAGGCGGGCAGATCATGAGGTCAGGAGTTTGAGACCAGCCTGACCAACATGGTGAAACCCCATCTCTACTAAAAATACAAAAATTAGCCAGGCCTGGCGGCTCATGCCTGTAATCCCAGCTACTCAGGAGGCTGAGGAAGGACAATTGCTTGAACCCGGGAGGCAGAGGTTGCAGTGAGCCGATATCGCACCATTACACTCCAGCCTGGGCAACAGAGTGAGACTCTGTCTCAAAAAAGAAAGAAAGAAAGAAAATGTGGTACATATACACCATGGAATAGTATGCAGCCATAAAAGGAATGAGATCATGTCCTTTGCAAGGACGTGGATGAAGCTAGAAGCCATCATCCTCAGGAAACTAACACAGGAACAGAAAACCAAACACTACATGTTCACATTCATAAGTGGGAGGTGAACATTGTGAACACCTGGACACAGACAGGGGAACAACACACACCAGGGCCTGTTTTGGGATGGGGGTTGAGGAGAGAGAACTTAGAGGATGGGTCGATAGGTGCAGCAAACCACCATGGCACACATATACCTATGTAACAAACCTGCACGTTCTGCACATGTATCCCATTTTTTTAAGAAGAAATAAAGAAAAAAAAGAAAGAAAGAAAATCAAGTGTCCTAAGTGCCACAAATTCTCTATGTAGAGGTAAGAGACCTATAAATAATTTTAATATGAATAGAAAAAAAAAAACAGAAAAAGACTACTCAAGTGAGACCAAGCAAAGTCTTGCTCATCCAGAGCTTGCTATCACAAGGAAGCAGCCACCATCACTTGCATTTCACAGAGACTCAAAAGCAGGCAAAGAAGTGAGAAGTATACATACAGTCAGGGAATTTAAAAAAAGAATGCTTCAGGGATGGTCTGACTGGAGGCTGTTGGCATGGGGAAGCTCTAAGGTTAATTAGAACCTGAGCATCCTATGTGATTGATTAAAGGTGCGTATTTGACTTCCTTAAAAAAAAAAGTGGCATTCTTTCTATCACTGCAGGTATAACCTCTTCTTTCTGTACAGAGGACACAGGATCAGTTCTGGCTAAGTATTCTAGGAACTGGCAGTCTACTCATGTGGTTATTACTACATCCCGGTTATCTAGTGGCTGGAATTTTTCCTCAAGGGATGTCTTGGCAACCACATCCAGAATTCCATTCTATTCTTCCAGAAATCATTTTTCCCCAAAGTACAGACTCATGTTTAAATAAATTAATAATATAATTTGTATGATTTATTTTACCTTTGAACACTAGTTGCTTATCTAGCAGATTTTTAGCATTATTCTGAGTGCCAAAAGGTTTTAGTTACATCTCTATTTCTGTTTTAACTTGGAGGAGTGCACCATCACACTTGAAAAATGGCAAAAAGGTCATGAACTGCCTGTTACTATCTTTGCGTAATCCTGCCTTTCGCCTTCACAAAGCTTTCAAGGACTTTCCAATCCATTTTGGGGGACTAACTTTCTCTGAAGTTTAAGATCTGTAAGAAGTAAATTTTGATTTGCAACCTCTGTTACATAACCTTAACCCATACCAAATCCCTTGCAAACTAAGAAAGAAAGAACAATTCTAAATTAGGCATCATTTTGGCAATTACTTTAGGAAATGTTCTGATTTTTTTAAATGAAATTTATACCAATTAGTTTATACGTTCTTTTGAAATTTGGACACATCAAAGGCCCCAAAAAATTAGGCTGTTTAAAAAGATTATTTTACCATGACTACTGTTTTGATGGTATTACTTACTGTACTGTTTCAAAGTTCATTTTGAAAACACTTTAATAGCATGTTTATAGGGGCCAGATGTGCTCAACATTGAGGCAGAGGGCAAGGATTCCAAATCAGGTTGATGAAATCAAAGCCAAACTGTGGGGAAATAATTGGCTTTATTGAACTGGCATGTATATCTATCAGTATTTGAAAATGACCCTGAAACTCTGATAACACCCCCAGACTGTAGGAGTGAATGACAAGACAGTACAAGAGTAAGGAGTGAAAAGTCCTGTGCATCACAATCTAATAGTTCCATGAAGACCTCCAAAGTGAAGATAGGCTATTTGACTTATGGGACTGGCAGTTTTGGAATCCTTTTAGGTTTTGGAACTCTGCTCTCCTAGAGAAACAGCTGGGCTTATCTGGGCTCTGTAGGTGGGTTAGCTCAGTGAGCCAAAACAGTGCCAATGAAACAAGGTGAGACACCCATTTATTCGGCCCCTATGATGTGCCAGGAGTTTTTATGTATATCATCTCATTGAAGCTTCACAATAGCCCAAAAAGGTATAATAAATTCAGAAATTAGGAAACAGAACCTCAGAGAACTGAAATAATTTGCCCAAGGGCATTCATTCCTCCAGTAAGTGAGATAACCTGGGACTTGAACTCTGATCTGATGACTCAGAAACTCTTTCCTATACACATCAGAGACTCTCTGAAGCCAAGATCAAAGACTGTTAGCTTGCTCCTGTAACAACCACAGACCCCACTCCTACTACTGGCAGATAGCTGCTGAATGGATGCTCTGAGTAATGGAGATTAGACAGGAAAATGTGAATGGGTAACAAAAAACTCACCTAGCTATGAGCAGATGGTGGATCTTGCTCACTTCTGTATCCTATCCCTACCCCCACAAACACATGCACACTGCACTAGACCCTAGCGTAATATCTGGCAAGTGCTCAAGATCTTTCTTGAATTGGATCTGTCACTAGTAAGAATGATAATGATAATAACAGCAACAATCATAAGAGTTAAAATGTCATGAGCAATTTACTACATCATAGGCACTGTCTTACACACTCAGTAACCATCAACTCTTTGGGTCCCCGTAGCATCAGGTGAGAGAGGCACTGTTCATTATTGCACTTTGCAGGGAAGAAAGTAAAGCACAGAAATGTTAGCTAATTTCTCCAAAGTGACATAGCAAGTGAGGGTCAGAATCTAAAAGAAAACATAATCAAGCTGGCTTTATGTACCCAGGTTCTTAACCATTCTACTAGTATCTTTCAAATACACCTGATCCTGAGGCATTTGTTAGAAACACTTTCCCAGTGCCATTTTTCTGAGCAGACTAATTTAGAAGTATAGCTTGGGACGCAGAGTCCTGTAATATTTTTAAAGAGCCCCCATGAGATTCTTATCATGTTAAACATTTCACTTCCCTCAGCTGTCTCTTGCTACTAAAGAAACCCCTCTACCAGCACAGTTGAGCACTGTCAGAGGCATCATCTTGGCGAAAGAGGAGTCAATTTGTTTATGGGCAGGGGGAGAATAACTCCCCACGGAAAAAAAAAAGTTATTGTTTTGTTCTTTCTCCCTTTAACATTCAGAGCTCAAAAAAAAATGTGTGGTATAGAAGGGGGCAAGGATGGAGATAAAAGGCTGAGCTTGACCAGGCACAGTGGCTCACGCCTGTGATCCCAGCACTTTGGGAGGCCAAGGCAGGTGGATCATGAGGTCAAGAGATGGAGAACATCCTGGTCAACATGGTGAAACCCCGTCTCTACTAAAATATACAAAAATTAGCTGGGCATGGTGGCACGCACCTATAGTCCCAGCTACTCTGGAGGCTGAGGCAGGAGAATCACTTGAACCCAGGAGGCAGAGGTTGCAATGAGCCGAGATCATGCCACTGCACTCCAGCCTGGCGACAGAGTGAGACTCCATCTGAAAAAAAAAAAAAAAAAAAAAAGCTGAGCTTACCTTGGTGTTTCTGCTCTTCTTATTCATACAAGGATTCCTGGGCACATTGTTATAGCCTCTGTAGTGTTGCACAATGATTTCCCTTTTGCTGCTAAAAAAGCTTGAGAGGAAAGGAGGAGTCTCGGATGAAGCAGAGGAAGCCTTTCTTCCCTCCACAGTCATGGTATCTAGAAAGCCAAGATACAATCTCACTGACAACTGAGAGACTGGCAAAATTGAGGAGGCGGCTGGATCAAGAATGGCCTTACCTGTTGTGTCAGTTCAAGTCCTCTGAGAAGCAGATGCCAAGACAGGATTAGGCATGTAAGAAATTTACTGAAGAAATACCTGCCAGGCCTGGTGGCTCAAGCCTGTAATCCCAGTACTTTGGGAGGCCAAGGCAGATGGATCACTTGAGTCCAGGAGCTTGAGATAAGCCTGGCCAACATGACAAAACCTCGACTCTGCAGTGAGCCCAGATCGTGCCATTGCACTCCAGCCTGGGTGACAGAGCAAGACTCTGTTTCCCACTCTCCAAAAAAAAGAAAGGAAGAAAAAAAAAAGAAACACCTGTAAAGATGTGTTAGTCCCTTGGAAATGCTATAAAAGAATACCTGAGACTGAGTAATTCACCAAGAAAAGAGGTTTATTTGGCTCACAGTTCTGCAAGCTATACACCACAAAGCAAAGTTTTGGTGTCTGCTTCTGGTGAGGGCCATAGGAAGCTTACAATCATGGCAGAAGGTGAAGGGAAGCCAGTGTGTTACACGGCAAGAGAGGAAGCAAGAGAGTAAGGGAAGAGAAACCAGACTGTTTTAAACAACCAGATCTCACATGAACTCATAGAGTGAGAATTCCCAGTCATTACTGCAAGAATAGCACCAAGCCATTCATGAGGGATCCACCCCCATAAGCCGAACACCTCTCACTAGGCCCACCTCCAAAATTGGAGGTCACATTTCAACATGAGATTTGGAGGGGACAAAACATCCAATCATATCAAAAGATAAAGGGACAGAGAACAGGACATGGGAGGAAGAGCCTTCAGATTGTAATGTAGGTCTGACATCTGTTAAGGAAAGAGGGAAGAAAGGAGTGGGTTGGACAAGCCTCAGAAAGCAGCAGTTCCAGAAATCACTGGCCGGGCTGATGAGGAGTTCCCAGGCATAGGTGGCCTGTTAGAAAAGTCTTGCATTGTGCAGGATGGCTCAGCTTTAGTGCAACCATCTGCTCAGTGACTGGATAAGTACAGCCTGGACCAAGAGTGGAGATGGCATGAGTGCTGTGATGGATCCCCAGTGTGGCAGCTGGAGGCTGTCAGTCAGCTCTGCTTCTTGCAGCAAGTTCTTTGAAAGGAGATCTGAATGGCACACCTCCATAAGTCATCACACGTATGGCTAAGAAGTTGGTGTTTAATCCTGAAAGCAAGAGACACTTAAGAAAATGCAACATGGTGGTAAAGAGACTGATCACTAGGCTACTGCAAAAGATCAGCCAAGAATAGAAAAGAGCCGAACTTAAGGAAGTGACTGAAAAAAAAAAAAAAAAGAAAAGAAGAATGAGCCAGATTTAAAAAGCTAAGCTCACCATTCACAATCGCAAAGATACGGAACCAACCTTAGTGCCCATTGACCAATGAGTGGGTAAAGAAAAGGTGGTATATATGCACGATGGAATAATACTCAGCCATAAAAAGGAATGAAATAATGTCCTATGGAGCAACTTGGATGGAGCTGGAGGTCATTATTCTAAGTGAAGTAACTCAGGAATGGAAAACCAAATACCATATGTTCTCACTTGTAAGTGGGAAGTAAGCTATAAGGACACAAGACATACAGAAGGATATAATGAACTGTGGGGACTCAAGGGGAGGTGTGGAGGAGGGTGAGGAATAAAACACTACATATTGGGTACTGTGTACACTGCTTGAGAGATGGGTGCCCTAAAATCTCAGAATCCACCACTAAAGAACTCATCCATGTAACCAAAAAACCCTGTACCCCCAAAACTATTGAAATAAAAAAAATTTAAGTAAATAAATACTTAAGTAAAAGAGCTAAGAAATTTAAAATGTTGGCTCTTCAAAAGACATTTATAGGAAAATGAAAATGCAAGTCACAGATACAGGAAAATATTGGCAAAGCATATACCTGATAAAGCATTTGTATCCCAAAAATATAAAAATCTTTATACCCAATAGTAACAGACAAACAACCTAATAAAAAAATAGCAAAATATACTAATAAATACCCACTAGAGAAGATAGATGGATGGTACATTTCATGAAAAGATGTTCAACATCATTTGTCATTAGGGAAATAGAAATTAAATGATAATGAAATGCAATGGTACTCCTATTAGTACAGCTACTATTAAAAAACAGACAATAACAAGTATGAATAAGGATGTGGAAAACTCGTACCTTGATACACTGCAGGTGGGAATATAAAATAATACTTCCAATTTGTAAAACAGTTTGGCAGTTTCTTAAAAAGTTAAACATACGTTTACCACATAAACCAGCAATTCCAGTCCAAGTTATCTATCCAAGAATAATGAAGAAAACCTCTATCTACACAAAGACTTGTATGAGAATGTTCATAGCCACATGAGTCATAATAGCCCACACTGGAAGCAACCCAAATGTCCACAGATAAGCAAAATGTGTTATAGCCATGCATGGAATACTGTCAACAATAAAAGGAAACAAACTATTGATATATGCAACAACATGGATGAATCTTAAAAACCTCATGGAAAGTGAAGAAACCAGACACAAAAGACTTTATATTGTATGATTCCATTTGTATGAAATTTCCAGAAAAGGTAAAACTATAGAAACATATAAGTGGTTGCTTGGGACCAGGATGGTGTGCAAAGAGTCACCAGGGAAATTTTTGATGTAATGGGAGTGTTTTAAAACTGGATGATGGTTGCAAAACCACATGCATTTGTTAAGACACATCGAATAATATATTTAAAGTGTATGAATTTTATAGAATATAAATTAAACCTTAAAAAACTGTTAAAAAATAAAGAGCTAAGAAGATAAACACAACGGTATATAGCAACTGATTCAATCTGGAGAGTAAGGTTGAGGGAAACGTCAGGCATGATGCCAAGGTTTTTGGCTGGGGTCCAGTACGAAGGATGGTGTTGTTACAAAATAATATTCGGAATATGAGGAAGAGCAGCTTTGGAGTTTAACTTTGGACATACTAACTTTGAGCTGTCTGTTGAGCACTCAAGTAGATATTTCCAGCAAAGAGTTGGATTGGATGGCCCAGAGGTCATGAAAGGGATAGGAGCTGGAAAGACATTCGAGAAGTATTCACTTTTAGGAGGTAGCTGAAGCTGCAAGGGAGGCTGAGGTCATCCAGGGAGAATGTGCAGTGTGAGAGATTCTAGTCAAGTTGAAATACAGTTTCAGATAATTAGGAGTAGCCTAACGAAAGCCGGCTTCCCTAGAGAGTATTTTACTATTTGTGTGGTGATAGGAGATAACTTCCCTGTATTTCATGTATTTTTCCTGTAGCTTAAGATCTTAGAAAATCTGTTTCAGGATCTCAGGCGAATTATGTAGAGGTAATTTAATCCAGCCTGTATTGTCAAACATTTATTTTATGTCACATAACTGGAAGCTGAAATATAGCCGACTTAACAAACAATATCTGAGGATCTACCATATGTAAGATAATGTACTAAACATTCTTAGGACTCTGAGGAAATTTAAGGCTCAGAAGCTGACTTCAAAAAGTTTACAATCTGGTCCTATAGATTCTATACTTTTTCAGCATAAAGATTTTGAGGTGGGCAGGGAATGGTGGAAAAGAAACTAAAGAATTAATTGACCTACGAGGTTAAAGAAAAGTCTAGAAGGATCTGTTGGGTTGTCTCTATAAATAAGCCCTTAACTGGAGTAAATTTGAGGAAGTTATTCAGGCCAAAAACTTCTGTTTTGTTTCCAAAAAGTTTAGTTTATGTGGGTTTCTTTTTTAAGCTTGCATTGGTCATTTTATTTCAGATAAATTTTATCCTAGTTTTCCAAGAGGCATGGTAAGCCTTATTTTCAGAAGCCGTTAATATGTTGTGCAATTCGTTGCAAAGATGGGTATGTTCCAGACAACAGAGTAATGAGGCAGCCCCGATGGCCCGTTAGTCAACAGCCTCCCTACATAGAAATTCAGATAGAGGAGCTTGAGCTGGGTCTGACAAGTGAGTTGAATTATGGAAAAGGAAGAAAGGCAGCCCTCTAACTCTGTGGCCAGAGGGAAGGAGCTTATTGGCTGAGATTGGCAAGTGGATAAGGAGGCCTTTGAAAACCAATGAGGAGGATAAAAATAAGCAGACATTGGAAGTGAGGACACAGAGACAACATGTTCTGATGATACTGAGCAGTGGATGGCATCCCACTGTAGCATGTTAAGGAGACTACTGTGAAGACAACTGCAATCATGCTCCAGTGACCCCACGTGACTAGGTGAGAGAGGGCTGAAGTGAGCCATAGGTTTCACTGTCAGACGAGGGAAGGAACCCACTGTTGTCTGTGTTAGGTCTGTGTTGACTATAGCTAAGCTTAAATCAAAATGTTATCCTTCAAGTTTGCTCCCCCCAAAATGGTAAGCTCCTGTCAGAGGCATTTGAACGAGAGCAACCCCATCTTGAATAGGGGGTGGGTAAAATGAGACTGAGACCTACTGGGCTGCATTCCCAGGAGGTTAGGCATTCTAAGTCACAGGATGAGATAGGAGGTTGGCACAAGGTATAGGTCACAAAGACCTTGCTGATAAAAGGATGTGGTAAAGAAGCCGGCCAAAACCCACCAAAACCAAGATGGTGACAAAAGTGTTACCGACTGAGGGTGTCTAGATCCTTGGTGTTTTGAACAAATAGTTGGACAAAACGCACAAATAAAGCAAGGAAAGAATAAAGCAACAAAAGCAGGGATTTATTGAAAGTGAAAACACACTCTGCAGGGTGGGAGCAGGCCCAAGCAAGTGGCTCAAGGGCCCAGTTACAAAATGTTCTGGGGTTTAAACATCCTCTAGAGGGGCCTGACGCGGTGGCTCAGGCCTGTAATCCCAGCACTTTGGGAGGCCAAGGTGGGCGGATCACAAGGTCAGGAGATTGAGGCCATCCTGGCGAACACGGTGAAACCCCGTCTCTACTAAAAAAATACAAAAAAAATTAGCCCGGAGTGGTGGCAGGCGCCTGTAGTCCCAGCTACTCGGGAGGCTGAGGCAGGAGAATGGCGTGAAACCAAGAGGCGGAGCTTGCAGTGAGCTGAGATCGCGCCACTGCACTCCAGCCTGGGCAACAGAGTGAGACTCCATCTCAAAACACACACACACACACACACACACACACACACACACAAAATCCTCTAGAGGTTTCCATTGGTTACTTGGTGTACGCCCTATGTAAATGAAGAGGATATTTCTTGTCATAGCTGAAGTGTTTTCATTTGATTTAGTTCTAGGAAGTCCTTAATTTCCCTGCCTCCATGCCCTATTCTCCTGCTGCATCTCCCCCAAGAAAGACGTGATCCCTATAAATCTTTATGGGACGCAGAGGGACTGATGGTCTTTCTTCTGTAACTGCTTCATGCTGGCTTGGGGGATTGTCCCTGCCTATTGAGGATCATGGAACGCTCACCGTGCTCTGTCTAGTGGAGGCAGGGTAGCTCCATGATGGCCAGGGGTGGTGTCTTCACCTGGAACTAGCTGAAACCTTTGTAGCATGATCATCTGAAGCTTGATGGTCTCTAGGTGAGAGGAAATGAATTTGGTTAAAAGACTTAATGGGAACTTCAGGGGTGGACACCTATGCTGTCAGGAATGTTTGTTATAGAGGTTTGCAGGAGAAAAACAAAACCCCGTCTGTGGTCTGTTCTAGAATCTATGTGTTTCCTTAAAGTCTTAGCACGAGCAACTCCATTTTCGTTTGGTTTGGTTTGGTCTGTTGGAGCCTAGTGCATCAGCTCAGTCCAAAACAATGGCCTCCCATAATTTTATTTAAAAATTTGCCCCTTTTTGGTTAGGTTCTCAGGTGAGAGTGTGACCAAAACTTAGGGCCTTAGCGCCACTCTCAGTTACCATCATTTTGGGTTTCTGGTCTCAGCACGTCATTTATAGGTGTCCTCATGGTTGCACGTTTATTTCAGTTTTTATTCTAGTTGAAGAGAGACCATTTGATATTCTAGAGATGGTTGCATGTAAACATTTAAAACCTTTGAGAGAATACAGTGCACCAGGGAGACTATTATTATGACTATTGAAAGGATACTGGATAAATACCAGGCACATAAAGAGATTCTTACATAGTTATAGTCACCACATCTTGCCTAAGAATTGTTTTTGTTGTTGTTCTTAAAGATATCATCACTAGGGTATGGAAGGTCAAAAAACAAACAAACAAACAAACAAACAAACAAACAAACAAAAACCTAGCCTGAGGTGAAGGAGCTCACACATCCCTGAGGGCTTGGGTTAGCTGAAGAAGGGGCTCAGCTGGAGGTCCCAAATCTTGTCAGTCCTCCCTCTGACTGTCTGAGACCCACAGAAAGCAGTTGGCTCAACCCACATATCCATCTGTCCTGGACAGGATTGTGAATTCTTGTGCCTATGTCTGGTTTTGATGCCTCTGAATTCTGTAATTATGATCATTTTCTTTAAGAAAAATCTTTCAGCTGGGCACCGTGGCTCATGCCTGTAATCCCAGCACTTTGGGAGGCCAAGCGGGGAGGATCACCTAGATCAGGAGCTCGAGACCAGCCTGGCCAACCAACATGGTGAAACCCCGTCTCTACTGAAAAATACAAAAATTAGCCAGGCATGGTGACGGGCACCTGTAATCCCAGCTATTAGGGACCTGAGGCGGGAGAATCTCTTGAACCTGGGAGGCAGAGGTTGCAGTGAGCCGAGATCGCGCCGCACTCCAGCTGGGGTGACAGAGCGAGACTTCTTCTCAAAGAAAGAAAAATCTTTCTAGTAACTCACAGGTGTTTTTGCACGTGGTGAGGGCTTGGGTTTTATTTTAATGTGTATTTATTTTTTTCCTGCATAAGATTTTATTGAGCCCATTTGGTTTGAAATTTGTCCCACCTCATCTGATGCTAGGGATGATTTAAAAGTGGTGTACTCGCCTTCTGAGATGCAGTGGAGGCTCACGGATAGCTTCTTCTAACCATTCAGGAGACTGTTGACCTTAGTATCAGTGTCTCAGGTAAAGCCAGCAAATACAGAACATTCTGTGATATTTCAGGCTCTTTATATGCCATATCAAAAAGGCACAGTATGTCATAATCTGAGGGCTTACTATAAGCATGAGTTTCACCTTATAAATAGAGTGCCCAAAAGTAGTCTCATTGACTACTTTTGTTGAAAGACTGTATTAGTTTCTCATAAAATTCAACTTTTACTGTCAATGTTTTTCGGTGACTCTAAAGTCCCATTTTATATTCTCCAAAGTATCTGTTTGTGTCATAATTTACACTTAACCAAATTGCCACTCCAGATAAGCTCTCACTATCAAAGACTCTGTCTGCTCAATGGAAAGCATTGCCCACACAGTGCCGTTCTCAGCTTGGTCCTTGGGTGCGAAGATCAGTCATTATGTGTAAAATCAGATTTTTCTTCTTAAAGAATGAGAGTCCTACTGTAAAATATTGGATGTAGTTTTAGATTATTTAAGGCAGATTTATAAAGATTGTTAGTTCTAATGCTATTTGCATTTATGTAAACTAATATATCTATTTGTTTGCCACTACTCTGGATAAAGATATATTTTTTAACTATATTTTTAGTGTAAAAAAGAATATTGATCACATTTAGCAGAGTATGTAAATCACCGCTCTGCCTTCTATTGGCTTCAGTGTAACACAGAAATGAACTTTTGTATATTCCTTCTGAGGCATATTGTATATTCCAATATATATCCCATCTCACTTGATATTTTATGATGTGACTGTTCCTCTCTTGAGCCCACACAGGGGCTCCTGACTGCTTCAACCTACAGAGTATGGTGAAAAAGATGCTATGTGACTTCCCATCTAGATCAAAAGAGTTTCTGCCTTAGCTTCTCTTATTATCTGTCTGAAGATGCTAACTCTGAGAAACCAGTCCTAGACCATGAGGAAGCTCCAATTACCCAATGAGGGAAGTCCCCATGATGGCGCCTTGATGGAGAGTTGCTCAGCACCCAGCTAATGGCCATCATCAATAGCCAGACATGTGAGTAAAGGAGCTTCCAATGAGTATTCCTATCCCCAGCTTCCAGTCTTCCAGCTGAGGCTCCTGACATTGTGACACAGAGACCAGCCTTGACCCCTCTGTCCTTTCTGGATTCCCGACCCAGAGAATCCATGAACAAAATAAATGGTTGCTTTATGCCACTAAGTTTTAGAGTACTTGATTATGCACCCGCAGGACCTGGAATACCTTCCTTTTTTCTTCCCATCTTTTCTTTCCGAGCCCTCTAGGATTAGCACAGAATGGTTCTGAGGATATTGAAAAAGATGTAATAATAAGGCTGGTATACTTTTTGACATTCTTGTTTAATTTTCCTTTCTGCTTCCTTTTTTCATGAACCAATAAGTAATTAAGAAACTGGATTCTGGGGCGGGGCCAGGCCGCTTGTGTCAGAATCCTGGCACAGCTTTTTACTAACTGTGTGACTATGAACAAGTTATTTAACCCTTTTGTGCCTCGACTTTTGCATTTGTAAAACAGGCATAATAATAATATTGCTCAAAGAGGGTTTCTGGGAGGACTAATTTACTTTATGGATGTAAAGAGCTTCAAATAGGGCCTGGTACATAGTAGGTGCTTATTAAAATATTGGCTATTATCATTTTATCTTTAAAACACTCAATTTTTCATGATTTGAACTTACTACCCAAACATATTCCAATATAAAAATAGAAAATTTAAACACACACAATCCCAATACCCTATCAATTTATTTTATTTTCCATGTTTTCTTCAAGACCCACCTATATACAAATATTATTTTAAAAATCATAATTTATTGCAAAGATACAAGAGGACAGAAATAATTACTTAGGGTTCACTCTACAAGAAGACTATCACTGTGAGCCAGGCAACTACCCCAAGAAGTAGACATATCCTCATTTTAAAAATGAGGAAACTATCATTTCTTTGATCAACAGAATGTTACACAGATATCAAAATTATAAGTAAGGACATTAAGTAACTTCGTGTGTATAATATAATGTGAAGTAAAAAGAATAGGATATAGGATTCCAGATATTAGAATCATTAGAGACAGGCTAGAAAAAACAAAACAAAAAAACTATGCTTATTATGTCCAATGAGCTAAAAAGGACAAGCTGAAAATTACAGCATGGAATTGGAAACCATAAAAAGTGACCTGCAATACTTGAAAATAAATTAAATAAAAAATATAGAATTAAAAATATAATAACCAAATCAAGACTTCAACACATAGAGTTAGTAGCATCTGAAGAGAAAACTAGAGAATTGGCATATGGGTCAAAAATATTAAAAATGAAGCATGGAGAAATAAATAACCAACTCAGAAAATACAGAAGCAAAAATTAAGGAATCACTAAGCTAAAGGGAAAAGTCAAGCTGGGAACTGCTTAGGGCAAACCGGCCTCCATTCTATTCAAAGTCATTCCTCTGAGACTCACCTGAGACAAATTCATATCTGATTGCTTCCTCTGCCCTATTGTTTATGTAAAAATGCAGACTCACTGAGCCAGACTAAATTAGGTGTTCAGTGGAAGGCTGATCAAGGACTAAAAAGAATGCAACTTTTTGTCTGGGCGCGGTGGCTCACGCCTGTAATCCCAACACTTTGGGAGGCCGAGGCAGGTGGATCACGAGGTCAGGAGATTGAGACCATCCTGACTAATACGGTGAAACCCCGCCTCTACTAAAAATAAAAAAAATTAGCCGGGCATGGTGGCAGGCGCCTGTAGTCCCAGCTACTCAGGAGGCTGAGGCAGGAGAATGGTGTGAACCCGGAAGACAGAGCTTGCAGTGAACCGAGATCATGCCACTGCACTCCAGCCTGGGTGACAGAGTGAGACTCCATCTCAAAAGAAAAAAAAAAAAAAAGAAGAAGAAGAAGAAGAAGAAGAAGAATGCAACCTTTTGTCTCTTATCTACTTCTAACATGGCAGCCCCCAGTTCGAGCTGTCCCACCTTACTGGACTGAACCAATGTACAACTTACACATACTGATTGATGTCTCATGCCTCCCTAAAGTGTATAAAAGCAAACTGTGCCCCTGATCACCTTGGGCACATGTCATCAGAACTTCCTGAGGCTGTGTCATGGGCACGTCCTTAACTTTGGCAAAATAAACTTTCTAAATTGAATGACACCTGTTTCAGATGTTTCGGGTTCACAACATCAAACCAAAATTTATGCTCTAATTCAAGGAACATAATGAATTCCAAACCATGTAGATAAATGAAATTCTTATCTAGTTGCATTGGAGAGAAACTACAAAAAGTCAAAGACAAGGAGAAATCCCAAAAGTAGCCAGATAAAAAAAGACTACCTTCAAATAAGCCACAGTTAGACAGATAGCTGACTTCTCAATAGCAGCAATGGATGCTAGAAGCCAGAGGATCAATATCTTCGGTGTGTTGAAAATTATAATAGTAACTGCTATTCTTCATCAGGAAAAATATTCTTCAAGAATAACATTTTCTGTCAAACACTGAGATAGTTCACCACTAAGAGATCACAGTGAAGGACATTCTGAAGGTTGTTTCTAGGCAGAGGAAAATAATTCCAAATCTCAAATTAAACCATTTGGATGGTGAAACTAAAGTCTTATTTATTTATTTATTTTTTTTTTTGAAACTGACTTGATTTTTTTTAGAGGGAGAATTCTCACTATATGTAATATCAGTTTTGTACATTTTGTATTCCATTCTTGATTTAATAAGCCTACATAGAAAGTGTTACTCATAGTACTCTCTATATAGTAATGTAACAAGATTAAAAGAAACTTAACCCAAAGTTGTGGTTAGGAAATAGAAAAGAGAGTGACAAGAACTGCTTTTAGAACTGCTATGGCAGATGGTAAATTAACGTTTTCTCAGCCATAAAGTTACACATGTACAGCTGACCCTTGAACAACATGGAGGCTGGGGACACTGACCACCCTTGTAGTCAAAACTCTGTATAAAATGTTTGACTCCCCCAGAATTTAACTACTAATAGCCTACTGTTTACCAGAAGCCTTACCTATAACATAAATAGTGGATTAACACATATTTTGTATGTTATATATATTATATATTGTGTCCTTACAATAGGGTAAGCTGGAGAAAAGTAAATGTTCTTAAGAAAATCATAAGGAAAGGAAAATATATTTACATTCATTAAGTGCAAGTGCGTCATCATAAAGGTCTTCATCCTCATCTTCATGTCAAGAAGGCTAAGGAGTAGGAAGAGGAAGGGTTGGTCTTGGCATCTCATGGGTGGCAGAGACAGAAAAAAATCTCTGTATAAGTGGACCCACACAATTCAAACCCATGTTGATCTAGGGTCAACTGTGTTTATGTCTCTAGACAGTGGGGATCAACTGTAGATGTAACGAAAAACTAACCAACACAATGCAAAGAAATGGAATGTTTTCCATCATACAGATTATCTTTTAATTTAGACTCCACAGAAGCCAAACTATTCAGAAGGACATATCAGATTCAAGGCTACAAATTTCGCTTGTCTTTTCCATTTCATCCTAGAATAATAAAAATATTATGGCACTTGGTAGTCTGTATTGTCCCAGCTAAACAGCACAAATGCTTGTGTTGATAAGCCATAAAGAATCAAATAGACCAAATCATAATATCTGGGGACTGGCAGATACTCAGAGACACAAGAATTCCCTCTCTATTATGCCTAAGAAACTTGAACACATCCACTGACAAGGAGCTCACTGCTTTTTGCTCTTGTATTGGACATTCCCAGTTGTTTAAAGCTTTTTAATCGGGCCCAAACTTTCTATCTAAAACTGGCTCATATTTGTCCAGCTCTGTTCTTTCAATGGCAAAATAGGACAAATGTACTCCCTCCTCTATATAAGAGACCAGTAAACATTAAAAGGAAACTACAATATCTCCCTTCAGAATTTGTTCGTATAGGCTAATCATGTCTCATACAATTAAACCTTGCCCAGTCAGCCTGTGCTTGGGCAGCCAGAGGATAAACAATCTGATTCAATGAGGAAGGAAATAGTGGTATGAGAAGTAGAAAAAGTCAAGGTGGAGAAGGGGAAGTAGGTTTTGAGAAAATAAAGCATGCCAACGCATATTTTATAACTTAAGTAAGATTTTCTGTACTTGGTGATTATTTTTAAAATTTTGGGACTTTGCATGATACATTGAAAGTAGGACAACTGTTTGACCAGATTTGTAAAGGTACAAATCTGGAGCAGAAGGTCAACTAGAAACTTTCTGCTGGTAAGATAATGGCATTCAATTCTGAGACATGCCTTGTAAAGGGACTATCAATCTATGTCCTTCAATGTTGAAATAGCACATTGATTACAGTGTGCTAAATGATTCCACTTAATCTATCTAGCTAAAGATCTGGGTGTAAGAAATTACACTTGTGAGGTCTGGCCAACCCTCGTAGTGTAACTACAAAATGCACCTATAGTCATGGAGAAAGGGATGCCAAGAAATGTATTAATTTAGGAATAAAGGTGAAACAGGAGTAGACTGTTATTCCACGCGGATACTCTCTGAGCATTGCAATAGATGTTTTATCAACTGCTAATAATCAGGGTTTGTTAATATTATTAGGGAAAGACTGGATTTTAATGGCTCTTCCTACTGCCAAGAAATTTGGCTCCCACAGCTCATAACCTGTGCCATCACTCTATGCATAAATCATAATACAGCAAATTGACAGAGGCTGCAGGTCCTGGGATCTAGCACTTATGAGGACAATTAAGATGTGACAGTGTTTACATTCTATAATTCTGGATACATTCATCTTACTAAAAGCATACTGAGAGAATCTGCTCAGAGTAGATTCTTGAAGAATGAACCTGGCTGAAGAAAAATTCATGAGAAGATAGTTATTATGTCTGCAAGTATTCACTTGTTTGTTTATCCTACCAAATAACAATTGGTGCTGGGTTCCACATGGACATGACTGTCCATGGGAAACATGATTGGGAGACTGGGAGATGGATAAGTGTATTAGTCAGCTATTGCTATAACAATGCCACATAACAAAACTCAGTGGCTCATAAATAACAGCATTTTATTTATTTATTTATTTATTTATTTATTTATTTATTTATTTATTTTTTACTCACTGGTCCTTGGCTAGGATAGCTCTGCTTCAGGATAAAGGTTGGCTGGTTTAGGTCCAAGCTGAAGATCAGGTGTGGGTTAGCTCTATGTGTTTCATTCTGGGTCTAAGCTGAGGGGATAGAAGCTAACTGGGTCATGCTTTTTTCATGATAATCACAGGAGCACAAAAGGACAACCAAACCATGTAAGCATACATAAAGCCTCTGTTCATGTCACTTCTACTATATTTCATTGGCCGAGTCCATATTCAATAAAGAGGAGTTTAGGGGGAAGCAAACACCTCTCACTATCTCATTGTCCTGTGGAGGAACAATGCAATGCTACAAGGCAAAGGGTATAGATGTATAATCCAATTGCAGGGGAGTAAAAAGTTGGAATGAATAATTCAGTCTTCCAGAGTACATGTTCTGTACTTTTTTTTAAAGGCTGGCCTACATCATTGCATTTTTTTAAGTTCAAGGGTAATATTTTAGGCTAAAGCCTGACAGAATCATATTATAAGTGAACCCATAAACCCTAATGAATCAACAATAGTGAGAAAGTCATCAATCATAAATCCAAGAAATTAAAAAATGCATCCAGCTCTGTGTGAAGGTTTCATTGAGTCCAGTGGTGATGGAGATGCCTCAGGCCTCAAACACAGTGGGCTTGGCAGAAAAGCCATGCTGCTGTTCTGGCTGATTTGGGGCTAACAAAGGCACTCAAGCATCTTGACATTGCCAGCAGCATCAAAAGGGAAGTGCTGGTTGCCAGCAAAAGTGCCATTAAAAATGGAAATAAAACATACAAAATATGAAAGTTGGGATAAAATGTCAAAGTGTGTTTATGGGAAGACCTATCCATTTCTAAGTGATGTAATGGAAAATCCATCTTTGGTCTACCCAAATCAAGGACATTTTATAAACTGGATAATGTGACAATTTATGACAAATCCTAAACCCACTAACCAAAATCTCCTGCTTCCAGGAAAAGGGTAGCTGGAATTTCTAAACAATTATGGCTTAAAGGTCTAGAGAGAGGCAATTGCTGATACCTCTTTAAGTCTACAGATATGTGTGTGTGTGTATAAATGAATTGATAAATACATAGATAAGCGTGCATACTTTGTGTTGATTTTGCCAACCAATACTTTGTGTTGATTTTGCCAACCAATATTTACTCAAAGCAAGGAGTAGATATTTTCAGCATTTAATATATTTATTCTTTATTAACAGTCATTTCAGTCAACCTATTTAATTAAAATTAAGCCTTTCTTTGGTTCAAATTTGCTCAGCCTTAAAGGGGATTCTTATTAGAGTTGTAACCCTGATATAAGAAAATGGAACATCTTAAGGCTTACAATGGTTGAACTGGAAACAGGGCCTTCCAACATAAAGAAAAAATGTCTCTCAAAGGTGTTCAATTCAATTCAATGTACCTCACACCTTATACAAATATTAGTTCTAAATGTATAAGAATGCATTATAGAACTAAATGTGAGATTTTTGATACAAAACTATAAAACTTCCAGAAGAAAGTCTTCATGACCTTGAATATCTAAAAATTAGGCAGAATTTTTAGATATGACATCAAAAGCATGAGTCATAAAAATAATAATACATTAGACTTCATCAAAACTTTTTTAAAACTTTTGCTCTATGAAAGAAGTTATTCAAAAATAGAAAAAATAAGCTACAGAATTGGAGAAAATGTTTGGAGATCATATATTTACAAACACACACAATATTTCAACAAAAAACAAATCAGCATCTCAATTTAAAAAGTGACCAAGGGCCAGGCACGGTGGCTCACACCTGTAATCGCAGCACTTTGGGAGGCTGAGGCAGGCGGATCACGAGGTCAGGAGATCGAGACCATCCTGGCGAACACGGTGAAACCCTGTCTCTACTAAAAATACAAAAAAA
Organism: Gorilla gorilla gorilla; assembly: GCF_029281585.2. NCBI lineage: Eukaryota > Metazoa > Chordata > Mammalia > Primates > Hominidae > Gorilla > Gorilla gorilla. Next base: position 57,514,036 of record NC_073229.2, on the reverse strand, counting down.
TTAGCCCAGCATGGTGGCGGGTGCCTGTAGTCCCAGCTACTAGGAAGGCTGAGGCAGGAGAACGGCACGAACCTGGGGGGCGGAGCTTGCAGAGAGCCGAGATTGCACCACTACACTCCAGCCTGGGCCACAGAACAAGACTCCGCCTCAAAAAAAAAAAAAAAAATGACCAAAAGATTTGAATTTTATGAAATAAGATATACAGACGGCAAATAAGCATACAAAGAGATGCTCAACATCATTTGTCACCAGGAAAATGAAAATTATAAGCACATAAGATACTAGCACTTATTTATTTATTTATTTTTATTAGACTTTAAGTTTTAGGGTACATGTGCACAATGTGCAGGTTTGTTACATATGTATATATGTGCCATGTTGGTGTGCTGCACCCATTAACTTGTCATTTAACATTAGATATATCTCCTAATGCTATCCCTCCCCCTTCCCCCCACCCCACGACAGGCCCCGGTGTGTGATGTTCTCCTTCCTGTGTCCATGAGTTCTCATTGTTCAATTCCCACCTATGAGTGAGAACTTGCAGTGTTTGTTTTTTTGTCCTTGTGATAGTTTGCTGAGAATGATGGTTTCCAGCTTCATCCATGTCCCTACAAAGACATAAACTCATCATTTTTTATGGCTGCATAGTATTCCATGGTGTATATGTGCCACATTTTCTTAATCCAGTCTATCATTGTTGGACATTTGGGCTGGTTCCAAGTCTTTGCTATTGTGAATAGTGCCGCAGTAAACATACGTGTGCATGTGTCTTTATAGCAGCCTGATATATAATCCTTTGGGTATATACCCAGTAATGGGATGGCTGGGTCAAATGGTATTTCTAGTTCCAGATCCCTGAGGAATTGCCACACTGACTTCCACAATGGTCGAACTAGTTTACAGTCCCACCAACAGTGTAAAAGTGTCCTATTTCTCCACATCCTCTCCAGCACTTGTTGTTTCCTGACTTTTTAATGATGGCCATTCTAACTGGTGTTAAGATGGTATCTCATTGTGGTTTTGATTTGCATTTCTCTGATGGCCAGTGATGATGAGTATTTTTTCATGTGTCTTTTGGCTGCATAAATGTCTTCTTTTGAGAAGTGTCTGTTCATATCCTTCGCCCACTTGTTGATGGGGTTGTTTGTTTTTTTCTTGTAAATTTGTTTGAGTTCATTGTAGATTCTGGATATTAGCCCTCTGTCAGATGAGTAGATTGCAAAAATGTTCTCCCATTCTGTAGGTTGCCTGTTCACTCTGATGGTAGTTTCTTTTGCTGTGCAGAAGCTCTTTAGTTCAATTAGATCTCATTTGTCAATTTTGGCTTTTGTTGCCATTGCTTTTGGTGTTTTAGACATGAAGTCCTTGCCCATGCCTATGTCCTGAATGGTATTGCCTAGGTTTTCTTCTAGGGTTTTTATGGTTTTAGGTCTAACATTGAAGTCTTTAATTCATCTTGAATTAATTTTTGTATAAAGTGTAAGGAAGAGATCCAGTTTCAGCTTTCTACATATGGCTAGCCAGTTTTCCCAGCACCATTTATTAAATAGGGAATCCTTTCCCCATTGCTTGTTTTTGTCAGGTTTGTCAAAGATCAGATAATTGTAGATATGTGGCATTATTTCTGAGGGCTCTGTTCTGTTCCATTGGTGTATATCTCTGTTTTGGTACCAGTACCATGCTGTTTTGGTTACTGTAGCCTTGTAGTATAGTTTGAAGTCAGGTAACGTGATGCCTCCAGCTTTGTTCTTTTGGCTTGGTGATGCAGGCTCTTTTTTGATTCTATATGAACTTTAAAGTAGTTTTTTCCAATTCTGTGAAGAAAGTCATTGGTTGCTTGATGGGGATGGCATTGAATCTATAAATTACCTTGGGCTGTATGGCCATTTTCACAATATTGATTATTCCTACCCATGAGCATGGAATGTTCTTCCATTTGTTTGTATCCTCTTTTATTTCATTGAGCAGTGGTTTGTAGTTCTCCTTGAAGAGGTCCTTCACATCCCTTGTAAGTTGGATTCCTAGATATTTTATTCTCTTTTCAAAGAGAATTGAATTCTCTTTGTGAATTCAATTTTGAATGGGAGTTCACTCATGATTTGGCTCTCTGTTTGTCTGTTGTTGGTGTATAAGAATGCTTGTGATTTTTGTACATTGATTTTGTATCCTGAGACTTTGCTGAAGTTGCTTATCACCTTAAGGAGATTTTGGGCTGAGACGATGAGATTATCTAGATATACAATCATGTCATCTGCAAACAGGGACAATTTGACTTCCTCTTTTCCTAATTCAATACCCTTTATTTCCTTCTCCTGACTGATTGCCCTGGCCAGAACTTCCAACACTATGTTGAATAGGAGTGGTGAGAGAGGGCATCCCTGTCTTGTGTCAGTTTTCAAAGGGAATGCTTCCAGTTTTTGCCCATTCAGTATGATATTGGCTGTGGGTTTGTCATAGATAGCTCTTATTATTTTGAGATATGTCCCATCAATACCTAATTTATTGAGAGTTTTCAGCATGAAGAGTTGTCGAATTTTGTCAAAGGCCTTTTCTGCACCTATTGAGATAATCATGTGGTTTTTGTCATTGGATCTGTTTATATGCTGGATTATGTTTATTGATTTGCATATGTTGAACCAGCCTTGCATCCCAGGGATGAAGCCCACTTGATCATGGTGGATAAGCTTTTTGATGTGCTGCTGGATTCGGTTTGCCAGTATTTTATTGAGGATTTTTGCATCGATGTTCGTCAGAGATATTGGTCTAAAATTATCTTTTTTTGTTGTATCTCTCCCAGGCTTTGGTATCAGGATGATGCTGGCCTCATAAAATTAGTTAGGGAGGATTCCCTTTTTTTCTATTGATTGGAATAGTTTCAGAAGGAATGGTACCAGCTCCTCCTTGTACCTCTGGTAGAATTCGGCTGTGAATCCATCTGGTCCTGGACTTTTTTTGGTTAGTAAGCTATTAATTATTGCCTCAATTTCAGAGCCTGTTATTGGTCTATTCAGAGACTCAACTTCTTCCTGGTTTAGTCTTGGGAGGGTGTATATATCCAGGAACTTATCCATTTCTTCTAGATTTTCTAGTTTATTTGCACAGAGATGTTTATAGTATTCTCTGATAGTAGTTTGTATTTCTGTGGGGTCGGTGGTGATATCCCCTTTATCATTTTTTTTGCGACTATTTGATTCTTCTCTCTTTTCTTCTTTATTAGTCTTGCTAGCAGTCTGTCAATTTTGTTGATCTTTTCAAAAAACCAGCTCTTGGATTCATTGATTTTTTGAAGGGTATTTTATGTCTCTATTTCCTTCAGTTCTGCTCTGATCTTAGTTATTTCTTGCCTTCTGCTAGCTTTTGAATGTGTTTGCTCTTGCTTCTCAAGTTCTTTTAATTGTGATGTTAGGGTGTCAATTTTAGATCTTTCCTGCTTTCTCTTGTGGGCATTTAGTGCTATAAATTTCCCTCTACACACTGCTTTGAATGTGTCCCAGAGATTCTGGTATGTTGTGTCTTTGTTCTCGTTGGTTTCAAAGAACATCTTTATTTCTGCCTTCATTTCGTTATGTACCCAGTAGTCATTCAGGAGCAGATTGTTCAGTTTCCATGTAGTTGAGCGGTTTTGAGTGAGTTTGTTAATCCTGAGTTCTAGTTTGATTGCACTGTGTTCTGAGAGACAGTTTGTTATAATTTGTGTTCTTTTACATTTGCTAAGGAGTGCTTTACTTCCAACTATGTGGTCAATTTTGGAATAGGTGTGGTGTGGTGCTGAAAAGAGTGAATATTCTGTTGATTTTGGGTGGAGAGTTCTGTAGATGTCTATTAGGTCTGTTTGGTGCAGAGCTGAGTTCAATTCCTGGATGTCCTTGTTAACTTTCTGTCTCATTGATCTGCCTAATGTTGACAGCAGGGTGTTAAAGTTTCCCATTATTATTGTGTGGGAGTCTAAGTCTCTTTATAGGTCTCTAAGGACTTGCTTTATGAATTTGGGTGCTCCTGTATTGGGTGCATATACATTTGGGATAGTTAGCTCTTCTTGTTGAATTGATCCCTTTACCATTATGTAATGGCCTTCTTTGTCTCTTTTGATCTTTGTTGGTTTAAAGTCTGTTTTATCCGAGACTAGGATTGCAACCCCTGCCTTTTTTTGTTTTCCATTTGCTTGGTAGATCTTCCTCCATCCTTTTATTTTGAGCCTATGTGTGTCTCTGCACGTGAGATGGGTTTCCTGAATACAGCACACTGATGCGTCTTGACTCTTTATCCTATTTGCCAGTCTGTGTCTTTTAATTGGAGTATTTAGCCCATTTACATTTAAGATTAATATTGTTACGTGTGAATTTGATCCTGTCATTCTGATGTCAGCTGGTTATTTTGCTCGTTAGTCGATGCAGTGTCTTCCTACCCTTGATGGTCTTTACAATTTGGCATGTTTTTGCAGTGACTGGTACCTGTTGTTCCTTTGCATGTTTAGTGCTTCCTTCAGGAGCTCTTTTAGGGCAGGCCTGGTGGTGACAAAATCTCTCAGCATTTGCTTGTCTGTAAAGGATTTTATTTCTCCTTCACTTATGAAGCTTAGTTTGGTTGGATATGAAATTCTGGGTTGAAAATTCTTTTCTTTAGGAATGTTGAATATTGGCCCCCACTCTCTTCTGGCTTGTAGAGTTTCTGTTGAGAGATCAGCTGTTAGTCTGATGGGCTTCCCTTTGTGGGTAACCTGACCTTTCTCTCTGTCTGCCCTTAACATTTTTTCCTTCATTTCAACTTTGGTGAATCTGACAATTACGTGTCTTGGAGTTTCTCTTCTCGAGGAGTATCTTTGTGGCGTTCTCTGTATTTCCTGAATCTGAATGTTGGCCTGCCTTGCTAGATTGGGGAAGTTCTCCTGGATAATATCCTGCAGAGTGTTTTCCAACTTGGTTCCATTCTCCCCGTCACTTTCAGGTACACCAATCAGGCTTAGATTTGGTCTTTTCACATAGTCCCATATTTCTTGGGGGCTCTGTTCATTTCTTTTTATTCTTTTTTCTCTAAACTTCTCTTCTCACTTCATTTCATTCGTTTGATCTTCCATCACTGATACCCTTTCTTCCAGTTGATCGAATCGGCTACTGAGGCTTGTGCATTTGTCATGTAGTTCTCGTGCAGTGGTTTTCAGCTCCGTCAGGTCCTTTGAGGACTTCTCTGCATTGGTTATTCTAGTTAGCCATTCGTCTAATCTTTTTTCAAGGTTTTTAACATCTTTGCCATGAGTTTGAATTTCCTCCTTTAGCTCAGAGTAGTTTGATCGTCTGAAGCCTTCTTCTCTCAACTCGTCAAAGTCATTCTCCGTCCAGCTTTGTTCCATTGCTGGTGAGGAGCTGCATTCCTTTGGAGGAGGAGAGGTGCTCTGATTTTTAGAATTTTCAGTTTTTCTGCTCTGTTTTTTCCCCATCTTTGTGGTTTTATCTACCTTTGGTCTTTGATATGGTGACGTACAGATTGGATTTTGATGTGGATGTCCTTTCTGTTTGTTAGTTTTCCTTCTAACAGTCAGGACCCTCAGCTACAGGTCTGTTGGAGTTTGCTGGAGGTCCACTCCAGACCCTGTTTGCCTGGGTATCAGCAGCAGAGGCTGCAGAACAGCAGATATTGAACAGCAAATGTTGCTGCCTGATCGTTCCTCTGGAAGTTTTGTCTTTGAGGGGTACCTGGCCTTGTGGGGTGTCAGTCTGACCCTGCTGGGGGATGCCTCCCAGTTAGGCTACTCGGGGGTCAGGTATCCACTTGAGGAAGCAGTCTGTCCGTTCTCAGATCTCAAGCTGCGTGCTGGGAGAACCACTACTCTCTTCAAAGCTGTCAGACAGGGGCATTTAAGTCTGCAGAGGTTTCTGCTGGCTTTTGTTTGGCTATGCCCTACCCCCAGAGGTGGAGTCTACAGAGGCAGGCAGGCCTCCTTGAGCTGCGGTGGTCTCCACCCAGTTCGAGCTTCCCGGCCGCTTTGTTTACCTACTCAAGCCTCGGCAATGGCGGGTGCCCCTCCCCCAGCCTCGCCGCCACCTTGCAGTTTGATCTCAGACTGTTGTGCTAGCAATGAGCAAGGCTCCGTGGTCGTAGGGTCCTCTGAGCCAGCCGCAGGATACAATCTCCTGGTGTGCTCTTTGCTGAGACCATTGGAAAAGCGTGGTATTAGGGTGGGAGTGACCTGATTTTTCCAGGTGCTGTCTGTCACCTCTTTCCTTGGCTAGGAAAGGGAATTCCCTGACCCCTTGCACTTCCCACGTGAGGCAATGCCTCGCCATGCTTCGGCTCATGCTTGGTGCACTGCACCCACTGTCCTGCACCCACTGTCCGACAATCCCCAGTGAGATGAACCCAGTACTTCAGTTGGAAATGCAGAAATCATTCGTCTTCTGTGTCGCTTATGCTGGGAGCTGTAGGCTGGAGCTCTTCCTATTCAGCCATCTTGGCTCCACCCCCACTAGTACTTACTAAATGGCTAAAAAATTTCTTAAGTGTCAATACCAAGTGCTGATGAGGATAGAGAGCATCTGGAATTCTGAAATATTTCCAATGGGAATGCAAAATGGTATATTCATTTTGGAAAACAGTTTTGGGAGTTCTTATAAATTTAATCATACACTAACAATATGACCCAGAAATCCTACTCCTAGGCACTAACCCTAGATAAATGAAGGCTTACATCCTTAAGTGGTTGAAAGGATAAACAAACAGTGGTACATCCAATCCATGGAATACTACTCAACAATACAAAAGAACAAACTATTGATACTTGCAAAATAATGAATGAATTGCAAATACATTACACTGAGCAAAGAAGCCAGACTCAGAGGTTACATATTGTATGATTCTATTGATATGACATTCTAGAAAAGGCAAAAGTATAGGGATCAAGAATAGATCAGTAGCTGTCAGGAGCCCAAAGTGAGGAGATGATTTGATGACAAATAAGCAACATGAGAGAATTTGGAGGTGGGAGGAGTGATAGAATTGTTCTGTATCCCAATTATGGTGATGGTTATATGGCTGTATACATTTGTCAAAATTCACAGAACTGTATATTTCAAAAAAGTTTACTATACTGTAAGTGAATTTTACAATCAAGTTTAAAAATTCAACTCAACAAACATTTAATGTTTGAGTATTATATGCCAGGCGCTCTACTAAAGGTAGGATAGAATACAAAAATGAGAAAGTCATGGATCTGCCCTTGAGGGAACTTTAAACTGTCTTAGAAAGGCATTAGGCTAGAGGAAAGAATGGCACATTCTGAATGCTATACTAGAAAGCAGTCTACATAAAGAGCTTCAAGAGAAGTAAACACAGAGACTAGAGGGTTTAAAGGCAGACGAGATGGAGACCTCACTTTGTCAGTGTGATGAGAAATGGAAACTTATGGGATTTAAGATGTACCTTAAAAGCTGGCATGATTTAGCAGGCAGAGATTGGAGATCGGGGAGAAGAGAGGTCAGGGCAGAAGGAGGCCCACAGAAGGTGATGGGTGCTGGCGGTTAAGCAGGCTGTGTAGGGACAGAGACGTGTGGTTCAGTTTGATTGGAGGGAAAGGGGAACATGTTGGAACTAATTTGTGGAGTGTCTTGAATGGCTTGGTAAGATGTTCTTAATTCAATGGAAAGTGGGGAACCATTAAAACATTTTCAGTAGAGCTTGACTTTAAAACAGAATTTTCCAAATTTCTTTGACCATAGGGCACTTAAAAATTATAATGTAAACACAGAACACCAACACATTGCCCAGGAGAGTTAATGCCAGCTTTTTGTCCTTTAATCCTTTAATCCTTTAAATCCTTGATTTAGCAACTGATCCACAGAGAAAACATTGTATAGTACAAATGTTTAGTATATAAAAAAAGGAATATTATCAAAATTATATATTATAAGACACACACAGACACAGATTAGAGATCACCAAATAGGTAAATAATACTAAAAGGATGATTGGTTGACGAACGTGATCTAAGCATCTATGATTGGATGTTACGTGTTCCTAGAGCAGATGAATCTTGTGTGGTTTACTGTGATTCTATAGGATGTTATAATATTATCATTTAGAGGTAGATCCTGTTACTTAGATAACCACATAAAACTTAGAAGTACACAAGTATGCTTGGTAATTTTCTAACATACATGTTTTTAATTTACAAATTTAGAAGAAAAACATCAATAGTGCTGACCATAGAAGACACTGTTGATACTCTGCCCACTTCTTCCCAGTCCACCCCGCAGATCATCGCAACTTTAGTGGACATACCTACACATGCCAAAAGCATCCTGCCTCCAGGGTCTGCACCTCTCTCTGCCCAACGGCTTTCTCTGAATGTCAGGGCACACACGGTAAGTTGGAAGTGCTGGGGAGGTAGAATATTCCCACCTCCAAGAGCAGCCCTCCAGCAATGAAAAGCAGGAGCTGTTGAATAAATACCCCGCTTCTTCGCCCCTTGGGGAGCAATGCTGAGGTGTGCTCTGTAACAGTCTTGTGGAGGGTCCTGGTGGGAATGAGCCCTACTTTCCCACCAGGAAAATCCACCCATAAATGCACCTATCACTGGTTTTCTTCCTTTCCCTGTTTTCTTGGGATCATCTCCCAAATAAACCCCTGACACCCAAATCCTTATCTCAGTGTCTGTTTGGGGAGAATGCAATCTGAGACAATGTTGTTTTTTCCCCCAGTAGGCATGTTTTTACCAGTTTAACCATTATGTCATTTCTCATTAAATAAGTATTTATTAAACACTTACTACATACAAGAATGGAATATGATGATGAGCAAGTGAAAAGTGATCTAGGCCTTCATTTAACCTAGACTAGTAGTAATTATAGAGTCCAAGGTGCTAAGGGCACATGTAGCTAGGGCTCTGAATCTAGTCTGAGAGGGTCAGGGGAGACTTCTCAAAGAGAGTGATGTTTCAGTTCTGCCTGAACAGTGAGCAAAGGCTTGGAAAAGAGGAGGGAGAAAAGTGTTACAAGCTGTGTAATTTAGGAAACATTCTTTTTGTATTTGGGGAAATAAAAGTCATGGCAGAGGAGGAAGAGCAAACTGCCTTTGTCAAACATCTGAAAGTCCATTTTAATACGAAATAAAAGAAGGTGAATAAGTATTTAATTGGTGATTTGTAAACGATGCATTCTTTTTAGATTAAAAACAAATTGATCCCTGGAGTCATTAAATGCTTCCCAGACATCCTGAAAGAAACTCACTAATTTAACAGTGGGCCACTGTGCTTCTATACCTATCACTCTCTCAGATCCTGTTTCTGTTGTCTTCCATTGATACAAATGTTAATGTACTCTGTTTATCACCCTGGGAAATTTGTAACCATTTTTTTTTTTTGTCTGAAAAAAGAAGGTTCAGAAATGGAAACCATGATTTAATTCTTTCTCTTGCTAAATGTCTACTCAATTTGTAGATTGTCTTTGTTTTCTTGGGTGAAACAGGAAGAGAAAGTAATTTTCACTATGAAAATATGAACCTCTAATAAAAATTTTTAATTTGTAAAGGTTTTATTGAATCAATTCCTTGCAATGGGTTCTGCATCCACTCATTCATTCAATACTGTAGAAATACAATACAATATTCATTCAATATGTAGAAATCTCCCCAGTACCTAAACCTTGTTAGTCACTGGAAATGCAAAGATAAACAGGGTTTAGTCGCTGCCCTTAAATAATCCTAAGAATGATGAGGAGACAGATGCATATTGACAACATTGGCAGCGAAAGAAGCACTAATACAAAGGAATGTAGAAGATGTAGCTTCACAGAAGAGGGTCACTAACTTCGCTAGGGGAGATGGAAGGGATGGCTTTCCACACCGGGTGACATTTGAGCTGGATCTTGAAGTACAGGTCGAATTTTCCTGACAAAGTGGGAGGCAGCACTGAAAACAGAAGAAATGGTCCTGACAAAAGCATGGAGAAATGAAAAAACACGGCGTGCTTGGGAACTGCAGGAAATCTGTGGCTGGCATACAGGGGCAGGGAAGAGGAGGTGGAAGACATGATAAGGGCTATGAAAGTGATGTAAAGACAGCTGGGGACCAGGTTATGAAGGACTTTTGGCCTTGATTCTATTTGTAACAGGGATTGGAGGTCTTCAAACAAGCACTGATGTGAACTGGTTTGCATTGTATAATCTTGCAGCGGTTGTAACAGACGGAATAAAGGGGAGGGCGGGATTAGAGGCAGGAAAAGCAGTTAGGAGAACTTTGCTAGTTCTGGCAAAGAGACTAAGAGCCAAACTAAAGCAAGTAGTAAGTAGTGAGGACGAAGTTGACGGGAGGGAGGAAAAAATTATTCAGGAGGCAGCATAACCAGGACTTGGAAACTATTTGGATGTAGATATGCTAGAGAGAGGAAGAAGCAAAGGGCAACTTTGAGGTCATGCCTAGGCAACTGGCTCTATCATGACAATATTCCAAAATGTACAGACAAAAGGTGTCACTCTGGAGGTGCAAAGTTTAAATAGGTCCCATGGAGTAGGAGAGACAGAAACTAGACTGCAGGAGGTTGAAAAGTAAATGAGAGATTAGGAAGTAGAGACCTGGATAGATTCGACTGCCAAATACCCAGATTCAGGATGAATAAGGTGTGGTTGGATGTTGTGACAATAATAATGTGTCAGATAAGGCTCTCTGCTATGTGAGCCATTTTCTTTTATGTTTTCAGTTATTTGTTGGTAAGCATTTTTTCTAATTCTGAAATATGCAAAGAAGCACATTTAAGTAAACACCCTCAGGAGATAGGACAGCATGGGTAATTTAGTTAGAAGAGAGGCGTTCTAGAGCTATTTTTAACTTAGCCCATCCCTTGTTTCCTCGGGATGTTGGTGAAACATTCAGGTTGTTTATGAGGATCCTGTGTATAAATACACAGTCATATTTTCCATTCAAAACTGGAGGCTTTACCAGCTTTCCCTCGATGCCATGGCACTGTCATTTGGTTCATATGTTACAGTCTATAGTCTATAATCCGGCAAGAGCCTGGGCTGTAATTCCATATGGCTGGCCACCAGCTTCCAGCCCTAAATGGCTTTGAAGTTGTTCTTCAGGGGGAGCTCCAGGGGGTGCTGCAGGAAGAGATCAGATAAATTGGGAGAAAGGGGCCTCTGCTTCTTAGCCAAAGAGGTAAGAACCAGCAGGAGAGAGGACCGAGTGTGATGGCGAAATCCTATCGACCCAAGTGCTGGTGACGTTTTATGAATTCCACTCCGCTATATGTGGAAAGATGGTTATGCTAATGAAACTATGCTTTAAATTAGCTGAAAATATTCTCAGAAGAACATTTTTTGCTAAAATTATATATTACAGATTTTGTGGTACCCTTGCTCTGCAATTTAACAGCATGTTGTTATTATTTGGCATTTAATGAGTACCAGAAATTGCTCTGAGTATTCTCCACTTGGTTCGGAAACAATGAAACAAATTACCTTCTTAGACTGCCTGGTATTAGAGGATCCTTCTGGTACTGACCACCCATAGACTGATAGGGAGGGGATTTCTGATGAAAGTCTCCTCCGCAGAAAATATGTTTTTTCTTCCTCTTCTTTTGACTACTTCCCATGAAATCCTTTATCAGGGACACCCAGGAATCATACAGTGCCCAAAGTCCTACCCAGTATCACCAAATATAAAGGGACAGTTTACATAAGTTGATTCTTTTTTTTCGAGACGAAGTCTTACTTCGTCGCCCAGACTGGAGTACAGTGGTGCAATCTCGGCTCACTGCAACCTCTGCTTCCCAGGTTCAAGTGATTCTCCTGCCTCAGCCTCCCCAGTAGCTGGCATTACAGGTGTGTGCCACCACGCCCGGCTAACTTTTGTATTTTTTAGTAGAGACAGGGCCAAGCTGGTCTCAAACTCCTGACCTCAAATGATCCACCCGCCTTGGCCTCACAAAGTGCTGGGATTACAGGTGTGAGCCACTGCACCCAGCCTTGGTTGACTTTTGTTCCATTAATATTGCTGTTTATTAATAAGTGGCAAATTTCTGATTACTGGCCTTGCTTCTTGGAGGTAGTTATTAAAAGAAGACCCCAGTCAAATGTTTTCTCTCTTGTTAGTGAAGTCTCCAGCTCCTGTCTGGAAAGTCTTGTTCACCTTATAATGGCGGGGGTGGGAGGGGACAGTCATGCTGTGACCATGAAAGATTTTTGAACAAGCAAAAACATAAATTCCCCAAAGCCATGGATAAACTAGGGGAGGGGGAAATTGACTGCAATTAGGTAATTTTATGTACATATTCTATATCAAAATTACAGCCCATAAAATTTTTACTGGTCCCTCTTCAGACTTATAAAATAAAATGATGCATTTTATAGTTGTAGCAGCAACAGCTAAAGAGGTATTTGAAAACTAGTGCGAGAGCGTAGTTTCATTTTTTTAAACAAAACAAAACAAAACAAAACAAAACATACAAGCAAACAAATCCAACTAACTTACCGATAGACTAATTCATTTCAGGCACAGCTTAATTTCTTTCAGATTTGAGGCTTATAAACCCTGGCTAATTTGCCTGGTACAATTATCTGTTATTTTGGCAACTACAAAGTTCAAGCATCTTTTAAATAGTTGAAAAGCATCTTAATTCTCACATTTAAACAAGCAGATAAAATACAAATAATAACACTGAATATAAATCCAGGGGTGGGAAAGACACTGTGACTTGGAGATTTAATCTCAAAACCTATTTTGTACACATTACAGCCGTCTGTTTGAGATTTAGGTAAACCTGTCAGAGGCAGTGGGCCTGGGAGTTACTGAGGTCAGTTATACCAGAAACAGAAAAAGGGGTTGAAGTATGGTCCTGCAAATGTGCTTTATTTAGGCAGTACTGTGCTGTAACCATTTTGAATGTGAATGGTTTTAGTTGGGGCACTAGTCTCCAGTTCACCATGACGCTCCCTATTGTCATATGCCTGTCTGCTTGATGAATTTACATCATTGGTCTGGCCCCAGGAGACATTTGAGTTTGCAATCTCCAATATGTCTTACATGCATATGTATGCCATTGTTTCTGCTCTTTAGAAGGTGTTTACAATCAAAGGAATTCAATCCACAGGTCAGAACCCTTTAGATATGAGCATTCTCTACCCACCAGAAACCATGTTAACGCCCACATTACATGTCCATGATAACCCCATGAGGTAGCTATTGTTATTATCTATCTTCATTTATTGGATGAGGCAACTGAGACTTAAAAGCATAAATTACTTGCCCAAGGTCACACAAGTAAAGATGAACACAGGATGTGGGAATGACAGATGCAGGATTGGAACCCACATTTTCTCTCCATCAAAACATTTAATTGTATGACCCAGAGCTCAAGACAGGAGTTGTTAAAGGTCCCACATCCTGGACCCACAGATTTCCCTTCTTCCTTTTGCAACACTTCTTCAAAGACCACAGGTATCTTTAAGCAGCCTAGACTTCATGATTAAAATGCTCCTTTGTGAATACCCTTGGCTCCCTGGCCTTGTCACCTTCCATTACACCCTCTTGGTAAAGTGCAATTGCTCATCTGAGGAAAACACCCATTCTCTTCTCTCTTCCCTATACCGTCAACCTCCCCTTGTTTACTAGATATATCCCTTTGGATATGGACAAAGACCACTGGTACGCTGGGTTCCTCTAGCTCTCACCTGTGCGTTGCTTCTTCACAATCCTTCACAACTAGGCTTCTGTGAAAAGTAGCCTATCTTGACTGCCTCCACTTCCTAACTTCCCACTTACTCTTCAGCCTCTGGCAACCTGACTTCTGACACCGCTACTCCACTGAAATCTACATTGCTAATGACTTTCTAGTTGCTGAATGAAATGGGTGTTTTTCAGTGCATTGTCTTTACTATTCAACACCGTTGAATACTTTCCTCTCAAAATGTTCTCTTCCCTTGGCTTCCATGGCATAACATTCCCTTTTCTCTCTCAGACCTCTCTGACTGCTTCCTTCAACTTCTTTTGCAGCCCCTCTTCCACCTCCAACCATCAGTGTTAGGATTTCAACCTTGGTGCTCGTGAGTGACTTGGTCACTTTCTGGAAAAAACTTTGTGATGACTCCCAAGCCTATATTTCCACCATAACTTACTCCTAAACCTTATCCAGTTACTTCTGAAGTCCCACAAGCAATTGAAAATTAACATGTCCCCAACTCCTTATTTCCTCCTTTTCCCCACTCCCATCTATTTGGCTTGTCCAGGTGAATACCTGCACCCAATCTTGAGTCATCTCTTCCTTGCTAGGTGAAAAAGCCCCGAAGTCTATATAATAAATACCTGGCTCTCTCTTCTTCTCAATTCCTGATATTGCAGCACCTGTTCATACTTAATCTTCTTCTTTTTTTTTTCTTTTCTTATTGTGGTACAGTTTATATACGGTATAATTCACTCTTTTAAGTGTATAGATAGTTCTATGAGTTTTAACAAATGCATATACTTATGTTACCGCAACCACAATCTAAATATGCAACAGTTCCATCACCCCCCAAAAAACTCTCCCATGTTCATCTGCAGTCAACCCCTTTTCCTACCCTCAGCACCTGGAAACCACTGATCTGTTTTCTATCCTTACAGTTTTTCTTTTTCTCGAATGTCATATATATATACAGATATAAATATAATTATATATGACAATATATAATATATATTATATATGATATATAATTAGATATATATTATATATATAATTCAATATATATATGGAATTATAAAGTGCACAGTGAGTCTGGTATCTTTCACCCATCATAATAAATGTGAGACTTAACCATGTTGTAGGCATCTGTAATTCATTCCTTTTTACGGCATAGATATATCAGTTTATCTATTTACCAGCTGAAGAACATTTACTTTGTTTCCAATTTTTGGCAATTGTGAATAAAGCCACTATACACATTCATGTTTAGGTTTCTATGTGAACATAGTTTTCATTTCATTTGGGTTAATAACTAAGAGTGGGATTGTTGGGTCATATGGTAAGTATGTGTATAACTTTATAAGAAATTACAAAACTATTTTACAAAGTGGCTGGTCCATCTTGTTTTCTCATCAGTGATGTTTGAGAGTTCTAGATGCTCTGCATCCATGTCGGCACTTAGTATTGTCAGTTTTATTTTCTTATTTTTCACCATTCTAAGAGATGTGTAGTGGTATCTCATTGTGGTTTTAATTTCATTTCATTAATGATTAATGATATTGAGCATATTTTTCATGTGCTTATTTGCCATCCATAGATCCTCTTTGGTGAAGCGTTTGTTCAAATCTTTGCACCCTCCCTTCACCTTAAACAAATGAATTGTTTGTTTTTCTATTATTAGGTTTTAAGAGTTTGTATATATTCTGGATGCAAGTCCTTTATCAAGATATGTGTTTTGCAAAAGTTTTCTCCCAATCTGTAGTTAGTCTTTTTGTTTTCTTAAGTGTCTTTCGGCTGGGTGCAGTGGTTCATGGCTGTAATCCCAGCACTTCGGGAGGCTGAGGTGGGTGGATTGCTTGACCTCAGGAGTTCAAGACCAGCCTGGGCAAGATGATGAAATCCTGTCTCTGCAAAAAATACAAAAATTAGCTGAGTGTGATGGCACACATCTATAAGCCCAGCTACTTGTGGGGCTGAGGCAGGAGAATCGCTTGAGCCCAGGAGGTTGAGGCTGCAGTGAGCCATGTTCATGCCACTGCACTCCAGCCTGGGGTACAGAGCAAGACCTTGTCTCAAAAAAGAAAGAAAGAAAGAAAAAAGGGTGTCTTTAATAAACTTTTTGTTTTGTAAAAAATAATACAGAGAGAACTCGTATACCCATCTCCCAGTTTTCCCCAATGGTAACGTTTTGCATAACTATAGTACAATATAAAAATCAGGGAATTGACATTGATACAATCCATCAATCTTATTCAATTTTATGTGACTTTTGCCAGGTTTACATGTGCTTATTTGAACATGTGTGTAATTTGTTCTATTCAATGCTATCACATGTGTAGATTTCTGTGATCAACATCACAGTCAAGATACAGAACAGCCCATCACAAGGATTTCTTTTTTAACCATATCCTGCACACCTCCCTGGCAACCACTAATTTCTCTCCTTCTCTATAATTTTGTCATTTCACGAATGGTATACTAATAGAGCCATACAGTATTTAGCTTTCAAGTCTGGTTTCTTTCATGAAACATAATTCCCTGAAAATTCAACCAATTTGTTACGTGTATCGACACTTCCTTTCTTCTTAATTGCTGAATGGTATTCCAGTTATTTTAAACTATCAGCTGAAGAACATCTGGGTTTTTTTTCCAGTTTGGGGCTATTACAAATAAAGGTGCTAAAACTATAAACACACATGTGCAGGTTTTTGTGTGAACACACGTTTTCATTCATCTGAGATAAATGCCCAAGAGTGCAATTGCTGTGTCTTAGAGTAGTTGCACCTTTAGTTTTGTAAGAAACTGTCAAACTATTTTCCAGAGTGGCTGTACCTTTATACAGTGTATGTTTTACATTATACATTCCTACCAGTGAAGTGCAAGTGATTCAGTTTCTCCACATCTTTGCCAGCATCTGGTGTTGCCACTTTTTTTTTTTTTAGCCATTCTGATAGATGAATAGTGATGCCTCATTGTGGTTTTAATTTATATTTCCCAAGTGGATAATAATGTTGACTATCTTTTCATGTGCTAACAGTGTTTGAAGAGCTCATCCTTTCTTGCCGTGACCATTGTGTGGGAAACAGTCCCCTTCATCCAGTTTTATCTTTTTCCAAAACAGAGCTAGCCCCACTTCTGATTCCATCATGGCATAGTTTGTATTCCTTGGTTTTGATTTCCTGTTGAAAATCTGTCTCCTTGTCACTTGAGAGACCTTGTGAAGGAAAAAAAAAATCTGTCTCCTTCTTCAGACTGTGATCTCCAAGTGGGCTGGAGCAGTTTTGCAATCTTGGCTCACTGCAGCTTCGACCTCCTGGGCTCAAGCGATCCTCCTGCCTCAACCTCCCGAGTAGCTGGGATACAGGCGCGCCACCACGCTTGGCTAACTTTTGTATTTTTTGTAGAGACGGAGTCTCACTATGTTGCCCAGGCTGGTCTCAAATTCCTGGGCTCTAAGCGATCCTACCACCTCGGCTTCCCAAAAACTGCTGGGATTACAAGCATGAGCCACCACACCCGGCCCAGTGCTGTATTTTTTTTTAAAGGCAAGGGCATGGAGAATAAAATGGGTGAATGAGCGGGGCGGGGCAAGGCATGGTGGTTGTTCCCCTTTAACCACACTGTCCAGGCCGGGTCCGGCGCTAAACCCAGAGCCCAGACACTCGCTCATGCGCATGCGCAGCGCTCTCCTCTCCACCCTCGCCCTCCCCGCCCTAGCCCCGCCCCGTAGTGTCCTCCTTCGGGTCGCGACCAATTAGAGGGAGGAGGCGGGATCCTGGCTGCCAAGGTGCTCACTGGGTAGTGTCCCTAGCTACTGTTGCTAAGACCGTGGGTCGCCGGAGGTGGTGGGAGTTAGTTTTGGCAGCCCGGGCCTGAGAGAGGTCAAGGGTCATTGCAGAGCCAGGGAGGAGATGGTGAAGCAGACTATCCAGATATTCGCGAGGGTGAAGCCCCCTGTCCGGAAGCACCAACAAGGGGTACGGGCTGGAGCCTCCGGGGCGCCGGCGCGGCGGGGCCTCTTGGGTTGGGGTCGGGCGGCGGCACGCGAAGGGGCTGGGCGGAGGTGAGGGGCTTGCTGGCGGGCGCCGAGGCCGCGCGGAATCCCGCACACACTGACCGAGGAGCCCTGCAGCCGCGAAGACCCCCCTCACTGCTGTCAGCTACGCGACCGACAGCCAGGCCACTCCCACCTGGCACAGCGCAGACCCGGCAGAGAGCCATTTTTTTGCACCCAGGCACACGTGTTCACGCGGGGGCAGACTAGTGCATGTTCAGTATGCCTGTATAGTGTGCGCTTCAACTACACACAAGCACTTATTGCACCTTTCTGGGAAACTCACGCAGCACCGCACATGCAGATACACTCAAAGGTACATTTTGGCACTCGGGCAAAACGTGCAAGCAAGAGATGCATGTTTATGTACCTCTGAAATAATACAAATATAGATAGAGACAAATGCACAAAGCATACACATATGTAGTACTTTGCACCCAGTGGGGCCTCAGTAATTAGTTGACTCTGTTGTTATTCTCCAACATAAACGTGAACCTTTACATATACTCCTTGTATTAATAGATACAGGTAGATGCTTAAGCATCCTGACCCAAAGAATACGCATGTGTACTTCATTCAGAAACAATTAACTAAATATTTACCAGGTGCTTCCTCTAGTGTGCTAAATTCAGAAAGGTATAAAGAAGGTTAAGACATTGCCCTGACTCTGAGCAATGATACTTTGTATGCACTTTTTTTTTTTTTTTTTTTTTTTTTTGAGATGGAGTCTCGCTCTGTCACCCAGACTGAAGTGCAGTGGCGCGATCTCGGCTCACTGCAAGCTCTGCCTCCTGGATTCACGCCATTCTCCTGCCTCAACCTCTCAAGTAGCTGGGACTACAGGTGCCCGCCACCACGCCCGGCTAATTTTTTGTGGTTTTAGTAGAGACGGGGTTTCACCGTGTTAGCTAGGATGGTCTCGATCTCCTCCTGATATTGTGATCCGCCCGCCTCGGCCTCCCAAAGTGCTGGGATTACAGGCGTGAGCCACCGCGCCCAGCACTTTGTATGCTTCTTAAATATTTCAAAACATCCTCTCTTCTGCCTAGAAGGGAGCATAGTCATTCTTATGTATCTTCAGAAATGGCCACCTGACAGGTGCTTTATCTGCATTATCTCTCATTCTCACAAGAACCCTGCAAGGTTGGTGTCATTTTCCTCATTTTACAGATTAGGAAACTGAGTCTCAGGTTAAATAATGTGACCAAGGCACCCAGCTGGGGAGTGGCATAGCTGTAATTTTTTTTTTCAATTTTACAACATTTATTCCTTATTATACTTTAAGTCCTGGGGTACATGTGCAGAACGTGCAGGTTTCTTACGTAGGTATACACGTGCCATGGTGGTTTGCTGCACGCATCAATCTGTCATCTACATTAGGTATTTCTCCTAATGCTATCCCTCCCCTAGCCTCCCACCCTGCGACAGGCCCCAGGGTGTGATGTTCCCCTCCCTGTGTGCATGCCTTCTCATTGTTCAGCTCCCACTTATGAGTGAGAACATGTGGCGTTTGGCTTTCTGTTCTTGTTTTAGTTTGCTGAGAATGACGGTTTCCAGCTTCATCCATGTCCCTGCAAACGACATGAACTCATCCTTTTTTATGGCTGCATAGTATTCCATGGTGTATATGTACCACATTTTCTTTAACCAGTCTATCACTGATGGGCATTTAGATTGGTTCCATGTCTTTGCTATTGTGAACAGCAGAGCTGTAATTTTAATTAAGGATTTTTGATTTCAAAGCTATCCCCTTTTCGGAAACCTTTTTTGCCCCCCAAAGTGACAATTTAGGCAAGGGCAATTTGGATCATATTTGTGAGTATATGGAGTGGGCATATTAATAATGTTGTATTCCTGTTCCATATATATACTGGGTATATGTCTATGTGGAATATCATAGCATCTCATGATTAAGCATTTGCCTCATATAATTTATGTATTTAAAACAGGAATAAAGTAGTGTAGAAAGAACCATGGGTATCTTCCCATTTTCTCTCCTCTAATAATCACTTACATGCATTTCTTTTTAGAGTGCATCATATGTAAAAAGTGTATTGTATGTAACATTTCCCCCCAGATTCTTAGCTTAAACTGTTGAGCTTATCTACATGGACTCAGCAGTCAGAGCGGAGGCTGGGATAAGGTCAAGAGACAGGATGGGTAGGGGCGGGGCTCAGGGAAGTGGATGGAGAGTCTTGGATTTAATACTGAACTTTCTTTTCTCTTAAAATGCAGTGTTTGGATATTTTAATGTACCTCATTTTGTATGTCTTTGGTGAGTCTGTAGAGTGGATTGTTTGATCCTCCAGGAAGTAGTTTTAGGTGTCATATTTTTAGGTGTCACACACACACACACACACACACACACACAAAGAGAATGGGAATGAATAAATATTGAATTAATATATCCCTGTTCTCCCTTAAAAACTCCACAGTTTAATGCCATATCTTCTTGTCCGCAAAAGATTGTAGAGTTCTTTTTTGACTAGAAATGCTTTTTGTAGTATTAAATTGAGAGTGACTCAAAGGTATTTTTTTCTTTCTCTTCATTTTATAGCTTCATGACTGCATTACTTTTATTCTTTAAGGCATCATAAAGTAAATTGTAATAACGGATTAATAAAAAGGATATATAAAATGAATCTTTGATAGTTTTAACAGTGGTAATGCTTTCCATTTGTACAGTGTTTTATACATTTCAAAACAATTTCATATTCATCCTTGCACTTGTTCTGTCTTCTTAAAAAAAAAACTTCACTATCTCAAATAATATTTGTATGAATAAGGATAGAAAGCCAATATTACACTAAACAAGTGATCTGGTTCTAAGGGACTTTTCTTAAGGCCTCAAAGAGTGTCTTAATCAGAGTAGTGGAGGGTCATTAATGGCAGTTAATATTCTTTTCTGTCTGCTGAGCAGAGAAATATAGACTTTTTAAAAATGGATGTAACTCCTCACTCTTGTATGTTTCATGTCTTATACACCCCCTTCACTCACCTGTCTGGCTATAAAACTTTTTTTTTTAATGTAGTGCCCAACAGGATATAATTTTTAAATGTCTCTTGAGAAAACCTAGCCAGAAAGCCTTGAACCTGATGCCATTGCTTTCTACAAATACTTTATTTTATGTAATGACTTTTCTGCATGAATTCTTCACATTTTAAATGAGAAGTTTCAATAAAAATATACTTAGGAAAATATTCAAACTTTCTGGAGATTTAGGTAGGCTTTTACTTGCTTAGGAATATGACTTTTTCCTCATAACCAAGCATCTAAATGGGTCTTAAACAGGAAGTATTGCCTGTTAGAAAGAATTTTATTTCATGGTAAAAGACAAGAAGCCTTTAAAAAAAAAAAAAAAACTTTAAATCTAATGACTTTTTTTTTATGGTGCATTACAAAATACTTCCATTTCCATTACATCATTTGATCCCCACAGCAATCTTGTAAGGGAGGTAATTCTGTTTTCCTCATTTTATGTATAAGGAACCTCAATTCTGAAAGTGGTGGCTGGTCACACAGGCTGGTAAATTGAGCTCAATGTTGGACCCAAATCTTGGGACAAATCTTATGCTTTTATTTATTCCACATGACCTCTTTATAGGCTTGACTTTTAATTTTCCTGGCCAATAAAAATGATGGAGTAGGAAACCAGGAAGAGAATCAGAGAATGTTACAGTCCTAAGGGTGTTGGTTAAGACCCTCTATTTCCATATCAGCTTAGAAAGGCTTAAGGATTTCTCCCAGGTCACTTGCTAATTAGTGGCTGAGTTGGAATGAGAACCTTGAAAATGACATCAAATACATGAATTACATGTGTCTTTTGAAGCCACATCTCTCTTATCAAATGCCTGAAAATGTCTCATGGAACCTTAGGCTTCTTTGAACATAACTTGAATTAGAGCATTCTTGGTGAGCTACCTGAGATGGCTCCAAACCTAGTCCTTTTATCTCTGGTATTTTGTAAATGCTCAGAAATGCTTATTGATTGTAGTAAAATGTTAACTCCTGATACATAATACTAAAGCAATACTTAGATAAAATGTTGCTTTTGGGCTATTAGTTTCTCAATGACAATAATAACAGAGATAGTCAAATACTTATATTTGAATGTTAGATCATTCAAAGATGATCTGACTTTGATACAGCATTAATTTAGGTTTTACTTCTGGTTCAGTTCCATATATTTGTCTGAATCCACACAGTTCAAAGAGAAAAATTATTCAAATTATATGATATTATGACTTTTTAATCTTAAGAGTATAATTTTCATATCATTACAAGTCATAATAACATGGTGATAGTTCAAGCCATAATTTCACCATTTTATATCCATTTGTTGTCTTCACATTTGCAGATTTATTCCGTAGATGAAGATGAAAAATTAATACCTAGCTTGGAAATTATCTTACCACGTGATTTGGCAGATGGGTTTGTGAATAATAAGCGAGAAAGCTACAAATTTAAGTAAGTTTTTCTTTCTCCTTTTTTCATTTCTGTTTCATTATTGAACTAACTCTTGTACTGCATTAATATTCATTGTGAAATCATTAGCACCATTTCTTGTGGAAAATGCAACGCAGCTCTTCATCTCACCTAGTAGACTGAACTCAAGTTGCCTTTTCACTGCTGTGCCCAAGGTCAAAAATAATGTGTATTTCTATATCTGAGATTGTATTCCAAGATTCCAGCCTTTCCTTACTAGCTCTGTTTATCTAGTATTTTCCTACTCAACCCACTATGGTTTAGCACTTACAGAAAGTTCCAATGCATGATTAAACTTCACTGAAGGGAAGAACTTACAGTATCATTTGTGTGCTACATAGGTAAGCCTTCTTTATAATATATATGATATTTGGACCTCATATACACATATGTATACTCTATATCTGTGCTGTCCAATATAATAGCCACAAGCCACATGTGGTTCTTGAACACTTGAAGTATGTTCAAACCGAATTGAGATGTGCTGTAAAGTATAAAACATATGAAGGGTTTTTGAAGACTTAGCATGAAGAAAAAAGAATGTAAAATATCTCAAGACATTTTTCATATTATTTGCTGAAATTGTAACATTTTGGTACATGAAACTTCTAACTTTGGTTAAAAGTATATTATTAAAATTAATTTCAGCTGTTTCTTTTTGTTTCTTAAAGTTTTATTTATTTTATTTTAAATTTTTAAAATGGGGTCCTGCTCTGTCTCCCAGGCTGGAGGGCAGTGGTGGAGTCATAGTTCACTGTAGCCTTGAACTGCTGGGCTCCAGTGATCCTCCCACCTTAGCCTCCTGAATAGCTGGAACTACAGGCCTGCACCACCATGCCCAACTAATCTTTTTGCTTTTTTAAAAACGTGGCTAGTAGAAAATTTTAAATTACATATGCTCTCACATTTATGGATGGCATTATATTTCTCTTGGGTAATGCTGAACTATAATGGGTCAGTTGAAAAATACCAAACAGCTACCCTTGCATGGTCATCAGTGCCTTTGGTCTGAATACTCTTTTTGTAGCTAGGTCTTGAATTTAGGGAGTATAGCTATTTCACATTCTCTTTAGTCTCCATTTTCAGATTAAGCTATTTCTTTTAATCTCCACTTTTGATTTCTGGGGAAGTTTAAGCCCAAATGAAATCCGTCTTTGATCGCTGGCCCAAATTTTGGTGACGGATTTCTGGATCCTGCTGAAAGAATCCTAATTCTTCTCTTCAATGTATCTCTAGACTGTTTTACAAAGGCCCTGTTTTGAGACTATTCCTGCCTTTGCCCTTTGGATAAAACTATCCCAGATTTTTTTTTGTTCCTCTCTTTCTTTCTCTCTTTTTCTTTTTAAATTCTTTTCTTTTTTTTGAGACAAGAGTTTTGCTCTATTGCCCAGGCTGGAGAGCAATGGCGCAGTCTTGGCTCACTACAACTTCCGCCTCCCGGGTTCAAGCGATCCTCCTGCCTCAGCCTCCCAAGTAACTGGGATTACAGGCACCTGCTACCATGCCCAGCTAATTTTTGTATTTTTAGTAGAGACAGGGTTTCGCCATGTGGGCCAGGCTCGTCTCGAACTTCTAATCTCAAGTGATCCACCTGCCTCGGCCTCTCAAAGTGCTGGGATTACAGGCACGAGCCACCATATCTGGCCTTTTTCTTTTTAAATTCTTATTTGCTTTTTTTGTTGTCTCATAAAGAATTCTCCTTGGTCTTCATAACTCTACCTTTTGTCTTTCATATATAATATACATCTCTCCCTCCACTTCCACCTCATTTTCTTATTGTGTCTTTTACAGTAAGTACAAGCAGGGCTTGCTAACCTATTGTTGCCTAGTGGGGCGGTCCTCACCTTGTCTTTATGTCTCCCCATTGTCTTTCATTATATCCTTTAAGGAATAGCCCTAAAACCTGTGCTTTTCTTTTTCTTTCTTTCTTTTTTTTTTTTTTTTTTTTTTCTAAGACAGGGTCTCACTCTGTCACCCAGGCTGGAGTACAGTGCTACAATCTCAGTTCACTGCAGTTCTGACCTTCAGGGCTCAGGTGATTCTCCCACCTCAGCCTGTAGTGAGACTTCAGGTATGCACCACCACATCCAGCTAATTTTTTTTTTTTTGGGTAGAGACTGGGTTTTACCATGTTGCCCAGGCTGGTCTTGAACTCCTGGGCTCAAGCGATCTGACCCTCCTTGGCCTCCCAAAGTGCCGGGATTACAGGTGTGAGCCACCGCGCCTGGCCCCTGCTTTGCTTTTTCTGAAGAGGACATTCTCCCACTGATGTAAGCATGCTACATACCTTCATAATTGTGACTTGTTACCAGCTGGCCTAGGCCAAAATCTATTACATAAAACAACAGTTTGCTGAAATATTTTATTCAACATGATTCCATTTCATTGATAAGAACAGTTTACTATGTCTTTATCTATGGACACTATCCAAAGTATTCTTTTTGTTTGTTTGTTTTTTTGAGATGGAGTCTCACTCTGTCGCCCAGGCTGGAGTGCAATGGCGCGATCTCGGCTCACTGCAACCTCCGCTTCCTGGGTTCAAGCAGTTCTCCTGCCTCAGCCTCCTGAGTAGCTGGGATTACAGGCATGCACCGCCACACCCAGCTAATTTTGTTTCCATTTTTAGTAGGGACAGGGTTTCACCACATTGGCCAG
Source organism: Gorilla gorilla gorilla (assembly GCF_029281585.2). Lineage (NCBI taxonomy): Eukaryota > Metazoa > Chordata > Mammalia > Primates > Hominidae > Gorilla > Gorilla gorilla. Next base: position 57,489,199 of record NC_073229.2, on the reverse strand, counting down.
GCTGGTCTAGAACTCCTGACCTCGAGTGATCTGCCCGCCTCGGCCTCCCAAAGTGCTAGGATTACAGGTGTGAACCACTGCACCCGGCCCCAAAGTATTCTTTATATAGATACAAACAGAGTGCAATTGTTGTCAAAGCACCATTGGCTTATTTTTAAATCTCTGAATTGAAAATAATGGTTTTAATATTCAAAATTAAAAATAAATAAAATATTCAACTTACACTTATGTTCAGAGATAAATATTTAAGCATTTTAAAGGCTGTTTTCCCCCAAGAACATTTATTCAACCAATAAATACTTATTGGCTACCCACTGTGAGCTGTTTTAATTGCTAGGAATACAGCAGGGAACACAACAAAGCTCCTGCTCTTAGGGAGCTTACATTTTAGTGGGAGGAGGTAGAGGAGAAGATCAGTAAGCAAAATGTACGTCAGAAGGTGCTACGTGCCATGGAGAAAAGTGTGACAAAGAAGGGGAATGAGGAGTGCTGGATGAGGGGGGTGAAGGAGAGGAATGGTTGCAACATTTAATAGGTCAGGGAAGGTGTACAGCAAAGGAACATTTGAGCAAAGACTTGATGGAGGTGAGGAAGCCAGCCATTCAAGTATCTAAGGGATGAGACTTTCAGGCCAAGGGAATAGCAAGAGTGAAATCCCTAACGGGGAGAACGCCCGGCATGTTTGAGAAAAAGTGATCTATGTGGCTGGAGTAGAGTAAGCAAGAGGTAGAGGGGAGTAAGCATGAGGAGTAGAGTAAGCATGAGGCAGCAGAATGGCCAGATCACATAGAGCCTTATAAGTCATTGTGAGGACTTGAGCCATGAGAAGGCAATGGAGGGCTTTGAGCAGAGGAATGAAATTATCTCACTTATGTTTTAGCGGGATCATTCTTGTTGACATGTGGAAAACAGGCTGGAAGGGGGAAAAGACTAGTTAGGCTATTGCAAGAGATACCAGGCAAGAAATTATGGTAGCGTGGACCAAGGTGGTAACAGTGGAAATGTTGAGAAATAATTGGATACTGGATATATTGTGAAGGTCTCACCTGACAGAGTTTGCTGATGGATTAGACATAAAGTATAGTAGAAACAGAGGAGTCAAGCAGATCCTAATGGTTTTGGACTGAACATTTAGAGGGATAGAGCTGTTGCTTTCTGAGATGAGGAAGAGCACAGGAAGTGCACCATTCTTTAGGGTGGGAAGAAGTCAGCGTATGCTGAGTTTGAAATGGAGTTTAGAAAAAGCCTACTCAAGTTCCTAACAAATGAAAAGACCTCCTAAGAATCAGGAAACCTAAGTTATGTCTCAAGGCATATTATTGATGAGCTCTAAGACTCTGAGTAATTACTTTATCTCTGTGGATCTCGACTTCTTCCTCTGTTAATCATTAGACTGAACCTGTTAAAATCCCTTCTAATTGTGATCCTATTGTGCTCTTCAGTGGTTTTCAGAAGACAGCTGATCAAAATGCCTTTTCAGATTACTATGCAACTATATTGTATAAAATGCAATATTTTGGGATGATGACATTTGATGTTTAATATATAGTTAATGGTTTATTGTAAACTTTGGTGCTAAAATCGTTCTTCTAAAATGTGTGGGGAAAAGTCAATAAAAAGAGAGATCTGGATTGCTTGTGTTTCTACCACCTGCTATTTTAAATAGTGGAGGATGTCATTTTCCCCCAAGGAATTCAATATGCTTTATAGATATTATACTAAAATTACATTTTAGTTTAATTTAAATCTTGTTAGAAGTGACTGGTACATGGTAGGCCCTCAGTTTGTGTTTGTGGAATGAATAGATCAGTTAGAAATGAAAATGCTATCATTAATTTTACACAAGGTACCTTTCAGAAGATATTCTGTGTGTGATTCAGTGCCTTCTTTAAAACTTCTGCCATCTCTTTTATTTACATGGTAGTAGATATAATTACTCTTTTTTAAAGAAGTGGGGTAGAAAATGGCTAATTGATTCACCCAGTCATCACCCATCTGATAAAAGAAGTGAACCAGCCTTATCATCATTCTCCTCAAAAGCTGAAAATATGTGTTCAGACCTCATACTACACAGTGCTCTGAAAAGCAGTTCAGCAGCTATGTGTTATGTTGACCTCTGTGTTATGTTGGTGTTCATATCTGAAGCTGTGATACATCTATAGAGTTTTGAGAAGCAATCTGGGCACACTAAACAGTAAATATTACTGTCTAAAATACAATCTTCCCGGCTAAATGACATACTAGCCAGAGTGCCTTAGATTATCTCTTTGTATAGTTCATTGTTTGCTTCTCTAAAATGGAGGTAGGTCAGCTGTCTCTACTAAACTCTGTCACTACTGAAAATACGAAAATTAGCCAGGCGTGATGGTGCACCTGTAATCCCAGCTACTCGGGAGGCTGAGGCAGGAGAATCGCTTGAACCCAGGAGGCAGAGGTTGCAGTGAGGCGAGATAGCGCCACTGCACTCCAGCCTGGGTGACAGTGAGACTCTGTCTCAAAAAAAAAAAAAAAAAAATAGATTCTGTGTCTTCTACCCCGAGTGTTCAACTGTGCTTGCAATCCAGTACTAAGCTAAGTCAGAGAAGCATTGCAAGAAGAGTGAAATTGACACCACACCTCCACTCCCTTCCCCTAAGCCATTGCCAATCTGATTAAACCTTCTCTCTGTGGGACAGGTCTACCATAATTTACTTTTTGACTTTTGACTCATGGTCAACAAAATGAAACAAAACCATCCTGAGAATTAAATGGTTGATGCTAGGATATAGCACCAAATTAGTGGAAAAATAAACTTTAGTTCAAAATACTAAAACTAAGTTCAATAATCATACAATTCACAGTTGCATTCTTTTCTCACAGGTCAGATATTAGAAGTTCCTTGGCTGTTTACATCCTGTTCTTGGATTTCCATTTCATGCAGCTATCTGGTTTTGAATTTCTTGCCAATTGTAGACACTGTCCCTCTTGAGAGCTAAAAAGCACACAATTTGTTATTTGGTTCAAAGCTGCTGCAGTTTTTCAGAGGGATTTATTGTGCAGATCTTGTCAAAGCAATACTGTTTACCCACCATTTGTATACAGGAGTACAACAGCACAGTGTGGTTGAGACTACAGGGCAAACATTGTGCTAAGTTAGGTAAGCCCAGTGATGTAAATATGAGGTAATTTATAAAGCTTTCAGAAAAACAAGATTTATTAATCTGATAGTGTTTGGAGGTGCAGCTTTTAAATAATTACTATTTTTCACATTGCAGATTTCAAAGAATTTTTGATCAGGATGCAAACCAAGAGACCATTTTTGAAAACATTGCCAAACCAGTTGCTGGGAGGTAGGATTTCCCATATTTTGTTCAGTGGGCTCGTGGTTTTTCATGTTGCCTTCAATTCTCAGATAACTGTGGTAGTGTGCTTAAGTATATCAATTATATACTTAGGCTACAGGACATGTAATGATGATGGCATTAATACCTTCTGTTCCTATAACCATTTGTTTTAGATTTAGATTCTGAGTCTCAAAACAAAACAAAACAAAATAACACAGCAAAATAGACTAGCTATTGTTACTCCTATTTGTAAAGATATATAAACTGAGGGTCACAGAAATTAAGTGACACTACTCAGGGTTGCATGGGTAGTGGTGGCAGAGTCCTAGATGATTTTCTGACTGTTAAGTTCAGTGTTCTTTCCTCAGTACGGTACTTCAAACATATGGTTAGATGGACAAAGGATAAGGTATGTGTGGCACCTGGGAGGCTGCCTAATGATGCTGGCCCTGCTCTACCTCAGTGTCATTTCAAAGCTTGGCCCTTTGCTTTAATATATCTAGCTAATTCTAGGCTGCTGACTACTAGAACCAAACTCACATGAGAGTACCAAATAAATCAGAATGCCAATTTATTAATATGTATTCACAGTCTCCTAGGGACTAGACACTCAAGCACAGAGTCCTCTTATAAGGAATCCATATGGAAAACTACTGCTAATAAGCTTGCTTTCTGATCTGAAATCATTTGGATGATGCTAATGACCTAATGATAATCCCAAGACAACATTCATCTTTACAGTTAAATAATGAAAATTATACCTGCTAAATGAGCTCAGTTTTCAAGTCTGCTCATCAGTACACCTTTTTTAGTGGACATTGCTGGGAACACAGTGCCACATTTTGTCTCTCAAACTCCTGTTTTATGAATCCTATGCAAACCATGCCCTTGTCTTTTTAATACAGTCTCCTTCATTAGGTAACTTACAATCAAGTAGGCTTAAACTATTTCAGAGTTATAATCAAAATCCAACAATCCAATAACACCTCTTTAGATGAAATTCAAGTCTCCTTGATTAGATGTCAAACATTTCTGAAATTCCCTTCTTTTTAGTAATCATTTTGGTTGTGTCATTTTTCAGATAGCTAGTTTCATGTGTTTTATTTTTAAACTTCCTAATATCATTCAGGAAGGGAACCTTAAGTTTCTTTTTCATGGATGCCTGGGTTTTCCTTCCACTACAGACTCTCTCATCTTGACCCCACTTTCTCCTCCAGCTACTGCCCTTTGCTTCAGCTTTACTTTACAGAAATGGCCTACTATATTCACTACTTCAGTTCCTCTCCTAAACCCTGTTCTTATCAAGCTTTCGCCTCCACTGTCTCACTGAAATTGTTTTTGTCAAAGTCAACTATGACTTCTATTTGCTAAATTTAATAATGATCATTTCCAAGTCCTCATGCTATGTGATATGTCTGCCATTTTGACACAGTTGATCACTCCATCCTCCTCCAAATACTTTGTTCACTTGTCACACTCTCCTGGTTCTCCATTCCTTCTCAGTTAATTTATGCAGTTTTAATTGTATGCGGTGACCATTTCCTCTTGCTGTTCCCTCTGCCCGGAATTCTCTTCCCTCAGAAATCTGCATGGTTTCTCCCTCAGCAACTTGAAATCTTTGCTCATAGCGGCTTTCTCAGTAAGGCCTTCCTGCAGTACCTTATTTAAAATTGCACCTCCGTTACCCTTCCCTATTTGACTTTATTTATTTTAGCACATATCACCATCTGACATTTTTTAAATTATTATTTTACTTTAAGTTCTAGGGTACATGTGCGCAACGTGCAGGTTTGTTACATAGGTATACACGTGCCATGTTGGTTTGCTGCACCCATTAACTCGTCATTTACATTAGGTATTTCTCCTAATGCTATTCCTCCCCCTGTCCCCAACCCCATGACAGGCTCTGGGGTGTGATGTTCCCCACCCTGTGTCCAAGTGTTTTCATTGTTCAATTCCCACCTATGAGTGAGAACGTGCGGTGTTTGGTTTTCTGTCTTGTGAGACGGGGTTTCACCATCTTGGCCAGGCTGGTCTTGAACTCCTGACCTCGTGATCCACCCACCTCGGCCTCCCAAAGTGCTAGGATTACAGGTGTGAGCCACGGCACCTGGCCCTGACATATTATATAGTTTAATTCTATATTAGTTTTTGTGTCTATTTGCCTCCAGTAAAACAAAGCTCCATGAAGGCAGGGGCTTCGTTTTATTCACTGATGTGACAAACTCCATGATAACAAGGTTTCAAAAACGACAGGCAAGAGCACTTTTATCCAAGCAGCTCAAGTTGGTCCCAGTGGGTTTTATCTTTTATCAATAAGAAATATTCCTCTTTATCCTTTTTATTACTTTTCTCCTTGTATTCTTTTTTTTTTCCTGAAATTAGTTTTGCTATTTTTTTCTGTCAGCCTTTGTCTTGTCTTTCTCCTTCTCCTAGTCAACTGCCTTGTGACATTTTGTTTTTAAGAATGGGCCTGATAAATAAAATATAGCTGCTTTTGCCTTTTTAGCTAAACCCACAGTTCTTGATCTTTAATTAGTTACTTTAACCAGTTTATCTTTTTTATGATCGCCATAATTTGGAGCTATTCCTCCTATGTTATTTTCTTTCTCCTCTTTATTATACTCCCTAATTTTTTTTCCTTTCTTGCTTTTTGTTGGTTTGACTGTTGTTGCTGCTTCCATTTTCTTTCTCAAGTTGTACATTGTACTTCAACAGCTCTAGTTTAAATTCAGATATTTAAACATTTGTATTTTTCTCAATATCAAAAACTTTGTCTCTGTCTCTGTCTTGCTCTCTCTGTCTTTTCTCTAGTCAAGAATGTTAGGATACTTTTACTTTGCCTCTCCTATACCTCTACAACTTCCACTGTGGAGATCAACTGATATTTCTGTCTGAATTATTATTATTAATTTTTATTAACATTTATTTTAATTATCTCAAAGTTATACCTATTTCTTTGTCTATCACTGTTTCTTGTATTCGTGTCTAATTCTTAGATTCCTTTTGGTAATCATCCTCTAATAACTTCTTAGAAAAAATTCAGGACTGGGGAACTTTCTGAAGTCTTTCCTTTCCCTTCACAGTTAAATGAGCCCAGGAGTTCAAGACCAGCCTGGGCAACATAGTGAGATTTTTTGTCTCTGTAAATAATTTTAAAAATCAGCTGGGCATGGTGGTGCATGCCTATAGTTCCAACTACTCAGGAGGTTCAGGTGGGAGGATCACTTAAGCCCAGCAGGTTGAGGCTGCTATACCCAGCCATTTGACTGGGTATAGCACTCTGTGTTAACAGTTCTTTCCTCTCCAAACTGTGAAGATACTGCTTCATTGTCTCTTTGCATACAGGGTTGTTGAAAAGATGTCCATGCCAATCTGATTCTTATTTCTTTTTAGACATACTTTTTTTTTTTTTTTTTTACTTTCCAGGCATTTTTAGGATTTTTTTTTTTCTTTTTATGAAATTTGATATTAATGAGTCTAGGTAAGGATTTTTTTTTCATGTATTCTTATCTCTCAGTCAGCTATTTCAATCTGAAAACTCAAATTCAAGGGTCATCGCATGGACCATTTCTTTGGTAATTAAAAAGAATTCTTTCTTTTTTTTTTTAAAGTGATCTCATTTTTATTTATTTATTATTTAATTTTTTAATTTTTAGTTTTTGAGACATAGTCTCACTCTTTTGCCCAGGCTGGAGTGCAGTGGCATGATCACAGCTCACTGCAGCCTTGATCTGCTGGACTTAAACGACCCTCCTGCCTCAAGGCCTCCCGAGTAGTTGAAATTACACATGCATGCTACCACACTCGGCTAATTTTTTAAATTTTTTATAGAGATGGGGTCTCAGACTGGTCTCAAACTCCTGGGCTCAGGCGATCCTCCCACCTCGGCCTCCTAAATAATTTTCTTACCTCTAACACATCTATTCTTTATTTCTGGACCTTGCAGTCCTATCCTTCAAATATTACAACTTCCCATTCATAGTTCTCCTCTCTTTGCCCTGTGGCTCTGAGTTCTGCAAGAATTTGTCAGCACAGACTTCCAGCATGGTAATTTGCTTTTCAGTGGTGAATTCTTCTTTATCCCTCTAAATTTTTTAATTTTTGCTATTTTATTTTTCATTTCTAGGAAATGAAAAAGTCTATTCTTGCTTGTGAATGTGGTATCCTCCCTTTCCCTCTGAAGATAATGATCTTTTGAAACACTGGATTTTTTTTTTTTCTGTCTTCTTTTTCTTTATGTGCATGTTCTTCTGATGAGTTTGGTGCCTCGCTTTGCTGGTGCAGATTTCCCTCAGATATTGGTGATTCTTAGAGGTGGGCTTATCCCTGTCATTTGAGAATGCGTTTGTCTGTTTGAGCATGCTGTTTCTGTTCACTGTGGCCTACCCTTGTGTCTATGGGGAAGGGATGGCATGTGCTGAGGGCATGGTGTGTTTATTTGCTAGGCGTGAGGCCCTCTTTCCTCCAGGGTGCTAGGAGTATCTTACTGTCCCTAATCCAAGCTTCTCCTCTGCAGAAACACGTACTGCAACAGTGAATAGACAGTTGGGGGCAGATTCACATTTTCTTCTCATTCATCTCTGTAGGAGAGTGTTGTTAAGCAAATTGACTTATTTAAGAGCCTGGGGAGGGAATCACTTTTTTCATTGACTTGAAATATGCTGTATACAGGATGTTTATATTTTGTGCAAATTGTATGACTTTGAAATGGTAAAACATAAAATAATAATAAAATAAAGTGTCATTTATGCACAATATTTAAAGTAATGTATCCCCATACACTGAAAATCAAATTTTTAAGAATTACATAATTTGGCAGGCCTTTGAATAGACACTATACCACTTCAGATATTAAACAGAAATGTCTGCTATTCCTAGTGAAGATTAGCCTTCAAGAACACATTCCCAACATAAAATCTGACCACTTTAAACTAGCCCTTTAAAGTTATTCTACTGGGTTAACACATTGTAACTTAATTCTGGTTACTGTATGCAATTAAGGCTAAATAAAACTAATCACATTTCTGTCCAAAATTCTGTAATTCAGGAATCTCACCAATTTAGACATCTTTTCTACTTCGTCCAAACCAGTGATATTATGTGCATGACTATATAGCAGGGGTCCCCAAAGCCCCAGGCCATGCACCGGTACCAGTCTGTGGCCTGTTAGGAACTGGGCCACACAGTAGGAGGTGAGTGCTGGTGGAGGGATCATTACTGCCTGAGCTCCACCTCCTGTCAGATCAGCTGCAGCATTAGATCCTCATAGGAGCACAAACCCTATTGTGAACTGTGCATGCCAGCAATCTAGGTTACACACTCCTTATGAGAATCTAACTAATGCCTGATGATCTGAGGCGGAACAGTTTCATCCCAAAACCATCCCTCCGACAACATACAATTATTTGGTGGAAAAATTGTCTTCCACAAAACCAGTTCCTGGTGCCAAAAAGGGCAGGGACCAAAGCTGTATAGGACTGCATGTATGGGGAGAAATAGTAAAGCTTGAACTTTGTATTATTGGAAATAAAGTAAAATAATCTTTGTGGTTATTTATTATTTAGTACATTTCCACTAGGAAGTGCTTCATCATGATGCCTCTTCTAATCTCAGGTGTCTTTGAAATCTATTTGGGTTGATTAGTAACATGTCAAAACTGCCTTTTGTCATCTGAATTTTGCTCATTAATTTCTGGATGAATTTTTTTTATAAAGGTAAGATTTAAGAAGTCTACAAATGTCTATGGTATTGCAGTATACAAAAGAGCGTTTTGTTTTATTTGGTTTTTTTTTTTAATCTAGTGTTATGCTTCTCAAACTGAAGTGCATCAATCTCTGGAATATGTGGTAGGCTATCAGAGAATACCTGAAGCTTCAAGCAAAAATAGTACATTATCCTTGAGTGCCCATTTCATTCAAAGACTTAGGGAGGAAAACTATGAAGTCTAGACATTTATGAGGTCTTACCACACATCTGCAAGTTTGCAGAATTCCAGTTTTCTAGTAGAGCCAATCTATGTTTTACCTAAAACCTTGGAGTGTAGGAAATTTACTTTATGTGCAGTGAGTAATTTTGCAAAAATTTGGAAATTCAGTGTTTTGTAAGAGCATGATGGTTTGACCAAAATGAATAGAATGTGCACTGGCAGGAGGACTGGCTATGCTCTGACACAGTCCCAGTAGCTGGTGCTGAACAGCTAAGGCACCTACACTACAATAAGGCAAATGAGGTTGGCTTTTGGAAAGCTATTAGTCATTATGAGCCACCACTTGTTAACCTTTGATTTCACCAGTGATGAACATTATCAGGAGCAGCCTTTCAATTTATAGTAAGAAGATTTCTCTTTTCCTTCACTCTCTTCTTACTATAAAGAGACGCTACCCTCTCAGATTTGGAGAAGGATGTGCTTGACAACTTTTGCACATGTGCTCTTGCTGGGTGGGAGGCCAAGGCTTGATGCAGGGGATTTTCTCATGGCAGGGGGCAGTACCACACTCTCAGTTGTACCAAGGTCATTGCCCAGCAGGACTTTTACCTGTTGCTCTTTAGGAAACAGGCTTTGCTGATAATGCTGTGGGTTGCCTAGCACACCCAGTTCTGCTGATCCAACCAGAGAAGAGATCCTGCTCTTTCAAGACAAGGAGGACAGAATAGGGAGAAAAAGGCTCACAAAAGAGGATTTAAAAAAATCTTAGTTATTCACTTCTGTGTACTCATGGTTTTACCTTTTGTGGCTCAAAATATTTGGCATCAAGTCAAATAATCCAATTCTGGCCCTAGCCCTGTGACGAACTCCCTGTGTGACTCTGAATCAGACATATCACTTCTGAATCAGTTATCCCTTCTGAGAAAGGGGATGCTAATAACAGTAAGTTTACAAGGTTGTTTTAAGGATGAAAAGAAACAATGTGCTTTACAAGCGTCAGTGCCCTATTCAATGTAAGGGATGAAAAAATTAGAAATCTTTAATTTCTTTGCCACTTAAAAACATGCTTAGTGACCTCTGGTTCCAGACCAAGATAGAGTAGACACACTTATCTCTATTCCCCTTACTAAGTACAGCTAAAGACTCTGGACGTCATATACAAAGAAACATGACTCTGAAAGTTGAAGAGAAGATAGCCTAGCTAGAGACCTCAGGACCTGAGAAGTGACAGAATGGTGAATCCCCTTGGATTTTTCTCCTCATATATCTGCACAAAGCAGGGACACTTAACCACCCTGCCCAGATTGGATGCTGGAGAAACCAGACACCCAGAAACACTAGTGGGCTCAGACAAAATCCTCAAGAAGAGTCTACTGTCTCCAGCAAGAGGGCCAGGGGACTGGCAGCCTAGCAAGACAGAAAACTTGTAGATACTAGCTGCCTTACTCCATCCAGATACCTTGGAAAAACCCGTGACTCCACCCCTATGTGTTTTAAAGAGAAGGGGGCCCTAAGGGAAGTAAGGTTTCTACACTTCATTCAAACTGGTAAAATGTTAACACCAGTAGATCTCTATAGTGATAGAATAGTTCTGTATTTTGATGGCAGTGGTGATTGCTTAATTCTACACATGTGAGAAAATGGCATAGAACTATACACATACATTGTACCAATGTCAATTTCCTGGTTTTGAAAATGTACTACAGTTATGCAATATGTAACCACTGGGGCAATTGGGGTCCAGAGAACTATTCTATACTCTCTTTATGACTTCCTATAAATTTATCATTATTTCAAAATAAAGCAGTAAGAAAATCGTCAGTTATAAAAATTTTAGTGACATTTGTTCTGTGATATTCTTCTATTCTGTAAATTAGGCAATCTCAGTTATTGCACTGGAACTTCTCCCCCATGGGATTCAATAAAGCTAATCCCATCTGAAATTCACAAAAACACCAGTGACATTTTGTTTTTTTTCCAAGTTTACAGGAAACGTTATTCACCACTGAATTGTACAAAAACTCATTGCCTGTTCCCCAGATCTGTTCAACTTCTGGCCACAATTGCACTTTGCCAGATGCGTTGTTTATAAACATGTACCTGCACTTGGCTTTACTTGCTGCTATGCTGACTTTCCTGATGACATTACATTTCTGGCTTTTGTGACTTTACAATTATACTTAAATCTAAACTTTTAAGTGTAACAATTTTAAAATTATATTTTCAACTGAGAACATGGTCTTATGATTAAAAACAGGGACACTAACATATCAGCTTAAAGCCATGTAATTATACAAGATGATGACCTTGACAAGCTCCATCAAGGACTTAACAAGGAAGGGGATAATATTCCCATTCTGCCTACAGCTGGTGAATGTGAATAAAACAACAGCAGTTGATGTAACCAGTATAGAATGTATTAAAGATGCACATTTCAAACACAGATTTTATTACTGTAGGTAAAAAGTGAGCCTAAATCTGGGTTTCTCTTCTTAAGAATAATTGATCAAGAAATTGCATACTATCATTTTTGCAATAATAACTACAAGTTATTCATAATTTTTGATAAAATACCTACAGAAAAAAAAGCATAAGAGTTGCATGAAGCTATTTGATTGTAAGAAGTAGGATTCCTTGACAGAATATTGTATATGCAAGGGGTGAAAATTACTGGGTCAGCGGTAAAATAAAAAGCGTTACTTGGATTAAAAAGTTAGTTGGGGGTTTTCTAAGGTAATAAAAGAGACCAACCAGTGGATCGGAGATGCACTGATTCTGCAGCATGAAGAGACATCTCTTAAGCTGGTGCCCCCAGAAGCAGATCCTGAGGCTAGGATTCCAGGGAAAGTAATTTGTTTGGGAGGTGAGTTCAGGAAGCACCAGGAGTGCAGTAGGGAAGTGAGAAAGCGAAGGAAAGGAAGGTAGGATCCTTTAAAGAGCAGGTTACCACTGTAAGCAACTGGGACTTATTTCTACTGGTACCCACTGGGGAACTGTTAGGAACATGTCTCAGAGTTGTCCCACCCAAGGGGCAAAGAAGCCAGGGTACTTGACCACTCCTGCCCATTATTGGTTGAAGGCTGCTTCTGGGGTGTTCACATCATGGCACTTTGAGCCTCACCTGTGTGTGAGTTAAACTTCATGGAGGCAAGGTCTCCTCTTTACCTTTGTTCACTGTTGTGTTCCTGGCTCCTAGAATAGTGTCAGGTGTCTATTAGATACTCTGAGTATTTGTTGAGGAAGAGAATTGGCAGATAGAGGATGATCCTTTAGCACCTGTCAGCCTTCCCTTTATTGCTTAAATGCACAGTGATGGGCTTTATTTCTTATAAAGTGAGTTTTATTTCTGTTTCCTTCCTGAAGTACTTTTTGGACAGAGATCTTTTCAATGACTAAAATCATGCTATATAGACACCTGCTTTTTTGTCTAGGCCAGTAGTTCTCAAAGTGTGGTCCGTAACCCAGCAGCATCAACGTTACCTGGGCACTTGTTAGAAATGCACATGCTCAGGCCTCACCCAGACCTATTGAATCAGAACTATCTGTATTTTAACAAGCCCTCCAGGTGATTCTGATGCACACTAAGGTTTGAGATTCACTCACCTAGGCCTACAGCTAGGTTGTGGGGTGATGCAGATAGGGACAGATGATACCGGTGGTATTTGTTGTTAGTATCTTCCTCAGAGATCCAAGATGTGCTCTAAACGACTTTACAATTCCGAAATTGGTATTTGTTTGTTTATAATTTACCTCTCACTTGTTTCTAAAATAAATTAAAGCACCTTATCCTAAAGCCAGAACTGGCTTCATATACATGAGACCTATGTCTAACACAGGGCCCCATGCTCAGAAGGGACCCACTCTTGATTTAAAGCACTATAGTTAACATTCACAGAAACAAGTTAAGAGAAATCTGAAACTATTTAGACTAAGTTAGGTGCTTAACAGATTATTTTCAGAAAGCTGAACATTTTCTCTAAAGATATAATTAGGGGAGACTATATAACACATTGACTAAGAGCAGGGACTTTGGAGCCATATAAGTGCAGTTCAGATCCCAACTTTAATACTTATTAGCTCTATGTCCTTGGGCAAGTTATTTCATCTTTCTCTGTCCTAGCTTTGTTTTTTTTTTTTTTTTAAGACGGAGTTTCACTCTGTCACCCAGGCTGGAGTGTGGTGGCACGATCTTGGCTCACTGCAACCTCTGCCACCCAGGTTCAAGCAGTTCTCCTGCCTCAGTCTCCCAAGTAGCTGGGATTACAGGCATGTGCCACCCCACCCTGCTAATTTTGTATTTTTAGTAGAGACAGGGTTTTACCATGTTGGCCAAGCTAGTCTTGAACTCCTGACCTCAGGTGATCCACCTGCTTTGGCCTCCCAAAGTGCTGGGATTACAGGCATGAGCCAAAGCGCCTGGCCTGAACCAGCTTTTTATCTTTAAGTGGGGAAAATGATACTGTAATATCTACCTCATTTGCCATGACAATCCAATGAGCTGTACGTGAAAATCACATGCACCAGTATATGTGATTGCTCAGTAAGTACATAGTGCATGCTCAATGAGTATTAGCTACCATTTTTGGCTCCCCACTGACATTTTTATAGAAAAGGATTTTCATCCCAATTCAGAATTTTACCAAGTTATGAATGTTTTTCTGTATGATTTTTTTCCCCCTTAACTCTTTTTAGATTGGGTTTCTCCCGAGGCACCAAAAAGTTTGCAATTTTATATCAGATCTTTAATTCAGAACTTGAGGATACATTTACAAATAAACCAAAGATATTTCTAGTTATTATTTCTCACCTTGATAGCCTCCAAAAGAAAGATATAAAAAGAACACAAATAGAAGGCAAGGTGTTCTGGAAAATCCTTCCTATACAAATGTGTAGTGATTGATTACAACTGGCAAGATTTTTACTATAGTTATTTGACTTTATAATTGACTGGCAAAAGCAAAATCATACTGAAAATATGTTGTTAGAATGGTTGGAGAATATACAGCAGTAAATTTATCTCGTGCTTTATCACTTGCAGATCTAAATATCTTCATTTAAAAGTTCCTTTACTTGGAGCAGAGCACTTTTAGCAGAGTTTCTATCATTGTCAGTGAATTTGAGCCTTACTTTTATACTAGGCCATGTGTTTCTGGTCAGAATTTTTAGTGTAATTCTTGCTAAATAATAGGAACAAATTTACTTATTAATTGATAACACTAAGAATACATATTATTTTATATAAAGCTTTGCCAATGTAAGAGCAGTTTCATATATATTATCTCACCTAATTTTTATAATGACCCTATGGGTTGATAGATATTATTATTCCCATTTTAGATGAAAAACAGGGCCCTGAGCATTTAATTGGTTTCTGCAGGGTTACCCAGTAATTAGGTTGTGGAGCTGAAACTAGAATAGATCTTCCTTTCATAGTCTTTTGTTTCTTAAATTGCTTTATCACACCCAGCATTTATGTGTTTCATTCAATTTCATTGAACTCATCCTTGCTAAATTCACTAATAATGTTCATGTCACTGAATCAGTGGGCTTTGTTCAGTCTTCATCCCATTTTACCTTTCAGTAGCAGTCAACAGTGTTAACTCTTTCCTTGTGGCCATGACAAATAGGCAAAATTGAGATGATTGTTTTGTCTTGGTGGCCGGGAGTTGGGGGGTTGGTGGATTTTGTCTTGGTGGCCGGGGGGTGGAAATGGGGGTGGGGTGGAGTTGGGAAATGAAAAGCAACTTTCCCTTTTCCTGCTCACCTCCTGAGTTTTTTCTCCTGTGCTCCAGATGCCCAAGTACTTTACCTACTGCATCCAACTCCCATGCTCTGTCAAATTTTTGCATGCACTAAATGACATTTCTTCCTTTTGTTTATAAAATTTCTTCATTCAGTGTAGCTGTTCTCAGAGGAAAATAATTAAATTAGATATATGAAACTTCATTTGACATTCATTCTGCTAATATTTACTGAGTGTCAGCTGTATATCAAGCACTGCAAATAAGTCTAACTTTCTTAAAGGAATTTGTGTTATTAACAGAAAGATCCTGACTGCCTTGGTGGCTCATGCCTACAATTCCACCACTTCGGGAGGCCGAGGTGGGAGGATCGTTTGAGCCCAGGAATTCAAGACCAGCCTGGAGAAAAAGATTTTTGTTTACCAAAATTAGTCCAATTTCAGGCACAGCAATACACTGAAATGAAAGATATTAAGTTGTGTGACAGACATGTTGGGCAAGCATCCAATTATGCCATTGCCATACTTACAGTCCTCACAGCTTTTGATAAGGAAAAATGTTCTACCCAGTTTCCAGTGGAACTATGTTGTGATCCTGTGACACTGTCGTCTGCAGCCATGGCCGAAGGAATCTGAGTCAAGGGCAGCAAAACAAAGCCTGCCTGCTTATGTTATAGGAGGTCAATCTAGGGGCCAGAAGCATTGCCCAAATAGAAATGAGCTGGGGCCAGAAGCATTGCCCAAATAGAAATGAGCTGGGGCCATCAGACTATCACTCTTGGCGGTGTGAACTGGGAAAATCTGGACAAATCAGGCTATTACCAGGAACAGAAGCTGAAAGGCATTCAGGTAGAGAGAATGAGAGTCTGGAAGGATCACTATGGACAAGGAGATGACAGTTAGGAATCAGCAGAGGCTATACTAGACAAAGGTAAACAAGAAGAAGGGTCCTAAGAGATCTGGAAGTCTGGAGGAAATTCCCATTTCCACATGCCCTCATATTCTTACAATTACCTTCCTTCTTGTTGGTTTTTATTCATTATATCAGAAGCATCTAATTAAATCAGGGCCACATTTTATAAGTAGACTTGATCTATTTTGTGTATACCAAATTTGTTGACCTGAGTAAAGATTGAGAAATTGCTTTTGATTTCATATTGAATGTCCAAAAGCAAAATAATACTTGTGTAAATGAAGTTTAATGCTTGAATCAGAGGATTTTATTGAGCCTAGTCTGTAGTGTGAAATGCAAAACCAATATTCTTCACTAGTGACTGCAGGTGAAGGATATGATGTTACTTCTCTGCTCAGAACCCTTCAGTGGCTCATATTTCACTCAGAGAAAAAGCCAGCTCCTTGTGATGGCCTAGAAGGAACTCTGGCTTCCTAGGCCTGGACCTCGTGCAGTCCATTTGTTTTAATGCTCAGCGGTTGCTGTCTTGAAATTCTTAACAATTTTATCTTTGAACATATGTTTTGTAAGTGAAGTCCCGTGAGACAACAAAGCATGAACCTGAACAGGGGAGATCTGTGGAGCAGCAGCACACGCAAGTTGTTATGCTCCAGCAGCAGTTTGTGCGCAGGCAGGCTCGGGCACAGAGCAGCATCCATGCAATAGCATTTGGCCCGCTGTATACACCTCAGAGCAGTCCAGGATACCATGGGGACCCCAGCAGGAGGGTATCCTGGAACCTGGACCCAGTTTGGTCATAGCAGCTGTGACAGCATGAGCAGAAGTGGCAGTGTGGCCATGCCAGAGCAGGGCTTCCCATGGGGGCTGGACCAGGACTTGCCTAGGAGGTGGCTATCCCATAGGTACCAGAGCCAATCTCTTTGTCCTGAGTGTCTGAACAGAAACTTTTGGAGCTCAGGCAGCAAACTTGATCAGTAAATTATTACAAAATTAAAGTGTGCGTGTTAACATCGCAATAAAACATATCAAGAAGTTGTTAGAATTCTTCAGAATTTAGAATTATCAGTTTTGAAAACTGCTGCAACTTTGTAAGGCAAATATCTACAGGCTTAGAAATAAAAATTAAATTTAAAGGCTAGGTGCGGTGGCTCACACCTCTAATCCCAGCACTTTGGGAGGCTGAGGCAGGCAGATCACCTGAGGTCAGGAGTTCAAGACCAGCTTGGCCCTGTCTCTACTAAAAAATACAAAAGTTAGCTGGGTGTGGTGGCATGTGCCTGTAGTCCCAGCTACTCGGGAGGTTGAGGCATGAGAATGGCTTGAACTGGGAGGCAGAGGTTGCAGTGAGCTGAGATCGTGCCACTGCACTCCAGCCTGGGTGACAGAACAAGACTCCATCTCAAAAAAAAAAAAAAAAAATTTTAAATTATGGATACCATTTTCATGTGAAACTTCAGATGAACCAATTATTAATAAGGAAGACAATTTTGAAGTTAATTTTTTTCTTGTAATAGTAGATACAGTGAGGGAATGCATAAGCAGGTGTTTTGAATTATGAACTTACCATGAAGCTTCTTTCAGTTTCTTGTTCAACCTCCACAAGTGACAGGAAATATCATAGGAAACATTAAAATGCATTGTATATATTTACATTTAAAACAAAATTCAAACTTCCATGAAACTGACTTGCATGTAGGGTTATATCTTTTTAGAAAAATTAGTTTGCAAGAATCATCAGCTTGAACATACTAAAACTTACATTTCGAAGTAATTTACAGAAATTTACCTTAATGTTGTCACAGTTTATAAAATACTCTTAGCTCTAGTGATAACTGAGATCAACTGAAAGATCTTTCTCCAAATTAAAAGTTAGCAAACCTTATAGAAAGAATGAATAAGACCTACTATTGAATAGCACAACAGGGTGACTATAGTCAATAATAACTTAAGTGTACATTTTAAAATAATTAAATGAGTGTAATTGGATTATTTGTAATACAAAGGATAAATGCTTAAGGGGATGTATGCCTATTCTTCATGATGTGATCATTATGCATTGCATGGCTATATAGCCATATGTATCGCCTTAAATATTTATACCTACTATGGACCCACAAAAATTAAAAAGCTAAAAACTAAAAATGAAAATCAGAAAAAATGATTTGTGAGCTGGCATGTATCAAAAATAATTGACATTGCTTTCAATTATATCCATTGAAAATGAAGTTGCTAAAAATATAAACTTCAATGATCAAATAAATGAATATGTAGAAAAGTAAGCGAGAAAATTTGTGTGATCAGTCAAGATATATTAATAAAGTATTATTGTTTTATATTGTATAAAATTATAGCATCAACATATTATATTTTTGCAATTTGGAAATTTATCCCTTACTCATTTATTATTATTCCTCTAATTATAAGTTATCCCTATATTACAAATACTAAAATGTTTTTAAGGGAAAAAGTTTTATATTTTGGTACCTTTAACAGCACTTTTCCTCTACTTTTTCAACAAGGGGCCCTGCATTTTCATTGTGCACTGGGCTCCACAATAGTTTAGCCAGCCCTGCCAAAAAGGCCAGCTTCCATGATCCACTTCCCCCTTGTAAACAAAGGGGACCTTACCTTATAGTTTTGTTTTGTTTTTCTAATATTCTCCCTTTTGCTTACTCTGCTTCAGCTTTTAACATTCCGGAAACCTCTAGCCTTAAAGGCTCTTTCCCTGGCTGTTTTCTGTGTCTGGAATGCTCTTTCCCCACATACCCAGATAGCTCACACTGTCACCTCTTTAAAGTCTTTGTTCAAATGATACCTTCTTAGTGAGGCCCATTCTGACCAGGCTACTAAAAACTGCAGCCCATCTCTGCCCCAACCACCATGGCATTCCTCACTCCCCTACCTGATGCCACATATTTTTTTTCATAGCACTTATCATCTTTTAATATATAATTTACTTATGTGCTGTGTCTATTGTACATTACCTATCTCCTCTGCTAGGATGCAAGCTTCACAAGTACAGGGATCTTTTTGTTTTCTTCACTAATGATTCCCAATCACATATAATAGTGCCAGCCCATAGTAAATACCCAGTAAATATGTGTGGAATGAAGCCTGAAAGTACCAGTTAGACATGCAGCTGCTATGCAAGCCAAAATTATTCACATAACTGCAAGGTGTTTTTCCTTGTTGTGCAATAGGCAAATTAGATTCTTGATTCCTCAAATTGTTTACAGCTACTGCTTTTGTATTTCCATTGATTTTAATTAATGAAAATTCCCGTTATAGAGCCATGCACTGAACGTGTGCTAATTAAATAGTGTTGTTCATGTAATTGTAGCATATTTAGAGCCATAAAAAGCTTTCAGAGTGCTAAAAACTTTGTTATGAAAGCTAAAACAGTTGTAAAATAAGAAAACCCCAATGGCTGAATTCTTTATTTGCTTGTTAAGAATATTTATTTCTTAGGAAACCCTATTTTGCCTCAATCTAAATGATAATAGAAGTACAGTATATTTTCGCTTGGGAGTGTCTGTGTTTTCACTCTGAGTTTCGGTGCCTAGCCAATTGTGTCAGGAATTATTCTCATTCATAAATAAAATATTCTTCATCTGTGGCTCTGTGGAGATTTAAATGTAGGTTTGCTAACTTGTATTCACTCTCAAGCACTAGAATCTTTGGCAATCAATATTTCTTTTTCTTATAATTTAAGTTGTGTTTACTTTATCATAAGAACACCACATTTTCTTCTTACTGAGACAAAAATCAGGATTAATGCTACAACTAGGCAGTATCCAAATAAAATAACAAACTTCTTTTGTATGATTCTTTTTAAAAAATGCAATTGCTTCTTTAATGAGAGAAATTGTGCTGAAAGCTGCTATGCTATGTTTATGTATCTGGTAGAGGAAGTATTTCTATCAGTACATGAAAATCTGGATTTCCAAGGAAGCCGCAAGAATAATGTAACATTTAAGTAGCAAGCCAAAGTTATTTTCTAAATGTTGATATGTAAAAACTGAATTAGCTTCTTGAAAAATAATTAGAAGGATGAAAATCATGGCAATAGTCTCATATCTATATTAGATGAAGTCATGCTGCAAAGATTTCCCAATTTCCATGTGATATTAATAATTATATGAGTAATATTATATGAGTAAACAATGTAAGGTGCTAAGGAGATATTAAGAAAGACACTGAAAAGTTGTTGATGCTGTAGTTTCCCAATCTGTTTTATCCTTAATATGCCAGTGAACTTGTTAGGTCACATAGAAAAATGATCAGTCTAGGCCGGGCACGGTGGCTCATGCCTGTAATCCCAGCACTTTGGGAGGCCGAGGCAGGTGGATCACCTGAGGTCAGGAGTTTGAGACCAACCTGGCCAACACAAAGAAACCCCATCTCTACTAAAAATACAAAAAAAAGATTAGCCAAGTGTGGTGGTGTGTGCCTGTGATGCCAGCTACTTGAGAGGCTGAGGCAGGAGAATCACTTGAACCTGGGAGGCGGAGGTCACAGTGAGTGGAGATCATGCCACTGCACTGCAGCCTGGCAAAGAGAGCAAGACTCTGTCTCAAAAAAAAAAAAAAAAAAAAAGAAAGGATAAAGAAAAATGGTTAGTCTAATATTAGTCTTGAGATCTTTTTCAATGACAAGAGATGGAAACCCCCTGCAAAAGGGAATTTATTGGCTTACATAACTGGGAAGTCTAGAAATATGTTGACTTCAATCTCAGTTTCCTCCATGTGGCCGACAGCACCAACCTGATAGGCTTATGAACCACAACCCTTAAGACAGGACATTGTCCTTTCTACTAGCTTCAGTAGAATTTCCACATGAGGATTCTGGAGTCACATCCCCATCCCCAGACCAATCACTGTCACTAGAGGCATGGAGCACTCTGATTCCCTTGGCTTCCTCAACCTGATTGTCAGTCCTATCTGCACCATTTGGAAATAGGGAGAGGTTTCACCAAAGGAAATAGGGAGAGGTTTCACCAAAGGACAGAAGTTGGTGATGCCAGAGAAGAGAGATAAGAAAACAAACTTGGCAGATAAACCTCCGCTTTGGGTTAATAGGAAAAGTAAACAAACCCAAATCAATTAGAAGATACCTAGGAGATATTTCAGGGTTGAGGACTTTTAGAGATGACTATAGAAAATAAAAAAGAGTAGGGCTTGTTCACATTTTGGCTGTACATGTGGCATCTAACAATTGTTTTTTTTTTTTTTTTCCTAATTCTGCCATCTGTCTAACCATGGGAGGTTTACAGATACCTATACATTTTGGGTTGATTGTAGTTATACTAGATTTAAAAAAGAGCTAACATGCATGAGGTTCCTACTATGTTTCAGGCTGTGAGTACTTTGAGATGTGTGTGTGTGTGTCCAGTATTTACACTGTACACACACACACAAACTTTGAGATACACACACATACACAATATCTCAAAGTATTTACAGCCTGACACCTAGTAGGAGCCTAGTTCACGTTAGCTCTTTTATAATATACATATTTATATATTATATACTGTATACACACACACACACACACACACACACATATTCTAGTTGAAATCCGTGAGGTGTAGATTCATCTGTGAAGAAAAACTTAAGACAATAGTGACTTAAAGTCATAACCACTTACTATTTCACATACAAGAAACCTGCAGGTAGGCAGTCCAAGGCTGTATTGGCAGCTTTCTGGTCACTAGGGACTCAAGCTCCTTCTCCCTTGCCGTTGCACCATCTTTATCACATCAGCTTGTGATACAGGATGGCCGCTTGAACTCCAGCTCAATTATGCACCTTCTAGGCAACAGGAAGGAAAAAGTGGGAGAAGAAGTTTGGAGCCCCTCATTTTTAAAGAGAATGTTTAGTACTATTATTTTTAAATTTTAGATTCAGGGGCACATGTGCGGGTGTATAACATGGGTATATTACGTGGTTCTGAGGTTTGGGCTTCTAATAATTCCATTGCCCAAGTAGTGAACATAGTACCCAACAGGTAGATTTTCAACTCTTGTTCCTCTTCCTCCTTCCTCCCCTCCACTCCCCCTTTTTGGAATCCCCAGTGCTTATTGTTCCCATCTTTGTGTCTTTGTATACCCAATGCCTAGCTCCCACTTACATGTGAGAACATGTGGCATTTGATTTTCTGTTTCTGTGTTAACTCACTTAGGATAATGCTGCTGCAAAGGACATGATTTCATTCTTTTTTTATGGCTGTGTGGTATTCCATGGTGTATATATACCACATTTTCTTTATCCAGTCCACTGTTGATGGGCACCTGTGCTGATTCCATGTCTTTGCCATTGTGAATAGTGTTGTGATGAGCATACGAGTGTGGGTGTCTTTTTGGTAGAATGATTTGTTTTCTTTTGAGTATATACCCAATATTGGGTTTTCTGGGTCTAAAGGTCATTCTATTTTTAGTTCTTTGAGAAATCTCCAAATTGCTTTCCACAGGGGCTGAAGTAATTTGCATTCCCATGAACAGTGTAGAAAGATTCCCTTTTCTCTGCAACCTTGACATCTGTTATTTTCTGACTTTTTAATAATAGCAATTCTGACTGGTGTGAGATGGTATCCTATTGTAGTTTTGGTTTGCATCACTCTGATGATTAGTAATGTTGAGCATTTTTTATCTTGGTTGCCCATTTGTATATCTTCTTTTGAGAAGTGTTTGTTCTTTGTCCACTTTTCAATGTGGTTGTTTGTGTTTTTCTTATTGATTTGTTTAAGTTCCTTATAGATTCTGGATATTAGTCCTTTGTCAGATGCATAGTTTACAAATATTTTCTTCCACTCTGTAGGTTGTCTGTTTGCCCTGTTGATAGTTTCTTTTGCTTTGCAGAAGCTCTTTAGTTCAATCGTCAATTTTTGTTTTTGTTGCATTTGCTCTTGAGAACTTAAGTTATAAATTCCTTGCCTAAGCCAGTGTCTAGAAGGGTATTTCCTAGGTTTTCCTTTCAGAAATTTTATCGTTTGAGGCCTTTCATTTAAGTTTTAGTCTACTGAGTTAATTTTTGTATATGGTGAGAGGTAGGGGTCCAGTTTCATTCTTTTTCATATGGTTAGCCAGTTTTCCCAGCACCATTTATTCAATAGGGTATCCTTTCCCCATTGTTTATTTTTGTTAACTTTGCCAAAAATCAGTTGGTTGTAGGTGTGCAGCTTTATTTCAGGAGTGTCTATTATATTCCATTGGCCTGTGTCTCTGTTTTTGTAATAGTACTATGCTTTTTTGATTACTGTAGCCTTGTAGTATAATTTGAAGTTGGGTAATGTGATACCTCTGGCTTTATTCTTTTTGCTTAGGATTGTTTTGACTCTTTGAGCTTTTTTTTGGTTCCATATGAATTTTAGGATAGTTTTTTTCTAAATCTGTGAAAAATGATGTTGGTAATTTGATAGGAAAAGTGTTGAATTATTTGATTGCTTTGGGAAGTATGGACATTTTGGTAATATTGATTCTTACAATTCATGAACATAGAATACTTTTCCATTTGTTTGTATCACCTATGATTTCTTTCAGCAGTGTCTTGTCATTCTTCTTGTAGAGATCTTCACCTCCTTGGCTAAATCTAGTGCTAGGTATTTTTTTGGTGTGTGTGGCTATTATAAATGGGATTGCATTCTTGATTTGGTTCTCAGCTTGAATGTTATTGGTGTACAGAAATGATAGTGATTTTTGTATATTGATTTATGTATTCTGAGACTTTGCTGAAGTCATTTATCAGGTCTAGGAGACTTTCGGCAGAATCCTTAAGGTTTTCTAAGTATAGAAACATATCATCAGTGAAGAAATAATTTGACTTCTTCTTTTTCTGTTTGGACGCCTTTTATTTCTTTCTTTTGCCTGACTGTTCTGGGTGGGACTTCCAGTCCTATGTTGAGTAGGAGTGGTGAGAGTGGACATCCTTGCCTTGTTGCAGTTCTTAAGGGGAATGCTTCCACCTTTTGCCCATTCAGTATGATGTTGGCTGTGGGTTTGTCATAGATGGCTTTTATTATTTTGAGGTATTCTTTTGATGCCTCATTTGTTGAGGGTTTTTTTTTTTTTTTTTACCATGAAGGGATGTTGGATTTTATTGAATGCTTTTTCCATATCTATTGAGATGATCATATGGTTTTTGTTTTTAATTCTACTTGGTGAATCACATTTATTGATTTGTGTATGTTGAATCATCTTTGCATCCCAGGAATAAGATCCAACTGATCATGGTGAATTAACTTTTAGATGTACTGCTGGATTTGGTTTGCTGGTATTTTCTTGAGGATTTTTGCATCTATGTTCTTCAGGGATATTGGCTTATAGTTTTCTTTTTTGTTGTGTCTTTGCCAGATTTTGGTATCAGGATGATGCTGGTTTCGTAGAATGAGTTAGGAAGGAGTCCTTCCTCCTCAATTTTTTGGAGTAGTTTTAGTAGAAATGGTACCAGCTCTTCTTTGTACATCTGGTAGAATTCTGCTATAAATCCTTCTGGCTCAGGACTCTTTTTGGTTGGTAGATTTTTTTTTATTACTGATTCCATTTTGGAACTCGTTATTGGTCTTTTCAAGATTTCTGTTTCTTCCTGTTTCAGTCTTGGGAGATTGTGTGTTTCTAGGATTTACCTATTTTCTCTAGATTTTCTAGTTTATGTGCATAGAGATGTTCATAGTAGTCCCTGAGGACCTTTTTAAAGATAATTATTGACAGTTACACACACCACATAGAGCTCATTAGCCATAACTTAGTCACATGGCAATACCAAGCTGTAAGTGAGTCAGGGAAATGTAATTCTTTTAGTTGGGTGACAGTGTACCCAATTAAAATCTGGGGTTTTGTTACTAGAGAAGGAGAGAATAACTACTGGGAGGCAGCCAGGCATCTCTCCCTCACACTTTATCTCCTAAGATATGCATCGAGCATTAGTTATTGAGCTGGAAGACCTTGTGACTTGAGTTAGGAAAGTCTTAATATCTCTGGATTTGTGCTACTATGGTGCCCTTAACAGCTCTCTTCCTTTCCTTGTTTAAGGCCTCAGTCAGACGAGCTAAAAAAAAGTGGCTCCTGGAGGATATTCTCATAGTACCAGCCTCCCAGGGGCATATGCATACATTGATCTGGGCAGCGCAGCTGTACGCCAATTCCATGTGTGACTACTACTGAGTCAGGCCCTTTCATTACCACCTAAGTGAATCCGTTCTTCCCTAAGGGAATTGATAGATGAGAGTTGTTTATGATAGTTATATTTTTGATGCTGAGAGGCTACTTCATTTCTATCCTAACTAGCAGGTGCATTGCTATATGACTTTTAAAAGTGAGGCTTTTTATATTAAGTACAGTATACTCTTCTCTAATGAAAAAAAAATATGGAGGATAACTCTTCTGTTTCATCTCATGTATTGCAAATCCTTTAAGGACGAGTAAGAGTACAATAGTCTTGTTTATTAATTAACCATCAGTAAATTTATTAAAGTATAGGTATGGTAAAAATGTTTCTCCTTAGAAATTACTTGACAAAATAAGTAATGAATGGAGGTTCAGAAGTATCTCAATGATATAACCATCATTCTATCACAGTTTTAGCTTACTGAGGAAGTACTTGGCAACTTATCTGATGTTATCAACCTAAGATTAGAAGTACCAGCAACAAGTGAGTGCAAAGCTTCCACAATGTAATTCTTCCTGTGCGTGATTCTGAATATCTACCATAGTGACCTCAAACAAAACCAGACTGCACAGTGTCTCCATGTGACCATCATGTTATGAAAAGAATAGCAGTATTTACTTTGGGGAAAGTTAGGTGATTGTTTAAAAGTGAGCACAGACAAGCTGATTTTCTTTAGTTTTAAGTTTGAGCTTTTGTTGGTTTCTTGCTCTACCAAAATATTGGAAGATAAAAATGAGAAGAATCAGGGCAGGGGAGACAGGTTTGTTTGCAAGTTCTTTATTGACCAGGTTGAGATGTTCTGAGGATGATGATTTACGTTTTTTCTGTACACAGTAAAGAGTTATTTCCTGAATGCTGAAGAATCTATGTTTCTGTTTTTGTTTTGAAACGGAGTCTCGCTCTGTTGCCAGGCTGGAGTGCAGTGACGAGATCTCAGCTCACTGCAAGCTCCGCCTCCCACGTTCAGGTGAAGAAATCTATGTTTTTATCTGGAGTAGTATCTTCCAAATGTTTTCCCTTGTATTGTTAATTAACAGTTAGTCTTGATTTGTTCCTTTTGGTTTGTTTTTGTTTTTTATAGAAATGTATCCTGTATTCTGTTAAATTGGCCACGGTGTTACATGGTGACTGTAAGAAGTGAGAATTCATATCTCATTTTCTATCTCAGTCCTACAGGAACTGGATCAACCCAGCAAGTCTGCAGTTCCCAAGGTCTTCAGGATGAGGCCCAGTGCAGTTATATAGTATTTTTCCCCCAAAGTGATATGTTTTAAACTGACAGATTTTCATTGTTCCATTTGATGCTAATATTTTCTTCTAACAATAGCTTTTCTCTTAATGATGCATTTTACTTATGTAAACATGTTTTTCTCATAAAAACTTAAATAGTCATTTTGCTTTTTATTAATGGAATCACCACCAAGCAATCTTTATAAGATTGTCATTTTATGGCTACATTAAATAACACAGTTCTGTTTTCATACATAGAAATTCTAATAATATAAAAAATTATGTAGCCAAAAATATTGAAATATTTATACATGAAAAGCTTGAGTCACAGAAACCTAGGGTTGAAAGGAACTTCAAGGTCTTTAGCCTTCCTCCAAGAAATATAACTTACAAAAGTGAGCAGAAGTTTTTATATATTCACTTGCCCTTAGGCTCTTAATTTAACTCCACACTGAGCATTTTCGACACTGACTTGTTTTGAGAAAGGTTATCATAAGGGAGCTTTTCTGTTTCTGCTACCTCAAATGCATCTATCTTTTTTCTTAGCCTCTCTTCCTTTCCTCTTCTCTCAAAAATATTTCTCTTTACTATCCTTACTACATGGAGCTTTGTTTCCAGCTAAGTTTGCTTCTTTCAGAAGTTTATCTCCTAATTCAGTTCCAACCAGGGTTGCCAGATTTAGAAAATGAAAAATATAGGACTCCCAGTTAAATGTGAATTTCAGATAAATGATGAACACGTTTTTAGTATAAATATGTCCCAAATGTTGCATGGGTCATACCCATAAAATTATTCATTGTTTCTCTGAAATTCAAATTTAACTGTATTTAATTGGACAACCCTATGTAAAACCCTTATCCCTGCAACCTTGTCTGTAAATTTCCTTTGCTGAAGTTCACATCTCCATCAGTGCACTGAACTATGCAGAGGACGCTCTTCTGTGGCTGCATTTTCCTCTGCCTGCAGCCGTTTCCATCTGGATCCTGCTCTGTTCTCCCCTTGCTGGTTTCTCAGCTTACCTGCAGTCCCCCATTGGCCCCTCTTCTTGAGCTGTCTCCTGTCGGTGGCACAGCAGTGTTTATTATGCTTGACACTCCTAGGTTACCTTGAGTCCTCCTTTACTCTTGTCCTGGACAATAACAATTCCTGTTCATTCTTCTTCCACAGGGGGATCTTTCCCTCCTTCCCTCCTCATCTTTACTTCCCCTTCCCCTTCTCCCTCCTGTCTGTCCCTGCTTGTCTGTTCCCTACACTGCCCTCATGCAGGTTTCTGCCCACCCACTTGCCCACCCAGCCTCCTGCTCTAGGCACTCCCTGTCCAGGCCATCTTGCACTGCCTGGTTAATCATTCAGAAATATTGTACCAATTCTACTCTTGCCCTCCTTCAGTGACTTACTATTGTCTGCAGAATGAAGTACAAGTTCCTTATTCAAGGACTCATATGCAGGAACTTTCCAAAATTGTCCTCTTCCTATTTCCCTAGTGCCATTGACATCGTTACTTTGCATCAGTGCCTACCACCCTTTCCGATACTCTCACTCTTTCACTATAATATATTATTGAAAACTCCCTTCGGGAAGTTTTAAATTATGTACTCATTTGGCATACAGATAAAAGGAAGCATTATTTTAGTTTATATCACTGTATTAGTAAATGTTACATTATATAGTTTATCCTAATAAAATGTAATAATATTCACATTATATAAATAGCAAGAAATGTTTTGACTTTTCCCTATTTAGCAAATGACACACACTTTCTTGTATTTGAATTAATTAGATAATTAAAAATGTGATTTTTAAATAAAATTTAAAATGGCACCTTTCATTATGTTTGGCTTCATAACCAAATATATACTGAAATGTAAATTACTGTTAACCTATACTGACTGGGTGCGATGGTTGACACCTGAAGTTTTTAATTCTGGCACTTTTGGAGGCTGAGGTGGAAAGATTGCCTGAGCCCAGGAGTTTAAGACCAGCCTGGGCAACATAGCAAGACATGATCTCTACAAAAATTTTAAAAATTAGCTTAGCATGGAGGTGTATGCCTGTGGGTCCAGTTACTTGGGAGGCTGAGTGGGGAGGATCCCTTGAGTCCAGGAGGTCAAGGCTGCAGTGATGCAGTGAGCCGTGTTTGTGCCACTGCACGGGCCTGGGTGACAGAGTGAGACCCTGGCCCTCCGAAAAAAAAAGAAAAACAAAAAATAAATTATATGACAGCAGAATTTATGACTGACCTGATGTTTGTTAATTCTTGCATTTTGCATTTTTATTTATTATTATTATTATTACTATTTTTTGAGAAAGGTTCTTACCCTGTCACCCAGGCTGGAGTGCAGTGGTGTGACCAGGGCTCATTGCAGCCTCAGCCTCCCCACACTCAGGCGATCCTCCCACATCAGCCTTCTAAGTAGCTGGGACCACAGGCACGCACCACCACACTCAGCTAATTTTCGTATTTGTTGTAGAGACAGGGTTTCACTATGTTGCCCAGGCTTGCCTGAAACTCCTGGGTTCAAGCAATCTCGCCTCCCAAAGTGCTGGGATTTCAGGCATGAGTCACCGCACCCAGCTGCATTTTGCGTTTTTAAATCAAATCTCAAATCAACTAATATATTTTCATATTTGTTATATTTCTTTTCTCTTTTCTTTTCTTTCCTTGTCTTTTCTTTTTTTTTTTTTTTTTTTTTTTTTTTTTTTTTTTTTTTTTTGCAGACAGCGTCTCACACTGTCACCAGGCTAGAGTGCAGTGATGCAATCATAGTTCACTGCAGCCTCGAACTCCTGGGCTCCAGTGATCCTCCCACTTTAGCCTCCCAAATAACTGGGACTACAAATAAAAATTATCCAGATGTGGTGGCGCACACTGGGCTAACTTTTTATTTTTCATAGAGATGGAGTCTCACTATGCTACCCAGGCTGGATTTACATTATATTTCTAAGTGCTGAGCTAAGAAAGTGGATTGCAGGTTGCTATTTCTAAGAATTTTCTACAGTGAATATCCTTCAGACTTAGATCATCTTTATTCACAATAAATAAAAAGCCAGATTGTATACAGTTCTCCACTTCCTCCTCATGACTCTCCATTTGTTTTTATTGCACAAGCCCAAGGCTCTGGGGAATATGTCTCAGAGGTGTACCTTACCACACTTCTCTTTATGGGTTTGGCTTGGTTACAAAATGCTGTGGCAGCTTCTTGGGAAATCTGAGAAAGGCTACTACGCGTTCCTGTGGTACTTCTTTTCTCATTCTTTTCTCCTGGGCCATAATATATTGAATAAACAATGAGTTCCTGGCCAATATCTATCAAATGAAAATAGGGTTCTATTCATGTGAACTTCTATCTCGGTGCATTTATCCTCACAACTGGTACTGATTAATACGATGTAATTACATTCATTACAGCGATATATATTTGGCAAAAGTAAGATGTGTAGTCATCAGGTGGTTCCCAGTACAGTGAAGTGCTTGAGTGGGATCTCTTCATTTGCCCTGCCATGAAGAGATCTCCTGTCTTCCCTTCTCCATCTGCTGTCTGTCCTGGTAGGCTGACCTGTGTGGGCTCAGTAACCTGCTTCCTGCCCTCTGGCCTCCCAGTGGGGTCAGCCAATGGGAAACCCCAGCAGGAGATCAGAGGGGAGGACAGTGAACTCAAAATATGTTTCCCCCTTGCATTCTCCCCTGCAAGGTCACCCTGGATTGGCAGTTTCTCCAGACTGAAGATCAGTTCCTTCTCAAGACCACCTATTCTGTAGAACTTTCTCACTCCTTTTGGATTCCAGTAACCTTTCAGGCCTATGGGGGTTAACAAATCTACTGCTAGCCCCAGGTTTCAGCACTATTCTTTGTGGTTCCCCTGTATATACACACACACATCTTTGTCACAAGACCCTCTATGAATGGAGTATGCCATCTATTTCCTATTGGGGTCCTTGTTGATATAGTGCTTTACATGGAGTAATTAAATAATCCTCTCAACTAGAAAAGTATCCTCATTCTATGGAAAAGAAAAGTGCAGCACAGCTACACTCAATGACCTGCAAAGGTTGCATGGCTAATATGTGATAAAGCCAGGATTTGAGCCCAGAAAGTCTGGCTGCAGCCTACGTGATTTTAACCTAAGTATGATAATATGTATAACACAGTTATTACATTGTTGCTTTAGGAATATTTATACTAACAAAATGTATTAAAGTTAATCATGCTGATGACAGATAAGGTTGATCACCCAAATTATCATTCCTCCCCACCTAGCCCTTTCATCTGCATACTTCAAAAGATGCTGATTATTTTTTCCCTTTTACCCAGGAAAGAATGAAAGAATGATACTCTTTGATGTTAAGGAATAAGAAGTTCAAATTTTACTTATTACTTTCAGACCTTTTAGAGAACAATTCTTTGCCAACAACTAAGTATTCTCTTTAAAATATGAACTCTCAAAGGCTCAAATTTGTCTTCTTTCTTTTCTTAAGAGCCCGATGTTGGGCGTTAGTATTCATTTCTCAGAATGACCTAGTTTCTACATAATTTTGGTCCTGTCCGTTGGTTCCCAGAACTGATGTAGTCGTCATTTTGTTGTCTCCTTTGTGTTGGGGGATGTGTCTTCTTCTGCCCTGCCCCCTACTTTCACCACTCAGTATTCATTGTTCATTGTCTTCCATATTCATCTGTGGTGTAACTGGTCACATTTTCCATCCTCTTGGGCTTGTGTTGTGGCGCTGCTATTGAATGCAGCTGCAGTGTGTTGATTCTGGACTCTAGGTATCCTAGGTTGCTACAGAATACTGCTTCTAGATGACTTATTTGGCAGCTGAAATTTCTTCCAACACAGCAGCCTCCTAAAGTGTAGCTTCATTTCTTCATGCTAAAATACTAAAAATAAAAAACCAGCCCTGTTCTTTATTTTGGGATCTTTGGATCATTAAAATGTCATAGAATGGTAGCCTATAATTATACTAGTCTCAGGTATACACTAGCTTTAAAAATGCAATTGGTTTCTAGGAGCTCAAAGAAGAAAAAAACATGCATTAATGATTCAGGTGTTCTTATTGTTAAAAAGAGTACAATAGAATGAGTGGTTGTTTATGCTTTGGGTCTTGGGTGGTTATTCTATAGTGAAGGTCCTGGTTTTGACAGATTTGTTCACAGTCATTTTTTTCTAATGTGGGGGGTTAGGTTATGAGAGAAAGCCAGGGTTTCTTTGCAGTTCACTCTGCTTGCCTGGAATCTCATTTGATATTACCACGGGCTAAAACTGCCAAACTAGGGAATTTGGCCAGAAAATCGAATCTGTGAACACAAGCAATCATTTATATTTTCTCAAACTACTCACCTTGGTGTTGTATTTAAGACTTATTCTGAAATAAACTGTAGCTTTAAGACTATAAGAGAAAGCTGCTTATTAAAAAGTTTCCATTTGCCATGTGATTGGCATAATTAGCATCTTTTTCATCAAATGTTTTTGCATAGAGAAAGTATATTTTAAGTGCATTTTCAAAGGTTTGTTAAAATAAAAGGGGTAATTCTGGTTGCATCTATTTTTCAAGGCAAATTGCCAAAAAAAGATCAATGTGGTAGTGCCTTTTGTTTAAAAAAGCATTTTACATACATTTGAAATCCAGACAGATCTATTAAGCTAAACACCTTACAAAATATGATTTATTCAATTGTTCTGGCAAAGACTTAAGAAGAAGATGTCATTTTGAGCTCTTTTGTTTATTTTCATCAAAAGGCTCTTTCATCTGCCATCCAAATAAGAAGATATATTTACGTACAGAGATGGTTTAAAATCCAACCCTCATTATGAAAGAATAAAATTTCAAAAAAGTCATTAAAAATCAATTAAAATAAAAGTAGATTTATGCAGCAGATTTTTGCATTGTATTCATTAAAAACGTCAGTATCTGTGAGTTTAATTTGCTACAAAGGAAAAGTAAATAAAGAGATTGCCCAAACAGAGGGGAAAATAGGAGTAGAAGTTTTTCTAGAGCGTTGGAAAGTTGGAGG
Source organism: Gorilla gorilla gorilla (assembly GCF_029281585.2). Lineage (NCBI taxonomy): Eukaryota > Metazoa > Chordata > Mammalia > Primates > Hominidae > Gorilla > Gorilla gorilla. The sequence continues at coordinate 57,456,893 of NC_073229.2, read as the reverse complement.
GGCTATGACCATTCAACCATCAGTTCTGTCTGCTGGCAACTACTGTGCCCCATGTGGGGTTGGACCCGTGGTCAAGAAACACCATTTAAGCCTTCCATTTCTTTTTCTGTCATATACTCAGCAAAATTTCCCCTCTGGTTAAACTCGATCATCCACCTACTCTATCTCTATGGCTGGGCTGCTGAATATTGCTGGAGTAAAATATTAACTGAAATGATTGAACTCACTATAGACTCATGCCTGCATATTTCAAATGGGCACTTAGTGCAGACTTACAGTCCTAATACGCTTCTCTGGTATGTTCACCTTCTCACTGTCAGAGATGACTGTTTCCCAATTTGGTTCTTCTCAAACTTCCTACATTCCCTTCCCTTGCTCTCACTTTCAGCTTCCTCATACTTCGCTGAGTAAATAGACCCAACCAATCAAGTACAGCCTCATTCTCCCACATCATATCTGCCAGCCTGCATCTGCACCTAATTCCTTGGCCTCCCTCCTGTTACTGTAGTCAGAGCTCTACTGTCTCTGCCAAAGGCCAGTCCTCCATTTGTTTCCTGAGGCCTTGTTGTCTTGCCATCTCAAGTATATTGCACTTGCAGTTTTCTTCTTTCCACAGCATCGCTGATTTTTCCAACTCTATGAGATCATTCTCATCAGTACATTGTAGTATCTGCTCTCTTAAAATAAAACAATGACCTTCATTTACTCTCATCCCTTCTAGCTATTTCCCATTTCTGTGCTCCCCTTTTCCACAAAAACTACCTGAAAAGAGTTGTCTGTCCTCTTGCCTGTACTTCACTTCCCATTTATTTCTGGACCCTCTCCAACTGGGCTTCTGTCTGTCTTCTCTGCCCTGCTGAGACTGCTCTTGCTTGTTAGAGTCATTAGTGATACTCATGTTGCCTGAAAGCATGGTCACGTTCCCATTCTTGTCCTATTTGATCTTTAAGCAGCATTTGACAGGGCTAAATTTCTTCCTCCTCCTCTTTAAAATACTTGTTTACTCTTAATTTTCTTTCTTTTTTTTTTTTTCAAGACAGAGTTTCACTCTTACACCCAGGCTGGAGTGAAGTGGTCCAATCTCAGCTCACTGCAACCTCCGTCCCCCAGGTTCAAGTGATTCTCCTGCCTCAGCCTCCAGAGTAGCTGGGATTACAGGCACTTGCCACCACTCCCAGCTAATTTTTGTATTTTATTTTTTTTTATTTTTGAGACAGAGGTTTGCTCTTGTTGCCCAGGTTGGAGTGCAATGGCGTGATCTCGGCTCACTGCAAACCCCGCCTCCCGGGTTCAAAGTGATTCTTTTGCCTCAGCCTCCCGAGTGGCTGGGGTTACAGGCATGTGTCACCGCGCCCAGCTAATTTTGTATTTTTAGTAGAGACAGGGTTTCTCCATGTTGGTCAGGCTGGCCTCGAACTCCCAACCTCAGGTGATCACCCACCTTGGCCTCCCAGAGTGTTAGGATTACAGGTAATTTTTGTATTTTTAGTAGAGATGGGGTTTCTCCATGTTGGTCAGGCTGGTCTCAAACTCCTGACTTCAGGCAAACCACCTGCCTTGGCCTCCCAAAGTGCTAGGATTACAGGCGTGAGCCACTGCACCCGGCCTACTCTTAATTTTCATAACATCATACTGTGGTGGCTATGGAAGTGTCCTGTGTCTTCCTTCATGAGTATCTGCTGCAGGGCAAGAGCTGACTAGCAGCCTTCAGCTACCATACCCCTAGATTGAACACAGTGGAAACACAATCCAGGCTTCCTTGGAGTGTTCCCAGTCAATAACTAACTAAGCATGATGGGGATACTAGAATTGGAACATTCTTTCATTACATGAGAATCTTCTAATTGGCAATGTTGAATCCAAACTCCCCTTTGACTAGGTCAAGTCTTTCTTAGAACTGAGCTCTTCGCATCTAATCCTTACTATCCCTGCCTCCTTTCACAGATGTCAGATCCACACCAGGTCTGAACCTCTCATTACCTAATCCTACTTCCTCCTCTTTTATATCTCTGTTGTACATCTAATTCCATCTTGGTGTCAGATTTCCAGAGGATGACCCAAACAGATACACACTATCCTATTCCCTTACCCACTCGGCTGTTCTTCTGTCTTCTTTGCCTATTCCTCCTCTCCTTCATGAGCCCTTAACACTGATGGCCCCAACCTTGGACCAAGTCTTCTCTTCTTGATCTCTTTATGATCTCATTCAGTTCCATGACTTTGAATATAATCTTTATGTCATTGATTCTCAAATCTGTGTCTCTAGCTCTGATCTCTCCCCAGAACTCCAGACATCTGTATCTAGTCACATTCTTGACATCTCCACTTGGGTATTTATGAACATCTAAAAGTTGGTATATTTTAAGGAACTCTTGATCCTCTTTATCCAAATCTGTCCTCCCTCAATTATCCTTTTCTTAGTAAATGGCTCCAGTCATTCTGATTTGCTCTTTTCCTCATCTCCTTTCAGCAGGTCCTGTCAACTGAACTCTAAAGTATCTCCCGAATCAATCAATTTGTCTCCATTTTCATTGCTGCCACCCTAATCAGTTTTGCAGCAATCCTCTAACCCTTCACTCTCTTGGCCACTTATAGTCCAGTCACCACTCACTAGCCAAAATGAGCTTTTAAAAATGCCGATCATATCCAATCATCCCCCTGTTTAAAGTGCTATAAAGGCTCTGTCAAACTTTGCATAAAAGTCAGACTATACCTTGTTTGTAAAACCCTGCCATCTGGCCTCTACCAGCCTCTCAGACCTACCTCTTCCTTTCCTTTGCCCAGGCTCAGCAGCTTTCTTTTGTTTCCTAAAATAAGACAAGATTGTTCTTGCCCTTTGGCCTGTTACCTTATCTCTAAGTGTCCTTCCTCCTTATCGCTTAGATCTCAGTTTTACTGTTACCTCCTCAGAAAGGCTTTGCTGACCTCCCAATCGCATTAGAAATATCTAGTCACGGCCGGCACGGTGGCTCATGCCTGTAACCCCAGCACTTTGGGAGGCTGAGGTGGGTGAATCACAAGGTCAGGAGTTTGAGACCAGCCTGACCAACATGGTGAAACCCCATCTCTACTACAAATACAAAAATTATCTGGGTATGGTGGCACACGCCTGTAATCTCAGCTACTCAGGAGGCTGAGGCAGGAGAATCGCTTGAACCCGGGAGGTGGAGGTTGCAGTAAGCCGAAATTGCGCCACTGCACTCCAGCCTGGGCAACAGAGCAAGACTCCATCTCAAAAAAAATAAAAAGAAATTATCTAGTCACATTGTAGTGCATTATTTTATTTGCATTCTCTTCATAGTTCGATTATGCACTGCATAAAGACATTTAGATCATTGACAGACCACATATACAAAAGTTATCCCATAAGATTATCATACTGTATTTTTACTGTACCTTTTCTATATTTACATATGTTTAGAGACACAAATGCTTAGTACTGTGTTACAGTTGCCTACAGTATTCAGTAAAGTAACATCCTGCACATGTTTGTACCTTAGGAGCAACAGTCTATGCCCATATAGCCTGGGTGTGTCGTAGGCTAAACCATCTAGATTTGTGTAAGTACATGCTATGATGTTCACACAAGGACTAAATCTCCGAATGGAGGATTTCACAGAATGTATCACTATTGTTTAGCGATGCATAACAGTACTTATGCTTTCTGATCTTTTTCTTGTTTATTTATTATCTGTCTCCCCGATTCATACATAAGTTCCATGAGAACATGGTTCTTTTCTGTCTTCTTATTACTGCATTCCTAGCAGTGAGACCAGTGCCTGACACATGATATGTAGTAAGTATTCATAAATATCTGTGGAATGAGTAAGTTGACAGAATTCAGTATTTCCCCTTGATGAGCATTTTTTTTTCTCTGAAAGAAAAAAATGGTGAATTTTCCAAACTCTACATACCCCTGTAGTTCTTCCTACATTCATCATTCCCTAAGATGTGCTTTTCTTTGGATTTGTACATAATGCCAATACAGTTAAAATCCCATTACAGTGAATTCCATGGGGCATGCTATTGGCTTTGTTATAGCAGAATTTGTCACAGGGCCAGAAATTGCATTTCCAGTCCACAGAAACTAAGGATGAAACTGCTTATTGTCCATTTCTCCGTGGAATTGGGAAGGGAAGAGTTTTGACTCTGAAATGAGAAGTGAGATCTATCTAGTGAACCTCCTGCCTCTTCTCTAGCCTCCCTGATATTTTACATGGAGTGTTGGCTTTGGGTTTTTTGTTTGTTTCTGGCTGAAGGATTTGAGTATTGAAAGAAGTAGGGGTAGTGGAGGAAGAGAAAAAAATTAAAAGGCAATTATGATTTGTTGACAAGAAAAGATTCTAGAGTTATTTTTTTAAAACATTAAGGTAAATAGTATTCTCTCCTACTTTTTGTAGCATAAAAAGCTACATCCTCAGGTGCTGTTTTTATATATGAAAATATACATGAACAAGGGCCAGAAAATGAAACAAAACAAAACAGAATACAGTTCCTATAGTGAACTATTTGGTGTTGACAGTTTGTTGTAAATAGAGAAGTGAAGGTCTTTTTGTTTTTGCTTTTAATTGGGTATTCTTCTGAAATATGGAAACAGCTTGGTTATATTATGAAGATCTTTCCTTCATTGTAATGGTCCTCGTGTTCAAATCGGATCATCAAAATTTTGCCTTAATGTTATAGTATAAAAATGTCTTGAGTTACTTTTTATTTTATTTTATTCTATGTATTTATTTGCCCATATTCAACTTCTCAGCATTGAATTACTTTTTGAAGTCATTTATTAAGAACTTTTATTGGCTTTCTCAGACAGACACATTTATTCCCTCTTCCTTGTACCCAAAGTACTTGATACATGGCCTTTATCATATTGTAATTGTATTTATCTGCCTGTGTCCTGTACACTGACCATACTAAAGACAAGCACTGTGTTTTATTCACTTTGCATTCCCCACCTGCAATCCTTCTTCTATTCCCTATTTTACCTAATAAAATGGGACAAAAAGGGTTTTAAATACATGTTTATGGAATGGTAGCACCACTTCTGTAGCTACCTTAGCTTATTGCCTTACTTTTATAACCACTTACTACATCTTCTACTGGCCTTTTTAGCAAAGCTGCTGGCTTAATGACCACCTATTTCTAGTCCTTGTCAAGTTGTCAGAGTAGCATGGGATATTTGTTTCACTGCCTGTTAAACTGCATTCTCTCTCTTTTAGTTCTTAGATTAAGGTCTTCATTGATAAGCCCATCATGTCTCCCTCTACTCTCTATCCGTGAGAAAGGTAGCTGACCCATTTCCCTTCTACAGGTTCATATATGCATTAGTGAATTTTCTGTTGGTGTTCTCCTGTTTACTGTATTGAACTCTAAGTTGTTTGAAGGCCTATCTAAACCAGTCAGTGCATAGTCACTGAAAGCCAGAGCTATGATGGGTACAGCGGGAATTACTGACAAATATTAAAGTGACATGTCTGCTCTTAAGAAGCTGATAGTTTGCTGAATTAAAAAACTAATAATACACCCGGGCATGGTGGCTCACGCCTGTAGTCCCAGCACTTTGGGAGGCTGAGGTGGGCGGATCACTTGAGGTCAGAAGTTCAAAACCAGCCTGGCCAACATGGCGAAACTTTGTGTCTACTAAAATTACAAAAATTAGCCAGGTGTGGTGGTGTGCCGCTGTAATCCCAGCTACTTGGGAGGCTGAGGCATGAGAATTGCTCAACCCGGGAGGTGGAGGTTGCAGTGAGCTGAGATCACGCCACTGCACTCCAGCCTGGGCAACAGCATGAGACCCTGCCTCAAAAGAAACAAACAAAAAAACTAACTATACTTGTTTTATTTGAGATGCCAGAACTTTTAAGATATACTGTTAGGTTATAACAGCTTCCATGTAAGAAAAGAAACCCTGCCAGCCAGGCATGGTGGCTCACGCCTGTAATCCCAGCACTTTGGGAGGCCGAGGTGGGTGGATCATGAGGTCAGGAGATTGAGACCATCCTGGCTAACACGGTGAAACCCCGTCTCTACTAAAAAAATACAAAAACTTAGCCGGGCATGGTGGCATGCGCCTGTAGTCCCAGCTACTCGGGAGGCTGAGGCAAGAGAATTGCTTGAACCCAGGAGGTGGAGGTTACAGTGAGCCGAGATTGCGCCACTGCACTCCAGCCTGGGCAACAGAGCGAGACTCCGTCTCAAAAAAAAAAAGAAAAGAAACCCTGCCATGATTATAAGGCTGATCTCCAATTCAGAAACATGGACATTCTGGATAGTATTCCATGGAGAGAGAATGACATGTTCAAAAGCCAAAGGGAATTTCAGAAGAAGCCAAAGGATCTAAAATCCTACTGGACAGATGACTCCTCTGTTAACTTTTCTTCCATCTTCCTTGCCCTGTCCCCCACCATTCCATTTCTAGGTATCTCACCCCTGGTGGTAAGGTAAGCATCAGTGAAGATAATACCGCCCTAATGCATCCCTTAAAAATGATATGATGTAAGCAGATTAACTGGACTCTTTAAAAAGAGACTGAGATATCATAAATTTGGCCATGTGAATTCATGTATCAGTACACACAGCACTGTTTTCCACACAAGTAGGTACTGTTAGTACCAATTAAATGATGGCTTCCTTTTGTCTTTATCTGTTTTTAATAACAGAACTCTAATTGTATATACAAATTGATGTTTGGGCCAAGTCTGTTTTTACAAAGATGTTAGTTGTAAATTTAGCCCAACATATTATTTCAACGTGTGCTTTGTAACTTATTCTTCCTTTTAAAATTCTGCTGTCATTTGTTTGTTGAACATCAGTATGTAATTTTTTTATTTTCCTCTGTGGTGAATGTCTAGGAGGAAATACAGCTCTCTGGAAGAGGGTACTGGGGCCTTTTATGATTTATTTCTTCAGTTATTTTATTCCATGGTAAAGACTCCAAAATGTTCTATTGTAAAGACTCCAAAATGTTATAGAAGCTTGAATAGTTTCAAGTTAATTCTTTTAAAATCTAGCCTTTTGTTCATCTTTCAAACTCAACAGTATCCTGACATGTCTGAGGTTTAGGAAAATTTGGCTCAAGTTGATGAGGGGGTCTAATATAGGTCTCTGTTGCTGAGTGAAATTCAGTGGTTTTGGCTCATGGGAATTTGTGCAAAATTGTTGGTTCGTTTGATTTGGTTCCCTTTGGGCTACACCCATGAAGTTTTCTTTGGGTTTAGCTTGGTGATCCCCACCCCACACCAAACTCAAAGTGGAACACAGTGGGAATGTTGAGGTTTATACCTCAAGCTATAACTCATCCTAGAGCTTTACCCAGTTTTGAAAGAAAGAAAAGCCTGGCCTGTATTTTAAATCTGTAAGTGAAATATTTATTGAAACTAGACTAAACAATCCCAGAGTCAGTTGAGATCTTAGAGGTCATTTGACCAAACTCTCCACCTGACACATGATTCCAAGAGTCAATTTAAAATTGTCTGAAGTCTTTTTAATAACTAAAAAACTTCCTGCAATATTCCACATTTATCCATTTGGATCAAACTTGTTGACTTTGTGGTCCAGGTTTGCTATATCCATGTGAATTTTTTTTCTGTTTGATTTATCAAGAACCAAGGGAGATGTGTTAAAAACCTTCAGATGCATATATTTCTACTTGTAATTCTGTCAATTTATGCCTTATATATTTGGAGGTTGTGTTATGAGTTTAGAATTGTTTCACCTTCCTGAAAATCCTCTCTTTTATCCCATGTAATGACTGATTTTATCTCTAACAATTCTTTATATCTTAAAGTCTATTTTACAAAATTATAGGTCTACTATATCTTATCTAAAGCCCGCAGTACAGAATATTATATAACACCAACAAAGGGTCTGGGCCAGCATTCAGTAATCAAGCATATTGATATGATCACAATAAAATGTGTGAATCTTTACACTAAGTGGGATATATAAAAATATATATTTTTTGTTTTTATTTTCAAGCTTCTTATATCCTTATGCTTTAGTTGAGTCTCTTTATAAATGACATGGATGATTTTTACTTTTATTCAAGTTTTAGTCAATTTAGTGGTTTGCCAACATTTGCAATCATTTCTATCATATTTACTTTTCAATTCAACCTTTTTTTCTGTGCCTTTTTCTTTTTTCTCCCACCTTTCCTACTGCCTGTTTTGCTGACCAACTTTTCCTTATTTGTTTTCTCCGCTAATTATTTGGAAATTTTGTACTTTCTTTTCTTTTAGTGGCTATTGTTGAAAATTTTTAAACATACTTGACTTTATAAAGTCTAAAATTAATGTCGCTACTCATCTGATATATATGATTCACTTTAATCACATACCTCCCATTTTCTCTATTGTTAAATGTTTTAATTCTATCTTGTTTTTATATGACTCATTAGTAATTACTGTTATTTTATTTAAAAAATCTGTGCATGTTTAGCTTGTCCCCCGTGTTATCCTAGTTTCTTTGCTAAGTGTTGCCTGTTTTCACTTCTTTCTGGTTTCGGTTTCCTTCTTCCTGAAGTACATCCTTTGATGGCTTATTCAGAGAGGGTCTATTAATGATTAACTCTTTCATTATTTATTTCATTTGATTTACATATTAGCTGGGTGTGGAATTCTTGGTTGACAGCATGTTCTGTCAGTATGTTGAAGATACGATTCCATCACTCTTTAGCTTTTGCTTTTGAGAAGTCTGCTTTAGTCTAATTGGTCTTTTTCAGGCAATGTCTTTTCTTGCATTTTTAAAAAGAGTTTTACTTTGTGTAGGTGTTTTATGGTTTCTCAATGATGCATCTCAATGTGGATTTATTTTTATTTATCTATCCCAGTTGGAACTAATTGTGCTTCCTAAATCTGAGGATTCATGTCTGTCACCAATTCTGGAAAATTCTCAGCTAGTCTTTTTTTTTTTTCATATTTCCTTTCCTCCATTCTCTGTAGTGCCTATTTCTGTAACTCATATTAAACATACATTTTTCTTTTCATTCAGTGTTATCCCTTAGACTTTAAAAAATATATTTTCTTTCTTTTTGATTGCTCTTTCTTGCATTTTGGGTAGTTTCTTCAAATATTTCTTCTAGTTCATTAAGTCTTTTCTCACCTATGTCTAATCTTCCATTTAACCCTTATATTGAGTTTTTAAAATTTCAATGGTGTTATCTTCATTTTTAGAAGTTCTACTTGGTCATTTTTTTTCCCATCTGTTTTTGTGTTTCATAGTGTCTTGCTATGTTATTATTTTTTATAACTTATTTTGGGTATTTAATAATTTTAAACACGTCTATTATATAGTCTTATGTGATAGCTCTTGTATGTCTACACTCACTCTTTGTTATACCTGCTGACTCTTTTATGGTGGATTGTGTTCTTGTGGGTTTTGTTGTTTTAGATTGTGAGCTCATGTTTGGTGGGACATTGTCTACTCGAGTCCTGTTCTGCTAGTTTATGGGCACATCACTATAGAGTAGATTTAGTTTTGCTTCTGCCTGCTGCTTCAGGGCTAGTCATCTTCAAACCACTTTTTATATTACTTTCTGTGATTGAGATTTGCATGACATTTGGGTAGTACAAATTTACACCTCAATTATGTACATGGATAGAGTCAATGGTTACAAATGCTGAAGGAAGACTTTTCCCACCCATAGTTTAGGTAGAAAGGCAAGTTTCTTTGACATTCCTATTAGTGATAGCTTCAGGTTTATAAAGCCATCTTCAATTCAAATTACCCACTCCCTATTGGCCTAAGACCCTGGTTTCTGATGTCAGCCTTCTTTCTCCATCCCACACTCCTATGTGTGCCCCAGGATTAGCTCATAAGCTTTTATTTCGATTTTCATTTACTTCTTTGTTTTGGGTCCTTAGATATTTTCCTTACATTTTTGCAAGTTTATGCATTAAAAGGAGTATGTATTATATTTTATCCAGAATCTCTAAGTAGATTTTAGAAGGAGAGATTTTAGGCTTTCTGGACAGCTATAGTGGGAGAATTGAAAGTCTGAGTCATTTTACATTACCCTCTCCTGTACTAATGCAATTAATTTGTTTGTTATTATTGTGCTGCAAGACTTTTTATTGATCCCTGTTACTTTTTAAAATTGTTATTGTTAGGTTTGGTTCTCTCATTCTAGCTTTTTTGTCTTTAACCCTGACTCAGTTATCTAGTATGTTAGTTTTACCTCCCAGCCCTGAGTCATTTTAAATTTGATGTGCATATTATCTGGGTATTCCATAATTGTTTGGTAAAAATATTAAACAGGAGCCATTCATGTACATAGCCCAGGAATAGGCCACTAAAGATTTCCCTGTCAGTGGGTATTGATCAGAACTCTTTGAAACTGTTGCAGATGTCTCCAACTCTGTTTGTATATTTCAGTTCACATTTCCACATTTTACCCACAAGGCTTGTTCTTAGTCAACTTGCTCAGCTCAGTTCAATTTGGTTCAGCCCATATTTCTTAAGTGCGCACTCTGGGCCTTTGTGTATACGGTATGCATCCGAGATATAAAGAAGAAAAAGCCACAGCTCCTTCCTTCGTGATGCTCATAGTCTGGTAGAGGAAGAATTCAGGTAAGCAAAAAAGCCAGTCATATGATCATCTCTTTCTGCATTTTGCTCAGGATCAACTTCTACACGACTGATCTATAGTTTATGGCCCCTGTCCTCTTTCCTTTCTTGCTAAGTCATAGACATACCAGTTGAATTTATACAATTCATCTGTGGGGGAAGTTTCACAAGGCTGATTTTTCCATATATCTTCTCTGTATAATTTATTGTTAATAAATTCATTTAAGTATTTTAAAATTCTAAAATATATGTCAGTAAAGGGTGCTAAAATATTAAACAAATATTACTTTCAGATTTTCTTTTCTTCTCTTTTTATTCCTATTCTATTTTCCCCTTTGGTTAATTTTATTTTTCTCAAAATTCTCCCTTTCTTTTCTAAACCTTATATTTCCCCAAAAGAATAGTACCAGATAGTCTCATATCAATTTGATCTTTTTTGGCCTGGTTCCTTATATTGACTTTCCTGTCCAAGTCTTTCTACTTGTTCTAAGACTTCATCTCATTTTTTATTATTGGCCTTTCAAGATTTGTTAGGCAAACAGTTTTCAGTGAAAGAGCTTAATTTAGTTAAGCACTAAGTTTTTATCTGGGCTAGAAATTTTGGATCTTACCTTTACTCTTTTCTCACTATAACCCCAAACAACATTCATTCATCAGGAAAATCTGTCAATATTTCCTCTTTGAAGCATTTTACATCTGTTTCCAAAGCTTTATTCCCATATTTAGTGTCACAGTCCATGCCCTTATCTTTTCTCAGCTGATAATGGGATAACCTCCTGAATATTTCCCATTTCTTCTGACATTAATCTTAGTCTTTTGTTTTTCAAATTATAATTCATGTTCCTGTAGGTTATAAACTCAATTTACTTGTTCATGATCATAACTTTTTGTGATGTAAAATAGAACATATACACAATATTGGAGTACATGGCACATAATAAGAGATTTCATGAAATTGTTTTAATTATTTACATATGTATGCTAAGTGTTAACTTACCACTTGTAATAGGAGATTATAATTGTGTTGGTTGTCCTTTGGAGGGGCATCTATCTAGCATCTGAACCTTTCCCCATGATTAGAATATTCTGTATTATATGAGACTTGGTAGGATGTAGGGCCTGCTTCCATTATAGAAGCTAAAAAATATCCCAGGTCTTGTCTTTCCCAGCATCCCTTGCAGCTAGGTTGCTTACCTGTAACCTAAGCTTGCTTAATCAGATGCCTGGTTTGTTGAACTGGGACTTACAGAAGCAGGGAAAATGAATACCAAGGCTGCTGGTGGTGGCGGACACCAGCATTTGGCTTTTGAGGCAGCAGTGGCTGACAGCCAGTGATAGCAACAGGGTCCTCATCAGAATGGTTCCGGTCATGGTTTGGCTATGATTCTGGCTACCTCACTTCCTTTTGCTCCTGCCTATTTTCTGAGCTGGCACTTTAAACTTCCTGGAGATTTTATGAGCTACTCTAGTTTCTTTCAACCAATTTCTTTTCTACTTGCTATGGACTGAATTTTGTCATCTCTCTACTCCTCCATTCATATGTTGAAGTCCTAACCCCCAGCGTGACTATATCTGGAAGTAGGATCTTTCGAAGTAATTAAGGTTAAGTGAGGTCATAAGAGTGGGGCCCTAATCAGATAAGATCAAGACTTTATAGGAAGAGGAAGAGAGAAAGAGAAACCTCTCTCTTTCGTGTGAGGATGCAGCAAGAAGGCAGCTGTCTGCAAGCCAGGGACCTCACCAGAAACCAAACCCTGTCAAGCCTTGATTGTGGACTTTCCAGCCTTCAGAATGTGAAAAATAAATTTCTGTTATTTAAGCAACCCAGTCTTTGGTATTTTGTTATGGCAACCCAAGCTGACTAATATACTGCTTAAATCAAGTAGAGTTGGTTCTGAAAAGAATTCTGAAAAGTTCATAGGGTTGTTGTAAATATTAACTAAGATTATGTATATTATCTGTCACATGGTAAATTTTCAACAAATGATTGTTATATTATTAGTAGTAGTATTCATTAAGTCCTCAAAGTCATTGATATGTTCTTGGAAACTATGGCTTTAAGCAAAACGTGTGACAAAACCAATGTTACCATAAGCTAATTGATATAAACAAGAGTTAAGTTTCTAGCCAGGCGTGGTGGCTCATGCCTGTAATCCCAGCACTTTGGAAGGCTGAGACAGAAGGATCACTTGAGCACAAGAATTTGAGACCAGCCCAGGCAACATAGTGAGACCCTGTCTCTAAAATAAAAAAGTCAACTTCCTACACCGTATTTCTGGTCACAGAACTATCACCAAACATCTAAATAAAGATCAAAACACTTTTAATATTAAACATGTAAGGTAATTATTTTCCTGCTTATTTCCAGTTCAGGGTTGGCAACAGCTTAGGGTACCAGGTGGGAACCAACCCTGGATAAGGCACCATTCCATCACAGGATGCATTCACACACTGACACTCACTGAGACTGTGACCATTTAAACACACCAGTGAATCTAACATGCACATCTTTGAAGTATGGGAGGAAACTAGAGTACCCGAAGACAACCCACAAAGACATGGGGAGAACGTGCAAGCTCCACACAGACAGTGGCCCTGGCCAGGAATCAGTCTTTTTTCTTATCAATATTATAACAAAACAATGTTGAATGAAATGACATAATTTGAAAAGCCCTGCTATATTGTTATTAGGGACAAAGCAAGGTAGAGCTTTAGAAAAACAAAACAAAGATGTGGGGACATCAGATACAGAGTTTTGTCATTGAGGGAAGTCAGCTTGAGATGTCTGGGATGGCATGAGAAGCACAGTAGTGGGGAGTGCCTGGAGAATGAGCTGAACAGGAATGACATAGGAATGTAGGCCTCAGCTGGCCATCAGGAACATAGGGCAGGGCTCCTTTCCCCTGCCAGCCTCAGCTTCAGGCACCAATGCCTAGGATAGAAGCAGGCTAGACCCTCACACCAATACCCTCACAAAGATAACTAGGAAGCTGCTGTTGGATATTATTATCACTAGAGTGTAGAGAAGTCTAGAGATCTCTCCAGGCATTGCAGTCCTTTGATGAAAACAGCAAAATCCAATGTCTGCCTCCAGGGAGGGTTGAGGCAGCTAAAAATGGGACATTCATTGCAAATATTGAGTCTACAAATACTACAAATCCTTTCACATCCTGCTTAAAGCACATTTCCTTAGTGAAACTTCCAGTCACCCCAACGGAAGTAAATCACTCTTCCTTTTTAGCTTTCTCAGCATTTGGTCTGTGTCTTTAGTAGTTTGTCTTGTGTATTGTGCATCATTTCGCCAACTGAACTATAAGCTTCTTGAAGTCAGGAATCCTGTCTTGATCCATTGATATATTCCCACAGTAATTATCAAAGTGCTTTGTATGTGACAGGTGCAAAATACATATGGAATTAAAAACCAAATTAGTGATTTTGTAGATAAGTGGTGACATAATGCAGTTTATTTCCTAAAGCTGTTTAAGTAAGTGTTAACTGCTAATGAACTACAGGTGTGAATTATAGGTGACATCTACAATGCCCTCATATGGTTGGTTTGGGGAGGGTGCTCAAAGCCTACCCTTATTCAAACAGCCAGAGGCAGAAGGTAATACAGATTTGCATATTGATATACTATTTCTAAGGGAGGAGGACTCACTAAAGGTAACACCTAGAGCACTTTTTGAGTGAGCCAGACCCTAAAGTCAATAAACCAAAGTACAGTTGACCCTTGAACAACATGAATTTGAACTGTGCGGAGGATCCTATTTACTTCCATTTTCTCCCACCTCTGTCACCCACCCCGAGTCTGCAAAACCAACGCCACCTCTTCTACCTCCTCTTTCTCCTCACCCTACTCAATGTGAAGATGAGGATGAAGACCTTTATGTATGATGACCCACTTCCACTTAATAAATAATAAATATCTTTTCTTCCTTATAATTTTCTTAATAATATTTCCTGTAGCTTTATTGTAAGAATATGGTACAAAATTTGTGGTAATTGGCCGTTTATGTTATTGGTAAGGCTTCTAGTCAACAGTAGGCTATTACTAATTAAGTTTCTGTAGAGTCAAAAGTTATATGCAGATCTTTGACTGCATCATTCAAGGATTAACTGAACTTTGTGAAAACACCTTGCCTTAATATCTGTAGTCTAAAACAGCATTATGATGAAGTGTCATCATATTAACACATTGTTACTGTAGAGATCTAGTTACTCTCCTTGGATGTTCCCCAAACACTCTTTGAGGCTGGGGTTTCTGTTCCTTCTCCCGTGCCCAGAGTAGCCACATGCTGTCATGGAAAGAGTGAGGCAGAGCTTCATGGACTGCTCAGGGCATTGTCACGGGTGTAAGGACCTTCTCACCTATCTGAGTTGATGCCTGGTAGCTTTTTCCATTAAAAGACCCTTTCCCAGTGACTTTGAGGAGAGTGGGCCATCTGCTTTACACTCACTCTTGCCTGGGCTTCTCAGGAAAGCAATTTTTTTTTTTATTATACTTTAAGTTTTAGGGTACATGTGCAAGAAAGAGAAGCAAGCAACATGTGGTTTGCCATCACTGGCAGTGTTTCCTTAAGTCTGCGTATGCTGGAGTCCAAGCCCAGATATTCAGGAGCCAGCTCAGCCAGCACCTGGCCACCTCTGCCCTGCCTCAATCACACCAGTTACTGCAGACTCCACACTGCATCACCAAAGGTGCCGCCCACCTCGTGCTGCCCCGCATAAGGTCTAAATATGTCTATTCTATTCCGGGGAACAGTACTTCTTAACATCTTGTTTGAGGTACAAAGCCTAAGTACCTTTGTGACAGAAATCAGACGACAGAAAAAACCTGCGAGTTTATTATTACAATTAAAGCTTTTAAAGTAGCGGGCTAGGAATGAATGGTAACATTTTCAAAAGAAAATAAACTGAGAATGGACCTATGTGAGATGTGGAAAATATTTTAAAGCAAAGGAAATGATTCACCACCTCAAAGACGTGAAATTTAGATGAATTATGCAGGTCAGTTTTTAACTTCTGTGGAGAGCCTCTATGTCTTGGATAAATCCATATGTGTGTGCTTTGCATAACACTCACAGAAAATTATTTAACATTAGTATTCAGAGAGTAAAGAACTCTTTGAATGATTTTAGCCATTTCCTCTTAGAATCAGAGTGGTGGTGGTGTGGGGGGAGGTAGCATGACTTGTGGAGTAGAGCTTTGTTTACATAATGGACCCTTTGTAAAGTAATTAAAAAGTGACCTTTGAAATATTTAACTTGGTTTGTTTTGTTAGATTTTCCTATGTATTTATTTTTCTGTGGAGTCTGTTTTTGCAACTCCGCAAGATATCTAAGCGAACACTTTAAGATAACATATTTTATCCTTTGTTTCATGAATCAAATGGATGTACAGGTATTAAGTAATAAAAAATTATTTTGAAAAATAAATTTATTCAAGTTACTTTCTCACCATTAGCTAAAATAAGGATTTTATGGACTAGTCAAAGTTGCTCAATATCTAGTCATCCGAATAAATGTTTCTATTATTATAATTTTAAATTTTTTTCCACATAAATTTCATTTTTAGATTTCACTTTTCATTACTGAAAAGGGGCCTAAATATGTATTCACATAATTGCATTACTACTTTGAAACTAATATAAAATATTACTTAAAATTATAATGGAGGAGGGTCTGAATTGCATTTGTGTTTCTTATTTGGGGGATAATTAATAATTAATTTACATTGGAGGATCTGGCGAGGCAGAACAGAAGCAATCAGGAAAAGTTTTCATGAGATGGCCTGGGGTTCTGGATACAGAAGGCATGTGTAGCAATTAAACTCGATCAAAAGTGAAATGGCTGTTTTGTGAAGTAATGAGCTTCTCATCACACGAAGTATTCAAGCAAAGCCTGAATGACTTTATACTGGAGATTCTGAGGTGCAGTGGGTTTCTTTATTCTGTGAAGAGATGTTCAGTAGGGAGACACTTCTAAGGGCTTTTTGGATTCTAGGACAAAAGTTCTAAATAGTTTAGTTTGTCCTAATTGTGTACTTTTTGTTGAATTGAGTCAGTGTTTGAACTTATCATATGATTATTTTTTTCTCCTAAAAAGAAAACCAGAAGGAATCACTCTTAATTATTTAAGGTACAGTTGAACACTTAACCTTTTAAAACTTCAGAACCTAAAATAAATAGGTTTATTTAGATCATAATTCTGAAAGACATGTGTTAGTCTGTTCTTGCATTGCTAAAAAGGAACGCCTGAGGCTAAGCAATTAATAAAGACAAGATCAATTTGGCTCACAGTTCTGCAGGCTGTACAGGGAGTATGGTGCCAGCATCTGCTTTTGGTGAGAGCCTCAGGAAGCTTACAATCATGGCGGAAGGTGAAGGGGGAGCTGGTGTCTTCTGTGAAAAGAGCTGGAGTAAGAGAAAGAGGGGCAAGGTACCACCCACTTTTAAACAACCAGATCTCTCATGAACTCAAAGCGAGAACTCGCTCATCATCAAGGGGATGGCACTAAGCCACTCATGAGGGATCACCCCCATGATCCAAACACCTCCCACCAGGCTCTATCTCCATTACTGGGGATTACATTTCAATGTAAGATTTGGAGGGGACAGACATCCAAACCATATCAGACACAATCCTGAATGTGAACACCATTATCCTGAATGTTGAAATCCTGAAAGATCAAAATTCCCAAAGTCTAAAATCGCTAACATCTAAAATCTCAGTAATTATACTCACAGGATAATTGCATCATGCTCAGCAGTACTATTACCTTGTTATTGTCTTTATTTGGAAATTAAGTATGTTTTAAGGAGATATGTATGGGTGCCAAGTTGACATAGAGTGGACTTGAAGACTTAATTTTAGGTGTCAGTTTGACTAGATTAAGGAATATCTAGAAAGCTGGTAAAGCATTCTTTTGGGTGTGTCTGCGAGGGTGTTTCCAAGGGAGATTAGTGTATGAGTCCGAGTGGATTAGGTGGGGGAGATTTGCCCGCAGTGTTAGCGGGTGCCATCCTATTGGTGCTGGCCAGAGAAAACAAATACAGAAGGCGAACTGGTCTCTGCGAGCTAGGACAGACTTTTCTTCTGTTGCCTTAAACGTCAGAACTCCAGGCTCATTGGCCCTTGAATTCCAGGACTGACTTCATCCCCACCCCTCCCACCCCATCCTGAGGCTTTTAGCCTGAGCCAGCTATGGGCATCCCAGGGTCGCTGGCTTTCAGATGGCCTGTTGTGGGACTTCTCAGCCACCATAATTGTGTGAGCCTTTCCCCTAATAAATCCTCTCTCATTTGTCTATGTACATATCCTATTGGTTCTCTCTCTGGAGAAACCCTGACTAATAGAGATTTGGTATTGGGAAGCTGAGTATCATTGGTTTTTACTCTATTTCTTACAACCCAGTGAAAGAGATCTGTGAAACTGTTCCCATGCAAAAAGGCTGTGATAAATTAAGTGTATGAGGAACTTAATGAAAGATAAAAGTTTAAAAGCTAATTATTATTGGTGCTGCAAAAGCAGAAAATTGCTTAATTGCAATGGCCACACAATTAGACTCTCAGATAGACAGAATATATTTACAAAATTTGTAGGCCACAATCCCCCTTCAAATACGAGTGCTGCAAGTGTTTCAAAGATCATAGAAAAAGTGAAAACACAGGCGAAAAATGCAAGAAATCTCCCCTGCCAAATTGTTCAATCGTGTACGACTTCTGCCCCTTCACATATAACACCATGCTTGCCTTCAAAAAACATCCTTTGTCAGGGAGTAAAAAAGAATTCCAGAAGCTCAGCAACTTTCTGGACCAAAGACACTTGCTAATATTGAGCTTTCTCCAGTGTTACAGAACACATTAGGTGGTGAATTATCCTTGACTAGAGATTTGACTGTAGAAGAAAATAGAGTTCTTATGTATATATTTACCACAAAATCTAACATAAAAACTAGCACCTTTTTCACTTTGGCTAATAGTTGGCACTTTCAAAGCTGTCCCCACTATTTTTTAAATCAACTGTATACAATTCATAGTTGTATATTCATATATACAATTCATAGCTCCTGTTAGATCATAAAATTCTAGAACTGATATGCTTGTTTATGTACTAATGACTGGAAAAAAACAAAGCACTTTATAAATGCTTATTCGAAGATTTGATGGACTTTGCAGAAGAAAATGGATTTCAATTGAATTGCCAAACCATAATGACAGATTTGGAATTAGGTGTGATCAAGGCTTCTAAAAATGATTTTTAAGGTGTTACCAACAAAGTTTGTTTTTGCCCAATGCATTTGGTGAAAAATTCAGATGAGTGGATTGGCCACGAATACTTGAATTTAAAAATGCATGATTTGCCAGCATGACATTCCTTCCAGCTGATGACATTCCAGATTTTAATGAATTAAAACCACATTTGCCTGAAGAAGCCAGTGAAGTAACTGATTTGAAAATAATTATGTGCATGGTAGGATAAGAAGACATGGTGTTGCTGTTTGATCACCAGCATTGTTTCTGTCAAATTTGTGGTCTGTATATGAGTGTATGCAGAATGGATTTCCATGTACCCAAAACAACAAAGAAGCACAGCACAGAAAATGGGAAAATTTAATAGACACTCCTCATGTTGGTGCATGTCAAATAATAGAAGGATTTCAGGAAGATCAGTGTCACATAGAAAATTAATGTGAACATATTCTGCCAGGAGAGTGATGTCCTAAAAGAAAAAAAAACAGCTCTTCACTGCGATGTAAGACTTCAAAATATAATTAATGATCGTGAAAGTTGGCCAGCTCTTCTGGACAGATCTGTGCAGTTGCTTATAATCTATTCCTGTAATACACTTTTTCATGTTGAATTTTCCTTTTGGATTTGGGTTTTATTTACTTTTTATAGTTTTTTTTAACTATTTAAAATTGTTGGCATTATTTTTTTCCAATTAATTATGCTATGCATTTCATCTTCACATCATTTCCAATACTAGAGGTATAAATTGTGTTGAGACTTTTAGAGAATTCTCATTTGTTGTATGCAGTTTTTGCAAATTTGACTCCACAAAAGTGCATTGTCACCACATTGACTTTGTGTGTAAGCATTGTGCATGTATGCAAAAACATTGTAACTTCCTCTCTAAATGAAGAGATGTCCATTTTGTATGTCTGCATTTGTGAAAGATAAAATTTCTCGAGATTTTGGCTCTTTGGATAACTGAATATATGGGGGTGACCCATCATGGTTTTTCATCAATTTTGTCTTAGGTTGTTCATTTTGGTGTTTCAGATGACCACAGTTATAAAGCTGGGTGCATGCAATTGCCAACCATAGTATTACATGTTTGTACATTTCCCTTTTCGACCTATTTGTTTATGAATACAGCTCATATGCTCATAACTTCATACTCTGCAGCTGTCATTGTTATACATGAGGGTTTACACTTGTAAGAATATGTTATTATTGCCTAGTCTGTTGTGTAAAATGACCTATGAAATGTTTTGTCATGTTTTTGTGTTTCTCAAATAAATTCCCTTTTAAAAATGTAAATAAATATCTTTTAGAGTATATTTAAAATTATTCTTCCCAGATTTTGATCTTCCAGGATTTCAACATTTGGCATTACGGTATTAAAGATTGTATCTTTGGGGATTATGATTGACTCCCAAATTAAATCACATAGGGAACAAATGATTTATTCAAATTTTGGAAAGGATGCAAAAAAGGGTCTCTAACTTCTTACTCTCACAACTTTAATTCAGGCTAGAGAAGAGAAAAATATATATGTCTTAGCTATTTTTTGTCCTCCAGATCTCCTGTACTTCAAGCAATTAAATCTTGCTCCCACCCAGTTCATGTTCCTTCTTTACATATCTAATTCACTACCAAATATGTTTCATAAATTTTTATGTGAAGTCAACTGTCATGAAAAACACTGTATATTTTGGGTCCGGAGGACACGAATTTATTTAGAAATATCTTGAGAGGACACATAATCCCAGCTCCTTCCGCATGCAGCCATCTGTCAGTGAGATGTTTAGGGGTGAAAAATGAGTTTAATAGTTTTCAGTCTCAGAATCAAGGCTGCCATCATGTGGGGGAAATTAGAGGTAATTGTAAGGTCATTGTCTAAGACTGATTGATGTTTCCAGAAATGGTGATTCTCAGGCTACCTTACCTTCTATTTCTTCTTTGGGATCTCTACTACCCCACCCTGAAACACCAAGCTTGAACTCTGACCTGCTTGTTTATGTCTTGACAATCCTAGACAATCCTTTGATTCTCTCCTTTCCCTGGTTTCTTATTATTTACAACAGTTATCACCATGTGAAATCATATTATATACAGCATTTATTTTGTTTTAAACTTGATATTAGTTCCAGTCCTAATTAGTTCTACTAAAATGTAAGCCTCATGAGGACAAGAAGCTTGCTTAATACATATAAGTACTAGGAACAAATCTTTCAACATGTTTATTGGCTTATTTATCTGCTTAGGTATCTAGTAGTGGTGATTAAATTGCTTTACATTTCTTTCTTAAAACTACACTGTCTCATGTGATGTGATCTCTGCCACACCTTCGTTCTCTCTTTTGATGTCATTATAAAATGCTGTCTTCAGTCTATACCTTTAAGGGAAGCCAAACATCACAACTGTTTTTTTCTTTAACAAAAGGCAATTACTTCTTTAGATTTATCTATTTTTTTTTAACTTACTGCTCCTTGTAATTCCTTTCCTCCCTGCTCAGCTCATGTCTTAGAAGTGACTGTGCACTCTGCTGCATTGGCTCCGTTCTCTCCAGTTTGATTTGTGCTATATTCATATTTTATAAATTCCCCTCATCAACATATTTTCATAAAGCTTCTTATAGCCAAATCTAAAAGTGCCTGTATTATACTTATTCTGACCTTTCCCAGTTCCCACCCTGCAACTGGCCATGCTTCTGGCTTTGGTTTCAGTAGCACATGGTCCCATGTGCTTCTTGAGGGATCTCTGGGACTGACTACTTTTATTTCTAACTCTGCAGTTTATGGCTTAACTCCCTACTTCTCCTCTTCCTGTCATCCATCTGCAATCACCAGCCAAGGAACAAATCCTTATAGTCCTATACTTATAGTTCTTATTTTCCACAGTGTCCCTTGGAAATCTTGTTTCAAAATTTAAATTTCCTTGTATCTACAAATAGTCCAAAACAGATTTTTTTCCATTAGTGTTGCTGTGACTGGTTGCTCTAATTTGATCTTCAGAAAGATAGCAAGTTCCACCAGGCACACTTTGGGAGGACGAGGCCAGTGGATCACTTGAGTCCAAGAGTTTGAGACTAGGTTGGGCAACATGGCAAAACCCCATCTCTACCAAAAATACAAAAACTAGCCAGGCATGGTGGTGTGCACCTGTAGTCCCAGCTACTAGGAGGCTGAAGTGGGAGGATCAATTGAGTCTGTGAGGTTGAGGCTGCAGTGAGCCATGATGGTGCCACTGCACTCCAGCCTGGGCAAGACCCTATAAAAAAAAAAAAAAAAGAGAGAGAAAAGAAGAAAAGAAAAAAAGATACTAAGCTGAAGTTGAATAAACAGCTCCATGTGGACACGTATTTTTGACTATGTGTATGTGCAGACAGTTTTTGTCTCTGAAGACATTGGGGTACGCCAGGCAGAGAAACACCTTGCTTTTGTGGATCTTGTTTTCAGTTTGAGTATTTTATTATTCAAGATAATTTTTTTTTGAGATAGGGGCTCAGTATATTGCCCAGGTTGTTCTCGAACTCCTGTACTCAAGCAATCCTTCTGCCTTAGCCTCCAGATAAATCTTTAAAAGGACTTCTTACATTGGGTTTCGAATTGATATTGTCTCTATTAAAGCTGTGTGTTCAAATACCTACTTCAACCTACAAATCTTATGAGTCTATTTTTAAATTTAGTTATTATATAAGAATAGTCTCTTTCATTTGTTATCCTATTAACATTTGATTAATTCAAATTTAACAGTTGAAATTTTCCTAAACAATTAATTACAATTCTAATTTAGCTACTTAAATTCCCTTAAACATTTTAAACCTCATTTACACATGTAATGTATGTGACTGTCTCAAACACCTCAAATGCCTTGTGGGGCAGACTTACAAACCTAACAAATCATTTTAAGCACATAGCAACTTAAAAAATAGTAAGCAAACATATACCCATAGTAAATCAGCCTCTCTTAACATTTTAATGCTATTTCCAAAATTGAATCAAATGTACTTACACCATTTAATATCCCAAATCTGGAATTGATTATATGTTTTAAATTAAAGTCATAATATTTTTAAGTATTTCAAACTCTTTAAATAAAACAACTAGAATGGCCCAATGATATGAAAAGTACACTTAAATATATTCCATAATGTTATTAAGAGTATGGGTTTGATTTACTTTATCTCTATTCTTAATTATTTAAACTTTCCTGGGGTGCCAAGGTCTCCAGTACAATTAAAGTAAGCAGTTTTACCATCCATGGATGGCTGAGTATACCAGGTTGAAAAATCAGAATATCAGTATGATGAATTATTGGTCAGAGACTGACCTGATTTGTATTTTTCAAAGATGGCTCCTGGTTGCTAAGTGGAGAAGGATTGAGGGAGGTTAGAAGGTATCCATCTGGTAGTGACCCTTTTGTTCTGTGTAACTCTTCAATGGCTTTTCACGGAAAGGGCCTTTATTTTGTTCTCCCAGGGTACTCCTTATTAGCTCCCAAGGCTCTGTTCCTTCTTGTACCTCTCTTTTCTGCTATGGCCCTACTTCTTTCCCCGCTACTGCATGCCCTTTTAACTCCTTTTCTGATGTTTGATTTTTATTTCCTCCCAGTTTCACTACCATAGGTAGAATGGGATGCTTACATTCTTGGGGTAGAGGAAAGTTGGTCCCCAGGAAGAGAATGAGTTAAGGGAGAGAGAGAGAAAAAAAGAATGAATTCTTTACACATAGGCAATAGACATAGAAAAAAATCTAAAAGTGTACATAGCATATGTTAACCTGGGTTATCTTTGTGGAACATTATGGAGTACTTAACTTTGTGCTGTATGACATGATGTGTTTTTGACAAAGAACATATACTATTTCTATAATCAGTTAAATAAAAATAATTATGAGAAATACAAATCAAAGGATTAGTGTGGCAATAAAATCAGAAAAATAGAAGTGAATCTTGGTGAAGAATTGAGCCTAACTATTTAAAAAATTATTATTATCAAATATTTTATCAATGCATAATTGTAGAGTAAAAATTGCTTTTAAAATAGCAGAATTTGATGTGTCTTTTCAGCCTGGTTGTGAGTTATAGTCACCGTGAGTAAGTTCATTTTGAAATGGTATCAGCTTTTCAGAGTGATTGATTCCATAGTGCAATAATTATGGTCTTACGGAAGTAAGACCAATTTGGATTTTGCAGCTCTCAGGGAAAAAGCAGCAGTGCAATAAACAAACATGTAAGCACCAGATATTTATGTGAAGCACTGCAAGGTGATTTCATGGGGACTCACAGGCAGTGAAAAGGAAACTATTACTTGCCTTAGAAAACTTGATATAATTATGGAATAATCCATAATGGCTTTGTTGACCAGAATAATTATATTTTAACTTTTGATTTATTTAGAAAGAAAATGGACGCTTCTGGGTCACATTAATCTATTTTGTTATTTCACACTCACATTAGTATTTTGAAGTTGCTGTAAAGTTTTTTATGAGGGGCACAGTGCTGACTGTGCTTAGACTGACAACATTCATCTCACTGAATCGAATAAATTGAATATTGGGGCCCCTTAGCTCAAAAAAAAATTTAGCTTTTGAAAGACTGTTTTGGATGACCCAGAAAAAAAAGGTAGAGGATTTCTGCTGTTGA
Source organism: Gorilla gorilla gorilla (assembly GCF_029281585.2). Classification (NCBI taxonomy): domain Eukaryota; kingdom Metazoa; phylum Chordata; class Mammalia; order Primates; family Hominidae; genus Gorilla; species Gorilla gorilla. Next base: position 57,432,457 of record NC_073229.2, on the reverse strand, counting down.
AGGAAAGCTTCATTGACAAGATTGTGTGAGCATTTTATGTATCTGAACTTAGCAAGCTATAACTTCAAAACCTCCGAAGGGACATTGACAACACAACTAGACAGCTTATACCCCCATAGGTAGTTACTCACCCACTATGCTGAGATGATTTGATGATACCTCAAGTGGTTGAGAAAGATTCTGTGCTTAGGACTTCCCACCCAAGTATACACTAGCTTCTATACTCCATATGAACTGTGACAGCACATGAATTTTACATGCATCCATTATATTGTACCTAGAACATTGCTGTGGAAAAAGGGGCACCATAAATGTCTTTTGCTATGAATGCATGAAGAAATAGATGCTTGAGGGAATAAATAATACAACTTCAACACATTTTTTATTGGAAATTTTTAAAAATTATTTTAGAGACAGGATCTCACTCTGTTGCCCAGGCTGGTTTCAAACTCCTGAGCTCAAGCAATCCTCCTGCCTCGGCCTCCCCAAGTGCTGGGATTACAGGCATGAGACACCATGCCAGGCCAGATTGGAGATTTTAATGAAACATATTATACTACATATATGAACTTATGGATAAATTTAATATGGCTAGGTTGGCCAGTTCTCAGCATGGCCAAATTTAAGCCATTTCTTTGAGGCTAAGTAAATCATTCAGATTTACTGATTCAGATTTGTTGTGCTGATCAACCATGACTTGATGTATTAGTCCATTCTCACACTGCTATGAAGAAATACCCAAAACTGGGTAATTTATAAAGGAAAGAGGTTTAATTGACTCACAGTTCTGCTTTTGCTGGGAAGGCCTCAGGAAACTTACAATCATGGCAGAAGGCGAAGCAAACATGTCCTTCTTCACATGGTGGCAGGAGAGAGAAGTGCCAAGCAAAGGGGGAAAAGCCCCTTATAAAACCATCAGATCTTATGAGAACTCATTCACTGTCATAAGAACAGCATGGGATAACCACCCCCATGATTCATTTACCTCCCACAGGTCCATCCCACAACACGTGGGGATTATGGGAACTACAATTCAAGATGAGATTTGGGTGGGAACACACCCAAACCGTATCACTTGATCATTCATTAATAAGGTGAGAAAGCCAATTTGAGTGCTTACTGACCAGTTCCGTGGCAATATACAGAAATACACTTTTTTTGTAATCTGCTGCTTTGCTGGCCTTAGAATGGTGACCACAATTAAAGAAAGAAAATCAGATTAATGAGATGATATTCCAAATACCGTAACAAAATAGGACATATATTTTCTATATGTAGCACTTTCTTGGCCCAGATACTCTTCAGTAACTGTTGGGAAATTGCTATAAAATACATAAAGAATTGGTCCTATTGTATGCATCTTATGGTACAATATAACCTCCAGGTTAGGAGACCACATGTTCAAGTCACATTGGGGCCAGTTTTCCGGTTTAAATTTCAGCACAAAGGATTTATTGGAGATATTGGGAAGATTTCTTGACAGAGCTATTTAATACTAGAATGAGTTATTAGGAGCAATTGTGGATTCTCTTGGCAGGCTGTAAATATAGTTCAATTTCTCCTCTGTCCAGGAGAGTTTGGGTGGGCCTACCTAAAAGCAGAAGGACAACCCAGACTGGTCCTTCTAGCCCAAAGTTTGTGTGATTCTTTATAACTCAAAAGAAAGCCCCAGTACTTAAGTGATTTAGTAGGTCTTTTTTGTGCATTCAAGTAAGAGCCACACACCATGTTGGCTAACTGCCCCCTGTGTGAAGACCTTCATTATTGAGTTGTGTTTTCATTGACTCTAAACTTTTCCCCCTGGGTGGAAATATATGTGCTTGGCCTCAGCTCACAGGGAAATTATTTAATGTATGACTCTGAACTTAACATGTTAAGTAGTGGTAGAACAAAGTAAGCTTTTTTTCTTATATGTGAGGCAAATTATGCTTCTCACAAGAGGTGAGTTCTTATTTCCAAGCTGACAGAATTCCTTCAAAAATTTATATATAATGAGAATCTGGAGGGAAAATAAAATAATAAATAGAATTGGAAACATGTTGTAAGAGTATTAGGTATAATTTTTTTGGTCTTTTAACCATTACAGAATTTTCAAGATACTTTAAAAATCTTGTACTTCCTTTATTTTGGAAATAGGTGCTTTCTATACTTTTGTTTTTATTTTCCGAACTAAAAGTGTCCGAAAATGCATAGCAATTTTTAATGCAGTGTGAATAACTTTAAACCACCTGAATATTTAATGAAATAGGCTCAGTTCCAACTCTCCTTCTGTCTCCATTATGTATATAGAAAACAGATTATATTAGTGTATAGTTCTTTTAAAATAAAGGTAGATATTCTAAGCAAGATGAGAATTTGGACTGTGTATATATGAGTATGCCAGCTCAATGCTTAACCTTTTTGTGTCTAAACTTAACACATAATGCATATATAAAACGGGTAAGTTACAGTTATTATGAGGGCCATAACTTCTCAGTTTCCTGTATGTTTAAATTTGAAACTTTAATGTTGTACTAATGGAATTTTGTGTGTTTTATGTATATGCACAAGTCTGCTAGAGATGCTAAAAATGCCAAAATGGAACCAGTCAGAATCTAAGAATGTTCTATAAAAGTGATTGTAGGGTTTAGGCATCTTGTTGAGATCACTTTTGGGGTTTGACAAAGCTGGTATAGCTGAGTGGTCTTCAGTATGAAAGAATGTTCATATCTGCCAAGGAGAATCCTTAAGTCTTACGTGAGTGCAGGCTATCTTAACATTGCAGACTACTAAATACCTATGTGCACAGTAAATATTTGCATATTCGATCACTTATTTCCACCAAATTCCTTTAGTATTTTGGAAATGAAAATAAAAAATATATCAACTGCAAGGCAAAATAACTTTAAAAACCTTACTTTTAAATTTAGAGAGAGATAATTTGTCTGTGATATTTACTTTACTTGCACAACTTTTATGTTTGTCAGAGAAACAATTATGTAATTGTGTTGACACTGCTTGTTAAAATGTGGGAGAAAGTTAAGTCCATTCTCTCTTTGGAGATTTAGTTGTTTGGTCACGCTGGCTATACTATTATTTTAAATAATGAGCAGAACTCTATATGACTCTAAGCTCCCCAAGAGTGCAGGCAGTGATTGATTTATTAAGCTCTCCCTCCCTTCATTCCTCTCTCTACACTTCTGTTCCTTCATTCCACAGATTTTTTCAATCCCTACAAACTTCTAGTTACCCTGACCTAGGCTTAAGAGAAATAAAGAATTTCTCTGCAAGAAGAATACAGTCTTTTTTCTTCTTCTTTTTTTTTTTTTTTTTTTTTGAGATGGAGTTTCGCTCTTGTTGCCCAGGCTGGAGTGCAATGGTGCTATCTCTGCTCACTGCAACCTCCGCCTCCAGGGTTCAAGCGATTCTCCTACCTCAGCCTCCCGAGTAGCTGGGATTACAGGCATGCACCACCAGGCCTGGCAAATTTTTTTGTATTTTTAGTAGAGACGGGGTTTCTCCATGTTGGTCAGGCTGGTCTCAAACTCCTGACCTCAGGTGATCCACCCACCTCAGCCTCCCAAAGTGCTGGGATTACAGGCGTGAGCCACCATGCCTGGCTAAAGAACACAATCTTATGAGTCAAATAGACAAGAAAATTAGTGGAAGGTATGATGAGTGGAAGAGGGACATAGAAGAAGAGCCTCCATTCTCTCTTAGGAAGGTGAGAGTTATGGGGCAAGTGGTCAGAAAGAGCTTTAAAAAGCAGGTAGCAATGGAATTGAGTCTGAAATGTGGAAATATAGGAGTTCTCCATGCAAATGAATGCGTGGACAAAAGAAATTTGGTTGGGGCAGAAGAATGGAGGCTGAGGTTTGTGATGTAGATGACTTGGCCTTCTACACAGGAAGAACAACTTAAATTGAAATATGAGTGAATGTGTGGGAAATCTTTTGGGTACTGTAGACAGGTTAAACAGCTAGAGAAAGGATAATGTGGAAATAATGGGAAATGACATGTGAGAAATATTCCAGGTTATGGAAAGCCTCATATGGCATACAGAAAAAATTGGATCTTATCCTAAAAGGAATTGGAAGTTGCCAAATAATTTAAATCATAGTGGAGGCCCAGTTATATGTGTATAGAAAAGTCATTCTGGTGGCAGTGTAGACAGAGGATGAATTTGAGGGACATGAAACTATTTAGAATGGTATTACAATAATGCAGTGTTCTCAGAGGCAAAGGCAGTCTAGAGTATAGGTAGGTAGCACGCATAATCAAAATGGGCCCATTTCAGAAACTGGAGAACTTGGACTTAGGGCCCATGTAAATGAAGGGAGTAGTCACCACTTGGCCTCAGCCAGTTGTTGCCATTTGGGAAGACAGAGACACCCTATCAGACACATGCACACACCCTGTTGCACATTTATTCTTTATTTTGGCTTTCAGATGAGTGTCAAACATTTTAAAAAACATGAATGGGTCAACACTATATTGATCAAACAAAATAAATCCTTGGGCCAGATACAGCCTAAGTCAGTGTATCACTGAAGTGTGTTCTTTTGAACATTGATCTTTGAAAAATGTCTTCTGTGGTCAAATAAATTAGGAGCAACTGAGACTTGATGAAACTGATTTTAAAATTCACAAGGAAAGGAACATGTACAAGAATAGTCAAGATAATTTTGGAAAAGAACAAAGATGGATAGACTCGCTTGGCAGATATCAGACTGTATTATAAATCTATGATAAGTAAAATAGTGTTGTATTGTCAGTTTGTTTATTGACAATAAACAAATAAATTGTTGAGATAAAATGGTTAGCTCAGAAATAGACCCATGTATATATGAGAACTTAGTTAATGATATAAGTGGCATTTAAAATGTACCAGGGAATAATGGATCATTTAATAAATGGTACTGGAGAAATTAGCTATTAACTGAGCAAAAACAAAGTTAGATTCTATCTCCTGTTACTAAAAAATGTAAGTTAAATAATAAGAAAACAATAAATAGAGGGAAATGCAGAAAACACATTTATCATGTTGGAGAACTGAAGGCCCTGTGAAGACATAAAATGCAAAAAAAATGAAGAAAAAAATTTGACTTAATTAAAATAAAATTTTTGGACAACAAAGGCCACTATAAGCAGTATTAAAAGGTAAGCTACTATCTGGAGAAAATATGCAACATAAGCAGAGGATTAATATGATTAAATGGAAATAACTCCTCCCAAAGAATAAGAAAGAGACTCAAAATCTACTACAAAAGTAGTCAAAGGACATTAACAGGCAGTTCCCTAAAGAGGAAATATAATTGGTGAAAAAACGTATAAAAGTGTGCTTAACGTGAATATAAAATATGAATATGAAAATGTTTGATCACATTACAGTCAGATAAAAGAAAATTTAAAATAAGAAATATCTCTTTCTCTCATCAAATTGGCAAAATAAAAATTTGATAATATCAAAAGCAAGTGAGGAAATAGGAACTCTACTGTTACAGGTCTGAATATACATTGGCAAGGCCACTTTAGAGGACATCATTGTCAGTATCTATCAAAACTGAATGTATACCTGCTATAGAGAAATGGTAAAGACTGTTGTTCCTTCCAGCACTGTTTGTAATGGCAAGTAATTGGAAAGGATCCAGTTGTTCATCAGCAGAGAACTGGTTAAATAAACGATACATTTATACTGTGAAATACTATACAGACTTAGAGTATAAAAAATTAGGTGGGTCTACTGATGTGAGAGACATTGTTGACTGAACAAATTGTGCAGGAATACGTAGAATATTAAGCCAATTATTTAAAAAGGGAAAAAGACATGAAGCAGTGCTATATGTAAAATGTCTGGAAGTATGCATACAAAAGGGATAACTAACAGCGATAACTATGGTGAAAGTTGGAGGATGAGGAGGAGAATTATATTCAAAGGAGACTTTAAATGTAAATATTTTTAACAAGCATTTGTTAATTCATGCATTTATGAATTACTTGTATAATCAAAAATAAGTAAAGGTATTTTCAGTAATGGGAGAAACTTGAGCCTGTTTATTTTCTAAGGAGGAGCAATTAATATAAAGGGAGAAGTAGAAAATACAGGAGAGGAGTTAATTGATGGAGAAAGGTCCCTGACAGACAGGAAAGAACGGGTACAATCTAGAATTCAGCTGGAAGAGTTTACCTTTAGATAGGAGGACGGCCAATCTCTATGACCAGAGAGGAGGAGGAATAGATGAGACTAAGAAAGATAAGCTTCTGTTTGTGGGGGTGGAGGCTGAGAGTGGAGAGAGGAGCTGGGGAATTTGCTTTATGATGACCTCCATTTTATCTTCAAAGAAACAGTTTGTCCCCCACCACCCTGGTGTCTTGTCCTCCTTGCTGTAGATACCAGTAAATATGACTGACTGTCTTCCCCACCTGTTCACCTCAATCACATTAAATGTTATTAGCCTCTCGTTACTATCGGACTCTTTCCTCTTGTCATCTTTGTAAAGAGTAGCTTGTGAATGCCATTACATATGCCCCCACGTCCTATAGTGCTGTGGTGAAAACAACAAGGTCCTAATAATGGGCCATACCAATGAACTAATTTCTACTATTTAAAAGGACACGGGAAACTGCTTTCAGTGGCTTGCCTTCTTAGTTCTGGTATATTCTGCTCTATACTCAAGAGTTATTCTGTTTCCTGTGCCTTCAGAGGACCACATTCCCAGCTTTATGCCCAGAGAAGTCTATGAAACTACCCCCCACCGGCATCCTACAGAGTTGGGTTTTTTTCAGCCTCACAAAGCCCTCTGTTGTTCCTCTTTAACAGTCAGCTAACTGAAGTTAGGGAGAAGTGGTGGGGAGCACTTCTGCCCTTTCCCTCTCCTTTAGATTTTAAGAGCCTTCCAGCAGCTTGACCTTACCTTTTGTGTAAAATATATTTAGTCACTCATCGCAAGTTGCAATCCCTTTTTGGTCCTTGGGTTCCAGATGGGGAATTGAAAAGAGTTTTTAGATGTCAGGCATCAAAGGAAATTGAGGAAAATATCTGCATTATTCTTTCCTCTCCTCTGAATCTTCTGACTTTCCTAGAGGCTGTGCCCCAAGTCTCTGGTACTTTCTCGTTTCATATCTGCCTTTAGGAGGAAAACCTTAAAAAGATTAGTAATTCTTTTCTGTTTTCTATTATTTTAATCCTATTGTAAACATGTTGATGATAAAGTCACATCCTTTGCTTCTCTCTGAATGGTGATACAGATTTTTTGTTGTAGTTAATTTTCTTTCCTGTTTTTAACCATCCTAGATAGTGGTGTTATAAAACAGTACTTTGCAAGATTGTGCTATGTATTTAATGAAAATCAAGGTACTCCAGAGGAAAGTATTGTAAATCTGCACTGCATTCCTACCTGTAAGATGCTTGCTTGCTACAGGCTGTGTCAGCAACAAAGGTGTGGTTTTAAGATGAGAACAAATGAAAAGTAGTGGAATATGTAATTTAATTGTAGATAACTTAAACCGTTATATTGATCTTAATCTGTTTATTCTGATTAGCCCTCGCATTTTAAAAACATGAAGCCAGTATACTTAATCTCTAAGACTTTTAAGTTATTTTTTCCTACTAACTTCTGTGGAGAGCAACTTTGAGACAACTGTTTAACTGGATATTATTCTACCAAACATATCTGATTATTATTAGCTTTATAAAAAGATGGTAGGTTTGTTTTATAACTTAGGTAGTAGAACGAATATTATATTTAGAATCAAATAGACTTTGGTATTACTCTTATCACTTACTAAGTGTGACCTTGATATAGTTAACTTCTCTAAGGCTAAATTTTCTCATCTCTAAAATGGGAGATAATAGAAGTCTCAGAATAGATTACCTAGAGAATGAAAGAGGAAGAATATGTCTAAAAGAAAAAAAAACATAAGTTCAGTTTTGATCAGACTGAGTTTGAAGTGCTACAGAAAAATTTAAATATATAAATGTTGATTGCTTTAAGACTAAAGTTTTTTTTGTTTGTTTGTTTGTTTGTTTGGTTTTTTTTGAGATGGAGTTTCACTCCTGTTGCCCAGGCTGGAGTACAATGGTGCGATCTCAGCTCACTGCAACCTCCACCTCCCAGGTTCAAGCGATTTTCCAGCCTCAGCCTCCTGAGTAGCTGGGATTACAGGCATACGCCACCACGCCCGGCTAATTTGTATTTTTAGTAGAGACGGGGTTTCACCATGTTGGTCAGGCTGGTCTTGAACTCCCGACCTTGGGTGATCCACCTGCTTGGCCTCCCAAAGTGCTGGGATTACAGGCATGAGCCACTGTACCTGGCAAGACTAAAGATTTTTTAGTTTATTGAGACTGTATTGTTCATTGCAGTTAGTAAGATGATGCTGTATCTCTATTATCCATAAGCTAATAGTAGGATATGTGTCTCACGGAATTTTGTGAACACTATTCCCTCCTATTTTCCCTATATCTCTCCTCATAGTGTGCCCCTAGAAGACTCCTCGTGTGATTTTTGCTCAGCCAAGACTGATTTCATCATCTCCGCTGCCATGCCCCTCTAGTTCACAGGCCATACATAGTTCCATAGGCCATAATTGTCTATGGCCTGCAGGGTAGGTTGACATTACTTAGCTGAACAGTCTTTTCTGTTCCTTTTTCCTGATCCCTTTATGAGTGATCTCAATCAAGCCACACCTTTCTGCTTCAAACTCTGGCTCCTAAATCTCATTAGATCATTGTGTATCCATGATGCAAATAAAGCCATGATGATTATTAGCAGCTTCATGAGATGTATTTTTATTTACCTTTCTATGCCAAAGGGCAATTTTCCTCCTTCATTATTATCCATTGAAATCAAAGTGTGTTTGAATTTTCCCAAAAATGTGCAAAATGTCTTCCATTTTACACAAAATTGAAGTCAAATAAGGTCTTATTTGACAAGTAATCTTGAGACTAGAAGTATGGAGAAAAAGGCTCATAACTTCAATCTAAACTAGAGCTCCATGTGGTCCAGTCAGTGTACGGTGTCACTTTTGGAAGTACTCAAAGGTCAGATTGTATGTGGGCTCTCAGGAATTGCAGGAGTTAGGGGAGTGCATTTTCCTCCACTGCTGCTTCTCTCAGCACCCACCACACTGACGGCAGCCACCTGCTACCCTCCCCCGCCATCCTGCAGTGCTCAACTTTCCACTTTCCAGTCTCTCTCCAAACTTCTCAGACAGATCCTCCCCTGAAGATAGGCCCTTTGTCTTTTCATTTCTATGCCTGTCTCCCCTACTTCTTCACCTAGATTCTCGGATCTCTGTTTCCACCTATTCAGATGGCTGGAGGACCCAGAAGCTCAATTTACTTTACACTTGGCAAGGAAAAGGATGGAGTCTCTAGGAAAACACAGTTTTCTCACTCGGCCTCTCTAATTATAAATTTTTGTAGAGGACTTTCTTTAAATGCTTTCTGTCTCTCCAGATACATTTATAAATCAGCCCTTTGGGTTTTTAAAAATTATAGATTGATGTGTAAATTAGAAGGTTATACAGGTGAATATGTGCACATGCTCAGATATTTAAAGATGCTTATCTTGGTGGTTATCTTGCTTTACCTTGCACTGCAAATTTCTTGAGAAGAATTTTTTTTTCTGTAAATTCACAAAGCACACAGTACCAGGCTTCTCATATAATATCATGAATGCTTAAGAAATGTGATTGATCAATTTACTGACGGAGAACTCAGTATTAGGATTTTAGGAAAAAGTATTTTCTATTTTCTTTTGTATCCCTATAAAAGAAACCCAAAGTAACCAGTTCAGATTTTATGCACGATTCTGTCCTAATAAATTTCTATAGACAATGCATTTCCCCCACATAGTTGTATAAAACTTTGTGGTTTCATTTTAGTTGCCTCCTTAGATGGTCATCTGAAAATGATTATATATTTAATTAATCTAAGTGTTTATTCTGAAGGATCATAGGAAAAATATCGGTCAGAAATGCTACAGTAAATGCATTTTTTATAACGTAATTATAAATTATGTAAATAAGATAATGTAAATAAGATAAAATAATGTATAATGTAATGTAAATATATACTTTTTATAATGTAAATAAGATAAAAATGTAGCCCTCACTTTTCAATACTGTGTGCTGGACTTCTAACTGAAACATTTAGAACTGGATTATGTTCAGAAGGGGTCATTTTCTTCATTAAAGTTTCATGCATTTCTGTCCTTTTACCAGATTTAAGCTGCTTATTATTAATACTAACACAAAACGGTTTCTTCAGAAACTTGGGAAATAATAAACAGCCTCATTTAGAGAGCACTCTGGCCTGGATTTGGTCCATGAACTTATGGATGTGAAGCTGTTTAGTGTGCTTAAGACCTCGAAGATCCTTTAAGAGGGGCTGTTTGGATTAGGTGCCCCATGATGTGTTTGCTTCTTGCAAAGTTTGGTTTGAAGTAGTTGGGACAAGACTGTGAACAAAGCCCTGAGAATCATAGAACTGGGAAGGATCTCAAGAGATCCCCTTACTTAGCCCCTGTATCCAAGGAGGAGAATTTGCAAATCATTCAAGACAGGCAGCTGCTGATCCTGTTTTGTGAGATATCCAAGAGTGGGAGTCCTGATTGTGCCAAAGTGACTGTTTTAGAAGAAAGCACCCAACATTCTTGTTTTCCTGTCACACACGAAATGTGAACAATGATGGGTGGGATAGCCATTTGGTTTCTTGGGTGGTTGATGGTGTGAGAGGATTGCTTACGACATTTCAAAACCTGGAAGATTCTGATATTTAGTTTAGTTTCTTTCTTTCTTTCTTTCTTTCTTTCTTTCTTTCTTTCTTTCTTTCTTTCTTTTTCTTTAATCAGAGTGTTACTCTTACCATTTATCTGAGTCACTTTATAGCAGGGGTTGCAAAACTCAACATTCCATGGAAGGCAAACAATTAATCTGAAGTAAACTAGTGAGAGCCAGATGGAGTGGTGGTATCTGTGCTTAAATTGGGGACTAAGACCACTCAGACTGAATTTTTTAAAAAAGACAGTGTTGACCAAACAAATGCTCTGCTAGCTATATTTTGCCTGTGGGTCTCTTTCTTTGTGACTCTAGTTTAATAACCAGTATGCCCACAGATGTATAAATTACCAGTTAATCCATGTTTGCAGTTTCATTTTTCTCACACAAAACAATTTTGGTTGTGTGGGGTAACTGTTTCTAATCTAGATATACTTGGCCTTGGATATTCCTTTCCAAAATGATTGGTGATTTGGTTTAGGTTGATGAAGGCTAGCCATGTAACCTACTTTATTTCTCTATCAGGATTTGTAACCAGATCAATATATCATAGAACTGAAGCTGTAAAAGATCTTAGAATGATGTTGCCAGAACATGCTTTTATTTTATTTTTATTTTTATGACTTATTTTATTTATTTACTTATTTATTTAGAGACAGGGTCTTCTTGTCACCCAATCATAGCTCACAGTAACCTTGAAGTCCTGGGATCAAGTGATCCTCCCACCTTAGCCTCTCGAGTAGCTAGGACTCCAGGAGCACACCACACACCCAACTAATTTTTTTTTTTTTTTTTTTTTGGCAGAGACAGGATCTTGCTATGTTGACCAGGCTGGTCTCAAACTCCTGGGCTGAAGCAATCCATCTGCCTCCTGTGCTAGGATTACAGGCATAAGCCACTGCCCTGGGCCAAAACATGCTTTTAGAAAGGACAGTATCTAAACTAGGGGAACTAAACTCACATGCCTTTACGCAGGACTTCTATGTTGTACACCTCCAGGGGACATGCTTCACAGTGGCCTACACAAATGGCTAGGCACTGCACAAAGGTGAGGGGGCACCGGCATTTGCATGGACTGCACTGTGATTATGCAGTGATGCAGTCCTGCTTTCAAGTCTAGGCAAGTAACATACCTTTAGGAAGCAGTTGATTCTAAGATGTTAGGGAATGTTGGGGACCACAGCAAACTGAAGAACATGTCTCGCAAAAAGGCATTCAAATTTAGTTAAGTTTAAACATTCCTGTAGGCAAGTTTTACTGCCAGCTTGAGATCCTTGCTGTAAATCAAGGACTAAGAGATGTCTTTCAGATCACTCTGGAAACTTTGCAATAATTATGATTCTCTTGGTTGCATGTAACTGAATTCCAACTCAAAGCAGAGAGGATTTCTTGTCTCACATAACTGGTTTAGCTCAAAGAAGAACTGAAGGGAGTGATATAAAAATCAAGGCCCTTGGCTGGACATGGTGGCTCATGCCTGTAATCCCAACACTTTGGGAGGCCAAGGTGGGTGGATCACCTAAGGTCAGGAGTTCGAGACCAGCCTGGCCAACATGGTGAGGCACCCCCCCGCCCCCCATCTCTACTAAAAATACAAAAATTAGCTGGGCATGGTGGCAGTTGCCTGTAGTCCCAGCTACTCGGGAGGCTGAGGCAAGAGAATCGCTTGAACCCGGGAGGCAGAGTTTGCAGTGAGCCAAGATCATGCCACTGCACTCCAGCCTGGTGGACAGAGTAAGACCCTGTCTCAAAAAAAAAAAAAAAAAAAAAAAAAAAAGAAAGAAAGTTAAAAAACATTAGCTGGGCTTGGTGGCTCATGCCTGTAATCCCAGCACTTTGAGAGGTTGAGGTGGGTGGATCACCTGAGTTCAGGAGTTCAAGACCAGCCTGGCCAACATGGTGAAACCCCGTCTCTACAAAAATACCAAAATTAGCTGGGCATAATGGCGGATGCCTGCAATCCCAGCTACTCAGGAAACTGAGGCAGGAGAATCACTTGAACTGAACCCGGGAGGCAGAGGTTGCAGTGAGCCGAGATCGCACCATTGCACTCCAGCCTGGGTGACAGAGGGAGACTCTGTCTCAAAAAAAAAAAAAAAAAAAAAAATCAGGGCCTTCACTGTTTGACCTGGGTTCCTGACATAGCCATAATCCTTCACCCATCTGAACTTTACGTGGCCCTGCTTCCTTGTGCTGAAGGGCAGGGGATACGGCCTCTAGTAGGGACCCCAGTAAAAATAAAACTTATTTTCTCCTCAAAATCTATACAGGAGACACAAAGACACTCTTTTTTGCTCGGCTTGAGTCATGTCACCAGCTTCTTGTAATGATATAATAGCTGTTACAGGTGGGACAGTGGTTGGAGGAACCAAGATGGGATCAAGTGGTATGACTGGCCAGGCCTGAGTCATGGGGTCCATACACCTGCCTGCCCCTCCTGAGCTTGTAGAAGGAGACTGGGAGCCTATTACCATAAGAGGGACTAAGAAAGCTTGCTAGGCAGAAAAACAGACCTCTCAAAGTCTACTATTCTCTTAAATTCCCCAGAAGTGTCAGCCTCCTCACATTTTTTTCTCCCTTCTTTGCAGCACAGGAAATGCCCCGTGATCAAAATCTTGCTGGAAATTTTACAAGTTCCATGTTCATTTGGCTTAACCAATGAGAAGATTATTTTTATATATGGCAAAACTGAGTTGTGTTAATTGTGCTAATTATGAATTGCTATTGTTTTTGGTTGAAATCTCTAAAATTTAAGCTACTGAATTTATGCACTGTGAGATATTCTGAAAGTGAAACAGTTAAGAGTCATTTACCATATTTCTCTATAAAAGATCCAGTTGCCCCTTGGGACTGCTTATGAGGGATTGAGAGACTTTATTCTAGAAAGAGGGTTACAGTAGACAGAAGTTAACTGCTCTGGGGATTTCAAAATAACTGAGTTTCACTTACTCGGGATCTCAGAACTGTGTGAAAGGCAAGTATGGATAAGGCGGAACTGTGTATTTAAAATAGGGGAGCTTAATTTTCATTCTGTTCCAAATTAGTTGTATTGATTTATGCAAAGATTTTTTGTCAGATTAAACATGTATATAGCATATTTCTATTAGCTTAAAAAATTTGTCCTTAGTACCAATTGTTTTGTTTGTGTTTTCTGAGTGAACTAGTACGTTTTGCTTCTAACAACTGTTTTTAAATACATATAAAATGTATTTGCCTTTGATTTTTAATTTTTCTAAAGCTAAACTCTTAAACTTAACTATTAAACTAAGACTAAACTTTTAAGGTGCTGCTTCACCTGCCCCTCCCCTCTCAAAAATGAAATCAGCCCTGCCCAGTTCTCTAAGTCCAACCTGGTCCTGTCTAAGCATAGTTTGTGTAACTGTTTTTCAGAAATACCTTGGAGGGAATTCTTTGGGTGGACAAAATGTAGTTAGAAGACCTCTGCTGACATCAATTATAAAATCCATGATCGTATTACTATATTTTGTTTCTTTTTTTTTTTCAACTATGCTGTCTCTTTGAGGGACTATAATTCATGTCTTGTTTTTTGGTTTAGTGAACTAAATTATTACTACAATAATGATTTGTTGTTGATTACTTTCATTTAGACATTGTATCTTGAGATTCTTTTTTTTTTTTTTACCTCTCTGAGGCTCCATTTTCTCATCTTTATTTATTTATTTTATATATATATATTTTTTCTTGTACGTTAAGTTCTAGGGTACATGTGCACAACGTGCAGGTTTGTTACATATGTATACATGTGCCATGTTGGTGTGCTGCACCCATTAACTCATCATTTACATTAGGTATATCTCCTAATGCTATCCCTCCCCCCTGCCCCCACCCAACAACAAGCCCCGGTGTGTGATGTTCCCCACCCAGTGTCCAAGTGTTCTCATTGTTCAATTCCCACCTATGAGTGAGGACATGTGGTGTTTGGTTTTTTGTCCTTGCGATAGTTTGCTGAGAATGCTGGTTTCCAGCTTCATCCATGTCCCTACAAAGGACATGAACTCATCATTTTTTATGGCCGCATAGTATTCCATGGTATATATGTGCCACATTTTCTTAATCCAGGAGCTGGTACCATTCCTTCTGAAACTATTCCAATCAATAGAAAAAGAGGGAATCCTCCCTAACTCATTTTATGAGGCCAGCATCATCCTGATACCAAAGCCTAGCAGAGACACAACAAAAAAAGAGAATTTTAGACCAATATCCCTGATGAACATCGATGCAAAAATCCTCAATAAAATACTGGCAAACTGAATCCAGCAGCACATCAAAAAGCTTATCCACCATGATCAAGTTGGCTTCATCCCTGGAATGCAAGGCTGTATCTTGAGGTTCTTAAAGCCTTTGCATCTGGAGGTAAACAAAATGAAGTCTCACTTTGTGCAGATCCTCCAGACAGTCTTCTACTTGGAGCCTAGTTAAACAAAGAGTAATACAAATGGAAAAACTAAACTTTAAAATGACTTGTATTTTTTTCTAGCATGTAAATGTGTTGTGTCTGGAGTGACATTTCAGTTTATAATCTCCAAAAGGGTTGAGGCTTTATTTTTGTTTTATTCATACAAATATTAAAAGATAAGAAATGACAAACTACCTTAGCTTCATAATTTAAACTTCTAGGAAAAGTGCATTTTGCAGAAGGAAGGAGAGAATTTCTACAATGGAAATTTCCTCTGATCATCAAACTCTGGGTTTATAAAGGGTTGATTTATTTACATATTAGGACTGTCTCTAGCTGAGATGAATTAAGCAGTAGCCTGCATTGTTGATTTTAGGAAGTTCAGAAATACTTCTGAACAAAAATGTTTATCTCACTCTTCATTGCTGAAATGTATCATTAGCTTTTCATTCCTTTTATTAATTACCCTTCTCTCTGTCTTTAAAAAATACTACTGAAAAGATAGTATACACATCTGGTTATTAACAAGTGAGTATAGACTCTTCTTTACTATTTTATTGTTACAACAGCTTTGTTGAGATGTAATTCAAATACTAAAACATTTACTCTTTAAAGCATGCAATTTAGTTGTTTTTAGTACAAATGTGCCACCATCAATCACCATTATTTAATTTTAAAACCTTTTCATTACCCCCAAAAAGAAGCTCTGTACCATAGCCATTAGCAGTCACTCTCCATTTTCCCTTCCTTCTAGCCCCTGTCTAACACTAACCTACTTTCTATCTTTATGGGATTTTCTTATCCTGAACATTTTCTAGAAATAGAATCACAATATATCACCTTTTTTGACTGGCTTTTTAAAATTTAATGTGTTTTCAAGTTTTATCCTTATTGTAGCATGTATCAGTACTGCCTTCTCCTTGCCAAATAATATCCCATGGAATGGATACAGTACATCTTGTTTATCCACTCATCAGCTGACGGTCACTTTGTGTTGTTTCCACTTTTTGGCTAAATAATGAATAATGCTGTTGTGAACATTCACTACAAATTTTTTGTGTGGACACATGTTTTTAATACTGCTGGGTATACACCTAGCCGGGTCATATGGCAATACTAGGTTTACATTTTGAGGAACTGTTAAGACTGTTTTCCAAAGAAGCTGTACCATTTTACATTTCCAGCAACAATGTATGAAGGTTCCAATTTGTCCACATTGTCACCAGCACTTCTCATTGTCTCTTTTTTTTTGTTTTAGCCATACTAGTGGGTGTGAAATTGCATCTTATTGTGATTTTGATTTGCATTTCCCTAATGACTAATGATGTTGAGCATCTTTTCATGTTATTGGCCATTTGCATTTCTTTTTAGAGAAACGTCTGTTCAAATCTGTTGCCCACTTTTTAATTAGATTGTTTGTCTTCTTATTATTGAGTTGTAAGATTTCTTTGTATGTTATGGATTATGGATATGATGACAAGTCCCTTGCCAGATAGATATGATTTGCATACATTATCTCCATTGTGTTGTCTTTTCACTTACTTGATTGTGTCTTTTGAAACACAAAATTTTTAATTTTGATGAAGTGCAGCTTATTTTTTTCCTTTGGCTCTTTGTGCTTTTGATGTCATATCTAAAAAACATTGCCTAATTTAGCTCATGAAGATTTACTCCTAAGTTTTCTTGCAAGATTTTCTTTTAAGTTTTATCTCTTACATTAGGTCTGTGATTCGTTTTGAGTTAATTTTTGTACATGGCCTGAGGTAGAGGTCCAGCTTTATTCTTTTGCATGTGGATATCCAGTTGTCTAAGGATCATTTGTTAAAAAGACCATTCTTTCCTCCATTGAATAGTGTTGGCACCCTTGTTGAAAATCAACTGATCATAAATATAAGGGTCTATTTCTGGATTCTTAATTTTATTTTATTGATCCATATGTATGGCCTTATGCCAGTATCCCTCTGTCTTAATTATTCTAGCTTTGTAGTAGGTTTTGAAATAGGGATGTGTGAGTCATCTACCTTTGTTCTTTCTTTTCAAGATTGTTTTAGCTATTCTGTGTCCCTTGACTTTCCGTATAAATTTTATAAGAATATTGTCAATTTCTGCAAATAAGCCAGCTTGAATTTTGATAGAAATCGCACAAATGTAGATCAGTTTAGGGAATATTGCCATCTACACAGTGTTAAGACTTGTACCCTACAATCCTGCTGAACTTGTTTCTTACTTCCCATAATTTTATAGTAAATTCCTTAGTATTTTCTATATACAAGATTATGTCATGTGCAAATAGAGACTTCTATGTCTGGCAATATTATTCTCAAAAATGAAGAAGAAATTAAGACATTCCAAGATAAACAAAAACTGAGCAAATTTATCGTCAACAAACTAGCCAGTAAATTTAGGCAAGATAATGAAATAAATTTCCTTAAATTCCTTGAACTCCTCCATCTCCCAGCCTACATACAAGGGTCCCTACATGTTTGTTGGGGCATACCTTCAATGCTGAGGAAGTTTGTAACACTCTCTTTCTTCTCACTTTCTGTTTGTGCAGTCTAAAGGCCAGCCAGAGGTGAGTTATAATGCCCTTCTCAGGTCTTTTCTGTGTGTGTCCTTCCCAATTCCCAGGAATACATTAGAGTTTTTTGAAACCCCTTATACACATTTCTCAGGTTTTTCTAAGTTTTTGGTTACGTTCTTGTTTACTTCACTGGCATTGCAGCTTTGCCAGCTGTGATGTTAAACACTTGCCACTAATTTTTTTTCAACAAACACCCCGAGGACAGGGCTGCTCACACTGAGTGAACTCTGAATCAGGTCTAACAAAGACAAGTACCGTGAGTGGAGCTTTTCCAGAGAGCTCCCAGACGAGTCAGAGAGTGGCAGCTCTTTGAGGATGGGGCATTTTGAGGAGCCCCAAATCCATACTGCCCCCTACAGTGGTTGCTAGGCTGCTGGATTTCACAGCTCCAATGTTTCAAGGCTGTTGTTTTTGAAGGCTACCATGGAGCTAGGGAGAGGTGCTGGGAATGTTGAAGTTAAAATACCACAAAGCTCATGGTTCCTACTGAGCTTAGCTGTTTGTCTTAGATAAACACTTCTTGGATTGGTGTGAGCCTTTGGATAATTTCCAGAGTTCTGAAAAAGTTGATTTTGACAGTTTTTGCCACTGGTATTATTGTTCTTGTGGAGTAATGGATTTTCAAAGTTCATTACAGCACTATTTCTCTTTCTTTATTTTTAACTAGTATTTTTCCTTAGGACACATGAGACCAGAAGCACATGAAAAGGCCTAGTGTCCATTGAAGAGTGGTTACAAGACTGAGTTGGAATGGAGGCTCTACAGAAGGGACTGGAGACAAATTTTGCCTGATTACATTTCCTTATTTAATGTTTAATTGTAGCAATGTAATAAATAAATAGCCATGGGAGTATATATAGGTCAAGCCTTACCCTTTTTATTTTACAGTGTTCTATGAAGCTATGTCATCTGGTTTTCCATCCCACAGTAGATGGGGGTAGGGGGGAGAACATATTAAAGACAGACATACTAGGACAACTGGCAGTGAGAAAGAAGATTTTAGCATAAAAAAGTAGACATAACACTTAGCAGATGCCAACGTAGTGTACTACCTACTCACTTTTCATAGTCTATATCTATATCAAAATGAAAATATTAATTTGTGCTCTGTATTTTTTTCTTTTTTTTGTTTCCTTGGCAGTGGCTTTTTTTTAATATATTATACTTTAAGTTTTAGGGTACAGGTGCACAACGTGCAGGTTAGTTACATTTGTATACATGTGCCATGTTGGTGTGCTGCACCCATTAACTTGTTATTTAACATTAGGTATATCTCCTAATGCTATCCCTCCCCCATCCCCCCACCCCACAACAGTCCCCGGTGTGTGATGTTCCCCTTCCTGTGTCCATGTGTTCTCATGTTCAATTCCCACCTATGAGTGAGGACATGTGGTGTTTGGTTTTTTGCCCTTGCGATAGTTTGCTGAGAATGATGGTTTCCAGCTTCATCCATGTCCCTACAAAGGACATGAACTCATCAATTTTTATGGCTGCAGAGTATTCCATGGTGTTTTTCAAGACAGATAATGCCTAGAATATTTTACATCTATTCTTTCTATCAAGAATCAATAAAATGTTTAAGATTAGATATTTAAAATTTTAGACTTCATTTACCTAGAGCATTTATGGCCAAGAAATATCATATATCCAAATGATATTGCTAATGGGACATCAATGTTTCATTGGTAACAAATTCTGTTGAGGAAAAAGATTCTGTAATTATATATCTAATTTCGTCATAGTTCCAACATCTTAGAAATTGAGAATTTCAACAGTATATTGTCTCCATGTAAAGACACACGAAGAAAAGTGATTACACTCCTCAAAAGTAGAACATTGAATCACACAGTTACAATACTTTCTTGCGCATTCCCTGTACTAAGTCCATTAAATTTGTAAGCACCAACAACACTTTCTACCTACACAGCAACAGATGCATTGACTTGTTGCTGAAGATATTATTGTTAGTTTAATAGTTGCATAAGGTGGTCATAAGTTTAATAGTTGCATAAGGTGGTCGTAAGTGACCACTTCAGAATAATCTCCAGTCAAACCTGTGTGTTTTAGGGGACCCTTATAATGATAGATCACTCAACACACAGGCATGAAAGCATATGAAACATAGAACTGTAGATAGGATGTTGACAGAAGTAATAGGGAGGAATTCTAATATGAACAGTGAGGGCTGAACTCAGAGGAGCCATCTATCAAAAAATCCACGCACAACATGGGGACCAATAGCTGATGTCATCATAGCTGGTTTAATGAAAACATCTCAGAGATCAAGGAGCCACTTGTATCAAAAAACGAACATAAAGCTACAAAAGTTTACTGTTCCATGTAGCATAGATTAAAGACACAGTTTTGAAAGTCTACATCATTTCATGCATATTTATAAAAGCTTATATTACAGGTGGTGCTCTTCAAAGGCTGAGAAGATCCAGCCTTTGGGTTCTTAAGACCACCATCAAATCAAGGGCCGCTCTGCAGGGCTGAAGAATATATATGGACTAGCATCTTCTACCAAAAAGTCATTCCAAGAAAAGAGAGGAGGGGAAATCCTAGAGGATTTTCAGTTGGTGCTTAGTATTAAGTAGGGAATTACATTGCAAGGTATATGGTGGCAAGCAGAGTGTGTTCCTCCTGTTCTACGAAGTAACTACTATTGTGAGTGTTTACACCATGTGAGGTACCAGGTGTCAGGTTGACAGTTTGCCAAATTACAGGTATTGTTTCCCCAGAACTTTTTTTCAATATATTCTTTGATTCAAGTCCAGTGTGTACTAAAAGATGAAGAATATATTTAAGATGACTGAACTCCATTTGCGTTACACATCCTTTCTTAGAGAGCAGGATTGATGTGCTGCTGTTCCTAGATAAAAATGTAAATTCTAGCTAGATATTCACATATATAAATTTTTAATAGATATTTCTATAAAGTTTTTTTTAATAGTGTTTAATAAGATTGTTATTAGAATACAAGCCATTTAATTCATATGCAGTTAGCCATGTTGATATTAAAAGTGTGTCATTTCTTTATTGCAGTGTCCTGGCAGGTTACAATGGTACCATCTTTGCATATGGGCAAACAGGCAGCGGGAAGACATTCACTATCACAGGGGGTGCAGAGCGTTACAGTGACAGAGGCATTATCCCAAGGACACTGTCATACATTTTTGAACAGTTACAAAAGGTATGAAACTTTTCATTCATATCATTTTGTATTTGATATATTCAGCAAAAATATACTGAAAGCAGGAAATTTATTATGACATGTATTTTATTGTGTATAAATGATAAAGTCTTATTGTGTCATAACTTTGGCCTTTACCTTTAAGGAGAGGTTGGGATTTTGCTGTACAAGTGAAAATTAAGAAGGTACTTCTCATTAAAGGGCTGCTATTTCAGCAAAGGCTCAAGGAGAGTTCCTTCTGATATACGCACGAAGGTTGAAAGAGCAGACAACACCTTTTACCAACTAATATCTTATATTCCTCAAGAAACTGAGGAATGTCTTCTTATCAAAGCAGATCTTTCTTTTAGCTACTGAAACACTAAACAGGATAGTATAATTGTTACTATTTTACACTTGATAGAAGCCCAGAGGAATTTACCAAAGTACAAATACCGTTGTAATTATTATCATTGTAAAAAAGGGTTATCTATCTAGATTATATGTATCATTTATTGAGTGCCTCAAAATGCCAGTAGCTTTATCAGTTTTACCAGTATTTGATATAACATATAATGCAACTTCCCATTTCACAGTTGGGAATACTGAGCCTCAGGTTAAATATTTTCCTCTGGGCCCACATCCTGTAAGTAGCTGATGTGGAGTTCTATCCCAAGTCCACCTGATGCCTAACTCTGTGCTTTGTGCCATTATGTATATTGCTTCTATACCTCGGACTGGCTTTATTTTGTTGGTTGTGTTCAAACAAATTCCCCGTAATGAGTCACATACCTTCTCTGAGTTTCGGTTTTCCCTTCTGTGAAAGCAGAGATTGAATTGTATTAGAGAATCTCCAGTGTCCCTACTAGTTCCAGCAATTCCTTGGTTGTATTACTTCTGTATAATACATGTCTTAACTAGGTCAATATAACAGTCACTCCAAAATTTCTTGACTGTATATTGTTTGCATTTTGAGTTGCAAAGATGAGAAGAAATTGCTGAGATCTGCATAATTCTAATTGCCATCCATAAAGTAGCAATTATCCATTAGTTCAGCTCATCTTTCTCTAGCTCAAACATGCCAGCTTTGCATGCCAGAAAATTTGGATGAGAAAGGATTGAGTATAGCATATATGTTGGATCCAAAGCCCTTTTTTCATTTACTCACTTATTTCTGACATTGCCTGTTTTGTTCCCACATTTCACAACCTGGGAATATAATTCCTAATAGTTTTCATTGCTGTGGCCTAATGTGGAATCCTTTTGTCTTAGAAAGATCACTGGAGGTACAGGTCAACCTGGTTCTGAGAAAGTGTACTGCTTACAGCATGTGGCCTTGGGGCGGTTACTTAATGCCTCAGTCTTATGGATTGCTCTGAGGGGCTGAACATACTGTGTTTAAAGATATTGTCCAGATTCTTGCACACAGTATATGCTCAATACATGATAGTTATGATCACAGCCAGTAATATCCATATATGGATATTAATGTGGCCAAGTGATCCCTGACCAATTTCAGAGAACCCTTCAAACTCTCAAAACAAATGAAGCCAAATCCATGATTAAGTTAAATAGAATAAACTCATCCTCTCCCAAAGGAAAATATTTTTTGTCCCTTTAAAATTTTTGTCTATGGTTACTAAAGTACAGATCCAAATGTCTAAATGTCTCCTTAGTACTTACCATTTGTCAGGTTCATTGTTTTAGATCTGTTTGTCATTGACATTACCGTAAACTCCATTTCATTCTGAACGATCCTAAATAACTTCCTGGACTTGTAGCGAGCCCATTGGAGCAGTTTAAAGCCAGAGTAACTCTTTGTAAATGAACATATTTTCATGATGGGGCATAACACATTCATTATAATCAAACAGCTGCGGTGAAACTGGTCAAGCAACTTGAAGTGCATCATGAAGTTTGTTCATATTGTATAGCTGGAAAATGCAGCTTAGTACTCAGAGATCCCCAGCTGATTGCCTTAGAGAGGTACATGGAGCTCTCTAGAATTCTTAAAGGAAACATTTGACCTATGCAAAGTCTTCATTTCAAGATACAGTAAGAGCCCAGTGCATACTGGGTCCTGAAATGTCTATGAGTATGCCAGGAGCACATTTTCACTGATTTTAAGAGAAGAAAATTGATGCCATTTATTTTAGAAATCACTCTCATTATTTTTGAGTATTGTGAGTTTCAAACTTGTTTTGGGGCAGGAGAAAAGGCTGTCTGCAGGAAACATGTGTGTTACATTACAGTCTGGCAATCCTAAACACTAAAAAGGAGTAATAAGGAAAGGTAGCTTGCCACATAGCTCAGTGAATTTTAAGTGTATTTTCCAATGAAAGTCCAGAAAACGCAGAAGCTGAAAGAGCCAAAGACATTATCCCTATCACCTCAGGGCAGTGGACCTGCCGTTTTCCTGACGTTTTATGATTTATTGTAACTTCTGGAAGAAGAGATGTTCTCCACTGCAGATAAACATACAAGTTGGCTGTCCTTTTTGCTTTTATTTTCCTTTCCTTTTATATTCATATACTGAATTCTCCATTTGAAGGCTTCTAGAAATAATAATAAAAACAATAACTACAGCAATAATAATAGCAACAGCAGCAACAATGATTCGTTGATATCTGTTATGGGCCACACACTTTTGTAAGATTTTAAATATAGAATCTTATTTCTCTGTTACAACAGAATGCAAGATCAGGGCTATTATCCCCATTTTTATGGTGAAACAACTGAGGATAAGGGTTTGGGATTATTCTGTTATGAATGGAGTTTCAATATTCAAACTCAGTTCTTATCTGATGCTAAGAAGAACTCAGAAATGTATACTAAACTCTCAAATCATAATCTCTGGGTTATTTCAGATATTTTGGATAAATTTTAAAAATATGTTGGTTTAAACAGGATCTCAGAATGTTGCCAGAATATCCCCTAGGGCCTTTGACATGCTGCAGAGAGGGACAGAGTTTATGTATATATTGACCATGGAACTCTGTTTTCCAGGAGTATTCCATGGAATATTTTAGAAACATTGGATTAGACTAACAGCCACACAAAGTCTTTTTAGTGTTTATAGTCTCTGATACCTGTGCTAAGCCAAGTTATAACCCAAAGAATTATATTGAAATAGTACCTTTACTAAACTAGGATACTAATGTAATCAATAGGCCATTTGTTGGGATAAGCATTAGAGTCATCCACATCAGAAGAATTTTCAGCATTACACTGAAAAAAAATCGCTTGGTAATTCGGTCCATGTTGTCACCTTCACAGAACACCAGAATATAGAATTTCAGCTGTAGCTTGAGTGTATTTATTATAGTCATGGAAGGCTGAGAGTTGCTTTAATTGTTCATTTATAATTTTGTTTTTCTGAAATGACAGTATCTTTATTTGGATAATTGGAGCCATTTTAGAACCAAAGAATCATTCATTTTACACTGAAGAACAGATAGGGATTTATTAGCCAACTTCCTCACTTTAATGGGTTTGAAAACGAAGGCCTGACATGGTAGAGGCTCACCTCTAGTTAGAGTAGGAGTCCAGCTTTTTATTTATAGGCCACTATTCTCTCTCCTATCTCTGTGACTTGGTCCTCTCTCCCTTTGAACAAAACCTATTAAATGGATTGTCTTGGAAATGGGTGAGAATCAATCAGGAAAGTCATCCTAAGCAAATTCTTCATTAGTATACACTCTGACACCCTGGCAACCTGCTTGCCACAAGACCCAAATATACTCTCCTCTTATAAGAAGCATGATAATATTTGCAGAAATGGAAGCATTTGTATTTTTGGGGGAACAAAAAGAAGGTGCTATTGTTTGATATTTTGTATTGAAAACTGAACTTTCTGAAGAGTTGAAAAAATTCCTTATTTTATTCCACCTCAAAGGGAATGGGTCATTTTTGTCTATTGGCAGAATTGAGACTAGGACCAGGCACCTTTACTTTTAGCCTCATTACATTGATGCCTATGTCATTGCATTTCAGCAATGACCCACCAAAAACATTTCTCTCTATCTAATAGCTAAACATCTCTGATTTGCCCTCTTGGGCCAGGAAAATTAACTCCACAGGTGAGGTATTGGCAGTGAACTATTAATGTCCACTCATACCTGACTAATCAACTATTTTCTATCCTCTGGATGTCACTTTCATTGTTATCTATTTATGTCATCAGAAAATATTGAATATTAGAAAAGTAGAAAAAGAAGTATGATTAAAGATGGAAACTATTTTGCTCCTAAAATTTTTAAACCAAAGTAATGATCTGTGTTCTTTTTTATGAATAGACTATTCACAGAATATGTTTATTTTTTTTAGTAACCTTTTTTTGGTCTGGAAAGTAAACAAAATGGTGTGTTATACAGTTCTGCAACCAAGTTGGCTCATTGTAAGTGTGTATTGACTTTTTATGTATAATGTGGAACCAATAAAAAATAACAGACTGAAGTTGCTTGTAATCATGGGTGTTGGCCATTAAAAAAAGCTTCATGCATATGGTAACTGGCAACTTGAAAGTGTCATGAACTGAAAATGTAAACCATGTAAAGTGAGAGAAAAAGAGAGAAACTATGAGGAAACTGAGTGCTAAATGTGTTCATCTTCATCTAAGCAGAATCATTGTTATAACTGATAAATAATACCTTTCCCTTTTCCAATCAGGACAGCAGCAAAATATATACAACGCACATTTCCTATTTGGAAATCTACAATGAATGTGGTTATGATCTTTTGGATCCAAGACATGAAGCCTCCAGTTTGGAAGATTTGCCGTGAGTAGCAGAACAACAAAGAATGGAGGGAAATTACTTTCAGATGTTCTCTTCAATTGTTTTCTTTGAAACTTTGTATGTTTCTGGTCTCAATCATAATTAGCAAATACTGGATAACCGAATCTTTTTGTAATATAATGGATTTTTTTTCAGTTATGACAAATGGACAGTAGTGATGGGAACTAAAATCGCCTGAAACTCATTTCTTGGGAAAATCTCTTTTGGAGTTGGCAGAAGAGAGTGCAATGAATTTTCTCTAAGATTGGGTGCTTAGAGGATTGATGGGATATGACAGTACTACTTTCTTCCTGCCACATGAAACCCTGTTGCTCTTCTAATTGTGGCCTTTTTCTGAGAAGAAGGTATTCAAATTAGAGTTCAAGCAGCAATAAGAGAATCTGAGACACAGAAAATAACATTTTTACGTTTTCCTCAAATGCTTCTCTACTATGGTTAGTGCTAACTTTGGCAATCATTTGATCAGATTGGCACTGATTGTTTCATGACTGAAATTTAAATAGCGTCTTCAAAATTTATCTAATAATGGAGCAAGTTACCCTGCCAGCATTTATATAACATTGCTCAATGCTTGTTTGAATATCTGCCTATATTAGACATATATTAATTGGCAACTGTTCATATACTTTTGTTCAGACATCTTCATATATCAAAAGTAGCCTATAGCCAAGAAAATGTATCTTTATATTCTTATTAAATACTCTAATTTAGAAATACATATTCATTCTCTCCCAAAAAGATTAACAATCAGTTGTTTATTTTAATTTGCATTATCTCCACACCAAAAGGACTATCCAATTCTTGAATTGCTCTGAAATTTTATAGTAGTGAATATATTCGAAGTAACGGCTATTGACTTGGATATGGGACTCTTCTTTCTTAATGACATTTTTATTTTAATGGGATTTGTTGTCATGTAATTACAGTCCAAAATGTGAGAATAAGAACAGTTTTAGACCACTTTTGTGTATGTGTGTGGAAGTTTCTTGAAAACAACTGTTATATAACTGAGGTCACTTCTAACTTGAGTCAGTGAACTCTCCAACAAGAGGACAAAGCTACTAAAGGAGGGGAAGTCGTTGAAGATGAAAGCCAGCAACATCTCTGGAGACAACCTGACCAGCATTGAGAATGACTGCTGAATGCTAGCCATGCTGAGAAATGTGGAGGACACAGGGTGGACTAAAGCATTGCGCTTGCTCTCAAGCTCGCTCTTTTCTAAAAGAAGCCCATTTGAAAATACTGAAATCACTTTTTCTTCTTTTGTGAAGGATAGAAAACTCAACAAATAAGTCCTCTCCTGTGAAGGTCACCAGTCTTTTTAACTCTTGACATTGGAGGTTAAAAGATTGTTAAATATTACTTAATCCAATGCCCACGTTTTATAAACAGAGAAATCCAGAAAAATGAAATAACTTACCTAAGACTGTAGGACTGGGACTGGAACCCAAATTTCCTGACTTCTCACCAAGTACTTTTTTTTCTATATATTATGTTACCTCTCTTAAGAGTTCAATGGACTTTTCTCATTCCTAGCTCTTCCCATTGTTAGGCTGCACCAAACCATGTCGATTAGATTCAGATGAAAAGAGCCCATGCTCTGTTCTTCTCCCTCTACACTCTCATTTCAAAACGTCTGCTTCACAGTTTCAATTCAACAAATAATTTTTAAAAGTTATTAAGGACTTATTCTGGCTTAGGCAGTAGAGACACTACTAAACCAAGTAAGGCATATTTCCTACCTCTGAGGAATTTATTGTAAATATAAACATCTAGTATGATATCCTTAGACAGCAAACTTATCTATGTAAAATTTATTATCATCACTCAATCAAACTTTCTAATGGAAATCTCCTTTTTAAGTCAATGACTCCTTAATTCTCTAGGTCCCACTATAAAAATTTTGAAGCTTGGCCAGGCGTGGTGGCTCATGCCTGTAATCCCAGCACTTTGGGAGGCCAAGGCAGGCAGATCACAAGGTCAGGAGATCGAGACCATCCTGGCTAACATGGTGAAACCCCACCTCTATTAAAAATACAAAAAATTAGCTGGGTGTGGTGGCTCCTGTAGTCCCAGCTACTCGGGAGGCTGAGGCAGGAGAATCGCTTGAACCCAGGAGGCAGAGGTGTGGAGATAATGAGGTTTGACTGGTGTTGAATCTGCTAGTTTTCTGAGGGCCTTAGACAAGTTTGCCTTTTACTAAGATGATAAAATAATTATTTATAATGAATTTTTTTTTTTTGCTGTACTTGGATTCGATTAAGCATATGTGCTATTAATTACAAACTCTTGAACTGGGGCATACTATAACTCTGAAATTCTAGCTCTCTGGTTGACTGATTTCATTGTTGTGAGCTGAAATGTCTCAGACACTTTGAATGCCTTCTAAACATAGTAGGCAAAATGTCTGTTGACCTTGGTCCCCACTCATAGTCATCCATTTCAGGGACAATGGCAATATACCCATTTTATCTCTTTTGCATTCTTATACAAGGCTTAACTATATAAAATCAACTCAGGGTCATGTTGGTGCTGCACAATAACAGCCATCAGTAACAGCTTCCTTACCATTGAGTGACACAGCATCCCCAAATATCACCTGCGAGACGCTCTTCTCACATACACTCTGCCTTTTCTATTTTTTTTTCTTTTACATTCTAAGATGTACCACTTGCCTGCTCTTGCAGAACTTTTGCCTATAAAACTGTCTGTGGATTTTGTATATATTATGTCAGGGCACTAAACTAAAGTCATTTGCTTTTTTCAAATGTTGCTATAGTCATTTGTTTAGTAAATGTGAGAAATACTGACATCTAAATTAACAATCAAAGGTGATTAAACCAAACTTAACCAAGATGAAATACATAATTGAATAGCTCAATAACTATTATAGAAGTTGAATTCATAATTTTATAAGTTTCACAAAGTGAAATCTTTAGGCCTAGATGGTTTCACTGGAAAATTCTACCAAATATTTAAAGAAGAATTAACACCAATTTTACATAATCTCTTTCAGGAAATAGGAGAGAGAACAATTCCCAGGTTATTCTCTGAGTCTAATATTGCCCTAATACCAAAACCGGGCAAAGATTGTACAAAAAAACAAAACAAAACAAAAAAAACTACAGACTGATATCTCTCATGAACATAGGCTCAAAAATCCTCAACAAAATATTGGCAATTGAATCCACAAATGTATAAAATCAATACTATATCATGACCAAGTGAGATTAATTCTAGATTGCACAGCTAGTTCAACATTTGAAAAGCAATCAATGTAATCCACAGGCTAAAGAAGAAAAATTATACGAAGCTCAGAAATAGTATTTAACACCCATTCTTGATAGAAATCTAAACAAGTTAGAAATAAGGAGAATCACCTCAGTTTGTTAAAGAGCATCTACAAAATCCTACAGCTAACAAATGTGTAAAGGTGAAAGACTGAATGTTTTCCTCCTAAGATCAGAAAACAATGCAGCAATGTCCATTCTCACCACTCTTCTTCAATATAGTATGGAAATACTAGTCACTTCAGTAAAAGAAAAACAAGAAAAGACATACATATTTTCTACTAAAATATCCCAAAGAATTTGCAATCTCTTCTGAAAAAAAAAGCAGAGGAAACATGTTTTAACTCATCCAGTGATCCCAGCATTATCCAAACACCAAAAGCAGACAAATGCATTACAAGAAAGGAAAACTACAGACTAATATCTCTTGTGACCACACATGCAAAAATCCTCAATAAAATATTAGCAGATTATATTCAAAAATGTATAAAAAGAATTATATACTACAGCCAAGTGAGATTTATTTAAGGTATGCAAGACTAGTTCAACATTCAAAAATCAATTAATGTAGTCCATGGCATGAACAGTCTAAAGAATAAAAATCATATTATCATAACAATAGATGCAGAAAAAATATTTGACAAAATCCAACAGCTTCTCATGATAAATACTCTCAGGAAACTAGAAATGGAGGAAATGTTCTCAACTTGATAAAGAATATCTATAAAATGCCTGTAGGTAACATTATATATAATGATGAGAAGCTAGATGCTTTCTCCCAAGATCAGGAACAAGGAAAGTATGTCCCTCTCACCACTCTAATTCAACATTGTACTGGAAGTCCTAGCCAATTGCAATAATACCAGAAAAAGAAATTAAAGTTATTGGGAAGAAAGAAATACAACTGTCTTTGTTGACAGATGATATAATTACCTATGTAGAACATCTCAAATAATTGACAAATTCCTGGAATTCATAAGTGATTATGGCAAGTTTGCAGAATACAAGGTTAATGTACAAAAGTCAATTGTTTTCCTCTATACCAACAATAAATAATTGGAATTTAAAATGGAAAACACAATACTGCCTACATTAGCATCAAAAAATGAAATACTTATGTATAAATCTGACAAGATATGTACAAGATCTATATGAAGAAAACTGCAAAGCTGATCAAATAAATCAAAGAATGTCTAAATAAAAAGATATTCCATGTTCATGGATAAGAAGACTCAATATTGTTAAGATGTCAGTTCTTTCTCACTTGATTTGTAGATAAAGTATAGATCAATTTAATCTAAAGCAAATTCCTAGTAAATTATTTTGTAGCTATCAATAAAATGACTATAAATTTTACAGGAAAGGCAAAATAGCCATAATAGCCAACACAATACAGAAGAAGGACAAAGTCAAAAGACTGACATCACCCAACTTCAAGACATACTATAAAGATGGTAATTAAGGCAGTATGGTAATGGCAAGAGAACTGACAAATATATCAATGGAACAGAATAGAGAGCCCAGAAATAGACCCTTAAAAATATAGTCAACTGATTTTTGACAAAGAAGCGAAGGCAATTCAGTGGAAAGGGGGTAGTCTTTTTTATAAATAGTACTGGAGCAACTGGATATGCACACATGAAAAAAGTGACATGGACCTTACACCTTACACAAAATTAACTTGAAATGAGTCATAGACCAGAATGTACCATGCAAAACTATAAGTCTTCTAGAAGATAACACAGGAGAAAATCCAGATGGCCTTGGGTTTGCCAATGAGTTTTTAGATGCAACACCAAAAGCATGACCAGTGAAATAAAAATTTATAAGTTGAACTTTATTAAAATTAAAACTTCTGTTCTGTGAAAGACACTGTTAAGAAAATGAAAAGGCAAGTCACAGGCTGGAAGAAATTAATTATCAAATACATATCTGATAAAGGTACAAATATACGAAGAATTTTTATATCTGAAATATGCAAAGAATTTTAAAAACTCAACAATAAGAAAATAAATGCCCAAATTTTTAAAATGGGCAAAGGATCTGAATAGCCACTTCGCTGAAGAAGATACACATATGGCAAATAGCGTATGAAAAGAATCTCAACATCGCCTGTCATTAGGGAATTGCAAATTAAAACAGTGATATACCACTACATACAAATTAGACTGGCTAAAATCTAAAATACTAACACCAAATGCTGGCAAGGATGTGGAGCAACAGGAACTCTTATTCATTGCTGATGGGAATGCAGAATGATCCCACCACTTTGGAAGACAAATTGGCAGTTTCTTAGAAAATTAAACATAATTTTACCATACGATCCAGCAACTGCACTCCTAGGTTTTTACCAAAATGAGCTGAAAACTTATGTCTACACAAAAACCTGCCCACAAATACATATAGCAGTCTTATTCATAATTGCTAAAAATTGGTAGGAACCAAGATGTTCATCAATAGGTTAACAGATAAACTGTAGTACATCCATACAAGGGAATATTATTTGGCAATGAAAAAAATTAGCTATTAAGCCACAAAAAGACATGGAGAAAATGTAAATGCATATTGCTAAGTGCAAAAGTTAGCATGAAAGTCTACATACTGTATGATTCAAACTATATGGCATTCTGGAAAAGGCAAAACTATAGAGACAGTGAAATGATCAGTGATTGTCAGAGGTTGAGGGGGAGCGGTAGAAGAATAAATAGGTGAAGCACAGGGGGTTTCTGGATGGTGAAACTGTTCTATATGATACTGTAATGGTGGGCACATGATATCCTACATTTGTCAAAACCCACAGAATTTACAATACAAAGAATGAACCCTGATGTAAACTATAGGCTTTAGTTAATAAGGTGACAACAAAAAGTAATGAACTATTGAGATAATTAACAACTTGGATGAATCTCCAGGGAAATATGTTGAGTAAAAAAAGCCAATCCCGAAAGGTTTACATGCTGTATGATTCCAATTGGTGAACAGATTAGTGGATACAGAGTTAGGGAGGGCAGGGGAATGGTTGGACAAGGTCAATACAAAGGATCCTTGTGATGATGCAGTGTTCTGTGTCTTCACTGTGGCTCTGGATACACAAAGCTACCCATATGATAAAATTGCATAAAACTAAATGCACACACAGACACACACAAGGGAACATAAGCAAAATTGGGGAAATTGCATATAATTAAATATTAAATGTACACACAAGCACATGCAAGTGAATACAAGCAAAACTGGGATAATTGCATAGAACTAAAATGTATACACACACACACACACACACACACACGTAAATGAGTACAAGCAAAACTGGAAAAATCTGAATAAGATTGGTGGATTGGATTGCCAATGTCCTGGTTGTGATATTTTAATACTATAGTTTTGCAAGATGTTACAATTGGGAAAAACTGGGCAATGGGTATATGAGATTTCCCTGAATTATTTCTTATAGCTGTATGTGAATCTATAATAATCTCAAAATGTTTAATTTAAAAAGTAATTGGCTATATATTTGTATATAGACATACATATGCATATACACACATATGTGTATTAAACCTATTCTGTATTTAGAAATTTTTTAGTATTTCAAATGAAAATAGAAATTCTATTTTTGAAAGCTTCTTATGTCACATGCTATAAAAGGACTATAGTTAGAATCTAAGTTTGTCTCATGAAGTAAAACAGGATAACTGTTGGTCTCAGCTGTAGAGAAAATAGTCACCTTACTTTAGTATAATTTTAGTATTCCTAAATAGGGAAGCATATTCCATTTAAGATTCTAACGATTGTCATGGTTATTACTATAAAAAGGAACCAGTAAACGCCAGCATTCAGTATTGAAATCTTGGCTGTGTTGTATTTTTTGAATAATTTGTCATCAAAGGGGAAAAAGTCACCAAATGTTAAATTTAAGTCACCACATTTCTAACACCTACTGGATAGAAAACACTGCTAAGTGATGCAGGAGTTACAAAAAAATTAATGCACAGTCTCTGCTCTCATGACTTACAGTCCAGTCATGTGAATTCATTCATATACTCAGCAAACATTTGTTGAGACCCAACTTTGTTCCAGCCATTGTGCTAGGCACCATGTTTGCTAACATAGTCCCTGTTTCCCTGGAACTCGTAGCAGAGAGGATGAAGCTAGTATAAAATAACATAAGGTGGAATGTGAAAAACATTGTAAGAGAGCCAAAAAAAATGACAAGAGCTCACAGGAGAAAGAAATCACATCAATGCAAGAGATCAGGCAAAGATTCATAGGGAAGATGGCGGATGAAATCATCCTTGAGGGAAGGGGTAGGACTTGGGGCAGCGGAGTGTGGCTTTCATGTGGAAACAAAGAGAAGTTGAAGCATAGGGCTTGTTCTGTGACAGTTAGTAGACCTGTTTGACTGGAACCCAGTAAGGGAGCAGGCAGGAGCATTAAGACTGGCAAGGTACAAATGTGAGGATTTGGCAGGCAAGGTGTAGCCCTTGGAGATTTTGATTCCAGGACATAGCATAATTGGAACTGCCTTTTAGGAAGAAAAATCAGTTAGTAGTGTGTAGGACTGGAATGAGGTGGACAAGAGTCAGAGCACTGTGGCAAGTTACTGGGACTGCTTAGGTGGCAGCGGGAGTAAAAAACAAAGGAACAAAATTGGAAGGCATCGTAATCCAGTGGCTTGAAATTTAACTAAGTGTAAGAATCACCTGGGATGATTGTTAAAAATGCTAATTCCTGGCTTCCACCCCCAGAAAATTCACATATGTTTGAATAAACATCCCAGGTGATTCTAATGCCGGAAGTTTGCCTTAATCCCTTCCCTCATCCACCTAGGGAAAGTTGTTTTTTGAAATACCAGGAAAATCTCTCCAAAGAGGATAGTGAACCAGTATTTATTGAGCACTTATTTTATGCCAGTTTTTATGCTAAGGACTGTGCATACATTATCTCATTTAAGGAAGTAGGTATTATAATCCATGTTTTATGGTTGGCAAAACTGAGGTTCACAGAGATTGTGTGATGTTTCCCCAGGATTTCATGTCTGCTAAGAGCTAGAACCAGGATATTAACCCTATTCCATTAAACATCAGAGCTGGGGGTGCTGGTGTTCTTTCCTAAGAGATCTGTGTCATATCTCAGTATTCCACCTGAAGCAGACTGTGGTTTCTAGGTTTCTTTAGGCCTCTGGAGCCACTTGTGTCAGTCTGGGTGAGCCAAAGATTGTCCATTTCAGCCCCATCTGGTGCATGTCAGACTCTCTGCAAAGGTCTGAAAGTAAATGTTCTTGGCCTCAAAGGGCTGTGGTTCTAATAGAACAGACTCATAAACTGATCATTTCAGTTGTGCATAGTAAGTGACAAGATGCCCTGGATTCTGTGGGGGCAGAAGAGGGGAAACTGATTTCAATCTGGGGATTCAGAGAAGACTGGAGTAGGCTCCACCACATTGTGGTCTCCAACCTCAGCTGGGCCCTCAGCCTGCTGAGCAACACATTCATGTGCCCGGTGCTTTTTGTTCCCATCCTCACAATGATTATACCAGACGTTCATCTCTTTGGTAAACTACTCCCTGCCCTAAATCTCTTTGGAACCAGTTGTATCCCTATCTCAGAAAGAATATGGAAACTGTCAAACATGAATTTCCTCAGCTTCCTGCCTGTCACCCTTTTTCTCACTTACCTACTTTCCTCTAGTCTCAGGAACTCTGTCCTTTTGGAAGCCAGTTCTCCCCCATACACTTTGGACCCTCCTTGTGTCAGCCCTAAACCTGTTTTGTATGGCCTACACATTTTGTGTTTAAGAATTTTTTACTTAGTGCTTTTAGATGAGGCATGCATCCTTCAGTCCTTACTACTACCTTTTGCATTACATGTTTCATTTGTGTTATTTTTTTCTGTCTCCTATGGGGATTTGAGGGGACTCCTAGGCCTATAAGCATAGATCTCAAAGTTAAAGCTAACTCCAGTCTTTTCTTAAACTGAGTTAATTACTGACACAGCTGGAATGGCAGCCTCTTGAGGAGTTGGGGGTGCTTTCCTGTAGGATGATATGAGTAACCAGTGACCAGTGATGTTAAGTCCTACTCTATGTCTTGGCCGGGGACTGTGTACATTGAGAACTGAAACATTGTCAGTAATCATGATGAAGGAATAGAAAGCCCCCATAGCCCGAAAATGACATAATTCCACATGAAGCCTAGCCCCACCTACTAGAGTAATAACAAGGGAGAAAGCTGGCTTCCTCTACTCTCAGTAGCCAATTGAATGAGATTGTTCTCAGTATCAGAAATGTCTTAGACAATTAGGAGGTTGTCTTAGTCAGCTTGGGTTGCCATAACAAAATACCATAGAATGGGTAGCTTAAACAACAGACACTTACTTCTCACAGTTCTGGAGGCTGGGAAGTCCAAGATCAAGGTACTGGCAGATTTGGTGTCTGGTGAGGGCTCTCTTCCTGGCTTGCAGACTGTTGCCTTCTTGCCTGGTGGGGAGAGAAAGAGAGAGAGAGCTCTTGTTATAAGGATACTAATACCATCGTGGGATTGGGACCCCACCCTCATGACCTCATTTAAACCGAATTACCTCCCAAAAGCTCCATCTCTAAATATCATCACATTGGAAGTTAGGGCTTCAACATATGAATTTGGAGGGGACAGAAACATTTAGTCCATATAATAGAAATGTTAGCTTTCACCAACCATTGCCTAATAAGTGATGCGTGGAAGGATGGGAAGAAAGAGTTTCAGTGTTTTCACTTGTATATCTGGAATATAGAAATATATCTGTGATATTTAGAGCTTTTAGTGACATGAATTAATTAATGACAGGAAAAACACTGTCACCTCAATCTATTCCATTTTCCTTGTGCTTTGTGTATAAACAAATGCATACACTTTCTTCAGCCATTAAGAGGTGAAATACACATTCTAAACTGTGTATTAGTATGGATTTGTCTTGCTTTGACATATTGTCCTGTTAGTCTCCACGACTGCGTTATGAATTGATTTATTCTGATAGTACATCATTTTCAGAATCTATTCTCAATTTTCAGTATATGAAGCAAAACCTTAGGATTATTTCAAACAGCTTTGAATGATTCTAAGCTTGCTTGATCACTTTATTCTGTTCTTTAGAAAAATGTACAGGGTTTAGAAACACGTCTATTATAGCTCAACTGATAGAGAAAAAAATTATTACAACCTTTTGAGAGTGTTAATAACATGTATGCCAACAATTTACCATATTGCAAGAATCTCAATTAGCTCTTTTCAGTGCATTATAAAGAATTTAATCTGTATTCGTCTCTTCAATTAACTTACCATTTAGTTGGAAAATGGGGTATACACATGAAACACCTGAAGAGGCTTCTGCACCACACTCAACTATCCCACTAATAATGTATGTACATGTGAAAAGAGCATACACATGATTTAGAGCTGCAGTCATCTCATAAAAGGAGCCCACTTCAGCCAGCTGTTTCCTGTCACTACCTACTCAGGCCCCTTTTAACACCCGCGTCTCGCTCCCATAACCCTCAGTGGTTTCCTAATTTTACTGACGTATGGCAAGTTCTGACTGAGCCAAGAGCTGACAGTGCTGCTGAGGTGGGAGCAGAGCTGAGCTGGCCTGAGAGAGGGGACACATGGGAAGAGCCTTTAGAATGAAGTCTAGGTGAGGGAAGTGAAGAGATTACGTCAGATGGCTGGAGGAGTTATCTGGGCCAGGTGATGAAGGTCACAAGCAGTATATTAATCTCCCTGCTCTGGAACTTCCATAGCAGTTAGCCTATGTGTGATTCCACAGTTAATTGTAATTGGCTTTGTGTTTTTACATTGAATTCTAAGGTAGTTGAAGATGTTCTACAAAATGAAAGTTATTATGAAACAGAGATAAGACTGATGGTATTCAGACCAACTGGCCAGCTATTATGTATTAGTATTTATCTAACTCGATCTAAGAAGCAAGCCCTAGGAATAATCCATTTAGAAAAATAATGGCTAAATAGATCTCTTTTACAATAGCAAAAGAAGGTAAAATGCTCAGGAAATGTTCGAGAACTTTGTGAACAAGATAGTACATTTTTCTGTGAAAGTAAAAGATGACTTGAAAATAGATAGTTATTAATCTGTTTCTGAGTGTGCAATAGGAATACCTTAAAGGGGTGTTCTCATATTAATGAGTAGGTTCAATGAAATTCCAAA
Organism: Gorilla gorilla gorilla; assembly: GCF_029281585.2. NCBI lineage: Eukaryota > Metazoa > Chordata > Mammalia > Primates > Hominidae > Gorilla > Gorilla gorilla. The sequence continues at coordinate 57,395,247 of NC_073229.2, read as the reverse complement.
CAAAATCACAGAGGTTTTAAAAAACATATATATGATTCCAAAGTTTATCTGAAAGGATAGACAACCAAGAAGAACAAAAGTTTCAAAAAGTAGAGAAGTGAGAGAAAATTAATGACACTATCTATTCAAATTAAGTAAAAGTTCTAATAATGAAATCATGTTATACTACTTCTAAATTAAACAGATGAAGAAAAGCAAACAGATTAAACCAGAATCATATTCTATACAATGTAATCATTTAATGTAGGTAGAGGGAAGAATTCTTCAGTCAACAGTATTGGACATTTGTGTTAGTAAATTAACAACTGCAGGTAATAGCAGCCTAACTTACAATGGCTTAACCAAATAGTCTGTTCCTTGCCACACCCCAAGCCTCACCTCTCCCACACCACCGCACCTTAAAGATTCTAAAAATAGGCAGGGAGGGCTGCTGTGGGAGCTCCAGGATGCCTTCAGGGCTTCCTTCCATCATTCTGCACAGCCATTCTTAGTGGGCAGCTTTAGTCATCATGCAAAATGGCTGCCTCACCTCCAGCATCTCGTGCACATTTCTGGAAGGAAACAGGCACCTGCTGCCTGAGGCTGCTCATGTCCAGGAAGCTCCATCCAATGACTTTCACTTATTTGTCACTGACCAGAATTTTGTGATATGGGCAGCCTTAGTTGCAAGAGAGTCTGGGAAAGTCTAGTGTCTTTAAATAATTCCCTGAACAAAATCAAAGCCTAATAGTTAGGGAGAAGGGGAGGACAGATCCCATACAGGCAAACTGCATCATGAGCCACACAATCATTGATGGAGAGGAAAAATCCATTTAGAGCCCTTATTTCATTCCATCCACTCATATCCCAAAAGAGTACAAGAAAAGTCAATTTTTATATACTCTGTTGATTTGGAAGGACTTTAAGCTTAAAAACTACAGAAATAAAAGAAAAGATTGATACATTATAAGAATTTAAACTTTTATATGTTAAAACAAACAAAATTTCTAATACATCAAAGTTAAAAAGCAAGCACATATAAAATTTGCCTAATAAATATAAGAAACAAAATATTTTATATATAAAGAGCTCATACATTTAAGTACCCCAAATAAGTAGACAAAAGACAAAACAATATAACAGTTAACAAACAGTTGGAAATAGGTTCAATTTCTTTGTTTCTTTTTTTTTGAGCTGGATTTTCGCTTTTGTTGCCCAGGCTGGAGTGCAGTGGTGCGATCTTGGCTCACTGCAACCTCCGCCTCCTGGGTTCAAGCCATTCTCCTGCCTCAGCCTCCTGAGTAGCTGGGATTACAGGTGCCCGCCGCCCCACCCGTCTAATTTTTGGAATTTTTCATAGAGATGGGGTTTCACCATGTTGGCCAGGCTTGTCTTTAACTCCTGACCTCAGGTGATCCACCCACCTCGGCCTCCCAAAGAGCTTGGATTACAGGCATGAGCCAGCACACCTGGCCGAAATAGGTTCAATTTCATTAACCATTCAAAGAATGTAAATTAAACAGAACATTTTAACCTAAAATATTAGCAAAAATTTAAAAACTAATGTTCAGTGTTATTAAAATAATAGTGAAACAGTCACTCTCATACAGTAGGAATGTAAATCAGTATAACATTTTTGGAAAGCATTTTACTGCCTACCTTCAAGGAAGATGCTATTTATTGGATTTTAATGTGCAACATACACTACTAAGCACATTTGTTCATTCATCCAATGTATTATTGTGCATCAAACATATACAGGTGTCCTTTTAGGCCTGGGGCACAGCGATGAACAAGGAACTTAAGTACATGATTTTTTTCTCAACAGTCCACTGTAGAGGTGATATTGTCCTCAGTTTATAGAGGAGACAGAGATGCAACGAGAGTTCCTAAGATGCCAAAGACTTACCACTAGCACATGGCGGGAGGCCAGGATCTCAGCCCAGGTTTGTCCATTCCACAGAGGGTGTTATAGGCTTCCCAGGTATGATGAGAGCCTTCAAGCTGTTCATAACTTTTGATCTTGTAATGTCACCCCCAGAAATCATCCCTAAGGAGAAAATATGAATTATTTCAAAAGCTTCAGGAACAGATATATATTGATACAGTTAAAGATATATGTGTATGTGTGTGTGTGTGTGTGTGTGTGTGTGTGTGTGTGTGTGTGTATATATATATCTCTATCTTACGGTGTTATTTAAAACAGCTTTAAATTGGAAACAACAAATTCTCATAAAAGGATGGTTAAAATATTTCGTTAATACATCCTAACCCTAAAATATTGTGTAACTATTAAAAAAATGTTGTAGGCTGGGTGCGGTGGCTCACACCTGTAATCCCAGCACTTTGGGCAGCCAGGGTGGGCAAATCACCTAGGGTCAAGAGTTCAAGACCAGCCTGGCTAACATGGCAAAACCCTGTCTCTACTAAAAATATAAAAATTAGCTGGGTGTAATGGTGAGCACCTGTAATCTCAGCTACTTGGGAGGCTGAGGCAGGAGAATCAGTTGAACCCAGGAGGTGGAGGTTGCAGTGAGCCAAGATCGTGCCACTGCACTTCAGCCTGGGCAACAGTGGAAGACTCTGCCTCAAAATAAATAAATAAATAAATAAATAAATAAATAAATAAATAAAATGTTGTTAAGGGGTGATCAAAAGAGAGTAACATGCATACATTTATAATTTTATGACAAATCTGCAAAGTGTGTGTAAGAAAATTAAGGCAATATATTAACATACCACATTGTCCTTGTGATGAGGCTCTGCTTTCTTGGTTCTTTCTACTTCATACTTTTTCACAAGAAGCATGTATTATGCTTATAGTTGGAAAAATAATAAACTGAATGTTAAAATGAAAATAAAAGTAAATAAATTCAGAACTTTTAAAATGTAATATCATAAACTAAGAGGTGTATAAAGCTATTTACCTGGCAGAGGAAATGCTATGGTTTTCCAGAATTACAAATCCTTTGCCTCTAGATGTATCTATTCTTATAGGTTTCCCAAATGTGGAAAACTTGAGTACATAATTTGTGGTACTACCACTATAAAATCTGAATAAGAAAGCAAGTATTAGTAAAAATGGGAGAAAATTTCCTTTGAAAAAAAGTTGGTAGCTCTAAAGAAAACAAATTTTAGTGCACGGCTGTATAATTACTATATGGAATTAGGCCAAACAAGACATTTCATTAAGTGGTGGGTTATTTGTAAGCCTGGAGCATCAGAAGGAACATGATATGGCTGAATGTTTTTAGAAATTAGCAAGGAATACTAGTGTAACAAGCACAGTTTTTTGATTATCTAAAATATTCACTTTTGGAAAAGCATGCAAATGATGATGTCTGGCGGGCAATAGATAAGTGTATGATAAACCATGTTTCAATACAGTAGATTTGGGCGCCATTGATGGTCGTGAAGTGATATTGTTAGGGCATGGAATAGTTTGGTTAGATTAACATAATACAGAAAGATATTCTTATCAAGTTATTAGCAATCTAAAACTTTATTATATTTGGGTATTATTTTGAAAAAAGACAATGGAAATAACATAATGTTTCGTATTTATGCTCAATCTTAGTGAAATGATTAAATTATAGTGACTAATAAATAAATGAGTGCAATCACCCCTGAGAAAGTGTTGGTTCTCCTACACATTAATTGCACCTAGTATGGTTCTATCTTTGCTGATCATAGATCATTCTTGTTTGGGCTTCACATGTCCATAGCAGTGGCCAACAGCTTCCAGTTATGTCCTGAGTCCCTTTGGTGACGTTCATTTTCATGGCATATTGAAGCATACGAGCACAGTAAGCAGCAGACACTTCTGGAGAGTGTGCAGCTGGTTCCTCATTGTCGCTATGCATCCTTGAGCCCTGTTGGTTACATTACATTAAATGACTTTATCCATTGGTTATTTCAATTCTGTTCCTCTTCAGACAGGGAATAAATCATATACAGATTGCCAGCACTTCTGAAATGGCAGGCTTATGGTAGCAGGATAACCTTAGGAGGTTGGTTAAGATCTTTGGGAATTCAGACTTACAAGAGTCCAAGTCTATTAACATTATTATTTAGCAATAAAGGTAAATTAGAAATAAAAATGATAATATTTAGAGGAGATATTTGCCAGTTTGAAATAAAAGAAATTCATATGGATAGCAAAAGAAAAATTTATCACAAGAATTACTCAGAATATTTTGCAGTGCTGAGTTTGGACTTCTTCTGATAAAGTATTTTATTTGTTAATGTTTTCACTTTTATAAAAGTTAGAACTTGGTGTTGTAGGTTGCAGATTATATTAACTAACTTAGTTTATAAAACGTGTTAACAGAAAAAGGAAACTCTGTAAAATATTTTAAAGAGATTTATTTTGAGCCAATAAGAATAAAATAAAAAGAGGTTTATTTTGAGCAATCTGGTTACAGATTGGTTTTATGCATTTCAGAAAGACAGGAATTATAAAATCATAAATCAACACATGAAAGGCATACATTGGTTCAGTTTGAAAAGGTAGACCGTCTCAAAGGAGGGACTTAGAAGTCAGAGTTGGGTTTTAGGGATTCTTTGGTTGGCAATTGGTTGAAAGAGTTAAGCTTTGTCTAATGACTTGAAGTCAGTACAAAGGAATGCTTAAGTTGAGACTGGGGACGTCTGTTATCTGTGCTGTGATGCTACATCACAGTCAGGTTGGAAAACAAGCCACATTATATTGGATTAATTTTTAAAAACCTTTTAATTAGATTTTGTGATTTGTAGGGTGTGACTTAACACTAGTCTGGCATGGCCTTGGGTCTTGTTTATAATTTGGTGTCTTATCCCACAAAAAGTTTGTTCTGTGAGTCTTATGATCTCTGTTTTAACATTAATGCTAGTCAGTTGTGCCGAAACTCCAAAAGGGAGGGCGCATAACGAAGCATGTCCAACCTTCTTTCCTATCATGGCTGGGAATTCAGTTTGTCAGGTTTTCTGGGGTCCCTGTGGCCAATAGGGGGTCCATTCAGTTGGATGAGGGGCTTAGGATTTTATTTTTAGTTTACGAATGTCATGTGATCAGCTATATTCTTCATTGTCAGTGAAAAGATATGATGTTAGATAAAACTACAAAGAAAAGATACGGTTTTCAAGCTACTAGAAAGAGCTTTTGAAATATCTCAGTAACGGACAAAACGTCCATTGCTTTTAGCCCATTTTGTCTAGGTCAACACTAACACAAAAATGTATTGCAGGTTCATGAAACTTTCCCAAGAAACATATTTCAAGTATTTATATTTTATAACCAAAGAAACCTTTTAGAAAGTTGTAATCAATCTAAGAAAATCTACCTTTGAAATTGTTTAAATGCAGAAAGGAGGGGTCACCTTACATACTTTTCCTAAAACTTTACATCTCTGCTTTTCCCTAAACCTTCACCATAAAGAGCTTCTGAGAAAATGTGTTGGGGAGAAACAAAAAGGATATTGAGAACTGACAAACAAGTGAATGTTCTCTTTATTTAAGTGACTTGTGTTGGGACTATGTTTACAACATGTGAAACATATCTAGTTATTTAGAAGAGCCTGGTGCACCCCCACCCATTGTCATGAGGCCCACCTGCTCTTGACATTGCTGTAGGTCAGGGTGTCTAGACAGAGTGGCCTCTAGTCTGTATGACCTCAAGTCACCTTTATGTCACTTATTAAAAGGCACCCCTGCCATCTATTGGAAAATTGTTGCAGTATGCTGATTTTGTTAGGAGGCTCTTCATTGCCTTATGACAGACACTTGTCATGATAACTATACAAACCCATGATGTGAATAGCACCCCATCAGACATGGCGCCATTGTGTAGTGCATGACCTATACCATCATAGGGGACATTTGCAAATAGATAAAAAATAGAAATCACCATGGCAACACTTATATATAACATGAACGTTAGAAACCATGTTCCTTGCAATAATGCCTGGGAAGTTCCTTTTCAGCAAGTTGATGGTACTGAAATGTGGAGGTAGGGTGTGGGGTGGGGAGGATTCTTTCATTGATAGCTTCCATTATTGAGAACAAGAGCCTGCCTATTGCTCTTTATATGTGTTTCAGTCAGTTAAAAAGAGCCTACAAATTCCAACTACTTAGCCAAATGGAAAAGATTCTCTGTTTACAGAGAAAACACAAAGCTTGCTTCTTCCCCATCATTAAGCAGGCTGAGTACACTTAGCAGAACTTTTCCACTTAGGTATCCAAGTTAAGGCTATCAGTGACTTTTCTTGAAATCTAAATATTTTAGAAACATTTTGTAGGGAAAGCTGTTCACAGGCCTGTTAAAAGAAATCAAATAAATAGTTTGGGGGTTTCCATCTTGGAATTAGAATGTTTATTTAAGAAACTCTAATAAAGCCCTCTTTCAAGCCCATGAAAATTACAGTCAGAACCAAGTGGCAGATTAAGGATTCAGGAAATAGCTATTGATTTGTGAGGGACAGAGGGAAAGAAAGGGCCAGGAAAGGAAGGAACTTGATGAGAAACTTTTTGTAATGGTCCTTATTTCCTTCAACTTTGAAAAACCATTTCACTGGCAGTAGAATTTAAAACACTCTCATTCTGCAACTACCTCTCCCAGGCAATAGACGTAGTGCCCAGGGCATGGCTCAGGCTGGGCTTCTAAGAGCAAAGGCATGAACATAGGTGGGGCTGACGCACTGGCTGCAAGACTTAGTGCAAAAAGGATTTTCAGTGGGGGGCAGGCAGGGCAATATGGGGAAGTCCAAAGCATCATGCCCAAGGGATTGGGCAGAAATCAGAAAAGAATCTGAAAACTGGCAAGAAGAGACCCTGATTGGTGAGGGAAGATTGTGTTTCAAAGATTCCAGAAGGATGCCAGAAGTGGACCCTTTTATAGCGTGCCCACAAATGAGCCCTAAGCAGGGGGAAGCCCATGAAAGAAAACTCTAACCTGCCTTTTAATTTACTTTTCAAAACCTCCATGGTCAAGAAATCAGAAAAAAGTGAGGAACACATGATATTAACGCATAGGGATGGGTTACAAAAGATAGCCGAGAGTTCTATGAAGAAACGCCAAGGGCATGTACAAAGTGTATTTTGTGACAAAGCTGGACAAGCACCTGGAAGTAAATGTAGAAGTGTAATAGTTCTGAAGTAGCTACATTGGAGATCAAAGGCTCTGGGTGATTTAGAAGAAAAAAGTAGCTTAGCCAAATATCACTGATGACATTTAACACTTTTTACCTTATGCATGTAATTATTCTATATAAATATAATCGTAAATCAGTGACCCATATAAGGTTATCTAATAAATGAGCATGCTTAGAATTCCATACTTGCTTGTTCTCTGCATTTCCTGTTTCAGTGAAGTAATGGTGAGAGATATAGGTATTAGGTGTCCTTACTATTACTTACATTTTTTGATTCAGTAATGATATAAACCCTATGGATGTTTAGGGAGACCCATAATCCCCAGTTGAGCGTTAGTTATTGTGTGGTTAATGTTGTGTGGCTTAGTATACCCACCAACTGCATGGTCAGGGAGGTAGAAAAGAAACTAGCCCTGGAAAGACAGTCTTTTTAAAATTTTCAGTGACCTTGCCTATTAGTAGATATGACTCATCAGTGTCTTCAGGTGTTTTACCACCAAGAAAATTAGTAATTTTACCCTTTGGGCATGAAGTGGAACAGGATTGAAAGTAAAGATAAAAAATCAGAAACCTCCTCTCCTTGTGTCTACTAGAAGGGATATTAAAAATGAAGTCAGTGGCTCTCACCCTTGGCTGCACACTAGAATCACCTGGGACTTTTACAAATTCTAATACCCAGACCATACCCTGGACCAATCAAATCAGAATCTCTTAGGATGGGACCTAAGCAGCAGTGCTGTGTATGGGGGTCTGGGGAGAGTGGGGTGGGTGGGGGTGGGTGTGTGTATCCACAGATAGTTCCTTTTGGGAACACCTGGATTAAATGAAATAAGGCAAGTGCCTGACGTACATTTAGTGCCCAATGAGTGTATGCACCACCTTTGAATTGTTTGCTGCTACCCCATCTCTCCCTTTTCCAAACTTGCACAAGAATAGTATTGTATCTGTCTTGGTCTTTCAAAGTGTATCATAGGTAACTTTGCCTTAGAGTTAGATAATTCGTTTTTGACTTCATGCTGACAAAGGCAGAACTCTCTTCTTTTCTCTCTCTCTCTTTTTATTTTATGTATTTATTTATTTTTTTAGAAAAGGCCTCGCTCTGTCTCCCAGACTGGAGGGCAGTGGTACAATCATAGCTCACTGCAGCCTTGAATGCCTGGGCTCAAGCCATCCTCCCACCTCAGTGTCCAAAGTGCTGGGATTACAAGCTTGAGCCACTGCACCTAGCCCTTTTCTCACTTTTAATATACCATCTCATTATTTATTTTGTTACTTTATCTTCCAATATTACTTAACTTCTCTCACCTATAAGCCCCAGAATCTGTCGGTTTAGGAAGAATCATTACTTCCGTGTCTCTAGGGATTTAATTTAGCCAAACCTTCTTGAGCACTTCAGAAAAATCAGGGTGGAAATAAAGTTTAAGGAATAAAGGGAGTTTTTAAAAATAGAATACAACTCATCCATTTCAATTCAATTCAATTCAAATGCCTTTCTCTTTTCCAAGCATTTTTAATAAGCTCACTTAAGAGTCTTGTTGAAAAATAAATAAATTACACTTGTTTTCATTAAGAGAAAAGATCTTTTTCCATTTTTGCTGGTATTGTTGAAGGAAACAAAAAAGAGTCTAAAACTTGGCAAAGGAGGACATTATTAGTGACATATTGGTCACAGATGTGCTGGTAGAGCTACATTTTCTTCCTGCCATTAGGATTTTAAGTGCTCACAAATTACGTATGAAAGTCCAGATAACTTTCTTACAAAAGGGAAAGATGAAAAAAATTATGATACTTGCAAAATCTTCATTTTTAAGATATTCTAAATAAGTTTTTATAAAAAAGAAAATTACACATGTCCATCTGCTAGTTTTTCTTTTAAAGGAAAAGTAGTGCTGGATGATGCCAACATTTACTTAGTGTCAACAATTCCAAATGTTTTAAACGAGTGAAGATACCTGAGATACTCTTTGGCAATACTTGTGAATAATAAGATTTCCTTTCCTTAACAATTCTTAAGAAAATCAAGAAGGCAAAATTTAAGAGGTAGAAAGGAACTCTCTTTAGTAACTTTATGACTCAAATCTGTAGGCCTGTGAAGCAGAGTATGAGGAGTTTAGCCAAATTTTGTTCCATTGCAGAAAGTCCTGAAAGGACTTTAGGGAGAGTATTGACAAGCTAACTCTGGAAACAGGGTTAGGATTCACCTGGGAGGAAACGGTGTTGGCATCAGGATGCCCATTAAGGTAGTTGTAATAGAGGAATGTAATTCCAGATCTAAGGCTCTGACTAAAAGGATGTAATGGAAGGAAAGGTATGTTGTAAATGAAAAAGGATCAAGAAACGGATTTGAGAGGCATTAAAATAATAATGGCAAGCTAAATCTTTATTATAAGACTTGAAAATTTTTTATTCACCTTGATGAGAAAGCTCAATAGGGGAATAACTCCTAGAAGGATGACAGATGCCTCAATTTTCATCACGTTTAAGTTGGTAAGTGAACCAGTTTGAAATGTCATGTAAATTGAAAGTGATATGAAATTGAACAAAGGAATGAGTTCACTGCCTATGTAAGAAACTGAATCATGACACAGAAAAAATATGGCCTAGTTTCCTGATATGCAGGTAGAAAATTATTATCTGTTTGTATTTTTAATTCAGAAAGAATATGCATTCTAAGATGATTTAGTGATCTGATTATTACAATGACAAGTGGCTTTAAATCAGGAGCTTGTAATATATTTTTCAGTCTCAAAGCTATTTGATAGTACTGTGAAGGGAATGTCAGTGTTTGATTCTAATCCAGTGCTGTCTGGTATGTTGTGTGTTATTTGCTTTTATAAGTTCAAGACGTCATACTATACAGCTTTTTAAAAGCCTGTAGAGAAGACTTCAAGTTCTTTTCATTCTCAGCAGTACCTTGTTTTCTTGCTTCCCATTTGCTTAGGAAAGTGACAGTACTGGAGGATCCTGATCAGAACATTCACCTGAAAAACTTGACTCTCCATCAGGCAACCACAGAGGAAGAAGCTCTGAATTTGCTTTTTTTAGGAGACACCAACCGAATGATTGCAGAGGTAATAAACTTCTCTCTGCAAGCTGTTTCTTCAACATTATAAGATATAGTATCTGAATTCAAGGCAGAAAAAAAAAAGATATAATAGAAGTTTAGGGCCAACAACGACCTTAAAAATAATCTCGTCCAAACCTCACATGCAGATAAAGAAGCCCAGATCTAGATAAGTGAGGAGACTTTCCCAAGGTCACCCAGCTAGCTAATGAGCAGGAACAGAAATCTAGACCCCTGGATTCTCAATCCACTGCTTTTTCTACTTTAGTGTATCTACCTTAAGTTTTTATTTTTATATTCTAAGTTGTATACAAATTGGTTTGTACATTAATGACAATGTATTACATGTCTTAATTGTAGGAAGTTTTGCATATTTTCTAAAATTTAAAAATACTCAGTCCATTTTTCCTAACCTGAAATCATCCATATGTTGGCATGTGTTTACATATCCATGTGTTTTCATTTAGTTAGTGGGTTAATATGTATAAAGTACTTAGAACAATGCATTGAACATAGGGAGTATTCTATGCATTTGCAGCTATTTGTTGGCGTATCTGGTAACACCACTACAGTGTGTATATCTCAGTGCAATATTTGGAACATGCTTATATTTAAAATTATTCATTGTTAATCTGACATTCAAATTTAACTGAGTTCCTATTTTATCTGAGAATTCTATGCAGGAGCTAGGATTGACCCAGATTGGTCAGGGGCCCAAATTGTAACTGGTTTCTGATTGCAGATGGAGGGTTATGAAGCTCTCATCCAGCTACACTGTGGTGAAGGGAATGGGATGGTGGTGGTGGTGGTGGTGGTGGTGTGGGAACAGTTCCCCAAATGAACAGCTTACTGTTTTCACTGGCATTTTCTTTTTAAACCACCCTTCCAGAGTTCTGTATTTTACCTTGTCTCTGATAACAAGTATTAGGTAGGAATAGTAAGCTGAAAGCGTAAGTAGTCCAAGAAAAATCTCCGTCAAGGGACCTTTTATTCAGCCCCATGTCTGCCCTCTAGAATGCCCTGCCTTAGAAGCAAGATAGACCAATGCAAACCAAATTCAGATAGTGAAAGCATCGTATTGATATCTGTTATTATTTTGGGCCCTTAGTTTTTGTTTTTGTCACAGTTGTTTACCAGTTTTGCATCAACACTTTTCAATAGACTAGCTAACTTATATAGGTTGAGTTTATGTGCCATATATATGGATTTAAGGTCGCTTAAATTGTTATTTTTATTTGAAACAACATTCATGTAGTTTTAAATCTCAGAATATTTTGTTTTGCTTTACAAATTTGTATTTGTGCTCAGTACTCCAACATTTTGCCCATTTGATCATTTGTGATGCTCTTATTTGTCATAATAATCGAAGATTAAGGAATAAAGGTTGAGTAAGAATTCGGGCGTATGATGACAAAGGATTTAGCATGCTCCACTAAATCCTGTTCCTCCATATATAGTTTAATAAACAGCAAACGAGGAGATACAGAATAGAAATGGGTCCTGTCCACCAATGCTTATGAAAAAGAGAAAAGATAGATTCATAAACTTCTATAAGGAAAACAAGTAGAGGAGCCTGTTGCCGCCTCAGTGCTAACTGACTTTCTTTCAGAGACGATCCATCCCTAGAGAAGTACAGGCCTCATCCTTGCCAATTACTTTCCCTCACCTTCAGTGGGTTATGGAAAGGCCCTTAACCTGTTCCACCATGATCTCCAGTAGCTTAAAAGCTTGGCCATTTGCTCTTTCAAAGTTATGCATGAACTTTAACTACATGGTTTCAGGCTGGGGTTTTGCAAAGTTTTAAGGAACTTCCTTTGTGAAACTTACCTGTCTTACCACCTTACAAAATTCCAAGTCTTTTTTTAAATTTTTCTTTTTAATTTTTTATTTTTTGAGACAGTCTCACTCTGTTGCCTAAGCTGGAGTGCCATGGTGTGTGTGATGGCTCACTGAAACCTCCACCTCCCGGGTTCAAGCCATTCTTGTGCCTCAGCCTGCCAAGTAGCTGGGACTGCAGTCATGCGCCACCACAACCTGGCTAATTTTTTTGCATTTTTGGTAGAGACAGGGTTTCACCATGTTAGCCAGGCTGGTCTGGAACTCCTGGCCTCAAGTGGCCTGCCCACCTCGGCCTCCCAAATGCTGGAATTACAGGTGTGAGCCACCGCGCCCAGCCAGAATTCCAGGTCTTTTCCTATTACTTACTGATGAGTGTTTAATATTATAAATAGCTGAAACCTGAAGAAGGCTAATCCTAATAATGCTGGTTGTGCATTAATTTTTGTTTAATTTGTTTATTTTTCCTATGTAAAGCCTGATTTATTTAAAAAAACAAGTCTAATAGGTTTTGGTTGCTTCTGTGCTTGCTTTTGTCTTTTCTTTGGTAATAATAATTACCATGTTATAATGACAGCCTGCTTAGTGTAAGTCTTTCCATTGTTGTAGACATGTTATATATATATTTCTAAATTATTTTAAAAGTATACCCAATATTTAGCACCTTAGTTTATACCTTGAAAGCAATGAAAGCAAATACATAAAAATATAAATGACGAGTAACTGTCAACCCCTAGAAATTCCTTATTATTCAGTCTTCTAAAAAAGCATGTTTTGGATTACAACCTAACTGTCAGAATGCAATTTGTCAGCACAGAACGAGCTTACCAGGATAAAAAGAACAAACGAATCATTTTTTTAAAAAACGAAGTTCCCAATTTCCCATTTACACAGAGGAATCCAGAAGTTGCCTTGGTAACCAGAAAACATTTGCAAAACAAAGTCTGAATATGTGGGACACAAAGTGGAGTGCTCTTTCCTTTCATGTTCTTTACCCATAGCCAGCATTTTAAGGAAAAGTTATTAAGAGTAGCTTCAGCCTCTTCTTATTTATTCAGAACTCTTAAGTAATTTCAGCAATCCTACCAATGTTTTGAATAAAACTTGATTATGTCCTTAGGATAAATTTTTTTTTAAGTTGAACTGCTGGGCCAAAGAGAATAAATATTATAAAAGCTGAACTGTGTGTGACCCAGCATCCAAGTCCACCAGTCGCAAGTATAACTTGATACTTTTTTTGTCTTATAGCTGAAATATTTCTATCAAGTCATCAAATCTAACTGAAGAAAGCAGCCTGCATTCAATGATCAGGCCATGCATAGTGCCATAGATAGGACCATTTGCCCCTACCTTGAAGGCATAGTCCTACCCATGGTCTAGGGCACTCTGTGCCCAAGTATGGTCCTAGGAAAACCTGTGTTAGAATACCCTGTGATAGTTAAATGATGCAGTTTCTTGGATTACATTTCTGGTTGATGGATTCAGAATCTCTTCCATGTGGAGCCCAGGAATGTGCATTGTAGCATTTTAAATGTGCTCAGGCTAAATTTGGGAGCAGTCTGGGCTTTACCCTTAAGAAAGCTGGTTGAAACCCACTCCCAGAGGCAAAAGAAACCAAGCAGGTCTGTATTCTGCACCCTTGTCAACACCACAACATTTGAAAATTCTGCCAATTTGGTAGACAAAAAAAGAAATCTTGTTTTAATTTGCATTTTGATTACCAAATACTTTTATATCTTCATTGGCCATTTGCATTTCTGTTTTTGTTCATGTCTTCTATTTGTTTCTCTCTTGAAGTGTTAGGGTAGGTCTGATTGATCCGTTGACCCCATGAGGGCTGGAACTTCATCCTGTTCAGCAGTTTGTTGTACTGTGTACTGGCAGCTGTAGGAAGTGAATACTGTGTCCGAGTGGTCTAGCATATAATTTCTTATATAGGTATTACCTGGTGTAGTTTTGACCTGGATGGATTCTGGAGCAATAATATGCTATATCTGGTATAAAACATTGTCTGTGAAACTGCTTGCAGGGGACCTTTGGTGAGAAAGGAACACTCGGTGCCGACGTTGGGAAAGTCCGGGGTCCCCTGGGTGGGCAGCTTGCTTTCTTTCCGCCTGGCTTCCTTTCCTACGTGAACGGTCAGGTGACTTCCTCCAGTCAGTGTTGGTTCTACTCTGTGGTTTCTTCACCATCTCCTGCCATCCCCGCCAAGTAGTGCTGAAGAGCATGAGCTTTGGAGACCTTCTTTTCTACCCCTGGCTCCACCCTTTGCCAAGTGTGTGTCCTTGGACAAGTCACTTAACTGGTCTAAACTGTACTTTCTAACCTGTAAAATGGGCATAATAATACCCACCTTCTAGGGATATAGAAACAATTGAATTAAATAACATTTGGACAGGCCCTGGAGTTCTTAGCTGGCAACTATTTAAAGACAAGACTTTCGTCTTGTTCATCTCTATTCTCTCAGCACCTGGCAACTAGTAGGTCATCAGTTATTGATTAACTGTTTTGTGGAATTCATGAGAGAGGAAGACCTGGTGATTTCAGGCAATAAGACCTCCAATCTCAGGCCCAGAATTGAAAGTGATTTTATGGTACATTGTGCCTATTAGTGAGTACTGAGAACATCACAGATGACTTCAACATTTTGTGTGTGTGTGTGTGTGATACTTCAAATCTTTTGAAAGAGGTTACTTTCCAAATACTGAGCCTATCAACAAAGTTTATGGGATTTATAAATAATTTCCCCAAGAGGGATTAGAGGTCTTTATACCTAATTCTTTGCTTGAAATAAAAGACATACAGACACTCCCCAACTTACAACTTTTCAGCTTTAAATGGTGCGAAAGTGATATGCATGCAGTAGAAACTGTACTTCAAGTTCTCATACAATGATTCTGTTTTTCACTTTCAGTACAGTCTTCAATAAATTATATGAGATATTCAACACTTCATTATAAAATAGGGTTTGTGCAAGATGATTTTGCCCAACTGTAGGCTAATATAAGTGTTCTGCGCACGTTGAAGGTAGGCTAGGCTAAGGTATGATGTTCAGTAGGTTAGGTGTATTAAATGCATTTTCAACTTATGGTATTTTCCATTTATGATGGGTTTGTGGGAACATAACCCCATGTCATAAACCGTGGAGCATGTATACTAGATTTATCTGAGTTATGCTGATGTGCTTTGTAAGCTCTCAGGCTTTGCACATTAGCAAACTTTTGGAGTAAGTTGTATGACCTTGTGGAAGTGCAAATAATTGGGAGACAGGGTGTGAGTGGGGGTTAATAGGTTTATGTGAGTTATAGGAGCAGCTGTTCTTGGACGTGTTGTCTAATAACATAAGGATAGGACAGGAAGGAAGGAGTAGCTTTATTGTATGATTGTGTTTGTTAACACAACTTTAAGCCCCAATCTCCTTGTGGGATGTGTGTGGAAAACAAGAGGATTTTGGTTTCAATTAGTTCCAAAATCATTAAAGGGATACTGACTAACACATCCTCACAAATTTTTGTTTGAAAGATATGTTAGTTATATATAATTAGCAAGTTTGTTATAAAATTTGTGAACCTGGTTAGAGCAAAATATACAACAGGCAAACTACATTTTGGCCTTGATCTTATTACAGTAAGAATAGCATGTTTAGCAGGGTGCAGTGGCTCTCACCTTTAATCCTAGCTGCTCAGAAGGCTGAGGCAGGAGGATTGCTTGAGCCCAGGAGTTTGAGGCCAGCCTGGGTAACATAGTGCGACTCCACCTCAAATAAATAAATAAATAAAAATAGCATTTTCTTCTTATTAGGCCCTGATAAGTAGCTAGAAGCCTTAGTAAAAGATATATTGACAATTCTAACCTCTTTTCTTATCGATTATACATACCTACTAGGTATAGAAGAAAAGAAACTTAAATTTTGAGCACTTACTATATGACAAGCATTTCTTTCTTGTTCTTATATTTTATATATGAGATACATGAGAAATATACAGTGTTCTTTAAATAGCACTTCTGTGTTATAACACAGTCTGCATTCTGATCTAACCTGATTTAATGGTATTACATGAACCATGAGATTTGTTCTAAAACATCGATTAAAATAAATGAGTGGTATGGAACAGCTATTATTCGAATTTTAAGATTTATATACTCCATATACATTATTAAAAGAATAGTCTTTTGGCTATAAAATTTAGTCCCAGAGTTTCTTCTGATCTTTAAAGTTCTCATCTCGAATTAAACATAGCATATGAAAGTCACTTTTACTCTATTCAGTATTATTGACATTCACCAACAACTGCAACAAAAAATGAAAGAGAGGAGAAAAAAGCCATCTTCAGTGAAACAAGGAAATAGCCATAACCTCAAACTATGAGAAAACCTGCCAAATACTATGAATTTGACTTATGGTGAGAGAGGGTGCTGAGAGCCAACTCATATGTCCTCCAACCTCAGGCAGGATAGAGTTTCCCTTTAAAGAAAGGGTCACAATTCTCAAATGCAAATCCAATGATCTTTTGGTTAGAGTGATGAGATCTGAAACACAGGCAAGTATGGAGGAAGACTCTGGGAATGTTATATAGATATTCATTCTAACTATAGAAGGTGGATCCAAAGAAGAAACCTTAAATACAAGCCATTTTTATGATCAGTGATGTAGGCTCATGCCAAAGAAGATGGCCTTTGGTGAGTGGGGTTCAGGGAGTTTGTTATTTAAGGGACTTAACTGTGAGCCATCCCAGACCTATTCATGTGAAATATTGAGGAAAGTTTATGCTCTTGAGGCTAAAGACATAACAGATGTAATGTAAAAGTATTCAGGATGTAAACCCAATATGAGTATTTCCTCACCTATCCTCTAGGCTACTCTTTAGGAAAGGGATAGTCATGTTCAAAGATAAAATTATCAGAAAGAAAACATCCCACAACCTATTTATATATATGGAGTAGGTGTCAGGGCTAAGGAACATACATCTGAAGGCTGATTAAATCAGAGAGCACAGGGCTTGTTCTTCATAATCTTAAGTATGTTATTTAAAGACAATCTTTGTTTTTTAAAAAATAGCTTAATATTATAGAAGAGCCCAAAGAAAAAGGTTACAAGACAAAGAAAAGCAAACTTGAAAAACTTCAGAAAATAAATGAAAGAGAAAAAGCCATTAAAGAGATTAAAGTGCCATTAGAAGTGAATAGAAAGGAGGAAGAAGAAGAAGAGGAAGAGAAGGTATAGGAGAAGGAGGAGGAGGAGGAGGGAAAAAGAAGAGGAAGAAATGTGACTGAAAAATAACTAAGGATATAAAAATTAATGAGAGAAGGTGTATCTAGAAAGAGAGACAAAGGAGCATCCAATTATGCATAGTTAGAAATCCTGAAGAAGAGGAGGGAACAAAGGCAACAGAAAAACTAGAGAAAAGTTTTCTGAAACTTGGAATTACTTGAATCTGCAGATGAAAAGGACGTAACTGAAAAAATTGGAAGAGCTCAATTCCAAGACATCCTCTATTGAAGTTACTAAATTCCAAAGCTAAAGAAAGAGACTTAAGGGCATCTAGTCAGAAAATACAAGTCAACTATAAGTGAAAATAAAATAGGTTGTTATGCCTACCACTGGACATCTGTGCTTCTAGAGTTCTTTCTTCGGCATCTGTACTCTGAGTGACATTGTCCTAAAATTTGTGTCTGTTACTGATCTTGATGTCCAAACTCGAAGATTGCATTGAGTGCTATCCCAATAAAGTTTCACAGTATATATTTTTTTCATTAGAACAAAATCATACAAATGGATATCTAAATTCTCCTTGGTGTGTTATCATTACCTGTGTCTTAGTTGTTTATACACAGGATAGTAAAAGGTAATTTCAGCTTGTCTATAATCCCAAGGTATGTAGTATGTATAAAAAAGACAGTTTGAATAAACTGCTAAAATTCTTAGGATTGTTAGTTCTTTTAGCCCCATAATATTATTATTCCACTTATGTGAATAGTCAGACTTGGAAATTTTTAAGCGAAGGCTGAATTTTAATAGGAAGAGAAAAAAGAAAAAAATTCAAACTCAATTTAAAAGATGAAAAATGGACAGAGTAGACAATTATGATAAGTTACTGTTTTGATGGCTAAATTTAGCTTATAATTCTTTTTGCAATCAAGTGAAAAATACAGCAGAGGGGTGGGCAGACATTTTGGGTTATATAATTTTCATTGTTCAGAGAGCAAACCTTAATGCTGGTGGAGGATATGATGCTATCTAGCTCAAGAATGATGTGTAAGAATGATAATTGAATGTAGTTCCAATTAAAGATACAGGCAAAATTCCTTCTCAATTTCCCATATGTACCACAATTTAGCCGACTTAGATTTTGATATAAATGTGTTTGACTTTAATTTGCCAAATCCTGGAGAAATGACCCTTAGGGAAGTAATCCAAATCCTGACATCCACAGAGGAAACTTCAACAGAACCACTAATTCTGACTTTGTTTTCCCAAAATTTTTGAGTCGGCCAATAGATCTTTGAGGATGTAAAAGTCAAAAATCCATCAAATTGATTCCAGACTTGTTAGGAGGGATACACAATAAAACATACTAGACCTATTCTTATCATAAAGGTGAATCATAATTATTAGAACATTCTTATTATATGTTCCAGATTGCTCTAAAGTTTGTTTTTAAATTTTAAATAAAATTGGTGCATCTAGTCTATTTCTCTTTTACAAAACTACTTTGACAACATGCTTGATAAGAAAAAGACCTAGAATCCTGCAACTGGGGAAAATCATTTTGACTACTTTCCTAAAAGCCAGGTATCTTATAAACAGAAAAGTCAGAAAGAAAAATGAGAAGTTTAGGATCATTAATTCCAGTAGAGGAATATCCACTCAGGAATATTTTGTTGCTAGGCAGTGTGTTCTGAAACAACTCCAGAAAAGTTCAAGGTAGGTGTTTATAGGGTCACGTGCTAAACCACTAGGTTTGGTCAGGTCTCACTTTTCCAGGCTGAGTTAGAGTACATCAAGGGCATAGCAAGCTTCCTAATTCAATTCATTTAATATGGGAAGAACTATATAAAGAATCACTTAACCAATAGGTAATGGATTCGGTAATTCTTCATTAAGGGTGAGGTTTAACCTGAAAGGCCAAGATGCCAACCCAGAAAACATTTAGAAAACCACATGGAAGTTAGCATTTTCAGTCTTCAACTCAGATAGAGCAAGTGAGCAGAGGAACAGATCGATTAGAGTATCAGTGTAGAAAGTGTTATCAGACAAGGAGAACTGAAGTGGAAAGCTGAATTCTAGATCCTGTGGTTGCTATTGTTGTTCTTAGTTGGTTTGTTTTAAGGAGTCTCAGGCATATACTTTACAATGTCCTGTTCAATCGAAAGAGATTTCCTTTATTTGATCTATTCTAGATTAGTGGAAATTCCTGTTGAGATATTTTACTCCAAGATAACAAAGTGATTGAAAAAAAGATTTTGGTACACAGGAATGGAATAAAAGGTATAAGTTATGGCAAGAAATAAGTAAGCGTTCAAGGTACCCTAGAAAATTTTTAATATGATATACAGAGGTTATTTGAATCATTGAAGGCTGCATTAACTGTCTATAATCATTTTTGAAGTGATTGAAAACATTAGTTTAACTAAAAGCAGAAAAAAATTAATTTTACAAACATCCATAAGAGCATATTATGTAAACCTCAAGAAATTATATTTCACTTATTGATTCTTGCCCCCAAATCAGAATTATCATTACTAAAAATGGCTGGACACACACGCACACACACACACACCCCACACAAAAAAATGCATCACCATTTATTTTCAAATTTCTCTTTCAGCAGACAGGTATCTCCTGCTGTATAGAAAAGGATTATTATTCAATGAGATTTGAGGTTTTTTACCATATGAAATAGCTTCTGAGAGTGGTAGCTGAATCAGTGCCAGGGAGAGGCATAAAGGGCAGTAGAAGGGGCCTTAGCACCTCTCTCCAGGCCTCAATCCAGGCATCTGATGTTATGTAAAGTGTCCTAACAAAGCAGCATCAACCCCTGCCTCCACAGTCACATTGCTGCTCCAAGCCCCTTCTATATAAACATTTTGAAGCCACCATTGTCTGACAGGGTCATTTTTGAGTCACTTTTTACAATCTGCACCGTTCTGTTTACACTGCCACAAAATGAGCAGGACACCAAACACTCATCTGTAGCCCAGTGGATCACACCACTACTTCACTACGCACTAGAACAAACAGTCCATTACAATAACACTATTTAAACAATGTTCCAAATGGATTTTTTTATGAACATTTAAAACTCCATTTGAAACAACAATTTTTTGGATTCTTCCAGGGTTTGGATATTAATGACTGTCTATATGCACAAATGTTAAATGTCTTTTCTGAACACAATGGCTAATGCCAATTGGGGATAGTTCCAGGGAATTCATGAAGATAAATGAATTTTGAGTAGGCTTATTTGGGGAGTAGGAAAAGGGTATACTTGAGTGACAAGCTAGAGGACATTCTAGACAGGGGAAAAGGCAATTGAAGATGTAGAGAGTAGTGATTAAGGGCTCTGGAATCACGCACAGCAAATAACTGAAGCCCAAGACTGATAGGGAGATTTGAGTTAATCTAGCTGTTTCAAATAGTTCTAATTTTTAGACTCGAATGAACTATATTCCATGGACTTAAAAAGCTTGCAGATGTAGTCACAGAATTATTTGAAGATTTTTAGAAATTATGGAGCATGCTGTAGAGATTCCAGAACACAAGAAATGAGCAAGAGTCAACAAATTAACAAACATTTTTAACACTACTATGTTATGCTAGGCAATGACGCATAAGACACAGTCCCTGTCCTCAAGGAGCTTGAAGTCTAGGAGGGAGGAAGAGGGAAATGGAGAGGCTTTGTAGGAAGTAATCTTTCAGATGAATGGAACTTCAGTGAGAAGTAAAGTTTTGCTACACTGGAGATAAGAAAGAGGAAAAATAACTTTCTTTAACCATAGACTGCAGATATGATGACTCTGTAAGGAGTCCAGTGAGCCTAGGTTTTTCAATTTTCACCCCATAAAAGAAAGTCTATTCTCCATTTTCCGAAAAAGAAAACATATATGGAAGATAACAAGCTAATATTTTTGATACAAGCCCTAAAAAAGAAACTGATAAAGGATTATTAAATAATGGTCAGTAAGCTATTAAGAAAAAGTCAGCATTGATTTTACCTTAAACTAATTTCATTCACTTTTCTGATAGCATTTAAAATTTTATAGATCAACTCAATTCTTTTTTTATCTCTCAAAATATCCTTGGGGATATAAAGAGAAATTGAAGGCAATAAAAGTACTTGGATTGAAGTAAATTGTAAAATACCTGTAACTGTTACCTAACTGGGTGGAGAGCAGAGGTGGTCTTCTGGGAATGTTGTTGGTCTGCCCCACTGCTTCATGTCTTACACATTGTTTGGATGAGAATATACAAGATATTTTCATTTGTAGATAGCACAAAATTGACAAAAAGACCAAGATCCAATAGATTGTAATGTTGACATAAAAACTAATCCAATGCAGTCGTGAAATAAACTAATGTGTGTGTGTGTGTGTGTGTGTCCCAAAGAAATTCCATAGCATGTAAGGGCTGGAGCAAATCCAGTATAGTAACACTTCATGTGATGTGCTATTTACTGGCAATACTAGATTTAGACTGTCCAGGTTCCAGGAAGTAATACATCCAATGTCCTCTGCTGTGGTTAGGCTACTTTTGAAATAATAATATATTCAATTCAAGTGCCAGAGTACCATATTTAAAAAGGATTTTGATAAACAGTTGCATAAGGCCCAGTTGAGAGGAAGAGAGATATTTAGTCTTAGGGAGCGTGCTAGTTTAATTCAGTGATGTAGATAGGATTGGCATTAATCAAATATGCCTTTTAACAATACTACTTTGAGAGATGGAGGACAATTGGAAGGGACAAGAGTAAATACTGAGACTAGAAGGGAGAGACTACAGTAACCCAAGTGAGAGATAAAGGATATTTGGCTACTGGGGGAGATACAGATAAGTGGAGAGAAATCCCAACAGGAGTAGGATGGGTTGGATATCCATCCATGGGACACAGAGGGAGGGAAGGAGATACAGTTGTTTTGGGAACATTATGTACAAGATGCTGGTAAGGCATTTTAATGACAATGATCAGTCAAACTGCTGGACATTCCAATCTGCTATACAGAACAATTAAGGTAAGAGATAAGGATACAGGAGGCATCTGAATAAAGTGAATATCAACGGCGACATTAATATGACCTTTTACAGTTCCCAGATCACTTCAGCACTCAGTAACTCAGTTGGTATTTAATATAACTCCCTGCAATGAAGCAGGTCTTAATATGGCACTCTAGAAACATGAAAATCAAAATTACTTCATGTAAATTTGCTTATAACACTAGTAAGCTTTTAACACTAGTAAGTGACAGAACCAGGACTTGAAACCAGGTTATCTGACACCAAATTCTGAGATTTTTGGTGTGTGATTTTTATTACACTACAGAGCCTATGCAATGAGGATTTGAGCTGTAGAAGATGAGTTTCCAAGGGGAGGAAATATGGTCACCATAGCTTAGGACACACCTATTTTTAGGGACTGCAAAGAAGAGAGCAGAGTAAAGGAAAAAGCGATAGAGAAGGAGAAAGTGACTGGAGAGTATTTGGCACTGGAAACCAGGTGGCGGGCAGAGGGTGGCGAGCTCCTAGAATGAGGGAATGGCTAGCATTTTCAGATATTACCTAGAGGATCAGCATGTTCATTGCTAAGAACAGATCACTTTCTTTACTGCACATTTTGCTTTTCTCATTTCATGCTCATTCTCATTTCACACATTGTGGCTTTAGGTCCTGACTAGATTGTAAGTTCCTTGAGGGCAACATCCAGGTCTTATTTTCCTTCTTGTCTCTCTACTGCCTAACACAGTGATATACATAGGCTAATAGGAAACGTGAAAGCTCTCTGCATGCAGGTGATTAATCATCACTAAAATTTTTCCAAAGGCACAGTCACTAGTGCCAAAAGCACATTTGTTGAAAATGTGTGCTTAACTTTGAATGAATCTGCCTAAATGGTGCCATCTGTTCTTAGGCAGTTTCAGAAACATTTTAATACAATTTTACCTTTAAAAGGACAAACGTAGGGCCATGCCTATGAGACATAAAGACATCCTTAAATAAACACAGAGCAGACACCAGCACATCCAATAACACTTAAAAAGCTCCACATAAAGAATGTTTTCTGAGGTTTAAGAAATTTTTATCTAAGAGGACACCAACTGCTACTTCATGCAGAAAATATTTATGAGAAGTTACAAAACTGTAGGCACGGACTCCTACAGCATATTACTGCATTTTAATTACAGACTCCAGAATATACAATTTTAGTTTATGTGAATCTCATATTCCTTTGAAATGGGTACACTCTACCAATATTCGTTTATGGCTCACATTTTATGGTGGTTTCAGAATATCAGTTTCGAAGCTAAAGACAGCTGTTGAGAAGTCTCCATGTTATTTGTTTATATTGATTGTCAGTTTGACTTTTGTTACAGTATTGTAGGATTTATTGTTGTGCGACTATCACAGTGAAATGAAACCCATGTTTAAGTTCTGCAAATAACTTACAGTCACTTCCAAAACACCTCAACTTAGGTTCTAAATTTGAGTTTGCGGTTTTACATGCACAGTTATTTGCTGATCCACTTTAGCAGGCAAAATCACACACTGGCCAGGTTTGGGCATAGTTATTGTGGCAACAAGTAATGGGTCAAATTTTCAGCCTGTTTGACTCACTACCTACATCATCATCACCAAAACTATGCCAGCATTTTGACAACTTTTTATTTTGCTAGTTGGCGTAAATCAACTCTGGTGTATATCAAGAATTTATATTTACAGAAAGAATTTCTGGTTGAATTGCCATTCAAATATGTTACCCTGTCTGCACACATGTGCATCCATATTGAAATTCTTTGTTTAAATCTCATTTTGCAAAGGTGGAGATCTGAACATATTTACTCATATGAATACTCATTTGGAATATTTTTAGTTTTTTTGTTGTTTGAGAGGATGATACTACTAACTTGTCACTTGTATCTTGAATCAGATTAATTTCTTTCTTGTTCCAAAAAATGTAAAACACAAAAAAGTACAGCGAATAATGTAACCAACATCGATGTTTTCCAATCCAGGATTTGCTTCTAATAATTTTTAACTAAATGAAATAGAATATTGCAGATAAAGCTGAAGTCCCTTTCTTGGCCTTTCATTTCCATCCCTCACAAACACAACTGCTATCATTAATTTGCTGTATCCTTCTGGTCCATGTTTTTATACTTAATGACCTAAGTTATAGCTTCATGAACAATAGATAATATTGCTTTTTTAATTATGTAAATTCTATCATAATGTTCATATCATTATTTAACTTGCTATTTTTTCTCAGCATTCTATTTTAGAAATCCATTTATGTCAATCTATCCCAAGTTGCTTTATTTTAACATCTCTGTAATTTGAATTATCTCAGTTTACTAATCTTTTCTGCCACAGATGTCTACTTAGGTTGTGTGTCTTGCACCAATTTCTTGCTAACCCTAATAATGTTGCAGTGAATGTCCACATATATATGTCCTTATCGCATATCGCGCATATATAGATATATAGATATATAGATACACACACACACACACACACACACACACACACACACACATATATGTATACCTGCCCAAGATTTCTCTCTAGGAAATATATCTAGTAGTTTATTGATGGCTGTGGGTTATATGTATTTGGAACTTCGCCACATATTATCAGATTGCTCTCAAAATTTATTCTTAATTTATACTTCCACAAGCAGTACATAAAATTTCCCATTTCCTTATATCTCCAACAACTTATTTTGTTAGACTTTATTTTTTAAACCTTATGGTTCTAAGTTATGTGGTTCTGATTATGTATAAATTTGAGCATTTTATCAAATATTCATTAACCATTTCCAGATTTCTTCCTTATGAGTTACCTAGTCATATTCTTTGCTTACTTTTTCTCACTGATTTGCAAGAGTTCTTTATTTTATTTATGTATTTATTTATTTATTTTTGAGATGGAGTCTCACTCTGCCACCCACGCTGGAATGCAGTGGCATTATCTTGGCTCATTGCAACCTCTGCCTCCGGGGTTCAAGGTATTCTCCTGCCTCAGCCTCCCAAGTAGCTGGGATTACAGGCATGCCCCACCAATCCTGGTTTGTTTTTTTTTTGTTTTGTTTTGTTTTTATTTTTAGTACACACGGGGTTTCACCATTTTGGTCAGGCTGGTCTCAAACTCCTGACCTCAAGTGATCTATCTACCTCGGCCTCCCAAAGTGTTGGGATTACAGACGTGTGCCACCACACCCGGCCGAGTCCTTTATTTATTATTAACGTTTTGTCAGCCATATGTATTGCAAATATCTTCTAGTGTTTTAATTTTATGATGGATTTTATCACACTGAAGTTTTTGCATTTTGGATTATCTTGGTCAAATATTTTAAATCAATTTATTTTTGTGTTTTATATCTTAAAGTATCCATTACCTCCTTGGGTTGATTACAATATGCTTCCATGTTTTATGGTATTGGTGCTAAAGTTGTGTTATTTCACACTTAAAGCTTTAATCTATTCTGGAATTTCTTTGTGTGCATTGTGTAAGGAAGCAATCTAAGTAAGTTTATTTTTTTCAAGATGGATAGTTGGTTATTCCAGCACCATTTACTAAATCAGTGCATCCTTTCTTCGCTGTAGTATGATGTCACATCTGTCCCATACAGAGCTCCTCAGTGAGCACAGCATGTCTCACTGACCTAGCTGTCTGCTCCTGCACCAGCACCACACTGTTCTAATTACTGTAGCTTTGTAGTATACCTTGATAAATGGCAGGAAAGTCCCCTTTTATTGTTATTCTTTCACAGAATTACTTTTCATTTTTTTCTTTTTATTTTTTGATGGAGCAACTTCAGTAAGGAAGTGCAAACAGCATTACTTTTCATTTTATTTGAAGATTTCTTTCCTGTATGCCATTTAGGATCAATTTGTCTTTTTCTGTAAACAAAACCTGTAGCATTTTTATTTCAATTGCATTGAATATATAGGTTAATATATAGACATTTACATATAGATTAATTCTGAGTTTTCCAATCTATGAAATGGTGCATTAATATCCTGCACACCATTTACTCCAGTTCTCTTTGTCTTTTAATATTATCTTACCATTTTTCCTATAAATTACATATCCTTTAGAAAATTCATCCCTTATTATTTCATTCTCTTTCTTGCCATTGTGAATAACATTATATTTTCTGATTAATCATTGCTCTGAGTTATTAGAACCTCATTGATTTTATATATTCATCTCATATCCAGCAACCATGCTAAACTTTTTAGTTCTTAAGCCATTTGTTTGGAGATGCTCTTGCATTTTCTGTGTAGACCACCATATTTTTTTGTACATAGTGACATTTTTAATTTCTTCTTTTCCTACTATTATGCCTTCTATTTCTTTTTCTTGTTTATTGTATTGTCTAGGGCCTCCACTTTAGTGCTGAGTAGTAACAGCGATGGTAGGTTTCTTTGTCTGTGGCTTTTGTTTACAATTGTGATCATGAATTTTTCTAACACACATTCTCACCTCTTTTCCCATGAGATTAACATTAAGCATTTTCAAGCATTAAGCCAAGGTTAATGCATGGATTATAGACAGGTAATGAAATAAAGTTATATTGGCAAGAGGACTCGATCTATACCTCATTAGAACTCTTTTCTCACTTTCTGAATCAACCCATCCACATTTGTCATCAGTAATCCAAGAGGTAATACATTAAAAAGAACTTACTTTAAAGGTCTCAGTTACAAGTGGTTTTGCTCCAGTTGACAGTTGGCTTCATGGGAAATGTCTTATCACTAGAAATATTATTTTAAATCTTTTGATATTCTTTAAAAATTTTCATTGTTCAAATAATTTTTGTTTTGCAATTTTTTTATAGACTCCTATGAACCAAGCTTCAACCCGTTCCCACTGCATTTTCACCATTCATTTGTCAAGCAAGGAACCAGGATCTGCAACTGTACGACATGCCAAACTCCATCTGGTTGACCTGGCTGGTTCAGAGCGAGTCGCGAAGACTGGAGTAGGGGGCCATCTTCTAACAGAGGCCAAGTATATCAACTTGTCACTACATTACTTAGAACAGGTAAAATGGGCAGAGTGGGATGTATTAATAACTATAGCTACCATGTGTTGACCACATACTATGTATCAGGCATTCTATTAGAATTTTTTTATTATGATAAAATATATATAACATAAAATTTGCCATTTTAATCATTTTTAAGTGTACAACTCAATGGCATTAAGTACATTCATAAAGTTGTGTAACCATTGGCACTATCCATTTCTGAAAGTCTTTTATAATATCAGACAGAATATCCCCATTCCCCTGTACTCTAGTCCCTGGTCATCTCTACTCTACTTTCTGTCTGTATGAATTTGCCTATTCCAGGTGCCTCGTGTAAGTGGAATTATGCAACATCTGTCCTTTTGTGTCTGGTTTATTTCACTTAGCATAATGTTTTCAAGATTCATCCATATTGTAGCATGTATCAGAATTTCTTCCTTTTTTAAATTGAACAATATCCAATTGTATGTCTGTGTCACATGCTGTTTATACATTCATCTCTTGATAGGTATTTGCATTGTTCCTACCTTTTGGCTATTGTGAATAATGCTGCCAGAAACATTGGTAGATCTACTAGCATTTTGTATATACCATTTTATTGAAACCTCACAACAGCCCTACGTTGTAGGTGTTAGTTACTATCCCCCTCATACAGATTTTAAAATTCAAGTCTTCCAAAGGCCTTCCCACAAGATTACCCAGCTAGGGGAGGGTGAGGATTAGAACCTAGATTTACTTGGCTTCACAGCCTATACCTTTTTTCACTTTTTGTCTTACTGCTTTATTGTAAAATTTAGTAGTTGGTGTAAATAGAGGTTACAAATGGCTTCCTTTTGCCTGTTTTCAGGCTAGTAGATTAACGATGGGAACATGACTTTGAGATAACCGACATGTTTTCTGCTTGGGGAGACTTCATTTAGTTGGTAATTTTGACCCCACGATGGTTCTGTTAGCCTTGTAGCTTTCCCTTCCTACTTCTACCCCAGGCTGATTACAATCCACCCCAGTATGTGCTCTATTTTTAATTTCTGAATTTAATGCCAGGGGAGAGAACATTCATCTGAATTTAGCTAAATAAATCTTTCAGAAAAAAAAATTCGTCTCCAAAATGAGTGGATTGAATTAGATGATTTCTCAAGTTCCATTTAGCTTTTTGAGTATA
The DNA here is from genome assembly GCF_029281585.2 of Gorilla gorilla gorilla. Taxonomy (NCBI): domain Eukaryota; kingdom Metazoa; phylum Chordata; class Mammalia; order Primates; family Hominidae; genus Gorilla; species Gorilla gorilla. Next base: position 57,366,834 of record NC_073229.2, on the reverse strand, counting down.
AGGGCTGTGAGATGAATGTTAAAGATGGCAACTACTTCCAAATTCTAAAAAAATAAAATAAAATAAAAAATAAGAAACATGATCAAAAATTGGAGTGGAGAAGTACAGAGTCTTGTGAGGCAGAAGGACTTGTTAACAAATGTTGCAGCTAAAAGATTAGAGGGGAAAAAAATAAAACCTTTTTTTAACTGCTTAATGAATCCTTCTGAGACTGATGTTGCCTCGATGTTAAATGCTATGTAATCATCACATTGGCTAAAAAAGCAGATGGAGAGAAACCTAAGGGACCCTATCTGAAAAAGGTGCACATGGCCAGACTCCAACCAGATGAATCCCAGTCAGGCAGCACCAAGAGATTAAGGCCTGCCTGGTATTCAGATCATTCTAGTGTTTTTAACAAGAGTCAGCATTCCTAAGCTCTTTCTTGCTCAAATATTACACACTACTTATGCTTAACAGAGCTTTTTACTTAATAGAACACTTATAGAACATTGATATGAAAACATAATGGACTGTATTCAAAGTGCTTTATTTCAAAGAAATGTGTCTGCTTGTTTTGGATGGTAGCACTGTCTGTTTTAATTTCCATTATATCCATCTGTTCATACAAAATTAGGTTCATCAGTTGAATCAGACTTCCCACCAATTGTAATCACTCAAGAGAAATGTTCTGCCCTTAATTCTTTTTTTTTTAATTCTATAAGCCTTTGCAAGCTGCTATGTGTCACTAAAACTATTCCTCTCCTCACATTTCTTCTCTTCAAAATTCTTATGACAGCCTCGTGTGAGTAGTCTTGGGGGCTATGTGGCATTGGATTTTCTATATCATTAATTTATTTATCAAACAAATATTTATAATGACCTACCATGTGCTGAGGGCTGTGCTAGGCACTGGAGCCTAGTGTGAACAAAATAGAAACAGTCCTTTCCCCAAAAACCTCATGGTCTAGTGCAGGGAGACATGAATTAAAGACGTAATCTTTAAGTATGTGGCTGTAAGCCAGGTGAGAGCAGTGAAGAGAAAGTAAAAGGAGTGCGAGGAGCTTGTAGCAGGGTATCTGACTCAGACTGAGGAGGTGAGAGTTGAAGATGGTTTTCTTAGGGCCTGATACCACGCAGAGGAATGAATAGAGGCGAGCCAATCAAGGATGGGGCAGAGCATGTCAGGCAGTGGGAATTGCAAGCCTGTCAGCTCTTAGTTCCAGCCCAGGGGGGATGAATTTGCTCATAGTCTCAATGACATTCACATGTCATTGCCCCTTGGTCTCCGTAACCGATGTTTCATTTTCACCCACTGCATCACTCCAGCTGTTAGCCATTTACACTGATACACAAGTGTCTTCACAGGAAAATAGAAGGTTCAACATAAGATAATAGAGAAGAGATTAGTGGGAGAGGAAAGAACATAAATATGGAAAAACTCGTCTGTGAACATGGAGATGTTAGGCTGAGTAAATCTAGGAGTAGCTGCTAGAGAGCAAGTAGGTCGGTAGAAGAGAAATTTTTGAATTTCACACAGAAAGAAGAGAAAACCAAACAGTACATAGGAATAAGAATAATAAAGAGAGTGGGAAGATGTTTAATGAATAACAAAATTCAAGGACTTTTGTTAATCAATTTCTCTTTATGTAGTACTTTATTATGGCACTAATGAGACTGGAAGTGTAACACAATTTGGTTTAATTAGCTTCATTCATTCATTCATTCAACAAATTGTGATTGAATGTTTACTGGGTGCTGTGAGTTACGTTAGACAATGAGGATAAATGAATGACTGAGAAGTAGGCAGGACTATCATGTTAGCCAGCAGAACAGCAAGGCATACAAATAAATACTTAGCAATATAGTAATTTAAAACCTATAATAGAAATCCATGTGAGTGTTGGTAATCAATTATATCCCCATCCCCTCTCTCTCAGTTTCAATATATAAGACAGAGATGGAATGGGAAACCATCTGGTAACTTGCTTTACCTTAATTAGCCTACATTGGTTCCACAAATTCCATGCAGCATTATAATTACTCTTTTGGCCATAACTGTGAGACCTCACACCTGCTCAAAGGGTGCAACCTTTCTGAGTTGAATGGACTTTATTGTGTTCACAAGTAAATAACTTTCTTTTTGCCAGAGTATGGTTGGTTTTGGAGTTCTCCTTGTATATGCAGTACTTTTTCCAAAAAGTTTCCTCAAAAACATTTTAAGCCACAATAACAGGGTACATCTTGGCCTTAGAAATTGAGTTCATGGGAGGAAAAGGGAGACATACATGCTTGTCCTAAATCTCACTGAGTGCTCCCGGTGTGACCCACAGCCTCTATCAGCCCAAATATCAAGTGAGAAACCACTGGAAATGAAGTGCTTGCTCTGTACTGCTACGGAAATCAGAATCAGAGTTGCCTTCAGCCATTTATTCAACATAAATGGGACTTTCTCAGAGTTTTAGTTTCCATTTAGTTTCCAACTGAATGTGTTGTGTTTAGGAGAAAAAGTAATGGTGTCAGTGCCAATTGTAACACTCCAAATTTTGTCAATTTTCATAGGATAATTTTCCAAACACTTCTGAGCTCTTTTTTGTTTAAAGTCTTTAACTCATTAAATAGTAAATAGAATTATTGATTGCAGGCACAGTTTCTAGGTACTTGGAGATATTATTAAGCATAATGTGAGGTTCTACTCCTTGTCAGAGAATAACTTCAGGAATATTTACCATTGTATTTGTACATGCAATCTAAGATGGAAGGAAACAATAAAAAAAGTCAGGTTTGTTTGTTTGTTTGTTTGTTTTTTGAGATGGAGTCTCACTCTGTCGCCCAGGCTGGGGTGCCGTGGCATGATCTCAGCTCACTGCAACCTCCATCTCCCGGGTTCATGCCATTCTCCTGCCTCAGCCTCCTGAGTAGCTGGGACTACAGGCGCCAGCCACCACACCTGGCTAATTTTTTGTATTTTTGGTAGAGATGGGGTTTCATCGTGTTAGCCAGGATGGTCTCGATCTCCTGACCTCGTGATCCGCCCGCCTCAGCCTCCCAAAGTGCTGGGATTACAGGTGTGAGCCACCGCTCCTGGCCAAAAAGTCAGGTTTTATGACCACCGCATTTTCCTGTGCCTTTCAGATCATTTGGCTCCTGCCCAATTTAAGAACTCACACCAGCCTCACAAAGAATAATCTACCTCTGCCTCTTTCCTGAATACCTGCCATTTCTGGGTCATTCCAAAGTTTTACATCTGCTCCAGGTGGACTGGGCCTATAGTATTCCTCAAGCTCCTTGAGAGCTGATAAGGTACCTTCTCAGGGTCCTCTTCTAAAGAAACGGCCCAGGACTGTGTTTATATGATGAAGCTTAGTCTTCAAACGTTTCATAAAGAACATTTCCTTCCATATCACTGAGTGCTTTTTTGCTTACTAAGAACTATTCCAGAAATAATCTCTATTAATCTTTAAAACATTTTTGTGAGATAGACATTCCAATACCACTTTTACAAGTGAGGGAACTGAGGCTCACTTTATTTAAGAAGCTCACTTTATTTAAGAGATTTCCCTAAGATGACTGCCTTCATTTTCTCCATTTTTAAGACTATATTTTCTAATCCATAATTCCAGTTTGATCTCTAATTCTTTAGAGAGCCCTTTCTAGAGAGGACATAGGAATTGCCTCTGCAATGTCCATAACAATGAGAAGCTCGGTCAGGAGCCCGTCCCAGCGCCCCAGGTAGATCCTGACTGATCTAAGTGAATTGGAGACTGTCTTTCTCCTGGCTACAGTGATTAATTAGTTCAAGGATGGGCCCAGGACCCAAGCTCATGCCTACTGAAGCTCAGGAATTTTGTTTAATGATTAGGGAAAAAGAATTCTTTCTCACCTAAGTTATGAATAAGGAAGTATATAACATCAGGGCTTTTGGCAACCATTGTGGGGCCGCAAGAAGAGACTGACTTCTACCACATGGAAGATATAGCTGAGATATAGGCAAAAACTAAGTCCTTGATAGTAGCATTAATCTTTTGTTTCCTTCTAATCTAAAGCCTTTCCTGTTTCAATCACATGAACCAATAAATTTCCCTTGTAATTAAAACCAGTTTGGGTTACATTTTCTGTTTTTTGCAACCAAAAGCAAGTTTACTAACACATGATTTAATTTAATATCAACAGGGGTTGGGCATGGTGGCTGACGCCTGTAATCCCAGCACTTTAGGAGGCAAAGGTGGGTGGATCACTTGAGGTCAGGGGTTTGAGATCAGCCTGGCCAGCATGGTGAAACTCCATCTCTACTAAAAATACAAAATTAGCTGGGCATGGTGCTGCATGCCTATAATCCCAGCTACTCGGGAGGCTGAGGCTGGCGAATTGCTTGAATCCAGGAAGCAGAGGTTCCAGTGAGCCCAGGTCGTGCCATTACACTCCAGCCTGGGCAACAAGAGTGAAACCTCCGTCTAAAAAAAAAAAAAAAAAAAAATATATATATATACACACACACACATACACACACATATATATATATCACAAGAAGTTTAATAAGCATATTCTCCTTTAGGTTCTCTAAGTTGTCAATAAAGCCATTGAATGAAAAGACATCAATATTGTTTCCTAGAGCAGGAAAAAAACAGTGACATTTGTTTTATATAAGAACTTCAAAGTACTTAGAGAAATTATTTATAAGCAATAATGCCACACTGTCTGCACATCTGTCAGCCCAGCCCCTGTTTGGGTATTTGGGCACACCTTGCCTGTTTCAGATACTTAATCTGTCCTCTTTGCTCTTAGAGGCTGGAGTTCTGCTTGGCATCTCTTGCCACTCTGACTTGGGTCTGCCATATTCCCCACCTCCTTTCCAATTACACTGAAACTTAGTTCTCTCAAACCTCATTCCATGCTGATGACCTTCATACTGCCTTCCTAGGACGTACTAAGTAATCTTCTCATGCATTCATTGATTTACTTAACAAAAATTTGTTGAGCGCATTTTATATTTGTCAAATTTCTTAGTTGTAAACTGGAAAATCTGCTCTAGCTATTTTAAGAAGCATGGTTTATTAAACATAAAGAATCTCAAGAAAAGTCAGAAAACTGGGTTTGGCTGCTACACAGAGCAACCAGGAGACACACCTAACCATACCACTAAACTGCTCTGCAAAGTACTACTGTATAGCCACATGGCACTGGATTCCAGACACTTCCCTGCAACTGCCTCAGAAGAACCAGATGCCTCTGCCACCACGCCCCCCGCAGATCTGATGTTCCTCCTTATGGCTACCACCTCTCACTGCTCACCTCCAAACCCCACATAGGGCTGTCTGCTTGGTGGAGCTACATCTTAAGCAAAACATGACTTTCAAGACAGACTAGGAAAAGTAATTTCATAGGAAGTCAAACTAGAATGAGGGCTGCCACGGGAACTGAGGGAGACAGCTTTGTTTCTGCCATGTTAGCAAGCGCTGAGCACTGTTCTCCGCAGTGGGGGTCGAGCTGTGAAGAAGAGAGACAACGTCTCTGACCTTGCAGAGCAGAAAGCCTAGAGGGGAAGCAGATAACAAATAAGTACCTAGATATAATTTTAAATAGTGATAAGTAGTATAAGAAAAAAAAAGATTAACAGGCTGGAGATAGGTTTATTATTTTTTGATAGGGTGTCCAGGGAAGGCCCTTGTGAGAAAACAAAATTTGAGCAAAGATGTGAATAATGAGAAGCAGAAAGCTGTATGCTGTATGGAAATCTGGGGCAAGAGCATGCTAGGCAGAAGGAACAGCAATTTCAGAGGCTCTGATGTGGGGATAAGCTCGACAGGCTGAATCAACAGTCAGAAGGCCAGTGCAGGCCCAGGGAACATGACAGGACATGATGTCAGATAAGTTGACAGGGATGGACCACACAGGAGCTGGGATATTATGCTAAGTGTATTAGGGAGCAACTTGGCATAACTTAGATTGTGTGAAGATTTCTCTGGCTGCTGTGTGGAGAACAGATCGTGGAAGGGCAAAAGTAGAAGCAGGGAGACTAATCCAAGGCCTGTGTGGTTGCCCAAGCAAGGGATCCCAGAGGTTTGAACTGAAGTGGTGGTGGTAAGAAGTGGTCCAATTCTTGGCAAGTTTTATAGGTAAACCTAATAGAAATTGCTGATGGATTGGATATTGGGGATGAAGACAAATCAAGGATGATTGCCTAAGGTTTTGGCTTGAGCAACCGGGTTGATGTTGGGGCCTTAATAATAATGGGTGAGATCTGGGAAAGAATCAGGCTTGGGGGCAGAGAGGAAAGAAAATCAAGAATAGAAATCCAGATGGAGATGTAGAGTTGCCAAGATGATAGTAGCACAGGGAAGAGGTTGAGATTGATGGTATAAATTGGGAAGACATCAGGATATAAATGCATTTAAAAGCCAGGCAATGGCTGGGCACAGTGGCTCACACCTGTAATCCTAGCACTTTGGGAGGCTGAGGTGGGTGGATCACTGGAGCCAGGAGTTTGAGACCAGCCTGGCCAACATAGCAAAACCCCAACTCTACTAAAAATACAAAAAATTAGCTGGGTGTGGTGGTGCGCGCCTGTAATCCCAGCTACTCCGGAGGCTGAGGCACAAGGCTGACTCGAACCCAGGAGGCAAAGGCTACAGTGAGCTGAGATTGTGCCACCACACTTCAGCATTCCAGCCTGCGAAACAGAGCAAGACTCTGTCTCAAATAAATAAATAAATGAATTAAATAATAATTAAAGCCAGGTGATTGGATGAGATTACATAGGGAGAAAGTGTAGATAAGACAGAAAAGAGGATCAAGAACTGAGCCCCGGGGCACTACAAAGTTTGTAATTTGGGAATAAGAAAAAAGAAACATTCATTAACTAGTTTTTGAGGAAAGATGAAAACCAGGAAAGTGTAGTGTCCCAGTTACCACGTGAACAAAGTGTTTCCCAAGGGAGGCAGTGAGTACCAGTGTTGCATGCTTACTCAGCTCAGAAGTCTAGTAAGATGGCAATCAGTGCTCTTGGTACAATGAAGGTTGCTGATGACCTTGGCAAGAGCCATCTTAGTTTAGGACTGTAGTGGGCATGCAGAATGGGAATTGTCCAGATGAAAGGGAAATTAATTCAGAAGAGAGAGGAGGTAATTGTAGGAGAAAAGTAGGAGGGAGCAGATGAGGCCAAGGATGGAGGGCTGGCCTTAGACAGGAGCAGGACAATAAGAAGGTGAAGGGCAGAATGTACAGGGGCTTTAATGATGGAGACATGAGATAGTCCTGGTCAGCGTTCCGAATCTATATCTATCATATCTAGTAGAAGTGTGGCCATCAGCTCGAAGTGAAATTGAGGAGAGGAGAGTAGAGGGTGAACAAAGGTTTGAAGAAAAAGGAGAAAAGTGTGAAGGTCTCATTTCTGAGAGTTGAAAAGTGATTTTTGAGAGAGAGATCACAGGATGACTGAATTTACCAACACCTGTGGTCATGAATTTAGAATGAGACTAGTGGTATAGTTACATATTTTGCTCAAAACAGCCTTCAGAAAGCAATGCTCCCTTTTTGTTTTGTAAACCAAAAGAGTAGAGGAGGTTCTGGTGATGGAAATCACACACCTGGAAGAAGGGAGGACTAGAACAATGACAGGCATTGGCGGAGGTATTCTCAGGAGCTAGGGCTTTGTGATGCCCTTAAAGACACATCCTGTGGGTGGCTGATTCCTGCTGCTTTGTAATGAACATTCTAGCACTGGATTTGTCTGCTCAGGATAACCCTGAGCCCCAGGTGCCTCCTTTCGGGACAACCCCAGCAGCCTTTGCTCCATCTGCCATCCATCTATCTAGTACCTTCCTATTAAGTACCTACGGAACTCATGAAGAGTAAGGTGAGCAAGCCTGAGTTGAACCAAGGTCAACTACCCATTGCTTACAATGGGAGCAAACCTACATACAGCACTTGTTATGGGCTAGGTACTATTCAAAATAATTTGCACATTTTAACTCTTTTAATCATCTCAACTACCTATGAGGTAGGTACTATTTTTATTCCTATTTTACAGATGAGGAGACTGAGGCATGTTGAGTGACGTGCCCTGGGAAAGCTAGGACTTGCACCTAGACAATCTTGCATGAGAATCTGGGACCTCAACCACTATCCTATACTGTTTCCCTTAGTTCTTGCTTACTGGCGTACAGCCCAATTTTGGTAGTATTAAAGTAATTAAAGTAATCAGGCATGTTTTACTCTTGTGTTTTCATACAAATTTTCCCATCGTTAAAAACAGAATAATAGTGTATCCAGTTCTATACAGGTTATTTCATTTGTCCAAAAATTATGGGGCTCACAATGCTACAGTTACACTACATTTACTTTATTCAGTCTTCACCATCTTGTACTGAGTATTGTTGTCAAGATATTTATTCTGTACTTAAGTTTTGGGCTTCACCCTGCATTTAGTTATTATTTCCTTTTGCATTTTTGTTGCTATTGAAGCTCTGTTGTTTGTCAGGAGTGCATTTTCTTGCTAAATTAATCCCATTATCTTTCTACTTTACCACAGGTTATCATTGCCCTTTCAGAAAAGCACCGTTCGCACATTCCTTATAGAAACTCCATGATGACCAGTGTCCTAAGAGACAGTTTGGGAGGGAACTGCATGACAACTATGATTGCAACACTCTCCTTGGAGAAAAGGAATCTTGATGTATGTTGGCTCTTCTTTCTGGAGATCCTAATCTAGGTTTTTACTGCTAGCACGTGAGACAGAGTTGAGGCTCTTGGGTGGGTTTCTACCTTTTCAGCTGGGTATGCCTTCAGAGGGCAGTACCCTACAGAGTTCACAGCTGTGGGCTATTTGTCATTGTTATAATAACCCCATTTGAGAATTGACTTCACATAGCACAGGATAGCTTGAAGAAGCCTCATACACAAATTTTGGAAGGCCTACTGATGGGTTGGCAATGTCACCCAAAGAAATGGGAGAGCTGACCCATCCGCTTCTCTTTCTTGATTTTGCCCTGATGACTAAGATCCGGATACCTTGGAGATATCTCTGAGATGTGTCCCTAGAAATGTTGCTGAGTGAAGCAACCAGGATGCTTTGGCAGGAGCCAGCTGCTGAATGGCTCTTCTGGGTTGCTTTAGAGCCAGCTGATGTTTAATGTTTGGGATCCAGACACTCCCCAGAAGAGGAGACAAGGCCAAGACTTTGATTGTAAGATGCCTTGACAAGCCTCTCTTTTTGACCTATTATGAATCTTTATTTTGTGATCTTTCATGTGTGTGGATTATGGCTCTTGCTATGATTATGATTTATATATGTGGTTCTGGTCCAAGTGATCAACAACTGAAAACACATACTATACCAGCTGCCACTTAGGACCTTGTGATCTCTCACTTTTTGTCATTCGTAATTTTATTAAGCCAAAATAAAATTTGGTTAAAAAATAATGTTCTAGAGCAGGGGTCCCCGACCCCCAAGCCGTGGACCAGTACCAGGTCTGTGGCCTATTAGGGGCTGAGCTGCACAGCAGGAGGTGAGTGGTGGTGGAGCCAGCATTACTGCCTGTCAAATCAGTTGGTGCCATTAGATTCTCATAAGAGCGTGAACCCAATTGTGAACTGCACATGCGAGGGACCTAGGTTGCCCGCTCCTTATGAGAATCTAATGCCTGATGATCTGAGTTGGAACAGTTTCATCCTGAAACCACACCACCTGCACCCTCTGTCCATGGAAAAATTGTCTTCCACAAAACCAGGCCCTTGTGGCCAAAAAGGTTGGGGACTGTTGTTCTAGAGCAAAGCTTCCTAATTTAGGGGCATAGTTCCTCACTGTGAGTTTTATACACATCACTTTTTAGGTGTGTATCTTTTTTCTGTGAATAAAAGATAAGTTCTATCTAGAGAGAAATATCTCTCTATGCCATAATATTTTAAGAAGTTACTTTGCTTTCTTAGGAGTCTATATCAACCTGCAGATTTGCACAGCGAGTGGCACTCATAAAGAATGAAGCTGTTCTTAATGAAGAAATTGATCCCAGATTAGTAAGCAACTTTTAACTATATTTTAAAATATATATTAAAGTATATCAAAGATTAGCTAAAACTTGTAGGTGCACTTGCTCTGTACTGGGAATGTTCTAAGTAGTGGAAACATATTAACTCATTTAATCCTCTAAATAACCTATGAGTAGATGCTATCTCTATCTCCACCTTAAAGATGACAAAACTGAGGTAAAAAGATGTTTGATAACTTGCTCAGAGTCATAAGTGCTAACAAGTAGCAGAGTCAGGCTTCACAGACAGGCAATCTAACTCAAGAGCCACTGCTCTTCCTACTTGCAGCTCCCCATTGTTTCACTTCAAAGACATGCAGGGAATCCTAAGGACTCATACAACAGAACCACACATGATTACATCTATATGCAGAACTTAGCCTTTCAAAATACATCAGTTTAACTATCTAGAGACAATAAAAGTCTGTCTTTTTTTTTTTTTTTTTTGTAAAGACAGAGTCTTGCTCAGGCTGGAGTGTGGAGTGCAGTGGTGCAATCTTGGCTCACTGCAACCTCCGCCTCTCAAGCAATTCTCCTGCCTCAGCCTCCCAAGTAGCTGGGACTACAGGCACACGCCGCCACAACCAGCTAATTTCTTTCGTATTTTAGTAGAGACGGGGTTTCACCGTGTTGCCTAGGCTGGTCTCAAACTCCTGAGCTCAGGCAGTCCACCCGCCTTGGCCTCCCAAAGTGCTAGGATTATAGGTGTGAGCCACCACGCCGGGCCAATAATAGTCCATCTTATATAAAAGCTCAGAAAGAAAGAAAAGTCCTAATAGCCATTCAGTAGAACCATATTTTACATACTTGTTCTGTTATTTGTTCTAGAGTTTTTTAAAATTCATTATTGGCTTGATCTGTCAAACTTCTAGTTTTATAACAGTAAATCCTGCTTTATCAAAGAACTGTTTTTAAGCAAAAAAAATTTACATGGTAATAATTTAGCTCATCATAAATGCAGATATTTCCTATTCTCTATTTTGTTAGTTTTCTGTAAATGAAATGCAACACTGAATCCATTTATGCCAACGTTGAAAATGTTAAAATAAACTATCTCAATTGTATCAAATTCCATAATTAAGATTGCATCATTTTTCAAATCACTCAGTTTTTCTTATTTCTCTAGAAAATAAGCTGGTAGGGGCTTAGTAACCTGCACTGTAAAAAAAAAAAAAAAGAAGTGAAATCCTACTAACAGTGTTTCATTTATAAATTTCTCAAATCAAAAAAAAACCCAACAAATTAATTGTTACCCATATTAATTACTTCCTCTTGATTGTTTGTCCTTTCTCCTCTTTCTCCCCATGGAAGGACAGAGGGGAAGGAGGACAAAGGAATAATGGGGCTGTCTATTATGTTCTTCTTGCCTCAGAAAGCACCAAGCTCCTCTGATGGAGTTCTCTTCTGGAGAAACCAATGAGTGAGGCAGGATCTGTTTCAGCAAAGGCCCTGGTCAGGTATCAGCATCACACAGTGTTCCTGCTGGAGAGAGGAGACAGCATGCAAAGGCAAGATTCAGGTGGAACTGAACTCCTAGGGTGGATTTTGTTGCTGTCCCTACCCTTCCAGAAGCCCTATAGCATTACAGTGCTGAATGAGAAAGAGAGTTAACAAAGTTATTAGCCCCAAGACAAAAACTAGTTCAGAATTTAAGGAAAATAAACATATTAGACATTGGAGGGTTTTGTTTTTTTTGTTTGTTTGTTTGTTTTTTGCATTTGGCTAGAGACTTTTCTTTGAAGGATTGTGAAGAATTTGAAGAAAGGTAAACATTATTATGTGTTTGATATAGGTCTGTGAGAGATTTGAAGAAAAGAGAAATCAGGAATCAAAAGCTAATAGCTGATAATTGAACAAATGTTGAGGTCTTCCTGGTGCAGATTAATCTGGTAATTGACAAGTGTTGTTTCCTGGTCTCTTTTATAATCACCTCTGAAAACTGACATTACTGTCAGTCATTTTATGTACAGAGCTTGTCTGAGGCACAAGTGACAGTTGAGAATTTGTCCTACAAACCACTCAAGACAAAACTTGGGTGGCATTTCCTATATCTTACTTTTAAAATTTAATGGCAAATATGGAGCCAGCCGATAAGGATTTGCCCTGCTTTCTTTAAAAGTATTGGTACCTCAGGCCGGGCACGGTGGCTCACGCCTTTAATCCCAGCACTTTGGGAGGCTGAGGCGGACGGATCACCTGAGGTCAGGAGTTTGAAACCAGCTGGATCAACATGGAGAAACTCCGTCTCTACTAAAAATACAAAAAAAAAAAATAGCCAGGCATGGAGGTACATGCCTGTAATCCCAGCTACTCCGGAGGCTGAGGCAGGAGAATTGCTTGAACCCAGGAGGTAGAGGTTACAGTGAACCGAGATTGCGCCATTGCACTCCAGCCTGGGCAATAAGAGCAAAACTCCATCTCAAAAAAAACCAAACCAAACCAAACCAAACAAAACAAAAAAGTATTGATACCTCAGAGAGACAAGGTGGTAAAAGAACTATGAACAAGGCCAGAGCCTGTGATGACTGGGCATGAGCTCAAATCTCCTAAGGATGTCCCTAATGCCAGGGTTCCTTCAGTAATTGGATGGGAGGCATAACTGTAGTAATCTCAAAACCAAAAAAACTTGGCTTAGTTTTGAGATTTTTATTCAATAAGACGGGAGAATAATTTGGTATTAGATTTGACTTAAAAGCCTTAGTAAAAATAGAAAACATGACATCAATATTAGTTTAATAGAGAAGGGTGCCAATGTAGTTACTGTTTCAGGATTTTCGTTCTGTATAGATTGATGATCCTAAGAATATTTTTTAAAAAGAAGCAAACAAAACCCACATGATCCTATACATTTCGGTAAAATTCTAGGAACAGTGACATGTTCGAAATACTCAATATCATGTTCTTTGGGATTTCTCGTCCTGTTGATATGGTCCAAATAATCTGAAACTCACCTATATACCTAAGCATCTTTGAAATACATATGTAAGGTTGAAAGGAAGTAAGGGAATTCGCCAGGGCCCAAAAACTAAGCTGAGGCTGCAGTTGTCCTGGAGTGGAGATGTAAAGGAGATTGTAGCAAAGGAATAGAGATTAAAGCCCTGGGATGTTGCAAGATGGATGCTGAACCTAAGACATCCTCTCTTTTCCCCAACATAAAACCAGTGAAAGGGAGAACTATAAAAAAAAAAATCTATCCACTACCATATGGAGATGTCAGGGCAGCTTGTCCGCTTTCGAATGGACTATAGGTAAAACAAAAAGTAGTTTTTCTGAAAACTACTTTGAAAAATTTGAAACCCTAGCTCTACCTCATGTAGGTTTGAATTCAAATTTACATAACCCCTTTAGTCTGACAATCCCCAAGCAAAAGAAGTTAGAAAATGAGTAAAGCGGGCCAGGCGCAGTGGCTCATGCCTGTAATCCCAGCACTTTGGGAGGCCGAGTGGGTGGATCACCTGAGGTCAGGTGCATGGCCAACATGGTGACACCTTGTCTCTACTAAAAATACAGAAATTAGCCGAGCATGGTGGCAGGCACTAGTAATTCCAGCTACTCAGGAGGCTGAGGCAGGAAAATCGCTTGAACCTGGAATGCAGAGGTTGCAGTGAGCTGAGATGGCACCATTGCACTCCAGCCTGGGCAACAAGAGCAAAACTCTGTGTCAAAAAAAAAAAAAAAAAGAAAGAAAGTAAAGCTACTAAGAGGAAGAAAGGAAGGAAGGACAGACCAGATCCTATGGTGTTTTTCTTTCAAGTTTTGAGTACTACCAAATATTCCAGAAAGGATGAAAGCTGGATCAAGCCTGCTAATTTTTCTTTTAGGAATTTTGCATTATGATAGGAAGATTATTAATATGACATGTACTATCATGAACTAGTTGGGTTTATTGTGGGAATTCAAAGTAATCTATCACTTGAAAATGCATCAATGTATATTGTAAGAAAAAAATGAGAAAAGTTAAAACCAAATTTAGAATAATGGTAATGGGGAATTCATTCAGGGAAGACTATGTAGGGGTGAGGTCTTCAGACAGGTCTGTAATGTTCTATTTCTTAAGTACAGGGTACATGGATGTTCACTTAAGCTAAGTAGTGGGTACAAGGTATTCTTTTATACTATTTTATATGCCTGAGATGGTTTATACTAAAATACTAATCACATGAATTAATATGATTCATCACATTCAGAGTTTAAAGAAAGAAATTATATTATTTCATCCCTAGTTGCAGAAAAAGTGTTTGAGCACATTAAACATTCAACCATACTTTGAAAATATCATTTTAATGGTGAAATTTTAGAAGAAATAAGACAGGAATGTCTTAAGAATTGAACTTGGAAGTCCTAGCTAGGAAAATGAGACAATAACAAGAAATAAAATATATAAGAATTAGAAAAGAAGAAAAACATCTGTCATTACTTACAGATAATTATGTTGCTTACATAGAACATCCAAGAGTATTTAATGATAAATAGAACCCCCAAAGTTTCAGAAAATTATTTGGTATGTAATCCATACATAAAAATGAGTTGCCTTCCTATATGCCAGAAGCCAACAGTTAGAATATATAATTTTATAAAAATTCTATTTACAGTATCAACAAAAACTTTTAAATTCCTGATAGAAAATATAATTAAAGACACATAAGATATTTAAAAAGAAAATTATAGATCCTTATTGAAAGGAATCAGTGGAAAGCTATACCATGTTTATGGATGGGATAATTTAATATCATTAATTTGATGTCTGATGAAATTAACCTTTTAATTAAATGTAATAATTCCAGTTAAAATTTGAGGAGAGCCTTTGGTAGAATTTGACAAGTCTAAAATTTACATGGAAGAGCAAATGGCCAAGAATAGCCAAGTCTATTTTGGAAAAGAACAGGATGAAACGGGCTTATCTTATCTAGATGCCAACTTTCTTAAGATTTAGTAGTTAAATTAGTGTGGTATTGCCATATATAGTAAAATAAACAAATGTGTTTAACCAATAGCCCAGAAATAGACACATTTATATATATAAACATATTATATAATATAATTATAATAGCAAATCTTGTATGGTTAGCCATTTAAAATAAATTAAAATTTGATCCCTATTTCATACCTTATACAAAATAAAATCCACCTAAATGTGAAAATCAAACCTTTAACACTTTTAAAAGATCATATAAGAATATATTCCTATGATTTGGGATAAGATAGATTTTCTTTCAAATGACACAAAAGTACAACACATAAAGGAAGAAGGTGCTAATTAGATTATATTGAAATTCTGAACTTTCACTTAACAAAAAGAACACTGCAAAGTGAAAAACATGACAGAGATTGAGAGAAAACAGGTGCACTGCATAAAACTAACGAAGGATTCACATCCAGAATATAGAAAGAAGCTACCAAATCAATAAGGAAAGGAAAAACAAGTAAATGGAAACATGGACAAGAATGGGAATAAATAATTTGAGCAAGGAAGAACCCAAACTGCCAATATACATATGCAAAATGACCAACTGCACAAATAATCATGAAAATGCAAATTAGAACTAAAATGAGATATCATTTTACACCTAACAGATTGGCAAAATGAAAGTACCTGTCAATATTACATAGTGACAAAAATGTGGAAACAGGAACTTACATCTGTAGTTGATAGGAATGTAAATTTGTACTACTCTGAAGAGCAATTTAACAATATATAATAAAGGCAAGATGCACATACTCTCCAGCGAGGAAATCCTACTTCTAAAGTGCACACTACAGAGAAACTCTTACATATGTGCTCAAAGAGATTCATAATGTTCATAGCAACACTGTTCGTAATAGCAAAAGTAAAAATCCTAAATGTTCATCAACAGAAGACAAATAGATTCTGATATATTCCTTTACTGAAATACTATATATCCATGAAAATTAATGAACTAGAGCCACATGAAGCAATGTAAATAAGCTTAAAAACATAATGTGAAGGACAAAAACAAGTTGCAATTACATGCAGTAATGTAACATTTACATAAAGTTTAGGGCATGCAAAATGATACAATACATTATTTATGAGTACGTGCATACATATGGAGTAAATGTATGAAAACGCACAGAGAAATCAGACCCCTTAAATGCAGTACAGTGATCACCCCAGGAAGGACGGAGGGGGGATACCAATAGGGGGTTCCAGTTACATCAGTAATGTTTTATTTGTTTAAAAAAAAAGTATAGAGGCTGGGTGAGGTGGCTCATGCCTGTAAACTCAGACTTTGGGAGGTCAGGATGGGCGGATCACGAGGACAGGAGATTGAGACCATCCTGGCTAACATGGTAAAACCCTGTCTCTACTAAAAAAAATACAAAAGATTAGCCGGGCATGGTAGCATGCGCCTGTAGTCCCAGCTACTCGGCTGAGGCAGGAGAATCGCTTGAACCCGGGAGGCGGAGGTTGCAGTGAGCCAAGATCATGCCACCGCACTCCAGCCTGGGTGACAGAACGAGACTCTGTCTCAAAAAAAAAAAAAAAAAATCTAGAACTATTTTGACAAAACGTTAAGATTTAACAAAGCTGGCTTTTTATACCATTACCCATTTTTGTGTCCATAAAATTGTCCATAATTTTAAGAGCTGTATATTCTCTGTCACCAAGTTCACCTTAATGAGAAGTTGACATTTTCTCTGCCTCTTTGCCATTTGTAGGTGATTAAACGCCTACAAAAGGAAATCCAGGAACTGAAGGATGAACTGGCCATGGTCACTGGGGAGCAGAGGACAGAGGCACTCACAGAAGCAGAGCTCCTTCAGTAAGCCTGCAGACTTTTTTTTCTTTTTCTTTAACAGTGAAAGTTTGTGTTAACTTCTTTGTTGGCCCTAATGTTATGAATTCACCTCAAAGCATGAAGGTCTCCTGGGACAGTCTGAAATTGCATTTAGGCGCCAGTTAAGAGTGGCTGCTTTCCATGAAAAGCTGGATAAGGCTGGCAGTGTTTTTGCCGCCTCAGCTTTGAGGAAGTAAAGAACAGAGCAAAGAGAGGATGGGAATATCCTTCTCATGCCAACTGAAGAAAAGGAATTGTATAATAGTCATGCAATTTTAAAACACACACACCAAACACTCTTGAGCTGTGGGTCTCAGATCTGAAAGGAATTCAAGAGACATCCTTTGTATTAAACAGCATCTTGCCACAAGCACCAATTTATCCCATGCCAAAGTAAGCTCTCTCCTTTAATAAATGGATGGCCCATATATTATAGCTCAAACACTCTAACTGGGAATGAAAGCAGGTATTCAGGGCTTTATACAACTGCGGCATCTTTCAGAGCCTTTAGATTTGCAGCCATATGGCATATCAGTGGTGCAATGTGGCTCTCGTTCTCTCTCTGATCACAGTGGGCTTTCTTGTTTCTGTGCTGCTTATTAAGCATGTGTTGAGTAGTAAGAATGGGCCAGGCTTTGAAGGCCATGGCATTCTCTATTTCCAAATGAGAAATAGAGCTACATAGGACTTTTCTAAAGATATACTATGATTTCACCTAACCCTCCCTCAATGGAGAAAATGGTAAATAAGAGAGAGAATAAAAGTGGTTGTCTTTAAACTATTTCATAGCTGCCCCTGAGGTAGGTCTGAAGCTTGAGAAGCCTCAGCAAGGTTTCTGTTATAGTTAAAGCTTTCACTCCTATGGGATAGTGTTTCCTAATTCCAGAACACTGTATTTAATAACATGATAGGCCCCTAAGGCTTTTCTTGCAAGACTGCTTTGTGGCATATTTGCAATTAAGGGGAAGCATATTGACAAAAATTCATGTTAAAAAAGTTTTATGTCATTTCTTCAAACAACTTGAGATATCATAGATATTAAGAACACTAACCTCAAACTATCTTCACTATGGTGTTCCTTTCCCCTCAAAGAAGGGAATTACCAATTATTGTCCTTGAAAATGTCTCTTCAGAATTTTGATCTACAAGTCAGGATCCAGCCAAGAAAACAGAACCAGTCTAGGCCTTTTAACAAAAGGAATTTAATATAGGAAATTGACTGCCAGGAGACAGTTTTGCTGAGAAACTAAACAGGAAATGAAGCAACACCCCAGAGATCAGTAACAGCAGGAGCTTCTATGCCCCTAGGATTGCAGGGACAATAGGAGAAGGTGATGATACCAGAACCTAAGAGCAGGAGCTGACAGGCAGAAGCTAGACCATACTGAGTGCTGTGTGACAGCCACTGCAGCCACTGAAGAGCCACAGGTGCTAGTCAAGACACTGTCCAGAGGAACATCCTTGGCTTCTCTCACATCCCCCTTTCAGTCTTCCACCAGTGCTTCCTGTTGGCTGAAGTTATCCAGAAGCCGGTTGCTAAAAAAGTCTAGGAATGTAGTTTCTTGTGATGCAGAGTCAAAGACGGGAAGGGGGAAACTGAGTCTAAAAGCAACATATTCAATCAGTACCAATGTTCACATCTGTAATCCCAGCACTTTGGGAGGCTGAGGCGGGTGGATCACCTGAGGTCAGGAGTTCGAGGCCATCCTGACCAACATGGAGAAACCCCGTCTCTACTAAAAATACAAAATTAGCCACGTGTGATGGTGCATGCCTGTAATCCCAGCTACTCGGGAGGCTGAGGCAGGAGAATCGCTTGAACCCGGGAGGCAGAGGTTACAGTGATCCAAGATCGCACCATTGCACTCCAGTATGGAGCGAAACTCCATCTCAAAAAAAGAAAAAAAATCAGTACCAGTGTTTCTGCGAATTCCTGTGTATCCTGTATGTTTTTCAGGAGGCTTGGTTTAAGGGTAAGATTTTGAATATGGTGGTTTCAGTATGTCAGACTGAGTGTGCTGTAGGTTCCCTCTATTGTACCAAATCTAGAGAATTATAGCACTCGGATAAACACATGGATCTCTCGTCATACCTAAAAACAGGAAGCCGACTTCTTGATGGTCTAGAGACTTCAAGGAATTCCTGAGGGACCGAGAGGTGGGACTTGAGATGGACAAGAGAAAAGGATAGACTAAGGCATGGGTGCAGCATAATAATTGCTCCACGTCTGGAAGTGTGGAGCCCTGGAGCAGGAGAGGGCTAGGAACAGCCAATGAGCATTTGGTAGAGCTGTTGTAGTGGGGCAGTTTGTCCTGTGAACTCCTAAGCACTCCTCCTCTGCAGTGTTGAGAATGGAGAGACAGGGAGGGGCCCCAGGTAGCTGACAGAGAGCCCAGAGAAGTTCTGAAGACCAGTTACTGTCTTTAGCTTTATTTACCCATCCCCTATTCTCACGAAAAATAAGAGGAAGCAGCCAGGCGTGGTAGCTCACGCCTGTAATCCCAGCACTTTGGAAGGCCAAGGCGGGCAGATCACGAAGTCAGGAGATCGAGACCATCCTGGCCAACATGGTGAAACCTGTCTCTACTAAAAATACAAAAAAATTAGCCGGGTGTGGTGGTGGGCGCCTGTAGTCCCAGCTACTTGGGAGGCTGAGACAGGAGAATGGCGTCAACCCAGGAGGCAGAGCTTGCAATGAGCCGAGATCGCGCCACTGCACTCCAGCCTGGGCGACAGAGTGAGACTCCATCTCAAAAAAAAAAAAAAGAAAAATAAGAAGAAGCTCAAGCACTGGCAGCTGCTTCAGCCCCTCATCCCAGACAAGCTGCCCAAGCTGAGATACCTAAGAGTCCAGGAAAGATGAGCCCATGGTTCAGGAGTGGCTGGAATTAGAAATATGAGGCCAAAAGTCTGAGAATGATAAGAACAAGAAGATTGTACAACCCATAGGGCCTTAGAACTAAACATTACCCAAAGTGATTAATATCTTTAGAGAAATAGAATATGGTATTACATCTATAAAACAAGAACAGGAGTTGACTTTTATGAAGCAAAATCAAGGGGAAATCTTGGAAATGAAAAAATATAGTTGTTGTCATTAAGAACTTAACAGATGGCTCAATAACAGAATGAAAAAACCAAGGGGCAGATTGGTGAGCTAGGAAGATCAGGGCTAAGGATTCCTTCAGAATATGAGATAAAAGGATAAAGAGAAAGGTTAAAAGAAAAGTGTCATAGAGAATAGCTCTATATTTACCAATATCTGATGAATAGGTGTTGGTGAGGAGAAAATAGAGATGATGCAGAGGAGCCAATAGTTAAGAAATAATATCTCAGAATTTCCTAGAACTAAAAAAAAAAGACATGCAACTTCAGAATGAAAAGCTACCAAGTGCTAAGCCATATAGTCATATTGTAGAAAATTTTTAGAGCCACAAAATACAGAAAAGAATCATGAAAGTTACCAGAGAGGAAAAAAAATTACTCTAAATCAATAATCTGATTTAGAGCAAACTTCTCATCAATAATTCTGAAAACAAGAACATCTAGTGCTAAGGAAACAAACAAAAAGTACTTTAAATGTATTTTTCTGTATCTAGCCAAATTTGTATTCAAATGTGAAGATGAAAAAAGGCATTCTGCCGACATGCAAACTTTCAGACAGAAAGGATAGCACCCTAGATCCTTTCTCAAGGAATGACCACAGACTGTAATTTAACAAAAGAAAAATGCAGTAAAGTATATGCAATAAGAATGAGCAAATTTTGTTATATCTTCTTTATGATTCTTACTATTGTATAATATTTATATTATATCTTTTACTAACTTGCCATTTATTCCATAAATGAATTTTTCTGTTTAGAAGGTATAGCAATCAAATAACAAGTAAATTTTTCTTTCACAGGAGTTTGGGCGATAGAATGAAAACTAAAATTGTGACAATAGATTGAAATACTGAAGGACTTATAGATCCTGGATTGATTTCTGTTGATCTATAGATGAGAAATATACAAATATCAACCTCAACAGATCCTATAGACAGTATGGAGGGTTGCCAGTAGTTTTTTTGTGCAATTAGTTTATTTGTTCATTCATTTAACACTCATTATTTATCTAACATTCACAAAACTCTATATTAGGCCCTGAGTGGGGCACAAATATGAGCCAAACCTAGATCCTGCTCTCAAGAAACTCATAATTTAGTGGTGGTGACAGACATGAGCACAAGTAATGATGTGATATATAAACATTATGAGAAGATATAAACAAAATACAACGAGAATGCAGAGATATCAATAATCACTTTTGGGCTCAGGAATCATGTAAAACTAGTTCATGTGCTACTAAATAAACTTCAGCATTTCCCAATGAAATGACTTGTCTGCTGTCAAGAGAAGTGTGCTATGTATCATTGTGTCTTATTAGTGATTTCTGACTAGCAGTTAGGGAGAACAAATGTTGCAAATGAAAATCACCCTGCCAAAGCAAATCATACAGTTTTACAAAAGTAGTAAATTTGGCACTCGTTCACAACTGACAGTGCAGATTATTCAGACAATGTGTTCTGTTTTTATTGTTTATGTTAAATTGTTATCATTATGTTTTCCCATAATTACCTAGATTGAACATTAGTACAACCTACCTTTCAACGGACTTAAGAGTCTTTTATCATCTTAAAATGAAAGTGATAAATTAAAATTTACTTCTAAAGTGCTACTGCTATTTAACACCATTAGTCTGTACTGCTCTGTGTTCTAGGGCCCCTGGATACTTATTCAGGAATGTGAATCAGCTTCAGTCCTCTTATTGCGCCCAAACTCTCCAGGAGACAGGCAGGAGGGGGATGATGGTGCTGGAGAGAGTATGTGTCCCAGAGCTTGTCAGGACACAGTGGCAGAATTGCTCTCGTCCTCTTCTACTTCTCTGTCCTGCAGATTCCTGCAGGTTTATGTTGATTGGCATGGCATAAGGATATTACCATCAGACATTCTCTGAAGAATATCAGAAAGCAGATATTTAGTAGATATGGTATTTTATCTAGTATGAATTGTGCAGTTTGAAGATGTCTGTTAATGACTAGCCCTATCAGATTTTTTTGAGCCATTTCCCAACATTTCTATGCTTAATGTAAATATTTGTTGCATGGACTTGGATGCTTTAATTTAAGAGGATTTCAGCTGTCAGCCTCCAGTTATTATGATATTTTTAGTTTACATCTTTTTTGGGGGGTGGGGTGGCTGGGTATATTTGAAAAGAGACAGCTGGATAAAGGCTGTATAGCCAAGTTAATGTATACAGAACTTCTTCGGTGAAGATTTGATTGTGATTGAGTCTCTAAACACATATACAATTGTTTCTTTGGTAAAAAAAAAAAAAAAAAAAAAAAGCCTGTAGATCTTTGGCTAGGCTTGGAAGCATTGTATCCTGACCCAAATCTAAGCGAGTCAAATATTTTCTGTTAGCAACGTTTCACTTCCAAGATGAAATTGAATTGGACCTCATTAACTCTTGCCCCAAAGTGTCTGGATACCTCTAAACATCTGGATCCTTTTGTAACAGAAAAAGAGGTCTTCATGCAGTTAATCCTTCAAGGTGAATTTATTGAGCACCTACTAGACGCTAATCATTTTAATAGGTGCTTTGGTGGGGGGTTAGAGGTATAGGATACAAAAAATTACAAAAAATAATTCCAAGGAGTCACAGTTTTATTGAGGAAAACTTACAGACACATATATACACACAAATACATACACATGTATATGTATATATAAAACACAGAACAAAGGAATATATTAATGGAGAGAATAAATGGATGCTGATAATTTTAACTTTAATTCTAGTTTTTATTCTACCCATATTAGTTTTTAATGACTCTGCAGACTTAAGGTTTCTTATGTGTAAGGTGAGAGAGTTAAACCAAATGTGATCTATGCACTCTTTTCAGTTCTATGTTTAAAAATTTAATAGCAGTTTATTACATATGGTTAATACATTATTTACTCACTATGATAATAAAAAGCAAAATAATTCTGTAGGAATTCAGAAATGAGGGAAGTCACTGAAGATTTCACCCATGGAGTAAGCTGAAAAATTTCTAAAGGATGTCAAGAGGAAGAAGGCACCCTTCTAACAAAGATTCTGAAAGGGAATGTGAGAAGGTGGGAGGGGTGGGGTAAGGAGTGTAGAGAATAGCAGGAGACCAAGATAGGAGTTTGCATATAGCAAACACTAACTGATGAGAATCTGAATTGAAACTGGCCTGGCAGGAGCCTGAGGTTCTCATGGAGGAATTGAAGACTAGACGGATGAATGGTGACCTCATGGTGGGTTATGAATACCATATGCAGAGGAGCTGGTATCTTGCTTAATGGTATCTAGGAAATGAATTGTGGTCTGAGAGTATTAAATTCATTCATTCATTTAGTGAATGTTTATTTTGCTCTCTCCTTGTGCTAGGCACTGTTTTAGGTGCAGGAAATATGGGAATAAACAAAATAATGTTCTTGCCCTCATGGAGCTTACATTCTTGTGGAGAGACAGTACACAAGATAACTAAAATATAGAGCATTTCAGATTGCAGAAGCTGAAAAGGAAAAATAAAACAGGAGTTGCAGCTTTAGCAGGGTGACCATGAAAGAATTTATGTGATGACGTCTTTTTTAAGATTACTGCTCTCATAGAATTGGACAGAATTGGCTGGAGTGAGAAATCAGAAAAACATTATAATCAGTTTGGGAGTGAGGATGAGGGAAGAGACTTGAATGGTGATGATAAGAACAGAGAAGAGAAAAGTCTGAGAGATCTTGTTAATGAAGAATCAATAGAAGTGATGGTTTCACATATAAAAGGGGTAAAAAAGGGAAAATAGTGATAACTTATGACTGTAAAACAGGTTATCAAGAGGTGGAAAAATTGGGAAAGGAAAGATAAGAAAGGCTCAGTTTTTGTGTATGATGAAGAAATACACAGATTGAATTCTGGAACTTCAGAGGAAGGTTAAAAGTGATGATTTAAATTTTAGGGTGACTGGTAGTGAGTTGATATAATACTGAGGTCAAGACCAAGAGTCAGTTAGGAAATTCTCTGATCTAACATGAGGTATGTAATAATTAGTGTATTAGTCTGTATTCATACTGCTAGAAAGAACTGCTGAGACTGGGTAATTTATAAAGAAAAGAAGTTTAATTGACTCACAGTTTAGCATGGCTTGGAAGGCCTCAGGAAACTTACAATCATGGCAGAAAGCAAAGGAGAAGCAGGCCTTCTTCATGGGGTGGCAGGATGGAGTGAGTGTCCAGCAAAAGTGGAAAAGCCTCCTATAAAACCATCAGATCTCGTGAGAACTTACTCATTATCAAGAGAACAGCATGGGGGTAAACACCCCCATGATTCAGTTACCTCCTATCAGGTCCCTCCCATGACACATTGGGATTATGGGAACTACAATTCAAGATGAGATTTGAGTGGGGACACAGCCAAACTCTATCAATTAGTATCCATAGGATCATAATCTTCCTACGTGCAAGCTTACTATAGGTGGATTGCCAACTGAATTCATCCTTTTACTTAGCCACATCAATCACCACATCTCTTCCCCAGTGTATTTTCACATGGGATTAAATATTCCAGTCATTGGATATTTAACAATGAAGAGAAAAGGAGCTCCTACCTAACAGGTGGCTTTGAACTCAACATGCCCCAAACTGAATTCCTCTCCATTTTTCCCCAGACCTGGTCTCTACCACTGTATCCTCCATCAGTCAATGTCTCTCCAAGCTGTACTGTTGCCCAAGCCAGAAAGTTAGAAGTTTCTTGTGGTTCTGTCCTTTTTCTCATACTCCAAGTCCAATTGGTTTGGGGCATTTCTTTTAAAAAGTAATTATAATGTTAAATAATTTAAGACTAAATATAGTTTAAATCCAAACACATAGTGTTATAAAACCCACACAGAATTTGTTTCAAAAGAACATATTTGTACTAATAAAAGCTTCATTGATGTCCAAGCTTTATATTGAAATGCAAATAAATATGCCTAAAGGAAGAGTCTTAAATGCTCGTTTATCCATCAAATAAATCTCACTTTGAAATAAAACAAATTTATACCTGTATTCATATTTTCCAGTGGATAAACACTGATTGAGTACTAACAGGACCATGTTGGGCACTGTGTTAGGAGCTGGGAGGCTCAGAGACAAACTAAATAATCCCTCAGGAAGGTGGTGTGCCGCAGAGAGGGGAAGATGTCCAGACACACACGCTCTTTGCTGATGCCCACCTGCTGTGATAGACAGCTGGTAGAGGTGGAGGTGGAGGAGTGTTCTGTGAAGGGGAGGAAACAGAGAGGAAAGATTTTATATAGGAAGTGACATACAAAACACCCATCAATGCTTTCATCCTTTGAAAGTTAGCATTTAAAGGTAACTCTAGGAGAAGCCATTTCCACCATATTCAAGTTGCAGTTCAAATTTTTTTATTGGCTAATCTAACAAAAGTTTAATTTGATTTAGTTCTTCAATATGTTTGAAGTTGAGTAAATTTCAACTATAGGTACAGTGGCTCTCTTGAGCCTAAAATTTGATAACTTATTCCAAAAAGCGTAAGACAGAATAGTTTTTCAAAACCATCTCATATAATTTGATATATACCATCCCAATGACTATATGTCTTGTAACGTGATCCTCAGACTATTTTAAAAATCAAATGAAACAAACAAATAAAATAAATAAATATTCTACAGTATTTGAGTTAATATAGTCCTAGTGAAAATTAGATACCAAACCAGTCTTTTAGCGACAGTCTCTTGTCAGTACTTAATTCTGGACCAATAGTGCTTTATCCTTTTTATATTTAGTTTATTGTCACTGGCCTCCAAAGTGGTTTTAGTTATAAAACCACTATTAAAAACATTTCAAAATCATGACTCATCCTCCACAAGTTCTGTGACGTGACAAGCCCTCCGGATTGCACTCTACAAGAATCTTCACTGTAAAGGTAGGAGGAGTGGATTTCAGGAAACTATGCACCTCAAAGATGAGAAGTAGACCTGGAGAGAGAGAGAGTGGAGAGAGACAGAGAGAGAGAGAGAGAGGCCTACAGAAGAGTCTAAACCATCTATTCTCATCTTGACTCTCCTAGTCTAAGGAGACTAGCTATCTTAAGATGGTCATGCCTTTTCTGTAGTCCTCAATATTTTCATCATGCATGAGCATTTATATCATCTCCATGCATCTGTTACTCATCTTTTGTGTGAGAGTAGTAATGGCACCCATATCACAAGGCTCTTACGAGGATTGATGTACTGAACACAATGCCAGGCCCACAGACACCCCATCAGTGTTACCTGTTACTATGATTCCTTGATACAATTTTTATTATTGCTGAGGAATCTACTTCATTTGTAGAAGTCTTTTCAAGTTTCTCTACTGGAAAACAAAGAAGCAAATCATGTTTTAATGTCCCTCTTTAGAGCACTCATGCATGCACACAGGAAGAAAAAGTGCCCGAAAAGAAAACTATAAAATTGTGACTGGAATTACAAGTGATTTTTTTTTGGTTATTTTTACCTGGCTGTATTTACTAAAATTTCTACAGAAAATTAAAGGTCATTCTTAAAAGAATTAATGTCACTTGCTGATTTTACACCTCCAAGTGACAGAAAAACAATTGCTTCATTTAATTAATGAACCTTGGAAAAAATGCTTTTCTTACTCTACTTTTATACTAAATTTCACAGCTAATTAAAAACAAATGTTCTCCCTTGGCATATACCAATTTATTGTGCAATATATGTAGTTGGTTTTGAGATCTAAATTACATCTGCTTCTGGAATCTTCAAATTATTTTCATCATTAACATTTGTATGATTTTTGTATATTTGGACTGTAATATTGCATATTGTTAATTAGTCATTTCAAAGTGGTGCTTTTCTTAGACAGTTGATATAAGACTGTTTATCTAAAAGGCTAAACAAAACAAAAACTATAAATTGCCAGAATGGAATGTCCATAAAATGCTTCCAAACTGGAGCTATTTGCTTTGCATCTTACTGTCCACACTCTTACCCATAACAGAGTTCCACATACTCCCTGAATAGGAGATGTTTGCCAAAACCTTTCAGATATTTGGAAATTCAAAAGTAAAGTAGCAGCCTGAATCATAAAAAGAGCTGATGCATAAACATTACATTTTATTTAAAATAAAGTGATGATTTTTTTAAAAATTTGCAAATGTGTGTATGTTTATATGATGTAATATATATAAGTGGATAAGTAATATGTACTCATTGTAGACTTTCTAAAAGATACAGACAGACAGAAAAAAGAAAGAAACATGTATATGCACATACTCATATCTGAGTGCATGAGAAACATGCCAGAAGTGAAAGGCAGCCACTTTGGGCTTGAGTGAGGGTGGTGAAGACTTTTTCCCCTAGATGATTTTGCAAGGGACTTGTAAATGTTATGTCCAACATCGAGATATGGAATCCAGGCCCGTGTTTTCTCTTTCACCCTCTTCTTCAGGATTCATGCCAGGTGGAATTCTCTGCATCTCTTTGTAGAAGTTCAGCAGGGATACTTTATTTTAATACCTTAATGCTTCTTTCAGGTACTGCCTAGTTGTGTTTATTTTGAACTCTCTGTTCTTTCAAAACTGGACATGTCAACGAAACCTCCTGTTTTCCATTTTCTGAATTTAGCATTTCAACATCTGTATAATAGTTGTACTAAAAATACTCAAACGTTTTATGAAATTGTGAATATCACACAGTCTTATAAATGGGCAAGATGAATTGAGATTTGTTGTTATTGTTGATACTGGGAAGGATTTCGTTTGTTCACCTGTTTTGTTTTGCTTTGTTTTGAGGTAGGAGGTGGTGCCAAATTTTTGTATTAGTGAAGAACTTAACCTTTGGGGGTATCTTCTCATTTATCTCATTTGCTTACAAACCTGTGGGCTAAAGAGAGTTCAGAGAGAACAGTTTGTCTTAGCTTCATACCCTGAGACTTGGAAGAGGAGGTATTGAGATTTATCCTCCTGTTTGATTCCCTGGGCTTGCGAAAAATGGAGATTTGGATCTGTCCTGAGGCCTTAATTATCAGTCCTTGAGGATTATTGAGCACCAGCAGTACTTTGCTAGAGCTGTCAAAGAAGCAGAAGAATCATAAAGCCTGGTGCCTGCCTAGAAAGCAGGCACCTGCATGACATCTGCTATTAAGAATAATAAAAATTAAAATTAAGACAAGTAAATGATCATATACAAAATGAGCAATAAAGATCAGGAGCACAAAGAACTTAATGAAACAAAATTATCCAAATAACTGTCTGTATAGATCAAGTGTTTAAAAATAAAATGAAAATAAATGACGTTTCAAGAATTGTCCATATGCAACGTCAAAGCAAGCCTACGCTCTCTCAGAACTGCCACCAAATCTAGAATTAGACACTTTGCTTTTATTTTTCAGCTCTCTTCTCAGTACAATATGGATACTTGTCCCTCTGACATTCAGATAAAGATCTGAGAACTTGTAAGAAAAATCCAAAGTTTTCATTTTGTTAAGGAACCCCAGTGTAGGATTTCCTAGTGCTGATAAAGTAGACAGTGCTTCCAAATGGAATAAGGATAATTCGTGTTATTCATTGGTCTGTGAAATGGTATTATCTTCGTATTCAGCTAAGCATTGGAATAAATTCTACTTCTTTTAAATTTTACACCTATTAAAAAATGGTAGTTTGGCAGAGCCTTCTAGTTGGGCACAACATAATGGAGCATTGACTCCAAATAGCACATGAATTTGTGTTCGCAGTATACATCCAACTTACAGCAAAAGCACACCAAGATAAAATGTGAGATACCTCATGAAACTATCCCCCATTTCCTCTTCATATTAACCCTAGCTTGAGCATTCACCTTTGCCTCTGGTGTTCACAGGCTCTTTTGTAGAAGCTTGGCTGTATTGCCTGCCTTTATATCCTTATAGGCAAAAAGACAAACATTCCCCAAGACAGCCCAAGGACTGATCTCAGCCTGCCCTGATTGCCTAGCAAATAATTAGTCCTAGTTCTTGAAACCTAACTCTAAGAAGCTAAACTCAGTGATAACTTAAGACTGCATATTTTTCTACTCTATTCCTCAAAGTACTCTTTATTCTCATTCCCATCCTTCAAACCCAATTTCCCCAGTGGTTCCCTCTGTGTTTATCATTAACTGAGCATACTTACGACTTTTGCCACATCCTCAAAAATTTGTCATTATTATGGTCAAGGTAGCTACTGCTTGTTGTATCATTTCCACAATTTCCTGGAGAAATCAGATTTCCCCTTCTTTTTCATGAGCCCACCTCCTGCTATTAGAGCTTCTCAGCTGCTTTGCTCATCAGTGTGCTTTCCAAATCAGTCAACTAGCATGTGTTGGGCAGAGTACAGGACTGTATACTTACTTGTCTATTTAGTCTGAAACCCCGAATTGAAATTTGCAGCCACAAGTTTCCTCTTTTTCCTGCGTGCCACTTTTTCTTATGTTCCCTGATAGTCTAACTTTTCCTGTAAGTTTGGAGAAAGCAAGTAACCATCAAGAAACAACTGGTTAATTATCAAAGAAATGCAAATTAAAATGAGGTGCAATTTTTGGCCAACCTTTTTGGTAAAAATGAAAAAGGCGATGAGACCCTGAGTTGGTGAGGGTATAATGAGCTCTTACACAGCTAGTAGAGTGAATGAGGCCAGTGACAGACAGGGAAGCCTGTTCCTGAGGCCTGGGGGCAAGTCCTTTGTAAAATTTTTTTCATGTTACCACTTGCTGGGCAGCCCTGAAAAGCATTTATACAAACTCTTACACTGAGTGTGCTTTCAGGTCCAGCAATTTTACTTCTAGAAATTTGTCCCTAAGGACACAGATACAAAGATATTTATCACAAACTATTTATAATAGAGAATTGGGTTATGGTACATTTATGGAACATAACGCAACAGTTATCCATGTCAATGAAGGCATACATATATAAATAATATGCATATATTATCTACATATATACATGTATCTACATATTGATCTGGGAATATGTCCAAACTATACTGTTAGTTTTATAAAATATTATGATCTCACTTTTGTGATGAAAAATACACATGTATGTATATGCTATATACATAGATGATAAATATATGTGTATATATGTGTTTACAAACAAGTCTGGAAAGATAAACACCTAAAGTTTACAGTATTATCTCTGGGTTCCAGGATGGAGTAATCTTTTGTCTTCTAAATTTTCTTTTCTTTTCTTTTCTTTTTGCAGCAGGGCGTCCCTCACTCTATCACCCAGGCTGGAGTGCAGTGGCGTGATCTCACTGAAACCTCCACTTCCTGGGTTCAAGCGATTCTTCTGCCTCAGCCTTCCTAGTATCTGGGACTACAGGTGCGCACCCCTGCACCTGGCTTATTTTTGTATTTTTGGTAGAGATGGTGTTTCACCATATTGGCCAGGCTGGTCTCGAACTCCTGACCTCAAGTGACCTGCCCACCTTGCCCTCCCAAAGTGCTAGGATTACAACAGGTGTGAGCCACCACACCCAGCCTTTCTTCTCTATTTTCTAAACATTTTGCAATGAACATGCATTACTTTATGATCAGGCAAAATAAAGACATTTAAAATTATGTTAAAGTACAGACATGAAATATTCTCTACCTCATAGTGTTTTTCATGTTATAATCAAATCATTCAGCAAATGTTCATAATTATGGTATAAATAAATGCCATTTATTGAGCATTTGCCAGTAGGCATTGGATTAGACATTTTATATTAGACATTTTATATATGTAGTCTAATATAATTTTCCCAGTAACCTCATGAGGCAAATAACATTCAGCTAACTAGATGCATAGTCAGAATTTGAATCCTGTTTGGTCTGTCTCAAGATCTGCTCTTTTGTGACCCCTGAGCCATAAAGGTGTGAGGTTTGCAGTGGTGACTTAAACTTAAATCCTTCTTCTAAGGAGTTTATGTGGCAAAATGCAAGTGGTATTCTAGAATTGGTGTGCGTGGTTCGGTATCAAAAACTAAGGCCTATCTAGAATGCTGTATTTTCTTCACTGTTGTTCCCTCATTCTGGGTATGTCTTATAGAAATGATATTTTCTGGGATATCCAGTAGGAGGCAAGAAAAGGACTCATGTCTCCTCTGGTAGGGAAACGTATCCCCCTTTTCATTCTAAAGGCTTGCTTCTACTAAGACAGAGAATAGGTCCATAAAGTAGATATCCACCCACTGTCTTTGACTCATTTTTGGTGTGTTAGAAATATATTAACCAGTGCTTGTTTTAATATCAGACAGTTTATGTAGAAGTAACCACAGCTGATAAAACTCATGAGTTCATGCCAGTAATGAAATTCCTCACAGTTCAAGTAATCATGGAGCCACTAACTTATGAGGTTGTTACTAAGAAACACACGACAGAGCCTAATTTTTCTTATTAGCCACTCTTTGTGTCAAATGTCTGACTTTCCCAAAGTTTGTTGCTTCATTATTCATTGTCATCAGCCAAAGAAGAATAGCAGATACATAGGGGACTTCTTGTTTCGGTCAGTATCACTTACTTCACAGAAACATTTCTCATGTGGCATTCATTGAGCAGTTACACAACTAGAAGCTCAGATGGCTGGTAAGAAGCCCTGAGACCACTTCATGCCAAACCTTGTAAACACAGGGTCCTGTTTGGGGACTCCCTGGGTAACCCTGTCCTGCCCATGGCTTCCCTAGGCACATTTCAAAACTTTCTTGGCTGAGCTGGGCTTTCAGCCTCCAAAGCATCATGTTTCCTTGCTGAGTTAGGAAAGCAAAGGTTTCACAATGTTTGTGCATAAAAGATTTGAGTTGGCCAGGCGCGGTGGCTCACACGTGTAATCCCAGCACTTTGGGAGGCCAAGGCAGGCAGATCACTTGAGGTCAGGAGTTCAAGACCAGCCTGGCCAACATGGTGAAACCCCATCTTTACTGAAAATACAAAAAAAAGTAACCGGGCGTGGTGACCTGTGCTTATAATCCCAGCTACTCAGGATGCTGAGGCAGGAGAATCTCTTGAACCCAGAAGGCGGAGGTTGCAGTGAGCCGAGATCATACCAACACACTCCAGCCTGGGTGAGAGAGTGAGACTCCATCTCAAAAAAAAAAAATAGTTTGAGTTTAATATCCTCCTTTTAACATTCTCAGTTTTCTTTTCTTGAAAAACACTTTATGACTTAAACTCACTTTCATAAATATTCAATGTAATCTAGATTTGTAATAATTTAGTGTGTAGGACTATTTTTAGCTGCCAATTCTCTACTAGTGTAGGATTTCTTGTGACTCTTGCTTAGGTACTTTTTCTTTCATGGTCTGGTTCTGCCTTTTCTGACTCAGGTGCATGCTGTGCACTCATACTGGCCATGCTTTCTGGTTTGATGCTGATCCTTGCTTATATTGCAAAGGCAGATTATCTGTGTAATCCATAAGTGCCCCCAGTCAGCCTTCCATAATGCAGAGACTTCCTACTGCAATTACATAATCTCAGGAGTGTATGCAACAGTATTTTCGTTGCTTTAGCTATTTCTACTCCTGTTTGCTACTGCTCAGGTTAGTACAAAGCACAAAATTTTAGAGAGTCTGTCTTGAATCAGAAAATGCTCAGCCAATGACTTCTGCAAAATGCCCCTAAAAAGGCTATTTTCTGCAGAGAACACAGAAAAGGTACTTACTTAGCCCACAACATTGGCAGCAAACAAAATGAGCTGGGATGGAAGGGTGGGGTTGCAAAGATGTATTAATGACAGATTCTGGCTTCAGAGACCTTCAATCTTGTAAGTGAGATAAGTATGTGAATATCTATAATATAAAGTCAAAATTCTACCTGTCACAAGAGAAGTGCTGGGGTAATTGCCGGGAATAGAAATTACTCTTGACTGGGAAGATCAGGGATGTGCAGACTTGTGAATCAAGACAAGATTTAGAAAAGCAAAGCTGGACAGGGAGAACATTTCAGATAGAGGAATCAATATGAGCAAAGCCGTTAAGTGTGGCTTCCTTATTTTAAAGATGCGTAAACAGATCCAGAGAAGTGATGTGACTTACAAAGATTTCTGTCAAGTTGGATTCTTGCCTGAGAAAATCAGTCTTCACAAATTCTGGCCCCCTAAGGGTTCTAAACAGTTTTATAGCTCTCTGAATTATTAGCTTTAAAATCAATTGAAAATGTAGTATATTATTAGTGGGGAAACATTTAGATGCTGTGGGCAATGCTTGCACTACGTTTTATTCTTTCAGAATAAGAGCAGCAGCACTGGGCCTAGCTTCAATTTATTACTGGTAAATGAGTTAATGACTAAGAGCAGTTGTTGAGGCCCTTCTTCATGCCTGGGTCCACACATCCCAGCAGTGAGCACCCACCAGTCAGCTCCAAGCTGGAATGCCTGCAGGTTTTCTGGCTTTCAGCTTAGGGTGGCCAGATTTAGCAACTAAAAATACAAGATGCCTCATTAAATTTGAATTTCAAGTAAATAACAAATAATGTTTTGTATAAATATGTCTGATGCAATATTTGCAACCCTATTTTAGCTTTGTTTTATATGATCAGAGTTTATATTTTTATTTGCATAATTTGATGAATAGTTTTGCCTTAAAAACAATTAGTTAGTTGATATTTGCAGTTATACCTTTTTTTTTTTTTTTTTGAAAGTACCACTTAACACAACCTCAAAGGTTTTCAAAGGCCAAAATCCAAGGGAAGTTAAGGTGGATAGACTTGGATGTGTTTTATTCATCTTTATATAACCAACACCTGGTTGACAATAGGCAGTCAATAAACGCTCTGAATAAATGTAAATGAGATAGCATATTATTGATTTTTTATTCCCTGTCTTGTTAGACTCTCCCTATATGCAATGGCAAATTTAAGCAAATTTAATTCATCTTTGCAATCTCTACCTGGCCATCTCAGCTCATTTTTACTGATAATGTGGGCTGAGGCAGCATTATCATATTTACTGATAATGTGGGCTGAGGAAGCACCTTTTCTGTGTTCTTTGTGGAAAATAGCCATTTTAGGGACATGTTGCAGAAGTCATGTAATTCAAATATAGTCCTTTTCTAAAATGTCCCAGTGGTTGAGAATTGAGAAACAGCCTGCATCATGATCAGTATTTACCAAATGATTAATTCACACCACCTGAAGAGGGGAGGCCCAAGTAATCGGGCAGTTTTAAAAAAAAATTTAACAGATTATCTGCTAACTTAGTCCTGAATTCATATCCCTTGACTCCTAGGCTCCTTCTTGCCAGTTTCTAATAATGGCTGTCTATAAAGCAATAACCTAAACTTTGTGGATTAAATATCCCAGAGGTCATTAATGGCTCCCTTGCATTTTATAAGAAATCAGATCTCTGAAATCATTCATGAAATATAATTCACTACAGATGAAATTTCTCCACTTTGGTACAAAGTGTTTTTGGTCCTGACACTACATTTTGAAGATATTAAAACCAAAACTAAAAGCGTGGTCTACAGCTTGTATTAATTATCCTTGGGTAGTTTATGGAAGCATTTGAGTTCTTAAGAAATAGTTATCTCATATGATTAAAAAGGCCTGTCTCCATCTTGGGGCTGTTTCTGTATTTTAATGATTATTTTAGTCTCCTAAAGTTTAATTAAGTGTTTTGGGTTCTAATAGGCCAAATGAATGAATAGCAAAAGCAAATTTTAAAAGGATGAGGCATAAATGGCAATTCCATTTGTTGGACTATGGCTGATATGTTGGATTCTTTTGGCCTAGACAGCTCTTTCATCAGAAGTCCAAGTACTTGCTTCTAAATTAGAAAGTTTTGAGTGTGAAAACATGAACATACTGTTTTATTCTTCCAGTTATTTAATGCTTTCTCAGTGTTAATGTTCCTTGCTCTTTGGGTTTTGTGAGCTCCAGGAAATTCTTTAAAACAAGAAATGGGACCCTTCATCACAACCAAGAATATTTGTCTTTCTCTCTTGCTTTCCCCAGTATGCTTTTCACAGAAAATCTTTTTGTATATGTAGAGCTGAATATTTTTAAGACTTCCTGAAACAAATGTTTATTCTAATTACAGTTTTATATGGGTTCTACCACTTAAAGAAAACCCACAGTGTGAAAATGTGCACTTACGGAAATAATAAATTACATCAATCCCTAACACCTGGTTCCTGATAGCCTGCACAAAGGATGGATAAACAAATGCAGAAATAGTCACCAACCACTGTAAGCAGGACCATAAAATAAGTAATTAGATCATATCAACAAATCAAACCCGTCTGGAAGCAACAGAAGGAACAGCTTTGGGTTTTCACTGTGGAGTTCATTTCAAGAACCTAACAGCAAGTATGGTATATCTCTCTCCTACAGCTTAAGGAAAGTAACTTGAATAGTTATAAATTGTATGTTTTTATAATTTATAATATATTTTAGAATTTTACCTTTTGCGTTTTTTAAACTTTGCTCTGAGAGTTGTGAGACTTGTAAGAGTTTTATGATTTTTTATTTTGTGAACAATTCGCATTCATTGTACAAAAGTGATAACGGGCAAAAAAAAAAGGGGGATAGAAATCACTTGTGATTTCACCAAAGATAACAAGTATTATTACTGGTTGTAATCCTTCAAAATTTTTAATGAATACATATAAATATATATTTTAACAAAAATGGACTCATCCTTTATTTGCTGTTTTTTAACTTGTGTTTTTCATTTAATTGTGACGTCTTTCTATATCTGTATGTGTGTACATCTCCAACAGAGGTTCTATGGGCTTTCTATACAAAAGTTCATTTTTTGACTTCTGAGGATTTGTGGACCCCTCCGTCCAAAAAAAATATATACAAAATTTTGTTGGTTGTCTCTGTATATGTATTTTTTTCTGGAAAACAAAACTGCAATGGGACTTTTATTAGGTTTACTTTTTTATTGTTAAATTCAAGGAGAGATTACAATCCTGCATCTTCCCATTCAGGAACATACTAAAACTCCCCAGTGTGTTCTTGTCCTCTTTATTTGCTCCCTAAATTTGCACTTTTCCTTTTTGTAGGTCCTGCATCATTGTTTTAACAATTTCATGGTCATTTTCTTTTAAACACTTAAGTTTTCAATACTCTTTATCAGATTTTATTGCATCCTAAGATCTGTCTTTGCCTTGTAAACCCATCTTCAATTAATACAGAACTCAATGATAATGTATGATTCAATTTACATACACTTGCTTTAGATTTAATATTACATGAACACATTTCCAAACAGCTATATACTCTTTTCCATATGAAAGGATAAAATAAATTATTTTTTATCAAATAGAAACACACCCACAAGGATTTACTTTGTATTTTTACATAACAAAATCCTTTTAATATGTCTTTTAAAACTTTTACAAGTTTTCCGTTAATTTTATATCTATGTATATAATCATATACATATATATGTGCACATATATATGTGCATATGTATGTAGGTTCTGCATTTTCATATATAAACCAAAGCTGTTATTTAAAAATTTCAGCTAAAGGAACCAGCTGAAAAAAATGTATATTTCTAAACTTCAATGTTGTCTACAAATTTAATTTCATACAAGACAGAACCATAGAAAAAGAAGTTCAGAGATTTGGAGCAAAGGATGGGTAAAGCTTCCACTACTCCATCAAATTAATGAACTGTCAGGAAACTCCCTAGTTTGGAAACTTTAACCATGGAGATAAATAGCTTTGGTAGGGCCAGCCCACTTCCAACTGGCCCTTATTCTCCCAAATTTCCCAATAAACTTCTTTCCCAAAGGTGTGCTCTAGTTTTATCCACTTGAGGCCTGTCTTTCTCTCCACTCCTTCCCACCTTTTCCCACCTTCCTAACCTTGTTCTCCCACCGGCCGTCTTGCCTCTCATTCCTTGATCCTCAGACTTGATCTCTGGCCCCTGTTCTGGTCAGAGGGGCTGCTTTGGTGGCTTCTCAACAGTCTCAGATTTGCCTCTTTGCCCAGTCCTTTCCCTAGGTAGCTATCTCTCTACTACACTCTTTTGTCAGCTTCGAAGCCAGTTTAACTTCTCTTTCACAGCTCGTTCAGCCTTCGTCATGATGATAGGAGGCCTCTTCTATTTTCTAAAACCTTGTTTCTGTTGACTGTCATTTCCCCCTTCCTGAATGTGGCTTATCTTCCACATTTTCCTGCTGCTAGATCTCCTGCTCACTGACTCCCTTCTCCACTCCCACCTCACCACCATTCTCTTTCCTGTAAGTCAGTTTCTTATTTATTATAGACTTATGTAGATGAGTGTACTCGTGTTAACATTAAACACAATCAACAGTGTTTGCCTACAGAAAAAAGAAGTTCAAAAAGTAAATGTAGAATTTAAAGAGGGAGTTATTAGTATCTATGGATTGATTAATTTATCTAATTTTCTTCTCTCTTGTTTTTTAGCCATAGGCATGATCTTTACTCACTTGGACATGTACAAATATTACAATTTCCTTTTGCTGCAAAAAGTATAAAAATAATCTTTATGTAAGAATCCATTCGTTACTATAAATCTTCTTCTTTTTTTTTTTTTTTTTTTTTTTTTTTTGAGACAGGGTCTCACTCTGTCGCCCAGGCTGGAGTGCAGTGGAGTGATCTTGGCTGACCGCAATCTCGGCCTCCCAGGTTCAAGTGATTCTCCTGCCTCAGCTTCCTGAGTAGCTGGGATTACAGGCATGCACCGCTACCACCTGGTTAATTTTTGTATTTTTAGTAGAGACAGGGTTTCAGCATGTTGGCCAGGCTGGTCTCAAACACCTGACCTCAAATGATCCACCTGCCTCAGCCTCCCAAAGTGCTGGGATTACAGGTATGAGCCACTGCACCCGGCCTCATTACTGTAAATCTTTCTAACTCTCTGCAAATGGCTCTAAATAAAGGTAAATGAATAAATGGAAATGAGTGGGAGGCTATGGGACCGTGGGAGGTTAGGCCAGTCCTCAGGGACTGAGCCACCCAGAGTCCTAGCTAGAGACCTCTGTTCCATTCTGTTAGCACCCTCCCCGACCCCTACTCCTACCCCCTACAAGTACACGGGGCTGAGGGCCCAGCAGGGTAGCATACACAAGAGGTCCAGGAGGAGCCGTAAGGCCAGAGGGTGGGGGGCAGCAAAAGACACTGGGGTGATGCTGGCCAGCATCCAGTTCCCCTGCCATATGGGTATAGGGGGAGGGGCATGGCTGGAGCAGGACATTGGGCTGGCCTGGCTGCCCTGGGAGGTGGAATGTGGATCCTAGGTTCTGTGCCACTAGGTGTCAGCCAAACTGGGCTTGGGGAGGGCTCCAGGAGGACATGAGGTGGGGAAAGCCCCAGAAAAGGAGAGGCAAACACTTTGGCTTCATGGTGCAGGGGGCTGGAGCTTTCCCCTGCTCTCTAAGACAGTACAGGTGCTGGTGCAGGAGTGGGATTTGTGGCCAGAACTGTGCAGTGAAGGGGGGCGGGGAGAAGTCCAGAGCCTGTGGTTCTCAAGCTGTGTAGTGATGGGGTAGGGGTTGGTCCCCAGGCAGCCTCCGGGTCAGACAGTCTGTGTCTCAGCCACACAGGACATGTCCCTGTCAGAGGCTGAGAATAGACACATCAAAGAGGTCACAGACACCCTTACTCTCATCCAGGTTGTAGGTGTAACCATGATCTCATGATCTTGGCAGATGGAGAAAGATGGGGGAGGAGGGAGAATATTTCTGAGAACATCAATGCCTCCAGCAGCTCTGAGCTCATGTGTTCTTGTGTAAGATCCAAGAGTGGCAGCTCTTCGGGGAGTTCCAGAATGCCTGTAGGGTCTGCTTTGAGGGGTTCAAAGGAGATAGCGGGGTTGGGTTCTGATGCATTGGTATCATTGCTGCAGCTGCTGCTATCCAGCAGGGAAGAAGACTGCAGGGGGCGAGTGTCTCATGCTGCCGGCCCAGTGGGAGTGAGCTCAGCTCACCACTGGGCTCCGGAGCTGTCAGGGTCAGAGGTAAGGGGTGATCAACTGAGTCCTACTTGCATGTGAGGTTTCCTGGAGATGGAACAGGGAAGGCTTGGGCAGAGATGGAGGGCCAGAGACAGCAGGTG
Organism: Gorilla gorilla gorilla; assembly: GCF_029281585.2. Lineage (NCBI taxonomy): Eukaryota > Metazoa > Chordata > Mammalia > Primates > Hominidae > Gorilla > Gorilla gorilla. The sequence continues at coordinate 57,327,934 of NC_073229.2, read as the reverse complement.
GGCTCTGGAGGGTGACGGCATAGACACAGCCACAGGTGGTGAGCTCCATGCCTCCTTGTTCACCAGCCTTGAAGGGGCCAGTCAGGCTGTTCAGGTGAATCTCTTACTGTTGCCCACTGGGGACTTCTGGGATGGGTGCCTGTGGGCTGGTACCAGACAGGGTCTGTGTGGCCAGTATGGTAGGAGGGTGTCTCCAGCAAAGCCTCTACCCATGTCCTCATGAGTCACATAGGCCAGGCAGCTATGATGTTCCAAATGTTCTCCTTCCCCCACACCTTGTGCTGGTCCAGTTTTTGCTCTTTCTGCTGCGGTTCCTTGATTTCTGCCTTGAGCTCAGTCAGCTTGTCTGCAATCTCCAGCCCTATTGCAGCCAGGCCCCATGCCTTTCCACTGATGCTGTTCTTGGATATTTTTTCTCCATTAGCCCTATGCCTTCCAATACATTGGTAATGCTGTAAACCTGCGGTTTCTGGCACACAGATAGGGTGTCAGCTGCCAGCTTGAGGTCAAGCACGCTGTCCTTGGCCTCCTACAGAAGTGGTGGGAGCTTGGTGGTGAGAGTCTCAAATACTTCTCGTATCCCACTTAAGGTCCCCAGGGGCAGCAGTGCCTGTGGCCCAGCCTCTGCTTCTCCTCAGCCAGGCCAGCTATTTTCATCTCTTGTTTACATTTGTTCTAGACTCCTGAGCCCGTCTCTACCTACTGAAGTTAAAATGTTTAGTCATAAGATATATATACCTTTAAGAAAATTGGATATATGAAAATCTGGATTGACAAAAACAAAATCAATCGTATAACTTTTCAAAACCCTTCATCATTGCATTTAAAGGACCTTGTAAAATATGCCCTACTGTCTTTAAAGTTGTCTTAGTTTATTTAAAAATTATTTCAAAATAGTTTTTGAAATTCTGTAAACAGAAGTACCCGGCCATGAATGCGTACATGCACCTATAAATAGGCCTTATCTTCACCATTAAAAAGGCAAACCAGCCTGGATTTTAATTTTGATTTTTCACATTTGCTATTTCAAATCACAAAGTATCAAGAAGTTGTGCATTTCTACATTTGAGGTACTACATGACTGTGCTTTTGTTGAGGTGAAGGAAATATGCGTTACTAAAATGAATTTACCCTACAGAAGGAAAACTCTATAGGAATTTCCTCTGCATCACCAAAACCGTGAACTTTCTGGCCCCCTACTGTTATTTAAAAAAAGAGCTCATTCCAACAGAGTTGCTGACATTGAACTCAATTCCTTGCATGTAAGGGTCCATGTCTTTCACTAACTGGTTAGGGCTAGGGGAGCATATAATATATATAATACCTGTCACAGACCAGGAAACTGCAAAAGGAAAAACTCTTGAAGTGACTACTTTTAAGTCAGTTGGAATTGATTCTTTCAGCAGAATCTCAGAAAAAGCAAACATGAAACTAATGACCCTGAAAAATTTTTGTATAGTTTCCTTTGGTCGTAGTCCTATTGGCACAATCTCAGCCTTCAGCTTTTCATGTCCTTGGTGGATTGTGTAGTTATGTAGTTAATCGTAATTATGAATTTATTGTTATCTGAACTTTCCTTTTGTGCATTACCTGCTATCTCAATACTGTATGTTTTAAAGGGCCACATCCCAAAAAGAAGCCCATCCTTTGCCCCCTACCATTTCAGCCTGTTAAAAACTCTTTTTTAAAAAATATGGCAGACTATTTACTATTTATTTGATGATCTCATTATGTTTATTTGATATTCTCATTAACAATGTTGTTTGCATCTTTCCTGGTTAAAAGTTCACAGGAAGATTCTAAATTGAAAATACAAATATAGTATGTCAGAGATTATGGCATGTGGAAAGCACTTTTCTGAATTAACTGAGAGTCTTTGTAGTATGAATGCAAAGAGTGGGGATTCTTGAGTCAAAAGAATTGTTTTCAAATCTCAGTGTTTCAATTTTCTACCTTAGTGACAATATGCAAGTTACTAACTTCTCTTAGCTTTCCTATTCCCATCTGTGAAAGAGTGATAATAATTTATAGGCTTATGGTACAGATGAATAACAAAATATATGTGAAAGTGCCTGACATGTTTTAATGGATATCGAATGAAAGTAATAATAAAATAACTGGGACAAAGCGGGTATAAAGAGAACCAGACTATGATAGTCCCTAAAGGGCTCTTTTTCCACTTAAATAAGAAAACATGTGTAAAGTCACTAGCAGAGTGCTCAGGACATGGTTGACTATCAAGGGATGTTAGTTCCTCCTTCACAGAACATTTCCGGTTACATCTTTGTTTGGTGTTCCGAACTGAAAAGATGTGTATGTATTCTTGTGTCAACATTCAATAACCAGTTGCCTTGTTGCAATGCTTCTTAACATTAGTGTGTACGCAGATCACCTGGGAATGTTGTTAAATGTAGATTCTGACTCAGGAGGTCTGGGATGGAGCCGAAAATTCTATATTTTCAAAAATCTCATAGCCGATTCCTATAAAGTTGGTCCAGTTGAATAGCAAAGCCTTAATAGGCCAGGCGTATTCTCTCTTTGTTCCTTGTGTTATCTGATTTCATAAAGCTAATAGTGTAAAGATGGTATTATTCTACACATTTTACAAATGAGAAAGTTTTAACGCACAGAGGGTTGATGAATGAAGATCATTCAACCAATCATTCTGCCATATTTCTTATGCTACCACAATCAATTTTTTAAATTGTGTAACTATTCTCTCAATTCTTCCTAGTTATCATATTCCCTAAAGTTAATAATTATCAAGTTTCCTTTTATACTTTCTAAAGTTTTTTTAATTTTTAATATTATGGATATATATTAGTTGTACATATTTATAGGACGTGATATTTTGATACAAACGTATAATGTGTAATAATCAAATCAGAGGAATTGGGATATCCATTGCCTCAAGCATTTATCATTTATTTGTGTTAGGAACATTCCAATTCCACTCTTTTAGTTATTTCAAAATATATAATAAATTATTGTTAACTGTAGTCACCCCATTGTGCCACTGAATACTGGATCTTATTCCTTCTGACTATATTTTTGTACCCATTAACCATCCTCTCTTTATCCTCTCTCTCCCCACTACTCTTCCCAGCCTCTGAAAACTGTTATTCTATTCTTTATCTCCATGAGTTAATTTTTTATTTAGCTCCCATGTGTGAGTGACAACATGTGATATTTGTCTTTCTGTGCCTGGCTTATTTCACTTAACATAATATCCTCCATTTCTAAATATGTTGTTGCAAATGACAGGATTTCAGGATGGCGGTTCCTCCAAAAACTAAAACTAGAACTGCTGTACAATCCAGCAATCCGACTACTGGGTATATATCCAAAAGAAAGGAAATCAGTATATGGAAGAGATATCCGCACTCCCATATTTATTGCAGCGCTATTCACAACAGCCAAGATATGAAATCAACCTGTGTCCATCAACAGATGAATAGATGAAGAAAATGTGGTGTATGTACACAATGGAGTATTATTCACCCATAGAACATAATCCTTTATATCCTTTTATATCTTTGTCACTATCTCCCATTCTTTTCCTGATCTTTGCTCAGGTAATATGTAGCTTTAGTTTGTCAGTATCCACATGTTTAACCCTGTCAGAGACAACTCACCCTCATTGGAGACATCTTTAAGTGGCAAAATGATTTAGAGCAGTGAGGCAGATTTTGATATGTATTTGGTATAATTAATACAAGCTAGTTTTATAAATCAGAACTCCTTTCTAGCTCTCTGGAATGAGCTGTCAAATCCTCTCCCCAAACCAGTGAGGAGAGAGTTGAGCTAAGAACCATCAGCTCTGGAATACCAATTTCCATGGTTCTACCACAGGGAAGCTCTGCCCCACCAACTGGGGTATTTTTCATCCTCCTCACTATTTCCAGCTTGATATTAGAGGATGCAGTCCCATTGCTTTGCATCCCCCGAGCCTTGTTTATAGTAAATTCTGTAGAATAATACTGTGCTGCTGCATGCTTCTGCTATCTCTGCCCCAGTTACAGCACCAGGCTCCCCTCCCACTCCTGGGGCACACCTCCCATTGCTGTCCCAGTTATTTGGAAACAGCCAGGATTTCCATGCCCTGGGTTAGGTTTGCTCTTGTTTCTAATATCCCACTCTTCTTTTCTCCCAACTTTCCCACAGCCAGTGCCATAGAGATATGGTTTCTAGCCAATTTCTAGAACCCACTGCTGACACGAACATGTTCATATTTTTTTTACAAAGATTATTTGAGAATAATGAGAACATCTTAATCACACTCAATGTATAAATGATGAATTTATTTTTAAAAACAGTTAAACATAACATAATCATAAAAATATTGAAGAAGAGTGAGCTTAGCTTGGGTCGCTGGTCTCTTTTTTCAACAGAAGATGATGAATGTTCTTGAGCCAAAGACAACTAGCTGGCCAAAAATTTCGGGACTGCTGATCTGCTCCCCTCCCTCCCTCTCTCCCTTCCCTCATGCCTTTCCTTCCTTTTTGTCTCTTCAGTCTTCTTATGTGTGTTACAGTGTACTTGCAGAATCCCTGCAGAAGGATTCATCATTAAGCTATCCATATATAGTATGAGTGTTTTTAATGTCAATAAGTACACCACTTTGCCGTCACTTAAATTGCTGCTTAACTATGTACATAGCTATGCCATAATTAATTTAAGTAATCTTCAAATACAGCACATTCTGATTCCTTCCCAACTTTTTTTGCCGTTACAAGTCATGGGGGTGCGTGGCCTTGCTAAGATCTAAGCAACTGCTTTTCAGTTATTTCCCACTTCTTCGTCCACCTATTTGCCTCCTCAATGAATGCTTGCAGGTGTGGGTTCTCCCTTTTAGAAATACATCACCCAATATGGTATTCAAATACTTTGAGTAACTTTGTTATAGTATGGTAAGTATTGTGCTTCAAAACTTGGATTTTACCTGTGTGCTTGCTGTGTGACCTTGGACAAGATACGTAATATCTCTGTGCTTCAGTTTCCTCACCTATGACATGGGGATAACAATAGCACTTTTCTCATGGGTTGTTGTAAAAATTAAGGAAATGATATATGCAAATAGCACAGAACAGTGTCCAGCATTTAGTGCATGCTCAATGTTGGCTGTCATTAATGATGAGAAGCTTGCTTTGTCTTTTTATTCATGCTATTAAACCTAAATTTTTATGGACATATGGCTACAGAGAGAGCTTTTTTTTTTGTACAAGGAATATAAGGAGCAGAGAGGGGAGTGCAGTGGCCTCAAGAAGGTAAAGCACATATTAGGAAATATGGTCAGTTCTAATTATGTGGCCAGATATCAAAATTTCTAATATGATGGAGTTGCTGAACCAGGACACAGGCTGTCAGAGGTATTTCATTAGCAGTCAATTTGGCTGAGATCTGTATAGTCACCAGACATCAAACCATCACCTACCATCAGCAAGGTCATGTGTTCAGACACACTAAATTATTACAATATTTCTTCTTACTGAATGGTGTATATTTCTTTTCTCTTTCCCCTAGGATTCTTTTTTCTTCCTTCTTTTCTTCTAGTGTAAGTAGAGAATAAGAAAAGTTCTTGTTGACTTGGGCTTGTCCTAAAAAATAGACTTTATTGTACTCACTTGACCTCCTTAGCGAGACTTTTCTGTAAACAGTTTTCCACTGTTCAGCAGAGTTCTGGCAGCTGGGAGACCCCTTAGAGGGAGCAGGGACTAGGTATAAACTTGGACACTATTTTGGTAGATAGGAAAATGTGGGGAATTTGGGTTCATTTGTTCACTCTCAACTACTAGAGGAGTACAACGAAAACATCTGAATTAAGCATTTTTCTGCATTTTAATTATTAGACCAAGTCCTTGCCTGATAAGGAAATAAACCCAACAGTAAATCAAATGTATGAAGGAAAGACCAGGCATGTTTCTTTGTGTTCTCAAGTGCTGAAAGCAAAATAGCATGTCAAAAGGCTGATCTTCATTCTTAGTTATGTACTAGACTAATCAAGTCCCAGAAAGAGTAAAGCGATCAGTTCTTTTACTCACGCAGAAGTTCTTGCCCATTTCTTTGGATCATGTCCCTGGTCCTCCTTGTATTCTACAGTGTTGCTGTGTGGGAGAGGAGCCTTGATGGAATACCAAAGCCCAGTGCACGTGAGCAATCTGTTAGTGGTCCAGCTCATCAGCAGGCTTGTATCTTACGAGGTTTCCTTCTGAGCTAGGAGTCCACTTCAGCCTTCCTTCAGAGAACGTTTCCTAGAATATGTACTTGTGATTAAACTATTCAAAAGTTGTTTTCTAAAGAAAAAGCAAGAAGAAAGAACTGATTAACCATTACTTCCAACTTAATATTGTCTGCTAGAAATTTTATGGACTCTGGAAATCACAAAGTGCTTTCGCTCCAGAAAACGAGTGTATATTCTAGAACCCACAGTGATTTTCGAAATTTCAAAATTTCTGCTATGTATTCAGGGAAAATACAAGTAGCTAAACATTACTATTTTTTAAACCTCATTAAGTCAGGTTTGTAGATCAAGGTCTCATCATGGGTTACAGAGGAAAGTAGCAACTGTATGAGTATGTCACCTCAGTGTCCATCAAGAGAGGAATAGTAGTACATCCATAGTATGGAATATTATATAGCCATTAGAAATGAAATACCTTTACTGTGTATGCACTGATGGAAAAGCTCATCTGCCATAAATGCTTGAGAAATATAATGATATAAAGCATTATTCAGAGTATGATCTCATTTTTGTAAAAACAACAAACCAAAATGTATAAATGAATATATAAATATAGGTATCTGCTTCATTAAGAATAAGAATAATATATTTTAACTGTTAACAGTGGATTTCCCAAGGTATCAAATTTAAAAAAAAAAAAAAGGTGGGGGGGAATGGTGGCAGGGGAGTGGGAGGAGTTTTCACTTTTTAATATATTCACATCTGCATTGTTTGGAATTTTGTTCATAAACATGTGTTTTCATAATAATTTACATGATTTTTTAAAAAATGTATCAGGAATAAATCCCTCTGTATATCTGGTGGTTTGAAGCTCTAATCCAAAAGGAAACACACTGTCAATCAGCAAATAGTGCAAATAAGTATCTCTTCACCTAAAGAAACTCCTTAAAAGTAACGGTATAAATTGTCTCACACTTGTAAATATATAGCTGTCACATGTCACAAATTACAAGAGGTAAAAATGAAATCCAAGGCTGTTCTATGATAGAAATCATTACATTTTATCTGGGTGGGCTGATAGTAACAGCAGAAGAGAAATGTGTAGATACAGTTTTAAAAGATGCTGAAAGTATGCAAATATGTTCATAATAGTACTAGAAAGATATGCTGCTGCTGTATTATGATACATAACATCACAGATACTGATTGTCATCCTTAAACCTTCCTTATTCAGAGTTCCATCTCAACCTAGAGGGGAACCATGTCCATGGCAGTGAATCCAGTAACTAGTGAACATATTTGTGTTGAGAACCTAATGTTAGGGGGACGGGAAGCACAAAGATAAATAAGAGCCAAGAATTTCCCTCTGATACAAAGTACTAGAATGCTACATTGGCACGTGGTGCTATGAATAAACTAGGACTTTTTTTTTTTTTTTTTTTTTTTTGAGACAGGGTCTTGTTCTTTTGCCCAGGCTGGAGTGCAGTGGTACAATCTCAACTCACTGCAACCTCTGCCTCCTGGGTTCAAGTGATTCTCCTGCCTCAGCCTCCTAAGTAGATAGGATTACAGGCACGTGCCAATTCGCCTGGCTAGTTTTTGTGTTTTTAGAAGAGAAGGGGTTTCACTCTGTTGGCCAGGCTGGTCTTGAACTCCTGACCTCAAGTGATCCGCCCACCTGGGCCTCCCAAAGTGCTGGGATTACAAGTGTGAGCTACTGTACCCAGCCAAACTAGGACTTTAGAATAGAGTGGTTGGATGGTCCCTCCAAAGGGAGGTGTTTTGTTTTCTATTTCGTTTTGTTTTAGGATAGGAAAAACAACATGATTGTAAGCAAAGAGGAAAGAGTCAGTATAGAGAGGAGATAAAGAGATGATTAAGGGAAAAGAGATAATTAACTAGATAAGCCCTGGAAGAAGCAGAGAGAGACCCCGGGGGAGAAACTGGCCTTCAGAAAGAGGAAGAATATCCAGAATCTATAAAAGCAGGAAGAGGGCCTGAGCAGTGAGGCAGAGACACTCTGAGGCAAAGGAGGAGAAAACAAAGGAGTCTGCATGACTTTCTCCAATAAAGAAGTGACTTTATTGACAGAGAGTGAAAGAGTAGTGGCAGGCTTGGGGGCTGTAAAAAGATTTGGAATAGGCACTGTGAAGAATAGAAGATCACCTGGAATGATTAAAAAAATAGTGGGGCATCACTGAGGTGCCAGCTGAAGCTGAGTCACATGCATTTTTAGTGAAATTAATTTAAAATACATTCTCATTACTTTTTCTAGCAATGCAGCAGCCAGGCACAGGGGCATAGAAATTCAGAGTGGCTAGAATGGATGGACCATAGAAATCAAATGATTTCTATATTGAAAGCTTCACAAGAAAATTCACTGGAAATTAGTCAAATAATGGCTTCACTACAAATTTCACTTTGTCAATGTTTCTTTTCCCTTAATTTTTATACTCAAATCTGTACTTCTGTAAAGAGGTGGGAACAATATTCTGTCCTTTAAATGTTAACCAACTAGATAATGCCATTAGAATTTTTAAAGCTTCTAGCTCACAGTTGCTTCTCATACATTATGTATTTTTAGGCTGGAAAAACTAATAACATCCTTTTTGGAAGACCAGGATCCAGAGAGTAGATTAGAGGTTGGCACGGATATGCGTAAAGTTCATCACTGTTTTCATCATTTAAAGGTAAACTTAAATGTTTCGCCAATAGAAGCCATTTTCAGCCATGTTCAAGCTGCAAAAAAACTTTTCTAGTTGACCAGTTCTTGGAAGGTTAGGATCCAGCATTGCATGTCCAGAAAATGGTATGATCTTTGAACCAATAGTATGATTATCATTGAGTTTCTTCAGAGATTGTATCTTACTTGCCAATAAATAAACTCAGGCCATGGACTTCTAATTCTTTTGTCAGGAATTTCTACCTTCTACACAGAATAGTTCCATATTTTTTTTAAAAAATTATTTTCAAGCTATATCAAGAGAATTGCATTCTGTATTTTTTCAGCAGTTTGATATACCCATATGATATTTCAGTTTTTCTCTGCCTTAGGTTTTAATTTTCATGACAAGGGGCTGGGAATATAATCACTTTTACTTTTAGCTCACTTGTATTTTTGCATACTTCATTAAGATAATAAACATTTGTTGTGAGTTACTAAGGACCAGGTACAGATAAGACAAAGTTTAATAAGCAAGTCATGGAGATGACAGATGTTGTAAAGAATAATCACAATACATGATAAGTACTAGAATAAAAGTGTAAATTAAGTGGAATGATGTATAGAGAAAGGGAAAGGAGTCCAAGAGGAGATAATGTTGAGTAGGCATTTCCCAATTTAGGGAAGGAGAGATAAGATAGGGGAGAGAGGGTTGAGGAAGGAGGAGGGGAAAGAAGGCAGGTAGAAGGGAGAAAACATGCCAAGCCAAAAAAGCAACTGCATCGCAAAGACATCGCACCTGCATCAGACAGGTCACACATGCCTGATGTATGCAGGGAATTGTTAAAGGAAAAAGAGTCAAAGAAACAAAGAAATTTGGACTAGAGATATTGGTACTAAGCTCTTATTTTATCTTACAGAAACTATTGAATGACAAGAAGATCCTTGAAAACAATACAGTCTCCTCTGAAAGCAAAGACCAAGATTGTCGAGAACCATTAAAAGAAGAAGAATATAGAAAGCTACGAGATATTCTAAAACAGAGAGATAACGAAATCAGTATCCTTTCAGAAGTGATGAAGAAACTTCCTCTATCCTGGTTTGAAAGGGGTAAACAGCAGTCTTTCCTGAGCCACATGGCTGAGCTCCCCACCCAGCTTCCATTTCACATTGCTTCTTTCCATTGAAAAGTCAAAGGTCCCTTCAGCAAAGTATTGCAACTAGTGAAAAAGAGTTTCTGTAAAAGAAAAAAATGTGTTTGTTTTTATCCTGACATAGTTACTCTTGCAGGGAACATTTTAGTTTATTTCAAAGTATGAGCCTTTTTATACCATCTTTTAACATTAATTTTTTAAAATATATTTTTTGGCTCCTCTGTTGTGTTCTCTTTGTTTTAGCCCTGAGCCAGTAAGTTAGCTGGTTATCTTTAGCAAGCTGACCGGACAGCAAGCTGACCACAGCCTCACCATGGCCCAGAATCTGTGGCTGGTGCGTGGGTGAAACTCAAATGATGGCTGAAAAATGACAAATGGTATTTAGCTTATGAAGAGCAGAGATTGATTTAAATGTAACTTTTTATTTAAAAGCCAGATCTACTGCTTTGAGTTACACTTACAAATGTTCCCAAATTTGGAAGTGAGTATAGATGAGTGTTCAAGATAGAATTCTTTTTTTTAGCTAAACTGATCACTACCAAATAAGATAGAATTCTTATTGGCTCCGAGAGGCAGTGTATTTTGGGTGCTGAAAGTGGTAGTAGCCCATGGGAGCATGTGCTGCCTCCAGTTGCAGACGAAGTGGTTACTTCTATGGAGCCCCTGTGGGGCTGGGTGGACCTCAGGCCTCCCAGATATTTCTTTGGTATTGTTTCTCATTTTATCTTTCAAGCTTCTTGTAAAAAGATTTGACATTTTCATTACGTTTGCAGAATTTAAACATGCACAAGAAATCCTTTCGGTCAGTTCTTTATAAACAGATATTTTTGTTCTTTTTTTAAATTACCAAAAGATGCTTTAGCTTCAGCTATTTATGCAAAATGCATGAAAATAGTCTACATAAAGGAAACCCAGTAATAAAGAGGTAAGAACAAACCAAATGGGAGGTAGACATGTTGCCTGATTAACTTTGGTCTCTAATTTTACTTGAGTATCAGCAGACCCTGTGTGTCAGATTCAAGTGAGTTTTAGCTGGCCAGGGAACAGTAGGTTCAGCTGAGAATCACCCCCCCGCCCCCCGACACACACACACAAGCCTTCATCCGTCAGTGCTGCCCACAGTATTGTCACCCTCACATTCCTTTTCCTTCCTCTTACACCATCCATCTCCAGGCATGGTCTCGGCCTGGACCTCAGTCCTGGCCCCAGCCCCAGTCTGAGCTCTGTTTCTTTTCCTGGCCTTGATCCTAGTCTAGGATCTTCTCCTTTAAATACTCCTACCAACTTCTTAATCCCCTTCTGGGCTTATGAATGTCTGTGCATATAGGAGGGATGAAATGAGATATGACAGAGAGAGAACAGTCCAAGTTTGTTCCTATATGTTTATTTTTAAAAGAGAGTGAAAGAGAGATATCCATCACCTCCCCTCCTTCACTGTGGTGAATCCAGGCATCACCATTCATGTGGGGTTACCCTAGATTCTTTACTGACTGTCAGCAATTCAAACAGGGCTCCCTCCATCTGACACTCTTATTTAAAATGATGGTGTGTGGGAGTCAGAGTGGAAAGAATACTGCACTTCAATTCATACCTGGATTGAAATCCTAGCTCTTCATTTATTAGCTCTGTACCTACTCAGTGACATTGCTTTCTACTCTTCAGGAGCAGGACCATAAGACCTGCTGAGAAAAGCCCATAAGTGCTTTGAGCACTGCGGAGTGTGATGTAATTGGAGTTATGACTATGAAGACAATAAGCAATCTCAGAAGAAGGAAGAATAGCAGCTAAGATTTAATCCTCTCAAAGCTGTGCTTATCAAAGACCAACAACTAAGAAAACCTCCTGAAATCTCACAGTTACTCAGAGTCGGGTTGGAGGATGTTTTCATATCTTTCTTTGTAGAACCCAGAAGGCTAAGACTGTGACACAACAAATGGGAAAGATATGGCTTCCAGGAAATAAAAAAAGTGATTATAATTGAGTTTAACAAAAGACAGTAATGCACCCAAATGACTGCGAATGACATCAGATCTTCTTGGAAAGAGAGTGAAAATGATGTCCTGTCGGTGACATCCTCAGCTTGAATAAAGTTCACACACCCCTTCACAAAATATATGACAGGGAGATCCATGACCCAGCAAAGTGCTTGGCACAAAGGCCTTTCCCATAAATGGGAATAGGGAGGACAAGAAGCCAGGGGAAAGGTGAGAAGAAGGAAGGCAGCACAGAAGATAGATTCGTATTGTGATCTTTATGAAATGTACATCAGAACGCATCATTATTCTCATTAAAGTCTTCAAGGGGCTTCCCATGATACGAAGAATGAAACCAAACTCCTTGCTCTGGTTTACGAGGGCCTGGATGATCTTGCCCTGCCTACACCATCCCCTCCCCCACGGACCTCATTTCTCATGCCTCGTCCCACGTGTGCTAGGCTTCAGTCACAGTTACCTTCTTGTTGTTCTTCTAACACGAGGTTCCTCAGCCTTGGCACTATTAACATTTGTGGCTGGATAATTCTTCATCTCAGGAGCTGTCCTGTGCATTGTAGGATGTGGGATCACAGGACTGTAGCATTGGGAGCCACTTCCGGGCCTGTTTCTCTTTAGGGAAACTTCCTGTTTCTCCTCTGCATTGTTGTTCTTCCTCTGGCTGGTTCTTCTTATGGCTCAGATCTCAGCTTAAAGGTCACTCTTAGGCCTTTTGTAGCACCCAATGTATAGCAGCCACCCAGTCACCCTTGACCTTCTTCAGACTAGGTATGTGGCATTCAGATGTTGTGTGTGTGTGCGTGTGCATGCATGCATGTGTGAGACGTCTTTCCCCAGTAGGACGTCTGCTTCGTGAGAGCAAGAAACTACTCTGCCTTGTCATTGCTCTATACCGATGCCTAGAACAGGGCCTGGCATCTATAGCACAAGCTCCAACAAATATCACTGAATGAGTGAGTCGATGGATATTGCCATCACAGTGTGTGAACCAATGGAAGTGTATGATGACATTGGTAATCAGTTCCATACAAAGAGGAGCAGCGTGTTCGGCCAGAGCCCTGTTCTTCTCTGTCATGTTAATGCTTAGACACTAAGAAGCTGTGAACATTTTTGGTAAGTACATGTTGTTTTGGGGCAAGGAATGGAAGCCACATCAGAGAGAGCAAACCTGATTATGCTTCCAGAAATCACCAAGTGGGAGTTAAAGCTGAGGAGGAAGATGAAGGTCAAATGACTTCCATGCTGCTTGTCCAAGAATAAATATCATCTGGGTACCTGTCCGCCTTTCTAAGTAGCAGTGCTCTCTGTATCCCCTTCCTCTGAAAAGTTTACCCTTTAGGACACATACCACATTTAGACTCACATTTTAATGAGCCTTCTCTAGCGATGCAAAGGCATTGAATTCATCTTACCCCATATGCAGTTAGAGCTCTGAGATTCTCAATAGGGGTTACAGTCTTTCTGTTTAGCAGATTGGACAAAAATCTCTTAGAGTTCTAGGCATCATGAACACAGAATGAACACTGAGGTAGGGTAGAGGGGAGTTTTATCCTTTATCATCAATGGTCCTGGCATATCCCAATGGCCTACAGAAGGTGCATTTTAAAATGATATGTCTGTGCTAACAATTCGCTTCTTTTCCGTTCCATTTGAGACCAAACATTAGTGGCTTAAAAAGCCCCCATCTGAGTGAACTCTACATAAGCATGTGCTGAGCTTGGGGTGCTCTGGCTGAACCTTTGTCACCGCACCAGCTGCCAGGATGAAGACGGCTGATCTGCCAGCCGGGTGGGTTTCACCATCCTCCCGCTCTGCTCTGCTGCTGCCTCCCGAGCAGGCGCGTGCTTGCCCAGGGGGCTGATACATATACATAGGCTATGTGAGTAAATTCATCTTTTATCTGGGAAGATGTATACATAGCCTATTGTCTACTACTATTCAGCCTTCATTTGACTTTTTATAAGCACTTTCATAAGATTGTTAAGATGTACCTGGTTTAAACTCAGAACATTGTAAAGACCTTGCGTTTGCTAATTTTTCATACAGTGGTGCTATATAGAAAGCAAGCCTCCTAAATTGTCCATAACTATATATGGGGCTTCAGGAAGTTGAAGCCTTCCTTCAGTCTTTACCACATGATAAATAGCAAATGTTAGGAACATTAATGACACTTAGGACATTTGTGTTTTGATTACTATAAGCTAGCATCAGGCATTAAATCCTTAAGTCAAGTTTCAGATATCCTGGTCAACATGTTAAAAAAAGAAAAGAAGAAAGCTCAGGAGGCTCTCCACTTGGCTGGCATGGATAGACGTGAATTCAGACACTCCCAGAGCCCACCCTTCCGCCTGGGAAACCCAGAAGAAGGTCAAAGAATGCGACTATCCTCAGCTCCCTCACAGGCCCAGGACTTCAGCATTTTGGGGAAAAGATCCAGTTTGCTCCACAAGAAAATAGGTCAGTTGACTAAATTTCCAGTATTTGTCATTGTCTGTAATGGATTTCGATGTAGCACCCTTTAGTTTTACATGTATCAGGATGAAGGCTCAAACAATTTATTTGTTAGAATTATTTTTTATAACTATCAATTATCTTAAATTAATACCAGTTTCCCAAACTGATGACTGAACTGAGGGGAACCAACTACGAATTTTCTCAGAATTCAGCGGTAGAATAGATGGGTTCAGGGTAACAGTAAAAAAGTTAATTTTAGAGAAAGGGAACAAATAAGATCAGATATTGCTGATATGATGATGATGCAGTGTTTATTTATAAATCCAAATGAACTATCTGCAGGAAGACTATTTAAAAATATTACCAGGCCAGGCACGGTGGCTCACGCCTGGAATCCCAGCATTTTGGGAGGCCAGGGCGGGCAGATCACAAGGTCAGGAGTTCAAGACCAGCCTGGCCAATATGGTGAAACCCTATCTCTACTAAAAAGTGCAAAAATTAGCTGGGCGTGGTGGTGCGCGCCTGTAATCCCAGCTACTCAGGAGGCTGAGGCAAGAGAATCACTTGAACCCGAGAGGTGGAGGTTGCAGTGAGCCAAGATCAGGCCACTACACTCTTGCCTGGGTGACAGAGTGAGACTCTGTCTCAAAAATAATAAAATAATAATACCACAGACTTAAATGACAATAAATTAATAAAACTTTGTCAGGTAATATCCTTTGGCAGGGTTGGGCCAACTCAGAGGCACCTTTCCTGTTTCCAGCTTTTTTTTTAAATTTTATTTTATTATTATTATACTTTAAGTTTTAGGGTACATGTGCACAATGTGCAGGTTAGTTACATATGTATACATGTGCCATGCTGGTGTGCTGCACCCATTAACTTGTCATTTAGCATTAGGTATATCTCCTAATGCTATCCCTCCCCCCTCCCCCCACCCCACAACAGTCCCCAGAGTGTGATGTTCCCCTTCCTGTGTCCATGTGTTCTCATTGTTCAGTTCCCACCTATGAGTGAGAACATGCGGTGTTTGGTTTTTTGTCCTTGAGATAGTTTACTGAGAATGATGATTTCCAATTTCATCCATGTCCCTACAAAGGACATGAACTCATCATTTTTTATGGCTGCATAGTATTCCATAGTGTATATGTGCCACATTTTCTTAATCCAGTCTATCATTGTTGGACATTTGGGTTGGTTCCAAGTCTTTGCTATTGTGAATAGTGCCGCAGTAAACATACGTGTGCATGTGTCTTTATAGCAGCAAGATTTATAGTCCTTTGGTTATATACCCAATAATGGGATGGCTGGGTCAAATGGTATTTCTAGTTCTAGATCCCTGAGGAATTGCCACACTGACTTCCACAATGGTTGAACTAGTTTACAGTCCCACCAACAGTGTAAAAGTGTTCCTATTTCTCCACATCCTCTCCAGCACCTGTTGTTTCCTGACTTTTTAATGATCGCCGTTCTAACTGTTGTGAGGTGGTATCTCATTGTGGTTTTGATTTGCATTTCTCTGATGGCCAGTGATGATGAGCATTTTTTCATGTGCCTTTTGGCTGCATAAATGTCTTCTTTTGAGAAGTGTCTGTTCATATCCTTCGCCCACTTTCTGATGGGGTTGTTTGTTTTTTTCTTGTAAATTTGTTTGAGTTCATTGTAGATTCTGGATATTAGCCCTGTGTCAGATGAGTAGGTTGCGAAAATTTTCTCCCATTTTGTAGGTTGCCTGTTCCCTCTGATGGTAGTTTCTTTTGCTGTGCAGAAGCTCTTTAGTTTAATTAGATCCCATTTGTCAATTTTGGCTTTTGTTGCCATTGCTTTGGTGTTTTAGACATGAAGTCCTTGCCCATGCCTGTGTCCTGAATGGTAATGCCTAGGTTTTTTTCTAGGGTTTTTATGGTTTTACGTCTAACATTTAAGTCTTTAATCCATCTTGAATTAATTTTTGTATAAGGTGTAAGGAAGGGATCCAGTTTCAGCTTTCTACATATGGCTAGCCAGTTTTCCCAGCACCATTTATTAAATAGGGAATCCTTTCCCAATTGCTTATTTTTCTCAGGTTTGTCAAAGATCAAATAGTTGTAGACATGCGGCGTTATTTCTGAGGGCTCTGTTCTGTTCCATTGGTCTATATCTCTGTTTTGGTACTAGTACCATGCTGTTTTGGATACTCTAGCCCTGTAGTATAGTTTGAAGTCAGGTAGCGTGATGCCTCCAGCTTTGTTCTTTTGGCTTAGGATTGACTTGGTGATGTGGGCTCTTTTTTGGTTCCGTATGAACTATAAAGTAGTTTTTTCCAGTTCTGTGAAGAAAGTCATTGGATGCTTGATGGGGATGGCATTGAATCTATAAATTACCTTGGGCAGTATGGCCATTTTCATGATATTGATTCTTCCTACCCATGAGCATGGAATGTTCTTCCATTTGTTTGTATCCTCTTTTATTTCATTGAGCAGTAGTTTGTAGTTCTCCTTGAAGAGGTCCTTCATATCCCTTGTAAGTTGGATTCCTAGGTATTTTATTCTCTTTTCAAAGAGAATTGAATTCTCTTTGTGAATTCAATTTTGAATGGGAGTTCACTCATGATTTGGCTCTCTGTTTGTCTGTTGTTGGTGTATAAGAATGCTTGTGATTTTTGTACATTGATTTTGTATCCTGAGACTTTGCTGAAGTTGCTTATCAGCTTAACGAGATTTTGGGCTGAGACAATGGGGTTTTCTAGATATACAATCATGTCATCTGCAAACAGGGACAATTTGACTTCCTCTTTTCCTAATTGAGTACCCTTTATTTCCTTCTCCTGCCTAATTGCCCTGGCCAGAACTTCCAACACTATGTTGAATAGGAGTGGTGAGAGAGGGCATCCCTGTCTTGTGCCAGTTTTCAAAGGGAATGCTTCCAGTTTTTGCCCATTCAGTATGATATTGGCTATGGGTTTGTCATAGATAGCTCTTATTATTTTGAGATACGTCCCATCAATACCTAATTTATTGAGGGTTTTTAGCATGAAGGGTTGTTGAATTTTGTCAAAGGTCTTTTCTGCATCTATTGAGATAATCATGTGGTTTTTGTCTTTGGTTCTGTTTATATGCTGGATTACATTTATTGATTTGCATATGTTGAACCAGCCTTGCATCCCAGGGATGAAGCCCACTTGATCATGGTGGATAAGCTTTTTGATGTGCTGCTGGATTCAGTTTGCCAGTATTTTATTGAGGATTTTTGCATCAATGTTCATCAGGGATATTGGTCTAAAATTCTCTTTTTTGCTTGTGTCTCTGCCCGGCTTTGGTATCAGGATGATGCTGGCCTCATAAAATGAGGTAGGGAGGATTCTCTCTTTTTCTATTGATTGGAATAGTTTCAGAAGGAATGGTACCAGTTCCTCCTTGTACCTCTGGTAGAATTCGGCTGTGAATCCATCTGGTCCTGGACTCTTTTTCGTTGGTAAGCTATTGATTATTGCCACAATTTCAGAGCCTGTTATTCGTCTATTCAGAGATTCAACTTCTTCCTGGTTTAGTCTTGGGAGAGTGTATGTGTCGAGGAATGTATCCATTTCTTCTAGATTTTCTAGTTTATTTGCATAGAGTTGTTTGTAGTAGTCTCTGATGGTAGTTTGTATTTCTGTGGGATCGGTGGTGATATCCCCTTTGTCATTTTTTATTGCATCTATTTGATTCTTCTCTCTTTTTTTCTTTATTAGTCTTGCTAGCGTTCTATCAATTTTGTTGATCCTTTAAGAAAAACCAGCTCCTGGATTCATTAATTTTTGAAGGGTTTTTTTGTGTCTCTATTTCCTTCAGTTCTGCTCTGATTTTAGTTATTTCTTGCCTTCCGCTAGCTTTTGAATGTGTTTGCTCTTGCTTTTCTAGTTCTTTTAATTGTGATGTTAGGGTATCAATTTTGGATCTTTTCTGCTTTATCTTGTGGGCATTTAGTGCTATAAATTTCCCTCTACACACTGCTTTGAATGTGTCCCAGAGATTCTGGTATGTTGTGTCTTTGTTCCCGTTGGTTTCAAAGAACATCTTTATTTCTGCCTTCATTTCGTTATGTACCCAGTAGTCATTCAGGAGGAGATTGTTCAGTTTCCATGTAGTTGAGCAGTTTTGAGTGAGTTTGTTAATCCTGAGTTCTAGTTTGATTGCACTGTGGTCTGAGAGACAGTTTGTTATAATTTCTGTTCTTTTACATTTGCTGAGGAGAGCTGTACTTCCAACTATGTGGTCAATTTTGGAATAGGTGTGGTGTGGTGCTGAAAAAAATGTATATTCTGTTGATTTTGGGTGGAGAGTTCTGTAGATGTCTATTAGGTCTGCTTGATGCAGAGCTGAGTTCGATTCCTGGGTATCCTTGTTAACTTTCTGTCTCATTGATCTGTCTAATGTTGACAGTGGGGTATTAAAGTCTCCCATTATTATTGTGTGGGAGTCTAAGTCTCTTTGTAGGTCACTCAGGACTTGCTTTATGCATCTGGGTGCTCCTGTATTGGGTGCATATATATTTAGGATAGTTAGCTCTTCTTGTTGAATAGATCCCTTTACCATTATGTAATGGCCTTCTTTGTCTCTTTTGATCTTTGTTTGTTTAAAGTCTGTTTTATCAGAGACTAGGATTGCAACCCCTGCCTTTTTTTGTTTTCCATTTGCTTGGTAGATCTTCCTCCATCCTTTTATTTTGAGCCTATGTGTGTCTCTGCACGTGAGATGGGTTTCCTGAATACAGCACACTGATGGGTCTTGACTCTTTATGCAATTTGCCAGTCTGTGTCTCTTAATTGGAGCATTTAGTCCATTTACATTTAAAGTTAGTATTGTTATGTGTGAATTTGATCCTGTCATTCTGATGTCAGCTGGTTATTTTGCTCGTTAGTTGATGCGGTTTCTTCCTAGTCTCTATGGTCTTTACATTTTGCCATGATTTTGCAGTGGCTGGTACCAGTTGTTCCTTTCCATGTTTAGTGCTTCCTTCAGGAGCTCTTTTAGGGCAGGCCTGGCAGTGACAAAATCTCTCAGCATTTGCTTGTCTGTAAAGTATTTTATTTCTCCTTCACTTATGAAGCTTAGTTTGGCTGGATATGAAATTCTGTGTTGAAAATTCTTTTCTTTAAGAATGTTGAATATTGGCCCCCACTCTCTTCTGGCTTGTAGAGTTTCTGCCGAGAGATCTGCTGTTAGTCTGATGGGCTTCCCTTTGTGGATAAACCCAACCTTTCTCCCTGGCTGCCCTTAACATTTTTTCCTTCATTTCAACTTTGGTGAATCTGACAATTATGTGTCTTGGAGTTGCTCTTTTCGAGGAGTATCTTTGTGGTGTTCTCTGTATTTCCTGAATCTGAATGTTGGCCTGCCTTGCTAGATTGGAGAAGTTCTCCTGGATAATATCCTGCAGAGTGTTTTCCAACTTGGTTCCATTCTCCCCGTCACTTTTACATATACCAATCAGACGTAGGTTTGGTCTTTTCACATAGTCCCATATTTCTTGGAGGCTTTGTTCATTTCTTTTTATTCTTTTTTCTCTAAACTTCCCTTCTCGCTTCATTTCATTCATTTCATCTTCCATCACTGATACCCTTTCTTCCAGTTGATTGCATCAGCTCCTGAGGCTTCTGCATTCTTCATGTAGTTCTGGAGCCTTGGCTTTCAGCTCCATCAGCTCCTTTAAGCACTTCTCTATATTGGTTATTCTAGTTATACATTTGTCTAAATTTTTTTCAAAGTTAT
Source organism: Gorilla gorilla gorilla (assembly GCF_029281585.2). NCBI lineage: Eukaryota > Metazoa > Chordata > Mammalia > Primates > Hominidae > Gorilla > Gorilla gorilla. The sequence continues at coordinate 57,307,760 of NC_073229.2, read as the reverse complement.
TAACTTCTTTGCCTTTGGTTTGAATTTCCTCCTGTAGCTCAGAGTAGTTTGATCGTCTGAAGCCTTCTTCTCTCAACTCGTCAAAGTCATTCTCCGTCCAGCTTTGTTCCGTTGCTGGTGAGGAACTGCATTCCTTTGGAGGAGGAGAGGTGCTCTGCTTTTTAGAGTTTCCAGTTTTTCTGCTCTGTTTTTTCCCCATCTTTGTGGTTTTATCTACTTTTGGTCTTTGATGATGGTGATGTACAGATGGGTTTTTGGTGTGGATGTCCTTTCTGTTTGTTAGTTTTCCTTTTAACAGACAGGACCCTCAGCTGCAGGTCTGTTGGAGTTTGCTAGAGGTCCACTCCAGACCCTATTTGCCTGGGTATCAGCAGCGGTGGCTGCAGAACAGCGGATTTTCGTGAACCGCGAATGCTGCTGTCTGATCGTTCCTCTGGAATTTTTGTTTGTCTCAGAGGAGTACCCGGCCGTGTGAGGTGTCAGTCTGCCCCTACTGGGGGGTGCCTCCCAGTTAGGCTGCTCGGGAGTCAGGGGTCAGGGACCCACTTGAGGAGGCAGTCTGCCAGTTCTCAGATCTCCAGCTTTGTGCTGGGAGAACCACTGCTCTCTTCAAAGCTGTCAGACAGGGACATTTAAGTCTGCAGAGGTTACTGCAGTGGTTTGTTTTTGTTTGTCTGTGCCCTTTTTGTTTGTCTTTTTGTTTGTCTTTTTGTTTTTCTGTGCCCTGCCCCCAGAGGTGGAGCCTACAGAGGCAGGCAGGCCTCCTTGAGATGTGGTGGGCTCCACCCAGTTCGAGCTTCCCAGCTGCTTTGTTTACCTAAGCAAGCCTGGGCAATGGCGGGCGCCCCTCCCCCAGCCTCGCTGCCTCCTTGCAGTTTGATCTCAGGCTGCTGTGCTAGCAATCAGCAAGACTCCGTGGGCACAGGACCCTCCAAGCCATGTGCAGGACATAATCTCCTGGTGCACCGTTTTTTAAGCCCATCGGAAAAGCGCAGTATTAGGATGGGAGTGACCCAATTTTCCAGGTGCCGTCTGTCACCCCTTTCTTTGACTAGGAAAGGGAACTCCCTGACCCCTTGCACTTCCTGAGTGAGGCAATGCCTCGCCCTGCTTCGGTTCGTGCACGGTGCACTACACCCACTGTCTTGCGCCCACTGTCTGGCACTCCCTAGTGAGATGTACCCGGTACCTTAGACAGAAATGCAGAAATCACCCGTCCTCTGCGTCACTCACGCTGGGAGCTTTAGACCGGAGCTGTTCCTATTCAGCCATCTTGGCTGCCCTCCCTCCTGTTTCCAGCTTTTGAAAGGTGTGTCAGTCCTGCTACTACAGACTGTGCTGGGAGCCCAAGTTCATTCGCGTATGTTTCTGTTAGGCCAGCAGAGCATGATGTGCACTCAGGTGACTGATGCCTTTCCCTTAAAGACACTGAGGAACCAGATCTATGGAATGTCCTAGAACAAATGGGTAAAGCCCTTCGCTTTTTGGCAACATAAGATGAAATTTTTTGTATAAACGTGTTGGAATGGACTACCTGACATGCATGGTTTTCTGAAGGATTCAGCCTGGAAATAATTAAGCAGTATGGTGCTCATTAAGAAGCATGTATTTTAGTTAAGACAAGATTGAGAAGCATGGAAATACATTTTGTGACATTACAATTCTTTATCTCTTAATTCCATTTCTCCTTGCTTTGAATATTTTTTCAGCAACACAGTAGAATGAACTCAAAATCCCAGGAAACCAAACTTGCTGTTTTTACCACTTATCGTGATGGCAGTAGACAATGAAGATCAATAATTCCTCCCTGTGATAGTTTTCTATACATCTTTGCTGGTTGGGAAAAGGGGGCCATCTGGATTGCTGAATTCATTAATTTATTCATTCATTTATTCATTCCTCTTTCATTCAACAAATAATTTATAGAGCACATCCTTTGTTCTAGGCATAGTGCTAATTAGTATTACTATGGCCACAGCTTACACAGTCCTTATATACATCAGGTACTATTCTAAGTTCTCTGCCTGGATTAACTCATTTAATCTTTATCCTATAAGTTCTTGTTTTATTCCATATTACAGAATAAAATATACATGGACAAATACAGCCTCTGACCTCAGAGTATGTACAGATTGACAGGGAAGACAGCCACTGAACAATCGATTACAGAAGTACACGTCTGTATTACTGAGAAAGCACATACCAGGAAGCCAACCTCCGGTTAAGACCAGAAAAATCCCAAAAGGGGGGGTGAAGGTAGAAATGTGGCTAGAAGGAATATTACAAGCAGAGAGAATCAATGGCATGAATAGTTTTCCAGGCCTTTGTGGTAGAAAGGAGCATTTTAGGAAGTACAAAAGCCAGGTGTGGTTAGGATCTGGGGAGTGAAAGGCTGGGACGACAGGTTGATTGACATGGGAAGAAGGGATTGACAGAGGACACTAAGACTGCATGACAAGTTAGGAGGCCATAGCAGCAGTCCAGGCCAAAGGACAGGGATGATGAGAGAGAGGCAGGGGCACCAGAAGCATTTATGAGGTCGAGTGGACAGGGATCTGTGGCAGATTGGATGCTGGGGATAAGGGTGAGGATTGGCCCCCTGGTGTCTGGGTGGCTGGTGAGGCTTTTCATGGAGACAAGAACAGTGACTGCCTTCCCTGGCCCCACAATTTCCCCAATTGACATTGTTGGCTATAGAGAGCATGGGATTGGCAACTCTGCTGAAATAAAATCGGTGCTCATGTTAGAACCTCATGGCTTATGATAGAGGAGGAGCTCTGTTTACTTGCCTTTTCCAAAGGCACACACTATTGTACCCATGCAGAAATGGCCTCAGATATCACTGCCCAGCCTCTTGTTGTGTGCCAGGCCTTTTCTATTTCTATGTCTTCTTGCCCACACCATCTCCCTTCTCATAATTCTTCTTCCCCACAGCATCTTATAATCACTCTCCTTCCTTATAATTATAGTCAAGAGTTTCAGTAACTCTTTTCCTCCCTTGATATTGCTATTGAGACAGACTAGAGTTTTGTTTGGAGAATGAATAAAGTTTACTTGAATAGAAAATCATTGAAAAAAGAATGGAAATTTTTTGTAAGGTCCAAATACAAATGAGGTTAAAGTTTTGAAGAAGAGACTTCTATCTGAAAGGGTTTTTGAGTTGTTTTCACTGTTATTGGATATAGTTCTACCAATAACTTTAAGCAGAGGTAGGCTCACTAATGGAATGATAATGATCTCACCATTTGGGGGAGGGATTGATTGGGGATTGATGTGGTTTTTTTTGGCAAAACTACAAATAGGATGAAAATTGTTGTGGATGAATCAAGGCAGCAAAGCAACAGGTAATGGGATAGTTCATTACAATATTTAAGATTCTAGGAGCTGATCAGGCTTTTATTATTCCATTATTTTATATACAAGAAGCTTGTATAAACTAAACCAAATACAAAAAAATTAATAAGTATGTTGTTTTGAAAGAATTTCTGCCTTATGTCAGTGTTAACGGTTTCTATTAACTGTCCCTAGGGCTGCTTCTAATGCAGAAAGTAAGTAAATCTGACCATCTCTGAAACTGCTCTGAAACTGTCTCCCCTTTGACAACCCTCTCTCATCTCCCATTCATCTCCACTTTACCACTTTATGCTGAAAATAACTCCCTTCAGATTAGAAAATGAAACCGAATTCATGGTTCCCTAGAGAGCCCTGCAGAGTCATTCATTGCGCAAGCAGCCTGACATGGCCAAGGAAGGTTAGGGGCTTTGGGGCTTTTTGTTGTTGTTTTGGAGTTTAAATGTCTGTTTTGGTTTCATTGAAATAATGAGAGAGATTGTTCCGCTCCATAGTTTGGAAAGAGTTGTATTGTTCACTTTAAAATAGGAGGCATTTTAAGGTTGGAGTTTTTTAAAAATTTCTTTCTGTTTTAGTTTTCTGACTGCCTATTCTAAATAGTCACCTGGAACCAGTCAGTGTTCTGAGAGCCCTGATGACTCACCACCTCCTTTAACTCTTTGAGATACCAACAGAACCCACTCATCACAGATGATGCCATTGGCATTTTAAAAGGTGAAATGAAAGCCAAAGCTGTAGCCTGGAGGCTCCAGACCCTTATCTCCTCCTCAATGAGGATTTGTTGAGTCCCTGCTGTGTATATAGAAAGGCCCAGGGTACATGCTGTAAGCAATGCCAAGGTGAACGGAGAATGGGTCTCTGGTTTGGGGAGCTTACATTTAAACAGTGGAGGCTGGCTTTGTACCCAAAGAGCAGAGACTGAAATAACAAGTGCTCTAAGCAGGAATTGGAAGAAATACTCTGTGAATTCAAAGGAGAAGGAGAGGATTTAATAAGTAGGTTGAGAAAAGCATTACAGAGCAGGTGACATGAAAGTTAAATCGCAAAGGATGGGCAGAATTTGGACATTCAAAGATGGAAGAAAGAACATCTCAGTCTTAAAGAATAATGTGAACATTTGTATGTCTTCTTAAGAGGAATGTCTATCAGGTCACCCTTTTTTTTTTTTTTTTTTGATGGAGTCTTCGCATCTTTGCTCTGTCGCCCATGCTGGAGTGCAGTGGCATGATCTTGGCTCACTGCAAGCTCCCCCTCCTGGGTTCATGCCATTCTCCTGCCTCACCCTCCCGAGTAGCTGAGACTACAGGTGCCCGCCACCACGCCCGGCTAATTTTTTGTATTTTTTAGTAGAGATGGGGTTTCACTGTGTTAACCAGAATAGTCTCAATCTCTTGACCTCGTGATCTGCCCACCTTGGCCTCCTAAAGTGCTGGGATTACAGGCATGAGCCACTGCGCCTGGCCAGGTCACCCATTTTTAAATTGAATTATTGGTTTTCTTTCTGTAGAGTTATTGGAGTTTCTTATAAATATCTTATCTATTTCAGATATTAATCCCTGATCAGCTGTATGGCTTACAATATTTTCTCCCAATTCATAGGTTGCCTCTGCTCTCTGTTGTTTACTTTGTTCTGCAGAAGCTTTTTATTTTTATGTAACCCCATTTGTCTAATTTTGCTTTTGTTGCCTACACTTTCTAGGTCAAATCTAAAAAATTATTGCCCAGATCAGTGTCATGTAGTTTTTTCCCCCTATCTTTTCTTCTAGTAATTTTTCAGTTTCAGATAAGTTTAACTCTTTAGTCCATTTTGAGTTGATTTCTGAATATGGTGTGAGATAAGCATCCAGTTTTGTTCTTCTTCGTATAAATAGTTGTCCCAACACCACTTATTGAAGAGTCTCTTTTTCTCATTGTGTATTCTTGGCATCTTTGTCAAAAATCAGTTGAGTCTACATGTGTGGTTCATTTCTGAGCTCTCTATTCTATTCCATTGGTCGATGAGTCTATTTGTATGCTAGGACCATGCTGTTTGTTCTTTTTACTCATGATAGCTTTGGATATTCAGGGGTTTTTGTGGTTCCATATGAAATTTAGAATTTGTTTTTTCTATTGCAATGAAAAATGATTTTGGAGTTCTGATAGGGAATACATTGAATCTATAGATCACTTCAGTAACATGGACATTTTAACAATGTTAATTCTTCCAGTCTATGAACAGATACATGAAAAAATGTTCAATATCACCAATCATTAGTGAAATGCAAATTAAAAACTGCAATAAGATACCACGTCACACCTGTCAGAATAGCTATTATCAAAAAGACAAGAGATGACAAGTGTTGGGGAGGATGTGGAGAAAAGGGAACCCTTGTACACTGTTGGCGGGAATGTAAATTAATACAGCCATTGTGGAAAGCTCTATGGAGGTTCCTAGAAAAACTAGAAATAGAATTACTATATGATCCAGTAATGCCACTTCTGGATTTGAAATCAATATGTATCCAAAAGATTTGAAATCAAGATGTCAAAGACATGTCTGCATTCCCATGTTCACTTCACCATTATTTACAGTAGCCAAGTGATGGAGTTAACCTAAATGTCCATCAACAGATGAATGGATAAAGAAAATGTGGTACAGATACACAATGCGATACTATTCAACCTTTAAAAGGAAAGACTTTTTGCCATTTGTGACAACATAGATGGAATTGGGGAACATTATACTAATTGAAATAAGCCAGGCACAGAGAGACAATACCACATGTTCTCACTTACACATGGAATCTAAAACAATCAAACTCAAAGAAGCAGAGAGTAGAATGGTGGTTACCAAAAGCTGGGAGGAGGGGATGGGGAGATGATGGTCAAAGGGTACAAAGCCTCAACTAGATGGGAGAAGTGTTGTCTTTTACTTTGAGATATATTGTACTGTGTAATGAATATAATAAATAATGTACATTTCAAAATTGCTGACAGAGTAAATTTCAAATGTTCTGACCACAAAGAAATGATAAGTATTTGAAGTGATGGATATGTTAATTAGTGTTATTTAATTATTCCACATTGAATTCATAAATCATGACTTCACTTTGTACCTCATAAATATATACAATGATAATTTGTCCATTTACAACTAAAAATACAAGTTAAAAAAGAATAATATGAGCAAAGTCTTGGGAGCAGGGACACAAGGAAACCCGTGTAGAGTTGGCAGGGATATTTGTTTAGCCAGAGCTTTGGAGGTGTGCAGGAAATCAGAAGAAATAAGGCTAGAAAAATAAGTGGGAAATTGCTAGAATGGTTGCCTTAGGGAGAGGGAGTAAGGGAATAGATGGGAACTTCTTTTAACTTTGTATGCTTTCATATTGTTTTAATTTCTTACTTTTCTTTATTGAATAAGTGGAGTCATGTTATAGAAATCTTTGAATGCCAAGCCAGGGGATTTTTTTTTTTTTTTCCATTTGGTTGTAAGAGAACCACCAAAGCAGAAGGGGCTATGGTGATAGTTGTGCTCTGGGGAGGTATTTTTCAAAGAACTCTTTGGAGTATATTGGAGATGAGGTGCCTGGAGAGTAAGTAAATGGTTTAGGAAATGTAATAGACCAGGCTGGGAGTAATTGGAAACATAGAAGAGGAGAGGAACATAGGGAGATAGAGGGGAGGGAGCCCACCGCAGGTCTTCAAGGCATAAAGGAAGGCTCTGCTTCTCTCTCTTCCCAGCTTTCTCAGTGCTCCTGGCACTTAGATGCTAATTATGCAGCTATAGACACAAGAAGAACAGTGGAGCTGGTGCTTCCCTAGGCTGCTGCTTCAAACCTTGAGTCAGTTCCTTGAGTTTGTTTTACTCTTGCTCAAAGAGTATATTAAGCCTTTACAAACTGCTTACAAACTACTGTTTGTAAAGTCTCAATATACCCAATCCTCTAACAAGTTTAAAAGAAAAGCTCAAGGAGAAGTTGATAGAGGCAAAACTCACTCATAAAGCAACCAGAGAAATAGAATAAAAATCATATTGTTTCTAAGGTTCTTTCCAGCTTGCTTTGTTGCAGGCCTTAGGCACGAATGCCTACCTCTGCTTTGAAATCACCCATGATCCATCTCATCCTCTCTTTTGGAACTGACCACACTTTGATCTTTGCATTTCCTCATGAATGCAATTAAAGAAACAATCAGTAAATGGACCATTGACTTCTCTATAGCTCTGTGGTCAATCGCACTTTTGCAGAGCACAGTACTGACCAAACAGTTATCAAGGTTTATTCTAGGTGCTACATCAGAGAAATGCATCTTTGTATCCTGCCTATTTGAAGGCTGTGTAGCTTGGAAGAAATGAATAAATGATACCTGATAAAGAAGGGGTTGTGGGGGAGAGAGAGAAAGATAATGCACACATGAGAGTGAGTAAGTACACGGATCTCTGCTTTCTGGTGTGAATATTTGTTTTATCTAGTAGTCTTTGTGATTCCATTAAGGTCTTCAACTTGAAGTCGCCATCTAGGAGCACCTCAGGAGTTTTTAATCTGGTGGGAGAGATAAACAGGTTGATGGAGCTGTCTTTCAGTGTAATAAATGCGCAAGAAAAGGGACTGGATAGTTGAGGGTTTCCGCAAAACAGTATTCCATTCAGTCATCAATTCCAGACTCTTTGAAGAAAAGGGTATGATCAGAACAAAAAACACAGATTCTAAGTTTGTAGAGGATTCAAACCAGAGGTATCAAAGAGACAGAAAGTAAGCTTGGTAAAATGCATACCTATTCCCTATGGATATTAAAATTGTCCAAGGTGACAGCTGGGATGGACATATAGAGGAAGCCCATGACTCTGGTATCCAAGTAGCCAGTGATAGCAGGGAAATGACTAGAAGGGAGGTCTGCCAACGACAGTGAAGAGTAGAGGGTAAAGGAAGAGATAGCTAAGTGGAATGAATCTGAAAGGGAAAAAGAGTTGCTTGTATTGTGTTATTTGCTTGTTTATTGTCAACAAAACAAATGAGCATTGTTCTAGAATCACCAAGAGAAAACAAGTAGAATCCTGACCAACATTTCCATTTTCCCATCTAGTTGTAGGGGGAATCATATGCCCATTTTTCTCAGTTTGCCCTGAGGCGGGGAAAAAGGCTTTGTTTCTTTCTTTCTTTCTTTCTTTCTTTCTTTCTTTCTTTCTTTCTTTCTTTCTTTCTTTATTTATTTATTTATTTATTGAGATGGAGTCTCACTCTGTCGCCCAGGCTGAAGTGCAATGGAGCCATCTTGGCTCACTGCAACTTACGCCTCCCAGGTTCAAGGGATTCTCCTGCTGCAACTTCCGCCTCCCGGGTTCAAGGGATTCTCCTGCCTCAGTCTCCCGAGTAGCTGGATTATAGGTACCCACCACCATGCCCAGCTAATTTTTGTATTTTTAGTAGAGACGGGGTTTTGCCATGTTGGCCAGGCTGGTCTTGAACTCCTGGCCTCAGGTGATCCATCTGCCTCAGCCTCCCAAAGTGCTGGGAGTACAGGCATGAGCCATCACACCCAGCCTAAAAGGCTCTATTTATATTCAGTTGTGTCTATAAACTAGGATGAGTATTGCCTACTCAAGAAAATGAATTCTTCAAATAGGAGGAATACCTTCAAACCTCCATTCAAACACTTCTGGGGCCCAGGTACAGTAGCTCTTGCCCATAACCCTAGCACTTTTGGAGGCCAAAGCATGATGGTGCATGCCTGTGGTCCCAACCACTTGGGAGGCTGAGGTGGGAGGATTACTTGAGCCCCGGAGGCAGAGGTTGCAGTGAGCCGAGATCATACCACTGCAACTCCAGCCTGGGTGACAAAGTGAGACCTTTTCTAAAAAATAAAAAAAATTCTGGGGAGAGGGCACTCATCTCAGGCCTGGTACAGAACCCTAACCAAACAGTCATAGAAGACAAATTGCCCAGAGTGATTTGCTTGTAGGCAACAGAAAAGTTAACTATGGTTCTGGGCATGGGAACCCTATCTTTTGGCTCCAGGATAAAAGATTATAAATACTAAGCCTGAGTCAGAACACAGATAATTTTCATTTTATTGAACATTGCATCCCCAAATTACTTTGCCAGTGGATTATTTTGAGCTCAGGTTGCATTTTCCCATATATTAGTAGGTTGGATTCCCGGGGGAGCAAAGTCTGAGCTGGATGCTTATTAGGGCGTGCCCCTGGGGCCAACACCTGTGGAAGTGAGAGGACAGGAGCAGGACTTAGAGGACGGAGAAGATGAGCTGTATTGCAACTTTGCCAGCTGACAATAGCCTCAGTTGACCTAACAAGGGGCTCTGGAGCTGGGCAGGCCTTTCAGAGTTGTCCTAAGTTATGGCTGGGGACAGGGCCTTTCTACCCTCACGATGGTCAGTCATTGGATATAGTCCTGCCCCTGTAAGGAGCATGGCTTTAAATGAGGCAGTTTTTTTCCAGCTGAGAAAATCCCCAGATAGTCTTGACAGTGAGTACTTTCCTCTAACATGCTCCCCGCAGCTGGAGGAATACGACCTTTATTCTTCAAGGGGTATCTGGATGGCACATCACAGTATCTAGCACAGCCAGTAAGTTTTCCAGGATTTCCAAGATACCAGCGTAGTCCCTAATTTAGCTGAATTACGTAACTTTAAAGCCCACAATGTAACTCCATAGTAATATGGCCCATAAAGTTGAATAAGTATAGGAATTATGTAATCTAATCACTATTTTTAACATTGTTTTCATGTCAAAATATATGCTGCATTTCTACTTTGGATACCAAGAGCACAAGCCCTGTCAGGGAACAGAAGGTCTCTCTCTTTCTCACTCTCTCTCTGTTTCTATCTCTCTCTCTCTCTCTCTTTCTGTCTCTCACACACACACACACACACACACACAGCCTTGTCCAAACTTTGGAAATAAAACATTATTCTTTCGCCAATCATGTATTTACTCTGTGAAACACATGAAGTACTGTGCTATTCTAAATGAGGTGGAGAACATAAGACATTCTACTGCAGGAGCACTGGGAAGCATAAAGAACTATCCTTAACTAAAGGAGCAGTGGCTCCTATTCATTCATTTAATAAAAATTCATTGAATTCAAGCTAGGTACCAGACACTGTACAAGGTGTTGGAGTTTAGAAGGTAAATGAGACCCAGTACCTGTGTCAAGTGGCTCACAATCTCAAAGAGCACCTATGGTGCACAGATGTACAGGGCACCCTGGGACGTGGAAAACGGATGCCAACTATTCCCAGATAGGTTTAGGAAAAACCTGTCTGGAAGAGGTAGTAGTTGAACAACATCTTCAAAGAGTATATATGGCAGAATTAATAGGGGAGGGAAGTAAAGAAGAGAGCACTGAGGCCTAGGAAACTTCTCAAGCAAATGTGCGGAGGTGTAGGACACACAGAGGGTCTGTGATGTTGCAAAAGCATTTGGTTGGGTTGGATTGTAGGGTTTGTGTGGATAGGATGGTGTTTAGCAAGAAACAAAGCTAAAGAGAAACCAGTTCATGAGATGCTTAAAAGCCATGCTTTTGAATTTAGAACTTTATTTTCTTGGCAGTAGGGAGCCATTCTGGCTTTTTAACAGAAAAGTAGCATGGCCATATTTTTGTTATAGAAAGAGCACTGATAGCAATGTGCAGAGTAATTTGGATACTGGAGGGAAGGTAGACAGGACGTTGTAACAGCAGTCAATCTACGTAATTATAAGGACCTCGACCAAGCCAGCCACGGCAGGGACTGAAAAGATGAGACAAACATTTGCGATACATAGCAAAGAGAACTGATTAGAATGGAGGTAAGATGAATAACCTAGGATTACACTCAGGTTTCTGAGTGGATATAGTGCCATTTTCCAAGAAAAGTAGGTTTGGAGGGAGGGTTGATTGGTTAAATTATGCATATGTTAAGAATGAGCACGAGATGGGAATGTCTATGCAAACGAATGTATAGCTTTAGCGCTCAAAGCAAAGGCTTAATTAGAGAAATGAATGTATAATTGACTGTTGTAGCCATGCGAGCAGATAAGGGGGTCCAAGGCTTGAAACTGCCTCAGTTATAGTTTCATTTCATAAGGAGAAGGGTAGCCAGGAAAAGAGGAAAAGAGGACCAAAGGCAGAATGCTTATTAAGGAGCCCCAGTATTGACAGAGTAGGCTGAGGCAGAAGATCCAGCAAAGGAGAACTGTGAAAGGCAGAAGAGAGCTGGGCAAGAGAGCAAGATCTCAGAAGCCAAGCTAGAGGTTGAGTTTGAAGGAGATGGATGTGGTTCACAGTACTGGACATTGCAGAGTGGTCAAGTAAGATGAGAACTTCAAGGAATCTGTTGGATCTGGGTGGAAAGTGATCAGTGACCTTTGCCAAAGCAGTCTCAGAGAGTGTAGGGGCAGGCAGAAAGCTCACTGTAACAGATGGACGAGTAGGAGGTAAAGAAGTAGAGACAGAAGTGGTCACACAGATCATTGGAGATTAAGGAATTTTGAGGCTAGAGTTGTTAAATGGAGTTCCTTTGTGGGTGCTGCAGTCATTCAAGATATTGAGAAGAAATTAGGTGGGTAGGAAAACTGTGAACCAGGAGCCCAGGTTGGCTGGGGGTACTGGATGATTTTTTCACTCTTTGATCCAATATACACAGGGCACCCTTAAGTTACATCACTGGAAAGAGTGGGTAGTGGGACCAAATGTTACAAATCTCAACGGAGGAATAGTTTTTAATTCTGAAACGGTATCTGGGAGCCAGAAGGCCAACACTGTCTCTGGCCCCTCTGATATTTACATTGTGGGAGAATAAACATCCTCCACTTGATAGGGCTCCAGAGAAGGCAATGTCCTTGAGGGGAAAGTGAGATGTCAGTGAAGGGAAAAGGCTGAAGGAAAATTCCATGAAAATGTGGAGTGTGTGGGAGAGTTAAACTGCAATGGAATGAGGGTTCCAGAGAGCAGAGTGGGGCAGGTTCTCAGGGAGGCCAGCAGTGGAAGGAGGAATGGGTGGGATGAGACAGAGGTGGGGCAAGGAAGCAGAGAATAATATGTGGGATGACAGTTGCCTGGAGGGTCTTGCATTTTGTGGGTGGCCAAAGATGACAGGATAAAAGTCATGGTAAGATTGATTATCCTTGAGGGTACAGGCCTGGTAAGTGCAGCAGATCTAGTCTCTTATTGGGTTTTTAATGATACGCTTCTGAGAATTCCCTTTGAAATGAACTCTTCCTGGATGATGTGGTAGAATGGGGGTGGAGGAGATCAGCTGGCTTCTGGAATATTCCACTCTCATTGAAATCACAGCATCCTGTGGAAGTTGGAACCAAGGTACTGCCCAGAAAGGCTTGGGAAGAGGTTGGAAATTATCTTTCTCCAGTAGATTTTTCCCTACATTTTTAGGGGGACAGTTGGTATGGTCCTCACATACTCATCTCTTGACAACCCAGTTTGGCTCCAGAAGCTGCAGCAGCTCTCCTAGGGATGGGGGCACTGACTTGGAGGCTGTTCCTGAAACAGTAGCAACAGTTTTGTGGCTTCATAGATATGGGTCATTCCTAAGTTGGATGTTTATAAAATTGGTGTTGTATCTCCTAAATTCTAAGTTCCTAAATACGTCTTCACTACTCAGAGGCCTCCTCAGAGCCCACTCTAGGGGTAACATACAGACACTAAAGCAAGAGCAATAGAATTAGATCAAGGAGATTCTTTTTCTGGTCTGTTTGATTTGGGTCAAACAGAAATGAGAATGCTGAAACCTCCTATCTGACAATGTTAACTGTTACTTCCCTCTGACCATAATGTAATCAGACTTCATCCTGTGATGAGAGACAATAATTACACTGAGTAACAGCATCTGCCTTCACCCTGGAGTTTGAGAATTCCAATCAGCACTTCATTTTTCAAATTTGATTTTCTGGGATTTATACCAACAAAGATGAAAATGGTTTCTGGCAGTGCATTCAGTAGGGAATGTATTTTGGAAACACGATAGATGAACTCTGCCTTTGTTTGTAGCAAAAAACATGATCTTTATAAAACATCTATCAATTGTTCTGACAACCCAAACCAGAATTTACCACTCTGCTCCTATGACAGTTAGGTCTAGCTGGTTTTCGTGTTCGTGATTATGTTATCAATATTTATTATAATTAGTATATGTGTGTGAGGGGAAATGAGTGTGACCGGAAAGCCCACCTTGGAAGCAAGAAGCCGTTCTCCACTGTGCACATGTGAAGTTTGTCTTTTGATTGGAACCTCAGTCATTGCTTGAAAAGCCCTCTGTCACCTGTTACACTGTCTTTTAACCTCCCTCAGCCAGAAAGCTTTGCTCAGACATAGTACCGCATCCGCTCTAACTGCATTTCAGGCTGATTTGGTTCCTCACTTTCTGATTCCCTAATTTCTAGTTATGCAACACTCGCTGAAGCTGTGCTTCGGTGAATCTGCTGAGTTCTTAGCTTTTGGTTATTCTACTGCATTTTAGTGAGCAGAGGTTCTTGGAGATTCCACAACCGTCCCTTCTCCAAACATCTTGGGCCTCAAGAGAATTGTGTTTTGTGTTGGGCACTGTTCTGACACTGATAGACAGGCTATGTGCTTTGGTTGGAGCTGCCAGCTTTATTAAACGAAAATAGAGGACAGTTCAATCTGAATTTCAGATAAAAAATAATTTTATTTTTTCCTATAAGTGGGTCTTATGCAATATTTGAGACACACTTGTACCAAAAAATTATTCATTGATTATCTGAAATTCAATTTGAACTTGGAATCCTGTCTTTTACCTTTAACCCTTCTCCTGGCCCTTTTCTTTTGTGATGTTGCCGTGGTAAAGGGATTCATAGCTAGTGTATAAAAAACTGCTCCGGAAGAGGAATAAGGAAGTCTATATGGATTCATTAGCATGCATGACCTCTGCAGGGCTTATTTATTTATTTTTTGTTTGTTTGTTTATTTGTTTGTTAGAGATGGAGTTTCACTCTGTTGCCCAGGTTGGAGTGCAGTGGCACGATCTTGGGTCACTGCAACCTCTGCCCCCCGGGTTCAAGCGATTCTCTTGCCTCAGCCTCCGGAGTAGCTGGGACTACAGATATCCACCACCACACCCGGCTTATTTTTGTATTTTTATTAGACATGGGGTTTCACCCTGTTGGCCAGGCTGGTCTCGAACTCCTGACCTCAGGTGATCCACCCGCCTTGGCCTCCTGAAGGGCTGGAATTACAGGCATGAGCCGCGGTGCCCGGCTGGCTTGTTTTTGTTTTGCTTTGTTTTGTTTTGTTTTGTTTTGCTTTGTTTGGAGGGGGGTGGGATGTGGGGGGAGTTGATCTTCATGTCATATTAACACCAGACATGGCAGGTTTCTACTCTTTGTTCCATCATTTCCCTTCCTAGACTGGCAGACTCCCAGGTTTTGGAACCAGGAGGGAGACAGGGCTGTTATAGTATGTAGAATTTCTCAAACTTTTGCCTCAGAATACCTGTCAACATGTCATAGGATGCTTATGCTCTGTAAAACACCGTAGGAAAACCTGCCATGCAGTATTACCCTTGAACATTTTGTTGCTACATATACAGTCTTTCTGGTGCTGCTGTATCCACCTATTTATTCTTCATATTTATTGTCAATGCTTAGTACTGGCTAAAACCATGACATGATAAACTATGTCTTGTGAATATGTTCCTAGAGCCTAGTCATTTGTATATGGTTATTTTTGGAAATAAGTTTTATAACAAAGACTTTCAACAATAATGTGGCCTATTCCATTGAAAGTTTTTCAGATGCCCAGGAATACTCTGCACTTAGTTTCCTCAAGCTGACAAGCCGAAATATAAGTATTATTTATACATTTTCTGTCTCGGTACCCCCGACTCCAACTTGACCAACCATGCAATCAGGCTAGCCTAAGAGTGTTCATGAACTTCTCAATGCAGCCAGACCTAGTAGCTTCCAGAGCTCAGTTCCATGCATGGTGTCAAATGCTTTTGTGAAGCTAACAGACACAACAAAGAGATATTAATATTTCACACTGTAGTTTTCCCATCTTCACTGCATGATGAGCATCAACTCAAGGCTACTCTGAGTTTTCGGATGATGGGGTTTTCTTCTCCAGTTGTGCCATTGAGATGTGTTTACAGATCTCTTTTTAGAAATTTTATTTCTCTAGAAGTTAAGCATTTACCATTTGAATGAATGGAGTGACATTTTGCAGCATACGAATGACCTCACCTACAAAAGCTCAATGAGTGTCAGACAGTGGTCATTCCAAGAAGTGCCATGGAACAGTTATCTCACCCTTTCAGGTCTTATTAACAGTTATCTAACTGATGTACAAGCACTGTCTGGATTTTGAATGTATACATGACATCTTTTTCTTTTTTTTCAGTAGAAATATATATTTGTGATCACAAACTAACACCCAGCGTATTCTTTTTAGAAGACTGTAGTATAGTACTTCATATTTCAAGTCCTATGTTGCTCAATCGTTTTCCTCATATTAAAGTAAAACTCTCAGTAAAATATGTCGCCGTAGTATTTTACAATCCACTGATATGACATGAAAAAGAGCTGTTGAACATTTTTTAACCATTAGCCTGCAGTTCTCATCACTTAACTCAGATATAATAACACAGAGTAACTCTAAATTGCTTCAGTCACAGCTGTGCAAACATATGTGTGTGTACATACTTTCATGTACACACACCATAGAGCTCACATAGTCCACACAGCACACACATACACACACAAGGCACACATGTGCACATACTAGCTCTTTCATCTTACCATGCTTTTCTAGTACATCTAGTAAATCTCACAGTGCTGTTCTTAGTCTGTACTATATTAAATGAATGTCCTTCCACACTTAGTGTTCCAGAACTATCTAAAAGGTTGATTTCCTGAGTCATAGGTTAATTTTCCATTTTTAATTCCATCAAGTCTAGCAGGTACTGGGGTGCTCAGCTCCAGCATTTATCTTGCCCTTTATGATCTCAGTAAATTCCTTTGACCCACTTTGTTCTGTAAACATAAGCAGGACCAGAAAGCATTTGGTATGTATGACATAATGGAAAAGTGATGTTCTGCCTAATGTGGTTTTTTTGTGATTTTTCTCACCAAGGCTCAAGATATTGTTTTGATAATGTCCTACGAGGAGATAGGCAGGATTTGGCAGTCTGTTGTTCTCTCTGAATGCATCAAGGTCTGTTAAACTGATTATATTAGTTTCAATATACAGTAGATGGGCTCTTCTAAATTATTTTAAGCAGAAGTAAAAACCTAATTGATTATCATATTCATTCTATAACTTCACTGCTCATTACTCCTCTCCACTTTAATTAGATGTGCAGCGTGAAATAATCAATTCCTGCCGTTAGCAAATAGAACCCACAGGACCTCATTATCCCTAGACTCATTGCTTCAGTGTTCAATTAACCATTTTTGTGGAATAGTTTTGTTTTATGGAAGATTGACACTGCTTAAGGTCCCATTTTTCACTAACTGGAGGGAGGCAGGAGATGACAGTGCCATAGGTGGTGGTTCTTGTGTCCAAGGAGAGGGATTCCCTTCAATCTTTGTTATCCACGGTCAACAGTTTGAACCTACCAAAGGTTCAAATGCAAGACAGTCATCTGACTCAACTACAACCAATGTTCAGTGTCTCCTTAACACTTTCTTCTTTCTATCTTTCCCTAATGCCTAATAGTAAAAGCTTATGGTGGGAGCTGGGGGTGCTCTGCCCAAAATATCCTTCTTTTCCCCTCAGCTTGAAATTGCTTAAGTTATAGTGTCATTTGTGTAAAGGAGATAACCTTAAAAAGGTTAAGCTGGGCATAGCCATCATTCTACTTTAGTGTGTTTCATTTGGTCACCTCCTTTCTTAGCTGTGATAAATGACACACTTGGGTAGGGTATTTCAGTACAGTATGGATGCCTGTTTCCTAGAGGCCTGGAGAGCAGGAACATCAACCAGTGGAAGAAGGACAGGGCCACAGTGTTGGAGGAAGGAGAATGAAATTTGCTACTCTGAAATGTTGCTACTCACCTTCCTCTGCTCCCAGGGCCCCTCCAAGTCAGGTACAACTGTCATTTAACTGAAAGTTAACTCCTGCAATTTTAGAGGTCAAGAAAGAGCAGGAAAGGGGTTAGGGGAACCAACCATAGTTAGCTGGCTTTCTGGTAATCTAGGCATTGTATCATTAAGGCCGACCCATGATTTGCCATGTACAGCCACTATAAGAATTTTCTAAGATTTTTCTCTGTTGCATGTGGCAACACATCCATAAAGCTTAGCAAGAATGATGCCATAGAAGTTTTAAATTTCACAAGTAATACTTGCACATGTTTTCCTTTTTAAAAAATTAAAACTTTACAAGTAACACTAAATTTTCTTTGACAACTCACCCCAGTCTCCCAGGCTTCTCCCACTTTCCCATTAATAACTGTGGGTATGAGATCATTTCCTTTATTTATTTATATTTAAATAATATATACATTACTTTTAAAATACATTAAAAGTATAACTATATTTTATTTGTATTTTTATAATATAAATAATATATTAGATATTTTATAATATATACAGTATGACACAATATTTTACATATAAGATATAATGATTATATATTTTTAACATGTATTTACTATATAAATATGTATCTAACATATATAATGTATAGTTTCCTCTTTATATATATATCCATTGAAACCTATAACATTATTTTATGTGACTGTATCTGGATATTTTTTCATAAATTCATTTATTCAAGATTCAGTAAATATGTAAGTGCCTGCTCTGTACCAGAGCCCTGTGTCCACATGACACATTGTAGTAGACGCAGGTTGCATATCTCTTACCCAAAATGCTTGAAACCAGAAGTGTTTCAGATTTTGGGAATATTTGCCTTATACGTACTGGTTGAGTATCTCTAATTTAAAAATCCAAAAGCCACAATGCTCCAGTGAGAATTTCCTTTGATCATCATGTGGGTGCTCAATACATTTCAAATTTTGGAGCATTGTGGATTTTGGATTTTCAGATTAGGTACTATTATTCTGAAATTACTTTTTTTCCTACACTCAATATGTCTTGGAGATTTATCCATTTTCATAAATATAGATCCATCTCAGTGATTTTAATGCATAAGTATGATATCTCACAGTCGATTTAGATATTCTCCTACTGCTGGAATTATTGTCTTGGAATTTGACCTAGCCTTCCTCTGTTCTGCTGAGTGTTTCTCCAGAGTCAGTCAGCAGGGGAAAGGGACCCCTGGCAGCTTTTCCTTCCCTCTCACAGTGGGCGGGGTGGAGAAACCACATCTCCTATGTGGCTTTGTGATGACATGTTAGTCGTATTCCGGGTTGTCACACCAGACATACTATATAAGAGAAGTGTTTGAGACGGCTTTTTCTATTAGGATAGTGCATGAAAGTTTTAATGATAAGAATCAAAATAGGAGTGGTGACAAGGAGAGTAGAAATGGAAAAGAGTTGTGGGCAGGGGACTTGTGAAGGGGTGGCTGTAAGCCGGGAGGAATGCATCTGGACCACAACAGCACGCAAAGATGATTGCGCCCAAGGAGAGGGCACAAAGTGGGCCAAGTTCGTGTGGGTACAGATCAAATGCCAGGGGAAGGTCCGTTTTGGTGTCAACTCCTATTTCTCGCTTTCCGATATGGCTCCTATTCATGATGTTTGTTATCTAGTTCTCTTTTTAAATCCTCCTGAACTGTGAAAGCCTACATTCCTGTTTCTAGACATTCAGGTTTGATAAAAATGTGAAAAAGCCTTTCTGTCTGAACAAACAGAATGAGGCTTACAAGAAGATCCTCAAGAATGGGATGAAATCCAGTCCTCATAATTGAAATGTTTTCCTTACCTCATTCTGATCCACATGAATTTAATGTGCATTATATATAAAAGGTTTTTCATATAGTTTTGAAAAATTAGTAGGTTTCATAATTTTCTTTTTCCAGTTGAGGTTTCAGAGCATTAATTTTAGTATAGGTCTACTTCATCACAATTTAATGTAAAAACACATTACTTAAGCTTTCCTTTGGTTTGTTCACTTTAATCATCAGTGAAAACAATGCTGGTCTTTCTATCATTAATCAAATTTTGATCCACAAACAAGTGTTATATTATTTTCCATTTGTCCATCCATTCATTTAACCTGAAAACACTTAAACCAAATAGTAGAGAAAATCATCCCCGGGGGGAAAAAAAAAAAAAAAGCCTTGAGTTTGAACGATTACTTTTGGAAATTTCATCCAAGTAGTTTTATAAATGAGATAATTAAAGATGTCATTACATCTTTTTCCCTATATGACTGTTACATACAGCTTCTATATATGTTTGTCAGCAAAGAAAATATTAGTGGGCATACTAAAGTTTGAGTAATTTTATGTCTTTGTATTGCAAGGTTATTCCCCAGAATGCAAAAACTAAATCTTACACATTTTATGTACATGTATGTATGTAACTAATAGACATTGAGAGAACTCATTTGCATTATTTTCCAATTCTGTGCCCTACATTAAAGAGGTTTTTCTGACCGTTTCGATCTCACATGTCCTCCTTTCTGCTTAAGTGCTGATGGACGCTGGATGGGCACTGCTAGATTACAGCTGGTACCAGGGAGGTAAAGGACAGAGATTGTTCTTTATTTGAGCCATTTAATTTCCCAAAGGAAAGAGAAAAACACTAATAACAATAAAGCTGTTCTTAAAATCTTCAACTTTTCACCAAGTCACATGCCTAGATCTAGACATTTTATAAATGTCACTGTCAGGGGAAGATCTGATCTTGTGGGGACTGCAATTTGGGGATCCCCTTTTAAGAAAAATAATATACAATTATGAATTCAAAAGTAGCTATGAAATTGGGGTTCTTATGTAAATAATGAAAATAGTGAAAAAAGAAATCAATCACAGCAAATTACAAATTGTAAAAAGCTAACAAATAACCAAATCCAGAAAAAGATTTAATTAACTGCTTGATACATCTCTATAACACTTTATCTCAACATTTTTTGTTGCCAAATCTTTGATCACCACTTTATGTAAAAACCTTTTTTGTAATATTATTTTCCATAGAGAGGATTGAAAGATTGCTCAAATTTTCTAGTGTGGTTGGCCAAAAGTTGTTTAGAAACCCACACATTCAAACCTTGTTACTATTCCAGTACCAGAATCCTAGAGTACTGGGTGCCATAAGGTGTGTTCATATCATAACAGACCTCTAGACCTGGCATGTTGCAATGCCAGGGGAGAAGGCACAGTGGGTGGAAATTGTACCACTAGCAGTGACTTAAGCGTGAACAGAAGCAACTAAGAACTACACAAATATATCACCCCAAGCCCAGATTAAATGCTCCCGTTAGCCAGATCCTAAAAATGCCCATGATGACTCAGCACTCCACACTTCCAGGCTAGATGGAAACGTGATGGAGAGGGAAGTCTGAGTGGGAAGATCCAGAGGTTTTGACTAATTGTGATTATACCTCATTTACCATGTGCCCGTACTACTAAGACCCTCTAGGGGCCCATGAAAGTAAGGGGCCCTGATGCTTAAACTTCCTTTGCTTCAAGGTAACAATGTCTCAACATATTGTGGATTGTGGTGAGTGGGGACTGAGCATGTAGAAGTAATCAGCCTGCCATTACCTGCTACTTGCATGACTTAGGCAGGCTTAGGCACGTGGGGGTCCACTAGGGAGGAGGAAAAGGAGGAAGCTGATGCAGATGCCACAGGTGCTGGGAGAAACTAACCTAGCTGCAGGCTAGCTAGCCCAGAAGAGCAGTCAGACCATTTGCTGTAGGATCTCAAATGTCATGGCAAACTCAGATAGGAACACTAGCAGAAGGCCAGGTATTATGAACAGAACAACAAACATGAAGTTTGTAGTCATGAAGACCTGGGTTAGAATCATCTGTATCCCCTCAATAGCTGTGTGATTTTGGGCAAATTATTTAACATCTCTGAGCCCTACTTCCCTTATTCACATAAAAACTGAAGATGGTACTTTCCTCTTTGGGTTATTGAGGAGCTAATTGGAGGCAGGAGTAACACACATATAGACGTGCCTGGCTCATGGTACCAAGTTTTAGTGGATTTCTTTCCAGAAGGCAAGCAAAACTCAAAGTCAGAAAGGGAGCATTCGAATTCGTATAGATCCTCATAATCAGTCAATTTGCAATAAGACCATAGTCTGTGGCTAGAGGTGCAAGAAAGAGAATCTAGGCCTCTGGTTGAAAGGATCTGCAGGAGCCAGGATAGATGTCAGGGACACAGCCAAGGTGACTGAAGCTTAGGGTGGGCCTGTATTCTGATGGGAAATGAAAGCAATTAGCAAAGAAACTGGGGAAAAACTCTCATACATAACCTGTGCCAGCATAGAGGGAGTAAGGGAAAGACTGTGACAGAGAGACACACAAGGCTAGGCTCACTGCTGGGAATTTAAGAACCCTGACTTGGGAGGAGCAAGACTAGCCTCAGACCTAAGCAGCCAAGGCTATGATGTGCAGCCTACCTTGGTCAAGACAGGTATGGGCTGCAGGTGGGAGGCCTTGGAGACTCCAGATCTTACAGGACTGGAGAAGAGAGTTAACTGACAACTTTCAGAAAACCTGGAAATACCTGCCTTCTTTAGGGGCCACCAGCATCTCCAGAAGATGTCCAAAGGACAGCAATTAAAACATGCACAAATTCTTATATTAGATAACAAAAAAGAATCACAGGACAAAAGAAAATAATATAGTTTAAAAAAAATATTGTTTCAAAACATCACCACTACCCTTCAGTCTCTTGGCAGAGGCAAAGGTTCTTTTATTTCTGATTCTTTATACCGGCAGCCTCTGGAACCATTCCATGTAGTCCATCAGTTATCAAATTTTTAAAAATTTTTTAATCATACTTTAAGTTCTAGGGTACATGTGCACAACGTGCAGGTTTGTTACATAGGTATACATGTGCCATGTTCATGTGCTGCACCCATCAATTCATGATTTACATTAGGTATTTCTCCTAATGCTATCTCTCCCCCAGTCCCCCAACCCCCAACAGGCCTGGGTGTGGGATGTTCCCCTCCCTGTGTCCATGTGTTTTCATTGTTCAACTCCCACTTATGAGTGAGACCATGCAGTGTTTGGTTTTCTGTCCTTGTGTGATATTTTGCTGAGAATGATAGTTTCCAGCTTCATCCATGTTCCTTCAAAGGACATGAACTCATCCTGTTTTATGGCTGCATAGTATTCCATGGTGTATATGTGCCACATTTTCTTAATCCAGTCTATCATTGATGGACATTTGGGTTGGTTCCAAGTCTTTGCTATTATAAATAGTGCCACAATAAATATACATGTGCATGTGTCTTTATAGTAGCACGATTTATAATCCTTTGGGTATATACCCAGTAATGGGATTGCTGGGTCAAATGGTATTTCTAGTTCTAGATCCTTGAGGAATCACCACACTGTCTTCCACAATGGTTGAACTAATTTGAACTCCCACAAACAGTGTAAAAGTTTTCCTGTTTCTCCACATCCTCTCCAGCACCTGTTGTTTCTTGACTTTTTAATGGTCACCATTCTAACTGGCGTGAGATGGTATCTCATTGTGGTTTTGATTTGCATTTCTCTGATGACCAGTAATGATGAGCATTTTTACATATGTCTGTTGGCTGCATAAATGTCTTCTTTGGAGAAGTGTCTGTTCATATCCTTTGCCCACTTTTTGACGATGTTGTTTTTTTCTTGTAAATTTGTTTAAGTTCTTTGTAGATTCTGGATATTACCTTGGTCCAGAGCTGACTTCAAGTCCTGGATATCCTTGTTAATTTTCTGTCTCATTGATCTGTCTAATATTGACAGTGGGGTGTTAAAGTCTCCCATTATTATTGTGTGGTAGTCTAAGTCTCTTTGTAGGTCTCTAAGGACTTGCTTTATGAATCTGGGTGCTCCTGTATTGGGTGCATATATATTTAGGATAGTTAGCTCTTCTTATTGAATTGATCCCTTTATCATTACGTAATGGCCTTCTTTGTCTCTTTTGATCTTTGTTGGTTTAAAGTCTGTTTTACCAGAGACCAGGATTGCAACCCTTGCTTTTTTTTTTTTTTTTTTTTTTTTTTGCTTCCCATTTGCTTGGTAGATCTTCTTCCATCGCTTTATTTTGAGCCTATGTGTCTCTTTGCACATGAGATGGATCTCCTGAATACAGCACACCAATGGGTCTTGACTCTTTATCCAATTTGCCAGTCTGTGTCTGTTAATTGGGGCATTTAGCCCATTTACATTTAAGGTTAATATTATTATGTGTGAATTTGATCCTGCCATTATGATGCTAGCTGGTTATTTTGCCCATTAATTGATGCAGTTTCTTCATAGCATTGATGATCTTTAAATCTGGCATGTTTTTGCAGTGGCTGGTACCAGTTGTTCCTTTCCATGTTTAGTGCTTCCTTCAGGAGCTCTTGTAAGGAAGGCTTGGTGGTGACAAAATCTCTTAGCATTTGCTTGTCTGTAAAGGATTTTATTTCTCCTTCACCTGTGAAGCTTAGTTTGGCTGGATATGAAATTCTGGGTTGAAAATTCTTTGCTTTAAGAATGTTGAGCCGGACATGGTGGCTCACACCTGTAATCCCAGCACTTTGGGAGGCTGAGGCAGATGGATCATGAGGTCAGGAGATCTAGCCCATCCTGGCTAACACGGTGAAACCCCATCTCTACTAAAAATACAAAAAATGAGCCAGGCGTGGTGGCAGGTGCCTGTAGACCCAGCTACTCGGGAGGCTGAAGCAGGAGAATGGCATGAACCCAGAAGGCGGAGCTTGCAGTGAGCCAAGATCGTGCCGCTGCACTCCAGCCTGGGTGACAGTGCAAGACTCCATCTCAAAAAAAAAAAAAAAAAGAAAAGAAAAGAATGTTGAATATTTGCCCCCACTCTCTTCTGGCTTGTAGGGTTTCTGCCGAGAGATCTGCTGTTAGTCTAATGGGCTTCCCTTTGTGGGTAACCCGACCTTTCTCTCTGGCTGTCCTTAACATTTTCTCCTTTGTTTCAGCCTTGGTGAATCTGGCAATTGTATGTCTTGGGGTTGCTCTTCTCAAGGAGTATCTTTGTGGTGTTCTCTGTATTTCCTGAATCTGAATGTTGGCCTGCCTTGCTAGGTTGGGGAAGTTCTCCTGGATAATATCCTGAAGAGTGTTTTCTAACTTGGTTCCATTCTCCCCGTCACTTTCAGGTACACCAATCAAATGTAGATTTGGTCTTTTCACATAGTCCCATATTTCTTGGAGGCTTTATTCCTTTCTTTTCACTCTTTTTTCTCTATTCTTGTCTTCATGCTTTATTTCATTAATTTGATCTTCAATCACTGATATCCTTTCTTCCACTTGATCGAATCAGCTCTTGAAGCTTGTGTATTCTTCACAAAGTTCTCATACTGTGGTTTTCAGCTCCATCAGGTCATTTAAGCTCTTCTCTACACTGGCTATTCTAGTTAGCCATTTGTCTAACCTTTTTTCAAGGTTTTTAGCTTCCTTGCAATGAATTAGAACATGCTTCTTAGCTCAGAGAAGTTTATTAATACCAACCTTCTGAAGCCTACTTCTCTCAACTCATCAAACTCATTCTCCATCCAGTTTTGTTCCCTTGCTGGAGAGAAGTTGTGTTCCTTTGGAAGAGAAGACATGTTCTGGTTTTTGGAATTTTCAGCCTTTCTGCTCTGGTTTCTCCCCATCTTTGTGGTTTTATCTACCTTTGGTCTTTGATGTTGGTGACCTATGGATGGGGTTTTGGGGTGGATGTCCTTTTTGTTGATGTTGATGCTATTCCTTTCTGTTTGTTAGTTTTCCTTCTAACAGACACCCTCAGCTGCAGGTCTGTTGGAGTTTGCTGGAGGTCCACTCCAGACCCTGTTTGCCTGGGTATCATCAGCGGAGGCTACAGAACAGCAAATATTGCTGCCTGATCCTTCCTCTGGAAGCTTCATCCCAGAGGAGCACCCACCTGTATGAGGTGTCTGTTGGCCCCTACTGGGAGGTGTCTCCCAGTCAGGCTACACAGGGGTCAGGGACCCACTTGAGGAGGCAGTCTGTTTGTTATCAGAGCTTGAATGCCGTGCTGGGAAAGCCACTGCTCTCTTCAGTGCTGGCAGGCAGGGACATTTAAGTCTGCAGAAGCTGTCTGCTGCCTTTTGTTCAGATGTGCCCTGCCCCCAGAAGTGGAATCTATAGAGGCCTTGCTGAGCTGTGGTGGGCTCCACCCAGTTTGAGCTTCCCTGCTGCTTTGTTTGCACTGTGACCATAGAAATGCCTACTCAAGCCTCATCAATGGTGGAAGCCCCTCCCCCCACCAAGCTCCAGCATCTCAGGTTGATCTCATACTGCTACACTAGCAGCGAGAAAGGTTCTGTGGGCATGGGACCCACCGACCCAGGCACGGGAGGGAATCTCCAGGTCTGCCAGTTGCAAAGACTGTGGGAAAAGTGCAGTATTTGGGCAGAAGTGTACCATTCCTCCAAATACAGTCACTCACAGCTTTCCTTGGCTAGGAAAGGGAGATCCCCTGACCCCTTGCACTTCCTAGGTGAGGCGATGCCCTGCCCTGCTTCCGCTCACCCTCCTTGGGCTGCACCCACTGTCCAACCAGTCCCAATGACATGAACAATTTACCTCAGTTGGAAATGCAGAAATCACCCGTGTTCTGTGTCAGTCTCACTGGGAGCTGTAGACCAGAGCTGTTTCTATTCAGCCATCTTGGAAGTGACCCTGATTATCAAATTTTAATGCACGTAGAACTCCCTTGTTAGAATCTTTGTGGGTGAGACCTGGGACCATGCATTGCTAACACATGGACCACACTTTGTGAACTTTGCTCCAATTTTTATTAGAACTATGAGGGTTTTCATGATACCTAGCTGCACAACAACAACAAAAAAGAAAAGCAGAGGAAGAGGACAGAAGAAGAAAGAAAAAAGAGAAGAGGGAGGGGAAGGGAGAGGGATATGGGGTTGTGAGGGAGGAAGAGGAGGAGGAGGAGGAAGGGGAAGGGGTGGGGGAGGGGAGTAGGAGAAAAGAAAGAAAGAGGGAAAGGAAGGAAGGAGGAGAGAGAGAGAGAGAAAGGAAAGAAAGAGAATAGAAAGAAAGAAAAAGAAAGAAGAGTTTCCTGTGACAGAATCAAGTGGTCAAGTGGTAGGATATGGCCTTTTAGGGAAATAATATTATATATAGGCATCCCCCAGGTTACGTACACCCAGTGTGATGGAAGGAAGGAAGGAGGGAAGGAAGGGAGGCAGGGAGGGAGGAGGGAAGGAAGGAAGGAAGGAAGGAAGGAAGGAAGGAAGGAAGGAAGGAAGGAAGATGGAAGGAAGGAAGGATGGATGGAAGGAAGGGGAAAGGAAAGGAAAGGAAAGGAGATAAGCTTCCTGTGACAGAATCAAGCAGTTATATGGTAGGTTATGGCCTTGTGGGGAAAAAACGTATACCGCCCTCCCCCAGGTTGCATATGTCCCATGTGATGGAGGAACAGCCCACCAAGGGCCTCCAAAGAAAAATACCAGATTAGGCCTATTAGGAAGGTCAGGACCTTCTGCATCTGCCTGCAACAACTCCACAAATCCTTGGCTCCCAAATATTTTGTCATCTCCTTCTATCCTAAAAGAAAAAAACTGTTTTTCTGTACTCATACAACACTTCTAACCCCCAAATGTGTGGGATTTTTCCATTCCTAGCAATTCTCCAATTCTCTGGGCACCATCTGAGCGTCCTACATTTAATTCAATTCTGACACTGTCTACCTGGAGTAATCATCAGATCTGACAAGTTAAAGGGCTCAGTCCCACAACACTGCCACCACTTCTGATGCCAGTCACAAGTCCCAGGTTGCCACTTGTACTTGTGACTTGATTAATTAACCTTCTATAAATCACAAGTTCCCATGACCCTTTCCTCAGGTTCAATAATTTGTTAGAATGGCTTACAGAACTCAAGAAGTTACTTCACTTACATTTAATGGTTTATTATAAAGATACAATTCAGGAATAGCCAAGTGGAAGAGAGGCACAGGGCAAGGCATGGGGATGGCCTGGAGTTTCCAGGCCCTCCCTCCGCACATTGCCCTCCCAGCACCTTGATATATTCACCAGCCCAGAAGCTCTTAACTCAATCTCTAAGCCCTTCTCCCCTTCCTGTGAAGATGAGGGTAGTGGTCTGAAAGTTTCAACCCTCTAATCATGGCCTGCTCTTTCTGGTGGCCAGTTCCTATCCTGAAGTGATCCAGAAGCCCACCAAGAGTCACCCCATTAGAATGAAAGATACACCTGTCACCCAGGAAATTCCAAGGGATTTAGGAGCTCTGTATCAGGAACTGGGGTCAAAAATAAAATATTAGAACAAAAGATGTTCCTAGCATCCTTATCACTCAGGAAATTCCGTGGGTTTTAGGAGCTCTGTGTCAGGAACCAGGGGCAGAGACTAAATATACATTTGTTTTTTTTTTACTTTCCAACTTTTATTTAAAGTTCAGGGATACATGTGCAGGATATGCAGGTTTATTACATAAGTATAAGTGTGCCATGGTGATTTCCTGCAGCTATCAATCTGTCACCTAGGTTTTAGGCCCTGCATGCATTAGCAATTTGTCATGATGCTCTCCCTCCCCTCGTGCCCAACCCCCAACAGGCCCTGGTGTGTGTTGTTCCCCTCCCTGTGTCCATGTGTCCTCATTGTTCAGCTCCCACTTGAAAGTGTAAGTCAGAACATGAGGTATTTGATTTTCTGTTCCTGTGTTAGTTTGCTGAGGATAATGGATTACAGCTCCATCCATGTCCCTGCAAAGGATATGACCTCATTCCTTTTTATGGCTGCATAGTATTCCATGGTGTATATGTGCCATATTTTCTTTATCCAGTCTATCATTGGTGAGCATTAAGTTGATTCCATGTCTTTGCTATTGTGAATAGTGCTGCAGTGAACATATGCATGCATGTATCTTTACAATATAATGATTTATATTCCTTTGGGTATATACCCAGTAATGGGATTGCTGGATCAAATGGCATTTCTACCTCTAGGTCTTTGAGGAATCGCTATACTGTCTTCCACAATGGGTGAACTAATTTACACTCCCACCAACAGTGTAAAAGCATTCCTCTTTGTCCACAACCTTGGCAGCATCTGTTGTTTTTTGGCTTTTTGATAACAGCCATTCTGACTGGTGTGAGATGGTGTCTCCTTGTGGTTTTGATCTGCATTTCTCTAATAATCATTGATGTTAAGCTTTTTTTCATATGTTTGTTGGCCGCATATATGTCTTCTTTTGAGAAGTCTCTGTTCATGTCCTTTGCCCGCTGTTTAATGGGGTTGTTTGGTTGTTTTCTTCTAAATTTGTTTAAGTTCCTTGTAGATGCTGAATATTAGACCTTTGTCAGATGGATAGATTGCAAAAATTCTCTCCCATTCTGTAGGTTGTCTGTTTACTCTGATGATAGTTTCGTTTGCTGTGCAGAAGCTGTTTAGTTTAATTAGACCCCATTTGTCAATTTTTGCTTTTGTTGCAATTGCTTTAGGAGTGTTCATCATGAAATCTTTACCTATGCCTATGTCCTGAATGGTATTGCCTAGGTTTTCTTATAGGGTTTTTATAGTTCTGGGGTTTTACATTTAAGTCTTTAATCCATCTTGAGTTGATTTTTGTATGTGGTGTAAGGAGTGGGTCCAGTTTCAATTTTCTGCCCTTGGCTAGCCAGTGATTCCAGCACCATTTATTAAGTAGGGATTCCTTTTGCCATTCCTTGTTTTTGTCAGGTTTATTGAAGATCAGATGGTTATAGGTATGCAGTCTTATTTCTGGGTTCTCTATTCTGTTTCATTGGTCTATGTGTCTGTTCTTGTACCAGTATCATGCTGTTTTGGTTACTGTAGCCTTGTAGTGTAGTTTGAAGTCTGGCAGCATGATGCCTCCAGCTTTGTTCTTTTTGCTTAGGATTGTCTTGGCTGTTCAGGCTCTGTTTTGGTTCCATATGAATTTTAAAATAGTGTTTTCTAATTCTGTGAAAAATGTAAATGGTAGTTTAATGGGAATATCATTGAATCTATAAATTGCTTTGGGCAGTATGGCCATTTTCACAATATTGATTCTTCTTATCTGTGAGCATGGAGTGTTTTTCCATTTGTTTGTATCATGACTGATTTCTTTGATCAGTGGTTTGTAGTTCTCCTCAAAGAGATCCTTCACTTCCCTTGTAAGCTGTATTTCTAGGTATTTTATTCTTTTTGTGGCAATTGTGAATGGAAGTTCATTTATGATTTGGCTCTCAGCTTGCCTGTTTTTGGTATATAGGAATACTAGCAATTTTTGGACATTGATTTTCTATCCTGAGACTTTGCTGAAGTTGCTTACCAGCTTAAGAAGCTTTTAGGCTAAGATGATAGGGTTTTCCAGATATAGGATCATGTCATCTGCAAAGAAAGATAGTTTGACTTCTTCTCTTCCTATTTGAATATCCTTTACTTATTTATCTTGCCTGATTGCCCTGGCCAGGATTTCCAGTACTATGTTGAATAGGAGTGGTGACAGAGGACATCCTTCTCTTGTGCCAGTTTTCAAGGGGAATGCTTCCAGCTTTTGCCAATTCAGCATGATATTGTCTGTGGGTCTGTCATATATGGCTCTTATTATTTTGAGGTTCAATACCTAGTTTATTGAGAGCTTTTAACATGAAGGGATATTTAATTTTATTGAATGTCTTTTCTGCATCTATTGAGATAATCATATGATTTTTGTCTTTAGTTCTGTTTATTTGATGAATCACATTTATTTATTTGTGTTTGTTGAATCAGCCTTGCATCCTGGGGATGAAGCCTACTTGATCGTGGTGGATAAGGTTTTTGATGTGCTGCCAGATTCAGTTTGCCATTATTTTGTTGAGGATTTTTTCATTAATGTTCATCAAGGATATTGGCCTGAAGTTTTCTTTTTTTCTTGTATCTCTGCCAGGTTTTGGCATCAGGATGATGCTGGCCTCATAAAATGAGTTAGGAAGGAGTCCCTTCTTTTCAACTTTTTGGAATAGTTTCAGTGGGAATAGCACCTGCTCTTCTTTGTACCTCTAGGAGAATTCAGCTATGAATCTGTCTGGTCCTGGGCTTTTTCTTTTTTCTTTTTTTTTTTTTTTTTTTTTTTTTTGGTTGGTTGGTAGGCTATTACTGCCTCTGTTTCAGAACTTGTTATTGGTCTAATCAGGGATTCATTATCTTCCTGGTTCAGTCTTAAGAGGGTGTATGTATTCAGGAATTTATCCAATTCTTCTGGATTTTCCAGTTTATGTCCATAGATGTGTTCATTATATTCTCTGATGGTTATTTATATTTCTGTGGGGTCAGCGGTGATATCCCCCTTATCATTTCTGATTATGTTTATTTGAATCTTCTCTCTTTTCTTCTTTATTGTTCTAGCTTAGTGGTCTATTTTTATTAATTTTTTCAAAAAACCAGCTTCTGGATTTGTTGATTTTTTTTGAAGGGGTTTTCGTGTTTCTCTCTCCTTCAGTTCAGCTCTGTTATTGGTTATTTCTTGTCTTCTGATAACTTTGAGGTTTGTTTGCTCTTAGTTGTGATCTCAGGTTTTTAACTTGAGATCTTTCTAGCTTTTTGATGTGGGCATTTAGTGCTACAAATTTCTCTCTTAACACAGCTTTAGCTGCATCCTAGAGATTGTGGTACGTTGTATCTTTGTTCTCATTAGTTTCAAAGAACTTCTTGATCTCTGCCTTAATTTCATTATTTACCCAAGAGTTATTCAGGAGCAGGTTGTTCAATTTCCATGTAGTTGTGTGATTTGGAGTAAATTTCTTAATCTTGAGTTCTAATTTGATTGTGCTGTGGTCTGAAAGATGGGTTGTTATTATTTCAGTTCTGTTGCATTTGCTGAGGAGTGTTTTACTTCTAATTATGTGATCAATTTTAGAGTAAGTGCTGTGTGGCAATTAGAAGAATGTATATTCTGTTGTTTGGGGGTGGAGAGTTCTGTAGATATCTATCAGGTCCACTAGATCCAGAGCTGAATTGAGGTCCTGAATATCTTTGTTAATTTTCTGTCTCAATGATCTAATATTGTCAGCGGGGTGTTACAGTCTCCCCCTATTATTGTGTGAAGCCCAAGTCTCTTGGTAGGTCTCTAAGAACTTGCTTTATGAATTTAGGTGCTCCTGTACTGAGTGCATATATATTTAGTATAGTTGGATCTTCTTGTTGAATTGAACCTTTAACCATTAAGTAATGCCCTTCTTTGTCTCTTTTGATCTTTGTGTTTTAAAGTCTGTCTTGTAAGAAACAATGATTGCAACCCTGCTTTTTTTCTGTTTTCCATTTGCTTGGTAAATTTTCCTCCATCCCTTTATTTTGAGCCTGCATGTATGTGTCTTTGCATGTGAGGCAGGTCTCTTGAAGACAGCATAACAATGGGTCTGGGTTTTTTATCCTGTTTGCCATTCCATGTCTTTTAATTGGGGCATTTAGCCCATTTGCACTTAAGGTTAGTATTGTTATGTGTGGATTTGATCCTGTCATCATGATGCTAGCTGTTTATTTCGCAGACTTGTTTATGTGATTGCTTCATAGTGTCACTGGTCTGTGTACTTCAGTGTGTGTGTGTTTTTTTTAGTGGTTGGTAATGGTTTTTCCTTTCCATATTTAGTGCTTCCTTCAGGAGCTCTTGCAATGCAGGTCTTGTGGTACCAAATTCCCTCAGCATTTGCTTGTCTTAAAAGGATCTTATTTCTCCTTCACTTATGAAGCTTAGTTTGGTCAATATGAAATTCTGGTTTGGAAATTCTTTTCTCTAAGAATGTTGAGTATTGGCCCACAATCTCTTCTGGCTTGTAGGGTTTCCACTGAGAGATCCACTGTTAGTCTGATGGGCTTCCCTTTGTAGGTGACCTGGCCTTTCTATCTGGCTGCCCTTAACATTTTTTTTTTTTTTTTCATTTCAACCTTGGAGAATCTGAAGTTTGTGTCTTGGGGTTGATCTTCTCATGGAGTATCTTACTGGGGTTGTCTTCATTTCCTGAATTTGAATGTTGGCCCATCTTGCTAGGTTGGGGAAGTTCTCCTGGATGATTTCCTGAAGTGTGTTTTCCAACTTGGTTCCATTCTCCCTCTCTCTTTTAGGTACATCAATCAGGCACAGATATTCAGTCACTTCACATAATCCCATATTTCTTGGAGATTTTATTCATTCCTTTTAATTCTTTTTTTCTCCATTCTTGTCTGCCTGTCTTAATCCAGAAGCTAGACTTCCAGCTCTGAGATTCTTTCCTACACTTGATCTACTCTGCTATTAATACTTGTTATTGCATTATGAAGTTCTTGTAATGTGTTTTTCAGCTCTTACAGGTCGGTTATGCTCCTCTCTAAATTGGCTATTTTGGCTATCAGCTCCTGTATTATTTTGTCATGATTCTTAGTGTATTTGCATTGGACTACAACATACTTCTTTAACTCAGTAAAGTTCATTATTATCCACATTCTGAAGCCTACTTCTGTCATTTCAGCCATCTCAGCCTCAGCCCAGTTCTGAGCCCTTGCTGGAGAGATGTTGTGGTCATTGGAGGAAAAGGGGCACTGTGGCTTTTTGAGTTTTTAGCATTTTTGTGTTGATTCTTTCTTATCTTTGTGGGCTTATCTACCTTTGATCTTTGAGGTTGCTGACCTTTGGATAGGGTTTTTGTGATTTGTTGTTATTTTCTGTTTGTTTGTTTGTTTTTCTTTTAACAGCCTGGCTATTCTTCATAGGTCTGCTGTGGTTTCCTGGGAGTCTGCTCTAGACCCTGGTTGCCTCAGTTCTTCCCATACCTGGAGGTATCACTGGTGAAGTTGCTTCCTTTGGCTAGGGGTGGGAGTTCCCTTGGCTCTGTGTTGCTCCCGAGTAAGCCATCACCCTTTTCTTCATTCTTCATGGGTCTAGTTGTTTCCCTGATCAGTCCCAATGCAACTACCTGGATATTTCAGTAGAAGGTGCTGTATCCACTCGCCCCTTCCATTCCTCTCCATGAGTTCCGCAAACTGCAGCTGCTTCTAATTGGCCATCTTGCTACATTTCTTATATGCCACTCCCCTCTCTCCCCGAAGGATTTCTGTCCTTCTCAGAACCTGCCTACCTTCTCTGAGAGCTTCCACCTCTCTGCTTGTAAGAGAGCTTCCACCTCTCTGCTTCTCAGAGAGCTTCCACCTCTCTACTTCTGGCTCTCTGCTTCTCTCTTGAACTCCAAACTCCCATTTCTATAGAGATGACCCTATGATAACAACGATGGCATGTGTCAAGTACTTTGTGCCAGGCTCAGTGCTAAATCTTTACTTACATTACCATTTAATCTTCATAGAACCCTATGAAGTAGTAACATTGTTGTCCTCATTTTGTAGATGAGAGAACCCAGGAGGAGAAAGGTTAAGCAACTTGCCTCAGATTGTAACATTAGTAAGTAGCAAAACCCCCAGGGTGCCTCAATTAGCACCTTTAATAAAATGTGCCTCCAATTTCACACATTATATTTCCCTAGCTCTTCCTCCTGTATTTTCTACCTCAATGAGTGATATCTGCAGTTGTCTAAGTGGGAAAGCTTCACTTAATTTCAGATTCCTTCCCCTAGTCTCCCACAGCTGAATTGCTTATTTATTCTTGCCAGTTCTCCCTCTGGACTCTGGGGACTTTCTTTTCCCGATGTGAAGTGTACCTGTCTTTTCCGTTTAATAATTTCTCGCTTGTATTCTTGCAACTGGTTTCTTTGTGTCCATTCTTAACTTCTCCAATCACTTTTCATGCCATTGGCACTGCCTGGATATCCCCCACCCATTCAGTTAACCTTCTATGCCTTCCCATCCCTGACACATTAACGTTTATACTTCAAGTACAGCACAGCGCCAAGCTCTTTTTCTAGGCCCATCTGTGTGCATCCTACTCTGTCTTTCCCTGATGACAGCCACTCCAGATGTCATGCTCCACTTCAAACACACCTCTACACATCATCTGCACCACTCCCTGGGTGGGGTCAGGACCTCACCAGCTGCAACTCCCCACCTTCTTTCCCAGGGACCACAGTACATTGCTTATGCCTTCCTCTGTTGAGCAGTTACTTTATGCTTTCTTGTGATAGGGAGCTTATATATCTAGCTCACCAACTAAATCATAAGCTCTTTCAGGAAAAGCTGAAACCAATTTTGCTACCTTCAGCTCATCACCACCTACCTTGAAGGTATATGAGGGAGGTTGAAGAGGACAGACGTGGGGATTTATTTGGTAAGTTACTGGTGACCTGTGACTTTCTTACTGATAGCTCAAGGGGGAAGGGAGGATGTGCTTACCCATATTCTCAAGCCAAACATTTTGGTCCTAGCAGGAAAACAGAAGACAGGTAGCATGCTCAGCTGGGATTTTTGAAGAGGTTTTTTAAGGAAGGAACTACTTACAGAGTTGTATGCAGGGGTTAAGGAAACCAACTGGGTATACTGGGGTACTATGTCCTACTTGGAAGTAAATCAGATATGCCATACTCCTACAGTGGGATACACAGCCCCATTGGCTCAAGGCTTCTCCCCTCCCCAAGCTTGGGCTAACTGTTTTGCTCTTTCTTATCTTCATATTTTTGGCTCATGCTTTTGCCTCTTCTTATAATACCTTTTCTCCCTCCCCTTTCTTTAAAAAAAAAAAAAATCTGGCCAACTGCTCTTCATTCTTTAAGACACTGCCTGTGCCACAACCTCCAGGAAGCCCTCTTGCACCTCCAGGCTATGACAAGTCATCCTGCCCTGGCTCTCTACTACCCTTATACATGCAGTTTTAACCACCTGGCTAGGGGCCTGTACCCTATGGGACTCTAGCCCCTCTAAGGGCCAGGTCTCAGTTTTCCCACTGCCCAGCACAGTGCTCAGCCCACAGGTTGTGCCTAGGACTTAGTTGAATAATGAGTAAAGGTCTTTTGGCTACAGATTCTTTGTTCTTTCCACAGCATCTCCATATCACACCCTGTAGTGACAGGTTATTATTCATTCTTTCCAAAGCATTTATCAACTGTTTATTTTTAAATTAACATATTTTCCCTTTTTCTATTTATTTCCCCTTCTGTGTGCCCACAGGAAAGGCCAGGTGGCTTTAATATGCCACTCTCATTTACCTACAAAGGGGGGTTCACTTTCAGTAAGTACGCTAGTCAAATTTTCCCTTACTAGCTGTTTTTTAAAACAATTTTTAAAATGCTGTTAGAACCCAAAAAGTTATCATCTCCTCTTCCTCTAGAATTTTATTTAAAAATATTTATTATATTGACTCTACAACAGGCATCAACAAACTGTGGCCCACACCCTGTGGGCCAGCCCCCATTTTTATACATAAAGTTTTATTGGAACACAGTCATACTTACTTGTTTATATATTGTCTATAGCTGCTTTCACACTACAACAATAGATGGAGTAGATGCAACACTGACCATATGGCCCACAAAGGAAAAAACATTTACTATCCTGCCCTTCACAAAAAAAGTTTGCCCTGGAAGAAATTGTGAAGCAGTCAGAATTTGTAGCCATCCACCCTTCTTTTTTCTGTTATAGCTACAATTGCTCTAACATTCGTTGTCCTGTTCTTTCTTCACCTTCTAAATGACCAGCTCTCCTCACCCGCAACTCTCTGTTACCTAGGGGAGAAGGATTTCTGTTTCTTTAAAATTGAGCTTTAAAATTATCAACAGCTGATTAGGGAGATATTCTGGAGGGAGATAAGGGAACTACGTAGACTGGTGTTTTCATCATGAGTTCTGTAGCTCAGCTGCATCTGAATCATTGGAAGAGTTATTATTTTTTTAATGTAGATTGTGCAGGATCCAGGAATTGGGAAGGAGGAAAAATTTTGGTCTCTGTGTAGGCCCATGTTTCTCAAAGTGCCAAATCCCAAGCTGCATGCAGACAATTAGTGAACATGGGCCCCACTACAGGCAAACTGCATTTTTACAAGTTCTTTGTATGATTTTGATGCACCCTAAAGTTTGGGAATTATGGAATTCTCCTTTCTCTAAGACATCCTAGATTCCTAGTTTATAGGACAGAACGTTTCTTTAAAGATGAACAACTAAGAATAAGTTTCCAAAATAACTAAGTTGTCTCTCTAGTTACCAATAGTTTATAATCTGTTTGTTAGATGTTCACTTACAGAAACATGAAGTGGAACAGAACAGGGGATGGACTGCAAGGTAAAGAGGACAAGGAGATGGAATCTGTCAGAACATTATAGAAAACTTAGGAAGCTTGAGTACTTCGTGATGGGGGGAGGGATGATAGGAGAGTGAAGAGTTGTCGAAAGCAACTTCAGTATTGTCCCTAGAGGTCTGGCCCCATCGAACCTCATGGAATCTGTCACTGTGGATGAAATTTCTCACGTTGTAATGTATGGACCAGGTTTGGGTTCTGAGCCTGCCTTAGACTGATGTTTAGGACCCCTGAACACTGGGCTTTGTGCTACAGTTGATTGATTGGTAAACACATGAAATCATCAATTTCTTCCTTTCCACGCAAACCATCTGCCTAGGATCTTGGGAAGTTGAAAATAAGATCTGGTGAACCCAAGCGAGGGGTGCATCAGAAGCCTGAAACTCTTACGGCCTTCCCCAGACTTGGCTAATGACAAGGGACTTAAACAGCATTGACTTCTCTATTTGACAGCTATCCCAATCTTCATGCTGACAGATCTGTTTTTCTTGGATCTGGAAAGTCGTTTTTGAGCAGGAATAGAGGGTAGCAGTGTAACTCTAATTCAGTGCATTAGCCACGTAATGCTGGGTGTTTATGTTGGACCAAATCCTGTTGCTGACATTTTGGCAGGCTGGCTCCTGTCACTGAAGAACTTACCAAAATTGCAAAAGAGAGTCAATGTAGAACGAGCAGTTTTCCACTTTTAGTGGAGTCCAGCTGCTGCCCCACAGAGGAGCTGCACATGGCCACACGGCTCCTGCATTGAAGCCTGCCTGCAAAGGCGGGCAAGGCACCTAAATATAAAGTTGTAAAGCATCAGTGTGGAATCTTTCTTTTGTGACCGAAGCAATTAATCTAGCATGGTGACAGTTTTGTAAATCTGTACAAGAGTTAGACGTTTTAAGTAACTTGATTAAGTGCTATAAATCAAAGTGGAATTCCTAAATTTGTTAATTTTGTGAAGGGTCTTGAAAATATAAAAATGAGTTCCTGAAGCATAAACTTATATTCACCCAGGATTTGCCTCATTTTAGTCATATAATAAGTTTACGAATTCATATTCATCATCCCTGGTTTGATGTGAAAATGTTGATAATTTACTATTATCAAGAGGCTTCTGTTGGCTTTAGACATTGAGTGTAATGGGGATTTCCCTGTAAACAAGATTTTCTCATAAAAATAGATGACCCTTACCCTACGACCATCTCAGGCTTGCAGATGGAGTTGGGGGGGTAGTCACTTTTCTCTAAACTTTATTCCCTCCAGTGAGGATGAGCAGGGAGAATAACAGTGTAGGGGCTGGACTCTGCCACTCAAGGAAAAAAGGAAGTTACTTATGCTCTCACAGGGGTACTGTGAGTTTTCAATATGTTAATATTTAGTGTTAATATGAAGTGCCTAAAATAGTGGCTGAGCAGAATAAGTAGTCAAAAAACGTTAGCAATTCTATCACTGCCACTATTATGGGAGCCAATTGAGCCATTCGAAACTCAGTCTAGATTGGAAGGTTCTGCCTCCCCTGTTGACATCCATCCGTCCTGTGGTCATGTGGCAAATGAAGTGTGATGTGACAGTGAAATCTGAGGGACTTTAGGTAGATCTCTGTCGGTAGATGTGGGCACTGGAGCCAAAATATAATGGGATGCCGATTATGTGGGATTCGAAGAAGCAGAGCAGGCAGTTTAGAGGTTTAATGTTAAGGGAAAGAAGAAAAACAGGCTGGCAGCTTGAGGAAAAGATAGAATTGAAGAAATGATTGGGATAGGGAGACTTTTGAAGATGTAGCTCAAGTTTCTCCAGACCACAGCAGCCTGAGATTAAATGGCTTTCACATTTGGCTCTCACTCTTCTTTCTTATTCTGGGGTCCCCAGGCCCCTGAAGGTATCCCCCTCCATTACTTTTCAGAGTTTTCAGAGAGCAGTTCACATTTATACATGACAAAGGGCTCCCTCCTCCATCCCCTCCCCCATCCGGAAGCTGTTTTTCTCCTCTCCATGAAGTATAGTCCTGGCAGGAACTCAGTGAGAGAGGGATTCTCTGATCAGAAAAGTTTCAGATGCAAAATACTACATCCTCCCCGTTAAAAAGTCATACTCTGCATAGATTGACTGAAAGGAAATTAATCTTTTTAATCCACCCATACAACTATTTCTTTTGTTTAATCCATCATTTTTCGGGCTTATTTGATCATAGCACCACCCCACCTCTTTTATTTGCGTAAAACCTTTAACCTTCCAGAGAATCACTGCTCTTTGCAATATACTATAAGGAAAGCTGGGATAAGGCAAGAGGTGGCCCCTGGGGAAAGAGGGACCACATATTAAGATGGCAATCGCCTCACCTACCCTCAGGGAGCTGATATCTCAAGCTAGGGTGGAGCTGGGAGAGCAGGGTGCTGCTGAGGAAGTTCCCACTGAGCCCAATCCTGCTGCCTTGTTTGTACCAAGTGCTTCCTCTTCCAGGGACACGCGGACATATGGGCTGCTGCACTCTCGCTGCTGCAAATCGCTAAACCCAAAATCATGTGTCTGCCCCATTCTAGCTCCACTTTGGTATGATGACGTGGCACACAGAGCTCAGACGGAGTCCTCCACAGTTACCCCTCCACTAGTGCCTTAGCAGAACAAGGACTCTGTGGAAACAGGGTTTTAATTACAGTAATTTGTCCCATTTTGTGGCTCTTTGGGAATGCAACTATCTCATCTGCAGGAAATGTTGTTGGTGACTAGTTAGCTCGGGAGTGACCACCAACATGGGGTGGGAGTTGTGGATACAGATTTTTTCCACCTGTATTTCCTTTCCCTAAATAAATTGGGCAGTTCTGAGGCCTCTGATGTCCCCATCCCCACTTCCCCTATGAAACTCCCCTGATGTGAAGAGTATGTTTGGGAGCTGATTAAAGATGATGCTGGCAGCTACCCTGCTGTTTAAAAAGTATCTGTGGATTCACCACATTTGTACACTTTTTCTTATCTTTTTTTTTGTCTGTAAAAAATGAAAAAAAAAACTTGTCATAAGGACATTTCTTATGGATTTTATCTATTTGGTTAAAATAGTGGGAATACCTAACCATTCATTTATCTTGATTTTTTTTCCTATTAAAAAGAACCAAAAATTAAGAACAATAAATTATCACAATAGTTTTTCTCTCCATGAATAAAATACCCCATTCTTTTACGTCAGAACATTAGGATTTCTTTCTAGAGAAAGATTTCAGAATTCTAGAGGCATTGATTTGTTATTTAAATTTAACATATGCTTTTGTTCAAATGATGTAATTCTCCATATTTCTTTCATAAAAATACTATTGGAAGTATCTACCTCTTCTCTAGAGCTCCAAAAATGCCTATGGTTATTTAACCTTTAAAATACAGTATTTTCCTTCTTGGCATTGAGTGTTAATTTCTGTCAGTTGTTTAATAAACCCTTAATTTTAAAATCTTCTTAAGGAAGAGGATGTATCTACTTCTTAATGTATAAACATCCTTGTGACTAAAACTGAGCAATGTTCCTGGGATTTAGCTAACTAAATGAGTGGGAAATTTTATACTCAAAAGATAAGTGTTAAGTTCTCTTGAGTGTGTGATAACATACCAGAGACTACCAGAGTCACTCATCAGATATAAACCTTACTTTCCAAGCTATATATCAAGTCAGTAATAAACATTAGACAAAAAAGAAAGTGGTAAGGATGGGAGAATCCACATTTCCACACTTGCATTCCCTAAAGGATTAAAGAGGAAGTGGGTTCTTCAGTGAGCTTTTTTCCAAGAATATCAAGAAACTTCTTAATGTTCTTGGAAATGGAGAATATTTCTCCTATAGGGAGTTGTGCAACAAAAGGAATGGGGAAATTTTTGATAAAAGATGCCAAGACCTCACCAAACTGTGTATAGAAAGAAGCCAAAAGAAGGCTCTGAAAGCCAGGAGGAGCTCCTAGTTGAACTCCATCTTACTGCAAGCCAGTGACAGGTTTTGGGAAAGATTAGGAAATAGGCCAGAGCAGCTGGTAAGAACAATTGCTATAAAATTTTGAACTAAATGAAATCGTGTACAATTTGAAAGTAGCCCCTTGAGCAAGAAAAATGTTCTGTTTGGAAAATAGCCAATTTACCTAGTTCTTGATGATCTGTGGCAAGGTGTTACACAAAGTGTATGGCATAAATAGTACCAATTCACAGACAGTACTGTGCCAAGGGCAATAGTTTTAACACCTCCACCCATCACACCTTTTCTAGAACTACTAAGAAGGGACTCAGTAGACTGGCTTGAATGCTTCTCTGCTTCCTGATTCTGTTGAACATCATCTAGTGAGTACAAAGGGAAACAGAGAAGGAAAGAATCTGTCACATGCCTTGCAAATAGCAGGCTCTCAGAAAAGTTTGTTGAAGGAAGGAATGTAATGACAGGAGGAATTTCTAGTCTTGGCTCTGTCATTAATTACACAACCTTGGGCAGGTCACTTAACCACTTTATGGTAAATCATCCCACTGACCAATAAAACCTCAATGTCCTCATCTGTAAAATGAAGGGGTTGAACTATTGGACCTCTAAGGTCTTTTTCAGTGCTAAAATTCCATAATATACATGGTTTATCATGCATGAATAGTTTCTGAGTCATTCAGGATTGACAGTGTTGGAACTAAGAATTCTGCAGCAAGGAGGAGGATATTCCCTAGGTTCTGTAGAAGGAGGAAAGGTGTAAGGCTTTTTCACTATCATCAGGCATATAATGTTTAATAAATGTAAAACCCTGAATCATGTGCTGGGCAAACACAAGCTTCTTTCCTGCTCCAAAGGTGCTTATTTTCAGTCATGAAGCAGTCAGCTTCATGGAGGAAGTAAGACCTAAGTCAATGCTTTAGATGTCAATGAGAAAAGGAAGTCACAACAATAAATATGACAGGTTCTGTGCTTTTGACTATATTTTTTTCTATAAAAATCAAGAGCTTGCAGAAATCATCAGGCTCAAGGTCAAGGATCTAAATCAAGTCCAGGTGTGGTTCCTCGGGTTCGTTACCCTGAGAACTATCCTTCCCCAACTGTAGACCTATAGAGATAAGTTACCACCCCACACATGTATAACATACAATGGATATTCTGAGCCTAGTACCAAACTTAGATAACTGCAAAAGACAAAAAGGAGGAAGGGGGAGGCACACAACAGTCACTGAGACACAGCAATTACAAAATCCATCCAGGCACATATCTCCAGGTCCTTCACTGGAACTCAGCTCCACTTCTTGGGAGTCATTTCCCATGGTTCTTGGCTTTGCCCTCTGAGTCCTTGGTTGCAGTCTCTGGGGCATCCCTTGTGTTCCATAAGAAGTGATCTGTATTTGCAACTGAGGAAACTTCTCAGCTTACTTCCTACTTGTAAAAGGTTGAGGTTCCAAAGACTTCGTTACACTTTATACCATCTCTGTCCCTTTAGCCCAAACTGATACAATATCCTTAGAAAATGTATGGGCTTCCTGCATATTAATTTATAATCCACTCCATTAGACAAAATCCAGGCATCTCTTCAAGATAAGTCCTTCTCCACTCTGGTTCCCTGTGAGCCTGCTGTGCAGCAATGCCCTTAAAGTCGTTAGAAGCCCTATTGTTTAACTGTGAGTATCTGTGAGGAATGCCCTTATGATCCTTTGGAGAACTTCTGTCTAAAGGGTCAGAAAGGTACTACCCTAGATCTTTATGAGGTCTTAATAAAGAATCTTACAGTCTCGCCCTGGGTGTCATCTTTTCCAGGAAGCCATTTCTTAACTCAAGAACCTTTTGCTGACTGAAAAGGCTGTTCCGGATCCTTTAAAATTCTTCCAACTTCCACTCAAAAATGGAATAGCTTTTCCTTAATTCATTTCTCTCGTTTTAATAGAGGCAGCTAAGAAAAGCCAGATAGCACCCTCAACACCCTCAATTTTCCAGAAGTCTCCCTAGCTACATCATTGAGTTCATTAGGTACAATCTCTATTTTTCACATTATTGCTGGTGACAATTTTGCTGAACTTCCCACTACTACATAAAAAAGAGTTTCCTTCCCTCCAGCTCAAGTAGTATTTCCTTCACTTTCCTTTAAGCCTCACCAATAGGCCCCTCAAGGCTTCTGCTAACACTGTCTTCAAAACTTTTCAGGCTTTCACTAACAGACTCTACAAGTCCCTTCTGGCTTCTTACTGCTGCCTGGTCCCAAAGCCAATGTTACAGATTTTTGTTTATGGTAATATCCCAATTTCAGGTACCAAAAGTACGGAAATCTGCTGGTTAGCTATTGCCAAGTAACAAATAACTCCAGACATAGTAGTTTAAAATAACAACACTACTATTATTATCTCTGACAGTTTTTCTGGATCAGGAGTTTGGGAAGGGATTAGCTAGCTAGCTCTGGCATTGGGCTGCTCAATGTGTTTACAGTCCAATGGTGGCTGGACCTGGAACAATGTGAAGAGAATTTGCTGGAAAAGTTGGAGTTGTCTGTTATCTCTCTTCACACTGGCTCAGGGCCTCTCCATGTGTTCTCTGTGTGAGCGTTCTCACAACATGGCAGTTACCAACATCAAAGCAGCCAGATTGCTTATTTAGACACTAAAGGCTTCAAGAGAGTTAGTATTCCAGCTAACAAGACAGGAGCCACACCTAGGAACTAGCCTCAGAACCCCTGCAGAATGACTTCTGCCACATTCTGATGGTTACAAATGAGTCCCAGATCCACTCAGATTCAAGGAGAAGGAAATTAGATTCCACCTCCTGATGGTGATGGGACAAAGTTCTAGAAAAGCATGTGTAATGGGAGATATTGTTGTGTCCATCTTTAAAAAATACAATCTAACACGCCTAATGTGCAGAGTGTAGTGAGGGTTAGGGATGGTGAATGTAACATATCTGCAACACAGCTCGACATTTATGTAGTAGCTACTAAATAAATTATTGTTATTACTCAGTTCGTTATTATTACTCTTATTATACAGGGTGGGGTTTTTTTTGAACATTGTCAGAATCTTCTCAGAAGAAGTTTTGTTTTGACTTTCTTCCTCGTTTATGACTTTTATCATAGTCTTTAATTGCTAGTAGAGCACTTTAATGGATAATTTGGTATTTTATAAACCACAGAATATTGGAGCTAGAATACACCATATTAATCCTAGGGTGTGCTCCGACTTCTCCAGCACACCCTCTCCCGAGCTCCAGCTACCTTCAGTCTGCAACATGAGCAGCCTTTTGCCAGAACTAGCTAGATAATCCCTTCCTGAATTCCTCAACCATTTTATTTTATAGGCGACAAACCCAACGGTTAGTGTAGCCAAGTCATTTGCTGCATTCACAAAGATACACACCTCATTTCTAACAGACATTAGACTCACTCACTTGTTTGGTTTCCCAACCTAGTACTTTTTCCCCAGTAGCATTCCTACCTCTCTCACCAATAAAGATGTGATAATGTGATAACTCACACTTTTACCTTGGAATGAAAGTCCGTATTTTCCCTTACTTGACGATTTCACAATCCATTCTGCTTTCACATTGTCTGGGAGCCTTCTGCTGCATGGATCAGACTGTTTAGTTGGAAGACAGCATGCTTCTGTGGACTCATGTAAGTGTCAGTGAGAAGGTACTGATGTTAGAGAGCACAGACATGGAGCCTCTCCAAAGGAGAAAATAATGCAGTGTCTCCTCTCTCTCCCAGCATTTCTTATCTGAAGCAGGAACTCTGATGGCCTAACAATCATTTTCACTTCTCGTACTTTATTAATATCCTTGGAAAGATACTACAGGCCAAATTTGTCCTATAAGCAGGCACATTTAACTTCCATTTAATTTAGTAAGAGCTTTTACATATATCCAAGGGTGAAATTTAGCCAGAGGATAAGAAGAACAAAAATGTCACAGGTCAAATATGCCGTCAGTAGTTCATTTCTGAATATATCTTCCGCTTTCTGCTCTCTGTCATTCCCTGGAGAATTCTCTGTGTGCTGCTTTAAAGAAGACCTTAATTTTTCTTTTTGAAATGACTGATAACAATATAAAGTCATTGAGCCTGTAGGTTTGTATCGAGTAGTTTCATAAGGTTTGTTTCACTCATTTATAAGACCTTTATCCTCCTACCCCTTGTCACATAGCTCTCCTTATCAGCTGTTTTCTTGCTTCTATTAAACCAGTCACTGGAGGAAACACATTCCATCCTGAAGACTGTTGCTACTTGGAGGCACTGAAA
This sequence comes from Gorilla gorilla gorilla, assembly GCF_029281585.2. NCBI lineage: Eukaryota > Metazoa > Chordata > Mammalia > Primates > Hominidae > Gorilla > Gorilla gorilla. The sequence continues at coordinate 57,263,007 of NC_073229.2, read as the reverse complement.
TATGGCTGCTGTTGCCACTGTTGTCACTCCTTTCTGTTCTTCATATTTTTCTGCTTGAGGTTTTTGCTCAAGTGCTAGTATTCTTCATTTTCTATCCTGGTTGGAAATTTGCATCTTTATCCCTCCCTCACCACAAGTAAGAAATAAGTAACCCAAGATGATTTATTAATAACATCAATTCCACAGGCCCATGCAGACCTAAGTTCCAGTTGGGATATCTCTAAAGTCTATTGTGATGACCAGCTCTGATTTTTAAATGAACAGATGTGTTCATTGAGCACCAATGAATGTGGTTTGAGACCAAAAACAAAATTTGGAAAATTGTTAACAGCCTTCCTTTAAAAAACTGAGCTTCAAAAAGGAAAAGATAAATCCCACAAAAGAAATTCAAATATTCAAAGGCAATTTAGAAAACAGATATTATACCAAATCAAGAGAAAGCAGAAGATAGCTTAAAGCTGATTTCTACGGCCATCACTTTAATTGACATGAAGATATAGAGGGTAGCTGTATTTTAAAAAGCCTTAGATTTCAAACATTTTCCCTGAACTTAAAATTGATGTCAAGGGGGCAAAATAGGGATATCACAGTCAGACATCAGATGGCTGCTGTCAAGATTTTGGAGGACAACATTAATTAGGTGAAATCATAAAGGTTTGGGAATCAACTCTGCCATTCTAGAAACTAAATTTTGTGATTCCTCCAGAGTTAATGAAATTAATGAGGATGGGCTCATGCAAATTAACCCACAGGAGAAAGAGCTATAAGTCCCAAAATATCAATTGACAAGAATATACAATATCATTTATATTTGCCAAAAAAGCCCAAATTCTAATGTTTAGTTGGTGAATGGCTGGTCAGGACAGTGTCTCTCTCTAGTAGGAATATGTACATGGCTAGACAAATATTTGCATATTCAGCAGATATTTACCAATTGCATACTGAGTGCCAAGCACGATGTCAGGTCCTAGGGAGTCAAAGATAAATAAAATACAGTCTGTAGGCTCTTAGTTCCCACCATCTAGTAAACAAGCAAGACCAATACAGTCAGTTTTGACTACCCAGAAGGAGACCTAACCCAGGCTCCTAGAGTCATAAAAGGCTTCTGGGAGAAAAGGGTATCTCTGCCAAGTCCTGAAGTGAATAGCAGTTGTAATCAGACAACCAGTGGGGCAAAGCAGAAACAGCAAATCCAAGACAGGGGAGCAGACTATGCAGAAACCACAGGGCAAACTATCTAAGATGATTATTGAGTGTGGATCAGAGCAAGACAATGAAATGGGAGATCTTAACCCTTGTGTCATGAGGCTGGACCCCTACTCTGCCTGCCAAGTAAACTGAATATCAGGGATGGCTGATTTTAAGCATTACTTCTCCTAGAGAATGCTGCCGATTCTTGGCAAGTGGGTATCCTCTGTCAAACTAAGTGTCGACTCATTGGTGGGTCAAGAAAATAACTTCATAGGTCATAATGAGCAATTTAAAAAATGAAATATAATAGAAATTATTAGAGGACATTATGTATAATAAGGGCAAGTATTATTTCATGAGATTTTATTTTAGATGAGTGGATGGATGATCAGATAGATAGATAGATAGATAGATAGATAGATAGATAGATAGATAGATAGATAGATGCCTATAAATGCAAGTATATAGTTTGAGGTGCCCTGACTATATCTTGGCCAAATGCCAAATGGCCAATGTTGAGGGTTAATATTCATCTGAAGTGGAGGTCAAAGCTTCATAACCCCATGATGAAATAAATTTTGGGGATATAGGAATAAATCTGAAATTTTATGAAAAATTACTGCTTGGATTTTTAGAAGTCTGACATTTAAGGTAGAAATAATCACATCTCAGATTGTCATCTATAGGACTGTTTTTCAGCCACTAAACTGCCCATTCGCAAAACAAAATAGCACTCACCTGGATTCAGTGGTGAATTTAGATGCTTTCTGAGTTTCTCCTTTCTCTAACACTTTCTTCTTTTCTTAATATTCTATATATTTCTTACCTCGTCTGGAACAAAAATAATTGTAGGGAGAACTCTTGGCATTGACACCTGTGGGGGAAGGGACAAAGCAGACCTAGGCAGAGAGAAGCTAGACTGTGAAGCTGTCTCAATAAAGGCCTCAGTCCACTCCACAGCAAGCTGGAAAGCTAAAGGGTGGCCCTCCAGAGCTGGCCCATGTTGGGGTAGGTACATGGACCAGTCTTTGGGTGCTGGATGCCCCTGGGGAGGGAATCTGACTTTGGATGAGGCAGTAGCAGAGGGCAATTCCCAGAGAGGGCTGACCTCTGACATCTGTGAGCCAGCAGCAGTCCCAGCAGCTGGGAGACCAGGTCCTGAATGGGGATATAGCTGACACCCACAGTATCCATGACAGCAATGTAGTATATAGTTTGTCAGACTTACAGCCTCAGTTGAATTAAGTTATTAAAACATAAATTCATTTAAGTAAAAAGAATCAATGTAATTTTCTATTGTTATTTATTGCTATTTTTAAATTTAGAAAAATGTGTTGGCTCAGAAAGGATAGAATGCTGTTTTTAAAGTAAACTAATACACACTGTGTTATTATTTGTTGTTACTGTTAACAACATTTGGTTGTTATTTTGAAATTTTTTAAATTGTTTTGTTTATAGCATTATAATTGTTATGGCTCTGTTTTAGTCTTGCAGTAATAAATGTACATTTATAATTCAACTTACTGATGCAGATATAGATTTTCGTTCTGGGTTATATCTAGAATATTTCAAAGTGAATATTCAGATATTTATAAATCCAACAGCCTTCCTTGTTCTATTATTAACATTGCTGGGTTCATGCAACCTTTGCAATCATGTTATTGCTGATCACTCACAGGTTCAGAAATTCTAGAAATGATGTTGAACTAGGCATTCAGCCACTTGGACTTTCAAAGACTGGATCCAAAGCTAAACTTCAGGGTTTCTTTAGTATGTACATATGTAGAGTTTGCGGCAAATGTATTTCTTTCTGTGCATCTCAGTCGAAAAATTTGATGAACACTGTTCCAATTAACACAGTATAATTGCATAACAAACTATTCCAAAACTTGGTGGTATAAAGCAGCAATCATTTTATTATAGCTCATGATTTTGTGTATTGGGAATTTAGATAGAGGTCAGCTTGGTGACTATTAGGCTCCACATGACATCCAATGGAGTTACCCAGTGGTAGTCAACTAGGCATTGCTGAGGGCCCCAGATGGCCCATCCACATGACGGGTGCTCTAGAAGGGACAACTGGAAACCTGGGCCCTGCAGGTTCCCTCTGTCTCTCTGTGGAGTCTCAGGGCTTCTCCACTTGGCCTCTCCAGCAGGGTAGTCAGACCATTTACATAGAAGCTCAAGTTTCCCAGAGGAAAGAAATGGAAATTGCTAGTCTTCTGAAAAGCTAGGCCCAGAACTGGCATAGTGTTACTTCCATGATATCTTATTAATCAAGTCAGCCTCAGGCCAACTTAGATTCAGAGGTAGGGGACATAGAGTTCACTCATTGATGGACAAAATGTCAAAGTGTTCACAGCCATCTTTCATCTGCCACAAGCATTGTTCTTCATTGCCTGGCAGGGACTCTGGAGGCTGACTGTCTGAATTCGAATCCCACATCCTAGCTGTGCCACCTTGACAAGTTACTTAGTTTCTCTGTGCCTCAGTTTTCTCATCTATGAAATGGGGATAATATATACACCTATCTCCCTCATAGAAATGTTGTGAGGATTCAATGAGTCAAAAAGGATAAAGCATCCGGAGCTTTACTGGCCTAGAGTAAGTGCTCTATGGGTGCAAGCTCTTTCTTTTATCCTTGCTTCCTGTGTTGGCACATTCTTTCTAAATATGTGTTAAATCCCTTGTTCAAACGAAATCAGTGGCTTGCTGTTTGTTCTGACATAGCTGAGAGGCCAACATGCTCCTTTCGTGACAGTGGCTCTCTGCACATTGATAATGCGTACAAGAATGAGAATCTTTGGGGAAAGGCGGAAGAATGGAAGATGCTTTGTCAATCTCTTCACTTGAGAATCGCTAAACTACAGATTTTATGGATTCCTGGCCTACTATGTGTCAAGCCCTGTTCTGAGTGCTGGGGATCAAAGTTAGGTGAAGATGCAGTCCCCAGCATTTAAGAAACTCATATTCAAATGGGTAAGATGGTTAGCAATCAAGGAAGCAAATACATCATGAGTGCTGTGAAGAAAAGCCAAGCATAATAAGGGGATAAAGAGTTGCTGGGGGATAGTGGTTTTAAAGAAATTGTCAAGGACAATCTTGCTGATAAGAAGCTGTGTGCATTTTCACATTTCATCATACTTGATTAAATTTCCAGAGCTTTCTTCTTTCCTTAATTTTCTGAGACATCCTGTCTATGAAATGGCTCTGCAGGTGGCTGATCTCATCTGTTATGTGTAGATTGCACCAGCTTCACTACCAGAAAGTAACACAGAGTCCTAGTTCTGGAAGTACTACTGCAGGTCCTTTTCTACTCACTATGCTTACTAGCAGTGGGACAATGGGCAACCTCACTAAGATGTAAGTTCCTCATCTTGAAGATGGAGAAATATGCAGGCCAAGGAGAGAGCCCTGGGGGAGATGACAATGAATTGCTGGGGAGAGAGAGGCTGATAAAGAACTCCCATGGGATCAGCCAGAATCCAGAGGAGAGGGCAGAGAAAGGGGCCTAGAGTGGCTTCCCTGGGGGAGGCAAACCCAGATTGAGGAGAGGCAGAGATGATAGTCACAGATGCAAGCTTCCCATCTAAGTGGCTCCACTGCACCACAGCCTGGCCCATATACGAAGGGATAGTGACACCTTTATATATACAGGCCCCGTCCTTAGGAAGAGGAATGTAGCTTAATGTGGAGAAAAATAGCCCCAAGGTTTATAGTCCAGGTGGCCCTCAGTAATTGCTTAACTACAGTAATATTGCACGTATCTGGGACTCTTGAAAGTAATCATTTTCATCAATCAACAATAGACTTTTTCTTATCTCAAAAATAAAGTTCAAAGTCTTTAAGGGGCATTGGCCTGTCTACATTTCCAGCTTCTTCTTTTACTCCATCTCCCGCCATTTCTTGCGTGTGGTCCTGCTCCATAGGACTCCATGCTCTTTCCTCTCCCTTGTGGCTTCCTTATCAGTCCTAACAGAATTGACCCCTCCTGGCCCTGCATTCCTAGCACTTTTGCTTGTGTTGCTTTTATGACATCTTATCATATTACATCTTCATGGTCACTGAACTGTAATCTCCTTGAATGTGGAAATGAATTTATTCATCATTATTAGCCTCCGCTCTACTTTTTGTCTCACACCAGGTACAAGCTACTCAATAAATATTTGTGGGTCTAATTTGTTAATTAAGCATCTGCCATGGAGCAGGCCCTGTAAAGACAACAAGTAAGTTGACCACATGGCCCCTACAACATGATAGGGAGATGAGATGGAAACGGCCATGTGCACATGGAGGGTGGTATGTAGCAAATGCAGAGTGAATGATGGCAGCAGTAAGTTCCTTTAAGTCACTTTTGGAAGTGTTCTCACAGCACTGCTTTGTCTTCATCTTCATTATCATTTGTCACACTGCACTGAAGTCACCTGTTTACATGTGTATATAGCCTCTCCCACTCTTTATGAATTGAAGAGCATGGAATATGGCTGATTGATTTTTGTTATCCCTGGTTCCTGACCCTCGGCCAGAATTCAATATATGTTTTTGGAATGAATAGAACAGCTAGTTACTGAGAAATGTCACTTTTAGATACCTGGTCTTTCACCAGAACCTGTCTCATTTCATTTACTGATCCTGAAATGCTGGTAGGCTTTCTTCCATTTCCCTTTTCTCTTAGGGCTGATATCCTGGATATTATAGTAACAGTCCTTGAGGTTCTCCTTTGAATCTCAGATAAAGGCCTAGAAGAGCAGCAAAACATTCAAGTGCCTGGACCTTTACTGTTAGGGTCAAACTTTAGATCTCTTTCAGATGCTTGAAATGCACTGGTTTAAAACCTGCTCTAAATCAATGGATTTCAAGTTGTTATCATGAGCGAGGGACTGCCTTTTAAAATGCTGACAGAGAAAACTTGGCGTGACAGACAAAGGTACACCCCAGTGTGAGGACTCATAATATGATGTGTCAGGTGGGAAATCTTTTTAAAAGTTACTGTTTCCCCATAAGCCCAGATGCAGAAATCAAATGTGGAGCTGGGTGAGGGTTTCACAAGCAAGAGATGGAGGAAGGGACTTCAGGAAAATCGCAGTTGTGGAGAGGAAAGAATCTTGGTGCATCCAAGCAAGTTTACAGGCACCGTCGATTCTGGATTATTTACACAGCTTATGCAATGACAAATAGTGCCCTACTTATTTTTCCTTCAGACTGCCTATATTTTGTCTATTCTGTTCCCTTTCCCCAAAAGATCAGCAGGGAGCAAGAGAGAAAGGAGGAAAATCAAATCGGCTGAATATTTTCTTTTAAAACAGCTTCTTTGGCAGAGAGAAGGGAAGGAATAAAAGATAAAAACTCTTGACTGAAATGAAAGTTTTGGATTATTTGTTATTTTGATGATCCTTACTTTTCCATTGATCTAAAAAGCAAAACAACCTGACAGGAAAGGGAAGCCTGGATTGGGAGGGAAGAAGCCTGGGCTCTGGTTCTAGGTTGGTCATAAGACCTGGGAACAAGCCCCTCCCCTTCTCTAGGGCCCAGTTTCCTTGTCTGCATAGGAGCAAGGATGACACATCCAATCCATAGAACATGTGTCCTTGTACCCTGAGCCCTTGGCAGACATCTGCAATGGCTTATGGTACTCTCTCCCAGTGGGCTGGACTGGGCTTCAAAATGTTTCTCAGTGAGACTCCAAGCAGCCCTTACCAATGGATGGGAGGGAGGCAGCTCTCCAAATGTAACCTCCTGGCCATTGCTAACATCAAATTATGTATTCATTATCAGTGACATCACAAGCCCGATACTGCCTGAGGAGCTAGTAAATGAATATCAAATATAAGCTAAATTTCTCAAGGTGTCATGTATTTGGGAGGGTGAATGAGGTTGTATGAAAAGAAGTAATGCAAATTTCTCTGGCTCTTGTCACTACCCAGACACTTCCATCCTCAGCCTCTTGTAGAACTCACTTCAGGTTCAGCCTCATTCTCTTGCTCCAGAGGGCTCAGACAAGGGCCTAAAGGGACTGGGAACAGATATTGCCCTCTTTTCTCTTGGAGAACTCAAGTGTCCTCACAGCTCTTCCATCATCTTGTGGTGATAGTGGTAGTAATAGCAAGAATTTACATGAGACCTCCCTGCAATTCACCAGGTAGAATCAGTAACGTTTGAATTTCAGTTTGATCTAAAGTAAGGTGCCTATTATACAAAATGGTTAAAAGGAATCTGAGAATTTGGCTCAGTGTCCCTAAAACTCCATTAGGAAAGATGAAATGGTGAATGACTTGGGGTCTAGCCATTCCTTATAGCTGTGACCTGGAAAGCATCTTCTTAGTAAGACCCAGAAAGCTGGAGTTATCTGTGGTTGATATTGCTGCCTCCCACGGGTCCCAGTGGACTGTGTGTGTGTGTGTGTGTGTGTGTGTGTGTGTGTGTGTGTATGTGTGTGTGTGTGTGTGTGTGTGCCTAAAGGTCCCATTGTCTTTATCTCTAAGGAACTAACAGTTTTATTGCAGAATCTGAGTTAAGCACAGAGTACTGACAGTATCATGGAGGTCACATAAGGGATAGATCAGAATGGGCTCAAAATGCGGACTTTAGGGAAGGGAGCGGCCTTGGAAGACAGTGAACTTCAGAATAGTCAGAGGGGAAAGTGTAAGTCATCCCCACAGATGGGAAATAGCTCAAGCAAAGGCACAGGGATGGAAACGTTCAAGAACAATGATGAACCCACCCTGATAGAAGCAAATGATGCTTGTTGGAGGTCTCAATTGTGGACATTAAATTGCATTGGTTGGGTGGGGTGAGTTTGTGGGGAGCCCTAAAAGTCAGAGATGTTTGAATATGGTGCAGAGACCATAAGGAATCATTTCTGGCAATCTGTCTAACAAGGTATTTGGGAAGATTAGTCTGGCAAGGATTTATAAGAGAAATTGGAGAGGGAGAAATGGAGAGATTCGTTTAAAAGGCTCTTATGTAATTCATCCCTGAAGGAGTTTTAAATTTAATTAGAAAATAAGGCAGAAATGTGTATAGTACATATTATTGGGACATGTATATCTTTCCTATAAAATCTTTAAAACGTATTTATTTTATATGTTGAAGAGGCAATACATCCACATGGCTCTTAGACCAGAACAATATAAAGAGATAAACAGTAAAGGGTTTTGTTCCCACTTCAGTTCCTATCTGTTCCATTACCACCTGACACTCTACACACCTCCCATCATTCCTGAACACATTCATTATTTCCTTGTGTATACTTCTGGAGCTTCTTTATACAACCTCAAGAAAATATTAATGTATGCTCTTATCTTTCTTCATTTTTTAAAAAAAGATAGCATGCTATACATGCTTCTCTGGACCTTAGTTTTCTCACTTAAATATAGATTATGGTTTAAGATCAGACCAGAACTAAATGAAATTGAAAGAAAAAAATACAAAAGATAAATGAAACAAAAGGCCGGTTCTTTGAAAAGATAAATAAAATTGATAGTCCATTTGCAAGACTAACCAAGAAAAGAAGAGAAAAGATCCAAATAAGCTTAATTAGAAATGAAATGGGAAATATTACAACTGACATGACAGAAATACAAAAGATCATTTGAGGCTCCCATGAACACCTTTATGCACATAAACTAGAAAACCTGGAAGAGATGGATAAATTCCTGGAAATATACAACTCTCCTAGCTTAAATCAGGAAGAATTAGAAATCCTTAACAGACCAATAACAAGCAGCGAGATTAAAATGGTAATAAAAAAAATACCAACAAAACAAAGCCCAGGACCAGATAGACTCACAGCTGAATTCTATCAGACATTCAAAGAAGAATTGGTACCAATCCTTTTGACACCATTCCACAAGATACAGAAGAGGGAATCCTCCCTAAATCATTCTGTGAAGCCAGCATCACCCTAATACCAAAACCCGGAAAGGACAATAGCAAAAAAAAAGAAAACTTCAGACCAATATTCCTGATGGACATAGATGCAAAACTCCTTAACAAAAATACTAGCTAACTAAATCCAACAGCATATCAAAAAGATAATCCACCATGATCAAGTGGGTTTCATACCAGGGATGCAAGGATTGTTTAACATGCGCAAGTCAATAAATATGATACGCCATATAAACAGAATTAAAAACAAAAATCACACGATCATCTCAGTAGACACAGAAAAAGCATTTGACAAAATCCAGCATCACTTTATGATTAAAACCCTTAGAAAAATCAGCCTATAAGGGACATGCCTCAATGTAATAAAAAGCCATCCATGACAAACCCACAGCCGACATTATACAGAATGGGGAAAAGTTGAAAGCACTCCCTCTGAGAACTGGAACAAGACAAGGATGCCCACTCTCACCACTTCTATTCAACATAGTACTGGAAGTCCTAGCCAGAGCAATCAGACCAGAGAAAGAAATAAGGGGCATCCAAATTGATAAAGAGGAAGTGAAACTATAGGTGTTTGTTGATGATATGATTGTATACCTAGAAAACCTGGACTCCCCCATAAAATTCCTAGGACTGATAAATGAATTCAGCAAAATTTCAGGATACAAAATTAATGTACACAGATCACTAGCTCAGCTATACACCAGCAGTGACCAAGCCAAGAATCAAATCAAGAACTCAACCCCTTTTACAATAGCTGCAAAAAAATAAAATATAATAAAATAATACTGCTGAAAGAAATCATAGATGACACAAACAAATGGAAACACATCCCATGCTCATGGATGGGTAGAATCAATATTGTGAAAATGACCTTACTGCCAAAAGCAATCTACAAATTCAATGCAATTCCCATCCAAATACCACCATCATTCTTTACAGAACTAGAAAAAATAATCCTAAAATTAATATGGAAACAAAAAAGAGCCCACATAGCCAAAGCAAGACTAAGCAAAAAGAACAAATCTGGAGGCATCATATTACTTGACTTCACACTATACTGTAAGGCCACAGTCACCAAAACAGCATGGTACTGGTATAAAAATAGGCACCTAGATGAATGAAACAGAATAGAGAACCCAGAACTAAGCCCAAATACTTACAGCCAACTAATCTTCAACAAAACAAAAACATGAAGTGGGGAAAGGACACCCTATTCAACAAATGGTGCTGGAATAATTGGCAAGCCACGTGTAGGAGAATGAAACTGGATCCTCATCTCTCACCTTACATAAAAATCAGCTCAAGACAGATCAAGGACTTAAATCTAAGACTTGAAACTATAAAAATTCTAGAGGAAAACATCAGAAAAACCCTTCCAGACATTGGCTTAGGCAAAGACTTCGTGACCAACAACCCAAAAGCAAATGCAACAAAAACAAAGATAAATAGGTGAGACCTAATTAAACTAAAGAGCTTCTGCACAGCAAAAGGAACAGTCAACAGAGTAAACGGACAGCACACATACTGGGAGAAAGTTTTCACAATCTATACATCCAACGAAGGAATAATATCCAGAATCTACAAGGAACTCAAAGAAATTAGCAAGAAAAAAAAATCCCATCAAAAAGTAGGCTAAGGACATGAATAGACAATTCTTGAAAGAAGATATACAAATGGCCAACACACATATGAAAAAAATGCTCAACACCACTAATTATCAGGGAAATGCAAATCAAACCACAATGCAATACCAACTCACTCCCGTAAGAATGGCCATAATCAAAAAATTAAAAAAAAATAGATGTTGGCATGGATGCGGTGAACAGGGAACACTTCTACCACCAAAAAAAAAAAAATAGATGTTGTCATGGGTGCAGTGAACAGGAAACACTTTTACACTGCTAGTGGGAATGTAAACTAGAACAACAACCACGGAAAACAGTGTGGCGATTCCTTAAAGAACTAAAAGTAGAACTATCATTTGAACCAGCAATCCCACTCCTAGGTATCTACCCAGAGGAAAAGAAGTCATTATACAAAAAAGATACTAGCACACTCATGTTTATAGCAGCACAATTTGCAATTGCAAAAATATGGAACCAGCCCAAATGCCCATTAGTCAACAAGTGGATAATGACATGATATATATATGATGGAATACTACTCAGCCATAAAAAGGAAAGAATTAATGGCATTCACATCAACCTGGATGGAATTGGAGACTATTATTCTAAGTGAAGTAACTCAGGAATGGAAGACCAAACATCATATGTTCTCACTCATAAGTGGGAGGTAAGCTATGAGGATACAAAGGCATAAGAATGACACAATGGACTTTGGGGACTTGGGGGAAAGGGTGAAAGGCGGGTAACAGATAAAATACTACAAGTTGAGTTCAGTGTATACTGCTAGGGTGATGGGTGCGGCAAAATCTCACAAATTACCACTAAAGAACTTACTCATGTAACCAAATACCACCTGTTCCCCAAAAACCTATGGAAATGAAAATTTTTTTAAAAAAATAATAAAATAATATAATAAAATCCAAAAAACAAAGATCTTGGTGATAGATATGTGTTAATTTATTTCACTGTAGTAACCATTTCACTTTCTATATATGTATATCCCATGATATCATGTTGTAAACCTCAAATATATACAATAAAATTTATTTTTTATTTTTATTTATTTATTTTTTTGAGACGGAGTCTGGCTCTGTCACCCAGGCTGGAGTGCAATGGCATGATCTCGGCTCACTGCAACCTCCGCCTCCTGGGATCAAGCGATTCTCCTGCCTCAGCCTCCCGAGTAGCTGGGACTACAGAAGTGCGCCACCACGCCCTGCTAATTTTTGTATTTTTAGTAGAGATGGGGTTTCACTATTTTGGCCAGGATTGTTTCAATCTCTTGACCTTGTGATCCACCAGCCTTGGCCTCCCAAAGTGCTGGGATTACAGGCGTGAGCCACCGCACCCAGCCAATAAAATTTATTTTAAAAACAGATCTTCAACATTTTTCCAAATTTTTCTTCTCAGTTGCATAGTATTCCATTATACAGAGAACCAGCCCCTTATCGTTTATCACTAGATAAACCCCTTATCTCTTTTTTAACAATCTTCTGCTATTATAGGTGATGCTGCAACACATAACTTGCCCTTATATCAGTTTGTATGTGCATGTATGTCTACAAAATAAATTTCCACACATAGGCTCACTGCATCAAAATCCACATGCATTTATAAGTTTTACAGAGATTTCCAAATTGCCCTGTTTGGGGATTTTTCTGTACTAATTTACATACCCACCGACAATACCTGGGATTGCCTGATTCCCTGTAGCCTTGTCGACACAGGGGGTTCTCACTTTGGCAGTTTTTCTACTCTATTGGGTGAAATCTTCATGCAGCTCTAATTTGCTTTTCTCATATTATGAGTGAGGTTGAGCACCTTTTCATATGTTTATGGACCCAGTGTATTTTAAACGCTTTAACTGAGGGGACTGACTTCATCATTTCTGTATCCCTCCAAGAGCCTTCCCAAATGCCTTGCTACAAAGTAGATTTTCAGTCAAGATTTGTAAATCCAGTAAATGTTTATATGAAGAAGTTGGTAAATGATTGAATAAATGCTGATGTTATTGAAGCTATAAATCTTAAATTATATGTGATCCTTCCCTCAAGAAGCATAAAATATGATAAGCTCACAGTGCAGTTATAAAAGCAACATACAGATGTTCAAAGATTACAAACAGTATTCTGGGTGAATAAATTATTTATGTTAGACTGAAAAGTGGAGAATCCCACATGAAATACCTTATTCCTCCTCAGAAAGGTGAGGGACTGGGAAAAGAAGAATCCCACACCTCTTTTCCATGAGTTCTTCTTTATTTAAAGAGTGGTTTGGAGCTGGTATGGTTAAGTGGTTTTCATAGAACTAACTAGTAGATCAGGAAGAGAGATAAAATAAGACCCTCACACTGGGTTCCTCAGGCTACTTCTAGCTTCATTTCTTCTTAGAGTCCACCCAGAGCCCAGCTCCTTCTGATGGTGCAGGCCATCATTGGCTGGAGTTAGAAGCTTGAGTTTCTTCGCTTCTGTTGTTTCTGTATGCTCTCACATCAAAATACCATAAGCCACAAGCAAAGCATGCTTGATTGTCTGTTAGTTTTATGGACTTTGTGGGATTCCATTCTTCAGGAGCACATTTGCCCTCTGCTTGTTTTAGACCATCTCCAGTCACAGGGAAACCACAGCTAGTTAAGTGGAGGATGGGAGCAACTGTTAAGATCACAGCAGGAATCTCCATGGTGCCCTGGTACTTGAAGTGACTTTTCTTTTTTTTTTTTTTTTTTTAATTTAATTTAATTTTAAGTTCTGGGATACATGTGCAGGATGTGCAGGTTTGTTACATAAGTAAACGTGTGCCATGGTAGTTTGCTGCACCTATCAACCCATCACCTAGATATTAAGCCCCGCATGCATTAGCTATTTATACTGATGCTCTTCCTTCCCCACCCCCACCACAGGCCCCAGTATGTGTTGTTCCCCTCCCTGTGTCCATGTGTTCTTTTTGTTCAGCTCCCACTTATAAGTGAGAACATGCAGTGTTTGGTTTTCTGTTCCTGTGTTAGTTTGCTAAGAATAATGGCTTCCAGCTCCATGCGTGTCCCTGCAAAGGACATGATCTTGTTCCTTTTTATGGCTGCATAGTATTCCATGGTGTGACTTTTCTAACAGCTGTGGTGAAGCTGAGCTGTGGCTACAAAAGGAAAGCCTACCTCAAAAGAAGTGTAAAACTCTCCAGCTGCTCATGAAGGTGCCTCTCCCTGCTTAGAGAATGAGAGCTACCTCCACAGTCATGGGAAGGCTCTTCAAGCTGAACTGAGCTCAGAATATAAAATCACATGAAGCCTGGGACTGAGTCAGGAGCAACAGCCCACACTTTTCTGCAGGTATGCAGAAAAGGGGACAGGCAAAGAAGAATGAGAAGGTAGAAATTGAAATGTCAGGTTAGAATCCTGATTTCAGATTCTGTATGACTGAAGACAATCCTAACAAATATTGTCAGGGACCTAGGAAAACATTGTGAATGGGGACTCTACTTGTTATTTCAAATAGCCCTGTTGATGAAGATAAGCTGTTTAAAATAAGCATACTTGCAAACTTTCCATCACTGGTTCTTTTCTGTTGTTATGTTTGGTGCTTGTATGTTTGCGTGTGTTTTAAAATGGCAGGTCAACAAGAAACAACTTTGACATATGTTCAGCATTTAACAGTCGATTTAATACATCTGTGTTCATTGTGTCACTTCCTCCCCAGAACACCCATATGAGACAGGGAGGGTAATTATTTCCATCTCCACCCACTCCCCATTTTGTGGGCAGGAAGGAACCAGGCTTAGAAAGGTTGAGTGACTTGCCCAAGGTCACACAATTCATATAAAGGACCCAAGACTTTGACTCAGGCCTTCCAAATTCCCAAATGAAGCTCCTTCCAACATTTGTTTCTTAACTCATTGCAAAATTAGTTTAAGTAAAGGAATTCTAGCATTGAGAAATGCAAGAGAAAGAACATTATGCTCACCTTCAGCAACAGGACCATCATATAATTGTTTTTGTAATAATCTGAAGTCATAGCAATCGTCCTAAATCCATACAGGGATAAATGAGTAATCAATATGTCTGGACAACCACCCTGGTGATTATGCCACAGGCAGTAGGCCCACTGCAAGGCAGTTCAACTGCAAATTAGAGTTGGAACCATCGTATAAGGCTTGCCACTTATCCAGAGATAAGCATGTTATGTCACAATTCACAAATCACAGCGTTACCACACACAGTTCTCACTGAGTATTTATGTAGCCTGCCACATACCCAGAGTTCCTCTGAAAGAGGTGGAGGAGAAGCTTCAGACCACAGCTCCTTCACAGGAGAAGCTGGCAGTCTAGCCCATTTATGATGTTTTTTTGTGATCACTTACTACCCCCATGGAAATATTTGAGTCTGGCATTCTGATGTGAAATACAAGGTTTATAAGATGTCCTTCGTTCATGCAAGTAAAGAAGGAAGATTTATTGAACACTTACTATGTGCCAGTTACCTTAGTTACTGCATACCTGCAATTAAACAGACCTCTCAACTAAGAAGAAAATTTGCTTTGAGAATAAATATGTTAACCCCCGAATAGAGGTTACCTACGACTGAAGACAATCCTAACAAATATTGTCAGGGACCTAGGAAAATAATGTGAGTGGGGACTCTACTTGATATTTCAAATAGCCCTGTGGATGAAGATTAGCTGTTTGATGAAGAGACCCCAAATAGGTATCTTCATGAATTGTTTTCCCTATTTAGCAGTTAGTCATATATCATGAGTTACAGATAACCAAAGATTTTAAATGTTTCAAACTCTTAAAAATAACTGTCCCTTTAAACATTTCCCTGTCAGAGATCCTCTCCCCAGTTGTTACCTATTTTCAGATATTAATTTTTCTACACAGTCACATGGAAATAACAGGAAGCCTCTGAGGAAGTACACATCTATTTTATTTTCGGGGATCGGATTTTCCAGAGACCAAATAAAGAACAGAAGTAGGTGGTATTGTCATGGTCAGAATCATGGTCCCAGATCAAAACTCAAATGAATTTTTACAGAGAAAATTATTCATTGAAAAAGATGTGTCCTGAGTTTTCTACCGTACTCATGTTACCAAATTAATCAATGAAGCTCCTCAAAAGAGGGGAAAATAAAGCTAGAAGTCAAGTTAGAGACAAATATATCTAGTGTTCTAAGCCTGCTCTCTATTTCATTTTTGACCTGTATATCAAGTAGAATCATTTATCCTGTTGTGGTAGGAAATGAAGTTTTTCAGTAAATAAAACTTGCAAAAACAAAAAACAGCCCCCTGCCTCCAAAACCCCAAAGCATATTTCTTTCTTTTTCATTCTAACCAAGTTTGAGAAATATCATTCTAAAAATCTACTGCATACTGCTCTGTCAGGAGAAGCAGACAGAGCAGTATTAGATATTATACAACATTTAGTCTCTTTCTAATGACATTGGGCCTTGCTTCCTAAATTTGATATCCTCAGGTTAGCAGCAGGGGATTTAGAGGACTCAAAGCCACTGGATAAACATGAAGTAAGTCTTCCTAGATCATCCATTAAATTGGAAAACCTCTAGGGAAAAAGTGTAAACCTCAGAGCTCTTAAAAGGTTTTGTCACACATGTTCAGAAAACTTAGCAAAACCTTATTTTTTTTTTTACCTAAATTGATTTTGTATTATCCTTTTTTTCTTTTCTTTTGCTTTTTTGTGAATGCCTGGGATGTAGAATTATTTTAAGCCCAGTAAGTGGTTGAAAAATGTGCACCTTTTTTTTTGGCCGGGTGCTGTGGCTCACGCCTGTAATCCCAGCACTTTGGGAGGCCCAGGTGGGTGGATCATCTGAGGTCAGGAGTTCAAGGCCAGCCTGACCAACATGGAGAAATCCTGTCTCTACTAAAAATACAAAATTAGCTGGGCATGGTGGTGCATGCCTGTAATCCCAACTACTTGGGAGGCTGAGGCAGGAGAATCGCTTGAACCTGGGAGGCGGAGGTTGCGGTGAGCCGAGATCGCGCCATTGTACTCCAGCCTGGGCAACAAAAGTGAAACTCCATCTCAAAAAAAAAAAAAAAAAAGAAAATGTACAACACTTTTGTTATTGAAGAATCTGGTGACATTAACACTGTAGTTGCATCAAAACCAAAGGTGTGTGGTGATGTGTCAGAGAGACTGTGTAAATCCCACTGGCCTACTTGGCCAGGGCTCATCTGTAAAAGCACAAAACCCGGAGTATTTTATTTTTCTGCAAGGTCAAGAAAGTCAGGCAGCTCCTTTAGAAAAACAAAACAAAACTAGAGTATCACATTAGAATATGTTTTTATATTTGTGGGAAGGGGGAGAGAGGAGGAGGTGGTGTTATTGTTGGTTTTGGTTTTGGTTTTGACTTTTCATTCTGCAAAAGCCCCACAAATCTGCTTGATTTCCTATTGCAGTTGGCACTGACCACAGATTTTGTTTAGAGCATGTGGCTATGCTTAGTTCCCTGATAATACAAAAGGCAAAAGTCTCAACAATTTATCTTTTGGAGTCATTCATTATTTGCCATTTTAAGGGTAACAATTTTTGAATGATTTTTTCACCCCGAGACATGGAAGTGTCTGGCTAGAGGAGAAGAAAAGAAAAAAGAGCTAGCATTTAAGAAGAAGAGAAGCCTGACATGAAAACTGAAGAGGAACAGACACAGAGAAGGGAATTGGGCTTGGTTGTTAGTATCAAAGAAGATAAGGTGGTGGTAGGTGAGCTTGGAAGAGCAGTTTCAGTGAGGTGCTGAGGATAGAAACCAGACTGTAGGGCACGAAAGGTGAAGAGTAGTTGAGGAAATGGAGCCAGGGAACGCTGACAGCTCTTCCAGGAGTTTGCTTGTGAAGGGAAAGGTGCAAGTTAGTAAAGGAGTGGAAGGGTGGCTCCTGGGAAGGATTTAAGCTGCTTCTTGCATGAGGACGTGGTGCTCTTAGACATAGATTCTAAGTGCCACGGGTACTTCAGGCTGCGGTTGGAATACTTTGGTGAATCAGCAACATCAATGGCTTCATTTAAAAATGGAAGAAGCAAGGGACATGTATTTACAATTTACTCTATTCCAGATGGTTTCCTTGATGTTTATTCATTCTTCAGAAGGTCATGCTATATCATCTCTATCTAGATGCTCAGCAAGCAGCTCTGTCAAGACCAAGGTACATATGTAAAAAGAACTCCCTTCTCCTAGAGCTAAGGTAGTTCCACTGGGAAGAATACAAAAGTATGAGTTACCTAGACCTTTTCTACCTTGAGCCAGTCCTCAGATGTGCTGGCAGATGATTTTAACACTCTCTCCCCAGCTCATGATGACATTGAGGATCAGGATACTGAGACCCTTTAGGTAGACAGCCTGCAGCCAACATGGGTACACATTTGCTGAAGAGGTGTGGCCTCATGAATGGAGGACCTATAAAAAGACCACAGTTAAATAAAATCCAAGACACAGAGTGTCGAGCTCTGGCCCTGTGACCAGTGTCCTTGCCCAGAAACAGTAGAGAAGATCCATGTAGGTAGCTGGCCCAGGGCACAGGGAATGGTCAATCTCGTGGCCAGACAAGAAGGCAGTGAGAAGGCTGAGTGTGGGCCTGCAGGCAGAGGCATCATGGAAAGAAAGGTCAAAGAGTCAGAGAGGAGGAAGCACAAGACACGCAGCAAATGCAGCCGTACTGAGTTCAGTAGAACCTTCTTTGGGAAGAGGTGGGCCCATGTGCTAGAGAGGCTGCCTCAGGAAGGAACCATGGAGACTATAAAAGATACCAAGGGAAAAGAAGAACAGGAGAGAAGGAAATGAAAACCTAGCAGAGAGGTGTCACATTTCTTTTGGCATTTAAAACACTTCCAGATTGCATCCTTAAATTTTGCTGGACCAAGGATTACAAACTTCTGGCAAACTCAAGGCCTTAACTTTGGCATCCCAGGCCTTGTAATATCAAATCACAGCTCAATGTTAAGTTTTATTATTCAACATGAATGAAAAGGTCAGGGGGAAAAAGAGCTCTGTGGTGTTCCATTAAAGGAAAAACCTGATCATCTTAAAGCAATATGATAAGGGAGCCCATGTTATAAAGGGCAGTGGGTAAAGGAATACAGACAGTGAGTGCTTATTACTCCCTTGGAGTGCATTTGCATGCTGGGAAGGGTGTTAGCGTTCACATTTTGCAAGAATATCAGGCCAGTCCTGCTCAGGGGTCTTTTTCTGGCCTGACAGAGTTAACACTTCTCTCCAAATCTTTGATTGATGGGGAATAGTGGAAACAGCTGTCAGTAGATGGTTACACATTTAGGTGAAACATGACATGTTACTCCTCTTTCCTGCCCTAAAATATGTTGTTTTCTAAACCTGATCCTGTGTCTATGCAACATTCTCCACATCACCCGGGGAGTATGAAAGGACCTCCCCCGCAATCATCCTCCTGGGTTTCACAGGCATCCTTCTTAGATAATCTTGAGGACAATCAACTGGCAGATTTCATTTTGGAGTGCTCAGAGATAAATTCATTAAGATACACCACTGGATGTTCTGCTATGACCAGTCCAAAATGCTCCTACAGAGAAGTCTGTGACCTCCTGTGTCACAGGCAGGAGCTGCAAGGCAGGCATTTGAGTTGCACTTAATCACATTGTACGGCTCAGCTACCCGTCAGACTGAGCTGCTGTTACTGCATTGGTTTTTTCACCATATGCAATTGCTCCTAGACCTCTGAACTTTGAACTTTAAATCCCAAAGTTCCCTACTCTACCTCTTTACCTGCTCCTGACTGTGCCGTGATATCCCAACTCTCAACTCTCCCCTATTCTCTGCTCTATAATCCACTTTGGCCCTCCCTCCCACCATTCTGTGATGGAAGAACATACTTTGTATGATCTTGATCCTTTTATATTTATGAAGGCTTGTTTTATGGTCAAAGACATGATTTATCCTAGAGAATGTTTTCGTGTGTGCTTGTGAAAAAATCTGTATTCTGCTGTTGCTGGATACAGTGTTCTACACTGTCTGTTAAGTCTAGTTGGCATATAGTGTTGTTCAAGTTCCCTATTTCCTTATTGATCTTTTCCCTAGTTCTACCCATTGTTGAATGTGGAGTCTTGAAATCTCCAAATATTATTGTTGAATCATCTGTTTCTCTCTTTGATTATGTTAGTTTCCTTTATCTTTCTTGGAACTCTGTTGTTAGTTGTTTATATGTAATTTCTGTGTCTTTCTGATGGATTGATTGATCCTTTTATCATCATGAAATGTCCCTCTTGATCAGGAAACATAACTAATGGGTGCTAGATTTAATACCTGGGTGATGAAGTAATTTGTACGAAGAACCCCCATGACACAAGTTTACCTGTATGACAAACCTGCACATGTATCCCTGAATTTAAAGTAAAAGTTTTAAAAGTTCCTCTCTATCTCCAGTAACATTTTTTTTTTGTTTTAAAGTCTACTTTGTTTAATAACATAGCCTGTTTAGCTTTCTTATGGTTACTGTTTTCATGATATCTCTTTTACTTTTGACTAATTTGTATGTTTGAAGGTAAACTGTATCTTTTATAGCATACAGTTAAATCTTGGTTTTTTTTAAATCTCATGTGACAATCTCTGACTTTTGATTGGATTTTTAATCTATTTGCATTAATGATAGTATTTATATAGTTGTATTCATTTCTGCCATTTTATTTTTTTCTATGTATCATGTCCTTTTTATCTGTCTCCTCCTTTAATGCTTTATTTTACATTAAGTGAATATTTTCTAGTGTAGCATTTTATCCCTCTAATGATTTTTTATTGTTTATTTTGGAGTTATTTTCCTAGTGGTTGCTTAGGGCTTAAAATATACATCTCAGCTCTATCAGAATCTACTTCATATTTATACTAATTAATTCCAGTGAGATAGGTTAATCCTATATATCTCTATTCATGCTTCCCTTTTTTATGCTATTATTGTTGTATGTGCGTATGTATGTATTCAAGTTATAATCTGGTGTCATTTCATTACTCCAGGACAGCTTTGCTTCCACCCCCTCCTTTGTGCTATTACTAACAACTACATTACACTTATATGTTATAGTTTCCACAATAAAATTATATACATACTATTTGATACAATTGCTTTTTAGATCAGTTTAAAAAAGAAATATGCAATTATACTATCCTTTATAATTACCTATATAATTACTTTTACTGGTGTCCTTTTTTTTTCATGTGGAATTGAATTAACCTTTAGAGTCACTTGCACTTAAACTGAAGAAATTCCTTTCATATTTCTTGTAAGGCAGATCTGTTTGCAATGAATTCTCCCATTTTTACTTATCTAAGAATGTCTTTCACCTTAATTTTTGAAGAATAGTTTTACTGAATACAAGAGTCTTGGTTGACAGCTTTTTTCTTCATCAGTATTTCAGTGTGTCATTCCATTGGCTTCTGGCCTTCATCATGTCTCATTAGAAGTCAGCTTTTAATCTTATTGTCCATGACAAGTTAGTTTTCTCTTGCTGCTTTCAAGATTTTCTCTTTGTCTTTAGCTTTCAACATTTTAACTATGATGTAGTTAGGTCTGGATCTCTTTGTATTGATCCTACTTAGAATTTATTAAGACTCTTAGATCTATAACCTAATATTTTCATCAAATTTGGGGTGTTTTTGCATTATTTCTTTAAACATATTTTCTGCTTTTTCTCTCTCTTCTCCCCTCTGTCTTGTACTCTCATTACTTGTATCGTGGTGTCCTCAGTGGTGCCCCACATTTCACTGAGGCTCTATTCCTTTTGCTTGCTTTATTCTTTTTTTTTCTTTCCTCTTCAGAGTATGTAATCTCTAATGATCTATCTTCAGGTTCACTAATTCTTCTGTCAGTTCAAATCTCCTCTTGAGCCCTATAGTGAATCTTTCATTTTGGTTATTGCACTTTTCAACTTCAGAATTTCAATTTGGTTTTTAAAAATAATTTATATCTCTTTATTGATAGTCTCTATTTGATGAGGCATTGCATTATAGCATCCTTTGCTTCTTTATTTATTTATTTATTAGTTTTCATTTTCAGCAAGTCCTCAGAGCCAAACCTTTACTTCTTTAAGCATTGCTCCCTTTGGTTCTTTGAATATATGTATATGACTGGTTTGAAGTCTGTCTGCTAAGCCAGCATATATGCCCTTTCATAGGCAGTTTCCATTGCCTGCTTTATTCTTGTGTATGGGTAGCGCTTTCTTTGCATTTATCATAATTCTTTATTGAAAATTGGATGTTTCAGATAATATAGCAACTCTAGATATTGATCCCCACCCACCTTTTCTGGGGCTTGTTGTTACTTGTTTATTCGTCTAGTGGCTTGGATGGACTATCTCAGTGAAGTCTAATTTCCCTTAGTGTTAGCCTATGATTTTGTTCCTCAGAGGGCATAGCCTTGGGCATGTGCACAGTCACCTTAGGATGACAATGGTTTTAGCAGGGCTGTCTCTCTCTGTGTTTTTTTTTCCCCCTGATATCTCTGCTAAGCTGACTGCCTTTGTTGATATCATGTGTAAATATTAGCCTTCACTAATTGACACCTGATGGTTTTATTGTTTTCAACAGTGTCTGGGCATAAATTTCCTCACAGTTTGATGCAGTTAAATTCATCTTATTTGCAGGGGTAGTCTTTGAGGCCATTCTTTGAGTTTTGTTTCAAACCCAGGAAAGGCTCTTATTAACTGTCTCTTTTCCCTGGTTCTCTCTGTTAAGCATCTAGCTGATCTGTGCTAAACTTAAACTGGTTTAGCTTGTTGCTCTCATGGAGCTACTAGTGAGTGTCCTTTTCATTGGCTACCACCAGAATCTCCATTGTTTTCTACAGCACCTTCAGGCTTGAACTTCCTCATAGTCTCTGTTCCAAGTACCCTCAGTTCCTTGGGGAAAGCTATAAAGCTCTCTGTTGTTATGCCTGCCTTGTCCTGTGGAACAAATCTCTAAGCCATTGCTCTGGAACTGGCAGTGGGGACAGTGGTCTGCTTCTCTGGAAGCAACACCCTGCTTTATGAGCGAGGTGCTGGGAAGAGGGGAAGTAGCCTTTTGCCTTCTCAGCTTACTTCTCCTGGCATGGAGCCATCACTTTATGAGCAGGCAAAGGCAATTGAGACCTGGTATTCTTGGCCTGCTTCACCTGGAAGAGAACTTCTGCCTTACAAAGAGGGGCCTGGGTGGAGGAAGGAAGCCCCAGATCTCTCATTTGCTCTTGCCTGGCCTACAGCTTATGCAATACAGAGATAGGGGTCATGAGAAATGTGGGTGGCCTGCTTTTCCCAGGGAGATAGCATAACCTTAGACTGGGAGCTAGGGGGAGTAGAAGCTTCATGTTCTAATTTACACTCACGCAGAGTAGAGCTTCCATCATGCAGAGGTGGGGGGTGGGGAAGGAGCAAGTCATGGCTCAAATGCCAATGGACTCTTACTGTTCTTACTGAGATTTAGCAGATTTCCTTGAATGAATATTTCTCCATTTGCTGCATGCCTTTAGACAATTTTCAGATATTTCAAATGGTTTTTGTTGTTGTTCTTTGTTTTAATAATTTTCACTGACTTTGATTGTTTCACTGGTGATGAGGTCCTCTGAGCTACACCACCATTTTGGAAATAGCAACTCCTTTATCTCTGATTCTTGAAGCTCAGAAACCATTGTTATGTGTTCCTCCAGAAAGTCCAAAAGAATCCTGGCAGCCGGTGTTTGAAGGAAGGAAGAAGGAGAGAAGGAAGGAGGAAGGGGGGAGGAAAGTTGGCCTTGTTGTTACATAAAGCTTCATCAGAACAACTTTTTACACAGCCATATTTATGTATTCAGCAAACCTGATTGAACACTACACACATGAGACCCTGTGTTAACTCCTGGAGTGCAATGTCCTGTGGTCAAGGAGCTCACAGAGATGTCTGTCAGAGAGATTGACAAAAATAAAGAAGCACTTGCCATGTAATATGGAAGGGATGATGGGGGCAAGAGCCGAGGACTATGCCTGGAAAGAAGGGAGTGACATTCTGCCAGGAAGAATTAAAGTGGGCTTCAGGGGCAGCAATATTTTAGCTGCCTATTGAAGTAAATTCATCAAACAGAGGTGAAGGAGAAGAGGATTTGAGGAATAGGGAATAGTATGATCAAAAAGAACAGAGGCGTGCAAAATCATGGTATGTCTGAACTGTTTAGAGGATGCCAAGCAGTTGAGTGTAGTTAGAACACAATGTACCCTTTATGGTGGGGAGTGGCAGAAGAAAAGTCGTAGGGTAGGGCCCAGTTGTTAAATACACAAGATTGGGACATGATGCCATAAACACTGGGGAACCTCTGAAAATATTTAAGCATCAGAGAGAAGCTTCAGATTTATTTTGGAAGGATATTTCTGATGTGCATAGGAAGACAGTTAGACTAAAGTCAGGGAGACAAATAGGAAGGTATTGCAGCAGTTTAGGCATGAGATGATGAGAGTTTGAACCAAGACAGTGGTGTTGGAGATAAAGAAGAGAAGGATAGGAGAGGTCCAGATGAGAGGAAATCAAAAGGTCTTTGTGACCAATTAAATGCCAGTGAAGAGGAGCGAGGAGTCCAGGATGATTCTGAAGTTTTACTTTTGGCAACTTTTCAATTACCTGCTATTGTCTCTTGATAATAACGTCATTACTTTGATTTCTTGAGACCAAAGTCACACGTCAAAAAGTCTTCATTTGCCAAAGATGCATCTTGCCATGCTCTACGAAGACATCTGCCCATGCTTCTTGCCCTCATTTGATAACCTTATGGCCAGTGATGCTGCAACCAGAGACCATCTCTTTCAAGGCATGTGCAGACATGGGGTACGACATCCCCGCCCGCCTACCGAAGCAGCGGAGTTTGTCCATGCCCTATTCTGGAAATGAGAAACGCACTGACATCTGGTGATGCCATAAATATTTGGAAAAGTGGGCTACTAGGAAAGAACTCCTGACCAATTGAAATTTACAGGTACATCTTAGAGCTGCTAGCTCCTGTTCAACTGTTTGCTCAAGTGGCTAACAAGCACAAAACCAGATTTCTTTTGTATAAGCTTTCTTTTGCCATAAACTGGGACAGCCATGCTTTCAGTGACCCAATGTTTGTTGCATATTAATAAGAGTCAAATGATCAATTTTTAAAAAGCAGTTCTCGGAAGGCTTTTTTTCCATTGTAGGTATATCACTATACTAAGTCAACAAGTTGTGCTGATCTCTCATAGTCAAGAGTCCAGTGGGCTCCTGCGGGGTCTTGTTAGCGTGAATCCTGCTCCACTCAGTGGTGCTTATGAGCATTCCAGCTGGCCCCACCTGGCTGCCCTAGCCCACTAGCATCCAGGCTGTAGAGATGAGCTGCCAGGCGATGGCCTGGCTAGGTGAGGAGGGGGAGGCAAGTGGCTGCTTTGCATTCCAGATTCCACTTTTAAACAGATGCTCATAGTTTCTGATTATAAGAGAATGGCTGTGTGAGGTAAAGAACGTTAGATCCAAAAGTAGGGACACTTCACTGGGACCCTTAAGTTAGTGCACAGGTTTATGCTTAATACGCTGGCTGATCTAAAGCAGACATTGATCTAATTGAGATCATTTTTTCCAAGAGGAGGGTAAGCCTCCCTTATGCACATGGTTCCCTCATCCTCCAGATACTTAGCAGCCAAAATAAATATGTTTTCGTTTAGGCTGAAAATGCAGATGGTCTCCAAATGCCTGATAGACTATCTTGTTAATCAAAGCCGGGCCAACATAATCACCCTCCACTGCTCAGCTCTGAGCATGAGAATAGTCCTGCCTCATGCCTCCCTTTCAGTGCTGACCACCTCATCAAGCACAACAACGGTCAGATGTGGCCACCATCTGCAAGCTCTTCTCCTGCTGCTTTTGGTCCCACCACCCACCCTGGCCCCTGCCAGTCTATCAGACCATAACACACATGTAGCAGAAACATAAATATGATCAGCCACAAACTCTCAAAGTAATAAATACGTACACCTACTAAACAAGGATATTTGAAAATATAAAGAAAGACAATGGGAGATTACCCGAGGTAAATTTTAAAGAGAGCAGTGATTTGACAGAGATGTGGGAGGAAGAAAATGAATGATGACTCAAAGGAGAGAGGAGCAAGCCAACTTATTTGGTTAAAATCTGAAAGGCCAGCAGAAGATAGGGGCAGATTTAGAATGACAGCATCCAAAGGGTCCAAGATTTGGAATTTTTATTTAATAAAAGACAACTGACAGTCACTATGGGGACTCAGAAGAGATGTGTTGATATGAAAAATGTTTAAATAAGATTAAAAAGTGGCCATCTGATGGGACATCATACAATTATTTTTTGAGATGATTTTGAGGAATTTTTAATTACTCAAGAAATGTTTTATGATGTGATGAGAAGTAAAAAAGATGAGTACACTTTTATAATTTCAATGATGTTAAATAGATCTAAACATGCATAGAAAAATATCTGGAAGAAAATACACTAAAATGTTATGGTTGCTATCTCCTGGTAGTCAGATTAGAGATTATTCTTCTCTTTTGTTGAAATATTCAAATGTCCTACAAAGAACATATTATTTTAAAATCTGAAAAAATGACATTTTTTTAAGAATATTTTCAGAGAAATTTGATTGGATAGTAGGTTGGGATTGATGAAGCTGGAGGCAGATTGGACAACAGAGGCTTACATAGTATTTAAACTGTTAGTTGGAGGCCTAGTCTCACACCGTGGAAGTGAGATAAAGGAGAGAAAATGGGGGAGCTTAGTTCAGAGGAATAACAGAAGGGACACCATAAGATTACATGTTACCCATTCAAAGAGATGAGAATAGAAGCCAAATGTCTTAGGAAGAATAAGGTATTACCAGTAATTAAGTTGAAAGTACAGAGGGTTGGGCAAAATTTAACTCAGTGTAGTTAAATTTCATCTTAGTTGTTGTCTTAGCTGTTGATGGAACAAAGTTAGGCTGAAGACATTCTATTTGACGTGTTAATACAGGAACTCTTAATAGATTTTCTCACTAAGGGCTTTAGTTTGCTGAATTTTCTTTAATGTTGAATATTTGATCCATGCTAAAATGCTAAAAACCAGCCTTGATACCTCCAGCTCTATATCTAATCATCAACTAATGAAAATTAACTGAGTATTTTCTCTGTACAAGTTCCTAGCCCTTATAATCTAGTAGCAAATATATATATGTGCATATATTTATGACATATATACAAACTACTATGGAAAATACAAAATATGATAAGGTCTCTGAGACAAGGACAGATGCTTTGCTATGGGCCTCTCATTTCAGATATCTGGTCAGCCTTCCATTATCTATCTCCACCCCATCTCTGTAGACTCATTTTTCATTATTCTTCAGTAAATACCTCTACCCTCCTCAGGCTGGCTATTGTCTCTCTTCCCAGCCCATCATGCTCATTGTATCCATTAGGATGCTTTCAGCTACAAGTGTTATCTGTCTATTAATGACTTAAGTTATAAGGACAGTCACTGTTTTCTTATAATGAAGTTCAAAAGGTAGGTGATCTCGTGTTGATCTGGCAGCTCAGTGATTGTCATCAGGGTCTCACTTTATTACTTCATCATTCTTAGTGTACTAACTTTGCATCTTCATATGAGTTGCCTCATGGTGATAAGATGTCTCGTATAGCTCCAGACATTACATAATGTTCACATTTGAGGCGGGAAGGAGGAAGGAATGGTGCCAACAAGTTCTCCTCTTGAGTTTGTCTCTTTATCAGGAAAGCAAAAAGCCTTCCAAGAATACCCCTCCAAACGTTCTCATACATTTTCTTTGGCCATAAAGTAAATGTATCACACAGCCATGCCAAGCTTCAAAGGAGCCTGGAAACATGGGTATATGGCTTTTCCAGCCTCCAGAGCTGCACCATTCAATATGATAGCCATGAGCTGCATGTGACTATTGAATACTTAGAATGTGGCTAGTGCAATTGAAATTATCTCTGAATTTCTAATTTTATTTCATTTTAATTAATTTAATCTAAGCATAAAATGGAAGCAATAAAAAGTCTCTATTACATACAACTTTCTTGTTTTGAAAGGACTACATGTCACTTTAGTATAAAATATTAGTATTATAGTACATGTGTCAACAGGTACACACACTTTTTGTATTACACATAAACACTTTGTTGACTGGTTTTGTCAATACAGATACAAATATTAAAAAATAATAATTTTTTAGTACTCAGTTTGGCTACATTTTACACTTGTAAATTTATAAAACAGATGTAGATCAAATTTTTCTACTGTAAACTCAGTGTCTGAATTAAGATGTGCTGTAAGAATAAAATATGCAAATGAGCATAGATATTTAGCATAAAATACATGTAAATATATCAATAATTTTATGAATATTGATTACATATTGAAATTATAATACTTTGATATGAGTTTAATAAAACATATTAAAATTAATTTCACCTTTTCTTACATTTTTAATGTAAAAATTAAAACTAAAGCTATTAATTTCTAGTAAAAATTACTAGAAAATCTAAAATTATATGTATGACTTACATCATAGTTTCATTGGCCACTGCTGGTCTAGAGTGAGAGGAAGGTAAAGGTGAAGAGAATTGGCCATGATTTGTAGGTCAGTCAACCAATAGGGTCCACCTCACTTGTATTGCCTGTGTTACCTGCTGATGAAGAACACTCTCCTCTCGCAGGTCTATAATAGTCATTTTAGACTATTACAGATGAATGCCAATAATATGATGAATGCTATACTTGTCATTATAGACCTATGATTTATTGTTAACTTTACTCTCATTGTTATTAAGTTGGACATTAAACAAGATCTAGCTGGGCTTAAAGCAAATCCTAACTTAAGGCTAACCTCTTCCAAAACTCTCTTTTGACCACTTAATGTAGTGTTGTCATTCATGCATGCTTACTTTCATAAAACATTTATTATATATTGAAATGAATGTGAAGGAATGCAAGAATGAAGTTAATAATTGTTCCAAGAGGAGTCATGAACGGTTTCTCAGAAGAGATAGCATTTGAACTGAAATTAGAAGAATGAGTTGAAGCCTGCCATGTTGGAAAGGGTATTCTAAGCCAAGGAAGCAGTATTACAAAGGTATGAAAAGACAAACCGCATTTGGACACTGAAATTTTTATGTACCTGGGGTAAAGATTGTTTGGAATTGAGGCTAGAGTTTGCACTTTCTATAAGAGTAAAGTGCAGAAGTATTTTGTCACCCACATTCAAGTGGCAATTTAGCTGCATATAGAATTCTAGGTTGATACATGTTTTCTCTCAATATGGTAAAAGTACTATTATGTTCTTTTTTATTTCCATAGCTGTTATCAGAAAGTATACTGTCAATGTAATTGTCATTCCTTAGTAGACAATATGCCTTTCCCCTGGCTACTTTTAAGGTCTTTTTTTTTTTTTTTTTGATGCTCTCAGTATCACTATTATATCTAAGGAATGAGTTTCGTTTATATTTTTCCTGATCAGGATTTATTGTGCTCCTGGATATCGGGTGTCACATATTTATTATTTCTGGAAAATGCAGAGCTATTATCTTTTCTAATATTGCCTTTCCTCCATTCTATCTATTCACATCTTTGGAGCTTCCTATTACACATGTGTTGGATCTTATTACTCTCTCTCTTTCACATCTCAATCTCTCTTTCATCTTTTCCATTTCTTTAGATGACTGTACTGCATTTTGAGTGATTTTCTCTGATTAATATTTCCTCTTTTTTTCTTTTTGAGTCTTTGTATCAAAAAGTGTCTGAAGCTTAAAGTTTAGGTTTCCACTATTGCAACATAAGGGTTCTAATACATACTCACCATGCTACTTAGTCATCATGTTCTGTATTTATCTACTGTATTTAACACTTATTTTCTATCTACTGTATTTAACAGAAATATCTACTGTATTTAACACTTCTTTTCTATTTCTTTTCTATTTCTATTACTGTATTTAACACTGCTTTTCTATTCCAACTGACCTCCTCATTGTTGGTTATATTACTTAGATGATCAGGCAGTGTAGTAGTCAGTAAGGGAGGCTCAGAAGGGGCAGTCACAGACATACAAGGGGAATATGGAGAGAACTATGCCAACAAGCCAGAGAAGAAAATTTTAATAATTAAGGAATATTTTTAAATACCTCAGAGAGGCCAAGAGGCATGAGAATTGCAAAACGTGCACTTGAATTGCCAGTTGGGAGGTGATTAATGACTGTTATATTCTGCCCCTTTTTTCATGGTTTTTATTGATTCTTTATCAACTACAGTGATTACCAGAAAGCAGAGATGATAAATATTCAAGAAATATTGGGCGATCGATTAATGGATTTTATTTTAGGGTTTGGGGAACATACAAAAATAGCCATTTGGTAGCCATTGTTTTTTTATGAAGGACAAGAAGTGATAGAGTCAAGATATAAGAAAAGCAGTATTAAATTGAAAGTAATTTAGAAAGGATGTAAGAGTTGGAAGTCAGACAATTTGTCCCAGAGCCAAATTCCTCATGCAGCTTATGGTATCTTCTTCAGTGACATAGATGAATGGGCAGCTATTATAAAAGATTAATTGGAAATCTCAAACCATTCCAGAAAACACACACTTGGACGACACTGCCTTTCAGTCCATCCTGGACCCATTTCCCTTTACTGTGGTCCTGGGCAGTGTTAATACACCCTAGACATCGGAGAAGAAAATTTGTCTTTTGAGATCATTTACTACTCTTGCAGCTGACAAAGAGGTAATGATCATTTCAAATGTTTCCTCAGCCAAAGACCATTAATGAAACAGGTGTCCTCAGGAAAATGCTCTGTAATAGAAGGACTTGGGATTCTTCATACATTGTAGATCCATCTCTGGATCACATTTGTTTAAATTGATTGCTTTGTCTATCAGTTCATCTGTCTAAGTAACTAGCTTTGGGCAACTTGGAGGCATCCGTCATCACTGATTCTTTAACAAAGTTGTGGGTTAAGTCATCTAAAGAAAGATATTTCTTCCTTGACCTCAATTCCAGTAGGTCCAAGGGAGTTGGAAGTGGGAGGGGAGAATGTCCAGGAATCATAGCATTATAGGAATCTTACGCTGTTGACTGCAAGGGTTGATTTTGCGCCTGTTCTGAAATGAATTTTCCTGACCATTTGCTTTCTGTGCCATTTTTACTATTTATTTTGTTGCTTGGCTTACACTGGGCCTGAACATGACTTTGATCCATACGTCTGGAAATCATAGTTGCAGTTTGCTCTCCTTTTTCACATCCTGCTCTTTTAATAAAAATGTTCCCTTTTTTCTTGAACAGAATGGTTGAACAGAACAGCATTTGGTAAGGGCGAAAGCTGATAATTTGCTTAAAATGAGTCACTTTTGTGCCAGACTGGGAGCCCCATGACTCATAATTACAAGTTCAAAGACTAACTGTTTGTAACAAGAGGAAACCCAGCCAGAGGGGCTTTCAGCTTACCCACTCTTGCATTCTTTATATCCAGAGAGCAAATTATTGCCCAAGGCAACCAAAAGCTCATTAGTGAACCCAGTGAAGTGAAAGGCAGCTTCCTGGGCTTGGGCAGAGAGGACGGTCACTACCAAGCCATACCAGCTAAAGTTAACTAGGTCCTGGAGCATCCGCCAGTGAACATTTTTCACCACAGATGAATGCCAAGCTGAGTTTTTAAGCAAATCCAATTTAGATTCTTCTTCATCCTAGCAGCTTAACTTTTAGCACCCTTTCCTTCCTTTTCCTCTTCCTGTCATGTAACAGATGAGGGCAATTGGGGCCCCAAGCCCTTGGTATTGTTTTCCACAATCCAGTTCTGCTTCTGGATTAAAGACAAGACAGGATTTATAAACCAAGAGCAGCAAAAACAGTTGCCCAAAACAGCCCTATGAAGTAGACATTAGCCCTATTTCATGGATGAGGAAACTGAGGATGCTGCCTATCTGCAGGCTCATGAATTGCAGGCTCGCCCATTTTGAAGGGCTGTCTTTGTAGTATCTGATTCACAAGCCACACTGAGCCTCTGTGTGATCATTCAAGACCTTTTCTCCTAGCTACCCATTTTAAGTAAGCTCTTCTGGACAGATTGGGTGCTTCCTTTCATTCAGTATATATTATGACTACCTAATATGTGCCAGACACAGTAAGTATTCATGTCACACCTTCCAGAACCCTTTTTCAGTTAGGGTTTTTATCACCTGGAATGCCCTGCATGCATTTCACAGCCTGACCATTCCCTTTTCACAGACATGTGTTTGCTCCCTAACCCAAGTTTTCTGGGATGTAAGAACCTTAACATTCCATCCTCACAGCCATGCCCCTCCCTCAGCCTTACCACACACACATACATATAGATGTACACATACAGGTGTAATCAATTCCACTGCAGCCAGGAAAACCAAGGAGCAGAGGAATTAAGTAATTTTCTCAAGGTTATGCCCTAGTAGAGTGCATTTTTATAACAGTTCTTTCCTCTAGAACTGCTGTCAGTGAATAAACTGGCTTCCTAGAAAGCAAGAACTTCAATTCCTCCCTCTGAGAATCCAGCCTACAGAAATAACCCAAAATGCCTTTGTGCAAATACACTTTTTCAGAGAGACCTTCCTCTATTCTCCCTCAGTAAAATAGCCTGCCCCATCATTCATATCTTTCTATCCTCTTACTTTTCGTCATCTCTTTTCATAGAACTAATTAATAGCATGTGCTTATTTGATTCTCTTGTCTGTTGCCCTCAGTAGAACAAAAGCTCTCCAAAGGAAATAAGCCTTTGCTCACCACCATATTCCCAGCTCCAAGAATAGTAACTGACATATAGTGGCCACTGAGTAAATACTTGTTGAATTAATTAATTTATTAATGCACCAAGACACTCGGTGCAGCATTATTTGCATAGCGTATATATATAAAGCAATGTAAAATCCAGCATTAGAGAATGGACTACAATGGTGAATATTATCCAGCCATAAAAAGCAACATTCCTAAAGACTTTCACTACTGACAAAAAAAGGATTATGAGATAATGTTAAGTAAAATAAACAGGCTACAAAATTGTATATATAGTATCATCTTAACTATGTAGTAAAACAAAGCATAGAAGAACTGGAAGGAAAGTAGAGAGATTGTGAGTGATTTTTCTTGCTTCTTTTATTAATTAATGTTTTGAAACAGCATCTCACTTTGTCACCCAGGCTGGAGTGCAGTGGTGCGATTATGGCTGACTGAAGCCTCAACCTCCCAGGCTCAGGCAATCTTCCCACCTCAGCCCCCTCAGTAGCTGGGACTGCAGACATGTACCACCAGGCCCAGCTAATTTTTGTGTTTTTGGTAGAGATGGGGTTTCACCATGTTGCCCAGGCTGGTCTCAAACTCCTGGGCTCAAGCCATCTGCCCACCTCAGCCTCCCAAAGTGCTGGGATTATAGGTGTGAGCCACTGTGCCCGGCCTTTCTTGCTTCTTTACATCATTCTGTTACCCCAGTTTTCTTCAATGGGCAAGCCATACTTTGATAATTAGAAAAAGTAAAGTAATGCCTTTTGCATATTCTTACCTCGTCAGGCATAGATGAGGTTGACATCTTTAGGACTTGCCTTCCGTATCGACTATATACCTCTCTGAGCTCCTATAGGATAATGCATCTATGAAAGCAAAACTCCTCTGAAACCTTCCTAGATAGCCTAACATTATCCATCCATAATGGTCAATTACTTATGTCTGTTGAGGATGTACAACAGATACAGATATTAGCTTGGATGACCCCATAGCATTCTGAAATGATGATAGATGTCTCCAAAGATTCTCATCTGTCACTTTCAGAAATGGAAACTCTTGCCAGGAAAAAAAAGAGAGTGGCTCTCACTAGCCACCTTGCCATTTATACGTGGCATTTTGTTTGGCCCCCTTTGGAGAGAATTATTCATGGAGTTAAAATGTAGAAAATAAAAATAAAAGCAAAACAAACAAACCACAAACTCCCAAAAATGAAAACCTAGTGAGAAAGAGACAGCAGAATAGTGAGGTGATGAGGTTAGTCAGGGTACAGGTTAGCAAGGGCCTGTGGATGTTGACACGAGCCAAGTCCCCCAGAACAGAAAGGTTATTTAAAAAATTCTGATTGTGGGGGCAGAGAGGAAAAAGCTCAGTTCCAGGGTTGGCACCTTCATAGGAGAGCAGTTTGGGCTTGATGTGGGCAGGCAGGTGTGCCAATCTGGTACCTATCAGAGGACCTGTTTCCAATGGGACTGCGACTGCTCTCTCCCTTCCTTCCTCTCTTTCGTCCTACTGTACTGGAGAAGGAGCACTGAACAGGACAGGTTAGCCTCTGAGGAGTTTTCATTCCATACAATACATACATACATGTGGTTTCAGAGGGTGATAAGTGCTAAGGAAGGATATGAAACAGAAAAAGAGGGTAGAAAATCATTGTGGTGGGTTGGGGACAAGGGAGCTGCAAACTGAATAGTGAGTTGATAATCATAAAGATCCCAGAAAAGAACATTCCAGACAGTGAAACAAGCAGCAAGTATAAAGCCCCAAAGGCAGGAACACTACTTCCATAGTTGAGCAGCTGAAAGGCGGCCAGGGAGCCAAGAAGGCATGAACAAAGAATACCTGGGTGTGGCATGAAGAGGGAGGGATGTAGCCAGGGACCAGATGACACCAGGAGGTCTGGTAGGCTGAGGAGGTTGGGGTATATTCAGGTTTGGCTTTGTCCATGGGAAGCCACAGGAGAGTTTAAGGCAGAGAGTGACATAATCATATTCTTAAAAGATCATTTGGGTTGCTGTATAGAGAGTATATTGCAGGAGGGCAAAATGGAAGCTGGCAAGGCTATCAGGAGACAGTCCAGAGAAGAAATGGCAACGACTTGGGTTAGGCTAAAAAAGAGACAAAGAGAAGCAGAGAGGTGTAAGGCATTATTCTGAAGGGATTGTTGGCAGGAGTTGCCACTAGAGCTGATGGCATGTGGGGGTTGAAGAATCATGGAAGAATCTTAGGATTTTTTGCTTGAGCAAATGGTGCCATTTACTGATATGGAAACAATTAGGGGGAACAGCTTGGGATAGAGCTTAGAATGGAGCATGAAATTAAGAGTTCTGTTTGGGGTATGTTAAGTTTGATATGCCAATTAAACCTTCAAGTAAGGATTCCCAGTGGAGTGGCCTGTCAGATGTCCCACTTTGGCACTCAAAGGGAAAGTCATTTTGGAGCCATTTGTGTATAATACATCGTAAAGCCATGCACCTGAATGAAATCACCTGTTGAAAGAGAATAGTCTCCAGAGCTAAACAATATCTGAAGGTTGGAAAGAGAAGCCAGGGAGGTAGTACAAAAACCTGGAGGGAGTAATGTCACAGAAAGCCAGGGAAGGAAGTGCTTCAGGCAGGAGGGAGCTCGTCAGCTGTTTCACCGACTGCATATTGGTCAGGCTAGACTAAGTTATGCTCTGGTAATAAATGAACACAAAATGTCAGTGTCACTTAATACAACGTATTTTGGCCGGGCGCGATGGCTCACACCTGTAATCCCAGCACTTTGGGAGGACGAGGCGGGTGGATCTCCTGAGGTCAGGAGTTCAAGACCAGCCTGGCCAACATGGTGAAACCCTGTCTCTATGAAAACTACAAAAATCAGCTGGGTGTGGTGACAGGTGCCTGTAATCCCAGCTACTCAGGAGGCTGAGGCAGGAGAATCACTTGAACCCAGGAGAAGGAGGTTGCGGTGAGCCAAGATCGCACCACTGCACTCCAGCTTGGGCGACAAGAGCAAGACTTCATCTCAAAAAAAAAATTAATAAAATGTACTTTTTGTTCATATTGCATGAATAATGTGGGCCAGAGAGGTAGGAGCTCTGGTCCCCAGAGACCGAGGCTGATGGAGATTATATCTGCGATGACCCCCATCACCAGAGTGAGGAAAGAGAGAGTATGAAGAATCGCAAAGGGGCTCTCCACTGCTTTAGCCAGGAAGAAACATATCACTGCCGCTCACAGCCCGCTGGCCAGTAGCAGTTATGTGCAGTTCCCTAACCTTACTGCTGTACCACTTACCGAGAGGCCAACTCAAATAAAAACAGAAAACTGACCAATGGTTTTGGCAATCCAGAGATCACTGGGGATTTTGAAAGGACAATTTCAGTGGAGTAGAGGGGATGGAAGTCCATTGGACTACAGCAAGGCGAGAACAGGAGGTGGGGGAATTGAGAGGTGAATGTAGACAGCTCTGTTGAAGCATTTCCATGAAAAGGGACCAAAGAAATTGAAAGATAGCTGGAAGGTTAATGGGGTAAAGGAAGGATATTGTTAAAAGAGTATTTTTTTTCCTCCCCCAAGTGTCTAAGTGTTCTTAAGTCCCCTACGCTGCCAGTCACACTACAAATAGATTATCTTTTCTCCTCTTCCATCAATGAAATCAAGGCCAGTAAACATGAATGTTTTAACCTTCCATTTGGTACCTGCAAATTCAAATATAGCTACATTTAACTATAACCGATTCAGCATAAATTTTAAAATATGACTTTGTGCTGCTGGAAATAATCCAGTGGGGGAAATTGTTCAGGCAGGAGATAAGGGTTCAGGGAAGAAGGCCAGGAGAGGAGTTTGGGAGCCACAGCCCAGGTGAAGGGGGTGGGCTTTGATAAGATGGTGGATGATGTTTAGTTGTTACCAGAGGGAAAGCTTGGACTTCTGGTATACATGAGAGTCCACTGGAAGACATGGTGGTGGAAAGCCCCTGTCCTGTCACATTCATTTTCTCAATGAGATGAGGTTGTTACTGTGGAATGAGCCTGGCTGGTGTGGTTGGGAAGCAGAGAACACAGAAACAGTAGAGGCAGACTGACCATTTCAGCCACTGCCTCTCCCTACGTTGCTAACCCGTCATTTGTAACTACCTTAAAAATCCTCCTGCTGTGTTAAAGTAATTCTTTCACTCTTAACAGATTGCTGTGGGTGGGTTTTTAGGTGACTCATTATTACTTATGATGGTAATTATAACATTTTTACACTTTCACTTTTTATAGTATATTCCACATTTACTCATTCATTCTGTCAGAGACTTTTAAATAAATGATTCATTGCTGCCATATTGTTTTCTTTATTTTTATATAAAGTATATTCACAGAAAACTACATTAAAGACATATGTACAGTTTAACAAATAACGTTTTTAAGAAAAACAATTTTGGCCAGGCTCAGTGGCTCATGCCTGTAGTCCCAGCAATTTGGGAGGCCGAGGCTGGTGGATCATCTGAGGTCAGGAGTTTAAGACCAGCCTGGCCAACATGGTGAAACCCCGTCTCTACTAAAAATACAAAAATTAGATGGGCCTGGTGGCACCTGTAGTCCCAGCTGCTCAGGAAGCTGAGGCAGGAGAATTGCTTGAACCTGGGAAGTGGAGGTTGCAGTGAGCCAAGATCACACCATTGCACTCCAGCCTGGGCAACAAGAGTGAAACTCCATCTAAAAAAAAGAAAAAGGAAAGAAAAGAAAACAATTTAACTGGAGATCTCTCCTTCTTGCTCATTTATTCAGTCAAGAAATCTTGTTTGGAGCATCTACTGTATCCCAGGCAGTGAGCTTGGAGCTAAAGTCACATGCCTTTGGGGGCTCATGGCCTGAGGGGTAGGGGAGGCAGAGAGGTGAGATATCATGGAAATATTACATCATTACAAAGGCATTGGATAGTTCTAAAATGGCGAGATGCACAAGGTACTGCCCACTCATAACTCCTCACAATACCATTAAGAGATAGCAGTTATTATGTGTTTCATTTTATAGATGTGGAGCCTGAAACTTAGAGCAATATAAATGGCAGATCCGGGGCACACAGCTAGTAGTCGAAACCAGCACTCAACCCATGGCTTCTGCCTCCAAGTCCTATCTCCTTTCCCCCACCACTGAACAGGAATCACAGAGCAGCCTGCTGTTACGCTAAAGGAAATCTTCTTCAATCATCTGAAGGAGGGAGGGAAAATTGCCTGACAAGCCTGTGGAAAACTTAATTGGGTCTCTGCCTGGGAATACCTTGGGCAAACAGGGAACTGGTTGAGGGTGCAGTGTCTGGTCCCAGTGGCCACTTGAGCTTGAATGCCCCTGGCAGCCAAAGGAAATCCCCGAGGTCCTGCCAGTCTCCATGCCAAGCCCTTCACCTGGTGGGATCCTCCCCATCCCTGTGGATTTGCCATTCTATTTCCTGTGCAGAATAATACTGACCCCCTTTCCTCTAGCTCCTGCTTCTCAGTGCTTCTAAAACCTGCCTCAGGAGGAACATTCCCTGAGAAATCCTTCTGCAATCTGACCACCTGCTCCTCTGCTCTCTCCCAGTCATCTATACCTTCTGAACCACGTGACCTTTGATGCCTTGTCTATCTGCTTCGCCTGCCTTTTAACATAAACTTTGGCCTTCCCATGCCCTCAGTGCTGAGCTAAATTGTATGGTCAAGGACAATATTTCCTTTACTTATCTCCAACTAACCATAGAAAAGGGTGTCAATAGCATAGATACTCAGTGCTTATTAACAGATGGTCTGTTTCACCATTTGACTCAGCCTGAATGAATAAACGAATGTTATATTTAAACAATAAAATGCTTTCCAGAGAAGAGGCTATTAGGATACAGAGAGGTCAGAGGTTAAAGGATCACCTCCTGGATGCTTCTCGCCTCTTTTCACCACTGTTCACTGGGGGATGGGAGTTTCTTCTCCTCAAAGCCCACATTATTAGAACCTGGGCCCTGCCCCTTCATCTTCTCTGTAGTGCCCCCACCAACACTCAACTCCAGTCCAATCACCATTTCAAGTGTATAACCTATTTAATGTGGAGACTGTTCAGAGTACAATCGCTGTACAGATTGGGGAAAGATAATTACCATACTTAATTGAACCTAACAGAGTTCTCTAACCAAAAAGTCCTTAATGGCAGAGTCAAGGATTCACTACAAGCCAGCCAGATCTTCACTTTCCCCTGCTCCATAACCCAGCCCCTGGGCTCTCAGGTGATGCGGCTCCTCCCAGGTGTCAGGTGTCTGGTGCCTTCCCTAGTTTCCTGTTCACAGAGACCTCCAGCTCTTGTGAACTGCAAATTGATGGGTTTTGGTCCACGTTCCAGCTCACAACCCTCCAAAAATTTCCTTTTTTTTTTTTTTTTTTTAACCATCTCTGACCTTCTGACCCTTAGGTCTGATATCAGTGGTTTGCTGGTATTTATGAGATCATTTCTAGTTGACAAATGACTTTCACTTAGCAACATAGCATGCAAAAGGAGCGTTTTGGAAAAAATTGAACTCATAGAAACAGAGAGTAGAATGGTAGTTGCCAGGGGCTGGAGTTCGGGGAAATGAGGAGGTATAGAGCCCAACATCTGGGGCTCTAATGCACAGCATGGTGACTGTAGTTAATAATACTGTATTGTATACATGATATTTGCTAAAAGAGATCTTAAGATCTTAAGGGTGTCAATAGCGTAGATACTCAGTACTTGTTAACAGAAGGTCTTTTCACCTTAAGATCTTTTCTCACCACAAAACAAACAAACAAACAAAAAAACAGGTAACTAACTATATAAGTTGATGGATGTATTACCTAACTTGATTGTGGTAATCATTCACAACATATACCTGCATCAAATCATCACATTGTAAACCTTAAATATATACAATTTTATTTGTCAATTATGCCTCAGTAAAGCCGGGGTGGCCTGTGCAGAAATAAAGGTTCCATTTCCAAAAAAAGAAAAAAAAAGAAAGGTGGGTTTTGGAGTCAGACAAACCTAGGATATAGTTATGGCTTTGCCACTTACTAACTGTTGACTTGGAGTCACTTTTAACCTCTTTCAACCTTAATAACCTTGCCAACTAGGCCCAATACTACCTAGTTGACTAGGTTATTGTAAGAATTAAATAAGAACATATGTAATGCCTCTAGTACATGCAAAGTTCTCAATAAGCATCAGCTTTCCACCACTACCAATAGAGTTGTGAAGATTAATTGAATTAATATTTGTGAAATATGGAACAGTGCCTGTCACATGGAAGACACACAAAAAATAAATTTCCCCTTCCTTTTTTTCCCCAAAACATGAACATAAGCATATCTAAACTCCATTTTGCATCTACTTACTTACAAGCTAAGGAAACAGAATTTTACTTAAATCCATACATATTTCAGGGAAGGGGTATTTTTTGCTCCTTAGCTAGAATGCAATTCTTTAATTCTCTTTTTAAAATGTATGAAAATTGACCAGGCATGGTGGCTCACACCTATAATTCCAGTGCTTTGGGAGGTCATGGTGGGCAGATCACTTAAGGCCAGGAGTTCGAGAACAGTCTGGCCAACATGGCAAAACCCCATCGCTACTAGTTATACAAAAATTAACCAGGTGTGGTGGCACACACTTCTGGTCCCAGTTACTTGGGAGGCTGAGGCACAAGAATCGCTTGACCCTGGGAAGCAAAGGTTGCAGTAAGCCAAGATTGCACCACTCTACTCCAGCCTGGGCAATAGAGCAAGACTCTGTCTTAAATAAAATAAAAATAAATAAAATTAAATACATGAAAATAAATGAGTCTATAGTGAATCCATTCCTAATTTAGGCATAGATAGAAAATTTGCCTCATTTTTCAGACAACAGGACTCGTTAACAATGCTTTAACCACTGCCTTTGAAGCAGAGGCTTACACAAGAGCTAATCTCATTAGGGTGGAAGCCACTCAACAGGACCCTGTGAACCATGGCCTTTGGAAGCAGTCAAGGACATGTGAGACTCAGGGAATCCTATGTTCTGTAGAATCTGGAGCCTCTTTCTTTTTTTTATTTTTATTTATTTATTTATTTTATTATTATTATTATTATTATTATTTTTTTTGAGATGCAGTCTCACTCTGTCGCCCAGGCTGGAGTGCAGTGGCGTGATCTTGGCTCACTGCAAGCTCCGCCTCCCGGGTTCACGCCATTCTTCTGCCTCAGCCTCCCCAGTAGCTGGGACTACAGGTGCCCGCCACCACGCCCGGCTAATTTTTTTGTATTTTTAGTAGAGACGAGGTTTCACCGTGTTAGCCAGGATGGTCTCAGTCTCCTGACCTCATGATCCGCCTGCCTCAGCCTCCCAAAGTGCTGGGATTACAGGCATGAGCCACCGCGCCCAGCCTATCTGGAGCCTCTTTCTAAGCTGAAGAAAACTGCTGCCTTTCTGTTCAGGGAGCTGTCAGTCAACCTACAAAGAATTCAGACACACGTGTTCTTCCACTCAGATTCCCAGGATTGGTCCAAATATTGAGCCTGGAATTAGACATCCAGGCTCTTTCAGTGCTGCCACATCTACGGGCTAAAATCAATAGAAAAGACTCAATAGATCCAGTTTGGCCTGGCAGCAGGAGCCACAGCGTGCTGTCTTATTTAATGGAAACGTTGCTGGCCTCCAGATGCCTAAGCTGGCTCCAAAACGCAGAAATGCCACCATGACCCAGGCGGCTTTCCAAGCTCAGTGCCTGCGTCTGTCCACGGATTTCTGTAACAGCCCATGTGGGCACTTTGTCCTGGATGAGAACATTTACAAAATAAAAACCCCAGAGATGCTAGGTTAGGAAAATGAGTGTTTTCTGCAGATGCTCTTGAGGACCACTGTTTAGATGTCTTTTGTTATTGCTGGCAATCAGAAGCTACCCCAGAGCAGCTGCCATTTTTTCAGAGGCTCCAGGCCTGTCCACTCCCTTGGCAAGCCAGCCCTTTCTTCACCTGCTCAAGGGAAAGTCCAGGAGGCAGCCGCAGCAGGTGGGTGAATCAGATGCAGTTACCAAGATAAAAGGAAAACACAATCTACCTTGAGCACTGCCCCCTTTATTCCACCCAGCCCGCGTGGTCTGCACTGCTGGGCCAGTGTGGGTTGCCCGTGGGATGTGTGATTTCTGGCATCAGGAGTCAGGAACCCATTTGATTTATTTAGATGTGGTGCCACCATTGGGTGGGTCTCCTAAGGTTTATGTGGCTTTCCACTTCAGATTTTCCCTTCGCTCTCCTCCCTAGAGCTCCTGCCAAGACTACCATGCTTCAGCCTGGTCCAAGCCAGCCCTGAGAACCTACTAATTAAAGGTTCCTTTGACATCTTTCATGTGGCTACTTAAGAAACTCTAAGGCAAGTCCTAATCTGAGGACTTTAGCCCAGGTGATATTATCTGAACTGAACATAGCCCTTTAACCTCAAAGCCTTGGGGCACTAGCCCATTCCAGAAATTGTCAATCGAGAGGAGGAAGTAGGTTCAGTGAGTGTCCTTGGTCACCCCAAAAGATCTGATCTCTGGTCTTCACATCTGCAGTCACTTTGGCCGTGGCTTTTTTTCTTCCCCTCATCCTCAGATTTCATACCCTGCGGTACCGGCGCAGCAACCCCTCAAATTGTAGCTGGGCTACACCAGGCCCTTTAAAGTCAGCAGAACCGTGACAGATGGCTCTGCTTACTGTGGTGACCTCCATCACCCTGGAGGTGGAGGAACATGAATGGAGGGCTCCTCAGTGATACACGCATGCTAGGGCATGATGCTGCTCTCCAGGGGAGACCATCTGCACATTAGTTCCTAAAGCGATGGGACCAGGTGGCACCGGCATGATGACAGTAACAGTAAATGATGACATTTGCTATTATCAAATGGCAGTTGTCATTTAATTGGTTAGTAATCTGGAAGCCACCTATTAAAGGAAGAGCTTCTATACCAGGGATGATTGACTGGCAGAGGCTGCTGAAAAACTGTGCTGAGAACTCTAATGCTATGATTAGTTTCCCAGGAAAGATGCTGAGATTGGTCAGCGATGTCTTCTAGGGGTATGAAGAGGGAAAGCGGTAACATAGGGTCTGCATATTCAACATCCTTGTCTTTCATGCACCTTTCAAAAACTCCTCCTTCCTAAATCACAAGCATCCTTGTGGGAGGAAGGTAAAGACACTATCTCCACTGTTCCATCTAATCTTTCTGGGAGATGGCTCATTTCTCTTATAAGATCTGTTATAGCCCCCAACCCCATTCCATGCATGTATTCAGTCCAGTGTCAGTGCATCCTTGGCTCTCCATCGTCGAAGCTACTGGCTTGTCCTGCACCTGGGTTTCTGGCTGAAGCCACCATTTCCTCTCTATGCCCCTGGAGACATCCAGCACCACTCCCAAGAGTGTGGGCTCACTGACCTTCCCCCTGATCTTCCTATCCCTCTTGACCTTTATATTTCATGCTACAGCTCGATAGATTATCCCTTCCTCAGCTCTGCCTTGTCTCTCTTCTAAATCCTTATTTCCTTTTCCTCCCATCAACCCGTTCATTCTACCTTCTCCACACACTCAGGGACCTCAGTTCTCTCCAACTAAAGAAGAGAGGGGAGAGAAGACCAACAGGGGACGATGAACAGTGAGGGGGTGCTGGATTCCAAGGAGACAGGCGTTTGGAACACACTGAAATGGAATTCTCTTCTAATTAT
This sequence comes from Gorilla gorilla gorilla, assembly GCF_029281585.2. Taxonomy (NCBI): domain Eukaryota; kingdom Metazoa; phylum Chordata; class Mammalia; order Primates; family Hominidae; genus Gorilla; species Gorilla gorilla. Next base: position 57,219,870 of record NC_073229.2, on the reverse strand, counting down.
TTAGGTGACGATATTTTTGTCTATTTCACCCAAGTCAACACTTACCAAGAAATTTCACTTCAGATAGAAGGTTATTTCAGGCACCATACAAAAAACACACTTGATCCCTGCCCATTGCTTCTCATTCTTGTATGCACCTCCAGATTCTACACGTTGTAGGTATTCATCATACTCTGGTATCAGAGCTGTTCCCTTACCTTCAATTTAAAGAGCTTCCACTATTGAGCCACAGAGTATAATCATCCTTCAGTATGATTCCCACCGTGAATCATCAGCTTCCTTCCTGCCTTAGCACCACATGCCCCCCACCCAGCTCTGAGTCTTCTCATGCTTTCAGTCCCAAACAGTGTGTTCCAAACCCCCATCTCCTTGGAATCCACCCCCCTTCTCACTGTTCATCGTCCCCTGCTGGTCTTCTTCTCATCCCTCTCTTCTTTAGTCAGAGGGAACCGAGGCCCCACGTGAGTGAATATCTCCCAAGGAAAATATATTTTTGGCTCCGACTAGGAAATCATTTTTCAGCATGAATAACACAACTCTCTCCATCATTGTACTTTTGTCAATTTTTAAGCAATAGCTTAAGCAGCAGTAGGTTGTTTAGGAGCAGCCAGGAAAATAAGCTCTGGCCCATGTACCCCAGACTAAAGGAAATCAGACAGCAGGCCCAAAGGCAATAGCATAAACTCTCCACTTCCGATGTTTTTCCTTTCCATTTGGTTTCCATGGGACCCTGTGTTGGGGATGGGGAGGGCTTCCCAGAGTACCAAGTTGTATTCGTTAGCAAAATAAGGAACTGAATTTCAGGTTGAAAAAAAAAAGAAAGCATTAAGAAGTGGGTAAGGGACCAGCGCACAAGAATTTGGATGCCTAATGTTTCAGAAACCCAACCCTGAGGCTGATGTTGAAAGCCCCTTGTTGACTACCATTTCTACCTACGTGCTCTTTGACCACTATCAAAGTTCAGAAGAGATTACACCTTTGGGACTTGTAAATATTTTCCATCCAACTTACAACCAAAATTGCAATGTCGTCTTTTGGAGAATGAGACTCAGAAATTCCTCTCCTTTAGGTTTTCAATGGTTCTGTAACTCAGCAAGCCAGCAGGCTTCTCTTAATCATTCATATTTCAGGGATCCAGCGCTGGGACCTGTGATTAAAATTCACTAAAAGCAAACAACTAAGAAATGAGCTCTAGAAATGAGCATGGCAAGTTCCCAAGGTCCTCAGCTCTGTTGAGGAGCTGAGTCTGACAGACTAAACAAAGTTGGGAAGAAGATAAAATGTATGTCTTTGCAGTACCTCTTAGCTAATTGTCAATAAATTGTGGAATTTTTCTTTGCTAGCACTGAAATAATGATACCTTCAAGAGTATAGTCTTGTGTCACTTAACAACTGAGATACATTTTGAGAAATGCGTCATAAGGTGACTTCATCATTTTGTGAACATCATAGTGTGTACTTAAAGAAACCTAGATAGTATAGACTACTACACACCTAGGCTAGATGGGATAAACTAATGCTCCTCAGCTACAAACCTGTACAGCATGTTACTGTACTGAATACTGTAGGCAATTGTAACACAATGGTAAGCATTTGTGTGTCTATACATAGAAATAGTACAGTAACAATGCAGTATAAAAATAAAAACACCTGTACAGGGCAGTTACCATGAATGGAACTTGAAGGACGGAAAGTTGGTTTGGGTGAGCCAGTGAGTGGTGAGTGAGTGTGAAGGCCTAGAACATTACTGTACACTATGTGTATTTTATAAACACTGTACACTTAAGCTACACTAAATTCATTTTTACTAATATTTCAATAATAAATTAACCTTAGCTTACTGTAACTTTTTATCTTATAAGCCTAATTTTTTTAACTTTTTAACTCTGTAATAACACTTAGCTTAAAACACACATTATACAGCTGTACAAAAATATTTTTTCTTTATATCTTTATTCTATCAGCTTTTCCCTATTTTAAAAATTTTTCATTTTTTTTAAGCTTTTAGACTTTTTTGTTAAAAATGAAGACACCGTGTCAGGACCTTCAGTGTCACTGTCTTCCACCTCCACACCTTGTCCCACTGGAAGGTCTTCAGGGGCAGTAACACACATGGAGCTCTCATCTCCTATGATAACAATGCCTTCTTCTGGAATACTTCCTGAAGGACCTGCCCAAGGCTTTTTTACAATTAACTTATAAGTAGAAGAAGTACACTCTAAAATAATGATAAAAAGTATAGTATAGGCCAGGCGCAGTGGCTCACACCTGTAATCCCAGTACTTTGGGAGGCTGAGGCAGGTGGATCACCTGAGGTCAGGAGTTCGAGACCAACCTGGTCAACATGGTGAAACCTCATCTCTACTAAAAATACAAAAAGTTAGCCGAGCATGGTGGCAGACTAATCCCTGTTACTCGGGTGGCTGAGACAGGAGAATCGCTTAAACCCAGGAGGCAGAAGTTGCAGTGAGCCAAGATCAGGCCACTGCACTCCTACCTGGGCAACAAGAGTGAAACTCTGTCTCAAAAATAAATAAATAAATAAATAAATAAATAAAGTATAGTAAATACATAAATCAGTAAAATAGTCATTTATTATCAAGTATTATGTACCGTATATAATTATATACGCAATATTTTTATACAACTGGCATCACAGTAGGTTTATTTACACCAGCATCACCACAAACGTGACAAATGTGTTGCACTATGACATTATGACAACTATGACACCATATGGGACCACCGTCGTACATGCAGTTCACCATTGATTGAAACGTCTTTATGTGGGGCAGGACTGTAGTTGCATTTTTATAAAAGCTTCTTGGAGTTGGAATTCATCTCTAATGGTGGGCCAGTAAGCATGGTGACATGTGCTGGGGAGAAGATGGTGTTGAATTTCTAAAATCATACTATGTAGGAGATGAAACTGTCCAGTAGCATGGTGGCAGAGAGAGAGAGAGCAATGGATACATGCCTCATTTTTCACACCATCACAATATGCTATCCAGAAGGAAAGACATTAAGCATCTAAAGCACTTTTTCATTCATTCATTCATTCAAAAGATATTTTGTGTGCCAAATATGCTATAGTGCTCTTGTATGCCAAGTACTGTCTGGATTCTAGAAATATTGCTGCAAACAAAACTGACAAAAATCCTTGCTTTTATCCAAATTGGAAAAGAGAAAGTCAAACTATCACTGTTTGCCAATGATATGATCTTATACCTAGAAAATCCTAAAGACTTCTCTGAAAGATTGCTAGATTTGATAAATGAATTCAGTAAAGCTTCAGTTTACAAAATAAATGTACACAAATCAGTAGTTCTGCTTACATCAACAAGGACCAAGCTGAGACTCAAATGAAGAACTCAATCCCTTTTACAATAACCACAAAAAATATATAAAATACCTAGAAATATATGTAACAAGTGAGGTGAAAAATCTCTACAAGGAGAACTACAAAACACTGATGAAAAAAACATAGATGACACAAACAAATGGAAAAAATCCCATGCTTATGAATCAGAAGAATTAATGTTGTGAAAATGACAATACTGCCTAAAGCAATCTACAGATTCAGTGCAATTCCTATCAAAATACTAATATCACTTTTCACAAAATTAGAAAAAAACTCCTAAAATTAATATGGAACCAAAAAAAGAACCTGAATAGCCAAAGCAATCCTAAGCAAAAAGAACAAATCTGGAGGAATTACATTACCAGATTTCAAATTACACTACAAAGCTATAATAACCAAAACAGCATGGTACTGATATAAAAGTAGACACACAGACCAATGGAACAGAATAGAGAATGCAGAAATAAAGCAAATATTTACAACCAACTGATCTTTGACAATGCAGACAAAAACATACACTGGGGAAAGGACACTATATTTAATAAATGGTACTTGGAAAATTGGATAGCCACATGTAGAAGAATAAAATTGGATCCCTATGTCTCACCATATACAAAGATTAACTCAAGATGGATTAAAGACTTAAATCTAAGACTTGAAGCCATAAAAATTCCAGAAAAAAAAAAACCTAGGAACAACTCTTCTGAACATTGGACTAAGCGAAGAATTCATGACTAAGACCCTAAAAGCAAATGCAACAAAAACAAAAATAAATAAGTGGGACCTAATTAAACTAAGAAGCTTCTGCACAGAAAAATAAATAATCAACAGAGTAAACAGACAACCTACAGAATGGAAGAAAATATTTGCAAACTATGCATCTGACAAAGCAGTAATATCCAGAATCTACAAAGAACTCAAGCCAATCCGCAAGAAAAAAAACAAATAATCCTATTAAAAAGTGGGAAAATGACATGAAGAGACATCTCTCAAAAAAAGATATAAAAATGGCCAGCAAACATGCAAAAATGCTCAACATCATTAATTATCAGGGAAATGCAAATTAAAACCACGATGAAATACCATCTTACCCCAGCCAGAAAGGCCATTAATAAAATGTCAAAAAACAATAGATGTTGGCATAGATGTGGTAAAAAGGGAATGCTTATACTCTGCTAGTGGAACTGTAAATTAATATAATTTCTATGGAAAACGCTATGAAAATTTCTCAAAGAACTAAATGTAAATCTACCACTTGATCCAGCAATCCCACTACTGAGTATCTCCCCAAAGGAAAACAAGTCATTATATAAAAAAGACACCTGGATGCATATGTTTATCACAGCACAATTTACAATTGCAAAGATACGAAGTCAACACAAGTGTCCACGAACTGATGAATGGATAAAGAAAATGTGGTGTGGATTACTGCTCAGCCATAAAGAACAAAATAATGTCTTTTGCAGCATCTTGGATGAAACTGGAGGCCATTATCCTAAGTAAAGTAACTCGAGAACAGAAAACAAAATACCACATATTCTCACTTATAAGTGGGAGCTAAGCTATGGGTATGCAAATTTGTACAGAGTGGTATAATAGATATTGGAGCTCAAATGGGGGAGGTTTGGGGGGTGAGGGATGAAAAACTACCTATTGGGTACAATGTACACTATTCAGGTGATGAGTGCACTAAAATCCTAGACTTCACTGCTGTACAATTCATCCATGTAACCAAAAACCACTTGTACCCCTAAAGCTATTGAAATAAAAAAAAATTTTTAAATACCTGCCCTCATGGAGCTTACAAATTCTAGAAGTAATAATAAAACATATTAACAGATGAAGTAAACTATGCAGGTAGTAAAAAACATATATGGTTCTGTTTTTCTGTGATATTGTAAAAATAAATCAACATTTTAGATAGAGAAGCACTAATAAGAGTACGATCTCATGGGTAAATCTACTATTAATATTACGAGGTCATTTTGAGCCCCACCACCTTGCCCTTTCTGTCAGGCCTACTTTCCCTGGAAAAACTGATCTAAGAGCCGAAATGACTGCCTCTAAAAGCTGGGCATTTTTCACCCCTTTATAATCACTTATTTATGTAAGCCTCAGTTTCCTCGTCTATAAAATGAACTCATTTGTGGAGATCATAGAGAAATTTAACTGAAATAATATATAAGAAAGCACATGATACTATCCTTGGTATAGAGTATATAAGAAATTCCTTTTTTAATCACCTAGAGATCATTTCTACTGGATGGCAGAGCCACCCATATTAATCAGGTTGCCTTTGTAATCCACACTCCATCTTTGCCCCCTCCACCTGGAAACTTCTTCCACGTCTTCTCTACCTGGGAAATGCTGCTTCATCCTTCAGATCCTTCTAGATGAAGTTCACTTGCTCCCTCCTGCTTGCAGTCTTCTCCCACTCTCGCTGAGAGTCCCTGCCTCCCTCCCTCCCTCTCCCGCATGCGGGACACATACCTCTCTACAGCAAGCAGCAACCTCCATTGTAAATATTTGTTCACTTTTCTTGTTTTTGTTTTGTTTTGTTTTGTTTTGAGATGGAGTCGCACCTTGTCACCCAGGCTGAAGTGCAATGGTGCTATCTCGGCTCACTGCAACCTCTGCCTCCTGGGTTCAAGTGATTCTCCTGCCTCAGCCTCCCAAGTAGCTGGGATTACAGGTGCGTGCCACCATGCCCAGCTAATTTTTTTTTTTTTTTTGTATTTTAGTAGAAATGGGTTTCACCATGTTGCCCAGACTGATCCTGAACTCTTGAGCTCAGGTGATCCACCCACCTCAGCCTCCCAAAGTGCCAGGATTACAGTCGTGAGCCATTGCGCCCTGCCATTTTTCATTTTTCTTTCTCCCTTACTGGACTTCAAATTCTTTAAATCAAGGATCAAAGCTTTAATGTTCAACTTTACATCTCTGTCACATGCCTAGCACAATGCCTAATATAAATAAATACTTCTTGAGAGAATAAATAGATGATTGTCTCGTTAGCAAGGTGAGCTTTTAATCACTCTTTTTGCTCCTTTGCTCTTTCTCTTTCAAATGCATACAGTGCATGCTCAGGGACAGGAACTGCCATAGGAGAAAGAGCCTGTTTTCTAAATCCTCAGAGGGACAAGGAAGTGATCTCTTCAGTAAATAAAAGCTGTTCATTAACTTTGCAGCTGATCCCAAAATGGGGTGAGAAATGGTATATTAGTGCAATCCAAAGGAGCTGCGCATGAGCTCTGAACAAGCAGAATGGGGATGGGCAAGGGTAGGGCCAGGCTGGGACCTGGGCTCACACACTGGAGCTGCCCGTGAGTCCTTCTCATGTGCCTCCCTTTGTGGACCTCAGCCTTGCTCCAAGTGGTGGCCTTGAAGTCTCTGCAGGCATCCTGGCCTTGCCTTGCCTCTTTGCCTTCCAGCTATGCTTCAGCCACCTCACCTTGGCCTCCCTGAGTGGACATTTGGGAAAACAGCTGACAAGATAATAGCCATCATTCTGATGTCCTTCACCTGTGGTCACCACAATCAAAGAACTCCAACTCCAGAATACTTTGTCCGTGATAGAAGGAAAACCAAGGTTATGTTCCTGATGATAAGCCCTTGGCACTTCAGGACCCCTAAGTGCCTTTTAAGCCACCAAGAGTATTAAATCCTTCCAGTGTAACTTTCCCATAATGTGTACTTTATTCCATTGTAAGTCTTTGAAAGTTGGCGATGCATGTAGAATATGTTATGCTGCTGGCCCCGAATTTCTTAGTAGGACCTTCAAGACTGTACACAACGATCCCAAACTGCCTGCGCTTGTCTCCTCTGTGCCCTCCACGTCCTTTCTGCTCCCACAGCCCAGGCCCCAGTGCACCTCAGGGAAGGTGTGTTTCATGTTGTTTCATGTTTTCATATTGTCATTTACTTTTGTGTTGTTGGTTGTTGGGAATATAGTTAGTCCCAGTGGTTGCTCAGTGCATTGTAAGTTCTCCCAGGAGTGGCTGCCGCCACAGTGCCATGGGCTCTAGAGTGGTCCTTTCCACCCAGCTGTCAGTTCACACTGTCAGCTCTGCAGAGAAAGCAGAGCCTGGGAGGGAAGAGGCTGTGAACCCTTCTTCCCTGCAGCTTAAGCAAGCTTTCACTCCCACCCCACACCCCTTTCACCCACCACCCCCACACCTCTGTTGGTGGAAGGCTGCTCATCAGCTCCCCTGCGGGAGGGCAATTTGGAGATCCCCCAAGCAGGCTCCAGTGTGGTCTCTGTGGAGCTTTTCTCTTCCCATCTCCAGTCCAAAGTCTCATGCCCTCTACTGTCTGTTATTATTTTATTATGTAGCAAAAGGTATGCACTGTTAGAACTGGGTGCAGACCCAGACAGGGGAAAGGCATGGAATGAATCCGCTGGCTCCTAATGGGCTCTGCTGGTGAAACGTGCCCCTCAATGTCTCTCATGCATCAGGGATCATCTTTCTGCGTCTCACACAAGCGGATTCCCAGGCCTACCCAATTCTAGAGTGTGCAAGGCAGATGTGGAGACAAAGCCGAGTCGTGCCCATTTGCTTCTGATCGGAAAAGGGTGGGGTGTATTTGTGTGCCTCACCATTTAGACATTCTTCATGGTGCTATTTTTATCAAGAGTAATCATTAAATTGGTGTCAGATGGGCTAGTCCAGTTACTCACCCTTAGGATGGGTGATGGGACTCAGAGAGTTTTTTCCAGGCAAGAGGAGACGTGGTATGTGGCCCATATGAAAGCCTCTGCGGAACCCTTGGCCTCAGAGTGAGCCTCACTAACCCTGGACTGTGTTCCCGCAGCAATAACAGCAAGGCTCAGCACCACCCAGCTTCATTCTCAACCTGATTCATTTAACAGATGTATGCTGAGCACCTTCTAAATGCCAGACTTTGAACAAGACACAAGGATTCACAAAACAAACAAACAAAAAACTATTATCTCTACCCCCTGAGAAACTTACATTTCACCAGAAAGGATTGCCATGTGAAGTGGCAGTGTCCACTGGGCTGTGCATATTATAGGTGTATTGATAAGGAACATGGTGGAAAGAGGGTTTGTTCTGCCTGGGCTTTGACGAAAGCTCCATGGAGGTAGAGTTACTGGAGGAAAACATGAGAAAAGGCCTCCCAGGCAAAGGAACCAAGGGCAGAAGCATTAAAAAAAAAAATGGCTCTGAAGATGCATCCAAAATCCAGCGGTGAATTCAGCTCTCACTGAGGGGTACCAGGCATACATCTGCGCTGACCCTCACTCCGGGAGGTGGTGAGGAGGAGAGCCTGGTCCTGGCTGTACTGACCGTGGGTTCCAGAAGTTGAACTCTGAACAGCGCCCGGCAGTGAGGGTTGGCCTTTATTGGCAAAGGCGATACAGGATATTGAAGTTAGAGATGACCTAGGGACCCCTGCCATGGCCAGCTCATGGGTCTTATAACTGAGGACCTAACTCCTGAAGAAGAGCCGAGACCCCCTCACTAACCACAGGAAACAAGAATGAATTGTTACACAGAGACTAAGAGCAGAATTTTCTAGATGCTATCTTTCAGTTTGGATTATAATTCCTTTAACTAAATGCCTGGAAATTTAACAGAAAAACAAAATAGGGCATACCAGGGAGAAATGTGGCACTGAACGATGGTAAGAAAATGCATTTGCAGACGTCCTCGGCAATCCAGGGCTTGGCGCTCTGGTTTTCATTTCCTCCAAGCAGGCATTCCAAACCCCGCCCCCCATGAGTCACATGGCTGTGCAGGCACAGTCCTGCGGGGTGCAGCGGGTGGCACTGGAAGGGCCTCCTCAGCAGGTTGTTAGCCAGCTGGAAGAGCCTGGGGCCACCTGTCTGGTCAGAGTCTCTCTGCTGTGGGCCTCTTGGAGCCAGGGCTGGTTTTGTGGTCTGACTAAAGTGACAATGAAATTAATAGGATCCTGATGCTGTGACTGAGGCCATTTCCCTGTGTCTCCAAACAGGAATGAGAGAGGAAATGTCATTAGGACGCCAGGAGGCTTTTGAAATCTTCAAGAGGGACCACGCTGACAGCGTTACCATCGATGACAACAAACAGATTCTGAAACAGAGGTAAGGCTGTCTCAGAGAGCAGCTGGTCCTCCGAGGCTCAGCCAGGCCAGCCTAGAAGAGATTTGCTTACTCTGTCCCTTCCTAATCTGCCCAACATAACTATTACAAGAAAAGCATAATGTTTATTCAGTGTCACATTTAATTATGTCCAGCCTGGTACAATTCTCCTTCATGTGTGAGCCTCACCATCCCAGTACTACTGGGGTAAGCAACTTTAGGGCAGGGTCTGTTACTGACAGTATCAACGTGATTTACAATTCTCACATCATACATTCATTCTCATCAGCCTGTACTCTATCCATGTCTTACTGTTCCAAAGGAGGAGGGAAAAAAGTCTATGGACCAAATTATATTCTTAGAACTGCAGGCACTCCAGCTGTTCTGGAGAGCAGTCCTGTCTTAGTCAAAGAAAATATGTGCACATCTTGTGACCCAGAAGCCTTTGGTGTCTTCTCCAGGCCAAAATTAGAGCAGGCAGGATTATCTGCTGACATGTTGTCAGATGGGGCTGTGCTCTGGACCCCTTCAAAAGAAGCTTACTTAGAGGTATATAATTTCTTTTAGCTAGTCTGTGAGGTATATGCATATCCTCAAACTGTAGCAAACAAACTCTATCAGATGTAGGGGTCTAGAGCTCAGAAGAAAGGGTGAACTCTCATATGTCACATGAGACTGTGGATCCTAGCACACAGTAAGTTTTCAAGAACTATTTGTTGAATTAAAATGAGATCTGGGTTTGAGAATCATATGACAACTCAGGAAGCCTAAGAAGTAGATGAGCTCTCAGGAGAACATGTGGCAGTGCTGAGGCCTAAAGAGGGGAGCCATAAGGGAAAGGAGTTTGAAGGGAAGGTAGAGAGAAAGGAGGCCATATGGAGACTGAGAAGAAGCATAAAGAAGAGGGGGCGAACCAGGAGAAAATAATGTCCTGAGAGCCAAGTCAAGAGGAGAGCCAGCTCCAAGAAGAAGCAGACTGTCAGTAGTGTCAGATGCGACAGAGAAATAAGCAGGAGGGAACTGGGAAGTGTACAGAGATTTTGCAACTGGAAGACCATTGGCTGGACTGCCGGGCATGGAGGAGCGAGTGAGAAGAAATGTCATTGCCTTCAAAAAGTTGGTGATAGATGAAAATCATTTTTTTTTTTTTGAGACAGAGTCTCGCTCTGTTGCCCAGCCTGGAGTGCAGTGGTGTGATCTTGGCTCACTGCAACCTCCACCTCCCGGGTTCAAGCGATTCTCCTGCCTTAGCCTCCCAAGTAGCTGGGACTACAGGCACCCGCCACCACGCCTGGCTAATTTTTTGTATTTTTAGTAGAGACGGGGTTTCACTGTGTTAGCCAGGATGGTCTCATCTGCTGACCTCGTGTTCCGCCCACCTTGGCCTCCCGAAGTGCTGGGATTACAGGCGTGAGCCACTGCGCCTGGCCTAAAAACATTTTTAAAAAGAACAAAGAGAGGTAGCTTAAGTAAAAAGGAAGTTGGTTTCAGGATGGGAAAGAATTGGCTAATATTATAGGCCACAGAATAAGCCATTGGTAAGAGAAAGGTAGAGAAACAACAGGAAAAGCTGACACAGCAAGGCTCCTGGAAGACAGGAAGGTAGGGAATAAAAGCTCAGTGGAGGTTAGCCCTGGAAGGGAGCAAGAATGGAAAAACAAATCAAGATGGGGCTGACATTGGCACACTGAGAAGAAGAGAGAGAAAATTAAAGATGACCTCAGTTTTCTCTGTGAAAAAGAAGTTGAGGTAGAATAAGAGACTTGAGGGTGGTGATGAAGGTTTAATACAGCAGCCACAGGGAATGGGAAAGAAGGTAGACCCGGAAGAAGGAAAAAGAAAGGCAAACAGAAAAGCAAACCGCAATGAGGGTCGAAGGCCCAGCCTAGACTATCATCCTGGCTTTTACACTTTACCAGAAGGCAGATCTCAGCTCATTCAGGAATCCAGTGAAGGGAGTGGGAGTATATGGCTCTGTATATGGACGGCAGTCCAGCCCTTCCTAGTCAAAAGAACTACTTGCTTCCTGCTGTGACCCAGCAATTCCTCTTCTGGGTATATTTCCCAAGAAGTTCTCATGCAGGTTTATAAGGGGACATACTCCAGGCTGCTGTGAGCAGCCTTGGCTATTCATGGCCAAGGAGAGTTGGAAACATGCTGAGTATCCATCACTGGGGAAGTAGACAGGTAGAATAATGCCGATGCCCCATGAAGCAGGACGCAGCAGGTGGGAGTCATGGATTAGATGTATGCATACCAATTAACATAGACCTTAAAAGCATAGCACTGAGTAAGAGCACATCATTCAGATAAATTACAAATAGATCCACAGAAAGCAAAGAAAAACATGCAAACAAAGATATGCTTTAGCAAAAAGGTATACTTTATGAGTCCCTGGTATACTTTATGAGTCCCAGATATACTTTAGCATACTTTACCCACAAAAATGGGAGCAGGGCATGGGGATAAAAAGGAATTAATGAATAAATGAATAAAACAAGGGGATAGGGAAGAAAATAAAGTGAATCCAGTGAAGCTGAAGACTGTCTCCCTAGAAAGGGGGACATATGCACATCTGCACAAATTTTAGCCTGTAAATCCAAGGGTTTCACAAGCCTTCTAATGCTTATCCATGTTGTAAGACATGAATTTTTAATATGGCTAGTTGGACGTGTTGGGGCAGGATACCTTGTCTGTCTGAAGATAAGCATGTCAAGCTAGCTGCCTCATCCAAAAGACTTCCAAAGAGCCTTCAGCCATGTCTATACGAGAGGCTTCTTAGCTTACACCAGGGACTCGTAACTGGCTTCATATTAAAACAACCCACAGAGCTTTTAAAAGCTACCAAAGCCTGGCCCTGACTCCCCAGATATTCTAATTAAATTAGGTGCAACCTGAGCATCTCTTTTTAAAAAGCAGATTCCAGTAGCAAGTAGGTTTGAAAACCACTGGCTTAGACAGTGTCCAGAAACCATGAGATCCAGAATCCCTAAGGTAAGATCCCCCAAACACTACAGGTTAGAAAAAAATTACCAAGTGATTCTTACACATGCTCAAATCAAAGAACCACTGACTTAGGGAGAACATAGCACTTCATCTTTCTTATTATAAAGTTGGCATTGTTTCTAGTTCTGGTTTGTAACCTGAGTTTAGGTCTATTTTCAGCAGGGATTTGGGTCGGGGCTGAGTGGGATGAGGATGTTGTGGTCTTCCAAAGCCTTCTAATATAGAGCTCACTTAACTCTGTACAGTAGAGTTCTGACAACCCATGTGACAAATGTGCTTTTGAGTTTAAACATACCTAAGTTATGCAGGATGGGCTGGCAATACCAATGATCCCATCTTCCTTGTGGCCATAGTGCAAGGGAACTAAAACTCACACAAGCTTTCCTCTGAAAAGAGGTTTTCCCAGCAGTAAATCAGTCTTTTTAAATCAAATGAAAAGTCAGGAGACCAGCCCATATTTTTTTAAAAATTTCTATATCTGATTAATGTTCCTGTAATACTAACCATTAAAGGACTATTTGGTATAGGGGATGTAACCCAGAACCTACCCCTTTCTTAGGATTGGAGCTCTTATTTGCATTGATGGAGAGTATTGAATTATTAGATATTACATGTTCATAACTGCTTAAGGAAGGGGAATAAGAAAAATGTTCTTGTATGAAAACAAATAACTGCATAAGCAGGGTTTCAACAACAGACATCAAAGGAAGGCTTCACAGATGCTCATAGGGTCACTTCCATGCCACCCTTACTTTAGGAAATGCTCTTCCAGTAACCCAGGCCCCTTCCACACATTTGCTTCCATTCCCTCTAGTGACAGGAAGGACTCATGTGGCCCAACTGTGGGAAGATGGGCAGTTCTGGGAATACAGACACAGACTGGAGGGGGTTGACTTAGGGTGAAATTCAGCGATGGCTTCCTGCCTCATCTCTAAGCCTCAGCTTCCCAGTAGACCTCAGCAACCAGGACCCACCAGCCTGGACTCCCATTTCACCCCAGACTTCTCACGTCAGACTAATTCTGTGGTCTGACCATGCTAGTGTTGGGACATTATGTTGGCAAAGTGCCACTAAATAGGGGCTGGAACTAATTGCCCCCATGCAAAAGCCTTGAATGAGTTCAGCCTCTCTACCCCATAGCAAGTAGGTTCTAAGCACAAATGTAGGGATTATTGGTGACCCACAATCTCTTCTGACTCTCTCAGCCCTGACCCAGAGTATAAGAATTGATTTAGAGTTGCAGGAGGGGACAGTGAGTGGTTCCCCCATCCCCTTCATTCCATGTTACTTTTTTTTGAAGAGACAGAGTCTCACTCTGTCGCCTAGGCTGGAGTGCAGTGGTGTGATCATGGCTTACTGCAGCCTCAACCTCCCAGATTCAAGTGATCCTCCTGCCTCAGCCTCCCGAGTAGCTGGGACTACAGATGCATGCCATCACGCCTGACTAATTTTACCTTTTGTAGAGATGAGGTCCCTCTGTGTTGCCAAAGGTGGTCTAGAACTCCTGGGCTCAAATGATCCTCCCGCCTCCCTGGGCCTCCCAAAGTACTGGGATTACAGGTGTAAGCCAAGGCGCTCAGCCCCATGTTACTTAATAGAAAGGTTTTTCTTCCCCTTTTTCCTGCACCCTTTGCTGCTCTCACGGGGAATTTCTAGCATCTCTAAGTTCTGGTCTCCAGTCTGAGGAAGTTGTGCTGCCTGTATGTGACAAGAGAAATAAGATGTTGGCACATGAATAGGATGTTCGCCCTTTGGTGAACTAGAGCATGTGAGCCAATTCTTAAGCCAGATTTTTCAGCAGAGAACAATTGCAATTCACAATCACATTTTCCAGGCATGACTCATCCCTATAGTATACAATAATATGAAGAGAGGCTGGAAACCCCATGCTTGGCAAATACCAGTGCCCAGGCACTGCAAGCTTTCTTTTGTGGCAGATTTTTCATACAAACTGAATCCATCAGTCTCAGAGTCCCATTCAATAACAAAAGAAGAAATAAATGGGGAGATTAACTGCTATTGGAAATGAAGGTGTTGAAAATGTAAACTAAACAAAGCAAAGCACCCCTTCACTCAGTTGGATCCTTCTAACATAGAATCAAACAGCCATCTAAAACCAACAGGAAAACCGGACCGAGGTGGAGAGAAACCGTGTGGCACCATCAGGAGGTAACTCCCATGGCGAGGAGGAGTTTCCTGGCTCCCATTAGACTTTCATTTTAACCCTTATGATTTTTCCTTTTTTTTTTTTTTTTTTTGTATTTACATCTTTTCTGCTGAACTAAAATGATAAACTCTGAGAGCAGAGATTAGATTAGAATCTTCTCAGCCTCTCCACAATTTTAAAAGCAGTGCTGGCCACAGGAAAAAAAAAAGGTACTCAAAAAACACTTTTTTTGTTTGTGAATGACAATTTGAAATTGACTTTGAGAAATCTTGGCAGCCAAGAAAATGGCTGGAGAAGACTTTACAGCTTCCGAGAAGTAGGAGGATGCAGCAGGCTTCTGGAGGGTCAGGGGAGGAGCTGATCAACTGGAGGCAGGAGAGGGAGGCCATAGCGGGAGAGATGAAACAGGAAAGGAATACTAGCATTTTTTAAAAAGCATAAGGGGAACAAAGGGTGGATCTTCATTACAATAAAGTGGAGGCAGCCAGGGTACAAGGTACAAGTTTATGGAGGAAAAAAATGGCAAAATGTAGGCCCAGTCTTCTGTCCTCCTCTCTGACAGGGAAGGGTATTGGATGTTCACTCTATGAAAAAGCAACATATTAAGTTAGTTGTTCTAGACAAGAAAAGTAGGAAAGATATTGTAGGAACCCTTTGCCCTCAAACACATATTGGCCCACCATTCTCAGAAAGCAATCTCAGCTGGCATGACAGAGCATCTGGTTGCAGAGGCTCTTGGGGACTGAGTGGCTGCTGAACACCAGCCCCTCTCATTGGCCCATGGGTAAAAGCAGCCACTGCCCATGATCCCTAGTGGATGGTGTGTGGGGCAGAGCCAGCTGCTTCCCCAGTCATGATGAGTATCTCTGCCTGACACACCCCACAGCAGGATGGGATTCTTTCTGGAACTGATCTTGGAAGTTAATGTCAGATTCTCCCTCAATTCCTCCATCCTTTTCATTTCCATTGAAAATGAGAAACTCAGCAACCATCTTGAGTGTCCTTGACCATTGACTTGCAGAGATCCTTTCTAATACTTTGGTTTGCTGAGACAAACTATTGTCTGTGGTTACTGCTTCCAACACACATTCCCACCTCACAGTCCATCACATTCCCTACGGGGGGTTCCTACACTGCCAGGCCATGGTCATAATGAATTTATGACACACAAAACATATTTGCATGCATGCTCTTTCCACATCAACCCAGCCCTGACGGCATCTCATTCTAATCCTAGAAATGAAGAGCCTGAGACCCAGTTGCTAAGAGGTGAGGTAGGCATTTGGTCCTACTCTGACTTCCAGTCCAGCGCTCTTCACTTGTGCACGTTGCCTTGGCACACACACTTGCTCACATGCTTATCTTCTTTTATTCTACAAATATTTATGGAACGCTTACTAGGTGCAAGCCCCTGTTCTAAGCCCCAGAGAAAAGAGTGAATTAAGCAGATGTGGTTGCTGTCCTCATGGAGCTTACCATGTTGAAAGGGAAACAAACAAGTAAACAGGCAATTCACATATAGTATGCCATCTGCTTATGATGGCAGAAGTGCAGGGTGCTGGGGAGCACCTGGGGGTGTCATGTATTGTAGACCTGCACAGTCCTGGAATGCTATCCAGAGGAGGAGACATCACTGTGGAAACTGAGGGGTTAGGCAGAAATTAGTCAGAGGAAAAGACAGGCTCCAAGTAAAGGGGATGTCCCCAAGATGAGAGACAGTGTGACACTTGATGAAACTAAGATTCAAGCCTGCCTGGGAATGTTGTGGGGGATGGAAGAGAAGAAGCTGGAGAAGGCAGCAGGAGCCAGAGCGCGAAGAGTCTACTTCGCCCTGTTAGGGAATCCGGACTTTCTCCCGAGGTCACTGGGGAGCACTTGAGGAGTTTTGAGCAGGGGAGTAACAGGACCAGGTTTGCATTAAGAAGAATCACTCAGGCTAAAATGTGGGGACTAGCCTGCGGACAGGCAGTGCGATTGCAGGGGAAGGAGCAAGCAGTGGTTGCAATAATCTGAGAGAGAGATGGCAGCGTTCTGCTCTCAGGCAGTTGGAGCTAAGTGGAATGCTCTGATAGATATTGAGGATAGAGAATGGCTGAGACTCCAGGATTGAGGGAAGGTGCTAATGGAGAGAGGGGCAAAGGGTGGCGTGCAGGTTACTGACACGAGCCATCCGTAAGTGATGGTGCCGTGCATTGAGACAGGAACAACAGGAAGAACAGGGGAGGTGTTCAGGGCAGGTGATTAGTTCTTTTTGGGTACAGTCAATTTCAGTTATCTTCAAGGTATCAAACAGGCTGTTGGATACCTGAGTCAGGAACTAAAGCAGGGCTGAGGTGGAGATTTGAGAGATGACAGTTGAGATAGCCAAGGAGATACTGGCATAAAGGGAATGCCTACAGGGAGTAGGGAAAATGAGGAGTGGGCCTAGGACAAAATCCTGTGGATTATCAACATTCAAGGAACAGGCTGCAGAACACATCAGCAAAGGAGACTGAGAAGGAGGTGCCAGAGAGAGGGGGAAAAAGACAGAAGAGCTGGGGCCCTTGGAAGCCAATAACAGAGCATTTCCCCAGGGTCTGCAAGTACCTGTCTGGCACACAGTGGGAGCCATAGTTGAGGAGGGCTGGGTCTTACAGGAAGCCAGGCTAGTAGAAGAACACCAGAGCATCGCATTCCTTCTTCCTTCCAAGCCCAGCCCCTGCCCCTGCACAGGATTTTGTGTGCAGGTGACATGGCAGCCTGCCTGCATCCACACTGGAACTGCACCCAGCTACCTTACACTCCCCAAAGCCAGCCACACAACTAACGACGCCCTAATAGGAATGCTTTGGCACCAATAGAAAGAAACCTTCGGGCGCTCATCAGTGGTCCTGGCTGAGTTACACAACCTTCCTGCCCCTCCTCAAGGTGCAGCCTCATCAGCATAGCAGTGAGCAGCACCTTAGGATATCGTACAGGGGTGCAGCATACCCTTGGCCAGAAGTTGGCTCCCTGAGCCATCTCATGGATGAGGATGCGCCTTTTAGAAAATCAGGAGGCAGGAAACTCCCCCTGGTGAAGCTTAGGTGAGCAGAATTCAGACGGAGGGGCAGGAGGAAAGGGAGTAAGTGAGGAGGGAGGGAGACTGGGGCTGACTGGAGAGGCGTGGAGATGCAGGTGGGCCAGGAAGAACGTGGCAGCACTGATGGGGTCACCCTCTTTCTCGCATCTTTCCTAACCGAGTCCTTAGCCTTCTCATCTCTCCCATCTCCTTTGACACTTGCTCTTTCCCTCTACACACTCAGGGTTGGGCCTTTCAGAGTTTGTCTTGACAACCAGGGATCAGGAACACATGTGGGTGGGGTGGCCTGGAGTGGTGACAACTTCCAGAGTGACGGGAAAATGGTCTCATGAAGACTGCACAGCGCTCAGACCACACCTCTCCAGTGGGAAAGCCCTTTTTAGCTCAGGACTGGGCTGCAACAGAGAAACAGGAACAGCTCGTGGCTTTCCACACAGTTTCTGCCAGCTCTGGAGCAGGGCGGCTCTTTGGAGAGAGTTGACCACAGCACTCAGCAGCTCCCTCTGCCAGGCCCCCCAGACACATCTGGACACCGCCAAGGCTGGGGGACTCCATCCCAGGCTTGTCAGGGATTCTCTGGGCAGCACTGCAGTGGAAAGTCCCTCTTCTGCTTATGTTGTCTTCCTTTTCTATCTGTACTCTGGTTTCCTCCAGCATTGATGTGAATTTCAGCACTTTTGCACCCTTGCTCTTGTATTTTCCTTATTCCGAAGAGTCTAAAGCTTCCAGAAGCCTATGGAACAGGAAATGGGAGGAGTCACTCGTTGAGCAACGTGTGACTGTCAGATCCTATAAATCCTAGGTACTGGGGATGGACAGAGCAGTGATGAAATGATCATAGGCCCTCCCTTGGCAGAATGGAGAGTTGAAGATGGTCCTCATCTTCCGAATGACCTGCAGCAAATGTCGCCTTATGCCTGCCCAGCAGCAGAGGCCATATGAGCCCACAGAGCCCAGCACAGTGACCTGTGCATCATGTAAATGTCTGAATTGCATCAAGTGGAACTGTACTTCTCCCTGGAAGGTGAGAGGCCATCGCTGAGGAGAGGACATACATAATCTACGATGAGCCTGAACAGCCTTAATAAGGGAGCCAGGGGCGGAGTCCCAAGAAGCTAACATTGAGAAAAACTTTAGTCCCCTTCCCTGGAAACGTCCTGTCCACAGTCCCAGGCCAAGCAGACAGATTTGGAAAATAGCAATGACATAATTCACACTTCTTTTCCATCCAACACAGAGCAGTCGTGGCACTCTGGCCTTTGCTTATGTTGTTCCCCTGCCTGGAATGCCCTCCTCTGCTCACTTCCTCCAACACAATCCCAGGCGACTAAAGTGTTCAAGGATGAAACAATAGGATATCTGGGATTTGCCGGGATATTAGAGATGGGGAAGTGAGAAGAGAAGAGCGGGGAGGAGGAGGGGAAATAGTTGAAATAAAACTGGACAATTAATAAAATGTGATACTGGGTATGTCAGGGTTCATTCTACTATCCTGTGTATATTTGGAAATTTTCATAATAAAACATTTTCTAAAAACTCCTGTGGATCCTCAAAACCCAGGTCACTCCCACCTTGTACATGAAGCTTTCCTGACAGCTCCCCGCTCACTCATGGACAGGCCACTCCCTAGTCAAACGCTAATGGCATGACTAGCACCCGCCAAGGCACAGCCATTTAATTCAGCTATCTATTAGGTGCTTGCTTTCATAGGCTTCCAATTGTCTCTTTAACTTCATGGCAGAAAGGAGAGGAGGGAAAGCAACTAACATTTCATGAGGGCCCACTATGTATAGGGACTGAACTACATGTTCTTACATAGGCCATGTCCTGTCTGCTTCTCTAGCACAAAGTTGGCTCATCGTGGGTGTCTCAAACATAGGCCAGAAACATAAAGGAATCACTCACTAAACATTAGCACAACAATCTAGTAGACTAGCATGAAGCCATCAAAGGTATGCATCTCATAATACAGGGAAGGACTTATGTTACAATGCTAAGTGAAAAAAAAATATCGGGGCACAAAATCATATCTGTATTATGATCCCAACCCTATAAAAACTGGCTCTATAAAAGACGGGGTGGATACGTGTATCAAATGTGCTTATTTGCGGGTAGAGGAGTACTTGAGAATTTTTTTCTTGTTTTTGTATTTTCAAAATCTGGCTTAATAATGGTATATAACAGGAATCAGCAAACTTCTTCTATAAAGGTTGAGGTAGAAAATATTTTCAGCCCTGTAGGCCACGCAGTCTCTGTCACATCTAGTCGACTCTGTCTTGTAGCGTGAAAGCAGCCACAGACAATGCGTCAGTAAATAGGGGTGGCGGTGTTCCAGGGCAACTTTATTTACAGAAACAGGCAGCAGGCCAGATTTGTCTCATAACCAGCCATAGTTTTACAACCTCTGATATATTATTTTATAATCAGAAAAAAGTTATGTAAGCATATATTCTTTGGTTATAAGATCTTGGTATCATAATCAGTAGAACACAGCACAGAAACCTTACAGCCAGGCTTTATTCTGATATCTTTGCATCATGAAATAATATAAATTAAAAGTCATAAATGAGAGACTATGAGAATACAAATTCTGTGCTGGATAGAGTAAAAATTAACAATACCTATAATTAATACCAATTTTCTCTCTATTTTTAAGCCTAATATATTTTACTTATTTAGATTTTTCTTTTGTGTCTTTCAATAAAGTTTCATCATATTTTAGTGACCTCTAAGAAATCTATTATTTTTAAAACATCTTGTAGGATGAACAGAAAAACTACAATTTTCATTTTTTTCCCCTCCAGATTTTCTGAAGCCAAGGCCCTGGGAGAAAGTATAAATGAAGCAAGAAGTAAAATTGGTAAGCAGATGATATTCTGTGAGCCTCTTTCAGAAACCATTTTCCTGGTGAAAATCAGGTCATGATGTGCCTCCAAATGGCCATGAAGCCCCAAATGGCCAGTTTCAGGAGAGCCCCTGCCGAGGAAGCTGCTTTGAGAGCCTTCCCTAGGAAGTGTGTGATCCCTCCCACCACCCAGCAGGAAAAGCACTTTCTTTTGTCTAGAACTTGAACTTTTCATCCTCAGGCAGACCTGAGCTCCAGCATCCCAATCAGAGAGTTGTGCTTTTCCCTGGTGTTTTTCAGCAGTAGCTCAGCTAATCATAACTTCACGGTTACAGTGAGACGTCATTCTGTGTTTCAAGTATGGTGAAACACTCTTACACCTCCCAAAGCTTCTACTTAGCATATTTGGCACAGGTACGATATTTTAGCATCAGTCAATAAGCCGGTGGGAGGATAAGAAGCAAAAACAAGCCATCGTGCCTTCCCAGGGTGGAGGCTGCCACGGAGGGCTTCCCACTTAGGTGAGTACCCCTGCAAAGGTGAAGTTAAGGCAAGAGGCAACTCAGTAAAATGTGCCTCGAATTCTCTTTTTTTTTTTTTTTGAGACAGAGTCTCACTCTGCTGCCCAGGCTGGAGTGCAGTGGCGCGATCTCAGCTCACTGCAACCTCCACCTCCCAGGTTCAAGTGATTCTCCTGCCTCAGCTTCCCATGTGACTGGGACTATGGGTGCATGCCATCACACCCAGCTAATTTTTGTGATTTTAGTAGAGATGGGGTTTCACCACGTTGGCTAGGCTGGTCTCGAACTCCTGACCTCAAGTGATCCACCCACCTCGGCCTCCCAAAGTGCTGGGATTACAGGTGTGAGCCACCACACCCAGCCTCAAATCCTTTTAAAAGTAAGAGGACAATGTTTTTTTCATCCCAAACTGAAAGATACCACAGAGACCCATCTCCCAGGCCCAGAGCAGCTTCACAGAGGCAATCCCTGTGCCTCACCTCTGTGCTGGAGAAGGCAGCAGTTACCGGCTCACAGCTGGCCCGCTGGGTCTCTCTTACTACCCCCTTTTCTCCGCCTACAAGTGAGGACAGGACAGAAGCCACTGTGAGTGCCCCCTTTAATTTTTCTACCAGAATATAAAAATCACGATAGCCTCAGTTTGTCTCGGTCGGTAAACAGGAGCCCCACAGTCCCCTCTGTGGCCTGAGACAGAAGGGGCTGAGGCAGCCAGACCCAGAGACACAGCCAACAGCCACACTCAGAATCCTTGTGTCTCAGGAGTTCTTGACCTAAGGTCCAGGATCTTGATAGGAGAGAAATGCCCCTGTATTTTTACTAACCTCTAACTGAAATTTAGCACCACCTCAACGATGAACCCAGTAGAAGTCACAGAGGCTTGCATGTCACATCACAGAAGGGCAGACGTTGTAAAATATCTTTTGTGCTATCAGTACAAAATTACAGTGGTTATTAGACTCACCATTAGATCTTTGTATTTAATACATTTATATAAAAGTACATAGATATTTCTGTATCACAAAAGGTTTTACAATTTTGATAACTATTTCAATATAATTGGTTTATCTTAAAAGCCTGTGCATTTTACTTTATGCACCAAATTATTACCCTGAGAAGGGATTCGTAAGGTCATCAGACTGCCAGAAGATCGCTGGCACAAAAAAATATTTCAAACCCCTTTCTTGGCCTGGATTCCTGAACATCCTAAAACTGCATGAGAAAAACTGGGAGTTAGGAATGTTTGTATTTTTCTGAAGATTATGTCCATCCATAGCTTATCTGATTCTCAGAGGGCCCAGTCACCCACACCAATAAGGAAACTGATCCTAGGCTGATCTCCTTCAGGTGGGAAGCAGACACTCTGCTGGGGGGCATCCCAGTCCCAGACAGCGGGCAGTGATAGTCTACTTGGCTTGAAGGGGAGAAGGAGGGGAAAGAGGAAGCTGACTTCAGTGGAGCCAGGGCCAATTTGTCAGCATCCTCTTAACCTCAAGGGACCCAGTGGTCTGTTTTCATCCTTGGAGGGATAAGAGAGAAGACCTTTTATAAACTGTTTCTCCCTAAGAAATAATATAAAGTTTTGCTCTTAAAAAATATCTTACTCTGTAAACCAAAATAAAACCGTTCCAACATTAATGAAATAGACTAATGATGGAAGGCACCAATTGGCTATACTAATATACTTAGTTTTTCACTCTGAGTACAATGGAAATAACTACAAATTCCCCATAACTGTGGTGCAATCGTGTATGTTGGTGGAGCAAGTTTGCCACATTCTGAAGATTAGGCAGGTTGGGGGCTGCCTTAAAATCTGCACAGGTGTTTCCTGCCCAAGAGCCAAGGGCCAACCAACTGAGGGCTGTCATTTGATCTGCCCAGAGAAGGTGTCTGCTTATAATTCATGTTCAAAGGGCCCAGATATGCTAGGAGAAGATCTGGACAAGTAAACATTTGTTTTATCCAGAAAATAATAAGTATAGCTCACACCAATATTGAGATTCAAGCTTCCATTGCTGCCAAGAACATAGTTAATTCAGTGATGCCTATAAAGCCAATGCCAGTCTTCACTTCACTTTATGCAAATACCACAGTAAGACCCATTCCTGGCCACCCATCTTTCAAATTGTGCTCTAATCCAAGGGGCCCAGGTGAGTGGGTCATTGACACTCAGCCGTATTACTGAATACCCCCTCGCGGTGCTTGACCTCAGGGAGTAGCCTGCCATCACGACATCTCAGACACCAGGTTAGGGCTAAGGAGGAGGAAGGTGGAACTTGTACACACATTTAAAATTTCCAAGGCAACCTTGAAGGACACAAGTTTCTGGAAATTCAGGATATGAGTGAGTGCATTTTTCTTAGGGAGAAATGAAATCAAATGGAATTTGCAGTCCCCAAGGAGTCCTTCAGTGAATCTAGGAGGCAGGAGGCAGGAGCATGACATGAATTTGCCCTGTCTGCACGGGATGGTGACTCAGCTCCACTCCCAAACTGGGCTACATCCTGCCTCTGGACCCTGAGGCAAGATTGAGATGCCGAGGGGTACACACGTAATTGGCCTGCAGAGAAGAAACAAAAGCTGTATTTGTGAACTGCAAACCAGTCAGCCCACATGTTTAAAGTTCAGGTTGCCACTGTCTCCTCGGGTAGTTTGTTTTTTCTCTGACATTGTGATCCACAGCTGCCTCTTCAGCTGCCTTCCTTCTCAAAACTCCCTAAAGGCTATCAATTTAGTAGTGGCTGTATAATATCTAATTTTTATATGGCATAATCAGTCTGAACTTCCATATAATTTCCTTTTCTTAAAAGAAGCCAACCCAACTAGGTAGATAAACTCTTGCCACAAACTCCTTTTTGTCTTTCTCTAGACGCCATTTACATCAATCCTGTTGTTGAAATAAGTTGAAATAAGAAATGGGAGGAGTAACCAATTTAGAATCTCCCTGAAAAATAATAAGAGTCTGTGTTTCTGTCGGAGAGCCATTTTTATTGTATCTACCTGTTCCATATACAAGATCATTCAGCTGCTTTTCTTCACATGGGCTGGGGTTTCGCACACGTTCATTTACACCCTGCTTCCATCTGTCATGTCTCTAACAATGCCACTGAGCCCAAACTGGGAAAAGAAGTAGACTGCTTTAGAGGCAGTGGCATAAGCCAGGCATGGTTTTGCTTACTAGAATCCAGGCATTAGTTTTTTCACATCATCACTGTTTTACCATTGGCAGCATTGTCTTTGGCAACAAAGGACAATGAATGGCTGTTCACTGGCTTAAGGCCCACTCCAGACTAGTCCTGAAACAGCTGCCTTGCAGGCAGGTAAAAGAGCTTGACTGATACCTCTTGGCACCTCTTCATCCCTCCACAGACCCCTCCAGGCCTAAATGAAAACTCACATCACAGGAGGCTGCACAGTGGGTTTTCACTAGTGAGGCACTCAGCAATCAATTCAAAAATCACGGGGAATGTAATAGAAGAAGCTGTTAGTGAGAGGCAAAGAAAGAGAAAAACAAACACTAGAAAAGCTAGCAAAATATTCTGGAAGTTTTTTTCCCCCTACTCCAAATTCAAAGAACCCCCCAACCCATGATTTGACCAATGCCCTTTTAAAAAATGTTTCTCTTGTACATTTGGGATTTGGGAAAATCATTTCTCAGATCTGGGTCTCTGTCGGCAGAATAAACCAGACTGTTTTTGCTATTTGTCAGTTCTGTGCATGTTCTGTACTTAAGCGTCACTGGAGGTTTACTTTTGGACCTACCTCCTGCATGTCTGCTTCTTGTAACTTATCCTGGAGTAAAGAAAAGACAACATCCAGGCTGTTCTGCTAGATTATGATGACCCAGATCAAGTATATCCTTTTGTTACTATTTGTTGCCAGCTCCAAATTACAAGGACAACACCAGCAGTAACAGCAGCCTTCAGCATTTATTGAGCACTTACTCCAGGCTGGCCTGAGAACTTGACCTATGTTATCTCATTTAATCCTCATAGGAAGGAGACACACCTGTAAGGTGGGTTTTACCATATACGTCACAGATTCTAAGAGACACAGTTTTTACACTCTTAATATCTGTGTTGTCGGGATGCATTTAACCGTCCCATTTGGTCTTTTTTTTGTTTTGTTTTGTTTTTACATTTTAAAAATCTCTGTATTGGCGATTGGTCTTCTAGTTGACATTGTCTTAGATTCTATGAAATATGGTATTTTCCCTGTTTTATAGGTTTTGTTTGTTTGTTTGTTTGTTTTGAGACGGAGTTTCACTCTGTCATCCAGGCTGGAGTGCAATAGCGCAATCTCGGCTCACTGCAACTTCTGCCTCCCGGTTTCAAGCAATTCTCTGCCTCAGCCTCCCGAGTAGCTGGGATTATAGGCGCCCACCATCACACCTGGCTAATTTTCTGTATTTTTAGTAGAGACAGGGTTTCACCATCTTGGCCAGGCTGATCTTGAACTCCTGACCTTGTGATCCACCTGCTTCAGCCTCCCAAAGTGTTGGGATTACAGGCATGAGCCACCGCACCCGGCCAGATTTTTTTTTTAATGAGTTGCTGTGAAATGGCCTTTGTAAGTGGCCAAACTAGAATTTCTGTCCAACTCCAGAACTTTTTAACACTATATATGATCTCCATAAATTCACATTTACCTGACTTTGACATTGTCTTCTGAGTTTAAATTTCTCTCAGTTGTTATTCAGTTTCCCTGATTCTTTGGCCTTTATCCTACATGATATGCCCAACAAAAGGCTCAAACTAGACCCTAGCTCAGGAGCTTTGAGCATAGCCCACGAAAATTAAAAGGCTCTTTGTAGCGTGATTAATGACAGGTCATCTTTGGCACTTTGGGGCCCAGTTGTGGCAGTGAGTGGGGCTGAAGTCCAGCCTGCCCTTGCTCTCCATCCCATGTGCGCCACTCAGCGTTGCATCTGCCCATAGGAAGGCACACCTTTTTCTAGTTTGCACAAAGGTCCCCCATGGGCTTGCAGCAGCCGTGGTAGGATTCAGTGTCCCACCTGTGTTTCCACTATCATTTTCAGTGGTTCGGAGAATAGAGTTGAAGGGTTGTATTTTCAGGCTGTACACAATTCCAGCTGAGTGGGTTTACTGATGCTTCAAAAAATACAAAAGAATTCAAAGCATAAACGTAGATGTGGTTTAGTAGGAATAGGTGTAATGAAATATTTATGCTTATGTACCAAAACCAGCACAAATAAGGACTCGAGAAAGCCTGATTAAGGGCAGGCAGAGGAGTCATCGGGGACCAGAAAATAAAAATGTGTTACCATAAAGTAAAAAAAAAAAATTATATTCTTAAAAGTAAGAAATATAAAAGCCAAGATGTCATCCCTTCCCTCTACCCAGCATTTCCATGTCAACATTATACTGCATTTCCTCAGTAATTCCAGATCCCTACAAGAATAGAAATGGTTCAGAGAAAAGCAGGTAAAGAGATGATTTAAAAGTTACAAAGTAATTTTTGATTTATTAAATGATTCACCACATTTATTTTCAATAACAAGCTCTGCTAGTGCACTAGAGTATTGTCTGATTTTTCAAATTACGTTTATCAAAAACTTCAATTAATTTTTTGTACCCAACTTGCATTGGTTACAATGTTTGACTATAAGAATAGAAGGAAATGTGTTGTCTCAGGTAAGTGGGGAATCTAAGGAGTACAACTAACTTCAAATGCATCTCTCTCTCCTCTCTTCTCCTCTCCCTCCTTGTCTCAGTTCCGCTTGACTACGTTGTCTGACAGCCTCTCCCCAGTTAGTGGCAAGATGCCCCTGGCAACTCCAAGTTTACATGGTCTTTAGAATTCATAACTTCGTTGAAAGGGACCTTGCCTAACAACACTGGCAAAAGTCACTGGAGGGACGAATGATCGACCTGGCTTAAGTCATGTACCCATCTCTGAACCAATCCCTACAGCCAGGGGAATAAAACGCTCTGACTGACTAGGCCTAGATCATGTCCCCACTCCTCAGGCAGGTGCTTAGCCCATCTGCACCACATAAACTGAACAAAATTTTTAAGGAATAGAGCAGTTATCTTTCTCCAAAGGAAGAAATGCTAAGCACACAAAAATTATGTTTACTACAGACCTTACAGAAATTTATCTATGGCCTGAAATAAGAGACATCTGTAAAGCAATGGGAGGTAGTTCTTATGAGAAAAGACAACAGTTAGACTCCTTTATCCTGGAAAAAAGCAAGCTGTGAATGGGGCGCTTAAAGATTGGATTTAAGTATAGGTGCTATAATGGAACAAATACAAAATGGCACACTGAAAACTCGGGGATTATAGGAAAATTAAGACTGAGGGAGACCGCTCAGAACCCACGCTGCTTTAACTCTAACAAAACCAATTACAACCCTATCAAAAATAATGATATAAATGGCATGCTAAATTCCTAATACATAAGGAAACACAATCTATTATTAAAACATCAGATTTTTTTTTCCAAAATAAGGTTATCATGATAGAAGAGGATTTAAGGAAGGGTTGGGGCTGCTGAGAGATGGAGACATGAGCATCATGTGCAGAGATGGGGGACAGCAGCACGATAAGCACCCCCTAAGAGACAGCACCCAGCCACGCTGGACCACGAAAAGGAACGTGGAGGCAAGGAGGCTGCAGTTCAGTCCTGCATTTCTCCACAGCTTCCTGGGCTCGGCTGTGCCAGCTTACTTTGTATTCAGTTGTTTTTACTTGGTGGTGCAAAATTTTAACATATGAGGAGAAAATCCTATGTGAACAAATAAGACTATGTATTACACTGACATCAGTTCCCTGTTAACCAATTGCATATGAGATAATTCCTGTTAAAGAAACATGGTTGTAAGAGAACCGACTGTATATTACTTGATGATATACAGAAGGACCAATAAATTATAATTCAGCTTTAAAGAGACTCCAAAAAGGAAGAAATAATTTGCAATTGTATTGAAAATGTATTTGATCATGTGAAAGAACATTTTGACAAGAAGGTTATTAAATGATAGAGATCACGGGACTCTTGAAAAGCAAGACACAAAAGCATCTTTCTGAGATGACTCGGGTATCTAGAGATGAAAAGAGCAAAGATGACTTATTAAGGTCTCTCTGTAACAGTTCAGGTATCACTGAAATTGCAGAATATTCCAAGACATGAAGTTATCTGAGTAACAACCCATAACCAGTATGACTGATATCTTCATGAAATTTAATGTTTTGCTGTCATAGTTTGGAGATCAAACAAAAAAAATGATTTGAAGCAAGTTGGAGGGCTGTAGTGTACCTTCACTAGCAAGATTGAACACTAATAATTATCATATATAGAGAAGGAAGCAATGATTTGGTTGGAATGCCACCAAAAAAAGATGGATGGCTACCTTCCAAGAGTCCTGACAGAGTAGTCTTGCCTTAGTGAGTGAACCAAGGTCCACAACCTGGCTAGGAGAACAGAGGAAGGCTGACCCATGCCAGTCAAATGGACTGCAAATCAGGGAGGCAACTTATTTATTTACCATGGTGGATGTTCTTTTATAGCCAGGAACTCTTAAACCACCTCTATCCATGGCACATCCTCCCAGGAAACAAGCTAGATTAGTTGTTGAAAGGCTGATAAGTGAGCCTCTCCAAGCACAAAGGGAATCAAAACAAAGAGAAGTAAAGAGTTTGGAGAGATAGGTTCCCATGGTCACAATTAAGCCTCACAAGGCTTCCATTGCTCACAGCAGTGAACATTCCTGCAGCAATGATAGGCCTTGGTCCAGTCCCTGCCTTCTCTGGACAGTGCTCACTCACCATTGCCAACCTGACTCATCTGTTCTCCAGGCTGACCAGCCTCCTTCTGCACACAATACCTCTTTCGCCAGACACAGTAAAGCACCATTTGTGAGGCTTCTTCTTACTAAACCATAATTTTATCCCACTCCTACCTCTCCAGGATGAACCGCAAGTCACTTTGCATAGGATTTGGGGTCACAGAAACAATCACTTCTAGTTTGGCTCTTTTGATTTTAGAAACATAAACCTGATGAGCTAGCTCAGGGTTAGGATACATGTGTGGTGATGACAAGAATCCCATTAAGATACGATCATAAGATCTGAGGCCCCTCCAAGCTGTAATAGGAGCTGGAACCAGGACCTGGAGAGCCAAGAGGACCCAGGGTGGCCTTACAGCCCAGCGCTCTGCCTCCAGGCCTCCCTCAGCGCCTCTTGCTCCCTCTGTGCCTGTCTGCTCTTGTAACCGGCTGGCCCTGCTGACCATAGTCCCGCTTCCTCATGGCTTTGGTCTTCCCTGGTCCCAGCTGTACCTGAAAATATCCTTTAATATCCAGTCCCCAAGGCTAATGAGCTACTTATCTGCTTATTTCTTAGCTCAAAGGTATGAGAAAGAGAATTTGACTGGACCAATTTGTGTTTTCTAGGCCTTTAGGACAGTAGCTGCTGGCAAGCTTAAGCATGTGCTGCTTTCGGGTCAGGACCCACCTCTGGTCCGGGAAACTATGACCAAGGAGGAAAAGAGGTCTTGTATGTCAGAAAGTGGCCACCTAGGCAGCAAAGGGGAGGAAGCTCTCTCTTTTAAAAAGGGTATAGGTAGGACAGGTGCGATAATTGATATCGCATATGCTCTTGGTTTTATCTCAGGGAAAGCTGTGTGAAGATTTTTTGCTAGTTCAGCTCTTATTGGGTCACATCAATTCCTTAATTTCCAGGTTCTCAAAGAAGCAACTCACGATTGCCCCTTTGTTTTACCAGTAGTAATAGTGACTAGTAAGGTACATTATAATTTATAGTACATTATTATTTTTCATACAGTCAAATCCATTGATCTTTTCTTT